>NC_134140.1:120990117-123632617 GCF_033958435.1 Carettochelys insculpta
CATCTGCATGGAAACCAATCCTCTGGAATGTTGGCCAAAGCAATGAAGGAGTATATGAATGTTTATCGTATCTGGTATGTAAAACCTTGCCGTGCATGTGAACACGTTCTTAGTTTAGCTGGCGTTGTAAATGTGAAGCTGGCAGCATTATCTCCTGTAAATGTAAGCCAACTTGTTTGCCTTAGCAATTGGCTGGCCAAGAAGTAGGACTGAGTGGACTTGTAGGGTCTAAAATTTTACATTGCTTTGTTTTATTAATTCAGTTATATAACAATCAACATTTGTAAGTTGCACATTCATGACACAGATTGCATTGTGGTACTTGTGTGTGGTGAATGAAAATACTACTTTTGCTTATCAGTTTTAGAGTCTAAATATTTGTAATACAAAGTGAGAGGTACAGATTTGGTGGTGTAATTAAAATCAGTATGTTTGAAAATATAGAACAACATCCAAAATCTTATATATTTATTTTTTTGCTGTGTCCGTCCCTCTGTCTGATTCTACTATGTTCCCCGTGCCATACCCTCCACCACCCAGCTCAGGGACTGGCTCAGTCCCCCAGCGGAACCACACACCCCCGCCCCCTCCACCATGCCAGACCCTTCACTGGCTAGCATGAGGCTTGCCCCAGCCCCCATCAGTGACATTCCCCCCTACATGTGGCCAACCCCAGTCCCTCCCTGGCCAGTGCAGGGTCTGGCCCAGCCCCCAAACCAACTCCACAGACACACACCATGCCAGCCCCAGCCAGCCCAGCCCCCCAACGGACACACCTTATCCCCACACCAACCGAGCCCCCCTCCACCCCCAGCACGGGGCCCAGCCCAGCATGCCTGCACCATGTCAGCCCCTTTCCTGGCCAGCACAGAGCCCAGCCCAGCTCCCCACACCAGGCCAGCATGGGGCCTGGCCCAGCCCCCTCAATGGAGCCTCACACGCACCCACATAGACCGTGCCAGCTAATTGGGGGCCTGGCCCATACACTTTGGATGTGTATTACAAAAAGTTTCTGTCTACAACTTCTTCCAGACCAACTTCTGCTTGAAAGTGAAGCTGCAAAAGCATATTTAATAAATTTGATTGTATTCTATTATTTAACAGTGCAATTAAAACTATGATTAATCACAATTAATATTTTAATTGATTCATGATTGTGAATTAATTGCTGGACTTAAATGTGAGGGACAGTGCTAATATGTAATTTTTCTGTTTTTTTTTATGGGACGAAGGATTCTTTCGAAGATAGGGTTCACTTTTGAAAGAGCAGTGTCTACACTGTTTTTCTTTCGAAAGAAGCTCTTTTGAAATAAGAATATGCAAATGAGGTGTCAGATATGTAAACCTGCACCTTATTTGCATTTTTTATTTCCTTCATTTGCATACCCCTTTTAAAGAGGAGTGCGAATGTAGACACAGCCCAAAGTGTGTGAGCATAGGTATTCACTATATCTTCCTATCTGTCCCTCATCACCACAGTGACTGAATGCTTACCAAATATTTAAAATAAGGACTGATGTACCCCAGACCTATTCTAGGTGGAATTATAAAACTAGTCGTCCAATAATGTTTCCTTGAGAATTCATTGAATGTGAATTTTTAAAGGAAATAACCTCTTTTTCTATGTCGTGTAAGAGAAATAGCTTTGCTTGATTGTTTAGGTTTTTTGTATGCACATGTGCTCAGGAAGAACTTGTTACGGAAGGAAAGTAAAGGGGATGGGGAATTTTCCTTTCATTGGTCTCAATCGTGTCATGTGCAGGAGTGAGTTCTGTGGTCCATGTCCAGATACTGTGAAAGTTCTTCCCCTCTTGATCTTCCCTATAAAGATGCTTTGAACTAGTGCTACAAGGGTGCTGCCATTGGCTTGAAGTAGCAATAACAATCCAAACACTTGGTTTCCACCTTCAGCATCCTTTCTGTAAAAATGGCTCCAGTACGGCTGGCTGACAGTTTCATTTTTCCAGTGGATCACTGTGACATTGTGATTAAAATGGGGCCCGTGGCCAGAAAGGGTTCACCAGCTCATAGGCTGAATGACCCAGGGTCGACCTTTATAGACTTATTGGGAAGATGTAGGGTAGAACTCTGAAATGCAAACTTGTTAGAGCAGCAGAATAGCAGTTGTTTGCCCAGGTCTTGTAGTGCGATCAAACTATCCTTGTCTGTTCCTGTAGCTTTGATTCATGATCAGATGTGAATGTTAACATTTATGATGAAACTTTTAAGTAAAAGTATTGTTTGTAAGTGTCTCTGAAGGTTGTAGTAAACTGTATGTGAACTAGACAATGCATAATTACTTTGTTAATTACATGATGTTGGGAAGACAGATTATGTCAAATCCTATTGTGCCCTTCCAAGCAAAAAGGCTGCTGCAAAGGTATAAAGTCCCTTTGGACAGGAATCTTCTAGTCTCATCGCTACTTGGATGCTCCTGGGGAAGGCTTCAAGCCATAAGAAATGAGATCCCAGGATGTGCCCCTTTAATGGACATTGGCTTAGGGTCCCAGGTCTGCTTGAGGTTTCATACAGAGAAACCTAAACCCTAATGGCTGGTATACCAGTCACTGGCGGGAATCATCCCAGGTATGTATTTTCGACTATAACCATAGATAAAATTCTAAAAACTTTTCGGAACTTCAAGATCACCATCTCTCTTGTGTATTGAACCTCAGACATCAAACTCATGTCTGTAGGTATACTCATCTTTTAACCAATACTTTTTATATTTTAATAAGTTTTAGTTTAGTTAATAAGAATTGGCTCTAAGCCTGTGTTTGGGATAATGTCTGAAATATTCATTGATTTGGAAAGTAAGGTGTGCAGTCCTTTGGGATTGGTAGAACTTTATATGGTTGGGATGTCTGGCTGGTGGCATAAGGCTCGGTATTTTAAGGGAACTGTGTGGTTTGGACTACTGATGGACCAGGAAGGTAATGCAGAAGCTGTTTTGGGCTGGCTTAGTGAATATAAATATTGTAATAATCACCAGCTTTGGGGATTGGCTGTCCCATTTTTCAGTGCATCTTAATTGAATGACCTCATCTGACTCCCCTAGGACCATGTATATCATAGTCATGTCTGCCATGCGAGAAAAGTGCTCTTAGGCACTTTCGTGCAATCCCACAGGTGCTCTTCAGTACCATGGCAGACTTTTAAGTGAACTCTGTTCTGTGGAAAGTGAGGACCAGAGATGGATCCCAGGTGATGCATTCCCAATGACCTGTGTTGCTAAGTGGTTGGGCTACTGTTTTGCCTCAGTTTGAGTTTGATTTGGGGCATGTGGCCTCATTCTTATGTGTAATGAGTTGCATGTCAGGAGGTCATGTATGTATGGGTCTGCAGGGACAGCACTAAATCTGATGCAGTGGGGTTCAACTTTGACAGAGGGAGGTGGATGTTTTTTGACACAGGCTCTTTGAAAGACCAGTGACATGGAGCAGCGTAAGAGGACTGAAGTGCTGTGGACTTTCGTAGCAATCTGAGGACAAATGCCTTGAGGCATGGGGAACATTATAGAACAGGCAAGTACTTTTGGCTTTACTGGCTTCAGTTCAGCATTGTTTGTGCTCAGCTTTAGTCAGCTGCTCCTCATCCCAGTACTAATATCACCTAGGCCTGGAAAAAACTGAGAGATGGTGATGTAAAAGAAATGCAGAGATGTGTGTTGGTCCATCTGTTGCCATCCCTGTGGTGTCATATTGGTGTTGAATAATATGTTGGAGAGAACTGAGCCTTGTGGAACTCCATGGATGAAAGTTTTGGAGGTGGAGAAACACTTGCCCAGATATGAATGGAAAGAGTCTGTACTTGCATAGTAATTTAAGGTCTGGAAAAATTCTGCATGGCATGACTATGCTGCTTCTACAACAGCAGAAAATCAGGCTTTCTGTGTCTTCTTCCTAGCACTTGCATAAAATTATTGGAATTCCTTCTATCTGAGCCTATATCCCTGTGCTGTTCCAATATTTTAGTGAATTCACTAGTAGGTAGGGTTGGTAAGCATATCCACTATCAACTTGTGTTTTCTGCTATTTGCAAATTAAGGGTAAAAATGCACTCTAGGTTCTTAGCTATTTTATCATATGTAGATTCTTATTCAGTACACACCACAATAGTATCTAGGTTCAGTCTGGAAGTAATACTTTTTCTCAATTTGAAGAATATCAGTTACTATTTTGAAGTTGTGTGAATTAGAAAAAAGACGGGGCTAAACATCTTTGCTTTTTCTCTTTTGATTGGTTCATTTGCAAACATTAAAGGCCCAGATCTGAACTTACTCAAGCAAGGCTTCCCATTGGGGATAGCTTAGAAGTCAGTTGATTATATTAGTATATTATGGAAATGAAAAAGTAGGTCAAATTTGAGAAATAAAAATCTTGCTATTGTCACTGTTCTTATTTTTTTAAACCAACAAAATATCCCACATTAAAAATAAAATAAAAGCTAAAGGCAGCAGCAGATGGTTAATATTAAAGATCATATAAATTCATGGTTTCCTCACTGGTGCAAAAGGCAAAAGCAAGCTGATACTTTCAGAATGTACAGATACAGATTGAGAGTGAAACTAGAGAGGATAAAATAGATAGGAACCTAGAGTGAATTTTTACTGGTAACTTGCAAATCACTGAAAACAGTCGTTAGCCCACTGCATTGTGCTCTTTGTTTCATTTTTGTTTTATGACCACATGGTCTCTCTGGCTTAGTGGCTGCTCTATTTTGAATAAATCTACTATCTATTTTAGAGCATTTGTCTGTTTGATCAAGAACTCCTAAATGGTAAGGGGTAGGACAACCACGTTCAGATTACAAATTCTTTTTTCCTAACTTGAAGCAACGTAAGTGTTTGGTTGTACCAGGAAAATGGGATGTGCCTGGAATAGGATTACTTTTCCTAAAACCAAACAGAAGTCAGAGCAAGTACAATCCTCAAAACTGAAATAACTGAGGTGAGTGTTGAAAGAGACTGAACCAAGATAAGCCAGAAAAATAGGATGATCCTGGAATAGGATGGCTTCTCAATAAACCTCGAAGAACAGAGATAAAATGGAAAAATTTGGAGCGATGGTCTGTTTTGGCCCAGCTCAATCAATGCTTAGCATTTGAAAACTAGAAGAAAACATTATTGGAAACCAAATTGACAATAGCTCTTGATTGTTAAAACATAGTGACTAATAAGAGTTTATAGGGGTGAAGGAAAAATGCACTTGATGGAATTCCCATTTAAAAATATTAAAAATTTCAATGGACAAACTTTAACATTCCCTTTTTTAAGAAATCCTAAATTAAAAATTAACTTCCTAAAAATAGCAGTATTTTTGAAAAATACAATCATGCAAATAAGGCAAGTATATTTTTCTTTCATTTCCAAACAGCCACCCCCCGTCTCCCCCACCCCCCAAAAAAAAAAACCCCTCACCTGTGTTGAATTAAGGACATGAGCAACACCAGGCAAATCTGTGAATACTCAAGTAATCATTGAAAGAGGGAGAGGCTCAGTGGTTAGGGCATCCATCGGGGAGGTGGGAGACTCTCGATCCAGTCTTCTGCTCCAGTCTCTCTTATCACTGATTCATAATGGAGCAGTTACTGCTGGGGGCAGGGCACATCAGCATAACTGCCCAAAGGTAGACTCAAACCTGGGAAGCTTAGTGCAGGAACTTCTACAACTTGAGCTAAAGGCCAGCTGGCTCTCAGCTTAGGCTGTAGAGGACACTTATTCTTTCTCTGTGAAGTGGTCTAGGTACCACTACATGGGACAGTGAACCACACATAGGTGTGTTGGTTACATCAGCATAGTCTTTTACAAGGATCAGCAACCCTCAGCACGGATGTCAAGAGTGGCACGCAAGCCGGTTTTCATTGGTGCACAAGAAGGGAGCTCAGACTCGCCCCTTCTTCCCCATGCAGCTGGGAGCTTGCCCAAAGCCAGCCTGCCTGTGGGCTAACAAAAGACCTGCTAATGTTAGCAATCACCACCTAAATGGTAAAGTTCTGCATCTTCATTTATTTATTAATGAAGCTGCTGTAAGTAGGACTATTAGTAACTTTAAAAAGTATCACCGGCACTTGGCCCATATGTAGAGGTCAAAAGATCAATTTTGGCACCCCGCCTTGGAAAGGTTACTGAGCCCCGTCCTGAGAGGTGGGAGACCCTGTTCAAATCCTTTCCTACTCTGGCAGCATGCAGGAAGAATTGACTTTGGTCTTCCATATCTCTGGGAAATGCTGTAACTGCTGCAGGCTACTATCTCCTTCAGCCAGATCTTGAATGGATTCTGTTCCTACAGGCATGCTCAGAGGTCTCCAACCTGACTGGCCCTGCCCATGTCTTAGAGAGCCCTGCACACACATCCTCCCTCACTTCAGGAATAGCCCTGAGGCTCTTGTAGGTGACCAGACACTTACTGCGAGCAGCAGTGTGCATGTCTGAAGGCGTGCAGGGAACTTTTACAACAGGAAGTTAAGCAGTGAAGGGATGAGGTGGCAGCTAAGCAAGAGTTCTGTGGACCTCAGCATGCCTGGCTCCAAAGCAGCAGCACCGAACTTGTCAGTTTAAGTGTGTCTGTTGCTTCCTGGCTCGCACTGCACCTTCTTAGACCACACTTTATGACAAGACAGAGTTGAGACAAATGGCAGTAAAGAGTGATGTACTGCAATACCTAACTCCTGGTACTTTCTGAGTCAAAGAAACTTAAGCTGCCTTTCCCCCCATAAAGAGAAGGCTTCAGATACTGTCTTTGAATAGATGTTTTATATTTGTTTCTAACAAAGTAAACCAGGTGTACGAGTATGTTTCCATTCAGTTGTCCAGATGGACTTTGAACTTGGAAATTGCTCTATAGCAACAAAGACGTGCACTGATTGATATTTGAATCGTAGCTATTCAGTTACTTATTAAAGTTGACAAGTATCAGAGAGGTAGCCGTGTTAGTCTGTAGCTTCGAGAACAACAAGAAGTCTTGTGGCACCTTATAGACTAACAGATATTTTGGAGCATAAGCTTTTGTGAGCAAAGACCTGCTTCATCAGATGCATGAGTGGAGGAGTGGCTGGCCCTCCCTCTTACTGGGACCCCACTCTTTAAATACCCCTCTGAAACCACCCCGCAACTCATGCATCTGATGAAGTGGGTCTTTGCCCACGAAAGCTTATGCCCCAAAATATATGTTAGTCTATCAGGTGCCACAAGACTTCGTGTAGTTATTAAGTTGAGTAACTCACTTCTCCAGAGCTGGTGACCAAATGTTTGAATTTGCACATTTGCACAAATACGAAAGGAGAGAGCTCAGCTGTTAGTACCCTGGTGTGTAAACATGGAAAAAGTGTAACCCACAACACTCATGACCCCATTCGGTGTATCAGTTTGACAGAGAGAGAGCTTTGTGGATAAGAGGCAGCATAGTACCAGTTTCCACTGTGATCTGCCCGCTGCTGAAGAATGGACGTAATCTTTTAATTGAGAGGGAGAAAACCGAAGTGCATAAAAAATACAGTTCACAAAGAGTTGTTTCACCAGCACTAGTCCCCCTGCAGGGATACTGTAGTGCTTCCTCTTGGAGAGACTTTGCTTTTTCAAAACACTTTTCCATCCCAAACCAATATGATCCTGAGATATAAAAACAAAATGGTAGGAAAAAGAAATCTGATGCATTGCTATTACCAAATTTCCCAAGTACAATGAGTAGTCCACATTCAAAAAGATGTCCTGTGACACCTTATAGACAAACAGATATTTTGGAGCATAAGCTTTCATGGTCAAAGATCCTCTTCGTTACATGCATGAGTGGGGATTCCAGAGGAGGGTCTAAATATACAGGCTCATGAAAAGGAGGGAGTCCCAGTCAAGAGGAAGGCCATAGCTGACAGAGTCAGTTCAGTCAGGGAGGATGTGGCCCATTATCAGCAGCAAATGTGGAAGTGTGAACATCAAGGGAGGAGAAACTGCTTTTGTAATTGGCCAACCTCTCCCAGTCTCTTCAATCCTTGCCTGATGGTGTCAGATTTGCAAATGAATTGCAGCTCTGTAGTTTCACTCTGGAGTCTGTTTTTGAAGTGTTTTTGTTGCCGGATGGCTATTTTTAAAAATGTTACTGAGTGTCCAGGGAGATGTTCTACAGGTTTTTGTATGAAACCTTACTTGGTCGTTCTGTGGGAGTAAGGGAATGTTGAAGTGGGGCGCTTATTTTGAAGCTGCCCACATCTACACTGTCAATCTGCAATTCAAAGTCTGCACTCTGAAATTTTCACTCATTAACATGCCACCTCCAGCAGGATGTGGCATGTGTAGAAACAGCCTTAGATTCCAAAGGGTCACGTGTGTGGGGGGGAGGGGGGGAGAAAGTTTCCTTAAAGTAAAATTTAAAATGAAAGTGATTGGAATCCTGCCTAATTGAAAGGCTTATGATCATCTCTTGGAGTGCCAAGAGGCAATTTGACCAAGATAGAGACCTATTGCTCTAGGATTAGGATGATGATCACTATATGTGTAGATAGGAACTGTCTTTTGCTGTCACCAAAAGTGTTGAACAGTTAGTTTGTATTTTTTAGTAGGAGATTGGCCCATATCTGTGGCCTCAGTCATGTAACTAACCGCGCTCAGGCCTTGTCTATACTACTATGATCCATCAACTTACATTATGCAACTTCAACGATGTGAATAATATAGCTGAAATCAGTGTACTTAGGTCTGTTAACTATGGTATCTTCATAGCAGTAAGTCAACAACTGAGGCTGTCCCATCCACTCCTCTTACTCTTTTCATTTTGGTGTCTGTACAGTACAGAGCACTCAGCTGTTGATTTATTGTGTCCATACTAGATACTCTAAATCAACACCTGCTGGACTGATCGCTGCCTGTCTCTCCAGCCCTGTAGTGAAGACAGGCCCTTAGTCTCAGGTGTGCCTGTGCAAACAACTCTTGACGGGATTGGAGCACATACAGACAAAGCAGTGGGTGAAAAGTAAAGAAATAGTAGAATTGAGGCAGGAGAGAGAGGGAAAATTGTATTCCTGTGAGAAGGGTCCTGGGGAGTCAGGAATATAAATCCAGGTCTTGAGTTTCAGTCCAACTCTTGCAGTACGACACTCCATCTTATTCTGGTGCAGAGCCCCCTTCTTTCCAGTTAGTTAAGAGATGACATATATATGATGTAGATGCTGAGATTTTTAGAGCTTTTGTTTTTGTATTTAAATGTCTGGTGTTGCCTTTAAAGGTGTAATTCAGGTCAGTCTGCCCCAACATATATAATTTCTTTATATAAATCATCTGCCAGCTCCGTGACATGGAACTCATGCCTCATGATTTGGCAGCCGATATGTCCAAGTTGCAGAAGCATGCAGAGCAGTCCAAACCTACAGAGAACAAATTTCTGTTGAACTTGCTCATAGATCATTGGCTATTAACACCATTGTACACCATATTGATCCTTTGTTATGTCTTCCTGTAAATCAGAGAGGGTTGTTTATTAGCGTTTTCCAAGTAAGTAGTGAAGGATGAACTCTCTCTCTATATAATCTACAGTGGGAAACTTTTAGTTTTTAAAGGAATAGTGGCCGTCTAATTGAGAGGCTCTAAGATATATTTCAGGATTGATAGCTACAGTTATGTAGCTGTTCTCCTCCCCACACTTGAAAGAAGGGAAGTAAATAGTTTATACTGCCCAGCTGGAAAGGAAGCCTGAGGTGAGTGGTATTCCATCCTTGTGGTCAGAAAAAAGGGAAACAAAATCTGAGAATACAACAAAAAGCATGTACAAAACATTCAGCATGAGGTGGCAAATGAATTCTCTATGAAAATGTATTTATGGATCTAGATGTGAATTAAATTACACACTGATATATCTGATCCAAGTTAATAAATATCACATCCATCTCTTGACAAGGCACCAAGGTTCAGCTATAATGTCAGCTGTTGTGGTGATCCAAAAGACAAATGGACTCTTTTGTGTGTATGATTGGGGGTTTTTCTCAAGAGAATATGTCAGGCAAATATTAGTTGGTATGACCGGGATCTGAGATTGCTTGTTAGTGATGAAGCTTTTTTGGTTCCAGTTTCCAGTGACGCAGATGTGACAGCAAACAAAGAACTCAGTTTATAAAACAGAAGCCAGAAAGTAAAACAACCAACCTGTTTAAGGTGTTGTACAGTCAGTTTTGCTACTAGTCTTTACTTTATGCAAAAGGATTGCTGCTTCAGGTGGGGAACGCTAATAGTAAACGCCGCTAAGGACTTACGCAGTAAACTCGTACCGCTAGGGATGACGACTAACTATAAAATGGGGTTATAAAAGAAAATCACTTCCTTTCAAATTATGATAGCAAATGTTTGTAGGGCCTGATCTGCATCTGTTTAAAATCATTGGAAAGATTCCCGTTGACTTTAATGGGATTTGCATTTGCCCCATGTAACACAGTACAGAGCATTTTACAAATGGGACTCTCACCAACTACCCCCTGTGGAAAAAAAAAACATGGCAAAGAAAGCAAAGTCATAGTCTTCAACTTTGTGTGCCTAAAATTAGGCACCTAAATTTAGGTGTAGACACCTCAGCAAATGGCCTGATTTTCAAAGGGGCTGAGAAGCCATAGTCTGTGGAAAAGGCAGAAGCTGGAACTATGATTAAGCCAAGGAAAATCACTCCCAAATTCTCCTTCTTTTTCCCCTTAAAGCCTAATACTTGCACTTAAGAGGCACATCTGACTCTGA
Organism: Carettochelys insculpta; assembly: GCF_033958435.1. Classification (NCBI taxonomy): domain Eukaryota; kingdom Metazoa; phylum Chordata; order Testudines; family Carettochelyidae; genus Carettochelys; species Carettochelys insculpta. Next base: position 121,000,826 of record NC_134140.1, read on the forward strand.
TCACTAGTTCTGCTATACCTGTTATTCACCCCAGTTATTTGATTTGTATGATATTTATCAGGATTGAGTCCTAACCCTATGAATTCATGCTCACCAGGTAAGACTTAGTGGAAGAACTTGCACACATAAAGACAGCTCACATGAATATGTTTGCAGGAGTGGGCCCATCAAATGCCACAAGGTATTAACCTTCTTTTCTTATTTCTTGGTAGAGTCTGATATGCCCTTTGAGGCCCATAAAAATAGCAACTAATCACAAAAAGCCAGAGAATACCAAAACAGCACTGGAGAAGACTGTGATTAGGATAAGGTTGGGAGACAATTCTCTATGGCACAAGTAGAACAGCTCTAGGTCCCTTTTTCTTTACTAGAGCTATACACAAAGGGAACTTAGCAGTGAATTATCTTGTAACTGATCCATTTTACTTGCATCATCGTAATCTTCTCATTCTATAGGAGTTTTAAAGGGACAGAGTAGTACAGCCTCACCAGTCTTTCCTTTCCACAGCTTGTTCCTCCATGTGTTTGCTGGCTGATTCGATAGCTGTGTATGACTTCCCACCAAATCATTGGTGTTCAGTCCTTAGGTCTAGCAGACTGAAGCCAGGTATACACTAGACATTAAAGTCGATTGTAGATACGCAGTTCTAGCTATGACCGTTGCATAGCTAGAATCAACGTATCTACAATCGACTTACCTGACTGTCCTCATAGGACATCAACCTCCCTTACTCCTCATGATATTGAGGAGTACAGGGGTTGACTGTCAACCCCAGATAGTTTGACTTTGCACCTCCCTACCAGGCTTGTGAAATCGAATCCTGGAAGATTGACTCTCAGCAGGTCGATTTTCTCCATCGTGAAGACATGCCCCTAGATTGGATTCCCTTTTTTGGCTTTCATCTTGTGCAGAGTCCCCAGCATCATGATCTTTGTATTCCATCACAGCCACTGCCATGCTTGCTTTTTACATCCTATGCTAATGTATTCATTTGTCTTAAAATCTTTCTTCTCTACACCTACTGTCTTCCAAAGAATTTATTCTGACTGCCTCCAGCCTTCTGATGTCTGTTTCATTTCATTCAATTGGTTACAAACCAGAGTAATTCTGTTAGTGCCCTGGTTTGATAAGTTTTACATTGGTATAAAATGTAATGTTTGTATCAGTCAACAATTTCATCAACTTCTGTGAAGTACTTGCAGCTAATGCTTATCTCCTTGTAACCTCACTCTCAATGGAGCCATCAGTAATAATCAAGCTTTATAGGTGTACGTAACATTTTACTTCCTGAAGTACATCAGAGAAGTGGTACAAGACTTGATATATAGTCCCTTTTCCAACAAGCAAGCAGTTGGTCATCTTCGCATTTGTTGTAAGTTCATCTGGAGTAACCGGAGATCTAAGAATAATTTAGATGTCTGTAATTTAAGTAATTAACATAGACATCTGTAAGTAATATTATGTCATTCACACAAGCTAGAGAGCTTAACCCTGCTTTATCTTCAGAGTAGGCTGAAGTTCAGTCTTGCTTAGTATTTCCTCTGACACTGGCCTTATACTGTCAACAAACTACTTTCATCTTGATTTTTTCCCCAGTACTGATATAAATGTTATACCTTTATAATTATTTGGATCAGCAGGATCTCCTTTCTTACTGCCATTTGCCAGTCCTCTGCCTAGCTCCTCTTGCTCCTGTTCCTTCACTCATTTTTTCCTAATGCATGGACAGCACTTGTCCCAGCAGTTTTTAAAACCTTTAGAAATGTAGTGTGTGGTCATGACCTAATAGGAGACAACAGGATTCAATTTAAATCCAGCCATATGAAAACAATGTAGGAAAACACTGAGTTTCCACATAAATGTAATGATGCCAACAATGCAAGGGGTGAGAGGCAACACATGAATGAATGCCAAATGACAAAAAGTGTTGGAAATAGGGAAGGAGCTTCTTAGCAAAGTGCTGAACCCTGCAGTTCTTCCGTTAACAAGTATTCTAGGATGCAAAATGAACAAGGCAGATGGCAAGGCAAAATGGGTCTCATCACTGAACTAACCTCCAAAGATGAAACAGAAAGAGCAGTGACGGAGTTACAAATGGGAAAGCTGCAGAAATAACTTGATGTATAATTGTTGGGCGGCATTGCTCACAGACTATTGGCCCAACATGAATCTTGTATAGCCATTTACGCTTGTGCAAATTGGGTATAAAACACTAAGATTTAGTAGCATTTGATTCCTATTTTGCACTAGTATAAATAGCAACTCAAGGGATAAATGAGTGGGAAATCAGACCCTGTAGGTTTTGTGCTTGATTTTACTGGCAAGGTGAGTTTTTAAAATCCTTACTTGGAACGTGTAGTGGGGCGGGGGTGGGAAGGCCCCTACTCATCAACTGCTCTGGCACCCCCTAGTGGCCTGTCTGGGATTACTTCACCACATCGTCTGGCGCCTTTTTCTGCACTTTGCAGTTGCTCAGCCTTTTGTCCGCCTCCCTAGCTGTCTGGTTTCTCTCATGCCCTGGGAGTGAAAGCACTTTGCTTTTCATGGCTTAGCTTTCTGCCAGTTCACGGAGAAGTCCCTGTCCTTCCAGCAGTCCCCAAATAGGTTGCCTCTAGAATGCTGCTCCCACAGTGGCTTGCATGCAAACCTGGGCCTGCTCTGAACACCAGGTTCCAATCCAGTGACCCTCAACACAGCAGCACAGGTCTCTACTGCTCTTTCGCCAGACTGCTCCCTGCTTGCCCTCTTTCCCCACTCCCCCACCTTGCATCAAGGACTGTGACTGCTGTCCTCCCTCGCTGTTGCTGTGCTTGTTCTGCCCAGATGAGCTTCATGCCCAATTAAATCTCATTACCTCTTAGCTCTCTTCCAGGTAAAGTCCCTGGCTAACTGGCCTCTCCTGCCTATATTAACCCCTCCTAAAGCTGCGGGGGTGAACACCCCATCACACGAGGGTATTAAAATTACTGGGTTGCAGGAACTCCTTGGGCAGCGTTACGCCCACTTGGATAAGACTGTTTTTTAGCAAGTGGATTTTTATTTTCTGACAAGACAAATTGCAGTGTGTCCCAGCAGTTTATGTTCATTTCTCTGTATAAAATACTCTGAAGATGCGTCATGTATTGGATGAAAAGTCTGGCTCCGTTTTGGTGTTCTGCGATGTAAGAGAGTAGTCCAGTGCGTCTTCTCCCTGAGCTGCAAGAAGCAAGGAAAACTGGTCCCTAAGAGAGGTTCTAGTTGGAGATTTTCAAACAAGTTCCAGCTAATAGGTTTTGGAACACAGAAACAAAGCCCAGTGATAAGCTGCTCCTTGGGGGGCTACTGGTTGTCCACCACAAGCCAAAAGCAATCCATAGAGACCAAGTAAAGGACTATAATAGAACCTACTGACATTTCCTCTATGGGATGCTCAAAGGGACTGACTGTTCTCTGATACCTGTGTGATTTAGGAGTCGCTACGTTGAAGACAACGTATAAAAATAGTGTAAGTGAGAGGGGAATTGAGCACAAATTTCAGTGAGAGCTGAGTAGAGGCGTTTAAAAAAAACACTTTGTAGATGTATCGTCTAGACTCAGACTGCCTGGAACACCGATCTGACTTTATGATTCCACGCACAATGGCCTGGGAAAGGGGGTTGAGTGGTGTTCCAGCCAGCAAGGACTGATTTACGTCAGAGAGGAGTAGAGCCGAACTGTTTCAAGAGGTTAGGGAAATGTTGGGTTTAGCATTTGAAAATGTAGTGGAATTAACCAGTTAAGTCAGTGACTAACCTCACTGAGCCTAATTTCCCAGTGTTTTCCCATCGAGTGTGTTCATTTACATCTTCCTAAAGTGATTGTAAAACACTCCTAAATCAAAAGGGTTGTGTGTTACACCCACTCTACACTTACTCTGCCAGATTCACATCAGGGTGATCTTAGTCCAAAAGTAGTAATTCTTCCAAATAAGACATTAACAGGTGCTCTGCATTAGGGCTGCAGGATCCAGCCCATGGTGTTTCCAAAAGCCAGTTTTATAAACCTGTGGAGTTACATTGGTTTATACCATCTGCAAATGTGGCACTTTAATATTTTCCCAGGAAGTCAAAAACTTGTTTCATTTTTGTTCATAAGAGTAATCTCTGCCTCCAAATGTGTGCTTCTCTATAACTTTTATAACTCCTTTAATAGAATTATTATTAGGTCATAGGAAACCTCACTCAACAGCAGAGGACAACAGTCCTTACAATGTTTGGTCTTTACATGGTATTGGGAAAGCCTCCATTTATTTTTGTCCCAGGATTTGCCAAGCTATAGTACAACCTGGAAAAATTTTGCGTCAATTAAGGTATGGTATGAGAGAGAAGAAATCATTGTAAGAGCTCTTTGGAGTGGGTGCTAAAATATTGTGTGGCATGATCATAGAAGTTGCAGATAGGGAAAGACCTTTTTTAAAGCTGAGTCTATTCCCATGCAAAGGAAAAATGTACAATAGCAGGTATTTTTAAAGCTAGTTATTCAACAGTTGGAGCTACATGGATGAAATTCTCCACCATGTCTCTTTTCTCATATGTATTCAGCACTTGTTTTACACCACATGATTGTTAGTGTGAATATAAGAACTAGAGTGTTACATCCTCTGCTTCACCTGTCAGCGATTTAAAGCAAATGGAACACCAGTGTAACTGGCTGTGAGATTCCTCTAGTGTAAAGGCACCTGGCAAAGGGGAAGGTGAAGTGCTGCTGCATTCTGCTAATCCATGGCTCTCAGAACATCTCCTTGTGGGGAGGGCACATGGTGTCTGAGCCCAATGTAGAGCAACCTATGGAGCTATGCTTAATTGTACTGGGGGCTTTAAGATAATAGAAATCCTCTCGTCCCAGCTGTTCTAGAAATCAAGTGGGCAACATTGAGGCTCTGTCCCTGAATGTAGAAAGTCTGAGGAAAAATTAGCCCTGCATATTTAACATCTTAACCTTAATCCCTCCAAAAGCCACTCTCTCGACTGTCAATTTCATCATGTTTAAATATCCGTGTCATTAAAAAGAAAAAAAAATGGTTGATGGGCTCAGCCTCAGATATTAGTTATTAGAAAAATGATAAAATGCAAGTTTATGCAATCTGGCATTGGAGGAGGCAGAAGGTGTGGTGATAACATTTTATCACACAAGATACTCTGAGCAAAATTGTATGGAAACACAATGACACATCTAGTATCTTATGGCAGTACTTTTATAAAACTCATGCTGAGGCATTTCGGTATTATTAAAATAAAATGCTAATTTATCTTGCAGCATTGAAATTTACTGAGCAAGTTTAAATTCAGCACAGGATTATGAGAAACCCTCATCATCCAAGATTTACACGTTAACACTGCCATTTTTAAAGCTCCCCTGGGTGATGATGGTCAGTCAGTAGCATTATAGTGTAAAAATGAATTGAAGGTCTCCATTGAGCTTGAGGATGACGAGAAAACAAGGTTGTTGGACCATTAGTACATGGAAATATTGGAGTTATTAATAATTTAAAGATGGTCAATGAATATTAATGTTTTGATCCTGGGGTACTATTGACATGTTATGGCAATAGCACTCCTTCCATTCCACTAGAATCTCTGGAAAATTCTAAATAGAAACTATGGAAGTTACACACTTTTAAATCAGCAGGTCCAGAAAACTTACATCCAAGAGTTCTAAAAGAACTGTCAGAGGAGCTCCCTGGACTTTTAATGCTGATTTTTTTTTTCAGTGTCTTGTTCCAGAAAGCTGGAAGACAGCTAATATTATGCCAGTTCTTAAAGATGTTAAGCCAGATGATCCAGTTAATTATAGGATTGTCAGTTACTTGGATGAAAACATAAAATTGCTACTGATAAAGTTTGCAGATGATACAAAAAATCAGTGTAGTGGTAAATAGTGAGGATGCCAGGTCACTGATACAGATTAATTTGTATTGCTTGGTAAACTGGGCACACAAAAACTTGGTGTCTTTAACTACCAATACATGTAAATGTTTTAACCCAGGAACAAAGAATGTGCACCATACATACAGATGAGATAGTCTAATCTGGGAAGCAGTGACTGTGAAATAGATATGGAGGAATGAGGCAGAAAATCAGCGATACATGAGCTCCTAGTATGCAACTCACTATCAAGATTAATATGACCCAGAAATGCATAAACATGGCAATCCCTAATACGAGCACAGAGGTTATTTTACATCTATATTTGGGGCTGGTGTGACTGCTAGGGAAACACTGTGTCCAGTTTTGGAGCCCCCCCATTCAAGAACAACCTCGGAGAAGCTTCATAGAAGAGCTGTGTATGACTGGGTGCTGTCATAAGAACGGCCATACTGGGTTAGACCAAAGGTCCATCCAGCGCAGTATCCTGTCTGCTGACAGTGGCCAGCGCCAGGTGCCCCAGAGAAGGTGAACCCAAGACAATGATCAAGCGATTTGTCTCCTGCCATGTGTCTCCAGCCTTTGACTAAAGGCTAGGGGCACCATACTTTACCCTTGGCTAATAGCCATTTATGGACCTTACCTCCAAAAATTTATCAAGCTCTGTGTTAAGCTCTGTTAGAGTGCTGGCCTTCACAGCCTCCTCTGGCAAGGAGTTACACAGGTTGACTGTGCACTGCGTGAAGAAAAATTTTCTTTTATTAGTTTTGAACCTCCTACCCATTAATTTCATTTGGTGTCCTCTAGTTCTTATATTATGGGAACAAGTAAATAACTTTTCAATAGTCACTTTCTCCACACCATTCATGGTTTTATATACCTCTATCATATCACCCCTCTATCTCCTCTTTTCTAGACTGAAAAGTCCCAGTCTCTCTAGCCTCTCCTCATATGGGACCCTTTCCAAACCCTTAATCATTTTGTTGCCCCTTTTCTGAACTTTTTCTAATGCCCGTATATCTCTTTTGAGGTGAGGAGACCACATCTGCACGCAGTACTCAAGATGTGGGCGTACCATAGTTTTATATAGGGGAAGTATGATATTCTTCGTCTTATTTTCTATCCCTTTTTTTAATAATTCCTAACATCCTATTTGCTTTACTGACTGCTGCTGCGCACTGCATGGATGTTTTCAGAGAGCTATCCACTATAATTCCAAGATCCCTTTCCTGATCTGTTGTATCTAAATTTGCCCCCATCACATTGTATATGTAATTGGGGTTATGTTTCCCAATGTGCATTACCTTACACTTACCCCCATTAAATTTAATTTGCCATTTTGCTGCCCAATCACTCAGTTTGCTGAGATCCTTTAGAAGTTCTTCACAAGCTACTTTGGTTTTGACTATCCTGAACAGCTTGGTATCATCTGCAAATTTTGCCACCTCACTGCTTACCCCTTTCTCTAGATCATTGATGAACAAGTTGAACAGGATTGGTCCCAGGACTGACCCTTGGGGAACACCACTAGTTACCCCCCTCCATTGTGAAAATTTACCATTTATTCCAACCCTTTGTTTCCTGTCTTTTAACCAGTTTCCAATCTATGAAAGGATCTTTCCTCCTATCCCATAACCACCTAATTTACATAAGAGCCTTTGGTGAGGGACCTTGTCAAAGGCTTTCTGGAAATCTAAGTATATTATGTCCACCGGATCCCCCCTGTCCGCATGTTTGTTAACCCCTTCAAAGAACTCTAGTAAGACATGACTTCCCTCTACAGAAACCATGCTGACTTTTGCCCAACAAATCATGTTCTTCTACGTGTCTTACAATTTTATTCTTTACTATTGTTTCTACTGATTTGTCCAGTACTGACGTTAGACTTACCGGTCTGTAATTGCCAGGGTCTCCTCTAGAGCCCTTTTTAAATATTGGCGTTATATTAGGTGTCTTCCAGTCATTGGGTACCGAAGCTGATTTAAAGGATAGGTTGCAAACCACCATTAATAGCTTTGCAGTTTCACATTTGAGTTCTTTCAGAACCCTTGGGTGGATGCCAGCTGGTCCTGGAGACTTGTTACTGTTTAGCTTATCAGTTAGTTCCAAAACCTCCTCTACTGACACTTCAGTCTGGGACAGTTCCTCAGATTTGTCACCTACAAAGGACGGCTCAGATTTGGGAACCTCTGTAATATCCTCAGCTGTGAAGACTGAAGCAAAGAAATCATTTAGTTTCTCTGCAATGACATTATCTTCCTTGATTGCTCCTTTTATATCTCTATCGTCCAGGGGTCCCACTGCCTTTTTAGCGAGCTTCCTGCTTCTAATGTACTTAAAAAACATTTTACTATTGTTTTTTGAATTTATGGCTAACTGTTCCTCCAAATCTTTTTTGGCTTTTCTTATTACATTTTTACACTTAATTTGGCAGTGTTTATGTTCCTTTCTATTTTCCTCACTAGGATTTGACTTCCACTTTTTAAAGGATGCCTTTTTATCTCTCTCTGCCTCTTTTACATGGTTGTTAAGCCGCGGTGGCTCTCTTACTGTGTTTTTTAATTTGGGGTATACATTTAAGTTGGGCCTCTAATATGGTGTCCTTGAAAAGTTTCCATGCAGCCTGCAGGGATTTTACTTTAGTTACTCTACTGTTTAATTTCTATTTAACTAACCTCCTCATTTTTGTATAATTCCCCTTTTTGAAATTAAATGCCAGAGTGTTGGACTGCTGTGGTGTTCTTCCCAACACAGGAATATTAAACGTTATTGTATTATGGTCGCTATTTCCAAGTCCCCTGGTATGCTGATCACGACAATGAAATCTGCTGCCTTGCTCTCTGGGGCTCCACATCACCTGCTGAGCCAGATCCTCTGGTTCCACCCAACCATGTCACAGAATTGGGGTTACACCCCACCACTCTACCCCCCAACTCCCGCAGATAATTGCAGGCACTGATTTACTTCAGCTCTGGGAGGATGCAGCTGTAGAGCACAGCACTCAGGAAACCAACCTCCAGAAGGGATCAAAACTGAGGACATAAAAAGTCTCATGTAATTAGTTAACCACAGATGGAGGCTGCTCTGGCTGGGCTGAAGTGCCATCCACCTGTGGTAGGCCCTGTGGGGTGGAGCAGCCCCCACTAATTAACGAGAACTGGTAAGCTTCATCTGTTTAAAAAGGTGCAATCCAACTCAAATCAATTGAGTTGCACTAGTATAGTTTACATTTGGCCTGTTATAGTAAGTGTAGAGTCATAAATACTAACAGCAGAGTGGATTGATTTAGATAAAGGTAATTTTAAATCGTTAATTTAAATCAAGTTGCAAAAAAAGTTAAGACTGACTGTTAAGAGTGCACTTAATTTTGGAGTAAGTCACGCTGAACTCACAGGCGTTTCTGCTTTTTGAGAAGACAAGTAGAAGCTGGGGTTCTCTTGGAAAAACTGAGTTATGCTGACATAACATAGAGAATAGACTTATGGCATCACCATTATGGTTTGTGGCCATGATGTTCCAAAATAAGGGGCATGTATTATGTAAGATGAAAATGACACTCACTGCCAGCTGGCAACTTCAGATTTCTCGTACTGCAGCTTTCAGTATTGTCCGCCTGAGTGATAGATTCTACACCTAGCTAACTAAGTAAACAAGACATAGGGATTAGCTAGTCTAAACTTTTTTTTTCTAACATCATCCAGCACAGCAAACTGTTTGGGAATTTACTTGTCAAATCAGTTTTACTAAAAGGCACAGAGAGTCTTGAAGAATGATGCATTTCAGTGTGAATAATAATTCACTTACTCGCCTGCCCAATGGATCCACTCAGTCATATTCACATCTTCATCAACACCATTTTCTCCCAATAAGTAGTTTTTATCATTCTTGGAACTAGGCCCTGCATCATCGTCTTGCACTGCTGACACTAATGCGTTTTTCTTTTTTCACCCCATGAATGAATTTCTTCAAATATTTCCAGATGGGCTCTCCCTTATGCAGTGCTACTGACAGCCACCATGGGCCCAGGGGCAAGGTGGGAGAAGGGCCAGATCCCAACCCGGGAGGGAGTGGAGCCAAGAGCAGAAGATTCAGGGTTTATGGTGGCAGCTTTGCTGGCCCCCTCCCCTGCTCCCTGAAAACTGCATACAAAGTGGTGGCACAGCACTTCGGCAGCAGTGGCAGCTGGAACTCCAGGCCCCTTTGAAATGCCTGGCCCTGGGGCAGTTGCCCCCTTTGTGCGCACATGCCCTGTGAACGGGTTTGCTGTTATTCCCAGAAAGCATGACAACCCTTCTGTGCCAAAAGTGTGGGGGAATACAGGAAAATGTGTCTGTCTCTTCCTTTTTCCTTTCCAGTCCACTCCACTGTTCCTTTTTGTGCTGACTCTGTCCTGTCCTAGGTATTCTTTCTCTGTCTTGAAAATGTCTTAGCTGAGAGTGTGTCTACACTAGTTGATTAGGCTGAATTTGTGAAGGACAGGGTTGGTTTTTTTAAGCGCCACGTTTTGTAAAGTCAAGGGTGCATGTCCACATAAATGCATGAAGTTGATGATAGACTGCGTCCCCATTAGGATGGGCAGGTTTGGCTTTGTCAGCAATGCACTGTAGATACCTATCCCGCAGTTCTTAATGCCCCTTTGCATTGTGGGTTAATTTCCCAGGGTCTGACAGACAAAAAATTGCTGCAGGTGCTTCTCAGTGCGTGTCATCAGCTTCCCATAGTGCACTTATCTCCTCTCCCTCTGGAAAGCAATGGCAAAAAGTTATTTCATTCCCTTTCTTCATTGGGTATTCATGCAAATGCCATTGCAAGACTAACATGGACCCCGTCCAACTTCAACCTGTTGTAGCAAATATTATCAGCACCTTGCGGATTGTGTTGCCATATGTGTAGCGTGTAAGCAGCCTTCAAAGCAATGAAGGTTCTGAGGAGAACACTGACGTACAAGAGTGGGAGGCACTAGGTATGTCTACACTGGGACACTACATCGAAATAGCTTATTTCAACGTAGCAAAATCGAAATAAGCTATTTCAACGTGTAGTGTCCACGCATCCTCCAGGGCTGGTGCCGTCAATGTTCAGCGTCGACGTAGGAAAGCACTAAATCAAAATAGGCCCCGCAGGGGAGCATCTGCACACAAAAGCAGCCCCGATCAGAATAAGGGGGCTATGAAAGCCTGCGGACAGGGTCAGAGGGCAGACTAGCCCTTCTGGGGCAACAGCAAGCCACTCCCTTAAAGGACCCCCCCCCCAGGCACACGCGGCCTGCACAGCACGGGTCTGCAGAGCCCACAACCACTCGCACACCCCGTGCACGCAGCATGGACCCCCAGCAGCAGTCAGAAGCCGTCCCCGAGGTAGTGGCCACCCTGCCTGGTGCCATGGAGGAGGCCACCCAGCATCTCTGAGAAGATGAGCTGTCCTCAGGGGATGAAGGAGCCGCCCAAGACCACCATGTAGCCCTCCCGGCCTCGCCCCGCCGGGCGCGTCACCAGCTATGGAGGTACCCCACCAGCACAGAGTGGTGGGAGCGGCTGGCGCTTGGGGAATAGGACGACGACCGCTGGCTCTGGAATTTTCGGATGAGCCGGCAGATGTTCCTCGAGCTCTGCAGGGGCTCAACCCTCTCTGCGGCACCAGGACATCCCCATGTGGCGTGCCCTTACCATCGAGAAATGGGTTGGCGTCCCTGTCTGGAAGCTGGCCACTCCAGACAGCTACCGATCCATAGGACAGCAGTTCAGTGTGGGCAAGGCCACCGTTGGGGCTGTCATCATGGAGGTAAGGGGACCCTGGGGGGATGGGGAGAGACCAGGGGAAATGGGCACCCTGGGGGGGAGCCCAGGGGGAGGGGGGACCCCTGGGAGAGGGCCAAGCACACCCTGCACACCCCTCACGGGTGCCCATGTCCTCCCTCCACAGGTGTTCCGCGTGCTGAATGCTCTGCTGCTCCACAGGCTCGTGTGGCTCAGGGACCTGGATGCGGCTATCACGGGGTTTGCTGGCATGGGGTTCCCTAAGTGTTTCGAGGCACTGGATGGGACCCACATCCCCGTCTGCACCCCAGAACACAGTGGAGGATGCTTCGTGAACAGAAAGGGCTACCACTCAGTAGTCCTCCAGGCCATGGTGGACAGCTGGGGCCGCTTCCTAGACAGATATATGTTGGCTGGTCTGGTTGCACCCCCGAAGCCCAGGTTTTTAGGAACTCGGGCCTGTGCTGCCGGCTGGAGGTGGGGACCTACATCCCCCCAGTGGGAGATCCCTCTTCTGGGGGACACCACCGTGTCTCTCTGCCTCATGGCAGATGTGGCCTACCCACTCCAGCTCTGGCTCATGTGCCCCTCAGCGCCAGCCCCTCATGGGCCACCTCAGCGCCAGCCAGGAGCGGTTCAACACCCACCTGAACCATGCGCACCAGGTGGTCGAGAGGACTTTCGGCCGCCTTAAAGGCTGCTGGGGGTGCCTCCTCACCCGCCTGGACGTGGGGCTCCCCAACATCCACCAGGTTGTGGACGTGTGCTGCACACTCCCCAAGCTGCTGGAGAGCAAGGGGGAGGCATTCGTGCAGGGCTGGGCTGTGGAAGCTGGCACGGCCTACCCCCAGCCAGCCGCCGCCCTGAGCCACCAAGCCGACCATGAGGGGATTCGGGTCTGGGAGGCCCTGCGGGCCCATTTCGACCAGGCTGCGGGGTGAACGGCAGCAGGGCCAGCCTGGTGAGCCACCCACCACCCCACAACACCACCCAGAACACACTACCTGCCCCCACACCCACACCACTGCGCATCGAAGAGCACACAACACACGTTTGTTTTGTTTTAAATAAACCAAACATTCCTGAAACCAAACAATGAACTTTAACATGAATGGGGGAACTATGTGCATTGGGGGGGACAGCTACTAAAAGGGGGTGGGACAAGGCAACTATGGGGGGGGAGTATGTACAAAGGGGGGGCCTGGGGGCCCCAGACATTGTCCTCCTTCCCCCAGTGTTCAGTGCCCGGCATGGGGGGGCGCAACCCACATCTGGGCCGGAGTCGCTGTCAAGGCTGGGTGGGGGCCGGGAGGCCCGGCAGGTATAGCTGGGTGGGCTCCTGAGCCCTGTGGTCCCGTTCCTCAGCAGGCTCCAGGGCAGGTGGAGGGCTGCTGTGAAGGACGGCGGCCGGAGCGGCGGGGGGGTGCCATCTGCTCGGTGATGCGCTCAAATGTCCTCATGAAGGACCCCCAAGCCTCCTGGCACCAGGCCCACACTCTCTCCTGCAAGTGGAGCCGGTGCTCCTCCACTTGCAGGCAGTGCTCTGACATCTCCACTTGAGAGTGGCAAGGAGCTGGGGGTCAGCAGCCGCCTGTGGCTGGCTCCGGTGGTGGCGGGCTCATCCCGGGGCCGGTTCCTGCTCCACCGCCTGGCTGCCGCAGTGCCACGTCCCCACTGGGCTGTCCAGCATGACGGATGCAGTGCCCATGCTGTCATGGCCCTCAGATGATGCGGCTGAGGAATAGAGCGGGAAAAAGTGAAGACAGCCATTAGTCTGGGACCTGACCTGTGGCCCACGCCCCCCACCCCTGCACTGCTGGGTCCCCATCCCCTGTCCCCCAGGATGATGATGGGTGTGGTGTGTCCCCCCCCGTGGGTGACCCCCTTTGGGGGTTCTGCTCCCCTGAATTCCTAGGGATGGGGCGTGGCGCCCTTCCGGGGGGCAGATGCTGACGGGCTCTGAGGGATGTGTCACTGCTGTCCGGGGCCATGGTCTGGCTGGGCCATGGCGGGCTGGGGTCAGCTGGGTGTGTGGAGGGCCCTGGTCGTGTCCCTTGCCCCCACCCTTTAACCTGGGGGATGTGCACCTGGGATACATACCTGACAGTCCACTCCCATGGTCGGGGGACACCCAGAGGGTGGACTCCCTGCTGGAGGTGCAGGAGGGGAGGTCGATCAGGAGCCCCCCCGTCACTGGAGCCCTCCTCCTCCTCCTCTGCTGTCCCAGGGGTGGGCTCTTCTTGGGGGCCTCTGGGGTGCAGGGCTGGCCTCCAGGCAAGACTGTGGCTCCGGGGCCTGCTGGGGCTCGTCAGCCGAGGTATCAAGAGTGGCCGGGGGGGAGGAGGTGTACCGGGGGCCCAGGGTCTCCCTGAGCTCCCCGTAAAAGGGGCAAGTGGCAGGGGCAGCCCCAGACTGGCTGGCTGTGTCCTGGGCCAAGGCATAACCCTGCCGCAGCTCCTTGACCTTATTCCTGACATAGTCAGGAGTGCGGACACACTGACCCTGGGCAGCCAGGCCCTCGGCCAGCTGGGCAAATGCATCTGCGTTCTGCCACGTGTTCTCCATTACCTGGAGCAGCACCTCCTCGCCCCAAAGCCCCAGCAGGTCCCAGATTTCGATGTCCGACCAGAAGGGGCCCTGCCACCTCTTCCTCCCCTGGCTGGACAGCTGGGAGCCCTGGGTCTCCTTGGAGGGGGGTGTTCTGGGGGGCTGGCTGGCTGCCGTGGGTGCTGGGTGGAGGATCGGGGTGTCTGGAAGGCATGCAGGCTGTGTGCATGTCTGTGCTGCTGCTTGCATGCTCTCAGCTTCCTGCCACAGGAAATCAGGGCACGTGGAGCTTTAAGGGGCTGCTGCATGCAGCGACCATAGAGCTCGGGCTGGACAGAGTGTCTGTCAACCCCTCAGCTGATCGCCACCATGGAGGACTCCGCTATTTCAACATAGCAGGAAGTGGATTGTCTACACATGCCCTGCTTCGACGTTGGACATTGAAGTAGGGCGCTATTCCCATCTTCTGATGGGGATAGCAATTTCGAGGTCTCGCTGTCTTACGTCGATTTCAACTTCGAAATAGCATCTGGTGCGTGTAGACGCACTGGGCGCTGTTTTGAAGTTGGACCGGCTATTTCGAAATAGCCAGCTAGTGTAGACGTGGCTACTGGAGAGAAGGAACGGGGAAATACTGGTTGCAGTCGATGCTTTGTACATAGTGGAGTGCCATTTCTGGTGCCATGAAATAAGCTCAGACTGGTGGGACCTCCTTGTTCTGCAGGTATAAGAAGATCAGCAGTGGCTACAAACTTTCCGCATGCGTGAAGCCTCTTTCATGGAACTACGTCAGGGATCGGCAACCTGCAGCTCCAGAGCCACATGTGGCTCTTTAAAGAGCCACTTGCAGCTCTAAGCACTGCCGCTGCTGACTCCACTTGCAGCTCCAGAGGCTGCCACCATTTAAACAATGTCCACAGGTAAAATGTAATTTGGGGGTTTTTTTTTGGTTTCAGTGGTGGCAGCCTCCGGAGCTGCAAGTGGAGTCAGCAGCGGCAGGACCCCAGAAGAGGAAGCCAGCAGGACTCCCCTGAATCCAACATCAACATGTGATGGTTGGGGAAGGTGCATGAGGCACACATCTTTAGGAACTATAGTCTGTTCAGAAAGCTGCAAAATGGAACTTTTATCCGAGACCAGAAAATCACCATTGGAGATGGAGAGTTGCCAATAGTGATACTGGGATATCCAGCTTACCACTTGTTCCCTGGGCTTATGAAGCCATAAATAGGCTGTCTGGACTCCTTTGAGGAGCAGTTCAACTGCAGGATGAGCAAGTGCTGAATGGTGGTAGAATGTGCACTGGGCCACTTAAAAGCCATGTTCAGAAGCTTCCTGTCTCAGCTGAACCTCAGAGAAAGCAATGTGCCCGTTACAGTAGCAGCCTAGTGTGTGCTTCATAATTTATGTGAGAGCCGTGGAGAAGATGTCGTGCCAGGCTGGAAGGCAGAGGCATATCACCTGGCTGCTAATTATGAGCAGCCAGGGCAATAAAGAGAGCACAGTAAGGGGCACTGCTTTCAAGAAAACTTTGAAACACAGCTTTATGAATGACAGTCAGTGATACGATAGTCTTGTCTGTTGCTGTTAAGGAGGTCCCCTCAGAATGATATGTGCAGGCCTGTAAGCGCTCTAAGGCACCCCTCCCCCCGTAGCACAAACAATAGCAACCCTGGTTTTGAGACCTTAATTGTTTTTATTTAGGGGACAAAATGTACCACACAGTAAAGGAGTTCATGAGAGGGGCTTTGGAGGTGCGCATAGAAAGGCGTTTTGCCATCACAGGTGAAGGAATGTCAGCCACCTTCTCTGAAAAGCATTCCTGGGAATGGAGTGGATGGGTGTCCTTAACTCTGCCACCCCTACATTCTTGGTTGTTGAGTGGAGGAAAGGGTACAGAACATGCTGAGAAGGGCATGTGGGTCATCACATGCTGCAGTGGGACTTTGCTCTTGTGCCAGGCACCTCAGGAGATCTGCTTGTTGCACCATCAGCTCCAACATTTTACTCCTGGGGCTGGACTTCATGCTCTCTGAGTGCCTTTCAGTCCTCCCAATTCACCCGCCTCTCCTCCAGCATGGTTCTCCTCCATCCATTTAACTGTGCCCCATCCATGCAGGCAGCTTGCATGTGTTCTAGGAATGTCTTCTCATGTTTGTTTTCTCCCTCAGATCTGTGCCAGCCTAACAGGTGAAGGGGGTGGGGAGCAGTGGTCAAAGAGCCCATTGTTGCGCAGACTGCAACAAAACATGAGTGAAGGCCAAACATTATTGAGAAACATTTACAAAACACACAGTAATTTAATGAAATTGCACCAGTGGCAAACAATAGCGATGTGGTATGTGCTTGGACAGATTTTTGCTCTTAAGCATCCTCTGTGCAGCCGGTACTGCACAGAAATCTTAAGGCACCCACTTGACCCAGTTCACTTCTAGTCGTGGTAAGGCACAAATTGGGAGCGTGCTTTCAAACCTGTGATTCCAAAAGCAGTTTCTGCAGCTGTGCAGGCTGCAAGTGGGGGCATGGTGGCTTTTCGGGGGTGGCAGGTGCCGTCTCTGCATGCTCCCCTTCCCCACTTCACTGGGACAATGAAAGTTTCCCTTCTTCCAGGAACCTGGGGAATGGAGGTGGGGGGGATGGTCCCGACATGGTAGAGCAGCTTCTCTTATCATAGCTTAATGCTCCTTCCTCTAGGTTGCAATGTGAGATACCAGCCTGCTTACAATAACACATTCCTAAGGAATGGATGCTGACTGCATGTGGGCAGAAGGCTGATCAATATGCTGCATTGCTCTGTGGTGCAGTGATGCTAGATTACTTACTGCTGGCTTGGCATGTAAGTGTGTCCTGTCATGAGGTCAGAATGAGGCGTGGCCTCTCCAGAAAGCTCACAAGAATGATTAGAGAGTACCTGTCTGAGAGCTTTATGGAGATGTGCAGGGAGGGTTGACACTCCATCCCTATACACATTAACAAGTTGGTGGCCACAAGGTTGTAGGTACAGCCTCTGCAACAGATCATACCCCATTGTCTTAACCCACTTGTAACATGGTTAAAAATGAGAACTCACCAGAGGCGCCCTCCCCACCATCAGGGTGTGGCTGCAAAAATGCTTCTGAGAGGAAGAGGTGAGATTCAAAGTTGGGGTGTTTATTTTTTTAAGTTCCTGGCTGTTGGTTAGATGGGCTCCTCTGTTTCCCTGCCACCGTTTTCATTTTCCCTGCAGTTGCCAGAAGCTGCCTGAGGAATCTCTTAGAAGGTATCCCCAGACTCTTTGGGACAGTGATTAGGTTCCCTTCTCCCCAGAACTCCGTGCAGTTCCTTATAGAAGGGGAGTGTGAGCAGCAATGAGTCAGAACATCCATTTGCTTCCTTGGTTTTCTAGTATGCCTGCCTAAGCTCATTTATGATCATGTGGCATTGCTGGACTTCCCAGGTGTATCCTTTTTCCATCAGGCCCTATGAAATCTTGGCATAGATGTCTGTGTTTCTTTTGCTGCTGCTTAGTTCTGCCAGCACAGCATCATCCCCCACATAGCAATAAGGTCTTGCATCTTTTGCACGCCCCATGCTGGAGCTTGTCTGCAGGCCCGGGAATTCATGGCCAGATGTGCTGTCTGCTCCACTCACCACACTGGCCAAACAGGAAACCAAAGTTTCCCTGGACATTTCCTGCATACCTGGAGTGCAGCGGAGCTGAAAGTGGTGGTCAGAGTGGGGCATAGTGGGACATCTCCAAGAGGTCAGAAATGTTGACTTTCATAACTTTCCATCTACACTACCCTAAAATTGACCAGGCAAGGTCAAATTTTGCTTACTCCTCGTGAGAAGCAGGAGTACCAAAATGGACCTTAGGAGCCCTTAAAGTTGGCAAAACTGACCCTGTAGTGTGGAGTTAAGTTCAACGTACTCTCCTAGTATAGACCAGGCCTAACTCCTCTGTCATGCTTGGCCAAAGTTCATCACCATATATGCACAGAACACAAACAGTCCCATCCAGCTTGTCTTTTGTTTTAGTTTGCTGAGAAGCAGAAATTGAAAGCCCAGAACTTTAAGAAGCAAAAGCTGGACAGACTCTGAACTTTCTCTGACTAGCAGGCCTGCCAACGGGAGTGGTTTGAATGAATTAAAGGGGCTCGGGGATCTCACCACTGTAGTGCCAGTGCCCTGAGCCCTTTAAATCACTGACGTGTTGCTCTACGCAGAAATTAGGTATGGCGGGGCACCGCATGGCGCACTCCAGATAGTGTTTGAGCAGGGGAGACACCACAGTGCAGAAAGTGCTGAGGGCTGGCTGGCCTATGTCCAGCTCCTTCTGGGAGCATGGAGCTCCCTCCCCTCCCACCTTACCTGGTGGCCTGGCATGATTGTTAGCTCCCCTGCTGACTAGTTATTGAATGAGCTTCTCCTGCCCATGTATTGAACTAAAACCAGTCAATGGTGAAAGGCCCTTTCTTTTTTTTCGGAGTGACTGTACTCTGGCAATTCCATCAAAGAGGACTTTTAAAGAAAGGGAAATAATCAGTTTGATGGAGGATAAATCTTGTTTGTGAAGATCTTCTGGTTTGCACGTGAAAAACTGGGGGGCGGGAAATGGGGAAAGGTTTTGATGTCCCATTAATTTGATGCTGTTCCCCTTTTCATACATTCTAAGGCCACAAGGACTCCTGTTGGTGTGAGCCATAGGATTTCATCAGTCACGCCTGGCTGAGCCCCTCGCAGGGCAACACGTGGGGAGTGCACCCCTCCCTGCACTCACAGTCAGTGCTGTGCCATTTCTGGCGAGTGAAAAGACAGTCTTTGCCCTCCTCCCTGTCGGGGGGAAGGGTAGGGCCACCCCC
This sequence comes from Carettochelys insculpta, assembly GCF_033958435.1. NCBI lineage: Eukaryota > Metazoa > Chordata > Testudines > Carettochelyidae > Carettochelys > Carettochelys insculpta. The sequence continues at coordinate 121,019,853 of NC_134140.1, forward strand.
AACCCGCCTCTTCTTCCGGCAGTGCCTCACCAATGCTGACGAGTCTGAGAGCAGTCCTTCCCCTCTCCTGGACCAGCATGGCCGAAGAACGGCGCAAGCTGGCACAAGCTGGCACTGCTCTAGGGCTGCACTGCTTTGGGGATAGGTGGGCCATCCCTACGCTCACCAGAAGAGACGGGTGGGCCAGAGGCCGGGACCGGGCAGGGCTTGGGGGTGGCTTGCTCTGGCCTTTTCCCCAGGCTGGGGTGGGCACATGGCTGGTGGCTTCCCCTCACCGCAGTCTCTCCCTCACCAGTCACCACTGGCCCCATGATTCATGTTTTGAAGAAAAACATTTGGTCTAGAGTTGAGTCTGTCTCTTCTCTTGATTGTTTGTTGCAGTGGTTAGTTACCCTCACTACTAACATTGGTTTCTAATTTGAATTCATGGGGCTCCAGCTGCCAGTTACTGATTCTCATTAGAACTTTCTCTTTTTGAGTAAATTGCCCTTTAATACCTGGTGTGTCCCCCCCCCCCCATGAAGGCATGCGTATGCTGTAGTCATGTCACCTTCCCGTTGATTAAGGGAACAGATTAAGTGCTACAAGACGTTCCCCTTAGCCCTTAAATAACTGTTGAGGCTCTTTTCTGTGCCCTGCTCAATTTTTTCCACATACTTCTTAAAATGTAGACTCCACAATCGTGTTCTGGCGTCAGTCTTAATAATGACATGGGGACATGTGAAACCTCTTCATGTCTGCCCTGTTTGTGCTTCAGATTATCCCTTTTGGCAGCAACACTTTGCTGTTGTTTGTCTATTATGAGCCCTAAATCTTTTTTTGAGTCACTGCTTTCCAGGATACAGTTCCCTATTGTGCAGGTCTTGCTTGCTTGCTTTGTGTCCAAGTGTACATATTTGCATTTGGCTATAATTAAAGTGTGTTTTGTTAGAGTGAGCCTAGCCTTCTTAAGAGATCCAGACAGTGCTGTCCTCATCATTATTTACCTTTAGGCCAATCTTCATGTCATCCCCATACTTTATCAGCAGTAATTTCTTTTATTGTTCCCTATTTTAAATTGACTTTCTTACCCTAATCCAAACTAATCAGCTTCTCCTGATGACTGAATCTGCCCTTATTGAGACAAGACTTCCTACCTGTGCCTGACAAAAAAGCAGGCTTCTTCTTCGAGTGGTCCCTGTGGGTGCTCCACAATAGATGTCGGGCTCGCCCGGCGCCACAGATCGGAATTCTTCTAGCAGTTCCTATTGGATCGCGCATGCGCTGACGTGCGCCGCTCCCTTGCGCGCCCCCGGCCATGTGCGCGATCTGGTCCCCGCCAGTTCCTTCTCAACCGCCATCGGCTGCAGACGGAATCTGCTCCGGCTAAAGCCAGAGACAGATAAGATAGTTGTTTTTACATGTAGTTTGTTTGTTTTTGTCACTATCAAAAAAAAAAAAAAAAAGAGAAGAGAAGAGAAAGAGAGAGAATATTAGACAGCAGAAAGAAGAGGAATGAAGGAGAGAGGGGCGGACAAGAAGGCTAGTTAAGCCGTCCGCTGACCCGCAGGCCGGTGAATGTTATTTTGGGTTAGAAAGCACTGATTAGTGGCTAAGTACCCTATTAACAGTAAAGACTCACCGCAATGGCCTCCTCGGGGTTTAAGAAGTGTGAGTCATGCCGTGAGGCTATGCCGGCCTCCGATGGGCATAGTGAATGCATTCGCTGCCTGGGAGAGTCACACGTTACCCAGAAGTGTTCCCACTGCGCTAAGCTTACAGCCAGGGTCAGGAAAGACAGAGAGATGAGGCTCAAATTGATCTTGTTTGATAAGGCTCTCCAGCCGGAATCGCCGGAGAAGCCTCACACAGAAGGGTCCTCTGGGTTGCATAAGAGGAAGGCAGCCTCTTTGACCCCCTCAGTGCAGAAGAGGAGGAAACTCTCCCCGGCTCGATCCTTGCCGGCGGACCCAGCGGGCAGGACGAGCGGAATGCAAAGCCCCCAGCCGTGAGTCATGAAAGCGGCAGCGCAGCAGCGCACGTGGCAGAGGCTGAGCCTCCGATTACACAACAGGCGGCACGGAAGGCGCCGCGAGCGCCAGCGAGGCAAGCGCCAGAATCGGCGGCGCCAACGCATGTGGCACTGGCCCCCGCGGCGCCGACGGCGCAGGGGCACCTGGCACGGAGCCTATCGGCGCCGGAGGAAGCTACCCACATGGCACCGCCGCTGACTCTGCTGAGCACGGTGCCGAGATCCCCAGCACGGGAAGGGGCGGCGCCCACCCCACAGGGGAGGGGCAAGGCAAAAACAAAAACTCGGCACCTCAGTCCATCTCCAGGCAGGGCCGCGCTGCCCTTATCTCCTAGTGCGCCGCCCCCCACCCAAGATACACACACCGCACCGACGGGCTGTAACTCCACTGGCTTATTTAGGGCCTCCCTCTCCGTTCCTCCAACCAATTTCGCCGTGGCTTGGGCCGCCTTCACCATTTCTGGGCATGGATCCCCTTGAGTACTATCACAAACCAGCTTCACCACTATCTATGTCATCGCGAAGGTCCCGCTGTCCCAGACATCATGGGTACACTCCCCGATCGTGGTCCGGGTCTCCATCACTGGGCCCTTGCCCATGCTGCTATGGTCGTCCTCATCATGCTGAACACAGACACCGCAGGTCTAGATCCAAGGGCAGGTCCTCCCCTGCTACTCGTCAATACTCCCATGTACACTCTTGCTCTGGGATGGGAACACAGTTGTCTCAGGGGGAATTAGGTCCAGAATCCCGAGACTTCCCTTCACAGTCCTCCAGGGAGCAAGTATATCACCGAACTCGGGAGCCAGAGGATTTGAGGGAGGTGTACCCCAGTGGTTCCTCCTCATCTTCCCCAGATGAGGCCATGGCCCCCGGGGATGTGTTCCCCCCCGCACCCCGGATGACCTTAAACAATTCCAGGAGCTGTTCAAAAGAGTAAATTTCATGCAGGACATTCAAATAGCAGAGGTTCAGGAGAAGCATCATAAACTCCTGAAAAATTTGAGACCCCCGGCTTCATCTAAAATCGCTATCCTGCTGGATGAAGCCATTATGGAGTCAGCCACTAACATATGGCAGACCCCGGCCTCTATTCCGCCTACAAACAAGAGAGCGGATAAGAAGTACTTTGTCCCAGCCAAGGGCATGGAGTTCCTCTTTAGTCACCCACAGCCCAATTCTTTGGTGATCGAAGACTTCTCAGTACAAGTCGGGGGGGGTCGGATAAAGATGCTAAGAAGCTAGAGCTGTTTGGCAGGAAGGTATATTCCTCCTCTACCCTATTATTGAGAATGGCAAATTACGCAGCACATCTATCAAACCACAACTTTGACAATTACTCTAGACTCACTCCCCTCATGGGTTCACTCCCAGAGGACAAGAAGCCGGTGTTAAAGGCGATTGTCCGAGAGGGGTATGCGGCGTCGCAGACGGGAGTCCAGATTGCCCTGGACGTGGCGGACACAGCGGCACGTTCAACAGCTTCAGCAGTGGTAATGCGTAGGGAATCCTGGCTCCAGACATCTGGTATCCCCAGGGACCTGCAGGCGAAGATCTTGGATCTTACCTTTGATAAGCAAAAGCTGTTTGCGGACTCAACCAACTCAGTCCTGCACTCCACTCCAGCAAAGACTCGAGTGCCACACTTAGGACCTTGGGTATTTATACTCCCCCATACAAGAAGAAGAAATTTTATCCTCAGCAAAGACGTTACGCTTACCAACCACAGCGTGCTCAATATCAGCGAGGCTACGACCAAGGGCGCCATCAACAGCAGCAGCAATACAGGACTCCCAGGCGACGTTCTCAACAAAGCCGTACACCCTCGGGGCAGGCCCAGAGACAGCAAGTTTGACGGGTATGTCGGGGGCTGCACTATCAACACCATCGCTCAATGCCACTCTCATCTCATGTTCTATCATCGCCTCAAACTGTTCCGTTCCCAATGGCAAAAGATCACCACAGACAAATGGGTGCTAGAAATTATAGCCACGGGTTACACAATCCCTTTCCAGTCACTTCCACTGACGAAGCCTCCCGCCAGGCCTCATCTCAGGGACGCTGCCCATGAGGCAAGGCTCAAGCAGGAGGTGGATCACCTCATGTTCATAGGGGTGGTGGAAAGAGTGCCGGAACAATTCCAAGGGAAAGGTTTTTATTCACGCTACTTCCTAACAGAGAAGAAAACAAGAGGCTGGAGGCTGATCTTGGATCTACGGGGCCTCAACCGTTACTTGCGCAAGCAACGCTTTCGGATGATCACAGTTGCCTCCATACTTACAGCACTGGACGATGGAGACTGGTTTGCAGCCCTCAACTTACAAGATGCTTACTTTCATATAACAATCCACCCGGCACACAGACGCTTCTTCCGCTTCACAGTCGGCAGGGAACATTTCCAGTACAGGGTTCTTCCGTTCGGCCTATCTTCGGCACCCAGAGTCTTTACCAAAACCCTGGCAGTGGTATCAGCCTACCTGCACAGACGGGGTGTTTATTTTCCCATATCTGGACAACTGTCTGCTGAAAGGGGCCTCAAAGGCAGAGGTCTTACGCATGATACGCATCACCGCAAACACGTTTACTGCGCTAGGCCTACTTATCAACCTCGCAAAGTCAAAGACCGAACCCACACAAGATATAGAGTTCATAGGGGCATGCATAAACTCTATCACAGCAAGAGTATACCTGCCCGACGCCCGCTTCCGCGCAGTCAACTCCCTGGTGCAAGTCATGACGTACAGCCCCACGGTGCCGGTCCTAACGTGCCTGCAGCTGTTGGGGCACATGGCGGCAGCTACGTTTGTGGTACAGAATGCCAGGTTACACATGCGAAGCCTGCAGCATTGGCTGGCGAGTGTTTACAAACTGGCATCCCACTCTGTCCACAGGGTAGTGTCGCCCACGACGGAGGTGCGCAGATCCGTAGCGTGGTGGGAAAATCCCAAGAATCTGCTAGTGGGGGTGCCTTTTCACCAACCACAAATTTCTATCTTTCTTACTACCGACACCTTCCACATAGGATGAGGAGCGCACATTGGCAACAAGGTAACGCAAGGGCTATGGTCTCCTGCGGAACAGACACTGCACATAACCATTTTGGAGCTCAGAGCAGTGTTCAACGCGTGCAGACATTTTCGAGATTACCTGCATGGCAAAGTAGTTGGGATCAATACCGACAATACCTCCACTATGTTCTACATCAATCGACAAGGAGGGGCACGATCCCGTGCGTTATGTGCGGAAGCAGTCCGATTGTGGAACTGGTGCATTGCCAGCAACATAACGTTGAAAGCCTCGTACTTGCCGGGCACTCACAACATGAAGGCAGATCAGCTGAGCAGGCGCTTCACACTCACGCACGAATGGCAGATCCACTCCGACCTGCTACGGCACATATTTTGTACATGGGGGTTTCCCCAAGTCGATTTGTTTGCCACCCAGTACAACAAGAAGTGTCCCCAGTACTGCTCCAGAGCAGGAATAGGGCAGGGGTCACTGGGGGATGCATTCATGATTTCATGGAAGGGTCCTCTACTCTACGCGTTTCCCCCCACAACGCTTATCCACAAGGTTCTGCAGAAAGCCAGAAGGGAGAGAGCTCGCATGATACTCATAGTCCCAACTTGGGACCGGCAACAGTGGTTTCCCTTGCTTCTGCGCATGTCGGATCGTCCACCACTTCTGCTACCGGTGGCGCTGGACTTACTCATGCAGGCTCAGGGGTCCATAGTGCACCCGCACCCTCAGGGTCTGCACCTACAAGCATGGTTAATCCATGGCTCAGCGCCTTAGAGAGCACGTGTACGGAGGGAGTACAAGAAGTCCTGGAGTGTCGCTGAAGGACCTCCACCAGGAGGACTTATGAACAGAAATGGACTCGATTTACAGCCTGGTGTTCCGCCAAGCAGTTAGCTCCCTTTGACGTTCCTATAAGCGTAATACTAGAATACCTATTGGACCTCAAACGAGACGGGCTTTCTCTATCCTCGCTAAAGGTCCACCTCGCTGCTATATCAGCTTTTCGGCCTACAGAGGAAGGGCCCACTGTATTCACCCACCCTGTCGTCACAAGGTTCTTGAAGGGGCTGGTAAACCTTTACTCCCCTCGAAAAGCGCTTCCGCCGTCGTGGAATTTGGACTTGGTGCTCAGCACGCTATCAGGACCACCCTTCGAACCATTAGCCACGGTACCGCTCCAACTCCTTACGATGAAAACAACCTTCCTCCTTGCGATTACGTCAGCCCGCAGGGTGAGTGAGCTCGCAGCAGTGACGGCAACGCCACCCTGCACAGTATTCTCAAAGGAGGCGGTAACCTTACGGTTATACCCAGCCTTCGTTCCAAAAGTTTCCTCGGAGTTCCATCTTAACGAACCAATAGTTTTACCCTCATTTTACCCGAAGCTTCACAGCTCCAGCAAGGAGGCGCGCCTACATCTCCTAGACGTGAGAAGGGCATTGGCCTTTTACATAGACAGAACTAAGTCCTTCCGGAAAACGGACAGGCTCCTAGTGTCTCTCGCTCCCAGGTCAAAAGGGGAAGGCCTCTCTTCACAGAGAATTTCAAAGCACATTGTGTCCTGTATAAAAAATGTGCTACGAGCTTCGAAAGACCCCTTTGCTGGCCCCGCCTAGGGCTCATTCCATCAGGGGGGTGGCGGCGTCAACAGCCTTCTTCAAGGGCATCGCGTTAAAAGACATCTGTAGAGCGGCGACCTGGTCATCCTACAACACCTTCGCCAAGCATTATGCCTTACATCGGGTATTCGAGGAGAATACCCGTCTGTCGACAGCAGTCCTCTCGGGGGCAAGCTGCACGTGAATCGATTACCTACCTCCTTACTTGGGTTACTGCTGGGTAGTCACCTATTGTGGAGCACCCACGGTGACCACTCGAAGAAGAAAGAGAAGTTACTCACCCGTAGTAACGATGGTTCTTTGAGATGTGTCCCCGTGGGTGCTCCACCACCCGCCCATCCTCCCCGCTTCGGATCTCTGTCTGGTGTTTTTCAGGAGCATCCAAGGCGGTTGGTCAAGGAACTGTCAGGGACCGGATCGCGCACATGGCCGGGGACGCGCAAGGGAGCAGCGCGCGTCGGCGCATGCGCGATCCAATAGAAACTGCTAGAAGAATTCCGATCTGCGGCGCTGGGAGAGCCCGACACCTATTGTGGAGCACCCACGGGGACACATCTCAAAGAACCATCGTTACTACAGGTGAGTAACTTACCTTTTGCAGAGATGGGAATCCTCTTCTGTCCGTTCTTTCTGCTTTTCTCATCTCTTGCAGTCCCTTCCTTTGTCTTTTGTGTCTCAGAACAGACAACCACTTTCCATACATCTGGAGTCCAGCTACATCTGAATTATTGCCTTCAGTTCAGTACCACATTACCAGAAATATATGGCTAGATTAGAGGGACTTGAAAGGAGGAAAAACCCCAACAACCAGATGGACTGAGTTACACTATTGAGCTTTGAAGAGCAAAATACGTATAGCTTATCTGCGTGATACCCAACTGCAGAGATGGTTACAGTGGCAAATATCTGAAGGGCATTAAGACTAAGGGTATGTCTACACCACTGAGTTTTGCTGAGGAAACTAATGTTGACATGTAGAAGTCACCCAAAAAAAGTTGTCAAACCATGTTTACATGTGCTTCCTCTGTCTCTGACAACCTAGTGGCTTCTTTTCAGATGCAATTAAAAAAAAAAACAACAACACTTAGCTTTTATGCTCTATGCCGCCAGTATTCAAATAAGCAAAAATGCAAAAGATGGTGAGAAAATATCTGACATGAAGACGTTGATGTGCCTGAACCCCACCTACTAAAAAGGAAGTGGTGTCAACAAAAACAGAGAGAAGAGAGGCTAAGAGATGCAGTGGAATACTAAACTGATGTGAGTCAACTGAGCAGGTTTGTCCCAGCTTTAGTGACTTCACTAGCTATACTGCTTGAACCCTGTGTCCTCAAAAGAGTGTTTACCAGGGGCATAAATATAGCTGTGAGAGTGCTGCACATTTCATCACCCAGTACTGAAGGCTTCTGACCTTCAACCATTTAGTGTCCTGCAGAGTGTCAATACATTGGATGTCAAATGGCTCTAGTTTACTGGATTTCTTTTCTCTTGTTTTCAGGCAGAGTGTTGAGGAGGAGGCAATTGACTAAGATTCTGTTGAACTTTGTAGTGTGTCCTTTGTCACTAACAGCAGCAAAGCATAGTGAAAATGTGAAGAAACAAGAGGCAACTTCTGAGGTGACAGGCAAGAAAAAGGAAGATATTTTTATCTGTTTTGACTGAAAACCTCTTAATATTAGCTGTGTTTCTTATAGCCATTGGGCAAGGATAAATAGGGTGAGATTATTACCACAGATCTGCTTTCTAGGATTAAGCACACACTTGAGTGAATCTCCCTTTTTGTAATGGCAGACTAGACTGAATCCTTCTCTCATCACACACCATCTGGAGTAATTCTGCACTGGGAAAATTCTGCACTGGGAAATGATGGAAGGGTGTGATGTACATATCTGTGCTATGCTCAGAATCACAGAAGGTATCTTTTTTAAAATAGTGACATGAGGAAGACTTAACCTTTCAGATGGTATCTCAGAACAGGTGGTGATTGGTAAGTCTCAGCGGCCGTGTCTACACAAGCCCCAAACTTCGAAATGGCCACGCAAATGGCCATTTCGAAGTTTACTAATGAAGCGCTGAAATGCATATTCAGCGCTTCATCAGCATGCGGGTGGCCGCGGCACTTCGAAATTGACGCGCCTCGCCGCCGTGCGTCTCGTCCCGACGGGGCTCCTTTTCGAAAGGACCCCGTCTACTTTGAAGTCCCCTTATTCCCATGAGCTCATAAGGGGACTTCCTATAAGGGGACTTCGAAGTAGACGGGGTCCTTTCGAAAAGGAGCCCCGTCGGGACGAGACGCGCGGCGGCGAGGCGCGTCAATTTCGAAGTGCCGCGGCCGCCCGCATGCTGATGAAGCGCTGAATATGCATTTCAGCGCTTCCTTAGTAAACTTCGAAATGGCCATTTGCGTGGCCATTTTGAAGTTTGGGGCTTGTGTAGACGTAGCCACATGAATTTCTGCAACACAATTTAGGTTAGCATAAATCTGCCACAATTACTATAAGGCTCATGCATAACTATTCCACTGCATAGGAAAGATAGGAAGTATGATAAGAGACCACCTTGGCTTAACCAGGAGATCTTAAATGCTCTAAAAATAAAAAAGGAGTCTTGTACAAAGGGGAATCTAGGTCAATGTACGAAAGATGAATATTAGCAAATAACACAAGCGTGTTAGGGGCACAATTAAAAAGGGGAAGACCCAAAAAACCTCAATCTAGCAAGAGACATAAAGGGGATAACAAGAAAACTTACTACAAATACATAAGAAGCAAGAGGAAGACCAAGCACAGGGTAGGCCCATTGTTCAATGAAGAGGGAAAAACAAAAGCAGATAATGTGGAAATGGGAGAGGTGCTTAACAACTTCCCTGTTTCAGTTTGTACTAAGAAAGATAGTGGTTAGTGGATGCCTGGTGTAGTGAATGCTATTGGACATGGGGTAGGTTGAGAAGTTAAAATAGGAAAAAAACAAGTTAAAATTTACTTAGAGAAGTTTGTCTTCAAGTCACCAGGGCCTGATGAAATTCGTCCTAGAAAACTCAAGGAGCTGCTAGAGGAGGTATCTGAACCATTAGCTATTATCTTTGGCTAGAGCCGCACTGAGCAGAGGATCATCCTGCTGAAGGTCAGTGTTCCAGGTTCGCACACTAGTTCCCACATACACTCCAGTTCCCCTGCATCACTATCAGTAGCACTCCTTGGCTACGTCTACACGTGAAGCCAACATCGAAATAGCTTATTTTGATGTAGCGACATCGAAATAGGCTATTTCGATGAATAACGTCTACACGTCCTCCAGGGCTGGCAACGTCAACGTTCAACTTCGACGTTGCGCGGCACCACATCGAAATAGGCGCTGCAAGGGAACGTCTACACGCCAAAGTAGCACACATCGAAATAAGGGTGCCAGGCACAGCTGCAGACAGGGTCACAGGGCGGACTCAACAGCAAGCCGCTCCCTTAAAGGGCCCCTCCCAGACACAGTTGCACTAAACAACACAAGATACACAGAGCCTACAACTGGTTGCAGACCCTGTGCCTGCAGCATGGATCCCCAGCTGCTGCAGCAGCAGCCAGAAGCCCTGGGCTAAGGGCTGCTGCCCACAGTGACCATAGAGCCCCGCAGAGGCTGGAGAGAGAGCATCTCTCAACCCCTCAGCTGATGGCCGCCATGGCGGACCCCGCTATTTCGAAGTTGCGGGACACGCAATGACTACACGGTCCCTACTTCGATGTTGAACATCGAAGTAGGGCGCTATTCCTATCCCCTCATGGGGTTAGCGACTTTGACATCTCGCCGCCTAACGTCGAAGTTAACTTCGAAATAGCGCCCGGCGCGTGTAGCCGTGACGGGCGCTATTTCGAACTTAGTGCCGCTACTTCAAAGTAGCGTGCACGTGTAGACACGGCTCTTATGTGCAGGAGTGATTATGGAAACCGGTTTCATCAAATAAAAGTAACAGAGAGATAGCTATGTTAGTCTGTATTCTGTCAACAGAAAAAAGCAGTCGTGTAGCACTTTAAAGACTAACAGAATACTTTGCTCTGCTCTGGTATGTTTCTTTAGGAAGTGATGACATGTTTAAAGGTGCCATAGCTCGTCAGCACAGAGGATTAGTAATAAATTATTTTGTTAGTCTTTAAAGTGCCACATGACTGCTTTTTTGTTCTGATCAAATAGTGTTCTTCCAATCCCAAAGCACCAGCCACATGCCCATGTCAATTTATAACTCGTATTTTATCCCCAAAATCACACTTACTAGTCCTTTAGTAACTAATATCTAATGGGTAACTTGAAAGACAGAAAGAGAAAATTCAAATTGGTTAAAGAAATCATTTACAAAGTTCTTGGTTCAGGCTTTTAGAAGAGATTAAATAAACCGCTGGCTTCAGGCAGGTCTTGGAGTACATCCCCAGCTTGAATGGGTCTTTAAATCGTTTGTGTAGAACTTCAGTTTGTAGCAAAGTCCCTCCAGAGAGGAGAAGCATGATAGTAGACGACATGGAATGTTTCCAGAGCCTTCTGCCGTCGGAGGCAATCTGATAGTTCTTGTTGTGGAAGAGAACAGCAACAAGATGGTGTTTTGGAGTCACATGGGCAAGTCACCTGTCCATGAATGACTTGGTTCTTTGCAAGTGGAAGCCATTGTCCACTTTCTAGTTTAAACATCTACAGGAAAGTCAGTGCCCCTTCTAACAGCACAGAGCCAGTCCCCCTCCCCTTTACCCAAGTCTCCTGTTCTCTGTGACACCTAGGCCGTGGAGTTCACAACTGTGACCAGAGAGATCAGTGTTTCAGATTGTGGGTTATCCGCTGAAGGGCTGCTCGCATCAGCATGAGTTACTGTCTACAGTTGCAATGCATCAATCAAAATGCATTGACCACAGCTCAACATTATTTGTTTGGGCAGGTGGTGTTACTGCATAGTCATGAGAGTGCTAATATTTGAGGGACACAGATTTAAGCAGGGACACACACACAAATAGATCGACACCAGGCAGCTAAACTTGGCGATTTTCTGATGTAGACTGGGCCTCAAACATAAAAGTTTAGGCAAATATTAGGTCAAGTACAGGATAAAAAATGGGCTGATATTTTTTTTTGTATGCTATGTTATTCCAATTGCAGAATCTGCCAACCTGTTATATGTTGGCAGGCGGGGACAGCTACTTTGGTATGTTTCTTTTGGAAGTGATGACATTTTTTCAGTGCCATAGCACATCAGCTCAGAGTGAATAGGATGCTACTATCATTTGTTTCTTCTCTTTTGGAAGTTTGTTGGGTGTTTGCTTGTGACTCGCTGTTTGGGTTTTTATATATTATATATATATTTAAAAATTTAGACAATTTACATTTAATGACTTGAAAGTGCTTTAGAAATGGATGGCACCCTTTACTTCTCGGCATCCGTTTGAATTGAGACCTGATCAATAGTGACCAAAAGTAATTATCTTCTCACATCTCTATGGAATGAGTTGTTGGTCTCACTCCAGAACCTAGGAGACTCATGCCTGCGTAATAAAAGCTACACCCCCAATTGGTGAGAACTGGCAAAGCCTTAGCAGAGAGAACAAGAATTGTATGATTATTGAAACTGTACTGTGCTATATTTTGCTCTTCTGAGGTGATCACCCTTTGCTCAGATTAAGGCACGTAGGCTTTACAGTGTGGGGAAGTTTGCATGGCCACTTGCTGCTATTATAGTTGCTTTGCAAGATATAGGACTTTAGTTTCCTGTGCTGTCACCTTCCAATGCAAATTTCATGCACTTTTTATGGCGCTGAGTGGGGTTTTTTATAGATCATCACCATTTTCATTTTATAAAGAAAGGGGAAAAACAGGAAGTGCAGTTACTATGTGTTTGACAGGTAGTTCGCTGGTCTATGTGTATGTGTGTGGGTGTACATTTTTCAACAGTATCTACCGCAGAAATCAGCCATAAACATAGTGATCCCCTGGTGCCTTTGAGAAACCTCAAGTGTGAAATATTTAGACTCAACAGAACATACAGAGAAGTAGTAGAGTAAGTGTGACAATATGCAATAAGAATAAACTAACGAGGATTTTGCCAGCCAGTCATGACCCAAGGCTGGCAATGTTACAAATGTAGCACATTAAAGACTAATGGAATGATTTATTTGGTGATGAGCTTTCATGGGACAGACCCACTTACAAAAGCTCGTCACCAAATAAATCATTTTGTTCGTCTTTAACGTGCTACATTTCTGCTGCTTTGTTTTGTTGGAGTACAGACTAACACAGCTACCTCTCTGTTACTATTCAATGATACAAATGTAAGTGTAAACTTTACTTATATAACTGTTGTAGTTGACTGAGTGGCAGTTTGTGTAGTCATTGTTTGACTGGCTTTTCATATACTTGTAATCCATTTGTCCTTTCCTTTCACCTTGGAAGATAATGGCTGCTGGGCTTTTTGCTGTGTTCGGTAAATGAGCTTGTTTTCTGGCAAGGAATTTTACAGATATTCTCAAAAACCAGCTGTTTGAGGTTCTTTTAACAACCACCATAACCTTGGGCAGAGGCATATGTTTTAATATGCCTGTGCAGCCCAGTGCTTTTGCCCATCACGAGGCACTTTTTGCTGCAGTTTGGAATGGGCAAGGAGAGGAGACATGTTTGTTCCTGTCTGGGTACGTTAAGGAATGAGACTGTCAAGTGAAGACCTGATCGAGTGAAAGGCAGAAGTCTCAGCCTTGCCCAGTTTGGGGCAACAGCAAAGCTTTACTAACAAGACATTGCATTTTCTGACAATATCCCTTGCCAGCACGGGAGCACTCGAGGAGGCAGGAATGCAGGTTTTGAATGAAAATGGACTGTGCTTTCAAAGGAAAACATTAAAGTGTTGCAAAATTGGAACATTTCTATTAATTTAAAATGAAATGTAAAGCCCTCTAGTTTCAGTCTTTCAGATTTCATTGCAAACATTTCACAGCCTTTAGGCTCTGATCCTGCAAAGGGGTCTGCACAGATGGGTCTTTGCAAGATTTAGCACCTGTTTGTAGCATGATGCGCAGAATCCAGGGTGTGAGACTGGTACAGTCACATCATCCAGTGCAAAATAAGGTGATGCAGCAAAGCGAAGAGAAGGTGATTTTAACCCATGGAGAATTGTATAGGATATGGTATAATTAGGGCCCTACCAAATTCATGGCCATGGAAAAACACATCACAGACCATGAAAGCTGGTCTCTCTCTTGAGAAAACTGGTCTCTTGTGTGTTTTTACCCTGTACTACACAGATTTCCTGGGGAATACCAGTGTAAATGGTGCTTGGTCCTGCTTTGAGCCCCACATGGCAGGAGATTATATCAAAGGAAAGGACACAATCCTGGATCAAACAGGCATTAACCCTGAAACCTGACATCAGTGATTCCTGTTTCTGGTCCTGGCCCAAAAGGGAGATGCGGGGAGGCGGGAGGAATAACAAAGTTATTTTAAGGGTGTTGGTGGCCTCCTACAACTCCTTTTGGGGTCGGGATCCCTACAATTACAATGCCATGACATTTTAAATTCAAATATCGAAATAATGAACACTAACAGGGGACATAACAGCTTTCAAGTACCTAAAAGGGTGTCACAAGGAGAAGGGAGAAAAAAAATATTCTCCTCAACATCTCATGATAGGGCAAGAAGCAATGGACTTAAATTACAACAAGGAAGGTTGACCGTTAGGAAAAATCTTATCTGTTGGTAGTTAATTGCTGGACTATATTCCCTGTTTACGTCGTGGAGTCTCCATCATTGGAGATTTTTAAGAATAGGTCAGACAAACATCTGTCAAGGACAATTTAGATGGTGCTTGGTCCTGCTTTGAGCCCCGCATGGCAGGAGATTATATCAAAGGAAAGGACACAATCCTGGATCAAACAGGCATCAACCCTGAAACCTGACATCAGTCATTCCAGCACAAGCAGTATGTACCTGGGGCCAGACTGGAGCAGTGGCACAGCAAATCAGGGACTGCTGGGGTGCTGCCTATAGCCAGAACACTGGACCAGGATCCAAGTGGCCAGAGCTGTGGCCTTGGAACAGTTCCTTCAGATCCTTCTCTGTGGGAGTAAGGAATGGGTAAGTGCAAAGTGGATAGAAAGCTGGCTAGATCATCGGGCTCAGTGTGCAATGATCAATGGCTCCATGTCTGGTTGGCAGTCGGTATCAAGAAGGCTGCCCAAGGGTTGGTTCTGGGGCCAATTTTATTTGACATCTGTATTAATGGCCTGGATGAGAGGATGGATTGTACCCTCAGCAAGCTTACGGATGACAGTAAGATGGTGGGGAGAGGTGTAGTTAAGCTGGAGGGTAGGAATAGGATCCAGAGTGACCTAGACAAATTGGAGGATTGGGAGGTTGAACAAGGACAAATGCAGAGTCCTGCATGGCTAAGCAGCAGTTCTGCAGAAAAAGTCCTGGGAATAACACTGGATGGGAAGCTGGGTATACGTCAACAGTGTGCCCTTGTAGCCAAAAAGACAAACAGCTTTTTGGGATGAATTTAGTAAGAGCAGTGCCAGCAGATCTAGGGAAGTTAATATTCACCTTTCTTTGGCACTGGTGAGGCCATAACTGGAGGATTGTGTCCAGTTCTGTGTCTCCCATTACAGAAGTGATGTGCACACATTGGAGTTCAGTGGAGAGCAAAGATGATTGGAGAGCTGGAGCTTATGGCTTATGAGGGGACACTGAGAGATTTTGGCTTATTTGATCTAGAGAAGAGAAGAGTGAGGGGGGATTTGATAGCATCCTTCACTAACCTAAAGAGGGTCAGTTCCAAAGAGGATGGAAAGAGGCTGTTTTCAGTGGTGACAGGTAGCAGAACAAGGAGCAATCGTCTCAAATTATGGTGGGGGAGGTCTAGGTTGGATATTAGGAAAAGCTGTTTCATTAGGAGGGTGGTGAAGTTCTAGAATGGATTACTTAGGGAGGTCTTGGAATCTCCATCCTTAGAGGTTTGTTTTTTTAAAAAAAAAAGTCCCAGCTTGGAAGAGCCCTGACTGGAATGATTTAGTTGGGAGTGGCCCTGCCTTTAGCAGGGGGTTGGACTCGATGATGACCTGTGGTCTCTTCCAACCCTTTGAGTCTGATGACAAGTGCTAGACCTGTGCTGGATGGTTTTTGTTTTTGTTTCTAGTAGTTTGTGGGTGGGATGTTTGGGCTTTATTTCAGGAGGATGGATCTTTCACACACTAAAATTATTGAGACAGATACTTACAGTAACTTGGCAGAGCTCCATTTAATTTCAGTGGAGTTATTCCAATTTAACCAGATAAGGATCTGCAGTGCCATACCTAGGATAATGGGAATGTACTTCAGTCCCAGGAGAGAGATCTTGCAATGTTTTACCCATCTTCCTCCTTTCCCTGCCCTCAGGGTTCTCATGTTTAAAACATGTTTAAAAATCAGTTCTCATGCTAAAGGGTGAGCCAATCAAGGGTTGGTAAATTCACCTGTAGATTTTGCTAAACTGCAGCCTAGGGAATAGTTTAGGGATTCCATTGTTGATCAGAAGCAGCCGATGGACAAAGTCACCTGTCTTTAATATAGATTGGCAGAAATTGTTTATAGAAATGCAGACTCTGATTGCAATCAGAACTATCAGTACTACAACAAAAGGCAGGGAAATCATGTCCATAATGGACTTTTAACTCTTTCCGCGACCCATCTATCCTAGCCACTCACTCAGGAAACCAAACCTGAACAATAAATGGTGCAGATGTCAGTGCATATGGGTCCCAGCAGACTTGTGCTGTCACTACCAAATCAGTAGGACACCCATATCACAAATGAATCCCAGTAAGCGTGTCACCAGCTCATCCTCCCAGTGCACATTGTCCCTTTGGTGAGTAATGTCTACATGTCATGACTAGAAACTGTTGTGTTCCCATGTGCATAAGGCAAATGGCACTTTAAATACTACCTGCTGACAATTTAGCTTTGTTTTAGAGGTGAAGCCTGCGAAGGGAGAGAGATGGCTATGACCACACCATCTTTCTGGAAAGCTGTAGGCCCTTTCCTTACAAAGCACAGGGAATCCAGGAGCATTCTAGATCATCCATCACCATCACGTGATGGTAGCCGACGATGATACCTTATTCTGACCCTCTTGACTCTTTTCTCTCAATTATGTAGCCCAAACCAGGCAAGATAAGGGAGGTAGCCGTGTTAGTCTGTATCTTCAGAAACAACAAGAAGTCCTGCAGCACCTTATAGACTAACAGATATTTTGGAGTATAAGTTTCATGGGCAAAAACCTGCATCATCAGATGCATGAGTGGGGGGGTATCCGAGGAGCATTTAAAAAGGGGGTCTCGGTAAAGGGGAGGGACAGAGCTGATAAGGTCTGTTCAGTCAGGGTGGAAATGTCCCATCATCGGCAGTTAATGTGGAGTTGTGAACATCAAGAGAGGAGAAGACAAGTCAGTTCACTGGGGGGATGTGGCCCATTGTCAGATGCTCACGTGGAGGTGTGAACATCAAGAGCAGAGAAATTCCTTTCGTAATGGGCCAACCACTCCCAGTCTCTGTTCAATCCTTGGTTGATGGAGTCAAATTTACAAATGAATTGCAGCTCAGAAATTTCTCTTTCCATTTTATTTTTGAAATTTTTTTGCTGTAGGACGGCTACTTTTAAATCTGTTACTGAGTGTCCAGGGAGACTGAAGTATTCTTCCACACGTTTTTGTATGTTCCACCGTGATTTCAACAGTTTCCACCTCATCATCTATTTTAGCCTGGACCAGTCCACACAAGAGATCCATTTCCTGGACACTACTGTGCAAGTAAGTGATGGTCCCATAAATACCACCCTATGCTGAAAACCCACAGACTGCTGTGCTTATGTACACACCTCCAGCTTCCGTCCAGGACACACTGCACAATCCATTGTATACAGCCAGGCGCTAAGGTACAACTGTGTTTGCTCCGATCTATCAGACAGAGACAAACATCTGTAAGACTTCTACCAAGCTTTCCTGAAACTTACAGTGCCCACCTAAGGAAGTGAAGAAACAGATTGACAGAGCTAGCCGGGTACCCAGAAGTCAGCTGCTACAACACAGGCCCAACAAGGAAAACAAGAAAACACCACTGGCCATCACCTACAGCCCCCAGCTAAAGCCTCTGCAGCTCATCATCAGTGATCTGCAACCCATTCTGGATGGTGATCCTTCACTCTCACAGATGTTGAGAGGCAGGCCTGTCCTCGCCTACAGACAGCCTGCCAACCTTAAACAAATTCTCACCAGCAACTATAGACCACAACACAGTAACTCTAAAGCTGGAACCAGTCCCTGCAACAAACCTCGCTGCCAGTTCTGCTCACATATCTACACCAGTGATATCATCACAGAACCTAACATCAACCGTACCATCAGGGGCTCTTTCACCTGCACATCTACTAATATATGTCATCATGTGCCAGCAATGCCCCACTGCAATTTACATTGGCCAAACTAGACAGTCTCTATCTAAAAGAATAAATGGACTTAAGTCAGACATCAGGAATGGTAACATACAGAAACCTGTAGGAGAGCACTTCAGTCTCCCTGGACGCTCAGTAACAGATTTAAAAGTAGCAGTCCTACAACAACAAAAAATTCAAAAATAAAATGGAAAGAGCAATTTTGAGCTGCAATTAATTTGCAAATTTGACTCCATCAGCCAGGGATTGAACAGAGACTGGGAGTGGTTGTGCCATTACAAAAGCAGTTTCTCTGCTCTTGCGATTCACACCTCCAGGTTAGCATCTGACAATGGGCCACACACACACACACACACACACACACACACACACACACACACACACACACACACACACACACACCCCCCCCCCCCGATGAACCGACTTGTTTTCTCCTCTCTTGATGTTCACACCTCCCCCTTAACTGCCGATGATGGGCCTTTTCCATCCTGACTGAATAGATCTCGTCAGCTCTGACCCTCCCCTTTATTGAGACCCCACCCTCTTTAAATCCTCCTCTGAAGCCCACCCCCTACTCATGCAGCTGACAAAGTGGGTCTTTGCCCACAAAAGCTTATGCTCCAAAATATCTGTTAGTCTATAAGGTGCCACAGGACTTCTATTCAAGGTAATCCTTTTCAGACTATTTTGATTTCTCATTTGCAGTGAGCTGTCTTTTTGTCTCATTCTGTCTCTCTCATTCATGGTGACATATCTAGTCCCTCAGATACCAAGAGAAAATAAACTACAACCTATTAATAGAAGGCCCTGGGGAAGAAAAAAACAAAACCAAACCAAAAACCCTCATATGACAACACCATGAAATTACAGTACTCCCAGGGAAAGACTGAAGTGGAAATAACACATTCTTGATTTCAGAGATCTGTATATAATGCAGCCAGTTTTCAAACAATCTGCTCTGTGGTTCACATTTGCAGTACTCCACAGCAAACTGTAAGACATTGATATTCTCTGCTCCACAATTCAAAGGTCAGAGGGAAGGCTGATGCTGGGGGAGAGTACAGGCTGTCACAGTGTTGTGAACTCTTGCTGTTTTAGTGTGGTCCTTGTTTATATGTTTTGCCTTTTCTTAGAGCCCCTGCTCCTGGAATCATGTGATGAGATCAGAATCTGAGCTTTCATTTGAAACAAAATGATTCTGTTCCTCTTGTTTACAAAGAATGGCTTGCAAATGTGAATGCTAAAGACTCAAAAACCAGGCAGAAAAGAAAAACAATCCACTTTTTTATTATTATTTTAAATCCTGCTCAGTCAATTTCCATGATTTTTGAAGACCTGGCTCATGATTTTTGAACCTGTGGGTTTAGCAGTGCCAGCAGTGTTAACTGAGCATTGGCACACTTCCAAATCTCTGGTAGTTATTTGTAAAGTCAAACCTTAACTTGCAGTTTTCAGAAGAAGAAGAGGGGATTTAATGGCAGCCTTGCGCTACCTGAAGCAGGGTTCCAAAGATGATGGAGCCAAGCTGTTCTCAGTGGCAGCATATGACAGAACCAGGAGCAATGGTCTCAAGTTGCAGAGGGAAAGATCAAGCTTGGACATGAGGAAAAACTATTTCATTAGGAGGGCAGTGAAGCACTGGAATGGGTTGCCTGGGGAGGTGGGGAAATCTCCATCCTTGGAAGTTTTTAAGGCCATGGTTGACAAAGCCCTGGCTGAAATGATTTATTTGGGACTGGTGCTACTTTGAACAGGGGGTTGGACTAGATGACCTCCTGAGGTCTGTTCTGTGGTTCCTTTCTAATCTTCTGTGATTCTCTGTGCGCCAACAGATCCTACACTGTCCAGTCAAAGGCCTAATTCTCCCTTCCCTTTATCCCAAATATGCGTGAGTGAAACTCTACCACTGACTTCAGTATGTGCATTAGAGTGAGAGAGAAGTAGGCATAAGGTGTTTAATGAATAAAAAATAGAAATGAATAGAGTTAACCTAGTTTTGTGCATAGGAAAACATGGTGACTCATGAATTCATTAACATGATGTTATTCAGATATTTATAGTTTTAACTCTGTGTCTCCAGTCTGGTGGGTCTTTGGGCTCTATCACTCATTCTTCCCTTCTTCAGATTATGTGAGCCCAGTTCCATCACCCTCTGCTCATAAGCCATGTGCCCCAGCCCCCTAATAACTTTTGTTGCCCGAAGCTGGACTCTGTAGTGCATCCACATCCTTTCTGTAGTGGGGCTGGGTGGGCAAAACTGGATACAGTGCTCCTCATACAGCCTCACCTGTGCCGAATAGAGAGGAATAATCACTTCTCTCATATGGTCCAGTGTGCCATTAGCCTTCTTGGCAACAAGTGCACACTATTGACTCATATCCAGCTTCTCATCTGCGGTAATTGCCAGGTCCTTTTGACCCAATTCTCCAATTTCTCTAGGTCACTCTGTACCCTATCCTCCTCTCAGCTTAGTGTCATCTGCAAACTTGCTGATGGTGCAATCCTATCCATTGTACAGATCTTTAATGAAGATGTTGGATAAAGCCAGCCCCTTGACCGGCTTATGGGACAATATCCACTTGATACCAGCTGCCAACTAGACATCAAGATTTTGATAACTACCTGTTGAGCCCAATGATCCAGCCAGTTTTCGATTCACTTTTTAGTTTATTCATCCAGGCCATGCTTCTTCACCTTGCTCGCAAAAATACTGTGGGAGACTGTATCAAAAGCTTTGATAAAATCAAGGTATATGATGTCCACCACTTTCCCCATATCCATGGAGCCAGTAATTTTATCATGGAAGTCAATTAGGTTGGTCAGACATGACTTGCCCTTGGTGAATAAATCCTTGTTGACTGTTCCTGATCCGCTTCCTCTCCTCCAAGGGTTTCAAAATGGGTTCCTTGACGATCTGCTCTAGGGTTTTTCTAGAGGCTGAGGTGAAGCTGACTGATCTGTAATTGCTCAGATCATCCTCCTTTCCTTTTTTAAAGACTGGCACTACATTTGCCTTTTGCAAATCATCTGGGACCTCCTCCTAGCACCATGATTTTTCAAAGACTTTTCCTATCACCCAGTTCTCTCGTCACCCTCCGATGCATTTACATCGTAGCGATTGGTGTCAGTACCCCTTTCTTACAGATAGCAAAAAGAAGTCCCAGAGTGGTGATATCGCTTGCCCAAGATCACTCAGCAGGCCAGCAGCAGAGGTAGAAATATAAAACCCAGTATCCTGAGGCCCAGCCTTGTGCTCCATGGTCAGTGAAGGTGTGGGAGGTGCTATGAGATGAAAAGTCTTCTGGGAGGCACTGGCAGTCTACAATGTAAAAGAATAAGGCAGGGCTTTTCCGTAGTGCTTAGCACCGATCTAGCTCTGCTTCCATTGTTAACAATGAGAATGTTAACGGTGACTTCTGTGGAAGCAGAGTTTGGCCAGCACTGAGCTCTTCTCAAAATCGCATTCTTAAAAGTGCCTTTTTTAAAAGTACTCAGTTCAAAACAAATGTTCCCCTGGGGCCCTGAATAATTCTGTTCCCTTTGTCTAAAGTGCCCTCTGCTGTGTGTTTGGAGAGCGTGTCCTTCATCCCCTGTTTTGCAGCAGTGCTGAGTTTTGCTTTGTTTCACCTGGCACGTGGCTGCACTCAGCAGTGGGTAAACAGATGTGCATGCAGAATATACCTGCAGTTTGTAAATCAGTTTATTACTGTTGAGAGTGCTTCTGAAGGATTATAAATGCAGATCGGTTTTCCAATACTACTGCCAGCAGCAGTTCATTTTAGCACTATAAGGCACCTCACAATCGATAGTGCATTGGTCTTCCACACCATGGTGAAATTAGAAATATTATCCCCAGTCGACAGTTGGGGAACCAAAGCAGACAGAGAAACTAAGTAACTTGCCAAAGCAGGAAGTCTGGCTCATTACAGGAATTTAAACCTGAATTTCTTATGTCCCGGACTAGCCCCCTAATCATGGGACCAGACTTCCTTTGTGCAGAATAGATAAACATTATTTATTGAATTCTGCTGCAGAATGTTTTCAACAAAACACTGATCCATCCATGTCTATTTTGGTAGCTTTTGGTGTTGGGTCAATCACGTGACTAAATGATCACACAGCTTTCTTACTCTTTTTCTAATTTATTGATCGTTCCTTCCATAACATTTCAACAACCAGGGCAAATTTTGAAGCATTTGCACCTAGCAGCTGTTTCTGTTTCATGATCCTTCCTTGGATATGATCATATGAAAAATATTCAAAATTCAAATAGTGTTTCTTCTGCAAATGAAAAATATGCTTAAAGGGAGATTTTTGAAGCGTGAGCTAAGGCACCAATTCTTGTTGACTCTGTGTGAGTCAAGCACCAACAGCCTTGTTTGCCTTTGAACATCTCACTTAAATATTAAAAACTATGTAAATTGGGTAGTTCCCTACTTAAATCTGATTGTTGTTAACATTGTGTTTCCTCCTTTTACAGATTGGCTCTACAGGAAGGTTGTTCCTGACAACCACCTTCTTCATACAAACACGGCTCTCCATTGCTGAAGGAAGCTGATAGCAGCCTACAGCTCAGGAAATTCCATGGGGACAGTACCAGATCCTGTAAGGTCTGCCAAACTCTTGTTGGTTGCTGCTTCTGAAGAGAAAGATGGCCAGGGTGATCTGCAATCCACTAAGCACCAGCGCAAACAAGTAAACATAGAAAGGAGCAGTAACGGCATTTCTTACACCAGGGTTGAACCTGCTGGAGTTTGCTTGTTTGACCTGAACTGTACTGTAGCTTCTGATCTTCAAAGGGGAGAGCAACTCTGTGGGCATGACACTAGCCAGCCAGGCATGTTTTTGCCTGAGTCCTCCAACCAACCCGCAGAAGAGCCTCTTGCATATACAGAGTCAGACAATAACTCAGAGCAAAAGGGCAGCGATCACTCCCCAGTGCAAGCACGGACTGTAACAAGAACCAGTGCAACTGGGCAGGCAGCAGATATGATGCCGGCTACCTATAATGCTGACCCCCAGTGTATGCAGACTGACCTACCAAGGTCACTGGCACAAGCCGATTGTGCAGTGACAAATGATACAGCAGAACTTCAGGAGCTGAACTGTCCTTCCCCAGGCAACACTATCAAGGGTTGTGAGTCCAGTCACCATTCTTCTCTGGCAAATACCCCACAAAGAGTGCATGGGAAGAAGGAGAAGGTGGCGGAAGTAACTGACCCTAGCTTCTCTCTGCCAGGGAGGGACTTTGAAGCTATTCCTGATCTGCAGATCAGGCCACAGGTTTATTCAGAAGCAGAGATAAGGGCTGCAAATGATGTGAATTCCTGTCCCACTTTTAAGACCGCACTTGCACAGAGCAATGAGGCTTTACTGCAATCCGGCTGTAAGGGATCGCAGCCAGTATGCACGGCAGAGATGGAGAAAACAGGGCCTGTGCTGTCCCAGCTCTCCAGGTTCAGAGAAGCAGGAACAATGACCGTGCTGCCTGAGGGCATGGCGCAGGAGTCAGTAAACAGGACGTGGCGTGATGCTGAGGTTCAAGCCGTGGCCAGTACAGAGAGCAAGTCAGCTTCCACCAGCCCAGGTATGCTGGCTGCATTCCTGAAGGAGAACCCTCCACTGGAGGCCAAAGAGCAATGGCATATAATTTATCAGAGTGACGATGGGGTGACTCAGTCAGCACTTGTTGATGACGTCGCATCACTCAAAAAGCCAACCTGGTGTCCTGGTATGAGAACAGAAGTGTATGGTCCGGCAGCTGAGATGGATACAGTAACAGCTCAGCTGGCCACATTGCAGAAGCCTCCAGGAGAGCCACCTGAGACCATCTGTGCAGTGCCGTCAGGGAACACAACACCTGCCTGCCCATGCCCTCAAGCAGCCAGGAACATCCAAGGCACACCTGCTGATTGGGCAGAAGCACAGGCAGTCTCCTTGACCAGAGACAGCGCTGGCCTTTCTCAGCTGTCACCAGGTGCTGCAGTCTTACTGAAGGCAAAACCTGTTTACCAGATTATGGTTCATACCAGTAATCAACCTGCAGCATGTCAGCAGGCTGGAGATGGTGAATCCCACCCATCTCCAAGTGCAGCCATCCCCAGAGCCAGCAACTCCTTTCCGCACCAAGTCAATGACTGGGAAAGTAAGAAGTCACCTGGCCACGGTAGTGTCCACCATGGAACCGAGCAGGCAGAGACTCTGTGCAGTGCAGCTGGCAGCAGCACCGGCAGCCATCCTGTGCAGGTCCAGACTGCTGATGAAGTGCAGATCGGTCCAGTTAATGTCAAAATAGAGAGACATCCAAAGAAGGAAGAAGAGCTAATGTTGCTTGATCCTGTATGTGGAGTGAACACCGGTACTGGAGCTGCTGCTGCTGCCTCTGTGAAGGCACATATGCCAGGCACAGTTAAAACAGAGCAGGGTAAAATGCCTGAAGAAACTAGTCTAGCAATGAAGCCCAGCAGCCCGAGTCTGCAAGCTGCATCGACACCTGTGTTGAATGTGAATTCTACCCAGGACACCCAGAGGCTGGGAACCCCGACAGCTTCACCGCACCAAGTCAGCAAGACCAGTGAAACCAGGAAGAAACTAGCACTTGGTCCTGCCTCTGCTCCACCACTGCCACATCTTGGGGAAAAGAAGAAAAAGCCCATGGTGGCCACTGAGGCAAAAGTACAGGTGCAGCCATCCAAGCATGTCAGAGATGTTGTGTGGGATGAACAAGGAATGACCTGGGAGGTATATGGTGCTTCCCTAGACCCAGAGTCCCTGGGTATTGCTATCCAAAATCATTTACAAAGACAAATACGAGAACATGAGAAACTGATCAGGGCACAAAGCACCCAGAACCGGAAATCTGTTTCCTCAGATACATCTTCAAATAAGAAACTTAAAGGGAGGCAGCATAACGTGTTCCAGTCAATGCTGCAGAACCTCAGGCGACCTAACTGCTGTGTCCGACCTGCTCCTTCTTCTGTGTTAGACTGATAGGGGTTTGTGTCTCTACAGGTATAACTCCTCCCCCAAAGGTGGAAATAAACCCCACTGCTCAGTTGTATTACGTGGGATTATGATGCAGTGACCTTGGAAGTTCTTCCTGGAAATTTTCAGAGTCGTCACTACATTTTACCTTAATGAGGTATTGCCCCTTTGTTGTTTCCATAGTATGCCAATCACCTGTCCAGTGAAAAGCTAGGTGCTCAGCAAAAGCACAATTTTAAATTGTCGGCTCCCTGTAGTGAGAATGGGATCACCTCACCAGATACGTGGCAGGGAGAAGCACAGCATAAGTGTTTTGAGAATTTCCCAAAAACACTAAAGAAGTTAGGTGCTCAGCTCCCCTTCAAATATAACCAGATTTGGTTTCCAGCACCATTAGGCTTGTTAGTAAATTCCATCGTTAACTGACAGAAGATATAACAGTTGATTAGGAGAATTGCTAGTGGTTCTAGAGTTCGGAAGTAGAGAAGTGGTTATGGGGAATTCTCTGCACTCCTTTTAGAATGTTTGTTTTAAAAGAAAAGTGCTTTTAAGCATTTTCTTTCCAAAAGGAGAGTGGCCGGCAAATCAAATATGAGTTTTCAAATAATTCCGGCTTCCAGAGAAACATGTTAGATTCTCAACTGTAAGGTTACTTGCATCCGAGCACGAGTCATTCTGTGTGTTGCTAAATCTTTGTTCCAAACTCCAGAGGGAGAGAGCCAGCTCAGATGCTGAACACGTGCAAACTGAGTTGAGCCTATATTGTGTCTCAAGCCTGCAAATTGGTAGGAATTGTAATGTTGGGGGCTTGAAGGATTAGCCACAAACTCTCAGATAAATTGCTGCCCAGTCCTGCAAATCTATGGGAGAAACTCCTGTAGTGAGTTTGCCACATTTACCCCTTAATCGTGAACTTGCAGATTGTAAGTAATTTAAGTGTGTTGCACAAACAGTAATGCAGATGAGTTATAGACGGATGTTCATGGAAAATGAATTCCAAGCTTGCACACCTATGTGCTCATAACTAAAACCTTAAATTTACATGCACGAGTACTCAGAAGTATTAAATTGTATGTACAGTTGGCCATGTCTTGTCACTGAAAGGGAAGGGATTACCATGGACACAACTTAGTGAGGTATGGGAGCAGTTAAGTCAGCCAAACATAATAGTGCCTGCACCTTCATAACCAGAGCCCTGCGTGGATACATCTGTACCTGCAAAAAGGAGCTGCGACGACCCACATGTGGATGCCCACACATATAAAGCAAATATCTGCAGATTTGCAGGCTTCTAGATACAAAATTTGTATCTGCAAAAATGAGCCACATATAAAAACAGATATCCCCATTGATATCCGCAGCAGCAGATACCAGTATCTTCAAACACCTCTTCCTCTTGATCCTAGAAGTGTTGCTCAACTAGTCAGAGAGAAGTACCCCTACTAGCCAACACAGCCCCAAAGAGCCATTCACAGCAAACTCTGAACGTTCAGTTCATAAAGTAAACAGATGCTACTGACATGCTGAACACATTTAAACAATTGAATAAACCTGAAAAAATCCTGATCTACTTGCTGACATTTACATGTAGCATAGGAGTATGTGTGCAGGGCAGTTAGCCACACTTGACCCGTGCCAACTGGCTCAGACTAAGGGACTGTTTCATGACAGTGTAGGTGATGTTTGGCCTTGGGCTGCAACCTATTTTCTGGGACCTTGTCGCTGCTTCATGTCCTCAAGCCTCCACCCACGTCAAAGGTCTACACTGCCATTAAACAGCAGCTTAGCCTGAGCCCCAAGAGCCTGAGTCAGCAGCACAGGCCCATCACGGGTTGGAATTACAATGGAGCCACATCGTACGGGGTGATATTAATCAAAGTATTCGCTTGGAATTATTTCAGCTTCATGAGCCCGATTCAAAGCAGGTGGAAATTTTGCTTAATTTCATCCAAGTTTATGGATAATGCCAGTCTATCTGCTAAAGGTTTGGTCCCATGTTTCGAGCAACCAGTTGTATCTATATATATTTGTAAACTATATAGAAGTGTTTCTAGTCTTTGTCTGCTGTGGTTCACAGTAGAATAGGCTGTTACTGAACTCTGGTCCTAGGCCCAATGTTGCAGTCCAGTTCAAGCAAAACTCCCATTCAATTTCTGAATGTTTTATACCACTGCTGTGGCCTGATCCTGCAACCATTGTAAGCAGGGGCAAATCAGTGCAGAATCCAGTCCTTAATGTGCTGAATGCCAACTCTCAAAGGCAGCAAGTACTTCCCACAAAATATGGGCTACTATCCACAGTACAGTGTTGGTTCAAGGCAATAACACTGCTGTTGTGGTAGTGCAATGTAATTCATATGTGTACTTACACTGTGATGTGCAGAATAACTAATACAACCTAGTGATCGCTATGTACACGTATTACAATCTGTTTAACATCATGGAAATGCATATGCTGAAATCATGCAGCATAACAGATTTCGGGGGCCAAAATACGTCACTGCTGTAACTTGGGACCACTCCACCGGAGTCTGTTGAACTCCCCCGATTTAGACACAGCTGAGGATCTGACCCTCTGAATATAAATGGTAATAGGTAGTGGGGCTGACAGCCACCATTCGCCCTGAGGCAAGAACAAGAACATCAGAACAGCCACGCTGGCTCAGACCAAAGGTCCATCTGGCCCAGCATCCTGTCTTCCGACAGTGACCAATGCCTGATGCCACAGAGGGAGTGAACAGAACAGGTAGCAGAGGGATCACTTGATGACTGTCATCCATTTCCAGCCTCTGAGAAGCAGAGGCCAGGTTGGGGGGTGGGGTCAAACGTCATGTACCTGGAAGGGGCAGGGGCTAATGCAGAAGGGGTGGGGCCTAGGGCAGTCATTGCTTAGTACTGCTCATGCCATGGCACTAGGGGCCCTCTCTCCCATAGCGTTGCGTGGAGCAGTGACATGTTTCAAAGGGGCCTGAAGCACCAGCTGCCACTGCCAATGTACCAGTGGCAGTGGCCAGAGTTCCAGTGCAGCTGTCACCTTTGGCCCCGCCCCCACCCATGACTGCTCCCATCAGCAGGCCTGATCACCAAGTACTAGACTTGTATTCCAGACGCTCAGGATAACCATATAATGTCACTTGTGAGAAGTTTGAAGAGGCAGAGCTGCAGGATCGTTGTAAATGTGTGAAAGAAATGGTTTATTCTGCTTTTCACTGGGTAATGCATTAATGTCATCTGAGGGGAAAGGGTTGTTTGATTTTGTGATCTGTAAAGTTTTGCGTTTTGATCCTAGCTGTGTGTGGGGCTCTGGCAACCAGCTGAGCTAGTGGACTTCAGCCAGCGGTATGTCTTAGCCTAGTCTTGCTGCTCGTTTGCCTTTCTGCACAGCATGCTACTTGGGTGTTATCCTCGTACATGGATGATCTAAAAGATGTTCATTGTTGTAATAAGCTGTGGTTCTGCATCACACTGTCTTTTTAACCCTGAAAATAACAGCCCTGTTTAAAAAACATTAATTTGATTATTGCAGTTAGAGAGCAAAGCTTTCATCTAGTGTGTTACATTTTGTGTATTTAGCTGCATTTTTTGTGGAAAGTGTTTCCCCAACTTCATTTGGGCTTTGAGCCCAATGAGGGCCTGATTTAAAAACCCATGAAAGAAATAGAAAAATTCTGAGTGGCACCTGTGGCCTTTGAATCATTCCCTAAGTTGAGTTGTATGGCTGGAACGTGTGAAGTATTGAATCTTGTGGTAGCAAAGGCATTCGATACCTTGTCATAAATAAATACAACCTGGAGTTCCAGAGGCACTTTAAACTTGTTAGTCTTTATTGGGGTGTTAGGACGTTAACCTTTCGGGAGATACCGCTCACTTCCTCAGATGCTGAAGGAAAAAGAAGGGTACAAAGATGGGAGTGTGATATCAGTGCTCTGTATCCCTGTTTTTTGCTCAGCCTTAGAGGAAGTGAGTTGTAGCTCACAAAAGCTTATGCCCAATACCCTAACAAAGTGCCACCGTTCTCCCTCGTTCTTGCTGAAACAGACTAACATGGCTACCTCTCTGAAATGTGTCATATCTGTCTTCTGAACAAGAGCTTCCTCATTAAAAAAAGTTGTACGGTATCTGCTTCTGAGTGCAGCTTTCAGTATTTAGCGTATGCTATTTTGGGCGTTCCCAGCAGAGTCTTATCATCCTGGGCCCCTCCCTCACTTTTCCTTTTACGTGGTGGGGATAGTACAGGAAGGCTCACTACCTGGAACAGAAGTCTGCCAACTTTGTTGTTGTTATAAAACTCCTGAGGTGCAGAGTGGAGATCCAAGTGAGACATTGTCAATTGTGGGAAGAAGGGACCTAAACAGGTGGATTTTGAGCACAAAACAAGGGGTAAGAGAGGAAGAAATAGATTTTTTTTTCCAGCTGTGTGGGCTGAAAATAAGCGGAATGTGCATACAGTGAAAACAGAGTGTGGAGAAATACAGATTGGTGCTTACCTAGATGTGCCCATGACCAAGGAGAATACAGGATCACTTGTGCTACATTTTAGCCAAGATTTTCGGAAGTAGCTAGTTGTTTTGGATGTCCAGCTTGAGTCAGGGTAAATGGAACATTGGGCTGAGCACCTGCCTCTTGTAAATCACCTTTGAAATCGCAGACTGTAAGGACCCACAGTAATATTTTGAGGTAGAAGGATGCCATGCTACTCATCTGGGTCTATTTGCCAATCTATCTAGTGCTGTCTGGATCGTTTTTCTCCTGACGTTTTGTGTTGATCTTTTTTTGCAACACGTTCACAGTTCTGTTGCTCCCTTTCATTCAGGCCATTCTATTTAACTGTCCTGTGCCCAATGCACATTTTACACTGCACACTTCCTATAATCCCTTGTATTGCAATTTGAAATAATTAGTGTGCAGCAGCAAACAGCCTTGGAAAGTCTTTACTGTGTCTATAATATTAGAGTAGTACTAAACAGCATCTGCTTCTAAACAGTAGCATATTGACTATCTCCCCAAAAGTGTGATGTACAGTAGTGTTTCCAGTGTATGTTCCCACATTTGTAAGATGAGCAATACTCTCTACTTTTCAGTGTTTATTTCCGACTGATATTCCTGTACTGCCCATTACAGCATGCAGGATATTTAGGGAACATTGTTGTGATTTGTGGAAAATACTGTCTTGAACACTTTGTGGCTTGGTGGATTTGGTTTTTACATTCCCACTGAGGATGACTGTTAAATAGGAACTATTTTGCTTCCTCCAAAGATTGATCATGAATGGTGGTCATCATTTATTCCTGTCTGTAGTGCCATGTAACTTCTGATACTCAAGATCATGTTATACTTACCAAATGTAAAGGTAGTGCAGTGCTTTTCTGAAAAACGGTCCTGAAGTTTTCATTGATGGAAGCAAAATTTGTGGCTGTCAGTCTTGCGGTCCTTTTCCTCCCCAAAGAAGACTTAAATCCCATAAAGCTTGTATACTAGCGTAGAGCAATGAACATTGTTACTTCTAAGTTCAATACTGAATTGATTCTGAACTTTTGGCATATTATCAGGATTACAAAGCATTCTGATTCCATTCCTCCACGCTGTCATCGCACATTGCTTTCATTCAGGGATGGGCAATAATTTTTTTTTGGGGGGGAGGTACACTCCAAGAATTTGGTAAGTGGCCAAGAGCTGCACTCTTCCATGATATTAATGGAGGAGATGCAGTGTCAGGGATGGAAGTTGGGTGCAGAAGGGAGCTTGGGGTAAGGAATTGGGGGGCAGGTGGGAATGTGGGATCTAGGGGGAGTTTGGGTGAAGGAGGGGGTTGTGACCTGGGGCAGGGAACTCGAGTGCAGGGTGTGGAAGTTGGTGTAGGTCTGGGTGCAGGAGACAGTTCTGACCTGGAGTAAAGGTGTAGGAGGCAGTGCAGAGTCTGGAAGGGGATTGTGACCTGGGGCAGAGGTGCCAGCATTTGGGTTGTGACCCTAGGACAGGAGACTGGGATGGAGGTCCTGGGAGATGGTATGGCTGCAGGACACAATTCTAAGCTGAAGGGGGTTGTAGGGTCTGGGAGGGGGTTATAACCTGGGCAGGAATGCAGGAGGAGATGCAGGGATTTGGGTTGTGACTGTGGATAAGGGATTGGGTATTAAGTCTCTGAGTGGGTTGTGACCTGGGGTTGGGGGGTGCAGGGTCTGGGTGCAAGAGCTGGGTTGCAGAGGGTTTGGGTTACATGGGGTAGGGGTGCAGAGGGTTGGACGCAGAGGATTAGAGGAGGTGAGGGGCTGCGGTGCCAGAGGCAGGCTCTGGCCAGGAGGTGCTTACCTGGGTAGTCTCTGGCCAGCAGCCCAGCAGGTTCCTTAGCTAGGTTTCCTGCCTTCTGTGCCCCCACATGTGCTCAGAGCAGCTTCAGGGGCCATGTGCATTGCTCTGAACTGAACACTGATTTGAGCACAAGGAGTGTGGGAGGTTTCTTCACATGCTGCCTATCTTGCAAACAGGCAACTCCTAGTGGCTGGAAGCCAGCCAATGGGAGCTGCCTGGGTGTGGGGGCAGTGTGAGATGCTTCTCTCCTCGGCTCTCAGCATCACATACATATACATGGCCCAGCAGCCAGCTTTTCTGAGCCCCAAGTAGGGGATGGATTGGGGCAGGCAGAGAGCTTGCTGAGGCGCCTGTGGGCCAGACCCAGGGGCTTCACGGGCCAGATGTGATTTGCAGGCCGTATTTTGCCTGGCCCTGCTTTAATGTGACCTCTAAGCTTGCTGCTGAACTTACCCTGGCATACCTTTTTGTTTCTTTCCATCCCTTCCTAGCATTGTGAATTTCATGTGGATTTTTGTGTGGAATTGTGGCAGTATTGTCTGGTACGGCTAGTTGCCAAGTGTGGTGTCTCCTCCGTTTGTGTCCTCACTGGCACCAAAGAGGTCTCCAATATTTGCTATGGTGTATGTCTTTTCAGGTTAAAGCCTTTGCGCTTCTCTCTCCTTGTGACTTCAGCTCAATTCTGCTCACACCCTCATATACTGTAGCTGTGCCTGTTGCCCTGTGAAGTGATGTCAGTCAAGGAGCCTTTTATCCCTTCTTCCATTATTCCCCTTGTTACAAACTTTTGTGGTTCATTCTAGTCCAAATTGTTCCTGTACAAACTTGTTAATATGAGCAAATGCATGTATGAGTCAGAGTCCTGGGGGAATAAATGGCTATAGCTTATTTACAAAATTCCACGGACTTCATCTTATAGCCCACCCCCCACCCCCACAAAGTACTTGGAAAACACGGACTCAGTTTGCTCAATTTAAAGAAGAATTTGCTTGGCGCTTAATGACAGACGATGAACATGTAGATGAACTGAGTAAATGAATTGTTTTGCTTCTTGAGGAATCAGCAAGCTCTATCTGAATTCATTGCAGCTGTTTCTAGTTGTAACAGTCACCAGCCTATCCGTCTCTCATCACAACTGAAGAACCTCTCTTGAAGTAAAGTATTGCCAATACATGTATAAACTGAAACTAAAAAGGCTCAACTGTCAGGCAGCTGCGTTCAAAAGACTGCTCCAGCATCAGCAGAAAGACTAAAGTGGTCAGCGGAGCATAACGACAGTAAGATCCTTTAAAGTGTGGTTTAAAGATGAACTCAGAATGTCAGTGAAACTGTGTGTGGGCACAACCACCTGCTGAAATGCATTCAAAGTCGAGCAATAATGTGTCAAAAAAGGTCAATAAACACCAGCACAGCTCATGTAAACTAGTCTATTTTACTTCGCTTCTACTAGCGCGGAATTTAAGAAACTTGAACATAATTAAAGCTTTCTTCTGCTTAAAATATCTAGACAACCATGTTTGGGGGAACCATGTTGCTGATACTGGAGATTTCAACACTAACAAAAGACACCTCATTCTTGGGGCAGCGCTGACAAGTTGTGGAGTTTAGCAAGGAATGCGATTATGTAGCCATCCTCCCACTGGCTGGAAAAACTTGTTAGTTTTAGCCACATTGGTGTCAAAATCAGAAGTGTGATCAGGTTGGTAGGATGAAACAAAATGCTGGCAAAAAGTCTTGTTTGTTACACACGCACACACCCTACAGGTCTCTCGCTCTGTGTTCTATAATCACAGATGAATGATAAATAGTACGAAGGAATACCATACAGAAGGAGGAAAAGTAGTTCCAAATGTAACATGACACTGAACAAACAGCCTTCTTTCCCAGGGGTGAAAAATGTCTGAAAAGCCCCAGGTTAAAATTTGAAACTGAAGGTAGAGCAGCAGACTAAAGCCACCTTTGAACTTAATTTGCTGTGGGAAAGTGAAAATATAGAAAACATAGCAGAGGAGCAAGACTCACATTGGTGTAGCTCTTGGGAAAGCTGTAAGTGACCAGAATGGATTTGGAATAAGTGAAATTAATGAGAATAGAAAGGTGGTTTCCATCTTGACTTCCGGAATGTTTAATTCATCCACATTGGGAACCTGAACCAGTTTTCAGGATCTGTACAAATATAGCCAAGGGGAATCCCCTGTCTCAGGCAATTTGCAGGACAGTCCGTAAGACCTATGGAGTCTGCTGTTGTCTGAAGTCACTAATCCATGCTCTTTTAGCTTTGCATTGGCTTGGACAGGGCCAGTAGACTAAGATCTGTGTTTTCTGCTCACCCACTCAAGGAAAAGACCACATGGGCGGGGCTAATTCTCCCACCAACTTCCACGTGGCAGGTGGAAAGAAATATGACCCTCCCCTCTCTCAGGGAAAGATAATCAGCCACTTAGTCCCTCCCTCTGAGCACAGAAGGGATGAGAAGAAAAAGTTGGGGGGAAGAGCAAAAAGAGAAGAGAAATTGAGCAATAGGGCATTATTAGGGGGTTCCCAAACCCCATATCCAGGAAATGAAGAGTCTGTATCTGCAGTAGTTCTGGGCAGTGTTCCCTTTAATTAATTTTTTCCCTCCATGGGCAGAATAAATGTTACATGCACCAAGGCATGTATGGATGTGCGCCACTAGTGGAAAGATGCTTCCTACCATGGGTAGCTGTGG
This sequence comes from Carettochelys insculpta, assembly GCF_033958435.1. Lineage (NCBI taxonomy): Eukaryota > Metazoa > Chordata > Testudines > Carettochelyidae > Carettochelys > Carettochelys insculpta. Next base: position 121,053,943 of record NC_134140.1, read on the forward strand.
GCGCTCCGCTAATTAGTGGGGCGGCACCTGATCTCTCCTGAGCAGCTGCCCAAGCATTCAGCTTACAGGGAGCACCAGTTCTGGGCATTTCACGTTCCTAAATGTTGGTTGTTTTGCTGATGCATGAAAACACAGTTGTGTTATGAAACCTAACTGGTAATACTAGCTGGTAGCACTGGAGGGTTAGAAGTCTCTCGACTCCCTGGTTACAGGTGGGCCTCGTGAAAGAGACCTGCAGGCAAAGTAATGTCCAGGGACGTGGGAAAAGTGAATGTGCTCATGTTCTCCCTAAGATGATTGTTAGTGTTATCATGAGCATCAATTTTAACTGCGCTAGATGGTGTAGTAGTCAGAAGTCCCTCTTGGGTTGTCCTGACAGGTTTCTTGCCCCGCTAGTGCTGATAATTGTTCCGCCACATGCTGTATATCACTTCAGCCCTGCACAGATGGCTAATGTGGCAGACTCAGGTCAGTGACATGGAGTTGGTCACTGCCCCCTAGGTTGGACGAAGACAGCTCTTTGGGGTACACTTTTATACGCATGTACAAACAAGTTACACATCACTGCTGGTGTAAAACATTGCCACCCTCTGACGCACGGAGATCCATCCATTACTTTATACATGAAGGTTTAATTAAAACATTGTGATCCAGCATGATGTTATTTTAGATCCTGGCCGAGCCTGGGTCGATATGTCTGTTGTTTGTGGGGAGGGCGCTGGTACCAGGATGTTTTTTCATGAAGGATTCTGTTACATTCCCTCTGAAATGTACTTTCCAGCCCATGTCTAGTACCAGTTGGGTGTGAGAGTTTCTGCCCTATCAGCCTTGCTCATGCCAGGTGCTCTGAGCAGGGCCTGCCTCTTGCTCTGAACTTTGCTTTACATTAAAGACCTGATCATTGTTGTCTAGGCCTCAGGGCTCACACCAGCCCTGTGACACATGGGTTTATGTCTCAGACCCTTATTTTACCACAGATGGGATTTGATTCTCCATTGTATGTCAGCATCAACATTTATTTTTAATATACATGGATGAATAGCTAGGTATAGTGCCTGATCCGAAGCCTGTTGAGATGAATAGAAACACTCCCATTGATTTCCCATTGGCCTTTCACTGGGAAATTTAACAGAAGCCACCATATCGGTGTTGTGTTAGGGCACAGTTCTGCAATGTACTGAGAAACTTCTGAGTAGGGTCGAGCACCCTAAATGTCCCTTAATATCAGTTGGTGCTGAAACCACTCAGCACCTTGGCAGGATCAATTAACTAATTAATTAAAGCTGAACAAGACTGTGTCAGAGCGCCCCCAGAGCGGGAGCGAAGTGGACAGGGAGCTGCAGACGGGAGTTCAAGAGGGAGATCAAGTGATCCTGCTGCCGAGGAAGCTACCAGGTGAGAGCGCTGGCTTTTGGGGTGAGTGAGTGAGTGTGCTTAACTGTTTGTTTGAATTTCAACTGCCATTTTGATTGCAGGTGCGTGAGTTTCAGTTTCTGTGGCAGTTGGGACTGCGCGCCTCACCTTTATTCCCTTGATTGCCTTTGATCAGCCTTCCCCTGTGTGACTCTCGGGGGTGGGTCTGACCTAGGCCAGCAGGCTTTAAAAGCCAGAGGCGAGAGCGACCAGGGGGAGCGAAACAGACGGGGAGCTGCAGACAGGGGAGTTTAAGAGGGAAGTTTGACAGAGGGAGGCCTACGATGGTTAGGAAGACCCACAACACCTGTGCCAGCACTACTGTCTCCTCCACCTGTGCCTGTAGCCAGACAGACTGCCTGACCATGGATGCCTCTACCCAGATCCTGGTGTGGCTTTGCAGGGACTGTGGCTTGCAATTCCCACTTACTGATGTCGAGGCTGCGGGGACCATCCGGTGTGAAAGGTGCCTTCTGGTGGAATCCCTCGGGCGGCAGGTGGGGGAGCTACAGGAGGAGGTAGCCAGGTTGAGGAGTGTCCGACTCCATGAGCAGTTCCTGGATAGTATTCATGTGGAGACAGCTGAGGTAACTGTCCTAGTACACAGGACGGCTGATAAACCACTGGTGGAGGAGGAGAGAGATCAGGGTGGACACTGGCAGCTGGTTACTTCTGGCAGCAGGCAGTGTTCCACCCCTGCTCAGAACCCTCCCACCGTAGTACTAGGAAACCGTTACGCTGTACTTGATACAGGAGACAAAGAATTGCCCCATACAGCAGAGGAGAAGCCTCGTACCCCCAAGGCTGGCAAGTCTGCTGCCACCACTGCAAGGAAGAAACATAGAGTAGTGGTGGTTGGGAACTCTCTTCTGAGGAGGGAGGCGGCACCCATCTGTCACCCTGACATTTCATCTCAGGAGGTGTGCTGCCTGCCGGGGCCCGTATCCAAGACATTACGGAGGCGTTGTCACGGATTATCCAGCCCTCTGACTACTATCCCATGCTTCTCATCCATGTGGGCACTAATGATACTGCAAGGTGTGACACTGAGCAGGTCAAGTGTGATTTCAGGGCTCTGGGGGCATGGGTGAGGGAGTTTGGGGCACAGGTGGTATTCTCCTCAATCCTGCCTGTCAGTGGTCGGGGCCCAGGCAGAGACAGGTGCATCCTAGAGGTGAATGCCTGGCTTCAAAGATGGTGTTGCCAGGAAGGCTTTGGTTTCCTCAACCACAGGATGCTATTCCAGGAAGGACTGATAGGCGGAGATGGCATTCACCTTTCAAAAACTGCATTTGAACAGAGACTGGCTAACCTAGCGAAGAGGGCTTTAAACTCGGTTCAACAGGGACAGGGGAGCAAAGTCCACAGGTAAGTGGAGGACATGGAAACCTGGGAGATGGGTCGGAAATGGGAGGCAGCATGGGCAACAATGTCAGAGTAAAAAGAGGGTCAGGGCAAAACAGGTAGGCAAGATCAAATCAATATCTTAGGTGCCTATATACAAATGCAAGAAGTATGGGTAATAAGAAGGAAGACCTGGAAGTGCTAATAAATAAATAAATACAACTATGACATCGTTGGCATCACAGAAACTTGGTGGGATAATACACATGGTTGGTATGTTGGTATTGAAGAGTACAGCCTGCTTAGAAAGGATAGACAGGGAAGGAAGGGAGGAGGTGTTGCCTTATATATTAAAAATGTACACACTTGGACTGAGGTGGAGATGGACATAAGAGATGGACTTGTAGACAGTTTCTGGGTTAGACTAAGAGGGGTAAAAAACAAGGGTGATGTCCTGTTAGGGGTCTACTACAGGCCACCTACCGAAGTGGAAGAGGTGGATGAGTTTTTTTTTAACAACTAACAAAGTCATGCAGGGCCCATGCTTTGGAGTGATGGGGGACTTCAACTATCCTGATATATGTTGGGAAGCTAATACAGCGGGGCACAGACTATCCAATAAGTTCTTCGACTGCACTGGAGACAATTTTTTATTCTAAAAGGTTGAAAAAGCTACCGGGGGGGGAAGCTGTTCTAGATTCTCTGCCTGGGCCTGTACCTTTGACAAGAAGGATTGAAGATTTGACGGGAAGGATGTCTTTTACACCAATCCTCCATGTTGTCTAGGTCACTGTGAATCTTCTCTTTGAACTCAGTCATCCATGCTTATGCTGAGGATGTCATCCATCCCATCATCCAGATCATTAATGAAGATGTTGGGGAAAAAAGCAGCCCCAGAACTTACTGTTGGGGCACTCCGCTAGATAACAGGGTGCCAACTAGATAGGTTGGTTGCTACCTATTGAGCCCAATGACCCTGACAGCTCTTTGTCTACTTTACATTGCATTCATTCAAGCCAGGTTTCTTTAACTTGCCATCAAGAATATTATGAGAGAGTCTATCAAAAGCTTTCATAAAGTCAGAGTACGTCATGTTACCACTTTACCCATATCCAGAGTCAATTATCTCCTCATAGGTTGGTCAGACATTATTTCCCCTTAAGGAGTCCATGTTGTCGACTCCAGTTCATCTTCCTCTCCTCCAAGTGTTTCAAAATGGATTCCTTGAGGACCTGCTCCATGATTATTTTTACTTTCAGGGACAGGGGAGAGACTGACTGGTCTGTAGTTCCCCAGATCTTCCTCCTTTCCTTTTTTAAAGAAGGGCACTACATTTACCTTTTCCCACTTATCCAGGACACACACCTCTGACCACCCTGGTTTTCCAGAGATAATGGCCAATAGCCCTACAATCACATTAGCCAATTCTCTGAGCACCATTAGATGCATTAGATCAAGCCCCATGGACTTGGTTCCAGCTTTTTTAAAATGGTCATTAACCTGTTCTTTTACCGCTGAGGGCTGCTAACCTCCTCCCTGTACTGTACTACCTACTGCAGTAGTCAGGGTGCTGCCCTTGTTTTGTGATGATCAAACCAAAAAAATTAAGTATTTCAGCTATTTCCTCATCACCTGTCACAAAATTGCCTTCTCTGTTCAATAAGGGTCCTACACTTTCCCTGAGCTTTTTCAGGACCCTTATTAAGATGCTTCAGTATAGATTTAAGAGACTAAATTTAGTTGCCCCCTTGACCAATGCAGGTAGTTAAAAGAAAAAGCAAAGGAGTGTCACCACGGCTAGAATGATGAAAAACCCAAAATGAAACAAAACCCGGCATCAGGTATTTTGGAAGCCAGTTTGTTACTTCCCCCTCATGCTTTTCAAAGCAGCCCTGTTTTTATAGTACTTGTGCCTTTCAGTCAAACTCTGGCAAAGAAGGGTTGGAGCATGGGAATTCTATTCTATTGCCTGTGCAGGCCGGTTTAAAGAAGGCAACTCTTAAAATGTACCAGCCTTGCTGAGAGGAAGTATTTTTGCCTCTGGTAATATGTTCATAAGAGGTAAGAGAGAGAGAGGTTGAGGATTTGGAATGGGGTCTCACGTGCACAGTATGTGCAAACTAACAAAGCATGACATGAAAGTCATGTTGCTCACTGACTTAATCCCAGAGTAGTAAATGGAGGAATATGAGTGTGACTCCCCTCTGCGATGGTAGAGGAGTGTCTCCAGTAGCAGATATTTGTTATCCTAGCATAAATGGCAAATGTCTGATTGTGCCTGGAATAATTCTTTTCCTGCCCCTGGATAGAAAGGATCTAAGAAACAACAACAGTGGCTCTTTACTGGGGGCACGATGCCACCAGCATCTGTGTGAAGCTCTGTTTACCGGATGGGAGTAGGAGCCCAATCCTGTCTCTCCATAGCACAGGAGTCGAGGTCTCCCAGGGATCCAAGCAGGGGTGAAGGTTACTGTATGTGACTGACTGTGTGGCTTCCTGACTCTTCCCCACCACCACCTCTTTGAAGGAATGGTGGAATACAAAAGCCATGTGCTCCATTACTGCCCTGAGGCAGCAGTAGCATCTGCAGTGTGGGGCTAAGGGGTCTGGCTTCACTGGAAGTCAGGTAACTGATCTCAGACCCCCTCCTGTCTTCCATCATAGCCCAAACCCCTGCATGCCCTCCTCACCCCAGTCCTCCACCCCAGGTAACATCCAAATTACCTCTGAGACCCCAACCCCCACACCTCAGTCCCTTACCCCAAGCTCCCTTCTGCACCCAACCACCATTGCAGACTCCACACCTCTTTGGTTAATTTCATGGGAGAGTGTGGTCCTTGGCCACTTTGCAAATTCTTGGAAAGTCCCCCATCAAAAATTATTGCCCACCCTTGCTCTAGCAGCAGCTGTTTCAGAATATTATCCGTTATCTACCAAACCCTTCTAAGCAGTTCTGGCACGGTAACTTACCTTTGCATTCTGAACTTGTTCTCCCACTAACTTTCTCCTTTATAAGAAGTGAAGGATCTTGATAAATTGCACCTCTCTGGAGGAGAAGGATCTGTCCATTTGTGGTATGTAAAGCTAAATCTAAAAACAAGAGTTAGTCTCAGCAGCCCACTGAGGAGTTAATGGAATTTGCCTCCAAATTTAAATGGAGAGATGTGGGTAAATTTTAATGCCTGACCATTGAAAAATGTCATTAAAAAGATGGCCCTAACCCTGTTGTCAAAAAGTAGAATTAATGTATTGGCTCCTAATGCTGATTAATGGTCATGTGGCTTCATTCTTTTTATAAGCAGAACAAATGTGATGTACCATACAAAGTAGAGCTAGTTCTAGGCTTCAGAATGTACTTTAGCACTAATTTTAGACAAAGCCTTAGAAACTTACATGGAAAGAAATTGTTCAGTGATACAGTTTGAATCTCTCTGGTCCGGCACCCTCAGAACCTGGCTGGCGCTGAATGAGAGAATTTGCCGGCCCACAGGAGATTGATATTTTGTAGCACATTACAAACACTTCCACTGCTTGCTGGGCTCTGAGAAGACTTTTAGGGGTGAATTACAGCTAAATAACAGCACAGAACACTGAGAGCCGGGACTGGTGGCTGTAAACAAGCTTTATGGGACCATCGGAAATTTAGCCCATGATAGTCCATAGTGTGCAGATTACACAGGCATCTCCTTAGACTCACCTCATCCTCTGCTGCAGGTGTGTGTGTGTGTGTGTGTGTGAGATACATCCAGCACGTTTTGCCAGGAGGCCAATCTGGTTTGCAGGTCAAACTATTATTTAGCCCTGCGGAGCTGTCCCATCAATCACTGAAGCCTTCCTTCTCTTCCCAAACGCCTCCTGTGTAGAGGCAGTTGAGAGACAGACTAATCCTCAGAGACAGCAATACTATTGGCACAGCAGAGAGGACACCTGACACGTAGTACCAGTTTGCTCGTGTAGGGAGACAGGGTTTTGTCCTATGCCTGCCGGCTCTCTGTCAGCACGCAGCACAGATGACTGGAGCAGCTCATCTGTGCACTCAATTGGGGAACAGCTTAGGGTTGCCAGCTTTCCTGACTGGGTGGACTGGACCCCATTGCACAAGTCGTGTGCCCTCTGACGGGGAAGGCTGGCCACCTGAGAGCAGCTAGGTGAGTTACATTCTGCTCTGTGACCTCACAGTGCTGGGAGCACTAAGAGCCTCGCTTTGGGTAAACTGTCATAGATGCCTTGACCTGAATGGAGCTACAACCATTTATATCACATAAGGGTCTGCCCCCAAAAGTCACATAATGTTGCTGCCTGCGCCACATGTGCATGAGGGGGGTCACACACCCTCTTGTTGGCGGCTTGGGGTCATGTTGTTTCATTGAACAGCCCATCGCTTTGGACAATTACACAATTTGTTTTACTGATGAATTCTCCTGGATTCCATCCTGTGCAGTTCAGTTCATCCTGGTGCCTTTGTCTGCCAGGGCGTAGCTGGCACATGGTGCGCCTGGTGGCTCTTGTATTTCAACAACCAGTGTGGTTTTCAAGGGGTTTTTCAACTCTCTAATGCAAATAACAGTCTGTAGCTTACAGCCACCAAAGCCTATGAGAGCACTCTTGCACTCCTCAGTGAGCCTGAATGTAGCACAGATGCAATGCCATAGTTTAAAGGGTCCACCCAGCCCACAGAATGGATTTGCAAGATCATAATACTTATTAGGTTGCTTGTAAAACCCATCATTGCTCAGGACCATACTGCAAATATAAGCTTGTTAGTTGGGAGCTCATTCATATGAGACTGAATCTAAACTGCCAAGAAATTTGGCCCATGTTAACTCCTGAGCCAATGCCATGAAGCAGCTCCTGTGGAGTTGCATCTGCTTACATAGCTTGGTCCCAGCTATGCAGCTGAATTATATTTATTGCAGCCATAAGATTCACAACCTAAAAGGATAAAACATTGGAAAACCCTGAGAAAACAGGAAATCAAACTGCAAAGCATTTTTGCCCTCAGTTTGCATGGAAGACACTATATAACATGTATTGTAAGTGGAAATCTCAGGCACACTTGTAGGAGATTTCAAGATGAAGGTGAAACACGTAGAGAAACACCCGGCATTTTAGATACTTACCACAATTTGCTAAAACTGACATTTTTTAAAGTTAGGCATTGAAATCCATAAGCACTCATTTAAATAGAAATTACCTAATTTTTAGCAGTACTAAGCACCCAAAAATCCCATGCAAATCACTGGGAACTTCAGCTGCCAGTGACTGCAAATCAGGAAACTTGTAAGTAGGTGCTTTTCTATTCTATAGCTTACATATTTCACTGAAGGCAGTTTATGATTGACTATTTTAGTCTACAGCTGAGCCCCTGTAAATGTAGTTAGGAAATGGCAGCATGTGTATCATTACTCTTTTATGACAGCAAGAGGAATGTGTGCATTTGCTACAAAGGTGCACATGTAGCCATCCACAGGCAGACAGACCTTTGAAGCTTAGTGCAGGAGCCTCTGCTGTTTGAGCTAAAAGTCAGCTGGTGCTCAGCAAAGGTTGTAGAGGGGACACGTTCTTTCTCTCTGTAAGTGGGCGAGGTGCCATTACATGGGACAGTGAACCACAGCCCTAGGTGCATGTGGGTTACACACACTTTTGAAAACGTAGGCCTATGTGATCACAAGAATCCAGGGCCGTGGGCTCAGCTCATCAGAGGTATGGTGGCTAGCCTGTAAAAAATAAAAAAAAAAATTGCCTTTGTTATTCCAGCTCATTGCTGATTTAACTGTGAAGAAAGCCTGTTTCTTCATGGCCTGCAGTGTGCTCCAACACAAAGATAGCAACTGGGTCATTTGTGCTGAGGGGCTGCTTTAATTCTGGCACCCCATTTATTTTCTTTCCTAATGAACTCTCAGAAACCTGCCCACGCTAATGTGTCGCTCAGCTCAGTTATTACAGCAAATCAGAAAAATGCAGGTGGGAGATGATTTTAAGAGCCCAGTGCCTACAGGCTGCAGAGCAGTGGTGGTAAACATGCAGAGAACTGGAGCACGAGCAGGAGTACTCAGGGATATCCCTGCAGCTATATGGATTGTTTCCACATAGAATTGCCCATGGCTCAGTAAATGAGAAAAATTCTGCACTGAACTGAGCACTGGTTCAGCCTGTAAAGGTAGTTGGGGCCTACTCAAGCTGTGAAGGGATTCTTTAAGGAAAATGAGCCTGTCTCAGCCCTCCTGAAAGCTCTTAGCTGCTTGCCAGGCAACTAATTAACTATCACCAGGAGCTGGTCCTGGCTAAGGGAGCTCTGCCCGTTAAGGGTGATTTTGGAGATGGACACTCCCTGAGAAGGCAGTAGCAGCCAGAGGTGGTTGTGATCATTTAGCTGCTAATCTCGCTAAGATAGGGCCTCTCTGTGGAGTGCTGATGAGTGCAGCAGACTGGAGGACTTGCAGATAGGGGAGAACATGCAGCTGTTTCCCTCCAATATTTCTGACTGAGTCAAAGCATTCACTGCAGAGCTAAATGAATCTCCCCAAGACGGAAGCTGAAGGGCTCCAAGTGGACTTAGCTACATCCAGGTGGGTTACATCTCAGCTCTACAAATCAGGAGAACAAAAGGCCAGCAGGACAGCTGCACGGTCCTTCTCTGAGGAGTGTGAGGTGGCCTGGAGCTCTAACCTGGGCTTGGGGAGGGGAGTGCTCAGACCGGTGCTTGTGGAGATTGAGACTCCATCCCCAACCCTTCTGGCCACAGGGACTGGACTAGAGGGGCTAAGAAGGTAGGTGTTTTATTTGGAGTTAGTAAATGAGCCCCACAATGGGGTCTCTTGTTCTCCATTCCTGAGGCTGAGCACATGATTTTAAGCACCAGCAGGGCTGCAAGGAGGCGGTGTGCATGGAATGGTACCCTGTGGTAATCATGGTGTGGATCACAGAGCACACCTCTAGATGCTCTGCAGAGGTAAGTGTTCATAACCTGGAAAGGAATGGCACATGCATTTCAGCACCAGGTGCGGGTGGAGGCTACAGCGCTAATTCCTAACTCGTATGTCAACACATCTCTTCTAGACTTTCTTACAGAGGTGGGCCTTGAAGTGAGATGTGTCCAGGGCAAGTATTCCATGTGCCAGGGCCCAGGAGGGAGATGGCAAAGGATTATCTGAAGAGTTGTCAGGGAGGTAGATGAGGATGGAGTCACTGGCTGAGCAGAGAATGTAGTAAGAAGTCAGGAGGAGCAGAAGTGTCCTCCCCTTGACTGTGGAGGAGAACAGCCATTTCGGATTTTGGTGTTGAAGGGGGAGCAACTTTAACCAGGACTCCGGGGGTTATTTTCTACCATGTTTGTTGGTCTATCTTGGGGCTTTTTAAAAGCTACTGTGAACAATCTATTTATCTAAATATTTTTAATTAACACTAAGGTCTGTACCTTAAAACAGCATCACTATCTGAAGTATAATTAAATGATGGATGTTAGCAGTGTAGCGCTATAACAAACATTTTGGCAGCCACATCCTACAAATTGTTCAGATTGGCTTAGGTTTATATTCACTGAAGGGTTTATACAAATAATTATGATAAATACAAAGAATTAAAGTTGGAAGGAGGTTTCCAGTGTGTTGCTGTGAGGATCTGTGAGCATAAACATCACTGCCATGGAATTCACTGATCATAGTCAAGATTTTGAGACTTTGCCACCCTCAGAAATGTTAAACAATAATACAACAGGAGACGCAGCAGAAAGACGCAAATAATGGCTTGCAGAGAGCAGCTCCTCCAAAGGCTTGTGGGGGTGGCGATGGGAAGGTCCTAGAAAAATGCAACCACACTGTGGGGAGATGTGGTAAAATCCAGGTATTCACAGGGGAATTGGTGTTTCTCTGCTGCAGCCTATGGGCCTGAGCCAAACCCCATTGTTGGCAAAGGAAAGACTCCCACAGAGAAGTGATAGAATAAATGGCCATCCTGGGGTATCACCACTCACTACAAAATAAGATAGATGGGGAATCGAAGCTTAAAGTGTAATTTAAACAGTATTGGTGGTGGTGGTGGTGGTGGCAGCTAATGCTTCTTCACATCAAGGAAAGATTACTGGTTCTGTATCTGCAGCACTGCTCTTGCAGCGTGGGTGTGCTTTATTCCCTCCATTTAATAGATTTGTTTGTTGAAAGTTTAATTCATATAAAAATAGCTTAAATAAAAATTCCTTTCCAATTGCTTTAAAATAATTTTTAATTTACTCAGGCAGCAAATATCCCACTAAAAACTAAGTTAAGAATGAGTGAGCACATGAGAAATGTGTTTAACATGAGTGTTCTTGGTGGATATATGGAATTTACAGGTTCTCGTATATAAGAGATCATTTTACTGAAGAAAACTATCAGTAAAAGTAAGCAAAGAGGCTTGCTCCCACAGAGCTTGGGCTCCTGGCTTATCATCCGGAAACCCATCCTATCTAGTACTCTATGCAGCACTGTCTAGTGTCAGAACGGTACATGGCAAGCAAACTTTTTGAAAGGGTTCTTGTGATAACAAGTATAGTTCTTATGTGGTTATTCAACACCCAGACCAACTAAGGCAGTAGTGTGAACCAGGGGTACGTGTTCCCCTGGGAGTACACAGAGATCTCCTAGGGTGAGTGCCTCAAGATATTTGCCTAGATTTACAACAGACGACACAAAAAAGCACTTAGCAAAGTCAATACAAGTTAAAATTTTATACAGACAGTTACTAGTTTATACTGCTCTGTATACTGTACACTGAAATGTAAGTAAAATATTTATATTCTACATTATTGGGCTATTATGATTTATCTGTTTGTTTGATATATCTATTGTTTATCCATGCAATATCATTTATTATGATTTATAGTAAAAAATGAGAAAGTAAGGCCATTTTTTCAGTAAAGTGCTACGACACTCGTATTACGCCTGCTTTTTGTAAGCAAGCAGTTTGAGGTGAAACTCAGGGTGTGCAAAACAGATCAGACTCTTGAAAGGGGGGCAGTAGTCTGAAATGGTTGAGAGTCACTGAACTAAGGACTAGATCAGTGGAGTCAGAAGTGGCCTCTCTGGGCTAGATCTACCCTTCAAATGTACTTAGATCCACCAGCATCCCTGTTTTCATTTAAAAACAAGTGTTTTGCTTCTGCGCCTGCAGAGAGAACCTCCTAAAAGTAACCCCAGTGGGCTCAATGCAGTAGTTTGCCTAAATCTGATGATACTGTGTTCACCTCTTCGGAAGAGGCCTGAAGATTGGGGGAGGGCTTGAAGCCCATGGAGTTAGGAGAAACACCTGTCTTGCTACAGGGGAGGAATGCAGTGGTGGGGGAAATGGGGCCCCTCCCAAAGACAGGAAAGGAGGGCAGAAACAGAAAGAAGGATGAGGAAGGAAAAGAAACCCAGGGCAGAAATAGCAGTAGCTTAAAGGGAGGCAGATTTTTCTCATGGAGGGAAGAAAGTGAAAATAGTACGCTGAACAAATAATAAACAGTTATGACAAAAAATGGCCTGTAGCCTGAACTCCCTGCAAATCTCTTACTGACGTCAGTGAGCATTGCACTGGGTACAGTGGGGAGTGTACATATATCATCCCCTACAGACCACAATTACACAGAGAATTCAGCTCTCTCCTGAGCTAGCGCCTGCTGTTAGCTTTGTTGCACAAGGGAGCTGGGGAGTATGTAAGGCCTCTCCTCTTCCCTGTGCAAGCAGAAGGTTAGAAGCTGTTCATAGGGATTGCAACAGAAAACAGCCCAATCGCTAGAGTAATTCTGTTAGTTCAGGATTACTTTGGCCCAATAGAGCAGTGAACATGTGTATTTTTAGGATTTAAGGCTCACACTTCAAAACTTTCAATGAACCTTGACAAGAACTGAAAAAACAAACATTGGCAGCACTTCTGCATCATATGGCTAATGCTCTGTCTGGAACAAAAAGTAGCCCTACTCCTGTTTACACAGTCATATGGCATGTGATCAATGAACTACTATTCTCCATGATAAAATACTGCTGCCTTGGCTGCATGCAGGACAAGTCTGTTGTGCTTGGAAATCTACAGCTTTTTGCCCACAAAGGGTGAAGTTCTCCCTGTGAAGCTGGCATACGTAGATTTTGTCAATGAGAACTTCTTCATGCCTGCTAAGACAGGGTATCAGTCTCAGCACCTGGAGCCCCTGGACCTCCCCTTCACAGAGAATAGTGGCTGTGCCTGACAGCTCCCTCAGCCCTCATGTAACTCCTCCCTTTTGCATTGCCTCCGCGTGAGCCGGGGTGATGTGTAACTCCTGTGAAGCTGCCCTATGACATTGCGGCTGCATTTCATGCTCCTGGCAGGAGGAGGGCAGATTTCACCTTAAGAAGCTGTTGCGTTGGACAAGGTTTGTATTAGGTCTAGCGCTTAGCTCCAGCATGCATTGCTTCAGTCAACAGGGAGAATCAGTCGTCTACTATTTACCCACAGACCCTGGCATCATTATCCCCACCCCCCCGCCCCCCATCCCTGCAACCTCTGCTCTGCCAGTGTGTCTCCAGCCTCACCCAATGGGCCTGCCCCTAGGGGTGAGTTCATTCTCCAATACCAACAAGTCCTTGACCTCTGCTGAAATTGCCAACACAGAGCTAAATAGTGCCAGTTGTGGTGGCAGTTTGGAGCTGAGGTATCTATCTACTGGAACTGGACTGAGCAACCATCCCTTTTGCCTCTTCCACCAGAGAGCCATAAGACAGTAGTAACTCTTGGCCATTGCCTGGGCTGGCGATGAACTGATGACCTACAAGTGAAAGGTTCTACAGTCCATTACTCAGGGCCTAGCTTAAGAGCTCAGCATGCTGGCCAGCCTTATAATTACATAAATCTAAATGAAGTCCTTGCACGTGACTAGTGCACTAGCCTTCACCCAACGCCTGAGAGAATGTTTTTCTTTGACGCTCTCATAACAGATGAGCCAGGGCATGAGTTGTTTTCCAAAGGTCACCCAAAAGTCATGCTGCTTGTCAAAATGTATTACAGCTTCTTTGCTGGCTCCTAGTATGTTAGGCCATCTGCTTCAGTAGACAGAACTCTTGGGCAGGAAATTTTTCAAGCCACCCAGCCTGCAATTAAAATTATCTTCCAGACAATCGAAACAAGATTTAGTGTCTAGAAGCTGAAGCTAGATAAATTGAGGCTAGCAATAAGATGTATGTTGTTAACAATGAAAGTAATTAATCTTTGGAGCAACACACCTCGGGATGTGCGGATATGCTTGGACTCTTCAAGGCTGAATTCTTCTCTCAAATGTATTCTCTAGCTTTGCCCCTAAGATGTATTTGTGATAAGAATTACTGAGCAATGTTATCTGGCCTTGGTCATGCAGGAAATCAGACAAGGTGATCATAATGGTCCTCTTCCGGATGTTAAAATCTAAGGAGCTCCTCTTCCTCCATGTTGCTATGTGTGATGTCATAGAAGGCTAAATTTGCAAAGTACTGAATGTTTCCTCCCGCTCACCTTCTATTGAGAATAGCTGGGGGTTGGTAATGCTCAGCACTCTCACATTGGTCCCTAAGTTTGCTGACAGAAAGGGGAGCCCAACACAGAGCAGCTGGTCTGACACACCTGCACGACATTTTGAAGCACCAGCCTTCAAGCAGTGCATGGGCATTTTTGTTCTGTATGTTGCTACCTGTGAAGCTTTTCTCTGATTAACATTGAGAAATTTTGTGGGAGAAATGTTCTTTATGGTGGTTTGACCAATGGCTGGTGTGGGTCACAGCTTTATCAGATTTAGCACAATTGTACAATACATATCATTCTTCCCAAACAGTATCTCAGCGGGATTTGTATGAACACAACTCTCTTGATGCCTGATCCAAAGCCTAATTAGGTTACTGAAAATGCACTTATCGACTTCCAAGGGCTTTGGCTCAGGCCCTTAATGTGCAAGGAGAGATTTAGACTACATAAGACTACTAATGGGGATGAGAATGTTTTGTAGCTACAGGAGAAGCAGCATGGTTCAGGGAATTGGAAGCCAGGAGATGTGGGGTCTCTTCCCTGCTGTATCACACTTCTCAGCTTTTCTTTTTTAGACCCTAAGCTCTGTGTCCAAGTACCGCCACAGAGTTCCAGTCTCTCTTCGGGTCTCTAGTAACAGCGATATGTGAGAAGGATAGCGTATCAGTGAACCGTCTCAGGAGGTGGCTACCCTGGCTGGCTCCCAGGTCAGCAGCAGTTTGAAAATCTCAATGGCTTCTAGATCAGAAGCCTTTGAAGGGTGTGTTACAAACAACCTCACAGGCCCCTGCGCTGTGGAACTGGTGGGGCTTCCTGGCCAGTCTGTGCCAGATAGAACAATGCTGAGGGCCTGAGCTGAGTTATGCTCAGGCAGGGAAGCTCTTGACCATATTTACTAGAAGGACATCTGCACCATTTCAGACTGTTGAGGGAGATGCCATACTGAGTGGTGTTACAACTAATGCCATCAGTTTCCAGTCATAACGCTCACAAGTATACCAGAGGGAACTATGTCAGAGTTTTTGGTAGCTTTCTTTCCACTGAGCATAAACTACACCCTGCTTTGTTTGTAGTGTGATTGACCCTGACAGATGGCGTCCCTCTGACCTTCACCCAGGAGCAATGTCAAGATTAAAGAAAATTTCTAAAACTCTTTGGCCTCCCAGAGAAACTCCTGCTCTGCTAATGCTCTGGGGGTTAAGAATTAAGAGATCCTCCGAGGGAAAATTAACTATCTTGCTCTTGAGCTGGGAGCCATAGGGCATGTGCCTCTTGCCTTTTACCTATTTCCTGAAAAAAATTTCATCTCTGGTTCAGTCAGCCTCCAAGTACCCAGTTTTTTCAGGGGTTACAAGCAGCTCAGAGTTCATTCTGGCATAATGTGGGAGAGCCTTCCCCAAGGAATGTCCCACCACATACTGCACACGATCACAAGCTTTATTCACTAGTGTCTTTCATATTTAAAAAAAAACAAACCTGGGTTAATATCATTTGTCCTGAATATTTCAAAAAAGTCTAAGTACAAGTTGGAGCTAAACGTTCTCTTTCTGAGGGGGGCTTGTAGTGCAGTCCATCTGTCTCATTGTTACAGCTGAGTCTAATTCAAACGCCAAGGGTTAGATATTGAGCTTTGTGTTAACTTGTGTGACTCCAGTGGCTGTGAAGGCACACTGCTACTTTTCACCAGAATACTCCTGCAGATCTGAATCTGAATTTCGCAGCTGGCCTCCTGATATAAAAGAAGCCAAATTGAAACCTTGGATCCCAAACTCTTTGGGAAAGCGTAAATTTGATTCAGAGCCAAACTTTGAGGATCAGGTTTATTAGCCCATAATTTGGTGACCTACATACAACTTCAGTCAAGGCTGTCTTATTCTCTGTGTCTTGTTACTGTTCTTCCCATGCCCAAATCTGTCCTGTTCCTAAACAAGGATTATGACCAGCCAGTGAACTGAACTTTCTGGGACCAGGGAAACCTGTATTTTTATTAGGGCTCCGATTCCTGAATAGGCCTCCAGGTGTTGCTACAATGTAGTGAAAAATGATAGCATTTAACAAATCAAACAGCCCATTTTGTGCTGTTCCTAAAAGGTAAAGGAAGACAGGCCCTGCCCTGAAATCATGCTTGTTTTGTGTCTCTGTGAATTGATTCAGTCACTTGTTATCATGTTCCTCTTTCACTGTAAACTGAAGCCCTAGACAGCTCTTTTGCAACTATGATATGGTGACTGAACAGGCCTGGAGACTGCCGTTTGCTCTTGCCCGGATGTCCCAACAAGGGATGAGGCACGCTGCTAATGTGCCATTGGGAAGCTTGTGTAGTTCTTGAGTGTGCTGTACTTTATTTCCGGGGCTCGCAACCAACCTTTGAAATACACTTAATCCACTAGCTATTAGCTAATTGCTGAATATACAGTCCAAGAAAGTACATAGGTTAAAAACAGTGTAAACAATTAAATGAACAGGTTATAAATGGTCTTGAAGCAAACACCATGGCAGTAGCTGCTTGCCTCTAACTGATGCAGCCACTGATCTATCTGCATTTGGGGAAGAAAATAGAACTTCAAGCAAAGCCTATCAGCTCTTAAGAACTTCCTGTGATGTTGCTTTAATACAAGTTGAACCTCCCTGATCTGGCACCCTTGGGACTCGAGCAGGTAGGGCAGGTCAATGTCCTCTGCTGGCGTCCAGCCCTTGCCCCTGGGCTCCTTTCAGCTGTCACTTGCAGCTTCCCAACCCCTGCAGGCTCCCCAGCCGCAGCTCAGCTGCTGTCTCCTGCGCCGGCCCTGGCTTCCTGGCTGCCAGCTTCCCTGGGCTGCAGTTTCTTCCCCAGCCATAAGCTGCTGCAAGCTGCTGCTTCCTGGCCTGGGCTGCTGACTTGCCAGCCATAGCCACTGCTCCCAGGACAAGGCTGTCTCGCTGCTGCTCCCTGGCCTCTGCTTGTCCCCCTTTGCCACCAGCCCAACTATGGATGCACTGTTGTGGGCTCTGGCTGCTGGTCAAGCTGGCCTCTCCCCGTCCCAGCCCTGGGACTCTCTGGTCCTGGAAGATCTGTGGTCTGGATTTTGCCAGACAAGAGAATTCCAGATTTTGGAGTTTCAACCTGCATTTGTTTTCTCTCTGATCAGCAGCTCTGTTTTGGACACTTTGCCTTGAAACAAAATCAAGGGGGCTCCTTTGGCAACACACAGTGCAACAGATGAGTGCAGCTTTCCCTATGGTTTCAATGTCTGCCTCAGTCCTGAGCTGCCATATCATCATGAAGAGAAAATCCAAAGAAGAATGCCTACTGGGAGGGTTTAAAGTGATGTCAAGTCTATCAGTCCCCAGGGATGGAATTTCATTCAACTGAAACAAATGCTGAGTTTGTACTAGATGCATCATTAGCTTGATTAATGTGTAATGCTACAGTAATTGTTTCCATGGAAGAGGTGGGGAAAGAAATGGGTATGGAGGAGAAATGGTTTGGAATTACCCATCAGCTACTATCTAGATAAACTAGAGGATTGGGCCAAAAGTAATCTGCTGAGGTTCAAAAAGGACAAATGCAAAGTCCTGCACTTGGGGTGGAAGAATCCCAAGCATTGTTACAGGCTGAGGACTGCCTGGCTAAGTAGCAGTGTAGCAGAAAAGGCCCTGGCGATTACCATGGATGAAAGGCTGGATATGAGTCAACAGAGTACCCTTGCAGCCAAGAAAGCTAATAGCATATTGGAGTGCATTAGGAGAAGCAATTCCAGCAGATCTAGAGAAGTAGTTATTCCCCTCTATTCGGTACTGGTCAGGCCACATCTGGAGTATTGCATCCAGTTCTGGGGCCCCCAGTACAGAAAGAATGTGGATGCATTGGAGTGGATCCAGCAGAGAGCAATGAAAATGATTAGGGGGCTGGAGCACATGACCTATGAGGAGAGGCTGAGGGATCTGGGATTATTTAATTTGCAGAAGAGGAGAGTGAGGGGCAATTTGATAGCAGCCTTCAATTTCCTAAAGGGGAGTGCTAAAGAAGATGGAAAGAGGCTGTTCTCAGTAGTTACAGATGGCAGAACAAGGAGTAAAGGCCTCAAGTTACAGAGGGAGAGGTGTAGGTTGGAATGTATTACCTAGAGAGATGGTGGAATTTCATCCCAAGAGGTTATGATGTCCCAGCTTGACAAAGTCTTTGCTCAGATGATTTAGTTAGGGTATATCCTGCTTTAGGCAGTGGCCTGGACTCAATGACCTCGTGAGCTCCCTTCCAGCCCCAGGAGTCTGACGCTACAATTCTGTGAACTATTTGCACTTGCTGAGCTGGCTGAAAATCCAGTCATGTGGAAGTTAGTGCTAAAAGGATGATAGATGTCCCTAGTGACAGGATTTCAGCCTGTTTTCCCAGCTAACTGTTTTCTCACTGTGCATTTTCACCAAAACACACAGTAGGAATCATTTGCCAGGCTGATGCTCAGCTGAAAATCCGCCCCTAAAAGTTTCCAGCCAGACTCTAATTCAGTGAGGTTCTGCTAGGAGCCAAGGTCTTGTTACCCTTTTGTTCCAAGTGGTTAGTCAAAATTTAGGATCTTGTGGGTCATCCCAATCTGGAGGAGAAATTGATGATGGGGTCGGGTACACTTTGATTCAATCTTCTCCACAAACAGTGTATGAATTCCTCTTTCCCCCAATCAGAGGATGAACCAAACCACAGGTTCCTTTCACCAAACCCTTCTCCAGTCTTTTCAAAGGCTGTGCCTACACAAGGCAAAGTAAGTCCTCTGCAGATATGCAATTCTAGCTGTGGCAACTGCGTAGCTAGAATAGACCTATCTGCTCATGGGTGATTTGGCCATCCTTACTGAACAAGGTTGATGGTAGAGTTTCTCCTGTTGACCTTGCTTACGCCTCACTCTCACAAGGAGTACAGGAGTTGACTTTGTGCATCCTACTATACCTGTTAAATCAAACCCTGGAAGATCAACCCTAAGCGAGTCGATCTTCCAGGCTTGTGAAGATGTAGCCTGAGTGTTTGTGCTACAATCTCTTCAGGCTGCCTCTTGCTTCCTGCTTGGGTGTGCTCTCTCTCTCTCTCTGTGCCAAAACAACGTCCAGCAAAGCCAATATCCCCAGAGGTTAGTCATATTCCTTTATCAAGCAGAGACAAGTCCAGCTACAACAAACCAGTCTGTGAGGACCCACCATGACACTGGCCATTTTATCACATGTGCTGATGGAGTGCCCCATTTGTTCCATGTCACAGGCCTGAGTGACTACGAAACATGTCTTGCTGCTGAGCTCTGAGGCTGTTTTTGCACAGAAAGATTAGCTGCTTTCATCTATTCTGCGTCTTCATTTCACTGCTCAACCAAGCACTTGCCAGCTTCCCTGAGAATCTCCCCTCCTTACTATTTAAAACATGATTCCACATCATTAAGCAGCTAGCAGTTACTTCCTTCATGCAGTATTTCTGATGCTTATTTAAGTGGACAAGAAGCACACTAAGCTAACCAAATCAGCAGTGTTATTTCTAAGCTGTTCCTTGCCTCATTACCAGTGAGCCATATTTACCTTGGCTTGCCTTCCCATGTATGGGAAGCTCAAATGTATATCATTTCAATGACAAAAATGTCCCTCAGATTACACCAGGCTAGTGTTCTTCCTCAGTGGTTATAAAATCCTAGGCTATGTCTACACTACAGAGTTATGTTGAAATAACAGCTGTTCTTCTGAAATAACTTTGCTAGTGTCTCCACTATGCACGTGCCATTTCAAAATTCAAAATAGCAAGTGTGTTATTTCAAAATCAGTAAACCTCCAGGAAGAATAGTGCCTATTTTGAAACATCTATTTCGAAGTAAGCACTGTTAAGACATGGAATAGCGCTATTTTGAAATAAAGCAGAATGGCATCCAATGGCAGTATTTTGAAGTAGCACTGTGTGTCGGGAAGTGTATTTCAAACTAGCTGGGTGCTATGTCAAAATACATTTTGTGTGTGTACCTATTTCCAAATAACCCCAAAGCCTGACAACAGCACCAGTGCTGTTCATGGTGCGTCAGCACTGCCACTACCCACACTTCGTATTTTAGGGATTTGCACCTAGGCTGTGAAAGACAAAGTGGTGTGATCTGTCAGCTCAACCATAGCACATGCTTTTGAGAAATCATTTCCTCTTAAAATTCGACCCAAATAAAAAAGGGAAATAAAGTGGGAGAATTATTTGATGAAGGGTGGGGGATAGTGGTTTATAGACAATTATTACTTTATTGTTTGTTCTCTGATTTCGGTGGATGAGGTGTTATCACTTATTGAACCAGTTTCTGGTGATAAACAAGAAAAGCTTTTGAGCAACACAGAGCTCTTTTTCACGCTTCTGTGTGAATGGAAAGCATGTCTGTCTCGCCACCGAAAGTTCATCCAATGAAAGCTGTTACCTCACAGCACCCCACTTCGTTTTCTGAATATCCTGGGACAAAGTAATCTCTCCTCCCTCATTCATTCGAAATTTTTGAATCAGACCCTCCCTCCAGAATAAGATAAAACTGTCTTGAAAATCATTTATAATCTGGGCTCTTCTGATTTCTGAACCTTTGGGGTTCACATGTTCAAGCTGTGAAACTAGAAACTTATGTTTTAAGTTACATTTACAATTTCTCAGCAAGTTCAAAGCCTACCACTCACATCAATCATTAAAATAAAAGGATCCAGACACTGCGCAGTTTCTTTACCCTGGTCGATGACCCCGCTGGTTCAGCCTCTTTTTTTGAATTCTTTCTTTATCAGTTTATTTAGTACTTTCCGTATGTTCTACGACTGTTTGCCTTCAGATGTTTTGTACTGTATAAAGTACAGAACAGCCCATGACCATCAACATGAAATTTGTCCTTGCCGGACACTGACATGGTCTTTAGGGGGAATTTTAAAGTTTTCAGAATCTTTTCATTACTTCAATTACCCGGGCGGGGAAGTGGAAGTGAAATTTGTGATGTGTTAACACACATGTATGTTTTAAAGTGTATTAAAAAATTCAGCCCCAAATATGGCAGCTGTGCAGTTTGGATAAATGACAGTGGTACTTTCAGTATAGTTTAGTTTTTACATTTTGTGAAACAATAAAAACTAAAGATTCTCAGGGGTTTTTCTTAAAGTGAGTTCCTTGTTTCTCCAAGGCAGATTTCTAGGATCCTTGCTGTTCAGTGAACACAAAAATACTGAGATAGAATGCATAGGATAAAGATGCCAGGTGTTGTGCCTTAACTGTGAGCATCACGGTTTGAGTGGGTTTTAGTCTAGTGGTTCCTGCACCATTTCATTTCTATTACGAACTTTCTTTTGAGGTTGAAAAAAAACAATTTAGGAAGAATTTTCTAGAACAGGTTTTTTGACTGTGGTCACTGGGTCACCAGCCGTCTATGAGATGTCGCAGATAGTTCCCTCTAAGGTGCATACCAGGGCAGCTGCACATGAGAGAATGAAGGGCTGCCCCCCTAATTAGTGGCTTGCAGGTACCAGGACCATCACATGTGAGGTGGTGACCTTAGAGGTAATAAGGGGTAGGTGGGAGTGGGTACTGAGGTGGGAAGCGGACTTGGGGGAATTTGGGATGTGCCAGCCTGCAGGGGCCAGAGACAGAGGCAACTTTCCCCAGCTAATAGTAAAATACAAGTTGCGTATTTTTATCTGTAGAACAAATAAGTGTCAAATTATTACTGGTTTGCTTGAGCCTCTCAGCAATTTAAGTGGGCCACAAAAATAAAAACTTAAGAACCACTGGTCTAAAGAGTTTACCCCTTTCTTGAATGGAATGGAAAATGTAGGACAATGCTCAGCTGTTCTTATGAAGTCAAACGTCTTCTAAAATAGAAATGTGACTTGAAACTACCTCTTAATTTTTGGTGTGCAAACTTGTGCTCTTAAGAAAGTCACATCGCTTGGCTCTATTCTTATGAAGCTTAAACATAAGAGCTTTGTGCTGTATATTAGTACAAGAGCATCTGCAGAGCAACAGAGTGTTGCTATTTACTGATTCCAAAAGTTTATACCCTTCTAACAGGACACAATCATGAGCAACTCAAATAAGTAATGGAGGCCTGTTCTTTATATTCCGATGTGACCTAATTTAAGAGAAATCTGAAGATTACTTTATCTGATTGCTTCTTGATAAGCCTTCCCGCAACAACCTATTAAAATATTCACTAGCTTCCTTTCGCCTGACGATGGTCAAGTTTGGGGTGATGTGTTTTACTAGAAGTAAATGGTTCAAGATCATGTTCTTTTAAGGCAACATTTTTGATGAACTTCCATGATGATAGAAATATTTGTTGCAGTATGTGTACACACAGGTGCACATCCTACAGTGCAGAACATTATGTTGTGTGTGATTGGCATAAAGCTGAGATGAGGTGCAAGGTAGAGTCTTTAAAACCCCGGTGAATGCAAACCACTATCCAACTATTCACTGAAATGTTTGCTTTTTCTGCAAACCTAGGTACTGCAATCTGACAGTGCTTGAAACTAAAACTAGGAGCAGTTATCACAGGGAGTGATTTAAAAAAATACAGGTTTTCTTAACTAAAAAGCCTGATAATCAAGGCCCTATATATTATATGGCCACAGAATTTATCAAAGAATCTGCCTCTTTCCAGAAAATTGTGCATCTCAAAACTCAAGCTTTCATTTGACAAACAAAGCTTCAATATGATGCTTAGGTTTGCAAAGAAAATAGTGAAAGGGTGAAATTGCTGTGACAAAGGCAGTGTTTGTCTTCCTTCATTTTCATTATAGCCAGAAACAATATGGAACCAGCAATATTGTTAACTATTTCACTGCTGCTCAGGTGAGAAGAAATATCCAAGTACTTTGCTCAACCCAGACTTACTCCAGCTCCTCTGCAAGCCTCACATGCCCCTTATCTAGCTGCCAAACTGTAGAGTCCTTCCTTTATGCTGGTGTGGGACAAAGGTTTTGTTGTTATGAGTGTAGAATTGCTGCATTATCTACGGGGAGTGTCGGCGGTAGAATTGGGAGTTAATAATGTAGGAAATCCTCTGCTAATAATATTTGTTATAATACACCAGCACAGAATTTTTGCCTTGTGTCTTACAGGAAAACTTTAGAAATGTTTGAGGTTTTTAACATTCTATCAGCACTATATATCTTTGCTACATCTGTAAAGCCAGCTGCTTAAATAAATGCACCTCTATCCCCATGACTTTCCTTTAAAAGTATGATATTTCTAGACCAAGTCCAATACTTGGTCCCTTTGAGAGGCAGAAGCAAGTGCTGCGTGTTCCACTAATAACCCAAGAATCTTTGCTTCCTCGTAATACGAAGGATAGTAAGGAGGAAGAAATATTTTCCTGGAAGACCTTCTGGTTTATTTTTAAAAGATAAACAGGTTGCAGTTGTTTACCACTTTGTAATGTACATCCCTTTCCCTTTCCCACTACATCCAGTGAAAAATAAGACTGTGTCTACATGGCGAATTGTTTTCAAAATAATTTGCGCTACACAAAGTGTGTGAATTATTTCCAAAATGATTATTCTGAAGTTGGTGCCATCCAAGCGGCACAAGAGTTTGAAGTAAGCAGCTATTCCAAAATTTCCATTACCCTTCATATGGTGAGGGGTAGCGGAACCAGAATATCATGCTCGAAATGGCAGCACTATTTCGAGCATGGGGAAAAGCTGTGGCGTTGCTATTTCAGGATACATTGGTATCCCAAAATAGCAATCACCATTTAGACATAGCTACATGATCAGAATGAAAAATGTGCTCTTTCCATGGTCAGTTGATTAGTTAGACACTAAAATATCATTGATTATAAAAACTAGATAGACACCTGGCTAAAGTTCTCTATTATTTGTGGTCAGCAGGTAGATAGGCTGCCTCATCCATAAATGAACAAACGTTTTGTTTCCAATTTGGCCATCAACAGAGTTTTACTGAGTTCTGAGTGGGTTTTTTTTCTCAGCTCCACTGATGCTGATTCTGCAGTTCTGATTCAGTCCCTCTTGAGTGATTGATGTCCCAAATGAATTTTTACTCACGCTATTTGTAGTGCCATAGCACCCAGGAGCCCATTGTGCTAGGAGTAATACAAATACAGGACAAAGGCAGTTCCTGCCTCAAAGAGTTTACAATCAAAGGCTAAGACAAGAGGTAATGGAGGGAGACAGATCACTGGTGGCAGTACAAATTTTGGTTAATTTTGTTATTAATCTCTTTAAAATATCTTTCAAAGCAAACCAGATGATAGACCATACTCAAGCCCTGATTCACCAAAGCATGTCCACATCTTGGTAAACACATTGCCTTTAATCCAATGACTCCTGTGCTTAATATATCAGGTGATTAAGTATTTTGGTGGCCTAGGGCCTTAACTTTGTCATCATAGAGCTCTTGACTTCAAAATACTATTGTCCTGATACATCCGTTAAAACATAATAAATTAAGTCCCAACATGATGAACGCCTGTTGTGTGTGTGTGTGTGTGTGTACCTTGCAAAATTGGAGTGCTTTATTGCAGTGGATTTACTGAAAAAGCACCTGTCTCAAGCCCTAGACACTGATTTAAAAACAGACAAGCTTAAGATAAACACCTAAACAAATGATGACCTCCTACCTAAATTCAAGTCAGCTCCCAAAATAAAGAGCCACCCCAAAAATGAATTCCTCTTTGTTCTTACTGATATGTGAATAAGAACATAAGAACATAAGAATGGCCATACTGGGTCAGACCAAAGGTCCATCAAGCCCAGCATCCCATCTGCCGACGGTGGCCAATGCCAGGTGCCCCAGAGAAGGAGAACAGAAGACAAGTGATTTATCTCCTGCCATCCATCTCCTGCCCTTGTTATGAAGGCTAGGGCACCATACTTTATCCCTGGCTAATAGCCATTTATGGACCTGACCTGCAAAAATTTATCAAGCTCTTTTTTAAACCCTAATAGAGTCCTGGCCTTCACAGCCTCCTCGGGCAAGGAGTTCCACAGGTTGACTGTGCGCTGTGTGAAGAAAAATTTCCTTTTATTAGTTTTGAACCTACTACCCATCAATTTAATTTGGTGTCCCCTAGTTCTTGTATTATGGGAAAAGGTAAATAATTTTTCTATATTCACCTTCTCCACACCATTCATGATTTTATATACCTCTATCATATCGCCCCTCAATCGCCTCTTTTCCAAACTGAAAAGTCCCAGTCTCTCTAGCCTCTCCCCATATGGGACCCTTTCCAAGCCCCTAATCATCTTAGTCGCCCTTTTCTGAACCTTTTCTAATGCCAATATATCTTTTTTGAGGTGAGGAGACCACATCTGCACGCAGTACTCGAGATGTGGGCGTACCATAGTTTTATATAGGGGAAGTATGATATCTTTTGTCTTATTATCGATCCCTTTTTTAATAATTCCTAACATCCTATTTGCCTTACTAACTGCCGCTGCACACTGCGTGGATGTCTTCAGAGAACTATCCACTATAACTCCAAGATCCCTTTCCTGATCTGTCGTAGCTAAATTTGACCCCATCATGTAGTACGTGTAATTTGGGTTATTTTTTCCAACATGCATTACCTTACACTTACCCACATTAAATTTCATTTGCCATTTTGCTGCCCAATCACTCAGTTTGCTGAGATCTTTTTGTAGTTCTTCACAATCCCTTTTGCTTTTGACTGTCCTGAACAACTTGGTGTCATCTGCAAACTTTGCCACCTCACTGCTTACCTCATTTTCTAGATCATTGATGAACAAGTTGAACAGGATCGGTCCCAGGACTGAGCCCTGGGGAACACCACTAGTTACCCCCCTCCATTGTGAAAATTTACCATTTATTCCAACCCTTTGTTTTCTGTCTTTTAACCAATTCCCGATCCATGAAAGGACCTTTCCTCCTATCCCATGACCACCTAATTTACATAAAAGCCTTTGGTGTGGGACCGTGTCAAAGGCTTTCTGGAAATCTAGGTATATTATGTCCACTGGGTGCCCTTTGTCCGCATGTTTATTAACCTCTTCAAAGAATTCTAATAGATTAGACAGACACGACTTCCCTCTGCAGAAACCATGCTGACTTTTGCCCAACAATTCGTGCTCTTCTATGTGCCTTGCAATTTTACTCTTTACTAGTGTTTCTACTAATTTACCTGGTACTGATGTTAAACTTATCGGCCTATAATTGCCAGGATCTCCTCTAGAGCCTTTTTTAAATATTGGTGTTATATTGGCCGTCTTCCAGTCATTTGGTACCAAAGTGGATTTAACGGATAGGTTACAAACCACTGTTAATAACTCCGCAATTTCACATTTGAGTTCTTTCAGAACCCTTGGGTGAATGCCATCTGGTCCTGGAGACTTGTTACTATTCAGCTTATCAATTAATTCCAAAACCTCCTCTAATGTCACTTCAATCTGAGTGAGTTCCTCAGATTTGTCGCCTAAAAAGGCTGGCTCAGATTTAGGAACCTCTGTAACATCTTCAGCCGTGAAGACTGAAGCAAAGAAATCATTTAATCGCTCCGCAATGGCACTGTCTTCCTTGATCGCTCCTTTTATATCTTTATCATCCAAGGGCCCCACTGCTTTTTTAGCAGGCTTCCTGCTTCTAATGTATTTAAAAAACATTTTACTATTGTTTTTTGAATTTTTGGCTAGCTGTTCCTCAAACTCTTTTTTGGCTTTTCTTACTACATTATGACAGTTAATTTGGGAGTGTTTATGTTCCTTTCTATTTTCCTCACTAGGATTTGACTTCCACTTTTTAAAAGCTGCCCTTTTCTCTCTCACTGCCTTTTTAACATGGCTGTTTAGCCATGGTGGTTCTTTGTTAGGTCTCTTACTGTGTTTTTTTATTTGGGGTATACATTTAAGTTGGGCCTCTAGTATGGTGTCTTTAAACAGTTTCCATGCAGCTTCCAGGGATTTTAGTTTAATTACTCTACCTTTTAGATTCTGTTTAACTAGCTTCCTCATTTTAGTGTAATTCCCCTTTTTGAAATTAAATGCCAGAGTGTTTGACCGCTGCGGTGTTCTTCCCAACACAGGAATATTAAAAGTTATTATATTGTGGTCACTATTTCCAAGCGGTCCAGTAACAGTTACCTCTTGGACCAGATCCTGCGTTCCAGTCAAGACTAGATCGAGAATCGACTCTCCCCTTGTGGGTTCCTGTACTAACTGCTCCAAGAAGCAGTCATTTAAGGCATCAAGAAATTTAATCTCTGAATCCCGTCCTGAGGTGACATGCACCCAATCAATATGGGAATAATTGAAATCTCCTATTATTACTGTGTTTTTTATTTTGATAGCCTCTCTAATCTCCCTCATCATTTCAGCATCACTATCACTGTCCTGGTTAGGTGGTCGGTAATATATTCCTAATGCCATATTCATATTAGAGGAATGAATTGTTATCCATAATGATTCTATGGAACATTTTGATTCCTTTAGGATTTTTACTTCATTTGATTCTATATTATCCTTCACATATAGTACCACTCCGCCACCCGCACGACCTGTTCTGTCTTTCCGATATAATTTATATCCCGGTATGATAGTGTCCCACTGATTGTTCATGTTGATTACTAGTGCTTCATTGGGGTACCTACAATCCTTGGCTCAGGCACGCTTAGCATTCTGCTAGGTATTTAAAGATCTTGATGTTCTTATTCCAGGTATATACCACATTATGGTGATGGTAACTACAGTGTTACAATGCTCATAATTTTATCATGTCTTCTGATATTTGGTGTTTTCTTAAAGCCCCAGCTGCTGGACTCTTTCAATCAAGGGAAAATTTCTGTTTTAATTTTTTTTAAAGTAAGTTTCTAGCCCTTCATGATTACAGAGCAGTCATGCAAATGTAAAATGCTTAACATTATATGTTAAGTGGCTACCCCATGTTTTAATATTGGTACAACATGTCAATGTCACTAGCACCACCTGCTGACATGAATAGGATTGGAAAGGTGCTTTTCTGATCTGATGAAGCAGGTCTTTGCCCATGAAAGCTTATGCTCCAAAATATCTGTTAGTCTATAAGGTGTCACAGGACTTCTTGTTGTTTTTGAAGATACAGACTAACACGGCTACCCCTCTGATACTTGGGCTTTTTCTTAGTGTCCTGGCACCACTTAACTGGCTTTAACAGGAGAGGCTTTTCTGTTACAGTTGAGAGGTATAAAGCTGTCTGTTTACCCATGTCAGGACTCATACAATGCATCTACACAGTAAAAAGAAAATCTGTGGCAGGGTGCCTCAGAGCTGGGGTCTGAGGATTTGTGCTTGTGGGGCTTGCATTGCGGTTGAGCTCAGGCTCTGAGGAGAGGGAAAGATTTCAGAGCCAGAGCTGGAAAAGCTACATAGCTATTTTTTGTTTTTATTTTTAGTGGTCTGATTCTGCAGAGCTGGACTCTGACAGCTGCTATTGTGGTGCTGTTTTTTATGGCTGTGCAGGTATATGCTCAGATATGGAGGAGGAAACTGCTGGAATCCTAGGATGACAAATGTCTTCCTTCTAACCCCAGTGCTTCTGAATCCTGTTTTTATGCTTCTTGTTCCTCTGTTTTTGTGTGTATATCCTAAGTTAGTAACATAACTGAGAGGATAATATATAATTGGAGATATGCATCTCCTAGTACTAGAGGGGACCTTGGGAGGTCATGTAGTCCAGTCCTCTACCCTCTTGGCAGGGCCAAACACCACCCTGTATATCTATTTGCCCCAATCCCTAAATGGCCTCCTCAAGGATTGAGCTCATAACCCTGTGTTCAACAGGCTAATGCGCAAACCACTGAGCTATCCTCCTCCCCTACCTGCCAAAAAAGGAAAAAAAAAGTTGGAGAAAAAAATACTATTGCTATATTTCTCAGACATCTCCATGAGTACCATAACAGCTCTTTAAATCTATCCAGACCTAACTGGCTTTGGCTTCATTTGTTCTGTAGCTCATCAGCCACAGATAACAGCTGACAGTTGACAGCTCCAGACTGAGAGAAAATCCTGTTTTTATGACCCTCATGGCATTTGTACTTGAGGTGCCGCTGTGCATTTCTCTTAACCATGTCCCAAATACAGGTATAAAACTGACACAAAGCACAGAGGCAGATGGAAATTAACAAGTGTGAATAGGAGGGAAAAGAGATCTTTGAAGATCAAAGTTGAAGAAGAAAAGATCAAAAGCCAGTGAGATGGATAGAGACAGGAGAGAATGTTCTTACACCAAAAGCGGTAGGATTATTTAGCACTTTCTGTTCCTTTACGGAAACGGGGGGAGCAAGGGACCAGGTCTTCACCTGGTGTAAATACAGGATCTGTCATTACTGAGCTCTGGTCCAACATGAAATTATACCAAGAACAATGAGGCCGATGCAAGCCCATAGAGTTTCCTTTTTTCAATCAAAGGAGCATATCTTTTTTAATTGGGTAATGAATTTTAGTGGGAGGGTCAGTAAAGCTGCTTGAGAGAGAGGGTGACATGGGTCATGTTTATTTGTGCACATAGATTATGGGCTGCATCATGGGATTAGAAGTTTCTTCCCCCAGGAGCAGCAAGGCTTGTGGAGAAACCAGGGTTCCAAATTCCTCAAGTAATCCTCCTCTGTCACGCTCCCATGGAACACAACTTAGGTTCTCTTACGTGAATATTTTGGGGTTCCATAAGCCCTTTGTCTCTGTCCTAATGATTTTATATTTCATTCTTTCCTACTCTCGCTTACCAGAGTTGTTCCTAATTTATCCTGTGGTAAATAGGATCACACTATCACACTGGGAGGTGTGGAGCAGTTCACCTACTTGGGGAGTGTTATGAGCAGAGACAGAGGAACAGACAATATATCAATGCCAGGGTAGGGAAAGCAACAGCTTCACTACGGACTTTGTTCCCTGTGGAGTTCACAAATAATATCGGTGAAGACAAAACTGCAGATCTTCCACTCAGATGCGAAGGGTGTGCTTTTGTATAGATGAGAGACCTGACGTACTAAAAATATCTTCAAATCACAAGCTACAGACATTCATAAACAGATGCCTGAGGTACATCCTTTGCATCAAATGGCAAAACTTTGTCACAAATGAGGAGCTTTGGAACAGAGCAGGAGAAGAACCACTTGATATTCCATTCAAGAGAAGAAAGTGGGGATGGCTAGGCCATGCTCTCAGAAAACCATCATCCAGCATAGTCCATCAAGCTCTCAAATGGAATCCGCGAGGAAAACACAAAAGAGAATGACCTCGAACAACATGGAGAAGATCTACTGAGACTGAAGGACAACAATTGGGGTATTCTTAGAGTCGGCTAGAAGTTTTGGCCCAAGACTGAGTGAAGTGGAGGAGACTTGTAGATGACCTATGTTCCACTTGGAGTACAAGGGTTTAAGTCAAATAAGTCAAGTCAAATATAGACAAAAACTAGCCCACTGAATATTTATAACAGTATTCATCAATCTAAATTTTAAAAGTAATTTAATTTGTTGCACACATGCTCAAAGGTCACAGATTCTATTGTCTGAGAGCAAAGAAAGAAACAGATGATTAAAACTAGATATCATAGGCAGAATTGGCAGTGATGCTGTAGTGGTGAGCGCTATTTAAAAAAAGCCAGAATTAAATTTGTAACTTTTGTCTTCAGTGCAGAGTTTGGATGATCTGCAGTAAATAAGGCCTGAGGCTACACAGGGGATGATGAGGCTAAAAATATAGAATAGTCCATCTGGTGATGAATGAGGAAAAGAAATAGTAATGTGACTATGTAATTAAAGATGCTCATCGTGCATATGAGCAAAGAGACTGTTGTGCGAGTCGATAAATGGATAGAAAGAGAAAAATGATTGAAAAGCATATAACTCCCATCTATGTACTAAATGTTAGAGGGCCTTTCTAATGAGTTAGGTGGCTACATCAAACAACTATAGGGATGATTTAGTTGGGTTGGTCTTAGTAGGAGGGTGGACTTGATGACCTCCTGAGGTCTCTTCCAATTCTATGAATCTATGCACAAGACTGTCTGTAAGAAGTTTGGAATGGTGTTGAGATAATTATGTGGTTGAAGTAAAATGAAGATCCTTGGGTCAAGCCTCTGACTATAAGTCACTATTGTTTGATTACCTTCAGTGGAGCTATGGCAATTTTATACAAGCTGAGAATCTGAGAACGTTATCCATTTGATGGGCGAACAAACAAGGTATAGGTTGTGGGCCTATTTTGTCGTCTTGCTGATGTTTGTTTCACAGCACTGTAACTCTATGAATATCTGTAGAGCAGTGCTTGATTCTCAGTGGCATGAGAGCAGAATCAAGCAGTGAACATTTATTTCAAGATTGCTGTGTTTTTCTTTTAATCCACTTATGCGGGTAAAAATGTATCCTTGTATCCAGCAGCATCACATCCCAGGCTCTGATTTCCCATTGCCCCATTACTTACGTGGTGATTGATACCTGTGTGAAGTGGTTATGGCAAATCGGAACCATTGTGTTGGACGTTGAGCCCAGCGATAGGAGACAACACACAGGGACAGGGAGTGGAGATTCAGGCCCTTCTTGTCTAATACCACAAAATAAAAGCTTCTCATCGGTCCATTGTCTATTTGCTATAGAAAAGATTGTACCTGTCGAGGCCTTGAGTACAGGGACAAAATAATTGCCAGTATGAAGAACAAAAGCGCACTTCACAAGTGTGCATCGTTCACCTGGGTGGCTTGCAGTGTCACCAAGCCTCTGCTCTGAGGCACGTTATAGCCAGACAAAAGCAACTGAGACTGTTCAAAGCTTCAGAAATGATATACCTCACTCACATGCTGTGTCATGGAAAAACATTCATAGTCCAGTGCTTTATAGGGTAAGTTGTGGTTTACTATATTCAATTTTTACATCACCTCCTACTTGAAAGTGGGGGGAGGTTGTATGGCACGTTTCTTTTGAGCTGCTTGACCCTTCAACTTCATTTTCAATAGACAGTGGTCTGAGTATCTGGGGAACAGCAGCCCCACTGCAGTATGAATTTCCTGATGGGACTGAACACTTTGATCAAGGACCAGTCCTACCCCAGAACAGAGCAGCAGCTCAAGAATTGGGTGTCCGCAAGTGATCAGATGAAAAGCCAAGGTAGGGTATGATGCACTCCATAAATATGTATTTTGGGACAGGACTGATGTCTTGTGATTCTCTTGCTTAAATTGATCAACTGGTGTAACTTGGGTAGCTCCATTGGATCAATGCAGCAATGCTGATTTACACCAGCTAGAGCGCTGGGTGCTATAATGGATTTAGATAGCTATTACTACCTTTTTTAAAGAAATTGTGGGCCCTGCAATTTTCCCCCATACTGCAAAAACAAATGGACACTTGAAGAGAAAATCTGATGGCTTCCTTTGGTTATGTGTGCAGGTGTTTGCACCCCTATAACTGGAGGGGTAGCATACTGATGGTGTGCAGGCAGCAGTGATGTTTTAGGCCGTGTCCTCAGCCTCTGGCATGGCTGCTCTGCAAGGTTGAAAGCTGACCCAAGACTGGCCTGGAGCCAGAAAAGCCAGATCTGTCTCAGGAATCATCACAGCAGGAGGTGACATTCATGCCGTGGTTCAACCCCAGCCTACGTTAGAGCTGAAGCCCATCAGTTGAGAATGCTTTGACCGCCTGAGCGTGTGACTTTTTTTTTTTTTCTTTTTTAATTATAACTCTCCTGCTGTTGACATTTATTGCAGATTTGGGACTCTGGGTCAGATTCACTGCTCCGTTACTCTATTTTATGGCATCCTGATTTGGCCTTCTGTTCTCTCCCTTCCTAGCCCCAGCAACGGGGACCAATCCTTCTTGCCTTAGTGTTTGTCTACACCACTATGTTCATCAATGTAATTTGTCATGCAGGAAGTGTGAAGAAAAAACCACCGGGAATGACATACATTACTCTGACAGAAGCCTTGATGTGGACAACACAATGTCAGGGGGAAAGCTTCTCCCACCAACGTTACTCCTGCTCACGGAAGTGGTTTTATCATGTCAGCATACAGCAGTTACGCATGGGACCTTACAGCAACAGACTGCACCTGTACGCCTGTGCCACTGTAACACGTGGCTTTACCCAGGCAGGCTCCACAAAAGCAGCAACGTTTTTTTCTGATGTCACTATTTTAGCACTGTTGCAGTGCGGTGTTGTTCTGTCTGACACAAGGGCACTAATTCAGGGAGTCTAAGTCCACAAGTACTAGGGCACTGCTTGCTGTTCTTTCCCTTCCCCTCCTTATCAAGGAGTGAGGGAAAAGCACACAGCTTGTGCACCTTCCTCTCCCCGGGGGCTGGAAGGGGAAGAGCAATTAGCGTCCCAATGTGCAAGGCTGTAGCCCCTCTGCCCTCCCAAAATGTCATCCTTGCTCTGACATCAGAGTCTGGCTGCTGACACCAGTGGTGCTCCAAGGGCCTTGCAGGTCAACTTCTGAGGGTGGGGGCATGAGAGAAATCAGGGATGTGGCCTTTGGGTATAGCCTCAGTGTACTTTGTTGTACTTATCAGTCCTGACCCAAAGGCAAATATAAACAGCACATGGGCAAATTTCAGCCCATGTACCAATGCCCAATCTTCATGAAGCTATTCTGTCTCAAACTGCTTCCAGGTGTAGAGAATAAAGTGAAGAGTAGAAGTCACTCAGCCTGCCACAGTCACACTCAGGCTACCTCTATGCGAGAAGCATTCATCGACAGGAGTGACTATTGGAAGGGATTTCCCAGCAAAACTTCCGTCGACAGATTGCGGCGTTTACACACAAAAGCAGACCAGAAGAGCTATCTGCTCGGGTGACAGCGAGTGGTCCCACTCTCGACAGAATGGCTGACTGGAAGCTCTGAAATAGGGCTGCCCAGGGAACTGGAAGTTCTCTCTGTAGACAAAAGGGCCCCAGAGCATCTACACGGTTGTTTTGTCTATGGGAACCTGTCCAGACAGGTGTTACACCTGAGTGCAGAGAGGTATCAGGCTACCAGCGGATGTGCTGAGTTTTGTCAACAGACAATCACCAAAGCACATTTTGCATGTGGACACTCTGCGGGTTTTTCCGATAAAAGCCCCGTTTTGCCAGAAAATTCCTCTCGTGTAGACGTAGCCTTAAAGTATAACTGCAAAACAAAAACATGGACACGAAACAGATCTTCCAGAGACTAACAATCTCTACATGTGCTAAGAAAAAGAACTCATAAGACTTCGTGCCACTATGCCATCTAGTGATGACCACCTGTGAAGGGGTGTGCACATGCCACAGTAGGCCTGAAAGGGTTAATACAGTAGGTAGAAGAAGTCCTTCCCCCACGTGCACTGGTCTTGCTCCAAATCCTGGGCCAGCACAAAAGGGAGTAAGTCAGCTCAGTCCAGGCTGGATGCCAGAGGAGAAGGTCCTGCAGCAGGAACTCCAGAGGTGGACCAGTCACAGATTCTGACAGGGACAGCCAAAGACCCAGGAGACTGGAATGAGCCTCCAAAGATGGTGGAGGCCTGGGGCGTGACTGGCATTGCAGAGCCTGAGATCCTGAAGCCTCACAGAGCACCCCACCACCAGAGACAACAGGAAACAACCCAGGGAGAGTGAATGAGTGATATCTCCCACGCGACTGCAGTTGGCATGTTTGGCAGCATTCCCCACTTGAGCTAGCGATGACAACTCCACCTCTGCCAGAGACCTGGGTCAGGGCCTGGTGGAGTTGTGTGGGCTGGGCCTCCCTTCTGAGTCTGCTGCCACACCTCCTCCTCCTAGTGACAGCCCCTTTGTACTGGGCATTTGGGCTGTGGTGCCTGGAATCCAAGGGGATGCTCCATAGACCGTGGCCATTGGGCTGTGCTGCCCTGAGGTGACTGACTAGTGTAGGTCACAAACAGACAGGGAACAATAGTAGCAGTGTCCACACACCTGAGGGACCCTCCTCTCCAGACAGTGTGTGCATAGGTAACCTAGGGTGGGCACTTCATATCTCTCTATCTTCACGCTGCTCCTCTAACCATTTCACCTTATCCATTCTGTCCTCTTTACTTACTTCATTGCTGTTCTGCCCACTCGGAAACAGCTCTTCTGATCTTCAGCACTCTCTTCTCTTGGACCAACTTCAGTGTCTCCTGTGTAATCCGCTTCTTATTGATCTTCTTTTCTTCCAGAACTGTCTGCTCAACGGCCTCTTCTATCGCCATGGCTATCCCTTCAACTCTCTTATCTACGTCTTTCTCTGTGCCTGCATTCCTGTTCCTCTCTTAGAGTGCTGCTTTGTACGCATTCCCTATTTCTTTCTCACCTAGCCTCATCATGTCTCTTCATTTCTTGAACTGTGTCCAACGCTTTCTCTTGAGTGTCATCTTGATGTTTGCAATCATTGTGGTCCGAGTCCATATCAGCTCCTTGGAAGGTTCAGCACTGCTGTACTGATGTTACCCATCTTCTTATCAACATCATATCTATCAAGTTCTTGGACTTCCTGTTGTTCGAGCGCCATATCCACTTCCTACAGTCCTTTTGTTGGAATCTCATGTTCCAGATCACCATATCGTGCTCTGTAGCAAAGTCTAATAGTTTCTCATCTCGTTTCTTTCTCCATATCCAAACTTTCCTGTGACTCTCTCCCAACCTCCATTACCTGTTCTGACCTTTGCATTCCAATCTCCTCTGATGATCAACACATCTCTCTTGAGCACCTCCTCCAGCACCTTTGTCAAGTCTTTATAGAATAGCTTGATCTCTTCCTCTGTGCTGTCCAACATGGGTGCTTACACCTGAAAGACCGAGATGTTGAATGGTTTTGCTTTCAAATCTCGCTGCCATCATTCTTGCACTCACCGGCTTGTATCCTAACAGTGCTCCTCTAGCTCTTCTGCTGAGAAGGAATCCGACTCCTGCCTCATGCTTCATTTCGTTCCCTGACCAAATGACTTCGCAACCACACATCTTCCAATGCCGTCCAATGCATCTCTGCCAATCCAAGTATATCGCATCAGCATCTCTCCATCTCCTTTCAAAGCAGCTCTAACTTTCCAGTTGCCTGCAGCATTTGGATAGTCCACATTCTGATTGATAGTGTATATGTTAGTTGTAATTTTCTTTCGGTAGCCAACTTATCGATCCAAGCCTGATCGTTTGATTGCTAGCGCAGACCTTGTTTATCTGGGCAATGTTCGAGTCGGCATCTTTTATCAGTTAGTCATACTGGCATCAGATTTCATTCATGTTTGTTCTTTTATTATCAGCATATCAACACTCATCTGACCAACCCTCCTCCTTTATCCAGGCTTGGGACTGGCATGGAGCCCCTAGAGGCTTCATGGCGGAGTTTTTCCAGCACCTAGCCTGGGGCTTTATGGTGTGTGTTTGGAACATGGGGGTTGGAGAGTAAGTCCATATGATATTTGTACTTAACATAAACAAACTGGATACAAGTACACATGCTCATCATTTCATATTTCTACATGGGTTGTCTCATGTGCCGCCTAAAAATCCTTAAGCAGGCTAAATCCTGCCAAGTGCATACATAAAGTGTGCCTGACTTAGAAAATCTGGGCCAGGTTCATATATCATGAATCACTTTTACAATAACATTGCCATTTATCACTGGACAGCATGTCATTGCTGAG
The DNA here is from genome assembly GCF_033958435.1 of Carettochelys insculpta. Classification (NCBI taxonomy): domain Eukaryota; kingdom Metazoa; phylum Chordata; order Testudines; family Carettochelyidae; genus Carettochelys; species Carettochelys insculpta. Next base: position 121,090,746 of record NC_134140.1, read on the forward strand.
TAATAATGCACCTGCTTGTCTGTTTTCTTGCCATGTAGTACATCTTCAGTGGTTGAATCATTGAAGTAGGCTCAGTCATGGGCACAACACTGTGTGTTCATAAAATTGTTTTCATTGCCCCCACAAGGTTGCTGGCAACTCTGCAGTTGAGTCTCGGTATGTTTGTCAAAGCAGCAGTTCCCAACCTTTTCCAGACGGGAACCCATTTTGACAATTCAGGAAGACTTGGTGACCCAAAGCAATTCAAAAACAGGTGGGCGGGGGGAGGGAACAGTGCTGTAACTAGCTACTTTTGTGCCTGAGGCAAGAATATAAAATTGTGGCTGCTCATGTTTGTTTATTCATAGTAGTTATTTCAGAGGAAAAAAAGGAAAATGCATTAATAACAAAATAATAACGCTTTATTATATTTATTATAGTTGATCTAAATTGTGGTGGGGGAAAGACCCTCGTCCCTAAACAGCTCCCCCCATCTGCCCCAGCGTAAACTCCAAACTCAGAGGCTGGAGGGGCCAAAGGGAGTTACACTCAAGGGCTGGGAGGGTTGGAGGGCTGGAGAGTCACATGCAGGGGCTAGGGGTCACACTCAGGGGCTGGGGGGGACTGGAAGGGTCACACTCAGAGGTTGGAGGTGTTGGGTGAGTCACACTCAGAGGCTGGGGGAGATGCACACAAAAAATGAAAACTGACAAATCTACTATATAGAACAGAAGCGGGGTGGGGGGCGGGGGCAAAAGAGGGGAAGGGAGGAGGGAGAGAAATTCCTTACTGCAGAAGTCTATTAAACGCCTGGCTTGGGATGACTTTGAATACCAAAGGTGGAGAAGCTGTCTTTATAACGCGTAATTGCTTCTGTATTCATAGAGCTGCTAGATGTGGCAGTGTTAAGGAAGTAAAAATGGCTTCTTTAAGACCCATGTTCAGCTCCAAGCTTCAGGCGACCCTTAACAAATCTAATCACAACCCATGTTTGGGTCCCAACCCATAGGCTGGGAATCCCTGTGTTAGAGGCTTTCTGTTCCCTTTCTTCCCCTTACCCTGACAGATTGATTATTCTTCTCTGAGGCCATTACGTTTCAAAGATGTTGTTCAAAACTTAGCTGGAGCAAACTCTGTCTAAGCAAAGGGAAAAAAAGGGTATTTCCAAAACCAGAATGCAACATGTCTAGAACTGGGACGTAATTGTCATACTGTGTCACACCCGAAGTCCTTCTGCTTCAGTATGTTGTCTCTAATAGTGGTCTCTGCAATTTCTTGCAATACCCTGAACAAACTTCATTGAAATAAGTTAAACAGGTTTATGTAGCCTTGTGCCTCCAAGGTTTGTATGTATTTCCATAGGAGAAGGAGGACCGGAGCTGCAGTTTGAGTAGTGCTCTTTACTGACCTGTCCACAGTATTACCCAAGTCCCTTTCTTATTTTGATGCAGTTAAGTTTAAATAGCTCCTTCTAGAGTGCATTTATGACAGAGGCCCATTGATGGTAGCTGGCAAAGGGTTCATTAGCCAACAACTCCTAACAGGCCTGACAAAGTCACTACTCTGAGCACACTGCTTTTCTAATGTTGGTTCATAATGACTACCACCATGAGACATCTAACAGCTGATGTCACATTGCTCCACATAATCTTTGTGCAATGTACTGGGGGGCTGTATAATGGAGCTCCACCAGCCTCACCCTTCTGCCCATGCCAGACTGCATATTAGTGCACAAGGAAGTCACAAGGAGCAGAGCTGTTTGCCACAAAGGAGTCATGCATCCTCTCCACCGTCCTCCCAGGCTTTGCCACCAGCTATCGAAGGAACTGCTCAATAAAACAGCCCTGTGTGCATGAGGAAGGATAGATATATATTTTCAAAGATGGGAATAAATTTTGCACATAGGACCTAGACCTGCAACCCTTAGTCACATGAATAATATATCATGCAAGTGAGCCCTTTGCTTCAATTGGTCTGAATATGGGTTTGCAGAAGTGGGCCTTCATAGAGCACATTTCATTCAAAAGTCTCAAAACTAATGTGGAAACCGAGGCACTGAAAAGTTAAGTGATTTACCCCAGCTAACGTGGCACAGCAAAATCAGGACTGGAACAGAGGTCTGCGTTCTCAACACAGCTCCTTAACTAATTAATTGTTCTCTCATGCACTCATTCACTGAATATGCACGTGAAGATAATGCTGATTATGAATGCACAATTATTGCTCCTCCCTTGAAAATGTGCCCTGTGCTTTAGATCAGAATTGACTGAGGTCTGAGTGTTGAAGAGCCTGCTCAGAACTTCCACTGATATGAATAGGGATGGACTAACCACTTAGAAGTTGGGCTTATGTTCCAGAAGCGAGGAGGAGGGAATAGCTCTAAAATTTGAGAGTCTCTTCACAGGAAGAGCATAGATCAAGAGTCAGCAACCTTGCTGAGGTGAAGTGCTGAAATTTGACCTTTTGACCTCTATGTACACTCCAAGTGCCAGTGATACTTTTTAGAGTCACTAATAGTCCTACTTACAACAGCTTCATTAATAAATAAATAAAGATGAAGAGCTTTACAACGTGGGTGGTGGTTGGTAACATTAGCTGGTGTTTTGTTAATTCACAGGCGGTGAGGCTTTGGACAAGCTCCGAACTGCATGGAGAGGTGGGGTGGGCCTGAGCTCCAGCCTGCATGCCAATGAAAATCAGCTTGCGTGCCACTCTTGGCACACAGGCCAGGGGCTGCTGACCCCGGCATAGATTTTTAAAGCCAGAAAGGTTCTTCATGACCCTCTTCTGTATATAATGCAGGCCACAGAATTTCACCCAGTTACCCCTGTACTGAGCCTAACAGCTTGTCTTTGACTAACGCATATCCTGTGGAAAAATCCACCACTTACCATGGTAGTTTATTCTAGGGGTTGGTCTGCCTCTGGGATAGTTTCAGGGAATCTATGTAAAACCTCAGAATTCTGATTGATTTTTATAAAGTCCATCGCCAACACCGACCATTCATGTATAATGACACAAAACAAAGTTGAAACAGTCATTGATTAGCGAAGACTGGTCTTGTATCTCTCATACCCTGCGTGGCAGATGCTAGGAGCGGACAATCAAAATATTAACATGCCCTAGTAGAACCGCGAATATGCTAAAGTTACTGGCTAACTTAACAGAAGCTGATTTTCCCAGGTTGTACTTTGCGAGTGGGATAGGAATGGAAAATCCCCAGGAAATGAAAGGAACAAAGTAGTGAAAGGTGGTGATGTTCAAAAGACACACACTTTCTGTGTGAGGAGGACTTCTACTGAGAGACCCAAACAATCTAAGGAGAGCTCCGTGGAGGTGTGGGTGAGACAAGATCTTGACCAGAGGCTGAAGGCCAAGGAGAAAAGGAGTGTGGGAAGGGTCTGGGATCCCAGAAAGGACTGACCATTGTCAGTCATTGGCTTTTGAAGTGGTGAGGACATTGGAAGAAGTGATTTACAGGCAGACTTTGTTGTTTTGTTCTAGAAATCTGTGTGTGTGTTTCTTGTATCTTCTGTGCAAGTAACGTGTGACATCCCTTTGTAAGGTTCAGGCTGTACTTGTTTATACTGTTACATGCTCGTTCCCTGAAGTGGGAAAAAGCAACATAGAGAGAGTCTACAGCTTTGGTGGAACTCAGACCATGTAACAGCTGCTAGGGAGGCTTAGGAGAGCTGCCACTATTCCAAGGCCAATAGGTCCAGATAGTCCCTTCTGCCAAGATAGCTGCACTCCTCAGGTGCAGGCACACTGCCTCAGCTCTATGCCAAAAGCCAAGAACACAGGTTTTGGGTCTGGCACAGAAACCTACTGAACGTTTTTGTGGTGGTTGTAACAATCTGATCATTATACATGTGCCTCATTTCTGATTTATATTTGTCTGGCTTCAGCTTCCAGACGTGGGTTCTTGCCATGTCTTTCTCTGCCAGATTAAAAAAAACAATGAGAAGTCCTGTGGCACCTGATAGATTAAGATTTTTTTGGAGCATCTGGTGAAGTGGGTCTTTGCCCATGAAAGCTTATGCTCCAAAAAATCTGTTAGTCTGTAAGGTGCCACAGGACTTTTCATTTGCGTGGATACTAACTAACACAGCTACCCTCTGATGCTAGATTAAAGACACTCACACTGCCTTTTTTTCCTCTCCCAGGGTATTTTTTTCTCTTGAAGATACTTATTAACCACAATCAAGTTACCACTTCATCTTTTTGATACTCAAAAAATTCCTCCAGTCCAGGGTCTCATGAGGCACCTCCCCAGGAAGATAACACCAGCTGAGAGGAATGGGTTTGGACTCCCCTGTCCAGCCCAACTTTTGCTCCTGTTGCACAATGGACTAGTGATGGTGGAACACCGGCTCTGTCTCCTCAGCCCCAAGTGGACACCGCTGTCAATACCGAGCATGCCAGGGGCAGCATGCTAGAAATTTCTGACATAGAATCATAGAACACTAGACTGGAAGGGACCTTGAGAGGTCATCGAGTCCAGCTTCCTGCCTGCTCAGCAAGACCAAGCACCATCTAAAACATCCCCGATGTTAGGTGTCTATCTAACCTGCTCTTAAATATCTCCAGTGATGGAGGTTCCACATGCGCTTGGTTAGCTTGTTTCATTTGCTACATATGTATCTTAAAGGATAATTTCCTAATGTTGTTTAAAATGTTGATAACACTTTAAATTCCCTCCAGAGAACAAAACTTTTACTTTGAATTGTAGATTAACGTCAGTCAGACAAGTTAGCAATTGGCATTCTACGTGTGAGGATGACTCCCTAGAGGCATTCTCCCGCTCGGGAACTTATTTGATGTGGCAGCTGTTATCTTTAGTGTCCACAAAAGCAAGATTTTGTTTGTTTAGAAGCACAAGCTTGAATTCCTCACGGAACTTATTTTCAGAAGGTTGCATCTGAAACACTCCTTCCCTTCACTGAGAACATCTGTCCAATGTAGCCAGTTTTATATGATATTGCCTTGTGACTATTCTTTGTCAGAATTACAGTAACATCAGGAGGAGAAAAACCTCCATGTGCAGAATTTTGTATCCATAAATACAGGCTATTATTTTTGTTCTCCTTTCAGACAGCTAAAACTAAACTGGGTAATCTGAGACACTTTATCTTCTTTTGAAGTTTGCCTCTGTATGTAACAGTAATACTGTAGTTACAATACGGTCATGATGGGACAGTCCAGTCTAAAAACCTCTCTGCATTAGACTGCTATACATCAGATTTGCCCTGTGACATCTCCAGGCTGCCTTGCTAAATTGGCAATTAGTGCTGAGTATGAAAGAGGGAAAATACAGAGGAGATAAAATAGAAGTAGCTGTTAACTTGGAAACGGTAAGTAACTTGTTCCAGCAGTAGTTCCCATCTTGGGTTCCACAGAGCTCTAGGGGTCCATGAGGGTATTGCAGGGGGTCCCTGGACAAAAATAAAAGATAAAGAAAAATTATCATAGAAAATAAGTCTTCAATAAATTGCAAAATTACAATCAATTATTATTTTTAAACTAAATATCTTCCAATAACGTTATTAATTGCCGTCCAAAAATCTATGTTGGGGATTCCTTTTTTCATTTTACATATGGGCTAGATCTGGCTTTGACGGGGGTCCACGAGCAGTTTGGGGGGTGTCTAGGGGTCTGCACTAGTGAAACGGTTGGGAACCACCACATTACACATTATATCCTGGTGCTAGGGTCATCCCTTGCTATTTTTGATGGAACTTTGGCATGACTTACATGTTTGTTTTCATTTTTGCACCATGTATTCTCTCATCCACCCGTGAGCTAATTCAGTGTCTTTGCACTCTTGGCAAGTGTCCTACTAAAGCTTTATTTCTACATCAGCCTGTGCCACCTTCACTAATTAGCTTGCTCACCACTGTAGGCCTGACCTAGTGCTCGGTAGGAGTCCAGTCATTAAATCGTACTCTGGATGGATCTGCAGTATGAGCTCTCTAGCCCAGTTTATGCAATATTAATTGGAATACAAGGTTTAAGTACCTGTATTCCATGGAAACATCGGACTGGATGGGATCTTGAGAGGTCACCAAATCCAGTCCTGTGCACACATGGCAGCACCAAGCACCTTCTAGGCCATCTCCTGCCAGGCCCAACAGGGGCAGCAAAAGGGCAAGTGCCCCAGGGCCTGGTGATTCAAAAGGGCCAAGGACTCCCAGCTGCTGCCCCCATTACTGCAGCAACAGCAGCGGCCAGCACCTGACGCCCTTTAAATTGCCACTGGAGCCCTATGCTGCATGCTCAGGACAGCCCAGAGAGCTGGCGAGGGGACATGGTACAGTCCAGGCAGTGCAGAGGACTGGCTGCCCCAATCCCTTCTGTTCTGCCTGAGGCCCCATCCCTTCTGGGAGAGTGAAGTTGACCCCTCTTCCCCCCAACACACACACCCCATCACCCTGCCCTGGGACCCTGCACATCTTTTGGCCCCTCTGTCCCTGACAGATGTTTGTCTCACCTGCTCTTAAAAATCTCCAATGATGGAGATTCCACAGCCTCCCTGGGCAACTTATTCCTGCGAGTAACCTCCCTGACAGTCAGGACGTTTTTCCTAATCTCTAACCTAACCCTCCCTTGCTGCAATGTAACTCCACTGGGGGTGCACAGGGGGCCACATGCACCCCCAGCATATTCACCTCCCCCCATCACTTCCACCCTGGCCCCACACTTGCCACCATCACCACTCTGCTTCCAGTGAGCGCAGGGTCTCCCATGGAGCAGCACAGTGCAAAAGCAGCATGCTACCCTAGGCTGCACTGCTGCAGGGGATGGGGGAATGCCTATACGGGAAGCAATGGGTGAGGGTGAACCATGGACGGAGCAGGGAAACATGTCTGTTGACCCCCCTCTGTAATCCCTGTATTGATCGCTTCTAATTAAGCCCATTACTGCTTGTTCTGTCAGAAGTTACAGAGAACAATTATTCTCCTTCCTCCTTGTAACACCCTTTTAGGTACTTGGAAGCTGTTATCATGTCCCCTTTGTCTTCTCTTTTCCAGACAAAACAGTTCCAATTCTTTCAACGTTCCCTCAGAGGTCATGTTTTCTAGAACCTCAGCCCTTTGTCTTGCTCTTCTCTGGACCCTCTCCAATTTGTTCATCTCTTTCCTGAAACATGGTGCCCAGAACAGGACACAATATTCTAACTGAGGCCTAATCAGCACAGAGTAGAACAGAACTGTTATTTCTCATGTCTTGCTTACAACATGCCTGCTCGCACAGCCCCAAATGTTTGCCTTTTTGCAATAGTCTCATGCTGTTGACTCGTATTTAGCTTGTGATCATTTATGACCCCTACATCCCTTTCAGCTTTACTCATTCCTGGGCTGTCATTTCCCCTTTTGTATATGTGCAACGGATTTATTGCTGCCGAAGTGAAGTACTTTGCATTTCTCCTTATTGAATCTCATCCTGTTTACAGTAAACTCCTCCTTATCCGCTATTTGTTAAACCAGAACTCTCAATTAATCAGCACCAGCCCCTGCCGGCTCTGCCCCTGCTTCTCAGGGCTGGAGCTGATGGAGTTTCCCTTGCCCTGGCGGAGCTCTGATCTCCCCACTCAGCTGCTGGTGGAGCTCCACTCCCCGTGGAGTTCCCCCCCAGGGCCACCAGGTTCCCCTGTGCCGCAGCTGCCAGCAGAGCCCCACGTCCCAGCGCAGCCTCACGTGCCAGCAGAGTCCAAGGCTGCTGGCACAGCCCTGCAACCTGGGCTGCCGGCACAGCCCTGCACCGTGGCAGAGCCCAGACTGCCGGCAGATCCCCATGCGCTGGCGTTTGCCAGCGCCATGGCGGAGCCCGGGGCTGCCAGCAGATCCCTGGGCCACCAGCAGAGCCCCACATGCTGGCATTTCACCATGCCACAGCAGAGCCCCACACCGCCCCCACCCCGGCAGACTTCTCCCAGCCACTGGGCTGCCAGTTTTGCCTCGAACCTGGTGCTCTGGCCAGGTCCCTGGGGCTGGAACTGCCAGCCGGACTCTGCACCTCAGCCAGCTCCCAGCCACAGGGCTGCCGGGGTCCCCTGCCCCCTGCCAAGGATCCCGCAGCCACCTCTCTCTTAAGTGACATTTTTTAATATCCAGCAACCTCCCAGTCCCGAGACTGCTGGATATGAAAGAGTTTAGTGCACCTCAGACCATTTCCCCAGTTTGTCCAGATCATTTTAAATTATAGTCCCATCCTCCAAAACACTTGCAACCTCTCCTAGTTTGAGATCATCTGCAAACGTTGTGTGTTCTCTATGCCACTACCGATGTCATTCATGAAGATGCTGACCAGAACTGGACCCAGAACTGATACCTGCAGAACCCGCTTGTTATGCCCTTCCAGTATGACACTGATTCATTGATAGCTACTCGCTGGGAACTTTTATCCAACTAGTTATGCACCCACTTTATAGTAGCTCCATCTAGGTTATATTTGCCTATATTTTTAATGAGAAGGTCATGTGAGATTATCAGCTGCCTTACTAAGGTCTAGATATACAATATCTACTGATTCCCCTTTCCTTTATCTACAAGGCTTGTTATCCTGGCAAAGAAAGCTATCTGGTTTTGACAAATCCATGCTGACTGTTACTTACTACCTTATCTTCTAGATAATTGCAAGTGGATTCCTTAATTATTCGTTCATTATCTTTCCTGGTACAAAAATAAAATTGGTCTGGTCTGGTCTCTTCTTACTTCCCTATATTATTTGCCTATTTGATTATCCTCAACGTTTCCTGGAAGCAAGATGTCAAATAGCAGACTTATACATGGTTGGATATGTAGTGCTGTCGAAACAATGCCTCCTAGATGATGCCACTCATTTTTTACTTTTTATGTGTGGAAGCTTTCCTGAATTGATTAACTTGTAGTCTGACAAATCAAGACTGACTTTTCAAGCTATTTAATATTTTCATCAAAGTTGCCACATGTAAGAGTTTGTTGCCTCCAACTAGTATTTATATTAACTGAAATATTGAATATAAGCAATGAAGTGAGGGTTTAAAAGATAGCTCAAGGAAAAAATCACCCTGCTGAACAACAGCATTCTAGTCCATCACATGGTTAATTAAGAACAAAGTAGTATGCCTCCTCTCTTTGCTTTACACTAGTATTCATCACCACAGTGGGTGAACACGGCTAAGACAGGGCTCTGCAACCTTTTTGGAGGCAGAGAGCCAAAACTTGATCTTTTGACCTCTCTGCATGGTCTGAGTGCTGGTGATACTTTGTAAAGTCACTAACAGTCCTAATGACAACAGCTTCATTAATAAACAAATTAAGATGCAGAACTTTACTGTTTACATGGTGGTTGGTAGCATTAGCTGGTCTTTGGTTAATCCACAAAGCACTCGGCTGCATGGAGGAGGTGGGGTGGGCCTGAGCTTCTGCCTCATGTGCCAATGAAAATCAGCTCACTTGCTGTTCTTGGTATCTGTGCTGGGGGTTGCTGGCCTCTGGCCTAAGATTAAAAACAATGATCTCTCCCTCAATACCCCACCCCTCCGAAACAGGTTGCGTTTGAATGGGGTGGGATCAAGTTCCTCTTCAATCGTTTGATATAAAATTGGAGTGAGACAATGTAACTTAATCATATGCCCTAGATTACTAAAACTGAACACATTTAAAGATCTGGTTTAACCTTCAACGTTTGCACTGCCTTATTCATTTCTCTGCTGCTGGACCCTTAGAGATCGGCTAACCGGTTTCTAGCCTGTTTTACTTTCTGATTTCCATGTATTAGCACACTGCTGGCACAGTATATGAATGGCTTGTTTGTTTGTTTTGATTTCTTGTTTTTGCCTGAATCAAAATAAAAACAAGGACAAATTTCTGTTTAGTTTTCAAAAATGTTCTGATAGTTTTATAATAAAACAAAAAGATTTTGGGAGAAGGTCTAGTCCTGTATTGACCCTTCAATAACTGTATTTATCAGGGGACATTTTACTGCTGTCAGTCAAGCAAAGTTGAATGGAAAGGTAACTTAATGAGGGTGGCAAATATAACCACATCCACAATCAGCTTCAACTAATTTTCAATAATGGTTATATTTGTGCCAGCAGATCTTGAATTTGCATGCACTGATTGGATCTTTTGTGTGCAAAGTTACCTGGTTTACAGGCTAACTTAAGCAGTAAGTATCGACAGTCTTACAATGTTGTGATGGGTTTGTTGTTGTTTTTATTGTAAGCCTCCATTTTTTTTCTTATATCCCTAGACCCTACACGCAGATCTTAGTTTTCTTCCTTGATTTTTTTAAAGTTAGTCTCTAGCCCTTGTTGCGGGGAAAATGTTGGATTTTCCAATCTTTTCTTTGCAACAAGAACTAGAGATGCGCTTTCTTGCCTGCCTTTATTTTATTTTTATTTTTTTCTGTAAGTAAGATTCAGGTGTAGGGCTGCAGGTGTTTTCCACTGTAGGGCTCTCCACACCTACCCAGGGTCCTTACAGTTGCGGTGCTATTGGCTGGATGGGTTGCCACCACCTGGCTCCACACCCCCTGCTCCCAACCAGCAGGGCTCCTGACAGGGGCTCCCCACCATGTGGCTCCCCAAGCCCAGCTCATTCTCTGTCATTTGGCTCCCCAACCTGGCTGCCTGCCCTGGGGCTGCCTTTGGGGCTCTCCAGAGCAGGCTGCCAGCAGGGCTCCTTGCCAGCAGCAGGGCTCTGCTATGCCAGGTACAGCTGGAGCTCTGTGATCCAGGTACTCTCTGGTCCAGTAACATCCATTGTCCTGCCAGAGAAGGGATGCTGCCGGATGAGAGATTGCTGGACAGGGGATTTTCAACCTGCATAGAATTTCCATAGAGAGGAAAACCTTTGTACTATTGCCCACCTCTCAATGGGAAAATACAGAATTCCACCTGGGTTCCAGTATTAATGACATGTTCACACCACTGTAGAGCCTCTGTAGCTATTCTTCAGTGGCTGGCCTGCCTGTTCCCAGGAAAACAAGGCTCTCTTACTGTCCATTGCCTCTGCACTGTCTGGCTTTTTCACTGTTATCTTGAAGGGCAGGTAGCAGGAGTCATCTGGCATGAACATACTGATAATGTAAATCTACAGTCCATAGTTCTAACATTAGACAGAGAAGTGATGCGCACATACAAAGAGGATAATCACATGAAGTAAATCATAACCTTACTAATGACATCACACAGGGACTGTCTTGCTTAAACAATACCTCACATAACGACACTCCTATCATAAGCATATTTTCATAAAGCCTATGGAATGGAAAATTACTGTGTTTAGGTTAAGATGAAATTCAGGTGTGTTCCTGTTCACTACAGGTGCTTTAGATCAGCAAAATGGTGACAGGTGCGATTGTTGTTCCAACCTTTGTCAAAACAGTTCCAAAACCATCAGCAAACAGTATGTGCTTCTTGTCTGATTCCACTGTTTGGGATTATTTGTTCTTTGGCATTCTACGTGCTATTAAGGAGTGTCAGAATTACCAAGCTGGTATACACATGTACCTCTGTTGCTCTTATTAGGTAGGGTAGTAAGAAATATTTATTAGACAAGTATCCAAAGACTCCAACAGGGTTTGGGGCTGCACAAATATAAGAAAACAATCCCTACTGCACTAGGTTCACAGCCTAAAATGCATCAATCAGAAAGAGCTGGGGAAAGGAAAATAATATGAAAGAGAATGAGTATGGTGAAGAATTGGCACAGCGGCTACTTTCAAGGGCCCAGACTGGCAATGGAAATTATCAGTTAACCTGTATCTTCAAAAACAACAAGAAGTCCTGTGGCACCTTTTAGACTAACAGATATTTTGGTACATAAACCCACAAAAGCTTATGCTCCAAAATATCTGTTAGTCTATAAGGTGCCACAGGACTTCTTGTTGTAATTGAAATTATGAATCTAAATACTTGTGAGAATCTGGGCTCTGATCTATTCTGTTGTTAGTTGAGGGGAGCAACTGATGTCTCGTTGACAGGACCTAAAGGCCTTCTTTTTGCCTCAATCAAGCGTTCAATTTCCACGTAATTCTCATCAAACCAGTCCTGATGCTTCCTGGACTGGTAGCCAATGGTTTCTCAACAAGCTCCAATGACAGCATTTTTCAATTGACACCAATGATCTTCCACATTTTCATGGTGTATTGTCGGCAGCTTTGTTTGGAGCCCTATCTGGAAGTCCCTTTGACAAAAAGAGAAGCACATGCCAAGGCCAAAGCGGAAGTCCAACATAAAACAAGGACTCTGAAAAACCAGTGGTGGACTGAGAGGGCATGAGAACTCCAGCATCTCGCAGACATCAACAATACAAGAGGTTTCGTCAATGCTACCAAAGATGTTTATGGACTGAGAAACCAGGGAATCAATCCTCTGAGATCAAAGGATGGTACCTAAGCTCTTGAAAGACAATTAAGTCATTGATTCTCACTGGAGGGAGCAATATAATGAGCTCTTGAACCACCCCTCCACCTTGTTCTTACAATCCCTTGACCAAATCTCTCAGGAGCCGCCTAGAGACAATCATGCAACACTTCCTACCCTGAGTGAGGTCCAAGCTGTCATCAAAGCGCTGAAGTGCAACAAGGCCACCGGACTACATGGAATCCCCACCAAAGTCTTCAAAGAAGGTGGGCCATAGCTCCACTTCCTGACTCTCAAGATCTAGGATAGGGAACAGATGCCACAAGATTTCAGACACACACTGATCATACGTCTTTTCAAGAAAGGTGATAAGTCGGATTGTGGAAATTATTGTGGCATCTCCCTCCTGGCAACAGCAAGGAAAATCTTTGCTCAAATCCTCGCAAACTGACTCCTGTCACTCTCATAAGAAATTCTACCAGAATTTGTGTGGCTTCCAACCATTCTGGGGAACATCAGACATGATCTTCACTGCCTGGTAACTGCAAGAAAAATGTCATGAACACAACCAAGCCTTATATATCAGTTTCATTGACCCGATCAAAGCATTTGACTCAGTGAATCATAGTACCCTGTGGACCATCCTCTCAAAGATTGGCTGCCCCAAAAAATTCATTAGCATTTTAAGGCTGCTTCATGAAAATATGACTGCCACAGTATTGAGCAACAGGGTATCCCAAAGCGACCCCTTTTAGGTCAAAACGGGAGTCAAACAAGGCTGCATCATTGCCCCATCACTGTTCTGCGTCTTCATCGCCATGACCCTTCACCTCATTGATGGCAAGCTTCCAGATGGTGTGAAGATTGTCTATAGAATGAACAGGAAGTTTTTGAATCTCAGGAGACTGAAAGCTAAAAGCAAGACCTCCAAAGCTTTGATTATGGAGCTCCCAGATGTGGATGATAATATGATTGTTGCTTTTTCTCCCACTGCCCTTCAGACCATCTTAAATGTCTTCACTGAAGCATATCAGAATCTTGGCCTCACACTGACTATCAAAAAGACCAAGATGCTCCACCAACCTTCACCAACGGGACAATCTCATGCACCTTCTGTTGAAGTTAATGGAGAACAGCTGGAAAATGTGGAGCACTTCCCATACCTTGGAAGTCATCTTTCCACTAAAGTCAACATTGATGCAGAAATCCAGCATCTTCTGAGCTGTGCAAGATGTGCTTTCACCCACATGAGACAAAGGGTCTTTGAGAACTAGGACATCTATCCCAAGACAAAGTTCTTTGTATACTGTACAGGGGTTTTTCCAACACTACTATATGCATATGAAACTTGTACAACATACAAGCATCATTTGAAGGCACTTGAACAATATCATCAGTGTTACCTCAAGAGAATCTAAATATCTCTTGGGAGGATAGGCATGCACACGCAAGTTTCCTGGAAGAGTCTAACATGACCAGCACTGAAGCCATTATCATTAATCAACAATTTTGTTGGACTGGTAATGTGGGTCAGATGTCTGATCAGTGCCTTCCAAAACAGATTGTTTTCCAAATTGGAAGAAAGAGAGAGGAGCATTGGGGGCCAGCAGAAGCAATATAAGGACATGCTGAAGGTACACCTGGAGAAGTGCAGCATCAGTGTTGACATTTGGGAGAACCTTGCCCAAGACTGTCTTCAATGGAGAATGGTTATCCATGAGGGATGGCACAATTTGAGGGGTCCCACCACAGCGTAGATGAAGAGAGGCAGAGAAGAAGAGCATGAAAAACTGTTCCTTACCTCTCCAGCAACTACTAAGAGTTGCCTCTTCTGCGATAAGATCTGCGGCTCCACAAGCAGGCCGATCAGCCATAAATGGACTTACAAATAGGTGGGTGACATGAAGACGTCCTACTCGTTATGGAGTAACCGCTGAGAGAGAGTGAGAAGAGCAATGTAATGAGGTAGGGAAGGATCAGGGGCATCAGTAACCATGAATGTACGAAAAGTAAAGTAGGGGTAGAGAAAGGACTGTCAGTTTATTACCTGCCTTGCCATGGCCAGCAGACTGGTTGGATAAATAGCTAATAGGGATGATACAGATAGTGCTTGGTCCTACTGTGAGGGCAGGGGCCAGGGCCTGATGACCTCTTGAGGCCCCTTCCAGTTCTGGCATTCTATGATGGTAGGGTATCCTCCACTCCCTCTTCTATATAAGGGCCCCTATTATTCTCTAGAGAATGTCACTTATCAGTTACCCACTTTTTCCCCATGGCTGGGCTAAGAAAGGGCATCACACACGGAATGCCTTCACTGTGCCCGGGCACTCGCAAGTGAGATTCTACGCTTCACTCATTTCAGCCTGGGGTGGCTGGGGTCATGCATCATCAATTCATTACTGAGGACAGACTGTGTGAAAACTAGGTCACATTCCATGGTATCTGCACCCCTACTGTAAGTCTAGTGGGGTTGGGTTAGAACTAGTTATGGAGTCAGTTTCCCTTGCAGTTCCTTAGTTCCACAGGAGCCCTGCTGGCAGGCCAAATACCTGTTTTCCAGGGTGGCTTGGGAAAGCTGGTTCAACCCTGCTGTACCTTCCCTAGTTGCCATGCATTGAGCACTGGGGTAGCATTGCTGCCAGTTGAGCTGTGTGTGACTGTAGGAGAATAGCAACATTACTGCATAGCTGCACCTCTTCCAGCTGTGAGCACGCAGGGGCAGAGAAATGCAGCTGGCTACTCAGTGAATGGCACGAACTTGGATAGGAGAGCAAGCCCAGGCCAGCGTTTATGCTTCCCTCTGCCCCCTTGCTAGAGCCAAGCAGGCGCTGGAAGGCAATTAACTTGTTTTGGGCAGGCTATCGCCCCGTGTGCTTACTGCATGAAGCGGATGGAACGTTGTGTCGGCAGGCGCTAGGCAGCCGAGCGGGGCTCGGATAGAACGTTGTGTCGGCAGGCGCGAGGCAGCCGAGGGGGCGCTGTGGATCCACCTACCCACTCCCGCCTGCTTGGCTGGTGGCCTCAGGCGGCGCCTCCGCAAGCGCTCGGCGTAGCGCCCTATCCCAGCGCAGGGAGAAGGGCGGTGGCTCCGCCGTAAGGCAATGGTGAATCGCGGGGAGGCAGCGTGCACGTGGAGTGTGTTTACAAACAGAGCCAGGAGGCGCCTCTGCCTTCCCAGTCCTGGTGTAGCCAGGGGGGCGGGGGTCCCTGGAGCACGACGCCACCCCGGGCTGCGAGCAATGAGGCGGGCGAGGTGAAGGAAGGTGCCACGTTAGGCTGGGAGGCGCCTGGAGCACCGCCGGGGCGGCGGCGGCGTCCCCCGGTGCGCGCAGGTACAGGAAGGCGGAGGCTGGAGCGCTGGGGCCGTGGCGGGGCTCGGCCCCTTAGCTAGTGCATAGCAACAGGGATTGGCGGAGGCGGAGCCCGCAGCGGCGGGGAACGGGGGTGGCCGTGCCCCAGCCCCTGTGACCGGGAGCCTTGCCGCATAGCCCTGGGCTGCAGCAGCAATTGAGCGTGGGGGGGCTGCTGGGAGGGGGGGCGTTTCCGTCCCCCACCTGCGCGGGAGCCCGGCTTGTGCTGCCTGAGAAGGCAGAGTGGGCAGCGGAAGGGCGGCCTGGGGCACCAGTGGGGACCTGCCCCTGGCCCAGCCGGGACTCCGAGAAGTGAGGTCACAGAGGGCAAAAGCAGTGCATGCTCCCCCGCGCCGCAACACGCCACGCCCCCACCCAGTGCGGGAAGGCCCGCGGGCACGCGGCCGAGCCCATAGCCCGCTCTGCACCCAGGCAGTATGGGAGAGCCAGTGGGAACCCCCCTGAGCCCGCTCAGTGCAGGAGAGCGAGCAAGAACACGCCTGAACCCGCCGCCAACTCCGCCTCAGGTAGTGCGGGAGAGTCACATCTCAGCTGGGGCCTCCTAGCTGGTAGTCACCAGACAGATTAAAGAAGGGGTCCTGGTAATTTGCCTCCCCCCAAAAAAAAATCAGTGACCGAGCTGGAGATGGGGCAGGGAAGGGGGCAGAAACCCTGAGCAAGGCCCCCGTGAGCCTCAGCTAGAGCTGTAAGGGACTGAAGCCCCTAATCTGGTCACTCAAGCTTTTTTCATGGTGTGGGTCCAGTAGGCCGGACTAATGGTGCCAGCCAGAGCGCACTGAGAGGAAACTGACAAATTAGGTCTGTCTGTGCATTTCCTGTGCTTTCTGCACTCCTGAGGTTTCTTGTCCTGTTCAGTTCCCTTGATCTCCCTCCAGAGTCCTGCTAATCACTGTACTAATCACCACAGTATCTGAGTTGATCTTTTTTCTTGCAGTTCTACCTGGTGATATCCAGGGATGTACATGCCTCCCACCCCACTGGGGTTGGGAAGAGGAGAACATACATTTTTAAAGGAAGGAATTGGTACTGTAGTTGGGAAGTTCTTAGAGTGGTCATCAGTAGCTGCTTTCTTACTGCAGCTGTCCACAGCATTAGCAGAGAATCATCAGGCTCTTTACCCATATGGACTGCTGTCACAGTGGAAACCATGAATAATAAGTCACTTTCAACCAATGGGATATTATGTATTGTGGAAGAGGGGAATTATATGGGGAGAGATGTGCAGAAGTTCCTTTGAACAAATAATTCTCCAACTGTTTTTCTCCTGTGGGGAGTGTTGGCTCATCACCTGACATTTAGATTTATGTGCATGGACAAATAATTTTGGAGCTAGAGTACACTCTTGAGTGTTGTTGCATCATGTGCTTGTTATTACCTCTAATTAGAAAGCAGATAATTCAGATCTGTACATCAAGCTGTGCCAAGTATGCCCTCTGGATTACAACAGAGTTATTTCAAAAGCCATTGAGTAACGGCTTTTGCAGGCATTAATGTGGTGGTACAGTTGCGTGCTCCAGGAAACTGGTATGTGATTAAAGCTGGCTTGGCATGACTTGTGGTCATGCATCTTTGCCACTGATGCTTAGCTTGTGGCTCCTGAAGGCCCTGCATATGTCTCTTGTGAAATCATTTTTCTGATCAGAGCCCTTCATGTGCTGGTTGTTGTTGGGGTCAGAGCAGTGGTCACCCAAATATTTTCCATTCAGGAGTATTCTTTTTCACTGCCTAACACATTTTATGCCTAGGAAGTGGGGTAGGGAAGAAGAAGTGAGAAATATTGTACCAAATGGTAATATAGAAGCCAAAGGTAATCCTGGTGGAACATGACATTAATTTGCAATGTTTTAGTTGCTACATTGCATCGTGGTGACTTTACAACATTAGTTTGATGCAGTGCTACAAAGAAATATCCTAAAACAAAGCTCGGATGTCATACAGGGATTATTTTGTGGCTCTGTGTGATAGGGAAGATTGCTACTGATTTTTTTGTTCATCACCGATTTTGAGTCTTGGCAAATTATTGAACATTTCTTAGGTAAGGATATTAACTTCAGTTAAGATCATCAGTTTCTGTGTCTGCCTTACTTCTCCAATGCCAGAAATCCTAACTGATCCTTGGAGCTGTTGATTCAGCGAATGTCCCTTCTAATAGTTTTGGTCCTGACCCGTGCTACACTAACTGCTGGGAGTGGGAAAACAAGTCACCCAGGAGCTTCTCCTTGGGGAATACAGTATTATACTCTTCACCATTGCTGCTTTGTTATCCACTCTGATAGATGGGTTTAAGAGAGCCTTTTATTGAAGCACTTGTTATTTATCTTGGGTTCATGGGTTAAACCCATCACTCTGGTGGTCCACTTCGACAGTCTTTTTCCCAAAGGCTGCTGTCCAGTCCCAGTCTGGGACATGTTATCTGGTTTCCCCTGTGTAAATTTATTTTTTAACTTTGGAAATATAAGGTCCTATTTAAATAGGAAGACTCTACAATGACTGGAAAATGAATGAAATGGTGATGTCGGAAGAGCTAAACTAATAGTTCGGCTACCAAGAGGGAACAAAATTTCTAGTTAGAAACTTCTACAGTAGAACATAGCAGGGAGAAAAAAACTTTTTAAAAGGTATTTTTCAGATAGCTGAAAGTTAAGACACAGCTCTGTGTGATTTTGGTGAAAAGTACTTTAGGTCAGGTCCATGCTAGTAGAGGAAGTTGATTTCAGATATGCAGTTCCAGCTATGGCAATTGCATAGCTGGAATCGAGGTATCTGAAATTGACTTACTGATTGTCTTTAGTGAGGAAGATTGAGGGGAATGTTTCTCCCATTAACCTCCCTTACTCCCCACCGTAGTAGAAGGTACAGGGGTCAGCTGCTGACCCCAGGTACCTGACTACCAGATATGCAAACTAGAACTCCAGAAGATCGACCCTGACCTGTAACTTATTTTGAGCTAGGGCTACAGTGTAGCTCAGATGACCCAGCCCACCGCCAAAGGTCAGGTTTTCAAAGAAGCACAATCTCTGCTTAGGCACCTAGGTCCCAATCACAGAAAGCAGCAGGTACTACTGACAGAACTGTAAGCAGGTGCTTATGGTTAAGCACATGTCAAAGTGCTGTTCTGAATAGAAATGGACTTAAGCACATGCAAAAGTGCTCTTGTGAATTGGGGTTCCAAAAGTGCTGAATATTCAACAGCGCTCAGCACTTTGAATGCGCTTCTGGGCACTCATTTTGGTGCCTGATGGAAGGTGAGCTGCTTTGAAAATGTGGCTCTGAATTTCATCTATAGATGAGTCATTTATGACACTTGCTGAAAAGCAAGCTGGTACAAGCCTGAATGAAAGAGAACTAGGCAGAGAAGGGAACTCTCTCTCCCTTCGCAGTGTTGCAGCCTGGAATTCTGTGGATGCTTGACTTCTGTCAGTTTCAGGTAGCATGTTTCCTGCACCCTCTCCCCACCCCCTTACTGTGTTAGCACTTGTGAAAATGGAAGTTTAGTTTGTTGCAAGCAATGATATGAATCCATAGTGTGCCACACACGAATTGGCCATGTGGGCTCTGGTACCACACACTAAGTTCTGTACAGGTGGAACCTCTCTAATTTGGAACTTTTTTGTCCTGCAGTATCTGTAATCTGACATTATTTTAGTTAGCTGAACGACCACTTATCAAAGGTGTGGCCAGGTTTCTTACAGTCCCATAAAGCATGTCTGCAACCACCAGTCCTGACTCTCTGTGTTCTGTGCTGCTGTTGAGCTGTAGTTTACCTCTGAATACCTTCTAAGAGCTCAGTAAGCAGTGGAAGTGTTGCTAATGCTGCTAGACAATATAAACTTCCTGTGGTGTGGCAAATTCTCTCATCTGGCACTGGTCAGGTCACGAGGGTGCTGGATTAGAGAGGTTCAACCTGTAGTGCACTTTGATGTATGTGGTAGGAAGGTCCACTTAGCTAGTGTGTGACAAGCCAACATGCTGTGGATTTACCTTGCCATGCATTAAGTCTCTGTGTAGGCAAGCCATTAGTCTCTCTGTTCTTTTTGTCTTGGTACCAGATCCACAGGAGAAGAGGGCCACACAGGAGAATTATATTTATGTCCTTTAAGCTTTAGGGGAGAGGGAAGGGGAAGGAAACATATTGCAAGCATTTCAAAATTCAGGTTACATAATAGGTCTTGTAGCCTCAGAGGGGTCACCATGTTAGTCTGTATCTTTGCAAAACAAAGCAAGCAGTCCTGTTGCACCTTAATGACTAACAATATTATTTATTAGGTGATGAGCTTTCATGGGAAAGATCTACTTCTTCAGATCCTGGAGCAGAACTCTTGGAGTATTGTATTCTGCCTTGGTACATCTAAGTACCTTACTGGATTGAGATAAGGGTTGAATTTGCAGGTAATGAAATTATTCCTCTTTTTAGGAAACTGAACATAAAAATCTAGCAGCACCTGGACACAAGCTACTTGCCTGCCCTGTGATATGATTGAGGCTATTAGGAGTGGGGAGAGAAAACTTACTGACCTGCATAGAAATAAAAATAACAATAAAAAGTTTCTGTGAGTGAATGAATGCATTTTGCAAGGCTAGCTTAAGAATTCATTATGTTGGTGACAGAACTGTGATATCTAAGACTTTTTCCACTTTAATCATCACGTGTCAGGTGAAAGACAGCTCTGTCAATTTCTGTAGAAATGTGCAGTGCTCTTCAGTTCTTATGCCATTCAGGAAAGGTGACATGTTTGTCAATAGCTACTGTATTTTGGTGCCAAAACTTGAAAAGGAATAAACATATTTGCTGCTTGGAAGTGAATGGCACTGCAGTTTATCAGGTTAGGCTAAATGGGGCAGTTAAAATGACACAGAGGGAATGCACTTTATTTTTGAAAAGTCAGCAGTGCTTCATGAAGTTGGAAGATTTGTGTGTTGCTGTTTGTTGCACTGGGGAGCCTTCACAAAGGGACTTGTTCCACCTTGAGGTATATTTGAGCATTGTAAGAGGCTGTAAGGAAGGGAGAAGTATTAGTATCACTAAATCAGAAATGGGAGTAATGATGGTAATGAGGCAGAGTCATGGAGTGTCAGCCTCTACAGGTATCAGGGTGATGTTACTCTGTAGGACATCTCTACTGTACTTTTTTTTGTCAAGTCTCAGGGCTGCTTGCCTGTAATACAAGCCTAGTAATTAATTGACTTAAGTACCAGGTCACATGACTCCTCCAGCCTGCCAATAAAAGACTCCCTGGAATCAGATTTCAACTGCAGGGGCTGATCCCAGCCACGTGAACTGAGTCTAAGAAGCAAAAGCCAACTTCTCAGAGATTTAGCCAACAAAATAATACAAATTCCGTAGCAATTATTTGTTGTTTTTGTCCTTCTTCCTGGACTGTAAGGGTTTCATGGCATGGAATCTTAATAGCTTTTAGTGTTCTGCTTAATGCTTTCATCCCATCTTCCTCAGTTCGTCCAGACGCTTCCTGAAAGAATGGGGGCAGGCGCGTTAGCCATCTGTGTGAGTACAGACTGTCTCTTGTATTCTGTGATTACTCCAAGTGTGCTGAGGAAGGCCTCTTCCAGCTGCTAGTTTATTAAGCTGCCTAACCTGAAAAGTATGGGCATTTCCAGGGGAAAATACGCTATAAGAACATGCCTGAGATTGGTTGGCTTACTCTTTTTTTTTTTTTTTTTTTTATCTTGCAAGATCTAAACTAACCAATCACTGTGGATCTGTTCAGGATTTTCCTCTTTTGCTCCATCCGAAACATCTTTACACTGTGGAGATGAGTGAATATTTCCTAACTTATTACTCACTTTTAGTCTGAATTGATATACAGGCTTTCTCTCCTGTGTCTGTTGAACACCCAGTCTAGGAGGCTGTTTACAGTGGGAACCGTAGGGATACTAGAGCTGACGTTGTTGGTTGATTCAGTAAACTAAAGTAGTACGATTGGTGTTTCTCCTCTCTTTTGGTTTTTAATCCGTGCCTTTTCATTCTATTTTATGTTTAGATGAGCTGTTGCCCCTTTGAAATAGTGTCTAGTGGTGATGAAATTTAGTTTTTTTGTTTTTTTTAACCATAGACCAAACATGTAGTTTAAGATAATTTGCAATTTGAAAAGGGAGGAAGTGGGGGAAAAAACTAAGCTGCTGAAGAAAACAAAAAAGAAGTCATGCAGCACTTTAACAAAATAAGCTTGTTAGTCTTTAAAGAGCTACTTGACTGCTTTTTTGCTTTAAGACACAGACTAACACAGCTACCGCTCTGTTACTATTCACGTTGCTGGAGAGTGTGACAAGTCTTCTAAAATGAATAGTGCTGTCAATTATTACGCACACTAATGACATTAAGCAAAAAAAAATAGTTAGTGTCCTCAGGCATTCACATCCTTAT
The DNA here is from genome assembly GCF_033958435.1 of Carettochelys insculpta. Taxonomy (NCBI): domain Eukaryota; kingdom Metazoa; phylum Chordata; order Testudines; family Carettochelyidae; genus Carettochelys; species Carettochelys insculpta. The sequence continues at coordinate 121,112,830 of NC_134140.1, forward strand.
CTTAAAATAGTCACTGATTACAGGAATCACTGAATTTGGGGGGAGGAGAGGGGGAAGACAAGCATACCCATATTTGCATAATTTTTTTTTTTCCTCAACTGAGACTAGGTAGGATTCATTTTGCTGCTTAGAGACTGTCACAAGGAAAGGTTTCATTCTGGTCACCTAAGTAGGGTTTATATGATTATCTGTAAATCTTTGCTAGACCTATGTCAGGAAGTATTACATGCGATATGTTGGCTTTAAACAGTTTCCTTTTCTAGTTTCAGTTAAAGGATAGGACAGGAAGAGCTGGATTTTGTTCCTGGATCACTTACAGATTTCCCTTGTCAACTTGAGCAACCCCCACCCGAGCCGTTGGGTCCGTTGTAAAATTGAGATATATTACTACTTAACAGCCTCCCAGGGCTTATGCAAAGTTAAATGCATATGTAAGTGTTTAAAAGTCTGAGGCCTTGATTAGAAAAATATATCAAGATCTCCTGATGGAAGGCCCTGCACACAAATGTGAAGTATTGTTATCAGCATTTGTCTGGTCTGTACAACCTAATCTTTGCATTAGCATATAATTTATGTAAATGAAAAGATTTTATGGTAGTCACTTGGAAGTCTCATGAAAATATTTTTAAAATGACATCTTAGCCACAGTCAGTGGAAGCGGGAATTTGAAAGTTGACTACTTATCAGAAGGTGATCATTACAGTGCAATTTTGAATTACATGGACTTGCACCCTTTCTCAAATGATACCCATTATTTAGAACACGTTCTATAGCTGTAGATACACAAGTCACATACTCTGTGTATGTCAGAGAAACACAGTCCAAGAGTAAGCAGACCGTCTGTTCCATTTTCACCGGCACAGTCCCATATTTTAGGCATATTTAAAAAAACTAGTTGTCCCATATATTCACTCCCCTGCTGAGCTGCCCTTCTCAGTCAGCTCAGCTGCAGATAAAATCAATCAGGAGCTGACCAGACAGCATACCGACAGCACCTACTGACCAGCCACTACAGGCAGCAGTAGGAGGAGGAGCCAGAGGCCTGCCACAGAGGGAAGGCAGGGTATCTGGGGAGTAGGGTAGTGTGTTTTGTCCCCCCTCTAAGATTTTAAGGGGGACCTGGTGCCCCAGCAGTGCTGGGCAGCCCCTCCGTGGGGCAGCTGGTCCCGCAGTCGAGGAGACCATTTTGGGGAGGTAGCTCAATCCCCGCTGCAGGACAGCCTGCTGTGTAATTCCCCCACACTTCCGCAGAGCAGCCACCTCCGCAGACAGGGACCCCTGCAACCAGCAAGCTGTCCGACGGGGCCGCAGCCCTGTTGCCAGCACCCTAAGGCGTGGAGCAGCAGCCCCACTGACGGTGCTCAGAGGTGTGAGGCAGCTGGGGAGGTCCCTGGGGGGCAGCAGCTGCCCCTGCACTCAAGGAGCACCTCCCCCTTGCAGGGCAGCAGTCCCCACAGGGCAGACTGCTGGAGCTAGGGAACGTCCCTGCAGCATTCCTGGAGCCTGGCAGTGGGGCAGCTGGCAAATTCCTCTCCTCCCCACTTCCGCAGTTCAACCACCCCTGCAACCATGGAGCTCTCCCGTGGGACTCCAGCCCCGTTCTGGTGTCCCGTGGCATGGGGCAGCCAGGGAGCTGCGCTTGCTTGGCAGCTGCAGCCAGGTAGCCACGCCCCACCCTCATCCCAAATTTGGCATAGGGAAATATGGGCACCCTATCCAAGAAAGTTATTTACATACAAGATACCATGATTCAAACAGCTGATTCTAGCGCACATCCAGAGAATCTGTGTTTAGTAGAAAAGATGCAGCGGTCTTGGTAAGATTAATTCAAATTTTCTCTGGTATCAGGAACAAGAACAGTTTGGTTTAATACGGAAGTCTGGGCAAATGTTCAGCTTAGTTAATGAGGTGGAATTGTAACATCATGTTGCATTAAAGAGATTAGAAAACAGTAACGTTTCTTTCAAAACAAAATAATAGGTGTGAGTATCGTTAAATAGCTCTTTCCTCCTTGTATGTTGCAACACACACATTGCAGACAAGAGTTGAAATATTTCTGCGAGAAGAGGGTATTACCAGGTTTCAGGGAGTGCTTATTTTCAGCGTTCTTGGATTCAGCTGTTTCTTGGGCTCTGCACTTGAAATCCCAGTGTGTCACAAGTGATTGCCCCCAGTCTAGTTAGCTGCTAATAAAGTTGCAATATGTGCAAACACTTCTTAAAAAACCATGCTTACAAATAGTGGACCTCAGCATGCAAAGATGTGTGATGGATTAAACCAGTGTTTCTCACCTTTTTTTTTTTATAAAATACCTTATTTTTTTGAAAATGTACCCTCAGACTACTCTTGTATACCCTTAAGAGTATGTGTACCATCTGAGGTTTTGAAACAAATGCTATTCAACCTTTCCAGATTACTGTACCCTTTTCAGGCGTCAGATTTGTTTTGCATACCACCAATTTAAATATCACTTAAAAACTACTTACTTACAAAAACATGGAAAATATCACAGAAGACTATGGCTGAAAACTTGCTGACTTTCTACCATCTTATTATCAAATACATGAATTGAATTAGAATTACTGTACTTTATGTTTCAGCTAAACAAGTCCTTGTCTGAATGAAATTGTAAATTGTACTAACTTTACTAATGTTTTTATGCAGCCTGTTGTAAAACTGGGCAAATATCTAGATGAGTTGGTGTACCCCCCAGAAACACTGGGTTAAACTACTGCTGTATTTTCTCCTCAGATAAATGAAGAGTTCCCTTTCACCCCTAAGAGGTGTATCTTGGTTTGCATTTCTGCCCTTATCTATCACTTAGCCTGTTACTATTAGGTTTTATCTGGACACTATCTTGCGGATTCTTCACTATTGCAGTCTTAAGTCAAGGCAGGATATCTTTTGAAAAGGTAGTGCTACTGTTCAAACAGAAGCTATGTGCTTGCTGCAGAATTCACTGTGTAAGGAAGATTCTTTTCTCTGTGTACAAAGTCAGACTCGGTGATCATAGGGGTCCCTTCTGGCCTTAAGAGCTGAGTCTAAGTTGATGATTTAGATTTTGCAGCTGATACCAGCCCACTGTTTACTGTAGCATTATAGCTTGGATACTGCAGTCTGCTATCTGTCTTATCTCTTAGCTACAGGTGAGTTGTGGCTTTGGACTCCTCTTTACTTTTGTTTTCCTTTTCCTCACCTTCTTCTCTGTCCTATCCCTTTATAATGTTCTGCTTCATAAAGATTTTGTTGTGGATTGAAGTAAAACAAAATCCCCTGCTCTGCAGACTCTTCAGTTTCAAAAACCAAAAGCTTAATTCTTAATAGATGTGCTTCTGCTCTAGCTATGCAGCCTCCTATAGTAAATGTAGCTGACTGCTCTCTTTTCCTGTGCTCCTTTAAGCAAAGCAAATCATCAGTGTGGCTGAAAGAAGACATGAAGAAGATAGCAGCACTGCCACTGAACAGGCAGAGGGACCATACCTGTCAGAAGGTGTTCGGTGTGAGTCTCCAGGACCTCCAGCAGCAGGGACTTACCAAGAACGGCCTCCCGGCAGTGGTGTGGAATATAGTAGAGTATCTGATCCAGCACGGTAAAGTTAACACAGTCTTTTTAATGTATTGGTGGTGTTTGTGTAAGCCTCTTCAAAGGAAGAGTTTTCTCTTTGATGATTTATTGTCGTTGATTCAGCATAGAACCAAATCAAGCCATGGATCAAACTGTGTACTCTTATGTGGAAGTATATTTAAAGATATGTTTGCATATGTAATCTGCTGGGTTATAAAGGGACTATGAAGAATCTCTTAATTTTATAATTGAAAACATGTTTATGAAAAGCCAGGCGCAGTTGCTTGGTTTAAAATCAGCCAGATATGTGCAGCATTTCTGAGTCTAGGCCTCACACACAAGCATCAGAGTGAATGTGGCTGATAGCGAATAGAATGCCATGTGCAGTTTTTAGCCCCACATTGGGCTTCTTGCTTTTATCAGCTAGCACTGGAAGGTTGACTGTAAACTTCACAACTTCCAGCCTCTCCTTACATGCATGTAACTCTTAGAATAGAATGAACTTCTTTCTCAGTGGATAAAATGCATCTCTTTGCAGAGGGCCAGTGCGAGGCCATTGTGTGTGCGTGAGCCACATTTGTGGCTTGTAACTGATGCCTAGGTCTTGTGCTGGCCTGCTACCGAGGAGGGAATTTTACCTCAGCCCATAAGGCTTGGGGCTCCCGCTCACCTCTGCCCCCCGCCCCACAATGGGGACCGTGCGCTGGCATTCCAGCCCCACATCCCCCAACCCTCCCTCTTGCCCAGCACCAGCATCTCACTGTGGGCGGAGGGTGGGGGCAGACGTGACAGGCTGCATCTGGCATGCGGAGGGGAAGAAGCACGGCTAGGGAGCATGGTGCCAGAAATGGCTCCTGGAAGGGTTTCCCTACTTCTCCCATTGGCCGGATTCCAGCCAACAGGAGTAGCAGAGGGCGGTACCTGAGAGTGGTGGAGAGCACAGAGATGAGATAAGGAACCCCCACCTCCCTCATGGCCAGCCCCTGCACCTGCCTCCCCTTCACTCAGTTCTCCCACCCTGAATCTGCTCCCTGCACACTCGCTTGCTCCAACACCCCACCCCCAGCTCACTGCTGCATCGTCCCATCTTATCAGACCTCCCACTCTGTCCTCTCCTGCACTCCAGTCTCCCTCCTGGCCAGATCTCCATTCCCAGCTGTCTCTAGCACCCTGTCTTCCACTCAGATCCCCAAAATCACCCTCATCCCTATTGCACTCCCTGCCAGCCACTGCCTGTACACTGAACCCCTCATTTTGGCCTCACCCCAGAGTTTGGGGGGAGGTTCGCAAAATCTGCTAACCCCAGGAACCCAAAGGAGTTAATCCGCCTGGTGGGAAGCCCTGCAGCTTGGTCCTTGCTGCCATCTCTCTCCACGAGCCACTGTGGGGCTGGACCACCAGAGGAAAGAGGTATCTCAGTTGGGGCCCATATCGGTGAGGGTTGGGTTTCTCTTTTTGTTTGGTAGAGGGGGTGGTTTTGCCTCTCACTTGAGTGGACCCTGACTGATTTTTCTATAGATCAGTGGTTCCCATCCCATGCCAGATACAAAGATAACATTGAAACCTTTTTTTTTTTTATGTAAATTAATATTTTAGTTTAAGCAAAATTTGTTACACTAACATGATAAAGTTAAAGCACTTAAATCTGTTCAATTATTCCAATTCTGATTAATAGTGTTTCCGTTCTAACTGATTATATATGTCCCCTTACAGTATAGCTCCAGCAGCCCAGTATGAATACGTATTTCAGGTGTTAAGAGATAAACAAAGTCTTATTGTCCTCCTGGGTGGTTGGCTGGTGGTTCACGGAAAGGTTCTCATTGAGAAAGATGGACCATGGGCCAAAAAGTTTGAGAAGCCCTTCCCTAGAGAGTGGACCAATCATACCTTCTCCTACGTACCGGCTTTTTAAAAGCCCAGTGACATTTGTTAAATGCAGTATTTTAGAACTCCTGCCCACGCTTAAAGAGAACAACCAGGATTTTGAAAACAAACTCAGAATACACTAACAAGGGCTCATAAAAGAGACAAATTCACAGCACGATAGATGTTTGCGACTAACTCTCAACAAATAACTCACAAAGTGGGTTAAGGTAAACAGGGACAAGGCATTCTTATTCTGGAAGAAGTGCATCCACATGTAGCAGGGATGGGCAATAATTTTTGATGTTGGGGCACTCCAAGAATTTGGTAAGTGATCAAAGGGCTGCACTCTTCTATGACATTATGGAGGTGGTGTGGGGTCTAGGATGGGGGTTGAGTGCAGAAGGGACCTTGGGGTAAGGGATTGAGGCACAGGAGGGGGCATGGGATCTGGGAGGGAGTTGGGGGGCGGAGGGCGGGGGGGTGGTGGTTCAGAGTCTGGGAGGGGGTTGTGACCTGGAGCAGGAGTTCAGGGATTTGGGTTATGACCAAGAGTAGGGGATTGGGGTGCAAGGTCTGGAGAAGGATTGTTACCTGGAGGAGATGTATGCTGGGGTTGCAGGTTCTAGGAAGGGGTATGGATGCAGGAATGAGGGTGCAGAGGGTTTGGATTTCATGGGGTATGGATACAGGAGGGGGGCCAGAGGGTTGGGGGAGGGGCTGGGGTACCAGAGGCAGGCTCTTGCCAGGAGGCACTTACTTGGGCAGGTCCTGGCAAACAGCCCAGCAGGTACCTTAGGGTCCCTGCGTGTGCTCAGAGCAGCTGCAGGGGCCATGTGTGTTGCTCTGAATTGAATGCTGGGAGCCTGGGGGAGGGATACTTCCCATGCCGCCTGTCCTGCAAACTGGGATCCCCTATTGGCCAGGAACTGACCAATGGGAGCTGCTGGGGTTGGGGGGCAGAGTGAGATGCCTCTCTCTCTCCTCCCTTGGGCTGTCCGGGTTCACAGGCGCACACGTGGCTCTGCAGCCAGCTGCCCTTTGAATGATTGCTCCTGTGGATTCCGGGGTGTGTGCGCACATGCTGCATGCGTGGCCATCAGAAGGTTTCTCCCCAGTGGGCTGTACAGGCCCAGCAGAGACTCAGTAGACAGGTTGGTGAGACTCCTGCTTTCTCTCTCTCTCTGTAGTCCCTGACATGTTGGCTTCCCCATCTCAGCCCTACCTCTTCTTTTGTGGATCTCCTCTTTTACCAGGGTCTGCTACGACCTGGCTGTGGTCCCAGCACTGGCCTTCAAAGCCCACTCCAACAGTGTGCAAGCTTCCTCGTCCAGGTCCTTATTCAGGCTATCTGCGGGGCAACCACACGGTTGCCCATTCATACCTTCACATCTCACTGCCCCATTACACAGTGCGCACGAGATGATGTGGCCTTTGGCAGGGCAGTTCTGCAGACAGCAGCCAGGTGACATCCAGCCTCTCCTCCATGGAAACTGCTGTTGAGTCACGTATTGGAGTGCACACGTTCAGTCAGTCAGAGGGAAAAGCCTGGCTACCCACCTTCCGTAACTGCTGTTCTTCAAGGTGTGTTGTATGTGTCCGTTCCAAATCCCACCCACCTCCCCTGTGCTGGAATCTGGGGGCAAGAAGGAACTGAGAGCAGGATGGGTGGTTGTCAGTGTCCTATATCCTGCGCCAGTAAGGTGCCATGCCAAGGGGCTTCACAGCTGACTGATGGGTACCACTAAGGGAAGTTCTCAGACGATCATGTATGCAGGGCAGGCACACACCTGTTGGCCTGGACATGAGCAACTCTTCTTGAAGAACAGCAGTTACCAACGGTAGGTGACTGTTTTATCTTTGTCCCTGGTGGAAGCTTAAGTGAACTCAGGGTCCTTCACTGAGGAAGTGGTGGTCTGATAAAGCTATAATCTACACACCTTCGCCAGTGTGAAAACAAGACCTAAAAGATGTCTGCTTAGGTGAATAAAGCTTGGGATAAATGCGTGGTTTTGAAGGCAGCCATGAGCCCTTGAGCTAGGCTTTCCCTAAAACATGGCTTTCCAAACTGGTGGCCATGCCTCCCTGCAGTGGGGAAAGAGGGGGGCATGAAAAAATTCCGGGGGGGGGGGCTGTGAGGCAACCTAGCCCCCACATCATTCCCCTTACCCTTTGCTTCTGGCTCTCGGCTCCTGCCATTTTATGTGAGTGACCCGGCACAGCCACTATACAAGGCAGGCAGCTGGTGAAGACCCACATGCAAAGGTGAGTGTGGGTTGGTAGCGGTAGAGGATGGTGTTAGGTGGGGGGCTGGGGTGCCTGGCTCAAGTAAAGGGGATGGGGTAAACGTGGGGAGCTGGTGGTGTCTGGCTTTGTGGGAGGGGAGGGGCTCGGGCAGGCAACTTTTGGGGCTGAGGCAGCTGCCAGCTTGTAGAATTCACAGGCCTTGGGCAGTTGGCCCTGGCATTGCAAGGCTCAGGCGGGCAGCTGGCCCGAGCAGTGCGGGGCTTGGGCTGGCAGGTGGGTGGCTGGCCCCAGCAATGTGGAGCTTGGGTGGCTCGGGCTGGTGGGCGGTGGCTGGCCTGAGCAGTGTGGGGCTGGGGTGGGCAGCTAGCCCTAGTGACTGACGGGTGGGCAGCTAGCCCTAGTGACTGATGGGTGGGCAGGTGTCTGGCCCAGGCAGCGCAGGGCTTGGGCGGGCGGCTCTGGCAGTGCTGGTCCTCAGGCAGGCAGGTGGCTGGTGTGGGCAGCTCTGGCGGCTGACGCTGACATGGGGCTCAGGCAGCTGGCCAACGGGGCACCAGGTGCCCTCAAGGGGCCAAGAAAAACTATTTGTGCTTATTTTTAATTTTAAATAACATTTTATATCAAGTTTTTATGTTTATTTTAAATTACAAATTGGATTTTTTTTAATTAAAAAGGGGGTTGGATGATGGTAGAGAAGAGGTGGGGGGTGTTAGGGTTTCTCAAAAATCAACAGGGTGGTGTAATGCCAAAAATTTGGGAACCACTGGTCTAGAATGAGTCTCTTATTGGGAGATAACATCCTACCTGTGTAAGGAATGGTTTGTCTAACCTCTCTCACAGAAATGCCATTCACTACTGTTCTGCAGTGCTTCCCATTGTCCAGCAGATGTCAGAAGAGCGTTTCACATAGCAATACTGCTTTCTGTGCACGGATGTTCTGCCGCTTGAGCTTTGTGTTTTAACCATGTCTTTCCGACCCTTCAAAACATTCTGTGCTACAGAAAGGAAGTTTAAACACAAAAAGGGAGCTCACAAGAAGTGGAACCTTGGACAGATGACTAGGGGGTAGTATTGCTCAAGAATGCAGGGGTGTAATCAGGATGGCCAAAATGTAATTGGAGTTGCAGCTAGCAAGGGATGTGAAAAGGAACCAGATCGGTTTCTCCAGGCGTGTTAGTGATGAAAGGCTGGTCAGGGAAGGTGTGCATGATATGGAAAGGAAGCGGGCAGCCCTTAGTGGAGAAAGAACAGGTTAAGAGCTATTTGGAGAAACTGGACATACACAAATCCATGGGGCTGGATCAAATGCATCAGAGGGTGTTAAGAGAGTTGGCTGCGATGGTTGCAGAACCATTTGCCATTATCTTTTGAAAACTCGCAGCAATCGGGAGAGATACTGGATGACTGGAAAAAGGCAAATGTAGTGTCCCTCTTTAGAAAATAGAAGAAGGTGAATCTGGGGATCTACAGAGCACTCAGCCTTACCTCAGTCCCTGGGAAAATAATGGAGGGGACCCTCAAGTAATCCATTGTGAAGCACTTGGAGGAGATGAAATGATCAGGAATAGTCAGCCTGGGTAGCTCAGTGGTGTGAGCATTGGCCTGCTAAACCCACGGTTGTGAGCTCAAGCCTTGAGGAGGCCGTTTAGGGATTGGGGCAAATAGACGTCAGGGATGATGGGTAGGGGATTGGACTAGATGACCTCCTGAGGTCCCTTCCAGCTCTAGGAGATGTGTATGTCTATTTACAGCTCATGTTGTACTCCAGCAATATTCAAAGGTGCAGGTGTCTCAGAGTTTGCAAGTTGCTTCATGCAGAGCTGCAGAGGACCTGCCAATGATCAGTGCCTGAGGGAGCAGGCTCACAGCAAGCGATCCCTGGCTTCTCAACCTTTGCAGGAGGAAAAAAGATGTGATGTTATTGGCAGCCCCTGCCCCCACCCCCCAAGAGTGACAAGGTTCCTGTACAACAAGAGTCGCCTTATAGACTAACAGATATTTTGGAGCTTTCGTGGGCAAAGACACGCTTCATCAGATGCACAGGTGGAAATTCCATTATTCTCTTTGTGTAAAAGTATTCTCCGAGATGTAGATTGTCACATGAGTGAATCATCGACCCCTGTCCTTTTTAGGCAATCAGCCACTGCCTGTTTTCTGGTCTGCACGTAGACTGCCAAGTTCTTCAGATGTGAATTGGCACCCATTAAGACCTTTTGTCAGCTAAGTACGACTGTCTCTCAGAAGCCATACTCTCACAAGAGGGTAGCCACACCTTCGGTTGAGGTCTTCAGAAACAGACTTTTGGAACACAGATATGTAGACAATACTTTTAACTTCAACTACAAAAATGATATATGCACAAAAATAGTATTTACAGATTCAGCCGGTTATAACACTAAAAATGACACATTTTGTCCAAAGCATCTCTGAGTTATGCGTATATGTGCTCATAACTCGTTTTCCATAAAGCATGGGGGGCAGGGTCCATCATACTGTTCACACAAATGACGTTACATAAGTATTAGCAGGATCATGACCTGACTGGGCACCAACTGAAGTATGTGGAAATAGGTTCCAGCCACCTGGGCCCAAATCAAGAGTGGTGCTGAATATTCAAAAGTTTAAACTTTGTGGGTGCTTGATGAATATTTGTGGAACTCATCATCTGTTCTACAACATTCAATATTGGTTTTTCCAGAGAATCCACTGGCTAATAGCTTTGTAATATTTGTGGTGTCTTGGTTACTTACAGCATGGTACTGTTGTTAGCTGAGTGTGCTAATTGAAAGCAAAGTGCCTGCTGTTCGTTTTACTGGTGTTTAATATGTAATTACAGGGCTGACACAGGAAGGTCTCTTCAGGGTGAATGGTAACGTGAAAGTGGTGGATCAGTTGCGTCTGAAATATGACCGAGGAGAGGAAGTTGAACTGGTTAAAGATGCTGATGTGTGCTCAGTAGCCAGTCTGCTGAAATTATTTCTGAGGGAGCTGCCAGATGGGGTGATCACTTCTGCATTGCATCCCAGATTTATACAGCTTTACCAGGGTGAGTACAAGTAAAATCCTTTGATAACTTTCCATGTTGTTCCTTTTTCGGGAACCAGAATTACAGAGTCCACCTACCTGATAGCATTTCTTATTGCCTTGGTTTTTCCATTTTGGATTTCTCTTGGCATCAGCCCCACTCTCATCTAAAAGCACACCCTCCCCCCCCCCCAACAATTTGGTGGAAAATACAGTTGTGCAAAGGAGAGCCATCACATTAGTAGATGGAAAATGGTTTCTTCCATAAATGCTAAAACCTGCACTGTTTGATTTGTTCTCTCTAATTTTCATGTCTATGAGAAGAATGACTTTTGTTATGTACACCAATGTGGAGGTGATATGTCATATAACAAAAGTCAGTCCACACAGGGAATAGTGTGTGGTGGGAGTGAGGCCAAGGAGTTGAGGTAAGGGCTGTAAATAGGGGTTTGGCTCTAAATGAAGGCTCCAAGCTTGGACAGGTAGTTGGGTGTGGAAGGGAGTGAAGCTGCAGCTAGCTCTGGAGTGGGGCTGAGGATGAGGGCATTGGCATAGGAGGGGACTCCAGGCCAGGGATGGGGCTGAGGGGTGCAGAACACAGGAAGGGGCTGTGGGGTGCAGGAGAAAATGGGGGCTCTGGATTGGGCCTGTGGCTGAGGGACTCATGGCTGGAACAGAGGATTGGGGTGCAAGGGCCCTGGGGTGCAGTAGGTGGCTCTGGGTTGGGAGGGTTCAGGGTAGGGTGGGAGGTTGGAGTGTGAGGTTACTTGAGTAGCTCCTGGTCAGCAGTGCTAAGGCAGGCTGCGTGTTGCCAGGCGGTCTTGGGGCACTGCACTGCCCCCTGGAAGCAGCCAGCATATCCAGCTCTTGGCCAAGGGGGCATGAGGGTCTGTGGCTCACTGCTATTGTCCACAAGCACCGCTGCCGTTGACTGGTGGGTTTGTGGAGTCAGCCCTCAGGGCAGGGGCAGCATGCAGGGCGCTGTGGCCTCCTGCAGAGGAGCCAGTGTTGCTGCTGTACCAATAGCACATATACGTTAAAAATGTGACTTTGAGTTTCCACTGCAAGCAAAACTCTTCATCGTAGGAATGCTTTGCTGGCTTTGTTGTGTGCAAACTCGCTTGTAGTTGAAGAAAAATCTAATTGATTTGCAACATCACTATTAATGTTAAGCATTGTGTGCCCGTTTAAACACTCTTGTCCCATTATAGAACGATGATGGTTCTATACTTGTTTTAACATGTTGAATGTGCATTTACCTGAAGCCACTGAGAGAATACAATCTTGTCATGAGTGAAATTTCGTTCTTGTACCTTTGTTGAAACTGTTCAGCCACTGAATATGGATCTTCATCCCTTAGTTCTCTGAACTCTTTAACAGCAGCGAAGGGTCCTGTGGCACCTTATAGACTAACAGAAAAGTTTTGAGTATGAGCTTTCGTGAGCAAAGACTCACTTCATCAGATGCTGGTCATGGAAATCTGCAGGGCCAGGTATAAATAAGCCAGAGCAAAGCTGAGGATAACAAGGTTAGCTCAGTCAGGAAGGATGAGGCTTACTACCAGCAGTTGATCTGGAGGTGTGAACACCAAGGGAGGGGAAGCTGCTTTTGTATTTAGCAAGCCATTCACAGTCTTTGTTTAATCCCGAGCTGAGGGTGTCGAATTTGCAGATGAATTGTAGCTCAGCAATTTCTCTTTGGAGTCTGGTCTTGAAATTTTTTTGCGGTAGGATAGCTACTTTTAAGTTTGCTACTGTGTGGCCCAGGAGATTGAAGTGCTCTCCTACAGGTTTTTGTATATTGCCATTTCTGATATCTGATTTGTGTGTGTTTATTCTTTTACATAGAGACCGTCCAGTTTGTCCGATGTATATAGCGGAGGGGCATTGCTGGCACATGATGGCATAAATTATATTGGTAGATGTGCAGCTGAATGAGCCCACGATGGTGTGGCTGATCTGGTTAGGTCCTGTAATGGTGTTGCTGGTGTAGATATGTGGGCAGAGCTGGCAACGAGGTTTGTTGCATGGATGGGTCCCTGAGTTAGTGACTGTTTGAACTCTTAAAGGAATTCAAAAAGGGTACAAATTAGTTGCAGTGACTCAAATCAACAGGTGAGACCAGATTTGATGGAGTCAATAATAACAAAAAAACAAAGACCTGATAGTGCCTTTAAGCATCAAATTGAGATGTTAGGCTGTGACTGGGGGAAAATTCAGATGAAATGTCAATACTCTGAAAGGTATCAGAGAGTAGCCGTGTTAGTCTGTATCTTCAAAAACAACAAGTAGTCCTGTGGCACCTTACAGACTAACAGCTATTTTAGAGCATAAGCTTTCATGGTCTTTTCCCATGAAAGCTTATGCTCCAAAATACCTTTTAGTCTGTAAGATGCCACAGGACTTCTCGTTGTTTTTGAATACTCTGAAGGGATTGCATCCCATGATCACAAATTTCTGGATATCTTTAAGAAGTCATTCAGTGTTATCCCTCTCAACATCTAACATAGCATTGCATGCTTCAGTTACAACATTAGTTTGGTGGACCATTTTTAGGAGCTTCATCCACACAGGTGACATTGCCAGTACGGTCACCATCTAATGGCTGAGGTGTCTTGTCTACCAGAAGTGATGTTTTTGGCTTTAAACTCTGAACTGTTGCTTCACTCTGTTGCTTTTGCTGTCTCTTACTTGCACAACTTTCAAATCCTTACTTCCTTTTTTTAAAGAGATTCTTTTAAAACACAGTAACGCGATAAATTAATTTGCTAAAGGTTATTGGTTATACAAGATTTTAATTGAATATACTTCGTAACGAATGTTACATAACAGTGGTTTGAGGGTGTTATTTACTACAGTCCTTATAACCTTATTTCAAAGTCTTGAAATTTCATCTGTTAACATGTTCTCATTATTCAATTCCTCTAACTGGTGCATTATTATGAATATGGACATGGGGTGATTGCCAGATTAGATATAAAGTTTATTAAACTAGAATTAAATGTCTATTATTGCAAAAAGACCTTTAAAGGTAAATGTAAAGCTGGATGATGAGGTAGCTTACAGCTGAGCCTGGTATGGTTATTGTATATGAAGATACATAAGAAAAAAGAGGAATACAAAAATCTCCTAAGCAGAGATAAACATCTAATTTAAGGTTATACTCATCCTCAGACTAAGCAAAATCATTCTACAGTGACAGAATTAATTACAGCTTTCAAGACCTCTAAACTATGCCAAGGCTGTAAATAGTGTTTCATAACATAGAATCACTTATCACAGAAGCGATTTCAGGTTCCTGTCACATAGACGAAAACTCAGATGTGACCAAAATATGTCAAAGGCCCAAGGTCTCCCAATGACTTAAATCAATTTTCATGGGGTATATACCGCTCTTTTGTTGTCTCCTTATAACGGCTAGGTGTTTAATAAATGGAAGTGACTTGGTAGAAAAATGTAAAACACTGAGGCCCTTTTGTCTCCTGAGGCTCTGGCCAAATGGCCCTCCTGGCCTGTCCCCGTCCCTACACCCCTCCCATAGTGTCTGGGGGCTGGCAAGGAGGGATTCCTCTCTCCCAGCTGTGCTGCAGCCCTGAGCCCCTGTGAAGGACTTACTGGGAAGCTGCGCAGCCGCACAGTTTATAGAGAACTTAGATTGTGACTCGGATAAGTAACTCCCAGTTAAAGGCTGCAAATCTTCATTTACAAGCTTTCTAAAAAGGACAATTGCATTTGCTAATCAGGAACATTGTCTGTGAGCTTCTCTGGTAGGTTGAAGAGTGGATGGGTGTGAAACAGAGAGAGTTCCTAAGTCTCATATTTTAGTTTTTTTAAAAAAACCACGTTTAAGTGAAACTGACAAAGCAGGTTAATTTTAAGGTTGTTACTATTTATTTCCACTAACAAGAGAATTTAAATGTATGGAAATGAGTATTTTCAGTTCAAACAATCCCAGATAAAATTTCACAACAAATTCTGAAGGTGTCCTTAGCTCTGCTCCATATTCTCACCCAGGCTCCAATAGAAGTCTGTTAGGAGAAAGTTTTCAGCTGGGCCAGTTATTGCAATGCCTTTGGCAAGTTGCTTATAGCCAGCCACCATTGCCCTAAAAGTGAGTGGCATTGGCCAGAAAAGATGCCGGGCTAAGATGGGTAGGTGATGCGCTGGTTCTAGCAGATCCCAATTATAACCTTTGTCAGCTGGGTTCATTAATGCCCTCTGCCATTGTGGAGGAAATGTCCATCCCTCCCTCTGCCTGTACAGAGCATAACATTGGTACAAGGAAGCAGGGTTGGTACCTACCCACCCAAGCAACATGAATCCAACCTCTAGAACAGAGGTATGCAAGAGTGATTCACCAGATCGCCACAGTTCCCCCACCACCACCAGGCACTGCCTCCCAGGCCAGGCACCACCCCCCACCAAACCTGGCCCCCCAGCCAAGCTCCACCCATTAAGCCCCTGAGCCGCCACCTCCAAGCACCCAAGCCCCCAAGCTGCACTAACTGCCTGCTGCGGCTGGAGGAGCTGTCTCAGCCACTGCTGCCACACACTTGTCGCACCATGTGGTGGGGTGCATGCATGGAGCGACCGGAAGGGCACCCCACGTGTGTGGCTCTGAGCCACATTTGCCACAAACTACTTCCTCATGTGACAAATGGGGTGTGTATTGGAAACCATGGCTCAAGAGAAACAGGAAGCCTCACTGCTTGGAGATTTTGTTGTTGTAATCAAAGTCCTGGTAGGAAGTACTCTGCACCCTCCAGGCCAGGTCCTCCATGTAAACTGGTATATTCATTCTTGCCTTATCTTTTGTTTTTAAATCTCTGCCTTGTAAAGACCTTGATGTGTTTTACAACCCTTATCTCCTTTCACACACTGGGCAACTTATTATTGCAACTTCCCTGCCACAGAGCAGGAAGCTTTTTCTTATGCACGCCTTCTGTTGCATTCCTCCCTTAAGTAGACTATTAAATTATTTTGTTATTCTTTGAAGTGCTACTGAACTGCTTTTTTGTTTTGATAGTATATAGACTAGCGCAGCTTTCTCTCTGTTACTCCCTCAAGTAGGTGTGTATTGGAAAGTGGGGCCGACTGTGTACATTTCTGGCACTCTGTGTATATATGTTGAAGAAGAACCTAATCATAATCCATACTAAAGATTGTTCGTGTCTGGTCCCAGCTCCTGTTTTCTCCGTATGGTGCATCTACAGTGAGATCATATATTCTCCATTCTCATCAGTAGCCTGCTTTGACAGGGTGAGGCACATTTCTGGTTTTCTGTGGTATCATTGGAAAGGCTTCTTAGTTTGAGAGAAGGGAAGAGCGGTTCTTCAACAGCACTTAATTCCAGTACATCCCTCTATATTAACAGAGATCCCTTCATATTGTGCTTCATAGCTAAGGGTTGATCCTTAAAGATGATCCAAAGTATGGGTTCTTTAGGCCAAGTTTAAACCTGAGAAATGGATCCGTGAATGGAGCGATCCATTCATGCTTTTAACAGAGTATTTCAAATTTGGCGTTGTAATAAAGTTCACTGCCTTCTGTGCAGTGCATTGTTGTTCATTTTTTTTAGTATTGTTTGGCTTGTATTTTCATTTTGATTAATATCAAGGTTAGCTAGTAACTAGGAGAACAACGTGTTTAAATGCACAAGATATTTATCAACCAATAACAAGACTTGAAGCTGCATTTTATGTGTAGATAACATTTAGTCTAGTGGTAATAACAATAAAAAGGCAAAGCTGTAGAGAGGGAGAATACATTCTGCTTTATGAAGTGGATTATGAGACCCACCCACTTGATTTGAATGATTTACCCCTTCCCTGAGCTACCTGATTATGTTGTTTATAGAAGTAGCCTTTTTTGGTATTTCTTTTATTGACTTAAACCATGTGTGATCTGTTGTGCTAAGGCAAGGCCACATCTTAAAAAGGCCCCTGTGTCTGACAAATAAGCTGACATAGGTATACTTTTAGGATGGCATATGAGTTAATAAAAGATTGTTTCAAAGTTCACAATTTGCCATTAGCTACAATGGCAAAATTTAACTCATTTCGTGGCACTTCTTCATTCTGCTCAGTGGCGCGAAATGAATAGAGTGGCAAAAGGGATTGAGTATCAGAGAGGTAGCTGTGTTAGTCTGTAGCTTTGAGAACAACAAGAAGTCTTGTGGCACCTTATAGACTAACAGATATTTTGGAGCATAAGCTTTTGTGGGCAAAGACCCGCTTCATCAGATGCATGAGTGGGGATGTGGTTTCAGAGGGGTATTTAAAGAGTAGAGTCCCAGTAAGAGGGAGGGCCAGAGCTGACAAGGTCTATTCAGCAAGGCGGAAATGGCCCATTGTCAATAGTAGGTATCAAAAGAGGAAAAAAACAAGTCAGAAAGGGATTGAGTAGCCTGGCTAAAAGGGGGATTGAATTAGATGATTAGTTAATTCTTACTGCTTGTTCAGAGAAACCCAATATGTATAGAAATATGATGACCTGTTACAAAGCTGGCCCCATTGCTTGATTATGTGAATGGGTAGTAACATGCCATAAGACTAGAAATGACCACACAACTGTATTCAGTTCAACTCCTTTCCCTCTCCTTAAGGCCCACAGCCTGCTTACTTCTCTCTAATGCGCCCGTCACTGTTCTGTGCATTTCTTTCTGCTGTGCATTATCCCTTTTACCCTGACGTCTCTTCTTTCCTGAGTTCATGGGCAAAGCTCACTTCTTGGGCTTCTCTTGTTCACCTCTGCTCCATCTTGTTCCCTGGGAAGTGGGTTTTGTGAATAGTGTGCATATTCACATACAAATCAAGCCACTCTTGCTGTCGCTATATTCACCTGATTGTGGCTTTTCACCTTCCTCTTTTTCCCCAGTTACTTTTCCTCCTCCTTTCTGCCCTTTAGGGACAGATTTTCAGAGCAGCTCGGCACACTGGATGCTGTCTCTTTTATTTTGAACATTTGGCCTTGAGTGTCACAGTAGGAGCTGCTGGGTGCTGAGGGCTTCTGAAAATGGGGTTCTGATTCAAGTGCCTAAATATGCATGCTTGGAAATCTGGGCATTCATGTGTTGTTGCAGTGATGTTCAGAGCTGGTCCTAGGGGTGGGCGAGCTGGGCAGTCGACCTGGGACCATCTATTTCAAGTGGCCACCAAAATGGCCCGGGCCAGAGCCAGTGGGTGCTTGCCGCGTGGAGATGGAGGATGGGCAGGGCCACATCTGAGTAGCCTGGCGGACAGAGTGCACTGTGGGCAGCTGGGGGTGCAGCAAGGCCCAGTAGGATGGTGCAGCAGCTGGGAGGGTGTCCCCTCACCCCGCATGACAGCCCTCATTTGCCCAGGGCTGCCAATTAGTTAGGACCGGCCTCGCTGATGTTCACCGAGTGATGTAGGCCAAAATGTTGCAAAGACATAAACGTATACTTTGTGCACTGTATGTTGTCTTATTGAAGTCAAATGGTGCTATATAAAATCCATAGAAATTACTGACTTCACTTAGACTACTCAGAGAGCGTAGAGTTAAGCACCATGCATAAGGGTCAGAGCTTGAAATTAAGTATTAAGGCAGGAACTTTGCCCGTTTAGAGTTTTCTCATCATTACTGTGAACCATAGTGGCACTCTGAAAAGAATTGTGTTTTCTGTACTGTCCACTGCTTGCTGCAGTCCACTGTCGTTTGATTTAAAATGAAATAGAAAATCGTAATCACAGGTGATCAAACAAGGAAGAAGTCTGCATGCTGGGTTATCAGGGCACAAAAACATTTGTACCCTCTGATAAGATTGAAAGACATTGCGCCATTAAGGGAAGAGGTGTGGTTGGGATAGATTTGCCCTGACATGTTTACAAAACGTGCGTGTGTGTGTGTGCGTGTGCGCTGAACGCCTCCAATTGTCAGTATTTATGTTTATTGTGAACATTGAGAGGACTGAATAAAACGGAGCCTTGCTAGGGGTGCAAGGCATGCATTTGCTCCCCTTTTTAAAACCCCTGCTGGTGAGAGAGGGCTTAACTTCCAGCTCCTCTCACATGCTCCTCGCCCCTTGCCCTGGCCTGCCGCATTGCAGAGGGTGTTAAGAGAAAACAGCAACCTTTGCCTGTCCCCTTTCAGGCTGGTGAGGAGAAACCATTGTGTAGATAGATGCCTGTTCAGCAGGAGAGAAGAGAGCTCTGTGCTTCGCGCCATTCAGTAGAAATGTATTTGCACCCCCAGAGAGGAGTTCTCTGATGACCTAATAATCTGAACTGCTGCAGTCGCTGCATGCCGCACACTTAACAGCAGAGTAATGCTGGGCACAGGCCAGGAGCTGGACCCTGTGCAGAGCTAAGTACTCCCCTGATGCCCCTGATCAATGCCTTGCAGGATAGTCCGCTTAATGAACAGCGAAATCAAACTAACTGAATTAAGTCTGTTGCCGGGAGGCTGGTAGCTTTGTTTACAGCAGTGCCCTCCTGGCTTCAAAATATAGCATTGATTAGAAGAGAAGGAGATCAGCATCTTGCAAGTTTTTCCAGCAATGAAAGAGTCTTCAGCAGGTGGAAAAGTACTGTTACCATTTGGATGGTGAGAGAGATAATTAAGTCTTAAAAGCATTTCCTAATCAGGTAGTTAGGGGCGGGGAGAGACAGTCTCTCTGCCTGTTAGGATTTGGCATTGATCATAACTGTAAGCTTCTTAAAGGAACATGTGTTTTGAATAGTAAGTAGTGTTGTCTGCCTTATCAGAAGTATTTGTGGATTTTAATCCACTGTTTTGGCAACATGGAAGTGGTACTGACCTGGCTTCTTTTCATAACCCTTGTTGTTAAAAGAAAGAGGTAGTTGGAAATCAAATCACAGTGATTTCCCAATTAACTACCTGTGCAAATGGAGATATAATTAAATTCCTTCTTATCCCAGCCTTTCAGAATTGTCCTGTCTTACCGCGTCCAGTTAAAAGAAAGAAAAGGGAAAATGCCTTACTGTCTCCTTGTGTGCTGATGGATGATAACGAGCAATCTAATAATATCTAGCATGGCTTTTTTAAAAAAAAATCTACCCTAGATATGTGAGCAATAAGAATTTTGTAAATCTGCTTGTTGCCATGTGACCTTTTCACTCTGAGGAAAGAGCTAGATTTTGGCTTCAGAAAGAAAAGTTCTAATTGAAGTGAATTAGCGTCCTTGAACTGGCAGGTATGTTTGCACATGCATTTATAACACAAACCACATATGAATTCTGATTTAACCATGTAAGATAAAAGAGAGAGACATAAGCTTAGTTTGTGATATGCATTGAAAAAAATTAAAAGTAGCGTTGCAGATCAGTACACCACTCAAGCACTAAATTGCAGCCTGAGAAACAGTGGTTTCTGCTATTTCAACATGCTGTAATTCCAGCTAATCTAATTTATGAGAAACTATACTGAGTGACAGATGTGAGAACATTTATTACTGTTCTTCTTAAATTACATGCAAGATAAGTCTTGTTTAATTTTTAACTGTACGAATGTTTGGTCGTGCAAATTAAAAAGCACATCCCAACCTCATGATCATACCTCGGTCCCCAAACTCTGGCAGTTTTGGCAATGTTGATCATTCATATTTTTATGCTTAGCGCTCTTCCTTCCCCAGGCTAATCTATAATTCACTCTGAAAGTGATCACTGAACATAAAAAGCAGTGATAAAGATAAAAATTCAAAAACACCAGCTAACTTAAAAAAAAAAACAAACCTTAGTCACAGGCTCTGTTAAAGAGACTTAGGAAAATGTAAGCCATAAATGTGATTACCTTGGAAGTCCATGTACCCTGATTTAGCATATGGAGTTGTCCCCTACTGGTGTTTAAAAGAGGGCACTGTATCAATAAAATCAGTTCAGGCATTAGCCCTAAAGTAGAACTACCATCTTGTAAGCAGCAGAAGTAACAGTATTTTCTGTATCCTCTATCGTTGCCTGCAGCCACGAGAAGGCAAGCCCACTGTGTGATGTCTGTTCCCTTCTTTTGCAAAGCACTCTGTGCAGAGTGCACAAACACAGTGCTGTTCCAAAACAGGACGTACTTGGCACATACGTCCAGTGGGCAATTGCTGAACTGCTGTAAATACAACGTGTATGGCTGAGGCTGTTTACTGAACATGGGTGTCAGAAGCCTGATCTAGTTAGGACTTATCCAGAAGACGTTCTGTTCCCAAACCAGAAGGCTTTACTACTTGAACTGGAGAAGCTGTTTTCTTTCATAGTATTATGTGTTTTTTCTCTTCAAACCACCGGTTGCTTCAGGGCTAGATGATATTCTGCTAGGAACATACAGTAAAGGGGTGGGCAACTTTAAGGTAGCAGATAGTCACAAAATCCACTTAAGCCCCTTGGGGGGCCTGGATAAGTGATGTGGGTGAGGGGAGAAGTCAGGTCCTGGAGAGATTCTGGGTGAGAGCATGGAGAACTAGCTCAGGTCTATTTCCAGCCTTCAGGACGGCTGTTGTCCTCAGGGGGGGTGGCGTGGTTCCCCACTCCAGCCCATAAGCACATGCCGCAGCATCACTTGACATACACAAATGTGACCTGGGGGCAGGGGCGGCTCCCTTTGTGAGTTCACGTTCTGCCCCATTTTTGGCCCTGGTGCTGCCAGATCGCTCTGAACTGGGCTGTGGTAGGCTAAGTAAAGACAGAAGTTTTCAGTGGATGTCTCTCCAGCAACAAGAGAGAACTGTGAGGCGCTGTAAGTGATACTGAATAAATATTAACTGATTTATTCATTTGTGATTGATTTATCAGTTTTACCTGCAGCGTGGAGGCTGGAAGGAAGGAAAACACTTCTGAAAGAAATGATTGTGTCTAAACAAAATATTTTGATTTGTCCAAAATGACTTTTTAAAAAAATTCAGAGAGCTTTTGAAATTGCTGGGGTTTTATTCTATTTTGAATACAACAAATGTCAGAGTCTCGACATTCACCACAAAATGCAATTTCCGTTCTGTTCCCAGAGACACTTGTACTACAATAGTCTCATACAATGTATGTAGTTTTGTTCAAAAAGCCACAGGTGTGCAAATTCCCATTAGACACACCAGTAACACACTGCAGTTTCACCCACAAAATATAGTTACTAATAAACCTCATGCTTTCTTTTTCCACTTGTACGCAGAAAAAAAAGTAGACTAGTTTGGATACAAACTACTCTATTAGAGTTACGTTTACAGCTTCCCCATACTTTGGTCCTGATTCTGCATCCCTTCTGTACCTCAGCATTAACTGCTGTGGCTGAGTCCTTGGACTGCACATGTAAGCAGAGTCCTTCCTTGTGAGCAAAGGTTACAAAATTGGACCTTGTATAAAAGTTAACTTCAGGGAGTATTTGCTGAAACATATTTCAAAACAGAATGTTAAAACTGTAAATCAGGCCACACCCAGACCACCTGGCAGTTCTTGCTTGTGTAACATATATGTGGGCTGTGTGTGGTTCAGTCCCATGAAGTGGCACTTAGATCACTTGCAGAGAGAGGATGAGTCTCCTCCCCAGCCTTAGCTGAGCACCAGTGACCTTTTAGCTCCAGGTGTAGATCGGGGTCAGCACCTTTGCTGAGGTGGAGTGCTGAAATTTGACCTTTGGACCCCTATGCACGGACCGGGTGCTGGTGATACTTTTAAAGTCACTAATAGTCCTACTTACAACAGCTTCATTATTAAATAAATAAAGCTGCAGAGCTTTACCCTGTAGGTGGTTGGTAGCATTAGCCAGTCTTTTGTTAATCCACAGGCAGCCTGGCTTTGAGCAAGCATGTGGCGGGAGGAACGGGTCTGACCTCCCAACTCACATGCAGGTGAAAAGCAGCTCACGTGCCTCTTGGCACCCGTGACGGGAGTTGCTGACTCCTGGTATAACACAAAGATACAAATGAACAGTGTCCAATAACCAGCACAAACTAAACAGCAGTGACGGTGGCTCTAGGAGTTCTGAGGACACAGCTAGTTTCACCCTGGTTTGTCTGTAGACTCAGGGCTGGATTTCTCATTCAGTGTAGTAGGAAATGTGAAAATCAGCTGTTGCGGGGGGCGGGGGGGTGGATGCTGAAGATGCTGTCCCTAGGGGGCATATGTGTAAATTTGGCCCTGCTTTGGCTAAGAGGTTTCAGACAAGTGTTTCAAGCTCTGTCTATGTATTCTAGTGCACAGAATTCACTTAGTGCTTTAAATGACACAAGCTAGTGTCCCACCCAAAGAAATGTCAGTCTAGTAAGATGAGCAAGAAGTTATCATGTGTGAATGGGAGGGCACATTGCTTGGAGGGATAGAAAAACAAGCTGCTTGAATGGTAAAAATGTGCTTTGAGGCAGGATTTGTGGGCAGAGTACAATTGCACTGAGTTTAATTGAACTAATCTGGATTTACTCCTGTATAAATAAGGGCTGATCTACACTCAAGCTTTTGCCAGTTTCTGATTTAGTTATTTCAAGGCAAGGCTGTGTGTAGTCTGCCCTTACAGCAGAATCTGATCCTGTCTATTCAGTTACTGTGTTTAATGTCCGTGAATAAATCGGAGATGATGGAGGATCGTGCTCAGAAACCATATTCTCTCCCTCCCCGCTTCTTCCCAGACACTAGAAATGATGCTGAGAAGGAGAACAGGTTGAAAGAGCTAATAAAAGAGCTGCCTGATGCCAACTACTGCCTGCTGAAGTATCTGTGCCGGTTCTTGACCCAAGTCGCTGAGCATCACACGGAGAACAGAATGAACATTTTCAATCTGGCCACTATTTTTGGACCAAGTTGTTTTCAGTAAGTTAATGGGTTTTTCCCCTTTGTCTCACTTTGGTTGAGCCTGTTTTGAAGCAGGAAACGAGAAACAGTAATACATTCCTTAACTCATAGGTGGGCAGCAGCGTGCCCATGAATTTTTCCCATCCTGGGTGGAATAAATTTTGTTACATGCACTAAAGCCATGAGTGGACATGCAACACCACTAGGAACACAGGCTGCCCTCCTGGGTGGCACTGGGTACTCTGCTAATTAGCTGGATGGCACCTGAATCTCTCCTGGGCAGCTGCCCAAGCACGTAGCTTACAGGGGCACAGGTGTGCAGTGATTTTTGACAGGGAGGGCACTTCCAGAATTTGGCAAGTGGTCCAGGGCCTCACTCTTCCGTGATATTAATGGAGGAAGTGTGGGGTCTGGGATGGAGGTTGGGCTTAGAAGAGAGCTCAGGATAAGGAGCTGGGCTGCAGGGGAGGGCTGTGGGGTCTGGGAGGAAGTTTGGGCAAAGGAAGGGGCTGGGACTTGGGGCAGGGGGTTGGGCTGCAGTCTCTGGGGTGCCGGGGAGGATTCTGACCTAGGAGCAGGCTGTAGGAGGGGGTGCAGAGTCTGGGAGGATGTTGTGATCTGGGACAGGGGTGCAAGAGGGTGGCAGAGGTTTGGGTTGTGACCTAAGGTAGGAGCGGGCTGTGCAGGGTCCCTGAGTGAGTGCAGGGTCTAGAGGGGTGATGGGTGCAGGAGAGGATTCTGACCTGGAGAAGCAGTGTAGGAGGGGTTGTATCATGGGGCAGACTCTGGGTTTGGTTTATGACCCGAGTTAGGATATGGGAGGTGGTAGCGTGTCAGGTATAGGCTCTGGCCAGGAGGTGCTTATTTTAAGCGGCTTCTGGGCCAGCAGCCCAGAAGGACCCTCGGGCAGCCTCCTTGCCTCCCTCTCCCTTGCACACCACTCAAAGCGGGCAGCTGCAGAGGCTGTGTGCTCTCTTCAGGCCACACGCTCCCAGGAGGAGGAGGACCCTGCAGGTACTGCCTGCTCTGCCAGGATGACCCAGGCAGCTCCCATTGGTTGGTTTCCTGCCAGTGGGCACTGCGAGATTATGCTGAGGGTGGGGGCGGCACGTGGAACCCTCGGCCCCTGGGGCGTGCACAGAGCATGTGGCCCTCACAGCCGGCCATTCTGAGCGACCTGTGAAAGCGTGGCAGGCCAGGAACCTGCCCACGGCTAGTTCTGGACCACAGGATGGTAGTGGGCTGGGTCTGGCCCAGGGGACATATTTTGTCTGCTCCTGCCCTAAACAATGGGTGCAGGTTTGAGGGGTACATTTGAGGTGAGCGTAGAGGGAGTTAGTTGGCAATTTGAGGTGCTTTTTTAAAGCACTTTGTTAGGTGGTATAGAGAGGAGCAGAACGGATCAGGAAATCCCCCAGATTAGTAGGAGGTAGAAAATTGCATCTACACAACATTCTTCCCCACACGTCTGAGAGGCTTCTCTGCACAGTACCTAGACTGGGGGCATTTTGGGAGGAAGGCATCACAGGAAGCTGCTGAGTGCTGCCAGCTCCACTCTCCAGGACATGAGACATACAAACCCTCTTGGTTCAGCAGTGTGTGATCCAGATCTAGCGAAGGGAGCACCCTTGAGCATGGGGTGGGCAAACGTTCTGGCCCAAGGGCCACATCTGCATACAGAAATTGTGAGGCAGTCCATGCATTAGGGTTGGGGTGTGGAAGGGAGTGCGGGTTGTGGAAGAGGGCTCAGTATGGGACAGGGGTGCAGGAGAGGGCTTAGGCCCAGAGGTTGGGGTGTGGGAGGGGATTCAGGACGGGGGGATAGCATGTGGAAGGGGTTCACGGTGCAAACTCTGTTCAGGTGCCACTTACCTCAGGTAGCTCCTGACTGGCAGTGCAGAAGGTCTGAGACTGGCTCCCCCTGTGCTCTGGCCCCATACCACTCCCAGAAGCGGCCGGCATGTCCACTTGCAGCTCCCGGGGTTAATGGGGGATGCAGCTCCACTTGCTCACTGCATCTGCAGCCACTGTTCCTGCAGGTTCCATTGGCTGCAGTTCCTTGTTCCTGGCCAGTGTGAGCTGCAGAGACTCCTCTTGCCAGAGAGGGCAGCGCACACAGCCCTCTGCCACCTCCCACCTAGACCCAAAGGGGCACTGTCCACTGTCGGGGAGCCTGCCTTAGCCCCATTACACCGCCAAGCTGGTAATCCTAATGGCTGTACTAAAAGCCCTGATAGGATGTGGTCTGTGGTCAGAGTCTGTCTACCCCTGTCTTAGAGGCACAGAGATCTAGCTGGAGGGATGGGCGATCTTTAAAGATAAAGTGGAACTTGCCACTCAATTCACTGGTTCTAATGACTGCTTCTCTCTGGTCCAGGTTTCTCCTCCTCTTTTCTGGAGGCCAGGGTGCAAAAGGTTCCTCCAGTGTTAATATGCACTTCAGAGCGCATTGTGATGGAGTTTCAGATGTTAGAGCCTTGCACAGAAGTGCGGAGTTGCTCCCTACTCACTTGTTCTTACAGCCATGACTCGAAATCCCAGGTGGATGTCAGAATAATGATTATTTTAGATAACCTCACTGTGTTCAGTGATGACTACTCTAAGTGAGTGCTGCCAGAAATGTCAAATTTCCTTCTGCTAAGTCTGTAGAGGATTGCTGTTTGAGATTTTTAACCAGGCTGTTGGCGGTTGGGACGTGGTGGCTTTGGTTTCCTTTGAGGTTGAAGAGCCCATAAATATACCTGAAAATTGTTAGTCTCCATTCATCAGTGGACTCAGTAAAAACAAACTCCTTTCCACTGAACTGCAAACACTGGTGTATATAGAATCACAGATGTGTAGACATTGTGAGTTGTTTGCCTGAGGATTTGTGTTGGAAAGTGCTGATTTGTTGGAACAGAAACTTTTCCTGGGAACGGGCTGGTTTTGATGACTTTTTTTGTTGGGAAAGTTGTGTGACATCCAGGATGGAATGTCTGATCAGAACACACGAGGAGAAGGACACGTGTTAGAATAACCAAATGCCAGCAGTCGGGGCACTCACCAGTGCAGTGAGGTCCCTCCTTCAAATCAGACAGTGCCGTAACCACCAACCTGTTAGCCAGTTTGGGGTGGGTGTTGTGAAATGGTGGTGCTTATGCTAGCCCTTACTAGAAATGCCATAGTCAAGGCAGGCTGCAAAAGAGAGAGCACGTACTCCCAAGATTGGTTGGCAGCCCTGAAGTTAAACTCCCCAGCAAGTCAAAAGCTGAGCCCCAACTAGTTATCAAGAAGTATAAGAGAGAAATCGTACAACACCTTTCATTTGCACTTTAGTCCTCTGGCTCCCAGTCAGCCTCTAAGTCCAGTACAGTGAAAAGTTATTTAAAAAACAATTCTCACATATACAAAATCTTTGCAGACCCCAAAGAGTCAGCCATGTTACCACGTTAGTATGGGTTTGAATCTTACCAAAATACCATGCTGCCAGCCAGTCCTTCAGTGCCTGAAACTAAAGGTTTATTATAAAGAAAAAAGAGAGAATAAGAGAGATGTAAAATCATTCACATACATACAAAGATTTTCAAGTCCATGGTTACACCTACACTAGCACACTACGTTGAAGTAGCCTATTTTGAAGTAAGAACATCAAAATAGGCTACTTTGACACGTATTGTCTACACGTCCTCTGGGGCTGGTGCCGTCGACGTTCAGCGTCGAAGTAGTGATGGGGAACGTCAAAAGGAGATGCCCCGGAAGGAAATGCGGAGTGTCCACACACACTAGCACTCCCCGTTGAAATAAGGGGCCATCAAAGCCTGCGGATGGGGTCACAGGCTGGACTAGCCCTTCTGGGGCAACAGCAAGCCTCTCCCTTAAAGGGCCACTCCCAGACACAGTCAGCCTGCACAGCACGAGGTCCGCAGAGCCGACATCCGGTTGCAGACCCCATGCACGCAGCATGGAGCCCCAGCTGCAGCAGCAGCAGCAGCTGCCAAAAGCCCTGGGCTAAGGGCTGCTGCATGTGGTGGCCATAGAGCCCCACCGGGGCTGGGCAGAGCGTCTCTCAACCCCTCAGTTAATGGCCACCATGGAGGACCCTGCTATTTCGATGTAGCGGAACGCTGATCGTCTACACACACCCTACTTCGATGTTGAACATCGAAGTAGGGCACTATTCCCATCTTCGGATAGGAATAGCGATTTCGACATCTCGCCGCTTAACGTCGATTTCAGCGTCGAAATGGCGCACGGCACGTGTAGATGCGACACGTGCTATTTTGATGTTGTGCCAGCTACTTCGAAGTAGCTGACTAGTGTAGACGCACCCCATATGACAGTTCATAACAGTACTCGTAAGTTTGCTGGCTTGAAAGTCCCTCTGGAGCAAATCCACAGCTTGGATGGGTCATTCAGTCCTGTATTCAGACTTCTGTTTGTAAAAAGGTTGCTCCAGAGGTAAGAAGCAGGCCTGAAGACCAAATGGAAAAGATGCTTGTGGCTGCGTTTTATTGTCTTTTGCCATGTGGCTCATGCTTCCTGTGTCCCAAACACAAGCTGCCCAGCACGTTGTTTGGAAGCCCTAGAGTTCTATCCCCCTGAATGTCACTGCATGTCTTGCTGATTTATAAGGTGTGTCCCCTGCCTTCTATCAATGGTCAGTTACTTCGCTGATGGCCCTTGGTGAGGCCTCAACCTGCCTTAGGCAGTGGTATTGCCAATCTCTTTTGGGGGGGGTGTCACCCAGATGCACAGCACAAGTTTGAAATACAGGTACCACACTATATAGCTATCACTTACAATACAAAGGGGAAACAAATCATTAAACAAAATTAGCATATTTAGTAAATGATAATGTTTTTACAGCTACTTTACATGGCATGTTGGGCACAACTCCGTGCAGTTTTACACTGTTGATACTCAAATCCTCAACCGTTCCCTTAGGTTCCATACAGCGTCCCAGGCATTTCTCTGTATGCGAGGGCTTTTTGGGGGAGGTGATGGGGGCAGGTTTAAAATAAATAATTGAAACTTTTTGGTTTTGCCTTGATGTGCAATGGGAGTATATCTGAAATCTCAAGGCTTTGTAGGACAGGAAAGCTGTTCCCCCTCAGCTCAAGAAATGGGTGTTACTGCAGCTATGCAGGGCACTGACTGTTTAAAAAAAAAGTTCTTCGTTCATTGCTGTCTGTGATCTTGCTCATCAGAGAACAAGCAGAGAAGCAGATGAGGAAAGCCGCTGTCATGGGACTGTGTGATGAGCTTGCCTCCACCCTGAGGCTCAAGGACATGGGAATGAGAGCTGCCCTGCTGGTAGAGACGTGCGTGGTGATTGCAATATAGAAGCTGGCTGCTCCAGACAGCTACTGACTGGTCGCCAACCCATTTGGAGTGGAAAAGTGACCGTCTGGACTCCTGTTGATGGACATGTGTAGGGCCATCAATCACATTCTGCTCCAGAAGGCCATGACTCTGAGCAATGGGCATGAAATCATGTTTGGCTTTGCACAGATGGGCTTCCCTAACTGTGGAGAGTTGATAGATGGCGTGCATATTCCAGTGCAGGCACCAGACCACCTAAGCTCTAAGTATGTTAACTGGAAGGCATATTTCTCCCTGGATATTCAGGCATTTGTGGATGTCTGTGTGTGTTTCTCAGATGTTAACACAGGCTTGCCCAGAAAGTTTTATGGTACACGTATCTTTTTGGACTACTGGTCTGTTCAGGAAGCTGCACATGAGGACTTTCTTCCAGGACCAAAACACTGGGGGGGAAGACGAAATGCCCATCTGTGACCCTGGGAGACCCCTCCTAGTCCTTAAAGCAATGGCTTATGAAGTCATACACAGGAAGCCTGGACAGCAGTAACAAGTAGTTCAACAACAGGCTGAGCAGGTGCAGACTGACTGTGGAGTGGCTTTTGGTGATTTAAAAACTGCTAGCGATGTTTATACTGGAAGCTGGACCTGGTTGGTGACAACATTCCTATGTTATTGCTGCATGCTGTAACGTCCATGATATTTGTGAATGGAAGGGCAAAAGCCTCACACAAGCACTGGATTGCTGAGGCTCCATGCTTTGATGCTGTAAGCCAGTAATTTTTGTTTCCAAGCATGGGAATGCAATGGCTGCAATGCTAATGGGGGATTCTGATTGGCCTGTGTGTTGCACTTAGTACAGTAGTGCCTGTTGCTTTGCTGGGTTGTGCTTGCTTGTTTTCATGTGTTGGAGTAAAGAACGTTTTCATAGAATCATAGAACACTAGGACTGGAAGGGACCTTGAGAGGCCATCGAGTCCAGCCCCCTGCCCCAATGGCAGGACCAAGTACTATCTAAACCATCCCTGACAGACATCTATCTAACCTAGTCTGTTCTGGTATGGCTATGGTCTGAAGAAGTGGGTCTGTCCCACGAAAGCTCACCTAATAAACTATTTTACTAGTCTTTAAAGTGCTACTTGACTGCTTTTTGTTTTGATCTATCTAACCTGTTCTTAAATATCTCCAGCGATGGAGATTCCACAACCTCCCTTGGCAATTTATTCCACTGTTTGACCGCCCTGACAGTTAGGAACTTTTTCCTAATGTCCAACCTAAACCTCCCTTGCTGCAGTTTAAGCCTGTTGCCTCTTGTTCTATCCTCAGAGACCAAGAAGAACAAGTTTTCTCCTTCCTCCTCATGACTCCCTTTTAGATACCTGAAGACCGCTGTCATGTCTCCCCTCAATCTTCTCTTTTCCAAACTAAACAAGCCCAATTCTTTCAACCTTTTTTCATAGGTCACATTCTCTAGGCCCTTAGTCATTCTTGTCGCTCTTCTCTGGATCCTCTCTAGTTTTTCCACATCTTTTTTGAAGTGCGGTGCCCAGAACTGGGCACACTACTCTGCACTGGTTAGGCCTCAGCTGGAGTAGAGTGGGAGAATGACTTCTCGTGTCTTGTTCACAACACACCTGTTAATGCATCCCAGAATCATGTTTGCTTTTTTTGCAACAGCATCACACTGTTGACTCATATTTAGCTTGTGGTCCACTACAACCCCTAGATCCCTTTCTGCTGTAGTCGTTCCTAGACAGTCTCTCCCCATTCTGTATGTGTGAAACTGATTGTTCCTTCGTAAGTGGAGCACTTTGCATTTGTCCATATTAAACTTCATCCTGTTTACCTCAGACCATTTCTCCAATTTATCCAGATCATTTTGAATTATGACCCTATCCTCCAAAGTAGTCGCAACCCCTCCCAACTTGGTATCATCTGCAAACTTAATAAGTGTACTTTCTATGCCAATATCTAAATCATTGGTGAAGACATTGAACAGAACCAGTCCTAACACAGACCCCTGTGAAACCCCGCTTTTTATACTTTTCCACCAGGATTGAGAACCATTAAGAACTACTCTCTGGGTACGGTTATCCAGCCAGTTATGCACCCATCTTATAGTAGCCTCATCTAAATTGTATTTGCCTAGTTTTTTGATAAGAATATCATGAGAGACCGTATCAAATGCTTTACTAAAGTCTAGGTGGACCACATCTACTGCTTCTCCCCTATCCACAAGGCTCGTTATCCTATCAAAGAAAGCTATCAGATTAGTTTGACAAGATTTATTCTTTACAAATCCGTGCTGGCTGTTTCCTATTATCTTACCACCTTCCAAGTGCTTGCAGATAATTTCTTTAATTACCTGCTCCATTATCTTTCCTGGCACTGAAGTTAAGATGACTGGCCTGTAGTTTGCCGGGTTATTCTTATTTCTCTTTTTATAGATGGGCACTATATTTGCCCTTTTCCAGTCTTCTGGAATCTCTCCTGTCTCCCATGATTTTCCAAAGATGATAGCTAAAGGCTCAGATACCTCCTCTATCAGCTCCTGGAGTATTCTAGGGTGCCTTTCATCAGGCCCTGGTGACTTTCAAACCCAAGCATTTTGTTTACTAAAAACAACAAAGGTAGGGCACACACACACAGTATAACACATCTGCAATTTATGGATTGGGGTGTGGTGGAAGGAAAGGAGGAGGTGATACTGTGGCACACTTACAGATTTTGTATGTCCAGGTATCGTCAGTAGCTGTGTTGTCTGAACTACTGTGCAAAGGATGCTGCAGTTCGTCAGGGCAAAACTGCACGGGGACAGGAGTGGAGTGCACTGGCTGCCTGTGGGAGTCTGCAGAGTTACATGCTGGAGGGGCAGATGTGCAGGGGGTGCCAGCTACAGGCAGGCTGTTTGCCAGAATGTGTTGGCAGTGCAATGGGACAAATAGAAAACAGGTTTTGGACAGTAGCTGGAGAGGGGGGCAGGGTGGTCACAGAGGTACTCTGTCTGCAGCACCAGCAATGCCCGGAGTGTGTCAGTTCGGTTCTCTGTAATGTTTAAGAGTTGCTTTATGGCTGCATTCCAGTGCTCAGCATTCTCCTTCCACTCTCTCCTCTTGTCGTCCCCCGACTCCTTCAGTCTGCTGTGATTGGCTAGCCTCCTCTGGGGTAGAAAACGGCTCCTGACTGCATACATCTGTGGACACTGAGCCATCCTCTTGATCTGGGTCCCTCTGCCCCTCAGCACCTTTGTGTAGGATTTCCTTCTCCTGGCTCAGTCCACTCTGGGAAGGCCCTTGAGGCCCCAAAGTATCTAGGGATGTTTTATGGAGGTGGGGTTTCCCCTGAGTACTGAGTCCAGCTCTTTGTATAATCAGCAGGCTGTGAACACAGCACCAGAACAGAGCTTTGCCTTCCATGCCTTGTGATAGTCATTTTACAGCGCCCTCAATGTGACCCTTCACTGCAGTGCACCCTGATCATGGCCCCTTTCAGTCATGCTGCTTGAGATCTGCACGTATGTATCATAATTCCTACGGGTGGTGCCCAGCTGGGACTGAACAGTCTCCTCTCCCCAAATATGATGAAGTCCAGCACCTCAGCGTGGCTCCAAGAGGATGAACTCCTGGTGTGTGTAGCAGGCATAGTGATCTGGAGAGAGGAGCTGAGAGCACGCCACACATCCCTGAGTAAACAGAAAGAGAACTTTCAGAATTCCCAAGGAATGCAAAGGGCACATCTGAGGGTTGGTTACCTGAGGGCAGTAGAGTTCAAACCAATGGCAAGAGAAGAAAGAACAGGCCATTGTGGGGCAGGTAACAGAGGCCTGCCACAGTGCCATAGTACACCACAGTGTCCACACTGGCACCCCAGCTCTGTATCTAGAGCTCAGCCAGCGCTACGCTTCTCATCAAGGTGATTTATCTAGAGCAGAGCTGGTGAACACTAAGTGCCTTGCCACTGTGGACACCTCAGGAGTTACGGCACTGCGAGCTTGACTAACTGTACAGTGTAGACCTGGCCTTAGAAGGAAGCGGGGTGCATCTGTATTAATTTATGAATGCTTTAAGTAACCCTGTTATGGAGATGGTAGCATGACTGGACTGGGTTATTAGAGTGTTTATACATATGCTGGTTGTGATTAAAAGCAGGGTAGATAGGAAACTAGCAGAAAGGGAAGACAGTGGCCCCAGATGAACCATCTCCTGCTTGGGCTGTTATTTGGGAAGTGCTAGCAAAGTAATAAACCTTGTTTGGCTAAGGTTGGGATCCAAAAACTCAGAAGGACGCTAAACAGTTCAATAGTCCATCTCTGGGGTGAGGAGTCATTGACAGAGAACTGTCCAGGGTCCAATGGTGGGTCTGAAGAATCCAAATTTTCCTGGCCCTCTGCTTCAGAGTAATGGAACCTCGGTGAGACAGACATGCCTATAAAGTTGTTGTTATGCTTTGTTCCCGCTGTTAGAATTAACACCCTAGTTTGAGAAAAATGTGTGGTATTCACCACTGATCATAATCTCCCAAAAGGAGGACATGCAGGTGCCAGCCTTTGTTGATTTATTTTTCTCCTTAGCTTTGAATGGTTGACTGCTGTATCTTTATAAGAGCAAGACATATCGCAGAAAAGAGATTTTGATTCCTATTATAATTGCACATTTATTTTCAAACCAGTAAAATTCTTCTGAGTATTTCATTGGACCCATTCTTCTCTTAGCATGGTGCTATCGAATGACTGGCCCTCAGCTGTTCAGGGATCTGCTGGAATTTCATTATAGGGAGGAGAAGGATGTTCTAAAACAAGAGCAATAATTCAGATTTCTTTAGACCAGTTTTCTGGTTGTACAAGTGTGTGAAACTGCTAGTCAGTGGTATTGCATCCTGTTAAGCTTTACTGGCTAGTATGTTAGGGAAACGTGGGACCGAGGCTGTGTCCTCACACTGCTCTTCTATGCCTTCTTTACGTCTAGTAACGGGTGCCCCAGGTGTGCCCTGTTCTTGGGCCTAGGCAGTGCTAAATGTTGGCTCAGGGATGGTCACCTGTAAGGGATGCAGGGAGGACGGAAGCTCCTTGCATTATCTGGTCTCCTAGTCCCACTTTCAGGGTTCTCTGGCTAACAGTACTCTGGGTGTCACACCAAGGTTCTATCCAGAACACATCTCTCTCATTCTGAAAAAGATGAACAATATTATTCTTTTCTCCGCCGCAGAGAAGTTTGTGCTGGGAGGGAGAAGCATGCATCCAACTGCTAGTGCTGATCTTGGTTGTCCAGTGGTGCTGTTTACATTGCTTGGAGATAGAGAAATGAAGAATTTCCTGGTCTAATCTGTGGAGTGGAGTTAGCAGTGGGATATTTTCCTCTGAGACTTGCCTTCTTCTTTAGCTTTGTTGGCCCAATCGTCTCCCAAGCTCCATACACCCAATAGGGCAGGTGAGGCCTCTTCTACTTGGGAGGTAGGGGTTCGTGGAAAGTCTGCTAGAGTGGCTGCAGTACAGAGATGGAGCTGGGATGCAGCCACATTCTGTGTCATTCTGTTTTGTAAAGTCTGCTGACCACAGAGTAGATGCTCAAACCTCAGTGAGTGCTGCTGGAAGGGCCCATGCCTGCATGCTGGTTAGAAAAGGGAATGCTGTGTAAGAGCTGGATGTATGGTGAATGCAGGCATGCTTCTGTGCGGGGAAGATAGAGCAGAGGAGGAGCAGGGAAGAAGCGTAGCATCCTGCCCATGTGAGGATCTGTGGAGATTAGGAAATTCTTCCCTTCATGGGAGATGCATTAGACGCTACCTCCATAATGGGCTTCTTAGAATCACCTAAGTCCTCTGTACGCTTCTCATGGGTATTTCCACTGAAGGATTTGATCCCCCTAGTGTGTGTGTCTTTTTATTTGGATATGCCCATTCCACATGCCATTGTGGAGCCAAGCAACATGCAATAAAAATGCAGGTTTCCTGGTCTTCCATTAGATCTCGTCTACAACTAAGCAGTTGATACAGCTGTGCTGGGGCAAAGAGCAGGTAAGGGCAAACCGAGTGATTGATTGTGATTGAACTAATCAGGTTTTACCCCAATTGTGAGACAGGATAAACCTCCATAAGCCCAGTCTGCATGAATCCTTGTAGGGCTTTGTCTAAGCTTATGGGTCAGCATTGATGCAGCTATATCTGTTGGTGAATAAGGCTATTCCTGACTGTGGGCCCAAGTGAAGAGTTGCAGACATGCTGATGTTATTTACTGAAGAGTGGAGCTGGAAGGAAAAGGGTTTCTGTAAACCTCACAATTAGTTCCAGTTCCATAGTCCATAGTGAATTATTTAGGAAGGGTGTATTTTAAATTAGGCTGTTAAGAGATTTGTTTTTGGAGCTCTGATTTGAATACTGCTGTTTTTAATACTCTCCCAGATTCTTGAGTATCTCTTCCATTTCTGTCAATCCTGCTTCATACTCTGTACATCTCAGCGGCTGTTTGAACTGTTGAGGATTTTCATACATGAACCCTTGACTTGTACTTCATTTCTTCATGTAAACCTGGAGTCAGGCTACCAGCATGCCAGAGGTGCTAGCCTCACACAGCAAAAGACAGGATTGCAGTCTGACATGATCTAGGAGAATAGAAACAGCAATTAAAGCATGAAAAATTGTGGAACTCCTGCAAAGTTTATGCTGCTAAAAATTAGCACATTCCAGAAATACTGTTGTGTAAATAATTACTAGGTCAATCATGAGGATTATTTATTGTTGTTGCTTTGCATACTGGATGATAATTCCCAACCACCACCTCTTCATTTTCTCTTACAATGTTAAAAGATTGCCGGTTGACACATCTACAGAGCTCACTGACTACTGTTAGTTTCCCCATAATGACAGCGAAAGCTCAGGGAATGCTAGTGATTTTTTACTAGTGTCGATTACTAGGTGTGTGTTTCAGAACCTGTCTGTCAACTAAAATTTAAGGTCTTGATTGTTTTATGGATTAAATGAAACCTTTCCTGGTTTTTGTCTGATTGGTAAATAAATCCTGACTAACAATTGAATGCGTGTAGATTTTTTTTGTTTTTGGAGTTTTTGTTTTTGTTTTGTTTTTTTCGTTTAACAAAGCTGTTGAGCAATGAACAAGACTCCCAATGCCAGGAACGTGCGGGTCCATTTTTATTAGTAAATTAAATGCAGGCAAAAACATTTTCATGAGAACAATATAATGGACTCATTTGACTTCCTTTTCTCCTTTTGGAACGGGGTTACTGCAAGTACATGTGAATAGTCACAAATAGTTGCGAAGTTTTAGCATCCTGTGTGAATGGTGCAGAGATGCATTCTTTAGAAAGATGTGCCCATCTGAAACAGACCATCTGCAACAAGCTAACAGCACTTTTTTATAAAATAAAATATAACCAAGGGCAGCCTCTATCTTTAATATCAGGGCTGATGGTAGCCTGGTGTTAGTGTCATGTTATACAAATTAAAAACAACAAAACCTTTGTGAATATGTCCGTGGCATAGTCAGGATGGGGCAGCAGGGTGGAGCCCAACTTTGGGTGGGTGGACAATGGGAGGGGTGGGGACAATGGGGCTGCCTCCCCTCCTCCTACAGCTGCCTTTGGGGGCAGAGGAAGAACATATGTTCTCCCAGGAGACCTGTGAAATGGAGATCCACATGAAAATGTGTGTATCTACTCCAAACTGCCCCGCTCCCAGCCCTGTGTCGGGGCCCATCCTGCTCCACTTGCCAGGCAGTCCTGCCAAGGAATGTAACTGGGGCTTGCCCTGCCCCATGCACTGGGTGCTCCTGCGGGGGAGTGGCACCAGGGCATGAGGGTTTGCCCTGCTCTGCCCCATGCTCCAACTGGGGAATGGTGTCAGGGCTTGTCCAGGTCTGCCCACCTCGTGTTCCAGCCAGGGAAAGAGAGTGGGGTTGGAGGCTTGCCCTGCTCCAACCGCCTAGTGCCCCAGCAGGGAAGCACAGTCAAGTGCAGGGCCTTATCCTGCTCCCCCTACCCACCCAGCAGTCTTGCTGGGGAGTGGTGTCAGGGGGTTGCCCCACTCCACCTGCCAGGGAGTGGGAGTAGTCCGTGAAGACTTCCAAGCCCGCAACCCACTCCCAAGGTCTGGCTGGAGCACCAGGAGGAGGCAGGTGAGCCCCTGCACGTGGCAGGAGCAGAGGCAAGGCTGGGAATGGGTGGCCCTGGATATTAAATGGGTGGGCTGTGGCCCACCAAGGCTCACTCATAGCTATGCCCCTGGGTTATGTAGAACTTGGCATCTGGAAGGACATCCAAACAACTATTGAAGCTGTACCTCAGAATCTCTCTGGTCCTCAGTGGAGTTCAGCCATCTCCAGGGTTTGATGTGACAATTGTTGGGACAGTGCTCAACAGCTAACGTAATTTAGGACAGGAAATGAAGACTGCAGCTGTTTAACACTGACAGGAGAATTTGTAGGCAGGTTGGCTTCAGTGGGCTTTGGATTAGGCCCAATGGGTAGCCCCGCATGGTCTCGCTAACAGAAATATGGCTGAAATACTGGGGCTAAGGCTCCTGCTTCCATAG
Source organism: Carettochelys insculpta (assembly GCF_033958435.1). Taxonomy (NCBI): domain Eukaryota; kingdom Metazoa; phylum Chordata; order Testudines; family Carettochelyidae; genus Carettochelys; species Carettochelys insculpta. Next base: position 121,150,107 of record NC_134140.1, read on the forward strand.
TATTCAAAAGAGCATGATTCATTTTATGTGTCATCTGAAAGACAGCACAATACCCCTAATGCCAGGTTGGGACACTTCATGCATCTCCCAAAAAATCATTAAACAGAACATGACTTTTTAATTAATTAGTAGCTTTAGCTGGATCAGAGCAGCAGCAACAAATGAAAATCAAGTGACAAAGAGTGAGGGATCTTTATGTAAGCTACTTTTTTTGTGGGGTTGTCTCCAGATTCCTTTCAGCTTCAGCTACAACTGCCTGCTGTAGAAATTGTCCCACATCCAGCAGATAGGCTTACCATGGATTAGAAGCTCCATGCTCTTTCCCTGTAATTTTGAAATGATAGGTGTAGCCATTGAAACTCTGTCTTGTTTATAAGCTCCACAAAACATTTGTAAATTGCGTGGTTTGTGGAGTTTGTAAACCATGTAAGCCAAATATCCTTTTTCAGAGAATTCAGAAGTTTCGAAAGGTTGCACAGCAACATTCGTAAGCTGTGCAACTCGAACAGCTTCTGTTCTGGAAAGGTGTAATTTTATATCTCCCTCTGTCAGAGCTATTGAACTGTGGTCCTGGATATTGTTATTCCTGAAATCGTAGCTTAAAAACATGTTTGTTTCTTTTGTATCTTCTGATTTTTCTGCTTAGTATTTTATTCTTTTTTTTTATTACTTAAACCTGTAAATTTGTGCATGATGGTCTGTATGAAATCTCTTTGACGGAATGTTGATGTGATGGATCATCAGAAAAGACAAGGCAGCAATAGTGAAGAAATCTAAAATAATGCAAATTTTAGTGCCTTTAAAAGCAGGTGGATGCTTTTTAGAAGAGCACTATTAAAAGGCTGCTGGATTTTTGCCCTTTTATGATGACAAGATAAGGTTAATTGCTGCAAGTGGAGGCTATTATTATGATGGACAAGAACATATTTCTTTCTGATATTGTGCTTTGTAGCACTTTTCTATAAATAGGCATTATGCCCTTTCCCCGTCCTCGTGTATTTCTTCTTTATTGATGGTAGAGTGATAACTGGAGAACACTTTTCAGTGGATGGTGATAACTCTTCAAAAGAACTTTGTGTGTACAGCTTGATAATATGAAGGCTTTTGCCCCTGGATTTTGATGCTTTAGAATTTTTATAATACAGCCTACGTATTTTATAACAGGGAACAAAGGAAACTTACAGAGATCAAACGTTGTCTGTTTGGTCCAATAGCTATTGGTGTGCCCCAGCAAACATATGCAAATCATGAATATCCAGTATGTAAATCTCACCGGTGCTGTCCAATCTCTCCTTCCAAATACAACTTGGGCCTTACGCTAAATCCAACGGGTCAGGAAAAAGGAGAATGGGCCCAGTGTACCCTGTGTTTGGAGGTGGCATGTAGAACTGTTTTGTGTCACTTCCTTGCTTGCAAATTTAGGTTTTTGGTCCTTGGTGTCTCTTTTTAAATTCAGTAGGAGCCTCGATCTGTAAAGCAGTGTCTCAGATAGAGGCAGATAACAACGAGTCTTGTTTGTCTGGTAAAGCTATGTTATACAGCAGAACCTCAGAGATATGACCACCAGAGTTATGGACTTATTGATCAACTGGACACCAGGTGGAACTGGAAGTAATATAGTAGCAGCACAGATAAAACAAATTTCAGGAGGAAATATTGTATTTTGGGAGTTAGCTATCTTTTTCCTTCTTTGGCCTCCCTTTGACAAACTTTAAAAACTCCTCCTGAAAGCAGGAATGGATCCACAAGGCTGCATTCCCGAGTCCCAGAACATCTCCTACCCTAGGGTCTAAATCCCTGATGCCCCTGAAGGTCAGAAGCCTTGACCATGTCCGGAGCCCTGACCCTACATTAGCCTGCAGCTGCAGCACCAAACTCTCCAACCCCCTCCCTGTGGCTGAAAACTGTAACATCTTGTAGGAACACAGGGCAGATGGTTCATGCTTGAATCTTCTCCCTGGCTGGAGTGCTATGAACATAGAGGAGGAGGCACCCCTTTGCATCACTTTTTACTCTTTTTTTTTTCCTCTGTTGGAATGTGACTGATGGTCTCTGAGGAGAGCCAGGACCTCACAAGACATTCGGAGGGTACTGGTGTGTGGGGAAAATGGAGTATGCTTTGAAATGAGCTCCAAGGACTACGTGACTGATGGGGAGAAAAACTACAAAGATAATTACTAGGCCCCCTTAAGATCTAAATACATGTGTAAAGCATCACTGTCGGGAATGTGGCCTTGTTTACATACACTGACCAAAGTGGTTTATGCCTCTGATGTGGATGCAGTTCTGTTGGTATAAATGTATTTTACACAGGTGTAGCAATTTCTGTACAGAAAGGGGAATAAACCATACCTGTATACAGAGCCTTTATACCTATACATGCTGAAGGTTGGACCTGTATGACTACACCAATTAAAAAAAAATCACCTCTGAGCTGATAGTTTTTGTAACTGATACATGTAGACTAAGATGTGTGGACCAGGGCTTAGACTCCCATGAGGATGCAAGGTGCCGACAGCATTCTCTGGTATCAGTGAAGATTAGGCATCGTGTCAGTGCATTTGTGATCAGCTACCTGGAATGTTTCCTGAAAATAAGCCAATTCATGTAACACAGTCAGAATCACTTAGCAGCCTAATCAAGGACCAGAAAAAGGGGTCATAGAGTACATAGTGCTGCAGCTGCTGGTTGCCAAGTGGAATCGTAGAGGTACCATCTGTGGAGGTCTTGGGGACGGCTGAAAACTTGCTTTTAAGGACAGTTTCTGTTACGCAGTCATGCTTCTGTGATAGTGATTGAGAGGCCAGTGCAATGAACATTTGAACTAATGGAGATACTTCATGCTCCCTGTAAGACAGTGTCACACAAGACTTATATTAAGGAGGTTGGTTTCTTGAACGTAGAGTCCTGAAGGAAGAATGAGAAAGAAGAGAACACTGTGAATATCCTACTTGCCCACTCGGAAGGGTTCCCCCCTCCACCTCACCTTCCTTTGGTACTGGCTATTGTCAGAGACAGAATGCTGGACAAGATCAACTCTTGGGCTGATCTGCTAATACAATTCCTATGTCATCATGATAGTCACTTTTTACAGGGTTACACCATTCACTGGTGCATGAATGAAGCTTCCAGAGAAGATGCATGTTTGCATGCACCTTTTCTTTATTGCTTCTGCCACTTCTCCTGCACTCCTGTCATGGCTCTGGGGATTAGGCAAACAACAGAAGCACAGACAACTTCTGCTTCATGTATTTTCCCTAGATAACTATTTCACCTACATCTGAAACACTATACCCCCTGGTAGACAGCCAAAGTACAAATTCCAGTGTGTGTGTTTAAAGTAAATTGTCTCTGGTTTACTCTTGTGTCGTGTACAAAGAATGAAGCAGAAGAAAAGTCGTGGAGATAGAATTACACTGTGATCTGTTAGTACGCTATGTACCAAATTACCTTTCCAACTTCTGTTTACTGCTTGGAAGAATAAAATATCTGTGTAAAACATAATGGAAGTTTAATATTCCCCATCTACAATGCGTTCAGCATTTCCTGGGATTCCAGAGTTAAATGTATTGATTTTTGTGAAAGGCTATTTGCTAAGCATATTTGCTGTGTGAAAGCCAAGGATCCAAACTGCTTTTGATTTATTGCTTAATGCACAAAAGTTAAAATGTGACCTAAAATTCAGTGGGGGTTATTTGTTTGAACTGTACCTATGATGGCTACTACTGCTACTGTTACATGTACAGAAATAGCCCAGAGACTATTAGAATGAAAGTAGGAGGACTGAATCTTTAAAACTAGAAATGTTGTTTAACTTTCGGCATAGGCCTGAATTGCCTTTCAGGCTATTCGCGTGCATTTTGTTTCAGCACTGACCCTGCTCCTGCAGTGAGTTCTGCACTCATGGACTGACTGTAAGACTGGGCCCAAGGTGTTTACTAAGGCTATGTCTAGATAACTCAAATTGCGCAGTGCATGTGCATATCTCTTGCTGACAGTTCTCCTCTGTCAGGAGAGGCTTTCCCAACGTTTGGCCCATCCACTCAGGACCATATGTCAGGAAACCCCCTTCTGCTGACACATCCCTTCTTCTTCATACACCTAGGAAGACCGGGATGTCAGCAGAATGCTCCCAACAGAAGCCTGCAGTTTAGACAAAACCAAAGAGAAGATACCTGAGAATACTAAGATACAATTGCTGTAATATTCATAATCACAAATTATGCTCAGAGTGTAACTCCTGCTAGATACAGTACTATTGATGCTAAAACCTTTTTGAAGAACTTTTTTCCTTTTGGGATGAAACTCTGCTTGCGCACAGTCCATTATTCATTTCATTGTTGTTTTGATCTGAAGAGAGTAATAGAAGACATTTTTGAGCTCTTGAAGAAGGAATGAAAATTTTTTTTCAACTAAAACATATAATCACTTTTTTTTGCTGACTTGTATATCAAAATCACTTAGGGCGTGTCTACACGGGCACAAATCTTTGAAATAGCCATGCTAATGGCCATTCTGAAGACTACTAATGAGGCACTGAATATTCAGTTCAGCGCCTCATTAGTAATCTTCGAAATAGCCGAAGACTTGTGCCTGTGTTGACACCGCCTAAGAGAAACTTTAGATGAGGCACATACCTAGTCTGCACCAAAAATAGTTATTTTCCGTTGTAAAGAAAGAAAGTTCTAAGTTAAAAAGCAAAAGTTACAAGAGTTGAAGTATAACATGAGCATGAGGCGTAGGGAATTCCTAAGACTTTTGCAGAGCCTAAGGCAGTATTTGTGTAAAGAAATCCAAATGCTACAGACATAAGTTATTGGATAAAATTGCTGAGCCAGAACTAAATCTGTGGTTCTTCAGCTGCAAAACTTTAGGTCCTGACCACATGAACTAAAAAGAGAACTTGTTAGTAGGCTGTAGGACTAAGCTGCTTATCCTAGGTGTGGGCTAGCACAGGAGTCAGACCCACACACACAGATAGAATCAGAGAACTGGAAGGGGCCTCTAGAGGTCATCAAGGCCAGTCCCTGGCACTGTTTGAAGGATGAAGCACCACCTAGACCACCCATGACCAATGTTTGTCTAACCTGCTTTTAAAAATGTCTAATGATGGCAATTCCACTACCTCCCTGGACAAATTACCCCGGTACTTACTCATCCTGACTGGAAGTTCTTCCTTATGTCCAACCTAAACCTCCCTTGCTGCAATTTAAGCCTGTTGCTTCTTATTCCATCATCAGAGGCTAAGGAGAATATTTTTTTCTTTCTCCTCCTTGTAACAACTTTTTAGATACTTGAAAACTGCTGTCAAAACCCCTCTCAGCCTTCCCTTTTCCAAACTAAACAAACCCAATTCTTCAAATCTTCTCTCAAGTCTATTTTCTAGAACTTTAATGATTTTAGTTGCTCTCTTCTGGACCCTCTCCAGTTGCTTCACATCATTCCTAAAATGCTGCCCAAAAATTGACACATTACTCCACTTGAGGTGCAATCAGCACAGAGAGGAAGAATTACATTTTGCATCATGCTTACAACCCTCCTGTTAATGCATCCCAGAAACATGTATGTATGTATGTTTGTTTTGTGTTGCTGGAACAGTGTCCCACCATATTCAGCTTGCTCATACTCACTATGACCCCTAGATCTCTTAGTGCCTGGCTGTATACAATGAATTGTGTAATGTGCCCTGGATGGAAGCTGGAGGCATGTAGGTAAGCATAGTGGTCCGTGGTTCTGGTATAGGATGGTATTTATGTGACCATCACTTATTTGCACAATACCACCCTATACTAAAAACCTGTGGACCACTTTGCTTACCTACATGCCTTCAGCTTCCATGCAGGGCACTATACGATCCATTGTATAGAGCCAGGAATGAAGGTACAATCACATTTGCTCAAATCCCTCAAGACAGAGACAAACATCTACAAGACCTTTACCAAGTTTTCCTGAAACTACAATGCCCACCTAAGGACGTGAAGAAACAGACTGACAGAGCCAGACATGTAACCAGAAGCCACCTGCTACAAGACAGGCCCAACAAGGAAAACAAGAGAACACCACTGGCCATCACCTACAGCCCCCAGCTGAAGCCTCTCCAGCTCATCATCTGTGATCTGCAAACCATCCTGGACAACATCCTTCACTGTCACAGAACTTGGGAGGCAGGCTTGTCCTCGCCTAGAGACAGCCTGCCAACTTTAAACAAATTCTCACCAGCAACTATACAGTAACTCTAAAGCTGGAACCAGTCCCTGCAACAAAGCTCATTGCCAACTGTGCTCACATATCTACAGCAGTGTTATCACAGGACCGGATATCAACTGTACCATCAGGGGCTCTTTCACCTGCACATCTACTAATATAATATATATGCCATCATGTGCCAGCAATGTCCCACTGCAATTTTCATTGGCCAAACTAGACAGTCTCTATGTAAAAGAATAAATGGACATAAATCAGACATCAGGAATGGTAACATACAAAAACCTGCAGGAGAGCACTTCAGTCTCCCTGGACACTCAGTAACAGATTTAAAAGTAGCCGTCCTACAGCAAAAAAATTTCAAAAATAAAATGCAAAGAGAAGTTTCAGAGCTGCAATTCATTGCAAATTTGACTCCATCAGCCAAAGACTGAACAGAGACTGGGAGTGATTGGCCCATTACAAAAGTAGTTTTTCCTCTGATGTTCACACCTCCACATTAGTGACCGACAATGGGCCACATCCCCCCTGACTGAACTGACTTGATTTCTCCTCTCTTGATGTTCGCAACTCTATGTTAACTGCTGCTGATGGGCCATATCCACCCTGACTGAATAGACCTTGTCAGCTCTGGCCCTCCCCTTTACTGAGATCCTCTCTTTAAATCCCTTCCGCTCATGCACCTGACGAAGCAGGTCTTTGCCCACGAAAGTTTATGCTCCAAAATATCTGTTAGTCTATAAGGTGCCACAGGACTTCTTGTTTTTCTTAGGTTAAAAATGCTCAGTTTATGTGTTTAAAAAAAAAAAAAAAAAAAAATTACCTTTTTAACTTTCAGCTCTTCAGATTCACCCTGCTATCTGAGAGTCATACTTTATTTACATTGTATACATCACTATGGGTAAAAAGATTCAAACCCTCTGGTTACAAGGTAGGGCAAACTATGCCCCTGGTTATACATGGGGTTAGATTTACGGCTCTATTTTATTGCGTGATAACCTCAGTGACCTTCTGGTTGAGGTATAGAAGTGCCACTGATTGGATTTTAGTAGATCAAATGCAGGTTGCACCTCTGAAAACCCGTATTCTCCAGTCCAGCAACATCTGGGGTCCAGCAGAACCACACCATGTTCCTGGACCAGAGAACCACAGGTTGGAGCCCCTGGTAGCAGAGCTGGGGCTTGAGCAAGTGTCTTCAGCAGCAGGAGCAGGGCCACACCCAGGGCTGGAGCCTTTGGTGGTAGCAGCGTGGTTGGGTCAGACTCCTCAGCTGGCAGCAGCGGGTTCCACAGGTGGGTCCAGATCCTGCAGCAGGGGGCTGCATCAGTCAGCATCCAGGCTGGGATTTAAGGCGGGGGGCTGGAATCATGGTAGCCAGCAAATCCCCTTGTTCATGACCAGTCACGTGAAATGAAAGAGAATTCAGCTCATCTCTTTTAGCTCTATCAGCTCTGAAGGACGAGAACAAATGTAGTAAAACCTTTGTTTTGGTGACTCTCCTTGGCAGATATAGCTCTGAATGCATGAAAGGAGCAAGTAATTGTGAAGAAGAGAATGGCGTTGTAATGCCTGGTGTTTCTTGGGAAGAATCGAGAGAGAGAGAGAGTGTGTGTGTGTATGTGTAAAATAAAGTGTCTGGAATGTTTGTGGAGTGCTAGTGGAGCTCTGAAGTATTGCGATTGCCAAGGAGCATGAAAATAGTTGATTCACTAGAAATCTAGCACAATGCTACTTAGAAATGATTGTCAGACTGGATGATAACACTAGAACTGCAACCAGCCGTGCCCCTAAGTAATGTGAAAATATGCCTGTGGCATGTTTCATAGGCTGTTGCTTATCTAGGTAGATTATTTCGTATACATTCCCTGTTTGTTGAGTTTCTGTTGGATAATTGGGTTTCAGAGGTAATTATCTGATATATGTTCTGTCATCTGGCCTCCTCTCTATGAAACGAACTGGTGACTACTAAAATCACAATGCCTCTTCTGGAGGTCGTGTTACTGCACCAGCATAATGGGCCACATACATCAGTGGACAGGGCAGGGCAGGGTTGGGGGCAAATTTAAGTGCAGACCCATGTATAACAAAGGCCATACAAGGCAGCTTATGTTGCACTAACTTAGCTGTGTAGACCAGGTCTGACTGATCAATGGCACTGTCCCTATGGGACTACAGGGGTCTGGGATAAACTCCCCCCTGCCCCAGACCTCGGCTGTGCTCCACCTCTTCCCTCCCCTCTTTCACCCCGTCATTCCCCTGCCCTTTCCCCAAGTCCTGCTTTGCCTCTTGCCACATGGTCTTACCCCCATTGCACCACTTCCTCCAAGCCACCTCCCCTGTGCAGTGTGACGTGGGGGGTTAAAGAAGGGAGATTGGGCACACCAGATTGAAGACACATCTGGACCTTTGAGAACAGAACAACTTGGGTTTTCTGTGATGTAATAGCAAAAGGGGCCTGATATCATAGGGGTCTGTTTACTTGGTGTCAGGAAGGACTGGGGTTTTCAAAGGAATTGTTGAATTTCTGTATTAAGGCTGGTGAAAGCCTAGGAAGTTGAGAAGCAGTGTGATTGTCTTTCCTGTTATTGGACAGTCTGCCCTGAAGTGGAACCCCCAGGGTTGAGGTAGCAAGGGGAGGGACAGAGAAAGTGTGTTAAACCTCTAATGTTTCAGTGGGTTTACAATGCACATTTAATAGCACTTTTATGTAGTCAGTTTCACTATTTCATCAGTCGAGTCAATCAAGTAGTTCCCTGTTTGTGGGGTCTGGCACATGACAATAGGAGAGAGAGAAATGCTTTAAAAATAAGAAAATATAAATGTAAAATTACAAAAATAGAGAGCCATGAGGGCAGGTATTATGTTTGAAACTACTTTTTATTCTTTTTTTTTTTTTTTTCCAAAATGATTGCATGTTGCTTCTCACCTTTGAAATGTTTGCATTTTTGGTTGTGCTTTAAATTGTTCACTTAGGCTATGTCTAGATTACAGGCTTCAGCTGGGAGCCCAGAAGTCTCCCAACAGAAGTCTGATGTTTCAGGAGCCTTCTCCCGACATCCTGGTTATCCTCATTCCACAAGGAAGAACTGAGGTGTTAGCAGAGGAGGTTTTCTTGATGTTTGGCCCCGTTTAGATGGGCCAAATGTCAGAAAAGCTTTTCCTGACGGAATTGTTGACAGAAGATACACAGATGCGTTGGGCAAATTGCCCATCTTTTGCTGAATATTCTCGGCAATCTAAACACTGCCTTAAAGTTTAAGGTGTTATAAATGACTAATTGTAATAATCAGTTGTTAATGTTGCTACTACTTGGCTAATCAGTTGTTCTTGCTAAAGTACAATGTGCAAACCATCTATAAGAAAAATACTGAAGTATTTTTGTAAATTATTGGTAAATGGGTCATATGATATAATACCACATTTTTAATAGCAGGTGAAAGTAATTGAGAACAAATTGCAATGACTGTAACCAAGGTAAAGTTTGAATGTTTAGAACTTCTTTCATTGGAAGTCCGTTCATAGGTAGAGTATTTTCTATGTTTCAGCAAGGCTGTACCTCTCTCTATTATAATATAATAGCTGTGTGCAAGGACACTGAGGTTCTGAGTCCTTCTAATGCTCTGCTTGATGTTTCATCCAATTTTGCAGCGTGTCTTCTGGATTTGAAGGTATGAAGGAACAGGAAATCTGCAACAAAATAATGACCAAAATGCTGGAAAACTATAATGCCTTTTTTGAGCTGGAGCACACAAAGAAGGATGATGAAAATCACGCATGTGAAGAGCTAGCAAGAATTATTTTAGTGAAAGTGAGTACCTGTAACATTGCCTTTTCCGTTCTGATGCAATACTGTGGTATGGGCAGGGCCACATAGGGTACATTCTAGAAATCTTCACAAGCTGGACTGCAAGCATTGGTGCTGTTATAATATATTTCTCTGGTACTGACCTACATATGCTGTTACCACCACTTATCTCTTCTAATGATTCTGTCCTTTAGCAGTTCCATTTTCTACTGTCATTTGCCTTTTGATGCCCCGGGAGTTTATTCTGTTTAACAGGTTTATTCTCTATTAAATTAACACCACTTGTGCCTGTGATTAAGCAGAAAACTTTTCTTATAATTCCATAAATAAATAAATAGGTGGATTCAGTAGTGGTGGGGGTGACTCAGATGGGTGTGCAAGACCAACAAATATAATGCCCAGGTCCACCTTTGCAAAAGTTCATTCACGCACTGACCCAAAACTTCATAGTTCCTCACTGTTGACCAGCAGTTAAAAAAAGGATCACTTTCCTGGAAAGGCTTGTACATGCAGCAGTTAGTTGTAGACCCATGGCCAATGCTGGGTGTTATTCACCGTCAGTCTGGTATGTCTTAACCAAACATTCAGGCAGAAGGAGTAGGAGGCACCTATTTGCTCAAAGCTGCATAAATACTTAATGGGCCCTTTGACAGAATGTGTTCTCTCATTCCTGAAAGTCACCTTCCTTATGTCCTGACAAAGGTTGCTAAACCTGCTGATTGTGTGATAAATTTTAGATGGCGCAATGGAACTTTAAAAAGGAATGATAATAAATTAGTTCAGTATGTAGGAGAAGGTCAAGGGGGTTCCAGATTACAAAAGCTCATGCGACTTCCAACTGTAGCAGCACATTGCTCCCTGTCACAGAAATACAATTACTTCATGGATTTATTGGTTTGCCCTGGGTCACATAGTCCAGCAACTTGCATGGGGTTTGTGTGCAAAGGCTAGTCTTCTTACAAAGCTCTTGGGTAATTCCCACGTACTTCTGGCTAGAGGGAGACTTACAGTAACTGCTGTGTTTGTACAATCCAAAGCGTTTGGTCTGGATTTACACCCTCATGCAAATCCTGTTGGACTCTGTGGTGTTGCGTGGACTATGAACCAGGACAGACTCTGGTGCAGCAAGCGTTGGCGACAATTTGAAATGCAAATATGCCAATGCAGGGTCCTGTTGGTTCATCCTAGGATGTCGTTTTCCGTGGTCTGCCAATCCTCACTCCACACAGAGAACAGCATCATTCACCAAAGTGTGAAATTTTGATGTGGGGTATTTCCACCGCCTCCATCCTTATCTGTATTGACACTGGCTGTGATTACCTTTTCATCCAGTCCTCTCTCCTAACATTGCAGCCCTCACCTTCCTAGTCGATTGTGCCAAGTTCTCCTCTCTCTTGCCCCTTCCTTCTCCTTCTCTCCTTCCTTGATTCTTCATACTTTAACCCCAACTTGTCTTTGTGTCCCAATATTAGGTTTGTGTAACAAAAGTAAAGCAAACATTGTAAAATAAACTAAAATCAATACCTGGGGCTATCAGGTAGTGGCCTCTCCTGCCTGTGTGTTATATGCTTTTCTCCACCCTTCTTGGTATATTTTTACCCTTGTCTCCTTTCAGGGCATTGGAACATGATTCTGTGGGAATCCTTTATTTTCACATGCTGTGAAGAGCCCAGGGGATGGGAACAGAGGGGTAAATAGGAGGAGAAAATTAATTTTAAACACATCAGTGTTGACAGAGAAAACTTCCTGTTGCAGAACGCAGGCAGGCACTAAATACCTTCAGCAAAGGCCTTTTGTGTTCTGCATGGTTCTGTGCTCCTATTTTGCTGCTGAAAAGTAGCATGGAAATCAGGAAACTATTCTTAGAGACTTAGAATATTTTTTGTTTTTCCTTCCCCTGTATCTTCCGTCTTTCAAAAGTGCATTTCAGACACACGGTTGCCAGCTGTCCTCACATCCTGCATACAGAATGCTTTAATTTTAGCAGAGGCTTCAGGCTTGTTCTAGGTGTTTACTGATGGAACATGATACAAGGGGATTATGGCTTTTATCTACCTTTCCCACTTTGGGACTTTAGCATCTTCCCCTAAACTTTGTTATGCTCCTCACCTGCTTGACCTCAAGTGACCCATGATGTCCTCTGCCCTGAGTATCTTAAGATCTTGCCAGATTGCAAATAAAATCTTCTGCTTCCTTAAAGAAAGGGCATATGCTCTTTTTAAAAATAAAAATGTGGATCATTCAACCAAGGGTATGCAAAAACCCACATGTGGTTTTTGAGTTGCATTTTGAAAAAAAACTTGAATGCAAAAACCATGCAAGAGGCAAGGCATTTAAAACTCAGCTCCTCATAGTTCTATTGTACAAAAGTGCAAGAGTTTTGAAAAAAGTGTGCGTTTTGGATTAAATCAAATGTAAATAGATTTAGAAAAGTTACTCCCCAATGTTGTAGCAGTGTGAAATATCAAAGGGGAGATTGGGATTCTTGCTATGTGCTACAGTGGGGCAAGGACCCAAGGAGCACCTTCATGCCAGCATGTGATTCTTCTCCTCTCTCACACATGGGCAAGGATGGAGACAGGCATTGGTTCCTCCCACTCTATGCTCAGCCCCCAGCACATAGGAATGTAAGCTGTGCTTCAGAGCAGGCCTACACCAGTGGAGAAATTAGACCTAAGGTATGCAACTCCAGCTACGAGAATAGCATAGTTGGAGTTGGTGTGTCTTAGGTCAAATTTCTCTGCTATCCCTACAGTGGGAGAATGACTGGCTCAATGGTAAGGAGTACTGGAGTTAACAGGGGCGCTCTTAGTGTTCGATTTAGCCGTTCCATATTAGACTTGCTAAGTCAAATCCCAGAAGATCAACCTGGTGCTAAGTATAGACAGGCCCTCAGAGAGTTCTGACTTCCCCCAATCAGTAGGGAAGCAGGGACTGACTGAAAATTTTCCGTCTTAAAATTCAGTCTCTACTTTGTTTCTGGGGTAGCCCCACTCTATACTGCCTATTACTCAGGCAATTTTATAAGATTATAATCTCAAAGCAAAGAAGAAATTGTCCAGGCTGTTACGCCTTAATTTTGGGTACTGTTCAATGACCTTGAGTGTTTCTGGACCATTATCTTATAATGGCATAATTATTAAATTGAGGGTGACTCCTTTCTGTGGTATTTGCTAATTTAGAGATAATTAGAGATAAGATAGTAGAGTAGGCACATATTAACAAAAGGGTTATGTATTCGAAAGAGATATATCTATCATGTCGCATACCTCTGATTTACAGGGGCAATAAAATAAAACCTTAGTGCACCCTACTGATTTCTGCATTTCTGTCAGGACTACTTATCCTTTACAATCCATCCAGGAGAGGGGACAGTATAACTGGACTGCTGTTTATGAATTGTGCTGCAAGTGTGGGTGTGCTAAAAGGAAATGTTACTTGTGCTTTACAGCAGAATTCTTAGGGTGTTTTAGATACGGTTTTGACTGAGTTGTGTCACATTGAACTGAAAAATAACACTCATAATTAAAATATAAAGCAGTTCCTCATTTCACTATTGCCATTTTGTCACCTGACCTTTCAATACACTGGTTTGAAAAAAACCTGCCCAATAATAATTCTTCCTTCCATTTTTATCTCATGTCTTTCTTTCTAGAGGATCTCAAAGTGCTGTTCTAACTTCAACTATCTGAAAGGAAGGGGGGTTCCAAAAAGGATGGAGAGAGGTTGTTCTCCAAGGTGACAGATGACAGAACAAGGAACAATCGTCTTCAGTTGTGGTGGGGGAGGTCTAGGTTGGATATTAGGAAAAACTGTTTCATTAGGAGAGTGGTGAAGCACTGGAATGGGTTACCTAGGGATGTATATAGAATCTCTTTCCCAAGAGGTCTTTAAGTCCTCGCCTAACAAAGCTCTGGCTGGCATGATTTAGCTGAGATTGACCCTTTCAGCAGTGGGTTGGACTCAGTGATTTTCTGAGGTCTCTTCCAACTGTATAATTATAGACAGTCCAATAATAAACAACTAGCCATTGTTATCCAGCCATATCTGTGATGAAATGTGACTACTGATTAGCAGGGATCAGCATGGTTACCCAATGGTTATGGACTGGAAGTGAAGAGAGAGGAAGGAGCATTTTCGCAAGAAGGTTGCAAACTTAGTGAGGAGACTTTTAAACTAGGTTCACTGGGGGACAGTGACCAAAACCCTGAGAGCAGAAAGGAACTTGGAGTCTGGGAAGAAATGCAAAGAGGAATGTACAACAAAAGTGGACCCCTGGTTCGAGTAGAGAGGGCAGGGAGATCGACTGGTTATCCAAGCTGTTTGTACACCAATGCCAGAAGCCTGGGTAACAAGCAGGATGAATTAGAAGCCCTGGCCCAGTCCAAGAACTATGACTTGATTGGGATAACAGAGACTTGGTGGGATGACTCACATGACTGGAGCGCTGTCATGAAAGTGTATAAACTGTTCAGGAAGAACAGGCAAGGGAGAAAAGCAGGAGGGGTTGCACTTTATGTAAGAGAGCACTATGTTTGCTTGGAACTCCAGTACATAGAGGGAGAAAAGCCTGTTGGGAATCTATGGGTCAAGCTTAGTGGTGTAGGCAGCACTGGAGATGTGGTGGTTGGTGTTGCTACAGGCCGCCAAATCAGGATGATGAGGTAGATGAAGCCTTTTTTGGGCAACTGAGAGAAGCTTCCGGATCACAGGCTCTCATTATCATGGGGGACTTTAATTACTCTGACATCTGTTGGGAGACCAGTATGGCGGTACACAAGCAGTCCAGGAAGTTTCTGGAGAATGTTGGGGATCACTACTTGGTACAAGAGCTGAAGGACCCGACCAGAGGTCGTGCACGGCTCGACCTGCTGCTTACAAACAGGGAGGAACTAATAGGGAAGGTAGAGGTGGGTGACAACCTGGGAAGCAGTGATCATGAAATGGTAGACTTCAGGATCCTGACCAAAGGAAGGAAAGAGAGCAGTAAATTACACACCTTGGACTTCAGAAAAGCAGACTTTGATTCTTTCAGGAACCTGATGGGCACAATCCCCTGGGATGCTACCATTAAGGGAAAAGGAGTCCAGGAAAACTGGTGGTATTTTAAGGAAGCCCTATTGAAGGCACAGAAGGAAACCGTCCTGATGTGCAGCAAGAGAAGTAAATATGAGAGGAGACCAAACTGGCTTACTGGGGAAATCCTTGGAAAACTTAGGCACAAAAAGGGAGCTTACAAAAAGTGGAAACTTGGACAGATGTCTAGGGAGGGATATAAAGGTATAGCTCAAGAATGTAGGGCAGTTATCAGGAAAGCGAAAGCGCAACTGGAATTGTGACTCGCAAGGAATGTGAAGGATAACAAGCAAAGTTTCTAGAGGCATGTTAGCAAGAAGAAGGTGATCAGAGAGGGAGTGGGGCCCCTACTGGATGAGGGAGGTAACCCAGTGATAGATGATGTAGGGACAGCTAAAGTACTTAATGCTTTCTTTGCCTCTGTCTTCACAGACAAGGACAGCTCCTGGACTAATGCGATAAGATGCACTGTGGGATGAAGGTGAACAGACTTCGGTAGGGAAAGAACAGGTTAGGAGCTATCTGAAAAAGCTGAACGTACATAAATGCATGGGCCCAGACCTAAGTCATCCGAGGGTTCTGAGGGAGTTGGCATAGGTAGTTGATGAGCCCTTGGCCGTTGTCTTTGAAAAGTCGTGGAGATCGGGAGAGATCCGGGATGATTGGAAGAAGGCAAATGTAGTGCCCATCTTTAAAAAAGGGAAGAAAGATGATCCAGGGAACTATAAGCCGGTCAGTCTTACATCAGTGCCTGGAAAAATCATGGAGGGGCTCCTCAAGGAAGTCATTCTGAGGCACTTGGAGGAGGGGAAAGTGATCAGGAATAGTCAGCATGGATTCATGAAGGGCAAGTCATGCCTGACCAATCTGATTAGTTTCTACGATGAGATAACTGGCTCTGTGGATACGGGAAGGTCAATGGATGTGATTTATCTTGACTTTAGCAAAGCTTTAGATACAGTCTCCCATAATAATCTTGTCAGCAAGTTAAAGGAATGTGGATTAGATAAATGGATGGTGAGATGGATAGAAAGCTGGCTAGAGGGTCAAGGCCCAGTGGGTAGTGATCAACGGCTCGATGTCAGGATGACAGTCGGTTTCTAGTGGCGTGCCCCAAGGTTTGGTTCTGGGTCCTGTTCTGTTTAACACATTTATCAGTGACCTGGATGAGGGGTTGGATTACACCCTCAGCAAGTTTGTGGATGACACTAAGCTAGGGGGAGAGGCAGATACACTGGAGGGTAGGGATAGGATCCAGAGTGACTTAGACAAATTGGAAGACTGGGCCACAAGAAATCTGATGAGGTTCAGTAAGGACAAGTGCAGAGTCCTGCACTTGGGCCAGAGGAATCCCAAGCATTGTTGCGGGCTGGGGTACAACTGGCTCAGTAGTAGTTCTGCAGAAAAGGACCTGGGAGTTGTAGTGGATGAGAAGCTGGACATGAGTCAACAGTGTGCCATTGTAGCCAAGAAGGCTAATGGCATATTGGCCATGTCTACACTAGCCCCAAACTTCGAAATGGCCACGCAAAGGGCCATTTCAGAGTTTACTAATGAAGCGCTGCAATGCATATTCAGCACTTCATTAGCATGCGGGCGGCCGCGGTGCTTCGAAATTGATGCGGCTCGCCACTGCGCTGCTCCTCCCAACGGGGCTCCTTTTCGGAAGGACCCCGCCTACTTCAAAGTCCCCTTATTCCCATGAGCAGATGGGAATGAGGGGACTTCAAAGTAGGCGGGGTCCTTTCGAAAAGGAGCCCCGTCGGGACGAACCGCACGGCAGCGAGCTGCGTCAATTTCGAAGCACCGCGGCCGCCCACATGCTAATGAAGTGCTGAATATGCATTTCAGCGCTTCATTAGTAAACTTCGAAATGGCCATTTGAATGGCCATTTCGAAGTTTGGGGCTAGTGTAGACGTAGCCATTAAGTTGCATCAAGAGGAGCATTGCTAGTAGATCCAGAGAAGTGATGATTCCTCTTTATTTGGCTTCGGTGAGGCCGCATCTGGAGTACTGTGTCCAGTTCTGGGCCCCCAATTATAGGAAGGAAGTGGACACACTGGAGAGGGTCCAGCGGAGGGCGACCAAAATAAATAGGGAGCTGGAGCATATGACCTATGAGGAACGTTTGAGGGACTTAGGACTGTGTAGTCTGCAGAAGAGAAGACTGAGGGGAGACTTGATAACAGCCTTCAGCTTACTGAAGGGAGGTTGCAAAGAGGCTGGAGAGAGACTGTTCACAGCTGTCACGGATGGCAGAACACGGAACAATGGTCTCAAGCTGCAGTTGGGAAGGTCCATGTTGAACATTAGGAAAAACTTTTTCACTAGGAGGGTGGTGAAGCATTGGAATGGTCTGCCCAGGGAAGTAGTGGAGTCTCCATCCCTGGAGGTGTTTAAGTCTCGCCTTGACAAAGCCCTGGCTGGGCTGATCTGATGGGTTTGGTCCTGCCTAGGACAGGGGGCCGGACTTGATGGCTTTTTTAGGTCTCTCCCAGCTCTGTTGTTCTATGATTCTATGAATGCCTATTCAGTTTGAATAGCTAAGGCAGGGGTCAGCAACCAAAATAGCAAGAGGAGCCATTTTTTTTCAATTTGTCTAAAAAAGCTCAATAATTCAAGAGCCACAGTGCATGTGAATGCAAATCTGTTCTTAATAAATAACATTAAACCATACCTTTGGTAGCCCCTATTTTAAGAACAGTGCACCCACAAAGATTTGTAATGTGATATGATTACTGCAGGACACTCCTCAAATTGTTACGTATTCTATTACCTCACCCTTTATGTGCGTGTTGTGCCACTGTGTTCTTGACTTTCACTCCCAAACCTCTCTGTGCAGAGGATGCTAGGGAGAGTTATCCAACATTTCGAGATCACATATCGTTTGCTATTTAGATATGAGTTGTTCGCTTTTGGGTCTTTAGATGTGTACTGTTTAGCCAAATAAATCTGAAGGGCTTTTTTTCTTTGCAATTATAGCATCGGGACCTCAAAGAAGTCCTTAAAAAGATGCATGCGGCTCTGGAGATGCAGGTTGCAGACTCCTGTGCTTGGGGAATCTAGGCAGGCAAAGTATAATTACCCCAGTGAGAGCCTGGCCAGGTTATTATGCCTACCAAAATATAGTGGGATTTTTAAATTCCCAGAAGCCATCAAGACCTCAATCTGATAATGTATTTCAGGTGACAGAGGATTCCCCCTGTAGAAGGATGCCTCCCAACAATATGCTGGGACCTTGGTTGAGTGCTGACTTGGACAGAAAAGTGCAATCTGGCTCCTATCCCCACACAGTTTTTCCCTTTGGATGTCTCCCACACCAGTACTGTTTTAGCAGAGCACTTTAAATGTGTCATAACTGACCAGCTGAGAGCACAGAGGGTGTCATTACATGTGAGTGCCTGCTTTGAACCATAACAGCACCTGCTTAGGCAGTTGGTTGGAGAGGGTTTGATGTTGTTCTTCCTTTCACTACAGGAAACGTTGCAAAGCCAGGCAACTGTTCTTTTCTTCCCCTTTTAGTGCCAGAGCAGCCAGGCCCTTTTTGCTGGGATGCTGTTATCAAATTACTGGTCATCTCTGGGTACATTCCAATGAGTATCAGGGGAGGGGAAGGCAGGAGATTTAAAACTGCAGAGTCGTATGAAAACACGTCTCCTGCCAGCGTTTTATGTGGCATGTATTTCTTTTTCCTTTATCCATTTCTATTGATCAGCTAAGTGGGTCCCCTTCACATAGGAGGTTAGCTGACAAAATAGATTTCTGCACTTAGTGCTTGAAATCACAGCAGTGTTTTCACAAAAGTGTGTGTATGCTGCTAGCACAGTGTTATTGTCAGTGCTGATCTGTAAGTGCTTGTGTTTTTATGGAGCAGGTGAGGGAACTATCCGGTCCAATTGTGTTTGGAAATAAAATCATTTGCTGCCTGATCCTCGTGGTGCTGAGAATTCTGGGCCTACTCTAGCAAAGCAGAGTACTTCAGCATGTGCCTTATCTTAAAAAGAGGAGTGATCTCATTGTCTTCAATCTTAACCATGTGCTTAAATATTTAATTGGGTCAGGCCAGAGGGCTGAGCTCCTTATAGAATCAAGTATGTTATCTCCAGGTAGAACAATGAAGTTGCATATTCAGAAATAGTCGGTCTAACTTTTCTACTATTGTTGTTAGTGATAAAACTCCATTTTTGCTTTGTGCTTCTGCAAATCCCACGTGGAGGTAAGTGGAAAACAAAATATCTTGCATGAAGCAATTTTTAAAATGATATTCTTTCTCCCTTTCCTCAGTCATCTTCTCACAAGCATCTAAAACAACCTAATCACTTCTGTGGCAATGGCCAAAAAGAGTTGCCCAGAACAGTCCCAGAGAATGATTGGTGAAGTCCCTCTCTTTCCTCCATAATTTTAATCAACTCCTCTTCTGTCTCACTCCTCGCTGTTGAGACACTGGACATTAGACATGTAACAAATTCAAGAGAGTTGTTCTTTCAAAGGACAAGAAAAGGACCCATGTTTCCAGTACCAAATGCATCTCTTGCACTTGGGAAGCTTTAGAAATTCTGAACCGCTTCCTTGTGTTTAAGTCCAGTTGAATATTTTTCAGTGCCATTCTAACATTCTGCTAAGCTAGCATCTTCTGAAGGGCTCCATGTTGGCCTAATTCTTCTCCCACTGAAGTCAGTGGGAATTGATTCTGTTTGAAAATCCCAGTTCAAGGCTATTGTAGCCTTGATGGACCATATAGTCTGTTTTTTCCCCCCTCTATATTACCATATTTGGCCATGACAAGAACAGGTCTTTCCCATCTGGCCCAATGAGCAATCAGCATTTGTGACAGATTCAAAGAAAGAGAGCAGAAAGCAGTGTGGGGGGAAAAGCAACGTGGATATCTTTCTTGGGCTTTCTGGGTAAAGTTTCCTTGTGTTAGTGACTATGGTGCTTCAAAGTTGTCCGCCAATGAGCAGATGGGCATATTTCTAATAGGAGCAAAAAATGATTCAGCCAGGATGACATTTTAAGATGAGCACAGACAGGAAAGGAGCAATATGAGATGTGTAAGGGAAAGTTCACAAGCCTCCAAACCCTTAGTCTACAGTAGCTTGTGGAATGCCAAGGGAGGGAACAGTATGCTATTATGTTTAGTCTATGTGTAAGTCAAGCAGGAGTGGGAAAGATCAGATGGTCTTCAAAGAATCATGCATATAATTTTGGCATCTCTTTCTGATGCTCTTGACTCAGCATCTCTAAATATTTTTAATTAATTGTATTACTGTAGTTCCTGAAAGCCCTCTTAATGGATCAAGAGCCCATTGTACTTATCTAAAACAGTTGATAAATCTAAAAAGGTATTGTTAATATATAAAAATTCATTTCAGTGAATTCAGCTGAAGCACTTGCTAAATTATGAAGCAAGAGATAGTGGTGTCACTAAAGTTAGGTCTGCACAACGAAGTTTTCTTGGCGTAGCTTTATTGATTAGGAGAGTTAAAATCACATCCCTAATCATCATAGCTATGGTCCTTCCCTCCAAGTAGACAAAGCTCAAAGCAAAGTATAACTTGCTGGTACTGTTTGTGTCACTGGGGGCACTACTGTAACTGGCCCTTAATATAATCCTGAATACACAGATCTGCATAAACACACATTATGACAAATTTGGCTGCACCATATTTATTTATACAGAATCTCACTGTGAAGTGATTGTTTGTTTAAATGCAGCTTATTGTGAGAATAAAACACAGTACTTAAAGTATAGCACATCTCAGCTATGATTGAATTGCAAATTCAAATTCAGTGCTATGATTGATAGCAAATCTTTTTCACCCTTCCTCCTTCCTTCCATCTCTATTTGTTGAGTACTTCTCTCTAGACAACTGCCAAATTTTTGTCGCTGAAATCTTCCAGGAGCTTTGCGTGTACTGGGCTCCCCGTTGAATATATCAGCAGACATAGCTTGGTAGTTGTGTTGAGTGAATAGAAATAGTTATTCGTGTGTGTGTGTGTGTGTGCGTGCGTGTTGAGTTTTAAATATTTTATTGTCCCTTTATTTTTGGGGTTTCTCCTTATATTAGGCCACTTGTGAGCAGTCCCTGCCTATCAGTCTGGCAAGAGCTTTGGAAAAAGAGGCACTTAAGTCAACGCCACGAAGCAAGGTACAGTAAAATGGGTATATTAGCAGACACATTGTTCTGTTGTTCAGTTTCCGTGTCAGATGGACAAGAAGAATTTGGGACATAAGGGCGCTGAGAGTTTTCATGTTGCCAAGATCCCATTGGTTCTCTTCTTCAGATTCCTCAGTCTTCATGCTGTTTCTCATTAACTGATCAGTCAAGTTTCATGGGAACCTGGTGTGATAGGAATGTATTCTGACCATTTTAAACTTGGATCAGCTTGAGGCCATGTTTAGAAGAAGGGCACGTTACATGGAGGCAGACCTGCTCCAGGCAGGTAGCGTAGATATTTTTCACTTTGGGGAGTTCACTGGATTTTGGATTATGGCATTTCGATCTATGTTATTTTAGGGTGAGGTTTTCGAAAGTCCTTAGCATTGATGCAACTTTCCTTCCATTGTAGTCAGTGGCAAAACTACCACTGACCTCAGTGGAAGGAGCATTCAGCAGGCACTGTGTGCTTTTGAAAATGTCAGCATTAAATATGATTAAATAGACTGTAATGGCACACCAGCCTCTGGTGGGGTCAGAGTGGAGTCATACCATCCCACGGGCAGTATGGGGAGGTGCAGTTGTTCCCAGGGCTCCCAGTGTATAGGCCAATCATAGTTTCTGCACTCTTCTTTAAGACTTACACTGCACATCTGACAAGTATTAGAGAGGTAGCTGTGTTAGTCTTAGATGCATTAGATGCATCTGATGAAGCAGGTCTTTGCCCACGAAAGCTTATGCTCCGAAATATCTGTTAGTCTATAAGGTGCCGCAAGACTTCTTGTTGTTCTGCACATCTGGACATTTCTGCTGGTTGATGAGAAGAAGGGAGTGGACCTCTTGCCCCATATCTACTGGACTACCATACCTCTTTAGGCTGTGGCTTGTGCCTCAAGGCATTCTAGAAGTGAGCAGTCCATCTTCTCAACACAGTCCAGTAAATGCAGCTCTGACTGGCTCCCAGGCAGGTAGCACAAGTAGGGACAAGATCTCTCCCCATCTGTTACACACTTTGTGTCTTCTACCAGGTTTACCAGGAGTGGCCAAACTGTGGTTCCTGAGCCACTTGTGGCTCTTTTACAGTTAAAGGCCGGTTCTTGGAGCCCTCACCCTCTCCTCAATTCCTTCAGTTGTCAGACTGGGGCAGGGGAGGAGCGCAGTACATTTGCCTTACAGCAGGGCTGTGCGGTAGGGGCCCCTGCCCTGTGGGGAGGGATTGTCTCAGGGCTTCCACCCGACAGGGTGTGTCTGAAGGGGATGAGAGGCTCAGCAGAAGCAGGGCTGATACCCCAAAGTCTCTGTGGGCTTGACCCTCTGCTTGGCAAGTTTCTGCTATTGGGTGTGTACTTGGCTTTTAAATCAGCTGCACAATTTCTACTTTTTCAAGGCTGGTTCAAAGCCAGAGTAACATGAGATGCTTGGCTGGAGAGCCTGGATTTCTCTCACACCTAGGTCATTCTTTTCTTTGAGATCACATTCTATTTATGGATTACTTTACAGTAAACAATTCAGAAAGAACAATACAGGTTCTTAGTGCTGATCCCAGCTTTGCTCCCCTGTACGCCTAGCTTTCTCATAAGTTGCAAATATTAGCCATGCATTTTCTTTGGCGATATTTGTGTGTTTAATTTAATTTTGATGCTGGTATATCATTTGGCACACCTGTGAGGGCATGTCTGCACTGTAATGTAACATCAGGGATGGAGTGACTTGAGTCAAATGAGCTTGGATTTTGCAACCCAGAGCTTGCATGTCTACACTGATTGTTAATGCTGTTTTTAAGAATTTTCTAACCTGGGCTTCAAACTGTATTTCTTCTGTGCATGCTGCAGCATTCAGACCTGAGTCAGTCCAGCCATATCCCAGACTCCCTTGTGCCCTCCAGAAATGTAGTTGTTCTGTCCTTTTGACTTTGGTGAATGTGCCTTACCATCCTCCACATTACAGGAAGTTTGAACAACCTGCCAACACATGGTGCCAAGAAATCATTCTTGGAATATCTCCTAGATCAAAAATGACCTCAGCTGCAGACTATCATAAAAAAGGGCAAATGATTTCATGCAGAGTCCTCCAGGCAGCCCTGGACATGGCCGATACAGTGGCTCATAGCCTGGCCTCTGCTGTGGTCATGTGGTGAGCTTCCTGGCTGCAGGCTTCAGGAATCCCAAAGGAGCTGCAGATGAAAGTGGAGGACTTTCCATTCGATAAAACTCACCTGTTCACTGCAAAGACTGGTGAAATTTGACATATGATGAAAGGCTCTGGTACGACTCTCCCAAACCTCAGCATGTACACCCCACCAAAGAAACAAAAGAAATATACTCCTGATCAGAAGCCAAGAGAGGTTTACCGATACCATCAAAGACCATTCGACACCAAACAAAAACATAGACCTCGGAGATGAAGGGCACAGCCATCTCACACCACAGTGTCTCAGCGGTGTACCTCCAAGCAACAATTCTGAGACGTAGGTTGAGGGTCTGAGATATCTCCTAACAACAGGGCCAGAAACAACACCCACAACACATACTCAGTTTGCCAACTGCCTGCACCCCTTTTTCCTCCAAAGGGCCGGTGGTATGGTGGACCAGTGGGTCCTGGAGATTGTCCAATCAGGCTCTTCCATCCCTTTCATAGCCAGCTCACCCACTTTTCCCTCCCCTCTTCAGAGATTCCTCTCATGAAAGCGTCTTACAATTGGAAGTTCAACATCTCTTACACGTATGAGCGGTGGAGCCAGTTCCACTGTCCTACCATCGGAGAGGTTTTTGCTTGAATTATTTCCTCACCCAGAAGAAAGCTGGGGACTGGAGATCCATACTAGATCTCAGAAACCTAAACAATTTCATCCTCAATCAGAGATTCAGAATGGTCACACTCACAATGATTATTCTAGCACTTACAAATGAGGTTTGGTTCTTAGCCCTCAGCCTTCAGGATATGTAGTTTTATATAACAATCCACCCAGAACATAGTTGCTTCCTACACTTCACAATAGGCACAGATCATTATCAATATCGGGTCCTTCCCTATGGGTTATCTGCAGCTCCAGGGTCTCCTCAGAGATGCTGGCAGTGGTAGTAGGACAACTCTGATGCCAGGACATGGTCATTTTCCCCTACTTACAAATAAGTGCATGCTCAAGGCCACCACATATGACGAAGCACTTCAAACCTCTATGCAACTGTTTCAAGACTTGACCTTGAGAGCAGTTTCCAGATAGCCATGCTGGCACCAACCCAGTCATTGCAGTTCACAGAAGTCCTACTGGACTTCATGCAAGCCAAGGCAATATTGCCCCAGCACAGACTCAATACACTATGTACCCTAATGGATACAGTCAGCTGCAGTTCCTTCTCTATCGCCAGAACCTGCCTCCAAATTTTTGGGCTCGAGCAACATACGTGGTCCAGTTTGTGAGACTTCACAAGTGATGCCTACAATCCTGGCTGGCTGCAATATATGTCCCTTCCTGCAACATCATCAGCAAAAGGGTATCATTACCACCACGTGTGCTCTCTTACCTTCAGTGGTGGACAAACTTGCAAAATACTCTGCAAGGGGTACCTTTTTATTGACCAATCCCAATTACTGTTATAACTACAGATGCTTCCCTTCTGGGCTGGGGAGCTGATCTGGGGGATGAAATCATCCAAGGCAAATGATGCTTCCATGAATCCACATATACCATCAAGGTACTACAACTGAGAGCTGTATGCAATGCATGAAAACACTTCTTCCCTCTAATGCAAACCAAACCCACCTGTATTCTCATGGACAATACAGCATGCATGTATTGTATCAATCAGCAAGGGAGAGTGTGATGTAACTCCCCAAGTGCAGAAACAGTGAAGCTATGGAACTGGTGTATTTGCTACAGCATCACACCTATGGCAGTCTACTTACCAGATTCTCTCAACATCGTAGTGGACAATCTCAGCTGACTTCTTGCAGAGCAACATGGATGGGAGATAGACACTGCCATCATCCAAAAAAATTTTGGCAAGTGGGGATAGCCCCAAAGTAACCTATATTCAATGCTCCACGATTGCAAATGTCACCAGTTTTGCTCTAGAGCTGGCTTGAGCAAGAGCTCACTAGTAGGGTGACAATCCATCCCTTTTTGGCAGAACAGCCCCGTATTTCAGGAGCCAGCAAGACATCTTGAGTTATTTTAATAAAGGGTTCTGGTGTACATACACACGTGACAGGTCACAAGAAGAGGCTGATATCGTGCTGGTCATCGGTATCGCTGTGAAACACATATGCGATGGTGTGTAAGATATTACTTATATACACTGAAAAGCACGCTTGTAAAGGTTGTGGTTAATGACTGGTCTCCAGGAAAGGCAAGAAACAGGATTTCTGTCAGACAAGAAATGTTTATCTACTTAGGTTTAAATAAGTATTTTCATGATGGGTCTCCTCTCACCAGTCTGAACTGAAAGCTAACTGAAGACTGTGAAAACTTCAAAAAGATGAAAACGTAACAGAAAAGTAAACTGTGGAGTATGGACGGGACCTACCTTGAGGGGCACATCAAAGGTTTGAGCTAGTGTACTTGAGGGACAAAGAAGGCACCCTGACATCCTTCACGTAAGTCGTAAACGGGCAGTGAGTTTGCTTCATGAAAGTGGCGTCTCAGCCAGACTTGGTTGAAAACTGCTGAGAAATTGGGGTGAGAGAAGCTTCTTTAGACAGGTAGTAACTTGTTAGTTAAGGTTAGTGTCTAGACCAGGGGTCAGTAATCCCTGGCGCATGTGCCAGGAGTGGCACGTGAGCCAATTTTCATTGGCACACAAGGCAGGTGCTCAGTCCTGCCCCTATTCCCCCACACAGCTGGGAGCTTGCTCAAAACCATACCACCTGTGGCTACCAATCTCCACCTAAACGGTAAAGCTGTGCATCTTTGTTTTTTAATGAAGCTGTTGTAAGTAGGTACTATTAGTGCCTTTAAAAACTATCACTGGTACTCGGACTGTACATTGAGGTCAAAAGGTCAAATTTTGGCACTCTGCCTCGGAAGGGTTGCTGACCCCTACTCTGGATGCATGTTATGATTGTATTTATACTTCACAGTTGTTTTCTGATGTTCTTAGTGGCTATCTCTGAGTCTCTGTTCTTTGATCATAGCTATATTTACAGTGAAAGTAAAGATGAGATTAAGTGCTTTGATGGTAAGCAAAGTGATAATCCTATAATGACTCTTCCCAGCTGGTGTGTTTTGCTCCTTTGGGAACAGCTGGCCTGGTTATTTGGAGAGGGTCCTGCGGATGGCATGGGAAATGCTCAGAGGACTTGGAGGTCGGTGTGTGCCTACTGCTGACCCCTGAAGAAACAGCAAGACTGTGAGGACCTGGAAGATAATGCTTTTGTTGCCAGGAGACTGGTGGTTTCAGGAAGCTGACCCATCCCAGTTGCAGAAAAGATTTCCTTATGCAAAGGGAAGGTGGTGATGAGGTGCTTGTCAGCCTCAGTACCTCTGGGAAGCATTACAGCCTCCTCTTTAGGAGTACAGAAAGCTAGGATTGCTGCACTGCACCTAATCTTCAGTCTGTAAGATCTGTTTCCTTACTTCTAAACTTGGCCAATGCCTGATGCTTCACTGGAAGATGGAAGAAGCCCCATAGTGCATCCATCCAGTTGTAAAATAGTATCAGTACAGACTGTGAATTGATACCTTCCTCAATGATCAGTTAATGCTCTGAGGGGAGAGATTTATTCTCCTTAATTTCACATGCATCAACACAGATTTTTATGTAACTCATAAAAGTATCCAGCTTCTTTTAAAATCCAGGTGCAGTTAGAGGCCTCTGTGATGGTGCTGGGGACACCGACTCGCTGAATCCAATCTGTGTGACGTGGTATTTCCTTGTGTTAATTCTAAACGATTCTACTTCTAATTTCACCCTGGAACTCTTTGTTCCCACATTTTTGGACAACCCCTCTTGCTTTAACCAGAGCAGCTTTCCTTTATGTGCATTCCGTGCGAGATCAGTATGCATTTCGACTCACAAAATAGCTATCTCTGGATTAAAATATATGTACTCTTGTTCTCTTAAACAATGCATGCTCTCAGGGTAGTGGCCAACAGACTTTGCTAGGCCCTGGGCAGGGCTGAGGCCAAGCCTTGCTCAAGCTGCCTTTTAGCACTGCTTGGAGTGTGCTGTGAAGGGCTTCAGCGGTGGTTTAAAGAACCTGGAGCTGTGGCCACTGCCATTTCGGCTGTAGTGGAAATGGTGAGTGGAGATCCAGACCCTTTTTTACACACACACACACACACACACACACACACACACACACACACACACACACACACACACACACACACACACACACACACACACACACACACACACACACACACACACAGAGAGAGAGAGAGAGAGAGAGAGAGAGAGAGAGAGAGAGAGAGAGCGCCTCCATAGCCCCTTCCTCTGTGTCCTACACACACACATCCCTGTTGGGGTTGCTAAGAAAGAGGGTAGGAGTTGATCAGCAGGCCTGTTTTGGGGCAAAGAGGGGAAGATGCCAGAGAGGCAATCATAGCATTAGCACTCATGCTTCGAAAGCTCCTACGCAGATCCCGTATAGCCATAGCCTTTCACCTCTTAATATGCTGCAGCACATGCACGCTGTAAATCTCTGTAGGGAAGCATTGCTCACCTTCCTGACGTCCCAGAGATTGGTCGTAGCAGTTAAGTCTTTGCAGAGGGTCAGGCCTACGCCTGTCTTTGTCATGTATCTTTTGAGGTCCTGTTTCATCAGTGAAAAGGTTATCAGCACAGAGATGTTAGATGTTTCACTTTTCCATAAACAAACCTTGCTGTTTGGGAGGCCCTTGGATTATCGGTAGCTTTGTACATCAAGCAACATTAAGTAGTTTACTCTTTTAGAAAGATTTATGGTCATGGGCTCAGCTTGGTGTGAGGCTTATGCACTAGCCTTAATTCCAGCAGGCAGCCATCCCCATTTGGGACAGTTAATGTCATTCCAGGAAAAAAAAAAAAAACCCCCCCCACACACGCGTGTGCACACATCTTTTTCTCTAGTGCAATCTGCAGCAACTCCTCATTTTAACATGATTAATGTGTTCTGGTGGATGGGATTGCAGGAGGGTTGATAAGAAGCTATGAGAGGTTGACAAAAATTGTGAGTTCTCCAGCATCTCTGCACAAGTTAAGGCATCTCCCAAAGCGAAAATCAAGTGGCCTTAAGCAAAAATGAGAAACACTGCCCAAAAGTCAGCCCAATGGAGGCCAAACTGTTGCCTATAAGAGAAGTTGTTTGTAATTAGTGAGGAATGTGTTCTCTCTTTTTTTTTTTTTTTTTTTTTTTTTTTGCAAGAGTAAAAGTTACCTGCAGAAACTTGCCACATAGTGCTAGGGTTGTACTCTTTGTGAGGAATTAAGGATACCTTTGGGACTGCATCAAATACTGACCCCCTGACAGAGCACAACAGGCCCCAGCAATGTCCATCTGATGAGCTTGAGGCAGGGCACCTGGCAGAGAGATGTGGGGAATGGGACAAAGACATACCTAGGAACGAGTTCAGGCCAGGACCGGTAGACCAATTAACTCCAGCATGAGGAGGTGAAGGTTGCTAGTGCTGACACACTAGGGTAGCCATGGAAGGGCTCTGCTACCGCTCTAGAGCTTGAAATGGCAGGGTTCTATCCTGGCTGTCACAGGATTGTCTGTGGGACCTGTGCTGGGGTCCGATCCTGGGTGAATGTGGAAAGAGTCAAGGGTGAGGGATTGGAGAAAGGAAAGTTCTCTTCATTTTTAATCTCTCAGATTCATGACGTTCCCCCGGCCACACACACACACTTGAGAATACCCATTAGCTTTCGCTGTATAGGCCGTGGATTCCACTTCCTAAGCAGCCCAGATCCAGGCCCCAGCTTAAGTTCATCCACCTGTTGGCAAGTCTCCCTGCTGCAGGCTAGAAACCCTCGGCCTCCGTGTTACTACCTCCCCTCGGGGCTGGAACTCTGAGCGCTGGCTCGCAGCAATCTGGGAAGCTCTGCACACAGCTTACACTGGTGGGGAACCACAGGCACTGGGCGCTTTAGAGGCATCCTCTAGAAGGGGTGTGGATGCATTGGAGCGGGTCCAGTGGAGGGCAACGAAAATAATTAGGGGGCTGGAGCATATGACCTACTTGGAGAGAGGCTGAGGGATCTGGGCTTACTTAGTTTGTGGAAGAGAAGAGAAGAGTGAGGGGCAATTTGATAGCAGCCTTCAACTTCCTGAAAGCGGGAATCTAAAGAAGATGGAGAGAGGCTATTTCCAGTAGTGGTGGATGGCAGAACAAGGGTCGCAAATTAAAGAGTGGGAGGTGTAGGCTGGATATTTGGGAAAACTACTTCACCAGGAGAGTGGTGAACCACTGGAATGTGTTACCAAGAGAGGTGGTGGAATCTCCATCCTTAGAGGTTTTTATGTCCCAGCTTGACAAGGTCCTGGCTGGGATGACTTAGCTGGGGTTGATTCTGCTTTAGGCAGGGGACTGGACTCAGTGGTCTCCTGCCCTAGGATTCTATGATTCTATGATCTGTAGGTGAGGGCAGAACAGAGCCACTTCCTGCCCATAGGAGCCATAGGGACACGTGCAGGCCACTTCTGAATCTGAGAGCTGCTGGAGGTAAGCACCCCCCCACACCCCCTTCTACACCGAAATCCTGCCTCAGTCCTGAGCCCACCCTCCCACCCTATCTGCCTCCCAGTTCCTACACCCCAACCCAGCCCCACCCTTCCCAGAGTCTGAATCCCTGCTACCGGACCCAGCCCTGAACCCATTCCAGTACCCTCACTCCCACCCAGACCCCCCATCTCCTCCTGAGAACCCCTCCTGCATTCAAAACCTCTTGGCCCCAGCCCAGAGCTCTCTCCACCTGAAAACCCTCATCCCAAACCCCCCCACTCCATAGCCAGCACCCCAGTCAGAGCTCTCACCCCAATTCTCTGCTCCAGTCGGGAGCTCCCTGTAACCTTCATTTTTGGCCCCATCCCAGTTACAGGGTTGCCATCTTTCCCCATTAGACGCCATTTCTCTTCACAGCAATGTCATCTGGTCAGGAAAGTTGACAACCCCAAAGCCTAGAGGAAGCCCAGAGCCTCTCCTGACTCCGCAAGGCTGTGTGTGGCCCATGACTTTTTTTTATTTTTTTCCTGGGGGATGTGTCAGTGGACCCTGGTAGAAAAAAGGTTCCCCATCCCATCCCCAGTACAAAACAGACATGCCAGGTGTTCCCCTAAGCCAAAATAGGTCTGATAGAGGACTGTTGCCCAACACAATAGTTACTGAAAGGTGGAACAAATACTAATTCAACAAATGCTACTGCTTTTTCCATAAAGCTTTTAAGTTGGCCCCTTCCAGCTCATTTTCCTGCACAGTTTCCAGTGAGGATTTGATTTTGAAATCAAGGGTAGAAGTTTTCTGGGATAGCTATGGCTGTTGTTCAACGCAAGGAAGGTGAAGGTCAGACATCTGCCTCTTGGTTTCTGATCTGCTGTCTTACAGGGCCCCTTTATTGATCAGTGAGTTTTCTGCTATGTAAGAACATTCCTGTATCGCTGCCCCAAAGAAGGAATGGTAGTTGCGTGACCTGTTTTTTTTCAGATCGTGCAGTGTTGGCTTTGCTGTGTCAGTGTGCAAATCTGTAGCTGACCCTCTGGGCTCTGTGGCAGGTGTGTGTGTGTGTGTGTGCGTGTGCACGTGCGTGTGTGCACACATGCATGGAAAAACTCTCACTAAACCTTCAGTTTGGTAAACAACAAACTCACAAATCTTCACTGAAAATAGATGTTTTGGGTTGGGGGGGAGCCCTGAACCTGAGTCCAGCTGCTGTGCCGAGGATAGGCCATTACAAGCCATGCCATCCTTGTGGGCTGACGGTCATGTTGTGGTTCCTCCGTGGGTACTCAGCTGTGCCCTGGTATATGACGAGGGTGTGAACAAATGGCCAGTGGTGTCAGTGCTCCTCCCTGGTGCTGGCTTCAGGCCTTCACTTGTGCATGTACGTACAGGTGATGACATGGAGGCCAAGTGAAGTGAAATGATACCTGCCCACAGTGGAAACTTGAAACCCCTTTTTCAGTGACCCCCTCCACTTCCACGCAGGCCTGCACTAGTATCACTGGGTTTCTTTCTGCACAGGAAAATAGCTGACATATTGGTACCTTTACAGGGCAGGAGGTGACAGAACCCCATACAGGCTGAGATGATGGTAAAAAACATCACAATGTCTCCAGAGCACAAGTTTTGGCAACAGAAAAATATAAATCCCTTTCTTCCCCAAGTAGTAGCTGTGCCATGTAATTATGTCCATGGGCGGTAAGATCTAAGGATCCATGGTACCCGGGCACCAGGAATATTCCTGGCCTGGGGCCCAGCTCCATCAATGTTCTGGGCTGGGTTTCTCCCTTGACTTCACCTCCCGCTCCTCCCCATGTGTCCTCCACCCCAACTGCTTACCACAGGTGAACTAAAATGGCCCAGGGATCCCCACCCCTGCCGCAGGCGGTGCAGCAGAGCTAAAGCAGCTTCTGGACATTGGCTCCTTGTGTCTGTCTATACCTGCATCCCCATGGCCTCTTGGAAAGCTGTGGGCAGCAGTGTGCAGAGACTCTCTCAGCCTAGGAGCTGCTGGCAGAGAAGGGTGTCACAGGGAAGCACTGCATCCGCACTCCCTCACCCTGTACCCCAGCTCCTCACAGAGCCTGCTTCCCTGCCCTGACCTAAACTCACCCCCTCCAGCCTCCAAACTCCTTCCCACAGCCTGACCCCTCACTTCACCTGCACCCAAACTCCTTCACCCCCTCCTGCACCTTAATCCTCTTCCTCAGCCCAGAGCCCTCAGCCAGCATTCAGACTCCCTCCTACCGCTGTAAGCACGTGCCTGGGGAAGGGGTGCAGACTCTGAAAATTTCTGGTCACCACCTAATCTTCTGCAAACCTGTTTAATTCAAGAAATTAAACCCTTGCTTATTTGAAGAAAATCCATCCAGTCCCTCCTTTGTGCATGTAATTCCTGCATGATTTCTATCAATAGCTCTTCTCAACAACTAATATCTTTCCCATCTTGTATAAATATTTTTCTTTTGGATCCTGTTTGTTTCCTATCTTTCAGGGTCAACTTCTCTCTCTCTCTCTAAATGGGAGTCATGCAGGGACCTGTGAATGCAGAATCCATCACTGAGAAATTTTGTCCAAAATTAAACCATGCTTTTTTGAGCATCCTTGTCAATGTATTTCTCCTGGGCAGCAGGCATGCAGTATGTATTGCCACTAAGTTGAGTTTTCTTTTTAAAAAAAAGTGTGAGCTGTCCTAGCAGAAATAATTAGTCTTTTAGGAATCTATGATATTCTATGATTGGGTAGAAAGTAACTTCCCAGTGATTGCAGTTCCTGTCCTTTTTTTAACTTAATTGGTCCTGTCACTTTATCAACTGATACCTCTTTTTATTCTTTACATTTTTCATTGTGTTCATTCGGTAAAAGATTTGGTTTATAGGCATTTTATGCAAATGTCTTACAGCCTGCAGTTCCTTGTTGAGTATGCCCTATTCTAACATGTCTTTCTGCTACAACTTAGCTGGAAAGGTTGCTGCGCCCTTCTTTCATTTTCGTTTGGTTCTTTCTTTCCTTCTCTAGGTGGCAAAGTCCACAAGGGAAGGATTTATACAGGAATGCCTCTTGCCACAACCAGTGTTGTCTTGTGGAATTCCTCAGGTCGGCCTCCGATTAACTGACAGTAGAGCATGTTTGGAGGAGATGGATTTAGCAGATGAAATGTCTTTCATTAACAGTGCTGCATTCTTCTCCAGGTCAGTGCTCCTTTCTTTTCATAAAATACATCTGCAAATGTGTTTGTATTCAGAGTATTAATATAGGCCCAGGGCTTAAAACAGGTGCATAGCTTTCTATCAATATTGTAAATGCTGCTGATGCTCAGATTTTAATCTTAAAGCAACCAGTTCTTTTCACATTAAATAGGGCCTGCGTCATGTTATCGTCTGCCTAAAATAGAGCATTATGCTATGTGCCTGTCTAAGCAAGGAGACCCTAATTCTCACAGATTCCAGAATGCCCTAACCCTCTGAAATGTAATTCAAGATGTTCATGATTTAAGACTAATGTATTTCTAAGACA
Source organism: Carettochelys insculpta (assembly GCF_033958435.1). Taxonomy (NCBI): domain Eukaryota; kingdom Metazoa; phylum Chordata; order Testudines; family Carettochelyidae; genus Carettochelys; species Carettochelys insculpta. The sequence goes on from NC_134140.1 coordinate 121,183,508, forward strand.
CTAGCTGCGAACTGTGGAAAATACTCAGTTACACTCTTATGAACAAGCTACATCCTCAAGCCGTTTTTATAATGTCTTCAATTAAATGTTATGTTCCTTGGAGCTGTGTGGGTGATTTTTAAACATTTCTGGTGTGCACCAGTGATAAGGGAAGAAGGGTTGCTTAAAATACTTTAAAAAAAAATCTCAGCAAGACTACAAAAATTGCAGCAATTAATTTTTGCTTTTTTTCCCCCACAGTTGATTATATTAAATTTAATATTGCATGGAAAGAAATTTCACTGTCTGGTAGAACTTAATCACATATTGTTTTCTTCATAGACTATTACCTGAGTATTACCCACTCTTTTCTTTATTTATACACATGTCCATGTACACATTGCCTATTCTTTTGGAACGTTTATGCATGGGGCTGAATTATTAAAAAAAAAAAAAGTGTGCTCCCCATGGAGTAATGTGTGCAGACAGATATTCAGACACATGTATAAAAAGAGCACATATCTTTGTTTCCCACGAAAATTTGCATGCATGTAAATAGTCTGTTTTATAAAGGATTGTGATTGAGCAAGCTGTTACCCATTTGAAACTATATTGAGAACACAGAAAGAATGAAATGTAGTTGTGTTTCTGGAATAATTGAACGCAGAAAACTGAAGGAAGGTTGGTCTTGCCGCAGACTTCCTATGTGATGTTGGGCTGGTGACTTAATCTTTTCTGTGCCTGAGTTTCTCTGTTAGTAAAATGGGGATAATACTATTTAATTGGTTTATAGGAAGGTTTTGCAGCTAAATTCATTAGTTTGTCAAGCCCCCCACTTGAATGGAAGAAAGTACAAAATATTATACTGCTTTAACAGGTGGTCCATAGGATGAAAAGATTTCTGAGGCTGCTGTGAGCACACTAAAAATTTGTGTGTATGTATATTATATATTACTTCTGTGCTTGTGTGTGTGTATGTGCAGGATGAGCGATATGCTGGAAATGAATGAGTTGTGTAGTACTTTGGGTCTCAACCCAGGACATGTGTACCCTGGGCTATGCAGAGATCTTCCAGCAGTACATCCGCTCATCTAGCTATTGGCCTAATGTTACAATAGGCTACAAAAAACAAAAAAAAATACTGACAAAATCAGTACAAGTTAAACTTTCATACAGAAAATGGCTTGTTTATACTGCTCTATATACTACTGTACGCTGTGCAAATTGGGAACTATTGACCTTATTATCTCTGTGCTTCGGTTGTCCCTCTGCAAAATAAGAATAGTACTTCAGCAAAGTATAGTGGAAATAAAAGTATTAGGGATTGTAACACGCTCATATGAAACAATTAAGATAAAAAGTATGTTATGGCTACCCATTTAGTGGGAATAAATTAAAGCAGTATTCAATGGAGAAAATACATGATCATATGTATTATGTGATTATATGTGATCATATAATTAACGACTGTATCATAATATTTGCCTACAAGGGACCACGTTAAAGCTGCATGGGACCCTTAATTGTTGTTTCCTAATTTTTGAGTGTTTGACTTTTCTAACTTGATGTTCATTTAATGTAGGATATTTTGTACGTAATAGACACCGTACACATCTGATAATGATACAGGTTGGACCTCCCTGGTCCAGCACCCTCAAGACCAGACCAGTCCCAAACAAGGGAATTTGCTGGATCGGAGTGGTCCCCTGCAGCCAGCCCCTCAGCGTTCTCGCCCCTGCTGGGCTGCCCTGGCTCCAGCTCCCAGCCTTGCTGTGGGCTGTCCCAGCCCTCCCGCAGATGCTCTGTCCATGGCTCCCCACCCTGCAGCTGCAGCAGGGCTGGGAGCTGGGCTGTCACTCTGCAGGAGCATCTCACCATCTGTACAGTCTCAAGACTTCCTGGCTGCAGCTTTCTGGCCATGCATCTCTCCTGCTACTCCCTGACCCCAGCAGAGGCTGCCTGGCCAATGCTGAGCTGCTGCTTCCCAGCCTCAGCGCCGGTAGTGACTCCCCACTGCTGCCAGGCACCATTCCTACTGTAGCTCCCCAGCCACCACTCTGGTCCAGCAACATCCCTGTCCTCCCTAGTATTATGCCCACGGACTCCCTATCACTCATCAGGAGGTGCTCCATCAGTCCTCCTGGCCTGATGTGCTAACAGGGCTGCAGTGAGCAACCTCCTGCAGCTGCCACTGATGCCCACAACCTGTCCCAAGTTGCTCCGTGTGGCCTCCCTAATATTGCTAGTGGAGCCAGGAAGCGGTGGGGGGAGGGGGCAGCAGCTCAGGGGTGGGTGCATGGGGCTCATGCACTGCCACCAAAATTACAACTGCTTGAATTTGTTCTACAGGGATCTTCACTGTTCAGCTTGAATTACTAACTGGAAAAGAGATGCTTTTCTTTCATTTGAGTACAAATGAATTTTGTAACTCTCTTAATTGGTGTAATTTTTCCAAAATCATTTTTGATTCGATGGTTAAATTCTACTAATAAAGGAGATTTACTTCAGATTGGAACCCCGGTGTAATGGATTATAACATTTAATATGGGGTCAAGAATTTTCAACTGCACTTACAGAAAGAGTCCCTAGGAAGAAGAAAGGGACGTGTTTGTATTCATTTTTGGCAGCGTTTAAAGCACCACCTCAACAAGTATTGTCATTATAAAATATACTTCTATTCAGTGAAAACCCTGAGTATGGGGTATCAGGATGCAGTGTTTACTGTTTGTGAGGGAATGGGCTTATCACCCTTTTATGTGAAAAGTATGATTTGTCCTTTGTGGCTGTGATATTATTTATTCCTGGCTGTTTCTTAGAATGGCTCTGTTGTTGGAGAATTAGTAGGAGAATAATTTAAGAATAGAAAAACAGCCACAGAGTCATGCCAGTCATCCAGTTGGCCCAGTCGCCTGTCTTCCCCCTCTCTCACAACCATTGCAGATTGGGACTGCATCTGTTCTTGATCCTATTGAAGCAAAAAAGCAGGCATGTAGCACTTTAAAGACTAACAATATAATTTATTAGGTGATGAGCTTTCATGGGACAGACCCGCTTCATCAGATCATAGACTTACCAGAACAGACTCAATATATAAAGCACAGAGGTCCAAAAATTGTTATCAAGGTTGACAAATCAGAAAACTTGTTATCAAAGTTGCCCAACTTCTATTCAGTTATTCGGGTTGCCAACCTTGATAACAATTTTTGGACCTCTGTGCTTTATATATTGAGTCTGTTCTGGTAAGTCTATGATCTGAAGAAGCGGGTCTGTCCCATGAAAGCTCATCACCTACTAAATTATTTTATTAGTCTTCAAAGTGCTACATGACTGCTTTTTTGTGTTCATAGAATATAGACTAAGACGGCTACCTCTCTGTCACTGTTCTTGAGCCTGATAGCATTTTCTAGGATGAGATTAGTGCCCTACTTGCTAGACACAGCCATTACCCACAGGCTTATCGAGCTAAGGAAGTGGTTTTCCTGGTAGCTGCCTTATCACCAATTTATAAATTCAGAAGGTGGGGGGAAAATTGCAGGGAAATTTAAAGAAAAATGATATGCAGATTCTAGGATCTTGAACCTTAGAGTAGCCGGTCTGCAGTCAGTTCAATATCATAAAGGGCTTTTGGAGTGCTTTCCATCCCTTCTCCCCGTGTGGCATAGATCATAAGCGCTTGTTTATGGCTGCAGTTTCAGCTGCCATGGGATTTACCGCAGAGTTACCCTGCGGTAGCTTTCCATCTTTGAATGTTTTCAAAGGGAACCTTTGTTTATTCAACATTTCTTTCAGCAAGTAACTTATATGGCCTCTTGTTCTAATTATACCAGCTCATGGCTCACATGCTCATATGTGATTAAAACAAGGCGTGGGTGTGTACATTGCTGCACCCTGTTCTGAAAGAGGATGTTTGTGTCCCCAAACCTAAACTGTTGAGGTGTCAGTACATATGTCTCTACGCTTTAAAATGTGTACGTAATATAAACACTTGCCCTTTCTTTGCCTTTGAGGCTTTTTTTTTTCTTTTTTTCAGTTCTCCTTTTAAAAGCAAAAAAAGCAAAATCTTGTCATTGTTCTGTGGTATGTCATGTGATGAGAACTTGATAACATATTGCTGATAGAACAAATCAAGCAGATCTGTTTACATTTACCTGGGCATTATGTTTGGTACATATTTATTACGCAAGCTAATAACTTCTCTTATCTCTCAGGAGCTTTTATAACAGGTTTACATAAGGGAGCAGAGCCAAACAACAATCTCTAGCTTGTGAAATCCACTGAATCTTGAAACAAATTGCTGAGTTCTCAACAACTGAGCAGAGAGTTAGGGTGAGGTTAATTAAAAAGAGTAGTAAGTTCTTTGGGACAAGGAGTATCTTCCTGTGTTTGTATAGTATCTAGCACCTTTGTGGGGCTGTGGTATTATTCTTAATAAATAATGACTCAGTGAGGCACTATTTTTCATTTAATCGAGATTTAGTTTTCTCTGTGGCTTCCACTCTCTGCTTTAGGCTCTGTTGAGTTAGTTTTTCCAAGCTGACTCACTTAATTTTGAGAGTACATTTGTCTCCACCCTCATATGCAATCAATTCCCTTCTTGCTGGCAGTCTGAGCTGTTACATAACAAGTTTTCAAGAACGACATTCCCCCAAAGGAAAGGCAACAAAGACTCTTGTGATTTATGTTTTTCTTCAGTTTAGATGAGTGTGATCCAGGAGTTGGGTGCGCTTTCAGCTTTCCCTTTGTTGTCCCTGGCCCAGGTCATATTGTCAGTTAAGTAACATGTGAACACATTATTTTCCTCTCATAAATCACCTGGTTTGATTATTTTTTTATTTTTATTTTTTTAAATCAGATGCTCTCCTCGTTGCCAGCACAGGAGAGGTAAATTGCTACCTCTTGGGCTGAAAGCACCTTACTGCCAAATCACTGAGGCATTGGCACCTTCATGCTTCTAGCAGGCATGTTTTTGCCTCTTTGCCTAGAATTCCTCTGGTGGCACAGTGGGGGCTGGAGCACTGAAGAACATTCTAAGGGCTTGTCTACACCAGGGCTCCCTCTAAGCTAGGTGGATGCCCGGCTTCCTAATAAGACTCTGCATGGATCTCAAGGCTACCACATACAGTGCTACTGTGGCCTGGGGAGAGCCTCTTCTCCCCCACATCTGCAGCAGCTCCATGTTGTGACCAGAAAGTGTGCCTCTCTCCCAGCCACAGAAGTTCCCTTTTTGGGTTCAGAGGAGTGCGCTTCTGCTCCGGCCCAAGCCGGGAGCTCTTGCGCCCTTCTCTGGCCCCAGCCATGTAAGCTCTCATGAGTTCTGTAGTTGCTTAGTTTATTTAACGCCATCAGAATTTTAGGATCAAGTAGGTGTGGATTCATAAAGCTGTGAGCTTTAGTGAGTTATGTTACTGTTAGAAATTATCCAGACATAATTTGAATTAACAGTTGCATGTATCTAACAAAGTTATTTATTAGGTAATGAGCTTTTGTGGGTAAGACCAACTTCTTCAGTCTGGAGCAGATAAGAATCCAGGGTTTATATAGCAGGGGTGAGGGTAAGGGAGAAGGAAGGAGGAGGAAAAGGGGGGAAAAAGGTGGGGTGTCACCTGTTACAAGGGCAGTTTTCACACCTTTGATATTCACAGGAATGGCCCCCATCCCACGTAACTGAATTTACTTCTTGTACTGGTGCTGTTACAGTAAACTCTTTCATATTCTGTGGCCCCAAGACAAGGAGGGTGCCAGATACTCAAATATTCTGGATAATAGAGAGGTATACCTAGCAATGCATAACACTAAGGAAAAACAAGATTAGATATTAAGAAACAAACAAAAATGTATGCAGAGTACTTTATTTACCAACAAGGAGTATTGTACGCTGTAAACTTATACTATATTTGCTGTATTTATTTATAGTCATTATCCTGTACTTATGGAAAACGTAGTTAAAATTTACTTACAGTTAAAATGATGGTTATTTGAAAGTTCCGGTTAATAGGATGCTGGATATGAAAGAGTTTACTGTAAATATAGCTGATGACCCCCTCCACCCTTTTTCTTTCTTTCTTTTCTTCTTCCTTCCTTCTTTCCTTCCCCCGCTTCCTCCTGTGTAAACCCTGGATTCTTAACTATCTGCTCCAGTCTGAAGAAGTGGGTCTTACCTATGAAAGCTCATTACCTAATAAATTAATTTATTAGCCTTTAAGGTGCTACAGGACGATTTGTTTTTAGTGAAGCTACAGATTAACACAGCGACCCCTCTGAGACTAGCTATGTGTGTCAGAGACTGCATTTGCTTGACCCATCTTTTTAGTAACTGTTCTGGGAAAAGAGATTCTTCAGTTTTGGGTGCAAAGTGACTTTCTTTCCTTTGTGTGAAAACTATTCAGGGAGGAGGAGGAGGAGGACTATAAAAGTGTGTGTCTGCCCTGCAGTATCCCAGAACTCAGGCTGCAAATCTACCCTGCAGTGAAACAGCCCCGCAGTTGAAGCCCTATGGAGACTGGCTGGGCTGTCATGGACCAGCTGCAGATTGCTGTTTTCAGCGTAGCTGTAGCCTCAGTGGCCTCAACGAGCACATGGCATTCTGAGAATGATTCTTTATTTCAGGTGAGGCATAAGGATGAGGCTGAAATTAAACTCCTTCCAGAGAGCAGGCTTTTTCTTGCCGAATGGGAGGATTTTTTACTTTTGGATTTTCCCTGGCTGTGCAAGGCTTTTCATCTCACAAAGCCAATGAGACCTCCTTACTCTGGTATCTGAAGAGTTAGATGGAGTAGCCCAGGCTACATTTTGCCATAAGCAAATTGGGCTACACTCCTCCTTTGAAAAGTTTGGTGGCCTTCAAGCACGAGAATTCAAGGGGGTCTTGTACATAAGACCAGACAGCACTCAAGTGGCTATGAAGTTTTAGCTTATCCATCCTTCTAATCTTCAAATCTCTGACACCTAACTAGTTGTTCTTCTCTGCACACCCCCAACGCTTCATTATAAACAGGAAGAAGTGACAGTAATTGGGCCTTTAATGTTTGGGTCTCGAGAGTCAGTGGATCCTTTTTTCTTTTATTCTTGGCGTTTTTCCCCAAGTGCTGCTTGCCTTGTTCAGCCCTAAAGATGAATGTGGCAGGGTGCCTTTTTGGACATGGATACACCAGTTATTTTTGCACTTGAAGTTGTGTGACTTTTCTTCCTGTTGTACTTTCCAGAGAGCATCTTCCCTGGCCATCTCAAGTAAAGACTGGTACAAAATGTCACCACTTCCAAATCAGAATCATTTATTTACTTAGTAACAAAGAGGAAGCTGTGCTAGTCTATACACTATCAAAACAAAAATCAGTCAAGTAGCACTTTAAAGACTAGCAAAATAGTTTATTAGGTGAGCTTTCGTGGGACAGAACCACTTCTTCAGACCATAGCCAGACCAGAACAGACTCAATATTTAAGGCACAGAGAACCAAAAACAGTAAGCAAGGAGGACAAATCAAAAAAGATAATCAAGGTGAGCAAATCAAAGAGTGGAGGGGCGGGAAGGGAGGTCAAGAATTAGATTAATCCAAGTATGCAGATGAGCCCCTATAGTGACTCAGAAAGTTCTCATCCCGGTTTAAATCATGTGTTAATGTACTGAATTTGAATATAAAAGCCAGCTGGGCTGCTTCCCTTTGAAGAACTGTGCAAAACTTCTTTTTCAGTAACACACATATACATGCTAACATCATATATGCCATCATGTGCCAACAATGCCCAGATGCTTTGTATATTGGACAGACTTCTAACTCCCTTAGACAAAGGGTTAATGGACACAAAACAGACATCAAAACACTCCAGATCTACAAACCAGTTAGTCAACATTTTAATGGAATGGGGCATTCTATTAATGACCTTAAGGTATGTGTGTTACTGAAAAAAGAACTTTCGCACCGTTCTTCAAAGGGAAGCAGCCGAGCTGGCTTTTATATTCATATTCGGCACATTAACACATGGTTTAAATCGTGATACGAACTTTCTGAGTCACTATAGGGGCTCGTCTGCATACTTGACTCAATCTAATTCTTGATCTTCCCCCCTACCCCTCCACTCTCTGATTTGCTCACCTTGATTATCTTTTCCTGATTTGTCCTCCTTGCTTACTGTTTTTGGTTCTCTGTGCCTTAAATATTGAGTCTGTTCTGGTCTGGCTATGGTCTCATTTATTTACTTGTGTGCTTTCTCCTCCCCCGAGTTGAGCTGCAAGAAATGTGGTTTTGAATGTTGCGTTCACTGCAGTGTTTGCTGTAGGAGCTCAGCTGTGATTAGTCTGTAGAGGTTTTTAAATTAAGGTAATCAGCTGCATGTCTAGTGAGGAGAGGTTGGACAGGTGGGCTTGTCACTCCCTGCTCCTGTTTTGAGCATGTTCAGGCCTGTAAAATCCTTCTTCCCCATGGCCTAAGGCAAAACATATCTTTTTAAAGAAGCCTTTTGGGTACTGACAGGGTCTGCTTACCCACAGGAAGGGAATCAGCACTTCACTGCATTGGCAGCATGCCTCAAGTCTGACTCAGAAGGACCACTTGTTTCGGGAAGGGGTGAGCAGACTCTTTTACACTGAGCCCTACCTTTCATCCCTGCAGTTAGCAGCTGACCCCTCCCCCCATGTTGAATGTATTCCAAACCAACAGAAAGTTTGGTTATGTTTATATGGGGGGGAAAAAAAGAAAAAACTTTTTGGCACGTGTAAGAAAATAAGTCTGTAAAATGTAAAAACTTTGGTATATAGATGTGAATACACATGCATAAAAACAGTAACATATTTCAACATTTCTAATTAGATGGATGAGCCTGAGACCCAACAGCCAATCCTGCTGTGCCTACTTCACGAAATTTCACGCTCTCCCCAGGGGGCCTGCCTCCCACTTTGCGCACCCCTCGTTTAGGGGGCAGAAAGTAGTTTTGTCTCTATATGGTCTCTGGTCACTCTGCCAGTTAAGGATTTCCAGTCATTAGTGACTTGGCAGTAATATGACCCAGAGTCAAAAGGTTCTCTTATTCCCCTACCAATTCACTGAGTCATCCAGATCTCTCATGATTTCTGTACTTCCTTAGTTTATTTTACTCCATCAGAATTTTAGGATCACGTAGGGGTGGATTGATAAAGCTATGATTTGTAGTGAATTATATTACTGTTGAAATTACACAAACATAATATGATTATTGCTCTTCAGAGTGTACCATTAGTTTATGCAGCATTTTACAACACATACCAGAAGGTCCCTGTTGCAAGCTACTTACGATCTATCACTTCTTATTCCAAATCTTCTTACCAGGAATTGTTTGTGTTGCTTTGAATTGTTGGTTTCATAAGACTCTATAACAGGGTATTGAATTATTTTTGTCAAGGTCCAAATTGAAGGTGTAGTCAAGCTCCGGAGACTCCAGAGAAGAAAATAACAAAATAATTACAATTATGATAATAAGCAAACAAAAAGATACTGGGGTTATTCAAAAGCATCTGGCTCTGGTTTTGGCCTGTGGTCTGTCTCTTGACTACCCATGCTCAATGAAATTATTGCAGAATATTTTTAGAGAGGTAGCTTCCCTTTTGGGTGGCTCTGGCATTTTAAAATTTATAATCATGTTTTTAAAAATGAGCCGCTCAAGTGTTCATATCATGGCTAGGTCTAAATATTTTTAATGGCACATGCTTGGCGTGTTTGGTAATTTCAGGGATTAATAATTGCACTGGTTACTACCAGATGCTTAAGAGGAAGGTGGAAGAAATCCGGCAGAAGCAGTTAAAAATAACAGGAATGTTTTAGCATTGATTAGTTATTATCTTACACCTTAAAGCATGAGGGTTTATATCCCATCCAATCCTCTTGAGCTTGGGCTTGTCGTTTTAAACTTTTCTAATGTAACACTGGATGTTCTCGTTATCTATGCAAATGGCTGGTCCTTTTCTGACTGGCTAAGCTCTTCTCCTCAGTGATATTTTGTTCACTCATAAATTGTTCAGAAACACAAGAGAATCTTATGCCTTGGATTTCAGAAGCAAAATGTGTTGTTTTTGCAGTGCTTGCAGCTTGTATTGGCCTGAGAGGTAAGGCTCAAATGTGAATTTTAAATTCTGGTAGTAATAGTAAATGATGCTAAATAATACTTTGTTGAGCTGGTACCATTGTATTTAGCTGTGCAGGAAAGCAACATTCACTGTTAGTTAATGTGATGGGTAAGGTAAACTGAGGCTAGGATGCAGCAGGAACAAACCGTGCCCAAGCATAATATTTTTTGGGGGCCCAGTGCAAACTTGTAATATGGGCTTCCTCCCACACACATACCACAGTTTGCAACATGGGCCCCATGCCTGGGTGAAGTGTACCCTCCCCCACCACCATGTGGGGGCCCTGGAAACAGACCACAATTTTGGGTTCAGAGAACTAAAGGCAAACAGGATTCTCGCGGCAGTGAAGTAATTCATAGATATATGTTAAGGGGTTTCTCACAGCCTACATCTCCCAGCATTGGTTTGACCGCCAGTTCTGTCCAAATGCAGAGATCAAGTTACAATCTTCAACTCACTCTTTTCATACAGCCTTACAGCTGAGCCTGAGCCCAGTCATTTCGTCCCAACACCCATCTCATAAACCTCTTGACTGTCCGGTAATTGCTTCAGAAAGAGACTTTCTTTGTACTGTGTCATTTGCTCAGGAAAAGGAGCTGACTTTGGATGGTGTTATAGCACCTGTTACATAGCCCATCACAGTCAGAGTTGGCTTCCAGGGTTCTGTTGCTTGCACTGGAAAAATAATTGAGATGAGTGAATTAGTGTGCAATTCTTTTAAAACGTCTTGTGAACTCTTGTAGCTCATCCCCTTTCATACTGTTTAATCCAGAGTAAACAATGTGCTGTAAACACAGAGACTGATTAGCTTTTAATCAACAGAAAAGACATTTTTGTGCAATTGTTTTTTTAAATTCTTAGTAGGAAATGAAGATCAGAACTTTCAAAGCTGCATGTAAATATCAGTGTTGTTTGTCATGTCAATTAAAAATATTGGTAATTTTAATTGTTAGGGCTTGATTTTTAACAATAGGAGCTGCTGGGTGCTGATTAAAATCTGGCCATGAGAGTGGGCTTTTTCCAAAGTGTTTAGTGTTGGTGAAACTCTTTGTGACACGTTGCAGAGGAGTAGCCACGTTAGTCTATGTCAGCAAAAGCAGTGCATCGGTGGCACTTGAAAGACTAACAGAGGTATTAGGGCATAAGCTTTCGTGAGATACAACTCACTTGCTTAGTTGCTTGGAGTGAAAGAAAGGCAGGGATGCAGATAGGGGAGTGTAACATTGGTGCTAATTAAATCAGAGCGAATACGGCTCACCTCCAGTAGTAATGAGAAGGTGAGAGTACCTGAAGGGGAAATTACTTGTTGTAATGAGGGAGCCATGCCTTGTATCCATTCAGACCCATTGTGATGGTGTCAAATCAGCAGTTTCATTGGACTGCAGTTTGTCCAATGTAGATGGCACAAGGATGTTGCTGGCACTTTATAGCATATATCACATGAGTAGGTGTGCAGGTGAACAAGCCTTTGATGGTATAGCTGATGTGGTAAGTCATGTGATGAGGTCAGTAGGGTAGATGGGTGGACAGAGTTTGCAACGGAGATTATTGCAGCAAGGACTGGCCTAGTTCCCAAGGTCTGTGAGAGCAAGGTTTTGACATCTAGGAAAGATTGTATGCATAGGAGAGGTTTTAGCTGGGTGCTGTACATAATGGCTAGTGGTGTTCTTTTGCTTTCTTTGTTGGGTCTGTCCTGTAGTAAGTGACTTCAGGCTACCTGCATGACTTCATCAATCTATTTCTTCCCTTCCCCAGGTGGGCACTGTATTTTTAAGAATGCTAGATGGAGATTCTCTAGGTGCTTATCTCTGAGGGACTGGAGCAAATAGGGTTGTATCTTATGCTTGGCTGTAGACAATGGATCATGTGATGTGTTCTGGATGAAACCTGGAGGCATGTAGGTCTGTATAGCAGTCAGTAGTTTTCTGTTATAGAGTGGTGTTTGAGACCACTACTTATTTGCACTGAAGTGTGCAGGAAGCGGATCTCTTGTGTGGACTGGTCCAAGATGGGGTGGAAATAGTTGAAACCCTAGTTGAATTCTTCAGAGGCCTCCGTCCTGTGAGTCCATATGATAAATATGTCATCAGTGTAGCAGAAGTCGAGGAGGCATACTTGGGGACGAGAGCAGAGGAACAGTTATTCTAAATCAGCCACAAAAACATTGGCCTATTGTGGGGTGTATTGTGGATACCTGTAATGATGCCACCCACTTGAAGGTATAAATCGTCCCCAAATCTGAAATGGTTGTGGGTGAGAACAGAATCACAAAGTTGCTGATGGCTTGTATCTGTGTGCAGATTGTTGGTGTAGAGAGATTCTACATCCATAGCGATGAGGATGATGTTTTCTGGAAGATCATCAATGAACTGAAGTTTCTTCAGGCAATCAGTGGTGTCTTGAAAACAGCTGGGAGTGCTGGTGTCTTACGGCCTGAGGAGAAAGTGTGTATAGTAAGACAGTCCTGCTGTAAGAACGCCAGTGCCTGAGATGATGGGGCATCTGGGATTTCCAGGTTTATGGATCTTGCATAGCAGATAGAATACCCCTGGTTGGAGCTCTGGGGATGTGTCTGTGACATTTGTTCTGTGTTTTCAGTAGTTTCTTGACTAGCTGGTGTACAGGTTTTTTGGCACTTCTGAATGGGATCAGAGGATAGTTGTCTGTAGAATGTGGTGTTGGAGAGTTGTCTATAGCAGCTTCATCATCATCATCATCATCATCATCAACCATGGGCTCAGCCCCCACTGTTGTCTGATAACTCTCTCATGATTTCTTTCCATCTTTCCCTGTCCAGTGCGGAGTGGCTTAGTTTCTGGTGCGGAGCTAGTCTACAATCTATTACATCATCTACCCATTCTCTGTGGGGGTCTGCCTCTCCTGTTCAAATGGTCTATTATGCTGCAATAGCAGCTTCCTGTTCGTAATCTGACCTATTCATAATTGTGGAGCTGATACAGGGAGCAAGTCTGAATCCCCACACTTCCTCTAGCATAAGTTAGGAACCACTCACATGCACACCTGACCTTCTCACTGATCACCTGGAGGGAGAGTATTTTCACCAGCTGTCAGGGGAGAGTTTCCCACGTCTAGAAGCAAAAGTGGTATTTGCTTTTACTTGAATATTCTGGAATTCTTTCACTGCTTTTGCAATGCAGAATAGTTAGTGTGTGAGGGTGTATGTGAGAAAGAGAGAGAGAGATTTATGAATAGTTTTATGAAATTACCATTTTAGAAGCGCGTGTGAAATTCCACTGGACATGAATTTGCAGCACTAAGGGGAAAACCCATTACTAAAAAAAAAAATCTTTATGGGCTTGATGGCCTGCATTCTGGACTTTGAACTGGTACAGATGAGAAACCCAGGGAACTTTTGTACCCTATGTCTCACCCTGGTCCCGTGGCACAGTGACTGGCACAGTCACTCCTGATGTGATATATTCCCAGAAAGCCCTTAAGAAACATATTCCTAGTCCTCCTCTTTCCCCAGCTGGGAAGCCAAGAAAGAACTTCGATGCCCTCTCATGATGTAAGAGGCCATTGGAACAAATTGAAGCAGCTGATCTCGTGTGTGCCATCTCTTGTAAAGGACATTGCTTCTTTTCCAAGGACAGCAGTTGCATTTAATCTGACACCACGGGGAGAGGCTGTGAAAGCTCTTGGTGTCCTGTTCCATGGGAAATGTAGCTGAGAGTGTGAGTATTGTGGTTCTCAGTAACTGAGAACCACATGGCTGAGGTGGATGTTTTCCTGTTGTCCCAGTGAGTGGAGGAACAATTATGTCAATTGTACTTTTTTTAGCTGTCTGTTGAAAAGAATTTCAGCTCCTACATTTCAACAAGGATCAGCAGAATTACAGGAAAAAGAGCATTCCATAGTCCCCTCATTTTTTATCCATGGATTATCTCTTTATAGTCTTTAGTTATCAATCCAGGAAATAAAGCCTAACAAAATTTAGCTGAGGCTGGCTTATTTTTCTTATAGAAGATATGGGATCAGTTAGTGACGTTGGGGAAATACATAGATGATTAATCAAATCCCATCTGTGCAGCTTATCTAAAGTGTCTCCCAAATGGGCAGCTGCAAAGTTTCCAAGCTAGGGGCATTCTGCCAGTGAGAATGTGTATGCTTTACTACAACAAGCCACAAGTGACAATGCCGATATAGATAGCACACTTGTGGAGGAGCACTAGCCCCTCCTTAATTAAGCTCACAGCTGTTTTCTTGTTAAAAGCTTTATACAATTTTTCAACAAGATTTTTTTAGGACAAAGTATTTGATTTGTTTATCTGAAGTCTTTGGTGTGTACATTGTAGTCTCTTTAAGATAACTCTCTTCTGTTAATTTCCTATTTATACCTACATTTCTAGTAAATCATACTTAGTAATTTACTCATTGTACACTTATTTTCATAATCCTTTTTATTATGGGCCTGAAGTAAGGTGACTGCATTTTGTTGCCACAAGTACTACTATGTTTAAACTATTACTAGACTGTTAAAACAGGGAGGAAATGTCTTTATGGTCTACTGTAATCATCAGATTTGAACTACAAGTTGAACCTCTCTCATCTGACACTTTGGGACCTGACTGGTGCCAGATAAGAGAATTTGCCAGACTATGGATGGTCAGTATTGACTAGTAGCATTACAAAGACTTCCACTGCTTACTGGGCTCTTAGAAGACATTTAGGGGAAAATTAGACCTACATAACAGCACAGAACACTGAGATCCAGGACTGGTGATTGCAAACAATCTTTATGGGACCACAAGAAACTTGGCCACGCCCATGATAAATGGCCATCCGGCTAACTAAAGTCATGTTGAATTACGGCTTTTGCCAGATGAGAGTTCCGAATTAGAGAGGTTCAACCTATACTTAAATTTCCAGACCCGTGAGTCACCTCATTCATAGATTTTTGAAGGACCATTGTGATCATCTAGTCTGATTTACCTACATAAAGTAGGATTTTGGGTGCCCTTAAATTAATTCCTGCTTTGAGTCAAGTATCTGTTTTTGAGCAAGACATATCATTTAGTAAATTGTCTACAAATTTAATTGTAATTAAATTTTTTCCAATAATGGAGAATCCATCACACCGCTTGGTAAGTAGTTTCAGTGGTCAGTTACCCTTATTAAAATTATGTTTCTAATCTGAATTTGTCTTTCTGCTTCCAGACATTAGATTTTATGCTTTTGTCTGCTAGATCAAAGAGTCCTCTATTATCCCCTGTTATCACATTTTTGTTTCCCAGGCAGCTACTTCAAGATTGGGTTTATCAGGTCATTCCTTAACCTTCTCTTTTTAAAGCTAAATAGATTGAGTCATTGCATCTTTCATCATAAGGCACATGTACTAATCATTTAAACCTTTTTTGTTGCTCTTCTCTGAATCCTCTCCAACTTATCAACATGTCTTGAATTTTGGACACCAGAACGCAACAGAATTTTCCAGTAGCAGTTGTACTGTGCTAAATACAGAGATATTATAGCCTTCTGATCGCCACCTATGCTGCCAAAGATCAGCCCATTTCACCAGCATTGCAGGCTGAATCTGTGTTCATCTGAGTAGCCACCATGACCTCCACATCTTCATTAGACTTACTGCTTCCCATGATAAGAGTCCCATATCCTTTAAATATGGCCTGTATTCTTTGTTCCTGGGTGAATAACTTTGGCTGTACTGAAATGTGGCTGTGGAATACCTATCAATGCAGGTCAGACAAACTTCTGCCAGGGATGGGCTTTGTTTATTTAATCCTGCCAAGCACAGGGAGGAGATACTGGGACAGGGACTCGGCAGTGAGGCTGCACCTAACTCTGACATCATACAAGGGCCAGGCTTGCCACAGAAACACTCTGTTCCAGGAACACCGGATGTGGGCAGGTAGGCTCAGCCTGTAGCATCAGTTACGTGCAGCGGGACTTAGTGTGGGGGGATTGGGTTGGGGTAAGAAGGCTGTGTGTGGGGCAGTTGGGGTGCAGTTGGCTCAGAGGGGGATCTGGATGCATGGGGGCTTCTTGGGAGGTTCCAGGTAAGGAGCAATGGGACTGCAGTGGGGGACCAAGTGAAGGTGGTCAGCAGGGACTACCTAGGTCTGGGAAGCTGTGTGTGTTGTGGGGGGGAGGGGGGGGCGTTCCAGGTGCCGGAGAGATTAGGTTCTTTTGGATGGGAGATTCAGGTGCATCTTGGGGGTCTCATCGTGATGGTGCAGAGGAGATGAGGCTTGTTGGGGTGGGGATTCGATAGGCATGCTAAAGAGGGAGCCCGAGCTGCTGCCCAGGAAATGCCACATGCTGGACTCTTGCTTCTCCACTGCCCCTGCTTCTCCTGTCCCCTTGGCTTTCCCATCTCATGCTTTGTCCGTTGCCTCTTGTTCTATCCTCAGAGGCCAAGAACAACAAGTTTTCTCCTTCCTCCTTATGACACCCTTTTTAGATACCTGAAAAATGGGCTAGTGGCTGGCAAGCGGGTGAGCCCTGTGCCCAGCTCACCATTCTCTCTCTGGTGGGGCTGCCCCTGGTGGTCACTGTGCAGTATTGCTGTCCTCTGATCAGCCCCCTCCCTTTCTATCTTACAACACACCATCGAATTCCAGGCACAGCCCATTTTCCTGGCCCAAACAAACCCTGTATAAGTAATCCTGACCTTTGCTGCAAGTTGGAATAAGAGGATATTGCATACAAACTTTGGTGGTCTTAGCTCTTACTGTCTAGGAGATGTTCTCAAGCAAGTGGTCTCTCAGCCAGCCAGATAGATTCACAGACACAGACACACCCCTCTGATAGAGCTAGCTAGATTTGATCATCCTCTGTGATGTTGTACTTGGTTTTAGAAAACTAAAAACCATTTCATTTAATAGCAAATCATGCATGGAGTTGTGCTGCTAATAGTCACTTACTTGACAGAAAGTTCACATAATGGCCCCAGGATCTGAGATGGCAGAGAAGTGCCGGTCAGTACTGCTGCTCTTTTTAAAAACAGCACCATTTGATAAGGTGCATGGGTCTGACTGTTAGACAACAGGGCACTACATCTGAAATAATTTCCAGAAGCGTTGCTAATGACCTTCCTTTTGTGAGCCTGTCAACATTCGCAAGCATTAAACAAACAGGTTAACACATTGAAGCAGAGCCACTTCTCAGTTTCTTAGCCTCCTTTATGTGTTTCCATGACATGTTCCTTACTCCTGTGCATCCTCAGGACATCCATTGTTTTTGTTCTGTTTTGTTTTTTTAAATGCAAACTTGTCCTTCAAAGAGGGAGCAGCAGCTGCAGATTTTAGGCATCACAGTTTAATGTCTGGAAAACCCCTGCTAATCCAGGAAGTCTTTTGGTGCTCAAAGGAGCTGAGGGCACATGACTAAGTTATATGACCCACATCTGCAAGGCAACTTACAACATGTAGTTAAGGGACTCTGGCTGCTGCTGCCCTTGCTTCCATGCCTGGTGCATCTGGTACTTAATGAGGCCTGCCAACAGGGGCAGGGGGGCAAAGGGGACAATTGCCTCAGGACTGGCATACAGCAGCAGCCAGAGCTTCAGGCCCCTTTGCTGTGCCGGTAGCACTGCTCTGCCATACCATGTGATGTGTCCCTGCCCCTTCCACCTTTGGTCCCGCCTTTTCTGGGGCATGGGGCGGGGCCCCCCTCCCACTTTGCTCCAGGACCTGCACTGGTTGTTGGACTTGTTGGTCTTAATGTCTGTTAAAGCTGATGCAGTCAATGTTGCTATCGAATCAGGCTTAAAAGACAGGGTTGGACCCACGTGTTAGAACCAGCTGATAGAGAGTTAGAAGTTTAGCTCCTACATGGCTTTGACCCATGGCATTATCCAGAAGGTTACTTAGGCCTTCCTTTAGATCCTTTCCATTATCAGCGTGAAACACGGAGGAACGCAGCTTCCCCATCCAACTAGCAAAACTTCAATTCCAAGAGTAACTTTTGCTACGCAGCTGAGTTTTCCAAATTCATGTTAGGTGTGGCAGCAAAGTCACTGCTCGTTTCTTGGCCAGTGGGTTATGAGGAGATGCCTGAAATCCCAAAGAGAAATGCTCTACATGTCTGATGCAGTGCCCCTGGGAAGTTTCATGCAGGATCATGTCCCAGGTTTTGTAGAATTTGTTTTCTAATACCTCAGTGTGACCCCACAAATCCCACCATTGTGGCCTGAATCCCGACCCCTTCCCCACCCCTCTCCCCAAGCATCACTCATTTTGGAACATGAAGCTATGAGGGTTGGGGTTTTAAACTACCATTGGCAGAAGCTACAGAAGCTGTGAGAGGAGCGGCTTTTGAGGGCATCAGAAGTGGCACATTGGGAACATGAGTAAACCTGAACTGCACTGTTGCTGCAGTGCACTCTCCTTATGCTATTTGAAACATACAGCTCTATTAAATAAATCTGTCCTGATACAGTACATGGATTTTAAAACCAGGCTAGACATAGTAAACTACATGATCGGGGTATTACTTAAATGATGATTCTTACTCATTATGCGGTATGACAGATCTTGTGATATTTTTCAAATGAGGAGGAAGTGTATGCTGTGTACTCCGTGAGGATGCTACCTCCTGGCACTAGTGTGTGTGTATTTTGCCCCCTGGCTGCTATCTCAATGTTAGAGATGGCTGCATTTCAGAGCTATGTTTAATGTAGTAGAGCACTTTGCTTAAGGATTTTTTAAACCAATGCTGGTGCCTGCATGTACTGTAAAACAAAAGAAGAATGTGAAATAACTGTTGACCTCTGAAGGTTGTTTAGGTTAGAAAAGCTGCCTGCCCAGGTTCAGACCTGCTGTAATTCTGTCAAAGTTACTGGAGTTGTGCTTGTTTATATTAGGTCTCAGTTTGGCCCATTGCTACTAAGAGACTGATTTTTGGTATTAAGGTTTAAACTCTTTGAGGCAGGGACTGTCGTCGTCTTCTGTTTATGCAGTGCCTTGCCCAGTGGGGTTCCAATCCATGACTGGGACTCCTCAATGCTGCCCCAATATAAATAATATATGATAATTACTTTTATGGTTCAAAGCGATCACTCTGGGGCAGCTGGATTCTGAATGTCTTTAGAAACATTGGTATGACTGGCTGAGGGCAGCGAGGATTCCCTCAGAATCCCTTTGCAGTTAATTAGGATTACCCTATTTGACCATTCAAAAATGAGGACACCCCTGAGATGGAGTGTACCTGGATCAGTATCTACCAACTCATTTTGTATTAATGTACTATATATACTACTAAATTCTTTCATATCAGGCATTCTATTACCTGGAACTTTCAAATAACTTGTATTTTAACCATAAGTAAATTTTAGTTACATTTTCCATAAGTGCAGCATAGTGAAAGTAAATACAAATTAATACAGCAAATACAGTAAAGTTTACAATGTACAGTACTACTGTTGGTAAATAAAGTACTCTGCATACATATTTGTTTGTTTCTTAATATCTAATCTTTTTCTTTAGCATTACCATTGCTAGGTGTACCTCTCTATTATCCAGAATATCTGAATATCCAGAATTTGAATATCTGGCAACTGGTCCTTGAGGTTGCCAGATATGAGAGAGAGTTCTGTATAACACATTCCTACAACATGAATTGGTAGATACAGTAAACTCTTGAAGCGTGATTTCGATTTGCGCTTAACTCGCATTAACACAAGTTCAGTACAAATAGAAACTGCCTCCCCCACTCCAGCCCTGGGCTCTCACAGCTGGGAGAACCCAGTGGGCACACAACTGCTTGCTGCACCGATTCTCCCACCTGGGAGAAGCTGTGCTGTAAGCCTCTGTCTGTGCTCGCTGGGCTCCCCAACTGGCAAGGGTGGGAGAAACTGCAGCACAAGCAGGTGTGCGCCCCCCATCTGGGAGAAGCCAAGGGCTGTGTTGCTGCCCCGCCCCCATACACCCAGCTGCCTGCTCCTCTAACACTCCTCCCAATTTACACGAAATTCAATTTATGCAGAGGTTGCCCAGGACGCAACCTCCACATAAATCGAGGGATTACTGTACTAATACAGAGAGGGCTTCCTCTCAGGGTGTCCTCTGTTTAATATGGAAACTCTAAGTTAATAGATGTCTAAGGAAGACAGTGTGGCTTTCATCTCAATCTCTCCAGTTCACTAGGACACACACAACTCCACCATTAAATTGCATGTGGCTAGAATAGGTCTTTGTATTTTCAGTGGTTCATAGTCATTCATGTAAAACCCAGGATGCCATTTTCAAAATACTGGTAACCTTCCAGTTAAATTATGGTAAATTAAGCAAAAGTCTTTGCTCCATATTTCATGAAATTGCATCTGTGATGTAGATACAAAGGTTGTAAATTTGGTATTGTGCTTAGATTTGTAGCATTTGCAGTAGCCTCCAAGGTTGATCCATGTTAGCAATTTATGCCAGCATTGATTCAGGAGTGAGTTTTAAAAAAAACATCTTTGGACTGGCAAAAGCTGTGTAGATGAACTTGTACCAACATAAAATACTTCTGTCACTGTAGAGTCTCTCTTTTGGGAAACCAGTATAAGTGAGAGTGGCAAAAGTATCCGTTTGCAAGTATAAGCTGCATCTAGAATGGGGGGGTTGGCTAGTATGGCATCCTTTCTACTGTGCATTAGGACAGCCTAGCTTAACATGAGTTTATTTGCATTGTGGGAGCACCTGGAGATGCTAACTGAAATGAATTCTCTGTGTTAGATGCTGTATGCATTTTATGACTGAAGTGCTGTTGCTTTCCCTGTTGTTTCTGGTCTGGGGACAAATAGATTTCAGGATGGAGGGTTTTCAGGCTGGCACTTTTGACTGGCACAAAGTTCACTTGAAAGAAAAAGACCTCTTCTGCTTCGTGGCGCTACACCCAGCTCGAGCCTGCGTTTTTGGTACGACTGGGCTCTGATCTCTCTTGCATCCTGCATGTGACTTTGACTAAAGCTACACGATTATGGAGTGTTTTTTCCCAGTCCCTTAGTCATCGGAACCCATCCCCCCGCCCAATCCCCCTTTGCTTGGCCCCGACAGGAATTGAGTGACTGCGTGTGTGCTCCCAGGGGCTGGTGGCACCTGGTTGCTGATTAAGAAAAAGACGCAGTGGGCTGCACCAAAGGACGGTCTGTTCTCGCGCCTCCTTCCCCCCTCCCCATCTCCGGAGCGAGAACTACGTGCCCAACGTGATGTCACGGCTCTGGAGCTATCCGCAGCAGGCCAGCCTGCAGCAGGGTGAAAACAAACATCGGCAGGCGCGGCACGGCGCGCACAGGGGTCACGTAGACGGGCTCCCGTAGGGAAGCTGCTGTGCCGACGCCCCTGCTTTAAAAGCTCAGCCCGCCGCGAGGTGGGTTTTTGACTTGCGCTTGCTGCCCCGTGGCACGGCGCGCGAGCTGGAATCGCGCGTGCTTTTCCCGGGAGCAGCCCCTGGGGGCGTGGCTTCCCATTGTCAGCCGGGGCTCCTTGGCTGGGGACGTTCCAAGTTCCCAGGCTGGCGCGCCACGCCCGCAGGGGAGGGAGGAGGCAGGCAGGCAGAGCTGTTGCCGCTGCTCTTCCTGATTGGCTGAACGGCTTCAGCTGCTGCTCGGGAATAAAAGGTCAGCGGCGGAGAGCGCCGCGCCGCTTCCCTTTGGAGAAGTTTAGCGCTAGTCTGAGTTTTCCTGGGGGGCGGGAAAGGTCTTGCGGTGTTAATCCCGCGTCTCTTTCTGGGTCTGGACGCTAGGCAGGCGCTGCTGGGAGGGTGAGAAGCTCTTCCCTGCCGAGGAAAAAGACGGGAGGAACAGTTGCATGCTGCCAACTTTCATTTCAGGAATGGCTTGTGAAATCCTGCCTCTGCAAAGGTAAACTGCTGCTGTTTAGGTGTCTGTAGACACTGGCCGGTCCCAGGTTTGGAGTGATGCTGCGGCAGTAATGCTGGTACATTTCATTAGCGCTGTGTATTCTCTGGAAAATACTTTTTCTAACAAGTGTTGTTGTTCTCCCCCCCTCCCACTGGTGAGTGAGAGGTGTGTAGTTTTCAAAAGTTCTGCTTGCTCCTGATTATGAGCTCAGTGAAAATTACTAGACTTGCTTTCTTAGCTTCCTCCACTTTAAACGTAGATTCATATGGGAATTCTTAATAGCAGGTACTTTAGTTGAATTTCTAACGTTCCGGAGGCAGGTTCCAGGGATGTATCTGATTAGTTCTTTACGTGTCCTGAAGAAACGTATGAGCTACATTATATCTTCTCTGTTTTGTGTGTGAAGGTTTCACTACTTAGTAAAAAAATCACATGGCTTTTTTTTTTTTACAGGGAGGCAACCACAAGGGCAGAGGATGGTATCTTGGAAGGATGTGAAGATGTTTGGGTGCTTAAAAGCCCTTTTTGCTTTTGTATACTGCTCCCAGATTGATTGATAGGAGGTTCCCATCTCTTTCCTGTAGTGTAGTAATGAAGAATTAGCACCTGGGTTGACAGAAAAAGAAATGCCCTGGTCCTGAGTACTTTTACCTGGAGTCATGTAAGGTGTAATCCTCCTTTGCAGTTACCTTAGAAACAGAAGAAAAGCTGTGGCTTTTGTCACAGGACTGTCTTTTTGTGGCATGCATACATATACAGCTCCTTTGAAGTGATTGCTGATGGGTGCCTGTTCTAAAATAGCACTGGATAAACTAGGCTCTTGCAATGGAAATATATAACCAATCAGAGAAAAATGTAATCAGTGCCTTGATTGTTGCATATCAGTATTTTTGCTGGCTGATGTTTAGATTATTCGAAATGGGGTGTTTGCATCCATCTTTGGTAAAATATGGTGAATATTGACCTTCATGCAGACTGAAGAGCAGTAAATGCAATGATGGATCATGCTTTTTCAATGGAATTAGTGGCATTTAATAGCATTTTTAACAACATCTCTGAAGCTGCTGTGTTTTCTTTGCAATGAAAATAGTCATTGATTTCCTAACTATATTGCCCTGATCCTGCATTCAACATACTGTGGAACATACCGAATCAGTCCTGTTCAGGTAGAGATGGAGGAGCGCTGTTTTGCAGTAATCCAGTCAAGAGGCCTGCATATTGATGACTGCAGAGAAACAGGAATACTGTCTGTGCCTTACACACAGTATTGTGCTAATTTCGGTTTGAAGATAGTCTCTCTGCTGTCAGAACCACAGGCTGTTCTCTGTAATAGCCTCTTGATTGCATAAATGTGTGCTCTGCTGGAGAAGGTAGCTCTTATTCACAGGGTTGCCTTTACGTTGCTCCTTGTTTCTGTTAGCTAAAATGGTTAACTTGAAAGAAGTTAGAAATGCCCTGTGCTTGAACAACAATACAGTTGATTAAAAACGGAAGCTTTTTAATAAAAAAAAAAAAATTGGTGATGAAACTGCACATGGTGTAGAGTCATTTGGGTTTCCTGTTTAGAAGTTTAGGCTAGATACATGAATATTGCATCTCTTTGGTTTCTATATCACCTAATTTCCCTCTGCTTTGTGGGGCCTGTCAGCCCCTTAACACCTCATTCTCTCCATCACTCAGTTGTTGCATCCTATTTTTTTCTTTCTTTCTAGGCTGTTTCCACTACAAAAAATAGTGATGCTGCTGCTGTTGTCACATTATTTTAAAAAGCAGGATGGTTGTGCCTCCTTACCCATCTTTCTCTCTTATCCTGTGCTTTACCTATCCTAGCAGAGACAAGGTAGCTAGATAAAAGGTGCTGACCTTGCTTTGTTTATGTTGTGCTAAAACTGCAATGCTTTGGCCCCATTAATACTTTACAGCTGGAGAGCTGTTGTATGTTACATGTCCTGTAGGTAAACATAATTTTCTTGTCAATGTTGGCTGAGCCTTAGACTCCTGGGTGCAGTGCTCCATTGTTTTACTTGATGGGCAGGCTAATGGCAACCTTTAAGTGTTACTCCATAGACTGTATATGTGCTTCAATTTGCCAGTGTGCTTCAGTTCTCTCCTCCTTTTCCAGGGAATAAATCTCTTCCCAATATGGTCTGAATTCTGCAGTCAGGTTTGCATGAGCTTCTGCATCGTGGACCAGGGCTCAGAAGCATGAACTAAGATCTTGGGGGCACACCATCTTTTTTTGTGATGTGCTTGTGTCACGCCCACCATGGTTGGCCCCTGATCTGTCAATTTAGCCTGAAAAATAGTTTTTCATCTTGTGACAAAATCAACTTTTTCAATATTTGTTTCTTTTTGGTTTGTTTCAGCAGAAAAAGCATTTAGCCAAAACTGAAATGCAATGGCAAAATGTTTTAGTCGATCCAAATCTACTTTTCTTTTTGGCAAAGGAAGTTTCAGCTGAAAAATTTGCCCAGCTCTAATTGTTACTCACATAGGCAAAAAGCTGTCTAGCTATTCTCACATAATGTTATATAATAACAGAGAGAGATGTGCTTGTCTGTAGATTATCAAAACAAAAAAGCAGTCAAGTAGCCCTTCAAAGACTAACAAAATAGTTTATTAGGTAAGCTTTCGTGGGACAGACCCACTTCTTCAGAGCCTGTTCTGGTATGGCTATGGTCTGAAGAAGTGGGTCTGTCCCACAAAAGCTCTCCTAATATTTTGTTAGTCTTTAAAGGGCTACTTGACTGCTTTTTTTGTTTGATAATGGTACACAGGTAACCATGTGTAGTGTACATAACATTTCATACTTTACATAGATCCTTATCTAAGGACTGGTATGTGCCTGGGCTTGCTGTATTAGTAAGAGAGAGACACAACATGCATGCGAAGGGCACACTTTACTGTGGCTTATGAAGTGGAATGTTATGTGCATCTCATACTGCAGTGCAATGCCGTTTTCCAAGGCAACATCAATAAATGGCATTTTTCTTTCTGTTTTGTTAATATATTAAGTATTCTTTTGAATAACCGCAACACAACTTTATAACGTACCTTATTAGTGGTACTGTGGACTCCTACTTTTGTTGTAAGTGAGTGTATATATCTTGTGGCAGAGTAAGTGAAGCTGAAACACATGGCTGTTCTTACAAAATGTACCTGTCACCTCTCAGGTTGAACAAGCTGGCTGATAAGAGTCATGTATGTCATTTGGATTCTGTGTACTATTCAGTGGTCTACACTCTCCCAGAAATAAACAAATTGGAGGAAGGAGTAAGAGAACCGTGGCAGATAGTTTAAAACCTTTTATGGGCCAATGATATGATAAGGGCTGAAGTAAGTTCACTATCACCAATCTGTTTTTTTTATGAGCTGAACTGTATTTTAGTAAGGCATTGCTATTCTAGCATGTTTCTCTTCCTAAAACTCTAGGCTGGTTGTTTATTCTAGCTTTTTCAGAACAATGAGCAGCTGATTATAAAGTCCTATTATAAGATAAGCCTGATGAAATCATATTCATCCTTTGGACTTCTGCATCACCTTCCCTCCAAGAAATTCCAAGTGCTTAACAACTACTAAAATCACAGTTTAACTTGGGGGAGAGGGGTTGTTGGAATATTAAACCCATTTTACAGGAGGAGAAACTGAGATGAATAATAAATTATGTCTGAGAAGTCACATGAACACAGTGACAGAGCCAGGAATACAATCCAAATCTTGATTTCATACCCCAGGCCTGACCTGTTAGATCTTGTTACTCATTGCCTATTGGGCATTTTTCCATTGATTTCAGTGGTAGATGGCTCCCAGCTCCTAAAATGTAAGCTGATATGTAAATCTTTGCCTCCAGTTACTTTCTGTGGTGAATATTCTTGATGTGATAAACAGGATAAAAATGAAATTTCGTATGCCAGCTTGAACGATCTATAACCAGTTTCAATTACTTCTCTTGCCAGACCTGACAGAGTAGGAGAGAAGAATCTAGACTTTTACACAGAAAAATTGGGCCTCAGTGTGTTTTGCGTTACACCTATCAAGTTTTTAGAAGCAGTCCTAAAACAAAAAGTCTGCACTCACTTAGTCAAGATTTTTTTTCATTATCCTGCAAGATGCGGAAGCGATATACGACTTGCCACTGTTAAGTTCCAGGCGTACTCTTGGAGTCATTCCTTCCAGCTCCTTCTAACCTATTTCCTGGTTTTATCCTAATGGAGAACATTGCCAAACTGCAAATAAGGAGACAAGACTGTTTTCATGAAATGCCACCATTCTTTCTCTGTGATTAAAGTAGGAAACCACAGCAGTACCTCCGAATAACTGGAAATTGCTTTCTCTTATTTGCATGAAGTTGTGCTTTATTTCTGTTAGCATTTTTTTTATCCCTCCATCACTTACCTCAATATTATTGCTGATGTTTTTGCTCTGCAGCTTCGTGTCTTCAAGGAAGCTGAAGTAGTCTGAGAATATTTCTCATTAGTAACCCTTCCCTTTTGCCCAGTGTTGTGGGGAGAGGAGTATGTGTGATACTAAGAAATCACTTGCGATAAAGAATCAGTAGAACCTGGCACAGTTACAGAATTTATATCTGCATCTGCAGGAATGAGCTGTGGATCTCTACAGATTTGCAGGGCTCCTGTTACAAATTTTGTACCCACATCTTCATCCATGTGCACAAAAATGAGCGGAGGAGAGCCGCATCTACTGGTGTGGATGCCTGGGTTTATAAAGCAGATATCCACAGATTTGCAGAGCTCTGTTAATCTTGCACCTTTCACTCAAACCACACAAGTTGTAAAAGTATTAGTGTGCTGAAAAGTGTTCCCTCTAATTTTTTTATGTCCCTGTGAAGAATTAATTTTATGCGCACCAATGTGGAGATGATGTGTAACACAGCACCTGCATCTTGGTGCATACAGCAAAGTTCATTCTGCACATGGACTATCTGGGGTGGGTGTGGGGCCTCGGGTTCAGAGTGTGTGTGTGTGTGGGCGGGCGGGCGGGCAGGCTTTGAGGTGGGGCTAGGGGTGTAGGAAGGATCACCAGCATTAAGGCCAAGGGGGCTGGATTGTGGGAAGAAGCTTCGTGCAGGAGGTTGGGGGTGGGAGCGTGGGATTTGGGCAACCGTTAGGCAGTAGAAGGAAGTTCAGGGTTGGTGTGTGGGTTGTAGGAGGGAGCTAGGGGGATGGAAGGAACTTGAGGCAGGGGAGTGGGGCGAAGAGTGAGGGAGACGGGTGGCTCTAGCCTGCCCCACACTCACTTGCAAAGTCTTCCTCCTCCCCCTGGGGAGTTCCAAGTGGCTACAGTTCTTGGCCAGAGGGAGCGTCAGGGATAGAGATTCCCGGCACTCATGGTGACATGGCTCAGTTGGTGGGTAACTGTGGGAGGGTAAGGAACAGCCGAGTGTGGAGCAGCCCCTCCCACCCCATAACAAAACTTGTGTTAACATAGATACCAATAGTACTCTGATACCATTGGCTTTGCCGTGGCTCTTCTGTTTGTATTAAAAGTTGCAACAACAGTCTATTTCCAGAAAAAGTGTTGTGACAAAAAAAAGATTGTTTAAAGTCCAGAATAACTTGGTGAATGTGATGGAGAGGAAAGCAGAGGTTTTCTTTTAATCGAACATTTGGGGACAGGACAAACAGGCAGCCTGTAGCATGGCAGTAGGAAAACATGACCTTGGCTGAGGAGCACAGCCCTTCTGAGGTCTGGGTCCTTTTGTTTTCAGTGGAAGACACTGGCATGTCAGTCAAAGTACACTCTGACCTATTCTGATTTAAAATAAAACAAGGATTAAATCAAGGATTAAAATAAAGATTCTTCTGGTCTCCGCACCTTTGTAGAACTGCCTTTCTGACAAGGGTGTGATTGTGGAAACCACTTCAGCCAACGATGATATTGCCATATGGTACGTTGGACCACCAAGATTTTGGTATATCCAGGGATGAAAAAGTTTCAGGTTTTTTGATTTGGTTAACAAGTGCGGAGGACTTTTGGTCCGGCTGGACAAGAATTAGCTCAGGCTTTAGGGAGCGGTTCACCTGTTCTCTGATTTTAATCCAAGGAGAAGCGTGAGGAATTTATAATGCTCTTCACTTAGAGCATGAGCAGAGGTTATGTTGAAGGAAGGGAAGTCGGTCCTGGGATAGATGTATTGGCTATGAATGTTTGACTTCACCCAGAGGTGTGGTGGAATCTTAAGAACTTGCCCTGAGATGGTGGCAGCATCTTTGGTGAGCCAGTGCAGTTCAGCCTTACAAAGGCTAAGGGAATGCAATGACAGAGCTCTGTGTTTTGTAAACATTCAAAAGTTTGTATTCAGATTTCCACACTCATTAAAAGTGTGCAGCGTTTTCTTGGCACACCCCAGCAAAGCTCTCCTTTTAGACTTAAACTGAGTCAAAGTTCATGAACACATTCCTTATGTGGCACAGTTCTTGTTGGGGTGTTGACCACGGGCTAAATATAGTGCAAGAGTGTTTGTTGTCTTGTTTGAATTATGACAGTGTGTGAATGAACAGTTCAAACAGCGTGGAAGTTTTTAGGTTAAATACTGTCCATGAAAAACAAAACAAGAAAACATGCTTTGTGTGATTTCTGTAAGGAGGATATGTGCTTCAAGATCAATAGCCTAAAACAGTGTTCCTCATTTGGGGTATGTGCACCCTTAGGGTACACCAATGTCTTCCAGAGGCAGGGGGTACATCAACCTAGCAAGATATTTGCCTAGTTTTACAACAGGCTCCACACAAAAACAAAGTCAGTACAAGCTCATTCAGACAATGATTTTGTGTCTACTACTACACATGACTTATGCTGAAATGACAGTACAGTATGTCCGTCCTGATTCATTTATTTGATAATAAGATGGTAGAAAGTCACCAAGTTTTCAGTCATAGTCTTTGGCGATATTTTTGCTGGTTTTTTTGGAAGTAAGCAGTGTTTGTGAGGTGTAAGTTGGTGGTATGCAAAACAAATCTGATTCCTGCAAAGGGTACAGTAATCTGGAAAGGTTGAATGGCACTTCTTTCAAGGCATTAGATTACCTTAGGACCGTGTTTCTCAACTAGTGGTGTGTACCCGTAGGAGTACATGAGAGAAGTCTGGGGGTACATATAATTTTTTTTTTTTTTTTGAAGAGGGGGTACTTTATAGCAAAAGGTTGAGAAACACTGGCCTAAAATGTGTTGTACAGCCCAGGGAACATTGCTGGTGTTTGTACAGTATGATAAATAACATTCCACCCCCCTCCCCAAGCTCACTAGGAGCCAGGAATGCGACCTTTCTTTAGCAGCAAGGACAACTGAAGAGAAATACACTGAGGGTTGTTTGTTTTGTTTTTAAGCGGCAAGGAGATGGTCAGGATTTAGGTGTTGCTTGGCATGGTGGGGTGTGTCAGTGGGAAACAGCCTGCTGTTGAACAATTGTCTGAAAGTGCCATGCATGTCTGTTCAAAGCCCTAATAGGGGAGGAACCCTACATAAATGTTTGAAACAGTTAGTCCATTCTGCTCTCTAGTCAGTGGCTCAGCCATGGCAGTGGAGCAGAAAACTGATGAACTTACATGCTTCTGCCCTTCCCATATCTATACAGTACCTTGGAGCCATAAATAGCATGTGACCGTTAATGGAGAGGTGAGTGGAAAGTCATAATTTAAAACCAAAGCACCAGTAATTATTATTTCTTACAGGTGTGCTGTTTATGCAGCCAGCGGGATTTTAATTAGTGAATATTCTGCTAAGGGCTACAAAAGTCTAGAATGCACAGGAAATTGACTTTTTAAAATTGCTCACTTTATTCTACACCTGTGCAGGCAGTGCCTTGGTTTTACAGTGGCAGTGCAAAGTGATACTCTCTGAAAAGTCATTGTCTAAATTTTGTTATGTAGTGCACTTAAAATTTCTTAACTTCAAATACTTTGTCCAGCTGTGTTCTGAAACAGTACAGGGTGAGGAGCACTCTTGTCTATAAGGTGCCACAAGATTTCTTGTTGTTCTTTTTGCTATGTGTCATTCTTCAGAACAAAATGTTTCACTTTGCCACCCAGTAATCTATATTTTAGCCAACATCCGTAGTGTCATTGGCAGTATAGGAGTCCTGTGAAAAATACTTTTAAATCCATTTCCATCCGACTCTTATGCCATAACATTTGGAAAATAACCCCCAGGGTTTAAATCTCATGGCTTATTTGTTTTGTAGCTCGCATCTAATTTTTTTCAAAGCAGTAAAAAAGGTGAAGATAGGTTTAAAAGCTCTTGCAAGAGACACGCAATTCTGCTTGGATTACAATTTGTGTTTGTGTAAAGAAAATGTTACCTTATATTTATAAACTATTACAATTTTTAATTTAAAGCTACGTATCTTGGAGGATAAGATATGTAGCTTTCACCTAAAAATTATAAATGCAAATTTTATTTTGGATTTCAAGGGGGTTTGATGTGCTAACACACGCAATTTTGGAAATGCCTAACTTAGTGGCTCAAATCTGGCCCTGGTTTACACAGTTCTTCATCCTTCCAGCAGTGCTCAGTAGATCAAGTGACTAACGTGAACATATCTTGAGGATATGCTGTTTGGAATAGATCTTAAAAACTAAGATAATTTCCTCTTCACGGATATCAGAGAGACACCACAGTGTGCTTTGGCAGGTTAGGGTAAAACTCCCTGGCCTTCAAGGGCTTGCACATGTCTGTTCCACAGTAGATGTGCCAGGTGTTACACAGGGTGCCAGATGTTTTTTCTCCTAGAAGTTCTAAAGGAGGTTTTCTTGAGCAACCCCTAGAGTGGTGTTGCCGAGGCACGGTATATGGTGTGCTCCCCAAACCCTCAGTTTCTTCTGGCCGCCAGTGGCAGTGCAATGGAACAATTTCACTCGAGCTATCTCCCCTTTTGATTATTTGACTTCTTTTTTTCCCCCTTCATAGTCCGTTCCTAGTACAGATAGTCCCCGACTTCAGAACGTAACCCATTCACCCATTTGTAGTACCTGGTTGTAATGTGATTTGGTTAGAAGTTGGAAATACCATTATATTGTAATCCCTCGAGGTTGCAAGGGTTGCGTTCCACACAGCCTTCGTGTACTTTGAATTTTGCATAAGTTGGGGAGGGCTTGCGTTGGGGCCCTGGGAGGATGTGGGCGGGGAGGGGTTAATCCTGGGTGGGTTAGGGCGGCAGAAGTGGTGGGAGGGTGCAGTTGAGCTGGGGCTTGCTGGGTCGGACCCGGCTGGGGGTCGGAGCCAGGGCCGTGGGGGTGGTGGAGCTAGAGCCCTGCGTGCTGGAAAGTGTGAGCTGGGGCCGTGGGGGTTGTGGGGAGTTGACGGGGTGAATCGGGGCAGGGGATTAGCTGGGGGCAGGTAGAGCCTCATGCGCCTGCAGTGGCCGACAGCCCAAGCCCCATTCACGCTGGCAGCCGACAGCCCAGCATGCACTGGGGAAGTTGAGTTGGGCAGAGGGGGGTTGAACAGGAGTGAACTGGGGCGAGGTGATTGAGTGGAGGTGGGCTGGAAGTCCTGCCAGGAGCTGGGAGTCGGAGCCCCAGGCATGGGTTGAAGTCGGAGCCCCATGCGTGTAAGGGGTGAGCTGGGGCCGCCGGGGGGTTGAGCCAGGTGGGAGAGGGGTTGAATATGGGTGCACCCGGGCGAGGTGCTTAAGCAGGGGCCAAGTTAGAGCCCTGTGCATGCTGAGCAATCTGGGGCCACACGGGTTGGGGCATGGGGGTTGGAGCCAGGTCTGCGGGGGTTGGAGGGGAACCCCCCCATGCAGCTGGGCCCCCCCCCCGGGGGAGGTGAGCTGGGGTACGCGGGGGGGGGTGAGCTGGCGGTTGCTCATAAGTTGACGTGTTTGTAAGTTGGGGACTGCCTGTAGTAGTTATTGTTATCTGGCCCTCTTCAGGCATTCCTCAATCTTTGAGCTTCAAGTCATGTAATGCCAGCGGATGGCATAGGCATGGAGTTACAAGGGCCTGTAGTGCATGAGGAATATTCCTGGCCTGGGTTCCACCAAAGCTTGCTGCCTGCCACCCCACATGCTCCCTACCCCATGTCTCCATGCTGCCCCTCGGCAACTTAAAATGCCACTGTGGGGTTCCTGCCACCACCACTAGCAGCATGGTGGGGCTAGATTGGCTGCCTACAGCTTGCTCCCCGCAACTGCCAATCTGTACGTCGCTGTGTTCCCGGGTGAAGTGGGGTGTCTCCATACACAGCTTCATCTGCTGGAACAGCATATGATTCAGCCACACTGCCCTGTCCCCCTTCCCAGTGTGATCCACCCATGCCGATGGCACTGCAGCTGGTGAGGGAAGGGCCAGATCCCACAGTCATTGGCCAGAGCTTCAAAGAAGCTTCAGTCCCACAAGAGGAGGAGTTCTGGACTCCGTTACTGGCGGGAGGTACTGGGCACAGTGTCCTCAGAGGATAATGAGGATATCACTGCTCTCTTTCCTGCCATTCTTCAGGAAGAAACCAAAGCCCATCAGGAGCTATTGAAGAGGGTGGCCTCCAATTATAACTTGAAGACAGAGGATCTCAAGGAATTGTGCCATGTGCTTTGTACCATGGCACCAGCCAGGGTGGCCTTGCCACTCCATGATTGGGTGGCAAAGATCACTAAAGCACTGTGGCAAACCCATCTTCCCTGGCCCCTATCTCCACGAGAGTGGAATGGAAATATTTTATGCCTTACAAAGGCCGTGAATGCCTCTATTCCTACTGGGTCCTTAATGCTCTGGGGTTGGAATCAGTTACCCATGGGGAGCGTTCCAGTGAGCGTGCAGCAGCCCTTTAAAAATAAGGATTCCTGGAGACTGGATTTACTTGGTCACAAACTTTTTTAGTTATCCAGTTTCCAACTGAGAGAGGTATGTCTTTAACTTATGGCAAAATATGTCGACGTTCAAGGCCTCCCTCCCTGAGACCGATAGAAAAGATGAAGTGCTGCTGTGGGAAGGTATTGCAGCTACCAGGACATTATCCACGTGGCTTTCGATGTGGTGGATGCAGCTGCTTGAATTATGGCTTCGGCGATGTCTATGCTCAGAGTGATGCAGCTTCTATCTGGCATCTCCTTAGATGCCCAGAATTCACTGCAGGATCTTCCCTTTGATGGCAAGGCCCTGTTTGTGGAACAGAATGAAGTTAAATTTCATGGACTTAAAAGCTCAGGTGACGTAGAAGACACTTAGACTCTATGTTCTAGCCTCTGCCTGTACAAAACTTAAGTCCCAGTGGGCCCTGGGTCAGGGGAGCCAAACCTGCCAGCAGCTTTCACGCAAAACATACAGAAGCTATAGGAAATGCTTCTCTCGCCAATCTCCGTCTGCCCCAAATTGTGGTTGAAGGGCAAGCAGGCTAGCAAGCACCCCTTTTGATGGGATGCTCCAGGGCAACCTACCATTCTGCATGGTAGATCCAGGCCTTCCTCCACCTCTCTACGCCAGCCACCGTGTCTGTTGTGTCCCTCCCCCACCGACCCCAGCATGGGTGGTGGTGAACTGCAGACAGTTGAGTCCTTGCCATGATATCCTGGGGTTACACCCACCAGTCACTCTGTACCCACGCCCCCCATTCCTCCTCCCTGTCCCTTTCCTGAGCATCTTGACAATCTGGAGGTACAGCAGTGTCTACAGCTGGGGGTGGTGGAATGGTTCCTGTGGAATATAGGAACAGGAGCTTCTGCTCCCATTATCTTTTCCCCCAAGGTGAAGGGGGACCTCAGACCCATTCTCAACTAGCAAGACCTCAACCAGAACCTAACATGGCTGAAGTTCTGAATGATTTCCCTGGCCTTGATCATTCCCTCTCTGGATCCCAGAAACTGATACACTGCCCTCAGTCTTCAAGGCACACAATTCCATATCTCCATCTTTGTGGGCCACAGGCAGTTCCTCCAGTTTATGGTAGGTCAGGAGCACTGACAGTGCGGTCCTTCTGTTTGACCTATCGACAGCTTCCAGGATCTTTACCAAATGCATGTCAGTGGTGGCAGCTTACCTCTGGCATTGGGGTTTCTGGATCTTCCTATACGTTGAGGAGTGTCTTGTCAAGGGCAGTTACAGGTCCCAGATGCAGTCACATCATGCTTCTGGTGTTCATGTGCTCAAGGCCTGCTTGTATATAACAAGAAGTCCACATTCAGGTGATAAGTAAAGCTGGTACATAATTGAAGTGTGATGGAAACTCTTTGCTTTTGGCCTCATGAATTGTAAGAAACCTTTGTGCCACTTTTTTTTTTTTTTTGATTTATACAAATTTGAAAGAGTCAAATTATACATAATCTTGCTCAAGTTATTTAGAACTAATCTATGGAGATGAACAAACTAATTTCCCCGGATGGTTGAGTGGTTGGATTGCTCAGAGGAATGGGAATGCTGCAGAGTTGTTGCATTGCAGAGGAGTCATCCTGCCTGGCTTTTTTGGGCTAGATCTTGTAACTTCAGCAGTAGCCTCCATTCCCTTCTCGGTGATCTTTGTGTTGCCTTAAAATTCAGGACCATTGTGACACCTAAACGTTATAGATGTTTTCAGAGAGAGGAGCTGTCCTTTTGTCATGAAGATAGGTGATCTTGTCTAGAAATTTCTCT
Source organism: Carettochelys insculpta (assembly GCF_033958435.1). NCBI lineage: Eukaryota > Metazoa > Chordata > Testudines > Carettochelyidae > Carettochelys > Carettochelys insculpta. The sequence goes on from NC_134140.1 coordinate 121,217,981, forward strand.
TACTTGCACTGCAGCAGGGGATGAAGAGGATAATGCAGAAACATGCTTCTAATATTGTATATGCTGGTTGTATTTCATCCTGTGTGGGGTGTTTTTTTTTTTGTTTTTTTAAATTGTTAAGGGCTATCATCTGGCTATCGTTTTGGTGGGGCTGCATGTAATAGCACAGAATACAGTCAGTAAATATAGCCAGAGGCAACTCTCGCTTCAGAGAGTTGCATGTTGCTGGCTCTGGGTCCAGTTCAGCTGGTAGGTGCTCAGACGGCTTCCTTGTGACTCCATTGGGAGTTGATGTCCAAGCACAATATCTGGCCTATGGCAGCAAATCCATAATATGGAGCGGGGATAGGTATTTCACTGGTCCTCAGAGCTTGCCAACTTTGGCAGTTTACACTGATTTCACCACAGTGAAACTCAGTTGACTTCAGTGCAAGCAGAATTAGGCTATCCCTGAGCACTTCTGGAAAAACCCATCCTGTGTAAACAGACAATAGCAGTAATTTTCATATGGCAAATTCAGTTTCCCCCCGATTTATGAGAATGCGGAAGCCTAAGATTGTCTGTTTTCTTCTCAAGAGCTGAGACATCCTACCTGCCAGGAAGTCGGCTGAAGCAGGATCCAGTCTCCTGGCAACACACTGCTTGCCGGGTTGCCTGGTTGACTGACTGAGGAGAGGTAGCTAAGCTACTGTTTGACCTCTGCAGCAGTCAGAGCTTGCTTAATTGCTCACCACATTCCATGTTGTGCAGCTGCTTTTGGTCCTGCTTCCTGTGCAGCGTTTTCGTGTGTTTGGCTCTGGTTCATGCCCTCCTCCAGCCTTGACTCCCTTCACTCTGTTTCCCAACCACATTTCTGGCTTACCCTTTGGCTGTGGCATTCAGCCGCTGTTCACTGGCTCTGACCTCCCGCTCTACTTCCCAGCGTTGCCCCTGCGTACCCCAAAAGCCTGATTCTCAACTTTGGTTCCACTCTGAACTCTCAGGCCCGGCTACACCTGGCTCTGTCCATTGCACCTGAGGTGCAGTGAAAAAACTATAGGGAAATTCTCTGTTTCCAGTGCACTGGAGTTTCTCAGATCTTTCACTGTGATTACTTACTTTGTGTTTAAAACGTATACAATCCCCTAACAGACCCAGCTCTTCGTAGTCCTGATTCAGAGCTCGGTAAAGACACAGGAAGGACTTCCACTGACTCACGATTGTGTGCCATGTACACAGAGTAAAACAAATCTGCCCCAAAGACTAATGATCAAAGTGCATATCAGCCTAACGCATCAGACCTATAATATTTGTTTTTGTGTGGCTTGACTGGGGAACTCCGAGTGGTGGCTGGGACATGATTATATAACTGCATGGCAGGAAGGTGTTAGAAGAACTGATAGGATGGGAAGCAGCACATTCCTGCACTGTTCAATCTGTTCTAGAATCTGGAGATCCCACTTTTGAAACAGAGGCATTGAATTCTTGTTCAGTGTCTCATCTAGGTGTGACCTAGACTGCAACACAATTCCTTAACATGAGTCCCTAATCTTTTTTTTTTCTCTACGCTACAAATAGTAAATATGTAGACACTTTCAGCTGTTCCCTGACACAATTAGATTTCCAGGCCCTAATCCTGCAAGCACTGAATTTTACTGATGTGGGTAAAATCCTGTTGATTGAACTATTTGCAGCAGGAAAATTAGGCATGAGTGTAAGAGCAAGTAGGATCATGGCACTAGTACCAACAGGACTTTAAAATAATACAAAGGCGAAACTCTGAACAACATTTTGAAGAAGACAGTCCTTTTCCACAGAGGTGGGGAAGCTTTATTTGTTGGGGAGACACAGACCCACAGAAAAGTCAGGCAGAGCCAGGTACAAGTGAGAAACAAAAACAACCCAACACTCACTGACCTGGCCCTCCAGTGGGAAGCAGTAAAACAATCCCCATCCCCCCAAAACAAAACACCACAAAGAAACAAATCTCACTGACCTGTCTCTCATGAAGCCAGGCTTCCACTCACACTCGAGCACTGTAGGCCTGACTCTTGCTGCTGTGTCACTCCAATTTAATATCCATGCACCTCAATTTCATTTAAGTGGAGTAAACCAGCATAAAACTGGTGTGGTGAGTCAGGACTAGAATTTTTACATCTGTGCGTACCTAGCTACAGTAAACTCTTTCTTATCCAGCAGCCCGGGGACCAGGAGGTTGTCGGATATTCAGATATTCTGGATAACAGAGAGGTATACCTAGCAATGCATAACTCTAAAGAAAAGCAAGATTAAATACTAAGAAACAAAAAAAGGAAGCAGAGTAGTTTGTTTACCAACAGTAGTACTGTACACTGCAAACTTGCACTGTATCTGCTGTATTCGTATTTACTTTCACTATACTGTACTTACAGAAAAGATAATTAAAATGTACTTACGGTTAAAATGCCAGTTATTTGAGTCTGTGTAGTATACTGTATTAAACTGGCATCTTAGAGTTTTGAAAATCTTTTTTTCCACAGAAGCTCTTCTGTTTACCTCTAGCAGGTTAGTCAATTCTGAAACTTCATGAAGCGAAAGAGTTATTTTGTTGGCAGAATTTCGGTATTGTTGCTATGAGAATAGTTCCTGAAATGTGCAGAATTGCAGTGGACTCAGAGCAGAATGTTCCACATTTGTCATCACTGGCATAGTTGGGATGTCATGATTCTGAGGCCTATAATTTAAAGTTCCCTTTCAAGTTACTCTAGAACAAAATATACACATTAAATATAGCCTCTGGGTCAGATACATTGCTGTTTCATTTTACCTTGTTTTTGAAAGAGCAAATGTTTTGCTACAAATCAACTTGCAAATAAAGAACAGAACTACATACTAACTTTTTAAAAATGTTTTTATTTCTAGTTCCCAAGAAGATGAACGGCCTATGTCACCCTTCTATTTGAGGTATTCCCTCTTCCTTTTTTTGTTTCTCTGTGTGGGAAGGGCTTGATATTTTAATGTAATGCTGGGGATGACACCAAACATGTGAACAGTCTCTAATTAATTCCGAGATTATATTTTATTGTGGTAGTGATCATGTCATCAGCCAGGAATCCTCTGAGAAATAAAAAGTTCCAAGGCTCATGAGTCTGGGGTTTGATTTAATGTCAGACTAGTAAACTTTTCAGTTAGTAGATTAAAGACTGACTAGCACAGCTCTCTCTCTGTTACTATGAAAATCAAGTTAAAGTGCTACTGGACTGCTTTTTTGTTGTGATAGTATACTAACAAAATAATTTGTTAGGTGATGAGCTTTTGTGGGACAGACCCACTGAAGAAGTGGGTCTGTCCCATGAAAGCTCATCACCTAACAAATTATTTTGTTCATCTTTAAAGTGCTTCTGGACTGCTTTTTTGTTTTGATTTTCACGTTGATTACATAACTTAGTTCTTTAGATAATGCTCATTTATAGATAATACTCATTATACACAAATCAGACTGTAAAAACACAATGGCTGTTTTGCCAGAAACCATGAGAGAGCACATAATTGCACTGCTCAGAAAACAGATTTGAAAATCAGCAGCCTCACATCCACCATAGCTGTTTGGCTAGAGCAGGAAGCCAGCTGAGGAAAATAAGAAAATGCCTTTCTTTTAGACATTCCTCCTCAGGGAAATTGTAGTCTCTCTGTATGAGAGAGAGGCTTGTGTAGGACTCGGGAATCTTGAAAGGTGTGTTTGAGGCAGTGGGTCCATATTGATCATCACAGCAAGGGAGATATTTGCAAGTCTGCATTGTTGATCTGTAGGGAGCTTGCTTCTTTCTGATGATGAGCTTGGTAAGATAAGTTGAATTGAAGGCCAGTGGAAAGGGCTTGCTGTGGTCCGAATCAGCTCATTGCGATAACCTGATACCATCCATTAGCTCTACATTGGCCTACCACAGCAGAGGTATTAGTTGCCTGTTGAATGGTCTCCTTACAACTTGTTAACTTCCTATGCGAAACACAGCTTCTAAAACAACCCCCCAGAAATGTACAGACCCCACAGCAGTGGCTAGCTCCGTGTTTTGACTCACCTGATGAGGAAAAACGTGCAGAGCTTGCAACAATAGTGTGTAAAAGTCACTTATTGGTCAATCAGTCAGTCAGTCTGTCTGGGGACACCTGTCTAGAATGGATACTCACCTAGGCAAGATGAGATGCTTCCAAGGAGGTCAAGTCAGTCATAATTACCTCGCTCAGTACACACAGAGTCAATTTCAAAATTGAAAAGGGTCGGGGGAGTGGGGGGGTTCGCAAAAACTGTTTGTTTTGCTGGAGATACTATTCCGAGTTAAATGCTCTGTTATTCCAGAATACCAAGTTTTGCAGTGTATCAAAGGGCTAGCTGTTACTCTGTATTTGCAAAAACAACAAGAAGTCCAGAATATGTTAGTCTACTCTACAAGGTGCTATAGGACAAGTTTGCAGTGTGGACCCAAGAGTGCCCCACCCCCTGCAGAAAAGTACCCCCCCACCCAGGGAAAAAGAAAGAAACCAGCATAGACAAGCCCTGACTGCCTTTCACAGACCTGAAGAAGAGCTCTATGTAAGCTCAAAAGCTTTTCTCTTTAACCAACAGAAGTTGGTCCAATGAAAATTAGCACTTCAGTCACCTTGTCTCTCTAATATCCTGTTGCCAAGTAGGGGACAAATTCTCTGTTGTAAATAAGTGCAATTCCATTGACTTCACGGTGAGCGACTGTTTATACCAGCAACAGCAACGAAGGGTCCTGTGGCACCTTATAGACTAACAGAAAAGTTTTGAGCATGAGCTTTCGTGAGCACAGACTCACTTCGTCAGATGCTGGTCTTGGAAATCTGCAGGGCCAGGTATAAATAAGCCAGAGCAAGGCTAAGGATAACAAGGTTAGCTCAGTCAGGAAGGATGATCTGGACCAGCAGTTGATCTGGAGGTGGTAGTAAGCCTCATCCTTCCTGACTGAGCTAACCTTGTTATCCCCATCCTTGCTGTGGCTTATTTATACCTGGCCGTGCAGATTTCCATGACCAGCATCTGATGAAGTGAGTCTGTGCTCACGAAAGCTCATGCTCAAAACTTTTCTGTTAGTCTATAAGGTGCCACAGGACCCTTCGTTGCTGTTACAGATCCAGACTAACACGACTACCCCTTTGATATTTATACCAGAAGAGACTTGTTTCCAGCAATGTTTCCTCTAACTTTTTCCAGCCATGTGCAGGATAAATTTTGCGATGTGCACTAAGGTCTGGGCAAATGTGTACCACCAATAGAGATACATGCTGCTGGCTGTGGACACTCTGATAATCAGCTGGGTGGCATTTGAATCTCACCTGGGTGGCTGCCCCAGTTCATCTTACAGAGAACACTGGTTTCCAGGTATTTAAATGATACTTAAAGATGATAACCAGAGAAATAGTTATACAGTAAACTCTTTCACACCTGTCATTCTATTGTCTGGGACTCTCAAATACCCTGCATTTTAACCGTAAGTAAATGTTAGTTATGTTTTCCATAATTACAGGGCAGTGAAAGTAAATACAAATAATACAATGTAAGTTTACAGTGCACTGTGCTACTGTTGGTAAATAAAGTACTCTGCATAGATTTTTGTTTTAATAGCTAATCTTGTTTTTATGTTAGGGTTATGCACAGCTAGGCATACCTGTCTATTATCCAGAATATTTGAATATCCAGCAACCTCCTGGTCCCAGGGCTGCTGGATACGAAAGAGTTTGCTGTAAAATGGGCAAGTGATGTTAAATCACTCCCAAAAGAATCATTGATTTAAATCAGGTTATGAGAAAAGTTAAGACTGTGCTGACAGTGCACTTAATTTTGGCATGAGTCCCATTGAACTCACTGGCACTTCTGTCTTGAGAAAACAAGTATAGGGTGAGGTTCCTTTAGGGAAAACTGAGTTATGCTGAAGTAAAATAGAGAACAGACTTGCGGCATCACCACTAAGGTCTGTGGCCATGATGCTCCAGAATAAGGGGCATGTATGATGTCATATTAGAAAATGACAGTGGCAACTGGCAACTCTGGACTTCACTTAGTGCAGCTCTCTGTATTGTATAGTTGAGTGATAAATTTTAAACCTAGTTAAGTAACTAAACAGGCCATAAGAATTAGCTAAGCTAAACTTTTTTTTTTCTAGCAACATGCAACACAGCAAACTGCTTGGGAATTTACCTGTCAAATCACAGTTACACTAAAGCGCATAGAGTGAGTCTTCAGTGATGCATTGCAGGCTGAATTACTAACCAATTGCTCCACTCAGCCATATCCACATCATGTTCTCCCAATAAGCTGTTTTCCTTATGATGTTTCATACTTGCAGTTAGGCCCAGCTTCATCATCTTGCACTGCTTACACATGAAACATTTTCTGTTTTTACTCAAGCAACGAATTTCTTCAAAATATTCCCAGATGGTGGCCTCTTACGCCCAGAAGCCGTGACCTTTTTTCTGCGTCAAAAGAGGAGAGGGGGGGATATAGAAAGCTGCGGGTGCACTGAATGTTGTCTTTTTTTTTTTCTTTCCAGTCCACTCCCCTGTTCATTTCTGTGCTGTTGGTGTCCTCTTATATATACAAAACACAAGAGCAGTCACGTAGCACCCACTTCTTCAGATCTGTCCCACGAAAGTACTTCACCTCATAAATCCTTTTGTTAGTCTTTAAAGTGCTACATGACTGCTGTTTTGTTTTATTAGAATACAGACTAACACTGCTACCTCTCTGTTCATTATCCTGTGGATAGTTTCTTTGTCTTAAAGACAATGTCTTAACTAACTTCTCTGCCATGTTTGGCCAACGGCCACCAGAACTAAAACAATCCTATCCAGCCAATATCTGTCTTTGCACATGTTACTTTTTAGTCTGCTGAGAAACAGCAATTGAAAGGTCAGAACTTGGAAGAAGCAAGAGCAAGTCATTAGGCTGGACAGACTAGGACCATTAATTTTTATGAGACTCTTAAGTGTATGTGTAGTATGTCTGTGATGAGAGTTAAGTGTAACTGTTATTTTTACATGGGAAATTTAGTATTTTGTTCATTTAAAAATCATCAGGTTTTTTAATTCACCCTAAGAACTCTTGCTAATTATGTATAATTCTGTTTTTTGTTTTTCCTTTCTCTTAAAAATGAAGTGTATGTCCCTTTAAAATCTGATTCTAAAAAGCCACCCCCTATTCTGAAGTAAGCCTGTACTTTTCTGAAAAGGGGTGGACTAAACGCATGACTAGTGCTTTCTTCATTTGGAACTTAGTGAGGGTTGAGACCTCCCTTAGAGCAGAAATGCCTGGAAAGAAGATCCAGGAGAATGTCTTGTATCTCTTGATCACTCCAGATCATTAGGGTGCATGGTTTAAGTGTGATCATCGGTGAAGAATCAGAAGCCTGTTAGAGCACAGGATGGACTCTATGGGATTCGAGGAACAAGGTTTCTTAGGGCAGGTCTGCACCATGGGCAATATGTTGATCTACACTTTGCAATTCAAGCTACATTAGCAGCACAACTCAAATTGATGTAGCTTAGATGATCTTCCCCTGGGGTCCACACTGGGGAGAGGGCAAACTCTCTCCTGTCAACTCCTCTTACTCCTTTTGTTCTGCTGGAGTATCTGAGTCAACAGCGTGACCAGTGGTTGATTTAGTGGGTCCTTATTAGACTCACTAAATCAACCACTGGTGGATGGATTGCTGCAGTGTTGATCCACTCTTCTTTTCCCCCCTCCATCCTTGTAGTGAAGACAAATCCTAAAGAGGAGGAAATTAGAAAGGTTCAAGTTGTTTAAGTATAGGGGTGGATTTAATGGCAATTGATAAGGGTGTCTCTGAAGGAGGGGTGTCTTTTGGAGGATGTGCTTTCAAATTACCCACTGAGTCTCTCATAATTTGCAAGTGAAGAAATGGTGAATAAGAGCAGAGAGGGAGTAGCATAACTTGTGTTATAGGCCCTCATGCCAAGCTTGTTTCTTTTGCAGCATCACTTGGAAGCAATTATTGGTAAATAAAACCAACAGCTTGTAACTCTTGCTGTTGTTTAATACGCACCAGAAATGTGTAACATTTAGGTTGGTTGCCGGGTGGCGTTCATTTTGCAGGAGAGCTAGCGCAGGCCAAGCAATGGCTGGTACTTCATCAATTCAGAGCTCCTGTGGTGGGTGGCAAGTTTTCCTGTGTGACTTTTAAACATTTTATTTCTGCTCCGGGGAAGCAAATTACGTGTTCTAATCAGCTTTGTTCCATGTGGGAAGTTGGGGGAGCCCTTTGAGACATCGTGTAAATCTGACTCATGGTCCATTTTTATTAGTCTTGGCTTGCAGTTAGCCAAGTTTATTATATAGTCTGCAGCATTATTAATATAACACCCAAATAATTAATGTAAATAAATAGGTTGCTAGGAGTGTAATGGTTTTTCACGCAGACAGTTATGTAACTTGTGGGATGTGAACAAGAGTGGTTCAGATTCCAAATACTATGTAGGAGCTGGCTTCTGCCAACTAGCAGAACACACTATCACTTTTTTGAGCATCATAATATGTTCTTTTAATTAAATGTAGTTACTTGATTCTCTGTTTACATATGCCATTACCAGTGAGAAACAACTTCCTTTTCCTTGATCTTATGAAAGAAAAGGGCCAAAAAAAAAAAAAACACCTCGAGGGCAGGAATTACTGGCTAGAATAATGTTCACGTGCTGTTTTGAATCAGATCTATTCTTAACCCACTGTTTAAAATATTTGTCATTTGGGGATTGTATTAGAAATTAGGGAGAATACAACCCAAAGGAGGCTGGATTAAGGCAGTCTAGTTCATTTGCTCAGCCAATGCTGTACTAAATACCTTGCAAACATTGGAACTGAAATTGTGAATAGAAGAGTGCACTCTGGGCTGCTTAGCCTACACAACAGGAATGGGGTTGATCGCAAGCTGTTCACCTGAGTTCAAAACCAAGTTGCTGGGTCTTAGCTGCTATTTTAACACAAGTTAGTTAACACAGCATATTCTTAACACAGGTTTTCAGATTTTCTGTAATTGACACAAACACAAAACTTGTAGACCAAGTGGGATGGGCTAATGTGGCTTCAGCCACCCTCGAAATCCCCAGATCCTGAGGTGCCCTGAGTACTGGAGAGGACTCTTGCATAATTTTAGACTGCCCTGAGGGTCTGTCTAATGTATGGCTACTTACTTGGGCTTTCCCAAAGGCTGCATACTGCCCAGAATCTTCACAGTGCCAAATGCTGGAGACCCACCCCAGCACCTACTTCTTGTTTCCATCCCCCTTCCTCAGCAGCCTTGCTGTTCTGGACCTTTGTAATAGGGCTCTCAGAGGACAGCCTTATGTCTGTCTCCTGCAGTGCTTGCATGGGGGAGGGGAAGCGGGGAGCGCGAGAAGGGGGAGGAGAGAATTTAAAGGCCGAACCAGGGGCCTGTTTACATCACTGTCTATTTTACCTGATGTAAAGGGACCAGAGCAGAAGTGAGAATCATGACCTTCATTTTACCTTGACAACTTACATATGAAATCATACTCAAGATCTTTTAAACTTAATTTCCAAAGAGATCCCACTGGTAACTAGTCATTCTGAGATGCATGCCTCTCCCCAGCACTGCTGTGTTCAGACCTCCTAATTCCATGCTACACTGGTGTGAATTTCCAGTTTTTGGTGTATTAGTGCCAGAAATTTCTTGGTGATATTTAAAAATAACAAACAAAGTATAAGAGAGGAAGAAATGACTGGAGAAGTGAGAAGGGTTGTTCTTTGGTAACAGACCCTCGGTTAGAGTCTCATGTCACATTGGTTTTACACCACTGGAGGTGCAGTAGTTTCAGTGATGTTACACGTGTTTTGTCCTGGTGTGGAAGGAAAACCTAGCCCCTGACAAAGAATATGCTCAGCTTTGTAATAGTTAGGTGTTTGGAAATAATGCAGATAAATCATTCCACTTGCATAATGGGCTTGTGTGGAACAGTATAGCTGACCCCCATTGAGACCCTCCGTTTACTGGAGTAATAGCAATAGGAGCTGGGCTGGGCCCATGATGAGGTGGGAGGTGGAGACCCCAAGACCTGCGGACCAGACCAGACAAGGCTGGTGCTGAATTCAGGCTTTCCCAGGGAGGGTGAGGGGGCAGGAAGCACCTCTGGGCTCTGTGTGTCTGTGTCTCTCTGCTTCTCCTCCTCCTTCCCCAGCTGGAGAAACAGCAGTGTAGAGCTGCCTGCAGGGAGGCTTCCCCTTGGCTCTGATTGACTGGAATTCTGACCAATCAGAGTGGGGGTGGGCAGGTGCCTGGCAGTGGTGGGTGAAAAAGGGCTCTGAAGAGGCTTTTCTCCTGCTGCTGCCATTTGCCCAGCTAGGGGAGGCAGTGGTAGGGTGCAAAGGTAAGTTTTTTTGTTTTGTTTTTTGTTTTTTTTTTCTTACCCCCCCCGACCAGCCTGCTTTTGCTTTCTCCTTTTGCCCAGACCCCCATTCACAGCATGTTCCTGAACCCCACTCCTGCCCAGACCCCTCACTTCAGCCCACTCCTGTGAACCCCCTGCCACTGTTACCCCAACCCACTCATGCACCTTATCGCCCACCCTGCTCCTGCACCCCCTCTCCTGCCCAGACCCCACACCTGCTCGCAAGCAGCCCCCCTCCCGCACATTGAACCCTGAATCCACCTATTTTTGATCCTACCCTGGGCCCCCAAAAGAGTTAAGCCTCCATCCCCCTTTCCACACCCCCTGGCCCGTGGTGCTGGAGCGTGAGGGGAGTGAGGTGTCTCAGTCAGGGGCCATATCAGTGAGGGTTTTGTGGGGGGTTTCTTTTGCTGTTTACTTTTATGTTGCTGATTTTTCTGTGGGTCAGTGGCCCCTGACTCAAACAAGGTTCCCCACACCTGTTCTAGTGATTTAGACCTCACCTCTCACCCCCCAGAAAGAAATAGGAAGTGGCTGTGGAACCTAGACTGCCTCTGAGAGGGAGCATAAAATCCCAGAACTGTGTAACTCCCCAACTAGTGTCAGTGCGGCCTGGGGAGGACATCAGAAGTATAATGAAATGAAAATAATCAGCAGCATATATCAATGCGTCAAACCGAGAAGGAGCAAATTATTAACTAAACAGGACACGAATTCACATTGTTTTACTGATTTAATGAACAAAGTTGCTCTTTGGAGGCAATTAATTACTGGTCATGTCTTAACTGTGTAATGTGTGTTGTGCATTCACAACATGCCAGTGGGTGCTTTGTGATGCATGAAGCTGAGGACAAAGTGACTCAGCCACCCAAGAAGTTCAGAAAACCCCTAGGAGTATGTTACCAGAAGCATTTTTTTACTGTTAGCTTTTTGAGAATTCTCATTAAATATTTCTATGTATTTAGGTAGAAGGCAGAAACGAGGTGCATATTTCTGATCTTCTAAAGCTATTTCATGATTCAACTTACTCCATCAAAAGATTTTTTTTTAAATGGCCTAACTTCCTGGTCGTGGTATAGCATAAACTAACCAGTTTAGCAGTGCATTTTAATTAAGCCTCAAATTAAATAGCATGGAAAGCCAATTACTGTGGAATTACAAGAAATTTAGTATGCCTGAAAACTTCTGCACAATCCAAATGTTATTGAGCAATTGGCCCGGTAAAGAGCATTAAAATATCACAAGACCAAGAATAAGTTAAATCTTCTTTTTTGTTGTCTTTTTTTTTTGTTTGTTTTTTTCCCTCTTATGGGCATACTTAATGCATAAAGAGGTAGTTTCTAAACTTAAAATGGCTAATGAAGCTTCAAGATTTTTTTAAGTACTTTCTTTCACTAATTGGTGGTGGTGTGTAGATGTATATTTACTTTGACCGTGTGTGCAGTAGTTTTAAAATATATTTTTTATTGGCTCATGGGTAGGAGCTCTAGTCTAGGTCCTTAGTAGACCTTTTAATAGATACCCCCAAAATAATTGCCATATGCATATGTGTCATCAGAAAATAGCTGATTTAATGGACTTCAAACTAAGAGAGGCTGCTTCTACACATGCCACCTCCAACAGGAGGTGGCATGGTAATAGGCAATTTGAAGCAGGCTAATGAGGCACTAACATGCATATTCAGTACCTTATTAGCATATTGGCAGCTGTGCAAATTTCAAAGTGTAGGCTTTGAATTGCAGACTGACATTGCAGATGGGGCAGCTTCGAAATAAGCACCCCTCTTCGAAGCTGCCCTATCTCCACTGTCAGTAAGTTAATACAAATGATTGGGGGAGGAGGTCAGCAACAGACTGGCAGGTGCCCTACAGACGGTGGGCGGGAGGGTGGCTCTCTACTCCCTGAAGTGGCAGAGCTGAAACGTTGTAGCTGGCACAGCCAGGCCTTTGTGCCTCACGGACTTGTTGGGGTTTGACATTTAAAGGGACTGAGGCTCTGGTTCACGCTACGTTGCTAGCCACTGGGATTCCCAGGGCCCTTTTGAATTGCTGGGCCCTGGGGCAGTTACCCCCTTTGTCCCGTTCCTGGGCTTGGAAATGATAAATATGAAACAAAACTGTGTGTGTACTGTAGAGGTATAACATTCGTGTATACAGGGAATAGAGCAGCATATGTATGTATATGCTATGTGACTCTGAGGCCCTGTGTCTTGGGTAGAAGTCAGAGTGCACAACTGAAGCATTAAAGTAGAAGGAAGGGGAGGCTGTGGGGGTGACTGACTCTGTGGGAGGGCATTTATTTAGATGCATTAATAATGTGGCAGATATGGAAGGATGGCAACCACAAGTGTGGCGATCTTTGAATTCCTATTGGACACCTCTAGAGACATGTGCTATTGCGTGGCTTTGCTAAACTGATTTTTGTGACACTAATTTATTTTATCTCCTCATACCCATTTCAATTCCCTCTCACTTCTGCTACCCGGGAAGTGACAGCGTGCTTGACATTTGAAGAGGGGGAATGTGCCAGTCTTTTGACTGGCATCAGGTCTCTGCTGGGAAGCTACCGTGGGGTGGGTGCATGTTAAAGAGGAAAAACCTAAAGAAACTGGTTTTAAGTAGTAAGGCCATTGCTGAATCATCAAGAATGAAGGGTAGCTGTTGCAGGTATGCATTAAGAACAGACTATCTTTTAGAGAGGCACAGTAAATGTAGAATTTCAGAGTAAGTCTTTTTTACAAAGCTGAGCATTCTGATGGCACAATGAAGCAGGTGGAAGTTGTTTGGCCTACTCTAATGTGACCTTTCATTTAGAAAAGCAGAGGAGTGGTGGCTGTCTGGGATGGTACCTCACTTTACGGTGCTTGGAACAAGTGAGAAGTGACAACTAGAGTTAGGTTATTTTACTTCTACCTGAGCCTGGAGAGGGTCTGTAGGGCAGAGAAGAGAGGAAATATACTGAACCAGGAACCTAAAAAGGGAAGCGCAGAACATGAAAAACAGCTGGGGAAGGGAGGGACACTCTGGAAAGGAAGTGCATTTTGCCTTTTTCCTGATAAGAAGTTTAAAGCCTGTTTTAAATAGTAAATCCCTTTATAATGCACACACTTTGAAATCTTGACTCAAATAAACAGAGCTCCCTTTGATTGAACTAAATGTGACCTACAGCTGTAGAACAGTCAGGAGAAGAATCATAATGCACTATAGCTAAAACAGTTTCCTTCTGACTGCAGTCTCTTGGTAGTGAATGAGAACCAATACAGTTCTGGGTGCATTAGCCTTGCACAAATGTACATTCTAAGAGTATGTCAAAATTCTCAGAAGGGTCAGCAGCTGGTCATGTGCATATGTAATTGTAGGAGATGAATTCCTGTTGACGGACCATACTCTTAATTTGCTAGCTTCTGTAGTGTCTAAGAGTATGCCTATACTTCTGGGAAGATCAGCCTGGTCAGGGTCGATCTTGTGGAGTTGGATTTTGCACGTCTGATAAAGATGCAGCAAAATCGCTCTCTGGGGTTGGCAGTGGACCTCTATACTGCACGCTATCACATGGAGTAAGAGAGGTTGACAGAAGAGTACAGAGGTTAGGCCTGTGCTAGAGAAATAAATCAATTCTGATAAGCCGATTCTAACTACGTAAATGCCATAGCTAGAATTGTGTATCTGAAATCAACTTACTTGCCTAGTATAGACCTAGCCTAAGAAAAGGTATTGAGAGCATATAAGCCAGTGCTCTCGTATTCCGTTACAGTATGTTGGTAATGAGATCTTTCTTTCCTTTCGGCAGTGCCCACGTATCCCAAGTCAGCAATAACATTCCTGCTACTGGAGAGTAAGTGACTCTGTTTTATGTTTTGCTGCTACTATTTGTTGTCTATTTAAGCTTTTACAAATGTTTTGTTACTCTTATTTTTCTGTAATAGCCTAGTATTGCCCAAGGAAAAAGTGCAATTTCCCCAAATCAAATGGTTTATAGAGATCATAGGGATAGCTTAGTGGTTTGAGCATTGGCCTGCTAAACCCAAGGTTGTGAGCTCAGTCTTTGAGGAGGTCATTTAGGGATTGGGGCAAATAGATGTCAGGGATGGTGCTTGGTTCTGCCCAAAAGGGCAAGAGACTGTATTAGATGACCTCCCAAAGTCCCTTCCAGTTCTAGGAGATGATCTCATAACCCACTTCTTCTCAAATAAGTGCCTGGGCGTCATAGCTCCCTTCCCATCCCTGTGAGATTTTATAGTTATGCAGAACATGGAGATTTCAAGAAACACAACCTGACTGTACTGAAGTCTTTGCCTGCCTGATATTCGAGTCCCAAATTTTGGCATCTGAATTTGTTTTTGACAATATATTATGCATAAGGCCCTATCAATTTCACAGCTGTTTAAAATGGATCACAGGCTATGAAGTGAGCCCTTCCTTGTGAAATCTGATGTCTCCTTGTTCCTAGGAGCACCCCATCAAGGGAGGCTTCTTGTGTCCAACTGGGCAGGGGAAGGACAGGACCTGTCCCTCCCCTGCAGACTGCCCTGAGAATGGGTGGGCACTCCAGATCAGAACACCCACCCTCCAGAATTGGGCATGCATGTGTATGTACATAACATTGAGTAAAGCTTCTAATGGATTGCCCTACTGTGTGGTCCTCATACTTACTAGAAGATAGCACCTGTGACAGTGATGAGTGGCTAACATTTTCATATGATTTGTCCCCTCCAGGAACTGCAGTGCCTTCTGGGCATGGTCAGATTTGACCTGTTGGCTTTATTTTGTTAGTCAGACAGGTTGTACCATCCAGATGTTCCCTAGCTGCTCAGTTAACTGTGAACAGATAGGCAGGGTCCTGAGTATCAGAATTTTCATGGCAGCTATCCAAACTAAAAGAATCAGTCTGCCCTGAGTTTGCCTGTCATGAGTCACCCAGTGTGAAGTCCACTGCTGTCTTCTGCATGTTATATCCGTCTTTCAACCCCCTCGCTCTCCTTTCCAAAACTGGGAGTAAATTTAAAAACTAAAATCCAAAACGACTTTAGATCCTGTTTTAGTGTAGGTTATCTAATCATTTCGGTTTCCAATTCTTGGTTCAAAATAGTGCGCATATGTTCATCAGGTCAAGGTCTGTTAAACTGGGGGGCTACAGTAAAGCATATGCATAAAAATAGACTCATAAATATTTAGCAGCTGTTGAAGGCAATGGGAGCTGAGTGCTCAACTCTTCTGAAAATAGGGTCTTCTTTTTCCTTAGGTATCTCATTTTAGACTTCTTGAGCTGAAAAATTTGGCTGCTATAAAGCCATGAATCTTATACAATCCTCAAGTATGTTCTTGGCACTACTGCGGTTATTTAAAATGTGACTTTTAAAAAAAGAGATTTTCTGTCAAGTTTGTATATTTATTGACATTTATTTTCCGAGGTGGAAGAAGTACCCAAAAAGTTACTTGAGTAAAAGTGTGTGTGTTTGGTGTGTGTTTTTTTTTTAAATGGGTGGGGGGTGGTTTGTACTTAAATACAAGTAGCTGGTGTCCCTCTGGAAAACTACTTGAGTAAAAGTACACACGCACATGTCACATCTTTATTGTACTGAAGTACCCAGAAGTGAAAACAATGGCACTTTTACTCATATAACTTTTTGGGTACTTTTCTCACCTCTGATTATTTTTCATCTTGACAGGTATTTAGAGAAGACGATCCGCTCAGCAGTGGAACAGCATATCTTTGATGCTCATGGCTCAGGTGGGCAGAGTTCTGAGGACTCTGAGTCAGGAACATCATCCGCCTCTTCTAATGCGTCCGCCAAGCAGAGAAGAAGGCATAACAAAGAGCAGGATGAAGCCCAACGAACCAGAGATGTGTACGATCATTTCTTTTCCTTTTAAAAAAAAAAGTGGCATTTGGTTGATAGACTCGTAACCACAACCATTAGATAGGCAAGGCTGTCAGTAGCTCCAGTATTAAAGCCCTGGCCACAGTTCTGGAACTGACAGCATACAGCAACTGACTGGTGCAGCTGTTCCCGGCTCCACTGAGTTGTTTGAAATTGTGAATTGCAGAACCAGAGCCTTGTGATAATACAATTAAAACCAAAACTGAACTGTGCCTTTAAACAACTGAAGGGTGCCAGCTTAAAAGCAGTGTTCAGTTTTGGTTTTGTTTGTATGCATCTATCTGTAAACAATAACACTCCTGGGGTGGGGAGAAATCCAGTTTTTGCATTTGTAACCTAATACAAAAATAATACTATCAAATGCTTTTATATAAGAAAAGAGATGCAAAATTGGAATAATTTCTAGTTTCATATAAAGAAGTGTAGCTTCTGTTCAAATCTCACAGTGCCATGTGAGAGAAGTGTTTGCCCCCTTTATTAATCAAACATAAACCATTTTGCCTAGAAGGGTATAAGATAAACCGTATTCTGCAGCAACCTTTTTAGAATGCCTCTTAAGGATGCATAGTATTCCAACTGATCATGCACAGCATATAATGCAGGTGCTGTGCCATCATTGCGTTCTTAACAGAGGTGGTGTTCACATGCAGATATATGGTTTTTTTTATTTGTTCTATTTTTTTTAATTGAAAAGGAAAAATGTGACCATCCCCACTTTATATTTTACAAGTGTTTTTCAATGGGCAAGAAGTTTGCACAGTCTATGCAGTTGCAAAATGCATATATGGAAAGCTTCATCCCAAAAATGTGGAGTATGAGTGTGTGAGGGGAAATTGAAATATTTATTTTTGTAGGGTAGTAATTGAATACAACTGTAGACTTTGGCCAGCGTTTTGAAATTGAGGCCCTGAGTGTTTTGCACAATTGAAGGCTTCAAGTTAGACTCTTAAATACAAGTTACAGGTTTCCTATAAAAATGACAGTTCTTTTCAGGGCTACCGAGCACCCACAAAAGTTACTGGGGTTGGAGGCCTTAGTATCTTTTTTTTTTTTTTTTTTTTTTTTTTTTAAATCAAGTCATATGAATTTAAGTCCCTAACATTACGTAGCCAGGCTCAAAAATTATAATCCATGCTTCTGGACTTTCAAGAATATAGATTCCAGGACCAGAAGGAACTATTGTGTATGACATGGGCCAGAAAATGTCCCCAAAATAACTCCTAGTGCATATCTTGTAGAAAAATCTTGATTTAGAAATGGTCAGCAATGGAAAATGTACCACTGCTTTTGGTAGAGATGGAATGTTAAAATATCGGAGAAATTTAAGTGCAGTAAAAGCATTTCTGACAGGCTTTGCAGGTCAGTAGGCCACAGATGGGCTGGTATACGTGTTTGTCCGCGTAAATATGTTTGCATGTTTTTCTGCCTATTCTCCATGTTGCATTGTGGAGAATGCTGTAAGTGCTTCTAGCTCATTTGACAGTACTCAATTGATCCTAAAGCCCTAGACACAGATTTAAAGCAACTTAAAAGCCATAATTTAATGGCACTGACTAATCAGGTCATTTCTATAGTTTCATAGGGATGAATTGTCCTTGAATCTGTAACAGTAAATTGCAAATGAAAAATTTAATATTTGCAACCTTTTTATTTTTGTTGGCTTTGTCCCCTGGCTGTCTTGGACACAGATCTAGAGAAGATCTGTGGTGCCACATAACAATGGCAGCATGCAATTGGGACAATGTTGCATAAATGCCTGAATCGTTTTACTTTTTGCACATCACACAACCTGCAGTCTAAATGTACTGAATCAGATCTCAGTGGTTTAAAAATAATTTCACAAAGTGGCTCTGATAGGCTTTATCCAGAGTTTTATAATTCTGTCAGCCTCTTCCAGAGACAAAATATAGAAATGACTTGTGACCTAGAAAATAACTGGAGCACTTTTAAAAATCTGAATACTTTCTCCCTCATGAGGACTAACCAAACCTTATTTAAACCAGTGTCAAACTAGAGCAATTTCACAAAAGTTATGGAAAACAGACTTGCTGCACAAAACAGCTGTAGATGCTTTCAGCTGTTACCCACCTTTCCAGCCTTCTATTGTGCTTTTATCCTAAGGGAGCAAAAATAACAGAGGGAAAGAAATACATATTGATGCACAAATACAAGTACACTGAAACATGTATTTTTGAAAGTGTCTCTACTATTGCGCATAATAGAAAAATAGCCATTAAAGAGGGCAGGGCAGGGCAGGGCAGGGCAGTGGCACTGCAGAGAAGGAGAGCTTGCAGAAGATCGTCTTCCTAACCAAGATGGCAAAGGTGAGAGCATAGATGACATTTCTGGAAAGCACACATCTGATCAGACAAAACAAGCATGTATTGCAGTGTCAGATAAGGACTATTTAAGCAATCTAATGCAATTCTACTCAGCACAACAAATCACACAGTACTCTATCATAGCAGTACAGTTGAGACACTTCAATTCCCATCACATTCTGTTTGTCACTTCCACTTCCCAAAGAGTGCAGGAGGAGCAAGCAGTAGAAATGCCTTGTGTACTCTTCTTTCAAGAACTTGTGTGAAGGGGTAAGTTCCAGTAGGCTTGGGAGCCATGCCCACATACTGCTTTCAGTTTATAGCAGAAATTATTGAAAGCTGTTAGTTGCTGAAAACCAACATTTGTCTCTGGGGAAAGTTAACTCTCATAACTTGATGAAAAATAAGTAGCACATTCAGGGGCTGATCCATTCTTTCCACTGAATCAGGTCCCAAGTACAGATCGCCATGTTTCAATGTGAGATGTAAGGCACATGTTTTTAGTTCCTAGATAGGTTTTAGGATGTTGCAGCATCTATTGTGTTTCTTGGCAATAGGATGAAATGCAGGTGCTGGCTTCATGACCATTGCAGAACTGCACCATTCAGCATAATGCATTTCCCTGCCATTAGCATAAATGCAATAAGACCGTGTTTTAAAGAAGTTTGTTGCAATGTATTTTTTCTTTTGCAGAGAGGTCATCAACAAAGAAAACATTCCTTCTGGATTTGGAAACCTTGAAGATGGTATCCTGATGCCTCAGGAAGTAGAAAAATTACAAGAAAACACCTCTGGGTACATTGGAGAAAGGAATAAACCAAAGCGGCAGAAATCCAGCACCAAGCTTTCTGAGCTGAACGACAACCAGGATAGCCCTGTGGTAAGCAAACGTTGCATGGCTTGTAGAGAGGGTCAGTATCATGTTGGGAAAGAGCATTCCATGCATAATCAAGTTCAGGTTCCACTGCCTTGTACCTTTATGCTGTCATTTACACAAATGTAATTGCTTACTCTTTGCACAGATGTCGATAGGGCCATGAAGAATTTAGCATTATGCTTTTTAACAAGTGCAGTGTATTTACAGAGGGGTCAAATTCACACCATAAGAACAGACATGCTGAGTCAGAGCAAAGGTCCCTCGAGCCTAGTATCCTGTCTTCCAGCAGTGGCCAAAGCCAAATGTCCCCAAGGGGAAAAACAGAACGCGTAATTGTCATGTGGTCCACCCCATCGCCCATTCCCAGCCCTGACAAACAGAAGCTAAGGATAACTAATAGCCACTGATAGATCTATCCTCCATGAAGTTTAGTTGTTTTTTTTTTAAACTGTTCATGATCTTGGCCTTCACAACATGCTCCAGCAAGGAGTTCCACAGGTTGACTATGCCTTATATGAAGAAATACTTACTTTTGTTTGTTATAAACCTGCTGGCTATAAATTTAATTTGGTAACTCTAGTTCTTGTATTATGGGAAGGAGTAAATAACTTTTTTGTATTTACTGCTAAGTTACATTGTGATAGTCATGATTTTATAGACCTCTACCATCTCTCCCCTTAGTTGTTCTCTTTTCCAAGCTGAAAGTCTGTCATATTAATCTCTCCTCATATGGCAGCCATTCCATACCCCTAATCATTTTTGTTGACCCTTTTCTGAACCTTGTCTGGTGCCAATCTTCTTGTGAGCTAAGGCGACTACATTTGCACAGAGTATTCAAGATGTGGGTTTACGATCGGTTGATACAGAAAATTCCTATCTTGCATTCTATCCCTTTCTTAATGATTCCTAACCTTCTCTTTGCTTTTTGAGCTGCTGCTGCACATGGAGCTGATGTCCTCAGAGAGCTATCTACAATGACTCAAAGATCTCTCTTGAGAGGGAACAGCTAAATTCAGCCCCATCATATAGGTTGGATTGTGTTTTCCAATACACATTGCTTTGCATTTATTAACGTTGGTTTTCATCTGCCTTTTTCTTTGTATCATCTGCAGTATTTGCCACCTCTCTGATTTACACCTTTCTCCAGATCATTTGTGAAAGTCGACTAGGATTGGTCCCAATACAAACCCCCTGAGACACACCACTACTTATCTCTCAATTCTGAAAAGGGATCTTTTTATCCCTACCTTTTGTTTCCTATCTCTTATCCAGTTATCAATCCATGAGAGGATCTACCCTCCTATCCCATGGCAGATACTTTGAGCCTTTAGTGAGGCAGCTTTTCAAAGGCTTTCTGGAAATTTAAGTATGCTACATCTACTGGATCCCTCTTCTCCACATGCTTGTTGGTCCCCCTCAAAAAACTCCACTCAAATAGTGAGGCATGATTTCCCATTACAAAAACCACACTGATTTCTCCCCTTATGTTCATTTGTGGCTGACAGTTCTCTTCGTTACTGTAGTTTTAAATCAGTTTGTTCAGCAGTGAAGTTACTTTTTGGCCTGTAATTATCAGGAAAAATCTCTTGAGCACTTTTTAAAAATTGGTGTCACATTAGCTATCCTCCACTGACTTGGTACAGAAGCTGATTTTAAAGGATAAGGATACAAATTTAGTTAATCTGCAATTTTATGTTTGATTTCCTTCACAACTTTTGGTTAAATGCCATTTAGTCCTGGTGACTATCCTGTTTAGTTTCAGTATGTTCCAAAACTTCTTCTGATGACACCTCAATTTGGAAAAATTCTTCAGTTTTGTTACCTGAAAAGAAGGCCTCAGATTGGGAATCTCCTTAACATCTTCAGCTGTGAAGACTGTTGTAAAGAATTCATTTGGTTTCTCTGCAATGAACTTATCCTAAAGTGCTTCTTTAACATCTTGGGTGTCCATTGGTTGTAAAGCAGGCTTTCTACTTCTGACATACTAAAAAATTTTTGAAACAGAAAGCAGTCAAATAGCACTTTTACTTGACTGCTTTTTGTTTTGATAGTGTATAGACTAGCACGGCTTACTCTCTGTTACTAAAAAATTTTTGCTGTTACTTTGAGTTTTTGGTTAGCTGTTCTTCAGATTCTTGTTTGGCCTTCCTAATTATACTTTTACACTTCAGTTGCTAGAGTTTATACTCCTTTCTATTTTTCCTCCTAGGATTTAACTTGCACTTCTTAAATGAAGGTGTTTTTGTGTGTCTCTGCTTCTTTTACTTTATTTAGCCATGGTGGCACTTTCTGGTTTTCTTACCATGTTTTTTAATTTGGTCTGGTCCCTTAAATAGGGTTCAACTTACACTCTTGCACTTGGAGTGGAGCATAGGTCATCTACAAGCATCCTCCTCTTCATTCAGCCTCGGGACAAAATTTGTAGCTGACTCCAGGAGTACCTGCTTTGTCATCCTTCAATCTCGGTAGATCTTCCCCATGTTGTCTGAGGCCTTTCTCTTTTGTGTTTTCCTCACAAGTTCCATTTGAGAGCTTGGCGGACTATGCTGGATGATGGTATTCTGAGAGTGTAGCCTAGCCAACCCCACCTAATTCTCTTGATTTGGACCTCAGGTGGTTCTTGCCCTGCTCTGTTCCAAAGCTGCTCATTGTGACAATCTGCACAGTGTTTTGGTGTCCTTCCATTTTACTTTTGACTGCAAGTGTAATTGGCCCATTTGCAGTGTACTGCAAATGGTGACCACAGTGGAATGACCCCCTGCTAGAGAAGAACCGTTGTGATGCCTTTTTGTTCCGAATCACAGCATGTTTGTGATCTGTTTGACCTTCCCAGTAGAAGATATTTTCCTCACAGTAACAAACTACAAAAATTGCAGAGATATCCCCCCCCGCCCCCTACAGCCAGCACAAGCACTAAATGATGTGTTGTTGTAACCACGCATGGGTGGACTTGAACCTGTGATCTCTGGAGCTTAATGTGTGAGCTCTACAGTTTGAGCTAAAAGCCAGCTGCCTCTCCGTTCAGGCTGTGAAGGAGACTCACTCTTTTTCTCTGTATAAGTGCCACTGCATGGGACAGCAAACCACACTTAGGTGTGCAGGTTGCATTACCAGTTCAGAGCCTCAAGGCTGAAAAAGTCAGTCCTTATTTAAAAGCACCCCACAAAGCATCTACACACACAGGATACGTTCACACTAGCCTCTTTCTTTCTTTCTGATTCGAAAGCGGTACTTCTGAATCGTGTGGCTGCCGTTATGCTAATGAGGTGCTGCACCTTATTATCGTCTTCCCAGCTCACTCATTACCATGCCCCTTCTGAAAGGAGGGGGCTAATGTAGACACGGCCACAATGTGGTGTTTTCAATCTGAAATCAAAAGAATGTGGCCTTTTTCCTGGCAGCCCTCTTCCTCTCCCAGATGAGAGAGAGCACCTTTTTCCGAAAGATTCTTTCAAAAAAAAAAAAAAATCACGTGTAAGGTCCGCAGAGTGTCGTCATCTTAAAGAGCAGTCCTTATGGTGCCAGATTTTTCAGTCCCTGGCCCATTCTTTCAAAAGAGCAGGGGCTGTGTGGATGCTCTCTATCGAAAGACGGGATTGATCTTTCGATCCACTTTTTTGTATGTGGATGTGATCATCTCCCCCACCCACACAACATCTCTTCTGGAGGAACTTCTTTTAAACGATTGCTGTAGTGTAGATGTAGACGAAGTGTATTTTAATTTGAGCCATTGCTAAAGACAGGTATTCAGTGCTGTATGATAGCAGGCACGTCACAGACTTTTAGTACCAGTGCTTGCATTTCTCTACCCTGAGAAAAGAGTGAGCTTTACCAGCTGTCCAATATTTTCTCTGGTTGTTGGTGGTTGAGTTTCTAAGTCTCTTAATGGACACTCACGTATAAATGGATTGTTTGTTTTGTTAAGTCCACCAGAACATAATGGACCTTATTTTAGATTACACACCAATGATCATTTATCAGTCTAAAATGTACACAGATACCAAAGAGCAAATAAGTGGGGTTCTTTTGTGGGTTAGATAGAAAAGGCATTGGTAAACAGAAGGAGAAAAGACTGAGAAATCATAAGCTCCACATATTAAATTTAGAACAAATCATCAGTATTGCATCACATATAATAGAAATTTAATGTCTGCACGCTTGGAAACTCTTTCTCCTTAGCGCTACTGTACAAGACAGATTTAAACGTTGGGCTCCAGTTTGCAAGTCGTTCTTTTGTCATTGTTCAGGAAATGGGGAAAGTACAAGGAGCGTTTCCCACCTAAAAGACCTACTAGTCCTCTTGTACAAGGTACAAAATACTTGCTAGGGTAGAGCCAAATGCCCTGTGGCAACAAGTACTGAACATGTAGTAGCTTCCCTATGGGACAGTAGGTGTGGTTGCCTCCCTTCCTCCTCTCTAGTGAAGAAGTCCACAACGTTTTCTTTGGTGGTACATTCGTCTTCTGCTTTCATGACGGTGTTAATGAATGGAATGGGGACAGTCCAAAATGTGGGAAGTGTTTATTTAAATGAACTTTAAAATGAATTAGTTTCTGCATACTTGGAGCCATGGGAGAGGGATAGCCCAGTGGTTAGAACATTGGCCTTGTAAACCCAGGGCTGTAAGTTCAGCCCTTTTGAGGGGGCCTTGCAAAGGTCTCGGGCAGGTCAGATTAAAAAAAAAAAAATCGGTCAGGGATGGTGATAAGTCCTGCTGCAAATGCAGGGGACTGGACTCAACAATCTCTCCAAGGTCCCTTCCAGTTCTGTGGTATGTCCTGGCTTTGGAGAGTGCGAGTACATTGCACTGATGCCTCCAATGAGGCCCCTTTGCTCTGTCAAATCAGAATCGGCCCCAGCCATGGCCCTTGTGAAGGCAAGAGTGCCTGAATACCTACCTGAGTGCACACCTTGGGATTGACAAGGCTCTAACAGAGCTCAAAGGAAGGACCGTAAAATAGGACTGCCTGTAACATCTGTGTCTCTGGCACATTCCCCTTCCGTGGCTGCCCTTCTCAAGAGGGGGAATAGTTCTCTTGCCATTTAAGGAACGTGTAAGTCTTAGTGCCCAAAATACATGTCATATAGCATGCCGCTACAGAGAGGCAGCCTCTGCCTGCCCACAGGGCATTGCTTCGAACAGAGGGTGAATTGCATCTCCCCTTGCACACAGTGCATGTACGTATACTCAGAGGTTACCACCCAAAGTTGCAGTGTGAGCTGGCCTGGAGAGTGAACTCTGCTCTGAATGTGATTTATTTCCTGTCTGTATTGCAGTAGTGCCTAGAGACCTCAGCCAGGATCAAGTAGTCCCCATTGTTCTTGATGTAATATGGATACATAGCGAGACTTGTCTAAATACTGATGTCCAGTTGTATCATTATAAACAGATATATGTCTTCCCATGAGGACACTTAGTCAGATATGAGTGACGTTTTTCAGTTTACCATAAACCCTTTCCCAAGTGACCTAAGCTAAATGATGGACCCTGCAGATATCACCCTCTTTCCCACTTTTCCCATCCCCTCAGTGAAGCTTGAAGTAATTATAATTAGTAGGGAATTGTTTGGAACTCTTGTTTTAGCTGCTTATTGGCATCTAACCTAGAGCGCAAAGGCCGAGTCAAAGAGAGAGCCTCTCAAGTAGCTCTCCTGATCAAAACCAGATAATAACCATTAGAACTTCTTATGCCCTGTTTTTATTTAAACTGTGATAAAATAAAAAAAATGGGCCAGGCACAGAATTGAGATCAGAACAGGCTCCTAAGGAATTGCTGAAGCATAACTAGGCTATATTGATGGGATCACGTAGCCAAAAGAAATAGAACTTCTTGGTTTTAAAGAGAAGGGCGTTCCACCTGATGGAAGCCTGAGTGCTTTGGGAATTCTCTATGTTCGCATAGGATTGCACATAAATTGTTCTGATTTACTTTTTCTGTGTTAAAATTTAAACTGGCATCTGCCTTGAGGGAAGATGACATATCCAAACAAAAGAAACGAAAAACTGTACAAACATGGATGAAATGACCACATTGAACTTACCTGGTAATAGGCAATTTTGAAACGAACTTCCATTTGGAAGAAAATTCTGTAGCAAAATAATTTTGAATAAGCAGATGTCCAAGTGTATACAGTACTTTCTCACATAGGTCTGCCTTCCCTAGTCCCTCTCATATATTAGTTTTTGTAGCCACTATAGAGATGAAGGATATTCAGCAGGCAGAAAGTGAACTACATGTGTTGCTTACAAGTACAGTGCATGTGATTTGTCCTGGAGTGGATGGAAGGTTTGAAACATTCTTCATTCAAATTAAGGATTAGATTTTTACATCAGTTTCTCCTGCAAAATCTGACATTTGTACGTTATTATAATTATCTCTTTGCATATTCCATTTCTCTGTGTGTGCTGTGCGTCTGATTCTTTGTGCTTTGAGAATTTAACCTGGAAACTGATGAGATACAGACTTACGGTCAGTGGCTGGGATAACCAGTGTCTCATGAAATAATGTCTATACAGCTGAAGCAGATCATTTGTAAGCTTTTGCTTTTTTTTTTTTTAAACACAATCAAACAAAGGGGAACTTTAGGATTCTCCCTGAGACAAATACAAACTGTGTTTGTCATTAACATTTGTTTGGAAGCAACTCTATTACTTTGGTTGCTTTAACTTGAAAATTCTGGAGTTGAATGTGCTCTGGCGGGTAAAGGACAGGATTGGATAGTGGCAGTTGTCCTGGGTTTATCAACTCTCCCACAGCTTAAGAAATTTACCCTTTTTCTTTTTTTTTTCTGCAGGCTGGTAAATGGGGACAATAATCCTAGCTTCACAAAAGTGTTCTTTCTGAAACACTTTAAGGTCTTCTGGTGCAAGGCTTTTTTTTTTTTTTTTTAAGTGCCAACTGTGTTTTCTTGTAGGAAATTAATAAGCAAGCATGCTTTTTATAAAAAAAATTGTAATTGTATGAACGCTAGACCTGTGAGTGTTCATTTGTTCTGTGTAGTGCTTGGTTTGGGTATGGTGTTCTAATGGTCACCAGAATTGCTCATTTTTATCTAACTTTCTGTGTTTAATATTTGCTGTGTTACAGAGTATGGAAAGCTTTAGCTCCTTAAAGCCAATAGCCAGAGAAGGACCTGATGACATGGAGATTTTGTTTGAAAGGTGACTTTTTTATAGTTTGTTTTGCTTTGTAAGTGGTCACATCTGACGTGATTGTTCTTCCTTCAGGGTACATCCGCACAGAAGCTGGGAGCACATTTCCTGGAGCAAATAGACACATGCTTGCTAGCTCTGCTCAAGCTGGTATGCTAAAATTAGCTGTGCAGAGCCAATAATGGGCAACAGCGTGGGCTAGCCATGCCATGTATATGCAGGGAAACTGGTGCGGGGCAGGTGTACTCAGGCACTGAGCCCACCCTGTTACCATGGCTCTGCTGCTAATGTTAGTGTTTATCTTCCTGCCCTGGGAGGCACACGCTCATCTGCTGTGCAAGCAGACTCTCAATAGTCCATAGGGGCAACTTTCCCTCTGTTGCAGAGGGGCTTCCTAACCACATGAACCACACATTGGATGTTACAGAGGAGACGCTCTCTCCAGGGCAGCTCTGCCCTCTGTTGTACACCACAAGGGGGTTGGCCCCTGTGCCATGTTGGACAGCTTAGAAAGTAGAGAGAAGAGCCCCAGGATTTTCATGGGTGCTGTAACCCCAGCACCTTCACCTATATACACCAGACCCAGAAAAGTAGCCGATGATCCTAACCCCACCTCCCAAATTTGTGTGGGGGTCTCAATCCCCTTTCCTGTATCCTCTCCCACCCCCTGCCTCCAGGGAGCCCAATCGCTCAGCTTTGCTTGAATGTGGTGAGTTTCATCTATTGCTGTATTTGTGATTGTGGGGTTTGTTGGGAGATGTGAATTTCTGTGGATTAAGGGCAGCAGAATTTAATTCTGTTTTCCACAAATAGATTGGAAGAGGAAGCAACATGTACGGGTTAGCAGCTTAAAGTGCTGTGACTCTGAATGCAGTAAACCCTCAAGGTTACGCAGAGGTTGCATTTCTGCAACACCTGGGTAACTTGCATTTTCATGCAAGTTAAGGGGAGACTGGAACCACACTGCAGCCTGTTTCCTGGCTCTCCTCATCTTGCAGGAGGTGGGAAACTGACCAGCTCAGCAGCTGCCCTGCTTAGTTTCCTGGCTGTGCAATAGGAGGGGAGCAGAGAGCCAGGCTGCTGCCTGGTTCCCAGCTCTCCATCACTTTGGAGACCAGAAAACTGCTCCAATGAGGGGTGGCAGCCTGACTCCTGACTGCTGCCCCTGGCAGCAGCAGTTTCCTGTTGGAGCGGCAGCCGTGAGTCAGGCTACTGTCCCTGACAGGAGCAGGGCTGCTACTGTTGACAGCGGCAGGTTTCCTTGCTATCATTGGGGACAGCAGCCTGACTCATGGCTGCCACCCCTGACAGGAGTGGTTTCCCGCTCCTATCAGGGGTGGCAGTCACATTAACCCGAGACACGTGCAACTTGATTATGCATATCTCAAGGGTTTACTGTACAGAATAGGTACTGTATATAACAGCACTAGCAAACATACTCAGATCCCTTTTAGAAGATACAGTGGAGTGGGCAGGTGTCTGTGTGCTTTTGCTGGGAAGCAGTCTGGTTTATTTTTGTTTCCTTTCTTTTAATAGCACAGAAAATGAAAAGGACGATGTATTTTTCAGGCATTCTCAGGTTCGTATCTTTATTTTTGCTGTTTGATTCTGGGCAAAAGAAACAAAAAAGAAAATTTTAAGGTTGAGATTTATAGAATTAGCTGCAGAGGAAGGTAAATAGCTTTAAATGAAAGGTGGTAACTGTGAGCCTGTGCCCCGTCCTCCAAAATTGAGTTTGCTTTGTTTTTTCCTCTTGGGTGCATAACTGAACAGTGAAGTTCTAAAAACATCTTTTCCTTTCCCTGGAACCTCTACTTACCAAAATAGCAAAAGTTATTAATGTCGGCAGTTTGACGCTGAGTTCCTCTAGTAGCCCAGTGAGCAAGGGCATGTGACAACTTAGTTCACCATGTACTCGGATTAACTTGTCTATCCTGTGGTGTTTTTGTTTTGTTTTGCCCTGAACTAATTCCCAAGCTTGATAAATTTTGCATTCTTGCTATCTGTTGCAAATTGAGGGGTTATTTTCCCCCCCTTTTCTCTTGTGAGGATGGTGACTTGAGGGAGAGAGCTGCTCATTTAGAGAGCTTCTATTTCTTCACTGTGCTATTCATTTTTCAACCTGCCCACTTTCCTGTTAATCTATAAATATTCTAAGGAGTGTACCCAGAGAAGCCAGCTAGATATGGCATAACTGGAGTTAAGAGCTGAAAAGCATTCAGACCATCTTATTACCCAACATTTCTATTCCTACAGCAGTACCTGCACTAGACTTTTTTTCCCCTTGAAGTTGCAGTGCAGCTAGTGCAGCTCTGCTGGTAGGTACCCTCAAAGGAGTGGCAGCGTAAGTAGGCTCCCAACATTTTAATTACTGGTTATTTTAGTGCTGCACAGCAGCTTAAAATGCTACTGGAGACTTGTTTGCACCAGCACTTCCTTATTTATAACTACTGGTGGAGCTGTACCAGTTGTAGATTTTAAGGGAGATGACAAAATATGACAGGCCTTGCCCACAAAAGCTGTCTGTATTCCACATCACAAGCTAGTGCCATGGTGTCCAATGCACCACTAGCAACTAGCCACATGTAGCTGTGTGGCTGGTTAAGGGTGGCTGGTTAACTTGAGCAATAACTATATTTTCAGAATAATGAGGTTAGTTCACTTTTGGCTGAACATGACAGGAGGGGGGAATTACAGTTGATGTTTTAAAACTTACCTTTGCGCTGTTTAAAAATACCTGCTGCTGTTTCATTTACATCAGGCCCTTTGATTTCCAGTAGTGCCTCTCTCAAGCAGTGAGGTGTGTAGAGAGGCCAAGATATGATTTTTCTCTGAGGATAATTTAATTCTTCTGTTCAGCATGGTGCTGTCCTGGGGCATGGTCCAGCGTAACCTCTGAACCATGTTTTCAGTGAGGGATGCTCAGTTTGTAGCTTTGCCCCAAGCTGTCCGCTTGACCAGAGTTCAGCCTCTGACTCAAATGCACAGTCTAGTTCCCAGGGAGGGAAAAGATCTGTCTCCCAAGCTGGCTCAGGTAGCATATTTATGGGGTATGCAGTAGAGCCTGAGCTTCTTCTTCGAGTGTCCCCGTGGGTGCTCCACAATAGGTGTCGGGCTCGCCCGGCGCCGCAGATCGGATCTTCCAAGCAGTTTCTGCCGGACCGCGCATGCGTCGGCGCGCGCCGCTCCCTTGCGCGCTCCTGGCCATGCGCGCGATCCGGTCCCCGCCAGTTCCTCTTAACCGCCGTCGGCTGCAGACGGAATCCGACTAGGCTAAGGCCAAATAGCATATTCAACGACTTTATCTGTTTTTTCTTTGAAGTTTTTCAGTTACTTAGGCTACTATAAGTTAGCCAGTTGTTATTTTGTAAAAAAAAAACAACAAACAAGCTACGAGAGGGACAGCTCAGCCCAGTCCCAGTAACAAGCGCCGGAGGCCAGGAGCTAGGGCCATCAGCCCTCCTGCTGAGGCAGGCCATCGGACGGGGAAAACAGCATAAAGAAGGTGCTAAGTACCCACTTAAAAACTCAAAGACTCACCAACAATGTCCTCTCCAGGCTTTAAAAAATGTGAGTCCTGCCGAGAGGCGATGCCAGTGTCCGATGGGCACAGTCTATGCATAAGGTGCCTGGGGGAGTCCCATGTGGCACAGAAATGCGCCTTCTGTGCTAAATTAACAACCAGAGCATGGAGGGACAGGGAGATGCGGATCAAAATGCTGCTTCTTGACAAGGCCCTCCAGCCAGACGTGCCGGAGCGGCTGCAGCAGGAGGGACCCCCCGGGGCCCTTAAAAGGAAAGCTGCCTCCCTCACTCCATCAGCGCAAAAACGGAGGAAAGTTTCTCCTGCCCGATCCCTGCCGGCAGCAACAGTGAGCGGGACGGGAGGAGCAAGCAGCCCCCAGCCGCAGCAACAGCTGATCGGCGGCGGCACGGAGAGCCACGTGGAAACGGCTCAGCCTCCGATAATCAGCCAGCCGCCCCGCACCGCAGGCAGGGCGGCGGCTAAGCAAACGCCGGTACCGGCGGCACCGCAGACAGCGGCACCGACCCCCAGGGAACTGGCGATGCAGGGCGCGCAGGCACGTAGCCTGCAGGCGCAGAAGGACACCGCACGTGCGGCACCGCCTTCGAGCGTGCCTAGCACGGTGCCGACGGGGCCAGGATCCCCCGCCCGTCAGGGGGCGGAGTTACCTCCTCCAGGGAGGGGGAAGGCTGCTCACAAGAGGAGGCATTGCAGCCCCTCTCCGGACGGGGCTGTGGAGCTGCTTTCTCACAGCCCTCCGCTTATGTTGCAGACTCCAACCAGAAGGCAGGGGTCCCCCCTAGCCTACCTGGAGCCGCCTTCTCCATTTTTACAACCAGCCTCACCATGGCTGGCACCACCTTCACCCTTCCTGGGATTTGAACCGCTGGACTATTATGCTAAATCGCGCTCTCCAGTGTCTCGACGATCTCCCTCCCCCAGACGCAGAGGGTACGCACCAAGGGAATGGTCGAGGTCACCTTCCCAGGAACAGTGCCTATACTGCCATGGTCGTCCCTACCACGCGGGGCATGGACACCATCGGCAATCTACTAGGGAAAGATCCCCACACACTACCTCGTACCCCCGAGGGCAATCGCGATCGGGGACAGAGACTCAAGCATCTCAGGGGGGACTGGTCATGGAACCCCAAGATTTTCCCTCGCAAACCTCCAGCGAGAGGGTGCACCATCACCAGCAGGAACCGGAAGGGTCCAGAGAGACGTACCCCAGCGGTTCCTCGCTCTCCTCCCTGGACGAGGCCACGGCCCTGGGGGACGTCCATCCTACGGACGATCTCAAACAGTTTCAGGAGCTGTTTAAGAGGGTGGCCTTCACGCAAGGCATCCAGACAGCAGAGGTGCAAGAGAAACACCATAAGCTCCTCAAAAATTTGAGACCTCCGGCCTCCTCCAGAGTAGCAATACCGCTTGATGAAGCGATCTTAGAGTCTGCCACTACCATATGGCAGACCCCTGCAACTATTCCGCCGGTCCAAAAGAGAGCGGATAAGAAATACTTCGTGCCGGCGAAAGGCATGGAGTTCCTGTTTAGCCACCCACAGCCAAATTCCTTGGTGGTGGAGTCCTCGCAACAAAGATCAAAAACATCTCAATTTAAAACAGGGGGAACGGACAAAGATGCCAAGAAGCTAGAGCTGTTCGGTAGAAAGGTCTACTCCTCCTCTACTTTAACGTTGCGAATGGCAAATTACGCAGCGCACTTGGCGAACCATAATTTTGACAACTATTCTAGGTTAACCTCCCTCATGGACTCGCTTCCAGAGGACAAAAAGCCGGTCCTCAAGGCCATAGTGCAAGAAGGCTACGCGGCTGCGAGGATGGGAGTTCAGATTGCTTTGGACGTTGCGGACACAGCAGCACGTTCCACAGCAACTGCAGTGGTGATGCGACAGGAGTCCTGGCTCCAGACCTCGGGTATACCGAGAGATCTGCAGGCAAAGATAGTTGACCTTCCCTTCGACTCGCAGAAGCTGTTTGCTGAATCAACTGACTCGGTCCTTCATTCCAGTAAAGATTCAAGAGCCACACTCAGGACCCTGGGGATTTACACCCCTCCATACACAAAGAAAAGGTACTACCCTCAGCAAAGGCGGTACCAGTACCAGCAACAGCGCCCCCAGTATCACAGGGGTTACGAGCAAGGGCGGCATCAGCAGCACCAGCAGTAGAGAACTCCCAGGCGACGTTCACAACAGGGCCGTGCGTCCTCGGGGCGGGGCCAAAGGCCACAAGTTTGACATACAGATCCAGGACTGCGCCATCACTACCATCGCACAAGGTCATCCGAAGCGGCTATTTCACCATCGCCTCCGACCATTCTACGACCAGTGGCAAAGGATCACCACAGACAAATGGGTGCTGGAGATCATAGCCACGGGGTACGCCATCCCCTTCCAGTCGCTCCCACCATCGCGACCTCCGCCCAAGCCCCACCTCCAGGAGGCCTCCCATGTAGCCAGGCTCAGGCAGGAGGTGGCCCATCTCGTGCTCATAGGGGCGGTGGAAAGGGTGCCAGAGCAACTGCAAGGAAAAGGGTTTTACTCCCGGTATTTCCTAACGGAGAAAAAGACAGGAGGCTGGAGGCCCATCTTAGACCTTCGCGGCCTCAACAGGTATCTGCGCAAACAACGTTTTCAGATGATCACGATTGCCTCCATCCTTACAGCACTGGACGATGGAGATTGGTTCGCAGCCCTCGATTTACAAGACGCGTACTTCCACATAACCATCCATCCGGCTCACCGGCGATTTCTCCGTTTCATGGTAGGCAACGAACACTTCCAATACAAAGTCCTACCGTTTGGCCTCTCCTCGGCCCCCAGAGTCTTCACCAAGACCTTGGCGGTGGTGTCAGCCTACCTGCACAGACAGGGGGTATTTATTTTCCCGTATCTGGACGACTGCCTGCTCAAAGGGGCCTCGAAGGGGGAGGTTCTCCGCATGATACGCGTCACAGCAAACACGTTCTCCTCACTTGGCCTGGTTATCAATCTGGCAAAATCAAAAATAGACCCCACACAGGACATAGAGTTCATAGGGGCTCGCATAAACTCGATCACGGCGAGAGTATACCTACCAGAGGCTCGCTTTCGAGCCATCGGTTCCCTCGTGCAAGTCATCACCTTCAGCCCTACGGTGCCGGTCTTGACGTGCTTGCAGCTGCTGGGCCACATGGCAGCGGCGACGTTTGTGGTACAAAACGCCAGGTTGCACATGCGCAGCATGCAGCACTGGCTGGCCAGTGTATACAAACCGGCAGTACACACCGTTCACAGGGCGGTGTCGCCCACACCCGGGGTGCGCAAATCCCTGCAATGGTGGGTAAACCCCAGGAACCTGCTAACAGGGGTACCCTTCCATCAGCCGCAAATCTCGGTTTTCCTCACC
This sequence comes from Carettochelys insculpta, assembly GCF_033958435.1. Classification (NCBI taxonomy): domain Eukaryota; kingdom Metazoa; phylum Chordata; order Testudines; family Carettochelyidae; genus Carettochelys; species Carettochelys insculpta. Next base: position 121,251,543 of record NC_134140.1, read on the forward strand.
ACAGATGCCTCCCTCATAGGGTGGGGAGCGCACATGGGCGAAGAGGTGACTCAAGGACTGTGGTCACCCACGGAACAGTCACTACACATCAGTGTACTGGAGCTCAGAGCAGTGTTCAACGCCTGCAAACACTTTCGAGACCACATACAAGGCAAAGTCGTCGGGATCAGTACAGACAATACCTCCACCATGTTTTATATAAACAGGCAAGGAGGAGCTCGATCCCGTGCCTTATGCGCGGAAACTATCCGCTTATGGAACTGGTGCATCGCCCACGATATAATCTTGAAAGCCTCATACTTGCTGGGTGCGCACAACGTGAAGGCAGACCAGCTGAGCAGGCGTTTTGCGCTCACACACGAGTGGCAGATTCGTCTCGATCTGCTACGGCCGATTTTCCACGCATGGGGGTTTCCCCAAATAGATCTGTTTGCCACTCAGCACAACAAGCAGTGCCCACGGTTCTGCTCCAGAGCAGGACTGGGCTGGGGGTCCCTGGGGGACGCGTTCGCGATCCAGTGGGGGGGCCCCCTGCTTTACGCGTTTCCTCCCACAGTGCTGATCCACAAAGTTTTTTTGCAAAAAGCCAGGAGGGAAAGGGCCCGGATGATCCTGATAGTCCCAACGTGGGATCGCCAACAATGGTTCCCCCTACTCCTGTGCATGTCGGACCGTCCACCGATGCCTCTTCCGGTGGCGCCGGATCTGCTCACGCAAGCCCAGGGGTCCATAGTGCATCCGCACCCCCAAAGCCTGCGACTGCAAGCGTGGCTAATCCATGGCTCAGCTCCCTAGAGCGCACATGCACAGTGGAAGTACAGCAAGTCCTAGAAAGTAGCAGGAGGACTTCCACTAGGAAGACCTACAAACAAAAATGAACTCGCTTTACGGCCTGGTGTTCTACCAAACAACTGGCCCCCCTTTCGGTGCCTATACCTACAATTCTACAGTATTTACTGGACCTCAAGAGAGGAGGACTCTCACTATCCTCGTTAAAGGTCCACCTCGCCGCCATCTCGGCGTTCAGACATGAGGAGGAAGGGCACACTGTGTTCGCCCACCCTATGGTTACCAGGTTCCTCAAAGGGTTGGTAAACCTCTACCCCCCTCGGAAACCGATTCCACCTTCGTGGAACTTGGACCTGGTGCTTACCACACTCATGGGACCACCGTTCGAGCCCTTGGCCACGGTTCCCCTCCGCCTCCTTACAATAAAGACGACCTTTCTTCTTGCAATTACGTCAGCTCGTAGGGTGAGCGAGCTCGCGGCAGTCATGGCAACGCCACCCTGCACTGTTTTTTCCAAGGAGGCGGTAACCATACGGCTGCATCCAGCCTTTGTTCCCAAAGTTTCCTCCGAGTTTCACATCAACGAACCTATTGTTCTACCCTCGTTTTATCCAAAGCCTCATAACTCCAACGAAGAGGTGCGCCTACACCTCCTGGACGTGAGGAGGGCGCTAGCCTTCTACGTAGACAGGACCAAGTCCTTCCGGAAAACGGATAGACTCCTAGTCTCCCTCGCTCCCAAATCGAAAGGAGAAGGTCTCTCATCGCAGAGAATCTCAAAGCACATTGTATCCTGCATAAAAATGTGCTACGAGCTCAAAAAGACTCCTTTATCGGCCACTCCCAGGGCTCATTCCACCAGGGCGGTGGCAGCATCAACAGCCTTTTTCAAGGGCGTTGCGTTAAAAGACATTTGCAGAGCGGCGACCTGGTCATCCTACGACACCTTCACCAAACATTACGCCTTCACAGGGTATTCCAAGAGGATACCCGTCTCTCCGCAGCGGTCCTCTCGGGGACAAGCTGCACATAATCCGATTACCCACCTCCTATCTTGGGTTACTGCTGGGTAGTCACCTATTGTGGAGCACCCACGGGGACACTCGAAGAAGAAAGAGAAGTTACTCACCGTAGTAACGGTGGTTCTTCGAGATGTGTCCCCGTGGGTGCTCCACTTCCCGCCCATCCTCCCCGCTTCGGATCTCTGTTAGTGTTTTGCAGGGGCACCCGAGGTGGTTGGTCGAGGAACTGGCGGGGACCGGATCGCGCACATGGCCAGGAGCACGCAAGGGAGCGGCGCGCGCCGGCGCATGCGCGGTCCGGCAGAAACTGCTTGGAAGATCCGATCTGCGGCGCCGGGCAAGCCCGACACCTATTGTGGAGCACCCACGGGGACACATCTCGAAGAACCACCGTTACTACGGTGAGTAACTTCTCTTTCCACCATGCCTTGCCCTTATCTCTTCACTCTGTGAGAGAGAGGCCACAAGGGTCTGCCAAGGCTTCTGTCTCCGTGCTCCTGCCCAGCTACCTGTGGTATGGACAGCAATTTCCACAGGAACATGTAAGCATTAATCCTGGGATTTCCAACTAATTTTGTTTTATTTTAAAAAATTCTGGAATATTGTGGTTTCAAAATGAGCTTCTCCTTATAAGCATCAGAGGGGTAGCCATGTTAGCCTGTGTCTGCAAAAACAGCGAGAAGTCCTGTGGCACCTTATAGACTAACAGATACATTGGAGCGTAAGCTTTCATCTGACGAAGTGGGTCTTTGCCCATGAAAGCTTGTGCTCCCGTATATCCGTTAGTCTATATGGTGCCACAGAACTTCTCATTGTTTTCTCCTCACAAAGAACTTAAAATTCAGTAAGAGACGTGCAGCATTAACCCTGCGATTGCATTATATAGGAATTACAAGGTCAAGAAAATGTTGCATTCTTTCAGTGAGGTTTTTACATTCCTTGTGCCTTTGTAAGCCTGTTGCTTAGGGGAGATTAGAAGCATACCTCTTTTTAACAAACAGCTCTTTCACAATAAGTGGAAAACCTTACCCCTTCCGCTATCACTCCACCTCCAAAGCAGAGAGACCTTAATAAAGGCAATGGCTTTTGCTCAGGCTGATTTTGGTTAGCAGTGGTAGAGCCTCCACATATTCTGCACTTCTGAAGCTGTGAAATTTGCCAGAGTCCATCCTTTGCTGTAGACCTGTTACAGAATCTAAACTTTCATTTAAAAATGGCTTCTAGCATTCAGGGTTTTGAAGGAAACCCTTCCAGACACACACTGAACGTAACCAGTGTAAATGATGTCTGTCTGGGTTTGCATACAGCCTGAAACAGTAGCAGTCAGAGGCATGTAAATGGACAGTAAGATGGATAGAAAGCTGGCTAGAAGGTCGGGACCAGCGGGTGGTGATCAACGGCTCGATGTCAGGATGGCGGTCGGTTTCTAGTGGAGTGCCCCAAGGTTTGGTTCTGGGTCCTGTTCTGTTCAACGTATTTATCAATGACCTGGATGAGGGGTTGGATTGCACCCTCAGCAAATTTGCAGATGACACTAAGCTAGGGGGAGAGGTAGATACGCTGGAGGGTAGGGATAGGGGCCAGAGTGACTTAGACAAATTGGAAGACTGGGCCACAAGAAATGTAAGGTTCAATAAGAACAAGTGCAGAGTCCTGCACTTGGGCCGGAAGAGTCCCAAGCATTGTTACAGGCTGGGGTCTGACTGGCTTACTTGTAGTTCTTCAGAAAAGGACCTGGGAGTTGTAGTGGATGAGAAGCTGGACATGAGTCAACAGTGTGTCATTGTAGCCAAGAAGGCTAATGGCATATTAGGTTGCATTAAGAGGAGCGTGGCCAGTAGATCCAGAGAAGTGATTATTCCTCTTTATTGGCTTTGGTGAGGCCGCATCTGGAGTACTGTGTCCAGTTCTGGGCCCCCAATTATAGGAAGGTTGTGGATGCACTGGAGATGGTCCAGCGTAGGGCAACCAAAATAATTAGGGGGCTGGAGCATATGACCTATGAAGAAAGGCTGAGGGAATTGGGTCTGTTTAGTCTGCAGAAGAGAAGACTGAGGGGGGACTTGATAACAGTCTTCAGCTTACTGAAGGGAGGTTGCAAGGAGGCTGAAGAGAGACTGTTCACAGCGGTCACAGATGGCAAAACGTGGAACAATGGTCTCAAGTTGCAGTTGGGAAGGTCCATATTGAACGTTAGGAAAAACTTTTTTCACTAGGAGGGTGGTGAAGCATTGGAATGGTCTGCCCAGGGAAGTCGTGGAGTCTCTTTCCCTGGAGGTGTTTAAGTCTTGGCTCGGCAAAGCCCTGGCTGGGCTGATCTGATGGGTTTGGCCGTGCGTAGGGCAGGGGCCTGGAGTTGATGGCTTTTTAGTTCTCTTCCAGCTCTATTGTTCTATGATTCTATGTTAACTGTTCCTATTCATCTCTGTGTAGTGGTGGAAACTTAATGACGCAAATCCATTCGTCAGCATGTTAACTATTAATCCTACTGGCATCCAGCTGATGGGCTCATCCCCAGACCTTTGAAAAAGGGGAGCTGGAAAGGGGGTTCATCTGCAAACGCTTCTCGTTTTCCAGCTGCCAACATTTATAACACACTTAATGCAGTTCCAGTGCTGCACTCTGCCCTGGGTTAAAAATGTTAGTAAAATAAATGAAGTTTAATGGCAAATTAACTACTTCAGTTTTCTGGTCTGGATGGCAGAGGGACAGTTCCATCCCCCTGAGTAGGGAGCCCGCAACCACCTATCTCCTCCTCTTGGGAGCTGTAGTTTGTGGAACCCCCATCCCTAGGACAAACCATCCCATTCTTTCTGGTTGAGGGTGTCTCCTTCTGACCCTGTCTCTGAGAGAGAAAATAGTGGACTATCCATGGAAATGTAGGTTTAGAATATTAATACAAATTCGTGAGGTTACACTAGCGCACATCTGTCTGTCTTGTCTTGTCTTGGGTTTATGCTACGATTACTCTTCAGAATGCCTAATGGTTTATTCATCACATTAAGAGCTACCTGAGTGAGTAAATAGCTGATGCCTTCAAGAACTGATAGCTATAATAAGACAGATCCATTTTTAAGCAGGAACTTAAAATAATACAATCAACTAAGTGACCTCAAAAGAAAACACTTGTTATTGCATGAATGGAAATATTTACAGTGTGGTGAAAGATACTCATCTGGACCATTCACTTGTATTTGCTGCAGGTATAATCTATTGAGTCATAATGAATCATAACGTAGTTGTGGGACAACAGTTAATTCTTTAATAAGTATAAATGAAGGTAATGAGGTAAATTACATTTTCTGGTTGCTGCCCTCCAAATGGTCTGTTTGTTGTGAACCTTCTGTTAGCTGCTTGCTATACTCTAGTTGCTGTAGAAACTTAGTATACTTGTTTTGGTTTTTTTCCCCCTCTAATGCTTTTATTGATTACCTCACTTTGAAAGCTCATTGCAGGATTTTCGGTCTTTAATTAGCATGGTGACAACATGAGGGCAGATTATCAAATGGTACAGTTTGTCCTTTCGGGAGTGGATAACACTGTTTCTGCCCTATGATGAATTCTGTTGTTATAGGAGTCTGCAATCCATTTAAATCCCGTCAAAGAGAGAGAGAGAAAAAACAGGTTTGTGTTAACTGTAAAGAAATATTTTAAGCCCGTGTGTGGGAAGCAGTTTGTAAAATACTGGGTAGTGAGTTAGCATTTGTACCCACTAAGCAAACACTGAGGCTGTGTCTCGATTAGAGCCATTTGTCGGCAGAAATTTTTGTCCGAAGGTATCATGTGGCAGAACCCATCAACAGATTGGCCAGACTGCAACAGCGGATTGAAAGAGCAATCTGCTCTGTCAACAGAGAGCATCTGGACTGCCCAGCCGTTTTCAGCAGAACAGCCACCGGGAAGCACGACAGGCAGTGTTGTGCAGTGTCCTGGAAGCCTTTTCTGCTGACAGAATTTGCCCCGGAACGTCCAGACCAGTGTTTTGTCAACATATCTTTCTTCCTCGTGGTGAACGGGATAAGGCTGTTGACAAAAGTGCTGTGTTCTGTCAACTTACTGCCACCAGAATGTCCTTGGGAATCTGGACGTTCTGTGGGTTTTGTCAACAAAACAGCTGTTATGCTGACAAATCCCTCTAGATAGCTCAGTGGTATGAGGATTGGTCTGCTAAACCCACGGGTGTGAGTTCAGCCCTTGAGGGGGCCATTTAGGGATATAGGGCAAATAGTTTAAAAAAAAAAATCTGTCAGGGATGGTGCTTGGTCCTGCTGTGGGTGCAGGGGACTGGGCTCAATAACTTCTCAAGGTCCCTGCCCATCCTGTGAGATAGGCATATTGCCATGTATTCTTCAGTAATAGTCTAGACATAGCTTTAGTGTCAGTGTAAAACAGTGAGAGTTAAGTTTCTAATTCATGGTAAATGCCGGTTAGCATTGCCTTATTTTTTTTAAATAATGCTTAAAAGAGATGGCCTACAGAAAAGAGAAACCAAATGGAAAGTTACACAAATGCATAACATAGCAGTATTTACAAATACCAGGATCTTCAGCATCAAGGTTACGGATTTTTTTCAAAAATGAAGGTACGCATATTCTGAGCAATTTTTCTCTAATGTAAGCTATTGCTTTGTTGAAGATAATAAAAATTGTCGGAATGTTGTAAGGACACACACATTGTGTGAGTTAAGGACATGCTTGCGTGCAGAATATCAATTCTGACAACTCTCCGTGCAGCTTTGACGTGTGGGCTAGATCTTGTGTCGCTGTCTGTACCAGAGGTCAGCCACTCCTGGAACAGGTGCCCAGTCTGGCATACAAACTGATTTTCATCAGCACACAAGGCGAGAGCTCAGCCCTGCCCCTCCTTCCCCATGTAGCTGTCATTTTGTTCAAATCCATGCTGCCTGTGGATTAACCACAGACCAGCTAATGCTACCAACTCTCACCCAAATGGTAAAGCTCTGCGTCTTCATTTATTAATGAAGCTGTTGTAAGTAGGACCATTAGTGACTTTAAAAAGTATCACCAGCACTCAGACCATACATAGAGGTCAAAAGGCCAAATTTTGGCTCTCTGCCTCAGAAAGGTTGCTGATTCCTACTGTGTAAAATGACAGTTCTCTTTACAATCAAGTTTTTTAGACACACAAACTTAGTGTAATCATCTGCGTACTGCTCTGTATCACTCTACAGTGCCAGAAGATCTTTTTGTTTAAAGTTCTGCTGCTCAATTACCATCTTTATTATAACCTGCCAGTTAAGAATAAGTTATGCTTAGTAAGGTATCAGTTTATGTACATATACAACAGTGGTGATTATATACGTTACTGCTATCCACTCTGAATGCTCTGTGTTTGCATAGGTGTGTATATATACGCTTTACTTTTCCCTTTTCTCTGACCCCCCCGTCCCATCCTGAGTTGTTGTGAAGATTATTCGATTGTTCAGATTCCTGTGCTTTAGCACTCTTCTTTATTTAATACAGCTGCTGTATTTTGTTCAATGTGACGAAACAGTCCAGGAGATCAGAAAGTGATACACGCTGCGTGTGCAAGCACAGCATAAATGCACACGTGTGGTATATTTGGAGTGGAAGAATAGCCGTGATTTCTGCATGAACACACAGTTTATATAGTACTAAGTGGGTGAATAATGGTGAAGCAAGCAGCAGTTGCTTCCGGCTAGATATAAATTATGGATCACGTACTTGACAACAGTTTGTGTCTGGTTTTAAAGGTACTTGCTCTTTCCCTGCATTTTTTGGCCTTTTCCCAGGGTCCACACTACTTCCAGCTGAGATGCCAAACCTACTGCCGTTTGGCTTTGCGCAACAGTTAATACTCAGCGCGCCTCCATAAATAGTTCTGCTCTCCCCACGCCCAGCTAGAAAACAACCACAGGAAATCGGGACATGTGCAGCCAGCACAGCTTAGCTGGCACTGGTTGAACTGAGCCTGCACGAGAGCATTTGTGTATGGGGTCTGCTCTCTCCAGAGCTGCTGCCTCAGGAGCAGCAATGGCTGCTTTTCAAAGACACCCTGTTGCTACTGTAGCTTTAGCAACAACGGCTGCATTTTTGTTGATTATCCAAAGTGTTGCGCTTCTTTAAGGGATCGCATACTCCCTCCCTCCATCCCTGTTCTCCGCAGTCAGCGATTGGAGACTTTTTCAGCAGCACGCAGTTTTTGGACCAGCAGCCTCAGGAGCTCCTTGTGGCTTTCTAAACAAAGAAAAGTTCAAGGAAAGCAGACAGACGGATGTTTTTGTCAGTGTGAGTGACCAATTAGCATTTCAGGGTCAGTGGGTAGGGAATTTAGTTTCTGAGCTGGAAGCATTGGAGACTGTATGGTTTTGACCTTTTGGTTTAAAGGAACTCGCTTGTTGCTGCAGGTATTATTTTTCATCCCTTTGAGCATTGTTTTTTTTGTTTTGTTTGTTTTGTGCTTGTTTGGGATTATAGCAGATTTCAAGCATGAAGATTCAAGAGCACCCAAGCATTCCTGAATCCAAGTTTCAGAGGAACCAAGATGCTGATGGGCAAGAAGATAGCTTTGTCTCAGAAGTGCCTCGGCTGGATCTGACAGCATTGTGCGATGACAACAACTGGGAAGGTACCGTTCTGCGCGTTTTGGTGTAACACTGAAAGAGAGAGTGAAGGAAACATGAGTGGGGTGGGTGTTCCTTTGGGCTTACAGCCTGACCAAAACCAAGAGGAATGTATTTTGGCTTGAGCATAGCAATTTCCAGTCTGGAAAGACTGGAAATGGGAATATTGGGTAGGTGGCAAGTCTGATTTATATTTAAGGAGAGGAATCAAAATGTGTTGGTTCCTTTCTTACAATGATTCTTCCTTTCTAATTAAGGGTTATTCTTTTCATGGTGTTTTGCAGCTCAGGCTAATGAGGAGCTGGATGCACTTAGGTGAAATTGAATGGTTTATAGGGTATTTCCTGCTTTGTCCCAGTGTTCTGCTCCCATCCTACACAGACATGAAAACCTGTTCAGACTTCCCTAGCCTGTGTGCTGCTACGTGTAGAATTCTTTTCACCAGGTTAAAAAGTGAAGTTGCTTGCAGTTTAGATGTCTTAATGTTGTGTCTTAGTTTCCTTTTCCCAGAGGTGTTTTTGCACTGCCTTTGTTGTTGTTACATATAGTCAGGTGCACTAAATGATCTTTTCAGCATAGCACTTTGCAGAGAGAGATGCAGAAGCTGATTGTTTATTGTGTGCGTTGCCTGTAAGTGTAGACCCCGAAATGATATTCCTCATACTCCTAACTAAGTTCTGCAGTATACCCAGCATGTTCATAAGGAAGGGGGTCATTGTCTTGTTGGTAAATGGTCAGGTATTCTGATCTGTCCCAGAGATATGCAAAGGTGCTAAGAACAAAAAATATATATATATTTTAAATGTATATTGTTGACTTACACATTTTGGGCTCAATCCTGCAAGATGCTGAGCAGCTCCACTGCCACAGACATCAGAGGAGTTGAAGGTGCTCAGCCTCTGTCAGGATCAGATCAGTTCTGATTCCTGTGTATCTCCCTTTCTCCAGTGTACATGTGAGTGTGCTTTTGTTTTCAGTCCTGAAACATACAGCAGAGGGGCTCTTGTTATGGAAAAGTGTATTTTAAGAAGAGAGAGTGGAGCGGGGAGAGAGGCATGGAACATGCATCTGGTACCCTGAAAAACAAAGCCTGTTAGTGGTGTGGCATATTTAGAATGGCTAGGTCCTTTGTTCCTAGCTCCACAGGATATCTGACATATGTTCTTCTCCTTTCCAAGCATCAGGGACTAGTGATGACAGTGTAGGTTTGGGTAGACCAAGCCGGTAGCAGTGAATGCCTCGATTCAAAGTCAATCCACCAGCCACTTTCAATAGAATAGCATTCCCTGTTCCCCTGCAGTGTGGGGATTCCCTAGATGATCATCATGTACAGCACATCTGATTAAAGGGCAGCACGTACTGCCAGGAAGTGTCTCAAGAGACTTTTGATTCGTTATATTTTGTTTGGGATTCTAATTAGCTAGAACCTGAAGTGTTTGGACAAGCAGAGAAGTTTGTGGTTTTGAAAGGTGACATAGACAAGAGGCTCCCCTGTGTATTCTGCTGTCATTTGATTCTTTTGAAATAAAGATGATTTTCTTTCCTTGATGCCTGTGTGTAACTCCCATTGACATGAACGGTGTCATGTACAGCTTCAAGGGGAGAATAGGTGGATAAGCCTTTCTCACAGAAACTGTCCTGTCATGCGAGATGTGTTTTTTAGCTCCAACACACAACTTTTCTGATGATGCCTTTATTTACGTTAGGACTCTGCACCTTATCCATGAAAGGGGGAGCGCAAGATTAACTTAAACACGTCTTTCCGACTGTGTTTCCTCCTCTTTCTTTAAAACACATATGTGACGGAAGAGGAGATGTGGGACAGATGTCAGCTTTCACCATGTCACCATTTTGTAATTGCGGTACAAGCGCTGTACAATGGTGTTTTCTGTGTCTTGGAGAGCAGGAGACTTTGAACCTGTTTCAACTGTGAACTGGCAGTTGAAGGAAGAAGATGGTGGCTCAGACTCACGTACGGCTTCCCTGTCTGTCTGTGAGATGACTCATGAGTCACTGCTCACAAGTACGAGTAAGGAGTGCAGTTTGTCCCCGTTACGTTCTGGTGACCCATGTGGCAGTATACATCCATTTAAGTCTTCACTGTTAACTCTATATTGGTATTGCATTTCTGCTCATTTCCACAAAAAAAACCCACAGATCTTCCAAACTCAAATACAGTTACTGTGGTGGTCTGTTAAATTCTGGTGAACTGAGCTTAAAATCTACGCTTAAAAATCATTTGAAATGGTCCATTCTTAGAGAAGACAGTTCAGGTCATGGTTTAGGCTACTTGTGAAAGTCTAGCATTGTCTCCTGCTGCCTGGATACATGGTTAGGTATTTATCAGCCCTACAACACTGGGTTTCTGGTGAAGTGGCTTATAATTGTCTTGCAAACACAAATTCAGTAGCTGAGTCTTCGTTCACTTCCAGCTATCACAACCTCCAGTTCAATTCTTCGGGAAAGCCTGAGAGGAAGCAGATATGAAAACAGTTCTACAGGATATGGGAATGGCTACTGTCCTTTTTATCTTTACGCCAAGAAGATAAATCTCACCATATACTCCCTCTCATGGATGCATCTGTGTCCGTATCTGCCAATTCACATGCTAATGTGGTATAGTACATTATTACAACGTGAGTTGGTAGATACTGATCTAGATATGCCCCTGAGAGGAAGTGCCCTCTTTTTTTTGAAAGCTCAAGTATGGTAACCCTGAATTTTAAACCTCAGAGCGTTAAAGCAAATTAGTGTCTCTCACTGGGGAATTCTTGCAGGCAGTTCACTAGAACTGTGACTGTTTTCCCTGAGAACTTTCTAGGCGTGGCAACACACGGTGGAAGTTATCCAGCCCACCTGAGATGAGTTCAGGTTAGAAAGGTTCAGCTTTGGGATGGCTGTCACTGCAGGATGCATGGGTAGCTCTGTGAACCTCTGCCCTCTGTGCTCCTTTATCTGCTCTAATCCGAGATGGCCCATGTGCTGGTAACTAGAATGAAATCGGAGTTGGCACTTGTCTACATGCAGTGCCAACAGCCTCAGTGGGCCCTGGGGCAAAGTGGGAGCGGGACCAAGGTCAGTGAGCTCTCAGGGCTGTCCAGACCAGGGTGCTGGGCCACCCCCCGCTAAATTCCCTCAGAGCCGCGTGCTGGCCAAGCAGAGCTGCTGCAGCACTTCAAAGGGGCCTGGAACTCCAGCCACTGCCAAAGTAGCAGCAGTGGTGACCGGAGCTCTGGGTGCCTTTGAAGTGCCGGAGCCTGGGGGAGCCACATGTGGGGTTGGCACCCCCCCGCTGACTTTAGGTGGGGGTTGTTGCTGACTAACTTTGTTCCTGGGCAGGTTCTTACCCAGAGAATGGCCATCCCCATGGGGGTGGTTTGTGGCTGAAGCCAGTAACAGTTTTCAGGTTGTTTTCTAAAAGATTGTTACAAGGCAAAGGGTGAAAAATTATTATCCTTAACCTCTGATGAGAGGACAAGAAGCAGTAGGCTCAAATGTCAACAAGGGAGGTTTTAGATTAGACATTAGGAAAACCTTGTTGTCAGGGTGGTTAAATGCTGGAATAAGTTGCCTAGGGAGGTTGTGGCATCTCCCTCACTGACGATTTTTAGAAGCAGATGGGCCATCCCTGACAGATGTTTGTTGGTGCTTGGTCCTGCCATGAGTGCAGGGGGACTGGATTTGATGCTCTTTTGAGGTCCCTTCCAGTTCTGTGGCTCTGAGATACACAATTTTTCAGCCTCGACTAAAGAACACTTATGCTCCATTTTCCACACTTCTTGATTAAAATACTTTTATTGTCAACTCAGAATCATCACTTCTTCATACAGCCATTCATTAGGGAGAACTTGTGTGTGTGTGTGTGTGTGTGTGTGTGTGTGTGTGTGTGTGTAATATATTTGTGTCTAGAGAGTTGCATGCATGTACAACGGATAGCTGCCATTGAAGCGATCAGCTTAGTTGTGCAATTATGAAAGGCAATATGTTGGTATTGAAGAGGAGAGTGAAGGCTACAAGCATAATACTAGCATTTGCCTTTTCCAAATAAACTCAGAAGAGGCGAGTCTAAAGGAAATGAAATAGAAGTTCCAAACCAGCAAATAGAATGGTCATACGTACACACTCTGAAATGTTTACACCCGGGTGCACAATCCCTTAAAGGAATTCCCTGTATTTATGCATGTTCCTTATTTCCAAAGATTGAAAAGCTATCCTAAAACAGAAGGGAGACATGGAGAGATTCCCCTCTGGAGGAGAGGTTGACAAGACTGGCACGGTTTAGACGAGAGAGGGGGTGAATAAGGTGATATGGTATTCAGATTAGTTGGTGGCTTAGAGAAGACAGAGCACTCCTATCCATCCTGTTTTTTATTGATACAAGAACAAGGAATGTTCAGTAAAGCTGAAAACGTGAAAAATTGATTAGAGAAAATATTTTAACTCAACATATAATCTGTAGAATATACTCCTTCCAAGAACTTGGCAGGCTTTGTAAAGTCTTACATGTTTATATAGATAACACCAGCTTCCATTATGAGAGTGTGACATGAGGTAAGAGAAAAAAACATAAATAGTACAGATCCTCATGCTTCAGGCCAGAAGGCAACCACTAACTGGGAGGAACCTTCTCCTTTGGCTAAATTATTCTAGTATTCTGCATGGCAGCAATTTTCTGAAGTGACTGGCACTGAGCCACTGTGGGAAAAGAGACACTTAACTAGATGAACCATTCATTGATCTGATTCTGTACAGCAGATCACGTGTTCCTCTTCCACTTGCTCTATTTCTGTTCAGGCTTTGTTGGTCATTTTGACCTACTGATCTAATTTTTTCTAAATATTGTACACCACAAATGAAACAATTTAGCCAAAGAGCCAAGACCTGAAGGAACAAAGGTGGGGAATTATCAGTTTTCTGTAGCTGCCATTTGTTCCATCCAAGTTTCAAACATTTTTTCCATTGAGGGTGGGGAAAGCCGCCCTATTTTGACCTGCTCTCCTTTAGAATTTGTGATTGGTGGGTCTTTTTTGTTTTTAGTTTTTCAGGGTCATTTGGATTTGAGCAGACTCATCTTGAGTCATTGTGATACTACTTACGGTAGCTAATATCAGGAATATAAATCTGCCTCAGAACAAACTCCTACCCCCCTCTTTTTTCACAGGTTTGCTGATAGCTGAGTTTGTGTACTACTACATGCATTTGGTTTTACCCTCCTCCTTTTCCCTTCTAAATCCCAGTTTGATTCAAGGGCTTGCAGATTAGGGGTTTGCTTTTTAACCTTAAATCTCTGTGTGTTTTAAATGAACGGGTTCCTTCAGCAAAGTATTTTCAACGCCAGGAAAATTGTAACAATAACACGGTTTAGAAAACGCCTCAGAGATTTTGCAAGGGAACCACAGTTTACATATAGATGTATAAATGAGTGGTAACATAGTGCACGTATGTCTTGAATGTGTCACGTTTTAACTACATCACAGCACTGATGTGTTCTCTGCATCAGTGGCCCTTCTGGGCTTCTTGGGGTCCAGCCACAAGTTTTTCTCCCATCTCAGAACCCTAGAGAAGGGCCCTTTTGCAAATCCCACTTACTGTTCCTTCAGGTGCGATGTAAATTTCTGGGAGCAGCATCACTCATTGAGGCAGAAGAATGTGATTTGTACTCCTGTGCCAGTGACAGCTCCCAGGCCATCTAGCTTTCTGATGCAGAATAAAGTAAAACACTTTTACACACAGTTGGTATTGGACTGAGTATTCTCATTAATTCAGTAATGCAGAGGAAAGGGGAGTGCCTTCAGTCTGTTGGGTCATAAAGTTTTACAAGAGGGCAGGAATTCAGAATTGCAGCATTACACATCCTAAAAAGGCCTGGTCTCTCATTGGCATTGGATCAGAACCCGAGCCTACATCCACAGGAAGCTGATGACTCTTTTTAAAGCAGTTTTCAGGCCCTTTTGATTCAGTGTTCACTGTTTTGTTTTGTTTTGTTTTTTTTTCCTGTCCATTTTGTTACTTGACTTCTGGACTTGTTAGAATTACAAGTTCAAAGCACAGCTCTTAAATTGTCTAATCCTATGGTGCTAAGTAGGAGCATGCAAACCAGCTTAGTCAACTATCTGAACAGAGAATGTTAGAACCCTTATGGCATCTGGATAGAGTGATCATGAGACAGATGATTCTTTTCAGTTTGTTCCAGTATGCTAATTGGCATTCCCAGAAAGCGTTTCCCGTTCTCATACTGCCATTCTCTTCTCATGTGCTTATGTCTATCCACGGGTTGAATTAATCCGCTGAAGACAAGAGATCAGATTTATTAACAAGGCTAGTGAGAGAGAGAGGCTGCATGGCTCCTGGTGTCTTTCGTTAAATGTTTTTCTCAACACAAGAATAATGGAACCTGGATGCTTTGTTGTTATCAACACCTTTTACAGCTGTAGTAGGTTGGAGATGCCACAGAACTGAGCAATAAGACAGGGACCATGCTCTGATGAGAGAAAATGACTTTTAGCCATGACATAGTAATGCAGGGAGGAGAGATGGTGAGGGAAGGAAGAGTGATTAACAACCTGATCACTTGTTAATCATTTATGGCATTTGCAGGTCTTGTGAGTCAGCTGATTTCTCCTGCACATACAGTTTTGTAGCCCAGAACTACGTGCTTTGTATTTAAAACTATATTCACATCTGTTCAGCTGCAGGCCCAAAGGATGAGGTTTGGACAGTAAAGGTAGAAGGTGCTATCAGCTTTATTGTCTATTTAAATAAATTAGCAGTGATGGTTGGCTGGAGTTGGGGCTTAGTTCTTCACTAAGTACTTCACTACCTGGCACCCTGTGTAATCATTTACACCTGGCCAGCGAGCGCCTGGTCTGATCTGTTAACAATTTTCACTCATTCTGCTCTCACTTCGCGCACACAAAGTGCTGACCATGGTGCCGGACAGTGAATCATCAAGTCCCCTCTCAAAAGGAGAGGTAGAGGTGAGAGGAACGGGATTTTAAAAATTGGCCCATGTCTGTGGTGGTGATTGAATATATTCAGAATAAGGAAAATTTAAAGCTGGCTACCACTGAGTGGTTTCAATTGACTTCCAGAGCCCATCCCAGCTTTCTCCTCCCGGCAGCGAGATGGCTTAGACACCGATGAAGCTCGCGTATCCCCACAGGCAGGATGTCTCATACGCCAGCTTCTGGATGAGGACAGTGACCCAATGCTGTCCCCTCGTTTCTACGCCTATGGGCAGAGCCAGCAGTACCTGGACGATACAGAAGTGCCTCCGTCCCCTCCGAACTCCCACTCGTTCATGAGGTAGGTCGTGGTTTCAGATTTGCTATCTGCCATTGCTGCCTAGTAGCAAAGGCTTTCAGAATGGTAACAAGCAGCCGCTCTTCTATCAAGAGAGTGCCATTTAACTGCATGCGTGAGTTGGGCTGGTATTCCCCACCAACAGAAGCTTCTTCTCTTTCTATTGCAGTGGTTTCTTGTGCTGTAGTGGCTTCCAGGTTCATGCATTGATACTCAGGATATGTCTGTCAGCACGGAGGCTGTGGCATCTTGCCTCTGTGTCTGTCATTACAGAGAGGCAAAGTGATGCCATGAACACCTGCTGGATTCAGAGCATGGCCATTGACTCTGTGTTGCTTTGAAAAAGTCACTTTAACTTTGTGTACCCCAGGTTTTCTTCATCTGTGCCATAGGACTACTGGGCCTTACACTCCTGTGAAAGGAGCTTTGAGGTCATCCTCAGATAAAACACTTTTAAGTGCTGCTGCTGATGTCTGGCATGTGGTGTGATCAAAATTGTGTTGTAATATCCTGTATACTGGCCAATATGTATTTTAAGGGATTTATAAGTTGTCCATAAACTTTCACCTCACTGAAATGTGGTCTAAGATCAGGGCTTTTTTTTTTTTTTAAATAAGATGCCATTTGTACCCGGGAGTATGACAAATTTGGTGGAAATTCTGGCAAAGAATGGAGATACACACATCTCGTAAAACTGGACGGGACCTCCAGAGGTCATCAGGTCCAGTCCCCTGCCCTCCGAGCGGGACCTGTCACCATCCCTGACAGTTTCCTATTCTTTTTTTTTAAACCTGCCCCAGACCGTTGAAAGACCCCGTTCACCGATTTGAACCCTGCGTTTAGAAGGCTAGTGCTCTAACCACTGAGAGATCTCTTCCCCCTCACCCCCCATGCTAAAACAAATGTAGACGCCCCTTCCCATTCCCTCTTCTTATTCGCAGTTTCAGGGCATGCGTATGTAAACTTGCATATGCAGTCTGAACAATAGCATGTAACAGGCTATTCATTTTGGTCCATTTGTAGTTCATCCCAGGTGGTGTTGCTCTTTTTTTAACATCAGGGCTAAAGATTGAATCATTTGGACCACTCCAGAAGTATGAAATACTCCTGCATCGCTAATTCCAGGGTGGTTCATCATTGACATTCGAGTGTTTTTATTCAGAGCGCTTGCTTTTTGGGAAAAGATTAAACTCTGAAAAGGGAACAATATAAAAATATTCCCTCACCTTTCTCTCAGCTGCCTCAAATTCCACTCCCCCCCCCAGGAAGCCTGACAGCCTCACACCCCATTTTTTAACATTCAAGATGTTTTCTGGTGGAAGAGCCAGTTCCCCATCATGTATTTGGAGTAGGCAAGCTAATTTGCATGCCTTGTGCCTCCATATTAAAGAGTAAGTTGGTGGGCTTGCTGCTTTCTCTGAATTCCCTGCTTAGTTTCTTCTGAAATCGTCCACCCACTCCACTCTAGTGTTCTGCAAAGATACGAGCACCCCATTTCTTGGTTTCCCTGCTTCTGGACCCCAGCTCTGTAACTACATGACTTCATGACATCCATGGGAGTTGAATGTCCCTTACGGTCAGGTGTGACTGACCCTCTGTGCATACAGATGTACACTGGCTGCTTGCATAGGACGTAACTGCATTCTTTGCTCCCAACAGGAGGCGGAGTTCTTCTTTAGGATCTTACGAAGATGACCGAGAGGATCTGACGCCTGCACAGCTGACGCGGAGGATTCAGGGGCTTAAGAAAAAGATCAGGAAGTTTGAGGACAAATTTGAGGAGGAAAGGAAGTACAGAGTAAGTTCTGTGGAATGAGCACATGTAAGAAAATGAGTAGGACGCAAACTGATGGGGTGTTTAGGGGAGATTTTCAGATCCAGTCTGAGTACCTGGAAGAAAGAGGGAGATGGCACAGCTACGCAGCCAATGAAAAGCACATATTCATGTGTTACCACTGCCAGGTGACTTCCCTTCCTAAGCAATTGGTACTGGGAGCGTATACATGAAGTAATCTCCCAAACAGCTAGGATTTTTATTATCCGTTTAGTAAATAAGCTCAAAGCTGGTAACAGTGTAAGAATATCTGTGTAAAAGCTCTTATTTAGTCACAGTGACGTTCATGGGCTGCACCTCCTGTTAGAGGTTCTCGCTCTGGGGAAGCTCCAAGGTGCTTATGTATGGGGGAGGGGAGAGGAACGTGCTCCTTGACTCTGGTTCCTGCACCCTGGCAAAGTGCCACTGAGCAGCACTTGTGAACTGCTGACCTGTTTTCTTCTGATGCACAGGAAGGTTTCTAAGGGAGGAAGGATTCACCTGCGCTAGTTTGCTAGTGATCTAAACCGCAAAGGTTAGTTCTGAATCAGTCTTAGGTAAAGCTTCAGAGGGGTAGCCGTATTAGTCTGTATCCACAAAAACAACGAGAAGTCCTGTGGCACTTTATAGACTAACAGATCTTTTGGAGCATCAACTTTTGTGAGCAAAGACCCACTTTGTCAGATACACCTTTTTCATCAGATCCATCTGACAAAGCGAATCTTTGCCCACAAAAGCTTATGCTCCAAAAAATCTGTTAGTCTATAAGGTGCCACAGGCCTTCTCGTGGTTTTTAGGAAAAGTGAGCATCGGACGGGAAGCATGCCCTCCAGCCTTGCTGCAGAGAGCAGCGATGCTTCAGTATTTCTCCTTTACAATATAATATCTCATACTCGATCCCTTCAGAGACCTTTACACGAAAGAATTAACACTTGCAATGCCCCTGCATGAGAGTTTTCCCCCATGTTTTACAGAGGGGAAACACTGAGGCAGGAAGTTTTAAGAAAGTAGCCTGAAGCCACAGAATTAAATAGAATTGTGATTGGAAAGCATAAGTTCTTCCTGGAGTGTCCCCGTGGGTGCTCCACGATAGGTGTCGGGCTCGCCCCGGCGCCGCAGATCGGATCTTTCCAGCAGTTTCTGCCAGACCGTGCATGCGCCGGCGCGCGCCGCTCCCTTGCGCGCTCCTGGCCACGTGCGCGATCCGGTCCCTGCCAGTTCCTTCTTAACCGCCATCAGCTGCAGACGGAATCCGCTCAGGCTGCGGCCAGAGTCAGCGTATTTAATGTTTTAAGTGTGTTTAGAGTTTCTTTTCAGTCTTTCAGTCTTTAAGTTAGCTTGTTATTTTTCTTATCGCAAAAAAAAAATATATATATATATAAAAGCCTTAGTAACAAGAAGAGCAGCGGAGGCCCGGGGACGTAAGGCCATTAGGCCTCCTACCGTGGCAGGCTGCGTCCGAGAGAGGAACAAGCACAGAGAAGGTGCTAAGTACCCTATTAACAACTCAAAGACTCACCGCAACGTCCTCTTCAGGATTCAAGAAGTGAGAGTCATGCCGCGAAGCTATGCCGGCCTCCGATGGGCACAGTCAGTGTATTAGGTGCCTGGGGGAATCTCACGTCACCCAAAAATGCTCCTCCTGCGCAAAGCTGACGGCTAGAGCAAGGAAGGAAAGAGAAATGCAGCTAAAAATGCTGCTCTTTGACAAGGCCCTCCAGCCAGATGTGCCGGAGTGGCCCCAACAAGAGGGACCCGCAGGGGCCCATAAAAGGAAGGCGGCTTCCCTCACCCCATCAGTGCAAAAACAGAGGAAGCTCTTGCCAACCCGATCCCTGCCGGCAGCCACAGCGAGCGGGACAGGTGCAGCACATAGCCCCCAGCCGCAATCACAGACGAGCGGCAGCGGCGCGGAAGCGCACGTGGCAGAGGCTGAGCCTCCGATAATCAAACAGCCAGCCCGCACCGTGGGCAGAGCGGCGGCCAGGCAAGCGCCGGAACCAGCGGCACCGCAGCTAGCAGCACAGACCCCCGGGGCGCCGACAGTGCAGAGCTCGCAGGCATGCAGCCTGCAGGTGCTGGGGGAGACCACCCGCGCGGCACTGCAGCGAAGCGTGCCGAGCGCGGCGCCGACAGCGGGGCCGAGATCCCCAGCGCAGAAAGGGGCGGAGTCAGCCCCACAGGGGAGGGGAAAAGCAGCAGAGAAAACCTGGCACCGCAGCCCTTCTCCAGACAGGGCTGCAGGGCTGCTCTCTCTAAGCCCTCCCCTTATGCTGCGAACTCCAACAAGGAGGCAGGGGTCTCCCCCAGTCTACCCTGAGCCTCCCACCCCGTTCCTCCAGCCAGCGTCACCATGGCTCGGGCCACCCTCGCCTTTTCTGGGATTTGACCCCCTGGAGTACTATCACAAATCAGTCTCACCATTGTCTCAATCACCCAGACGATCTCGCTCCCCCAGACGCCGGGTGTATGCGCCTCAAGAGTGGTCCAGGTCTCCATCCCAGGAACCGTGCCCGTGTTGCCATGGTCGCCCCTATCATGCGGGGCATAGACACTATAGGCATACCCCCAGGGACAGGTCCCCTCAGACGGTTCACTATCCCCGAGGGCAATCGCGGATGGGGACGGAAACGCAAATATCTCAGGGGCAGTTGATTCTCGAACCCCGAGATTTCCCCTCGCAAGCCTCCAGCGAGAAGATGTATCACTGTCAACAGGACCCAGAGGGATCCAGAGTGGCTTACCCTAGTGGTTCCTCTCTATCCTCCCCTGACGAGGCTACGGCCCCAGGGGACGTCCACCCCCCGGGCCAATCTCAAACAGTTCCAAGAGTTGTTTAAAAGGGTGGCCTTTATGCAAGGCATCCAAACAGCAGAGGTGCAGGAGAAGCACCATAAGCTCCTCAAAAACCTGAGACCTCTGGCCTCTTCCAAAATAGCTATTCTGCTCGACGAAGCAATTATGGAGTCTGCTACCACGATATGGCAGACCCCTGCGTCCGCTCCACCTATAAACAAGAGCGGATAAGAAATACTGCATCCCGGCGAAGGGCATGGAGTTCCTGTTCAGTCACCCACAACCAAATTCTTTGGTGGTGGAATCGTCTCAACAGAGGTCGAAAACTTCTCAGTACAAGACAGGGGGAGCGGACGAAGATGCCAAGAAGCTAGAGTTATTCAGCAGAAAGGTCTACTCCTCCTCTACCCTACTGTTGAGAATGGAAAATTACGCAGCACGCCTAGCGAACCATAACTTTGACAATTACTCCAGGCTGACTTCCCTCATGGACTCGCTTCCAGAGGATAAGAAGCCGGTGCTGAAGGCCATCGTGCAGGAAGGCTACGCAGCCTCAAGGACAGGAGTTCAGATAGCCCTGGACGTAGCAGATACGGCGGCACGCTCAACGGCTACGGCAGTGGTCATGCACAGGGAATCCTGGCTTCAGACATCAGGTATCCCGAGGGATCTGCAGGCGAAGATCGTTGATCTCCCCTTTGACACACAGAAGTTGTTTGCCGAATCAACTGATTCAGTCCTTCATTCCAGTAAGGACTCAAGGGCTACTCTCAGAACCTTGGGGATTTATACCCCTCCATACAGGAAGAAAAAGTATTACCCTCAGCAAAGACGATACCTGTATCAGCCCCAGCGTGCTCACTACCAAAGGGGCTACGAGCAAGGGCGGCATCAACAGCACCAACAGTACAGAACTCCCAGGCGACATTCCCAACAGAGCCGTGCATCCTCGGGGCAGGGCCAAAGGCAACAAGTTTGACGGACAGATCGAGGGCTGCACTATCACTACCATCGCGCAATGTCATCCAAAGTTAATGTTCTATCATCACCTCTGACCATTCTATGCCTAGTGGCAAAAGATCACCACAGACAAATGGGTACTGGAGATCACAGCCACGGGTTACGCGATCCCCTTCCAGTCGCTCCCACCGCCACGACCTCCACCCAGGCTCCGTCTAAAGGACGCCTCCCACGAAGCGAGATTCAAGCAGGAGGTGGACCATCTTATGCTTATAGGGGCAGTGGAAAGAGTGCCGGAGCAACTCCAAGGGAAAGGGTTCTATTCAAGACACTTCCTTACAGAGACAAAAACAGGAGGCTGGAGGCCCATCTTAGATCTTAGAGGCCTCAATCGGCACTTGCGCAAACAACGCTTTCGGATGATCACAGTCACCTCTATACTTACGGCACTGGATGATGGAGATTGGTTCGCAGCCCTCAACTTACAAGACGCGTATTTCCATATAACAATCCACCCGGCTCACAGACGTTTTCTCCGGTTTATGGTCGGCAAAGAACATTTCCAATACAAGGTTCTGCCGTTCGGCCTCTCCTCGGCCCCCAGAGTATTTACCAAGACCCTGGCTGTGGTGTCAGCCTACCTGCACAGACGGGGGTGTTTATATTCCCATATCTGGACAACTGCCTACTGAAAGGGGCCTCGAAGGAAGAGGTACTACGCATGATACGCGTTACAGCAGGCACGTTCTCTTCGCTGGGCCTGGTCATCAACCTGGCGAAGTCAAAGATCGACCCCACACAGGACATAGAGTTCATAGGGGCACGCATAAACTCCATCACAGCAAGGGTTTATCTGCCGGATGCCCGCTTTCGTGCCATTGGTTCCCTCGTACAAGTCATCAGCTTCAGCCCCACGGTGCTGGTTCTAACGTGCTTATAGCTGCTAGGCCATATGGCAGCAGCAACGTTCGTAGTACAGAACGCCAGATTGCATATGCGCAGCATTCAGCACTGGCTGGCGAGCGTCTACAAACCAGCAGCACACACTGTCCGCAGGGTGGTGTCACCCACGACAGAGGTGCGCAGATCCCTGCAATGGTGGGTGAACCCCAAGAACATGCTAACAGGGGTACCCTTTCATCAACCACAAATATCTATCTTTCTCACCACCGACACCTCCCACATAGGGTGGGGAGCACACATGGGCGAAAAGGTGACGCAGGGACTGTGGTCCCCTACGGAACAGTCGCTGCACATAAATATATTGGAGCTCAGAGCAGTGTTCAACGCCTGCAAACACTTTCGAGACCATATACAAGGCAAAGTAGTCGGGGTCAATACAGACAATACCTCCACCATGTTTTATATAAATCGACAAGGAGGAGCTCGGTCCCATGCCTTATGTGCGGAAGCAGTCCGCCTGTGGAACTGGTGCATCGCCAACAATATAACTTTGAAAGCCTCGTATTTACCAGGCGCTCACAACATGCAGGCAGACCAGTTGAGCAGGCACTTAGCACTCACACACAAGTGGCAGATCCATTCCGATCTGCTACGACCAGTTTTTCATGCATGGGGGTTTCCCCAGATAGACCTGTTTGCCACTCATCGCAACAAGAAGTGCCCACAATACTGCTCCAGGGCAGGACTGGGACAGGGGTCCCTGGGGGATGCATTCGCGATCTCGTGAAAGGGCCCCCTGCTCTACGCATTTCCTCCCACAGTGCTCATCCACAAGGTCTTGCAGAAAGCCCGGAGAGAGAGAGCCCGCATGATCCTAGTAGTCCCAACTTGGGATCGACAGCAATGGTTCCCCTTACTCCTGCGCATGTCGGACCGCCCACCGATGCCCCTTCTGGTGGCGCCGGACCTGCTCACACAAGCCCAGGGGTCTATAGTGCACCCACACCCTCGAGGCCTGCGACTACAAGCATGGTTAATCCATGGCTCAGCTCCCTAGAGAGCACATGTACGGAGGGAGTGCAACAAGTCCTAGAAAGTAGCAGAAGGACTTCCACCAGGAAGACCTACAAGCAGAAATGGACTCGATTCACTGCATGGTGTTCTACCAAGCAATTAGATCCCCTTGCTGTGCCTATACCTGTAATATTAGAATACTTACTGGACCTCAAGAGAGGCAGACTCTCCCTATCCTCGTTGAACGTCCACCTTGCCGCTATATCGGCTTTCCGACACGAAGAGGAAGGGCCCACGGTGTTTGCTCATCCCATGGTTACCAGGTTCCTGAAGGGGCTGGTAAACCTGTACCCCCCTCGGAAACTGCTTCCACCTTCGTGGAGCTTGGACCTGGTGCTTAATGTGCTAACAGGACCACCATTTGAACCCTTAGCCACAGTTTCCCTCCGTCTCCTTACGATAAAGACGACCTTCCTTCTTGCAATCACGTCAGCTTGCAGGGTGAGCGAGCTCGCGGCAGTTATGGCAACGCCACCCTGCACAGTATTTTCGAAGGAGGCGGTAACCTTACGGCTGCATCCAGCCTTTGTTCCGAAAGTTTCTTCAGAGTTTCATATTAACGAACCTATAGTCTTACCCTCGTTTTATCCAAAGCCTCATAACTCCAACAAAGAGGCGTGCCTATACCTCCTGGACGCGAGGAGGGCGCTGGCTTTTTATATAGATAGGACTAAGTCCTTCCGAAAAACGGATAGACTCCTAGTCTCTCTCGCTCCCAGATCAAAACGAGAAGGTCTCTCTTCGCAGAGAATCTTGAAGCACATCATATCCTGTATAAAAATGTGCTACGAACTTAGAAAGACTCCTTTACTGGCCCCCGCCTAGGGCTCTCTCCACCAGGGCGGTGGCGGCATCAACAGCCTTTTTCAAGGGCATTGCGCTAAAAGACATCTGCAGAGCGGCGACATGGTCATCCTGTGACACCTTCGCCAAGCATTATGCCCTACACAGGGTATTCCAAGAGGATACCCATCTCTCGACAACGGTCCTTTCGGAGGCAAGCTGCACATAACCCGATTACCCACCTCCTTTCTTGGGTTACTGCTGGGTAGTCACCTATCGTGGAGCACCCACGGGGACAGTCGATGAAGAAAGAGAAGTTACTCACCATAGTAACGATGGTTCTTCGAGATGTGTCCCCGTGGGTGCTCCACCACCCGCCCATCTTCCCCGCTTCGGATCTCTGTTTAGTGTTTTTTAGGAGCATCCGAGGCGGTTGGTCAAGGAACTGGCGGGGACCGGATCGCACACGTGGCCAGGAGCGCGCAAGGGAGCGGTGCGCGCCGGCGCGTGCGCGGTCCGGCAGAAACTGCTGGAAAGATCCAATCTGCGGCGCCGGGGCAAGCCCGACGCCTATCGTGGAGCACCCACGGGGACACATCTCGAAGAACCATCGTTACTACGGTGAGTAATTTCTCTTTCCTGTCTGTTTTTGCTATGTCCAGTCCTCTGCTATACACAGTAAACCTGTTTTTTATACAGCTCTTCATTTGAGGGTCTCTTTCTGCTCCCTTCAGAATGATTTCACTATGGGGTTCTGTTCTGTTCTTCTAGCCTTCCCACAGTGACAAGGCAGCCAACCCAGAGGTGCTGAAATGGACAAATGACCTGGCAAAATTCCGGAAGCAACTTAAAGGTGAGTAATTGGTATCAAGACTTTGATCTGTCTTGGAATGTTTCCTGGAGCTGTTAAGGTGAAATGATTTTCTTTTTCCATTCCAAAATAATCTACCTAGAGTCAAAACTGAAGATCTCAGAAGAGGATCTGGCTCCTGTGATGCGCCAGCGGAGTAACACACTCCCCAAGAGTTTTGGGTCTCAGCTTGAGAAGGAAGACGACAAGAAGCAAGATCTGTCCGATAAATCTACAAAACCTGCAGTGGAGGTGACCTTCGATTCCATCCAGAAGAAGCTGCAAGAAAAACGAACAGAGACAAACCGGCCTGAGGACATTAAGGTACTGTGTATTCAGGTCAGGACTTCGGATGCAGTCCTGTAATGCACAGTTGTATGACCACTTTTGAAATGATGCAAAATCTAGAGTCTTGGGCACAGCACTGATAATGTGTAAGATAAAACATTTTTAAAGCAGTTTGACTTTTCAGTGGAGCACTATTACATCCATTTTTATCAAATAATCTTTAACTGCAGCAACACATCAGTCTTGCTTGTTTTTTCTCATTTTTCTGTGGCATCTCACCAGGAGAACATTAGTACAGAATGGATCATATAGCTTCTCAAAGAACATGCTGAATTTCACTGTGTATTTTGCTCTTTGCCTCTTCCGGGTTCCAGGGAGTGTTCCATGTTCTTTTATTTGCTTTTCCCCTTCCCCATGTTGGACTTCCCAGTCTTCTGTTACAATGGGAGAGCTTAAGCAAAACACTGGGTCTTTTCATGCTTTCTGAAGATGGGCATATTTCAGTTAGTCTTCT
Source organism: Carettochelys insculpta (assembly GCF_033958435.1). Lineage (NCBI taxonomy): Eukaryota > Metazoa > Chordata > Testudines > Carettochelyidae > Carettochelys > Carettochelys insculpta. The sequence continues at coordinate 121,277,241 of NC_134140.1, forward strand.
CTTTCACGGTAGCTTGTTCAAAGTCTGTCACTGGTGTCTGAAAGGACTTTACTCTGTTAGAGTTTCATCCCTGGGAACTGTTAGCTACAGGGTTGTCTCTGAAGGTGATTGCCAGAGAGAGAGTCTGTCTGTTGTAGTTAGTTCATGAAATGTTGATAGCTTTGTGCATTAAGTCATTGAATTCTTTGACATGTCAACTAAGCAAAATCTGTTTTGAAAAATAAAAATAATCCTTCCATATGCTTTTAGGGAAGGGGCAGGCAGAATTCTCTCATCACTTTGGATCTGCTGGAGAAAAAGCTGCAGGTTGAGAGAGTTCAGAAGTGTTCAGTGGGGGCGGGGGGGGGCGGTTCCTGTACTGTTAAGTGCAGGGGTGGGATGGCAGAGTGTATGGTGTTGGGTTTCAAGGGAAAGTAACTGAAAAACTTACACTGTTGCAACCTCTAATAGCAGATGAAATAGTCATCCTTGATGCTTATGCAGCACTTTACATTTTCAGAGCACCATGAAAACTAATTTATCCCTTTTGAAGCCATAAACCCTGAACTCTCAGACATAGATCTCATTTAATTATAATTTGTTTCCATAGCACCTAACTTGGGCTGCTTATGGAAATGGCGTCTTAAAGTGCATCACGGGTTAAGGGATTTGAGGAAGTAGTGGCAAGAACTGCAGTCTTTATTGCAAAATAAGGGGGCTTGTTCTTTCAGGTCATGGTCTGAGCCCAGACAAGGCTACAGCTCTGTGTTCTGAGAGTAGAAATATGATTTTTTTTTTCCTCTTCCCCCTCCCTCCATCCTTTTATATAGGACATGACTAGGGATGAGATAGCAGCTGAGAAAGTGGCTCTTCAGAAAGCACTCCTGTATTACGAAAGCATTCACGGCCGACCGGTATGTACAGCAGCACTTGTGTAAAATAGATGCCTGAATTATCTTTGGTTGTGGTAATTAACTCCCCCCACCTCACTTTTAAAATATACTGACACCCCTACCGGTGCAGGAAAGGCGCAGTGATTTTATTAAGAGGGCCCCAGGCTGTTCACTCAGGGCAGGGTCAGAACATTCCTCTGGTGAGAAATGCTTTGAGTGTATACCCCCAAAAGGGGCTCTTAATTCTGAGCAGTATCCTTCAGCCCTGCTGGGGTGGAGGCTGGCTGGGTGTTAAGGGAGACTGGTTTGTGACTTTGGTGGTCTGAGAGTGAGTAAAGTCATTTGGCACCTTTTCTGAGACCTATTGTAGTAAACATTTAAACACCACACCACACTGGTACACGCTGAAGTTTCCACTTCTGCCCTTTGCTGCCCCTGGATCAGCAGGTGCCAAATCGACATATTCTCTCCCTTCAGCATGCTGTTGCATTGGAGTCCTTGCTCCCTTCCTTTCCCTTCTGCCTGAAATATTTGCTTCTCATCCCTTTGCTCTACAGTTATTTATTTTAATTTCCCCCTCCAAACTCCATCTGTGTGGCTGCCCAAAGACCTGTGATGATTACTGCCTGTACTCAGCCTTCTACCTAATAGACTTGTATTACTGTGTAAGGAGCAGCAACAAAACCACACCAGGGAAGTGATTTATCTTTCCTGCCTCCTCTCTTGAGTCTGGATTCTGTCCTTGCAGTGATGTAAATTGGGATAATCCCCCACTGAAGCTAGTGAATGAGCCAGGTAAAACCACTGGAAGGGCAGAATCTGCCCTGTTGTTATACCACCATATTTTTCTTTGTTGTTTGTATTGGCATAATGGCATTTTAAATTTTTAATAAGCTCTCTTTACTAACCAGCAAAACTAATCATAGTAGTAAGGAAAGATACAGCTGACCAACTTCCTTGTTTCCAAGTGCGAGAATTGCTGCAGTGGAAAAACCATAGTCCAAGATAATGTGGATAGTAGGTCTGCTTTAAAGAAACAAAAAAATTACGTGTACAGTAATATCAGATTCATTGAGTAACTGGGTCTTTCTCACCAGTGTCACATGAACCTGCAGAGGTAGAAACTGAACAGCTGTACTTAAACCAGAGACTCAGGTTTTGCAGAATTCCTAGAGCCACTCTAACTACGTAAGAAACAGTCTGTTCCCTGCTGCTGGTTACATTCCTCCCTTCTAGCCAACCCATACAACCGACCCGACCCCTCCCTCTCTCCCCCCCTCAATGAAAAACACCTCTGGAGGAAAAGAAACCTATCTGAAATCCATTTAACACAAGACAGCTGAAAATTAATACAACCTAAAATGTCAGAAGCACACGCCCTAGCTCAAGCAGAGCTTTTCCAGTGAAAGAGAGAAGAGGCAGGCACTCCAGGCGGGGTCCCAGGGGCTTCGCTGTTGCTGTCAGTTTTATGTGAAAGGTGCTCAGATGCCACAGTTATGAGCTGCAGTTTAAAATCCGAAGGTAGGTAGACAGAAATAACATCAAAACCAGTTCAAGATTTTCCCTAAGAGCCTTATATTCAAAACTTAGAGTAAAGATATACTGGAACAACAGACGTAGGCAGGAGCAGCAGGTTTGTAGAAATATTGGTGGGGCCCAGAACAGGTCCAAGTCCCTCCCCATCTTGCCTAAGGCACTGGGAGGGAGTTTGGGGTGTCAGAGAGGCTCTGGGGTGCAGGCTCTGGCAAGGAGTTGGGTGGATGCGGGTGGATACCTGGGACACCCTCTCTGGCAGCAGCTCCTATGTGTGGGACCAGGGAGTCTCTGTGCTGCTGCTGGCAGGTACTGCTGTTGTGCCTCCGATTGACCTCCAGGGCAGGGCATGGAGAGACACCCCTGCCCAGGGGTCACAGGGATGTGCCAGGTGTCAAGCAGAGTGCGCAGCAGGAAGCCACTCTAGCACTGCTGCACTTTTCGTGATGGCTGAGGCCCCTGGGCCTCTTTAAATTGTCCAAGGGCAGCAGGCAGGGCCAGGGGAGACACTGAGGTAGAAGGTGGGGCCAGGGAAGAGATCCAGTCCCAAATTATGCTGGAGCTGGACCCCAGGCCAGGAATTCCCCTGGATCCCCAGCATCATGGGCCCAGAGAACTCTGTGCCTGTGGACATCCTATGTGAGTAAGATATTGGTGAATAAGGAGAAGAGGAAATGGTCCTATAGAATCCAGTGAAATACTCTACTTGCTGTTTTCTAGCTTAAACCATGAGATAGTAATGATGCAGAAGCACAGTTAATTCAGTGATGCTGCAGCAGCATAGAGTTTCGTGTTCTCGTTCACTACTATCCTCTAGGAAATTTCCTGCTCTCCTCCCCTCAGCGCTCCTCAGTCGCTACAAGGGAGTTGTGCTCCCTGCCTTTGTTCCAGAAAATGAGCTGGAGAGTGAGACGAGTAATTCTGTGCTAACAACTAGAAAGCATCTTTGGAGAAGTGTAGAGGCGAGTCACTGTAACGTCAATTCAAGTACAGTAAACCCTTGAGATACCCACAACCAAGTTGTGACTGCCGCCTCAGACGAGCAGTTTCCCAGCCCTGGAGTGGCAGAGAGTTGGAGACCAGGCAGCAGCCTGGCTCCTGGCTCCCAGCTTCCTTCCTCTTGCAGAGCTGTAGAAATGACCAGGGCAGCAGCCCTGCTTAGTTTCCTGGTGCCAAGGAGTGGAGGGGAGCCAGGCTGCAGCCAGGAAGCTGACCCAGGCTGCTGCCCTGCTCTGTTTTCCCCTCTCTGCAAGCAGAGGGGAGCCAGGCTGGATTAACCGGTCAGTTCCTGGGTCCCGCAAGTGGTGGGGAGATGGGAACCAGGCTGCCCCCTTATTCTCTGCTCCCTGCCACTGTGAGAGCCAGGAAACTGACCAGCCCTAGTGGGCTGGACAGTTTCCTGTCTCCTGCAAGCCCAGGAAAGGTCACACACAAATTCAAGTTATGCAGGGGGTTGCAGAAACAGAACCCCCACATAGCTTGAGAGTTACTTTAAGGTCTGTAAATCTGCATGCCTACGGAGGGGCAGCTGAGGGAAGTTATGCAGTCATCACAACACCTTTGACTTGTTCCCAGGTACAAATTATCACCCTGTTTTGGGATCCCAGACTTAAGAATGTGGGTGTGAGCCCTGTGTGTTTTGGCTGGAGTGCAGAAGTGGCTGCAGGTGCAGCCTGCCCAGTGTGGGGGTGTGTGATGAGGACAAATGAGTACTAAGTTGTGCCTTTAAATGTCTTTACTCCAATTATCCTCATTACAGAAGCGCCACATAGCTGGGAATTAGGCCAAGGATTGGAAGAGTAAGTCAGACATGCTGGTCAGTCAGTGTGGTAAAGTTCACCCTGTTGCCGTTAGCACCTCACTCTCACCAGACAATGGACAGTGCAGGAGCACACGTAACCGACTGGAGTAACTGCTTCCAGACTCATGGCTCTGTTCTTTCTTGCCTTTTAGGTAACCAAAAACGAGCGCCAGGTGATGAAGCCGTTGTATGACAGGTACCGCTTGGTCAAACAGATCCTTTCCAGGGCCAACGCCATCCCTGTGATAGTGAGTATAACACTTCTTGGGAATGGGAGGGGTTGGGTTGATTTGGTTTGAGGGCGGAGGATAGGAGAATCGCACCTCTATACCCTACGCAGTTATATAGTCCCCACTTGCCTCGTCACTGAAGAACTGAGTACCTCAGTGATTTCCAGTCAATGGTGCCAACACAACTAGGATAGTGTCAAGGACTCAGTGTCTGTAGCTGGATGTTGAGCCTCTTTTCACCTTGTAGTGTTCCTCTTCCCAGGGGGTTGCTGTGACTTTTTCATTAACACTGTTTTTGGCTAAGGCCTCTCCTCTCCCCCCCAGCTCCAGCATTGTAAACTGGCAGGAACAGAGAGATTTGTGTCCTGCCCACACTACTGTAGATCTCAAGTAAAACAGCAACCAGACTGCCTAGTTAGACCCTTCATTGAAGAAGAGGACAAGCAGCATCCTGACCCTTACTCTTGCTAGCAGAATGCATAAAGGGCTGCTGCTTTCTAAGCTGATGCGAGGGGCACTACCACTTCCATAGCATCCCTCACATCTGTCCTCTAGGGCAGTTGTCGTCAGCTCCATGTACCTGTTTAAATATACAATGACCAGATTTGAGACTTACGTTATGTAACCGGTACTGCCCATGTCACTGGCCCAAAATTATTGTGCTATCAAGCACACACTCATTTCAGCTGGCCAGTGAAAGTAAGCTGCTTGGGCTGTGCCTGCTCTCCCTTTTGTGAGGTACACCACCTCTACTGCCAGGCCACGCTTGTATCTTGGCACCTGTTTTCCCAGAGCATCTGTCCAGACGAGCAGACTGGCAAAGTGTTTCTCTGAGCAGTCGGACGCACACTTTTCTGGACATTCTCGATTGTCCTGCTGTACTGGAAAAAGAAGCCTCCTGGAATCACTACTGTGAATAGTTCTCTGCATGAACTGAGTTAAACTAGCAAGCAGAAGGGTGCTGTCCAACCCAGTAGCCCTCTCTGGGCAGTTTAGAGCCAGTTTCTCAGAGGAGCTCAGTTCCCATTCTGTTACCAAAAGGAAATGGCCAGAATTTCAGAAGTGCCCATTCAGCATCCACCAGCTGCCAATGGGAATGGGGGTGAATGTCTTTTCCCTTCTCCCACCCCCTTGAGAACAGTAGGAGTGCTACAAAGAGCACCTGTGGAAATCTGGCCATGCCAATTAGGTGCTTGAATGGGAACTGAGCTGTTGAAAGTCTGGCCTCCATTTGAGTGCTTTCAGAACTTGGCCTGGTGCAGTTTTGCCGGATTTACAACATAGCTGCAGAGAACCACATGTCTGGATAATCTCTGTGGGGTGGTTTTTGTTGTTTTTTGCTTTTTTTTCCGAAGTATTTATTTTCCTGCTCATACACAGCTGGCCCTTCCTGGCATAGTGTTTTTTCCATTCACTTGGAACTGATGTCCATTGCTAAGCAGCTACTTGGAGCAGAATTTTTTTTTTTTTTTCAAATCGAGGTTTTTGCCAGACTCTTTTTTCTGTTTAAGCAGCAGTTTTCTTACCATGGTCTGGATGAGCTAAAAGAGTCCTGGAGATGAAAGGAGAGCCAGGTGGTGGAGGAGAGAGGGATTCATAATATAACATACTTGTTAACACCTGTCACAGGGTTCCCCCTCCAGCAAGCGGAGAAGCCCTTTGCTGCAGCCAATTATCGAGGGTGAAACAGCTTCCTTCTTCAAGGAGATAAAGGTGAAGACCTCCTGCTGCTAACTAATTGCTCTGTCTGCATCAGTTTCCCCTTCCTGCCAATGACAGAGAGTGATAGATTTTTTTGCATTACTGTCCCCCAGAAAATCAGTAGCCTCTTAAGCCTAGCCTGTTTTGAACAAATCTGTCCTTTCTGTTACTGCAGATCAACCTACAGTAATTCCTTGGCTTTGTGTTTTTTCCTGTCCACATGCACTTCACTTCGTAAAAACCTCACAATTATTAGTTGCACCTCTGCTATCTTTTTCTTTTGAATATGCCACACAAGATTTCTGCTGTTCTTTTTCTCAGTCCAAAGCTATGAGGCTATTACATAACACCATGTCTAGCTTGGGTTTTCCCAGAATACAAATATGGTGTAGGCTCATGTGGGTAAATTTCCATTACCTATACGTGCACATCTGTTCGTCTCCTGGCTGTGTTGGGTTCTTATTTTACACTTTTGAAACTGCACTTCTAGAAGCAAAGTTCTGTTAGTGAATATTGTTTGTTTGCTTGGATTTTTTTCACTCCGTGCAGGGTATTTTCCAGTGTTAAGCACTGCTGTGAAAACACTGGGAGGTGTTCATTACTGGCCTAACTGTATATACCTTAAATACTTAACACAGCAGGGATGAATATGGTCTTTATTACTTTTGTCCAAGAAAGTCCAGCTGCCGGCACCAAGGGGCTTAGCATCTTACACAATTGCCTGCATGCCTTTTATTACCATCACTGTTTGAACAAGAGAAATGTGTTGCAATGCATTGTGATTTCTACACCCCACCCCCGCCCATTTGGCTGTTAACCTTTTAAAACAGGGTAATATTATAGATACCATGAACCAAATAATTTTTGATTTATAGTTAATGAAATACTTATAGCAGGCTAACTATTAATTGCATATATGAAGTACATATTGCTGTAATTAAGGTGAAGCTATAATAGAATACATATTAAGTTGCTGTGTATTTACATAACTGCTTATCCTTCAGTGAATTATTCTACTATTTAATAGAGAATTGCTGAACCAAGTCTGAATTAAGGGTCATATTCTTCTTTAAATATCCTCTAATTTGCGCCATCAACTTTGTGTCTGTGGTTTCTTCCCAGCAAAGGTATGGTTGTAATAGCTGCAGGTATAACTGAGGTAACTTTGGTTTCGCTAGCATGAGTACCAGTGGAGCCAAATTGTAACTGTCCTCCCAGGGCTTAACTACTTAACAGCTTAACACATTCCAGTGGCAGAACTGTGGAGGGTCATAGTGGCACCTCAGTCCAGACAGTGTCTGTGCCATGGAAGGGTTTCATCTGTTGGCACAGGTAGTCCGCTACCCTGAGAGACCATAGCCAGATCAGTGAACAAATTCTTCTATCAAGCTTAGCCCTGTCTCATGGAGAGTTAGGTGAGCTCAACAGGGCTGTTCAGGGGGGATTTTTTTTTTATATTCATGAAATCTAATGTATTGTAATTACTCACCCCTGCCTACGCAACAGTCTTGGGTGAGTTTGGACAGCCCACACCAAAGGCCATACTGCCACCATTTCCCTTCTGTTGGTGCTCGTGCTACCTGGATGAAATCACACCTCTGATTGCAGTGTAGACATACTCTGAGTCCTCTTGACAGGAGCCCTTTCAGTGCAGTTCCCATAGGGAACCCTGGCAGATGCCAAGCTAGGTGATTACAAAGTTCACCGACTGAGTGGGTAAGCCCTATGGGGAGTAGATAGCACCAGTTCTCCTAAGCACCACACTGGAATCCGCTGTGATTTTTGGGGTGGTGGTAAGAGAGCAGGTGTTAAACTTTTGTGCCATAATAGAACACTGCCAGTTGATTCTCCCCACATAAAATGGTTACAAAGGTGCTCCAGCTGAACTTCCCTCTATGGGACTGCCAGCCGGCCATTCTCTCTGACAGCGCCAAGCCTCTGGAATTTGTTTCTCTCTTTGGCCAGCACACACAGGAGTAGTTACCCATCCAGGTAAATTTCGTAGCCTATATTTTCTTACAGGCAGTTATGGAATTTGGGAGCTGGTGCTTGTAGGGTGATTTACGTGGGGCCTTACAATGCCAGGAGGTAGATTGTCTTGTAGTTTCTAAGTGGGAATCCATTTTTTTGGAAAGTTTGCTTACCAGGAAAATTGGTGCACTCTACAGTATTGGATTTAAAGTTTTATAATCTATAGATTTTTTTTTAAGAATGTTTTAAGGGTCTGGGCTCCAAACAGCTGCCCACAAAATGAAAAAATAAATTGCTTGCAGGTATTAATAGGCACATGCAGCTACAGTTTGGCTGCAGAACTGAATTGATTGTAGGGAAAGTCATGTTGAGGTACATTTTAAAAACCATGCTCCTGTATGTCTGTCTGAGGCATTTCCCATTGACTTCTTATTAAAAAGCCGTCTGATGGAGTCCCTTCGGCTCAGATGGTCTGAGATAATAAACTGTAATGTGAGACGCTAATGCTCTGGATAAGTGACAGTTCTGTGCTGTGTCTGACGGTGTGTTCTCATCCCTCTAGTCCCAGTGGGCAAAAGCTTGTTAGTGTGTTTTTTTTTTCAATTGGCCTAATTCTTGGCAGCTGTGACAGCATGTGCAGTGCAGTGCAGTTAAAACTGGAACAAACCACTTGAACCAGCCGCGTTGACAGCCACTATACGCAGCCTTTTGTAGGGAGAGGGGGATGAAGTTCTAGCAAATCATTCCCTCTACTTGTGGAATATTTTTACACAGTTAATGGTGAATGACGCGATTCACTCGTTCAGGGTGAAAAGCCTAAACTTTTCATTCTCCCATGTGAGCCAGTGATTACGCCAACCTGTCTTAATTCCATGGGAAAGGCCACAGACCTCAAACACAAAATTACTGGCTGAATCCCGATCTGGTGTGCACTTGGCCATTTATACATATTGCCCTCAATGGATTGCTGCCGAAGTCCACAAGCTCTGAATCTAGTTCTGTTGCTTCCTTACTGAATCAAGCAGGAGATCTAGGCTTGAACTATAAACAAGTGTTTATACAGCTTGAACCTCTCTAATCCAGAATTATCTCATCTGGTAACATCCATAATCTGGCATGATTTTAGTTAGCTAGATGACCGCTTATGGGTGTGGCCGATTTCCAGTGGTCCCATCAAGTTTGTTTACAGACACCAGTCCTGGCTCTCTGTTCTGTAACATTATTCGGCTGTAATTTACCCCTAATGTCTTCCACTGCTTACTGGGCTCTTAGAAGTGTTGGTAATGCTGCTAGACAATATTGACCTCCAATGGTCCAGAGATTCTCTCAAGGGTACTGGACTAGAGAGGTTCAACCTGTACTAGCAAAGAGAATGCAGGAGAAACAGCAAAAAGAATTTGCTGGTTTGACCCCAGTTCAGCAATGTGTTTTGAAGTACTTTGAAGGAGCTCATTAAAGCTAGATGTGTGCTTCAGTACCTTGCTGGACCAGTCCCTATTTAAAGTATTTCTTCCCTATTCTACGTGGGACCTTTTGTTCCTTTTTGTCACATTTTCTGTCTCATTCTCTTGCTACCTATATTATGGCACACAACAGGCTTATAGAAGTGTAGCTTGAAGTGAGAGGAAGGCTTGGCCCAGTTGTTTAAAAGCCTGAACGAGGTTTGAACAAACCCAAAATCAGGTGTGGTCAGCCTTCCAGTGTAAACAAAGGGAGCTCTCAGTTAGCACAGTCCACAACCATAGTTTGAAGGAAGCATGCCAGCAAAAGTATTTCACCTTTTTAAATTTTTTTACCACTGTATTTTTCCAGTCAACAAACAGTGTGTGTGGGGACAGAACTGGTAACCAGTCAAGCCAGCAACAACTGCATTTTTGCAGTTAGTCAACTCCTGTGTTTTGTAATTGAAATGCTGGGCCAACTTCAGTGTTTAATTTAATCAAGGTAGGCAGTCTAATTATCGAACTCCTCGACTGGACTGAAATACCACAAACTGGATGACCATTATATCCAGTGATTGTCAAGTTTGGAAGTACTTTGTAGCTTCATCATGAATGCTGGCTACCAAGAACTCTGATTTTACACCCCCCGCCGGCATGGTGAATCTGCCACACTTCATCTCACTAACAGAGCTGGATTTGTGGTGCTGGTTTCTACTGATAATGGGTTGGGCGAGTGTGTGGGAAATGGATTATTACTGAGGTTTTAGTGAATAGTAAATCTTAGAGCAGTTAAGGTGCTTGCTCTGTCTGTCCAGCTCTTTCCATATCTGTCGCGAAGTGCTTGTGTGAAGTACTGTTAATGTACAGGTTGTGTCTGCAGAGAGAAATCATAACCTCTTTTTATGGGGGCACTTTGTCTCTGTAGGAGGAAGAGGAGGGTTCCGACGAGGACAGTGGCATGAAACCGCATTTCACTGTCACCATGAAACCAGATTTCAGTGTGAGGAGTTTCCTGGATCAACTAGAAGATGAGGGTGATGGCTTCATTTCACCAGTGGATGATAAGATGCCTTCAAAAAGTAGCCAGGACATGGGGCTTTCTAACCTCCATGCTGCTTCTATGTATGTCAAGTTTCTTGTATTAAACCTAGTGCAGCAAACCACAGCATGTGGTTAAATCTCATTGAAGCCAGTGGGATCTTAGCACATGCTTAAAGCTAAACACATGCTGAGCTCTTTTGCGGATTAGTGGTGGCAATGTTCACATTCTTAACCATAAGAGTCACATCAGTGTATTAGGGAGGGTGTGTGTTGGAGTGGCTCCTTATGCTGCATATATTTTGTACAGTTACTAGGCCATTCCTGTTCTAATTTTGTGTAATCTCTTATCTATAACCCTGTAGGCCAGAGCTCTTGGAGCAGCTCCAGGAAGTCAGGGAAGAGAAGAAACGGATCAGAAAAAAACTGAGAGACTTTGAAGATGATTTTTTCCGACAAAATGGAAGGTAATTGATTTCTGCTTCATCTGTCTCTCTAATGACTGGCAATAATATTTGCAGAGTGCCAAAGGCTCTGAAAATGGAAAGTGTCCTGTGTATGCTACCAAATTACTCCTCACTCCAGCTTCCCCTTCAGCCCATCCAGGGTGGTATTCTCCTCAGTTTGTTAGCAGGGAGGCTTGGAGGCAGAGCATTTGTTCCAAAGCCTGTTGGGGGTCACAGAGAACTCTGTGAGCCAAAGTCCTGTGAGGTTAAGAATAAAGTTTTCAGACATGTTGGAATCCCACTGTCCTTCATGGGGAGTTAGCCCAGTGATGGGCGACCACAAATTGGGAGGGGGCTGCATGAGTGGTCCCCTTCACCTCAGTGCAGAGACCTGTCTGTCCATTTCCACCCAGCCACCCACCTCTTGTGCACTGGGGCACCAGAGCCCTGCACTTAGCCTGCTCCTCCCTCTCCCTCCCATCACTTTCAGAGCTGATTCCTGGCATTCCAGCTCTTGGGAGAGCAGGATGGGGGGAGGAGCAAGGATGGAGCATGAATCAGGCAAAAGGTCTGGGAGGGTTGAGGGAGGGTCTCTATTGCCCCAGTGTGCAAGAGGCATGTGGGGTAAGGGGTCAGCCAGGGCATCAGTGGACTGACAGTCTGCCCACCACTGACGAAGCCTCAGAAGGGACTTCGGTGCTTTAGAACCATTTTTGCCCTAAAACAGCAGTGGATCCAAGATGAGAACCTGTGGGTTCCAAGCCCCCTCTGATTGCTCAGAGCAATAGATCACACAAACCATACGAGAGAATCTAGAGCCAGCTCATAGACTAACTCCTAGGAATGTGGTTCTTCGGGACAGCGTCACACAGTAAACTCTCGCATATCCAGCATTCCATCATCCAGAACTCTCAAATAACCGGCATTTTAACCATAACTACATCTTAGTTACATTTTCCATATGGACAGGGAAGTGAAAGTAAAGACAAATACAGTATAAGTTTACAGCTTACAGTACTACTGTTGCTGGTAAGTCAAGTACTCTGCATGCGTTTGTGTTTTGTTTCTTAATAATACCTTGCAAGGAAAAAAAAAACCCTGACGTCTCCTTCTTCTTTCTGTTAGAAACGTCCAGAAAGAAGATCGCACTCCCATGACTGAAGAGTACAATGAATACAAGCAGATTAAGGCCAAGCTGAGGCTACTGGAGGTCCTGATCAGTAAAAGAGATATAAGTTCCAAGATTATGTAATGGAGGTGATTGGCTGCACAGAGAGGCTATGAAGAAATGAGACCACCAAACAAATGCATGAAGGATGCAGCACAAGCCCAGCATCAAGGGGCTTAGCAGCTCCCAAGAACTGAAAGGGCATTTCTAGAGGTGGGGGAGGGGGAGGAATGGTGGCGTAGCTCATTCTCTGCACTTGCTGGTATCCATTGTCTCACCAGGCCAGTCACTAGACTGGAGTTGCCAGGAAGATAGAGGCAATGCTAGGCTCAGACTGTACCGTAAAGGTCCTTTAGCTTTGATTTGCTTACCAGTTTCATGTTTAGATGGTCAAAGTCGGATTACGTTTTTCCAGAGAATCCTAGTGAGTGAGAGGCTGACTGGTAGGAAGAGCGTCGTGCTCTTTTCCATCCCAGCATCCCGTCTGTCAGAATGTGATGCACCGTTCCCACTGTTGGGAAGCACTGAGGCTGTTCTCTTTCGGCTACAGTGAGGCTGAGCTCATGCTCTCAGATGAACTACGGGTTTGGTGTTTTGGAATTTGGCCTTTTCCATTTCCATTTCCACGTTGCGTGCTGGAGAATGGCTGTTAATCGGAGCCCTGCCGGCTGTGTTGGCTTTTGGTGTGACTTTTTTCCCTGTGTTTTGTTTCTTACCCAGGTGTCCTCTGGCTGTCATTTATGCTTGGGTAGATGGTAGCTGCCTCTGACCGGAAAAGCACTATCAAAGGAAGTTCAGAAATAGGGTTAGTGGCTGGTAGCTGGTATTTTGAATTGTTGACACTAGGGCTGTGATTGGGCATTAGGTTTTGATGTAAGCACTCAGAATCCAATAGGATTTTATTAGCTGAGATGTTATATTGAAGTGTATGAACTGTTTCACCCCTGTGGCTCCCCTGTTCAGGTATTTGGCAAACTGATTGAATATCTGCCCATAGCAACACAGATGTTCCCCTGATCTTTCACAGTCTGACATTGACCTGAAGTAGTGAGCTGGACAGTCGATACTCATATAATGCACGGCCCCTAAGCTTTGTTCTTTTGTGCACCGAAATGGTCAGACCAAATGGATTGCAGAGCTAGGTATGAATTGCAGTGATGGGGATACAGAACACCATGAACTTATGGTCTCTTCTTCCTGATCGTAATTGTCGAGATAAACAGATGCAAGTAGAGAGGCTGCTTCAGGAAATCAAAAGCTTTGAAACAGATGCTGCCCTTGGAAGTGTGAGTCGACGTTCCGAAGTTGGAACTTAACACAAATCAACAGGAACAATTTTTAGAAAGGAAAATGTGAATTAATTCTTGGCAGATATTGTAGATGCTTGCATTAGACGCTTGCCATTCCCAAGGGAAATGCTCCAAAAAGCATAAGGGTCTCATTTCTGTTGTGCTGCACCTTCAGGCTCCATTGTTTTCTTGCATCACCCTCCAACTTGGATGTGCATCTTCACGCAGCCCCGGGAGAGGTCCTGGTTGTAACTAGGGCAAGAATTCTGACTTCCTGGGCGGGGTTCATCCCTGTTGCATATTGGTGGAACAAGGCAGCATTGTCTCCCCCTGCATGCTGTCCCCACCATTGAGCTAGTGTAGAGGAATGGGGTAGTCGATATCAAGGGCAGGGATTGTGTTTTGCCCTTGTGTAGGTCAGACAGAAGTGGGAGCCTGCCTGTACAGAGAGGTCAGTCTGGAGACTACACCATTCTTTCATACAGTGACTGTCTGGCTCCAAGATACTTGGCAGTTCGTGTTCCTCAAGTGTGTTTTTCCCCACGTTCAGCTGATCCATGCCACAATAGGTGCGGAACATTTCTGGGAGTCTTCGAACCTTCTGTTTCTTGTAAACTTGGTTAAATGGAACTCGCTCTCTCTCTTCCCCAGCCAGGAACGCTGGCAATGTTACCGAATCGTCAGGCACAGGGTTCCCTTTAATTTTTTATCTCCATGTGTGAAATGGCTTTTTATATGCACCAATATGGAGATGTTATCACATAACAAACGTCATTCCACACTTGGACTGTGTGCAGTGGGGGTGGGGCCGAGGCTTGAGGTGCAGGAAGGGGTTCAGGGTTGGTGCGGAAGAATGGGGTACAGGAGGCTAAGGGCTCCATCTGAAGGTACAGGCTCTGGGGTGGGGCTGCAGATGAGGGGTTTGGGGTGCAAGAGGGGACTCAGTCCTGGGGCAGAGGGTTGGGGTGCAGGCTCAGGATGGGGCTGAGGATGAAAGATTTTGGGTGCCGGCTTCTTCGAGGGGGGAGAGGACACCCTCTGCCTAGCCTGTTTTCACTGCAGCAGCTTGAGGCCATTTGCAAAGTGAATCTCCATGGCTATGGCAGCACCAGGCATGGCCAGGACAGGAGCGCCTGGCCTCCCAGCTGGAGAAGGGGCACCTGTCCCTGGCTGAGGCAGGTTTGTGCTGGCCGCAGCTGGCTGGGGTGCCTCTCCCCTAGAGCTTAATATGAAGGGCTCAAGCTCCGTAGGAAGCTGCATGGCTGCACAACTTAGAGGGAACTTTGGGGCTTAGGCATCAGACAGTACCAATGAAAAGTAGCACCTTAAAGATAAATCAGAGCCTTTTACTATCAACACATTCACGGCATTTAGTGGGATCACAGAAGGCAAAATTATTCTCTCCACCCAGAAGCAATAACAGAAGCAGGAGTAGGTTTGCGGAGGTGGCCTGGAGTTTGAGGGCTCAACTTTGAGGTGTTGAGCACCAACAGCTTGCGTTGCCCTGGGACTTGTAGGCACTCACGAGCTCTGAGAACCATGCCCCAGGGGTGTCTGTACCTGGGCACATAAAAGTAGAGGCTGCATTTGAAAACGCAGACTGATCGGCTGTCTGCAGTTCTTTCCCTCCGGAACATTTTGTCGTATTTCCTAAACATCTATCTAAATTACAGTGGTTGTAATTACCTAGTCATCAGTATCCAGTAGCCTTCGTGCAGAACTGAGGTCACAAAAATACGTTTTGTTGTGAAAAGCCTGTTTTAATTGTGTACTGAACTGCTGTTTGTTGCCTCTGACCATTCTTGACCAACAATATGTAGCAAAATATTTTGTTTTTAAACTTATAAGGTTGCTGTAGGATTTTCTGACTGTCTCACGACTGCTGTTTACATGGCATATTGGTATTTCAAATATCTCTATATAAATTGCAAGGCTGATGATGCACTTTAGAGAGATTTATATTTTTAAAGTTTGAAAGCTAATAACAAAGCCAAGAGTGTGCTCTTAATCTCCGTTTCTGGCTCTCGGCTGTTAAACAGCTGTTCCTTAAATGGAAACATATCATGAATATCCACCATTCATCTTAATTCTGTGAAATTGCAAATCTCCAGCAAACTGACTGAAAATAAGTTTAATAGGACGTACTTCAATTTGCAAAATAGCAAGTTACTGATTAACCCCTGCCCCCTTCAAGAAGAGTCATGCAACAATCAAATAGTTATTTTTAAAAGTTCCCTTTCCTTTAATGGTTCTCTTGTAGGCCCTTGAGTCCATAGCCCAGTTTGCATCGTTGTTTATGTGAGAACAGGGTTGAATATGTGTGAAGTCGTGTACAAGTATCTACTTCAAGGAAAAAGAGTAAGCCATTAGCATAAGATAAAATATGCTCTGTGGCCTAGAATGATATGGACATACATCCTTCTGTTTGTTTTTTCCCCATGAATGTTACCAAAATAAGTGACTGAAGCTTATTTAAATATGATGATGAGAGAGAATGAGTATAAATATAACGGTGAGACTAAAAGGATTTAAAGATGGCAAATGCCTGTAATTTTCACAGGTAGCATCTATTTTTAGTCTGTTTACTTAGAAGTAAACAGTTAATAGATGTTTGTTAAATAGAGTGTAATTAAAGCATCTTATCTCTTAACCACTCTGCCTAAGGTTTAGATTTTATTACGTATATGTGCAAAAATTCCTAAGTGCAGTCAAGTAATGGTCAAAGCCTTGTGCCTGAGTGTGAGAAGCAGAGGTAAGGGACAGCTCAGCAGGGCTTGCCGTTAAGAGAATGCTTGTGAGTTTGTGATTCAAACACACTGGAAGCAGAACAGAAGCTTGCTTGCTGTCCAGTAACACAGATAAGTTGCAGAGAGTAAATGCCTGCTTGTGTTCGGCTCTCATGTCTAGGTTGTACGGGAAGTAGCTGATTAGGAGTCGGAGAGAGAGGGGTTTGCTGCCTTGATGTAATGTTGTTGAGAGATGCTGTTTGTTAAATGTGCACAGGCTCCTGGTGCAGCAGGTCGTACACAGGTGTTTGTAGCATAGGTTTTGGCACGCACCAGGCTGGCCAATGCTTTACAGGCATTAAGGCAAAGTTGTACTATAGACAGAGTCCCATTTTCCATGCTCCAGGAAGCTCCATGAAAGGACCCACCGTGATTTCTGGGCTGCTTACCAATGGGGGTGGGGGAAATTTGGGTGTTGGCCGGTGACCACAAGGAAGTGGTGTTTGTGCGCCCTTTACTTCAGTCTGTGGAGGAAAGTGACTTTGCAATTGGTGCCATATTTCAGCAGTTATTTTTAGCTCTGCCTTTGTGCTGGTTTGTGGAATCACTCACTGCATGTGGGTAACAGCTGCTCCCTGTTTGCAGAAGCTGATGGCATGAATAAGATCTCTGTTCTGTGTATATCAGAAAGGAAGAAGTGATTTGCTTCGGTGGGCACGTATAAAATATGTCCAGTTTTGAGAGGTGACTGCGGGCTCTAGAGCTTTTCTCTACTGGGATCCCTTGTTAGAACTGGCATTCTTCTGCAGAATGAAAAGGCACCTTTAAAGTGCGTTGACAGAATGCCCACTTTCTACCAAAATCCTGCCAGTGCAGCTAAAGGCGAAATGGTGACTGGTTCCTCAGGGCGTCATTGGGTTACTGAAATGCCTGTGCTTCGCAGGGACCTGATCCTGGTAACACTCGAGCCCACGGCAACTGGCTGTGGGCTTGCCCAGGAGCAGGCTCTGAGCAAAGGCCAGGAACACTTTCATCTTCTGTTTTCAGTTGGGAAAGGGAACAGAACATGGTGTGATATGTGCCACTTCTCTAATGCTCACCCTTGCCTGTGTGACGAGCTACACATGAGCCTGACGGACTGCCTCTGAGCAGCTTCAGCTCAGCTTTCACTTCCAGAAAGTGGTTTCTTTTTCTGGATTGCCTGTAATGTCTCTGTGGCCTCTAACAAGCAGGGGAAAGGGGGTTTATAATGGGCAGTGTGATGTCATTCAGAATCCTTCCTGTTGCAGGGAGGGGATGGGAGGAAACATTTCTGTATATTTTATGCTAACACTGTCAGCAAGTCTCTATGTTGGTAGGCAAGTGGGGAGATACTCTGAGAAACTCACCCTAAATGCACAAATAGGACTCAAATTGCCCTAAGGGAGGTGGGCACCATCTGCCACTGGTGATCCTCAGACTCTCCTCAGGCACAACTGCCAATTCCATCCTTTTATCCATGACTGCATGATGGAGTTCTCGGATCCAGGACTTAAAAGGGACATGACACAGCGACCAAAAAATAGGCCCTTCAGAACCTAAAACTGGGTAACTTCGTAAAAAAAAAAAAAAAAAAGTTCACTTTGGCCAGTTTCCATCACAATGTGGTTCACCTCTGCATGCCAAGCCTGGCACCTGTGTGCTAATACATGCAAACTGAATGAGGTCTGACCACTTTGTAAGGTTCCTGCAGAGTTAGAAGATTTGTGGCCATTTCACTCATTCTCAATCCCTAATGCATGAGAGGTGGGGAAATTGCTCACCTCCCCTTGACTTAATAATCAGCATGGTTAAATTTATTTTTAACTAGATGAAGTGAAATCCTGACCCCATTAAAATTTAACGGGAGTTTGCCCTTGACCACAACAGGACCATCAGAACTGAGCTGTCAGAGTACCTTTAAACTTCTCTTTTAGAAAGCAAGGAGGAAAAGTAACTAGCTCTGTATGTGTGGGATGTGTGCGCAGCCTTATTAGTAATTCTTTCAGATGTTGCAAATTGTGTTTGAAGGGCAAGTTAGAGCGACTGGAATGCAGTATCATTAGAATGACTTGACCTCTTTGCTCTTTTGCCCTATTGCCATATTCTTCCAATAGGAGGGTGAAGAGGAGCTGCATTCTTCTAGATTTCTGCCCAGGGAAACCATAATTTGCAGTAAACAATGCCTCTCTGGTTTTGGACAGGAGATTGGTGTGTCCTCCGTGGGTAACCTCCATTAGTTTTATCCCTGAAGGAGCCATATGCTGTGCTAGCCTGGCACTTTGAGGTGGTGGTGAAGTATTTTGTCCTTGGCTGAAAGAATAGTAAAAGTGTGTACATCTCCAGGATGGTCATGATGGCATTCACAGTGTCAGTCTCTGTCCACCTTGTATATTGTCTGTTTCTGTATGGCACAGGGCATTTAATGCTTGCTGCAACTTGTACGTTCAAAGTGATCTGTGTGCCTCTCTGTGAATTTCTGCATGCATTGGTAAACCATCTTTTGTTATATGGATATACTAAGGGGGCATATATTCACACAAATGGCAGTGCGTGTCTGTGTGTATAATTTGATCTTGGAGTTCAGAAGCCAGATGCATGGCTGGAGAAATCACTTTTGCAGACTTCATTCTCTGTATGGAAGCAACTCCATAATTGACTCGTGCAAATGACACTATATTTAATAAGCAATGAAATCTTAGCTGGGGTGGGCCCAGTTCTATGTTTACATGATTTATGTAAGCAAAATCAATTTGAATCTAGTGTCTCTTTTTTAATGTAAACGGGTTGACAGATGTGATGTGTACATTTTTGTACATGATTGTATTTTGTATAAAAAAAAAAAAGGAAATAAAACTATTTTGGCGGCAGGTTTGTAGCAGCCCTCGCCATCTGCATGAATGGATAACAAAAGGGATTGCTGCAACAGTCAAACCTCGTTAGGGATCTAGCTGGTGGAGATGAAGGGTGAGAAGAGCTGCACTCAACACCAGGGATAGACTGCCGTCCAATGCTGCTCTGAGGTGGGGGCCTTGCTGCATTAAGTCCTGAGCTAGGAGTGCTTGGCAACAGCCCTGCTAGTGACTATTTGGGACACATCACCAGGGCGGAAAGAAATGTCATGTGCATCCTGCATTGGATATTGGCTGGTTTGGTAAAATAAATGTGGGAGGAGTAAGGTTAGGAGCTTTAGGCTGTCTCACTTGCAGCAGGGATGACTAACCAGGGCTGAGTTAAAGTTACGTTAGGTCCCACTCTTCTTCCCTCCAGACTGATAGAAAGTTTGGTTCTAGTCATACGGGAAAAACTCCCTTCAGCACATGTAAGAAAACAAGTTGGTAAAATGTAACAACTTTGTCAATCAGTGTATAAATGTGAGTACACGTGGCTAAAAACCCGAACACAATTCAACATTTCATTGAGCTCGATGAGCCTGAGACCCAGCAGCTGATTGTGCTGTTCCCTCTCTGCTTATGAAATTTTGTGCACCCCTGGACTAAGCAATATCCAAAGAGAAGGATGTGCTCATGAGAGGTGGGGAAATCACCACCTGCCCCTGAATTTGATAATGAAATGTTCACCAGGTTCCCTGCCCCCCTCCTTCAGCCTACCCCCTTCCCTTCTCCGCCCCACTGGACAAGCTACCAGGCCTTAGAGCGCTCTCTCCTTTCGTGCAGAGTATCCGGGGAGCTTCCTTAAGAGCAGTCTGCTGTAGAGAGAGGGGTGCTACTTGAGGGTGCAGAAAGAAAATCTGTCAGAGGCAGGTCACTGGCAAAGGCATCCATGCATCCAAGTGAGTCACTTCAAAGCTTTGAGTTTCTGCAAACTTGAAGCCACCTGTAAAGGGGACTAGCAGGTATGAAGTTCTGCTATGGGTACGGTGCAAGTGCCCTGTGAATTGCACTACAGACTCCATCCGTGTGTGGCTCTTTAGGATGGGGATTGTGCTCATGGAGCTGGTGCACTTGTTTAAAGTATCTGTGATCCTTGCATTACCCTAATGGGTTCCTTTAATCTTGGAACACTAAAGTACTGACTCCCTGCCAAATGCACATGGCCACCTCATTCCCTTAGTGGAGGAGTTCACTGCTGAAAAGCTTTGAGTTTTACTTTGGGGGCTGGAAAGCACTAGCTGCTTTGAACAGTGCAGGATTGGAGCATGGCTGGGAAAAAGAGGTCCCTCCTCCACATCCAGTGTGATAGTGCTCTCCTGAATCGACCCAAACTCCTTCTCTCCAAGCATCTTGTTTCCCTTTGAAAGGCTTTCCACTAAGCACGTCTCACTCAGGCAGAACTCTTTGGAAGCGTAGGAGCCTAATTTAGAGCCCAACCCTGAGACAGGCAGAGTCCTCTTGAACACACACGCTCTGGCCCGTGGAATGTAACTTTTTGTGCTGGCTGCAGACTGTGCTAATGAAGTAGCCACTCAGAAGCCACATGTAGTACTTCGTAAGAACTACTATGAGTGTTTGCAACCTGAGGAGGTTAAAGGAGGAGCACTGGGGAGGGCTCTGCTTGTTATGGAGCTTTATTGGCAAGCAAGGATAATGAGGTGGGAGAGAGAGAATATCTGGATGTGCTGGAGCCATGGAAACACAGAAACTTGCAGGTTCCTGGGCTGTGATTCTGGCCTCCTTCACCAGCACTCATTTACATAAAGAATGGCCACATTGTGTCATACAAAAGGGCCATCTGGCCCAGTATCAACAGGGGTCAATGCCAGGTCCCTCAGAGGGCATGAACAGAACAGGTACATCCAGTGATCCATCCCTGGTCACCCACTCCCAGCTTCTGGCTGATAACTGTTCATGGGTCTGTCCTCCATGAATGTATCTAGATCTCCTTTGAGTATTTGCCTTCACACTTTTGTGTGGTTTAACGTGCTGCTTATTAATTTTATTTGGTGACACCTAGCTCTTGTATTTATGAGTAAATAACGCTTTATTTACTTCTGATCCATCATGATTTTAGATACCTCTACCATATTCACCCTTAGTCATCTCTTCTAAAATGAAAAATCCCAGTCTAATCTCTTAAACCTTTTCCAATTCCAGTATTTTTTAGATGGGGGCAAACCCATCTGCATGCAGTACTCAAGATGTGGGCATACCAAGGAGTTGTAGAGAGGCAATATAATTTTCTGTCTTAATAATATCTGTCCCTTTCCTAATGCACACTGAGTGGGTGTTTTCAGAAAACTATCCACAACACCTCCACGAGCTCTTTTTCGAGTGGTAATAACTAATCTCGAGTCCCACCATCTTACAGTTGGAATTATGTTTTTTTTTACTGTGCATTGGAGTGGGGGGGGGAATAGCTCAGTGGTTTGAGCATTGGCCTGCTCAACCCAGGCTTGTGAGTTCAATCCTTGAGACCATTTAGGGATTGGGGCATATAGATGCCAGGGATGGTGCTTGGCCCTGCCACAAGGGCAGTGGACTGGCCTGAACAAGATGACCTCCCAAGGTCCCTTCCAGTTCTACGAGATGTGTATCTCCTATTATAATAGTTATTTTGCATTGATCAGCACTACCTAAGAGGAGAGAGAGAGAGAGCTGTAGAAATACATGGTTGTGAGTGCTCCAGCTGCAAGGTATCTTTCATGTAAGTGAAGTGGGAAAATCTCTGCTGAGCTCGCATGTGCCAGGCTCAGAGCTGAACGCCATGGGGCTGTGACACTGGGGCAAACAATCTTGGCTTCACTTTCATCCCAAGAAACAAGATGCAGCAGGATCCCTTGACTGGGAGCTTGACACAGATGCACTTTGCTCTTCTGCCTGTGGGGATGTCCGGTGCAGAGGGATGCTGGTGTAAGTTGCCGCTTTGAAGTAGCCAGAGCTCGATCTTCTTTCCATGCAAAGGGCTAGACAGGGAAAGGGAGTGTGACCTCCTTAGCCTCAGGGCACAGGGGTACAGCTTAGGTGTGTGAGGCTGGACAGCAAAAAAGCAAAGTCAGGCTCCCCTTGTATACAAATTGTCCCTGCCACCACCCATGTGTCCCTAAGGTTGCTGCTGGTGCTGGGTACTTTTGAAACTGACCATGTGAACCCACAGTCAGGCCTGAACCCCTCTCCCTGTACATGGTTAAGGCTTTATCTAAACTGGCAACGGAGTGACAAAGCTGTTTCCATTTACAGGTGCTTAATGCCCTCTGTGCTCATGCACATACTGAAGCAGCGTGTGAACAGGTTTTTTTGTCTGCAACAATGCTGAAAAACAGCAGTTGTGGTGCCTGGTGTTGAGCTACAGGGCTGTGTCAACGCAGCTCTGTTCCTAAAAGCTGTGCGCTGTAGACACGCCCTAAGAACTGCTGTGATTGCCTTCAGGAGGGGGGTTCAACCAGGGGAATTCTTTTCTTGCACTGTTTCACAGACTGAAGACATTCAGCTGCAGGGGCACCTGGTTTAGTATAGCCAGAAACTTTTGCATGCAGCTCCCCTGGGATTCGCAGTGCTGAAATTGCCTTTGGAAAGGGTCAAACCCACATGTGACAGGCATTCTCTGCCAAGGTTGTCACACTCCTATTCCCAGGGGCTTGATAGTACATTGGAACAGCCACCCAGCATCTGCATCAGGGCAGAAGGGTTTCAGAGCCACCTCTGTCAAAATCACGAAATTAAACTTTCTTCAGTGCTGCTTCCAGGCTGAAGGCGTCAGGGTCAGGCTCTGCATTGCACCCTGGAAACAGGTGAGAGGGCTTCAGTCATTTCTTCACAGCTAGACAGAGCCATGCTCTCCCCTCTGGTCTGGGGCGGGGGTAAGCCAGGAGCAGGTCTGGGAGAAGTCTGGGTGTGTGACTCCTAAGGCGACAGCAGGCACTGGGGGGCAGCAATGGTGGCTGGAGTGCCAGGCTCCTTTGAAATGTCCTGGACATGCTGCTCTGCACAGCTCAGGACCCAAGGGGCAAACCCAAGGCTGTGCTCCTGGTGGTACTCAGGGCTGACTGCTGTCATCCCCTACCCAGGCTGGGGCATCTCTTTCCCCTACACACACTTTGCCCCTGGGCCCTCAGTGGCTATCAGCCCCACAGGACAAGTTACCAGGCCTTAGAACACACTCCCTTCACACAAGCTGCCTGTCAGCAGAACTCTTGCAGCAGCTTCTCTCTCAGGAGCACAGGAACTGTCAGAGTAGATCAGACCAGTGACCATCTCCAACAGCAACTGCCATCACAGGCTTTAGAGGAAGACACTGCTGTAGGCAGCAATGGACTAACCTCTTTCCCGGACCACCCCCCTCACCCCATCAGATTGTGCTGATGCTCCCATGGAGGCTCCAGTTACTGATCTACCTGGCTTTTCTGCCTCCCCCCCTGAGCTCCTGGGTGGCAATATGCTCTCCAGATTCATTGTACTGCTTCTTGGCAGGGTTTCATTTGCTGCCTTTTGAAGCCATTCACTCTGGCATTGTTCATGTACCAGGAGGTAGGTAGAACAGAAGTGTCCAATCTCCCTTCCCTTCTGCAGCTCTCTCTCTCTTTTCCAGCAAGCCCAAAGAGCAGGCCCTTAGAAATAATCTCAGCACTGAACTTGACCGTTGCCTGGGGAGGAGCCTATTTGCCACCTATTCCTATTGTCCAAAGGGGGCAAGCCAGCCTTGGAAGTTGAGCACTGACCCACTTTTGAGGACCTGGGTCTGAGACAGTAACAGTCTGTGACCTGAGGTTCCTATGGTGAGCCTCAAAGAGCCAGTTTTAAAGAAGAACAGATTCTCCCCACACTATTGGTTAGTGACCAGCCAGTGATGGCTAGGGCTCAGGCGCACAGTCAAAGTTAGTGGAAGAATCACACAGCCCTCTTCATTGCATTCCAGTTCGCTGGCTCCTACCACACAAGTAAAGAGTGAGTTCTCACTATATAAAATGTTCTTCTGAAGCCCAGAAGGCCAGCCAGGTTGCCAGATCAGTACTAATTTGGCTCATATCCAAAATACCCTGCTGCCAGCCGTTCCTTCAGTGTTTAAAACTAAAGCTTTAATAGACCACAAGAAAAGCAGTGTTTGAGTGCTTTCCTATGAAAGGCTTCAGAGTCCACAGAGCAGCTTCTTAGCAATGCTGGTGACTTTGCTGGTTTGAGTCTCCCTGAAAGCCCTTTAACGCTTGGATGGCTCAGTCTGTCCTTTGTTCAGGGTGCAGAAATGTTTATCCCAGGGTAAGAAGTAGGAATGAGGATGAACTGGAGAAGATGCATCTGCTTTTTTATAGCACCTGTGCCAGCCAGGGCCTGCACTTCCTGTATCCCAAATGCAAACTTACAAAAGCTGAGCACGGACAAGCAGATTCCCTGGTCTGCTCACTGTTGCAATCACTTAAGGGGTTCACTATATAGCTGATAGCCTTTGCCAAGCCATCCAGCAGCCATAAAAAAGTACTGATGCCAATCTGAGGGTCAGAGGGATTTACAGCCCAGGTTTGAGGCACATCTAGTACATACTCATGCCCTCAATGCACAGGTATAAACAAAACTGGCCACTCAGAACTTTTCCACAGGAAAAAGGCAATTCCACACAGCACATTTTTATGAGGTGTACTGTAATTTTTTTTAAGATTGACACACCAGTATTCTAAATGGGCTCCCCTATTCCATATATGCCACTTGAGTTCAGCAGCTGATACAGCTGCAAGGTGGGCCAGTGCCTTTTGGACACACTGCAACTATGCTTCATCCTTTGCCAATTAAGGGGGTGTTTTGCCATATTAAAAATAGGTCCCCTAGAGAAATCAGAGCTAAACCACTTCAAGAAACAAAATGGAGGCCGAACTGGTCCCCCTCAGGTGCCCCACTGCATAGCAAAGGAAAATATTTATCCCAGGCTCCAGCAGCAAAAGACACAATGAAATGATTGCTCTGTAACTACACCAGGCAACTAGCTTTGCTCAATGGAGAAATCTTCAGTGAAGGTAAACGCAAAAAGGAAGCTTACGAGATGCAGAAACTCAGACCGATGATGAGGGAAGAGTCTAGAAACATTGCTCCAGGCTGCAGCCATGTGATGAAGGCCAAAGCGCAATTGGAGTTGTAGCTAGCAAGGGATACGAAGGATAACGAGAAGGGTTTCTACAGGTATGGTAGCAACATGGAGATGGTCGTGGAAGGTGTGGGACCCTTACAGAACAGCAAAGGTAACCTCATGACAACCTGTGTGACAAAAGCTGAAGTACTCAATGCTTTGTTTGCAGCAAGGATAGCTCCCAGACTGCTGCACTGGGCAGCACAGTACAGGGACGTGAGCAGCTCTCTGTGGAGAAAACAGGTTAAGGACAATTTCTAGAAAAGCTAGACCTGCACAAGTCCACAGGGCTGGATCTAATGGCCAAGGGTGTGTAGTGAATTGGCTGCTGTGACCTGAAGAGCCACTGACCACTAGTTTTGAAAATGCTTGGCACTCACATCACCTCTCAGCTCTGTGTTCCAGGAAAACAAGGGGTCCCCAAGTAGTCTCTATTTGACCTAAAGCCAGTATAAAAACCAATGACCAGGCAGGGGAAGATACAGGTGCACCCTTCCAGACAAGGGTGGTAGAAGTAAGGCAATACACTTAGCCTCAATTTGCAGCAAAGTTGGGCTAGAAAGCCATCTCCCTTAGCATACAGCATGAAGAACAGAGATTCCACAGCAAGGATTGCACTGAACTATGAGGCAGGAAAGCACTGCCTCATGGGAAGACTCTGATCCTGATGCTAGTGAACCAATACCTACCTACACCCAGATCAGACCAACTTTAATAATAAAGTCTCTATTGGTATCCCATGTACTAGACTAAACTTTTGTACTCTGATTTAAGTTAGCTTTAATATTAGAACTGCTTTGTTTGGCTCCCCTGCTGTGGTTACTAGTTTTATGGTTAAGCTGGTTGCTTTTCTCTCTTTCTCCTGCCTCCCTCGGAGGTGGTGTTTTAGCTTTTCCACTCACCTACAACAACAATCTTTGTACCTAGGCTAAAGAGCCCTGCAGCACTTGAGACTCCGGGGGAGGGTGGTGTTGCTCATCATAGGGGCTACTAGCAGAACAGTATCACTTGCTGTGGCAGAAGAGGCAGACGAAAGAGAACTATAACACCATCAATGCTTCCGCTGCAGCGAGCAGATTTGACTGCCGTTGCGAAGGCATACTTTCAGACCACCCTTCTCAATGCTGAAAGCCCTCGCAGTGTATTTCCATCCCTTCCACGTCTTCAGACAAAGAGCAGCTGCAAAGCAGTGAATTACACATCAAATTTATTGCATAATACTGAACTATGTACACATGCACATAGAAAATAAACATTTGCTAGAGCTGTATCGATTGTTGTCTTTAATGCTGTCTCATGAGGAGGATGGCAGGCTAGCAATGTAATAATCAGTATTTAAAAAACATGCCCATGACCTTTTGTTAGGGCAGTGCAAAGTTGATACTACAAATCAAACATGGGACATAATTGTCGTTTCTATAAATCTGTCCATTCTCCAACATCTACGGGTTTAAAATTAAGAGTTACACGGATTCTCGGAAAAGGAGAGCTTGCTCACCATTTTAACTGATTCTGGAGTGGGGAAAGAAGAGGGCTCATTCATTTGTGGAAACTGGATGGCTAATGCATCTGCTTACCTATCCAAAAGCATTCATGTATATTTTAAATATGACCAGCAAAAGAGCTTCTTGATGATGATTGCCTTCAAGTCCTGCAATTTAATGGAGACACACCTGTCAAGTAGAAATGTTGCACTGTAAAACTAAAACCACCGGATTCCAAACACCCACAAGCCTTCAAAAGCGGATTCACATTATCCTGTGGATTTGATTCTAATTTTCTTTGAAGTTGACATCTCACATTTTATCAGGATCACTTGCCTTTGAGGAGAGAAACCAGAACTAATATAAATCCACTGCAGACTTACATATTGTGCTTCTCTATTGGTAAAAGGTACATTTAGAAATCCAATTTCTACCTTTTGTTCTGCCTCACAACTAAAAACTAGTGACCTTGCCCCCAAGAGAAGCCTCTAACAAGGCTAAGCAGCAAAAGACAACCCAAATTTGAGCCCCCTCCCCCTCCAACAAAAGACTCCATAATCTAGTGCAAACAAAGTAAAAGGGGGGGTTGGAGACAAATGCCACATTGTGACCCAACCCTGTATCCAACTGTCCTGCAGCAGGGAGGCGGGTAATGGGGAAGAAATGTAGCAATTCTATGCAAGCTTAAACTGAGAAAGGGGTGCAGAGGGAGGAGGACAGGCATGAAGAAAGTCACCGTTTGACCCCAGCCAGAAATGCAAGGAGCAGAAAAGATCAAAATATTTAAGAGAATTAAAAGAAAAGGCACAGGGGAGGGGCAGAGAAAAATGCAAGCAACTGCTAGGAGATAAAACTAGAACCAAAAAAGAGAAGGTTGAATGGATTTTGCTGGCTGTGGATTTGAGATTTCAGTGCACGTTCTTGCTAAAATCCCAGACAGCACTGACAGCATCATGCTGGGCCTCTGGGTCCTTTGTTTCTAGTACTTTTATAAAACCTCCTCCTCCTTTACTTTACAAAGAGAAATGCAGTTCCACGTGTTGTATCCAATGTTGGCTCTTCGCCATCAGGCCAAGCTGAAGCCCTCATAATGGTCAATTGCTTGAGTAAGCCGCATGCTCAGGGTCTCCTTGCTGCGGTACTTCGGCAGGTCCAGGAGGTTGTAGCAGGTGTGAGCAACAGGCAGGTATTCCTCCCCACTTGATGTGGATTGGATGATGATGCGCAAGCTGGACATGCCATAGATAGGGATGCGGTCACTGCCAGTCAGGAACACTGAAAGCAGAAAGGGACAGGAGACTTAGAAAAGTACCCACACAAGAGGGCAAACCCTACTGCCCACTAAGGCCCCCAGCAAGACATAAAGGGCCCTGAAGAGGCACAAACAGCTCTCCAGCCCATGTGACCGCCATGCCTCAACCCTAATGCCTGAATGACCGAGACACCACAGACTGCCAGAGCTCAGGGTTGTGCCAATTAGCTGAATACACTGGCTAACCCTATTTAGTACCTTTTACAGGTACAATTCCAATAATACCACCCATGGTACAGATCACAACAGAAACTGAAAGCTGAGCTAGGGATTCCTGAGAGTGATGTCCTCCAGGAAACTCTTCTAGCATTGATTATGGGACATCTTTGGCTTATAAAGCGAGGAGAAACTAATCCTGATACAAGAGAAATAATAGCAGGCACTTGACAGCTGTCACTGAATCCATCCCAGCGCCTCGAGCAGCACCACCATGGGATCAGTTAATAAATCAGTTCCCTGAATTATGGGCTATCCATAAACAAGACTATGGAAAAAATAAAAAGTACATGTTTGCCCTCACAAAGGTCAACCATTTATCTGGACCTGAATTCCTCAAGAATTTGCTCTCTCTCTCACATTATGTCAGGAGACATGCCCAAAGCTCTGCTTCCTCTTTTAGAAACTGAACTAGTATTGCTGTATGTTGATACATACATTAGCTGCTACTGAGGAAAAACGTAAAAAGTACTAAGTTGGTTATTTAAAAATGGCAAGTGAGACAAGATAAATATTAATTCTTCTTCGAGTGTCCCCGTGGGTGCTCCACGATAGGTGTCGGGCTCGCCCAGCGCCGCAGATCGGAAATCTTCCAGCAGTTTCTCCTGGATCGCGCATGCGCCGGTGCGCACCGCCACTCTGCATGCCCCCGGCCGCGTGCGCGATCCGGTCCCCGCCAGTTCCTTCTCAACCGCCATCGGCTGCAGACGGAATCTACTCAGGCTAAGGCCAGAGTCAGATTAAATAGTGGGTTTTTTCTACATGTCATTTGTTGTTTTTGGTTATTAAACAAAAAAAAAAAAAAAAAAAAAAAAAGAAAGCAAAGACAAAGAGAATATCAGCGCAAAAAAAAAAAGAAAAAGAAAAAGAAAAAGAGAGGAGGGGAGAAGAGAAGAGTGGACGTGAAGGCCATTTAGGCCGCCCGCTGCCCCGCAGGCCGGTGATCACTATTTGGGGTGGAAAGGCACGGATTAAGTGCTAAGTACCCTATTAACAGTAAAGGACTCACCGCAATGGCCTCTTCAGGTTTTAAAAAGTGTGAGAGTCATGCTGTGAAGCTATGCCAGCCTCCGTGGGGCATAGTGAATGCATCCGATGCCTGGGGGAATCACAGGCTACCCAGAAGTGTTCTCACTGTGCTAAGCTCACAGCCAGGGCCAGGAAGGACAGAGCGATGAGGCGTAAAATGCTCTTGTTGATAAGGCTCTCCAGCCGGACTTGCCAGAGAAGCCTCACCCAGAAGGGCCCTCTGGGTTGCATAAGAGGGCGGCAGTTTTCTCTGACCCCCTCAGTGCAGAAACGGAGGAAACTCTCCCTGGCTCGATCCTTGCCGGCATTTGCAGCGAGCAGGACGAGCGGAGCACACAGCCCCCAGCTGCATACTCAGGCAAGCGGCAGTGCGGCAGCACACATGGCAGAGGCTGAGCCTCCGGTTATAGAATAGCTGGCACGCACGGTGCCTAGAGCGTCAGCCAGGCAAGAGCCAGACCTGGCGGCACCACCACAGGCGGCACCGGCCCCCGCGGCACCAACGGTGCAGGGGCGCCAGGCACGGAGCCTGCAGGCACCGGAGAAGGATACCTGTGCGGCAGCACAACTGACGGTGCCGAGCACGGCGCTGACAGCGGGGCCGAGATCCCCGGCATGGAAGGGGCAAGGCAAAATCAAAAGCCCGGCACCGCAGTCCATCTCCGGACAGGGCTGCACTGCTGTTAGCACCAAGCCCTCCCCCTGATACACACGCCGCACCGAAGGCCTGTGTCTCCACCAGCCCATCTGGAACCACCTTCTCCGTTCCTCTAACCAATGTCACCATGGCTTGGGCCACCTTCACCATTTCTGGGATTGGATCCCCTGGAGTACTATCACAAGCCAGTTTCACCTCTATCTGTGTCATCGTGGAGGTCTTGCTCTCCCAGACATCGGGGGTACACACCCCATGAGTGGTCTAGGTCTCCATCCCCAGACCCTTGCCCATGCTGCCATGGTCGTCCTTATCATGCTGGACACAGACAAACCACAGGCCTACACCCAGGGGCAGGTCCCCCCCGGCCGCTCAATACCCCCGTGGGCACTCCCAATCGGGGATGGAAACACAGTTGTCTCAAGGGGAGTTAATTTTAGAACCCCGAGACTTTCCTTCACAATCCTCCAGCGAGCAAGTGTATCATCGACCGCAAGAGCCCGAGGGTTCGAGGGAGGTTTACCCTAGTGGTTCCTCCTCATCCTCCCTAGATGAGGCCATGGCCTCCGGGGATGTCTCTCCCCTGGATGACCTTAAACAGTTTCAGGAGCTGTTTAAAAGGGTGGCTTTCACGCAAGACATTCAAACAGCACAGGTGCAGGAGAAACATCACAAACTCCTAGAAAATTTGAGAAGCCCCGGCTTCATCCAACATTGCTATTCCGCTGGACGAAGCCATTCTGGAGTCAGCCATTACTATATGGCAGACTCCGGCCTCTGTTCTGCCTACGAACAAGAGAGCGGATAAGAAGTACTTCGTCCCGGCAAAGGGCATGGAGTTCCTCTTCAGTCACCCACAACCAAATTCTTTGGTGGTCGAGTTGTCCCAGCAGAGGTCAAAGGCTTCTCAGTACAAATCGGGGGGATCGGACAAAGATGCTAAGAAGCTAGAGCTGTTTGGCAGAAAGGTATACTCCTCTTCTACCCTGCTATTGAGAGTGGCAAATTATGGGCACACCTAGCAAACCATAATTTTGATAATTACTCCAGGCTTACTCCCCTCATGGATTCACTTCCGGAAGACAAAAAGCCGGTGTTAAAGGCGATTATTCAAGAGGGCTACGCAGCATCGCGGACGGGAGTCCAGATTGCCCTGGACGTGGCGGACACAGCGGTACGTTCAACGGCTACAGCAGTGGTCATGCATAGAGAATCCTGGCCCCAGACGTCGGGTATCCCGAGGGACCTACAGGCGAAGATCATGGACCTTCCCTTTGATACATAAAAGCTGTTTGCAGACTCAACTGACTCGGTCCCTCACTCCAGTAAGGACTCGAGTGCTACACTTAGAACCTTGGGCATTTATACTCCCCCATACAGGAGGGAAAAATTTTATCCTCAGCAAAGACGCTACGCTTACAACCACAGCGTGCTCAATATCAATGGGGCTACGGCCAACGGCGCTATCAACAGCAGCAACAGTACAGAACTCCTAGGCGACGTTCTCAACAAAGCCATATGCCCTCGGGTCAGGCCCAAAGGCAACAAGTTTGACGGGTATGTCGGGGGCTGCACTATCAATACCCTCGCTCAATGCCACTCTCATCTCATGTTCCATCATCGCCTCAGACCGTTCCACTCCCAATGGCAGAAGATCACCACAGACAAATGGGTGCTGGAGATCATAGCCACAGGTTACGCGATCCCCTTCCAGTCGCTTCCACCGACGAAGCCTCCCACCAGGCCTCACCTCAGGGACGCTGCCATGAGGTGAGGCTCAACCAGAAGGTGAATCACCTTATGTTCATAGGGGAGGTGGAAAGAATGACGGAATAATTCCAGGGGAAGGTTTTTATTCACGCTACTCCCCACCAGAGAAGAAAACAGGAGACTGGAGGCCCATCTTAGATCTTTGGGGCCTCAACCATTACTTGCGCAAGCAACGTTTTCGGATGATCACAGTTGCCTTGATACTCATGGCACTGGACAATGGAGACTGGGTTGCAGCACTTGACTTACGAGATGCTTACTTTCATATAACAATCCACCCGGCACACAGGCGCTTCCTCCGCTTCACGGTTGGCCAGGAGCGCTTCCAGCACAGGGTTCTTCCATTCGGCCTCTCCTCGGCCCCCAGAGTCTTTACCAAAACCCTGACAGTGGTGTCAGCCTACCTGCACAGACAGGGGGTGTTTATTTTTCCCATATCTGGGCGACTGCCTGCTAAAAGGGGCCTCGAAGGCAGAGGTCTCACGCATGATACGCGTCACAGCGGACACGTTTTTCTTCGCTGGGCCTAGTCATCAACCTCGCAAAGTCAAAGTCTGAACCCACACAACATATGGAGTTCATAGGGGCACGCATAAAATCTATCACAGCAAGGGTGTACCTACCCGACGCCCACTTCCGCGCCATCAGTTCGCTGGTGCAAGTCATCACATACAGCCCCACGGTGCCGGTCTTAATGTGCTTACAGCTGCTGGGCCACATGGCGGCAGCGACGTTTGTGGTACAGAATGCCAGGTTGCACATGTGAAGCCTGCAGCATTGGCTGGCCAGCGTTTACAAACCGGCATCCCACACTGTCCACAGGGTGGTGTTGCCCACAACAGAGGTGCGCAGATCCCTGGCGTGGTGGGAAAACTCCAAGAATCTGCTAGTGGGGGTGCCTTTTTCACCAACTACAAATTTCTATTTTTTCTTACTACCGACGCCTCCCACATAGGATGGGGAGCGCACACTGGCGACAAGGTAACGCAAGGGCTATGGTCTCCTGCGGAACAGACACTGCACATAACCATGCTGGAGCTCAGAGCAGTGTTCAACGCCTGCAAACATTTTCGAGATTACCTACATGGCAAAGCAGTCGGGATTCAATACCGACAACACCTCCACTATGTTTTACATCAATCGACAAGGAGGAGCACGATCCCGTGCCCTATGTGCGGAAGCAGTCCAATTGTAGAATTGGTGCATCGCCAACAACATAACGTTGAAAGCCTCGTACTTGCCAGGCGCTCACAACGTGAAAGCAGATCAGCTGAGCAGGTGCTTCGCAATCATGCACGAATGGCAGATCCACTCCGATCTGCTACGGTGCATTTTTCGTACATGGGGGTTTCCCCAGATCGATCTGTTTGCCACAAGGTCTTGCACAAAGCCAGAAGGGAGAGAGCTCGCATGATACTCATAGCCCCGCTTGGGATCGGCAGCAATGGCTTCCCTTGCCTTTGCGCATGTCGGACCGCCCACCGCTCCCTCTACCGGTGGCGCCGGACTTACTCACGCAGGCTCAGGGGTCCTTAGTGCACCCGCACCCTCAGGGTCTGCACCTACGAGCATGGCTAATCCATGGCTCAGCTCTTTAAAGAGCACGTGTACGGAGGGAGTACAACAAGTCCTGGAATGTAGCCGCAGGACCTCCACCAGGAGGACTTACAAGCAGCAATGGACTCGATTCACAGCCTGGTGTTCCGCCAAGCAGTTAGCTCCCCTTGACGTTCCTATACCTGTAATACTAGAATACTTATTGGACCTCAAGGGAGGCGGGCTTTCTCTATCCTCGCTAAAGGTCTACCTCGCCGTTATATCAGCCTTTTGGCATACAGAGGAAGGGCCCACAGTATCCGCCCATCCTATCGTTACCAGGTTCTTGAAGGGGCTGGTAAACCTGTACCCCCCCCGGAAACCGCTTCCACCATCGTGGAATTTGGACTTAGTGCTCAGCACGCCATCGGGTCCACCTTTGAACCATTAGCCACCGTTCCCATACATCTCCTTACGATTAAAAAAAAACACCAAACAAAAACCCAACCTTCCTCCTTGCAACTATGCCAGCCCGCAGCATAAGTTTGCTTGCAGCAGTGATGGCAACGCCGCACTGCACAGTATTCTCAAAGGAGGCGGTAACCTTAAGGCTGCACCCAGCCCTTGTTCCAAAAGTCTCTTTGGAGTCCAATCTTAACGAGCCAATAGTTTTACCCTCGTTTTACCCGAAGCCTCACAGCTCCGGCAAGGAGGCACACCTGCATCTCCTGGATGTGAGGAGGGCGTTGGCCTTCAACATAGACAGAACTAAGTCCTTCTGGAAAACGGACAGGCTCCTAGTCTCTCTCTCTCCCAGGTCAAAAGGAGGTGGTCTCTCTTCACAGAGAATCTCTAAGCACACTGTGTCCTGTATAAATATGTGTTACGAGCTTCAAAATGCTCCTTTGCTGGCCCCGCCCAGGGCTCACTCCACCAGGGCGGTGGCGGCGTCAGCCGCCTTCTTCAAGGGCATCACGTTAAAAGACATCTGTAGAGCAGCGACGTGGTCATCTTACAACACCTTCGCCGAGCATTATGCCCTGCCTCGGGTATTCGAAGAAGATACCCGTCCGTCGACAGCAGTCCTCTCGGGGGCAAGCTGCACATAAACCGATTACCCACCTCCTTACTTGGGTTACTGCTGGGTAGTCACCTATTGTGGAGCACCCACGGCGACACTCGAAGAAGAAAGAGAAGTTACTCACTGTAGTAATGGTGGTTCTTCGAGATGTGTCCCCATGGGTGCTCCACCACCTGCCCATCCTCCCCGCTTCGGATCTCTGTCTAGTGTTTTTCAGGAGCATCCGAGGCGGTTGGTCAAGGAACTGGTGGGGACCGGATCGCGCACGCGGCCAGGGGCGCGCAGGGGGGCGGCCCGCACCGGCGCATGCGTGATCCAGGAGAAACTGCTGGAAGATTTCCGATCTGCGGCGCCGGGCGAGCCCGACATCTATCGTGGAGCACCCACAGGGACACATCTCGAAGAACCACCATTACTACGGTGAGTAACTTCTCTATAGCGAAGAATAAAAGTTACCTTCCTGGGGACTGAAATCAGTCCTGATGGCAGAGAGCCTCTTCAGGAGCGAGTCTAAGCTATCTTTGACGTTCCAATACCAACATCTGAATATGAACTGAGAACCTGCCTGCGATTAGCAGGTGTCAATAGGAAATTTATTACAAGTTCTGCTAAAATTTCTGAAGCCCTGTGCAAACTTCAAAAGAATGGCGAAATAAGGGAATTGCAGGACTTTAAACCAAATGCCCAGATAACTGCACAGACGGGCATCTCCCAACGCACAACAATCTTGAAGTTCGAGCTTCATCTACAGGTTTTTCTGCTGTGTTAATGCAACATCGGCTGGGCAAAGATAACGCTCTAGCCTCAGCTCTTTGCTTTCTTAGCCAAGTTGAAGAAAAATTTTCTTCATGCAACAAACAAGTTCTTGCAGTGGGCCATTCAGCATTCTGAATTTCTCACAGGATTAAACCCTCTAGTCCTTAGGACTCCGCACAGTCCTGTAAATAATCTTTTCTTTGGGAAAATTAAAAATGAGCAGGTATCAAGTTCTCAGCTGGCTTACTGGACTTTAGCTTTAATGGATTAGGATTAGGGAGTGGGAAGAGGCTCAGGGCTGCAGTGCAGGGGCTAGGAAGGTGCAGGAGGGCACTCTGAGCTGAGGTACAGTCTGGAAGGGAATTAGGGACTTAGGGGCCTCTGGGCTGGGATGCGTGGTCTGGGACGGAGTTAGGGTGCGGAAGGGGGGCTCAGGATGGGGAGCACTTACCTGGGGCAGCTCCTATTCAGTGGTGGTGAAGAACAGGTGGCTCTGCGCTGCCCTGCACTCACCTCCAGGCACTGCGCCACACAGCTCCGATTGGCTGAAATGCCCAGACAATGGGAGTTGCAGGAGCAGCTCCTCCAGGTGAGGGCACTGTGGGGACGGGAAAGAAGGGCAGCATGCTGAGCCGCTTCCCTCCCGTCCCTTCACCAGGAAGGGCTAGGCCTGGAACGCAGGGGCTTTACAAGCTGCAGCCCAGGGTTCCAGGCTGAGGGAACCCGGAGCTGCAGCTTCTGAAGCCCCTTCCTTAATCCAGCCCTGCTGCTGGGGCGGGAGGAGTGCACCACTCCCCTGGCCTCAGAAGAGAGCTGCCACGTCTGAGGGAAACGTGCCCAGACACCTGAATGCACGGCAGCCCAGAGACCCTGCGCAGGGATTACTAGGAAGCTGCACAGCCATGCAGCTTCAAGGGAGGCCTGCTCTGGTGGGCATGTGCAGTAGTGACAGACTCTAGCTTGAGAAACAGAGTCACCTCTGACTGCAGCTGACGCCTTTCCGGACCATCCAGCAGGGAGTGAGATTTTATTTCACTGCTGTAGTTGTAGCCTAGGAGCATACATTTAAATCCTGCCGCAGTTTTCAGTACATTACTAAAACCCGCTGGTCTCTCTCCAACGTGACTGAATGGGATTATGTCAGCAGGAATCTGGCCCAGTGATTTGTTAAAAGAAATCAGCTAAAATAAATTGACAGCAAATATTTCCAGGCTTCCTTTCTACCCTCTGTGCCGGGCCAGCCGAGCAGAGGGTTTGTGGCTGCCTGCCAAGGCGAGTTACCACAAAGAGTCTGGCCTGGAACATGGAAAAAGCACCACACGCCCACAATCTGGCCTCTGCCATGTGAAAACAAACAAAGGCAGTTATGAATAATCATGGTATTGACTTTCAACAACAGACGCCCAAACTCCCCATCAGTGGTGGGCAACCTGCAGCCGACGGGCCACATGTGGCCCATCAGGAGTCTACGTGTGGCCTGTAAAACATCTGGTTTACCATCATGCACGTGCAGGGTTGCCACATGCTGCCGGTCGCTAAGAGGTATGTGAGGGGAACCCCCCCACCTTGGCAGATGGTATGTATCACGGCCACAGCATCGAACACTTGTGGGTGAAGAAATCAACTAAGGTGGTCTGCCAGCCAGTTTTCACCCCAGGTAAGAAGGATGACCCCAGAAGGGTGACGTGCTGTGCAGAGCTCCCACAACTGGAGGGCTTCTCAACAGAGCAGCAATGACCGTGCTCCACACTGCGTGGTGATACAGTCCACAGTGGTTGTGCTGTCTGTCGTGACAGCCTGACAGCCACACACAACTGATCGCAGTGGTGAGGAAGGAACACCCAACAAATGAGACTGACCACCCTGAGCTCCAAACATTGATGTGGAGGGACAATTCCTCCAGTGTCCACATCACCTGTTCGGTGAGATCACTAAGATGTGCTCCTCAGCATCGGGAATAAGGGCCAGCATGGACTGTGAAGGCTGGAGGGAGAATCTGACCCAAACCACTTCTAAATGTGGCTACCAGAGAAGTGCCTGTAGAATTTCCAGAGCGTACAGCACCACCAAGTCATTGCTGTCCCAGGATGAATGATACACTGACGCCAACCACAACTGGAGCAGTCAGAGATGAAGCCTGGCAAATGGAGTGATGCATGTACAGGCTGCCATCTGACCCAGCAGTGTGAGAGACAACTTGGCTGTAGTCATGGGGAAACAAATGAGGGACTGTATGATCTGAGAGAGGGGGCCAGGAAGCACTCCTCCCAGAAGAGTGTGAGAGCCAAGGTTGCACTGTGGATGGCCCCTATGAATTCAAACCTCTGTGTAGGCGTGAGGATCGATTTCTGAACATCGAGCATGAGACCCAGGCATGTGAGCCTTTCTTGGGTTAGCAGCATGCCTCCACCCGGTCATGAGACCAACCCCGGAGGTGCCAATCATCTGAACATGGGTAAACCTGCACTTATGGGTGGTGGAGGAAAGCCATTAGCACCGCTATACATTTTGTGAAAATACTGGGCACGGTGGATAGTCAGAAAGGGAGGACTGTGAATTGGTAATGAGCACCTTCACCGTACAGCAAAGGCACCGTCAGCAGGACAACCAAATGGCTATGCAGGAGCTGGTGTTCTTGAGATCTTCCAGATCCAGGGACGGAATGATGGAGCATCGGGAGACCACACAAAACTTGTGCTTGCAGATGAACTTGTTGATCTCTCAGGCCCAGAATGGGCCAAAGGCCCCCCTCCCCTCAGAGATAAGGAAATAGCAGAAGTAGAAGCCCCTGACTGATTCCTACAGAAACTCCTCAATCACCCTCAAATCCAGGTGTGCTTGTACCTCCTGAAGAAGCTGCTTGTGAGAGAGGTCCTAGAAGAGGGGCAGGAAGGTGCGCAGGGACAGAAAGGGATAGAATATCCCAGTTCCCCAAGCTAGAGGACCCAGCAGTCCACTGTAAAACCAGTCCATGCCAGTGAAATAGAGACAGATGGCACAAGCAGGTGGGTCAGGATCCAGGGCAATCAGTGCTTCATCCTCTAGTGCATCTTCGAAAAGCCTGTCCTTGGTTCTGTTCAGACTGGGCCCGGGGATGACTTCCCTCCAGGAATATTGGGAGCGATGCCAAGAATAGTCCAGTCAGACTCAGGGTGAGAAAGGCCTTAGGGATGGCTGGAGCTTGAAGGCCTTCCATTGAGTGACTGGTGTGTGCATGCCCAATGACTTCATTGTATTCCTGAAGTCCTTGAAGCTCTGTCAGTAGGAGTTGGTCCACTCTGCAAACAGGCCCACTTTGTTGAACAGCAGGTGTTGGATGGTCGGCTGGACCTCCGATGGAAAACACTCGCCTGCAGTGAAGTTAATCTTCTGTACTGGAGATTTTACTATCCCCTGGGGATATGGTGAGTGTGATCAAAATGCAATCTCTCTGTCTACTGTGAGGGAGCCTCTACCTGTTCGTTTTCTCTCTCTCTCTCTCTCTCTCTCTCTCTCTCTCCTTTTCCTTCTTTCTTCTTCGAATGCTTGGTCATATCAGTTCCCTTTAGGTGGGCATGCACCAAGTGCACGATTGTCAGAAAGCTTTTTACCCTAGCAGCTACCCGGCGGGTCAACTGTGCGCCCCTATGGTGGGCTATATACGACCATGCAGACCTGACTGCCCCAGCGTTCCTTCTTACTGCCAGTGATGGTTGTTGGAACTGTGGCTCTTTTTGCCTTGCAAGTGTTCTACGTGTCCTTAGCACATCTGTCAGTTAGCTGTTATAGTTAGTTAGCTCCAGTTGCTGGATGGCCAGGGCCTTTTCTCCCCTCATGTCTGCGCCCCACCGGCAGGCGCACAGGGTGCAGGAGCAAGGGGCAGATGTGCTGGTGACAGTAATCCGTTCTCCTGCTCTTCCTCCAGGAACATTCCCACACCCACTCCCCAGCCTCGCAGTCTGTCCCAGGCCCTGCTCTACGCCCCTTGCTGGGGGTTGTGGGGGGGAGGTTGGGGTCTAGATTGGTGACAACATATGAGGGAGAGGCCATAGTGCCAGTCTCATATGCTCCAAAATCATAAGTCGGGCTGCAAAGCACCCTGGGAGTGGCTGAAAAACCACGCCAGTCTTTTATGGCCTGGGCTTGGTTTGATTGGAGGCGGGTGGGGCGGGGGAGAGGAGGAGGACAGCTCAGTGGTTAGAGCACTGGCCTTGTAAACCTGGGGTTGTGATGGGGCCTTTCAAGGGTGTGAGGTACGTGGATTCTAAAAAAAAGAAAGAAGTGTGAGGGATGGTGATAGGCCCTGCTGGGAGAGCAGGAGACTGGATTCAATGACCTCTTTGGGTCCCTTCCAGGTCTATGAGATACGTATGTGTGTGTGTATGCATATGCAAATATCACAAAAGTCTGAATTAGATGAGAGTGGCTCCATGCCAGCAAGACTGGCTCTAAAATAGGTGCAAGGCCATGTTTACTGTGTAGAAAGTAACTCAACTTTGATATGAAGGCAACTGACTGAAAGAGAGATGACGCATCTCCTGAAGGCAGAGTACAGCCATGCTATATTTTGACATTAGAGACTAGAGAAGGGTACATTTAGCTGAAAGATTTTCAGGGATGGGCCAATACCCACAGTTCCTCAATCCTGGTTTAGATTACTAAATTAACTTGAAATTCCATGATGACCAGGACAGGGAGCTCTGGCTTCCCCTGCCAAAGCAGAGTACTTATATGGTATACAGTGGAAACACAGGTGTCCCCACAGAGATAAATTATTAATTTTTGTATTTCCCATTTTACTCCTTCACAAAGCAAAGCACTGGAAAGACTGGTTCACTAATACTACCTGCTTCAAGTCAAAAGTATAGGTATTTCTAACCAGTACGGAAAAAACTGCAGTACCATCCACCATCTCCTACAGCAGGCCTCCCAAGGGAGGTACACAAATGCATCTGTGTGCCTTCCCTTTTATAAAAAGGCTCCTGCTATCAGCCCTGGACAGCCGCAGCTTGTGCTGAAGGACTGTGCACCCCGGGAGGTGGGGGAATGTGATGAAAGGTATAGGACAGGCAAAGCCCTCCTGCT
The DNA here is from genome assembly GCF_033958435.1 of Carettochelys insculpta. NCBI lineage: Eukaryota > Metazoa > Chordata > Testudines > Carettochelyidae > Carettochelys > Carettochelys insculpta. The sequence continues at coordinate 121,317,388 of NC_134140.1, forward strand.
TGAGCTTTGGCTCTCTTTCCCTTCACCCACCCACCCCCTCATCAGGAGTGGCACTGTGGCTCCAGACGGCAGCTCCGGGGTGGCAAAAGAACAGAAATAAAGGTGGCAAAATGGTGCAAATTTGTCTGTGAAGAGTGATATTGACAAGTATTATTTTTCACCCTTTCTTCTATACTGCTGCTGTGACAGTGATGTCTTCAGAGCTGGATGGTGATGCATATGTACTTGAAGAAGGGGGGAGAATGAGTGACTACAGACCCAAAGATGGGCGTCAGGCTCATAACCAAATACATTTAAGAACCACTCGCCCCCACGAATTTTTAGTGCCAAACTTAAAAGGGGAAAAAATGAAACAGGAGAAGGAAGATGAGTTATTCTAGCTATTAATTATAATTTAGACACCAACCTTTCCTCTTTAATTGTGCAGCTACTCTAGATTTACCCCAATTTAGCTGATGTTCTAATCTGGGTCTACAATTTCCAGATGTGGCTGATACCACTACAAGGCACTTACAAAGAAATTTCTTCTTCTTTTCCAAGGGAAAGTCATGAAAAGTTTCCCAGAACATTCTCACTGTGGGGTGTGTAGCAGAGTAGTCCCCCTTGTAGGCAGCACTCTGTTAAAAGAATCACAAACATTTTCCTTGGGAGAGAAAGTGGCGGCCCAGAACTAACCTCCCCCAGCCTAGAATCGTAAGCAGGAGGAATGAAAGCTGGCAATATACTTTCAGCTATTTAATTAATAAAAGCACAGTTCAGTAATCCAAGAGGAACTGCCAATGTTCTAATGATACCATGAGTGATTATGTATTGTCTACAGTACAAACCCAGTACAACTTATAAGATGTAGAATGGGGAAAGAAACTAGATCACATGCTATATTTAGAGGCACAATTCACCCTCATGCAGAGAAGCACCACAAGCTCTAGACACTTCATGAATTCTACTCAAGCTTGTGGCCTTCTACTGGCCAAGCGGGAATTTCCCCCGAGAGAGGGGCCCACTATTTTGGGTTCATATTACGCACAGGATTCAGACTTCACCCACCAACAAAGAGAGCACAAATGCTGCTCTTGCCTGCTGGCCTCTGTCAGAGGCAGGACAGCTTACTGGTAATAGTGAGTTCCAAGGGAATCCAGAAAAGGTGGTCTAGTGAAGAGACAAGTTCTCCTAAGAGGCCGAGGACTCTATCCCACCCTAAGCCCTTGCAATGGGCACCCAGTGTCCAGACCAGGGCCATACACAATACTACCAACATGATAACTTCTCTTCTAGGTACTTATGGGGCCCCTGTTACCATCCTATCTGAATACCTTACAGTCTTCAGTGAGTTTCTCCTCCTAACACAGACTGCGAGGCAGGGCAGCGCTATTACCCTCATTTCACAGATGTGGAACCAGTCTCCCAGACTAGCACTCTAACCACTGGACCACCTTCACTTGTTTCTGTGTTCATGATGGCAAACGAGACACACTCCATATCAGCTCACCTCTTCCAGCTCCAACCAGTTGTAGTTGCTGTTCCCTACTATCATGGCCCTCAGCTCTGTGGGCTGGAAGAGTTCCAGGACCTTCCCACCACACACCTTCAGGAAGCCAGCGGAGAACGCCATATACCACTCATGGATTGAGAGATTAAAGATGTAATTCAAGTAGGCATCAACAAATTCCTGCCTGGTGTTTTGAGAGGAAGGAAGGGGAGGGGAGAGAGAAGATACTGTTATTCACATTGCAGAGTTTTATTAGAACTGTCAGTTTTATTAGGCAGTGCCCACTCATGCCATGGGCTGGATGCTACAGGGACTGAGACATGCAGGTTTAAAAAGAGGGCTCTCCTGCATATAATGAATAAAACAGATACATTTTCAGGAAGCTTGAGTACAATGCCTTCCGTACATCCTGTCTCCAGGCTCCCTGTAACGGTGCACATGACTGTAAAAAAGTCAGATAATTAGTGGCATTGTAGGCCCATTTCACCCCTGGCAATGGGAATGGAGAAGTCCTCAAAGCACACCATGCTATGTTTTTTATGAATACTGATCTACTTAAGGGCAGAGCATCAGATGCCCATGGCATTGCAGGCTAGAAGTGAGTGGAGCCACTGGGAACTGTGAGGTGTGGAGTCTTTTTCTTTGCCGTGTGGATTTCAGTCCACATTATAGTTCATGTTAGACTAAAGTGGAAGTCAGCACTAGGTCTCCCTAAGACACATCTGCCCCTCTGCACAGCTCTCACCACCCAATGTTTAAGACATACATGAAATAACTTACTGCTTCTTTCAGAGATTCAGTAAAGTGCCTAGGGAATAGGGGCTGGGGGAATGACCCAGCCCAGCATTTCCTGCTTTCTTTGCACTGTCCTGCTGAATCCCAGTGCCCCAAGTTGATGCTGTACTCGGGACTGGCAGTCAAATCAAAGGAACAGTGACAGTGGCCAAGATTTTCAAAAAATAAGAGCCCAATAAATCCATAGTTAGGCACCCGTTTGACATAATTCGCTGGTGACTGCTGGGTACCCAGCACTTTAGAAGAACTTAAACTGAAGTCTTGACCTAAACCTACTACAATTTCCATCTCTTTCCCATTAACATAGGTGTTCTGTATCCTGGGGGCTGTGAAGGGAAAAGATACAAGGAAATTCAAGAGTTAAACACATCCAAGTAACAGCTAACTTGTGTATCAGACAGAAAGCAGTGAAAGACAAAGAACTTGATTCTTAGTTACACTAAGATCTTATTACACCGTGCTGGTACTGTTAAGGAACTCACAAGGAGCTAGAAATTACTTTGAGATTATATATCCGTGGCACAAGGGCTTCCATGGTCAATGCAGAAGGAGCACCTGTTTCCATCTCTAACATTGAGGGTGGGCTGGAGAAATAGGAGAGGTGCGGGAAGAAGTGTCCAGTCCAATGGCTATTTCTGCTTTTTTAGAGGCATTCATGGGGGGACCCCAGGAAGCAAAGATAATGTTTAGGGCAGCCTCAGGGCTGCCCTAATTTACGCAGAAGGTCAGGCAGTGTGAAAAAAGTGATTCAGTTGAAGTTTTTATTCCTACCAATGCATTTATCTTGTGAGTTTTTTTTGTTTTTTTTTTAATTTAAAAGATGCTGATGTGATACTGGTGAATGCCACTAGAGGGCATCCTGGTTCCCACATAAGGATTAAGTGAAAGGAAGATGCATAGAGAAAATATAAGAATACAATATAGGGCTTTTCTACACACAGTTTTTGCTCGAGTTACTGAATGTGTAGGCAACCCAAGGCAGTCATCACCTTCTCTTATATGGTGTTTGAAAAGCAACAGTTTGGGATAATAACTGAATCTTGATATTCAAAAGCCAGTCTATCGCTTCTGGGATAGGCAAGGGGGGTCCCCCACTGTATGTGGCAAGGGGTCAGTTATCTGTGATGTGTCACAATTGGTTGATTCTTTGATTCTCTATTTGTGGAGGAGATAGTCACACACCTTCCATGTGTTGGCTGAATGCAACTGAGTTCAATCTTCTTCTGATGGAATTAAAGAGGTACAGCCCTACTGTGGATGCAGTTATATATAGATGAAAATGTGATTATAAGGGTGTTGCTTGTAGGAAGCACCTCGATAGAGTATAAATGGGTCCTCACAAAGGAGTTACACTAATTTCAGCAAGCTGGTTTTCTGAGCATTCAATTGGTACAATAAATGACACAGAACATCCTGAGAGAGTTCAGCAAGCAGCAGCAGGCTTCTCCCAGACTATAAGAATTACACTGTTTTGCTTTGGGCTGGTCAAGAACAATATTCGAACAGACCACAATGTCCTGTGATTAGTCATTGGCATCAAAAACCACTATCACAATGACTCCTCCATGTCTTACTAAGGGCATATTTCTTCTCCACTCCCCTCCCTTTTCTCACTATATTCTGATCAGAGCACGACAAAAATGCCCAATTTCAGAAGAACATTATTCACGCGAAAACCCAAAAATACTTTTCTTTAAAGCTGATTTCAGTGCATTGGGATGCATTAGCCCTGCAGCAACATGGCAAACTCAGAGACCACCTGAAGCTTGTCCTTGGGCTGCACTTTGGACAGTGGGTGGATGTGACTTCCTTGAATTCTTCCACCAGTTATTTCTGCATGACATTTGTAACAGTTCACACTGCCTCTTTGCTTGCTCACTCAATTAGAACACAGAGCAGAGTTCAAGAGGACACAATCAAAAACAAAATGGTGACTTCCCAATAGTGGGAGAAAGAGATTCTTATATATGTTCTTGAGTAGCATGCGCAACGGAACATGAGCAAAGAGTAGCACTGAAAGACAGACACGAAAGTCTGAAAAAAGAAGGCATCAGGGTGAGGGAAATTTTGTTATCCAGTGTGTGTCTTTTACTGGTGGTTACTTGACAGGTCGATTAGCCCAGGATAGTTTGTAAAAACAAAACACTGCTCTTTGGCCAAGTTCAGACACGATGAGTTCCTTTATATTATGGGCTTTCGCAATAATGTTTGTCGTCAATTTTTTATCACATGCAAGTATCACGCTGCCATAAACAATGCGTTCAGGGATGTCTGGTACTACTGTCTGTCTCTCTTGCACACATGCAAAGACTGTTCCCATACCAGCTATAATGGAAGCCTTCTCTGCAGAGAATCCCTCTACATTTGAATAGAGGATTTCAAGTGTCATCTCTGGTTCAGGCGTAGCAAGGGCTGCTTATATCAATGCCAATGTCTTCTGTTCAGTCTTGATGCATTTTCAAGTTTCGTCTCCCCCAAAATCAGTTACAATGGTAGATTAACAGCTGCATTAAGGGCCTCGAGTTAGGAAGTTCTTTTGAAAATCATATCACATGTTTAGATGCCTAAATGAGACCCAGGGGGACCTGATATCTTTTGAAATTCTAGTCCAGCATTTCCCTGGTACTAACCTCTCCTGTCTCAGTTCATTATTATACAGCTCCACCCATGGGGCACCAAAAAGCAAACTTTAATTGCCATGATGGCTCAATTATAGTAACTCACCTATTGTCCTTTTGCACAGCAATTTTGTCTCCTTCAGGTACTAGCTTCTTCTGCTCTGTCACACCGTACCTTTCTCTGCATATCTACATTATTTAAAAAAAACAAAAAAAGTTGTTTTCCCATTCTCTCTTTCACTACACAAGCTTGCAGAATGGGTGCAGGGCCTTTCACTCATTCTAGGTAAACTGTGTAGCTACTGACACACAAAGGGTGAGGGAAGGAGACATGATGAGCTGGAGAGATTAAAAATATACACAGATTACCTGCTGTGTTTGCCTCACTTTTCATAGACAACATTTGCCCTTAGAACATGATTTGCAATTGAGGCCAAATGCAAACCTGGAAGAGAACCAAGCTATCCTGTTAAGTCAACTTCATGCTGAAAAAGAAGAGACTGATACCTGCTAAAATCTACATTTACCCAGTGTCAGGTGTACTGGCACCAGTCAAGTCACCTTTTAATAATGGCAATGCAGGATGCTCAATTAATCTACTCTGACAGCAGGATTACCAGACCTCTTGGTAAGTCTGATGTGCTACTTTTGTCTGTGATTATAACAAAGCAAGTATGCCAGTGATACACAGACACTCTGTACATATTGTATTATTTTAAAGCATCTTATGGATAAAAAGTTATGGGATACATTTTCAGCCAGCTACCACAAACGAGCCACAAAAGAGACCTTCTTCAGACCTTTAGGGCAAAACCATGAATCCATTTCAAAGACTCAGCACAGCAGTAAAAAAGTCATTTTGCCTGAAACAAGGCATAAAAGAGCTTGGGAGGTTAACAACAAGGTTATTTTAACCGTTCATTTTATAGGTGGATGTGATCGGTCTGACTTCAACCTGAATTACAATACAAATCTGTGTGTAGCAGTGTTAAACCCAGAATTGGTTAGCTCTAGAAATAGGATCTGTAAGACAGCTTTATTTTAAAAACTCCTTTACCAAACACCACAAAAGTCTAGCCTTCTCAGAGCACACTAAGGCAAGAAGGATTTCTTCACAATATCCAACCCAGTATATAGCCATGTCAGCTCTAATTACAGCCCCTTGAGAAAGGAGCTTTCATGCCTTCTCTCTAGTACCATGTGTGCTCAGATGTTGGCCTAATGCATCTAGCTCAACCCATGACACATCAACTTTCTGTTTATATAGAGGTAAGTGCATACCTGTGACATTAGGGCCTACCCAGAACATCCTGATCCAAGTGAGACAACCTCAGCTTAGGGCTTGCCAGCTTATCATAACTTTGTAGCAAGCGAAGCGCCTTTGGGTGCATGTCTTCAGACTAAGCGACCAAGTAGAGAAACCAGAGAGGTCCTCATGGATTTCCACCCCACTGCAAAGACTACAATTTTGTTTAGTAGCGGGAAGAAAATCTTTTGGAGCCACACTATATCAATCTGCCCAAATCAACATCCTAGTCGTGTACTTCAGTGTTTTGTTTCAAAGAAGTAACTTGAGAGCCAAAGCTCCATTTTCAAAAGGAGTCTTGTTGCTTACACCCCACTGAAAGTCACTGAGATACAGGCTCCTAAGTGCCTAGATCCTTTCAGAAAATGGGAGTTGGGAGCTGTATGCCCTTAACCACTTAGTGGTGTAGTTTTCTTGACCATATACACAGGAACAGCAGAATATTATGGACTTGTTTGGGTTTAAACCACAGCACGCACGCACGCACAGCGCCTCTGCAGGCACCCACAGAAGAAATCACATAACTGACAAACGTTATTCATTTTCCTTACTGTGAAGTTCAAGCAGAATGTTTCTTCTACATCATCCCCAGGATAATCTAACAGCTGCTGAAGACTCCTGCAAGAGAGGCAGAGGAGGGAGGACTGAAAAAAACACACCAGCAAATGAAACATCCAAGAAGTAGTGCTGTCTGCACTTCATGTTTAAAAGAAACAATCCCAGCAGTGGAAATAAATAAGTCTGAGTAACAGGACAAGATATAGATAAACTCTGGGTTGCATAAAGGAAGAGCGTGACTCCCATATACAAATGTGCTTGGTTATAAAAAGGATAAATGCAACACTACAAATTCTCAGTCTAGTTCATGTCAGACAAGAACAAGGATGCTGTTGAGGGGCCCGGTGCTTGGAAAAGAATTTTGATTTCTAGCTAGGAAGGACCATAAAACAGGCATGGAGGTTGCAGAAGGAGTAAGGGTGAGGGGAAGGATGCATCCATATCCTTATTTTTAGGGTCCCATTGATATCTGCCAAAACATGGCTGCAGGAGGTCTGTATCTTCCCAGCCCCCTCACTTTACCCCATCAATTCTTCTTTAAAAGATTATTCAAATCTGAGCTCTCTATATAGCAATCATCATAATTTATAGCAGATAATAATCAGATCAAAAATCTCATGTGACATAGACATCAGAACCTGCCAGAGCTAGGAGAAAATTATGCGTGAGGAGCAACTCTTCAGTGTCTGCTGCTCAGGAGAAGACATTCCTCCTCAACATTCGACTGCCTTTCTACCTGGCTATCATCACAGTTGCTCACAGAGGCTGTGACAGAGATCAGAGCTCTATCAGGCCAGGCAATGAGCAGATGACAGAGCTTATATACTAGAGAATTTAAAGTCTAAACAGATGAGTCAAACCAATGATGGGATGGGGAAATAAAGGCTGAGAAACACAATGTCACTTGTCCAAAGTCACCAAGCATGTCCGCATCAGAGCTGGGTCTAGAACCCAAATCTCTCTAGCCCCCACCTGCATTCAATCACATCCCAACATGGCTGCTGGACAACACTGAAGCTCAAAAAGACAAGTAGCCTACCCCTCCTCCTCCTCCTCCTCCCTGCCGCCCCGCCCACCTTGACTCCACTCTGGTCCAGATTTCATCAAACACTTACGCATGGGAAAAGGCACACCAATTTCAATGGAACCCTTCATATGCATAGAATTAAGCATATACTTAGGCACTTTGGTGGTACAGGCCGCCTAGAATCAGCTCCTTGATCAAGTCAACAGGCCTAGTAGTAGTAGTAGCATCCTTCAGTCTGCATAGACTATGGATCACGCCCTTCGTCGTTCCATTTGGAATCATCATTTGCAGCATTGACTGTGACTGTGAAGGCCCACACGAGAGTGACAGTCCTTGCTGCGTCTGTTGCATGTGTAATGGGTGTCTGGCAGGCCCTTACTGTGCTTTCTGTGGGCTCACTTCTCCTCTGCTAGCTGTCTGATCCTCATCTCACCCTTCTGAAGGCCCTTGTGTAGTTGCTGCCTCCATCTGCCGCAATCATCTGCCAGCTCCTCCCAGCTGTCTGGCCCGATGTCTACCTCCCTGAGGTCCCTCTTGCAAACATCTTTGTAGGGCAGCTGGGGGCGTCCGGGAGGTCTTTTGCCAGAGGCTAGCTCGCCATACAGGCTGTCTTTTGGGATCCTTCTATCATTCATCCTGGGGACGTTGCCAAGCCAGCAGAGCTGCCGCTGCCTGAGGAGGGTGTGCATGGTTGGGATTCCAGCTTGCTCAAGGATGGCGGTGTTGGACACTCTGTCCTTCCATGATATTCCAAGGATGCGCCTGAGACAGTGCAAGTGGAAGACGTTCAGCCTCTTTTCCTGGCGGGCGTACAGGGTCCGAGACTCGCTGCTGTAAAGGAGGGTGCTGAGGATGCAGGCTCTGTAGACTTGCATTTTGGTGTGGGTGTACAACTTGATGTTATTCCACACTCTCTCGCTGAGTCTGGACAGAGTTGTGGCTGCTTTTCCGATCCTCCTACTTAGCTCAGTGTCCAATGACAGGGTGTCAGTGATGGTGGACCCGAGGTAAATGAACTCGTGGATGACTTCTAACATATAGTTGTCAATGCTGATTGATGGAGGTTCAGCAACGTCCTGAGCAAGTACACTTGTCTTCTTTACGTTGATGGAAAGCCCAAACTCCTTGCATGCTTTGGAGAACCGACCCAGCAGTTTCTGAAGCTGGTCTTCTGTGTGTGACACTACAGCAGCATCATCTGCAAACAGGGTATCTCTGATGAGGACTTCCCGCACCTTAGATTTAGCTTTCAGCCTTGCAAGGTTAAACAGTTTCCCATCAGATCTTGTGTGCAAAAAGATGCCCTCTGTTGAAGATCCAAAGGCGTGCTTCAGGAGGAGCGCGAAGATGATCCCGAACGATGTCGGAGCAAGGACTCATCCTTGTTTGACGCCGCTCCTGATGCTGAAAACATCCGATAACGTGCCGTCATATTGGATGGTTCCTCTCACATCTCCGTGGAAAGACTGGATCATCTTGAGTAACCGTGGTGGACATCCTATCCTGTGGAGCAGTTTGAACAGTCCATCCCTGCTGACCAAGTCGAAGGCCTTGGTCAGGTCGATGAAGACAGTATAGAGTGGCTTCCTCTGCTCCCTGCATTTCTCCTGCAGCTGCCTCAGAGAGAAGACCATGTCAATGGTAGATCTCTCTGCGCGGAATCCGCACTGTGATTTGGGATACACCCTCTCAGCAATCTTCTGGAGTCTGCCGAGGATGATGCGAGGGAACGCTTTACCAGTGATGCTTAGGAGGAAGATTCCACGGTAATTGTTGAAGTCGCTTCTGTCTCCTTTGTTCTTATACAAGGTTACAATGTTAGCGTCACGCATATCCTGTGGAACCTCTCCCTCTCTCCAGCACAGGCACAGTAGCTCATGTAGGGGTTCCAGGAGAGTGTCCGTGGCACACTTGATTACCTCTGGTGGTATACCATCCTGGCCCGGGGCCTTTCCTACCACAATGCTGTCGACGGCTTTCTTCAGTTCATCCACAGTTGGTTCCTGGTCCAGTTCGTCCATTACTGGTAGGAGTTCGACGGCATCAAGGGCTCTATCAACCACAATGTTCTCGCGTGAGTACAGCTTGGAGTAGTGCTCGACCCAGCGTTCCATCTGTTTGGCTTTGTCAGTGATGACTTCACCAGATTTGGATTTCAGAGGTGCCATCTTGTTCTGGGTGGGTCCTAATGCCTTCTTGATGCCTTCGTACATGCCCCTGAGATTACCAAAGTCAGCACTGGTCTGGATGCTGCTTCATAGCTCGAGCCAGTAGGTGTTGGCACAGCGCCTGGCCATCTGCTGTACTGTTTTTCTGGCTGCTTTGAGTACTTGCAGGGTACTCTGGCTCGGCAAGCATTTGTACTCCAGAGCCATGTCTACACGTGCACGCTACTTTGAAGTAGCGGCACTAACTTCGAAATAGCGCCCGTCACGGCTACACGTGTTGGGCGCTATTTCGATGTTAACATCGACGTTAGGCGGCAAGACGTCAAAGCCGCTAACCCCATGAGGGGATGGGAATAGCGCCCTACTTCGAAGTTTAACATCGAAGTAGGGCACATGTAGCCGATCCGCGTCCCGCAACATCAAAATAGCGGGGTCCGCCATGGCGGCCATCAGCTGAGGGGGTGAGAGACGCTCTCTCCAGCCCCTCAGCTCAATGGTGGCCACGTGGAGCAGCCCCTTAAAGGTCCCCTCCCCCTCCCTTCCTGTGCAGGAAGCTGAGGGAACGTGCAGGCAGCAGCTCAGACACACGGCCAGCCTGCACGTCCCTCAGCAGCCACAGGACCCTCAATGGCCGCCCGGCAGCCCCCCCAGCGCCCCCAGGGGACCCCCCCCAAGGGGAGCCAGGGCAGCCAGCCCAGCCAGGCGGGCAGCCAGGCTGGCAAGCGGCAGCGGGGCCCCTCCTGGACGGAGACCGAGCTGCGGGACCTGCTGAGGCTCTGGAGCGAGGAGGAGGTGCTCCAGGTAATGGGGAGCAAGAGGCGGAACGCGGATGCATTTGCTCGGCTGGCCGACGGCCTGGCTGCCCGGGGTCACCCTGCCCGCACTCCTGATCACGTCAGGAGTAAGGTGAAGGAGCTGCGGCAGGGTTATGCCCGGGACCGGGATGCGGCCGGCCGATCTGGGGCCGCCCCCGTCACTTGCCCCTTTTACAGGGAGCTCAGGGACATCCTGGGCCCCCGGCACACCTCCTCCCCTCCGGCCACCCTTGATACTTCGGCTGACGAGCCCCAGCAGGCCCTTCAGCCGGAGTCCGCCCCGGAGGTAAGCCCCGCACCCTGGGGGCCCCCCCCGGAGCCCACCCCCGGGCCATCGCGGCAGGAGGAGGAGGAGGAGGAGGGGGGCTCCTCCTCCGCAGAATCCAGGCTGCAGATCCTCCTCCTGCCATCCCGGAGCAGCAGCCGGGCCTCCACCCCCCGGGGATCTCCGGACCGTGGGAGTGGACCGACAGGTATGTACCCCCCTCTGGTGTACACCCCTTGGCTTGAGGGGTGGGGGTAAGAGATATGTGTCCAGGGCCCCCGACATGCTCACATGGCCATGGCCCTCACAGCAGTGCATCGGCCCCTGCCCCCCCACGACAGTGCCTTGCCCCATCCCCGGGGCAGGGGGGAGCGGAACCTCGAGGGGCCCCCGGGAGGAGGGGGTGGGACACCCCGCAGCAGCAGCAGCAGCATGTGATGGAGTTGGGGGAGTGCCAAAGGGAGACTTAGGCTAGATATGAGCAACAAGAGCCGAATAGCTCCCAGGAGCAAAGGATGATCGTAGGGCTACAGCTGGCAGGTGACACCTCTGCCCTGAACAAAGAGGAGGGAGGAGCCGAGCTGGCTTGGAAGTGGGGGGGAGGGCGGGAGCCCCAGGTAGAGGCTAGGGGAAGGGAGAGCTGGAAGGCAGCCAGCCTGAGGAGGGGGAAAGCTGCATCCCAGAGGGGCACCCCTTGGGGTCTTCTCCCCACGACAGGTTGGAAGGACTGTCTCTTCTGACAGCTGGTGCTGTCACTCCTGGGAGAAACTGGGCATCTGTGGCCTAAGAAACCTTTCCTGTCAGACCCTGCGGAGTGAAGTGAGAGTCGCTCCCACCAGGGGACGGGGTGCAGTGCAGGGGGACCCCTGAACCCCATCCATCACAGCAGCATCTCCCGGGGACGGGGATGGGGAACCTGCAGCACAGGGCTGGGGGGACAAAGGCCACGGCTCAGGGCCCACACTAACGCCCGTCTCCATTCTTCTTCCCCCCCTCCTCTCCTGTGTCCCGCAGCTGCACCATCGGAAGGGCTGGAAGAGAGCGCCGGCAAGGCATCAGTGGTCCCCAAGACCCCTCTGGGGCCATCGCTCCAGGCAAGCCCCTCGGCCGAGGACCGACCGGCCCCACGGCGGGCTAGACGGTGGACCCCGCTCCACCACCAGCCGACGGCGACGGACCCCCAGCTGCTGGCCATCCACCGTCGGCAGCTGGAAGTGGCGGAGCAGCACCTGCGGGTGGAGCAACGCTGCCTCGAACTGCAGGAGCGGGCGCTGGCCTGGCGCCAAGAGGCATGGGGGGCCTACATGGACACTTTCAACCGCCTGGTGGACTACCTGGCCCCCCATGCCGCGCTGGCCGCCGCAGCGTCCGCCCTGCCTGCTCCACCCGCCGCACCACCAGCTGCTCCGCACATCGCCGTCCTGTCCGCCGTCGCCCCGCCACCCACCACCGAGGGCCGGAGCGCCGAAGGACCCCTGGAGCCAGCTGAGACTTGCGGGGCATATCTTCTGGTCCGGTCCGGTCCGGTCCGCCCCGCCCCCAGCCAGCCCCGGACAGGGCTGTGGCCGCGGCGGGGCTCCCGGCCGCCCACGCCCAGTGCCGGACTTTAGGGGCAAGGGGCCCGGGACGTGGCCCGCCCCCCTTGTATATAGTTGTGACTTATTAATTTGTGCCCCCTGTTTGCCCTGTCCCCCCCATGTAAATAGTTCTCCCCTTTATCATCCCTGGTTTTCTTTTTATTAGTGAACAAACTTTTTTATTACTATTGTTCTATTTGTACACATTACTTTCGTTACACACGTTGTATATAGTTTTTTCTTGTTTTATTTATAGTTAAAAAAGAAAGTTCTAAAAGAAAAAGCAGTTTAAGTTCAGCCACAAGTGTGTGCTGTCATTTGTCCAGGAAAAGTGGGGGGGGTGCGGTTGGGTGCTCCATGGTGTGGGCGTTGGGGCAGGGAGTGTTGTGGAGGAAGGGGTGGGCAGTGAAGGGCCTGGCAGAGTTCACCCCGCGGCCTCATCATCGAAGTGGGCCCGCAGGGCCTCCCGGACCCGGGTCCCTTCGGGGTCCACCTGCCAACTGGGGGCAGCGGGTGGCTGCACGTCGGCCCTGCCGGCCTCCACAGCCCAGCCCTGGAAAAAGGCCTCCCCCTTGCTCTCCACCAAATTGTGCAGGGCGCAGCAGGCACCCACAATCAGGGGGATGTTGTTGGGGCCCGCATCCAGGCGGGTCAGGAGACACCTCCAGCGTCCTTTCAGGTGGCCAAATGAGCGCTCCACCACCTGGTGCGCGTGGTTCAGGCGCTGGTTGAAGCGCTCCTGGCTAGCGGAGAGATGGCCCGTGTACGGGTGCATGAGCCAGGGCTGGAGGGGGTATGCCGCATCTGCGATGACGCAGAGGGGCATGGTGGTGTCCCCCAGAGGGATCTCCCGCTGGGGGATGTAGGTCCCCGCCTCCAGCCGGTGGCACAGGCCCGAGTTCCGGAAAACCCGTGCGTCGTGGGTGCTGCCAGGCCAGCCCACATAAATGTCCTGGAAACGGCCCCAGCTGTCCACCAAGGCCTGGAGGACCACAGAATGGTAGCCCTTGCGATTGATGTAGTGTCCTCCACTGTGATGCGGGGTGCGCATGGGGATGTGAGTCCCATCCAGAGCCCCGAAGCAATTGGGGAAGCCCAGGGTGGCAAAGCCCGCGATGGTGGCATCTGGGTCCCCCAGCCTCACGAGCCTGTGCAGGAGCATGGCATTGATGGCACGCACAACCTGCAGGGAAAGCACATGGGAGAGCACCAATGAGGGGTGAGCAGGGTGCGCGTGGCCCTGTCCTGCCCTGCCCTGCCCTCCCCCGCCCTGCTCTGCCCTGCCCTCCTCTGCCCGGGCCCCCCTCCCCTGCCCCGCCCATGGGTCCTCTTACCTCCATGAGGACAGCCCCGACGGTGGCCTTGCCGACACCAAACTGCTGTCCCACGGATCGGTAGCTGTCGGGAGTGGCCAGCTTCCAGACAGCGATGCCGACCCGTTTCTCCACAGGGAGGGCATGCCGCATGGCAGTGTCCTGGTGCCTGAGTGCGGGGGTGAGCCACTGGCACAGCTCCATAAATGTCTGCCGGCTCATCCTGAAGTTCCTGAGCCAGCGGTCGTCATCCCACTCCTCAAGCACCAGCCGCTCCCACCAGTCGGTGCTGGTGGGGTAGCTCCACAGCCGCCGGCGTGTGAGGCGGGGGGGCGGGGCGGGGTGCTGCAGGGTTGGGGGTTGAGCCCTGCTGCCCTGGGGGCAGCTCCTCCTCCGGTGTAGCAAGGAGGTGCTCAGCTGCCTCCCGCATTGCATGGATCAGGGCGAGCCCTGCTCCTGCCGGGAGGGCTGGGTGGACTTCTGGCTGCTGCTGCTGGGGGTCCATGCCTGCGTCACCCGGGGTCTGTGTACCTATGGCTCTTCAGACCGCGTGCTGTGCAGGCTGAGTGTGTCTGGGAGAGGCCCTTTAAGGGAGCGGCTAGCTGTTGCCCCGGAAGCGCTAGTCCGCCCTGTGACCCTGTCTGCAGCTGTGCCTGGCATCCCTATTTCGATGTGTGCTACTTTGGCGTGTAGACGTTCCCTCGCAGCGCCTATTTCGATGTGGTGCTGCGCAACGTCGAAGTTGAACATCGACGTTGCCAGCGCCCTGGAGGACGTGTAGACGTTATTCATCGAAATAGCCTATTTCAACGTAGGCTTCACGTGTAGATGTAGCCCAGGAGTGCAGCGCACTTCTTTTCGATGGCTGGAATCATCTCATCGGAGTTAGCTTCGAACCAGTCATTTGTGTTTCTAGCTCTTCTTCCAAACACTGACAAGGCTGTGTTGTAAATTGTATCCCTCAGATGCTGCCATCTGGATGTCACATCAGCACACCCAGGGCTGCTGCGCAGATTCTCCTCGAGGGTCTCGCCCAACTTTTCAGCTCTCTCTGAGTTTGCTGTCTTTCTGGCATCAATGCAGGGCCTTCCAGTTGGTTTAGAGTGGTACAGCTTCTTGGGAGTCACCTTGAGTTTGGAGCAAACCAGCGAGTGATCTGTGTCGCAGTCGGCACTATGATAGCTGCGTGTCAGGACATTTCTGAGGTACTCACATCTAGCGATGACTACGTCTAGTTGATGCCATTGTTTCGAGTGTGGGTGTCTCCATGACACACTGTGCTGTGGCTTGGTTTGGAAAAATGTGTTTGTGATGCACAGATTGTGGTACGTGCAAAGGTCGAGAAGACGCTGTCCGTTTTCATTCATTTTTCCCACACCGAAGTGGCCTAAGCAGGAAGGCCACGAGTCACGATCGGCTCCAACTCTTGCACTGAAGTCACCCAAAATGTACAGTTGTTTGCAAGCAGGCATTTGTGCTATGGCAGCACTTAGCACGTCACAGAACTTGTCTTTTACTTCCGGTGCGGTGTACAGGGTTGGAGCATAAGCACTGATCAGGTGGATAGGACTGGCGCAAGTTTGAAGTATGACCTGAAGGAGTCTTTCTGATCTGCCGATGACTAATACCACCATTTGTAGAAGGGTGTTTCTGATGGCGAAGCCAACACCATGCTCCCTGGGTTCATCTTGGGCTTTACCCTGCCAGAAAAAGGTGTAGTCCTTTTCATTTAGAGATCCCTAATCTGCAAGTCGCGTCTCTTGCGGAGCAACAATGTCAACTTGGAGCCTCTTCAGTTCCTCATTGATGACAGCGGTCTTTCGGGTGTTGCTGATGTCCTGAAGATCTTCAGTCAAACCAGTCAGCATGGTCTGCACATTCCAGCAAGCAAGCTTAAAACTTTGATGGTTTCCTTTTCTTGCTGATTTTCTTATTGGTTTGCCTGGTGCTCAAATTTCAGTCACTTGTCAGGTTTGGGAACCTTAAGCCTCACGGACCCAGTGAGGCAGGTGAACTGTGGTGGGACAGTACCCTACTGGCTGGGGGCTGCCCAGCTTGAGGCGGGTAGTGACTGTCCAGTGAGATGTGATGATCTCTCCCACCATTGAAAACAACCCCTGGCGCTCGTTCTCTACGCCCATCGAGCAAGAGCTTATAACCAGTATCTGTTACCTCCCGTGTTGGTTCAACGCTGTTAAGCGATACTGGAGTACCTCTCCAGGCGCAAGCCTGAGCAATTTTTTGGGACCCTGGGCTGCCCAGACACCAGTGTTCCCCTCTCGGCTTTACTGATATAGTCCAAAGGACAGGATAACCTCTATGTCTGGTACCAGCTCAGCTGCAGGAGTTGCCGGGTCAATGCCAGAATTTGACACAGAACCGCCTTAGGACTCCCCTCCAGATTTTCTGTCAGGGTTTATTCCCTTAGCCGTGCTCCTTCCCAGGATAACCCACAAGGCAGTGGGGCATGGAGAATGTGGGTAATGATCCCACTACCTCTTGCACCTCCCTGGCACCACGTGTCCCCAAAGCTCCCCGTGGCCTGACAACCTCCTCACCTCCCCAGGACCCTCCTTGCCCACCCCTCTACCTCCCATCAGCTACCGTCAACCCAAGATCCCCCCTCCCCGCCCCCTTGCCTCCCATCCACTCCCATGTCCCCCCACCTCACCACACTGCCCCCTATCAGCTCTCATCGCCCCCAGGTCCCCCTTCCCCCAGCCTCTCCGCACCTGGCCATATGCTCCTGCAGCCCTACGTCCTCCAGGAAGGTGCCGATCTCGCGGCCCAGCCGTGCCCTGGGTCCCTGCCAAAGCTACCAACTCGTCTTCTGGTTGCAGCTGCCCCCAGAGCCCCACGGAGCTGCTGCAGGACGCGCATGCAGGGATCGCAGGACTGGGCCTGGAAGCCCAGGCAATCTGAGCCGGGCATGCCACCACCAGCCTCCGTGGTTGCCGCCATCCGCACAGCCGTACCGCATGCCCCCAAACCACATGCCCACCACCGACACCCCTTGGTCTTGCCCCCTGTCCCCCACACTCCCCCAAGACCACTTGCGTCCTGCTGCCCACGCTGCACCCTGGGGGCGGTGGGTCCCTCAGCTCCAGCCAGCAGTTGGGAACGCTGCCACCGTAACCATCTTGCCGCCCCTTATCCCTGTAGAAGTAACTAGCTCCCTCTAAGCTCCCCCTCTAAACTCCCCTCTCAAAATTCCCTCCTGTTAGCAACCACCCTGTTTGCAAGTGCCCGGTCGCAAGCCTGTCTGTCTGTCTGTTTGGAGTGCTGAGCTGTCTGTTTGTTTGAAAGGCCATGTGCTCAGGCTGGCAGTTGGAAGCTGTTAGCCTTGATTAGGTTGAGGTTTGAAATCTAAACTCTGCGTGCCGATTGGCTGAGTGGTAGTCAAAGGGAAGGGCTCTCAGGAAGGCCAGAGCTTTTGAAACCCTGCTGGCAAGCAACCAGGG
This sequence comes from Carettochelys insculpta, assembly GCF_033958435.1. NCBI lineage: Eukaryota > Metazoa > Chordata > Testudines > Carettochelyidae > Carettochelys > Carettochelys insculpta. The sequence continues at coordinate 121,334,780 of NC_134140.1, forward strand.
TGGTTGCTAACAGGAGGGAGTTTTGAGAGTGGCTCTCCTGGGCAAGGAGGGGCAACCTACAGCACCTTCGGGCAAGTGGCTCTCTGGAGTGTGTGGGTGTCTGCGTTTGGGGGTTCAATTAATATTAATCAGTTTCACATGCATTGTTCTCAGATGCACACCCCAGCTCCCACAAGAAGTCTGAGCAGAACAGCAGCTTAAATAGTCCTTCAGTGTTATACCTTCCCTCTGTAGGAGACAGCTCCTTCAAGTCTTCTAAGCAGGGCTTCACATTCAATAACTTTTTGTACAGTGCCAATGGGAAATGGAGGTCTACCACAGTGAAGTTGTATATAGCAAGTCCACATACTATGCCAATCAAGTGAAACCAGTTGTGCTCTACAAAACACTTCAAAAACATATAAGAATGTCACAGTTAGAACAAATTTAATTGTGCAGCTTAATGGAACACAAATATATATTCCCTCTGCAAATACACACGCAACACAATTTGGGCCCCGATTTTCAGAACCCAAGCAGCTCCTACAGAGATTTCTGAAAACTCAGCTGCTTCAGTGAGTTGCCAAAATAGAAGCCGAGATCTTTTAAAAATCTGGCCCTCAACTGTGAGAATCTCAGAGCCAGGGCTGTCCTCCTTGACTGCTTGGATAGCACCTCACGCACAGGAAATGGCCCTGTAAATAATTATTTATAATTTTCCTGTTAAAGAACTGGCCCCAGATATTCAAGAGGAAACGACGTAAAAATATCATTTGTAGGTTCCAACCCTGCCATGAGCTCCCTGTGAACAGAAACCCCAGGACACACAGAGTTCATGGAAGGACTGGAGTCTCAGACGCAGAATTACCACCTTAGATTGTTAAAGCTAAATTTCAAATATCAACCATTATTTTAATTTGTTATTCCATTTGCACTCCCTCAGGTTGGATCCTAACAAGAGAAGAGCCAGGGTCCAAAAGCCACAACATTTTCATTCTAAATACCGCAGGACAATGTTTTAAGACAGACAAAAAAGCTATTTTCCTTTAAAAGTTATGCAAAACTGAACTATTTTCCTGGAGCATACAGCTAGTTAGTGAGATATTTCCTTCTTCATTGCTCTGTGGTTTGAGATTGGTGCATCAGTGACAATAGTGTGGCACATACTTTTTAAACTATGCAGCCCTGTGAACAAGATATTTTCATGTTTACACTACGATTATACTTAGCACTGTGCAATTTGCTATTTTTAAAATATTTATGCTAACAATTGCAATGTAATGTTATCTGTGGGTTACAAAATGTAATGTGCTGTTTTCTCACTTGTATAATTCAATTTTCAAAATAATCTGATTATTTTAGAAAAATAAATCATGACATCTCAGAACACTACCTGACAAAATAATTTTCAATTTTGCTAGCCAAGAAGAAAGAGTTAAACATCTCTTGGATAAGGCTATCTGACATTCATTCCACACCACTCAAAATACTATCTGCAGAGATAGGCAAATCAGAATAACTTTGCTGTTTTATTAGTATATCATGCCTTCCTCATGCTGTACATTAAAAAGCTCAGTCCATGAATGAGATATTGTAATGTACTGATTTTGATTAGATGAAGACTGGGGCTGCACAGAAATCTGAAATCCTTACAATTGGAAGTCTCCAGCTTTGTATGTCCCCAGTGTATAGCTGAGACACTACAGTATCAAATCAAGCAATGAATAAACACCATTCAATTGCTCTACCCTTATCAATTACAACAGCCTGTGATTCTCAGCGTTAACAGTAAAAGGACTATATTTACAGTTTATCACTAACCACCATCTAAGATTTAATACATTTTTGTCTTATGGACTAACATTGGACAAATAGAGCTAATTGGTTTAGGTTTATTGAAGTCAATGGTCCTCCATTAATTTACACTAAATGACTATTTGACCCTTCTTGAATCACGGGGAAAAAAATGAAAGGCAGCTTACTTCCTCTCACATAGCTTTTCCTCACTATATTCAACATAGCTCATGAGAGCTCACGAGGCAGGCAGGTCAGTGACTCACCATATCTGAAAACCACAACAGCTTTGATTCTGGATAGTAAGTGAACATTCCATAGATGGGATTCAAGACTTCTTTCAGCAACAAGAGAAAGAATTCCTTTGTGACTCCTCCAGCATCAACAGCCTCCTCACCATCAAAGATCACCTGCCATGAAAACAGGTAACTAAATCAGGGTAACCCAATGGGACATCAGATTTAATCATAGGTCATGCAAATTACTAACTGCAACATACAAAACATCATCAACAATGGGACTGTTTCAGTGTTCGGTGAGTATAGGAAAGAGAAGTACTACTATGACTTCTTTTAAATTGATGATTCAACATTTTGTCTGGAAAGTGTGGAGGAAAAGCTGTAAACAATCAGATGCCTTGCGAGCAATAGCACAGGCCCTGCCCCCTCCCCTCCACAGCAGGACAACAGTTCTTCTGGTCACAGATGTTAGTGGGTTGATATCAGCGCTATCTGAATTCTGCAGCACCTTCTCAGACACAAACCCTTTCATTACTAGATCACCCACTCTAGTTCTTCTTGCAAAATGGCAAAAAGACACTGAATAATGTGTATAAAATAATTACGTGTTCTGGAGTTTGCTTTCGCTTTGGTTTCACACCCCGCTCCATGCTGTCCTGTCCACACAGAGGCAATAGCCACAAAATGGGAGTCCTCCAGAGTGGATGCAAAACCCCTCCCCACTGCTTCCTTTATCTGGTCCTTTTATAGTGAAGTAGAAGCCCATAGGTATGGAGTCAACCAATCCCAACAAAGCCTGATGATCAGGAAGCAGGCAGACTCATCCCTGCCTTGGCTGGATGAAACCTGCTACTAGTTATAACCAGAAAGCAGGGGTGGGGACCCCTCAGCCCGTGGTCTGGATGCAGACCACAAGGCACAGGGCTCTCCTCCTGATCATCCAGCCCGTGGTGGGGTAGGAGCAAGGCTGGAGTCAGGCAAGCCAGGGCTGGACCCAGCTCACAGGGACGGCAGGACAGCAAAGGGCTCCAACGGGTGCTGCTGCTATTCCCCCAGCCAGGGAAGGGACAGGGGGTAAAGCAGTTGCTTGGAGGTTTTATTCTGCTGTTCTTGTGGACTGTAATTGCAACCAATCAGAGCAGCACAAGGTGATGTCCAGAAGCGGGGATGGGGCTCAGAGCCATATGCATCCTGGAGTACTGCCCAGATAAGCTGCACCACTGTCCAGTCCCTGGGGCCCCGAGACCATTCTTGCACTCCCTCCCACTCAGACCCCAACCTCAACCCTGCACCCTCCTTCCCAGACTCCCCACACCAACCCTGCTCCCTCTTCCCCAAACCCCTCCAGACCCCACACCCTCCTGCACCTCCCTCCAACCCAGGCCCCCCAAACCCAAGCCTGCTCTTGCAACCCCTCATCCAGATCCTGCACCCCAAGCCCAATTCCTGGCAGCCTCCCTATATTGAACCCCTCATTTTTGGCCATGCCCCAAAGCTCAGAGGGACCCACAAAAGGCACTAGCCCTGCCCCACCCTAGGCTCTGGGGCTGGTGTGCCAGGGGAATGAAGAGAGTGCCCTTTGTTGTTTGTCTGTCAGTTGGGGACCATGTCAGTGAGGGGGGTTTTTTTTGTTTTCTTGCTTCTCATTGGTGTGGCCCCTGACTGGTTTTCCTGTGGGTTGGTGGCCCCCAAAAAAGTTCCCTACCACAGAGGCATCAACATACCTTATTATGAGCCCAGTGCATGGTGGGGGAGTAGAAATGGGGTGAGAGCGGAGACTGTTCTGTAAGAAAACTGGAAGGAAACAAGGAAAATAAGGCAGATTAGGGGCAAAAAAACTCCTGAAGGATCTTACTTTCAGAGGCTTCTTCAAATCTATGTCTGAATGAATGCTCAGCTCCCTCAAAGCATCGCCAACCAAATTGCTCCTGCGGACATGAAGAACTAGGAAAGGGCTTCTGGCCAGCAGAGGCTCCAGAGTGAGAAGCATGAAAACATTTTGCAAATTTGCTCCATTGATTGCCACCTATAAAACAGCACACACAAAAAAAGAGAAATTGAAGAAAGCAGGCTACCCGGGTACTAGTGAGTGGAGACAGCCATATCACAACCACCATTGTGCCCTTGATATTCCTTCCTTCTGCTTCTTGTTACAACAGCAGCAACCTTCTCTCTTCAACAGCAGCACAGAACCCATAACTGAACTGCCTTCCAGGAGGATAAAGTCCTCTATATACAGAACAGTTGCAATATAGGAAAGAGCAGTTCAACCTATCTAAACAACATGTCTCAATCATGACTTGGGAGGACCTCCTCAAGGAGCAAGGTGGTAATTTAGTCTGTGTGGGTCATTCAACTTCTAGCCTCTCCACCAAGCTGGGTAACCACCTGACTAGTATTTGACCAGCCTCGCTTTTTGTTTTTGTTTCTTTGTTTGTTTTTAATTGATTTAATCTGCCAATTTTTTTTAATGTGGGTCTAAAGGTTTGCCTTATCACAATACATGGCTAATCCACATTTAATGCTAAAAGTTTTTGGTGTTTGGCTAAAGCTGCTGCAGTGTTTCCCCTTCCACAGTTCAAGTGATAACAGATCAAGGCTGTGTCTACACGTGCCCCAAACTTCGAAATGGCCATGCAAATGGCCATTTCGAAGTTTACTAATGAAGCGCTGAAATGCATATTCAGCGCTTCATTAGCATGCGGGCGGCAGCGGCGCTTCGAAATTGACGAGACTTGCAGCCACGCGGCGCGTCCAGACGGGGCTCCTTTTCGAAATTCCCCTTATTCCCATGAGCTTCGAAGAAGGTGGCGTCCTTTCGAAAAGGAGCCCCATCTGGACGCGCCGCGCGGCTGCAAGGCTCGTCAATTTCGAAGCGCCGCTGCCGCCCGCATGCTAATGAAGCGCTGAATATGCATTTCAGCGCTTCATTAGTAAACTTCGAAATGGCCATTTGCATGGCCATTTCGAAGTTTGGGGCACGTGTAGACACAGCCCAAAACTATTAAAAATACAGCTCGCCTACATGCAAGCACACAGATCATGTGCATGAGACAGGGTTTGACTCATAGTCTTCTTGAATGTCCACCAAGTTGGAAATCTCTGGGATATAAAATTTGTCATATTCCACATGTTTAACTTTCAGATTCACCTGATTAAGAAAATTTTTTTTTAAATTTTAGGGCACATACATGTTTCTCCATTTTAAAATACATAGGCTTTTTTCCTCATGGGGTGTGAGAGTCTACCAGCATGCCCAAATTGACCACATAAAGCAGCTTGCAGGACTAAACCCTTCAGTAGCTGCTGAAGAAGGGGATCAGGGAGTTTTCTGGAGCATGGGCGCTCAGGCTGCAATGGGTTTGCCTTGTGTGAGGTGGGATCGGGGGGGAAAGAGGTGTCCCAGGTTTTTTTGCATTTTAAAAGTGGTAACCTACTAAGACTAGAGCTCCTGCACTAGTGGCAGTTTTTCACTGTGTTGGAACTTGTCAGCTGGAAACTACACTTTCCCTTTGTACATAGTCCACCTAACAGCCATCAGGTGGTAACAACCTGTGGACACTGAAAACCTGTGCTACATTTTAACAAGTGACTAAGTACCTTCTCCACCTGCCCTGAACTCATGAATGTCCACAGAAATGACTCCATTGTTGACTCCCACCATTTTTATATTCACAAAGATAACAGAGGAAAGCACTTTGTAATGTGCTAACTGGTGTGTGGCATCACTCCCATCTACTGGAAGGGATGGATCAGACCTGACCAGCTACAAGCCACTGTCCTCCACTAGCAACAAAGGGTCCTGTGGCACCCTATAGACTAACAGAAAAGTTTTGAGCATGAGCTTTCGTGAGCACAGACTCTGAGTCTGTGCTCACGAAAGCTCATGCTCAAAACTTTTCTGTTAGTCTATAGGGTGCCACAGGACACTTCGTTGCTGTTACAGATCCAGACTAACACGGCTACCCCTCCGATACTTGTCCTCCACTAGAAATTCTGGATTCCATTCCTGCTCTAGGGGACAAGTGAGGTTTAGCTGAGGGCCTGGAGATGTTGTCTTGTGACTTCATATTTGATGCAGATTGGTGCTTGATCACTTACACTGTGTCAAAGGTATGAGGGGGAAAAAAAAATCACTCACTTGATACTAAGATCTCCAGATAGAAGCCATATTTGATGTCACCCACTTAGTGTAACAGAATCAAAATCCCACCTTGTTCAATGTACTGCAAGGTGCCAAACAATTGTGATCACAGTGAATCCCTCTTAATGAAATACCTTTATTTACATAAGGAATTATTGAACTGTAAGGGCTTCAGCAGTGCCTCAGTGAAATCCAGTAGTAAGAGGCTCTTCAAGTACTTAATTGTTGCCAGATGCCACACAATTACTCAAATGGTGAAATCCTGCCCATGTATAATGTATTATGAAACATCACCTGAGAATGAGGGGGGAAGGCAGGAAAGAAAATTAAGGACAACCATAATGAAAGAGAGAAGAGCTGAGTACCTGCATCTGCAGTTCAGCATCCGTCTGCAACATTTTGGTCTTGGCTTGAGCATCAAAGATGAAAGGATAAGAGCAGAGCGTCACAGCATCCTGCAAGGAAGAAAGGAAAATTTCAGTTGCCTATTTGCTACTTGGACAAGCACTTGCAAAGAGAAGAGGGGTGACTTTTTTTGTGGAGCTTTGTTTTTTACCTGCATTATAGATGGTCTTACTTTCTGTGGAAAGAAATAAGGGAAAAAAAAAAGTTAATTCTCCTGGTTCCATATTCCAAGTCATGCTTTTTCAGATGGCCTAGTTCAGAGAGCAAACTCCTCTGAACCTCGTATCTTCTTAGATGAAAACTCTAGTTTCTTCCCCTCAGAGAAAGAGATGTGGTGATTTTCACTTGTGAGCAGAGGGCCATGTCAAGGCTTGTATGCCACCTAGATCCCTATGAAAGGGTGAATTTCACTCCAAAAAATCACCAAAACATTCCTTAACAACTTATGGTTTTATTTCTACTTTTATTAGGAAGACTATCTCAAACAAAGAGACATTATTTTAAGCCCACATATGTGACACCTTTATTTCAGTCAATTACCCAATACTACCATTTTCAATTCCTCTAACCAACTGTTCAATAAATTTATTACATTTACTATTACAGAGCTGCCATATTGCTCCTAATCACATCTCATCACTTTGGCTAAAACAAACACAAGGCATTACGATATTACCTTACCACTGAAAGGGGGTGTCACAACTTGCACAGTACACTCTAGTTTTTAGTTTCCATAAAAATAGATCAACAACTTCTAGTTATACTTTCATTATTTTGGTCTCCCTTGATACATCTGTTCTAATTCAGCATTTTGGTCATAGTTATTATTAATACCAATAATACCTAGCTTCTATATCCCATTCTCCCTTCATAGTTTTCAAAGCACTTTACAAAAAAGGAGGCAAGTATTATCTCAGTTTTTACAGATGAGGGAACTAGGACACAAAATGATGGAACTTTTCTGACATCACTCACCAGGAAATTAGAAAAGCCCAGAATAGAACCTGAGCTCCAGTTCAGTGGGACAGCAATGTTCCCTTTTAGGGAGCAGCATTGGCTCGCAGAGCTCATCTTATTCTATACCCTACCACATGACAGAAGTAGAGGGTGACAAGGTAGGTGAGATAACATTTTTTACTGGGCCAAATTCTGTTGGTGAGCAAAACAAGTTTTGAGCCACACAGACCTCTTCTCCTACACCAGAGTAAGAGCTCAGTGTGGCTTCAAAGCTTGCCTCTCTCACCACCAGAAGCTGGTCAGATAAAAGATATTACCTCACCCATGTTGTCTACCTGACATCCTGCAATCGACATGGCTTCAACTGTACTATCTGGAATTTAAGGGTAAAATATGTATTTTTATTATATATGATTTAGGTCCTGAGGTTGTGATTAAATTGAGCGGATCAAACTAAACAGTCATTGAATTAAGCTGAAGGCATAACACCACATCAGTGAATTTTAAGGAACATTTGGGGGCATTAGTAGCTTTATTCTTCTGGTGGCATTGTTTTAAGCTAGTTTAATCAAGCTAAGGAATACCCAAAATCAAAGATAGCTTACCCACACATACTCCTGTATTGAACATATTATTCCAACAAACAATAATTATTATTAGAGATACTGAAATTTATAAACAGCCCTGAAGAGGTGAAAATAGATCATAATTTCATAACTCATTTTCAAAACCTCTTACCATTCCTGCTTGATGCAAGAACCACATAAGATAGTCTTCTTGAATGTCCACCAAGTTGGAAATCTCTGGGATATAAAATTTGTCGTATTCCACATGTTTAACTTTCAGATTCACCTGATTAAAAAAATATTTTTTTTAAATTTTAGGGAATATACATGTTTCTCCCTTTTAAAATACATAGGCTTTTTTCTTCATCGGGCATGAGGGTCTACCAGCATGCCCAAATTGACCGCATAAAGAGGCTTGAAGGACTAAATCCAAAAAGAGTTTTTGCAAACAACTGAGATGCCTCAGATTTTCGTTTGCATCCAATAAACTTGTGTCATTAGTTACAGTGCACATGCACAGAAGCTAAAATACAATTAAAATAATAATGCATATATAATAAAATAATAATTTTATGAGTTAACATTTTGCAGCATTCCACATGCTTTGCACTATTGGAGGCATTTTACCTAAGTACAGCTATTTATTAATTGTCTTAAAGAAAGTCCTGTGAATAAACGACGTAGCCTCAAGTTCAGCTTTAGTGCTAGCAAGCTCTCATTTTCCTTAGCTGCAATTAAAAGGGCCATGGTAGATAACACGGCTCCTCTACCTGGGGTTTGTGAACTACTGTATCATGTTGCAGCTGCCCTGCCCTTCCCATATGGCTAGAAGGGCTGGTATGGAAAAGGTCGGAGAGCCACTGCAACATTCAAAAATATACATACTTGCCTCTTACCTTGTGAAGTTTCTCTAGCAGTCTGAGAGCAGCTGTAATGTAACTACCAAACAGGACCGGTATTAATAATGTTTTTCTTCCATTCAGGAGATAAACTACTGCGTCTTTATAGAGGTTTACTAACCTCAGGAAATACATTGGGCATACTTGAGACCACCAGTTATCTAGAGGAAAATAAAATAAATATTGTTATTAGAGCACTTGCTGTCAAGCAGGCATTACAGCGATGGAATCTGTGAAGATATATTATAACACAATGCAATATATGGCACCTCCTCTCTCTGTTTGAACGATGGGCTCTGTACTTTCGTTAAAAGATGCTCTCAAAAATGCAAATATTAACACAAACAAAAATGTATACATGCATTTGCAAAGTGAAGTCCTTTACACAGTGGAGCCGGGGAAGCCTCCTCACACCACCTTGGCCTTAATTTGTACTCCTATTCACAAGGTAGACATCCTGAAGTGTGAAGGGCAAGTGACAACCACAGCCCAATACCCCAGACAGAGCCAATAAGAATGACTGTTCTATGATCTGTCCAAACCATCTTTTCTTACAAGACTGCCTAAGCATCACACACGAGTCAATCTGGGAAACACAGACAGCACCATGCAGGTGCCACAATAACTCCCACATGCCATCTCTATCCTTAGACAATACAGTCCTACCCCCCATGCAATAACACACAGTGATCTGGGTTCCAATTCACCATACCCCATCGTAGCCAGACAAAGTCTCCCCGGCTTACAAGCCAGCTTGCTCGTTGCCCCCCTCCACCGAGGAGCACACAGGGCACGGAAACGGCTGCTGACAGCACAGTCTTTGATGCCCTCATTGAGGCCCAGATATGCTAGCTTATCGTGACCCTGAGAAGCAGAAAGTACAGCTAGAAGGCTAACAGGCCAGACTGTCAACATGAGAGGGGGGGGGACCCTCAGAAATCACCCCAGCTGGCATTGATCAATATGATGCACACACACAATCACCCAGAAGGGGACGTGCCCCGCCCGCACAAAAAGAATGTCCTGTACTCCTAAATTGCTTATCTCTTGTCTTACAAGTGCAAACTAAGTAAGAAATGCCCTTGTAACAAACTGGTGTCACAAAGACAGACCAGTATGATCTGGCACCATAGATAAGAAAGAGAATACATAACCCAAAAGGGGTATAAAAGATGGGTCCAGCAGAACTCTAACTTTGAGTGCATTCCAGCAACTACCTGCTGGTCGGGTCAGGTGATTGCCTCCCGAGGTCCACAACTGGGGACGCCCAACCTCGTATTCTTCTTTCCGCGGAATTGAGTGACCGATCCGGCTTGGCTACGCTGGTATCGAGAGACGCAGAGAGGGTAAGATACACCCATGCTACGTCTCTGACTTTTTTTTGTGCACAGCTAAAGAATTAGAGCTCTGTAACTAGATGTCATTGTGCCAAGATATCATTGTGTTAGATGGTAACAGATATCTTTGTATTGGATTGTAACGTAACTTGTTAACACCTGTACTTTGCTAGCATATAAGAAGTAAACAATAGCCTTTTGTAACCGCACGCTTATAACTGTAGCTTAAATAAACTTGTAACTAGTTAAGCTCTGAGCCTAACCATTTTGTTAACCCTTTTGTCACTGCAACACAGCCGGCACAACAAAAGAACTTTAACCGTTTGGTTACTACAGCCTGGCCGTGGGTGAGTGTGCTAGGAGCTGCCTGCTCTAACAGTAAAAAACTGGGTTGCTTAGGACCCAGGGGAGTACCTCACTGCACATTACCCGGCCACCGGCTAACACCCATGTATAGTCATTTATACTTCTGCTAAGCCAAATACAAACTGGGCGTAAAATGCTACCAAATTGCAATGATACCACTACTTCCTTTGGGTCAGATTCAATACAACTAAAGATGGTTCATTAGATTTTTCTTAAGCTCTCTCTTTACTTCCCTCCAAAGATGTTTATAGGTACAAGTCAGCCCTAGGCAGAGGCTGGAATCCCAGGACTGCTCAGGGGGGTCACTAGGCTTCTCTCTCCACCTTGATTTCCCCTCTCAGCAATGAACAATTCACTCATCAGCAGCCCTGCCCCCAGTGCCCCATCTCCCTCAGCGGCTGAGCCCACGTAGACTTTTGCAGGATTCCATTACCTTGCCGAGAACCCAACATGCTTTCTTAGATGACGGAGAAATACTTGCCCCTCTTTCTGTCTGCATCGATCTATTCCTCCGCCTGGTTCCTCTCACTCCATTTGCTTGCAGGCATTTCCTCCCTCTCCCACTGCCCCCTGAAAATCCCATCAATGTTACAGTTCTGCCCTATTCAGAGGGGGAAATCTTCCAAAGCCACAGGCAATAACCCCAGCCTAGCCTCTGCTGGGACACTGCCTCTTACCTTTGTACTGCTCTGCTGGCCACACATCCTAGCATCGCCCAGCCTTTAAATTTTGCGAAAAACAAAACAGCATCTAGAATGTAGCCACTAACTTCAAACGTTGGGAACTAAGCCACTACTTGGGGGTTTACGCTCATGAAGGTTTCATAATTAGAAAGCAAAAAAAAAAAAAAGAAATAGGTGCTGGCAGGGAGGAGTATACATCCTGTACAAAGCCTATCCTGTCTGTACAGTGAAAATAGGGATGAGGAACAGCTGGTACTAACGTCTCTATGAACAAAGAGAGAAAGTGTAAAGTCTTTGAATCTCAAACCAGTCACCAATGAACATCATGAGTGAGACTCAATACAGGCCTGTCACTGAAGTCAGTGGTAGCTCCACAGGAGAAGTGTTAAGCCAATATGAGTCCTTTTAAAAGTCCCAAGTCCATGTCTTGTGAACAGGCTCTGTCCACAGAGTGCCAGAATCGTGCTCAAAGCATGACACAGAACAAGATGCACCTGTGACACTGACCTCTTACCTAATACTTTGCTGGGGTTGGTATCCAGCCGCAGAATAGCCATGGCCAGAGGAAGCGTTAATGTTATGTAATGCTTCGAGTCTTGAAAAGGGGGGAATTCAGGGAGAATCAGGTAGATTCTCATTGCCTCAACATCTGGTGGGGAGCTGGACAGCTGAGGAATCAAAAAGCTTTCAAAGCTCTTTAAAATCTGAAAAAGAAAAGAAAAAAGGACAAGAGAAGGCTACTCAGCATACATCCCAGAAGAATGATAAAAGGCTGGCTCGGCACTCAGCTAATGCCGTGCTGGGCATGTCACACACGCTCACCATCTCTGGCACATTTGTCTCATTACCAACTCTTTTGTGTTCTACTATGTAAATGTCCCTATGGTTAAGGCTCTGACAACAACCCGTAAGAGCAAAAGGTATTTTGTGAAGGCTGAAATCCAGGCTGACACTGCCATCTGCTCACCCTGTATGGTGGACTCTGGGAGTGAAGGGCAGCAAGAGGAAAAAGGTAATGTGATGGTAATTTAATCCGGTGTTTAAGCTTTATAAATCTGACATGGCTGTTAAAAGCCTTATTGCAAACCTGAGTTACTTTTCTGTTTGTTTTTGTTACACTTTGTTATTGGAGTTTTGGGAGATTAAGTGAGCTGGTTTTCATCCAACTCTTCAAAAAGCTTCCTACATTTGCCTCTGCTGAAACACAGTACAGTACGGTCCCCACATTCATGAACTTAATGTTCACAACTTCAATTATTCGTGAGTGGCTCCAGGTTGGGGAGCACCCATGCTGCTACCCTGGAGCCCCAGGCAGGAGCGCTGGCGGCTGCTGTGGCTTCCCTGGGGCTCCGGGGCTGGGAGTGCTGGCGGCTGCTGTGGCTTCCCTGGGGCTCCGGGGCTGGGAGTGCTGGCGGCTGCTGTGGCTTCCCCGGGGCTCCAGGACTGGGAGTGCTGGCAGCTGCTGTGGCTTCCCCGGGGCTTCGGGGCCAGGAGCGCCAACAGCAGCCACAGCTTTCCTGGGGCTTCGGAGCTTGGAGCGCTGGCAGCTGCTGTGGCTTCCCCAGGGCTAGGAGCACCAGTGGCTGCCGCAGCTTCCCTGGGGCTACCAGGGTGGGTGGGGGGGAAACACTGGCAGCCGCTGCTCCAAGCCCACCTTCCTATTCGCGAAAATCAACATTTGTGAGGGTTCTGAGCACCAAACTCTTGCAAATGTTGCGAGCCTACTGTATTTGGTGAGTAGACAGGTGCGCAGAGCAGTAGCTTCTTGAAGTGCATTCATTTTTTTAATCCACACAAGGACTACAGGATCACTGTAAAGCAGTAACTGAGAACTGTCACTCAATTTCAACTGCTGCATCAAAAACCAAAAATCAGTAACAGACTATTAACTGTGCAGAGTCAAGCATCCTACTCAGGAAACACTGTTCTTTCCCCCTCGTTCCTATTGCCTCTTCCCCACCTCCACTCCACCCCCGTCTTCTGCTCCTGTTCCTCTGCCCTGCAGCTATTTTAACCTGGTCAAAACAATGTATTTTTCTCTAATCTTGTTCCGAGTAAAGGAAGAGTAAGTCTAGCTGTAATTTTCTCAAAGAAGTCAGACTGAAGCGGAGAGCCAGACTGGAAAATTTCAACCTGAAGTTTAAATTTAGCAATGTTACCAGCTCAAAACAAGGCCAGTAACTACAGATGTTAACTGTAGAGTGCAACTAACTAAAGGTGTCAGTATTTGTGCCGCCTATAATAAATGGAGTTTCATTATACTCAGATCCATTGTAAATGAGATCCTCTCTGCATGCAGCAAAGATTCTATGATTCTTGTTATCCACAACATTACTATACAATTCAACAAATCTCTCCTCTGGGGAAATGGAGGACAAAAAGCAGGTTGAACTGAGGTGCAAGACAAAAATCTAACTAACAAGACAATTAGCAGACTTACCAAGACCTACTGTACCCTCAATTGTAAAGGCTATTTTTCCATTTTTAATTGACATGCATAACTATGAAATTTAGCTCAGATAAAAATCCCTTTTAATGTAGGCAATTTACAAAACCCAGAAAATAGGTTATAATGAAAATTCCAGCAGAATTCTTACTCCATCATCACTATAATGTCTAGAAGATTAGAGCTGCTGGTACAAGTCTGTGCCCATAAGGGTCTAAGAAAAGCAGTGACACAAACATATTGTGGGGGTGGACCCTAAAAGGGATCATATCCTGCAAGTCTTAGGAAATAAATCCATCACTAAACACATAACTAACACTAACACCTTCGCCAAAGAATAAATGGACACAGACCCGACAACAAGAAACTCAATACACATAAGCCGGTCAGTGAACACTTCAGTGCAATGGGCCATTCTGTTTAAGACCTGAGAATGTGTGTCCTAGAGTGAAAATAAATTTAAAAACAGGTTAGAGCAAGAGATTTGTGAGTTGGAATTCACATTCAAATTAAACACATTAGCACGTGGTATGAACAGAGACATCAATTACCTCACACATTACAAGGATGGCTTCCCTTCCTTTGATACTTGTAACTATTTCAGGCAGGACAATTAACATCCCCCCACCCCTCATCCCCTTCCTTCAGCTTTATGTATTTGATTTGTTAGTTTTTATTGCCCCCTTTTTTTCAGTCCTCTGTACCTATGAAGGTCAGTCTATATTGGAAATGACATTGATCTGAAGAAGTGGGTCTGTCCTATGAAAGCTCATCACCGAATAAACCATTTTGTTTGTCCTTAAAGTGCAACATGACTGCTCTTCCATTTTGTTAACACTGCACTAGAGAGTGCAAATACCACTGCTTTTTAAAAATGGAAGTAAAATGTTATTTTGCCTCTTGCTTACACCAGTGTGAATGAGAAATAGCTGGGCTTCAGTCAATAGTCATCAGTGCAAAAGAAAAATTAGGCCCACAATATGTAGCCATATAGCTAGTACGTAAAAGGGTCTAATTTACTCAACAAGCACATGCAGCTCCACCGCCAATTGCACAGTGGGAGAACAGGTCTCTAAGAAGTGCAGTTCTGTTACAACACTGAAAATCTGACAAAGTTATCATATAGCATTATTATTTCTCCCCAGATCATTTTGAATAGTTATCTGAAAGGCTATGGGTCAGATCCTCAGCTGGTGTAAATCAATATAGGCAAACTGAAGTTTCCACACCAGTTGAAAATCCCTCTTTGCCTTAATGGCAGAGGTCCACTGTGATAAGATTAAATTTTGTAAGGCATTTAGTAGCCAAACACAAACACATGCAAAACTCAAATTCTGCCCCATAAAATGTACTTGTACAAATTCATTTCTATGTGACATTTCATTATGTGCTTGTTTGTGAGGTAACAAAGTCTTAATTACATCAGTGATCCCTGTAACCTGTGCACTTGTGTAACTGCTCAGCTAGGTGTTTTGTTTCTACTGGTAGTGCCCATTCACAAATGTCTCAGTGGAGGGGAATAGCAAAACACACACACACACACACACACACACACACACACACACAAAATTGCATTCAAGAGCACAATGTGGCACACAATTAAAAAAACATTGACAGGGACAGATTATCACCTGGTGAAAATAAGTGCACTCCTCTGAGATTACTGGAGTTTATGCTGATTTACACCAGTTTATAATCTAGCCTGCAGTTTTCAATAAAAACCACCTTGCATATTTAACATTCACATACACACACTGGAAAAAAAACCCTCTGACAGGACTACAAAGAAGTTATTTTAAAAATACTTATACAACACTTTTATACCTGGTCTAGCAGGATGGAATGCTGGGAGTTCATTAGCTTCTCAAACAACACTCTGGTGGAATTCAGGTCAATTCCTGGTATTTTGGGGCTGGTTTTAAAATGTTCATCAATTCTAAAACCGAAAACAAGCCCCAAACAGACATGAGTATAAGAAAGGTACAAGATACATAGGCAAAGTGCACCAGTGGGGAATGAGTCTACAGACAAAGAGATAAGATTTACAAAACCTGGAATCTTTGGCTAAATACAATACTGCAAGATAGACTATTCTTTTTATTGTACTCCCTCTGGGTCCTGGTCTGAGAACCAGAACCCTGCACCAAGCCACTGACATTAATAGGATTGCACACAGGTTAAAGGGTCTGTCAACACAGATCCAGTTGTGGAACTGGGACGTAAGCTTTCAAAAGTCCTGGTTCTGCTGAATGTGTCAAGAGTCCCTTGCTTTTATTTTGTGTTGTCCCCAGTTCCGCCCCTACTCCCCTATCAGAAGTGGGTGCGAAAAGAGGTTGACTGTTGTTATAGCCACACAGTAGAATGTGGGAAGGTTTTAAAGGACATGTATTGATGAATTTCAAAACAACCTGAGGGAGCTGGATCCCAATACCTATGGGCCACCTCCCTTGGACTCCTCTCACCCTAAAATCTTCTAGCCCTCCAACTAATCAAGGACCCACTCTAACTCCCAATACAGTTAAGAGGAGGCTTTTTATGGCCTTCTGTTGGTGTTGGACCAACCCAAAAATCTTTTCCAGCATGACAGACATCTTTGAATGCAAAAAGTTCCATCTTACTTGGAATTGCCCAAGTTGAAGAGAAAGACATCTGAGGAGAAGTAGTCTTATGCACTGGAACTTCTTGCAATGCACCCAGTAAATGAGAACAAGAAGTTCTGTGGCACCTTATAGACTAACAGATATTTTGAAGCATAAGCTTTTATAGGCAAAGACCCACTTCATCACATCAATGTGGGGGTTCAGAGCCCTGAAATCCCCTGCCCCCCATCCCCCCACTCATGCATCAGATGAAGCGGGTCTTTGCCCACAAAAGCTTATGCTACAAAATATGTTAGTCTATAAGGTGCTACAGGACTTCTTGTTGTTTTTGAAGATACAGACTAAACTTGGCTACCTCTCTGATACCAGTAAACAATATGACCCAGCATCTGGAACAGGCTTAATGATTTACACTGCATGTCTCCAGCACAACTCTATGCAGGTAAAACAAGCAGATGTCAGTAAAAAAGGTCATTTCCATAACTTCATAGCTCCCAAGCAACAGCTCCAAGTATTTCTCTAGAGCACCGTGGGAACGAACCAGCCTTAAACCTACCCAACACTAGACAATGTCAGAAAGGAAAGACATCTATTAAATATATTCTGAACTTGTCAGTTTATGGCTGCAGTCATAGATGGGATAGAGCTATTACTACCATAACAGCACAAACAATGAGACTGAAAAGAACACCCCTGATGCACATCGTTCAGGAAGGCTTCCACAGCAATGTGTGAAAGCAGCACACAGAAGTGACCATAACAGTGTGTGAGTAGAGCAGACACAGCTCTCTCCCCTCGGCCAATGTCCAGTGGTGCAAAAGTGTGACTAAGCTCCAAGGCAGACAGTGCACCAGAAGTGACACAATAGGGCTTATTCCAAGTATAGGAAGATCTTTATATTCTTCATACTATAGTACACATTTAAAACACAGTTATGCCTCACATTACGAAGGCTGTCAGCAAACAGGACTCAAGTGCCACTTAGTGTCAGATCATAGATGTTTCCATCAGCAATAACTACTGTTTAATCATTAACGGTTTTCCAGTTTTGGAGATGTATCATGCCAGAATACACCAATGGCCATGCTAACCTGTACCCAAGTTATCTTCAACAGTCAAATGAGGGTGTAGGCTACTAAACAGAAGCATCTGTGTTTAAAAAACTGAATGTTGTAAACTTTACGTAAAACCTGAATTTACACCCAAAGGCCTCCAAAATTGGCTTCACACCAACATAGGAAGGACAGCTGGTGTTTTTCTTTCCCATCTGAGCTGCTTTGGAAAAGTCTGCCCACTGTAATTCGTCCTCCTTCACCTAACTACAGGCCATGATTCATAATGTACTTAAAAAAACCCTGTCAACCTCATCTCATGCTATTATCTCCAAACAGCTTATAGGCACACAGACACACCCCACACTCTTCCAAACCAACCTGACCTCTCCACTAAGCTGTGGATATTCACTTCCCTAAGCCTCCATCTGTCACTCTCTAATCTACATCACACATCTATGTGGCTCTCTTTTGAATTATCTCACTTTCTACAGATCACTAAAAATGAGATGCCCGAAACTTTCCCAAGACAAGATCACCAAATAGGAATTACTTCCTAATTCTTACAGGGCCACGCCTGTATCAACCCTTATCCTACTACAAGAGCATGCATTTCCCAACAGTGACATGCTGTGACCTTGGGCCTACATTGCTGTCACACCTATGCCCTCCCTGTGCTATTTCACTGCAAGCATCAGCCTCACATTCCAGCCCATACACCTGCTGTCACTCTCCTTTCAATTTCTTCCAACACACCAACCCTCTTCTTCAGAGTATATTGTTTTGATGACTATTTCCTCAAGGAAAAAATAATCATAATGACCCACAGGGGCCCTCCAATGTCAAGTCATTTAAGCAATGTATAATAAAGCAATTCAAGTCTGACGAATTTCACTTTAATCCCTCAATAGGAGGTGCTAAGCTGACAAATAACATACTTCCAAGTCTTTCTCTTCAGCAATTTATCTTCCTTTACCAGCACATCATGCATCTGCCCCTAAACTTCTTGACTGCACCTATGCAGTCCTCATTCTCTGTCCCACTTTTGTGCCTGATCACAGGTTCTTTCATCTGAAGACCCTCTCCCGCAGTGAACGAGTAGGCGACTCCTGCTCTGTCGCTACAAGTTAGCGAGCACAAGTGTTCTTGATCCCATTGGCTACTTACTTCTTCTCCAGGAAGCTTCCATTCCAACAGGCAGCTGATGACAATATCTGCACAATCTCACTGCTTGGAATGGGAAGACAAAAAGGAAACAGGAATGTTATCAGGTGTCATGCTATACTTCTGCATAGCTCATTCATTCTTTTATCAACTAATCAAATTAACTCCTTCCATCCCCTGTATGAAAACGCAATTTCAAAACTACTCCTATATTGTAAGTGGGGAAACTGCCAGGCACACAGATTTAGTGATTTCCTCAAGCAAGAGGCAGAGATTGACTAGCAAAACTTCCCTTCACCTATGATGTTTCCCCTGGAACACATACCCTGGAGAAGGGATGGATTTTTAAAGCAAACTGTTTAAAATTCCTTGTTTCTTTTCGTGAACTCCACACTTGTATTCAAATATACTTTCTTCAGCAGCTAATGCCCCCATCCCTTTACTTAGGGTCTGAGTAAACTCAAACATTTTCCTGGATTTCTTAGGAAGATTTGACCTGGCATTCCTGATATAAATTAGGAATCAGTTCTGGTTTAGAAAAAGGGAGAACATCCCAGGGTTTCAGAATAAACAGTAACATACCTTGTGTGTGTCATATATGGAAATTCCTTTGAAACTTGGATGGTGTATCCTTTGAGTGTAGCTCAGGAGTCAGCAACCTTTCCAAAGTGGAGTGCCGAAAAGTGACCTTTTGACCTTGATGTACAGTCCGAGTGCCAGTGATACTTTTCAAAATCACTAATAGTCCTACTTACAACTGCATTAATAAATAATTTAAGATGCAGAGCTCTACCGTTTAGATGGTGGTTGGTAGCATTAGCTGGTCTTTTGTTAATCTACAGGCAGCATGGCTCTGAGCAAGTTCCTGGCTGCCTGGGAGAGGACAGGCAAGGCTGAGTTCCTGGCTCACATGCCACTCGTGGAGCCCATGCTGGGGGTTGCTGACCCCTGGTCTAGCCCTTAGATTTCTGTACCACTTTCAAAGCAAACTTTGTAGAATTATCTGAGCAGACCATTAGTAGTGAAATGTACCTAAATATGTATTTTTAAAAGGGTTGCTTCTGAAAAAGTTTCCTAAAAACTGAATCTTCATCTATCGGCCTTTCCCTTTGCTCTGAGAGAGGCCCAAATTAGAAAATGCTACTAAATTCTAAAGCATAGTTGCCAGATTAGTCAAAAAAACAATTTTAAAAAGCTTGTAAAAACATGGCTTGTTAACAATACCTACTTGACAGAATTAGAGTTGTTCCGTTCCAATAGTTTTTGTTTCCAAATGTCTATAGTTTCATCATTTATTAAACAAGTGTAATGTAATGGATTTATAGTCCGGAAATCATCAGCAGGCAAGGAATTCTGTGAAAAGAAACATATCTCAATATTTAAGAAGAAGATACATAATATAATTTCTTTGGTGTGGACTGAGAACAAGACTGCCACATCATCTAAAGGGATCCTTCAGGGAGATTTTCCTTTTTTTAAATTTTATTTGAGAGTGAGGAAGAAAAAAAATTGAAAATTTCAGTGCCACCACATATAAGTATGGAGAGGGCTGGCCCAAGGGGCTGGTTTCATACCAATGCCTGGTGCTGTATTATTTATATAGCCCCAAAAGGATGCTTTGGATTTTAAGGCACCCCTCCCTGAGGAAATGAGGGGAATAAAACCAGAACAATTCTGTAAAGCTTCTCCACCCGCTGCCTATCACCACTATAGATCTCTAAAGTCACTGATCAGAAAACTCCACCAGAGGTTATGTTGGCAAATCACCTGCATGCCCACTCTGTGGCTCACAGATCCGAAAACACACAGCGGGGACCCTTGTTCTACAAATGACAAATATCCCTCTTTTAAGGTGTGCACACTATCAAGTTTTGAAGATAAAACATGCGCCGACACCCAAAAGTCAACAAAACAAAACTCACTACAGCGTTTCACACTGGCTCTCTCTGTCCGCATTGGGGACACCAGCACCAACAGCATGAGCAATGTATTGGGGGCATGTGTCTGACAGTGCAGTTGGGGGAAGGAAGAGCTAATCATATGCTGGGATTCCCTCTGAGCTCTCCCACATCCTCCTCAGATGTGGAGAGCTGCACCATGCGCTGGGAGCTCTCCGTACTGAGGAGCGTCGAAGCAGCACTGCAGTCTCCCCAAGTCTCCTCTGCCCAACCCCTCCCTGCAGTAGCGATCTACCTGCTACAGCATGTTCCTAGTGCAGGGCAGAACAGAACCAGTTCAATGCTTTGCTCTTTGTTCCCCAAAAGGAACAGCACCCTGAGGTATCAAATCCGTCCTGGAACACTGAAAGCAGAGGGGTGGATGCAGGCAGGGAAGCAGAGATCAAAACACTGAGGAAAGTGATCAGGGCAGGCATTCTGGGATATTGGCAGAAGCCAGCTCTGTTGACAAAACCAGCAACAGCGTCCACACTGGCTCTTCCTGGACAATAGAGGAAGAGAAAAAAAGCCTCTCCTGGGGTAGAAGTTTTCTGTTGCAGAAACTGAGCATTTTTCCCAGTAAAAGTCACATTACAGTGCATACGGGCTCAATGTTTTGTCACCAAAAGGCAACCTTTGCCAATAAAACTTGGCAGTGTAGACATACCCTTAGAGTTTGTACTGCTGTTAATCAGATATGCTAACCCCGCTTCTTTCCAGACCTCATGTTACCAATGTGAATTCAACAGCAATGTAAGCTGAGACACATTTTCTACCCCTCCCTCCCATTGGTAGAGCAGAGAAAAAGCATTCTTTGCTTGCCTCATAATTGGAGCAAAGTACAAACGTCCGGTCTCCTCCACAGAAGATGTGTTTAACAATGTGATATTTAAAAGCATCTATTGAAGAACGAGATACAAAGCGTTACATATCCATCAACACACTACTTCTCTCAACTATGCATCTATCTCGCCTAGGGCCCTCCTCACCGTCAACTCTGACTAAGGTCAATGGCAGCACCCTATTAGTATATGGTCAGGGCTTCAACCTTTAAAATAAAATGATGCATAAAGACTCAATTTTTATTTCACAAAAGAAACACCAAGATGAAGAGTTCAGCAAGAGTGACTTTACAAACCTTTCGTATTTGCAATCAGTCCCAACTAAGTGCAATTGACCATCTCAACAACTACATCCTACAACTTAAGTCAAACACATGGTCCCTAGCACGTGTATGGAGCCTACTGCAGGACCAGGGCCTATATTTTTGCATCCTGTGCCAATGAAAGACAATGATTAAAACTCTCTGATTTAAAAAAGTGCAAGATCAGCACGAGTGACACAATATATGCTTTCCAAGGTTTTTGGCTCTATTCACTACAACTGCCTACCTAATTCTGGTAAGACTGACACTGGTATTTAACACTAGGGCTATGGCTACACTACACTCCCCTTTCAGAAGGGGAATGCAAATGCAGCCAATTGGAAATACAAATGAGGTGCTAATTTATATATTGTGTGCCTCATTTGCATAATGGCAGCCACCTGCTGTTCCAGACGTGCTGTTTTCAGGAAAAAAAAAAAAGTGCAGAGGGAGTTCAGTCAAAAGGAAACCCTGCTTTCGAAAGCATCCTCCTTCCTCATATTTTTCAGGAAGAAGGTTCTTTCGAAAATGGGGTTTGTTAATTAGAATAAAGAAAATCTAGCAGTACAGTAGGGTCACGATATTCACGAGGGTTCGGTGTTGAGAACCCTTGCAAATGCTGAACTTCACAAACATTATTTTGCAAATATCATTTTACCCATTTTATCCCGGCAGGGGGAGTGGACATGGACTCCTGGGCATCTCTGGGCAGCAGCAGAGGGAGGAGGAGCCCGGCTGCGGGGCCGTGAGGAGTCAGTAGGTGGCCGGACCATGCCCCTGGCTGGAGGCAGAGTCATGCACCCTGCTCTACATAGGCTGGGCTGGGACAGGCAGCCACCACTGTGGCGCAGCACATTTCAGCGCTGCCAGAGCTGCCGCGGCTGCTGGAGCAGAACACCTACCTGGCCCCCTTCACGCCCAACTTTCAGCGCAGGTACCCCAGCCCCACACCTTGGCTCACCCACGCCCTGCACTGCTCTGCCTGCAGCCCTGTGGTGTGCGGGGTCCCCAGCCCAGTGTGTGTGTGGGGCGGCGGGGGAATCCTTTGCTTCCACCCTTAACTGCCACATCAGTGACCCCATACGAGCTGAGAAAAGGGCATGTACCGGGCGTGTACTTACTACAGGGTCCCTACAGCAGTAACTGCAGCTGGCAGGGCCAGGAGAAGAGCTGTGTGGAAGCTCGCTCCACCCGCCTGCCTGCCGAGCCCGGCATGGGAAAGTGGAAGTGACTCCCCCCAGTCATGCTTCTCCCCACAGCTGCAGATGCTGCAGAGAGCTGGGGAGGGGGTGGGGGGGCTCCCCTCAAGTTTCCGGCTTTCCTTCATTTTCCATCATCCTGCCTCCTCACTTGGTGCCCCAGCTAAAGCCACCTCTGTTCTTGTGGTTGTTGTTCTGCTGGGTGAGCCGCTCAAAAATAACTGAATTTGCAAACGTTCAACTCGCGAATGTCGCAACCTTGCTATACTTTAATGCTAGAAATGAGGGAATGTAAGTGCTCATCATTAGTATTCTGAGATGACGGGGGCAGGTCCACTTGAGTTTGGAAAAGGTCTTTATACACTGATTTTTAGAAATTAACTCAAAACCATATCTAGCTGTTTTTGTATTTACATTCAAATGTTACAAGCTTACTTTAAAGTTCATTTGGAACCATTATGATGTTTGCTCCAACAAAGGAGCACACTTGGCCAAAGGTCTGAACTAGGGGCTTGACCCAAAGGCCATTTAAATAAAGGGAAACCTTCCCACTGATTTCAGTGAGTTTTGGATCAGGGCTTACAATGAGAAAAATCAATCCCCACCCCATGTTTCACGAACTAAAATTACCTACTTATGAATTTTAAAATAAAAGCTGTCAGTTATTTGGTAATATTGTTACAGAGAAAACCAGTATATTGTCTATGGAGAGAGAAATCCTCATTCCCTAATTACAATGAAATGGTTTCCCAGAAGTCAGTCACTGAACACTTCATCACTGTTTCAGGCTGGGTCAGTAGCAAGGCTCAGCACTGCCATGCAGCAGAAGATGAGAAAGGCACAAGTGAATTCTCAGAGATTTTCCAGTTTATGGATTATTATTATTCTTTGCTGTTTAATGCACAGTGGGGGTCTTCAGATCATTTCATGCTGTGCTTCTCCTTTATATGCTCATATTCCACACCTCACACACAGAATCAGACGACCTACCGGCTCTACCTGAGAGCTGCCCGTTGTGAGCTGCCCATTGACCTTTCACTGGAGATGGGCATTTAACGTTGCATGTCTGTCCAGGTCCCAGCTGGCCTTTTGTTCCACAGCCAAATGCATAGACCAGTCCTGAAGAAGGCACAAAGGCTATAGTATGCTGTCTGCAACGAAGAGAGATGCAAACATATTTATGCCATGTTTAAATAATATTTTTAAAAGCAGACTAAAAAGTAGCCGTATAAATTATGAGACAGAATGTCATTTGTTATAAATCAGCACAGCTCCATTTACAATAGTAGATTGCTGGTTTGCACCAAACTAGGAGTATTCAGCCATGACAAAGAACATCAGAATTCCCTATGCTATTAGTGAGAATGTGGCTACGTAAGAGAGACATGAGATGAGATACACCAGAAGTCCTATGCATTGCTTGGTGTGCAAACACACTCACTTTCCTCCTAAGCATTTCACAAACATAATGAGTTTGCTGGTGTTGGTCTAGTCACTTGAAAAGGTCTGTCCACTTCACAAGGCTGCTTCATAATGCAGCATTATTTACTCTCTTTCTGTGATAAAGGCTGGAAATGATTAGGCTGAGGAGACTTCAGCTAGAACTCAGACTCTGCGGCTAGCCAGAACCATCATGATCATCCAGTGTGACCTGCACATCACAGGCCACACAACCCCGGCAACTCTCTCCTGCAACAGGCCATAATTTCTGGCCATAACTACTGAAGGCTTCAAATTTTGATTTAAACATTTAAATTATGGAGAATCCACCACTGACTTTGGTTCAAACCAGCTTATGACCTGTGTCCCACATTGCAAAACCAAGGGACTCTAGCAATTTAACCTGGAGACAATTTCTTCCTGATCACAATATGGTGATCAGTTAAATTCTGAGCAAGAGGGCAAGAGCCACTAGCCAGTTACTTGGGAAAGAATTCCCTGTAGTAACTCAGAGCCCTCCTCACTGATGTCCCATCTCTGGCCATGGGTGAATGGGCCACGTGCCTTTGTAGAAAATCTCATTTCACCATAAACTCAAAAAGCTCCCTAGGCAGCGGTGAAGACCCAGGTGGGGAATACAGGTCTCAGACCCACTCCTTCCACCCAAAGCCCTGCCCCTTCTGCAACCCCCTCCAAGCCTAGCCCCCACCCCAGCCCCTGCTCATCCCCAGCCCCCCAGAGTGTCCAGGCAGCAGCTGCACGATGACCTCAGTCCCAGCACTCCCAGGGCAGCAGAAGAACACAAGCAATTTTGGGACAGCAGTGCTGCCCCTTGCCTGGGTCACCCGGCATGCATGTCAAATTCAGCCTAAACATAAGTTAGGTTTTTCTGCCCCCACTAATCCCTCTGGAAGCAGTCCAGAACTTCACTCTTCTGACATCTGCAAAACTCTGTCTAATGTTAAGCTTAAACATATTGATGACCAATTTATATCCATTTGCTTTTGTGCCAATAATTGACCCTTAAACAACTTGTTCATCTTCCTGGTGTTCACCCTCTGATGTTCTTAGAGACTGCAATCATACCTCGCCTCAGCTTCAATTTTAGGGTCCTAAGTGTCCTCCCATAAACGAAGCCTCCTTATGACTTCTCTAATCATCCTCATAACCCGTCTCTGAACCCACTCCACTTTGAATTCATCTTCATCATTAAAGACGTAAGACCAAGGCTGTACACAGTATTCCAGGTGAGGTCTCACCAATGCCCTTATCTAATGGTACTAACACTTTAGGATCCAGTTGGATGGGTTTTTTTTAATAGGGGGATTTTACACAACACCAGGCCCTAGCATAATTAATAACCCAAATCAGAACCAATCTTATTTACAGAGAACATTAAAATTCAGACCCACAAAAAGCTATAACCTAGATGCCTGTATGGGTGATCTATAAGGAAGAGCAGAACCTAACCTCTCCATTTGCACCTGACAAAATACAACACCAGTCATCGACCACACTTTCCCACCTCCCACTCCATAAGATGGAACTGTTCACAGTCACTCACCTGCCACAAGCAATCTGGGACACTTCACTGCCCATCAGCTCCAGAACCCTCCGGGGATTAATCTCATCATTCATGGAATCATGGCCTAGCTGCCCACAAGAACCTGCACCAAATGTGAACACGCCTCCACTCTGTGAACAAATCAGACAGCCCAGGAACCATTTAGTGAGCCATTTCCTGGCAGCAGATGGCTCTGTTTTGTTTCTCCAACATTCCTCAGATTAAAGAGAGGTTGTGCTAGGTATGCAGGTATATTAAAACAGCAGCTTTCACAATTCCTGGCAGTGCAACATCCAGAGAAGCATTTATAAACTAAAATAGCCAACTCAACTGCCAGAACTATCTCTAGGTATCTCTGTGTCATACATACTCCATTCCTCCTTCCATCTGTGAACAATCCAGCTGCTTCTAGATGGTCAATACAGAGGTGAAAGTAAGCCAGTGCTCCCTGGCGCACCACCTCTGCAAAAAGGAGCCAGCGGACTAGGGTGCTCAGCTGCAAGAGAAGGTGCAGCCACTCCCAGCCAGCTTGCCGGGGCTTCCTGCAGGCTGCTGTGCTAAGCAGTAGGCAGCCAGGCGGGTGAAAGGGGCACCTCCTCTGTGTCCAGTACAGGGTTGCCGCAGCCTCAAGTCCCCAGCACCTTTTCCGGAGGGCAGGGGGACTTCAGCCACACATACTGACACTCTGCTACTCTTCTTCCCCTTCCCCTGACAATCAGGGAGTAAGGGGAAAGTGTGTAGTTTGCTGTATTCCTCCCACATCTGGCTGCCCAGGAGAGGGTCAGAAGAGCAATTCTCACAGGCTATGGACTTTCCCCTCACTCCCTGATCATCAGGGGAAGGGGAAGAAGAACAGTAATGTCCCAATATGTGCACTCTCCCCCAAAATGGCACCCTCACCCCCAGCACTTATCCGTACACACACCCCAGCCTCCTGCCCTGAGCCCCCCCATACTCCAAGCCCCATTCTCGCTCCTGAACCTCTCCACCCAGCCTTGACTCTTGCCTTCCACACACACACCCTGCCTTGAGTCCCACACATCCTCACCCCTTACCCTGAGCCCTAGCCCCACCACAACACTCCTCAACCCTCCCTGCCGTAAGCCACCCCCCCCCCCCACACACTTAAAATTCTTACAGGTACCATTACACCCATCTCCCTGCCCCACACAAACATCCTCCTTCCCTGATCACAAAGGGGTGTGATACAACAGTACCTGTAAGAAACGTCACTTACTTTCACCCCCAGTCAATTAGCACAAATGACTAAGACAACATTCCCCACCCCTGGCTCAGCATCTTTGGTGTTCAGTCCTTGTCCCAGCTGGTGAATGACAGTGCAGCATTAACTTTCAGGGTCTAATGCAAAGTCCACTTGTTCGAGTGAACCTTTGAGGAGGCTGGAGGCAGATGGTCATAATATTTGCTAACGAGCTGCTATTGTTTGTGGGCTTTGCCAGTGGTTTGCAAAGGTTTGGACTTTATTGCTAAACACTGTGGTTTTGATTTCTTGTCAAGGTACAGTGGACGGGTGTGAATACAAAAATAATTCAATCAAAATCCAAACCAACGTATATCAACATCTCCCCTACAGAGCCGCATAAAATGGGGTAGGTTGGTGATTAATCTTAGGGTAAAGTACGACAAGATTTCATGCTTAAAGACAATCATATTGAAGAGTGTTACCATATTTGAACTTTCAAAACAGAGGGCACCTCTGAGAGGAAGTGTATCTGTATCAGTATTTGCCAACTCACAATGGCTGTGACTACACTAGGACAAATCTTCAAAATGGCCACGCAAGATTACTAATGAGGCCCTAAAATGCATATTCAGTGCCTCATTAGCACACCACTGACCACAGTTCATCGAAATTGCTGCGTTTCGCTGCCACACAGCTTGTCCAGACAGGGGCCCTTTTTGAAAGTTCCCCAGGAACTTTGAAATCCCCTTATTCTGAACAGGTGATGGAATAAAGGGATTTCGAAGTTCCCGAGGTCGTTTTGAAAAGGGACCCCGTCTGGATGAGCCGCACAGCAGCGAAACGTGGTAATTTCGAAGAGCCACGGCCAGCAGCATGCTAATGAGGCGCTGAATATGCATTTCAGCGCCTCATTGGTAATGTTCGAAATGGCCATTAGCTTGGCCATTTCGAAGATTTGGGCTAATGTAGACATAGCCAATGTGTTAACGTGTTATACGAGATATAGTACATTAATATAATGTGAGTTAGTAGACACTTATAAACATACGTTCCCTCACAGTCATGTCCTCTTTTTTGAAAGTTCAAATATGACAACCCTAAATCTGGGGCCAGGACAAAAGAGATGCTAAAAGTCATATGGTCCTTTTCTTATATCACTCAAAAAACTAAACTGAGCCAACCCAGTATATAAGAAGCTAATAAGAAACCCCTGTATTGATGCCTTTACCTTTGTCAGAACTGCTGTGTGTTCTTCTCCACAGCTGATGTAGACAACCTGCTGAGTCCGCAAGAGCTTCACATGGCAAGGGAACTCTCGGTCTGCATTAGAGACAGGGTGAGCAAAACAGATGAGTCTTCGATAAGGTGCTGAATCACTCAAAAACCTCTAGCAGCCTAATTTTCAGACATGATGAGCACTCAGTTCTTTGCCATCAGTGGGAGCTGCAGGCGCTCAGCACTTCTGAAGACAATCTGATTCTTAAGTGCTCTAATAGCATTTTCCATCTCAAAGGTTTCAGTGACCTAGCCAAGGCCAAAGGGGAATCCAGCCATAGAAAGCAGCTAGCTAACATACAGCCAAAAGACTATGTGTGACAGAGCGAAGTTCTGCAGACCTAGGGCATTCTCAAGATTAACACTTCAAGGGAAACAAAAGAAACTTGCAAAGTAACAACTCAAGGGTACTTTAGCATTCTAACTAGCTGAAACAGAGCTCTGAGAATTATAAGTCCCTGCCGCTATGGTTTGATTGGAATAACTGAGACTTCATGGGATGACTCACATGATTGGAGCACTTTCATGGAAGGGTATAAACTGTTCAGGAAAAGCAGATGGTGGAGGAATTGTACTGAATGTAAAAGACTACTATGATTGTTTAGAGCTCCGCTACAGGGTGGGAGAAAAGCCTGTTGAGAGTCTTTGGGTTAAGGTTAGAGACAGAAGCAACAGAAGCAATGTAATTCGTGTCTGCTATAGACCACCAGATCAGGTGGATGAGGTGGAGAATGCTTTCGTCAGACTACTAATAGAAGCTTCCACATCACAGGCCCTGGTTTTCACAGGGGACTTTAATCACCCTGGCATCTGTTGGGGAACCAATAAAGCAGCACACAAACAATCCAGGAAGTTTTTGGAGAATGTTGGAGATAACTTCCTGGTACAAGTGCTGAAGGAACTATCCAGGGACCATGCACAGCTTGAGCTGCTGCTCTCACACAGGGAGGAATTAGCAGGGGAAGTAGATGTGGGTACCAATCTGGGAAGCATGATCATGTGATGGTCAATTTTAGGATCCTGACCAAAGGAAGAAAGGAAAGCAGGAAAATAAATACATACCTCAGCAAGCAGACTGACTGCATCAGAGATCTGATGAGCAGGATCCCCTGGGACACTAACATGAAGGAAGAAAGAGTCCAGAAAATCTGGCAGTATTTTAAAGAAGCTTTATTGAAGGCATAGGAACAAACCATCCCTATGTGCAGTATGAAAAGCAAATACGAGGGTTCATGTTGAGAACCTTTGCGAATGTTGAATTTTGCGAATAGCATTTAACCCCATGGGGGACACAGGAATCTTGACAGGGGGATTGCCTGGACCCACTGCGGCAGTGGTGGCTGGAGCTGAACAGCTCCTTCCCTCCCCTTTGACACGGATTGACATAGTGGGACCAGGCACTCCCCCTGTTAAAGGGAGGGAAAAGAGCTGCTCAGTGCCACCTGACACTGCCGCGGTGGGTCCAGACAATCTCCCTGTCAAAGGCGAGCGACGGAGCCACTCAGCTCCAGCAGCCGCTGCCGCAGCGGGTCCAGGAGATCCCCCTGCTCGTGAATAATTGAATTTGTGAATGTTAAAGTCGCAAATGTTGCGACCTTACTGTATGGTAGGCAATCTGCTTGGCTTACCAGGGAAACCCTCGGCGAGCTTAGACACAAAAAAGAAGCTTACAAGAATCAGAATCCTGGACTGATGATGAGGGAGGAGCATGAATATATTGCTCGAGAAGCAGGAATGTAATCAGGTAGGCCAAGAGCACAACACAGAATGGAAAGGAGGTGGGCATCCTTCAGTGGAGAAAAGACAGGCTAAGAAATATTAAGAAAAGCTGAATATACACAAAACCATGGGGCCAGATTTAACACACCTGAGGATGCTGAGGGAGCTGGCAGATCTCATGCAGAGCCTTTGACCATTATCTTTGAAAACTCGTGGAGATCGGGGGGGAAGTCCCGGACAACTGGAAAAAGGCAAATGTAAGTGCCCATCTTTTTAAAAAGGAACAAGGAGAATCTGGGAAACTACACATCAGTCAGCCTCACCTAAGTCCCTGGAAAAAGCCATATCAGAGATACTCAAGGAATCCATTTAGAAGCACTTAGAAGAGGAGACAAGTGATCAAGAACAGTCAACCTGGATTCAGCAAGGGTAAGTCATGCCTGAACAAACTGACTGCCTTGTATGAAGAGGTAATTTGTTCTGTGGACATGGGAAAGTTAGTGGATGCAATATACCCTGACTTTAGTAAAGCGTCTGATACAGTCTCCCATATAATTTCTGCCAAAAAGTTAAGGAAGTATGAACTGGATAAATGGACTGTACAGTGGAAAGCAGGCTAGATTGTTGGGCTCAACAGGTAGCAATCAATGGTTCAATGTATGGTTGGCAGTCGGTATCGATCAGACTTCCCCAGGTATCTATTTTAGCACCACTTTTTTCACATCTTTATTAATGACCAGGACGAGAGGATGGAGTACACCCTCAGCAAGTTTGCAGATGACACTAAGCTAGACGGAGCGGTAGATACATTGGAGGGTCAGGATAGGATCTAGAGTGACCTAGACAAATTGGAGGATTGAGCCAAAAGAAATCTGATGAGGTTCAATAAAGACAAGTGCAGAGTCCTTCACTCGAGATGGAAGAATACCAAACATTGTTACAGCCTGAGGACCAACTAGCTAAGCAGCAATTTGGCAGAAAAGGACCTGGGGATCACTGGATGAGAAGCTGGATATGAGTAAACAGAGTGTTCTTGTAGCCAAGAATGGCATATTAGGGTGCACTGGGAAGAGCATTTCCAGCTAATCTATAGAAGCGATTATTCCCCTTAATTCAGTACTAGTGAGGCCACATCTAGAGTGCTGCATACAATGCTGGGTCCCTCACTACCAAAAGGATGTTGACACACTAGAGAGGGTTCAGTGGAGGGTAACGAAAATGATTAAGGGGCTGAAGCAACATGATCTATAATGAGCAGCTGCAGGATCTGGGCTTGTTTGGTCCACAGAAGAGTGAGGTTCCAAACAGCATGGAGAGAGGCTGTTCTCAGTAGTGACAGATAGGAGAACGAGGAACAATGGTCTCAAGTTGCAGTGGGGAAGGTGTAGGTTGGACATTAGGAAAAACTTTCACGAGTTGTGAAGTGGGCTGCGAAGCACTGGAATGAGTTACCTAGGGAGGAGGTAGAATCTCCATCCTTAGAAGTTTTTACATCCTGGCTTGACAAGGTCCTGGCTGGGCTGATTTAGTTCAGGTTGGTCCTGCTTTAGGCACGGGGCTGGAATCGATGACCTGATGAGGTCGCTTCCAACTCTATGAGTGTATGAGTGCTCTAGGAATCCTGCTCTGAGAGTTTCCTTAGAGCTATTACAATAGTAATAAATAATACCATATGAAGATAGGCCTTCCTAAACACTACAGGAATTCCCTAGCACTGGTGAGACCATGCACATATCACCTTTGGCAGATTCACATCATAACGTCAAATTTTTGTATAGATTTTCTGCGTACTTTCCAAACATATGTATAAGTAATGTGAGCAAATAAAAAAATCTAACTTCCATGGACATGTATGTGAAATATGGAGCAACTTAATGGCTTCATTTACAACATAGCTAAGTATTTTGCATACACATTATTTTGCAATCTACTACATATGTGAGAGAGTTATTGTGTCTGCCTGACTGTGTGCCCATCGGTCCATCTGCGAGTTCATTTGTTCAAGAACTAAATGGTAAGAACTAGGACCACCAAATTTGGTATGCGGCTTCCTGTGATAGCCTAAACTAAAGCAAGGTCAGGGTTTCATTGCGCCAGGAAAATGGGATGTGCCTCTAATAGGATTGCTTTCCAGAGCATGGAAAGGGCAGAGGCTGCTAGCTAGGAGGCACAGTAATACTGCAGACTGACCACAGGGGGTGGCCACACAAGTAAGACAGTGGCCTGGTGGGGGAAGAGCTCTGAATGTTGCCAGCTATGGGAACTGTTCCTCTGCTGGTGCTGGGCATGGTTCCCCACCCCCCCATGTGAGTCCACATGCCCCAAAGTAGCACCCCAATCCACAACCCCCTACCTGGGCCTCAGCCCCAGCATCAGAAATGGTGCGGGGAGGATGGAATCCCAGGTGGGCAGCGCAAATCCCTATCTCTGTAAGCACCCCAAGGAACCACTGTGGCCATCACTACAGGAATGTGGCCCTGGGGAGCTGCCACTGCAGCAGTGTAGCCCTGGATGCCTTAGGCAGCTTTTACCACTGCTGGGGCAGCACCGCTCCAGATGACCCTAGTAAGCCCACCTCCCCTCCCACCCCACCCCAAGCTTTACCTCCCAGCCCCCTGCCCTGACTCCTCAGCCTGTGCAGCCTGCTGTCCCAGGCCAGCCCCGGGGAGAAGCAGCTGGGAGGCCTGCACCTATTGCCCCAGGACCTGGGCAATGCCAGGTAAGTCTCCTCGTCCACATTATAAAAAATAAAGTGCAATACCAAGGCTGCATTCAATATACACACACACGGCAAAACTGAATAATCATTAACTTACTGCCATTGCACAATTAATAGCCTAACTAGTAGATTAAACATGTACGTAAAGTCAAATAAAAATGCTAACAGGCTGATTTGCACCTGCAGAAAAACCCCTCTGACACATACACAGAGTTGAAAACCTATTAACAACAGCAGTGTCCTGAGCCAGGCTGGACATAACATTTGCTTTTCAGAAACCTATTCCAAATCCATGCTGCGGACTGTTTAGAGACCAGACTTCAATAAGCATTGGCTAGCATGGCTGTCAGAGGAAAAAAGCCACATATTACCAATAAACAATAATTTGCAATGTTGTGACAAAGTCTATTGCACATCATTGTAGATTATATACCTGCTTGCGGCTAGCATGGCTTCAACCAACCTAGAGCCCTGATTCTGAAGACTTCCACATGGGTGGATCTCAGCTCCTCCATGGAGCCCACTGACTTCCATGGGAGTTACATATACTCAATGCCTCTGCAAAAACAATCAGACCATCAATTTAGATGCCAAAACGCAGGTACTCAAAAATGTTTGACCACTTCTTTCGGAACGTGTGAATTTCTTTTTATATCTACAAGCATTTCCCTTCCATTCACGACAAGAAAGGCTAATGGGTCCTTCTGGAAGAATTATATTCCTTGTCTCTCTCCTATAAGCCACTTGGTAGAACAAAGGGTTATTACAAAAAAGCAAAGCCATGTTCAGCAATCAGCTCATCCTTCCTTGCAAAGCATTCCAATACCTTGCTTGTCACTTAAGCCCAGCTGTCCTGAATCGTTCCTCCCCCAGCCAAACACAGCTCCAGAGAGAGACAGGGCAAAGCTGTGAGCTCCACCAGCAGTAACCTGTGCCAAGGGGATTCCATCAAGTGAGGTGACACGCTGTGGGCTGGTTTGAGAGGGACATTCTTTACCCAGGCCCAGCTGGCCATAGTTGTTCCGTCCCCAAGTGAAGAACTGGCCATCTGAAATGAAGACAGACAATTGAAGTCACTAATTAAAATCTGCCCAAATCTGTTACACCTGAATAAGAAAGAGTGCTACTGAAGGCAGCAGTGCTGACCAAGGTGCTACTGACTACAAAAATGTGCACGCTGGAGCTACCAGGTAAAAGAATACAGTGTGATTGACTTAGGAGATTTAGCAGCTCTTATGGCAAAACAGTGCCCTGTACAGAGTGGAAAATGACTACGGCTTTCTCCACCACATAGAAAAAAGGCATGTGTACAGCATGCTCACGGGCAGCACCCAGGAATGCTTTTCTCAACGACAGCTGGGGGAGGGGCTCTGAATGTTGCCAGCCATGGGTATGGTTCCTCTGCTAGTGCTGGGCATAGTTCCCCACCCCCCCATGTGGGTCCCCATGCCCCAAAGTAGCATCCCAATCCACAACCCCCTACCTGGGCCTCAGCCCCAGCATCAGAAATGGTGCGGCGGGGGGGAGGATGGAATCCCAGGTGTGCAGTGCAATCCCCATCTCCATGAGCACCCCTAAGGAACCACCGTGGCCATGGCTTTTTTTAATTAAACACAGAGACTGAAAGACTTGAAAGAATTCCAGCTGCCATGCAGGGTTTCCTCTATTTTTGACATCCATGGGCAGAACAGATTTGTCATGTGCAGACGTGCACCATCAACAGAACACATGCTGTCCACCATGGGTGGCTATGGGCACTCTGCTAATCAGCTGGGCAGCACCTGACCCTCCCCAGGCAGCCGTCCAAATGCTCAACTTACAGGGAACACTGCTGCCATACAACAATTAGGCAGCTGGTGTGCTGAGACCATTACTTTTCTTTCTGACCAGAATTTTCTCATCCTTTCCTTGGGCTCCCCTCCACCTCCTGGTTTTCCCTAATCTTCTGCTTTGATTGCAAGCTCCTTGGGCAGGACTGTCTCTATGCAAGGCTTGATACAATGGGATCCTAGTCTCTAAGCATTACCACTGCACAAAGAATATTATAGTTAACAATGTAGATGGAATATTACAGTACCAGCTGCAAGAGCAAGGCAATGCCAGTTGCCACAGGAAACCTGCAGTATCATCTGTTGGTTTAGTTTCTTTATTAACCTAAAGAGGAAAGGTTATTTTAAAATATAACCACACACACAAAATGTTATTAGAGTCCATCACCACCTGCCTTCAAACATTTATTCTAACACAAAACCAAATATTTTACCTACAACATCGGTTTCCACCTACAGTAATATACAGCCCTAATTTTGAGGAGATTACAATTCCACCCATTTGGGTTACAAAGCAGTGGAGCAGCTAAACACACCCCTGGCCAGCAGAGTAACACAACAGAGATCAAACAGCTTTAATACAGCAAATCAACAGCAAACCAGTACAGCTGAGCTCTATCATTTGTAAATTGCTTAGAACAGCTGGCTTGCAATGTCTGGTGTTTGATAGTGTCAACAATGGGATGTGCAGTTTCTTTCTGTATACCAGTCTCAGATCTTCCATGGAGCATGGCAAAGAATGAGTCCTAGAGAGCATATATCTGCCCCTGAAGTAAGGCAGTCTGATTCACTATGTGCTAGATAGCTGGACTAAGATAAGGTTTTTCATAATTTTTCAGATAACAACAAGCTATTATGCTTTTTTAAGACTTTCAGCACTTTGAAATAATAGAAACTAATCTGATTATAAACTACTGTGCTGATACGGGTAGTTTCATAGCTTCCTTCTTAAACTACAGCATGCCAGAAACTCAACCAAATAAAATGAGTGAACAGGCAACATTGCACGAGGTTTTCAGAATCACAGTACTCATTAAGCATACAAGTTTACATCACTAATCTTGAGAGAGACCCCACAGCAAAAGAATGTTTTGGGTGTAAGAGGTTAGTCGGGTGCCAATTAGCATTTCCATTGCATCCCAACTCCCTCCACCTCACACACAAAGTTCTGAAACATCAAATCAGTGAAACCCAAATAAGAGCTTTTGTAAAACCTGAGGCGTTTTCTTGTTGTTTTTGTAAAAAACCAAAACCAGAGGGCCCTAATGACTTAATAAAGAGAATATGGATGAGGATGAGATGATAAGTCCTCCCTTTATTGCTCTTAAAACAAGGAGGGTCCACTGAAAAGTTAATGAAAAGACTCAAGGCCCAGGAAGAACTAGAAGATCTAGCTTTAGGCATTACGCATGAAAACATTAGCATTTGGTTCCTGTAAACTTTACCTTGGTACTGTCACAGAATCTTCTGTAGTAGTGATCCCCAGTTGTCCATCGTTACCTGCACCCCATGAAAAGAGCTGGCCCTGGTCACTGAGTGCCACAGTGTGAGACTCTCCGCAGGCAATACGGACTATGTGCTGATCGGCCAATGCTCCAATTTGCTCTGAGGAAGACAGGAAACTCACTAAGCAACAGGGCATCTCAAATTTCTGCCAGGACATTACAGCCCTATACATATATCACGCATACTTGGGTATAAAGAAGATGTGTGTTTATACAGGACCTAGCAGAGTGAAAATACCAGGTTTGGCTGGGAACCCCAATATGCACTACTATAATATGAACAAGTAAACAAAAACTCAATGAGCTACAAGGCACAGCCCATATGTTCCTGTACATCCTCTTCTGACTGAAACAGAAGTTTAAGCCCGATACACACAGCTCAACTATGTACACTGCACCCTTGCTTTCGAATTTACTGATTCCTTATTAAACAGTTCAAGGTGTTATAGACAACGAGCAAATACCTCCTTAACCACCACTCCACCACCCCCTCAATGAGGGTAGAGGACAGATGTGTACAGATTCCCATAGGGCAGTGGTTCCCTAACCTTCTGGCATCGTGCCCCCTTTTTGATTTTTTAGAAATCCTCACCCCCTGACCCCTTCTTCACTATCATCCAACCCCTCTTTTAACAAAAAAAAAAAAAAAATTCAATATGTAATTTAAAATAAATACAAAAACTTGGTATAAAAATTTTGTTATTTAAAATTAAACAAGCACAAATAGCTTTTCTCGACCCAAAAATTCAATACGGCAGTGGTCTCCGATTCTTTTATTCCCAATATCACTTTGTAAATACTAAGACAAGCCCCAACACCCCACCCCTGTCTTAAGGCCCAGCCTCCTCCATTCCCCTCCTCTCCATCAGTCCTTACTCACTCTCGCTGGGTTGAAGCAGGAGGGAGGGGTTCTGGGGTGGAAATGAGGGATTTGGGGGTGGGAAGGGGTGAAAAGGAAGGAATCTGTGTGCAGGAAGAGGTGGAGAAGGAGCTGCTGGCTCAGGAAGGGGGCTCCATACTGGAGAACATAGGGGTCAGGTGGAGTGTGGGTTGCTGAGCAAACCACAGGCCTGTGAATGCGAGGATGTGGAAGTTCAGGCTGGGATGTAAGAGGGGCCAAGGGTACGCATGTAATAGAACTGAGAAGGGACCTCAGGAGGTCATCGTGTCCAGTCCCCTACCCTCTCGGCAGGACCAGGCACCCTCCCTGACAGATTTTTTTTTTTTTTGATCTATTTGCCTCAGACCCTTAAACGGCCTACTCAAGGACTGAACTCACAACCATGGGTTCAGCAGGCCAATGCAGGCTCGGAGCATGAGGGGCTCAGGACACAGATTTGCAGTGTGTGGGTTGTGCAGTACTGTTGTGGCAGAAGACTGGAGATGTGAGAGGCTCAGGTTGGGGAGGGTCCTGTGTTTGATAGGCTAAGGATGGAGATGGGTGTGTTGATGCACAGGTGTTATGATGCTGAGGCCAGATGGGGGCTTGGCCCCAACTGGGGGCTTGTTGGCCAGGCTCCATTTTTAAATAAAATATGTCCAACACAAAAGTTTCAGCATAGTCTCTTATTTACAGGAGGGGTGGGGAACCTGAACTCATATGGGTCTGGGCAAGGGGAAGGGACAGCTCAGCTGGTAGCTGGGGTCCCACAGATGCACACCAGGCCCAGAGTCTCAGAAAGTGTGTGCACTGCTTCCCCTCCCCAAACAGTCAGTGTGTTTCCTGAAAAGTGGGGTCTGTTGCCCACCGGCATCTTCCTTCCACCTGCTGCCCCGTGTGTTTCAGTGCAACTCTCCCTGAGGGGTTCAGATCCTGTCTGGGCTCCAGCAGAGTCTGGTGCGGTGGGCTGCAGGGAGCAGGGTCCTTCTCTGGGCAGGTATGGAGCAGTTTGGGTGTCTCTTCCCACCCACCTCCATTTCAAAATGGGAATTCTCAAATGTTTTTGGTTCATATCTGAAAACACAAGTTTTTTCGTGGACCACCACCTCCCCTTGCAGCTGTGAAAAGACATCATGTCTTTGGCAGAGTTATGAATTGCCTATCTGGAAAAATAATATTAGGAATGCATTTAATGTGTTTTAGCTGTCTTTGTAATTTAGTAAGTGGAAATAAAGGAGTGATGGGTAAATGCTGTATTGGGATGAAATAAAGACATTAGAGACTAGGAGCAAATTAGTAACATGTTTCAGAGAGAGATATCCTATCATATAATAGAAATGTAAGATTATGAGCTCTTATTGCTATACAAATGCAAAGAGCGCTCCTTGTAAATAAGATTGCTATACTGTATGCTCCTAAATTGATCCCCTTTGGCTTTCCACTTAATTTCTCATACTCATTGTCACTAGGTAGGACTGATCTTGGAGCTTTCTAGGACTCAAAATGACTGAATGTTTATATGGATAACGAGGACATGCAGAATTATATTAGATCCTTTCTGTACACGGGACACAATGATCAAGTTTCAGGTGATAGAAGAAGTCAGCCTCTAGCTGACTGGGTTTAGGAAGGAGTTTCTTCTATGGTCAAGCTGTTCCACAACTGTTCATTATGAGAGGCTTTTTGTTACCTTCCTCTGCAGCATTGTCAGAAACAGTTTGCTGGGCCAAATGGATCAGAGATTTGATCTAATATGGCAATGACTAGGGCTAAAAGTAAAATTCGTTTTTTTCCTGGTACGGGGGCTGGAAGAAGATGACATTATGTGTGTGCTGTTCTTAAAACAGGGTTACAAAAAGTAGGGTCTGACATTGTTTATTAAGGACTGTCTCATTGACAGCATTGTGGCTGTCGAAGTATTGATTTTGTAACTGAATTTGAAACAGTGGCTCTTCTCACTATTTTGTTTGCAGACCCTTGCCTGAAATTGGAAACATACTGAGAAGGGCGTGACTACTGTTTTTTATTCACAATAGCTTCTTTTTTACTGTATTTGCTGGAGGATCATAGGCCAAGCCAGTTTAGTGCACACAAATTCACAGAGTTAAAGGGTATCAGAGGGGTAGCCGTGTTAGTCTGGATCTGTAGAGCAACGAAGGGTCCTGTGGCACCTTATAGACTAACAGAAAAGTTTAGAGCATGAGCTTTCGTGAGTTAACTCACTTCTTCAGATGCTGGTCCTGGAAATCTGCAAGGCCAGGTATAAATAGGCCAGAGCAAGGCTGGGGATAACGAGGTTAGCTCAGTCAGGCAGGCTGAGTTGTATTGTCATCAGTAGATCCGGAGGTGTGAACTCCAAGAGAGGGGAAGCTGCTTTTGTATTTAGTTAGTTTAGAGTTAAAGGGTGTGAACCCTTAGAGAATGGCAAAGTATTTACATACTGAGGCAACTATGTTAAAGATTAAACATTATCTGACAGCTCTGACATTCCAAACTGTTTACAGAAACCACACTTGGGTGAATCTATACTTCCGCTAAGATCGACACACCGAGGTTGATCTTTCAGAGTTTGATTTTGCACGTCTTGTATAAATGCTGCAAAAATCAACCTCTCTGGGCTCACCCGTTGACCCTGGTACTCCACACGGCTGCATGCATGTGCAAGCCCACAGAGCCCTAAGCTACACCAGGGAACAAAGCTGATCCTGATACGTGGATTCTAGCTACGCTAATGGCATGGCTAGAACTCCATATCTGGGATCGACTTGGATCCCTCGTGCTGACCAGGCCACAATCACATCCCTTCATTTCAGAAAGGAGCTGAATGGCCCCTGCAGCATCTATGTTCAAAGCCAGCATGCCAGCTGGAAATCCCTGATGGAGTTTTCAACTGCAGCTCTTCTGTCCACAGAGTCACTTTAACCAGTGGGTACCCACCCACTCACTTTTCCAAGGAGGACGTGGTAAGAACATTTGATAGATTTTAGTGTAGTTCTCATTATATATTTTTTTTAAAATATGAATTGGAACGAAGAATCAGGCCCTGTGAAGCTGTTTGGTGCAAGGTCTGTTGCAAGAGAGTGGTGGATAAAGGTGGTTTGGCATTCATTGCATGTTTAGAGCATCTCTACGTCTGCTCCCATTTATTGCTATGAAGACAGTCGGACTTCAAAATAAATCGAGTGGCTAGAACTAGGAGCCTACCAAATTAATGGTCCCTTTTTGTCACAGAATTTCAAAAAATCATAAATTTAATTATTTCATCTATTGAAATCTGAAATGTCACAGCATTATACTTGGAGGTTGCAGTACTGTGATCCAATTTCTGCACTACTGTAGTGGTGGTGCAGCATTAAGAGCTAGGAAGCTGAAGAGCATTGGCTGCTGACAAAGAGCCCAGATCTAAAGGTAGAGATGCCCCAGCAGCAGCACAGACGTATGGATGGCAAGGTACAGCATTGCCACCCGAGGATGTGCATTATTATTCAGCTGTGAAAAACTGCCAATTTAATTGAGCAGAATCCATATTTCATCTGGTTTTTTTTCTGGATCAGAAAAAAATCTTTTGAATAATGGTACTCAAGAAGTCTACCTTAACTGAAGTGTCAGTGTTTGTGTAAGTAACTTACATAATTTGATGAAATAAAACAAAATACCCTTGTTTCTGTGCTGCTGCTGGCCAGGCACTGCCTTCAGACCAGGCTCTTCGCTATGATGCGCCAGTCGCCCAGGGCTGAAGGCAGCGCAGAAGTAAGGGCACCAATACTATGAACTCCCTCCCCCACTTAAATAACCTTGCCCTGACCAGGAACTCCAATTTGAAAGCAAACAGTCTCTTCCAATAAATCTGTACAGTATAGGATAAAAGCACACAGAAGACTAGATTTCACAGTAGTGTGAAGCTTATTTGTAACATACTGTGAGATCATAGGCGGCAAGGGCTTATTAGAACTTCAAAATATTTAGTTCTACTGGATTGTCTCCATGCAATATAAAACCACTGCACCATCCATCAAGTCTTACCTTCCCTTCCCAGTTCACAAGAGGCAACCTTTGACATTTGCAAGACAGGTTTTCACCAGGGCTACATTCACACTACAGAGATCCTTCGAAAGAAGTTCTTCCAGAAGATACCTTCTGAAAAAACTCCTTTTGAAAGAATGCGTCCACACACAAAAGAACAGACTGAAAGATGGATCTGCTCTTTTGATAGAGAGTGTCCATGCAGCCCCTGCTCTTTAGAAAGAATGGGCCAGAGATTGAAAAATCCAGCACCATGAGGACTCCTCTTTCAAAAGAAATCTCTCATAGAGCATTTACACATGCTTTCTCTCGAAAGAAGCTTTTGAAAGAAGGCATTCTTCCTGAAATGGGAGTAGAAGAGCGCTATTCTTTCAATTTACTTTCAAAAGAACGCTGTGCGTGTAAGCAACGAGGGGTCCTGTGGCACCTTATAAACTAACAAACGTATGAGCATAAGCTTTCATGGGCAAAGACCCACTTCGTCAGATGCAGGTCTGTGTGTGTAGACGCTCCATAGGATCTT
The DNA here is from genome assembly GCF_033958435.1 of Carettochelys insculpta. NCBI lineage: Eukaryota > Metazoa > Chordata > Testudines > Carettochelyidae > Carettochelys > Carettochelys insculpta. The sequence goes on from NC_134140.1 coordinate 121,376,372, forward strand.
TCCAAAGAGCCCTCTTCTTTTGAAAAAAATTTTTGAAAGAACTTTCTCGTGTAGATACAGCCCAGATGATTTATTATACTTGTAGCACCACAGAAAGGCCTAGTTGAACACAGCTACAGAAGAAAGTTCACTGTGATATCTAAACGTACAAAATATTATGCACTGTGGCTGCACTGGCAAAGTGTGGATTTTTAATTCTTCACTGATGGTGACAATGTGGTGGAAGTTACAGGTTTTTCCACGCTGGTAGTGTGACTTCAAAGCCAAGACATCACACCACCTTCAAGGCTTGACTATAAGAGCTTTACGAGTTCATTCAGGTGAAAAGTAGTTAGGGAGGGCTTACTGCTTGAAGGAGGTAAGTACTGCTGGTGATATGTGTGACAGCTAGTCTTATACCCAGCACCATTCAATGTTCACACCAAGAGAGTGTTAAGTGCTCAAAAGGCAGGAAATGCCAAAGTTGGCCAGTGCAACCAATTCTACCTCCTTGTGCATAAGCATTGTGACCATGTTTAATTACGCAATCAGCCATAGTTAACTCCAAATGGGTCTTGCAGGAAAAATGCACATGACTGCATACCAACTTAGACATACTAAGACACAATAGGAAAGAAGTTGAGGGTAGGGAGAGAAGGAAGTGGAGAAAAGACACAAAAAAGATAAAAAGAAAGTGACTATGATAACTCCTTGTGACATGCTGTAAATCATTATGGAGGAGGTCAAAGATTTTTAAAAAATGCTGACCAGAAGAGGCTTCCAGTGTCTACACAACACATTAACTTTCAAATCAAATCCCATTTTCTCAAATTACTCAGTGGGACGGGTTCTCGTATATGTCACCCTCTCCCCAGCATGTTTTTGGCACATGCTACCTCCCCACACCCATGTAACATCTGAAATGACTATTTTAAAGCTGACAGCAACCCTGCGCATTGACTCAGCCAATTAGAAAAGTAATCTTTGCAGTGCAGAACACACAGGTGGCTGTGAAAATATGAGTCACAGGTATGTGGATAAGGCCACCCATAGTGATTCAGAATCTGTTGATTTTGTTCTGGAAAGAGCAGGATAACGTGAATATAAAGCTTTTATAGTCAGAGAAATCCTAACTCCCATCTTCCAGTTCCCACGGCCACAAGTAGCAGAATCCTGAGCTGACAAGAGAGAAACAATCCTTAGTTAAGCAAACAGGGTCATGAAGGAACAGAACAGGTGTGATGGAGCATTCCATATACTTTACTCATAGCTTGAGCCTATTTTCATGTAATAACATTTTATGCAAGATGCCTCATGCAAGATATTATTGGAAAGGTTATGTTCTACTGAATAAGATTATCCCATTTGTACGCATGTATCATTTTTGTAGACCAAGTTAGGAATATGGACCTGTGGATCTGTAATTCCATATTGGTCATTTTAGGTCACTCCCACTGCTTACACTTCAGGGTTCGATGGACCATCATCAAGAGACAATGGAACTTAACTTTCCTGCCATTCTATAGGTCAGGCTGGGAGTATGGAGGCAGGAGCCTTGCAAACATGTGACTATGTTACCCAATATTGGAACACAGCTTGAATTCTGTACTTTCCATGAGAAGGTGGGAGTGGGTCAAACTATCAAACAAAGGACCCTCCACCTTATGCAAATCCTACGTAAGTGCAGGGAGTGAGGTAATCCAGATTGTCCATTCTCCCCAGCTACCCCACTCAAGATGACTACAGGAAACAATTAAAGCTTTGTCTACACTGGCCAGCTGTGTCGAGGAAAAGTACCTTTCGGTGATAAAACTGCATGAGCGTTCACACTGCAAGGCAACTTTTGCTAGAGAAAATGGCCTTTTTTGTTGACAAAAAAAGTTTCCAGTTCCATGAGGGACGTTTTTCTTTTCCCCTCCATGGTGCTGTTGACAAACATGAAATATAGGCACCTCAAGGCATTTTGTCGCAGATTCTGGCCTCCAGGAAGTGGCCCACAATTCAGTCAGTTGCTCTGGTCAGCAGTTTGAACTCTGCTGCCCTGCAGCCAGGTGGCCAGCTATCCATTCCACTCTGTGAGCCCTGCAAAATTTAAATCCCATTTTCTGCTCGCTGGCTTTTGTGTATGAGTTCATTGGAGAGAAGAGTGATGCTTGGTTTCATCCACATGGTTGAAGAGATAATGCTATGGATGAGGTACACTACACAGCACTGCCCTGTTCAGCTTCAGCACCGGACCCCTGCCGCACACCCCTGCACCTGTCCCAGTGGGCTGGCTCAGCATGCAGAGGTCTCATAACATCTTCCCAGGTTCCCACCCCTGGCCACTGCACCAAACACACTCCAGTTTTAACCACCACAGAGCTGTTGGACCTGATCAGCGTATGAGGAAAGGAGTCTGTTCAGACCCAGTTGCAAGTGACCCATAAGGACTGAGACACATACAGGCACTTTTCTTGAGCCTTGTGTGAAAGGGGGCATGAGCAGGACACAGTGTAGAGTGAAGATTAAAGAACTCAGGCGAGCCTACCATAAGGCCCAGGAAGTGAACTGAAGGCCTGCATTTTCTATAAGGAGCTGGAAGCTATCCTCAACAGTAACGCCACCTCTACCACCAAGACCCTCCATAGACACTTCAGAAAGCACCGAGGCAGTATACAGAGGCCCTAACCTGGAGGATGAAATAGTAACTGAAGAGGTTGAGGTAAATGAGGACCAGGGCCTCCGCTCACAGTTGCCAAGTGTGGCTGGAAGTCTGGAACTGTTCTCTACCACCGACAGACACAGCCAGTCCGAACATCCACAGTGTAAGGCAGATTTACCTGGGGTTCAATTCCTATGGGGGAAGGTCATACTTGAGTGCTGGGAAAAGGTCTCACTGTGCTGCTTTCAGTCTGTCTCTGCAGCCTTGGGGGTATAGCTCTGTCTCTGTGCTGAAGCAGACTGGGGAACTGAACTGAGGCAGGCTTAGAGTGCCTAGACTCAAGAAAGCAAGCTCAGTGCTGTCTCAGCGTATCAGGTGACAGTTCCAAGGTGGTTCTGTCCCATCACAACAGGCTTTTCCAGAAACACCCTACTCTGGTTGCTGGTTTCTTCAGGGGAAGGCCTGATCAATTCACTGAGGCAAGGGACTCACTGCCTGGTCTGGCTACAAGGGAATGGCTCTGTGGGAAACTGAGGAGCCATCCAGGACACAGGCTGAACAAACAGAGAGGAATCCTAGAAGCAGCCAGGTCTGGGGAAGTTTCAGCCTATTCACTTATATTCCCTGACTGTTGCTCTTTCATTAACAAAACTAGCGCTCAGGCGGGGTAGTTACTAAAAACAAGGATTGCCAGTCAGACAATTCAGAATTAAATTTAAAACTAAATGGTTTTCAAAGTAATTCATGTTGCAGTTCCAAGCATGTTTATGTTGTTTGTACCTGCACTGAAATCTGAAATTTGCCCTTTAGCTCTCTTTTTACTCCGCTTGATTAAGGGAGATCCCCATTAATTGCCACAATAGCTACTCCCTATGCTATTGCACAATGAGTTATAATAATATGGTATTATGTTGCAATATAATCTAACACCACTTAGTTCCTATAAGGTATGATCCAATGGCCACTGAAACTTATGGGTTCTTTCCACTGACCTCAACGGGTTTCAGATGAAAAGCACTATGTGGCCCGTACCAATCACTAGCCAGCATTTCGAAAAAAGTCAAAAAGTGTCAACAACAGATCACAAATCTCCAGAGAAGAAGGGGTTGATGTATTAATACAAACTCTCAGCAGGCATCCCACCTATCTCTTTACCAATGGCTTCCAAAAGCTGCAGTAATGAGACCTTTATGAGCAAGTCAGAAGCAATGCATACAAGTACACACACTAAGCTTTATTGAAGTCAACAGTATTAAAACATACTTAGACACTCTGCTGAACTGGCTCCTGTAAGACTGGAGCAGGTAATAAAACAGTTCAAGAGGAAAGACTCCCACGAATTTCTCTCCCTGGTTTGTCTACACTACCCACATCACCTGATCAGCTCTCTGTCAATGTCTTATCTATAAGTATCTGCAGCTCATCAGTTTATTCCTAACATTCATAAAGCAACATTCATGTTAATGCTACTGTAAATACCAACACAACTTTAGGACAAACTAATAATCCTCTCCTTGGCTGATTAAATGGAAATGGACTTACTAGCCTAAAACCGGGAGAGAGGATTCAGATTAATTTTAATCCAAGCATGTTTTAGTCCATTCTATCAGTTTCTTCACTTTCTTCATCCCTTATCGTCTTTCCCAACCCCATCCTAGAGAAACAAGGCTCTTGTTGTCCTCCCAAAGAAACGAAACATGGCATTTGTTCTTCTAAACGGCACTGCGAGTGAAGGCTTTTAGACTGCATGGTCTTTGCAACAGAACTCTCTCTGTGACTGTGCAGCACTTGGAACAAAAGGGCCACCAATCTTGACTGGGATCACTGAACATTAACATAATATAAACTAACTCATTTTGGGAGCACACTATGTATTCCATTAAACTTCTCTTTCTGACCCAATATCTAATAAATTGGTAGAAGAACAAACTATTTCATTTCCCAACAATCCCACTCTCTCTCATTAGCCTGCAATCCAACATCATCATTTGGACCTGATGAAGAGACTGATCTTGCTAGAACACATTCCCTGATGCAGGGAGACATGAGGAGTAAAGGAGATGGATGGAAGAAACTCTTCTGTCAACCTTCTTCAGTGAGGATGTCCAGATAAGATGATTGCAGATTTGTGTAGGCGGAACTGACGTTTCCCACAGCTAGAATTGTGTATCTGTAATCAACTTACTTTCCCTAGTGTAGACATAGCCCTAGTCTGAGCTTCTTGGTTGCCAAAAAGAGACCTTGGTTTGAAGCAAGCAGCTGGAGCAAGTTCAACTGATTAACTTAATGAGAAAAGTGTTTTGTCCGTGGCTGGAATGGAACTGAAGAATTACAAAATGAGGTTACAGTTGTCGGTGGTGTAATTAGCAGGCCTCTGGGACATTTAATGTTTTCCCAAGAGAAGCAGGAACAAGAAAGTGCTAGGTGGATTACAAGTTTCCTGTAACTTTAAAGAATCTGTCCTATTGCTCCCTCAGCTAAGAGTTTTAAAAAAAAAAACAAAAAAAAAAAAACCCACAACTCAAAGCCCTATTTTACATATTCTCTTGCTAGACAATCAAAATGAACTTTAAAAGGCATTTCTACACTTGGAGGGGGGAGAAACTAGGGCAAAGTGGACAAATGACACCCAAGTAAAGATATCAGTTGGATTTACTTTCATCCATACTTACCCCATAAATTAGTACAGTACGGGCATGTTTTACACAAAGGTAGCTCCAAGTAAGAGTGTTTGTGAATGAGACCTGCACCTGGCCTGACTGTGCAAAAGGAGTTGGACTTTTTCTTGAAGGGAGCTTAACTTTTGTGGTTGCAGGAGAAAGATTTCCAACCACTTACATATTTTTCCAGTTGCAGTCTCTGGTTATTGAAGTTTACAGTCTCCCATAATGTTCTGAGCTGCTCTCCTTGGGTTTCCCTAGCCCAGACAGGTCATGCAGGAAAAGACCACAAAGTAGGAGCATCCTCTGATTTTTACAGCTGTCCAGGCAGGAACGGCTCCTGAAGAACGGACTCCTAAAAGAACAGGTGTGTTTCTGCTTGACAGAGGTGCAGCACTGACAATGTATAGTGGGACTGTGCATTATTCCCTGTGCACTCTGGAGTTCTTCTTTGCACTGCATTGGCAATAGCAGTGGGCTTAATGATGTGGCAGATACATACCTGGAAAGCAAAGACCAGATCTGCTAGACACCTAAGGAAGTGCACTATTGCAGCTCTGGAATAATCTTCCAAATTCCTGTTAGCTGCCTCATGAAAAGCCTCTTTAGGCAGGCCCCCTGGGCAGGAGCACCACAGCCACTGGTAACTGGGGTTGAAACCAACTTCACTGTCTTCTTCCTATTTCAATTAGTCTTTCTGCAAACAAGAAAGGAAACTGGAGAATGGAAGCACAGCTGCAAACCAGCAACTCACCCATTTCTACTACTGCCATCCTGCCAAGCGGCTCTCCTACTTAGCCCACTAGTCATCCACTCTGTACTGTCCCCAAACCCCCTACTCTGCCCCAAAGCATTGCTTCCCCATCTGTCACTCCTTCCTGGGCTGCTTCCAGTGAGTGCAACATCCCCATTAGCTCTCTTCCCACAGTCAGAAAGAAGCAAAGTAGCGCTGGCACCGCTAACTCCTCATCCACCCACAAAAGGTTAAGCAGTGGATCATGCATCTGCACCACACAGCCTTTCCATTCAAGTACTCCTCTGTTAGCAGGATTATGATCAACAGATGAGCCATAATGAGCAATGAGATTCCCAGGCACAGCTCCGTACTGGAATTTAGAACATTGTTCCAGCTGGAATGCCGGGGGAAGGGCAAAGGATAGGCTTTACAGATGATTAGCTTTTACAATCACGCTGTTACCTGCTACCCCCACTCCTCTACCACTTAAGCTACCACACATCAGAAAGCAATCCTCATGCAATCTGCCCACACTGATAGGGCTCATCTCAATGCATGGCGGTGACGTCCTTACAGGTTGACCTCACTAAACAGAAGGAATGGAAAGCATGCAAGGAATATGAAAGTAAAATGCTGCAGGAGAAGCCAAAGCTCTTGAGGGAGCAAAGGGTTGATGAGGCACCTGGTAGAGGTGCAGGAAAAGCCGCTGGAGCACTGAGTCCCCTGCACCCTATGGTAAACCACGTGCCTTCCTCACCAAGTTCCATAGCCTCCTCTCCCAGACATCCTAGAATGTGATGGAAAGCCCTGGGAAGCCTTTCACTCAGCTCCCAGAGCCAAATGCTACACAAGGGAATTGTAATAAGCCACGTGTCCTTGTGCTTCCCTGCCTCCATTACCAGACCTTATTCCCACAATTCCTTTCCTGTGTGTGTTCCCTAAATAAAAATGCATGATTTCAGAACAACAGGAACATTGTGTCAACTGCAGGGGGGCAGGTCATGTTGGTCTACACACAGTACAGGGGGGCAGTTTGATAAGAGCAACATACATAACTATCAATCACATCACTATGTGGGTCATTCAAGAAGCTGGTTGTCTGATGTGCACAGGTGCTCTCCTTATTGCCCTGGTGTCTGGCTGCTTTTGATTAGCTGCTAAGTGATCTGCCTCACCCCTCACCAAAAACTTTTTCCCCTTACTTTCAAATATCCTACAGCAAGCAACAATGGGAATGTTGCTTTTGCTGAAGTCTAATCCAGTCCATAAACTATGCCAGTGACCCTTTACATGTTCAAAGGCACATTCTACCACCATTTAGTATCTGCTCTGCCAGGTGAAACACACCTTACAGTTGTGCAGGCTGCCTGCATACAGCTTGACGAGCTAAAGCAGCAAGGAGTAGGCTGGGTCTCCAAGGATATCACTAGGACCTTCAACATCTCAAATGTTAATTTTCCACTTTTGGAGAAAGCTCCATCTTGCAGCTAGAGGGAGTTCCTACAGATGCCCACAACCTTTCTCCACCATCCCATACTGGTATCAGCCAAACACCCCTTGTGATCCACAAGTGCACCTGCAACACTACTGAGAAGTAGCCACTGTGGTTTATGTACTCTTTGACAAGGAGGTCTGCTGCCAATATAGGGATATGCACATCATTGATCACCCCACCAGTTAGGGAACCTCATCGCAGCAAAGCCACCCACTATGTACTGCACATTCCTCAGTGACTATCCTTCCTAGCAGAAGAAAAAAAAAAACCAGTCATGTCACACTTTAAAGACTGACAAAGCAATGTATTAGGTGATGAGCTTTTGTGGGGCAGACCCACTTCTTGAGATCTGGAGATGTTTCCAGTACAGCACTATCTCCAGATCTCAAGAAGTGGGTCTGCCCCACAAAAGCTCATCACCTAATACATTGCTTTGTCAGTCTTTACAGTGTGACATGACTGTTCTTTTGTTCTGTTAGGATGCAGACTAATAGGGTTACCTCTCTAATCATTCCTAGCAGAAGGGTATCTATTGCTCTGGCTACTTGGCTCACAGCAGCCCCCACTGTAGATTTACTCACTCCAAATTGATTGCCGACTGATCAGTAACAGTCTGGTGTTGCAAGCTTCCACAGATCTATTGCCGCTCGCCTCTCAAATATCAAAGTAGGTCTCATCATAGGATTGCTGTGCTTCAAGGTAAGAGATAGCAATTTGCAAACTTCCACGGCTGTGGCCTTTTGCATGCAAAAGTTTTGCAACCACTTTCATCATCCCATAATAGTACACCTATGTGGCTCCAACAGCCTGCGTTTGTTTTCCAGTACCAGAATCGGCATTCCACCATCAGCATGCCTGACGGCTGCCAGCATATGCCAATTGCATCATTCAATGGATTCCTGTACATCTGTGAACATGGCCTCATCCCGTACTTCCTCACTCCAGACGCTCCTGGTTAGGCTCTGAACAAACCACAGCATAATGTGCAAGATGTTTGCAATGCTTGACACAGCAGTGAACTGAACAGGGTCCATGCCTGCTGTGCTATGGCAACTGCATGCATAACTATGCAAATAAGGGGCACAAAACAATTATTTGTCATTGCTTTCAAGCAGGGAAGAGAAAACTGCACCATGGTAAACTGACAACATGTACCCAGAACTACTCACAACAATGTTTCTATCCCATCAGGCACTGGTAGCCTAAACCAGAATTAAAATTGGCAGCAGACAACCTGCCAACCTGAAGCAAATCCTAACCAGCAACTATACACCACACCACAGTCACTCTAACTCCGGGACCCATCCATGCAACAAACCTCATTGCCAGCTCTGCCCACATATGTACACCAGCAACACCATTACAGGATCTAACCAGATCAGCCACACCATCGTGGGTTCATTCAGCTGCACATCTACCAATATAATTTATGCCATCATGTGCCAGCAATGCCCCTCTGCTATATACATCGGACAAACTGGATGGTCTCTACGTAAAAGAATAAACGCACACAAATCAGACATCAGAAATGGCAATATACAAAAACCCATAGGAGAGCACTTCAATCTCCCAGGCCACACAGTAGCAGACTTAAAAGTAGCTATCCTACCGCAAAGAAATTTCAGGACCAGACTCCAAAGAGAAATTTCTGAGCTACAATTCATCTGCAAATTCGATGCCCTCAGCTCTGGCTTAAACAAAGACTGCAAATGGCTGGCTAAATACAGAAGCAGCTTCCCCTCCCTTGGTGTTCACACCTCCAGATCAACTGCTGGTAGTAAGTCTCACCCTTGCAGACTGAGCTAACCTTGTTATCCTCACCCTTGCTCTGGCTTATTTATACCTGGCCCTGCAGATTTCCAAGACCAGCATCTGATGAAGTGAGTCTGTGCTCACGAAAGCTCATACTCAAAACTTTGCTCTTACCATTCAGACTCTTGTATACATTTAAAAGAACTGGAATTTTTAGACAGAAAGATGTTTTCCTTTCTTTTTGAGTACCGTGCTCTTAAGTGTCCCTAGTTGTCTTTCATGTAGCTAATAATAAACCCCAGACAGGTGTGACCCATAGAGAAATGTTCTCTGATGGGATGTGGTTTAGTAACATTTTAAAAAGCAACTAAATCTTTGAGACAGTCTGCAGTTGTTTCAACGGCTTACTGGCCATGTTGGAGAGGTAGACATGGGATCAGTCCAAGAGTTCCTACCCCATTCTCCCAATCCCACACCGAAGCTTTGACAAAATCTTTACGGAAAACAGCAAGAGCTACTGGACAGAGCACCATAACGGGTTTCAGGACACCAGAGAGTCTTTTCCCATTGCACACAGATCTAGTGTGTGTGAGAATTAGGGCAACTCATTTGACCTCTTTATGTCTCCATTTCCTTCCCACTCTTGACTATCTTGTGTCTTTAGATTGAAAATTCTTCTGTATGGTCTATCCCTTGTTATATCTCCATTTAATACCTTTGCACAGTGCACTAAAGCCCCAAGTAAGATCAAGGTGCCCTCATGTGCAACATCAATGTAACTAATCAATAAGATTTGTGGGAAGAAATATTTGTATCCAGTCAAGGAAAAAAAGACCCATGTGTGTACTAAATGACACAAATGTCTGTTTTACATTTTAATTTCTGATTCTAGTGCGGTTTTCAAGAGTGTACTCAGGAGTACAAGTTCCACTGAAAGTCAAATCTATTTCTGCTCCTTAGTGAATTTTAGGCACTTTTGAAACCCCCATTCCCCAGAAATAAATTGAAAAATAAATTGTAGGATCAAAGGAACTGCAATTAGACAAGGGTTCACAATAATTTCTAAGTCTTTTTTTTTTTTAAATGGGGGCCACTCCCCCTCTTACAAAATGGGCAGGGCCCTTTGTTTTCTGTTTATTTTCTTTTTTTGCCAAGAATTTGTCATCGTAACAGATGAATTTATTTTCTGAATTAAATATAGGGATTTACTTTGGTGGACAGAAGGACGGAGGGATAAAGCATTCAGCAGACTACTACAATGATGAATGGAATTCAGTGTGGCTTGCTGTGGAACTAACACAGAACTCAAAACATAATGCAACCTCTGAGTTTAAGTAAACAATAGATCTCTAATCCCCAAATAAAACTTTTCATTTGAACAAACAGCTTACTGTTGGAGACGCAAAACTATTCACTTATACATTTAATAATTGGACCATACCATTTTCAGTGCATAATATGCAATTTCACTCTTTTCTCCTGTTTGTTTTTTAAAACGTTTGAATGTTTCCTTATTTTCTGAATTTATCACAACAGATGATTTTAGTTTCAGAGAAGCAGCTGTATTAAATTTCTTCACAGAAGAAAGAGTGCAGTCCTGTAGCACCTTAAAGAGTCTGTATCTTCACAAAACAATATTGTTAGTCTGCAGCATGCTACAGGACTGCTTTGTTTTTTTTTGTTTGTTTTTTATACAGGTGATTGTAGTTTTCTTCCCCTTTAAGCTGGTCAAACATTTAAAACCTTGTCGGCTAACAGCTTCAAAAGTGTACACAGTGGGCAGGAGAATCATCAATATGTTCAGATACAAGTCAGAGCTAGAATGCATGCCCATTTGTTCGTATTGTCTGATTAATAATACATAACCTTACTGTACAAATTTTAAAAGTAGGGTGAAAATGCCATGAAGAAAGAAGGTCTCTAGCATTTCAATCACTGCATCCCACTGAAGCATGGAGGTTTTCACTATCCATATTCTAGTCCAGGGGTCTGCAACCTGCAGAGCTTTAAGGACTTCTTTGTGGTTCCTGATGCGATAATTGAAAGTTTAAAAAAAAAAGTCAGTTTCAATAAATGGTGAACGTCCTGCAGCAAACATGTACTGCATTACAAATCACTGTGTGCGCTGTTCTTAAAATAAGGGTTACAAAAAGTATGGTTTCATGCTATTTATTAACGACCATCCAGCATTCACATGCATTGCGGCTCTTCAATTACTGACTTTGTTACGGAATTTTAAAACATAGCTCTTCTTGCTCTTTTGGTTGCCAACCCCTGTACTAGTCACACTGTACACAAGCTAACAAACGGAAACAGATGATGAATTTCACATCTCAGGCTGCAACTGCATTAGGAGCCATGGCTTTGATTCACATACTTGTGTTAGCATGAGTATCAATAGCAGCATAGCCGTGGTACCACAGATAGCAGCAGGAGAGGCATACCCAACTCCATCAGTTTCAAGTGGGTTTATATTTGATACAGCTGAATTATAACTCTGTGGCTGCTACCCAAGCTCCTGCAGATGGGCAATTTACCCTGACACTAAGTAACCAGAGCTAGGGTGAGTTGGAGTACATGAGCAGGGAACTCGTACCTCTATCACATGGGGTAGACATCGACTGGGGATGGCTGGGTGAGAAGTGCTCATTTGATGGTGAACGGGTAAACATTTAATATTCTGTTTCAGTAAAAGTCACAGCCAAGATATCCTGCTCTTTGGCACACACTGGAGTGAGAAAGACTAAAAGCAGCTTCAAGCAAACTGAGATGTTACTGCTACAAATACCAGAAAGAACAAAAAAACAAAGGGATCGAGTCCTCCTTGTAGACACAGGGAGGGAAGGGACTGAGATTCTGAAGTTTATACACGCAGACTCTGCTGGCTAACTCAGAATGAGGAGCAAAGGAGGAGGAAAACTACCTTGTTCCAGTAGCAGACGGACAGGGACAGACTGCAGCAGAGATCCTTCTGAGAATCCGGTAGGGTGGGTGCCTAATAGAGATTAATCATGCCCTGAGCCCCACAAGCAGCAACAGAGGGGAGTTCTTGCGTGAAGCACAGCCAAGCAGGGATGCAGGGTGGAGAGCAACCATTCCCCAGCCATCAGTCCCAGATAAAAGGGAACTGCCAGGAGGAACAGCATCAGTTGCTCCCACCGAGCCCAGAGAGTAAGGACTGTGCCACTGAAGGGCTGCAAGAGCTAAGCATCTTGGAAAGAGCCATTACTGGCAGGAGTTGGGGAAGCAAGAAGGAGCTCCTGGCTGACAGCCGGGACTGAACTGCTGAGGGCTCTGAGGTGAGGGCAAAGAAGATACTGGGCTAAGTTCCCTCTAAAAAAACTACAGGGCCTTCAGTTAAGCCCCACACACTACCTATTAAGCCTCATGGAGGGGCTCAGGACTGTGGTGGGTAGAGAAGCCTCTCCCTAAATCCTAAAGCTGCTGTGGCTGGGAAGAGGTGCCTCTGCCCACCAGCACCATAGCTGCCAAGACTGGGGAACAGCCACTGCTGTTCCCACCCCGCCCGACACACCCCCATGCCAGCCTAGCCCCGATCTGCTCCAACTGTGGGACAGGTGCCTCTCCCCCAGCTGTACCTGCTTGCGTGGCTCTAGCCACGGAGCAGAACTTTTCACCCAGCCTTAGCTGCTGTGGTGAGAGAGGGCGCTCGCTCTCTCTCTCTCTCTCTCTCCCCCGCCCCCCACCCCCACGGCAGACTGCAGCCTAAACCTTCATCCTTAGGCCTACCCCAGAGCCTGCACGTTCAGCTGGAGCTCTCAGCCTTCCCGACCCTGAGCCCCTTCGCACACCCCAACCCTTCAGCTCCAACCCCACCTCAAAAAAAATCCATGTGCAGAATGACTTTTGCCGTGTGGTACACATCAGCTCCACACCGGTGCACATACTAAAAGTCCTTCCACACATGGATACAAAACATTAGAGGGAACACTGGTGCTGGGGCCCCAGGGAAGCAGCCCAAGGAAATACAGCAGCACTGGCAAGAAGGTACAGAAGAGCAACAAGACACTGCTAGTTACGGGGTCCCTGGACTAGGGGCCAGTGTAGTGGGAGGGTCCAAATCCCTGCTGCTCACCACTAGGAAAGTGGCTGGATGTGGATACCTCCCCCCCAAGAAGAGGGATTCCCAGAGGATGACCTAGCTAGAGTCACAAAGATGCTACAGTTCTGCTCATTGAGAGAAGCCACGGACAGGAACGCAGAGCACTGGTGTTCAGACCTGGGCATCTGCTGTGAGCTAATCATCAACATGGTCAGAAGGAAGGACCAGCCTGGTGATGAGGGCTGTACCCTGCATCACCCTCCTACAGGGATTGCTGGTTCTCAGTCTATCTAAAGAAACTCTGCTATCAACAACACTTGCGCTGACCACAGGCCTAATCCCACTCATATCAATGACCAAGCTCCCCTTGCGACCACAGGGAGCAGAATCAGCTCCCACAGCTGCTCTTAGCAAGATTTCAATCCCTACACTAAGGAGACTGTTGATTGCACAAACATAGTAAAGTCTGAAAGGCAGCAAAGGTGTACTGTAGCTACCAGCCCTCCCTTTCTATAAAGCTAAGAGAAAGCAAGCCACATTTATGTGAAGCAGGAACCTTCTGAATCAGACGGTCTATGCACACAATGATGCTTTTACCTTTGTGCGATGCTTGGCTACCTCATGGTTCTTCTTCTTCACAACCCACTGCTGAATAGCTACAGATTCCAACCACCCAGAGGGTAGTACACATTTTAGGCCGGGTCCCACTTTTCAGCCCTGCAATTAGCTGCCCCCCCCCACCCCAATGTGTGGAAGGACCTCAGGAAGGGATGCAGGGGGCAGCTCCAGGCAGTGCCCCAAAAGGAAAGGGGTTGCTCAGGGGGAGGACCTCAAGAGAGTATCAAGGAGCAAGCCCAGTAGAGTACCTTACCAAAACAAGAAATCGCAGACTGCCCCCCAGCTGCTTGACTCAGGGCCTCTGCATAGTCTGATTGGCACAGGGGTGTGGGAGAAGAGGGAGCACTCCCTTTGCGACAGCAGCAGAGCTGGTGTTGGAGAAAGCACAGGGCTGGCAAGGCAGCGGAAGCCATGGGGAGCCAATCACGCTGCACCCTCCCTTTGCAACCAAACCCACGTTATTCAACACCTTAATTCTATACAATAAAGCATGCCCATCAGCTCCTTTCCTTGTTGAGTCCCAAAGAATTCATACACAAGTTTTCACATGAAGACTCAAACACACACATGCCCCACCACTGCAGTTGGTGTTTGAAGTATGCGAATAATCCATGTACCTGGCTTGCTTCCTTCTCTCCGATGGCCTAGCTGTCCTTTGGTGTTCAAGCCACAGGTGTAAACTTCTCCAGTCTCCAGTAAAAAAACACAATGGTTTCCTCCACAAGCCACCTCCTGGATGTTTCTGTCACGAATGAATTCATACACCTGTGGCTCAGGGGTGATTGCTTGGAGATTGCTACCTATCCCAGACTGGCCAAAAGACCAACATCCCCAACATAACATTTTCTCTCCCCTCAGCAAGTCATGTAGCTTCTTCCTTCCTGGGGAAGAAGAGAAATGAAAAGCAATCAACAAGTGATGCAACCACAGATTAGCTTTCTGAGCAGGAAGCGAACCGAAAGAAAAATATTTCCTGTCTAATCATATCACATTTGTGTACTTGCTACATGGACTGACCTTTAATCCTTACCAACAGATAGGGCATTAGACAGCAGAACCAGGACAGATGGGCTCCACACTCCCCTCTCTTGTTACAGACTCAGTGCATCACAGCTACCATGCCAGAGCTGCTCTGGCTATGCATAGGACAGAGCAGGATTGAGCAAACTTTTTATGCTGGTCCCACTTTTCATCCCTCCAATTAGCATGGCCCCCAACCTTGCCTAATGTAATCCACATGGAAGGAGATTTTGGTTATGTTAATATGCGTAAGAAAATAAGTATACAGAATGTAAAATCTTTATTATCAGTATAGAAATGTGAACATACATACATAAGAACAGTAACATATTACAGCATTTTTAACTGATGAGCCTGAGACCCAGCAGCCGATCGTGCTGCGCCCCCCTCATGACATTTCACACACCCCGGGGGCCTGCCCCCCACTTTGCACACCCCTTCAAAAAATAAATATGGTACTTCTACTGAAGTGTTTTGGGATGTAGCAAAGAAAAGCACCATATAGACGTGTTAAGAATTGTTATTTAGACAAAGCCATTCTGTCTCAGACCCTTAAACAGCCACTAAAACATTCTAAATTGGAGGTTCTCAAACTGTGGATCAGGATCCCAAAGTGGGTTGCCAAGGCTGGCATTAGATTTGCTGGGGCCAGTGGCCAAAGCCGAAGCCCTCAAGATTCAACCTTGGGTAGTGTGGCTCAGGTTACAGCCCCAGCCTTCCCTTTGGGCTTTGGCTTTGCCCTCCATTTTCCAAGGGCAGCAAAGCTTAAGCAGACTCAGACCCCACTCCTAGAGCCGTGTATTAATTTTTACTGTCAGAAAAGATTTGCAGTGCAATGAAGTTTAAGGAACTGTATACTAAACTAATGTATCCTGCTCAACAGTTTATAACTGCATTAGTGCAATGCTTTGCGCAATTACAACAGAACACCTTTTTAAAGGACAGTACCTGCAAAAGTTATTTAAACAGTTTGTGAGCAGACTAGTTTCAATTATTTCCAGGATGCTGGCCAAGTGCAATACTTGGATTTCTCAGGTAATAGTGCACCGTGGTAAAGGAGGAATATGCACCAGTGAGCACAACCAAAACACACCACGTGGGCACCCACCCCCACCCACACAACCAAAGGCCACGATGAGAATAGTCCAGGAGAAAGGGATATGTGTTTGAACATCTCTCTTTCAGAGTCTCAGTTCTCCTCTGTGAATTGTATGCGGTGCACCCTTTCTCCTGGGCTCTTCTCTTCGGACGTACATACAATTCACATGCACGATCACAACAAGTATTGTGACTTAAGAGTTGTACAAACAAGATACTGACATTAAAGTGACTTGTCCAAAGTGAATCTAACTCCTAGCTCTCCATCCTTTGTTGGATCCACTATATCATCAAATCATCTTCAGAGGGAACAATAACATGGGCTAAAAACCTCAAAAATACACAACAGCGAAGGGACAAAATAATAAATATGAGATACACAAAAGAGAAATGAACAACAAAACATGCAGTCAATACTTGACAATGCCATAAACCAAGCACACTCATTTTAGAAGAAACTGAGATAGGAGTAAGTTACCCTATTAGGTCCAAACTTAAAGTGTTTGGGTAATTTGTCAAACATGTTGCACTACCAGTAAGACTGCTCACCTGAAGCCTCAGAGGACTTCTTTGCCTGGTCTAGGAACAAAACACCACTGATTAAAATCTACCAGTTTGGTGAAGCAAGGGAAGGCAGATGGGTGGGGGGGGAGACGACTGGGAATCTAGGCCCTAAATATTTAAATGATCATTTCTTTCTCTATATCTTGGTGGTTGTTAGCTGCTCTCAGTTCCACTATGGTAGGACTGGGAAAGGTGGAGTTTTCTCCTGGAATGGGTATGGGGGAGTACCCTTGCCAAGCTGCTTCGGAACAACCTCAGTTAACAAGTGGGCTGCATGAGCGGCCCACAAAACTGTTGTAACCAAGGTGGTCTCATGGTATAAGGAAATTTTGCTAGCTGTGCTTGTGTACCTAAAATTTGTGGGGTGTGCTGACTGAACCATAGCAGCACTCTGACAGGATGTAGAGGGAGCACACATCTCTCACAGTCATTGTTGTGTGTAGTGAGCACCCACCTCACTTCACATGTGGTTCGTTTTAGTAATACCAGAGGATTTAAAAAAAAAAAAAAACCCACACACGCAGGCCGACAGAAACCATGAGAATCTGGCAACCCTGTGCATGGCCAAGGGTAAACTAATTTTTTCGTGAGGCACACACAGAACCAGATGGGCCACAGGCTCCCCACCACTGCTTTGAAAATGCTGTGAACCCCTTTAGTCTTTGTTGGCTTTTCTAAACACTTTCAGGGCTGTTCCCTCCTCACCACCTCACCCTTCATAATACAGACTAACTAAATCCTCTGCACCAGTGGGTAACTGATCTTTTTCATTGATGGAAGTCACTTGTCAGGATTCCTCCTGTGCCAGCTGATACGACTCTGCCAACTCATGTGAACTGGTTCTTTCACATACTTTGGTTTTTATACTGGACATAGATGCCTGGCGACAACCTGTAGTTGCCACTAAAACAGACTCCACCCAATACGCATCCTATTTATTACAGTACTTCCCAAACAACAGGCAATACTGCGTCATGGTAAAAGCAGTATGTGGGTTTTTTCAAATGGTTTGTTTTTCAAATGATATCACCTTCCCCTCTTCTAAGTGCTTCTACATGGATTCCTTGAGTATCCCCTCCACGATTTTTCGGGGTGCTGAGGTGAGGCTGTCAAGTGTGTAGTCTCCCAAATTCTCCTTTTTCGAAAGATGGGCGCTACATTTGCCTTCGCCCCCCCCCGCCCATCATCTGGGACCTACCCCCAAACCCATGGGGTTTTCAAAGAAAATGGCCAAAGGCTCTGCAATCACATTATCCAACTCCCGCAGCACCCTTGGATGCATTAGATGTGTCCCCATGGATTTATGTACATCCAGCTTTTTTTTTAAAAACAGCTCTGAACCTGTTCTCTCCCCACTGAGGGTGGCCCACATCCTTCCCTAACTGTGCTGCCTAGTTCAGGAGTCCAGAAACTGACCTTGTCTACGAAGACAGAGGCAAAAAGAAAGCATTGAGTACGTCAGCTTTTCCCACATCATCTGTCAATAGCTTACTTCCCTCATTCAGTAAAGGTTCCATACTTTCCCTAATCATCATCTTACTGCTAACATACCTATAGAAACCTCTGTTATCTTTCCCATCCTTAGCTAGGTAGAATTCCAGTTGTGCTCTGTCCTTTCCTATTACCCGCCCTGCACACTCAAACAATATATTTATACTCTTCCCTAGTCATCTGTCCACATTTCCACTTCTTATAAGCTTCCATTTAGTGTTTAAAGGTCAAAGGTTTCATTGTTAAGCCAATCTGGTCACCTGCCATTATTTGCATTTCTTACTGCACCTCACAATGGTTTGTTCCTGTGCCTTCAATAAGATACCTTTAAAATCCAGCCATCTCTCCAGGACTCCTTTCCCTCTCATGATAGAGCCCCAAGGAATCTTCCCATCAGTTCCCTGATGGAGTCAAAGTTCCATACCCTGGGATGGTCCAGGAATCCTCCAGAGAAATATCTAGGAAACTTTACAGTAGGTATTCTGCAATCCTCTGCCCAAAGTTAATTGGCAGAGCTGCCCTGTTTCCCCTTCCTGCTGTAGGAAGCTTTGTATACTACCCCACAATTATTTCTGCAAGGACCAGAGTAGCACATATGCAAGCAGCATATAAAGCCAGTCTGAAGACACACCCAAGCAGGATATGCACCCTTGCATCCTGAGTCACCCTCAGGAGCAAGATACAGGGTTTAATTACCTCTGCTTGTGGAAAAGGGGAACAGTGTTCAGAAGTCACCCTTAGTGCTTGTAGTAACCCCTCTGCAAGCCACCCAGATCCTTTGTTCATTCTTCCCAATTCTCCTCTGCTCCCTACCAAACTCACTATATTTGGGTCTTGTACCAACCTGCGTATTACCAAAGAAACAGTGAGAAAGAGGTATGTGCAAGTTGTGATTCACGGCTGTGAGTGCACTCAAAAAATTCAATATGAATTGCTTCTTTGGCTTCTGCAGGTGTTCCCCTGAGGACTGTGACAGGGCATATGCCATGCACTGGCCCTATAAGTGTTAAACCCGGTCCTGGGAAAGGGTCGAGACTGTGGAGCCAGCAGTTTGCACTCCAAAAATAGGGATTGGTTTCACAGTGAAAGTAGGAGTTAATCTCTCAGTAATGGCTCCAATAGCTAATTCTCATTTTCATGTCCCCAGTTTGACAAAAAGAGTGTTTTGTCTCATTATTAAACTTTGTTTTTTGATACAAAATTGACTTTTTATTTGTGTCACACGTTAGTTGACGCTAACACTTAAAATACAGTTGCTATAGGCAGGAACATTTGCTCACTTCAAATAAAGCTCAAGAAGCATTACGGAGGCCCAGAAGCAAGTAAAGAGTGCCTGGCTGAAAGCTCAGACACATTACTGGGAATCATGGTCAAAATGCTCTTTCAAGGCCTTCCTAATTTGAATAGCTAAACCCTGGGCCTCTCTAATTTCCCTGGTTTCTGGCTGCTCAAAATCAGCAGCCAGCCGATCAACCTCTGTACTCCATCCCTGGGGAAACTTTTCTCCATTCACTTCACAAATATTATGCAGAACACAGCAAGATGCAATGACCATGGGAATATTTTCCTCATCAAGATCTAACCGTCCAAAAAGGCAGCGCCAACGGCCTTTTAATCGGCCAAATGCATGTTCAACAGTCATTCGGCACCTATTGAGCCTGTTGTTGAAACGCTCCTTGCTGCTATCTAGGTTACCAGTGTAAGGCTTCATGAGCCAAGGGAGCAAGGGATAGGCAGGATCTCCCAGGATCACTACTGGCATTTCAACATCCCCCACTGGGATCTTCTGGTCTGGAAAGAAAGTCCCTGCTTGCAGCTTCCTGTACAGTCCAGTGTTCCGAAAGATGCGTGCATCATGCACCTTTCCTGACCACCCTGCATTGATGTCAGTGAAATGGCCCCGATGATCCACCAGTGCCTGCAAGACCATGGAAAAGTAGCCATTTTGGTTGATGTACTCCCTTGCAAGATGGTCTGGGGCCAAAATTGGGATATGAGTTACATCTATTGCCCCACCACAATTAGGGAATCCCATTGCCTCAAAGCCGTCAATTATTTCCTGCACATTGCCAAGAGTCACAGTCCTTCGTAGCAGAATGCGATTAATGGCCCTGCACACTTGCATGACCACAGTCCCCACAGTGGACTTTCCAACTCCAAACTGTTTTGCCACTGACCGGTAGCAGTCTGGAGTTGCCAGCTTCCATACAGCAATTGCCACTCGCTTTTCCACAGTGAGGGCAGCTCTCATTCTGGTGTCCTTGCGCCGCAGTGATGGGGCAAGTTCCGCACACAGTTCCAGGAAGGTGGATTTGCGCATCCGAAAGTTCTGCAACCATTGCTCATCATCCCATACATGCATCACAATGCGATCCCACCACTCAGTACTTGTTTCCCGAGCCCAGTACCGACGGTCCACTGCGTTGAGCTGTTCCGTGAATGCCAGAAGCAATCTTGAATTGTTTGTTTCCATGGCAGCCAGCAGGGCAGGTACCACCGATTCATTCTCTGTTTCGCAGCTCATGAAATAATGTAGGACCAGTCGTGTTGTGTTCATAACGCTCATCACCACAATGGTCAGCAAGTCAGGATCCATGCTGTCAGACAGAGATGGCGGGTGCACAGTTTACAAATACTGTTGAAAAATGGTGCAAAACAAAGGTGGAAGCCCATGGCATTATGGAATGGAAATCACTGCATCATGGGATGGCAAACGCCTTCATGATGTACCACAATCTGTTCCCAGAGCTCCCACAGGCAAAGGGTGACAGGGTGCTGAGGTGCACAGAAGGCTAGCTATCCACGATTCAATGCCTTCTCTGTCAATGCAAGAACAATGACTGCGAACGTGTTTTGTCAATACAAGAAGCACTGCATGGACATGCACAAAACGTAATTAAAGCAGCTTATGAACACTGACCTAAATTAAGTCAGCTTGACTATAGTGAAGAGAAGCCTTTATCCTGCTGGCCACCATGAGGAAATTTTGCAGGACAGGTGGTAGATGAAAGGAATATACACACGTATCACAAAAGCCTAAGTTTCCAAAAGCATCTAGTCATTATGGGCACTCAACCTGAAAAGTCTCTGGAAAGTGGCATCTGACTATTCCAAAGTGCCATGCTGTGAAAGTGAAGCCCCATAAATTGTCTCAGGCTGCAGTGACAACATTTGGGAGTGCCTGGGATCAAATGCCTCCCTCCCTCAAATTGGTGGGGAGGTAGAATGGCTCTGTCCTTTGCTCCCCTGGCACATTCCACTGCTCCCCCTGGCAGCTGGGCAGGGAGTTGGACAAAGCCAACATGAGTGAGCTTGGCTGAGAGGTATCAGCAGCCCAGGCTCAGCTGTTGTGGCGAGGGGCTGAGCATACTGGGGAAAGGGGAGGAGGAGCGTAATACCCCAACTGAGGCCTCACCAGTGCCAAGCAGAGGTCAGTTGCCTACCATGTCTTAGATTCAACATGCCTGTTAACAAGCCTCTGACTGCCAGATTGGACAAGAGGGATATTATTAAGTGATCCATCCCATTCTGTTCATTCCCTCTGAAGTACCTGGCACTGGTGGCTGTGGGAAGAATGAATAGTGGGCTGGTGAACTCACACTGGCTGTTTGTTGTACTACACCCTATTATGACATTTGCTTTTTCCACACTACCATACCATTGGTGACTCCAGTAAAGTCACTAGTTCCTTCCAACCAAGGATCTGAAAGATCTTTGGCAAGTCCCAAACATGTCACATGTACTGTGTGTTTCACTGATTTTCAGTAAAACCTGACATGTAAATCTGAATAAGACCACTTCAATCTGGGGTTTGCATTAACATCTACAGATGAGAATGGCTGAATTGCAGCAGATCAGATTGTTTGCAGAGATTCTCCTATGGTAACCAAAGAGACGACATCTGCAAACATCAACCTTCCAAAAATTAAGTCTTTGATGGGGAGTGCGCACCACAATAGCAGACAGGAAAACCCCTCACTGCATGAAATATTTTGGAGGGTCTTCTCAGATGGGTGAGCCAGGAGGCTGTTATCTATCCTCTGCCCAAAACTGAAGGACACATTGATTCCTCATCTAAATCAAATGCAATCAGTTTACTAGATTATCAGTATAAATTAAACTCATTCTAAGGCTACACCTCAACTATGCACCTTCCAACAGCACAACTATGTCAAAAGGAAATTGCTGCAAGCTGCACTGGAATTTTTAAAGACACCATAATAGAGGTTCAACTTAAAGGCATACCCGAAATTAAAATGCACAGTAAGACAACAAAAAAAAATTCCACTGTGACTAAACAACAAAGTGTAAGAAGCAGCAATACAAAAAGGCATCCTTTAAAAAGTGGAAGTTAAATCTCAGTGGGGGAAAAAAAAAGAGAGAGAAACTCTAGCAAATGAGATGTAAAAATGTAATTCGGAACAGAGAGCCAAAGACTCAAAAAATGACAACAAATACCTTTTAAGTACATCAGAAGCAGGAAGCCTGCCAAACTATCAGTGGATCTAGTGGATGAAAGAGATGCTAACCAAGGACGATAAAGTTTTCGCATAAAAACACGGCTGAGGATGTGAGAGAGAGCCCCAAAACAAGCAACTCTTTTTAGGTGACAAGTATGAGAAACTGTCCAAGACTAAGGAGTCATTAGAGGCGGCCTTGGAATAAACTGATACACTAAACAAAAGTAATAAGCCACCAAGGCCAGGTGGTACTCATCCAAGAGCTCTGAAGGAATTCTAAACATGAAAACTACAGAGGTACTAACTGTACTTTGTAACCTATACTTTAAATCAGTTTCTGTACGAAAAGAGTAGCTAATGTGACACCAGTTTTTAAAAAGCGCTCCAGAGGTGATTCCAGCAATTACAGGCCAGTAAGCTTGACTTCAATACTTAAATTGTTTGAAACTATGATAAAGAACAGAATTGTCAGACACATAGATGAACGCAATTTGCTGAGGAATCAACTTGGTTTTTGTAAAAGGAAATTATGCCGCTCCAATCAACTAGAATTCTTTGAGGGGGTCAACCACCACATGGAAAAGAAGGATTCAGTGGCTAGAGTATACAGGCTGAACTTCTCTAGTCCTGCACCCTCGAGATCTGATCAGTGCCAAATGAGAGAATTTACCACACCATGCGAGGTCAATATTGCCTAGCAGCATTAACCAACACTTCCACTGCTTACCAGACTCTTAGAAAACATTTAGGGGTAAACTGTAGCTAAGTAACAGAGAGCCAGGGCTGGTGGCTGTAAACAGACTTTATGGGACCACAGGAAACTTGGTCACAGCCATGATAAAGAGATGTTCACCTAACTAAAATTGGACTGGATTATGGATGCTGTCAGACAACAGAGTACTGGACTACAGCAGTTCAACCTGCACTGAAGATTTTCAGAAAACCTTTGACAAGGTCCCTCAAAGGTAAACTGTGACAGAGTAAGAGGATAGGTCCTCTCATGGATTGGTAACTGGTTAAAAGGTAAGAAACAAAGGATAGAAATAAATTATAGGCTTTCAGAACAGAGGGGGTAAATATTGGTGTTCCCCAGAGGTCTGTACCTAAGTTCCACTAAGCTGCATGGCTTCCTATTAAACCCTGCACAGGGGCTCAGTGCTGTTGCAAACAGTTGAAGAGATGCATGCCTCAGCCCACTGGTCCCAGCACAGAGCTGCCCCAGAGATCCTGCAACCACGGTCCAGGTTCTTCTTCCCTGGTCCCTCACCCAACCTAGCCCAGATATCCCTTAGCTGCAGAACAGGAGCCCACTCCCTTGATCATGTCATCTAAAGCTGATGGAGCAATGGAGAAGTGCCTCTCATCTGCCATGAACTGCAGTGGTGAGAAAGAGCTGGATGTGGGAGTGGAAATCCTCTCTCCCAAGGGCAGCCTCCACCCAAGACCTTTCTTCCTCAGCCCAGCCAAAAGCCTGCATCCAAACCCTCTGTCTCAGCCCTGAGCCCGCTTCTGAATGCTGAACCCCACCGGAGCCTGTACATTTAGACAGAGCACTCAGCCTTGTGCACCTCAACTCTCTGCCCTGGCCCAGATTGTTGGGAATCATTAGGGGATAGAGAAGACAGATATTGCTGTCTTACACAGAAGACATTGCTTAAATGTAAATCCATGTTATGCCCTCGAATACTGCATCCAGTTGGAGCCACACCCACCTTAAACAAAAAAAAGCGAAAAGCAAAAATATTACTGGAGTATGAAATGGCTGCCATACGAGGAGAGATTAACAGAACAGAGACTTTTCAGCCTGGAAAAGAGATGAATAAGGTGGAATAGGATAAAAACATATAAAATCATGGCTAATATGGAGAAAGTAAATAAGGATAACAGAAGAACTAACAGGCAGCAGCTTTAAAACAAAAGGAAGTATTTTTCCACACAATGCACAGTCAACCTGTGGAACTCCATGCTAAAGGATGTTGTGAAGGCTTCAACTGTAGCAAGATTTAAAAAAGAACTCAGCAAGCTCTAGTTCTAAAATAGCTAGATAAAACAGGTCCATCAATGGCGATCGGCCGGGATAGGTAGGTATGATGTCCCAAGTCTCTGTTTGCAAGAAGCAGGGAATGGATCACCTGATGGTTATCTGTTCTGTTCATTCCCACTGCGACAGCTGGCATAGTCACTGTAGGAAGAGAGAATACTGTGCTAGATGGCTCTTTGGCCAGACCCGGCATGGCCCTTATGTTCTTACATACAGCAGTACTACTGCAAGGTCTCCTATACTGTCATTCTTTGCTGGAAGGAGAGAGCTGTCCTGTCAGCAAAATGAAATCATTCTCAACAAGCATCACCATCTTTGCCAGCAGGAAAGCACCTCCTGTGAAAAAGGCTCTGTCAATTTTATGGACAAAAGAGCAGTATAGACATAATCTAACTAAGCAGAACACAAGGTGGGAGGTAGCCTCTTCTAACCGGACCAACTTCTGTTAATAAGAGACAAAAGCTTTTGAGCTACACAAAACTCATCAGATCTGGGAAAGGCACTCAAAGTATCACAACCTGAATACAAGGCTGAACTGTTCAGCGCAAACAGTTAAATATTGCACTGCACTCTCCCTCCTGGCTAGACTCTGCACCCACCCTTAATCATGCATCTGCCCTACTCCAGCTTGCTCCTGTATCCTTCATCCTGGCCAGACACCATTTGCTTGCTCTTGCACCTTTCCCCAGTCAGACCTCCAGCCCAAGCCCACTGCTACACCTTCCTAACTTCCAGACCTCCAGCCTCAGATGTCTCCAACACCCTCCATCCTGGCCAGACACTTCATCCCCAGCTTACTCCTACTTTTTTCACACACACCACCCTTAGCCCACTCCTGCACCCTCCCTCCCAGCCAGACCCCCCACTCTCACCACCTTCCCTATCCCACTCCCTGGCAGCCTCAAACACTGAACCCTTCAATTCTGGCCTCACCCCAGAGCCTTTGGGGGCTCACAAAAATCTACTAAACCCAGGACACCAAAAGAGTTAATCTGGCCCTGAAGCTTGCTCTTCCATACCTCCCCTATCCACCCACCCACCTCTCCCCCACCTGCAGTGGTGCCGGAGGGCCAGGGGTACCTCCGTCTGAGGCTACATCTGCATGTTGGGGATTTATCTGGGGGAGGGAAGTGGGCTGGCTTCTCACGTATGTGGCCTCTGATTGATCTGTCTGTAAATCAATGGTCCTTGGCCCAAAAGAGTTCCCCACCTCAGCCACAGACTATTTTGAGACCCTTGGTTTTAGACAAATTAACATTTAAAATGAAGGTTAGTAAACTAACATGATAAAGTTAAGCATTTAACTGTTTAATTATTTTGATTTCAATCAACAATATTTCCTTTCTTTCCCACTATAAATATCCTCTTATGTTATAGCTCCAGTAAC
This sequence comes from Carettochelys insculpta, assembly GCF_033958435.1. Lineage (NCBI taxonomy): Eukaryota > Metazoa > Chordata > Testudines > Carettochelyidae > Carettochelys > Carettochelys insculpta. The sequence goes on from NC_134140.1 coordinate 121,402,380, forward strand.
ATAATATGCCTTTTAGTATTTACGGTATTTGGAGATAAACAAAGGCATTTTGTCCTCATGGATGGTGCGCTGCAGAAAGGTTTGCATTCAGTGGGGTAGGCCATGGGCCAAAACGTGTGAGAACCACTGATCCAAGGCTTTGTCTACAGTGGCAACTGAGCAACACAAACCTCGCTCCTCAGGGCTGGAAATATTTTTTGGCAAAAGTGCTGACAACTAGTGTTCGCACTGCCTGACTTTTAGCAACAAAACAGTGATATTGTACACACTGTGATTCAACTTTTGTTGGGAAAAATGGCCAGTTTTGGTGACAAAACGTTGGCTTCTGAGAGGCTTTTCCATTCCCCTTATTATTGAATCAGTCTCAGTGTACACAGGGGCACTGTGGGAGGGCATGAGGGGGCCGGCAGCCTACAGGGCCAGAGTCCCTGGACATCCGAGGGGACTAGCAGTGGGACTGGGCTGTGGTACCAGCAGCAGGTATCACCTACTGCCCCGCACTCACCGGTGGCTCTCCTTGCACATTGCTCGGGGGTGAAGGCACAGGATTTCTGCCATACTCACTGCATTCTGCAAGTCAACCAGCGGAGCAGAGCAAGATGAGGCTGCCTTGCTCCACCTCTCCCACAGCTGCCAGTGGGTGTCGGGGGTAAGCGGACCACTGCTCCTGGCACCAGACCCCCAAGCCCACTAGTTCCCCTGCACTTCTCCTGCCACTGCTGGTGAGTACAGGGTTGTTGGACTGCTGCTCCCAGCCCTAGTTTTGCCAGACCTGCAAGCTCCCTGTGTCACTCATGTGCTGGTTGGCAGGGGAAGATGTAGGGTAGGGGTGAAGCAATGGCAGAGCAGAGCTGGGAAGAGGTGAAGCATAGGGTGGATGGGGACTGTCCTGGTCCTTTCCTAGACTAGCAGACGGGGGTGTCACATGGCAAGTGGTTCTCCCCCTTCCCCAGCCTCTCCCTCACCAGTCACCCCAGAGCATAGACACTATTGTGGGATGCCAGTGAAAGCCAGTTCTAGCAACAAAACAAACAAGTCACGCCCCAGCTCTGTTCAGTGTTCTGATCTCTGCTGCCTTGCAGGCATGCACCTCACCCCCATGTGCCCTTCAAAGCTCCTGGAACTGACAGCTATGCTGCACCCTTCGGGGTACAAAGAGCAAGTATTTGAACTGCTCCTGTTCTTCCCTGTGCTAAGAAGATAGCAGCTGGCAGGCTGCTGTCATGGAGGGGAAGGGGAATGGAGCAGAGGGATTGCTGTGCTGCTTTGACTGGCGGAGCTGGCAGTGCTCTTGATGATGCCACTTCCAGCAGCTAAGGAGGCTGTGGGAGACCTTGGAGGGAACCTCCAAACTATAGGTAGGTGGGCAGGGCAGGTTGCTCTGGAAGAGACTACTGTTTCAAGCAGTGTGAGGGGGCTGACATGAGGAATATATTCCCCTCCCTTTGCCTCAAGGTTGGTCAGCCTGCTGTCTTTCCTTGCCTTAGTCTCACCAATCTCCTTTTTCTCCCCCCACCGCCCCAACCCCACACACTTTAGTTCAAAAAAAGATGACCCTTGAAAGATGAACTTGAGAACCTGACTCCCCCTTAACTGCTGAAAATGGGCCACATCGTCCATCACTGAACAGACCTTGTCAATTCTGGCCTGCCTCTTGGGTGGTACTCCCTCCTTTTCATAAATACATACATTTAAACCCTCCTCTGGAACCCCCCACTTGTGCATCTGACAAAGCAGGTCTTTGCCCACAAAAGCTTAGGCTCCAAAATATCTGTTTGTCTATAAGGTATCACAGGACTACTTGTTGTTTTTGAAGATACAGACTAAATTGGCTACCCCTTTGATCATTGTGTCACACTATATCTGCCCCGGAAGCATTCCAAGCCCTTCCCAAAGCACCCTGAAGCCAGCTGCACAGTGGGGCAGCTACAACAGTGCACTGATCTGTGTGTTGACGTAAGACTGTTAGTGTGAATGCACTCTGCCTGCACAAGGAGCTACTGTAAACTTTCCATGGCACTTTTTATTAAAGAGGCAGAACTAGTGCTGACAAACCTTAGTTGTATAGACCAGAGTTTCTTAAACAACATTCTGCAGGCAACTGGTGTTCTGGGACCAGCTTGAAGGTGTGCCATGAGCATCTGACACTTTTTTTGATATCATCTGCTGATGGTATATATTGTGTTATTAAAACCTGATACAATGTTACTTCTTCATTGCTATGATACCTGATTAAATCACTTCATTTTGTTTTTGCTGTATATGTTGCTGTTTCTCCCCCCTCCTTTTTTTTTTTCGGTCTGACAATTTTTTAAATAAAAGTTCTGTTTGTTGTTCCATGGTCTCAAAAAGATTAAGAAACACTGGTACAGACAAAGCCAAAACAAACACATCTGGTTCCTTTTTTATCAACATGGCACCTAACAGCCTCCTCACGCGATTACAGGAGCTTACCTATTGCTATAACAACGAGACCACTTCTGGAAGAGTTAGTTAAACATGGTAATGTACTCACTACAAACACCACTCAATGCACAGCGCTCCCAGAAACACTCATGTCTGTCAATTGGCAGAATATGAACAAATTAACTTTTCCTTCATTGTTGTTCACTGGACTTCAAGGAGGTAACTAATGTGCTTCTACTAATACTGCCCCAGTAATTACAGAATTTACTGCACAGTCCATTCACTAAGCCTCCAATCCAATATTTTTTTTATCCTAGTGGGAGTAATCTTGCCTTAGCTCTCCTCATTCTGCTACAACTTGACATTTCAACTAAAACATAACGTGCAACAAAAAAGTACAAGGCTTGCAACAATAGTCCACACGTGACAGAATACACAACACTTTCACTCAAGCAAAGTATCCATGTGGGACATTAAAAAAAAAAAACAAAAAAAACCACCTCCTAATCCCTATTTTGCAGTCCTATTGAGAAAAGGGTCTCTGTTAAAATCTACACTTCCACCCTAGAAGCAAATAGCTACCTACTTATAGGGCTAAAAACTGAAGGAGAAAGCTGATACTGAAGAAACAGAAATTCCATTTTTCTAGAATGTCTGCTTTACCTTGTGGAGGATGGATAAAAGCCAATTTCTCTTAAAAATAAATCATATGCAAGTGGACATGGAATTAGGACTTAATCTTGCCAGAACACACAGGCTGTTAGCACTACAGTGCTCTGTCCACAGAAGTCACTGTCAGAAGAGATTTCCTGACAAAACTTCTGTTGGCACAGTACGGCCACACACAAAAGCCAACTGGAAGAGCACTCCACTCTGTCGACAGAGTAGCCAGACTGCCTGGCTGCTCTCTCAACAAAATAGCCACCCAGAAGCACAGCAGACAGCTGCCCATTGTTCCAGATGCCCTATCTGGTGACAGAAAGTGCCCCAGAGCACCCACAGAGCTTTCTGGCCGACAAAAGCTGTCAATAACAGCGTTATGCCTCATGGCTCAGAGGCAGAACACTGCCGGCAAAAGTGCTGAGGTTTATTGACAAACTGTTGACAAAACACATCTTGTATGTAGATGTTCCACTGGTTTTGTAGGCAAAACTCGCTAAAGTAACTGTAGCCACATAGCATTAATCAGGTGAGTAGCCGCAATGAAGTCAGTAGAGTTACTCACATGACTAAAGTTATACATACAGTATCTTGCAGTATCAGGGTACCCTTAATTCACCTGTGGAGTTTCCTAGTATACCTTTAATTGTACTGTACAGCACAGAGCATTAACCTGTTAAATATTTTACATGCATTAATTTTTTTCTTATTATATTTTAATAGCTTTGCATGCATGCAAACATGTGCAACTTACGTGCACAGAACTATAGCTCTTTGCAGACAGACAAACCATGACACCCATTTGTAGTTCAAGAATTTTGTAACCGGCTACAAAAAAAATTATTAAAGCCCTTTCTCTATCAACATACAGGAAGACTAGTACATTAACTTTTTCATAATGTACGCAATTCCTAAAGGATGCCCAAGTCACCCCAGAGACCCACTCACTGTTGACATAAACTAGGGTTACCATATCTGAACTTCGAAAAAAAGAGGACAACCCTGAGAGGGCGGGTATCAGTATCTACTAGATTACAGTTGTATTAATGTACTACAGTAAATGTGCTAGGGCAGCGTACACACTAGACTTGGTAGATACTGATTCACTTCTTCTCAGGCATGTCCTCTTTTTTTGAAAGTTCAAATACGGTAACCCTACATGACCCAATTTATCTTTTATGTCCTTGCCCTCAGAGCCACAGGGGAGTTCCTAGATGATGCTTCCATGTGCGTGCATGCACGCACACTCACATGCACACGCACAAAAATGTATACAATAAACCCTCAAAATACATGGCTTCAAGTTGCACATAGCTTGCTTTAACTGCTGCTTGGTTCAGCCTTGGTGGGCTGGTCAGTTTCCTGGCTCCTGCAGCCCGGTTCCCATCTCCCCCCACATGCCCCAACTTGCATGAAAATTTGAGTTACAGGGGGTTGCAGGAATGCAACCCCATGTAACTGGAGGGTTTACCATATAAACAGCATGCCCTAACTGAATCAGCATCTCTGAAAAATGTCAGGTCAAAAAGAAAAAAAAAATAGTGTTTGCCCCCTAAAGAGAGCCAGATGGGAAGAGAATAAGACGTCAAAATAAATAAAACGATAAAAAATGTAACTGAAATGCTACCTAGCACCCCTCTGAATACAGACATTACTGAAGCTATCAAATACAAGGCAGAAATGCCCCATGAGCCCAGCTAAATCGGATGTCGAGTAGATTGCTTGGATCTTGCAAAACCCAGCAGCAGAGTAAGCCGCTTCCCTAATGCAAATAGGTGTTTTTTTTTAAAGCTACTTCGCTCTATCAGCTACGGGGTTAACCACCGGGCCACTCAGACAAGCTCCTCCCACGCGCAGCACCCATCTCCGCGGAAAAGCCCAGCCGCCGAGGCGGCTGACCCCGGGAAGCGACAGGGACTAGGAGAAGCAGCCGCTTGTAGGGGCTACGCCCGTCAGGGCCGCCGCTCGCTGCCAGAGGCACGGACGGGGCTGACCCAGGCTCGCACAGCCCAGCCGCAGCTGACACGGGTGTCAGGCGGCCCCGCACACAGAGGGCGAAAGGCGGGCGGGAGAGCCACGAGCGCCGGCCTGTCTCGCTGAGTGAGCGCCCCGTGTCCCGGCCAGGCTCTGTGCCCACAGGAGACCCCCCCCCCCCGAGGAGAGAGGCGCTGACGTGGGGGGCACCTCCCCAAGCGGCCCGACCCACCCGCTGCAACGCTACTCACCTCCTGCGGCGCCTCAGCCGAGCCTCACTCTGGCCGCCGCTCGCAACAATAACAAGCAGCCTCCCCCTGGCCGGAGCAGGAAGCAGATCGCCGACCGTCACGGATTGACACCGCGAGACACCCAATGGCAGCCCCCGAACCCTCCCGCCAACCCCGCCCCCCGGTGCCTGGGAGGGCGGAGCTAATGCCGATTGGGTGGGAGTGGGAGGCGGGTGGGATCCGCACATCCCTGTAGTTAACCCAGCGGCGCTGGTGTGGTTACGTCAGTCGCTCGAGCTGCGGGGCGGCCGCGTGTGGTTGGGTGGGGGCGAAGCCCGGCAGTACGGCGGCCACCGTCTCATCTCCTTCCGCATCTGCGCGGTGACTGAGCTGCAGCTGCGCGCTCCTGTACCGAGTGCGCGGCGCACCCGAGCGTTGGTCGCGTTCCGGCCCTCCGAATGAGCGGGGCCCTGTGGGGGAAGGGGAAGAAGGGCCGCTCGCGGGCTGGGAACTGCGTACTCGCTGCACCCCGATTTTCACTCAGGGAGGGTGCGGCCTATTAACAGTAGCTAACGTCCACTTTAGCTACTGATAATGGGCCACATTCTCCCTGCCTGAGCTGACCTGGTTTCTCACGTTTGCTGCTGCTGATGGGCCACATCTTCCGTGACTGAACTGACCCCATCGACTCTGGCCCTGCTCTTGACTGCACCTCCGTCCTTTTCGCAAGCCTGTACATTTAGACCCTCTTCTGCGCTCAGTCGTGCATGTGAGGAAGTGGGTCTTTGCCCACAAAAGCTTATGCTCCAGCCGCATAGTCTGGTTTGTGCATTGGCCTGCTAAACCCAGGGTTGTGAGTTCAATTCTTGAGGGGGCCATTTAGGGATCTGGGGCAAATATATTTAAAAAAAAAAAGCTGTCAGGGATGGTGACTGGTCCTGCCAAGAGGGCAGAGGACTGGACTTGATCTCTTGAGGTCCCTTCCACTTCTATGAGATGTGTGTCTGCATATATTAAATATCTTTTAAGCTATAAGGTACCACAGGATGTGTTGTTTTTGAAGATACAGACTAACTCGGCTGCCCCTCTGAGACTACACAGTGGCTTTTTTTGGAAGTGTCCTACTACATATTCAAATATGGGGAGGCCTCCCCAGAAGCCCCATGGAAAGTACTAAGGGGCTCCATGTGAGAGCATTAGAGAGCTGAGTGCTCCACATGAGGACGTATGGATAGGGTTGCCAGGTGTCTGGTATTTAGGCTCTCTGTCCAGTTAAATATATCAAAGAATACCAGACATAAATGTCCAGTATTTTTGCGGAGAACATCTGGCAACCCTAGCAGCTGGGGCCCCAGTGGACAGCACTACATGGCTCCATGCTCCTCCAGATGCCACTGCAGCTTCTGTTGCATCTGTACCCACCCGCTCCAGGCCACTGCCCAACACTAAGCCAGCGGCATCCTCCTGCCCCTAGTGACAGTCTCCAAGCAGCACCAGTTGGGCACCTCCACTGTGGGGCATGAAGGGAGCAGCCAGGCTCCCCTCCAGTCAGGGAGTGAGCAGAACTGTCAGTGGCAGGCACTTGTGGGCTGCTCTAGGAGGGCGGGGCTCCCTCCCTTCATGCCACTAGCCTGGTGGGGGGGGTGTCCCTGCTGTCAATATCAGTGCATGTTGCCCAGACCTGGCTCCTGTCCTGCATTGCTGCACTAGCACAAGGTGGACAGGTTTTGCCTCACTTCCCCCTGCAGCCCTTCCAGGCCACCAGCCGCTGCTCAGGCTCAGCTACACAGCAACTAGCTCCTCCCAGGAGTGCTGTGACATGCACTTCAGTGCCTTTCAGCAATCCTGCACCAGCAGTGGCAGATCAGCCCTGGGACTCCACAGAGAAATGAGTGGCCTTCTCTGCACTGTCACTGGAGAGCAGCGTTGGGGCATGAGGACTTGCCCCACTCTCTGGCAGGAGCACCAGGCAGAGTGGAAGAAGCCCCAGTGGCCAGACCCATCTCCCCCAACAGGAGTTCTGGGCAGGCAAGCCGCCATATTCTGACACCATTTCTGTGGCAGGGGTGTGGTGGGGACTTCCCCTCCAGCTGCTGGCTTCTGGTACTTTTGTGGAGGACATCTGGCAGCCCTACGTGTGGATGAGCTGCCACGTGACCCCTGGGCTGAGAGGACTGTGCAGCCTCCTGGGGCCTGTCACTTGCCCCCACTTGTGGACTGGGAAAGATGTAGAACTCGCTTTAGGTGCCCTCCCTGGGTCCTTTGAATGAGGAACCCTGGGAGATGTCCTGGGAGTAGGACCAGCTCCAAGGTCAGGAGCAGCTCCTGGCTGGTGGACATGGTCACCAGGCTGTCCTCGGCAGCATCAGCATTGGCATCCGCCACTCTGCCCTCCTGCAGACTGATGCTGGATGTGTCCTGGCCACACTTGATGATGGAGAGGAGACCAGGTCCCCTCCTAGAATGGCCTCAAGCTACTCATAGTAGTGGCAGGTTTGTGGTGCCACCCCAGAACATCTGTGCTGCTCCCTGAGCTTGTAGTAGGCCTGCTGCAGCTCCTTGGTCTTAAGCCAACACTGCTGAAGGGTCCTGGCATGCCCCTTGTTGGCCAAGCTGGCAGTACACATCTGCATTGAGCTTCATGGTGAAGTGAGCATGGAAATTGGTCTCCAATCCTCAAACTTTGATGAAGTATCAGATCTCCACACCAGTCCAGGTCAGGGCTCTTGTGCATTCTTGGACAGTGGCTGCTATGGGAGCTGCAGGAGTGCTGGCACCCACTGCAGGGCAAAGGGTGCACTGGGATCGCTTATGCCAGCCTTGGGTGGTAAAGTCTTGCACAGGGCCATCACGCTGGCCAGGTGCACCGAGCTCTTCTCTCCAGCAGGCCTTATGTAGTTCCACAGGAGGAGGGGAACACTGGAGATACCTGATGCTGACAGAGCGGTCAGGGCTACAGCTGTTAGAGGGGTCTGGAGGCCAATTATTCTGAATTAACAGCACAGTTTATTTCAAAATAACTGTTATTGCTATGGCTGTGGCTATGGTGCCTTTCCCTTTCAGAAGGGGCATGCAAATATGGCTGATCAGAAATGCAAATGAGGCACAGACTTATATATGTCATGCCTCATTTACACAGCCGCATGGGATCTAGAATCTGGAAGAGATGATTTTGCGAGCCAAAACAGCCGTGTAGACAAGGCTCATTCAAAAGGAAATCCTGCTTTCGAAAGCACCCTTCCTGCAAAAAGAGTTGTTACTATACAGGAATCAAGTCACTTATCAATGAAACACAGCTGCCTCTGCAGCGAAACATAGGGTTTGTCAAACCATGCACAGTAGCGATATGGAACAGTTTAGGACAGGAAGTAAAGAATACTACATCGAATGTTTGTCCTAGATTGACACATCAGTATAAAGTAACAGAGAAAGCCGTGCTAGTCTATATACCATCAAAACAAAAAAGCAGTCAAGTAGCACTTTAAAGACTAACAAAATAATTCATTAGGTGAGCTTTCGTGGGACAGACCCACTCCTTCAGACCATAGCCATACCAAAACAGACTCAATATTTAAGGTACAGAGAACCAAACACAATAATCAAGGTGGACAAATCAGAAAAAAAAATTATCAAGGTGAGCAAATCAGAGAGTAGAGGGGCAGAAGGGGGTGGGGGATTCACCAACAGCCATAGTCTATACTGCAGGAACACCAGTCCTGGAACTTTTCCTTGCAACAAAGCCCACTGCCAGCTTTGTCCACACATCTTTCCTGGAGATACCATCACTGGACCTAACCAGCTTATTCACAGAATCACAGGCACATTCTCATGTTCCTCAACTAATATCAAAAATGCCATCAAGTGCCAACAATGCCCAGATGCTTTGTATATTGGACAGACTTCAAACTCTCTTAGATAAAGAGTTAATGGGCACAAAACAGACATAAAAACACTCCTGATCCACAAACCTGTTAGTTGGCATTTTAATAGAGTTGGCCATTCTGTTAATGACTTAAGAGTCTGTGTGCTACTGAAGAGGAATTTTCACAACACTCTTGAAAGAGAGGCTGCTGAACTTTCTTTTATATTCAAATTTGACCCATTAACACATGGTTTGAACTGGGACGGGAATTTTCTGGGTCACTATAGGGTCTCATTTGCATACTTGGCTTAATCTAATTCTTGACTCCCCCCGTGCCCCTCTACTCTCTGATTTGCTCACCTTGATAATTGTTTTTTCTGATTTGTCCACCTTGATTATTGTTTTTGGTTCTCTGTGCCTTAAATATTGAGTCTGTTGTGGTATGGCTATGATCTGAAGAAGTGGGTCTGTCCCACAAAAGCTCACCTAATAAATTATTTTGTTAGTCTTTAAAGTGCTACTTGACTGCTTTTTTGTTTTGACAGTATAAAGTAAATATCTCACCACACAGCAACAGACTTGACTTGGCTTACTAATGTAATAGGAAACTGGATCAGAAGAATAATTATGATGTACAAGGCAGACTTAACACACACTCTTAGTTTAGCCATCAATGCTTATTGTGACCACTTCTCAAAATTAGCTTTATGAAGGAAGACAGCCAGGGAAACACAACAGTATACAGAGGCAGTTGTATACAGGAGGCAGACCGAATTGCCAGGCCTCTGGGCTAGATGGAAGTGGGTGTTTCCGCACTTCTGGAAGGGTAGGGTCTCAGGTGGAAATGGTGGAGCTAGGGGCAGCCAGCCGTTTGATGTTGCCCAGGGTTCTGATCGCAATTCACAGGGCCCAAGGCAGCTGCTCCCTTTAACCCCCTCCCTCACATGGGCAGGCCTGGTTGAAAAATGAGGAAAAATCCTATCAGCTATAAATATCAAAAGCAACATTTGGCAAGAGCTAGTAAAACACTTTAGCTGCGTCTACTAGCCGGCTATTTTGAAATAGCCGTGCCAACTTGGAAATAGCGCCCGCCGCGTCTACACGTGCCGAGCGCTATTTTGAAGTTGAAATCAACGTAAGGCGGCGAGACGTCGAAGTCGCTATCCTCATCAGGAGATGGAAATAGCGCCCTACTTCGACGTTGAATGTCGAAGTAGGGCACATGTAGACGATCCGCGTACCGCAACATCGAAATAGCGGGGTCCTCCATGGCGGCCATCAGCTGAGGGGTTGAGAGATGCTCTCTCTAGCCCCTGAGCTCTACGGTCGCCACGTGCAGCAGCCCCTTAAAGCTCCCCGCCCCCGTGTTCCTGTGCAGGAAGCTGAGAGTGCGTGCAGGCAGAAGCGCTGCCACGCGGTCAGCCCGCATGGACCTCAGCAGCCCCAGCCCGCACCCTGAACCTCATGGCAGCCAGCCAGCCCCCAAGCGCCCACAGGGCACCTCCCCCAAGGGGACCCAGGGCTCCCAGCCTGTCAGCCAGCCAGGGAAGAGGCAGCGGGGCCCCTCCTGGACGGAGGCCGAGATCCGGGATCTGCTGGGGCTTTGGGGCGAGGAGGAGGTGCTCCAGGTAATGGGGAGCAAGAGGTGGAATGCGGATGCATTCGCTCAGCTGGCCGAGGGCCTGGCTGCCTGGGGTCACCCTGTCCGCACCCCTGACCACATCAGGAGTAAGGTTAAGGAGCTGCGGCAGGGTTACGCCCGGGCCCGGGACGCGGCCAGCCGATCTGGGGCCGCTCCCGCCACTTGCCCCTTTTACCGGGAGCTCAGGGCCATCCTGGGCCCCCGGTACACCTCCTCCCCGCCGGCCACCCTTGACACCTCAGGCGACGAGCCCCAGCAGGCTCCGGAGATGGAGTCCGCCCCGGAGGCCAGCCCTGCACCTCAGGGGCCCCCCCAGGAGCCCACCCCTGGGACACTGGAGGAGGAGGAGGAGGAGTCCAAATCGCCTTCCCCTCCCGCAGCTCCAGCAGGGCATCCGCCCAATGGGTGTCCCCCGACAGTGGGAGCAGACCGTCAGGTATGTACCCCCCTGGTGCACACCCCTGGGGTTAAGGGGTGGGAACAAGAGACATGACCAGGGCCCTCCACACACCCAGAAGACCATGGCCCCAAGGACAGCAGTGGCATGTCTCTCAGAAGAGTCCATCAGCCCCTGCCCCCCAGCAGGACAGCACCATGCCCCATCCCTGGGGATGCGGGGAGTGGAACCTAGGGTCCCCCGGGGGTGGGGTGGACACCCATCAGCAGCAGCAGCAGCAGCAGCAGCATCTCCGGGGGACAGGGATGGGGAACCAGCAGCAAGGGCGGGGGGGACAAGGGCCACGGGTCAGGGCCCAGACTAACGGCTGTCTCCACTCTTCTTCCTCCCTCTGTTCCGCAGCTGCACCATCGGAGGGCCCGGAGAGCACCGGCACGACGTCTGTGGTCCCGGACAGCCCACTGGGGCCATCCCACCAGGCCAGCCCCTCGGTGGAGCACGGACCAGCCCCAGGACGAGCCTGACAGCGGCGGATCCATCCACGGGCATCCACGGACCCCCAGCTGCTCGCCACCCTCCGGCGTCAGCTGGAGGTGTCCGACTGGCGCCTGCAGGTGGAGGAGCAGCGGCTCGACCTCCAGGAGTGAGCTCTGGCCTGGCGCCAGGAGGCTTGGGGGGCCTTCATGCGCACTTTCCAGGACATCGCGTGGCACTTGGCCCCCCCTGCCACTCTGCCCGCCGCTCCACCCGCTGCTCCGCCTGCCATCTCTCCACCAGCAGCCGTCCTGGGACCTGCCACTGAGGGGGACCATGGGCCTCTGGACTCCGCCCGGCCCTATCTGCTGGTTCTCCCGGCCCCCACGCAGCCTCAACCGGGCCTCCGGCCGAGACGTGGCTCGCGCCCCCCAACACCAGGCGCAGGACAATAGGAGTGCGTGGCCGAGGACGTTGCCCCCCAAGGCCCCCTCCGTTGGCCTTATTCCCGCCATCTTTGTAAAGTTTTTGTTCTACCCGTTTTGTACCTGCCCCCCCACGTACATAGTTCCCCCCTTCTTCTTCTGTTAATAATTAATACAAGGTTGCAGGGTTTTGTTTAAAAAAAATTCCATTTTATTGCACAGAAGTGTTGGGGGGGGTGCTCTCGGGTTCTCTGTGGTGTGGGCGTGGGGGCAAGGAGTGTTGTGGAGGATGGGGGCGTGCAGTGGGTGGCTCACCCGCAGCTGGCCCTGCCAGCGTTCACCCCGCAGCCTGGTCAAAATGGGCCCGCAGGGCCTCCCAGACCCGGATCCCCTCAGGGTCGACCTGGCAACGGGGGGCAGCGGTTGGCTGGACGTCAGCCCTGCCAGCCTCCACAGCCCAGCCCTGGAAGAAGGCCTCTCCCTTGCTCTCCACCAGGCTGTGAAGTGCGCTGCACGCGCCCACAACCTGGGGGATGTTGGTGAGGCCTGCATCCAGGCGGGTGAGGAGACGCCTCCAGTGCCCTTTGAGGCAGCTGAAAGTGCGCTCAACCACCTGGCGCGCATGGTTCAAGCGCGTGTTGAACCGCTCCTGGCTGGCTGTGACATGGCCCATGTACGGGTGCATGAGCCAGGGCCGGAGGGGGTACGCCACATCTGCAACGAGGCAGAGGGGCATGGTGGTGTCCCCCACAGGGATCTCCTGCTGGGGGATGCAGGTCCCCGCCTTCAGCCGGAGGCATGGGCCCGAATTTCTGAACACCCAGGCGTCGTGGGTGCTGCCAGGCCAGCCAACATAAATGTCCAAGAGGCGGCCGCGGCTGTCCACCAAGGCCTGGAGGACCATGGAATGGTATCTCTTCCTATTAAGGAAGTGTCCTCCACTGTGCTCCGGGGCACGGATGGGGATATGGGTCCCATCCAGAGCCCCAAAGCAATTTGGGAAGCCCAGGCTGGCAAACCCCGCGATGGCAGCATCCAGGTCCCCAAGCCACATGAGCCCGTGGAGGAGCAGGGCATTGATTGCGCGGATGACCTGCAGGGGAAGGACATGAGAGAGCACCGGTGAGGGGTGTGCAGGGTGTGTCTGGCCCTCCCCGCAGGGCTCCCCCCCCCAGGCTCCCCCCCTCCCCCCAGGGCTCCCCCACCCCGGGACCTCTTACCTCCATGAGGACAGCCCCAACAGTGGCCTTGCCCACGCCGAACTGCTGCCCTACGGATCGGTAGCTGTCTGGAGTGGCCAGCTTCCAGACAGCGATGCCGACCCGTTTCTCTACAGTGAGGGCACGTCGCATGGGGGTGTCCTGCTGCCGTAAGGCAGGGGTGAGCCACTGGCAGAGCTCCAGGAATGTCTGCCGGCTCATTCGGAAGTTCTGGAGCCAGCGGTCGTTGTCCCACTCACTGAGCACCAGCCACTCCCACCAGTCCGTTTTCCTGGGGTATCTCCACAGCCGGCGGCGTGTGCGGCGGGGGCGGGCTGGGAGGGCATCAAGGTCTGGGGTTGCTTCCTCATCCCCTGGGGGCAGCTCATCTTCCTCAAATAAAAGATGGTCAGCTGCCTCCTGCATGGCACTGAGCAAGGCAGCCACTGGTCCTCCAGGGGCGGGTGTGTGGGCCTCTGGCTGCTGCTGCTGCTGCTGCTGCTGCTGGTCCATGGTGCTTCACAGCGTGTGTCCTTGTGGCTCTGCAGACCGCATGCTGTGCAGGCTGTGTGTGTCTGGGAGGGGCCCTTTAAGGGAGCGGCTTGCTGTTGTCCCGGAAGTGCTAGTCCGCCCTGTGACTCTGTCTGCAGCTGTTCCTGGCACCCTTATTTCGATTTGAGTCACTTTGGTGTGTAGACGCTCCCCTGCAGCGCCTATTTCGATGTAGTGCTATCCAATGTCGACGTTGAACGTCGACGGCACCAGCCCTGGAGGATCTGTGGACGCTATTCGTCGAAATAGTTTATTTCGATTTCGCTACATCGAAATAAGGTATGTCGATGTAGCATCCCAGTGTAGACATAGCTTTTCTTACATATGAAACTTGCTTCAGCTTCCTGACCACTGACATATTCAACAATATATAACTACCTTACTGCACTCTGGGTAAGTAATGACTACTGTTGTCTGACAATGAAAAAGACGCAATATTTAAATGCTTCTTACAAGCAACAAGCTACATGGAAAAGTACAAAAGTATAGTCTGCAGTGTTTACCATACTGCATAATGTTATCTATGTTGGGTCTTCATTGTGCAACATGCAGGCAGCTCCCAGGTATCACCATGGGATTTATCTGCAAGGAGTAGTTAGCACAATTGGACCTTAGGAATTTAATGACAGCAGTGACATTTATTTAAAAAAACCTTAAATGCTTCTGAAAATTAAACATATTTGCTTAAGCAACCACACCCTCTTTAAAAACATACTTACAGAAACATACTTTCATTGTTTGTTGGTATTACAAGGGACCTGTGTTCATACTTTTAGAAATACAGCTTTCAGCAAAGCCTAGAAATGGCAAATATTTTATATTTTGTCTGTCTTGATGGGTACTGATACTGAAAACTCAGGGGGAGTCAAAAGCAGCGATTGTGAGAATAGGAACTGCTCAGTCAAGTACAAATTTGCAGGTCAAGACCCCTTCAATAAGGCTGGAGAACTCACCAGTAACTTTTACGAGTGGAAATTTCACCTTCCTTTCCCCTATGTATTATTACGATTAAAAAAAAATCAATTGACAATGTGCTTGATTCTATACCAGATACAGAGCATGGAGAATCTCTGCCCCCAACAAGCCTGCAGACCAACCATAAAAAGATACAGTGTAGACAGGGTACACTGGGAAACCTACAAAAGAGCTGTTAATTGGGTATTTTTAAATATTATGGTTGTTGACTTGCTTCTTGGGGGCCATATGTGGACACAATTCAGTTTCCTGTAACTAGCAAAGGTAGTAACTGATTTTGTTGAGTAATCAGGCTCTTATCAGATAAG
This sequence comes from Carettochelys insculpta, assembly GCF_033958435.1. Classification (NCBI taxonomy): domain Eukaryota; kingdom Metazoa; phylum Chordata; order Testudines; family Carettochelyidae; genus Carettochelys; species Carettochelys insculpta. Next base: position 121,417,484 of record NC_134140.1, read on the forward strand.
AGCACTTTAGAATTGCAGTCATCACTGTCATCTTACCTTTTCCTCTTGCCAGCGTTCAGTTAACCTCTTCCTCGCTGAATGGTTGGTAAGAGGGACACTTTCCAAATGGGAATCAGGGAATTGGGTGCCTTGTTCCCTTAGACTCCTTTGAAAATCCCAGACATAAACATATGTCAACCAGCAAGATTATTTTAAATTTTGGGAATGTAGGAAGCATGAGAGTTAAGAATGGGAGGATGAGTTTGTCCAACACAGTATTTCATTAGGTAGTACTCAAGATAGTATACTTTTTTGTGGGGAGAAAAGTACCTGTTAAATACACCGTCTACTTTATATATAGAGAGAGAAACAGAGACAGAGAGACACACCATTATAATATTTTTAGATACATATTAAAGCTGAAATTTGCAATAGAACCTAAGACTCCTTCACCTAAATCCAACTGAAATTCAAGGAGAGTTGAGCATTTAAATCCCTTAGGTCACACGCTACCTAGGAATTTCAATCATATCACAAAACCTCTCTTTATGTATGTCTAAACATATATTTTATAACCATTGGCAGAGATCATGCAGAGAAAGTCATTTCACCAATATTAATAATACATTTTTGGCTTAATCAATGTTGTTTTTAGTTAGCTCAGTGTCTCTTCTACAAAGATAGGGACTTTAAAAAAGGAGTCAGAAGAGTCAGGCTTGGAGTCAAAGTGCAATCCCAATGTTTTTAAGTTGCAGTAAAAATAAGATACAGGGTTTGGTGGTCTCCATCAGCAAGAGCTAATAATGGAAGAGTATTTCAAGTAAGACAAGAAAAATGTTTTTAAATTGCTCTTGGTCACAATTTATGGTAGGCCAAACTTTTCATAAAACTTTAAGGCATTCAGGAACTTTTCCCGAAGTATCTCTTTATTGCTGTATCTGGGGAGCATCAAGATGCGATAGCAGGTACTGGCAATAGGATGAAAAAGATCTGGGTTTTCTTTTTTGGCATCTTCAATAGTGAATTCAAAACGTCTAATCCCTTCAGCGGGGATTCGATCTATTCCTGTCAGAAAAGCTGAGAGGAGGAAAAAAAGTTAACAAGATAGAGACAAGACGCGTTAAGATACTGGGGGTGGGGAGGCAGAGAATAGCAAAGTAAATATACATGTAATTGTATAAGCTACTGGTTTTGTGGTGTTTTTTGTTTTGCACTTAGTGTATTTGAATATTTTTAATCCTTTTACTTGCTAACTTTTAATAAGCATAATCCCTTTTCTTTTTAACTAAAGATATTTTTAAGTTGAAAAGGAAAAGGAAAAGCAAAAGGAAAAGCTAGGCTTTCTGTGTTTAAAAATTATGAGCCTGATACAGCAAACTTCTTGGATAAAGCTGGGACTACTTGAGTCAGTAAGTATCACTCAGTTAAGGCTCCTTAGATGCTGATGAAGACAGCCACCTCCTTTGTGCCCCTTCTTCTGAGCTACACCACAATTTCACCTAAAATTAGAAATTTAAATAGAAAAAGGACATAAAGGAGTTTTGGGAGGCATACTCAATTGCTGTCTTCATTACCCTGCACTGAGGTCATAGATCTCTTGAAATATTCTGGATAAAGCAATCACTAGATCTAGCAGAATTTTTATCCCATGGAGAAATTTTGATATTTATGATACCAAAAAAGTCCAAATTTCAAGACTTCTCATGGAATGGAAATTTCAAAAAAAAAAACAACCCACAAAACCAAATACAACCTGTCTTACCATTTCATCCAACATTTTCAATCAAAATTAAATGTTTCAGCACCCCCACATTTGAATCATTCCATTTTGTTTTGGTGCCCCAAATTAAAAAGTTTAATGTTGAACCAAGTCAGAATGAATCTGGGTCCCTCCCGAGTTGCATGACACCTCATGGAGTTGTAGTGCTGATGCCTTATGCCCCATTCTCATCTAGGGACAGGACTCCTTGGCTTGATTGCATCTCCCATGATGCATCACAGTCTCCCCACAGTGTGGTGCAGCATGGGAAATGCTGTCCAGCCAAGAAGCACTTCCCCATAGAAGAAAATGGGCCACGGGACAAATTCCATTATGCTCTAGGGCTGCTCAGATCAGCATAGTTTCAGATTAGTTCATCATTAAACATGTTGGTTCATTTTAAAAAACAATCAAAATGTTAATTTGGGTCTACCTGACCCTAAACATTTTGTTCAGATTTTTGAAGCAAATCAAAGAGCCAAATTTTCTATCAGCCAAATTTTCCATTTTCTGTTGGAAAAAAATATTTGATGGAAATCTGCACACCAGTTCTATCAACAGGTCAGTTAATCTTCCAAAGAGGGAGCTGGAGGTAAAGGCAGAAGTCTCTGCTCTAATGACTTAATTCGTACTTCTAACTTATTTCCAGCAGAACTACTTCATTTCTTGCTTTTGGCTATAGCTCATTATTCCATTATTATCTGATGTCATGTTTTGCCATTTACATGCTATTGAAGTCAGTGGGGCTACACTGAAGAATTAAGTAGCAGATAGTATTCCATTAAGACAAACTAAATATTTTCCTAAGGTAATTGCGAAGCTAATCAAATGCCTCATGCCTCATCTGCATTCTAGTTCACGACCTATAACTGCCACTGGATCTATATTAGCCTTAGCTGGAATAAAGTGGGGTAACCCATGATTCTACTATATCTTCTTTGTCCCTAACATCTCTAGGTAAGTCAGATGCATTGGGTCACAGTCCAAGAGAGGCGTAGGCAAACACAACTAAATTTGGCAGAGAAGGCTCTGGCATGGAAATGGCAAAAATGAGGACAAATGCAGAAAGCAATTTACAGCAAAATTTTACAATCAAACTTTTGTTTTTTTAAGTAAAGAGAATATTTAGTATGTTATTTAAAGTGCCTCTTTCATTACCAAGAAAATTCTTCTTCTTTTCCTCTGGGAGTTCATGAAACACAGCCCAAAAATTCTTGATGGTTTGATCAGACTTTTCATAATCTTTGTAGTTTGTATTCTGTCAAAGAGAATAAAATAGCCAACCCTAGTTAATCTAGAAATCTAAGAGTGGAAGGCACCTTGCAATGTCATCTAGTCCAGTCTCCTGAGTCCAGTTCCTCATTGCCTAGCACCTCATGTAATAAAACCTGGGGTAAAGTGCTACCAAATTACAATGAAAGTATTTACAGCTACACACCGTGGATACAAATGACTATACGAGGTATAGGGTAACATGTCCACTTCACAGCTTGAAGAGGGTAGGAGGAAAGGACTCAGATGAGATCTTGGGCACTGCTTTAAGCCCATCTCTAATTCTTCTCTTGCTTTTTTAAATCTTAAGAAACAGTGACAGGAAAACTGAAGGGCCTGTGGTCATATGGTGCAAATTTCAAACAAGAGAGTAACATATGCAACTTTCAGGATTTGTATTACAGCAATATCTAGAGACTGGGGCTCCATTATGCTGGATGTTATACACCCAGGGTAGCAGACAGACCTTGCTGGGCCCTGGGCAAGATGGAGAGGCTGGCATCAGGCCCCCAGAAGGGGCAGAGCTGGGGCTTAGCCTCCCCGACCCAACTCTTCAGTGATACTCAGTGCATGCTGGCCAGTATTCTAGCGGTTACTGAAAAGGCCCTGGCAACCACTGCTTTAGCACCAGAGGTGGGGAGCCCCAAGCCCTTTCAAATCACCAGGCCCTAGGACAGCTGCCCCCTTTGCCTTCACTTGTCAGCAGTCCTGTGTACATACACATAATCAGCAAAAGCAGCTCTCTTCTACTGCCTTATATTGAGTGCCAAAAGGGGTAGTGGGCATCATGTACCTCTCCAGATCACACTTCTTAGCTGCAGATCACTGAAAAGGAGACACCACCACAGCCCAAAAGAATTTAAAGGAATATCATCAACCTGTTTAGCCCCAAAATCACTTACAGACCCTAGGGACAATAAACTGGGTTACTGGTTTGAAGATAATTCTCACAAGACCCCTGAACCATCTGTTCTCTCATTCATGAGGTACATGCTCAACACAAGAACAAGGACACGGAATCTATAGTCAACAAATACAGCAGGTGCATGCTCTACTGGATAGCATTACCTCTTCTAGCAGCTCCCAATCATATTTTGTATGTCCACGGAAAACTGTCTGGAGCTCAATAGGAAGGAAGAGCTTCCACTTTTTAGCTGGACAGGCTCTTAAAAACCCATTCCTGAAATCACTGAATGAACTCTTTACCGACTCATTGAACACATAATTCACATATGAACTGACGTATTCTTTCCTGAAAAAGAGATCAACCAAATGCTATTCATGACTTGCTTTTACTGAAATAGACTGAGAGCCAACTTTAAAAGAGGGACACCTACAAAAGAGCATTCCCAAATGTTGTCTTAACCTAAAACTTGCAAGAAATGTGCACACAGAGTTCAACAGGATTATATATGTACATACACAGAAATGACTGTCTGTTCAGTCACCACCATGAGTGCATTTTCTGGGCAATTTTTATATCTGATATCCTCATTCTTATTACTTATATCATAGCAGTAACTAAGGACCTCAGAGTAAGACATTGTTGGTATTCTTTATCATGTGCTGTGTGCGCACCAATTTCCTGGTCCATATTCTGCTCTGTTTTATGGTGGTACAAGTCGAATCCACCTCGTCTGGGACTCTCAGCTCCAGCAACCTCCAGGGTCTTGTCAGACCCCAGATACTGCTGGACCAGAAGGCCTCTGTGGCAGAGGTTGCTGACAGCCACAAACAGAGCCAGTCCAGTGAAGCCTGGAGAAGCAGCAGAGCAGGGGGCCCATCTGGTGGGCTTGTGGCCCTCCGGGAGAGCGCAGAGGTCTGACCTCCCCTCGTCCAGCAAACTCCCTGATTCAGAACTAGTCAGATACACAGGATGTTGGACCAGGGAAGTCCTACCTGTATAGTAACTCCCATTGAAGTCAATGTAATTATTCTGGATTTACACAGACTTAACTCGCTTTGGTTCTTTTTATTTGTGATAGAACTATTTCACTGGAATTGTAGTTCTATACCACCCACTCACTTTGAATAAAATATATACATAGGGCTTTCAGATTCAGAGATTTAAAACCTGTCAGGATCATTTCTGCCCTCTGCATAATACAGGCCAAAGACTATCATCTTCCACTTATTGCTGCCTTGAGGCTATTTGTAATACATGGTAAGGTTTTTGAACTTTTACTTCCAACTATCTTTCAGTCCTATATAACAAACGATTTGCTCATGAGAAAAACCTTACAATTTAAAGGCAATATCTACGTAGCGTGGCTGGCTCAGCACCACTCCTGCACCCCAGACCTCTGGTCCACAGTCCCACAGATCTGGGTACCACAATATGAGTTCTGCTTGACTTTGCAGGGGTTTGGGCTTCTGTCTCTCAAGCAGATGGGCATTGCTGGGTAGGCACCCCCTGGTCTGCCTGGGCTGAGAGAAAAGTTCTTCCCAACCACCTGCTGACCTCTGACGTTACCTGGGGAGCCTAAATACTCCTTGTGGGAGCTCCTCACCTCTCCAGCTGTCTCTGGTAATGCTAGTTTTCTCTTTAACCACTCTCTGATTCTCTCCTTATCTGTGAAAAGCCCTTCACCACTCTCCAACCTCCTTTTCTGCTCTCTCCTCCTCCTCCCCTCTCACCCCTCCCAAAAGGATCTGTGACAGCCTGAAGAGAGGTCAGTGGTCCCTAACTGATTTACACCAGCCCCTTCTCTGCAAAGAGTAGCAAGGGACAGCTACTCCTCATTGTGCTGAAATAACGCTCTGCCAATTATTAAGGTATTTTCTGCTTTGTTTAGAGCTGCCCCTCACCCCTTCTAATCTAGATCTTAGGCCTGACCCTGCTACAATAGATAGAAAATCTAAACCCCTTCCAAGATAAATGAAAAGACGAGATGCTTAAGTAAAACAGTGAATGTACATATATCACATATAGGCTACGTCTACACGTGAAGCCAACATCGAAATAGGCTATTTCGATGAATAACGTCTACACGTCCTCCAGGGCTGGCAACGTCGATGTTCAACTTCGACGTTGCACGGCACCACATCGAAATAGGCGCTGCGAGGGTACGTCTACACGCCAAAGTAGCACACATCGAAATAAGGGTGCCAGGCACAGCCGCAGACAGGGTCACAGGGCGGACTCAACAGCAAGCCGCTCCCTTAAAGGGCCCCTCCCAGACACAGTTGCACTAAACAACACAAGATACACAGAGCCGACAACTGGTTGCAGACCCTGTGCCTGCAGCATGGATCCCCAGCTGCCGCAGCAGCAGGCAGAAGCCCTGGGTTAAGGGCTGCTGCCCACGGTGACCATAGAGCCCCGCAGGGGCTGGAGAGAGAGCATCTCTCAACCCCTCAGCTGATGGCCACCATGGAGGACCCAGCAATTTCGACGTTGCGGGATGCGGATCGTCTACACGGTCCCTACTTCGACGTTGAACGTCGAAGTAGGGCGCTATTCCGATCCCCTCATGAGGTTAGCGACTTCGATGTCTCGCCGCCTAACGTCGAAGTTAACTTCGAAATAGCGCCCGACGCGTGTGGCCGCGATGGGCGCTATTTCGAAGTTAGTGCCGCTACTTCGAAGTAGCGTGCACGTGTAAACACAGCTCTACACATATATGGAGAGGGAGATAATAGAGACAGACGAGTGAGAGGTTTAAAAGAACTACCTGTTATGCTTTGTGACTGGAATGTTTGCACCATTTTCTTTTAGCTCGACGGAAACTATTGATCCTCCTTGTTCCTTCATTATCTAAAACAGTCAAAGACAAAAAAAAATTGAATGCTGGTTTACACAGGCCAGTCTTACTCTTTACATACGGCCTGCTACTGCAAATGTTTACGAAGGTGAGGACTTATATGATCAGTTGCATTTAATTTCATTGGGGCTGCTCATGAATCAAGTTACTCTATGTGTAAGTATTTGCAGAGTTGGGCCCGCAATTAGGATGATAATGGCTTACTGTGAAATCCACCATCATATTCTCAAGGACGTCATCATAATCTTCATTCAGGATTTCCTGAAGAGCCCTGTCAGACAAGAAGGAATGTGTAAATAGATTCTAAATTTTGTTATTGCAGTTACAAAAGCTAAAGACAGAACAGGTAACAAGAAAACATTCTACAAATGTATTAGGAGGAAAACCAAGGACAGGGTAGGACCTTTATTCAGTGAAGAAGGAAAAAACAGTAACGGAAAATGTGGAACTGGCTGACTGCTTAATGCCTCCATTGTTTCATTTTTCATCAAGGAGATTGGTTGTGACTGGATGCCTAACAGTGAATGCTGGAGAAAATGGGGTAGGACCAGAAGTGAAAATAGGAAAATAACAAGTTAAAAATATTTGGACACGTTGGATGTCTTCAAGTCACCAAGACCTCACGAAATATAGTCTAGAACACTCGAGTTGTTTGAGGAGCTATCTGGGCCATTAGCTATCATTTCTGAAAAATCATGGAAGACAGGAGAGATTCCAGAAGACTGGGAAAGGCCAAATATAGTGACCATCTATAAAAGGAAATAAGAACCATCCAATAAACTGCAGACCAGTCAGATTAATTCTGTGCTGGGAAAGATAGCAAAGCATATAATTAAGCAATCCATTTGCAAACACCTGGAAGATAATAAGGTGCTAAAATAATAGTCAGCATGCATTTGTCAAAAACAAATTATGTTAAACCAACCTGATAGCTTTCCTTCACAGGATAACAAGCCTTATGAATAAGGCGGAAGCAGTCAATGTGATATACCTAGACTTTAGTAAAGCATTAGAGTCTCACATGACTTTATCAATAAATTAGGGAAATACACCTGGATGGGTTACTCTAAAGTGGGTACATAATTGGTTCCCACAAAGTAGTTATCAGTCATGTTGGAAGGGCATAACAAGTGGGATTCCACAGGGATTAATTATGGAACTGGTTAAATTCAGTATCTGTATCAACAGTTTAAATGATGGCATAGAGAGTACATTTATAAAGCTAGAGGATGATACCAAGATGGAAGGGATTGCAAGTACTTTGGAGGATAGAATTAGAATTCAGAATGATCTGGAGAAATGTCTGAGGTAGACAGGATGAAATTCAATAAGGACAAATGCAAAGTACTCCAGTTAGGAAGGAATAATCAGTTTCATCCATACAGAATGGGAAGTGACTGTTGAGAAAGGAGTATCACAGAAAGGGATATAGGGGTCATAGTGAACCACAAACAAAATATGGGTCAATTGTGTGACACTGTTGCAGAAAATAAAAAGCAAACATTCTGAGATGAGTTAACAGGAGTAATGTAAGCAAGAAAAGAGCAACCAAGTGATGAAAGTTCTAGAAAACATGAGGGAAGATTGAAAAAACTGGGTTTTAATTTGGAAAAAAGAATGAGAGTGGACATAACAAGCTTTCAGGTAAATTAAAGGGTGTTAAAAGTATGAGGAAGAATGATTATTCCTCTTAATCTGTGATTAGACAAGAAGCTGTAGTCTTAAATTGCAGCAAGGAAGGTTTAGGTTGGACATTAGGAAAAACTTCCTGTCAGGGTGGTTAAACACTGGAATACAATATCTAGGAAGGTTGTAGAATCTCCATCACTGGAGGTATTTATGAACAGATTAAACAAACATCTGCCAGAGATGATTGAAATGGTACTTGTCCTGCCATGAGTGCATGGGACTGGACTTGATGACCTCTCGAGGCCCATTCCAGTTCCAGTAGTCTACAATATCGGAAATCATTTCTTCAAAACCTAACACAACCAAAGCTTGTTTTCTCACATCTGACGTGATCACACAAATACTTCTATTATGCTAATCTTTTCACTTGGTTAAAATGCAATCACAATATAAATTTATAACCCACAAATCAGGGGACTTAGATGAGATGCATCTTTGTTTCAGCCAGTTCTTAATTATATCCATCAGAATTCTTAATTTCCCATTTCCATTGATGCAATTTTACCCCCCGCCCCGCCAATGTCCCTTTTTGGTGAAATCCTGGCCCCACTGAAGACAAATGGAATTTAACCACGAACTTCAATGGGCCAGGGTTTCACCCTTACAGTGCGTCTACACTGAAATCAAAGGTGTGACTGCAGCAAACATAGATGAACCTGAACTAGCTTTAGTCAAGTTACCATGAGTATCAGCAGCAGTGAAGCGCCAGCATAGAATCCTGGGCAGGCTTGTATAGCTTATGCTGAAGCTTTACTGCTACTGATGATACTCATGGTAACTCGATTAAAGCTGGCACAGGTTTGTCTAACGTGCTGCAATCTCATCTCTGGAGCATGTCCATATGCTAGAATAATTATATCAAAAGCAGCATGGTTCATTGAAGGCATATACCTGAATAATTGCATTTAGCTCTTTTTAGTAGTTTCTAAGCACCACAAATTAGACTCCCACAATTTTTATTTTATGGCAAAAGACTTGGGAAATTGTTTTATCATACCTTCCTTCTATAGGAGATAGCTCTTTTAAGTCTTCTAGAGTGGGTGGTACATCCAGCAACTTTTTGTACAGAGCTAGAGGGAAAGGAAAGGGAGCGATCTTCATGTTATGCAGTGCCATTCCAAACAGAGTGCCAATCAGGGAAAAGGTGTCTTTGCCTGCTGGTACCTAGTTTGGGTGGTTAAAAAAAAAATCCTTATTACTGATTTTGTTTATTATAGTAGGGAAGGTATGTGTCTAGTCAGGTTAAAGGCAGGGGCTGGGCATCCGGAGCTATGAATTGTATTTGTTGTTCTTTTGCTGCTGAATTCCTGGGCAAATCACATACACTCTCTTATAGCTATGTCTAACCTGAAGCTGGGATGTGTGATTGCAGCACATGTAGATATACCTGAGCTAAATTTGATCTAGTTTGACCAAAGCTGGCTTGAATACCAATAGCAGTGAAGCTGCAGCAACACAGATGACATTCACTCAAGTATATATATGCAAGGTCCTGGTCAGACAGTGATATTTTCTGCCATTGTGGCTTCACTGTGATTATTACTCAAGCTAGTATCAAAAGTAGCTCAGGTATATCTACGTGTTCTGCAATCACACCTTCTGACTGCAGTATAGACATAACCTATGACTAAACAGGGAAGTAATTGCATATATACAGACCCCTCCTCCCATACACGTTATTTAAAAGTGCAAGCAGTTTTGAGACCCAAAATATGAGTGGAAACTCCTTTAAAAGAGAATCTGGTCATCAATGGGACTCAGGAATTTCTCAAATGGAGGCGGTTCTTGGAGAAGTTTTTGGGTTTTGTTTTTAAGACAAGTTAAAACAAATAGTATCTTCACTCACCTGAGAGGGGAACCATATCAGCTTGGAATCCTCAACATTTCTGAATATCTGTTTTTCTGGACAACACAGTTCGTTTGTAATGACGGTGAAGAACTCCTGGGACAACCCTCCATCATCAAAACCTTTTTCTCCAAAGAACTCCACCTAAATAGCCCCCAAAAGACCCCAAAAATTCACTGTTCTCACATCTATACTGAAATAATCACTTACACAACTCTGCCTAGTACTAGACTCACCAACGAAGGGTCCTGTGGCACCTTATAGACTAACAGAAAAGTTTTGAGCATGAGCTTTCGTGAGCACAGACTCACTTCATCAGATGCTGGTCTTGGAAATCTGCAGGGCCGGTTATAAATAAGCCAGAGCAAGGGTGGGGATAACAAGGTTAGCTCAGTCAGCAAAGGTGAGGCTTACTACCAGCAGTTATCTGGAGGTGTGAACACCAAGGGAGGGGAAGTTGCTTTTGTATTTAGCCAGCCATTCACAGTCTTTGTTTAAGTCTGAGCTGAGGGCATTGAATTTGCAGATGAATTGTAGCTCAGAAATTTCTCTTTGGAGTCTGATCCTGAAATTTTTTTGCTGTAGGATAGCTACTTTTAAGTCTGCTACTGTGTGGCCTGGGAGATTGAAGTGCTCTCCTATGGGTTTTTGCATATTGCCATTTCTGATATCCGATTTCTGTGCGTTTATTCTTTTACATAGAGACCGTCCAGTTTGTCCAATGTATATAGCAGAGGGGCATTGCTGGCACATGATGGTATAAATTATATTGGTAGATGTGCAGCTGAATGAACCCACGATGGTGTGGCTGATCTGGTTAGGTCCTGTAATGGTGTTGCTGGTGTAGATATGTGGGCAGAGCTGGCAACGAGGTTTGTTGCATGGATGGGTCCCTGAGTTAAAGTGACTGTGGTGCGGTGTATAGTTACTGGTTAGGATTTGCTTCAGGTTGGCAGGTTGTCTGTGGGCAAGGACTGGTCTGCCTCCCAAGGCCTGTGAAAATGGGGGATCATTGTCCAGGATGGGTTGTAAATCCCTGATGATGCGCTGTAGAGGTTTTAGCTGAGGACTGTAGGTGATGGCTAGTGGTGTTCTGTTGGTTTCTCTCTTGGGCTTGTCCTGTAGTAAGAGGCTTCATGGCACATGTCTGGTTCTGTTGATCTGTTTTTCGACTTCCTCAGGTGGGTAATTCGACACCCTCAGCTCAGGCTTAAACAAAGACTGTGAATGGCTGGCTAAATACAAAATCAGCTTCCCTTCCCTGGTTGTTCACACCTCCAGATCAACTGCTGGTAGTAAGCCTCACCTTTGCTGACTGAGCTAACCTTGTTATCCCCACCCTTGTTCTGGCTTATTTATACCCCGCCCTGCAGATTTCCAAGACCAGCATCTGATGAAGTGAGTCTGTGCTCACGAAAGCTCATGCTCAAAACTTTTCTGTTAGTCTATAAGGTGCCACAGGACCCTTCGTTGCTGTTACAGATCCAGACTAAAACGGCTACCCCTCCGATACTTAGTACTAGACTGTTACTCAGTCCCTGAATCTGTTGGAAGCTCAATGCAGGCAAGGGGCAGGCTATGCATGTGAAATTGCACGACTGCAGCCTTCTTATGTAGAGGTGGGAATAACAAATTGAATACCCATAATGGTAGGCACCATTCATCATGAAAACTAGATCCATTCAGTGCATTTATCCTTGAATGATTAGTGTCTGCTATAGAGGACAGAAGATGTACAAGGAAGATGTAAAATGTGTAAGCAATAAGTCTCACCTTTGTACTTGCAGAAGCAAGCTTGAAAACATGAATACAAGGTCAAAACCAGAAAGCAGTTAAAGAATCCAAAATAGATTTGTGAAGATCTCACCTGCTATAAGTCAGTTTAATAATGGGGGGGGGACAAGTGATTTTTTTTAAAAGGAGTTTGGCGGTATGGGTTGTACCTCCCTGGTCCGGCACCCTCAAGCCCTGAGTGGTCCCGCATGTGGGAATTTGCTGGACCAGGGGAGGTCAAACATCGGGCCTCACCTAGGGGGATGACAGCCTGCTGTCTGAGCTCCCCTCCTGGCCCCTGCTCACTCCCTGCTCCCAGGCTGCGTGGGGTGCTCCACTCCCGGCGGGACTCCCCGCCCTGGGCTGCTCGGGGGAAGAGGGCCTCTGCTCCCAGCGGTGAGGGATGCCGCTGCATCGTGGGGAGCCCCGGGAAAGCGCTGACCAGTGACGACACTCGCGCTGGCTACAAGGAAAGCCAGCGGCGGCGCCATAAAGCCAAGCGCTGGCGCTATCGCCAGCAGCCCAAGAGGGGGCAGAGCGGTGCCAGGCCCGGCTAGGAGCCCTTCCTCCAGCACAGGAACTCGCGGCGCAGGCGCTCCCGTGAGTCAGCAGCGGGCCGGGCGGCGGCCATGCGAGGCTGGGGGAGCCGAAGGCTGGCCTCGGCGCTGCTGGGTGGACCGCCCCCGCGGGGTGGAGCAGGCGCGGCCGCGCTGAGGCGCTGCTCTGGCGGGCGGACGGGGCCGGGGCCGGGGCCGGGGCCGCGTGCGCCGTTCGATCGGGAGCTGCTGCAGTTCTTGGTCTGCCCACTGTCCAAGAAGCCGCTGAGGTGAGGCCCGCCCGCTTCCCTTCCCCACAGCTCCTCGGCCCGGCGGGTGGCGGCTGCTCCTCCCACCCCGCTGCCCCAAACACGTCGCACGCGTTTGGAACTCGGCCGTGTCCGCACAAGTGTCGCCCCCCCACCACGTGCGCTCACCGTGACCGCGTTCTGTGCGCTGAGCCGCGCTGTCCTGGGGTACCGCCTCTGACCGCTCAGAAAAGAGGCCACCCCCGCGAGGGAGTGTGTCCCTGTGACCTCTGCCAGCTCCCGTCCAGCCGCTACACCAGGTGCATGCGGGGCGGGGGGTAGAGACTGGTACAGATACGTCTCCTCCTTTATATGGTAACCCTACGCTGTCCTAATCAGAACCGCAGCCCAGTATTGCCCTTAACCCGGCACAAGACCTGGTTTTAAACTGAGCCCTATCCTGAATTTGAATGAGATGTGATCCCATCAGTCCCCCTGAGCTCTCCTTTGTTCAGCAGCTCTGCCTGGGGGCTTTGCCTACACTACAGCGACCCTTCCAAAGAGTAACAGAGAGGAAGCCATGCTAGTCTTTACACTATCAAAACAAAAAGCAGTCAAGTAGCACTTTAAAGACTAGCAAAATAGTTTATTAGGTGAGCTTTCGTTCTTTTCTGAAAAACTTCTTTTGAAAGAGTGCGTCCACACACAACAAAGCTCATCCAAAAAATGGATCCGCTCTTTCAATAAAAAGCATCCACCCAGCCCCCATTCTTTCAAAAGAACGGGCCAGGGATCGAAAAATCCAGTGCCATAAGGACTGCCCTTTCTAAAGAAGGGCCTGCAGAGTGTCTACATGTGCTTTTTTTCCCCCCCTCAAAATAAACTTTTGAAAGAAGGCGCTTTTCCTGATCCCAGAGTGGAAGAGAGCTTCCAGAAGAAGAGCTGCATTCTTTCGATTTCAGATCAAAAGAACGCATTTTGTGTGTGGATGCTCGGTGTGTTCTTTTGAAAAAGGGCTGGATTTTTTGAAAGTGCTTGCAAGTATAGATGCAGTCTAACTGAACTGTGTATTTGTTCTTGCAGGGAGGTGTGTTAAATGGAAGGGGGTTGTACATCACATGGACTTCTCTATGCCTTTTGGGGGTGGGGTGGACCTTTTTTCCAGGGGACAAAATAAAACCCTTCAATCCAACCTGCAAAGCTTGTTGTTCTGGAATAACGAGGCATTTAGCTCAAAATAGTAACTCCACCAAAATGAACAATTTTCACACACACCCCAATTTTGAAATCAACTTATTGTATACTAAGCAGAGGTAATTACTACTTAATTGGCCTAGAGGAAGGCATCCTGTCATTGCTCTTATTTCAAAATTGGGCTCTCCAGTGTGAATGCTCAATTTTCAAATGCTCTTGCAGTGTGAATGCTTTTTTTAGAAATAATGTATTTTGATGTTATAATGTCAAAATACATTATTTCTGAAAAATGCTGCAGTGTAGACATAGCCATGCACACACTCCCTCCATTTTTACCCATTTCCCTCCACAGGCATGGTACTTAGATCTACTATAATTAGTTGCAATACAGCAAAAGGTGGGACTAGATTGTAATCTTTCAGGTTCATGACTGGGAAGCATGCTCTGCAGAAGTTTCATTCTGCCATAATTTCTATTTATATCTTCTCCACTGCAGATACAGCCACAATAAAGTACCATGTGAATACATAATTGTGAAATACAGTAGAATTAAACAGTTCCCAACTGCATGGATCTAGGGTGCCTAAGTACTTGAGTTTTCATTTTCATAACTTAAATGTTACATATTTTGTTACGAAGAGGGTCATATCCTGCCCCAATTCTACATAGCATTTTTGAAGGGACAATTTCCTTCTTTGACAGTGTGTCCTGGTTACTTTCTGTTAGGATAGTTCTCACAGTTTCTAGCAACATACTTATGTACAGATGTTCATTTTAGTTGTCTTTCCACCCTCTTCAGACAAAAATGTTGCTTTTTTTTCCCTTACACTATTTGATCAGGTATGAAGAATCCACCAATGAACTAATTAACGAAGAGCTGGGCATTGCATATCCCATCATTGATGGTATTCCTAATATGATCCCTCAGGCTGCAAGGATGATTGCCAGAAAGGCTGAGGATGAAGAATCGAAGCAAACCTAGATAGCTGTTGTCATTTAAAAGCAAAACCTGAAGACTAACCTACATCCACAGTAACAAGGGAAGAAAAATGTTCCTGTCTTTGCCTACACTAACTGTACTTGTTCCACTATTGTCTTTAGCTGGTCTGTTTTATTCAGCCAGCGTGGATGAAAACTTCCCAGCGGGTTGCACCAGCACAACCAGCTTGTGTTTCTACAGTCTGCTTCTTCCTGTTACCATACCAGTCTATGTATTCTTTCACCTTTGGACCTGGATGGGTATTAAACTTTTTAGACACAATTAATAAGACAAAAGCTTAGAAGGCACTGCAAAAGTAGACTTGCCAACCTTGTGGCTGCTCAAGTGGAGCAGTTTATCTACCCTAATGTTCCATGCAATTTCTGTAGTCTCCAACTCAAAACTAGCATTTGTGGTAGTCTTTATTAATTCTCACAATGGCACCTGAAAATGTAGGTTCTTCCATATTAGTGTTCAATCAAAATGGATGGCTATGTTGTAAGGATACAACACAAGCATGTCAGAGGTGCGGTCTCTTTGCTAAAAATAAATTTTGTGCTCTGAGATTAATTATTTTACATAGGTGGTTATGGTGAGTTTCACTATGCCTCTTCAAATGATCAGCACTGTCATTCTATATTCCCCTGCCTGATGTGAACTGATGTTTGCAGTGGCATGCATTTGTATTACTGTGCTATGGAAATAGAGTATAATAAACCAAACTTGTATCTGAATGTGCTCTGCATATTCTGTATTAAGAGCTCTTCAGTCAGTATTGCAATGTGACCCCGTTTTAGATGGCATCCATTTAGGCACCTGGGGTGCTGTAGGTTTTATTTTAGATGGGGAAAGTGAAAAGTAATTGCTCTAGTCCAATTACAGGGGGAATCAAGACAGATCATTTGTTATGATTGAAATAGGCATTATTACCAGGATAGGAGAGCTGGCCCAGCTCCTGGAACCTGTGCCAACTGCCAGCCTGTGCCTGTGCCCTCCCCGCTGGGAATACCAATGGTGCAGCCTCTTGCCAGATCTGTGATATCTTGGGAAATGAAGTAAGTGAGCAGAGCTGAGAATCAGGCTCATTAAAGTACCCACCAGTTGTTGTTAGGTGACTCTTAGATATCGGTGAGAACCCAAGTCTTTATCTACATGGTGGGGTAATGCATGGTACAGTGCCGGAGTCTTTTATAAATTGCAGCAACATGTTATGCATTAATTGGCCTGGTTACACCCCAGTAGTGTACTGTTTGAAACTATGACTAGGTCCACACTGGCCGCAGAAGATCAAATGCTTAGGAACTCCTTGCGAGCCGCAAGCATTAAGGAATGTTGGCGGGAGGAGTGCGCCCATCAACATTCTGCGGTGAGGAAAGGGACCAATGTTGACAGCAGCAAAATTAATTTTAGGTACACAATTGGTGTACCTAAAATTGCATGGCAGCCATTTGACATTCCTGGTAAGTGTAGATGTGGCTATCTTAAAGTGCACTACGGAATCATTAGTGGGCAAAAGCAGAATCTACGGCCATGGTGTCCAACCAGTTAGCTGTTAGCCACTAGCCACTATTTGGCCAGTTGAATATGGCTAATTGGCTTGAACAATAAATAAATTTTCAGAATCAAGTGGCTCGTTCACTACTGCAGTTGCCACTATAGTGGCTACTGCTTCAGAACTGGTTGGACACAACGGGTCTACAGGGAGCAATTAACACCCAATGCATTTGTATGCATTAGAAATCACAGCCCTGTATAGTGTATATAGCCTTTAGACAACTAGTGCCAGTTATCTTTAAATAGGACAGAGAAAGATGTTGAGAGAGAGAATGATAGTAGCAAAAGTGACATCTATACATAAGTTAGAACACCCATGGACAAATTGTCATTATGCATACCATTGCCACCTTGACATAAAATGCAAGAGGTTATGGGAGAAGCAGAAGAGTGTCCCTAAATAACCTTTAATCTTACATTGGAAATATGCTTTTATTTATAGCTTAGTAACAAATACGCCCATGTTAAAATTGAAAAACAGTATCTCTGTGTTGGATACTTATCTGGGTACTGAGATGTAGATGTGATCCTGCAAAGTGCAGCTCTGAGCCTGAGATTCTGGGTGGTCCCATATATAGGGACTGGTTAACATTGGATGGGGCTTCTTCTAATGAGATGGCGGGGAAATTTGCACCAAGATGGATTCAGTAATCTGTGGCTCATGTTGGTAATTTACGGCTATGATCCTAAGTAAGCCGGTGCTACTTGTACAGGTTAACAGAACACACAGCAATAAATCAAAGAATGCAAGTCTAGCAGATTCAGTCTAGGCTACTTCCCTTCCTGTCATATCTATCTCTGGGAAACAAGCTCCTGACCCTTTGGATATAGGCCATGATGACTGCAAGCCTTGACATCACCCCACACTATGAGGAAAAGAGAAGAAGTTGGTAGATGATTTACCTAATTTTTACAGAGCTCGTATTTAATTAATTGATAGTTTAGATACATTAATTTATATAAACAGCAACCAAACTGCACGTAAATAGTCTTAAAGACTTTTACTTAATGAGAAATCAACAGCACAGCAGTAAGATGCTCTGTGGAAAAGCAACTAGGAATAATGTAGGAGACCAGACAGTATTTTTGAGGTGTTTCTTAAAAGCGAAGCTACAAGCAGGGCCTTTGATGCTGTAAGGAATGGCATAAGCAGCAGTGCCCCTGCATGTTCACAATGCTGTGGTAGATGCAGGGTGGGAACCATTGGTGGTTTGGCAGGAAAGAAAGACCACCACCAAAATGAAAAAAAAAAAAAAACAGGTAAAAGTTGTTGCATTTGTTGTCTCATGGCACCTGCGCACTCCAGTCCAGTGTTTCTCAACCTTCTGTTATAAAGTACCCCTTTTTCAAGAAAAAAATATGTAAGTACCCATGGACTTCTCTCATGTACCCCTGAGGATACGGTTATGAAACATTGTCCTAAGGTAATCTGAGGTCTTGAAACAAGCGCCAGTCGATATTTCCAGATTTCTGTACCCTTTTTGGGAGTCCGATTTGCTTTGTATACCACTAAATTGCACCTCACCTAAAGCAACTTACAAAAATGTGCAGCAATATCATGGAAAACTACAACTGAAAACTTGCTGACATATCATCTTATTATCAAATACATGAATTGGAACAGAAATATTGTATTTACATTTTAGCATAAGGCACATGAAGCAGTAGAAACAATTCATTGTCTGAGTGAACATTTAGATTGTATTGATTTTACTAGTGTTTTTTATGTACCCTGTTGTAAAACTAGGCAAATATCTAGATGAGTTGATGTGCCCCCGGGAAGACCTCAGTGTAACCCCAAGGGTACTTGTACCGCTGGTTGAGAAACACTGCTCTGGTGTATAGTGCTGATAATACAAGTTTGGAAAATAGAAGTCTACGTGACCCTATGATCCTTTCAATGAGATCTATGCAGACGGATCCTGATCTTGTGCCTGTGCAGAGCTCTATTAAAGTGCACTACCAAGCTTTCCTTCCACGTCAGGACATTAATTCACTCATCCATTTAATTGGTTTTTTTTTCAGTGTAGATGCTGCCAGACCAATAGAAATGGAAACTGAGCATTCTTTTTTTAGATACATGAGTTTACAATAGAGGCAGCAGGAATGACATTGTGCCACTTTTGTATCTTGTCTGTGGTGTGTGGGGACTATCTCTAACAGTGACAATAGCAGTTAGAACTGACTTGCCCACTAGTAGCACTTTAAAGACTAGCAAAATAATTTATTAGGTGAGCTTTCATGGGACAGACCCACTTCTTCAGACCACAGCCATACCAGAACAGACTCAATATTTAAGGCACAGAGAGCCAAAAACAGTAATCAGGGAGGACAAATCAGAAAAAAAATTATCAAGGTGAGCAAATCAGAGAATAGAGGGGTTGCGGGGGGAAGGTCAAGAATTAGATTAAGCCAAGTATGCAAATGAGCCCCTATAGTGACTCAAAAAATTCCCATCCCGGTTCAAACCACGTGTTAATGCGCCGAATTTGAATATAAAAGACAGCTCAGCTGTTTCCCTTTGAATAGTGGTGCGAAAATTTTTCTTCAGTAACACACAAACTCTTAAGTCATTAACAGAATGGCCCACTCCATTAAAATGCCAAGATGCTTTGTACATTGGACAGACTTCTAACTCCCTTAGACAAAGGGTTAACGGGCACGAAACAGACATCAAAACACTCCAGATCCACAAACCAGTTAGTCAACATTTTAATGTTTTTTGTTCTCTGTGCCTTAAATATTGAGTCTGTTCTGGTATGGCTATGGTCTGAAGAAGTGGGTCTGTCCCACAAAAGCTCACCTAATAAATTATTTTGCTAGTCTGTGAAGTGCTACTTGACTGCTTTTTGTTTTGATAGTATATAGACTAGCACGGCTCCCTCTCTGTTACTTGCCCACTAGTGTTAGTCATGGAGATGTCTTGTTTTACATCTGTTTGCCTGGCCATCACTTACATATAGCAGATTATCCAAGTGGTAGTCTACACAAGGAGGTGACCAAGCACTGAAAGCACTCCATTAGGAACTGCTAATAATATGAGTTGCAAAATAGAAGCCTATATCACTCTATCGTGAGATCTCTGCAGGTTGCCCATTACCACTTCTCTTAGCCAGCCAGTCATCCACACCCCCCAAAGGTCTTTCATAATAAATTAAACTACCTACTGTTCATTGGGTATTTGTATTAGCCATTTGGTTTAATCAACAAAGCCTAATTGCCAAGTGTGCCAAGAATGAAACTTTCACTCTCAGGATTTAATTCTACTCCACATGGAGCAGTGGCGTCCAATGGGACTTCAACGATTGCCACACTGGTGGTTGTCATCCTTCCAAATTCATCACAACCCCCCTCCCCGATCTAAAGAACTGCCCTCCCCAGAGCCGGGCACTCCTAGTCCCCCCCAAAAATACCCCCCCCTCACCCATAGCCCAGTACCCCCAATTCCCCCTTCTAAATCAATGCCAGCAACTCACCAGGGCTGCCACTGAGGCACCCGAGCCAACCGGGGCAGTGGGAATGGCTGCCGCCAGAGCCGCCCACCACAGCTAGAGCAGCCGGAGCCACTGTACCTGCTGGAGCAGCCGCCACAATTGTAGCTACTAACCCCACCAGGGCCAGAGCCACTGCTGCCATGCTCTTCTCCCACTAAGCAGTGTGGCATGTGCATGACACAACCAGACTGCACTCCCCACGTGTGGCTCTAGGAGGCACTGCATTTAAAGGTGCCAAAAGCCACATGTGGCTCTAGAGTCAGAATCACCATACCACAATGTCCTGTTCACCTTATGTGGTGAATGGCAAACATATTGGACGCTATACACATAGAGCATGCTTTTAAGTAACTTCTGCAAAATATCTCCCACCATGTTATATTTAACTGTATTTTAAAAAGTCTGTTAAATGCTCAAAAGATTTCCCAGGTGGTTATTAGCTACAAAAAAATGAGAAGTTTTCCAGAGCAATATACTCCGAGCTAACGAAATAACCAAGATTGATTACTTACTTGCAAAAAGTTCTTGAATGTTTCAGCTGGTGTGTTCCTTAAAATCTGCCAAGTATCATACACGACATGTTCTCTTCTAATTCTCAGAAAACAACGTTTGAAACTATTTTGCTACAAAATACAATAGACAACATGTTACAAGCTTTACATTCATTTTAAAACAATTGTTAAAAAAAACTAATTGATTTTGGCAATACTTACGTTACGTATCTGGCACAGAATTTGGCGGTCAATGTTGTAAATCACAATCTTATCTTGCATGTCAAAGATGCAAGGGTATGCAGTCAGTTTCAACAAAGCCTTCTGAAACAACAAAGTTGCATTTTCAATGAGGAAGGAAAATGTATTTTAAAAGTCTTTTTGTCATCAGGAATCACCATCATAAAGATAAACTGGATTGTCAGTTCTTCCTCTGTCCTTTGTCAGAGTCACATTATACACATTAAGACCATATTTTTAAAAGTACATGCAAAAGTGAAATTCTCCATTTGTATGGTAAACTACCCAAATACAGTTTCTGTTTCCCACTGTGAATACCTCAATTCCTAAAGCCTAATATTTTGTTTCCTTATTCACCATGCACAGCACCTCATTACAGAAGTTGTCCCCTTGAAATCAGAATCAGGCCTTTAGCATTTTGTATGCATAAATGTAAAGCTTTCATGTGCAAAGTCTTAAAGCTGCTTTGAAAATTTGGCCTCAGGGATTACAATTACAGCAATGAGCATTCCCAGAAAGCTTATAAAAGTTCAGTATACTTTCTTCAAAATCTATTGAATTTTGGCAGATGTTTTCACCTCCATAATTCTGTTTGTCACAGGTTTTAAATTGCAATGCTAGTTATTATTAAAGGCATATGGGTGAATATTCAGAATTGATATATTACCTAACTAAACGGGATAGTGAGCATAGGTTATAAACACAACACTTGCTAGATACTTGTGGATTTCATCTAAATTGCAAAATCTGAAAATATCACCACAGTCTTTGAGAATGGACAATTTTTTGAATGAGTTTGCAGCAAAATGTGTGAGACGTGGGTGATAACAAAAGATTCGAAAAGAAGAATATTATTGGCGTTCGAAAGGAGTTGTTATAGAAAGATTCTGAGAATAGGAGGGATGCAGGTCATCAATGAGGAATTCTATGGGAAGATACAGCCGAAATAAAACCTGCTGCAGAAGGTTATAAAACGGAAGCTACAGCTATTCGGACATATTTGCAGAATGAACGACAAACAAAAAATCAAGACCCTAGTATTCAGCATAATGGACGGTTTAAATAAGAGAGGCAGACCCCACAGAGAATGGATAGATGATATGGTAGATTGGTGTGGAGCTTATCTACAGAAACTAAGCTGCTCCGCACTGGACAGGGAAAGGTGGAAGGAAATAGTAAGAGAGGCATCAGACACCAACAGGCGCTAAGCCCACAGTTATTGTTGATGACGATGATGATGAAATGTGTGAGTATCTCCTGGTATGGAGATACTTGAATGGGTTGAGAACTGAGCCCCTCACCATACCTTATATGCCTACTCAAATATTTCTTTGTTAAGTCACTGCAGGAGGTTTCAATCGCATACTTTCAAAATTACTTTGAACACCACAGACGTCTTCTTCAGGGCTGTGGAGCTCAAAAGTAGTGATTTCTTTAAATCTCAAATTATACAGTAAACCCTCGAGTTACATGGGGGTTGTGTTCCTGCAACCCCTGTGTAACTTAAATTTTCATGCAAATCAATGGGAGACGGCTCCCCTGGACTTGCAGGAGCCGGAAGCCCGGGGGCAGCCTGGTTCCCGTGTCCCTGCTGCTTATAGGACCCAGGAAACTGACCAGCCCTGCATGAAAATTTGAGGTGGGACTCAGGCCAGCTAAACCAAAATTGAAACCCAAACCCAGCTTCAATTCTGGTGGGTTCTGCATTCCAAACAAGTACTCACTCTTTGTTCCTTATAACTGAATTTCACTCAGAACCATCTTTTCTAACTCTCTGGGATTTTGTGGGGGTGACTGTGCATTCCTGTAAAGTTCATGAAGACAACAAGAAGTAGATTTTAATACTAGAGTACAAAGGTCAGTTTCTAACTGGATGTGAAAAATAGTTTACTGTTTCCATATGCTGTGATGTCAGGTTTTTGTCCCACTGCTCTGGAGTCTAATAAAAGAAAATAGGATTTTTAATATTTTAATTAATACTTCAGATACTGCAAAGCACTCTCCAAAAATGAGTTATGTACTAGTAATGTGAACATCTCATCTGGAACAAGGAGTGATCATTGCACAAATTTAGAAAAATGATTCATCATTATTATTGGTACCTGTTACAAAATATTCAAAAATAGCTATTATTATACAAAACAGTTTAATTAAAGATGACACATCAAAAAGAAAATCTGATTACTAGATTCTATATTGAACAGGGCAAAACATCAGCCTGTATGTTATTTAGGGTTTGCTTTGGTATTATTTCTACTTTCTTCTCTCCTGCTCCCTCTCTTACCTTATTAATTTCATTATGCTTCATAATACAGGGTTTGTAATTTTACTGCAATTGCAGTGTAATTACACTGCTGCTTTTTAATAACTAATAAAAACAGAAAGTAAACCACATGACTGAACTGCTTATCTAAAAGAATCACTGTGATGTGATTATAGTCACTGGATTATAAGTGTAACCATTAGATCTTATTTAAGGAGACAGTCTTCTCATTTCCTTAAGAAGTAGATCATCCCCAGTGGAGAATGGTAATCCACGATGGGGTGGCACAATTTGAGAGGCCCTGCCACAGTGCAGATAAGAGGCAGAGAAGGAAAAAAGAGCATCAAAAACTGCCCCACGCCCCTCCAACAGCTACTAAAGCCTGCCTCTTATTTGATAAGATCTGCAGCTCCAGAATTGGGCTGATCAGCCATCAACAGACTCACAAATAGGGTGACATGAAGGTGTCCTACTCGTTAGTGAGTGACCACCAAGAATTGAAGACAAATTCAAGGAGAAAAACTACAGTAAGGTCCATTGTCCACATGATGTTAGGCAATAACTGGAAGATTTTATTGAGAATACATTTGGAGTCCAAAAAGAGCAGACGAATATTCCAGTATTCCTCCCCTCTATCTCCCCTTAATTTAGATATCAGCAAGTCTGATTTTCATGATTATTTAAATGATAGGGTATTTTGACTTCTATGAGTCATTGCTAGAAGATAAAACAGATTTGTTCATTGCTAAAAAAATGTAAGAACATAATAATACTCTTACTGGGTCCAACTAATTGTCCATCTATCCCAGTCATGCTGGATGCTTCAGAGGGAATGAACAAAACTGGACCAACTGAGCCGTCCCCTGTGGTCCATTCCCAGCTTCTAGAAATTAGAGGCTTATGATATCCAAATTATGGAGTTGCATCTTTGACGATATTGGCTAACAGCCACTGATGGTCAATCATCCATAAACTTATCTAAATCTTTTTTGAACCCTGTTATCATTTTGGCCCTCACAACATCCCCTGGCAATGAGTTTCACAGGCTAACTGTTCACTGTGTGAAGTAGTCCTTCCTTTTTTGTTTTAAATTTGCTGTCTATTAACTGGGAGACCCCTGCTTTGTTGTGTTATATTAAGGGGTAAATAATACTTCCTTATCCACCTCGTCCACAACAGTCATGACTTTATAGACTGTTATTATATCTCCCCACTCCCTTTGACATCTCTTCTTGAACCTGAAATATCTCAGTCTTTTTAATCTCTCCTCACATGAAAGGTGTTCCATCCTCCTAATTATTTTTGTTGTATTTCTCTATACCTTTTTCAATTCCAATATTAACAAGAAGTCTTGTGGCACCTTATAGACTAACAGATATTTTGGAGCGTAAGCTTTCGTGGGCAAAGACCTGCTTCATCAGATGCATGGGGGGGGCGGGTTTCAGAGGGGTATTTAAAGAGTGGGGTCCCAGTAAAAGGGAGGGCCAGAGCTGACAAGTCTATTCAGCAAGGTGGAAATGGCCCAGTATCAATAGTACTTATCAAAAGAGGAAAAACAAGTCAGATCAGACAGGGGGATGTGAGCCTTTGTCAGAATCTAATGGGGAGATATTAACACCCAGGGCAGAGAAGCTGCCTTTGTAAGCAGCGAGCCACTCCCAGTTCCTGTTTAATCCTTGGTTAATGGAGTCAAATTTGCAAATAAATTGCAGCTCAGAGGTGTCTCTCTCTCCATTTGATCTTTGAAATTTCTTTGTTTCAGGACTGTCACCCTTAAATCTGCCACTGAGTGTCCAGGGAGATTGAAGTGTTCTCCCACAGGCTTCTGTACATTACCCTTCCTGGTGTCTGATTTACAAGGCTTCTCCAGCGCATCATCAGTGAGCTGCAACCCATCCTGAACAATGATTTTTCACTCTCACAGACCTTGGGAGGCAGGCCTGTCCTCACCTACAGACAGCCTGCCAACCTTAAACAAATCCTCACCAGCCACTACAAATCACAAACCAGTGACTCTAGGCCTGGAACCAGCCCTTGCAACGGTCCTCGCTGCCAACTCTGCTCGCTTATCTACACCAGTGACATCATCACAGGACCTAACATCAACCATACCATCAGGGGCTACTTTACCTGCACATCTACTAATATAATATATGCCATCATGAGCCAGCAATGCCCCACTGCAATTTACATTGGCCAAACTGGACAGTCTCTCTGTAAAAGAATAAATGGACATAAATCAGACATCAGGAACGGTAATGTACAGAAGCCTGTGGGGGAACACTTCAATCTCCTGGGACACACAATGGCAGATTTAAGGGTGACAGTCCTGAAACAAAGAAATTTCAAAAATCAAATGGAGAGAGAAATCTCTGAGCTGCAATTTATTTGCAAATTTGACTCCATTAACCAAGGATTAAACAGAGACTGGGAGTGGCTCGCAGCTTACAAAGGCAGCTTCTCTGCCATGGGTGTTAATATCTCCCCATTAGGCTCTGACAAAGGTTCACATCCCCCTGTCTGATCTGACTTGTTTTTATCTCTTTAGAGTATTGATACTGGGCCATTTCAACCTTGCTGAATAGACCTTGTCAGCTCTGGTCCTTTTACTGGGACCCCACTCTTTAAAAACCCCTCTGAAATCCACCCCCCCAACTCATGCATCTGATGAAGCGGGTCTTTGCACACGAAAGCTTATGCCCCAAAATATCTGTTAAGTCTATAAGGTGCCACAAGACTTCTTGTTGGTCTTGAAGCTACAGACTAACACGGCTACCTCTCTGATACTCAATTCCAATATGTATTTTTTGAGATGTGATGACCAGAACTGCATACAGAATTCAAGCCATAAGTGAACCATGGATTCATATACATAAGCATGGCCATACTGGGTCAGATCAAAAGTTCCTCTAGCTCAGTATCCTGTCTTCTAACCATGGCCAGTCCCTCGTGTCCCAGAAAGAATGAACAAACACTTAACTATCAAGCAATCCCTCCGCTGTCACCCACTTCTAGCTTCTGACAATCAGATGCTTGGGACGCCATCCCGGCCCATCCTGTCTGCAGGACCATTTATGAATAGGTTAAACAGCACTGATCCTAGTACACATAACTATTTACCTCTCTCCATTCTGAAAACTGACCAGTTATTCCTACCTTTCCCCCTCTATTTTTAAACCAGTTACTGATCCAGGAGAGAACCTTCCCTCTTATCCCAAGATTGCTTACATTGATTAAAAACCTTTGGTGGAGGACCTTGTTGAAGACTTTTTGAAAGTCCACATGCAAAGTACAGATCCACATTCTTGTTGATCCCCTAAAAGAATTCCAGTAGATTGGTGAAGCATTGGTGGTATATATTTAATTTGAGCCTCTCTTATGGTGTTTTTAAAACTTTTCCATGAAACTTGAAGTTATCTCACTCTTGTGACTGTACCTGTGTTGGTCAGTTTCCCAGGTCCTGCAAGCAGGGAGTGCTGGGAACCAAGCAGCAGCCTCCCACCACTGGCGGGAGCCAGGCGTGGCTTCTCCCCAGCTCACCCAGCTGGGGAAAGCTGGGGAGAAGCCACACCACCGCAGCTGTCTGCCCTCCTCACCTCTTCCAGCTGGGGGAGTCGGGCAGGCAGACAGCTGCTGCAGCGCAGTTTCTTCCAGATGGGAGAAACCGCACTGCAGTGGGTCTCTGCCTGCCAGGGTCCCCCAGCTTGGGAAACCTGGGCGGGGCAGAGAGCCATGCTGGCGGAGCTTCTTCCCCCGCTTCCCCCAGTTGGGCGTCTGGAGCGCTTTCAATTTGCACTTAACTCTCACTAATGCGAGTTAAGTGCAAATTGAAATCGTGCATACTGGGGGATTACTGTATCTCTGTTTCTAATGATTGAATCTCCCATCACTGTTAGCCCTCTCTTCCTAATAACTGAGATTTCTTCTCCTGGAGACATATCCTCAGTGCAAGAGGACACCACAACATCATCTGTATGGAGGGTCAAAACTATGGAATTGTTTCCCTTTGCTCCAGTTTGATGTTCTCCTTCCCCAAGACTTTCACCCTCCTCAACAGCACTGAAACCATCAGACTGGTATGTGGGACCAGTCTACACTGTCCTGGAATGTCTTATCTATGTCCCTCTCTGTCTCCCTGAGTTCCTCTAGTTCAGCCACTCTGGTCCAGAGCTCACACTCAATTAAACTGAGAGGATGAATACTCTGTCCCCCTCCTTAACAGTTAATGGACCCTAACAGGCTCAGGGATCAATGAATTAAAAAGCTCTCAGCCTTGCCTAGAAAGCCTATAAGCTCATCACACAGCACCGCAACAAACCACACTGTTTACTTCAATCATGCAGCAAGCACATGACAAACAAACAGACATCAAACTCTGTATAAGAACAAAGGAGACTCAAAATCATATTTTTTTCTAACTAGCAGATGTAATTCTGCACATAGTGCTGCATTTTTTCTGTGTGATGCTGTTTTGAAGATTTTCCCCTTTTCTTAGCCATAAATTAACAACACCTTCTCTTCCCTAGGGAGCATGGCCTGATTCCTTATATCAGTGACTAAACATTTTATAGAGCTGTAGCTGGGCAATCTCTCGCATAGAGAGTAAATTTTAAGCCATGATTTGCACTAAGCAAGGGGAAGTACACCTGTGTAGCTCACAGCTGCTTGTAGTTTTCCCTGATTATACTAGTGGTTTGCACTGGTTCAGCTACATCCATGATTTGGCACTGATGGCTGAAATCCTCAGCACAGGCAAGGCCTACATTTTATCCGTGAGGTCTCTCATATCTTTATCTAATAGTGGACATTGGATATGCATCCAATCAGCCTGAGACATGAAGTCATATCCCATTCTCCAAGATGCAATTTCTGCATAGTCCTATGTAAGACTCTTGCCATTTAAAGCAGTGCAAAGGCCTGTGAGGATACTCTTGAACGATTTTAAAAATGGCTTATGTCAATTTTAGTAACATTCAAAAATGGACTTAGCACCAGTTTAACTGCAAGGATTTGAAGCTATGGCTTGGGTTAAATTGGTGCAGACTGTATACAACTAACAAACAAAATCTAGAGTAAAGATTTGTTTGAAGTTGTTTCCCACCTCCCTTCTATGACTCAAAAGGAAATTGTAATGTTCTATAGGTTTGCTGGTGAAAAGTTTCAAAAAGAGATAAAAGTATTGTGTTTTAGAATGAGTAAACTCAAAAATGAGACTAAATACAATGGGCCAGATCCTGGCTTCCCTTGGAGTTGCTCTCTGACACCAGCTACGTCTACCTCAGGCTAGGGGGGGATCTCCAGATCATGTAGCACCAGTGCTGACACTTACACCAATCCTTTTTACATACATACATATCTCATAGAGCTAGAAGGGATCTTGAAAGATCATCAAGTCCAGTCACCTGTACTCACAGCAGGACCTATCACCATCCTCAATAGACTTTTCTTATCTATTTGCCCCAGACTTATAAATTGCCCTCTTAAGGGTTGATCTCACAACCCTGGGTTTAGCAGGCCACATAACCACTGAGCTATCTAACCACATGCCCCTAATGAAGGATGGGTGTCTGGTCATGGAAAAAGAAGGTATAGCTGAGGCATGATTGTGCCCACATGATCTCTGACTGCTGAAGCAACCCTTGGAAATCATAGGCAGTTAGCAAAAAGTAGAGGAGCTCTGCTCTTATGAATGGTACACTGGGGCCAGCCTGACGCTCAGTAGCTCTAGCACTGAAGAGGAAGTAAATCTTTCTGACCTGTACTGGAAATAGAAGAGCTGGACCCAAGGATTTGGCCACAGTGTCTTTAACTTCCTAAATATCAACAAGAAAATCTACTGCAGTTTTGGTAAGGTGTGATACTTACTTTTTCTTCATTCCAATACCAATCTTGTCTCAAAATCCTTTTCACTTCAGGTAGATAGAAGTTGTTCTCTTGTATTTTGAAACCAGCACTGGAATTCACCTACATTGATGCGTGCAATGTTAAAAGGAAATGGACAGCAGATCCTATAAGCTAAGAGCATTTCATTTATAAAACAGAGCTATACTGCAAATGTACCATCAAACTTTACACAAAGTAGCAAAACAAAGTACAGTGACAGAAGTGCAAAAATAATACAATAAATATAGGCCCCTGCAGCTAAGAATTGTACTATACTCTATGTATTAATTAAGAATTCCACGGGCTTGATTATCTTTTACACCAAAGTTCCTTTACACAGCTGTGACTGAGCAATATTGCATTTACACTCATTTAAGGCTCTCCTTCACTGTGAGAGGAGAAAGGGCCTTTGTGTAAATGAGAATCAGCCCTTTATATTCTGCCATATTTTAAAATGACATAATGAATGTGCAGAGCAGATTACCCAAAGAAGGAAATTCTATAAAACGGAGCAAAGAGAGACAAAGAAAGGCCTTTTACTAGGAAGTGGCAAATATGCGGAGACAGGAGAGAAATCAGCAGAAAAACAGATTCTGATCAAGTCAGTAAATAAAACCAGCCAGAGCTCAGTAGTAGTAGGCATCCTTCAGTCTGCATAGACTATGGATCGTGCCCTTTATAGTTTCAACTGAGGACTTCATTTACAGCATCTGCTGTGACTATGAAGACCCACACGAGAGTGACAGTCCTTGCTGCATCTCTTGCAGATGTGGTGGGTGTCTGGCAAGTCCTTAGTGTGCTTTCTGTGCGCTCGCTTCTCCTCTGCTAGCTGTCTGATCCTCATCTCGCCCTTCTGAAGGCCCTTGTGTAACCCCTGCCTCCATCTGCTGCTGTCATCTGCTAGTTCTTCCCAGTTGTCCAGCTCGATGTCCACCTCTCTGAGGTCTCTCCTGCAGACGTCTTTGTAGCGCAACTGGGGGCATCCAGCAGCTCTTTTGTCAGAGGCTAGCTCACCATACAGGATGTCTTTTGGAATCCTTCCATCATTCATCCTGTGGACGTGGCCAAGCCAGCGGAGCCGACGTTGCCTGAGGAGGGTGTGCATGGTTGGGATTCCAGCTTGCTCGAAGATGGCGGTGTTGGTCACTCTGTCCTTCCATGATATTCCAAGGATGCACCTGAGGTAGCGCAAGTGGAAGACGTTCAGCCTCTTTTCCTGGCGGGCATACAGGGTCCATGTCTCGCTGCCATAAAGGAGGGTGCTGAGGCTGCAGGCTCTGTAGACGTGCATTTTGGTGTGAGTGTACAGCCTGTTGTTATTCCACACTCTCTTGCTGAGTCTGGACAATTCAAATAAATCTATAGCTTCCAGCAAAGGTGTTAGCTTAGGTTCCACATGTTCTAATGCCCCAAATTCAGTGGGTAAATTTATCCTGGTTCCTTCCAACATCCCATCTGCCCCCTCCCCCCAGTCCTAAGACAACAGTGGGGGCAAATCCAGTGGGGTAGGTAAGAAAGTCACACATCCAAAAATGGTGAAAGGTCCTGTTCAGAGAGAGTTTAAAAAGTAATGGGTGAAGTGGTGGGTAAAATATCAAGGGGGACGACTCTGTGATGCTGCAGAGCCAGGACAGTAATAAAAGAGGAGAGAACCTCAAGTTCTCCAGGGGATTCAAGTTATTATGGCCACAGACAACTGCTGATCACTGTAAAACAACTGCTGCAGCATTAGAGTACATCCAGCAAAAATCATATTCACATTTCAACCTGCCCCAGGATAGGTGCCCCAACATATGGGTCAGTCCCCTAATGGAAGAATAAGAGGGAAAAAGAATTCAGGCTCACTGATTGCAGACCCCTGTGCAGGTTATTCTTGTGTAGTGGACCAATGGGGTCTGGTAACAGGGCAAAGCAACCATTATCCGACTTTACAGTTCCATTCTCTTAGAACGGAGGGGGCAAAGTGCCTACTGCTTTGTAATCAATAATTGCACCTCAGATATAACAGCCATGTGTTCAGAAATTCAAGACATAAACACTTATAAATCTCTAATTGCATATGTATTTTCTAACCCACCAGAGCCAAATACTCTTCTACCTGGTAAAGAATCTGCAGAATTTTCAGAGTCAGATTCAAGTGCAATTCACAGGTAACGTCTTTACAGTGTCTGACTTGCGTGATGAAACGAGAGAGATTGGTATTGGAGAGTCTTTGATGTATGCTCACTAGGTCCATGAAAAAGGGTATTTCTAGATTTGACCATAGGGATTCTGTAAAAAAGAAAAACTGTTGACACGTTTACCTTGCACAACATGCAACATATCCTTAGTGAGTTCTGTCCATTGAACAAACAGTAGTTCATTTTGTTTTTAAATGAACTGAATCACTCACTTGGTTTAAAAGTAAACCAGTGGATCTCAAACACAATTAATGCCCTTATCTGTAGACTGCTCCATACAAGTTATCCCTTTGCGTGTATTTCTACATAAGCAGCTTTTCAAAATCCTTTTCCACTGTAGAAAATATAGGGGGTGAAATGCTGGGCCCCCTGAAGTCAATGTGAGTATTTCCTTGCCCCCCTCCCCGCCATCTTCCCCTCCCCAGGAAAATGCTAAAGAACTCAGGTCATGCAGCAGTACTGCTATTAGACCTTACCAAGAACTTCCAGGGATTTTTGTTGGAGATTCAGTATGGCTTCTGCTAACTGAACAAGAAGACAGTCAGATATGTTATCCTGTCCCCGTAAAAGCACAGGTATGATCAAGTAGATTCTGAGACCTTCAGGCAAACTGGAAGAGGAAGATAGTGATGACAGCAATTTCTGAACTGCAGAGATCACCTGGAGGATTGAAGAAGCAGGGTGAGATGATAAATTTAAAAAATGCAGTGGGAGTTTTACTTGTAGCAGCAAGACCAACACAGAATTCCCAGTTTCATGCACTGTCTTATTTCTACACTGAACTGCCATTCAGGAGATCTGGGATCAATTCAGGACTCTGCCAGAGATTTCTCATATGACAAGGCAAATTACTTAATCTGTCAGTGCCTCACATTCCACATCTCTAAAATCAGGATAATAAT
Source organism: Carettochelys insculpta (assembly GCF_033958435.1). NCBI lineage: Eukaryota > Metazoa > Chordata > Testudines > Carettochelyidae > Carettochelys > Carettochelys insculpta. The sequence continues at coordinate 121,449,530 of NC_134140.1, forward strand.
AATTCTCCCTTGTCCATATGACTCCCAGTTGAGAGCTTGTAAGTGATCTTGGGACAGGCACCATCTGACTGTCTGTGTTTGTGCAAAGCCTAGCACAATGCACACCTTCTGCAGACTGATCAGTTGGTTTCCCTGTCTGAGTGTTTGAATTAGGAAAACAAGCATAAAACAAAACAAAACCACCACGAGAACATTATGTCAACCTAGGTCATTATATGGCCTTCATTGCCCTATCTCAGCAGCTCCTAATTTCATGCAAAGACATAACAGCAAACAAAACTCTTTGCTCCACTGGAAACAGCTTTAAGAGGTAGGGGATTTGTTTTTTTCCTGTTTATGTTATAATCTGTAAAACAATTGAAAAATCCAGACCAACATTTTGTCGGCATCCCTTTGTGTGTGGATGCTGGGGAGACTGTGATCCAGATCTACTGGGTATCACTGTAACAAGTATAATTTCTATGCCACTTCTTACCTCCTGGGCAATTTCTGGCTTCTTGTTCATCTTTTCATAAAAAAGAAGCACTGCTGACATATCTACTCCTGAGATTTCTGTGCAGCTTCTGAAATGTTTGTCTCTATAGAAGGGGAGAAAAATCAGGGATGTGAAAGATCTGCTCCCTGCTATATATTACTGGCTAAATTTTGAAGCCTTTCATAATCCCTGGCTGTAAAGGGAAAGCCCATTCTTAAAAGCACTAAACCATAATTCTGATCAGTATAATTCTATTCTGCCTTGCAAGAAATTCTCACTGCAGCATCAGTTGGATGGTATTCCATACTTCTTGCTCACACAGTCTGGATGTGTGGTGTTAATCAGCTGCTTGCCATATTCCACATTAGAAGTGGACGAAGTTCAGTGATGGGTAAAGTAACATTTGTGAAAGGATTTGGACTCCTTTTGGGAATATAAATGTAAGTTCATTAACAGTAAATGTTAGTATGTGACAAACCTATTTGAGCTTCATTTTTGGGAAAGTAATTTTCTCATACCCATGTGACAAACTTCAGCGCAGACCTTCTGCCCTCTCCACGTATATAAAATACTATTCATGGGATTGAGAAACATCCAGCTTAATCTGCATCATTAAGTGGTCCTACTAGTGACAGGTAACTTCTTTCCCTCCCATGCTCTCCCCTGAAGCTATATAAACCTTGGATTTCATATTTCCGCTCCAAATCCCATCTAAAGAAGTGTGTTTTACCTACAAAAACTCATGACCTAATAAATTTATTCCTCTCTAAAGTGGCACAGGGTGGCTTGTCATTTACATTAGTGTGAGATGGATAGTTTGGAGACACAGAGACAAAATTTCAAATTTGGATGCCTAAATCTTGGCCCCTACATCTATATTTAGGCAACAAAGTGATAGATATTGCAAGAGTACTAAGCATCTCTAGTTTCCATTGACCTCAATGGGATCTGGATGTTCTCAGCACCTTTAAAAATCAGACCACTTATTTAAGCACCTAAATATAAACTTAGAAGCTTAATTTTAGACATTCATTTTTTTAAATTTTGGTCAAGATCTGTTATGTGGCTCCAAGGAGAATTTTAGCCTTTCCTTGAAATATATTCTATTAGAATTTGTATTTTACATGTTCAGATAATCCTCTCAATGTCTACATTAATTGTAATGTAGCTAATGTCTGACCAATTTATAGGCAACTGATATACTATATTGTCTTCAAATTAGTGTACTCTACCTTTTTTCCAAGAAACTTCCATTGACACAAGCCGCAGATGAAAAGATTAGTCTGATAGTCCTGTTAATTTAAAAGAACAACAAAAAACCACAACAACCCAGAATTAATCATTCCAACAAAACCGGCAACAATAGAAAGTCTGAATAAACATCAAAAATGTGCACAAATTAGTCTGTGACTGAAAGATGCCAGCTGTTCTAAATGCCACTTTTCTTACCACTTACACGGAATTATCGATACTTGGAAAATCATTGAGATCCGAATTAGCCATGTGGGGAGAGATTTTCAAAAGGCTTCTGAGCCAGTTTTTGAAGTAATCGGCATGCATAACTGGGGACAGATTTCCCAAAAAAAAGGCAACTCCCTTGCAGACACTTCAAAGAGGTGAGATTTTCAGCATTGTTCAGTGTTCCAATGCCATTTGAAAATCCATCCTCTTATTTCTGTGCCTACAAGAGAGCTGAACATTTCTGAAAACAGTGCACCAAAACTGCGCATGGTGAGTCCTTCTGAAAATTTCAGGCATGCAGCTCACTGGACTTTGCATCAGGTGCTTTTATTTAAGGCCACCTCTCTTTGTGCTGAATCTCTCCCTGGATGTGTGCTCTTGACTCTCAATGTGAGTTCTGGCTGAGCAAAGATGAGGTAAAGTATGCTCAACTGAGTCTCAAAACCGCAAACAAACAAATATTCAAATCTGTATCTCTACCACAGTCCTTTCAATTGCACTCCTACATAATTTTTGAAAGGAAAGAACTGTACCAAGAAAATACAGTGTTTAGAAGGTTTAGAGCGTACAGTACCAATGGAAAAAAATGACTGGAGCTCTGACTTACTTCTTTATATTCTCCCACGCTTTACGATCCGAATTAGAAATCCATTTATCTACCTCCTTGTCTTCTGCTATGGCAGTTCCATTCAAATTAACATATGGATTCTGTATAAAAGGAGCCAGAATGTTAATGAGGTTAGAACCTGGGACTCTGGTTAGCTAGGATCAGAGCATTCTGTGAGCCAAACTGGTAGTGAACAAATAGGCCTCCAATTAGTAGACAATACTACAAGCATAAAATATAGAAACGATGTGATGAGAAAAAAAAAAAAGAGAGATTTGCTTTTCTAACACAATTTGATCTCAGTATAGGGATGGAGGGAGGTAAGGAGGATGTTGTGTTTTTAGAATAAAAACCTATTATGGGGTTAGATGGCAAATCCAAATATATATGCAAGTCAACTGCTGTAGAGCAGAAGCCTTGGCCATGAATTACGGCATTAAGAATATATCAGATACTTTGCATACCTGTTTCTTCAAGCAAAGCACAATGGTTTGATTTCCTCCTGCAATAATTTTAATCACCTTTTCAGAGGTTCTGTTTCCTGTGAAGAATAAAGAAGAAGAGGCAAGTCAAAGAACAACCCCTGAACTTTAGAAAGTTGAGTGCATGGACCAGGAATATAAACCCACACTAACCTTAGAAAATAATCAAAGACTCTGAGCCCCAGCAGTGATTCTCCATTTGAAGCAATAAATAAGCAATAAATAAAGGGACCTCTCATGGTCCCTTCCAGTTCTAGTATTCTATGATTCTGCCAAATCTATCTATGATGGGATCAGCAAGCTGCCAGGGGACGTTTTATCTAAGCCACTGGAAAAGTGTGGCTAGCCAATCTAAAAGCAGCATGGAAGTTCCTGCATCTTCTGACTGGCAAGCAATCAGCTGTGATGAAGCCCAAGCTGAGGGCAGCTGTATTTGTCTCTAGTGTGTGGTAGATTTTACTTCCTGATGTGCAACACAGAAGCAGAGCTCCTTCCACAGAAGAGTGGGGTTGTAGTGGTTATCAAGCCTAAAGAGACCCACAGAGAGTCACATTCTTCTAAACACAAAACCCACAGGAACCCCACTTCTCAGAAGGGTAAAGGCTGTCCACTGCAGGCTAACCTGAGTCACCTTAAGATGAGAATAAGCACATAAAGAGGGAGTCTGTTTCCTTAGTTACTTACTGTACTGTTTTTGTTGCACTATCTAGCTGGTGTTTTTCATAATTTTCCAAATTTTCCTTTTTCACTCGTACTTTGTTTTTAACAAAGTCTGAGATAAAGGTTTCCAACTATAACTGACAGTACTTTTTATAAATAAGGAAATACAAAAGAGGAACAAATAACTAATTTTGACCTGCCCCCATATCACTGCATGTTTAACCAATATGTAAGAGTCTGCACATATCCCAGATGCCTCAAACGGCTATAAAATACGAGAATGGATGGCAACAGAGAAATTACTGCTATCCAATCCTCTTAATAACTTCGTAGTTACAGCCAGCATTACCTACCAGCTCTGTGTTCTTGGAGAACCAGAGCACAGTACCCAATCTGTCTGAATCTTGAAAGAAACCACCCCCTCCCAGCACGCTCCCGCCCCAACACACACCCCACACCCAGCCTCTGCTTGAACCAAAGCTGATCAAAAGAATGACTTACAAAAAGCAACGTAAAAGCCGGGGAAGACACACCTAAACCCCTCCAGAAACACCTGGAGCCTCATTTACATCATGCAAGGGACAGAATGGCATCTCCATTACCATACAGAATGGAGAACAGCAGATCCAAGGCAAGACCCACACTGAATTCTTGGATACAGAAAGGACGGAAGCATTGTCTGATGCAAAGTCTCTGCCCCAGATGCTAATGAATCATTCCTCCACATACCCAGATCAGTCAGCCCAAAGCTAGTAATAATGGGGCCATGACTTATGAGGAGACGCTGAGGGAACTGGGAACTTTGTTTGAAATGGGGCTCTTCAAATGCGAACTGTCCATTCCAAATACTATGGCTGTACAGTAAACCCTCAAGATACATGCAACCAAGTTGCATGTATCTCAGGTTAACACAAGTGCTGCCCTGACAGCAGCGGGAAACCATTCCTTTCAGGGGTGGCAGCCGTGAGTCAGGCTGCTGTCCTTGACAGGAGTGGGGAAACTGCTCCTGTCAGGGGCGGAAGCCTGATACTTGGCTGCCACCCCTGACAGGAGTGGTTTCCCAGTCCCAAGAGTGGTAGGGAGCTGGGAACCAGGCAGCAGCCTGTCTCCCATATCCCCTCAACTTGCGTGAAAATTTGAGTTACGCAGGGGTTACGTTCCTGCAACTCGAGGGTTTACTGTATAAAAGCAATTTTCAACCTTACTAGTTTTGATGTTAGAACATTGAAATAAGTAATGTAAAAAAAAAAAAGTAGTGTAGCCACAGCCTTAGTCTGCAAAAGAGAAGAATGAGGGAGGATGTGATAGCACCCTTTGACTGCCCAGCACAGGGTTCCAAGGAGGATGGAGCCAGGTTATTCTCAGTGGTGGCAGATGACAGAACAGGACAGAACAAGAAGCAATGGTGTCAAGTTGCCATAAGGGAAGTCTAGGTTGGATATTAAGAAAAACTACTTCACTGGGAGAATGGAGAAGCACTGGAATGGTTGGATAGGGCAGGGGTGGGATCTCCATCCTTAGAAGTTTTTAAGGCGAGGCTTGATAAAGCCCTGGCTGGAGTTATTTCATTTGGATTGGTCCTGCTCTGAATAGGTGGTTCGACTAAATAACCTCTTGCTTTTAATTGCATTGCGTCCAGTATTTATGGACAAATGTGTTCTTCATTTTAAAACCAAAACACTCCCCTAGTTTGGACCTAAAATAACAACATACAGGTCACACAGATCTACTGTGTAAATTACCCTGGTTGAATTCTCCACCATTCACCCAACTGGAAGGTAAATTGACAGGCAGTGGTATCAACTGATTAGACGTGTCCCCATTGCCCAGTTGCCCTTCTGCTCCACAGCCAAATGAATAGACTCTTCCCAGGGAGAGGACATGGACAAGAGTATGCCGTCTGTTCAGAGAAGAAAAATGGAAAAATTAAAAGTGCCATTGAGTTAGTTAAGATAACACAGACCAGAATATGTTCAGAGCAGTACATGGGGGTAATTCTCATTACAGTTACTGAGAACCATGATATAAATGCCCGCCAGTCAAATTTGTACTCCTTATAATAAAGATGCAGAACTGAAAAGACAATCGGTGCATCCTTAGTTAAATGACCACTGTTCCACTGCTTCCAGAGAGCTCTTTGCTTTCTCATTTTGAAACAGTGACAATTACACATAATAAAGTGTTCTGCCTTAATATTTTTCTGTTTGGCAAGTATAGATGTTTGCCTGTGTTTTCAGGGCCTGATCCAATGCCCGGAGATTTTCTGTTGATTTTAGTGGGCATTGTATCAGACTATGACTATGTAATTTCATAGTTTCCATCCTTCACTGTTAGATTGTAGACAATTACCATTTTCCCATGTTGTAAAGGAATTGACTTCAAATTTTGGTAGATTTCTTCCCTTCAAGGTTTCCTTCTGTTTTTATTCTGCCTCAACTTGATGAGAACAGCAGCCAGCAATTATGGGCACAGTACAATTTTTAAATCTGCTCACTCCACTGGAGCAGAACTTTACCTTCATGAAACTCTATGCAGGGCAAGATCTGCCTATGGGAAAGTTAGTAAATAAAATATGTCTGGTCAATATTCTACCAGTAGTGATTGCTAACAGAGGGGATATGAAAAAAGGTTCTCAGATTTCTTTTCCTAACATCCTCCAGAGCTTCTCAAAAGTGTCCACAAAGTTATCTCCCGGTTATTATAAATCTTCAAAAGACATTGCTATTTCCTACCTTCCACATGCTATCTGAGATACCCTTGCTCCAAACAGCTCAGCCACAATACGAGGTATCAGCTCATTCTGGGTGGAGTTGTGACCAAGTTGCCCATAATTTCCACATCCAAAGGTACACACCAGCCCATCCTTGGAGAAGAACATACAGACATCAGGGTCATATAATCTTAGAACAGCACATACTGTTGAAACATGATCTTTGCCAGTTAGAGGCCAGACTCTGTGAATGTTTACCGAAGCTCACTCACATGGATTGTTTTGTTGTCTAATATAAGGCATTAGAGAGACATGGGATGTGAAACAAGGGATTGTTGCCTCAGGTAAGACATTAGAGAGACAAGAGATGTCAAGTAATGTCTTCTGAGGTATCAGCTTCTGTTGGTGAGTGAAAAAAGCTTTTGTGAAGCTGGTCCAACAGAAGATGCGACCTCACCCACCTTGTCTCTCTAATAGTCGGAGACCCACACAGCTACAACTACACTGCCTACAGGAAAGATATAACAGGCCATAGACCAGGGGTGTGCAAAGCAGGGGGTGGGCCCCTTAGGGCTGTGTGAAATTTCATAAGGGGGGTGTGCAAACAATTGGCGGCTGGGTCTCACGCTCATCCACCTCATTAAAAATGTTGAAATACGTTACTGTTTTTATGACTGCATATTCACATTTGTACACTGATTGATAAAATTTTTACATTCTACAGACTTATTTTCTTAAATGAAATGAAAAAGATTTTTTTTTAATACAAACACAGCCAAAATTTCCATTGGTTTGGATTACATTAGATGGTTGGGGGCCCCTGCTAATTGCACGGACAAAAAATGGGGCCCAATGTAAAATGTTTGCTCACCCCTGCCATAGACCACAGATCAGGGAATGGAAAATGCAAATACAATGGGAATAATGCTAAAATAAGGCCTAAAGCTACATTGTGTACACATGAGTAACTTCACTCCTGAGAATAGTTCTAGTGTTTAAGGACTTTACTTAATGAGTAAACTTAATAAGTTGTGGCTGTTGCTCTAACAGTAAGGACACTATAAAAGCCATCAAAAAGTAATAATGTTCTGTTGTCGTTGACAGTTGAATTGTGTGTTGCTGACATTGCCTTGAGACATCCAGTTCCCATGGACTTGGTTTCAAAGTTTCAGCTTCTGCCAGGATCTACAGGAATGCCCACGGGGCTCTTTGTTAACAATGGCTGAATGAGAATATCTCATTTAATCTTCTGTGGGAATTTAAGTAAACTCAGGCCCTACAAAACTCAGTCAGCAACTGCCAGGGACCAGCTTCAAATTCCCATAAATATAGATATTGCCTTTACAAGGAGTCAACACCCCTCTAGCCCAGGGGTGGCCAACCCTTTTTTCACTGGGGGCCACATGGCAATTTCTTACATGTTCAGGGGGCCGAACACAAAATAGCCCCAAACCCGCTTCCCCATCCCCGGGATTCACCCCTCCCAGCCCCAGACCACCTCCCTGCCCCGAGTCTTAACCCCTCTTAGCCTCAAATCTGCCCCCTCATCCACAGGCTTAACCTCTCTTAGTCCCAAGCTGCTCCACCTGACCCACCTCACACAGTAGCTCTGCACACTGCTGCTGCTCCCCACTGCCACACCTTCGCCAGGCTGCTACCTCCTCGGCACAGCTGCATGGCTCCCCCCAGCCCTCCTACTCCCTTACCCCACCTGCTGTGCTGAAATAATGGAACCTTGCTTTAATTGGTTCAACAGCTGGATCCCTTCTGCTGACCATTAAACCAATTAATATGAGCTCCATTATTTCAGAGAGGCAGAGCAGGGAGCCAGTGGAGGAGTCAGCAGTGGCAGCAGCAGCATCCAGAGCTGCAAATGGCTCATTAAAGAGCCACATGAGACTTTGGAGCCACAAGTTGCCAACCCCACACCTGGCTTTCAAAATGGCGCTGCTGATCATTCCATGGGCCATATGAAGAGACTCCGCAGGCTGGATTCTGTCCCATGGGCCATGTGTTGGTCCCCTGCTCTAGCCAGGGAATCATCTCTATTAGGCTAAGCTTGCCTTCTGCTCTGTGAAGCGAATTCATTCAGATTGAACCAAACCTGTGAAAGAACTGCAGTGTGCTCTCCACCACAGGAAATATACACAGTCTTCTCGTGTTCTAGGGCTCTGATGTAGGAAGGGTAATATCTATCTGAAAATAAAAACAGTGAAGATTGACAACACTAAGTCTGAAGCAAGCAAAGGTCTAGAAAATTCTTATAAGCAGTGCCTTTTTTGTGAAAAAAGAGATGCCAATACTCAGCCATCTCTCTGCCCTCCCCCCATCAGCCTATCCCAGGGCTGGGGCTGCCGAGATGCTGGTACTTAGTACCAGCAAGTACTGGCTTAAAAGAAAGCACTGCTTATAACCATTCTTGGAATGACTGCTTTTTACACAAAAAGGCTTTTAAGGACATCTCAGCCAGCATGCTGTGTGTCTCTCCTTACCTTCCGTGTCTCCAACTCCCAGCTGTCCACAAGCATTCTTCCCCCAGGAATAAACCGCTCCTGAGAGGGACAGGGCAAGGCTGTGAGCTCCTCCTGTAGCAATCTGAGTCAGGGGGATGCCTCTGAGATCTCCTACCAGTTGTGGTTCACAAATGGATTGGATCCGGTTCCCTATGCCGAGCTGACCATGTGCGTTCTGTCCCCAGGTAAAAAGCTCCCCTCCTTAATACAAGAAAGAGAAGAAAGCCATCACACTTTCAGAATGTACAGGTTTCCATGAGTGTTCTCTCTAATTTTTCCCCTCCATGAGAGGAATACATTTTGTTATGTGCACCAAGGCATGCACAGTTGTGCACCTCCAGTAGAAACACATGCTGCCGGCTGTAGGTGCTCTGCTTATCAGCTGGGTAGCACCTGAATCTCTCCTGGGTGTTAATGTTAAATTAACACATTCTGTCATTTGGAGAAAATGAGCCTGAATGTTCAGAGAGTAGCACAATCTGAGATACAGAGATTAATAAATTCATGTAAAAATAGTATGAGTCCTATTGATCCTACCCACTTATATAGTAACATCACCATAATACCAAAACACATCTCAGTGTTTATCCTCATAGCACTCCTTTGAGGACAACAGTGCTATTGTCCCAAACCTACAGATGGGAACACGGGGGCACAGTAACTCAGAGTTTTACTCAAGGTTGTACAAGAATTTCTGGCAGACTAGGTAGTTGAGCCCAAGACACTGAAGTTGCAGGTTACTGCCCAAACCACTGGACCACCTTTCCTTTCTGAGCCTCACAAACCCAGTTTCCTATGCAGTATTTTCCTTTGCATAATAGTGCCATTAACTAATTGTGATGCGTAAGATTTTGGCTCTGGGGGGGAAGTTGCAATGCTCTAATTTAACGATTTTGAGAAAATGCTAAGCAAAGAGAATACCTTTAGACAGTGCCATGGAATGATGGTCTCCACAAGCAATTTGGACAACGTATTTGCTCTTTAACTCTTTCAGGAGTCTGAAAAAAACGCATGTAGTGAGGTGAATCCAACATACATGATTCTAATCTTAATCCAACATTAGCCCACCCAAAAATCTATTTTTATCCTGTTCTACCTACCACCTCCAGCACCCAGTAAGTGCCATATAGTTTTGGCTTCAATCTTACTCATACTGCTTCTGCACAGGTTCAGTTCCATCAGGTCCAACTGAACTGATCCTGATCTACTCCAGTCTAAGGTAAAGTAGGATCAGACTTTATATTTAATATTTCTAAAACTTGGACTGGGGCAAGATCACACAACATCATGTAAGTGATGGTAGTACACATGGACACTTCCTGTAGCTCTGCGAGGCTATGTCTACACAGCAACATCATTCGAAATAATCCATTCTGGAATAGCAATTCTGAAATAACACAGCTACACACAAAAATGCATTTCAAACCAGCACACAGCTATTTCAAAATAGCATGTCCAGTCATCCAGTGCCAATTTTGAAATAATACCATTGGACGCCATTATCACTTAGTTCAAAATAGCATTATTCCGTTTCTTAACAGTGCCTATTACGAAACGTGTTATTCCTCCTGCAATAACACTATTTCAAAAAGTAGTGAATTTATTTCAAAATAGCATGTGCCGAGCGTAGATGCTCGCAAAGTTATAATGGCTGTTATCTCAAAATAACTCTGCTGTGTGGCCCCAGCTTGGGAGAAAAAATAAGGTTCAGTCATCTGCTACATGGTCACTTCGGAACCAGTTCTCCCACCCCACCATACTGCAAAGTACATTTCTCTGTACATAGTGCCATTGAGATCAGTTTGGCTCATGATATAAGGTATTGCTTGATGCTAAGTGAATCTGGTACTCAGATAGCTCATTAGTCCTATACGTCTAACAATGCTCCATTCATGCCGAGTTTAAAAAAATAAATAAAAACAGAATAGTAGGGTGCAAATCTGACTCTGCTCAATCACCACACTTTATAACAGGAACACTTTTCTTCCCACTTCTGTGGGATGCACTTGTCGGTCATACTTGGGAGAAATAGGCTTGCTTGTAAGCACTGCTATCCTCAGACATGCTCAGTGTACGCAAACGTAACCCAGGGAACCAGCTCAGTGTCACATCCCTTCCAACAACGCTTGATCCAGCCTGGTTCGCTTTCTGGACATTGATCATGTTTTCTGAATGAATAAAGCTACCCTCTAATTTACTTTTTAAACCTACATTTTCTTTTGTTAGAGAACAAACTCTTTCCTATGCAAAGGGGCAACATATCTCCAAAATGCCTCCCACTATTTCGGTCTCTGCCACTGTGTACTATTGGTTTTCTACTACTCTTCCCTCATAGCCCACTGGCTGGGGACAGCAGTCACGGATGGGTTCTTTCCCTTGCCCTGCTGTTATCAGAGAAGCTCCCACATTCTCCTCAAAAGACCATTCCACCCTACACATCTCTCTTTGCTCTCTCCAGCTAGCTGTCAGTTGGACCTGGCATCTCATGCCCTGCTCTAACTTGATGCTAAGCTGTCCCCTCGTCTCTCAATCACTTCCCCTTATTTTGGGCTACTTCAGCCCACACCTTTCTCCATATAAGTTCATTATTTGTCCATCAAGATCTGTACCAACTTCCCTTCCTTTCTGGTCACTCTCTGAACCTGGTATTCACAAAATACTGATCTTGCTCTTTAACCATTGTTGTCCATTTCCCACCTTATCTCCGACTTATTAGTTGTGGCAGAAATGCTGTGCTCAGAAAGTTTTCCTTCTGAGGAGAGAATGAGCATATGAGCTGCTTCAAAATCCAATGAATGCACCTTCATGTTCTTTCCTGAATTCAGGTATTCTGAAGAATAAATCAAGATAGGAACCCACAGTCATTTTAAGATACAGGGCATATTAACAGCTACACCGCAACTTCACTCTATATTAATGATCACAGAATGAGTTTCTGCTCCTTGGCACAAATATTAACAACAAGGCTTTGCAAATACGCACTTATTGGTACATGACCATTCACACATAATTTGCCTTATACACACACGCAGAGCACCCATAGTAACATGATCTATAGGTTTGAGGCCACGTCTACATTATCCAGAAGATTGACCCATTCAGGTTCGATCTTCTAGGGTTTGACTTTGCACGCCTTGCACAGACACGCACAATTGACCTATCAGGGGTCATGAGTCGACCTCTGTACTATTGTGAGGAGTAAGGGAGATTGACAGGAGAAACTGTCCCAGCGACTTCACTCTGTGAGGACAGCCAAGTAAGTCGATTGAAGATAAGTTGATTCTAGCAATTGCCATACTTAGAGTTGCATATCTGCAATCAACTTATCTGCCTATTACAAACCAAGCCTCAAAAATGGCTGCACTCTACTTACCCCATCCATGTGGTGTTTTCCAGTGCACTTTGTACACTCACAGTCCATGTCTCCACAACTCTCCCAGCCTTCCCACAATGTCCGATAGAGAAAGAAACTGCAGAGTTGAATTGTGTGACCTACAGAATCCCCCAAGTGGGGGGTTGCTTCCGGTCTCCCCAGCCCAGTGGAATGTGGTATGACTAATAATATTTTATGGCCTGATTTTCAGAGGTGCTGAGCATCCAGATCTCCTTCAGCAAGAGCTGGGAGTGCTCTGTTCTGAAAGTCAGCCCAGCAGATGACTTCAAACAAAGGAGCATTTTAAAACACTTTGGCCTTGTCTCTACTATGTGGTGGACTGATGCAGCAGCAATCAATCCATTGGCTATCGATTTATTGCATCTACCGTTGACACGTTAATTGTTCTTCAAGCTCGCTCCCATTGATGCCAGTACTCCACCAAGATGAGAAGAGTAACGGGCATTGATGGGACAGTAGCCCCCACTGACTTTATCACATGAACGATGCTCTGGTAAATAAGTCGACTTCAGCTATACTGTTTGGCTGTGTCTACACTACCACCCTCCTTCAAAGGGAGGATGGTAACTCGGGTGTTGGGAGTTTATTAATGAAGTGCTGAGCTGCATAGGCAGCACTTCATTGAGCAAATTCCCCCCCGTGGCAACTATGAAGCTCTGAACTTTGAAGTACCAGCTCGCGTCTAGCCGCGGCTCACCTGCCGGCACTTCGACGTACCGGCGGGTAAGCCGCAGCTAGACGCGAGCCAGTACTTTGAAGTTTAAAACTTTGAAATTGCTGCGGGGGTGGAATTTGTTTAATGAAGTGCTGCCTATGCAGCGCAGCACTTCTTTAATAAACTCCCAACACCCGACTCACCATCCTCCCTTCGAAGGAGGGTGGTAGTGTAGACAAGCCCTTTGTGCAGCTGAAGTAGATCAACAGCACAGTTAAATGAGACAAGGCCTCTAATTAGCTTGCAAACATTTTTCTGGCCATTTTTGTCTCATTTGCACATGCCTCAGTCAGGAGTCAGCAACCCTCAGCACAGGTGCCAAGAGTGGCATGGAAGCTGATTTCCAATGGCATGCGAGGCGGGAGCTCAGCCACTCCCCTGCTTCCCCATGTAGCCAGGAGCTTGTCCAAAGCCATGCTGCCTGTGGATTAACAAAAGACCAGCTAATGCTACTAAACACCACTTAAATGGCAAAGCTCTTCATCTAAATTTATTCACTAATGAAACTGTTGTAAGTAGGACTATTAGTGACTTTAAAAAGCATCACCGGCACTCGAACCATACATAGAGGTCAAAAAGTCAAATTTCAGCACTCTGCCTCAGAAAGGTGGCTGAGCCCTGGCCTGGACAATGGAAAACATACTAGTCAGTTTCACTCTTGTACATAGTCCAGTCTGGACCTCAATGCCTAGTACTGTGTACTTGCTGCTGTGATTCACTGCCCTGCATGGAAATGGTTATAGCCATAAATAAAAACCTGCTAAGTGCATCAAGAAAGCATCAAAGTATTTCTAGCACAACAAGAAGTCCTCTGGCACCTGACAGACTAACAGATATTTTGGAGCATAAGCTTTCATGGGCAAATACCTGCTTCATCAGATGTATGAGTAGGGGGGTGGTTTCAGAGGGGTATTTAAAGAGTGGGGTATTTCTAGTATTTCTAGCCAACCTAGCTTTTGTAATTTCTCTTCTTTAATAGTTTCAAAAAGGGAGGAAAAAATAGCCATTTCCTCTTTAATTGAGATTTCTCTACCTTATGGGACCCCGTCTCATAGATTCCACTCCCCAAGTTGGAGCATCTCCATTAGATCACTTGAACTTCCTTTTTATTAGTCTCAGACTCCTGCATGCAGGACCCTGCGTGTGCTTGCTTCCTTACTTCAAAAGAAAATCCCTCAGAAGAAGGGTGAAAAGGGAAAAATGATTATGTCAGGATCCTAATAAAGTCAATAGCTTTTATTTAGAATTGGACTGTAGCACAGAAGCTTTAACACGCACTGTATATAACAGAATCTCAGCCACCTCTAAATGCGCATCAGACCATTTTACTAATCAGTGCCTTCATTTGTCTTAGCATATAAAAGTTACTACTCCATAAATTATGAGCTTCACATTCAAATTTACCTTAAACTAAATCACCACGAAGCCAGTGATCAGAGCTTACATTTACATGCATAAGGCACTTGATCACTGAGAAATCAAAAAGAGTAAAGTATCTGTAATAACAACAAAGTTCCCATTCTTCTATGAGAAAGGGTTATTCCTCCAGCAACCAGAAGGAATCCATTCCAAAAGTGGACTTCTGCATTTCATCCATCACCTGGCAGCTGTGAGCAGTTTGATTGGTCTTGCATAGCCTTCTGCTCAGCATCCAGAATAGAAACTGAAACTGGTACTTGAACAGAGAAAGGAAACTGCTCTAGGTGCACTTTCGTTAAGTAAAATCCACATAATCAAATGGATGGAAACATTTCCATCTATCTAATGAAGTAGGTTTTACCCATGAAATCTCATGACTTAATAAATGCATGAAGTCTCCAAGATGCCACAGGACTACTTGCTGTTTTCAAAGTTACAGACTAACACGGCTACTCCTCTGAGATGCTTTGCTCTAGGTGAGAAGACAGAAATAAGAGTGACAGCAGAGAACTGAACTTCTGAACAGCAACAGCAGACAAATCACAAACCAGTTGGAGTTTTCTGTGAAAAAAATCAACCTAAATCACTTTGGTCTCCTGTGATAAGCTTAATTTAAAGAGAAAGAATATAAGCATATACATATATACACACTATAAAAATAATTCAGTACAGAATCAGCACCTTTCATTTCTATCCTACATTTAACTCTAAAGGGGTTTCATTTGGGTACCTGACAACAATAGAGAAAATGTTCAGGTACTGGTCCAGATTCTGAGTTGCTGTAAATGAGTGCAGCTCCCTGTCATCTCTGGAGCTATGTCAGTTTACAACAGATCAAGACCTGATCCGTGGAGCATGGAAAACAAATACTCACTAGGTTTTTTGTGGAGACCCTGGTGATGTTCACTCTCTTTGTCAAAAATAAGAACGCTTCCATTTTTCTCCACAACAGCCAAAGAGTTCCCTTTGCAGTTTATTTGGCAAATTTCTTGGGGGTGCTTCTTGAAGAAGTTGGGATGACAGTTTGGTTTTGGGAACAACAACAAGGATGAGACTTCTGGTCCTGCTGGCTGAGGTTGTGTTGACAATAACCCCACCTGGTTGCAGCTTTGTTGCCTGCTGGTCTGACAGTTCCTTGGCATTTTGTTAGATATGCTCTTATTCTCCAGCTGTATTCAGCGTTCCAGAGAAAGCTAGCCAGCCACAACACACTGAATAGTGGAAACAGTTCCAGATGCAGCAAAAACAGCTGATAAAAACTATGTCCAGTGGGATCCACTTGGGAAAGGGTACTTCTGCTGCTCAACTTTTCTCTTTACAGTAACTGCCACGAGAAAAAGACTTTTATCCTTGAAAATATTTGCAAAAGAAAAACAGAACCAGCCTATGGATTTCTTAGCCTGTAAAAGTTCCTTGTGTGACTCAAGCTCTTTATCTAATGCTGCTTCTCTTACACCAGCTGTGAGTGTGAATGTTGGTGACTGATAAAGTCAAGAGGCTTAAATCTCTACTAGTTGCTCCGCCCTCCCCGCTTCTGTAAAAGGGAGGGAAACAAGAGGTGTGTCCTCCCAGGAAACTGAAACTGTGCTGCTTTGCCAAGTCCTCTCTCCTTAGCAACGGGAGGTGGGAAAGCAAAACTTACATGTCACAAATAGAGGCAGCAATGGGCATGGATTTAAATAAATCAGTCAATTAAAAGAGAAAAATGCAGAGCTTCTCCCATTGGTTTGCAATAAAAATTTGAGCCAGAATTTCTTTGCTGGGTGAGTGAGCTGATACAATTCACCGTCATTCTGATCTCCAGCAGAGACACAAATCTACTACGGCAACTATTTAGTGACCTGTATGGTGCCAGAAAATGCATCCCTTTCAGACATCCCTGTTGTCAATGTGGACATTACATCGGTAGTATTTATTGCTTCCATTTCTTTCAGTAAAAGCAACCATAAGAAAACCTGGTTATTCACCTCGTAACTGTTGTTCTTCGAGATGTGTTGCTCCTCTCCATTCTGATACGCATGTTCATGCACGGCTGGCACAGTTGTTGGAAGACTTTTCCCTAGTGGTACCCATCAGGTTGACTGTAGTCCCCTTTGTGGCTACGTCACCTATAAGTACCCCTGCGGATCTGACCCTCACTAAGTTCCTTCTTGACAAAGGTGAATGTTTTTAACTCTTTGCGTGACTGCTCCTGTTCACCCTGATACGTGAGTTACCAGCAATATGCCCCAGAGGTAGGACCAGATCTTACCTCTGTCTGGTAGCTGACTACAGGACCATCCCACCTAACCTAGCATCCCCCTGGCCTGCTGTACTAGGGTGTAGTGGGAGATGAAGATGTGCACCAATGACCAAGTCCATGACCATGTGTACCAATGACCTGCAGATGATTGAGATGAGCACGTGCACCAGGAACGCCACTGAAGAGGCCTGGGGTCTTGTCAAGTGTGCTATGATGGTTGGGGAAGGGACCTTAGACAGTCCATAACAGATCTTAATGCACAACACAATTCAGGATAACAGGTGCTGGGAAGTAACAAGGGCGCTTTTGTGCTATTTGCAAATGACACAAAAAGCTGGGGGCACTTGTGTGATGGCGTTCAGGGATCCCCATGCACTGCACCCCATCCGCAGGCAGGAGTGACTCTCACTCAGCAGGTAGAACAGGACGTTTATTAGGCGGCAAAGGCCCAGTTTCTTACAGAAGAGTCAGTGCAGCAATCAGAGACAGTCATTCCAACCTGTCCTGGGGAGAGGCGCCCGAGGGGTGCCCCTCTGGGGTGTAGCTTCCCCCCTCGCCAGGCTGGCTGCCTTCCAGCTCCCTCTCCCCTCCAGCTTCTAACTGCCGCCCCAGAATCAAACCCAGCTCAGCTCCTCCCTCCTCTTTGTTCAGGGCAGAGGTGTTACCTGCCAGCCTAGGTTATAGCCCCAGTGTCATCCTTAGCCGCTGAGAGCTGCTCTGCTTGTCTCACACACATCCAGCCTCAGTGTCACACATGCACTCCCCCGACTCTATCACATCTTGCAGAACCACTTAGTCCCGCCAAGGTAGAAGGCCAGGCCCAAATATGTCCAGGGAGTGTGGCACCCTGTCCCAATCCAGCGCATGAGGTTTAAAACACTGGTTTTAAATGTCCTGGTTAACATGAAAAGACATTACGATCTTGAGCAAAAAGGCAGGCTGTGGATGCAACTGCACCTTATCCCTATAGAACACTGTATGAGGGGGCTCAGACATCTGGGCCCTCCACTCTGACACCCTCCTTGCCAAAGTAATGGCCACCAGGAACCCCACCTTATAGGACAGGTATGCCAATGAGCACGGGGCCAAAGGTTCAAAGGGATGTCCCATCAGTCGTGACCATATGAGAGTGAGATCCCAAGAGAGCACTAGATCTCTTACAGGGAGGTACAACCTATCCAGACCCTTAAGGAACGCACTGCTTGAGCTAAAAGCAAGCTGATAGACAGCTCTTAGAATCATTACATGGGCCATGTCTACACTTAAGAAAAACTTCGAAATGGCCATGCTAATGGGCAAATGGAAGAATACTAATGAGGTGCTGAAATGAATATTCAGCGCCTGATTAGCATGCTGCTGGCCATGGCACTTTTTCGCTCGCTCACAGCTCATCCACACAGGGGTCCTTTTTGAAAGGACCTTGCAAACATCGAAATCCCCTTATTCCTATCAGCTGGACTCCCGTGTAGATGAGCCGCGGGTGAGTGAAACGCAGCACTTTCCAAGTGCTGCGGCTGACAGCATGCTAATGAGGCACTGAATATTTACTTCAGCGCCTCATTAATATTCTTCGATTTGGCCCTTAGCATGGCCATTTCGAAGTTTGTCTTAAGTGTAGATGTAGCCGTGGTGTGTGTGTTACACCTTCATAGGGCTGTGTCCACTGACAGTGCTTAAAAATCCTGTCCTGTAAAGCCCAAAGTGGTTGTGGTGAGGCTGGTGATGGGCAGTGGTAATGTATTTTTCTCAGTTTCTCTGTTTATGCCTACTTAGAAAAGAGTTGTCTCACTGGGACCTCTAGGACAGAAATTATGGATTTTGTAGGGAACAAGGAAAAGGGAATTAAAGGATATGGAGAGGAGGAGATCAGATTGAACTTCAGGCTGTATTATTTTTAATCACAGAAAGCTATCTGCAAGAGGTCAATAATGGTAAAAGTTAGATTCCAGTTTTGTAAAGTGCTGGGTGGCTCTAACTCGCATTGAAGTAAATGGGGAGGCTGCTTAACAGCTTGTAGGTTCAAGCTCTGAGTCCTAGCTGGGGGTCCAATCTGTGGGTCTACAACAATACAGTGGCTCCCAAGAGAACATTTGTATTTTCGTACGTCCTGTGTTGGATGTGAATGTCCTATTGGCATGTGCATCTGAATCCAAATCAAAAGCAAAACTGCTCAAGAATACATCTAAAAATCAACATAAAATCTCACATGAAGGTTATGTCTACACTAGCCCCAAACTTTGAAATGGCCATGCAAATGGCCGTTTCGAAGTTTACTAATGAAGCGCTGACATACATATTCAGCACCTCATTAGCATGCGGGTGGCCACAGCACTTCGAAATTGACGCGGCTCACCGCCACGCGGCTAGTCCAGACAGGGCGGGCTCCTTTTTGAAAGGACCCCACCTACTTTGAAGTCCCCTTATTCCCATCTGCTCATAGGAATAAGGGGACTTCGAAGTAGCCAAGGTCCTTTCAAAAAGGAGCCCTGTCTGGACAAGCCGCGCGGCAGCGAGCCGCATCAATTTCGAAGTGCCGCAGCTATCCACATGCTAATGAGGTGCTGAATATGTATTTCAGCGCTTCATTAGTAAACTTCGAAATGGCCATTTGCATGGCCATTTCGAAGTCTTGGGCTAGCGTAGACGTAGCTTAAGAGTTACTGTAATAAGAGCAAATCTATTTTTTTCTATTTTCACACATAAATACAAATTAGAGAAAGAGCAATAGTGTCACAATGTATAAGATCTTAAATGTGGCCACCTGAAAACAGCACTAAGCAATTAGCCCCCCTTCTGTGTCTACCCGCTCCTGCCTTCTTCCATGCTGGACAGAGAACAGCCTTCCAAATCCTTTTGCCAACTTTCTGTCCATTCTTCGAGGAGCTCACTCCTGCATATCACCCACACTTACAAAAATACACGAATGGAACGTACCATGGTACAAATATAGAACTGAGTAACGGGGTATTCCTGTTGTGTAATCCCAGTACTACCACTCCTCTTCCTCGCCCTTTATTTATTTACTAGCGTTACTCGGGTCTTTGACTGAAGTAATTTGTTGAAAATAAATGAAAAATTAACATGCTTTTTTCAATTATAGTATTTTCACAAATGAAAAAAATGAAGGCTGGAGTGAGGAGGGGTAGTTGGTAGCTGCTTTGGGCGGAGGGGTGGGAGGTGTGGGCAGAGCTCAAAGAAGAGGACAGGGGTGCAGAAGTTAAGTCAGGTCGGCAGTGCAGAAAACAGGGCAGGAGGCTCAGGACAGGTGCTGGAAGGTGGAGGGGGTGGTTACTGGGGCCACTCACGGTGGCGAGGGTGCCACTGCTGTGGTGGCAGCTCCAAAGGAGGCTCCCCAGCCAGTGACTCCTCCTGGGTGGGACCCAGGGGCTGCACGCTTGTCGAGTGGGAGCTGGGGCTCTGCAGGCTGGCCCCAGCCTCCAGCTGTACCCCTAAGCTCCAGCCTATTGGGGGGCAGTACTCTGGGAGCAACCGCCAGTCTGCTGCAGCCCCCCTGGCCTGCAGCTGCTCTGGGGGGAGCTTGTCAGGGAGGTGGTGTTCTGTGGGCTGGCCCCAGCCTCCAGCTGAGCCCTCCCTTCCCCCCGACCCTGCAGCCTGTTGGGCAGGGGGACAGCACTTTGGGAACTACCCTGGCCTCCACTGGCTTCCTCCCTCCTGCAGTCTGTTTGGCCAGGAGCTCTGGGGGCTGGCCAGGTTCCAGGGGCTGCCCCTCTCTCCAGCAGCCCTCCCTGCAGCCTGTAGGCTATTGAGGTGGGGGGTCCAGCAGCCTACACTGCCCATGGCCCACAGGCTGTCTGAGTGGGAAGCCAAGCTCCAGGGGCAGCCCTGGCATCCAGTGGCCCCCTCCATTCTGCAGCCTGTTTGGTGAGGAGCTCTGGGGGCTGGCCAGGCTCCAGGAATTACCCATGGCCACCAGTGACATCCCAATGGACTACAGACTGTCAGGGAGCTAGGCTCTGGGGGCTACCCCTCCTTCCAGCAGCTCCCCTGCAGCCTGTAAGCTATTCCATCCTCCAGTGGCTCCTCCTTTGGCCTGAAGGCTGCAGGGGGGGTGGGGGTAGGCTCTGGGGTCCGCTGGAGCCCCCAGCAGCTCCCACCCTCTATGGCCTGCAGGCTGTCTGGAGGCCGTCCCACCTCCGGAAATCCCCCCACCCCCACACACATACACACACTATGAGGCTTGTAGGCTTTCCACAGTGCAGAGGGGCAGGCTCTGGGTTTGAGGCAGGGGTGGTACTTATGCAGTCTCTGCGGAACGCCAGATGGCAGAGCCCCAACCCTGCTGGCCTCTTTCTCTTGGTGCTGCAGCTGTCCCCAGTGGCCACGCTCAGTATCGCTTCCCTCCTATATGTGTCCATCCCTTTTTTCCTCCCTTCTCCCTCTGTCCTCTCCCTTTCCATGTCCCGGAAACAGCCCCATTCCTGGCAATTCCCATTTTCTAGGCTCAGCCAAACCCTGACCTTGGTTAAAGTTAGGGTTCGAGGAAGCTGCATACCAAATTTTTGGTGCTCCTAGCTCTTATGGTTTAGGAAGAGATCTTGAACAAGGGCGCTTGTTCAACACACACACACACACACACACACACACACACACACACACACACTATCCGCACCGATTGTGAGACAGCCAAACCTGGCACCTACTCCTGAAAATCCTCATTGGCATAAAAATGCTTAATTCATTTGAGTATTCCATTGACTTTAACAGGACTAATGGCACAAGCAAAGGTTTGTGGAGATGGATCTCTAAATTAGAACTTCTTTGAGGCCGGACCTTGGATTTACTTGTTTACATAAAGGGAACTTTCAGTGTGGGTGGGATGGGATGAGGGTGAGGGCTCTGTCTGATGGTGCTTCTGAGGTAAAAATGTCCTAAATTAAAGTCCAAACCAATAAGCAAATAATAACTCTATTGCCCCACTTGAGCTACAGTGAAGTTCTTTGCTTTTTGATCTGTATTCCCGGGCCCTGCAGGTCCTAGGCCCTACTCCCAGGACTCCTTCCTTCTAGTAGGCTTTCCTCCATGACCTTCCCTGTCTCTGGACACTAACAGCTTTTACTCTGAGATCTTCAGTGAGGAATACAGGAGAAATTGATACTACTATTATTAAAGTTTTCTGCAGGCAAACAACCCAAATATCTATCTCAACACTTAGATAAACAGATCCTTGTGGTGCCCAGTACAGGGTACAGGCTCCCTACCTCATGCTCCCTTTTGTATAACAAGAACTACACTGATATGACTACATATCTGTTGAATTTTACACATTTCCAAGAACAGGAAAGCAAAGCGAGCAGTGAATCTGATAAACAAGTGGGCAGGCGGTAAGGGTAGTTGACAGATGATGCAAGCTCTACCTTAATATTTCATCAGGGCCTTGCATCAGTCATAGCATATACCAGCAAAGCAAGCAACTGGGTGGAGCATTCCAGCTTCTGTGTACCCTGCCAGTCCTACAATACACTGTTGTTCAGTCTCACAGCCAAGCAACCTGCAGCTCCTAAGACCCATGGCACTTACATGGTATGAGCTCTTCAGATCCTGAAGACCCCTGCATGTGATAGGACAGTTGTTATTACCTCCTTATCACAGATAGGGAAGTGAGGCAGAGAGACTAAGTGACTTTCCTAAACACACACAAGAAGTCTGTGGCAGGTAGGAATTGAAGCAGGGTCTTTCCCTGGCTAGATCCCTAACCATTGGACCATTCTTCCTCTCAAAACAACAAATGATACTACATCTACATGATTTCATCATGGCAGTTGAAACAGGACATTTGTGCAGAGGCTTTTCATTTTATCTAATGCAGCAAAAACAACAACAACAACAACAACAACAACAAAACAAGAACAAAAAGCCCACATCTTAAAGGGTTAAGACTTTTCCCCTTAACTAAAATGGAACAAGCTAGTCTGGGGTAGTCACAGGATAATGGCTGCTGGAAAAATTCCACATCTCTATGTTACTTTGTTCAAGGACTGAAGGGCTGCTTTAATGAGTGACAGAATTATGATCTAAGATTCCAACAATTAAGCATTTAGGCTACTTGACAGTCCCTATTCTGGGAAAACTCCCATTTAATTCAAGGGAAAATTTTGACAGCCTATGAGCTGCGGGAGCAGGCTCACTGGACTTGATACAAACCCCATTTAAGTCAATGGAAAGCATCTCCTTAGCTTCAGTGGGCCCTGGATCAGGTTTGTGACAGCCAAAAAAAGATATTTTGAAGACTGAAGGATCAGTTTAAATCTCAGTATATTGCCATGCCCTATCTTTGTGTACTTCCTTGTGCCAAAGCAGTATCTTAACAATGCTAAACACAAGTTTTTCAATAAATCTGATAGGCAAGACCAATCCATTGGCTTTGGTTGGTTGGAAATCATTTCTGGATTACTGCAAACAAAATAATTCTGTTAGGAAATTTAATAGACACAGAACACCACCCATAAAGAGAGCAGGGGATATCTCTGTAGAGAGGACACCTGCATTACCTCACCTCTTTCTCATATTCTGTACAAATGCTTCTGTATTGAAAACATGGAATATCACATGTTCTGTATAGCAGGAAGGACTGTGTGCACTTACTTTAGGCTGTAACATTTCATTTTGCAAACCATGTAGCACTGTTGCTATGTACTTTTCTTTTCCCACAAACATATATCATATGCCCCAAGTGTATTGCAACTGTCTAATCTTGAGATTATAGAGGTATGAAGCACAATGGCAAATTCCACATCAGAAAAAAAAAGCTGCAACCATCTAGCCAGATGTAGATGAAAAGCCTGCCTGCCCCACAATCGCCCTACAACAATTGGGGATTGAACTGGACTGCCAAGTGAGTAACAAACAGCAAATGCCCGTACTCACAAAAGCAGGTACAAGCCTCCTATGTCTTTCAATTCCTTTCCACAAGCCACAGCCATCCCTCCCTCCCTTCCCCTAGTTATATTTGAACAGACCCTCCTACAACTTGCTCTCATCCATGCCCCAGACCCTAGGATGGTGCTCAGATAAAACATCCAAGTCAGGTGAGTGAGAAACGTTGACCTGGGCAGCAAACACACACAGAATGAGGACAACATAACCTAGGCTTCCTTATTAAACCCCCTAGCACCCTCAAATACCTGGTAAACAAGAGGCCAATAGATGAGGAAATACCGTAAATGTAAGAAACATAGCATATACAGGTCAAAGATAAAATTACTATTCAGAAAAAAATTGTGATTTGTTCTCATTTAAGAGCTATATATGATAAAACTTTGACCAAGAATTGCAAGTCACAAGCATGTTCTTTCCCAAGAGTACATGAATGACAAGAAAAAAAAAGTGTTATTTTCTTTGCAGTCATTGGCTAAAGGTTGACCAATGACAATCCAACTCAGCACCTACGCCCATCTGCACACTGTTTCATAAAGGGGAAATGTGTGCTTGTTTGTGTGGAAAAAATCAAGCATGCAATGATCTCTCATTCCATAACCAAGTGTATTACAATCATCCATACTATCAGTGCTTTAGCTTCAAGTTCAGAGCTGAAAGCAGAGAGAGCAGGCTTGCAGAATGCAATAAAAATATGATCTGAGGAAGAAATGGACTATTTTAAACGGCTGCATGATTCCATATGTCTGATATATAATACAGACTGTCCCAAACATTGCTTAATGTTTAGTATGGAACAATGCTCTCTAACAAACTGTGAAGAACAGTTGCTGTGACTACATTTTAAGAGCCTGTTTTAAAATTTTGCCTTATTGTATTGAAAAGAATAATTTCCTGTCATTGAATCATAACTGTCTGAAGGTTTTAGCTGTACAACTAAAATCAAACTCTTTAAAAAGTTCATTTACTATTATAATAGTAATTATAATTTCTCTCAGCAGAGTTAGTCTCAGATTTTGAATTCAGTGTCTCTAGTATAAATATGGAGTAACTCCACTGAAGTCAGTTACGTTACTCCCAATTTATCAAGGCATCACTTAAATCATAATCTGGTCTATTGTACTTCAAGTACACAATTCTTAACTGATTCTGTAATTCAGCACAGAGCTAATTTATACAGCTTTACAGCAATGACAAAGGTCCTGGCTCAATTCCAACTCAGATAGTTGAAATGCTAACGGAGTAAGTGTGTATAATGTGATAGAGTTAAGAATCACAAGAGCAGAGTTTTCTTTCCAGCTCTCCCAGTGACCTGTCCTGTGACCACTGTAAGTTACTGTGGTGCATTTCCCTTCCCACTGTTTGTTTGTTCAGGCCCCTGTTTAGGTCTATTAGTTGGGACTATTTACAAGTTTAGGTTAAGCATATTATTAAAACCATTACTGGATCACAGATTTAGACTGTGAACAGATAAGGGAAGGGATTGTCTTTCAGTATTTGTACAGTGCCTAATACAAAAGTGCACTTGTGTCAGACGTGGCCTTAGCTTCTACTGTAATGCCAATAATAACCTTTGCATTTAAATTGTAACCCTTCTTTTTCTTCACTGAGAGGGCTCTGCACCACTTGGATACATTTCAGAGAGGAATCTCTCCCTTCAGGAAAAATTCCAATTCTTTTTAGGATTTCATAATAAGCAGTTTCCATAGTGGGTTTATTTTGTTATTTAACCAGAGATCTGGTGAGCTCTAGAACCATGGTAAGAAGCTGTAAGAATAGAGAGCAGCATTATTGTAAAAGACTTACCAGAATGGATTCAATTTGGAATGCTGACAAGTGTGTGTCTCTGGAAACCACATAAACTTCTTGATGAGTCTTGGCTGCTACTATGGCTACAGCAAAAGCTGTGTTATTCAGCATTTGGATTGTTGCATGAAGCCGCTGCTCAGTCCAGTACAATGCAGATGTAACTCCTGCAACTTTCTGTAAGCTTTATAACCTTTCAGCTATGTAACATCTCATCATGACAAGGAAGCGTAAATTTCTGTAAGAAATAATGTAGCCAAGATGTAGAATTTTACCTTTTGTATAAGAATATAAATATGTTGGTAATAAGTCCTGTAGCTTTGTTTTACAGATTTAGGTTTGTTCTATATAGATATATTTTGTTTGTGAGTGAGGAAAATTTGAATGTGGATGTGTGTGCACTGGAATCAGTTCCTAAAGTCAGCCTGTCTGGACAACTGGCCTCGATGGCCAGTGAATAATAGGTGCTGAGTCCAGCAAAAGAATCCACCCAAGAAAGAAACTGGTGACTCATGGTCATACAGTACCCTGAAGCAGTGGGACAGGACAAGAGCTATGACTGAAACATATAAAAAGAGTGCAAAGCCTGGCCCCCGCTCCTTAGGATGGATGTTACTGACTGCTCGTGAGTACTATGATGACAAGAGAGCACAAGCTGACAAGTGAGTAAGCTGACAAAGGGGTCATACCATCAGCTCACCAAGGTCTTCCTAATAAATTAAAGTGCTTCAGTTTTGGGACGCCCAATTTGAGATAGTTTTGAGATGTGTTAAACCATATGAAATTATGTGCCTTTAAGGAGTCTCAGGTTGGGCTCCCCAAATGATTAGTCTCTTCTGAAAATCTTGTTCCTCTAGAGATGTAACCTCACCCACCATAATGAGTCTGCCAGAGTGATGGGATGTGGATGTCAAAGCAAGGCACAATAAAACCAATAGCAGAAGTTACATTTTATGAAGTATTAATATTGTAGGAATCTTGACCAATAAAGATAAATCCTGTGTGTCTTCAACTTTGAATAAAGCTGATGCTGTCCTTTCTCCGTCTTCACAAATTATGCCTGATGATTTTCTTTTCCTTGTTAGATTGCTTTTTCCCTACAGCCCACTCCTTTGGAAGAGAAATGTGCCCTGCATAAAATCCACCTCTTTTCCTCTCTGAGGGGGGAATATCTGAGAAAACAATAACTGGTCTTTGAAAAAAAAAAAAAGAACTAGCTAGAACACTCCCTCTTTCAGGATTTATTATTTTAATGTATTGTCAGATATGAGGTTATGATTGTTCTATTACTCTTCTCCAGAAAATGAACACAAAATGGATCAGGTTCAACTGCAGGTAGAACCTCTCTCATCCACCACCCTCAGGACCTGATCAGTGCCGAACAAGAGAATTTGCTAGATCATGGGAAGTCAATATTGTTTAGCACATTACCAACACTTCCACTGTTTAGTGGGTTCTCAGAAAAAACATTTAGCCCTTTGCATTCTTATGCAGATGACCTCCGGGAGACACATTCCTCCCAGCCTTCAGCAGCCTTGCATTCCTGCTGCCACATTCCTTACACAACTAAAGAACACTGAGAGCCAATACCAGTGGCTGTAAACAAACTTTATCTGACCACAGGAAATTAGCCAACTGTTATAAACGGTCGTGCTGCTAAGTAAAATCATGCCAATTTACAGATGTTGCCGGTCTAGAGAGTTCCGGATTAGAGAGCTTCAACCCACAATGCAAAAGTACTAGCCTGGCCCGGCTAGGCTCTGGTGTGATTTGTTTTTCTGCTGGGGATCCTGTCAGCGAGGGGCTGAGTCTTCTCTTTGTTTTTGACTTCCCACTTGCTTGGCCCCCCACTGATTTCCTCTGAGTCAGTGCCCCCCGGCCTAGAGGAAGCTCCCCAGGCCCGCACTGAGCAAAGGACAATATGATCTTCCACCGGTCTCCTCTGCAGCCTGATACTGACCCAGAGACAGCCCACTCCAGAGCCTGGCACCTAACCCTTCCCTACTGCCCTGGAGGGCCGCGGGAGCGGGGAGAAAACCTGCCCTCCCGTCGCTGCCGAGCACCTCAGCTGCTCAGGCTGGCTCCCCTCTTCCCTCCCACTCGTGCGTCCCTCAGGCGCAGCGCCAGGCAGGCAAGCCGCGGGGCTGACGGGGAAAGGGGCCGCGCCAGGCGGAAGAAGGGAGGCTCGCTCCACTTGGCAGACGCCATTGGCCCGTGCACGAGAGGGGTGGATGCACGGCCGGCCCCCTGCGTGACGCCACTGGGGTGAGGGAGCTGCCAGCCTGCCGGGGAGTCAGGTTTCCGCCTCGACGGAAGCGACTGCAGAAGAGACAACTCGAGAGCATCTCGCAGGCGGCTGCGGAAGGGGCTGGGCCGGTCGGCAGGGAAGCCCCGCATCGCCCAGCGCGTCGGAAGGAAAGGGGCGAGCCCGCCGCTGCCCGCGTCCCTTTGACGGGATCCCAAGCGGTGAGAAAGGCGCTCGCGGAGTTCCTCGCGTGCGGGCGTGGGGAGCCTTGTTTCCTCTCGCCCCTGCCGCAGCGGCCTGGGGGCGAGCTCCGCCTGCGGCGGCTCCTGCGTGTGCTTCGGGGAGGGGAAAGGCCCCGGCCCGGGAGGGCGGGAGACGGCGCTCCGGAGGCTGGGCGGTGCTGCACGGCGCGGCGCGGCGCGGCGACGCTGCCCGCTCACGTGGCCGCCTCCACAGACGTCAGCTGCATCCCCCGCTCAGCGCCCGGCGGGGGCCGGCGACGATGGGAGACCCGGAGCGGTAACCGTTTGCTCAGCGATAAGCCGGGGGACCCCGCCGCATGGGGGCAGCGGGCAATGCCTCTGGCTGCGGGGGCTCCGCTTGGCGAGCGCGCGCCGCGTCTGTGTCGCTGTAGTCGGGGCATTGGGCTGGGGGAGCGGAGCGCCGCGCCGCGCCGCGATGGGGCCGCCCATCGTTGGGGGTGACAGACGGTATGTGTTTTCCTTCCCTCGCTGCCCGCCTGCTGACGCCAGTGGGGCGGCTTCGCGTCGGGCTGAGTCGGGTTAAAGCCTGAGGGCGGGCGGGCTCCGCCCTTCGCTGTGCGTGGGGGATTGCAGGATGCTGGGACCTCTCGGGCCAGGTCTTGCCTCCCTACAGAGCCCCCGGGCGAGCGGCTTTGGTGCATTCGTGGCTCTTCTTCACTCATGCATCCCAGTCGGGTTCCCGCTGGAGGGTGGGTGTTGCTGACGGCCTGGGGGGTAAGGAACTGGCGCTTTGCTCGGCTGCCGAGGGGGCGCAGGGCATTTACAGGCAATGGGGGGCTCGTGCTGATGGCCCCCGTTAGCAACGCTGCTACGTCAAAAATGACACTGATGGAAACCAGCAGAATCTGACAACCCTGTGCATCAGCACCAGTAAACAAATGTCTTGCGAGCCCTGGTTGGTTAGTTGCTTTTGGCCCTCAGGCAGCAGGGTGCCCGCCACTGGCACTTAGACGTTTGCCTTCTTTACAACATTACCTGCCCACAGCCCTGGCTCTAAAAATTAGTTCAATACACAGCCCTTGTTTCCCACCTGTGCTGTTTGTTTGTGGTCTGCTTGCACTATCAATCATTTATAACTGTCTGTGCCCCGTTTCCACGTTACAATACCATGCTTCAGTCAATGCAATGGAAGACTTAGAAAACAACACTCCTAATGGACCAGCTCTAACGTGAAATTGATTCATTGATGCTAAAATAAACCAAATATTCTTCTTCTATCACCCAGTGAAGAGGTTATTTTAATTTAATGAGGATGCACTATTGAGTTAGTGAAAGTAGATTGCAAATGCTGGTTCCTAACTTTTATAGCTTCTGTGCCAGCAGAAGTTGGTTGCTCCTATGGGTCTCGGCCTTACATGAGACACTTAGCAAAAGGTGGTTATTGAGCACACTATGGTAAAAAGCATATCACAAAATGGGCCTCAGTAAGGGTGGGAAAGAATGGACTTTTTGTTTTTTTTTAAATGTTTAGTTTTTGGTCGTTAGGCTGCTTGGGGGAAAGGGAAATGAAATCTTGCTTTCCTCTCATTTGTCTCTTGCAGACAAGCATACTGTATGCTAGGAAGAACAGTTATTTTTATTGCTGTAATTTTCCTAGCTCTCCAATTTTATGTAACCATTCCTGCTACCTCACTGAGTAATCACTGCTCTCTTGGAGTGTTGGCATCACTTCACTGTTGACTCATACAATATGATATCTCTTTTTTTTATTTTCAGGAGCAGCTCAGTGGTAATCTAGGGTCTAGTTCTCAGAACCGTAAAAGGATTTAGACTGAGGCCATGTATTTTCACTGTAGTATTTAAATGAAGGGGAAAAAAGTGTTCATTTTGAAGGGCATAACAGACTTGAGTTAATAAAAATCATTAGTTAAGGAAGGTGTGTCACGTTTCATCTAAGCTACCCTGAGTGACATCATGTTTAAAGCCCAAGATCTTAAAATCACAGTTAGAGACTTTGATTCCAATAAGAAAAGCCCATTACTTATTTTTTCATCAGAGTTTATGGGACCAAGGGCAACTTGGGCGCACCCATGTTAAGTGGTCATCAGGCTAACTTAAAATCATGATGGATTCTGGATGTTGCTGAACAAGATGGTTCTGGATTAGAGAGGTTCAACCTGTAGAATATGCACATTCAGGGGACTACAAGCTCTTATGTGACAGGTTGTGCCCCATTTTGCAAAAAAGCATATTCAAGTTAGGCATATTCATATCCAAAAACATATTTCCCTAAAGATATAGGAGAACAACGTCAGACCCTATCTAAGAGCTCATCAGAATAAGATTATTTCTTGGTGAATCCTGCAGATGGATGTTTCCAACTGCCTTTAGCAATGCAATCCACAATCTCTGATGGTGAAAATGTTTCCTGGGTGGTATAACTTGAATTTCCCCTTTTTGCATTTTTTGTT
Organism: Carettochelys insculpta; assembly: GCF_033958435.1. NCBI lineage: Eukaryota > Metazoa > Chordata > Testudines > Carettochelyidae > Carettochelys > Carettochelys insculpta. The sequence continues at coordinate 121,479,827 of NC_134140.1, forward strand.
TCTTGACCAGTTCTCTCATTGTCCTTGAAGCCAGTCTGGAAGTTGCACATTGATCTTTCATTAACTACAAAGAGCTGTGGAATCAAGTTATGTCAACAGCTGCTTTAATTAATTTGGTTAGAAATGGAGGATATCAAGTGAGAAGGAGAACACTACTGACATCCCGCTTCTTGCAAGACGACAAAAGCTGGGCTACCCTGCGGCAGAGCTCCACCACAGAACGGAGGGCTTCCCGCTTCGATCCTGACAGCAGTGGGCGTCCAGCCACGTGGGACACCTTTGGTATCTGGGACAATCGCATTGATGAGCCCATACTCCTCCCACCAAGCATAAAATATGGGAAGCCAATTCCCAAAATCAGTCTGGCCAAGGTGGGCTGCGCGACCCAGATTGGAAAACGGAAGGAAAATGAGGACCGGTTTGATTATGCTCAGCTGACGGATGATGTCCTGTATTTTGCAGTATATGATGGGCATGGCGGAGCTGCAGCAGCTGATTTCTGTGATAAGTACATGGAAAAGTACATTCAGTATGTAATTTGATTTGATGCTTATTTGATTTATCATTGGCATCACTGCTTGTGCCTAGTTAATGCAGTAGTTCCTTGAGTTACATGAGGGTTGTGTTCCCGTGCACACTCACGTAACTCGAATCTCTCATGAGTCGGGGGGGGGGGCAGCTTTTTTCCCCAGCAGAGTGCATGTTCTGCAGCTGGGAAGGCAGCAGGAGCGCCTGGAGCTCCTTTTGAAAGGTAAGCCCTAGGGTGGGAGGGGGCGATTGGGGAGGGCTAAGCCTGGCCCTGTGCTCTACCACAAGAGCGAAAGGCTAGCTGGCTCCCTGCCAAGGCTGTAGAGTAGAGACATCATTCACCCTAGCATGTAGTCTCAGTGCCTCTGGGGATTACATGTAGAAAAGTCAGGTCCCATAGGAACTCCTAGTAATTATCAGAGGGTAGTTAGTGCTGTTCTCTATTCTGAAGCCAAACTTCTGGGTAAAGGGACAGCATAAGGCTTATGTGGTTATAGTTCCGACGTGGATTCTCTGCACTGGGCAGGCTGGGATTTTACCCTCCAGTCCCAGCCTATCCAAATGCTATTGAACTCATATGGAATTGAAAGTGCTCAGCCTCCTCCAGGATCTGCTCTGCCATGAGCATGTGGGAGTTGCAAGCTGCAGTGCCTACTGCACATGTGCAAGAGATATCACTTACACCACTCCATTTGCATAATTAAGCCAATGCTAAATGCAATTGGTTTAAGGAAAGGCTAAATAATATGGAGATATACCTATCTCATGGAACTGGAAGGGACCTTCAGAGATCATTGAGTCTAGTCCCGTGCATGACCTATCACCATCCCTGACAGATTTAAAACAAAGCCTAACAAATTAAAAGAAGAAAAACACAGTGTTATACTTACAAGAAATACATGGGATTTTTTTTTGAGGGACAAGGCAAGAACGCTGCATTTATTGCGAATACAGTACCATTATATGTGTATAATATACATAGTTTAATCAGAGGTGCGCACAGCATCTCGTGGTTGCTTATAGTTCCCACAGGTTGTTCACTCTAATCCATTGGCCAGATGGATTAGAGGTGAGTGTGGAACCAGGTTCTGTTGATCAGGATCAATGCTCCGATCTTGAGAAGAGGAACCCAACCCTGTAGCAGTGTACACATCTTTAGTCCATAGTTCTGGTTCTGTCCCACTGCTCCAGGCACGATGAGTCACCAGTCAATGGCAGATGGGTTTGATCCTTTTCCACTGCCTAGCTTTCTGTGTGACTCATCACCTACAGATGAGATTTAATCTTCCTCTCTAGGTATGTCACTGGTGTAGAGTCCCGTTCTGCCCAAGATCCCCAAATGGCCCCCTCAGGGATTGCACTCATAACCCTGGCCTTATCAGGCCAATGCTCAAACCACTGAGCTATCCCTTTCTCCTTGTACTTTGTATGAAACAGGTAGCTGTGTTAGTCTGTACGCTAACAAAAACCAGCAGTCATGTAGCACTTTAAAGACTAACAAAATCTTTTATTAGTTGATGAGCTTTCATGGGACAGGCCCACTTCGTCAGATCAATGAAACAGTTATGCAGCAATTAAAAATTACGAATCCTGTGGTTGAATTTCCTTATATCTAAAGGACAGGGGAGGATGCTAATGGCTTCTTGTTACCCCAGAGGGATGATATAGCGTGATTCAGATTTTGTAGTGGAAAGACAAGCCTGTGGAAATTGCTGTAGATTGATTGGTGTCTTTGTGGAAGAAACTGAACCTGTCTCTATTTTGTTTCCAGAGAGTTCCTTTCTCAGGAGAAGAATTTGGAAATTGTGTTGACCAAAGCTTTTCTAGAAATAGATAAAGCATTTGCGAGGCATGCTCACTTATCTGTTGATGGTAGGTAGAATGACTGTATTCTAATTTCCAATGGTGAGAGAATGGGGAAAGGTTTTAGAAGTAATGGCTGAGGTATTTTTCATAAATGCATAGAATATTAGAATTGGAAGGGACCTCAAGACAGTCATCAAGTACAGTTTTCTTCACTTGTGGCAGGACCAAGCATTATGTAGATCATCACTGAAAGATCTTTGTCGAACTTGCTGTTAAACCTGCTCTTTGTATTAATAAAACGTGTTTGACGTCGAAAACAATTTTATTTAATACAGAAATTTGCTTTGAGCATTTCTTGCAAATGAAACAACTGACATCAGTCACACTTGAGCACTTTAAATTAAATGATAGGAATAATGTCCCTGAAATTTATCTGGGGAGCTGATACATGTTGAATCTCTTTAGTCTGGCACTCTCTTGTCTAGTAATGTCCATGGTCCAGCATGACTTCAGTTAACCAGATGTTCACTTACCATGGTTGTGACAAAGTTTCCCATAGTCCCATAAAGTTGGTGTACAGCCACCAGTGCTGGCTCTGTTATTTAGCCCTAATTTACCTCTAAATGTCTTCTAGTGTTGATAATGTGCTAGACAATATTGACCTCCTGTAGTGTGGCAAATTCTCTTATTAGGCATCAGTCAGGTCCTGAGGGTGCTGGACTAGGAGAGGTTCAATCTACATAAGGTTAAACTTTTGCCAAACCTTCCATGGACAATTTATCCTTAAGGGATACTGTCAAATAGATTATTTACTAAATGTAATATGTGCTACAATGGTTTAAATTTGGTGGGGTGTATATATATTTAAACACTGCATGATGAGAAATTCACTCAAATCACTAATTTTTTTATAATCCTGTTAATTCTATAGCTTGTAGAAGAAATAATGTCTATCCATTCCCTCCTGCTGCTGCTGCTGCAGTCTATGGCGACGTCTACACGTGAAGCCTACATCGAAATAGCTTATTTCGATGTAGTGACATCAAAATAAGCTATTTCGATGAATAACGTCTACACGTCCTCCAGGGCTGGCAACGTCGATGTTCAACTTCGACGTTGCGCAGCACCACATCGAAATAGGCGCTGCGAGGGAACGTCTACACGCCAAAGTAGCACACATCGAAATAAGGGTGCCAGGCACAGCCGCAGACAGGGTCACAGGGCGGACTCAACAGCAAGCCGCTCCCTTAAAGGGCCCCTCCCAGACACAGTTGCACTAAACAACACAAGATCCACAGAGCCAACAACTGGTTGCAGACCCTGTGCCTGCAGCATGGATCCCCAGCTGCCGCAGCAGCAGCCAGAAGCCCTGGGCTAAGGGCTGCTGCCCACGGTGACCATAGAGTCCCGCAGGGGCTTGAGAGAGAGCATCTCTCAACCCCTCAGCTGATGGCTGCCATGGCGGACCCCGCTATTTTGAAGTTGCGGGACGTGCAACGACTACACGGTCCCTACTTCGACGTTGAACGTCGAAGTAGGGCGCTATTCCTATCCCCTCGTGGGGTTAGCGGCTTCGACGTCTCGCCGCCTAATGTCGAAGTTAACTTCGAAATAGCGCCCAACGCGTGTAGCCGTGACGGGCGCTATTTCGAAGTTAGTGCCGCTACTTCGAAGTAGTGTGCACGTGTAGATACAATGTATAACAAACTAGGCTCAGAGGGATTAAGATGATAGATAGTAGTGCTATATAAATAACAAAATAAATAATTTAGTTGCATCTGAAAAAGAACAGAACATAGTAGGAAAATAAACTGTATTCTCCAGATCCTTAGCTGTGGTCAAGGAGCCTGCTGCAAGCCTCAGGACAAATTGTGTGTAATGGTGCCTTTAAGCGATTTTTATATTCCCTAATCTGGGGCTGGCAATGATGAGTCATCCCACTAGTGTATAGTTATGCTGATTGCATGTGGCCCAAGGGTCTTTTAGAACAGTTAGGCCCAATTCCATGTGCTCCTGCACGCACTGAGATGTGGGTTCAGCTGAGGGTTCTGAGACAGGGAGATAGTAAGCCTGTCTGACAACCGTGTTGCTCTGCTGATCGCATTGACCCAAATGCTTTCTGCCATTAAAAAATGCCGGCATATGCTTTAATATTCCCCTTTGCCTTTTGCAACCAAAATATTGCTGTGTTGTCTAGTGTGTGAAAACTAAAAGCAAAACGGATTGTCTGAGGTTTTGTTCAAACTGAAGAACAAAAAGTAGACAGCACAAATGGATAACAAGAGACCTGTTTAAAAACAATGCTAATAAGCCAAGGCAGTGCTTACTTATTTAAAAGGGATTTTTAACCTGAGTGAAGAAGCAATACAAAATAATTGGCATTATCTTTTTAGTAACCTCCAATTATTAGAAATTGACTTTGGGGAGTGAGATGAAGAATATTTTTGTTGTGAATTTCTGGGTTTTTTTACTGAGGTGATCTAAAATGCAGCAGTAAGAGTGAGTTTGCTAAATGACCTAAATGCTTACATATGATTGTCTTATCTTGAAAGCCCTTTATTTGTCAAACTGTTCATAAAATAGATTGTTTAGACTGACACACTTCAATGGAAATTTGTTGTGCTCACAGCAGCTTCATGAGGAGAAAGACATAGTGTAATGAAAGAAAATATTGATACTTAATATGTTTTTGTTATATTGAAAATAGTTACATGCTGTAACACTTGGGGCCTATAGAATTAGCTAAAGAAAATCTCTAACTAACAAGCTGTCTGGTAAGGGTGAGCTTTCAAAATGCTGTCTGGGATTTTACCTTGCAATTTTCACCATCTTTAACAGGAGCAGCGTGGCTAAACCACTGTGTACCTCTCTGAAAAGGCCCCATTAACTTATTAGGAACCTGATGCAAATGCTGGTAAACTTTGAGAACAGCTAAACAAATGTCATTACAAAACACTGGATAAAGCCTTTTCATTAACACAGCTCAAGAAAATATGAAAATTAAGGAGAGGTATTTTAGTTTTCCTGAATAATTTTCACAGAATCATTAAAATGCAGGGCTGGAGGTTTACCAGGTTATCAAGTCCAGCACCCTGTTGCTAAGGCAGAACCAAGTTAATCTAGATCACTCCTGACAGGTGTTTGTCCAACCTGTTCTTAAAAACCTCCAATGCCAAGGAGTCCACAGACTCTCTTGGAAGCCTATTTCAGAGCTTCAGCTACCCTCATACTTCGAAATTTTTTCCTAATATAACCTAAATCTCCTTTGCTGCAGATTGTCTATTGCTTCTTGCCCTACTTTCAGTGGACATGGAACCCCTCAGTAAAGACAGCCATCAGGAACTGGTATCCAGATATTAAAGGGCCCCATTCTGCAGGCTGCTGAATACCTTCTTTGAGGTATCGACTGGCCTCAAGCTGTTGTAGGAGCTGATGGTCCTCAGCAGTGTTTGCCAGGTGCCGAGCAGTCCCTGAAATAAGGTCATGAAGGACTGGAGTAAGGGGTTGTAAAGACACAGACAGATACGGGTTTATTATTGTAATTTACTCTTTGCTTGTGTGGTGTTGAAAACTAAATATTTTGAGACTTTTAAAAAAAAGTTAAATACAGTTGAACTGTTTTGCATGTGTTCTCATCAGAAACTTAATTTTGCAATGTCCCCGCAGTTGGTTAGCGAAGCTACAGATTATTTTTGGCTATTCTAGATATGATAGAATCAAGTGTGTCTCTTGGAAATGATGGTCGTGGAATACTGGCTCCTCAGGACACGTGATGGCACTCAGCCATGTCTTCCTGTTTTAATCCTGCCTCATCCTGGGAATTGGCAACCAATAGTTCAATTAAGTGTTTTGATAAGTCCATCTCTTGATTCCTTGGGCTGATGGTGATTACTTCTATTTTATTTTAAAGAACTGTACGGTGGATTTTTAGGATGACTGAGGCCTTGATACTGGTAGCACCAGCAAACAAGTCAGTGGAACCACTCAGCTACTATATCTATATAAAGATCTATATCTAGAGATATCTCTATCTATAGATATATATGATTTTTTTTTTCTCAGTAACAGGGCTCACTGAACAAATCTCTGGTGCTAAAAGAGCAGGTACTTGGGGGGAGATGTAGTATTTTAAAAAATAATTATGTGACAAACTGAACAGGTCTTATAATTTGTGCATTCTTCTAGGATCAGTGGACCTTTTATTTTTTAAATCACTCTGTCAGATGCTAAAATGTTTAAAAATATGTAAAGTGATGCTTAATAACACTATGGATTTGAAAAAGCTACACCTTCATACTTCAGTGCTGTACCTTTTGTGCATCACCTAGACAGATGGGTATAATGGACTTTTTAGGAAACATACGGATTTTTCCAAACTGGATTGTGGTCCATCTAGTCCAGTATCTTGTCTCTGACAGTGGTCGTAAGCAGATGTTTCAGAGGAAAGCATAAAACCCCACAGTAGGTTCATGCGGGATAATCCACCTTCCATGTTAGGTCTCCCTCTAATTCCTAGCTGAGTTTGGCTTAAATTAACAATGGGCAACCAAACCTAGCGAGTAGGCCACATGAATAGCCCTCCTTTGTTTCAGTGAACAGCATGACTGGCAGTGGTTAGCAGCCTGCGGCCCAGTGTGGTTTCATCAGTGGCCCATACCCTCCCTCTTTGCCCCCTTTTCCCATGTCTCTCACACACTGGAGCCCTGCACTTCCTACTCCTTCTCTTCCCTCCCAGCACTTTCAGAGCACCATGAATCTGCTGATTTACAAGCTGTGCTGGCTCCTCCATCTCCCTCACAGAGGTTGAACAGCCACGAATGGCTGATACATGGCCTTCAACTCTGGGAAGAAGGGGGAGGAGAAAAGATAGAGCATGAATCAGTGGATTCGTGGTGTCTGGAAAAGGCTGGGAGAGAAGGTGGGGCAGGTAGGAAATATAGGGCCCCTGTGCATGAGAGGCATGTGGGTAAGGGGGTGGGGGCATACCTGTCTTCACTGCTCCTCTCTCTGCCCTGTGTCCTCCCACCTGCAGTACTCTGCTGGCTCTTAAAGGAAATTGTCCCAACTCCCCACTGAGTGGCTGACTTAGCATTTGAGGGCATACCTTTCATGATGGACCATTTCTGGACATTCTCAATTGTATAGAGAATTAATGCTGTACATACAAGGTTTCTTGATGAAAACACTGCCACCAATGCTTCCTGACCTGGCCTAGGACATCCAGATGTTTATTGAAAGCCTAATCCAATACCTACTGAAGACAATAGGAGCTTTTCCACTGACTTCTTTGCTTATATCAGATTCTGATCACTCTGACCATTCATATTTGGAATAGCCATCTTATTGAACAAAGCTGTTTATCAGTTGATGTGTGTGGTGTTTGGGGCACTCTTGAAATCTTACTATGCTGAGCAAATAGTGGTGGTCTTTTTCAATAAAGAGAATGAAATACCAAATCTATTTTCTTTAAAGTTACCATTTAAAAACATGACTATTATTTGAATATGTTAACCTGCAACACTGAGGAAAAGAGAGAGCTGCTGAAATATATAAATATAATCAAGTTAGAAGATACTTAATTTAAATGTCGTCTTAAGCATTCATCCACATTCAGTTTTCAATGTGTCCCGACAAGTCATGAATCTTTAGTCAATGTCTATGAAGTTCTTTATTTTTAGCAGTCAATTATTTGGATTTTTTTTGTTTCGAAGTAAAGACTATTTAAAAAGTTTGAGCTGTGTACAGCTCTTTAGAATGTCTCTCTCTGCCAAATATGAGATGGCTGGGCATTTTCTATTTATTTGTTTGGGCACCCCATACTGTTACTAAAATACTTTGTGGCCTTTGTTTAGGCTGAAGCTAGAGGAGGTGACCCAGCTGTAGTGAAGCATAAGGGGAAAAATCATTGACAACAGTAAACATTTGAGACCATGTATGTTTTTAGATAATTAAGCCAGTGTCCAGTTGGGTATTATGCACTGTCATAGGACTTGCCTATGCTGTCACACCACTAGTGAACGAAAGTGAATACTTCCACTTGCTTTGCAGCTCTTATTCTGTCATCCCCAGTGTTGCAGGTTTGTTTTGTCTGAACAAAATCCCTGGGTGAATTTCCTATTTGCCTCTGTGTACGTGTTATTTGTGGCAGAGACTGCACCTGGTCAGCAGCTCTAGAACTGGGGGCCCTGGACACTATATGCTGGGCTTCAGTGGAAAGAGAGATCTGCTTAATTTTGTCCCAGGTGAAGGAGTCTGGCGGTTCCTAGCCTGGGCTACTGGAAGGTTCCCACATCTTCTTTGTCATATTAGTTGAGATGACATGCAGTAAAAATTGTCCAGTGAGTGTTAAGAACCTATTGAAAGATCTTAGTTTTATAGTGATATTATTAGGAACAAGTGAAAACTACTTTTATATTAATTTAAACATTAAATCCAGTGTACATGCTGATGCAACATATCTTTAAAGTACCAATAAAGAAATTAGAAGCAATAGTAGAAAGGCACTAGAATTTTGGTATGTGCATAATTCCTAGATTTTGGAACTGTGTTAGCGACCCAAATGAGTCTGGAGCTCTCTTGAATTTAATGAGGGCCTCATTCTTCTTCCCCTCACATTAAGTATTACCTTTTACGAGTGGTCCTGTTTATAAGCAAAATCTGGCCCCCTGTAGGGAGCATGATTGGCACTTATATTTCCAAACTGTGATGTTTAGTATTTGTAAGGTGCCTGTCTCTCTAGTACCTACTTCAGATTTATCAGACGTGTCTGGCTCTGCAGTAATATCCCTAGAACCAGTACTGATAGCTGATTTGATTTTTTTACAAATACTTCAGAGTATTTGCATGTGTGTCTGTTGTGTCTTAAAATTTTGAGGCCACTTGCATCTTAAAATATTTTAAAGAGCTGTAAGAGAATTTGTGAATTGTGCAATATTTTTTCTTTTATGCCTTCTAAAATATAGAATTTGATACTTTGCATTACGGTTCCAAAAGCAAGGAATAATATCAGAGGCTAGTGGCAACTCCTCATTAGTTTTTAATTTCTAAACAAAATATATTTAGCATGAATTAAAGGTAGCTTTATGTGGAATTTTCATGTCACTATGCTTTAACTGTCTGGATAAAACAGGTATTTTACTGGCAGATTTCATTGCTAAATTTTAGTGGCATATTTTTAAGCCTGTTTCAAGTAAACGTGCAGCACTCTAATTCTTGTGTGATCGCCTAAAATTAGAAATAAAATGCAAACACTTAAATTAAATTACTTACAAGCTGCAGACAGTTTGGTTGCTGGAAAAATTTGGTTTGGCCTACTATACCCAAATTCCCAAATAATCAAATTACAGTGGAGTCTGTTAAGATATTAATGATTGATATTTCATTTGAGGAAATAGTTGATCGAAACTTACTGACCCAGAAGACTTCAATGCAGTAATAGTACCTGTTTTGATGGTAATGAAGGTCTAGTTTAAACTCATTTGTGGATTTGCTTTATTTTTTCGTTCATCAGCTCACACTGTTTTCATGCTACAACAAGGCTCAATGCATCTTTAAACACCTATCCACATGAACAGTCCTTCCAAGCATCTTATAAGCCTAACTTTCTCAGAGGTCCTGGAGTGTCCACAGTTCCACTGGAAGTCAGCTGGAGCTGCCAGTACTCAATAATCTCTGAAAATCATGCAATGTAAACAATGAAAGGGTCTGACTGTGGGATGTGCTGAAATCTGCAACTCTCAGGCTGTCTCTACACTTGCATTCCTCTTTTGAAAGAGGCATGCAAATGAGGGAAGTCAGAAATGCAAAATGATGTGCAGATTTGCATATCTGGCACCTCATTTACATATTCATATTTCAAAAGAGCTTCTTTCGAAAGAAGAAAAGCTGTGTAGGTGCAGCTCTTTCGAAAGTAAACCCCATCTTCGAAAGAGTGGTGTTTCTGCACTGCTTTTCTTTAGAAAGACGCTCTTTCAAAATAAGAATGTGCAAAAGAGGGGCCAGATATGCAAATCTGCACCTTATTTGCATTTTTGATTTCCCTTTTTTGCATACCTCTTTCAAAAGAGAAATGCAAGTGTAGACACAGACTCACTCTCAACAATGAGAATTAGTGGGTGCTTAGCATCCCTCAGAACTAGATCCAGAATGTATTAATTACAGACGCCAGTAAGGCCAGATCCTGGTCTTCAGTATTGGCCCTTTGTTCAGATCTTGTGTGCTAATTGGGGATTGCCCTAGAAGCATGTAACTCAGTGAGTCTCACAAATGTAGCTTTGCCAGCTCCTTGTGATACCCCCAGTCAGTCCCCAGAGGCACAGTTGGATTGGGAGCAAGATGAAGGTCCATATTCTTTAAGGAAAAGTAGTGGTTGAAGGAAGATCTTTAATTATGATTACCTTCTCACCTGGAAGTAGAGGAATATAAATGGGAATTCTGATTTTTAGCTTAAACCAAAAAATATGGGCTATATATTTTTAATCTGTTTTTAAAAAACAAAAAACAGAATATGGCCTAGTCAGAGAGGGTTTTTCAACTGAATTCACATCTGCTGTAAATTTCTAGGCTGCATTTCTTCCTGTCCGTGGTTTCCTGTACAGTAGCTCATCGTAGAAGCATGTTATGCAAATTTCTCTGGTGTTCTTTCACTGTGCGTGCTAGCCATAAAGGGAGAGAGATTCTTAATTATTATTTTAACTTTGTGAGTTTACTTCATTTGTAATGTACCACCTGGTCTGTGCTCAAATTGATGCCATCACAATTCATATTGCCTTTCACAAATTACTTTTACCAAGGATGTTACAGCAGATGAGTACAATAGAAACTCAAAATCAAACTCCCTAAATATGATCACATTAGTTAATCCATTCTAGTAACAGTAAAATAAAAAAAAAAATCCCACAGCTTTGAGTGTGCTGTTCAATCCCAGCAGGGGTAGAGGAGAAGGGAAGGATGTGGAAGAACTTGCTTGCACTCTGTTTTTTGTGTAGTTAATTTATACCTGTGTAAAATGCCACCAGCAAGGCACTTGGTGGACTGTGATTTAGTAATATGCCTAGCTACTGTGTACTAGTATGGATTACAACACAGGGTGCCAGGCTGGGCAGAATGAGGTCTAGAGTACATCTGGTCTTGTCAGGGATCTTCCAACAAATAAAAGTGGCACTGAGGAGATTCTGAAGGGAGTCTTGTCCTACACAGCTATAAAAAATATGCTGGATGCAACATTGGCCAAGTGACTGACTGTGGCATGTAGTTTGCTAATAACGACTCTGGATTTTGGAAGACCCTGGAGCATGGCAGGTAGGAAGGATCTATATAATATCTCTTTCAAAGCATATACCCAACTCTAGTTAGCAGTCCTGAAGTACCACTTGCATCTACAGGAGGAAAGCTGTGCAGTGGGATTTATCCTGTCTGTTGCCTATTAACAGTGTAGCTGGTGGATAACATTCCAATTGCTAAAACTGGACTAGAAACTGTATTTGCCACAGACCAAAAGAGCTGCCATTTTCCCCAACAGTTGTTTATCACATTTGCATGGAGCCATGTTGTTGCACAGAACTCTTAATCCCCTCCCCTAAGGCATGTTTCCCTCCTCCTGCCAATGTCCTTTATATTCATAGCTGTAGTTGATACTTACATTTAGTTGACTAATTTAGAACCCACTTTTTTGGGGGGTGGGGGGGGAACAATTAAAGCTCTTGTTCTGTTAGAAATGCAGCAACACTGCTGGACAGACTTAAACCTTTTCTCTTTTATGTGATGTCTGTAGCCACCCTGCTGAATGCTGGGACCACTGCAACAGTGGCCCTGTTGCGAGATGGCATTGAATTAGTTGTGGCCAGTGTTGGGGACAGCCGTGCATTGTTGTGTCGAAAGGGAAAGGCCATAAAACTCACCATTGACCACACTCCAGAAAGGAAGGACGAGAAGGAAAGGTACAGCTCAGTTATGCTAATAATATCACCTGCGATAGCCTTGTTTAAATGCTCTTTATGTTATGAAACGGCTAATTTTATTTTAAGTAAAAGGGAATCATACCAAGTAGATAGGGCCAGCTGGTGTAAATCAGTGCAGCTCCACTGAAGTCAATGGAAATATGTAGATTTACTGGCTCTGGTCCATTGTGCTTTACAACTTGAAACTCATCTTCCAAAACATTCTTCTATATCTAGTGATGTTCTCAGAACTGAGACTGGAACTTTAACTGACATGTGCAAGGACACAGAGGTAGAGCCAAGATTAAAACTTCTGGGCGCATGTTTCCCCTCCATAGTTCAGCCTCATGAACCACATCCTCTCCTGGAAGACCTCCACTTTAGATAATTCTGACTCGGTGAATATCTCTGGGAAGGGCCTCATTCCCCTCCCCGCCCCTCAGTACAGTATAACCCAAGATAAAGGCAGTGGCAGACATTTTGCACCTTTTATTATTGCAGTGAACCTTTATTTCATCTTTTCCCTCTATTTTGTGTTTTGGACAGGATAAAGAAATGTGGTGGCTTTATAGCCTGGAACAGTCTGGGGCAGCCCCATGTGAATGGCAGACTTGCAATGACCCGGAGTATAGGAGATTTGGATCTTAAAAGCAATGGAGTGATAGCAGAGCCAGAAACAAAAAGGCTTCAGGTAAGAGAGAATGGGATTAATAGGGGTCATTGAACTTGAGCATTTGGATCATGTGGTGTACACAGCAATTGTGTTTAATAGTTAAAATGCCTTTGGGACTTTTATCTGACTGTGGGCCGATTTCTCTCCTTCACTGACCCCCCCGCCCCCAAGCACCACTTCCTATCTATCTATCCTCACCTAAACTTAATCTTCTCAGTATTCCCTCCCTGACCTCAGGGTGGGAAGAGTCAGAAGCTGGGGGTCCTTATCTGAGGTGGACCTATATAGATAGGAGTTGCCACTCAGAGTAAGGACAGAGCACACTTCCGCACTAGACAGGAGGTCAAACTAGATGATCACAATGGTCCTTTCTGGCCTTAAAAATCTGTAACAATTTGAGATAATTCATTGTTAATTGGGTAATACCTATCTGGCAGGCTTTTGGCCTCAGTTTATTGAACGCAGGATGGGTTTCTTAACAAGCACTGGAAGTATTCTCAAGAGATCATGTTTGGATTCTGACTGCTTTGTTTTGTGGTCCAGTGCTTTAAAGCAGCATGGTGAAATAATTAAAAGTTTTGGTGCCCTTGGTATTGCTCATGTAGAAGATGAGAAAACATGCAACAACAACGGGAGAAATCTGTTGTAAAGGAGAAAAAGTAGAATTGTTCTGCCCTGCTATAGTGTATTTATATTGTTCTAATTACAGTTGCATCATGCAAGTGATAGCTTCCTGGTCCTTACTACAGATGGCATTAACTTCATGGTGAACAGTCAAGAGATATGTGACTTTATAAACCAGTGCCATGATCCCACTGAAGCAGCCCATGTTGTTACTGAGCAGGTAATGTTTGACTTTTGACTGAATCAGTGCTGCTTTGATGATGCAGGAATAATGTGGTTTAGCAGGGAATAGAATGTGTAATGCTGCATATGCTCAGATCAACAGATCCATTGCAGTGCACCAATGATATTGTGGCAGCTAACTGGCACTACTTGTAGTGGCATTGAATAATCGGGAAAAAGAGTTTGCTTTGTTTCCAACTCAGGCTAACGTCGAGGGTGGCACCTAAGATCCCAAACATCCCCACGTCTGAAGGGGTGGGAGCCCCTGGCAGACTTGCTTCAATGAATCTGGGTGGAGCTGGGAGGAGACAGTTGCTGGAGACAGAGGCTCTCTGGAGTTCTAGGGGTCTTCTGGATCTGTGGGGCTGGATACTGGATTTCCTTTGTAAACTGTTTCAATGTCTCAGTACTTTGGAAACGATAACTATTATTCTGATAAAGATTTATTTCCATCCGCAGGCTATACAGTATGGTACTGAAGATAACACCACTGCTGTCATAGTACCATTCGGAGCATGGGGAAAATACAAAAATTCTGAGGTCAACTTCTCCTTCAGCCGCAGCTTTGCCTCGAGCGGAAGGTGGGCATGAGGATTGTTGGAAGTAGATTTTTTTTTTTTTTTTTTTTTTGGTGCAATAACCTGTATGCTGCTTGCTACAGAAGAACACATCTATACCTAGGTTGACTGTCTTGCCCATTTATTTTTCTCCCAGTATTGTACAAAATACTAAGCTTACTGCTTTCTAACAAACCCTCATGATGTACATGTTCCGTTTTACTATTTTTATTTATGTTTTCAAGTTTTAGGCAGGTGTTTTTGTTTCCAGTCCCAGAAGATGGGTGGTTCTGTGTAGATGGTTAGATGCTGGGAAGTTTTCAATACATGTTTTCTTCTTCCTGCTTTATCTAATACTCTGTGAAAGACTGATGTGCTGTGTAGACTGAGCCATGTGATCCCCTCTTTTTGTGATACACAGGGGAACAAACGTATTGTAATCATAATATGAAAGGTGCCTGTTACATCTTCTGCCCTGACCCAGCCGTCAAAAATCCCTCTCTGCTTGAGAAGCACATAAAAAAATAGAGGCATGGCTGGGGAGATTCATGGAGAGGCTATTCAATACAGCAAGTTCCTGTGACATAATAGTGTAAACTGAGCCCAGAAAGTTCAGTGTAAATTAATGCAGCTAAGCAGAAAATGCATTGACTCTCACGCTCTGAAAGTTGAAGTGTGAGTGCAGGCCAGGAGCCAATATGTTTGGCAGCCAACAGATTCCCTACATAGGCCTGGCAGTCTGTGAGGTCTCTGCTTTCCTACACCTGTGGCTAACGTATGATTTGGAGACCACATTGCAGTCATCTTTGCATTCCCCTGGCCCAACTTCACTAAGAGGTACACAAAGCTGGTCTAAAGAAAAAGCTGCATATTTGCCAAATTAAGAGGCACTGTAAACTTGATTTCCATTTATTAATTATCTAATTTCTAACTATTCCATTTTCTAGTAGAGCTGCCTGGAAACAATGCAACAGGAATGTTTTAAATCTTTTTCAAAAATGATTGAGGGCTTTTCTGCTCTCCAGAGAAGCCAGTTACTAGTTGTCTAAACAAAGGATACCCTGAAATGCACAAAGCCAACTGGAACAAGAGTGTCACAGGGCACGTAATTCACCAATGAACAGACACCTTCTCCCAGTCACTGTAGGGACTAGCTCAAGGGTAACAGCCGGTCTGCAGTGTTTTGTATCCTGTGATTCTGTCCTGTTTCTCCTGGCAGTCTCTCCAGGAACTACCACGTCCTCTTCGTGACTTGCCCTCTGGCTGTGTCACCATCTGTACTTCCCCCTTCTGGGGACCAGAACCTCACAGTCTGTTCTTCCACCCATTTCCATCACTGGCGAAAGGCAGAAGAACTCATGCCTGTTCACTATTCTTGGTACCAAAACAGCGAGCTACATGCTGCATTCGTCCCATTGTTCAGTACATTTCGCTGAGCCACCTCCCTGCAGGCCTAGCACCTTCTTCTTCACCTTTATTTCCAGGCCTCTGCAACACTTTCCCAGCGTGCAGACAGCAGCTCCTTCACTCCACTCCTTGCCAGCAACTACTATGTCCATGATGCTAACACCTCTTTTAGCTGCTGGGAACCCAGTCCTTGCCCATGGAGCCCCAGTTCATGACTCCCCAAATTTGGCCCTGCAGTTTTTTTTTACGAGTCCTGCTGAATCCACATTGGTTGCTCCCTGAAACTCCTCGTGGATTGGTTGCACCCCATTCACACACCCTAGGCTTCTCGGAGGACTCACCTCCACTGTTCCCTCCTGGGATTAACCCATTTCTTACCAGTGAGGGTAATACAGTATCACAGAAATACATATATTTGTTTTTACCATACTTTTTAGCTTTTGTAGCTTTGAGCATTACTTGTAACAGCAAGAGGTGTAAGATTTTTCTGACATTATTTTCAAGATGACAGTATCTCTCCGTTTTTCTTCCTTTTTTAATGTGGGAGGGGGAATATGCACACAGGACAGATTCTCAGCTTGTTTAAACCAGCTACATTATGTTCATTTCTATGAACTTCTCAGGTCAGATATACTAATGATCTGTCTGGGAGTGCCCCAGTTCTTTTCTCATTTACTCCATTGTAAATCAGCTGCACAGCTCTCCTGACATCCAGAGAGTTACGTTGACTAGACACCATTGTAAATAAAGTCAGGCGGAGAGACACCTGGAGTTGAGTTCTCATTAGTTTTGCCATCCTGTATTTCATGTAAGACCTGCTTCTGGCAAGAAGGATTTTAGAATAAAATAAATAATCTGAGGGAAAATTCTGCTGAGCTGCTTCATCAAGCACTTATTACAATGTGAATCTTGAACTTCAGTTGCTTTAGCTTTTCCAGTGCTTTGTACGGTAGTTCTAGGTGTTTCTTTTTGGATATATTTAAAGATGCATGGGCATCTTTTAGGCAACTCTGCTTAGTATTGTACTGAAATGCTTTGCATACAGAATGTGTCCCACTTGTCTCATAACTCAGTGTACTGTATGGTGTAAATAATATTTATATTGCTTTTATAACTGTTTGTTAAACAATATTTGTAAATAAATATATATAATTCATTGGCATGGATGTATATTAGTGTTTTACAGTTGTAATCCCTGCCTTCCCTCAGCTCCCATTTGTGAGGATTTGGACTAAGATTTTTGTTTTTGGGTAAACAGTTGGTGTCTGATGTACTAGGCCCATTCCTGCTTCACCTGAGTTGCCTTAGTGGGAGTAAAAGCAGGTTCATAGTCTGGGACAAATTGATTCCTCTCCCATCTCCAAATCTGGTTTGAGTCTCTATTTGATGTTGACAAAGCACTTCTTCCCATGAGCATTTGGGATGAAATCCTGTCCCTGCTGAAATCAGTAGGAGTTTTGTCACTATCTTCAGTGGAGCCATCTTTCCACATCTTTGTGCTCTTCTGGGGATCAAGGGTTTATTTCAGAACTTCAGACATGTAGTCTGAGAGCAAGGTTTTCAAGGTGGCTATTGCATGTATAAGAAATTTAATCACAGGACTCCTATAGAAGACATTTAATGGGTATCAGAGATCCATAATATGCAGCTAGGTCACATCTTCCTATAGGTACCTCGTAGCCTGAACCCACAGTGTATGTTCTGAGTGCTGCTGTGTGAATGTATGTCACTAACAACAAAATGGTGAGAAAAGAACAAAGTAGCATTGCACACTTCAGTACTAGCTTTTTCTTCTGGGACAACTCCAGCTTTGGTGGTTTCCACTTAATCCCTAGCAGATATGTGACCACATGACAAAATCATGCTAGCCTTGGTACAGTTGGCAGTTTGTTGTCAGGAGAGGCTTGGAAGTGGAGCAGCTAGGGTAGTGGCCATGTAGGCGACAAATGACAGATGTGCGTTAGCAGAACTGTATGGGAACAGCTTTGCAGAAAGTCCATTAACATTGTTCTTCACTTTAGCTGGGGCTTTATGCCTATCTTTCGTGTGGTCCATTAGCCATGTATTCAGCCTGAAGGTGCTTCAGAGACCTAGGTTTTTAGTAGCACATATTCTGTTTCTTGAGCTGCGGTTTTTAGTTTTTCATTGTATTCAAATTGGAGCAGTGTGTTGCAACTTTGAACACCTGTATCAAATGGCTGATGAGTAATAAACAATACTGTACCTAGAGCATCTGTGCTCCAGTTAATAGGTCACGTAACTCAAAGGCCATGTCAACAAATGCCCCTCCCTTTCAGAAGGGGCATGTTAATGAGGCACTTTGGAATAGGTTAATGAGGTGCTAACATGCATATTCAGTTCCTCATTGAAACTCAGACTGGCTGTATGGACACAGGCACTTCAGAATAAGTGCCACACTTCAAAATACCCTTATTCACAAAAAGGAATTGTGTGGGGTTTTGCTATACCACTTTCCTATATTCTGTCACCTAGTTTTACAGCAGATTGGAGATTTTTTTTTTGTCTGTTGACTGCTGTCATCTCCTAGGGAGAGTTTATAATAACTTCTTATGTTAGGAAGGAGATAAGCCTATATAAAATATGTGGTGTAGCGAGGTTCCCATTTCTCACATGTATCAAAGAATAGTAACAGAGAGGTAGCTGTGTTAGTCAGCATTCTAACAAAACAAAACAGCAGTCATGTAGCTAAAGGATTCAGACCTATGTATTTGATTTGTCAGTTCGTATTGCAGACTTTTTTTTTTTTTTTTGGACCTCTGTAATATATAACTGTCAGTCTGTACTGGAAATGCAATTAACCTGAAGAAGTGGGTCTGTCCCAGGAAAGCTCATCACCTGATAAATCATTTTTTTAGTCTTTAAAGGGCTACATGAGTGCTGTTTTGTTATGTATCAGACAGTCAGTGGTATTAAAAGGCAGCAAATTTAAGACTGAGAGAAATACTTATGAACAACATATAACCTGCGGAACACTTGCCACTAGATGTCATTGAGCTCAAGGGCTGTAGTGGGTTTATGGCTTATACCACTTCCTGTCAGTGAACAAAAACTGTCCACCACGGAATTTTTGGTATCTTCCCCTGAGGCATATAGGTACTGTGGAGATCAAGAGTGGGACTACTTGTCCCACTGATTATGATCTGGTTCAACAATGCCTGCGTCCCTAGTAAAGAACAGAACTGTGGCATTTCCCTTTAGAAACACACAAAAGGCTACAATCCTAGTGTGTGTGTGGGGGGGGGGTGCACTCAGTATCACAATGATTGTATGGTAGAAAAATAGTGTGTTGCATTGTTTATTGAAGATATTCTGTTTCTTGGGGCTCATCTTCCTTGAGCAGTCATCGAAACTTGCCCCTCCTCAGAACCACAATCACACCTTTTCCTCACCATGATCCAGTCCACATTGTCAGTGGAATTAAAGGTATTTGTGACAGGGTTTGTTTTTTCTCAACTGAGTCAGGCATTTACATGTGTTGCTGGGCTCTTGAGTTTGTGTTTTGGTGTTTGATGCAGTGAAGAATCAGAATGAAATCACTTCTTTGCCTTTCAGTGTTGTGGCTCTTTAAGTACCATTCAGAATTTGGACTTTGAGAACTGATTAATGAGTCAAATGCAGTAAATGTTTCTCAATTGGATATTGTTTGGGGGGTGCTGAAGGTGAATTTGGTGGCTTAGACCCTGTTAGAAGGAAGAGGTGTATTCTGATAGTATTTAGGAATCAAGTTAACAGTGTCCTTCTAGCTGTTAGCCATCTGCCTGCTTATATGGAATATAAAGGTGTCCAAGTCAGACTCAAGTGTTTCTCTACATCAGACAAGTTGTTTAAAACAATACATTCTAGTCTGTCTGCCTTCTGATGTCTCCAGCAGCTCCTAACATGTCTACAGAGAAACCAGGCTTAAGGCACAAGGGACCTGCAAAAATCTTGCTGAAAAGATGACATCTATTTTTCAGAATGTAGGAACAAGATTGATTGGAAAATCTGTACAGCTGTAGTTACAGTGGCTTTTTATGATAGTATTCATCTTTTGCAAGAGGCTTTTAGTGCAGCATTAAACCTGTATACCTGAACATTTTGTGAAATGAATTTAATAGACTCTTAGGCTTTTTACCCCGGTGCATATACAGGTTGAACCTCGCTCATCTGGGACCCTCAGATCTTGACCAGTGCTGAGTGAGAGAATTTGCTGGATGATGGGAGGTCACTATTCTAGCATATTACCAACACTTCTGCTGCTTACTAGGCTCTCAGAAGACTTCTAGAGGTAGATTACAGCTAAAGAACATCACAGAAAACTGAGCCAGGACTGGTAGCTGTAAGCAAACTTCATGGGACCATGGGAAACTTGGCCAAACCCGTGATAATTGGTCATCCAGCTAACTAAAATCATGCTGGATTACGGAATTTGCCAGATAAGAGAGTTCCAAATTTAAAGAACAAGAAGTCTTGTGGCACCTTATAGACTAACAGATATTTTGGAGCATGAGCTTTTATGGGCTAAGACCCGCTTCATCAGATGCATGAGTGGAGGGGGGTGGCTTCAAAGGGGTATTAAAAGAGTGGAGTCCCAGTAAGAGGGAGGGCCAGAACTAACAAGGTCTATTCATCAAGGAAGTGAGGAAACAGATTGATAGAGCCAGACAGGTACCCAGAAGCCAGCTGCTAAAAGACAGGCCTCGCAAGGAAAACAAGAGAACACCACTGACCATCACATGCAGCCCCCACCTGAGGCCTCCAGCGCATCATCAGTGATTTGCAACACATCTTGAACAACGATCTTTCACTCTCACGGACCGTGGGAGGCAGGCCTGTCCTTGCCTATAGACAGCCTGACAATCTAAAACAACTCCTCACCAGCCACTACAAATCACAAACCAGCGACTCTAGGCCTGGAACCAGCCTCTGCAACAGTCCTCGCTGCCAACTCTGCTCACATATATACACCAGTGACATCATCACAGGGCCTAACACCAACTATGCCATTAGGGGCTCCTTTACCTGCACACCGACTAACATAATATATGCCATCATGTGCCAGTAATGCCCAACTGCAATTTACATTGGCCAAACTGGACAGTCTCTCCGTAACAGAATTAATGGACATAAATCAGACATCAGGAACGGTGATGTACAGAAGACTGTGGGGGAACACTTCAGTCTCCTGGGACACTCAGTGGCAGATTTAAGGGTGACCGTTCTGAAACAAAAAAATTACAAAAATCAAATGGAGAGAGAAATCTCTGAGCTGCAATTTATTTGCAACTTTGACTCCATTAACCATGGATTAAACAGAGACAGAGTGGCTCGCAGTTTACAAAGGCAATTTCTCTGCTCTGGGTGCTAATATCTCCCCATTGGACTCTGATAAAGGCTCACATCCCTCTGTCTGATGTGACTTGTTTTTCCTTCTTTTGATAAGTGCTGTTGATACTGGGCCATTTCCACTTTGCTGAAAAGACCTTGTCAGTTCTGGCCCTCCCTCTTACTGGGACCCCACTCTTTAAATACCCCTCTGAAATGCGCCCCCCCAACTCATGCATCTGATGAAGCGGGTCTTTGCCCACGAAAGCTTATGCTCCAAAATATCTGTTAGTCTATAAGGTGCCACAAGACTTCTGGTTGTTCTTGAAGCTACAGACTAACACGGCTACCTCTCTGATACCTCCAAATAAAGAGGTTCAACCTGTATTATAACAATGGACAGGAAGCTACTTTTATGTTACAAACTAAACTGTATCTTAGAATTGAACCATGGAGGAAGTGATTGGGTTTGCTCTTCATTGGTTTTCTGGGCACAAATTTGAGGCATATATGCATGTTAAATAGGAGCGAAAGAGAGCTCAGTGCAGGAAGCTGCTACTCATGTGTCACCTCTAGTGCTTAGGATAGAGAAGGAGTGTTTCAATATTTTAAAAAATTATACACAGACATGTATTTTACTTAGGAAGCTTAAGAGGGTTCAGTTTACCTTACCTTCTCTCTCTTTGCTGGAGAACCTCGGCAAGATCTTCGGAGAACTGAAGTCAAAAGAAACTAATCCAGGCTGTAGGTCTTTCTCCTCCAGCTAAATGGAGACTGGGGATGTGGTGAATTCTCCATCACTTGCAGTGCCTTTAAATCATGTTTGGATATCTTTCTTAAAAGAGACTCCTCTGGCTCCGTCTGAAGCTATGGGCTTAATACTGAAACTGGGTGAAGTCCCCTGGTCTGTGAAATATAGGTCAGAGTAGTTTATGGTAATTATCCCTTCTGACCTTAAAATATAAATCAATGGATAGTTAAGGAGCAAAATTTGTGGTCAGAAGAATGGTGTTGGGGCAAACAAAACACTAGGGCTGCTGCTTATTATGTGTTTGGGGAAAATGAAGGCTGGGTGAAATTCTAGCCCTATTGAAGTCGAAAGCAAAATTCTCAGACTTCAGTAAGGTCAAGATCCCAGCTTCCACCTGTTGGTAGATGGAAATGCTATAATTAAAGACTTGACTTTTCCAGTTAATACAGAACTAGCAAGCAATTGATTGTAAATAAAACAATAACTAACATTAGCTCTTCACGTTTGGCAGACTGTTACTGTTAGATAAATGGATGGTCAGTTATCCAACTAGCTGAATGTGCTGTGCACGGTGGCTGTACAGTAGTGTTCCTTATTGCTGAAGCTGCAGTGTTTCAGCACAGAGGCAGCTACAAGTTTTCCTTTTTACCTTGTGTTTTACCTTTGCATGTCATAACTCTGTAAATGCAAAAGTGCAATTGTGTAAACTTGTTTGCCTTAGGACTACTTAGCTTCCCCATGGTTTGGTGTACATATGTGATGTAATCAAAATCCATAATTCATTTACTGCCTCATTTGAAAAGGATGTTTTGTTTTTTTCAAATGTGTGTTTTTAACAAAGCATCTGTATGGTTGGAACTGGCTAATAGACATATTTGAATGCTTAAAGGATCTTTTAATAAAGTTTTTGCATCAAAAGCTGTCTATTTTTTCTTTTTCCGACTTGTGATTCAGGGTAATCACATTTTTACTGCTCTCCCTGGCCTTTCCTAGCCATTTCTCCATCAACTGTGTTGATGACAAGTGTGGGTTTTATTTTTGTCATGCCTAATAGATTAGAACCCTGATTATTCAACATAAACCAGACCAAAGGATGATCAGATAGCCGACATTTCTGGTTAATATGGAGGCTGGCTGCCTGGGATGGCTTCTGTGTGGTAGGCTGTTGTGGGGCTGGCTCCAGCTGCCCACTGCCTGGAGCAGGCTGCTGCAGGACAAGTTGCCTGTGGCTGGTTCCCTAGGGCTGGCTGCCGGTTGCCCAGGCCTGGCTGCCAGCTGCAGTGGGGTTGGGGTGAGCAATTATTTGACCCCTGGTTATCCAACATTCTGTTTATCTGACAGGGCCCTGCTTCCCCAGCCCAGCAGCAACTGCCTGATAAAATGCCCAGTGTCTGATAAAACAGAATGTTGGATAATCGGTTCAGATAATTGGGCCTGTGTTGTACTTAAAGATAAGCAAATGCATTTTGTCATCATGTGTGGTATCCAGAAAGATTTCCATTGATCAGCATGGGCCACAGGCTAAAAGGTTTGAGAGCCACAGTTCTAGCCCTCACATGTGTTGGGGGGGCAGAGGGGAGAAGAAGGGATAAGTGGTAGCTCTGGTGCTAAATAAACTGGAGTCCTCATTTATTTGGGGATGGCTCATACACTGAAGGCAGCACAGAAAGGGGAGCCCCTGCAGACTTCTGCACTGACCTTTGACAAATGTATGCTCATAAGGCAGCTGCTTTATTTCCTGGGATGTTAAAAGTATTGCAACTAACCAGGAGCAGGGAGGGGACTGATAGCACTTTCTAATATTACACATTGCTTTGCTAGAGTCTCTTTTCAGTTTGTTTATTTACAGTAGGGTGACCATCTGTCAGGTGCCAGGACAGCATCTTGGCATTGTAACAAAAGGGGCTAATTGCCCCCTATTCAGCCCCCTGCTGGTGCGCAGGCACAGCTGCTGGCTGGAGAGCACGGAGAGTGTGTACTCATGCTCTCCAGCCCAGCCAGAGTGAGGGGTATGTTGGGGCACTAGGGCTGGCTGCCTCCTCCTTCACAGCTCCCTGAGCCACGGGGAAGCCTGGAGCCCACCCATGTGGCTGCTGCCTGGTTCCCAGCTCCCTGAGGTATGGGGAGCAGGGAGGCCAACCCTGTGGCTGCTGCCTGGTTCCTGGCTCCCCATGCCTCAGCGGAGCCAGGAGGAGCGCTTGTGTGGCCGCTGCCTCTTTCCAGGCAGCTGGGGAGGTCAACTGCATTGGCAGCCCTTGGCAGCCAGGAAGCTGCATGCCTCTTCTCTTCCCGCCCCCCCGTCCCCCCATAGCTTTCTGTCTTGTATTTGGGGTAGAGAGAATGTGGTCACCCAAATTTATAGGAAAGAATCAGATTCAGAATAATCAACCATGGCAGTGTCCATTAAAACCTATATTGCGTTAACAGTAATATCTAAGTCTTACACAGTATTTCTCAGCTCGATGTCCCAAAGTGCTTTATAAAGATGTGTGATCAGTTTCATTTTATCCTGTTTACGCTGTGCTCCTTGTCACTGTAGTTGATGTACAGAGGTGCATGCCAATGGGTAAACCTGACACAACACCTGCTATAAAGCAGTTCTACATGGAAGGATCCTTAAGAGCTGAGCAGGGTCCTCAGGATGGAAACAGTGAGCATTGCTTAGTTCTTTTTGACTTGGCTGGGTGCGGTAGATGAGCTGAGGGTACAATTCGCCCTCCCCATTTCAGAGTCCATTTCACCTCCCTATTTTCCAGCGTGCACTGCCTGGCAGTGAGCTGTCTCAATTAAAAACAGAGCACAGTCACATCATTGTCCTCAGGCAACACCTTGAGTGCTGGGTGCTATAAGGGGCCATCATAGTAGTGCTCTACTACCCAGGGTACATCATCTGTGAATGAATCAGTGGGCTTACAGTCCAGTTGATGCTATTTTCAAGGCATTAAGTCCCCAGTGTGCTTCAGCTGGAATTGTGGGTGATCAGCACCTCTGAAAATCAGGAGTCTTACTTAGGCTAGATCTACGCTGGGGAACAAAGTCGATCGCAGATACATAATTCTAGCTAGGCCATTGGTCATATGAATCGAATCTCTGTCCTTGAGTAGATTGGACTCTTCGAGCTCGCACCATTGTTTCTTACTCCATGCAATAGCGTGGAGTACCAGGGTCTGCAGCAGAGCCCAGACAGATTGATTTGCAATGTCTAAATACATGGGAAAATCGAATTCCAGAAGATCCACTGCAGCACAGTTAATCGTCAGGTAAGTGTAGATATACTCTTAGATGAAAGAGGGGGAGGGGGAAGGAGAAGGGTCTGCTAGGACTGGGGAATTGAGACCATAGATTACACAATCAAAGAAAAAAAATCTGTGCCACAGACGCAGTTTGCATCTTATTTCATTTGGCAAAGAATTCAACAATGCAGGATCTCAGTGCACACAGGAGGTAAAACATACTGTAGTAGTGTGTCCCCGAATATGAAAAGAAGGAAATAGCCCCACCTGCTGTTTACCATGAGAAACTGGAGTTTTCTTTGTAAAGTTCAGAGCTGGAAGCATAGAGGACAAATTGGAAACACTATATTCCCTACTCTTTGCTTGTCAGGCAAAATGCCAGTCTCTACAGAGGCACAGATACCCTTTTCATGCTATAAGATGCTTCCCTGCCTCTAGACTATCAGATAATGAAGCAATCAATTTTCAAACATGCAGAAGATAAGATGACAAGTAACAGGCACTGTGAATTTGTCATGAACAATGTGTCAGACCAAAGTAATCCCTTTCTTTGACAGGATAATAAGTCTTGTGGATAAAGCAGAAGTGGTAGATGTGGTATATCTTGACTTGAGTAAAGCTTTTGAGGCTGTCTCATGTGACCTCATAAACAAATTAGGGAAATAGAATGGAGGTGGAGCTACTATAAGATAGGTGCATAACTGGCTGGAAAACTGTTTCCACAGAGTGGTTCACATTCAATTTGGAAGAGTATATCAGGTGGGGTCCTGCCTGGATTGAGGCTGGGTCTGGTTCTCTTCAATACCTTCATCGATGAGTTAGATAATTTCATGGAGAGTACACTTAGAAAATTTGTGGAGACAACTGGGAGAAGTTGCAAGTGCTTTGGAAGAGAGGATGCAAATTTAAAATGATCGGGACAAACTGGCAAAATGGTCAGAGATAACTAGGAGGACATTAAATAAGGAGAAAGTCAGTGTACTCCGCAATTGAACATGTACAAAACGAGAAATGATACCTAAGAAAGAGTATTGTGTTGTCAGATGACACCAGTATGGTGCCATGACAGACATTTTGCTCTGTTGAATGTTGATAACTATTCAGCAGCAGACATGTGCTCCCTCTGTGCTGCCCCAGCTCTGAGCAGATAGCCAGCAGAGCAGACCCTTAGCAAACACCCAGTGATGTGAAAAACAGGCATGGGCAATGTATGATGGTGCACAGAGGGGCCATACCCAGCACCCTGCCCACACTCACTGTCAGAGCTGTGCTGTTTCCAATGAGTGCGTGGCCTCCCACAGAGTGGCACAGCCTGAGAGTAGTATGAGTGACCTAGCTCCCATTACTCCTAAGCCACAGTGCTCTGGGGCTGGGGGGGGCGGGTACTGCTCTACATGCACCAGAAGTGTCAGGCAGGGGAAGGTCAGGGCATGGGCAGAGCAAGGGCGGGAGAGAGAGGTCATGGGTGTGCAATGGAGGGGCATGGGCAGAGCAGGGAAGGAGGCAGTGCAGGGGCATGTGGCTGGTGCCCCCTTATATTCCTGGCACCAGTCCCCTCTGGATAGGGATTAAAGGCACCCATCTTGGATTATTGCCAAACAAAGCACAGTAATGGCACCCCGGCTCAGTGGTTACAGGTACATTAATAACGTGTGCCCCCTGACAATGGACTAGTCAGGTATAGGAGGAATGTCCAGTGCCCTCTAAATCAGACACAGCCCTTCTGAGATACATCTTTACACACAGATACAAACAAGTTACACATCACTCCTGAAATAGCAGGGTACCACCCTCTGAAACACCTGGATGTCACCCATTACCTTGTATGTGTTGGTTTGATCAAAACATTCTTATCCGTCATGGTCAACCTGACCTATTCCTTGGGACGGGTTAGTATATTCTTTTTATTGAGGGGGAGTCTGCTGGTGTACAAGTGTTCTGATATTATTATGCAATGTGCATACATGACTTGTGCCAAGAGTCTCCTATGTGTGTTTCTGTGGTATCAGCCAGTTCTTGCCAGATTAATTGAGCAGGGCCTACCTCTTACTCACAGTTCAACTTTGATTTATATTAGCAAAGTGTTGATTGCTTTTGCCCAGGCCTCACACCAGGCCTAGGGTACATGGGCTTATGTCTCAGGCTCTCATCTTACTATATTCACCCACTTTTTGTCTTTTGTTCTGGGATGATGTTTACCCATCATCCCGGAAAAGCATAAAGCATGGACTGATGATGACCCAGGTGTAAACACTGTTATGTGGCCAGCTTGCTTTACCATTTACACAGTCATGTCCCATTTGTTCCTTGGTTTGCATATCCTTTGTACAACTGATGGACAGATTTTATTTGCAAATTGTGCTTAGTCCTTTATGGTGGGCCTGGGAATGAGGAGCCTGGGACCATGATTGAAGAATGCATTTTTATGACTGACCCTTGCAGGCACTCACAAATTACAGATATAGCAATAACATGGACACTGTGTATATAGGAATTATGTGGATATGGTGTATGTATTTGTACAGTATACAGGCACATACGTCTATTACATGTATGTACATATACCACCACTTTATATTCAAGCATTAACAGTGTTTGTCCAGTCTGGTGTTATAGTATCAGAGGGGTAGCAGTGTTAGTCTGGATCTGTAGCAGCAACGAAGGGTCCTGTGGCACCTTATAGACTAACAGAAAAGTTTAGAGCATGAGCTTTCGTGAGTTAACTCACTTCTGAGCATCTGAAGAAGTGAGTTAACTCATGAAAGCTCATGCTCTAAACTTTTCTGTTAGTCTATAAGGTGCCACAGGACCCTTCGTTGCTGCTCTGGTGTTATAGTTTGGCTCTTGTTGTATTGCAGATAGAACCACACTTCTTTCAGGGCAATTACAGTTATTATCTGTATCATTGGCAGTAGGCTGAGTGTTTTAAAATACTGAGACAGGCATTGTTAGTGTGTGTTTTACAAGGCTCTGTACGTGAAAAGAAAAATAGAAATTTGAAGTAGTGACATTACAAATGAGGCCTTTATGTATAAATGTTTTGTAATTAGTTATTACACATTCATATACTGCAGTGTCCATTCATGCTATAAGTGACTTATTTTTGATTTTTGCCCTCTGGTAAGATGAATGGCTAGTGCTTTTATTTAATTGATTGTGGTTGACGTAAATCCAATTGTTTCTTATGAATGCTGTATTCCAAATAACCTACTGAATGGATAGTAACCAATTTATTAAATATTGCTGTGTCAGTATTTAGTATTGGTCCCCAAATACTGAACACAATTGTTTTGAATAGCATGTGGCTGAGTTAGGATGTAGTGTTACTGACCCAAATTGTGACTGGTAATAATAGGGACTTTGTTTACCCAATTTGTATGTATGGTGCAATGCAACTTATGTGGCAGACAGCTGCCTGGAAGCTGCAGGAGCCTTCTAGAAGGAAGATATGCTGGCTCAGTCACAGACACCGATGGGGCAAGGGAGCCGAAACCCAAGGTTTCAGTGTTGAGGAAGACGGGGTACAGGGAGAGGTCAAACCCGCCTGGGGTATCTAGGGGCTTGGTAGCCACAGCTGGCAAACTAGTCCCAGCCGGGCTGGTAGTCACACCCCACAACTTTCTGGGACAGAGAGGGGTAATAGTTGAGGGGTTGGTGAAGGTTGAGGGGTAAGAAGACAAGGGAAGCGACCGGGTGCGTGCAGCCGGCCCACTGGCTTTCAGAAGCAGGCTGCCCACATGCAAGGCGACTGGGGTCAGACCTAAGGCCTCGACCTCCTGTGAGAGGAGGGCAAGGCCAATGCCTGCCTCCTCTGGGCACTCTTCGAAGGTGGTCTGGGCAGCAGCCGGAGTGGAGTCAGAAGAGGGTGCAGGCTCAGGGTCAACTACTTTTGGCTTGCTGGGCTTGGGTCCCAGAGCAGGAAGAATGATGTCCCCTGTTGCCACTGCAGCAGCCTCAGCCACCTCCGGCTGACTGTCAGTGGCCACGAGGTTGGGGCTGGCGGCTCTCTTAAGCACCTTGCACGGCATGTCCACCCTGTCCTCTGACAGGGTGGAGTGCCAGGCGCCCGTGCTTCTTTTTTTGCATTTCCCCCTCACCAGCACCCAGTCCTCCAAAGAGGCAGGCTGGGCAATGGAGGAGGAAGGGCCAGGGGACGGGCGCAGTGAGGAGAGGGGGAAGGAGAAAGAGGGTGGGACAGCAAGGGAAGGAAGTGGCCCGCCCTGGGGTGGGCCCTGTCCGAGTCCTGACACCGGCCCTGCCTCCGTCTCCTCCACAGGCCCAGCTTGAGAGCCCGCTCAGGCGTCGGCACCTGCTTCTCCTTACTCCCTGTCCTGCGCTTGGGTGTCCTCCAATGCCCGAGCGGTGGTGATGTTTTCCAGAGCGGGAGGAGGAGGTGCGGTCCCAGGGCCTGCTGCGATTGGGGCATCACCGGTCATATGGTTGGTGCCACCCAGGTTACCAGGGGTCCCGGGCTCCTCTTTGTGCCAGGCCAGGGGGCAATCCCTCCAGATGTGCCCCGCCGCCCAGCACACGAAGCACCAGTCCTCCCCCAAGGTGTAATACACCCA
This sequence comes from Carettochelys insculpta, assembly GCF_033958435.1. Classification (NCBI taxonomy): domain Eukaryota; kingdom Metazoa; phylum Chordata; order Testudines; family Carettochelyidae; genus Carettochelys; species Carettochelys insculpta. Next base: position 121,509,459 of record NC_134140.1, read on the forward strand.
GTACTGGGCCCCTTCATGAGGCACCACTGTAGTCCCCTCCTGGGCTACCCCGCCCTGTGTCACCACTGCGGGCAGCAGTTGGATCCGCACCTGCTGGCGGAAGGAGAGCACGTGACATAGGGCAGGGTCCTTGCAGCCTAGAGGGAGGGGACTCAGGACCGACAGAGGCCAGCCCAGGGAGGTGAGGAAAGACAGAGGTGGAGCTGGGGAGGAAGGGAGGGACAGATGAAAACACCACACGCACACCCAGATCTTCAAGTGGCTCGAGGGGCACGTGGACGCTCCTGACCGCCAAGCCCCTCTCCATTGCCTCGTGGGCAGAGGCCTCCAATGCCGGGAAGAAGACAATCTTCCCAAACATGCGAGAGGCCGCCACTACGGCCGCGGGTCCCACCACCCACGCCATCGCCCACACATAGGTCTCCATGTGGGGCAAGGCCGACACCATGAGGCAACGGACTCCATGCCTCCTGGTGAGGGCGGCAAAGGGACCACAGCCGTTGGGGATGGTATTCCGAGCGGAGGCGGAAGGAGCAGGGTGCAAGGCGGCTGCTGCCTGGGCATACAACCTGGGGGCTGGGGGATCAGGGCCCCCCAGGATCAGTGGAGGGAGCAGCAGGGCAGGAAGGAGGGGGAGCTGCAGCAGGTTTATCAGCAGCTGGGGTGGAAGTCCCAGCCACGGGAGGTTTGACCTTCCAGGTGGGGCTCTTGCCCTTTTTGTTCCCCTGGCCCTTCCCACCCTTTTGGGGGCGGGGTCGCTGGAAGCAGACGCCACGGCGGGGACAGCAGGAGCCCTGGAGCCTGTGCCGTCAACCACCACAGGGCAGAATTCCCAGCAGCCTCGGATGGGTGGGCCACCATTACAGAGGTGGGAGGGGTAACAGTGGAGGGAAGAGTCATCGCCAGATGACCCCCCAGGGGTCATAGAAGCCAGGATGAGGGGTGCAAGGGTGAGTGAGTTTACTGAGGGTGGGGTCCTTTAAGAAAAAGGTAGGGGAGGGGAGGGAGGAGAGGAGAATGGAGGGAGGAAGCGGCTACCCCTCCTCCACCGGCCAGGCTGAGGTGGGGCAGGAGGAGAGAGGGAGGAAAGGCAGTGGGGGAAGGGAATACAAGACAGGCCACAACTCCCAGCAGAAGATGGTAAACGGCTCCTGCTACTGCACTGAGATTGGGCGGGGGGGGGGGGGGATTCAATGTATGTGGGGAGGTGAGTGAAAGGAAAGGGGAGGGGCTCAGGCACCTAACAAAACACAAAAGGCGGGAGGGCACAGGCACAAAGGGAGGAGAAAGAAGGAGGTGGCAGAGCCAACGGGGGTTTAAGGGAAGGGTGTGCTCACAGGTGCCTGAGGGGTGGGCCCACAGCAGCTGCTGCAGAGCCTCACGAAGCGGGGGGAGGAAGAAGGGGCCGATGGCGATGGTGGGGCCCAGGTGGAAAGGGCCCCAGCAGGAGCAGCTAGCTGTGAGGGCAGGGAGGTAAAGGAGGCGGTGGCGGTAAGGGTGGGGCAGGAACCACACCCTAACACCCCACCCCAGCTATGCAGCCACCCCTCTGGAGCCCTGATGGAGAGAGGGACTCCACCCAGACTCCTCCCCGCCACGTGTCTCCACAGCAAGCTGTGGAGGGAAAGCCAGCTGCCACCTAAGACAGCCCCTTACCTCCTTGAAGCAGTGAGGATGCAGCAACCACCAGATGGAAAGGGTGGGCCCAAGCAGGGGGCCAGCAGACTCCCCACAGAAGATGGGAAGGGAGGCTACCTTCTCTCCTGCCAAAAGGCAGGGCAGTAGGAGTCCCCCCCCCCCCCGCACCTAGCAGTTCCAGAAAAACTAGCTGGCAAGGGTGGAGTGCCAGGGAGAAGAAAACAGCCTGCCCAGGGCAGGGAAGAAGCCAAAAGACAGCCCCAGAGGAGTCTGAGACAGCAGCCAAGGCTACCTACCTCCCAACCACAGGGCCCCCAAGTGGGATCCCTATAGCAGCCCCCCAGCTTGTAGAGATAGGCTTCAGGATTCCTCAAGAAGGCAGATATGCCAACAGGTGGGCAAATGTGTTCCTGTCTCCTGATTAGGCCCAATTAGGACAGACAGCTGGGGCCTTGTTAGGAATCAGCCATAGCTGAGTCTAATCAGCCCTCATTGGTCAGCTGAGGCCCTGCACTCCCTATAAAAGGCTCCCCTGCTGATAGTAGGGGGGAAGGTTTTGGCATGAGCATGGAATGGTATCATACCATAGGGAAGTGGTGGGTGAAGTGGCCCAGGGTGAGGTTACTACATTGGGGCAGGGGTGAAGGCTCTGCCAGCAGCCTCTTGCCCTTGTAGGGACCCTGGGCTGGAGTCCAGGGTAGAGGGTGGGTCTGGGCTTCCTCCCACCCTTCCCCAGAGGGTTACTCCACTAGAGCAGGTACAGGCCTGCAAGGGGACTGGCTGTGTCCTCCCCATTCTGGACTTGCCTATGATGAGGATGGCTCGCTAAGCAGAGACACCACCTCTGGAGAGGCCTGGGCAGATAAGGGGTTTCCATGAGTCTCTGAGGCACAACAGAGAACCACCAGGAAGTGCAGGGATCCACAGGGGCTGACAAAGGGAAATTGTCACATCGGTGGCAGGGGTGGGATTTGCACTGCATGGTGGCCGATAGTAACCACACAGGGTAAATGAAGAAAGGAAGGAAAAAAACAAAACAAAACAAAAAAGAGAGCACTTGGGTGTGGGTGTTAGGAGTGCCTCAAAATGGAGGAGCTAATGAGGGCATTAGTCCAAGCCACAGTGACCCAACAGGAGGCCAACCGGGTGCAGCAGGAAACCAACAAACTCCTGCAAGACCAACCTGTTGCAGATCATGCCCTCCTCAGAGAGGTGGTCAATCAGCTGCAGGAGCTGGCAGGTCGAGCCCCTGGGAGTGAGGGGGTAAGAACCCTGAAGGCCGCAGGCTGTCTCCCCAAGGTGATGTCAGGAGGTGACGTAGAGGCCTACCTCCTTGCTTTTGAGAGGACGGCACAGCGAGAAGCCTAGCCAGAGGAGCAATGGACCAGTATCCTGGCTCCATTTCTCTGCAGGGATGCCCAGAGGACCTGCTATGACTTGCCCGCAGAACATGCCAATGCCTATCCGAGGCTCAAGGAAGATATTTTGGCCTGGCTAGGGGCAACTGCAGCTGCCTGGGCTCAGAAGTACCATGCCTGGGAATATCATGAAGGTAAGCCACCAAGGGCTCAGCTATTTGAACTGGTCCACCTCGCCCGGAAATGGCTGTGCCCCTAAGCCCATACCACTGAGGCCATGTTGGAGATCCTCGTGATAGACTGATTTATGTGGCAATTACCCCTGGACCTCTGGAAGTGGGTGGGCCAGCATGACTCCACCACTTATGATGAAGCAGTTGCCCTAGTGGAGCGCTGGCTAGCAGCGAGGGGGCTAGCTTACACTCCCCAGGACACCAGCCTTACCACCAAAGGATGGCTACCGACCCTAACTCTACAGGATCCTGGGCACAAGAGCCCGGTAGGCCCCAGAGGGAAAAAGGAGGGGGCTAGAGGGCTACAGGGCTCAGAGGCAGGGGTAAAGGAGCTATGGCAGCCTGAACTGAACACTAGGCCCTGCTTTCCCCGGGGTTCTGGGAAAACCTACAGATGCTATGGGTGCAGGGAGTTGGGCCACATAGCCGCCCAGTGCCCCAACCGAGAGGAGCCCATGCAGTGTAATCTTGGGGACTGGCCAGACTTACGTGCCCTGCTTGATTTAGTGGGGATGGCAGGAACCCCCCCACAAGTATACCTGCCCCATGTGAGTAGAAGGAAAGGAGACGTTGGCGTGAGTAGACTCAGGGAGTGCTGTCATCCTAATTTCAAGGAATATAGTCAGGCCCGAGCAGCTACTGCCAGGGAAGCGCACAGAGGTGACTTGTGTCCATGGGATGGTAAACCTTTACCCCTGTGCAAGAGTGAGGATACACATTCAGGGGTCCAGCACTCAGGTGCAAGCTGGGGTGGTCCCACACCTACCCTATCCAGTACTGATTGGAAGGGACTTTCCAGGATTCAGTGGCCTGCTTCATCTTGAAGAGCAGGATTCAGGGGAGCTTCCCCAGCACAGGGAGGTAGAAGCTGAAGAGCAGCATACCCCAGTGTTCCCAGAACTGGCCCAAGAATTGTGTTCCAGCCCAGGGAAGGGCCGGAAGTTAAAGAGGCAGAGGCGGGTGGCTAAGGAATTAGACACATGTATCCTAATGCAGGCTCTAAGGCTCGCCTGCGCAAACCGGCGCCCCCATGTCGCACAAGGAGGAAGTGAAGACAAGCAGGGTGGGAAAGACCCTGAATTGCCAAAAGGAGAGTCAGAGGCTGGGGAGGAGGCAGAGGTCAGCACTGAACCCAGCTCAACAGGCGCAATGACGCAGCCAAAGGCACCCCCACCCCCCGGGCTTGAACTGGCTGGCCTAGAGAGCGACATTTGGGCATGATCAGGCAGAGGACCCTCGATACACAAACATCAGAAAGGAGGTGGTGGAGATCAACGGGGTACCAGTAGAGGTCAAGGCACGTGACCCCAGCCCCTACTTTATCATCAAAAGGGACCTACTGTACTGTGTCACACAAATCCAAGGACAAGAGGTACACCAGCTCCTGGCACCCCGGAAACATTAGCGGGCCATTATGGACCTCGCCCACAGCCACCTCTTTGGGGCACACCTGGGGGTGGAAAAGACTCAGGAGCGGATCTTGTGCCAATTTTACTGGCTGGGGATACATGAAAATGTCCGCTGGTACTGTGTGTCCTGCCCAGAGTGCCAGCTCCACAGCCCTCAGCCCCATTTAAGGGCCCCCCCAGTACCTTTACCCATTATAGAGGTTCCATTCGAACGAATTGCGATGGACTTAGTGGGTCCACTGGAGAAGACTACCCAAGGACACCAATATATCTTGGTGATCCTTGACTACGCCACAAGATACCCTGAAGCCTTGCCCCTCTGCAATACAGCCTCCAAGAGCATCACCAAAGCGATGGTGGAAATATTTGCTTGGGTCGGTATACTGAAGGAAATTCTGACTGATCAAGGCACCTCATTCATGTCTCAACTGATGAAGGACCTTTGTACCCTGCTCCATGTACAGACTCTGACCTCAGCTTATCGTCCTCAGACCAATGGCTTGGTGGAAAGATTTAATCGTACTCTCAAGGCAATGATTAAGAAGGTCGTGAGCAAAGATGGAAAGGACTGGGACATTCTATTACCCTACCTCATGTTTGCTGTCTGGGAAGTACCCCAGTCATCCACCAGGTTCTCCCCCTTTGAGTTTCTGTATGGGCGCCACCCCCGAGGCGTTCTAGACATTGCCAAGGAGAGCTGGGAGGAAGAGCCAAGCAGGGGGAAGAACATAGTGGATTATGTGATGCACATGAGGGACTGCATAACTCAGGTCACTCCTATAGTGAGGAGACACATGGAAGAGGCTCGGGAGGCCCAGAGGACCTATTACAACCGCCAGGCTAGGATATGATGGTTTCAACCTGCAGACCAGGTCATGGCGTTAGTCCCCACGAATGAAAGTAAGCTGCTGGCCTAGTGGCAGGGTCCTTATGAGGTCATCGAGCCAGTTGGAGAAGTAAACTATAAACAAGCCAACCTGGGCAGCGGAAGTCAGAACAAGTCTATCATGTTAACCTCTTAAAACCCTGGCAAGAGAGAGAGGCCTGTCTGGTGGTCCAAAGGGAGGAGAGGGGCAAAACCCCAGATGAACCTGCAGTCTCAGTGAAAGTAGGCCCTGAGTTAGCACCGGCCTAGAAAAAGGAAGTCCTTGACATGATTGTCTGGAACCAGGATGTATTCTCTGAAAAGCCTGGCCGAACATCAGAAGCATTTCATCATACAATTACAAATCCTGGGGCCCATGTGACCGTGAAACCTTACTGGGTCCTAGCTGCCAAAAGAGAAGAAATCAAGGCAGAGGTGCAAAAGATGCTGAAGATGGGCATTATTGAGGAATCCCACAGCCAGTGGTCCAGCCCCATAGTTCTGGTGCCAAAACCAGATGGCACTACGGGTTTTTGTAATGTCTTTAGGAGACTGAATGAAATCTCCCAGTTTGATGCCTGTCCCATACCATTCATCGATGAGTTGGTAGACCGCCTGGGCAATGCTCGGTACCTGACCACACTAGACTTTACCAAAGGCTACTGGCAGATCCCACTGGCTGAAGACGCCAAGGAGAAGATGGCATTCGCCACACCTGAGGGACTATTTCAATACACCGTTCTCCCATTTGGTCTACATGGGGCACCAGCCACCTTCCAACGCCTGATGGACAAACTGTTGTGACCCCACACCAGGTACGCGGCCACCTACCTAGATGACATGGTGATACATACCCCAGACTGGGAGACACACCTGCAAAGGGTAGAGGCCGTCCTAGACACCTTCAGGTGAGCGGGCCTCCCAGCAAACCCTTCTAAGTGTGCCGTGGGGTTTGCTGAGGCCAAGTACCTCTGGTATGTTGTGGGGAAGGGGGTAGTAAAGCCGCAGCTAAACAAGCTAGAGGCCATTCAACAGTGGCCCCAAGCTAAATGGAAAAGAGAGGCATGGGCTTTCCTGGGAGTTGTGGGGTATTATCCATGGTTCATTCCCCACTTTGCTACGCGGCCCAGCCCCCAGACAGACTTGGTGAAAGCTTGAGGCCCTAAACCAGTAAAATGGTCAGAGGCAGCCAAGGCTGCATTTGAGGATCTCCGTACTGCACTGTGTAGTAATCTGGCATTGATAGCTCCGGATTTCAAAGAATTCATCCTACAAACAGCGCATCAGATGTAGGCTTAGAGGTGGTCCTGTCCCAGGTGACAGAAGGGGAGGAGCACCTGATTTTATACCTCAGCAGGAAACTGCTTCCCAGGAGAAGGAAATATGCAGTTGTGGAGAGGGAGTGCCTTGCAGTAAAGTGGGCTATGGAGGCCTTGCGATATTGTCTTCTCAGGCGTTGGTTTCTTCTGGTCACAGACCACGCCCCACTACAGCGGATGCAGCGGAACAAGGAAAAGAATGCCAGGGTGACCCAGTGGTTCATATCTCTACGGCCTTTCCAATTTAGGGTACAGCACAGGGCAGGAAAACTAAACGGGAATGCAGATGGGCTTTCCTAAATGCACTGCATGACGTCCCAAGTTGCCCAACCCCCTGGTGTTGAGCAGGGGGAGGATATGTGGCAGACAGCTGCCTGGAAGCTGTAGGAGCCTTCTAGAAGGCAGATAGGCCAGATGGTGGGCTAATGCATTTGTTTCCTGGTTAGGCCCAATTAGGACAGGCAGCTGGGGCCTGGTTAGGCATCAGCCACAGCTGAGTTTAATCAGCCCTCACTGGTCATCTGAGGCCCTGCACTCCCTATAAAAGGCTCTCTGGCTGGTCGCAGGGGGGAAGGTTTTGGAAGGTACACTGGAGAGCAGGGGCAAGAACAAGAAGGTACTACAGGGAAGCAGTGGGTGAAGTGGCCCAGGGTGAGGTTGCTACATTGGGGCAGAGGTGAAGGCTCTGCTAGCAGCCTCTTGTCCTTGTAGGGACCCTGGGCTGGAGTCCAGGGTAGAGGATGGGTTTGGACTCCCCCCACCCTTCCCCAGAGGGTTATGCCACTGGAGCAGGTGCAGGCCTGCAAGGGGACTGGCTGTGTTCTCCCCATTCTGAACTTGCCTATGATGAGGATGGCTTGCTAAGCGGAGACCCCTGCCTCTGGAAGGGCCTGGGCAGATAGGGGGTCTCTGTGAGTCTGAGGCACAACAGAGAACTGCCAGGAAGCGCAGGGGCTGACAAAGGGAAATTGTCACACTTACTATATACTGGAGAAAGGGAATACACCTACACCTGTGCTAACACAGCTCTGGCTTGAGCAATCTTTCCTAACACACACTTAAAATTTGGCTCATCACAAAGTACAGTTTCAGAGAACAGGAGGGAAGCTTTTTCTCTCTCTGGTGAGAACATTTAGAGAGAAGGAAACAGTTCTCATTTCCATTTTAGCATCCATGCACTGTCTCTCAAGGGGACACTGTGCCCCGTCTGGCAAGGTCCCTGTCTCTCCATTTCCCTGATCCCAAGTGATTGCAGTATCAATGTCAAGCTGGAAGCCTGCTCGAAGTTTAAGTGTACTGAAGCTCTACTTGATCAGACACTGAGATTACCATCTATTTAGCCCAGGTACATCTGTTATTCAGGACTGTTACATGCTATTTTCCTATCACATGTAAGGTCAGTGTTGTGGCCTGTGCAGGTTAACTGTTTTCCTTTAACATCTCTATAAATACAGACAAAAATGCAACTATTAATTGCACTAATAACACTGAAAATTTAAATTCTGAATTTAAACTCTTTTTTTAATCTCCGATGTGATGAAATGCTTGTCTGTTTTCTCACCACAAAGGCATGCTCAGATGTGTTAATACTTGTATTTGACCACAAGAGGGGACACGATTCAATTAAAGGAGAATCCTGACTCAAAAAGAGAAAGAAACAGTACAGTAAGTACCTTTAGCACTACTACATTAGCAACATTCAGCAGCTCTCAAACCTGCTCGTCGTCTTTATTAAAGAGCACAGTATTCTGCTAAATACAAAGAGTAATGGTTATGAAAATGCAGCTAATATAAATATGCACTGAAATCTGGCATATATTCTTCAAAACTGGTTCCAAGCCCTCCCCCACCATCCTTTCCTTATGCATCTCCTAATTGTAGTACTGAGGTCTGTCTTTAAAGGTATGTAAATCAGGGCCTCTGTATTTGAAGGAAATGCTGCCTGAGTCCTAAGCTATAAACCCCTGGATCCACATGGGATGGATTTAATCCTAGAAATCCCCTTGGGACTGTCGCTTGATGTGCTAAAATACCACTGAGCCTCCCTACCTGCCTTTCGGAGTGTCCCCCTTCACTCTGTCTTGCTGAGCCCAGGCCCTCTGGCCTCCTCCAGCACTGAAACAGTGATGGGCTCACAGCTCTATGCAGAGTAATACAGTCACTGAGACTGTCTACACTATGAGCTAAATTCAAATTTAAGGTAGTTAGCTTGATTGTACCAAGTGAATGTCTTCACTGTAAATACCATTAGCTGGATTTAGGGAGCAATAATATCGATAATCATAATATCATCAGATCCAGGTGGGTGTAGTGTCAAGTTCGAACTTAACAGTTTAAATGAAGGCTAGGTGGAAGTGTTATGTCTTTGAAACAAATTCATTAGCCTCCAGAAGCTGACTGGTGCTGTTGCACCTGGCTTCTGGCTGCCCGCCACTCCCGCAAGCTGCAGGCCTCAGGAGCTAGGCATCAGGGTGAGCGCTGCTAGTGGTGGGGGTGTAGCAGGGCTGGTGGCAGGGTGCAAAATGCGGGGGCTGAGGAACTGTGCGATAGGTTTCCACAATGCACTGCTGCAACAGTTGCTATTTTGCCACTGTAGTGTGGCAGCACTAACTTGACATTGTGGGAAGTGAGGCTACTCAAAATCGAATTTATAAAACCCAGAGTTATAAAATCAATTTTAACAAAAATTAAATTTATCTGGTGGTATAGATGTAGCCTAGATCAGTTCAGCTCTGGGAAGAGACAGACAAAGGAACTTGTCACAGCCTTAATGAGACTTGAACCCTAGATAAAACTGTCTTACTATGTATTACATTTTATATGTAGCAAGCCCATATTGTTCGCCCGCTTCTCTCTTACGTTAAAAGGGGAGATGCACAACTGCTTCCCCGCAGGTAATATTAATTTGCACTAGGTTTATTAATAAATAAAAGTGATTTTATTAAGTATAAAATGTAGCATTTCAGTGGTCATGAGAGAGAGCAGAACTATATTAGTTACTAAATAAAACAAAAATGCCAGTTAAGCTTAATACAGGGCTACATCTACACTAGAGAGTTTTGTCAATAAAATCGGAGTTTTGTTGACAAAACTCATGGAGCCTCTCTACACACCAAAGTCTGAGAACATGTCACAAAACATAATTTTTCACACTAGTTTTTATTTCAGGTAAAGTCATCAGGTCAGAGAGATCCTTTCTGACCTGAGTCCAGCAGTTCTTCCCCCAGCACTGGAGAGCAATGCAATTCTTTTTTTCCCCAAGTGTTTCCAAGTATCTCTTCAGAGTGGTAGTAGGCTGTAAAGCCAGCTGTAGACAATCATTGTGTACTTTCCCATGCTAAGGAAATTCTACATAAGGCAAGGAAGTCTTTGTTTGGTCCCCCTCCCCACACCTCTATGGAAAAGTAAAACATTCAGATGGATTCCAGCATCAGGTGACATGATCACATGTTTTTGTAGCATCCCGGAGTCCATGAGTCTCTTGCTAAGGGACTATTAGGTCTGTCTGGTTTCTTCCTTGTTCCTCATGGGCTGGTCATATGCTTTTCCCATCATGAACATATTGATAACAAATCTACAGTCAATACGGCTGATTTCAGACATGAAAATGGTACATGCATGCATATAGAATATACACATTCAGCAGATTACAGCTTTTCCAATGATACCTTACACATAGTATTTTGCCTAAAGCATTTTCCATTTATGCATATTTCCCTAAAAGAATATGAAATTCATAGTCACACCAAGTCTCTGAGTGTGGAGATATTTGAAACTGAGTCTGGATCTGAACCTCATGACTGATCCTATACCTATGAGGAAAATGGACTGGAGTCATAGGGTAAACAATCCCCAGTTTCAGGCACACTCGGGTTCAGAATCACCAAGTCTGGGGAGCAGGTTGCAAGCCACTAAGGCAGTCATTCCCAATCTTTCCACTAATGCAGATCCTGAATCACCCCTGCAAATCATTCATGGACCCCCACCAAAGCCAATTCTAGCTGTGATGTACACTTCATTAAATGAAAAAGGAAACCACAACATACCTTTTCGGACAGCACTTAATAACGTTATTGGGAGATATTTAATTTAAAAATAATAGATTCTAACTTGGCAATTTATTTAAAACCTATTTTCTATGATCATTTTTCTTTCTTTCTTTTTTGTTTTTTTCCCCCATGGATCCCTGCAATACCCTCACAGACCCTGGGTGGGTCTGAGGACCGCAGGTTGGGAACTTAGAGGACTAAGATGAAGCTGCTGCTGCTTCTCTGCTGACAGATGAACATCCAGAAATTTGATGGAAATCTGCTGCTGTTAGAGTTAGACCCTCGGGCACTTCCTGACCCACATGAACAATGGCTAGGTAGAAAAAAAAATCTTTAAAACAGCTTAAAGATGTAAAGGAAAAAAAGTATCAGTCATAGTCTTAAAATGACCTAGATAGAAACTTTTAAAAATATAGTTGGGTCTTTGCCCACAAAAGCTTATGCTCTAAAATATCTCTTAGTCTAGAAGGTGCCACAGGACTTCTTGTTCTTGAAGATACAGACTAACACGACTACCTCTGCGATACTTTAAAAATATAGTTTGCTCTGTCTCTTTTATCTGTTCTGCTAGCAGAATCCCCCAGGGAATAGAGAATTAGCTGGATAATAGGGTCTAACTACCTGTCTGAGACTTTTTCTAGGGATGCTAGCCAGCTGGGACTCTAGATAAGATATGCAGTATAGAAAGGGGTGGTACAAATAATGTGTGACGGTGTTTGGGAAGCACTATCTTTAACAACACAACTGAGGGGTGGGGCTTCCAGGGTCACTTTTTCTGCTGTGTTTTTTTTATCTGCCTTGCTAGCTTCATGCCATGTTTGAAATGGGGCTTTGGTACACCAGTGTGACTGTGTATTCCTTCCCTTTACTATTGATTGCTCAGAGCAACTCTTTGGAGGGGTGTTGCTGAGGGTGAGGAAAATGTGCACCCCAACTGAACAGTAGAAAATCTGGCATCTAATGGGTGATGTAGACTGTTATTAAGGACACAATCCTGCAAGCCACTCAGTGGCCACTTATTTTTGCCCTTTTCAGTATACCTACTGTAAGTGCATGCATCACACTCACAAGTGATTAGCCAGTCTGCTCTTCCCAGTTTGATCCCTGGCTCCGTTGACTTCAGTGGAGTTCCTCCTGAATTATATCAGTGTACTTGAGATCAGAACTAAGCCCCATGGCTTCTTCCAGAGTTCACCACAACATACCTCCAGTCCCACTTATCACCAGCCCCAACCCTCTGGCAATTTCCTTTCCCTTTAACTATACTCTGAAATGCAGGGCACAACTACCAGTAAAATGGAGCTCTTTGTATCTTTAGCCAGCCAAAGATTCAGGAAGAGTGTGTACAGCAGGGGTGGGAGATGGTTTTTAATAGGGAGGGGGCAGTCCAAGATTTTGGTAAGTGGCCAAGGGCCATGCTTTTCTGTGGAGGAGGTGCAGGGTCTGGAATGTAGCTTGGGTGCAGAAGGGAGCTCAGGATAGGGGACTGGTGCAGGAGTGTGTGAGATAGGAGAGGGAGTTTGGGTGAAGGAGGAGGTTGTGACTGGGGGGCAGGGGGCAGGAGGGGTATGAGTACAGGAGAGGATTCTGGCCTGGGCAGGGGCATAGAAAGGAGTCCAGGGTCTGGAAGTCAGCATGCAGGAAGGGGTGCAGTGCGGGAGCAGACTTTGGCCAAGAGGCAATTACCTAAGTAGCTCCCAGCCAGCAGCATTCTCAGGCAGGCTTCCTTGCCAGCAGCCTCAGTGGCTCATGCACTGCCCCAGGAAAATCTCTTACCTCCTTTTGACCAATTTCCAGACAATGGGGGCTGAGAAACTGTGCTGCACCATCCCCTACCCCAGCAAACTATCTCAGCTCCCATTGGCCAATACGAGCTGAGAGACTTTGCTGGGGGCAGGGGCAGAGCACAGCACAAAATCTCCCAATGAAATGGTTTGTTGGGTTGCTGCCTGACCCTGGTGTAAATCATCTAATATGACCTGAGAAGATTCAGAGGAGAGCGTCAGGGCCGCTGCATGTGGATTCTTGCCAAACATACTGTGGATACAGGAGACAATGACCTTTTACAATAGTTAATATTAAATGGCACATGGAGACTGCTATAAAACCGTTACGAAACATTGTCTAGCATGACACATTTGACACAGAGGTGAGAGAGGGCTTGTTCTTTCTCACAAAGGGAATATTTAAAGGTAACCCGGCCCGTAAGTTCCCATTCTTCACAACATCAGGCCTCTGCCCGGGGTGCTGGAACTAGGGAAGCTGTTGCACCCCAGGGTTTGACATATTCCTAACAAACACCAAATCAATGGCTTTTATCAGCAACCCCCTCCTCCGTAAAAATTGTTCCAGCATGTCTGCCTGTACCAGTTACTCTTGAATCCCTGTATTGTAATCCTCCCAACAGCCAGAGATGAGGCAGAAAGACCAGTTCCTTTTAACTGTTTCCCAGAAATCTCACCCCACTCCCAATCCCCTGGGTTTCTGGATCTATTCCTAAAGCAGGTCCTTGCTGTTCTCTGCTGGGTGCTCCCTTGCCTTCCTAGTAGAAGCTGACTTCTGCCTGGGTTGTAGTTTTTTATCACAGCTTTTGATAATCAAAATCATGACCGGGGTGGGGAAGTAGCAGTTCTGGCCATTAACTCATTAATATCTGTTGCGGCATAAGGACTATGAATCCTGTTGCAAGATGCCAGGCCTTGTTTATTTGGCTCATGTGCAACTTCAGTAGGAGTTTTGTGTGAAAGAAAAACAAGTAGGTCCAAGGTCTGTAACCTGACTTGGGTGTGCTTCAGAAGAAAATGAGTTTGCTCTGTAATGGGACTGGCAGGTGATCATAAAGTGGTGAGCTGAAAGGTCAAACCCTTTATGTAACTTGTTACTAGTGTGCCATCTGTTTTTATGGTATGTTTGCAGGTACTCTTAGGAGTACATTTTTGTCACTATGAGTGTCACGCATTAGCTGAGAAAACAGAGCAGTTCAGCTTTCTAGTGCTATACAGATACTCTTGTCACTGAAGGCATAATTTGAAGACCCTGGGATCATGACAAGTGTGGCTGAGGATGACACATGGCCAGCAGAAAGCCTTCATTAACATAGAGGAGGCTCAAGAGTCCCAGGCTCTGTTTGCCAGAGTTGCAGTTAGAAAAAAAAAATCCTTTTAGTTACAAACTGACCCAATGTACAGAGACATTATTGAAAGAGGCCGAGTAATGAAATCCAACCATGTCATTTCTGCAGCTGCGGTTTTGAGCAGAACAGCAGTATGGCCATGCCCTTCAGTGGGGAATTATGATGACAGAGCACCTTGAAAAATGGGTAGACTCTTTTCTGGCTCTCTATGATTGAGTGAAACAATCGATGTGTCGAATGGAGGATGTGTGACCAGTGTGTGCTGTAGTCTAGTTATCCCTTTCACTGTAACAGCTTTTATGGGATTGTTCCTACCACCTCATATGGCCCGCAGGATCTGGGGATGCAGAGATGAAATAACATGGAGTTCTAACACATGTTTGGATTTAAACCTGAATCTGGAGGACAGTATGCAGATGTCTTTTACATCTGCAGCTGCACCAGTCCTGGAAGTGGTTAGCCAGGAAGTGTAGACAGAATCATTTTGGCTGAGCCTTGCTCTGGTCCAGTTTTAACCACAGTGGTTTGAGCATAAACCTGGGCTTAGCAGGCCAATGAGTTCAAACTCTGAGGTGGATATTTAGGGATCTGGGGCAAATAGATTTGGGGGAAAAAAAAAGGAGGGGTAGTACTTGGTCTTCCCCACAGGGCGGGGGACTGGACTTGATGACCTCTGGAGGTCCCTTCCAGTTCTCTGAGATGTGTATCTCCATATAATCTTATTTTATTTTATTTATGGTGTGGTCTTGTCTACACTTAACATGCACAGTATATTCAGCCTTTGGGAGGAAGGGTTAGTAGAGTTTTGGTAAAAAACACCCCAATACAAGTTACAGTCAGAACCATGTGTTTTCTGGGCACAGAAGAGATACTAATAATTACCCTGTTTGGTGGAATCTTTGAGTCCGTAGTTGGTGGCACTGCTGTAGTTGGTTGAACGTCACTACCGGCATTTGTTTGGTGTATCCCAAGCCACATTTCCACTGGCAGTGACAGAGTACGGGGGTAAAGCTATGTAAGGGGGTGTGGTTTTGCAAAACTGCTGGTGCTGATCACTGCAGTTCCTTTGTGGCACCCTTAGCTACACAAGCTAAGGTTAGGTCAGGGGTCTGCAGCCTGTGGCTCTTTAAGGACTTCTTTGTGGCTCCTGATGCTATAACTGGAAAGTTTAAAAAAAACAAACAAAAAAAAAACCAAAAAGCCTCCCGATTATTTCTGATAAATGATGAATGTCCTGCAGTGAACATGTATCACATTACAACTCATTGTGTGCACCCTGTTCTTAAAATAGGGGTTACAAAAAGTGTGGTTTATCCTTATTTATTAAGGACCATCTTGTGGTCACGTGTTGACTCTTGAATTATTTTATTTATTTAAAAACTGAATGTTTAAAAAATGGCTCTTCTTGCTATTTTGATTGCCAACCCCTGGGTCAGGAGCTGCATGTGCTCATTCCTGCCTCTGGACTGGGAGCCTCTCTCATTTCAGAAGCAGAGAGGAAGGGCGGGGGGTGTGACTCTTCCTTTGAAGACTGGGGGTGGGAGATGAAAAGAAGAGGAAGCTCGCCTGTGGATTAGCCTTTGATATGACAATAGAAAGCCTGGTGAGCCACTGGTGAGACTTCACTTTCCTGTGAGCTGCGTAAGAGACTGGGACAACTGCTGTGCTGGCTATTCACTGCTCTTCCTGACTCCAGCTGTGCTCCCAGTACCTTTCTGTATTACCCGTGCACTTCTTCACGGCTGCTACCTTCCATACTGAACAAGATCTAGCCGGTAAGTCAGCTGGGGCATTTCAGTCTTATTGCTGGGGTCATATTTTATAACTCTCTGATCTAGAGATTGGTTTCCTTTCTTGTACAGGAGAATAGAAGGCGGGGGGGGGGAACGTTAGGGGAAGTGCTATTCTGTCACCAACTAATGAATTAGATTCTGCAGCTAGTTTGACTGAGGGTGAGAGAAAAAGTGTTTTTGTTTTGCCTGGAGTTATCCATTGCATTTAATTTACCAATGAAATGAGCTGTCTAAAATAAGAATGTATTTTATTAAGCGAGGGGAAAAGTCACATAAGACTGGTGGCTGAATAGTAAAAGAGGGGGCTTTGAGCGAAATGAGGGACACAAATAATATCTTTTAACAGAGAGAAAGCCGTGGTAGTCTATATATTATCAAAACAAAAAAGCAGTCCAGTAGCACTTTAAGGACTAACAAAATAATTTATTAGGTGATGAGCTTTCATGGGACAGACCCACTTCTTCTTCATCTTCATCTGAAGAAGTGGGTCTGTCCCACGAAAGCTCATCACCTAATAAATTATTTTGTTAGTCTTTAAAGTGCTACTGGACTGCTTTTTTGTTTTGATAATATATTCTAAGTATACTGCTTAGAAGTTTAGAGGTATGTGCATGTACCATATGCAATACACATACATACCCAGAGCTCATTTATCTCAGCCTGTTTAGTACACACACACCCTTTTCTCTCAATCTAGGTTACACATATCTAGGCACATTAATTACATATTAACTTATCTGATTTCCTGAATCCCCTTTTACCCAAATGATGTTAACTTCCCCATATCATTAGTGAAAATGAGAATTGAGCTGTGTATTAATCCATGTTTTCTGTATAAATACACACATACACCTGTTTGTGTTCTTTTTATGTAAGTAATTCAGCATTGGATAGCATAGAATTTATATATACCTCTTGTGTGTAGCTGTATTTTTATTAAGGGTTTCACCGGTAAGTAAGCATTAGTTAAACTTTGAACCTATTATAAATAAAAGCAATAAGAGCGTATCTCTTGAATGGCTGCCAGGTTTATAGTACTGCGTGTTCAAAATCAGGAGCTTTTCAAACAGACTTGATTTTTGCTTCATTTGGAAAACTCTTTGACACCAGTGATTTTTTTTTTACTCTAAAACTATATATATATTTTATTGTTTGTTTGAAAAGGTAAAATACTGAGCATATAATTGGGAGCTGTGTTAGTCTGTACCTTCACAAAAAGCAAGCAGTCCAACAATTTTGTTAGATAATGAGCTTTCACGAGTAAGACCCACTTCAGTTTGTGCCATTCTGGTCATGCTAAGGAGACAGAGCTCTATTTGCATGGCCATTTTGAAGTTTTTGGCTAGTGTAGACACGGCCCAGGTGTTGTATTAACCTATCAGGAAGGGCACCAATCTACCTGCTTATAAAAGAAAAAAAAGAGGTAATATATGGGGTGGCAGAAGAGTCTGAGAGCACACATGAATCAGAACATAGCATGGTGGGTTGTATTTTAGGTTTGTTGCCTTGAAAGTGTATCTTAATAGTGGAAAGGTAATAGGAAGCAGGTATCACATAACTTCAATTTTGGAGGCTCCCACAGCAGTTTGTGGTAAAACCAGAACAGGATAAATCTAGGGTTAGCTTCTGTGTTGCAGCGTGGCCTCTTTATGATGATTTGGGGGCATAAAGTGGGCAGAACAGACACAGAGATGGTAGACTCTGCTAACCTTTTGTCACTTCTGGTGGGGGTACACTTGGACATGTCAGGGGACTAAGCTATATTCCAACAAGTCTTAGTTACAGAATGGGTTTTGGGAGGGCTGTAGTGGTTCCAGCTGACCTCTTATGCCAGGCTGAGCTCTTAATACTTTCCCCCTACAAGTACATCTTTGAGAGGAATGGAGAATCTGGCTCCTGATGGGGATGATCATCCCCTTCCAGGTGTCCGATTTCTCAGTGCAGAAGTCTGGACCACAGAATATAATCAGTTTTGGGGCAGATAAAAATAGATGTGTGTTTAACAAAAAAAAAACAAAAAAAACAATAAAAATGGCATCTTTAGTGTAAAATCAGATTATTGTGATTTAAACTGGATTTTTGAATAGACATTAAATACAGGTTTATGTAAGCAAACAAAACACATACTTTTAAATTCAATTTGAAATCCATAACCTGTATTAAGGCCTGAGTTTATTAGAAATCTATTAAAATATATTAAACACAAAAATAATCTTAAGCAGCACATTTGTTGCCAAGTTTTAAAGAAAGTTAAATCACTGAATTGGTGGAAGTCACCTACTGGGAACCAGTTTGTTGAAGTATTACACTAGCTTTTGAGGGTATGTCCTCTTCTGCAGATTCCGAGAAAATATTTTAATTTGTTCTGTTTATTCAGTTCTTTCAGCACAATAACTAGTTCACTCAAAATAGTAACAAAGGTCTGCTGCTTTCTTTTGTTTTAGTTCACTCAGAGTTAAGAGACTGGCTTGGAACTGAAAAGGCAAGAAAGCTTGTTTTCTTCTTCCAATCCATGACTAAAACTTAGGTGCGAGAGGGTGAGTTCTATTTATGGAATCTTGAAGCACATAATAGGGATGTTAAATGCTAGGTTTAACCCATTAAATGGGGGAGGGCATAAGAGGCTGGGAAGGCCACACACACAAGCCTTTGTCTTGATTCCTGCACCCTCCTCACACCTCTGCCTTGAAGGACCTCAGCAATGGTGGCTAAATCTAGTACAGTATAACCTAAGTTTGCTGCATTACATCTGCAGTGGTCTTTCACCTCTCCTCTAAATATCTATAATACCTTTTGTTAATTTTCATATTTACAGAAGGGGAGTTCTTCCAAAATGACAGACAACCAGTCAGATATCGGGATTCAAATGTCAAGTACAAATGGCCTGCCCAGCAGACAACAGTCCTCTCAAGACCCATCAAGCTGCAAAAAAACCATTGTGACCTTTCACAACATCTGTTATAGAGTCAAAGTGAAGAGTGGTTTCATATGTTGTCGAAAAGTGGTTGATAAAGAAATTTTGAAAAATATCAAGTATGTATTTAAACTTCTCTTATAGAGTACATGTTCCTTTGATTTCCTTTCTCGAGTTAGGCTCAAATAAGGCACAGAGCCATGAACTCTTGTAAATAATGGTGTACTGAATTTTGTCAAGATTTCCAAAAACATGGGTGCTCAAAGTAGGTTCCCAAGTCCCTACTCAGGGACATAAAAAGATAACGTGAATACCAAAGGTCCTGCGTTTTTGAATTCCTATTGACTTAACTGGAAGCTGCTGGATGTTCAGCTCTTTTGCAAATCAGGTAATTTACTCAGCTGCCTACCTCTGAATGTAGAAGCATAACTTAAGGTATTTTGGAGAACCGTGGCCCTAGCTTTGACTTAAGACTCAGAACTTTGAAAGTAGCAAAGAGTGAGTATTATACAACTAGAAAATGCATGTGAGTTTCGGTGTCTACAATTTTATTGCACTGTTTGTTACACTTCTAGCTTTAAAATTGCCTGATATTACCCTTGCTGTCAAGGATCTCTTGTGCGGTGTTTGCCAGTTTCCAGTTAGATAAGACTGAACAATCTTGTCACGAAAACTAGTTGTATAACCTGCCATTCCGTTATGCAATTGTAGTTCAGTTCTCTAATTTCAGTTCCCAGAATGCACAAAAGCTTGGAGCTTTATGTGTAGTTCTCTTTTTCCCCTACATATCATATCCTAATACACCAAGACTCCCATGCTGCACACAGTGACTATATCCATCATATGTGACATTTTAAATCTTGATTCTCACAAGTTTTAATCCTCTAACTCCTTTCATTTAAGCCAAGTTATTCCACATTTGCAGTGATGTGAGAAGGGCATAGGCTCCTTAGACTTGTATCAAATCTAGACTTATTGTATGTTTCCCCATAAACAAGATGGGGGAAAAAAAAAGTCTTAATGTAGGTGACTGTAACTTCTCACTGACAAAAAAAAGAGAAAGAAAGAACAAATATAATGTGTCTAGGGAAGGGATAAGAGGTAGCACACAGAGACTCAGTCTGATATTTTATATCTAAATTGAAACACAAAAATCCTTCTCTCCTAAAAAAACGTTTGCCATGCTGTCTACGAGAACTGAGCTCAAAATCAGTTAAACAAATCCCTCAAATTATTATGATGTAGCCATGCCTTTACTGTGTAGCTTTGATATTTCTTTATTGTAACAACCACGAGCAAAGACTGATAAATGAAATAAAAACATGTCAGACAAACAATAAGCTACCTTTTATTGTTTATAATATAGAGTGTTGTAAATTAGAGATGGGCCTACAGGAAAACATAAGATCTAAACATTCCTGAGCTGTGGGACATTTAGATCCAGAACCAAGCATGGCAGCTGATTCCTGTTTCTGGCTGAACCAAACGCCAAGACTTGGACATCGTTGGTAGTAATGCTAAAGTGCAAGATGATCACAAAATCTGTTTTGGGAGGTGCTGATCAGACTTCCAAACCATGTGACCAGTCCAATGGCTTCAATGCTGGTCATGTTTGACTTTTCCAAGACTCTAGTATTCGTGTGCTTATCTTCCCAACAAATATTTAGGAGTCTTCTGAGGCAGCATTGATGATATTGTTCAGGTGCCTTCAAATGATGCTTGTATGTTGTCCAGGTTTCACGTGCATATAGTAGCATTGTGTACCATGAAGTGGTTGTTCCAAGGAGCTTTGTCTTGGGATAGATATCCCAGTTCTTGAAGACCCTTTGTCTCAGGTGGGCGAAAGCAGACCTTGCGTGGCTCAGACAAGGCTGGATTTCAACTCCAATATGAACTTTAGCAGAAAGATGACTTCCAAGGTATAGAAAGTGCTCCACATTTTCCAGCAGTTCTCCATTTCCTTCAATAGAAGTTATATGAGATTCCCCTTGATGAAGGTTGGTGGAGCACCTTGGTCTTTGATGCTCAGTGTGAGGCCAAGATTCTCATGTGCTGCAGCGAAGGCACTTAAGATGGTCTGAAGGGCTGTGGGGGAGACAGCAACAATCATATTGTTATCCGCATACTGGAAATCCATGATCGAGGTTATGGAGGTCTTCGTTTTAGCCTTCAGTCTCCTGAGATTGTCTATAGAATGAACAGGAAGCTTTTCAATCTTCACAGCATCTGGAAGCTTGCCATCAGTGAGGTGAAGGGTCATGGTGATGATGCAGAACAGTGATGGGGCAATGACACGGCCTTGCTTGACTCCCATTTTGACCTCAAAGGGGTAGTTTTGGGATCCATTGTTGCTCAACGCTGTGGCAGTCATGTTCTCGTGAAGCAGTCTTAAAATGCTAATGAATTTTTTGGGGGCAGTTGATCTTTGTGAGGCTGGTCCACAGGGCGCTACAATTGACTGAGTCGAATGCTTTCCGAATTGGAGGAAGGACAGAGGAGTTTTAGGGGCCAGCAGAAGCCATATATGGACATGCTGAAGACACACATGAAAGTGCAGCATCGGTGTCTACATGTGGGAGAACCTTCCCCAAGACCATTGGAGAATAGTAACCCGTGAGGGGGTGGCACAATTTTGAGAGGTCCCACGACAGTGCAGATGAGGAGAGGCGGAGAAGAAGAAAGAGAATCAAAAACTGTGGTGGGGCTCCCCAATAGCTACCCGCACCTGCCTCTTCAGTGATAATATCTGTGGCTCCAGGACTGGGCTGATCAGCCATCAATGGACTCAAACAGGAGGGTGACGTGAAGACATCCTACTCATTATCGAGTGACCATCAAGAGAAAGAGATGATCACGGTTTGTAACCAGGTTTCTGAAAGCCTACTCACCCTTATCTGTGTCAGTTTCTCATGAATATCAATTTTAATACTGTTCTTATTTGTAAATGATCTAGGTGATGGGATTGTCATACGTAACACATTTATTTCAGATCCTGTAGTCCTTTCTTCTACTGACATCAATGACAGACTTGCCTGAATAAAAATTGAAAGATCCTTCTTGTGTTCAGTAGCCACATAGTCAACAGGATCTTAGTCATAATGGACATCTTTACTAATGACTCAAAAATTATTTTGGCTTTTAACTTTATGCCATTTAATTATAACTTGTCATTGCTCTGAGGTTCTTGGAATTAACATTTTATCCAATAGTTAGCTGGCAAGACAATATTAAATATCTTTGACATTTCCCAGGGCAGACTGAGTCAGGTCATACAGATTTCCTCTCGTGATTGGTGGGTCTTTGTATTAGTTATTTGCAATTAGACCACAATTACTTTAATGATTCCCGTGGTGCATTCTAAAGACTTGGAAGGTTTGCCAAATATGGGTTTCTAAGAGGAATCAGGTGGTGATGATTTCTTACGTTGTGTGTTGTGTTTTGGAAGTTTTGCAGATATTTTGAATCATAACATTGAATAATAATAAAATTGCTAACAGTTAGTGAATAAAACACAGATAAGTGTCTGTAAAAATCTTATTAACAGGTATTATTCTTCCTGGGATGAAAGTGACAGTTTGCTTTTCCATAGAAGTTCTCTGTTATGCAAGAAAATTGGCTTTTTAAAATTGGTTTTTAAAGCGTGGAACATGCTTCTGTTGGACAATCCCCTCAGTCATCTCTGCCCAATTATGACTGAGAACATTCAGAGGTGTCTTCCATTTTAATTCCCCCCCAGCCCCGGTCCCTGAGTAGGACTCCTTGCTGCATTCTTTGCCTTTAACGCTTTTTGTTGACTGTTTTAATATAACTTCATTATCTAATATCTGTATTTTAACTGGTTAAGCATAACCTCTGGATGTTTTGCTAGGGAACGGGGGTAGAGGGAAATGGTGCCTAATGAAAAAAACCAACTATAATTGATTGCAGAAAGGAGTGACTAGAATCCAATGGCACTGGGCAAGAAATAGAGATCAGGCACTGCAGAACGTTCTGATTCACAATTAATAATTTCAAAGGGAAATATCAATTGTGAGTGAGCCCTCTGTCTGTGTCTGCTGCTTCAGACATTAATAATGTTTATATGAATCAGTCATATACATCCCAGAGTGGAGTTTCTTACCCGATCAAAAAAACCTGTTTACTTGTGTGTTATTGAGAGAGCTGTCTCCAAACCAAAATGACTGCTAACCCAAATACATACTTAATACCATTTCCTTCTGTCTGCTGAGCTAAGATAGTTCTTTGCATCTGATGTACAGTCCTCAGGACAGCTTTCCAAGTATTTCTTTAAATACAGGTAACCTTTCTACATGACAAATGCCTCCCTTACAAGGGGATGGCCAGAGAACCATTCTTGCTAAAGCTGCATATATTCTATACTAAGCTTGTGGACATCAACATACGTCTTGCTGTTGTTTGGCAATTATAGTTTCTGGGTTGTACTTTTTAGTTAACAATATGGGCTATATCTTTTTTTATTTGAAGTTAGCCATGTAACCTAAACAGGGGTCAAGTCATGATTTTATGTAACCAACTAGCTTCACTAGACCCAAAAGGATTTGATTCAAAAGACCTTTTTTTGCAATTAGCAGAACTAGCCTGTAATTGAAAAAATAAATGTGAAAACTCTTGGTTTTGTCTTACAGTGGGGTTATGAGACCAGGACTGAATGCAATTCTGGGACCCACTGGCAGTGGCAAATCTTCGTAAGTTCTGAAACAATGAAAGGATCTGAATATACATATATAAAATATTTGTGAAAACTCTAAGGGCAAGATTTTTACCTTAATTCCACCAGAGTAAATCCAGAATAATTCTATGGATTTCAGAACACAGTTTGACCCGAAGTTGAAATTTTATTTGAAAGCAACCAAAAAAAAGACAATTTTACTAATTTATTTACTCATTTATTACATTTTTTTAGTAAACAGTTTCCTGATATGTTCCTCTTATGTATCAATCTGCAGTACATTGGGAGGCATATTTTACTGAAAGGAGATAATTCTGATCTTTGAAGAGATTTTGAAATATGCTCTATAGTTGCAAATTGTCAGCATGGGAAAACTTGTGCACAGTGGGCTAGATACTGTGTAGTGTATTTGTCTACCAGATTTGCCCTTCACTGGTCCCAACTCCTACAGTTTGGTGAAAATGTACACTTAGAGCTCTTTAAGGTGATGAACTTTTCTTCTTCTAGGCTGTTGGATATCTTAGCTGCAAGGAAAGATCCTCGTGGACTGTCTGGGGATGTTTTGATAAATGGAGCTCCTCAGCCTGCCAACTTTAAATGTATCTCTGGATATGTAGTACAAGTAAGCCAGCATGCAGTGACTATAATCTGCCTGTGTCATTTTAACAGCTGGGACCAAGTGTAACAAAATTGTCCAATATCTGTTAACTGTAAAAGTGACTTGTCAAAAATGATCCAGGATATAGTTTAGAAACATCACAAATATAGTTTAAAATGTAAATGGTATAAACTGATTTCCATGCCTGAGATTATTCCCCAAGCTTCTGCATGCAGTGGGGAGGTGGGTCTTCCCCACCCATACAGAATGTTTCTTTTGCTACTTGTTCCTTCTGCTCCTCCTGTGGAGCTCCACTGTGGTCGAGGGCTGGAGCTTACACCCTCTACTGCACCTTTCACTGCAGAATACCTGGAAATCCATGGAAAACTTTAGCTAGGTTGGAATTGCTTATGTGCCTCTGACTGCTACTGTGCATCTTCCAGGAGACCCATTCAATAGCAGCACAGTTCCTGTTGGTGTATAACTACCAAAGGTGAGCAGGGCCATTTGAACAGCAATCATCCATGTCAGTCGTCATCTGTTTTCATATGGAAAGATGCTCCATTCTTGTAGATCCCTTTGATCTATAGAGGTTTAAGGGGAAACAGCCTCTAAAAGCCACAGATCTCCTTAAGCCCCTCCCACTATAGGGGAACATCTCCAGAAAAACTGTGAGGTGAGTCTCACTGAGTTTTCTCCCCTCCCTTATATCTTGTGGGTGTAGTTATGAGAGCAAGCGATCTAGCTCTGTTATAATTTATTTGCTATCATAGCATGTGTCTACATCTCGGATTTTGAAGTTTTGACAGGTGTTTATGTATTCTGAGTTGATCTTTGCTTAGCATTACTTTCTGAAACAGGTCAGAATCCTAACTCATATGGAGATCTGAGCCTACAAGAACAGATCAGAAAAATGCATCTAAAAGTATAGGATTTTCTCTTCCCTGCCAGCTGGGTGGGAATGGTTCTTGAGAAACACCACTGAAAAGTTTGAAGTTAGGCACTACATCAAAGTAGCCAGCAGAGAGTCTACAAACGTTTTTCCCTTACTTCGAAGTTAACTTCGAAGTAGGGAGCCCAACTTCAAAAATCTTACTCCATTCCTGGGAATGTTGTAATGCCCTACTTTAAAGTTTAACTTTGAAGTAGGGTGTGTGTAGATGCTCAACTTTGAAGTTGCTTACTTCGAAATAAGCAACTTCAAAGTTATTTTTGTGTGTAGATAGAGCCGTAGAACAATATTCAATTCTGCAATTTTCACTGTCATTCTTTGTTACCTGGCTGCTGTTCTCCCAGGAAAGGGAGAGCATGACATCTCTCATGTGTTGGAGAGATCCTTTGGTGCCACTCACAGGAGCCTTATGTTAAAATTCTGTCACCAAATGGAAAGGAAGTGTTGGATTATTTCCCTACCCTTGATAGAAACCGTTTCTTTCTGGATCATGGCCAGACCTGATTTTGCCATTGTGGGGGATCATAAAAAATGACAGCAGGGCATTTTTCCCCTTTACAACTAACCAGATTTTTCCAAATGGGTTGGTATTTTCAAAAATTGTTCCCTCAGCCTCCTCTGCAATGTCACCACACCACAGACAAAGACTGGACACAGCTCTACACTACCACACTCTAAACTGTTGTCTGTCCAAACATCATATAAAAGTCATTCCCTTTATAAGCCATTAACAAAGCCCACATAAAAATTCCCCGTTACTTTTCTCAGAACAAACCAAGACAACCCTATTCCTCACATCCCTAATCTACCTTCCCAAACTACCCTCCTCCTCTTCCAACTAATATACATAGCAGCTGAGGTTGATAGGCAAAGGAGCTCAGTTGCATCTGCTTCTCAGCTGTCTTTACTCATTCTCTGATTCCAAATCTCCAAAACTCTGATAGAAAAAGAATGATTTGTGCCTCAGCTGTACCAGTGCAACATCAGCTCAAGTGTCCGGAGACCTTGCTGGACAATAAACTTCAGAGGACAGTGCTTCCTAAGGAACACTGGCTCTTGACAAGTGTATAGCCAAAGGAACTGAAGGCTTGATTATTGATTTGTGTGGATGGATCACTGTGAATCAGTCCCTTTTATCCTTTCTAAGGATGACATTTTTGTTTTTAATTTCAATGATGTCAAATGCTGACTGACATGATTTTTCACTTGAGCTATTTGAAGTTGTTCTGAACTTATAAAGTGACTATCTGTAAATTGTTTGTTTTCTCTGTTCATCCTGTTTCTCTCTGCCTTTCCTCTCTTTTTCTCTCTGTTCGCTTCACACGTAGCATCTTCCTTTTTTTTCTCTTTCAAATTCAAAATGTATTTGGCACCAAGTTTCCTACTCCATTAATACTGATTTGGCCCTTGAGTCCCTGCTTCTTGCGTGGTGCTTTTTTTAAGCTACTGATTTATCTAAGAAAGATAAAATGCAGGTAGGAATTGCATAAATTGTCAGAGGCACCTGAAGTCAGAGTAGAGCATCGAGAAGCAATGATACATCATGTTTAGTTAAATAAATGCTGCTCCATGGGAGATAGTAAACGTGAATGTACTCACAGGCAGCTCCAGTTTGCTTTGCTTTGTTGATTATCCTTATCCCTACATGCTGCCCATGTAATACGTATTTATCAATAAGAAGTATTTATATCCATTACATAGAGAAACAAACTAAAACAGGAAGGCCAGGAACTTGCCTGAGACCACTTAGCCAACACCATGTTGCTAAATCCCACAAAGTGCTGACCACGGTGACCCTGATCCAGCAAAACAATTAAACATGCACATTTATTTTTTTATGCATGTGAATGTTCATACTTGAAATAAACAAAGGCTAATTTCATTGGCACCACAGTGCTCAGCATGGGTCAGTATCTAGCGCTGGTATATTCAAACTCAGTGGTTCCTTACTCTCTCCAGATTGACCTCAGTCCTCTTGACCATGCTGCCCAACCCCTGCTCTGGTAAGCTCAAGATGGGATTCCATTTAAATCAACTGTCTCATAGTCCTCCATGGAGCTGTTTTCTCAATATTTCTGCACTTGTTAGTTTTCACTTAGCTGAGGTCTACAGTTACCACATTTCCAAACCATGTTCTCAGATATCTGGAGACAGATTTTATTCACAATTATAGAAAGAACTCCCTCTAGATACAGGTTCTGCAGAATGCTGAGCACCGTCAACCTCTATCAAAAGCAGTAGGAGTTGAGGGCACTCTGTTTCACACAGGAGGTGTTCAGCACCTGGGCAGGACCAAATCCAGAAATGTTTTGTTGACCAATTTCAACTGTATTAAGAAAAATCTGGATTTGAATTTCTGTTGTGTTGCCAACTGTTTTGCAAAACACTCTGGACAGGGAGACACATGAAAAGCATGAATGCATGCATGAAATGATTATTTTTACAATTTGATACGTGAAGGAGAGTCCCTTGTTTGTGCAATTTTTGGCAACATGCAGAGAGAC
Source organism: Carettochelys insculpta (assembly GCF_033958435.1). Classification (NCBI taxonomy): domain Eukaryota; kingdom Metazoa; phylum Chordata; order Testudines; family Carettochelyidae; genus Carettochelys; species Carettochelys insculpta. The sequence continues at coordinate 121,536,914 of NC_134140.1, forward strand.
TAGGACTGAAAACAAACATTTGATGTGCTGTTCAGGTTGTGAAGAGCCATCCTGTCTGAGTCTGGCATCTGTCCTTGCCAAACAAATGCACTCTCTGCATGTAGAGTCCACACAGAAGATGCATATGCAAGTTCTGGAAGAGGAATGGTGAAGCCTGGAAAGAATATTAATTACATAATTTTGTTCACTTAGGATGATATAGTAATGGGAACCTTGACAGTGAGAGAAAATTTCCAGTTCTCAGCAGCACTCCGTCTCCCCACATCTGTGAAGGAACAGGAAAAGAAGGAACGAATTGACCAAATCATCAAGGAACTGGGTTTGACCAAAGTGGCAGATTCCAAGGTAATAAGTGTGCAAACTATCATAAATAGTATGGTGCCTAATGTGGCCAGAAGTCACCAGGCTGGGTGTGTAACAGATAACTTGCTCAAAATATGAGTCAACAGTGTAATGCTGTTGCAAAAAAAGCAAACATGATTCTGGGATGCATTAACAGATGTGTTGTGAGCAAGACAACACATTCTTATACAAAATGGATCTGCTTTAGCAGTATTTTAATTTAATTATTCTAATAAACCCAACACAGCTGTCTGTATCAAAGAAGAAAAAGACTTGTTACTTCTGTGTCTATTTTTAAATTAGCAGACACAGGGCAGTGGTTACCAGGAGGATGAAAGCAGGTGACCTGAGTGGCAAGACTGTCAAGAGGAAACTTAGATTCTAGAGTGAAAACTTGTAATTTTTTGTCTGAAATTTCTGATTTAAACTATTCAGTTACAGAATGTGAATCCCTGAATCCATGGTCACCAGCCAGAATTCTCCCAGATAATATGTAACGTGTATTGGATGTGCTGTGCTTGAATTCTTCCAACTTGGCTAACATGAAATAAGCTATTTGTTTTTGTACTAGGTTGGCACCCAGTTCATTCGTGGCATATCTGGAGGAGAAAGAAAACGGACGAATATTGGGATGGAACTCATTACTGACCCTTCAGTCTTGTTCTTAGACGAACCAACTACTGGGTTGGATTCCAGCACTGCTGATGCAGTGTTGCTGCTCCTAAAAAGGTGACTAAAATGGAATCACTCCGGGGGTGGGGAACACCTTTGACAGAGATGTACTCAATAGATACACAATTAAAAAGATTAATTTGCAGTTCCTATATTGCTGGGCTTGTTTGATTCTTTTTGTACCTTACATTGGATGCTCCAACATGTTGAACTGTGTTTATTTACTGATTCGTATTAGAATTTGAAGGACGAGAACTCCACAAGGAGCTCAAATATTTGATACCTCTGCTTTTTTTACACTTACATTCAGGATGTCAAGGCAGGGGAAAACAATAATCTTTTCCATCCATCAGCCTCGGTACTCCATATTCAGATTGTTTGATAACCTGACATTACTGGCTGAAGGAAGAATACTGTACCATGGCCCTGCTCAGAATGCCATTGACTACTTCAGTTCTATTGGTGAGCTTTCTTCTGGGGCTTTAGTCACAATTGTGGACACTGAATAGAACATGCTTAAAATGCAGCATGTTTAAAGCACTGCTTTAGAAAGTGATTCCGGAAAAATGACCCTTGACTCATAGGATTCAGTACTTAATATGTCTCACTGTTTCTCATAACCAAATATAAAGAATTGCTTTTTAATGTAACAGTAACATGAATGCAAAGTTGCAGATGAAAAAGCAAGCACTCAAAAATCAAGAAATGCAGAATTAAGGGTGAAGGCTGTGCCTTAACTTTTATCCTTTGTGCTTATTACTAATTTCTTTAAAAGCAAAGGATAATAATGCACATTGTAGCACAGCACGTAGCTTCTGTTTTGATATGAGAATTGTACATCGAAGCCCTGATTCAGTAAAGCACGTAGGTACATGCCTAACTTTAAGTGTATATTCAAATGAATAGGGATTGATTTACTTGTGAAATTCAGCGATGTTTAATAGTTCGCTAACCTGGAGCTAAAGTATTCTGACGGTATAGCCCAATGTGGCAGTCTTTACATGGGCAAAATTCTCAGTGATGCCAAAATTGGTTTTGTCTCAGTATTGGTTATATTATGAGACCCATAATGCTCAACTGCCAAACAAAATGTGCGTGTTATTTACCTGAAGTGGAAATGCAGAACACTGGCAAGTATAGGGTTCTGACACTTGAAGTGTTTCTCCTCGTCTTTAGTCACTATACCCATAAGCTACATCTACATTACAGAGATCTGTTGACTGATGTTACTGTTAGAAGAGATCTTCTGTGGACAGATCACATCCACAAACAAAAGCAGATTGAAAAAGCAATCCACTCTGTCAACAGAGAGTGGCCAGACTCCCCGCCCTCTCTCAACAGACCAGGCAACCAGAAGCTCAACAAACAGGGATGCCTGGTGAACAGGAAGCTCTTTCTATCTACAGAGGGTCCCCTACAGCATCTACGTGGCTTTTTTGTTGACAGACTGTCGACAAAATGCATTTTGTGTGTAGATGCTCCAAGTTTTGTCGACAAAACTGTCTAGTGCAGACATAGCCATAGTTCAGTAAATCCAAATGATTAAAACTGCCATAAGGAGAAGTAGCAAAATGACTTCTCATTGTCTTTTAGTACCAGCTCAAGAGTCAAAATACAATTAGCAACAACAGATATACAGTTGGAATTTGGAAGGGCTCGTTTGTTAGTTTTCTCTCTGCATATTTTGAGCTTTTACTGACTTCCTCTTTATGGCAGCTTTGACAGGTTTACTTGCAATATCCTTACTCGGGCTGAGTAGTGGTTTGGGGCCATTTGGACCACACAGTGGTTCAAGTTACTGCTTCTCAGCATAAATAAGGGTATCAGTTTTGTCCATGGTATATTACCTCAAGTGTTTTCCAATACATTTTACCATCTGTGGAACAACTAATAGTGTTTCTTTGTAGGTTATGAATGTGAGCCATACAACAATCCTGCTGATTTTTTCCTGGATGTCATTAATGGAGACTCAACAGCTGTGGCATCAAACAATGCTGACAGTGTTGACCTAGGTATGAAATTGAAGCTCTTCATAGAGTTAGCTGATTTTCAGGGTAACAAAATGTGTTTTGGATTTATCAACTCTGTCATGAAAAATATCACTTTCAGGTGCATCAGGTTAACAGTATTAGTTTCTTCCATGTGTAAATTCAAGAGTTACTTGGACACCCATAGTATCATACTGTAGAAGATCTTGTTCCTCTTGTATTTTTTCCACCATGAAATTTCCCTTTGTAAAGCCATCTCATTATGACTACCATTAAATTACTTGTGTGCATCATTTGATATCCATGCTGTTCCATGAAAGGCAGTAATTACGTGTAGCTCTTCCCCCAAAACAGTAGTGACTGCTCTACAAATGAATTAAATAGCAAAATTCCCATTGTCTTTCATGTAAGCCAAATTTGATGTCAAACTGTGATACGGTACTGCCAAAAAACAAACTTCAGCATCTGAGATCTTGAGAAATCTCCACCTCCCTGTAATTCTTCATCGTTCTAATCATGAATTGTTCAGAAGATTTATTTATATATTGAGTCTTTCACACATGGGAGATTTGAAAAACTATGAAATTAATGCAATGCTTTCAAAAAGACAGAACTGATTTGCATATATCGCTGTAAATTCTATTGTCTCTGGGACTTACAGGGGTGCACAGTGTATCTCATACTTTTGGACTGAATGAAATGGATCAATTTAATTAAATAAGAGAGACTAATTGCTACCTCCTCGATTAGTAACAAAAAACTCTAGGGGACGTGATTGCTGGGGAATTATTTTTTTTCTGTGAATTCAATAAAAGGTAACCAAGTATTTTTTCTCTTTAACCTAACCTGAAGATAACATTGAAGAAAACATCACCTGCGATAAGACGTTGGCACAGAAATTAGCAGAACTCTATTCCAGTTCCACCTACTACAGAGAAACAGAAGCAGTATTAAAGAGCATTTCTTTGGAGAATAAAAAGAAAGTGAACACAATGTTCAGCAAAATTACATATACCACTTCATTCTTCCATCAGCTCAAGTGGATTTCCAAACGTACATTTAAAAACTTGATAGGCAACCCTCAAGCCTCCGTAGCACAGGTAAACAGTTGTTGAGTCTGATTTGATTTAAACCATTCCTATCTGAAGATGAATTAGGCACAATTTTGCACCTGGAAATTATTGGGCCTAAATTTGCATCTAAAATAGAAGTCAGTGACTGAAAATCTGAGTCATAAAACGATTGGCTAAATGATCCTGAATAATGAACATGACAGGGACGTTCAAGAACGTATTAAGTTACATTTCCCATTATTTTAGGTGTGAGGCGAATCAGGTTCCAGACACCTAATATAATGGTAAATGTAAGTTAAACTTATCTGATTCTCCTTAGACATATGTAATCGAGGGCACAGTTCTGTCACGCTGACTCACAATAAGCAGGTATTCTATCCTGCAAGTAGTCCCAGGTACCCCCACCATACTGCATTGAAATTCTGGATCTCACCTCTAAGTTGTGCATTATGCAATGCATGTATATGCTAGGCTCTGACCCACTAAATTCTGTTGTTTTGTCCCTAAAGGGAAGAAATATAGCCAGTCTTGTACAATTAATTAGCTCGCAACATGTTCTAGTAACTGAGTCAAAGACAGAGATGATTTCATGGTTTAATATATATATATGCAACTTCACGTAATGTTGATGGCTTCCCTGAGGACCATGACGTGTTATGTAAAATGTGCAATGCAAAAACAAACAGTTTGGTTGTATTGTGTCATAGCAGGAAGCATATTCAAAGTGCAGAGTTAGCAGGGCCTTTTTTAACATTGCATTATTGGAAATTCAGCCCAGTATTATGTTCCTGGATTTTTTTAAAATCTACAAATTGCCTTTAAATAATTTGTTGGTTTCTTCTGGGAAATAAGGTATTAGGAAATAGCATTTATAGGCCAGATCCTGAGGTCCCTACTCCAACACCATTCCCATTTGAATTTTGTCTGAGTAATACAAGAGGGGATCCAACCCATAAAAATGTTGTTATAAATTGTCTGGGTTAAGGAAAAAAAAAACTTGAGTAAAATAATATCAATAGCAAAAGGAAATGTGTTCAGAAACCCTCAAGTTAAAAGGCTTTTTATGTGTATATCTGTGTATTGATGGTATGGCTATCTCAAATAACTGCGCTGCAAAAGCTTGACCTTGTGACAAGAATTATGCCCACAAGAGCTTTATAATACTCCAGGGTTAATAGTGCTGACTTTTTTCCTTACAATCTTTTCTATCTCCTAAACCTCATTAGGAATGAATTTGAAACACAGTCTATAAATGGCATACAGTTCCCTAAGCTGTGTTTGCTAATCCTCTCTAAATTGGTTTTGATATGATCCTTTTTTCCCCCACTAAAATTGGCTTAGTGGGTGAATTATCCCTGACATTTGGTCCTTTCACCAGGTTCTTAGTGATATGGTACCATGGAACAAACTCTTTATAGTGTTAAGACTCATGCATCCCTCATGCTTAACCATTACTAAACTGCCTAATACCATCATTTGTGCTGAGATTTCCTTTGCTTCTACTTAGTCTTAAAACAGTGTGACATACAGATTTAATCATCTTGATTAAATCACTGAATCCACTGAAACGTTTGCTGTTTTTTTAAAAAAAAAAAATCCAAGTTGCATGTCTGTTTCCACAGAGGCAAATTCTGATACCCTTACTTAAATTGAATAGCACTTACTCCACAAGCAGAGTGCTATTCAGCAAAAAGCTGTAAGAATCTTGTCCTCCTCTAGACTGAAAAAGGCAGTTCCAAAACAATCTACAAAAATTAGCATGGTAGGTGAGGAGCTGCCTCAGCTAGTCAGTGGGAGCTGCTGACCAGAGAGTGAGTTAACCCTTTCTGAGAGGTAAACACTTAAATCCAGGCAGTAGGGAGGTGCCTAGCTCTGCTTATTAATCCACAAATAGGCATCCACTGCGTGAAGTCTGTCATCGTAGGTACATGAGGTATTTCTTGTGGAAACAAGTTAGGTACCTGCTTCATACCACCCAAAAGTAGCCATTGAAAAAGATGGAGATGATGCTACTCCCGTTTTATAAGCTTTCAGTCCACTGATTAGTGCACTTACCTGGGATGTGGAAAACTCATGTTCAAAACCTCCTTCTTTGCCACAGGGGGCGAAAGCTGTTCAAACCTTATTTCTCTGAAGGGAGGTGGGGCTCCACAGTCTCTCCTGCTGAAGATGTTCTACTGTGGAATAAAAAATGAAAGTGTGATTAGACTGAGGGAACTGAGCTCGTGTAGCTTCCCTATCGCTGGGCTAAGGAGTCATACCCCTCCCCCACTTTTCTGGCCCAGTGACTGCTCCAACATTTATAAATACTTAAACAATTTGGGGTTTAGGCAACTATGTACAGCTGTGGATTCCACCCTAGTTGTTGTATGCTCTAGACCTCCTTTCATATTCCCATCTCTTATCACTCTCTGGGTGTGGCCACACTTGGCCAGAATTTTGAAATGGACATGCTAAAATGGAAGAATACTAATAAGGCGCTGAAATGAATATTCAGTGCCTCATTAGCATGCTGCTGGCCACAGTGGTTCAATTGCGCGCGGCTCAGCTACATGGGCCCCTTTTCAAAAGGACGCCGCAGACTTCGAAATCCCCATGTTCCTGTCACTTAAAAATTGCTGTGGCTGGAAGCATGCCAATGAGTCGCTGAATATTCACTTCAGCGCCTCATTAGTATTCTTTAATTTGGCTATTAGCATGGCCATTTTGAAATTTTGGCCAACTGTGGCCCACACCCTCTATGTAGGTTGCATAAGTATATTTATTTTCAATCTGTACTCATCACCTAAATTTTATGTAATTTTTGCATTTTTGAACTTTTAACAATGTTCCTTACTGTACAAGTTTGTATCAGATCTTAATTATTTTTATTTTATTTTAGCTGTGTGTTACAGTTTTCCTGGGTCTAGTTGTAGGTGCCATTTTCTTTGGGATAAAAGATGATTATTCTGGCGTACAAAACAGGTTAGTCAACTCAGGGAATGAATATCAACAGGGCTGATTAAAACCTTAGTGTTATCATCTTAATGAAAATTTGAAGCTAATAATATGCTTTTCTTTGTCTTTTAAGAGCTACCACTTTAAAACAAATGCATTTCTGTAGATCATAAATTACAGACTAATCTCTGGTCTTGCTGTGAACAAAATATGGCTTGGACCTACCTGGAGCTCATTACAGACTCAAAGCCTAGGGACCCATTTCTGCAATCCTTACTCATGTTGTCTACTACCTTGTACAAGCAGTCCTGGTGAAATCAGTAGAATTATTTGCGTAGTAAGTTACTTTTCATTCAAAGTAAGCATGGCAGCACTGGGTCCTAAATTTGCAGTGAAAGATTCCTGGAATTTTATACAAATATTATATACAAGTATTAAAAATGCATAGCTATACATTACTGCTTCAACAATTAAACAAAGATGATCTGGAAAGATTTCCCTAAGGTAAAATTCAATAGCCAAATTTTTCAGACTTCTTGCCTGAAGTTAGGCAACTAAAGCTCTGACTTTGCAATCACTTGTACACATGCTTAACTATAGTGGTAAACCTAAAGGGTCTGCACATGTGAATGAAGTTACTGGACTGTGTATGTTTGCAGCCCAAGGCCACGTCTACATCGAGCCCTGCTGCTGCACTGCTGGCAGCAGCATGAGGCAAATGAGGGCTCTCAAAAATGCAAATGAATGCTCATTTGCATATGTGCATGGCTAATTTGCATAGTCCTGTGAGATAGCTCTGCCACCAGAGGCTCCTGCTGGCAGAAAACAAGCTGTGTAGACGTTGTTCTATCAGTGAAAACCCCCTTTGTCGACAACCCATAATTCCTGGAAAAAATCAGGGATAAGGAGCTGCCAACAAAGAGGGTTTTTGTTGACAGAACCACCTACACGGTTTTTCTGCCAGCAGCAGCCTCTGCAGGCAGGGTTATTTTGCAGGACTAGGCAAATCAGCCATGCAAATGTGCAAATGAGCACCTATTTGCATTTTTGAGCTCCCTCATTTGCATCACACTGGCAGCAGCAGAGCTCCTTTTAGACATGGCCTGAATTTATACTTGGTAGCTAAATAAAAGTGGCTTAATTACCAGAGGGTGATAGGCAGGTAACTGTTGGTAATCAGCACCTCCTTAAAATCTGGCAGTTTTATTAAAGTATCTCAATCTGTGTAGGCGAGGAGCTTCACTTTCGCATCCACAACTGAAAATTTTGGCTTTTCATTTTAGCAGGAAAAGCTCATCTTCATTGCTCATAGTTTTCTCAAATTTCTTGTAGACTGAAACTTTTGGTCTTTTATTTGGGCTTAGTCTAAAGGCGATTTAAATAACATATTCAGTAAAGTCAGTCAAATAACTTTTCATTTATTTGGCTCTGACAAGCAACCACTCTTATCCAGATATTCCAATAATAAATTTAGCTATATCAAGAATTGCTAAAGATTGTCTTAGAGCAAAACCTGCTTCTGTTGAAGTTGATGGAAGCTTTATGATTAACTTAACAAGTGGGATGAATCCCTTTAACTTCTTTAGTAGATCTCGATGAAATTTAAAAAATTATACATGTATGAACAAAGTTAGTTTAGAAGTTTGAGGTAAATGCTTTAAAACTTTTTCTACTTGTTTTCCCCTGCCTATTTTTGGCCATGTTTATTCAGGATTCACGTGTTAATGACAGCCTACTTAATGACACCTTGCTTCTCTGGTGAAGAGTTACTAAATGTTGTGAATTAGTTGGGTAAGCCAACAAGACAAAAAAAAGAATAAAATATTCTTTGTCCAATTATATTTCATAAATAAATCGTAGTTCTTTAAATCCATCCTCCAGTGTCTTATTTTTAAATCTCTACTGAGAAAATGTCTGTCTACACTAGCTCCCCCCTTCAAAAGGAGGATGCTAATGAGGTGCTGCACTGGATATATAGCACTCCATAAGCATAATGGTGGCCGCGGCACTTTGAAAATGCTGCTTTCAATTGCCTGCGGCTCAACTACACAGAGTCCTTTTCAAAAGGACCCCGCACACTTTGAGATCCCCTTATTCTTATAACCAAATAGGAATAAGGGGATTTTGAAGTGTGCGGGGTCCTTCTGAAAAGGACCCTGTGTAGACGAGCCATGCGTGATCGAAAGCAGCCCTTTCAAAGTGCCGTGGCTGCCGTTATGCTAATAGAGTGCTGTATATTCATTGCAGCACCTCATTAGCATATCCCAAAGCGTCTCATTAGCATCTCCCTTTTGAAAGGGGGTTGCTACTGTAGACATAGCCAATAAGGAGAGGCAAGCAATTTGTGTATGAATTATGGTGTATGCAGAGTAGCAAAGCATATACTAAGGAATGCCATTACTTCTCTGGAAGTATTTAGACATTATCTATTATTTTACAAAACAAACAAAAAAAGCCTACTGAAAATATATTCAAAGCAAAAGAATAAAGCCTTTATGTAGCCGATTTTTTGTCAGTGAAAATGTTTGTTTTATCTTAGAGTTGGAGCAATGTTCTTCATGACCACCAACCAGTGTTTCAGCAGTATTTCAGCAATTGAACTTTTTATTGTGGAAAAAAAGATATTTATGTAAGTTAAGCTTGATATAGCAGGTTACATTTCCTGCTAACAATGCTTATCCAATGGCTAGCCTTTTTTGTTGAATAATAAATTGTAATGTCTAGATGACAATTTAGCATTTCAGATTGGTAAAATTATTCATTGCACGTAATATTCATTGCAGACATTTTTTAAATCCTGTTTGTGAATTGTTTACACACTACACATCACTTCTCTGGATGTTTTTTTCCAGTGCCTGTTTTAGGGAGGAGGGGGAAAATCAGCTGGTACTCAGCCAGCTCCCCGTCAGTCTCAGGACTGGGGCTGACGAGGTTCCTGTACTCACAACTGGCAAGTACCAACACAAAAAAACACTGGTTTTGTCCATATAAATTCATAGTTTGGATAGTCACATAATGAGTTGTTTTGTAAACTGTTTCCTTCTATTACCAGAATCATACAGAATAGTTACTGATTGGATACTTGGAACTTTGCAGGCTTTGTGAGTCATACAGTGGGAGAATTATATATTCATATAACTTGTGTGTTTAGATTTTGTAAGATTGTGAGCCATACTTGAAAAGTCTGTGTACACAATTGTGCACAGTAATATGCATGTGTATTTGCATAATAATTATCAAGATTATAACACATCTCATTGACCACTTTCATGTGTAATTACAGTACGTGCACAAATGAATTATTTTCCCATTTGAAACTGCATGCGTGATTTATCAAAGCCTGTCCCCATGTGAAAATGATTTGATTGTTTTCATAACTGGTGCAATCTGAAATATGCTGTGTCTATTTCTGTGTTCTAGACATGAATATATCAGTGGGTACTACAGAGTGTCTTCATATTTCATCTCAAAACTAATGGCTGATCTAATACCCATGAGGACTTTACCAGCCGTCGCCTTCACCTGTATAATTTATTTCATGTTAGGCAAGTGCCCGATCCACAAGTTGCATTAAAACTGAAGAAAATTGACAATGCACACTCATGTTATGCCTCTGTCAATCATTTGAGGTATCCAGGCATGGGTTGGGTCAAATCTTCCTTCTTTTTTTCCTTTCTATTTAAACTCTATGTACCAATGTGGCATCATTTTTCTTGATGATTGGAATGTCATGAGATTGCTATGCAAATTGCTTGACTAGGCACACTTGCTAAATTTCAGGCATTTTTATCACAGTTTTTCTTTCCCATCTACACTATCCTCAGAAACAGGCGTTAAGCATCATTCCTAAATGGCTCTATCTCACTGGTTTCCATACCATTATTGTTTCTCTTAGGCTATGTCTACACTAGAGAGTTTTGTCAACAAAACCAGGGTTTTGTTGACAAAACTCAGTGTCTGCCCACAAAAAGTGTTTTGTCGAGTCTGTCAGCAAAACTCAGCACTTTTGCCAACAGTGTTCTGCCTCTCCACGATGATGAATAATGCCTTTGTCGACAGTTTCTGTCAACATAAAAGCCGTGTAGACACTCTAGCCAGCCCTGTTTGCTGCGCTTCTAGTTGGCTGGTCTGTCGAGTGGCCGGGCACTCTGGCCGCTCTGTGTACAGAGCGGATCACTTTTTTGATCTGCTTTTGTATGTGGATGTGACCTGTCAACAGACATTTTGCCAGAAGATCTCTTCTGAGAGTAACTTCTGTTGACAGATTGCTGTAGAGTAGACATGGACATAGTAGCTGTGTCTACACATTCACAAAACATTGAAATAAGCGTCCCTCTTTTGAAAGAGCGGGAGGAGCGTCCACACATGTAATACCTTCTTTCAAAAGGAAATCAAAAGAATGGGGCGTAGATATCAAAATCTGAATCCTGATCCCAGATCAGGAAGAGTGGCCCTGTTCAAAATACTAAATCAAAAGAGTACGTGTGTAGACGCTCCACAGTCCGCTTTTTCGAAATACAGATCCTCCATGGCGCCAGTCAGCCGGAGCGCAGGGCCACTCCAGCTGGCAGCAGCGGGGCTCTATGGTCCCTGCCCCCAGCTGCCTTAAAGCTACATGCACGCAGGAAACCCCTGGCAGGAAGCTGAGAGCGTGCTAGGAGCAGCCTCTGCACGTGCTTCAGCCCCCATGTTCCAGCACCGCAGCATGGCCAGCAGCCAGCCTTCCCCGTAAGCCCCCTGGCCCTCCCTCTGAGCCCCTGCAGGGCTCTCAGGGGAGAAAAAGAAGGGGACCCCTCCTGGACGGAGCGGGAGCTGCGGGACCTCCTCGGACTGTGGAAGGAGGAGAAGGTCCTGCATGAGATGGGGGTCAAGCGGTGCAATGCCGCTGCCTTCGGCCACCTGGCTCAGGGCCTTCAGACCAGGGGCCACCCAGAGCATACTGCAGAGCAGATACACTCCAAGATCAAGGAGCTGCAGCAGGGCTATGCCCGGGCCAGGGACCAGGCCAGCCACTCTGGGGTAGCTCCAGCCACATGCCCCTTCTTCTGGGAGCTCCCGGGCATCCTGGGGCCCCGGGACAGCTCCTCACCCCTGGCATTCCTGGACACCTCTGCTGAGGAGCTGCAGCCGGAGGAGGAGGAGCAGTGTGGACCGGGGACCCAGGAGGGCAAGGGCACCATGAAGTGCTCGAGTGAGGAGGGGGACCTCACCATTGTCATTCCCTCCCACTCCTCCAGCCAGGTGACCGGTAGCTGGACCTCCCTGGACATCGTTGAGGGACCCTCTGGTATGTACATGGAGGAGCGCACAACTACTCCACAGATTGGGGGCTACGCAATGGCTAGCTGCCCGCACACGGGACTGGTGGTCCCAGGCTGCACACAGGCCAGCCCCCACATGGTATGTGGCACCCCGCAGTGGCCCACCAGCAATGCCCAGCACTGCAAGCTGCACAGGGGCTGTGGCTGGTCAGTGCTGGACAGAACCTAGGGGGCTGCACACGGCAGGCCGGAAAGGGCCACCTGCATGAGAGACCTCGGGATGCACCCCCAGGCCGTGAGGCCCAGCCCATGGGGGGCAGGTCGGTGCCCCTTGCGGGGGTCAGTGTCCTTTGGGGGAATGGGGGCTCCATGGGGTGTGCTACAGCCAGGTCCTCTCCATCCAGGGCACATTACTGACATGCTGTCTCCCTCTCCACACAGCCACGCCATCCATAGGCTGGGAGAGCCCTGCACCATCCCTCATCCCCGAGAGCCACCCTGCAGACCTCGGAGGCGCCTGGACGCCACCCCATGCAGCGCACCATCGGGGCCATGGCCGGTGGCCCCCTGCCGGGCCGAGGAGGAGCCAGCCAGCACCAGGCCGAAGTGGCCAAGCAGCATCTCCACCTCAGCAAGCCTCAGATGGTGTGGCGGAGGGCAGCCTGGGAGAGGCTGCTGACCACTCTGGAGGGAATCGACCACACCCTTCAGTACCATGCGGCCTGTGTTGCCCGCCTCCTGGTCCCCCCGGCAGCTCCCCCTGCCGAGCCTGCCCCCACCAGGCCCACTCTCTGGCCTTACCTGCCATTGTTCCCCACACCCTCTCCTCCCCACCGGGGACTCCACACCCGGGGAGGCAGGGGCTCTGGGGCTGACGGGGCTCACGGCCCACCACCCCTGTCCTGTAATGAGCACCCCACCCCCGTCTGAGTTAGGTTCCCCCCCATACACAGTTACTGACAATGGTCTCGATAAATGTTTATTCTAATATTCACCACTCTGTGCTGTGCTCCTCAGGGGGATGGGGTGGTGGTGGATGTGTGGGTGCAGTGCGGGTGGGGTTGGTGGGGATGGTGGATGGCAGATGTGAGTGGCATGTGGGTGTGTGTGCGGGTCAGAGGTGACCATTGTCAAAGGCCTGCCTGAGGGCCTCCCATATGCAGTGGCCGTCCCGGTGGGCCTGGCAAATGGGGGCAGTGCCCAGCTGCTCATAGTCAGTGCCGGCCAGAGGACCACCCCCCAGGAGCTTAGGCATCCCCTTTTCCTCCACAACATTGTGGAGGATGCAGCAGGTGCCCGCTACCTCGGGCACATTCAGGACCCCCATCTCCAGCCACGTGTGGAGGCACCTCCACCGCCCCTTTAGGCGCCTGAAGGCTTGCTCCACAATGTTGCGGGCATGGTTGAGATACTGACTGAATGCCTCCTGGGTGGGGTTGAGGTGTCCCGTGTACGGCCTCATGAGCCATGGCTGCAGGGGGTATGCCACATCTGCCACCATGCAGAGCGGCATGGTGACATCCTCTGCCATTGGGATCTCCCACTGGGGGGCGAACGTGTTGGCCCCCATGCGCCAGCAGAGGCCAGAGTTCTGGAAGACCTGGGCATCAGGGGTGCTGCTGGCCCAGCCCACATAGATGTCAGTGAACTGGCCCCTCACATCCACCAGGGCTCGGAGCACCACCGAATGGTAGCCCTTCCTGTTGACATACTGGCCGGCGCTGTGTGGTGGGGCACAGATGGGGATGTGTGTGCCATCCAAAGTGCTGCTGCAGTTCAGAAAGCCCAGGTCCTGGAAGCTGGTGATGGTGTTGTCCAGATCCCCCAGGCGGTCAACCCTACAGAGCAGCATCGCGTTGATGGCTCTGATGACCTGCATGGGGGAGAGGGGGACACATGCTCTAGTGCAGGTGTGGCAGCTGTCTCCCCCCAGCCTTGGGTCCATTCTGCCCGCCTCCCATCTGGCCCCAGCCCCATCCAGCCCCTGGACCTCCTCCCATCCAGACCCTTGCAGCGGTGGGCTCCCCTCACCCCAGCCCCTACCCCCAACCACCCGTGTGGGAAGCATGACCTAGCCCTACCTTACCTCTATAAGGACAGCCCCAAAGGTAACCTTGCCCACCTCAAACTGTTGACCCACAGAGCAGTAGGAGTCCGGAGTGGCCAGCTTCCAGTTGGTGATCGCAACCCATTTCTCCAGTACGAGGACTGGCTGCAAGCAGATGTCCTGGTGCCAGAGTGCATGGGCTAGCCAGTGGCAGATCTTCTTGAAGGTCCGCCTCAACATGCGGAAGTCCCACAGCCACCTTTCCTCACCCCACTCCCCCAGCACCAGGCACTCCTACCAGTTGGTGCTGCTGGCGTGGGTCCAGAGGTGTCAAGGCACCCGGGACGGTGCCTGGTGGTGCCCTGGGTGGGGGAGCCCCACGGCCCCAGGGGGACCGCCCAGGTACCCAGTGAGATCGGGTGCAGCTGTGGTGATGGTGCACAGCACTGCCAGCAGGGTGTCCATAATGAGGGTGTCCTTCTGCAGGAGCTGTCACTGTGCCTTCATCGTGGGCACAAGTGGGCTCTGCTGGGCTAGGAAAAGCTGGGCAGCACTCAGTTCATACGGAGTGGAGGGAGGGGCCCTTTAAAGAGATCAGCTGGCTGCGGCTCTGGAAGGGCTTGTCGGCCATGGGACCCCATCCGCGGCGTTTCCTGCCTCCCTTCTTTCGAAAAAGGGCTTGAAGCCGTGTGGACACTCTTTCAAAAGACCATGGCGGCACTTTGAAAGAGTGGATCGAAATGCTGATCCACTAATGGCATTGGGTGCTCCCTTTCAACAGCCGCTATTTCAACTGCTGAACATCAATTTTCGCCCTTTCGATAGGGTGCTCGTGAGTAGACCCAGCTAGTGACTTTTAATCATTCCCTCATAAAATATTTTTCATTACAGCTGGCCTTGCTGATTAAAATCCCTTATCAAAGTATGATTATAAACAGTCTCCCAAGAACTGATATTAGTCTGCTCTTTTCATTTGTTTCCTCTGTTATTAAGACCAGTTTTAAAATTGTAGACATCTGTTTTAGACTTAATGCAGTTTCAAACAGCATGCTTACCACACACTATGGGAAGGTCAGATTGAAATATTTAATGGAGTAAGAAATTCAATACTCAGAATTTCAAGATGTTTTAAAACTTTAATAATCATTAATCATACATTAGCAGATGTAAGTGCTGGAATTAGGAGTTCTAGTGGGTACGGTTGCACCCCCGGCTTGAAGTAATTTCCGTTATATACAGGTTTAGAGCTTGTTTCAATGGCTCTCCATGTGCCCACTATGCAACTTGTTCCATCATCTCTGTTAGCAGAATGCAAGTGGAAAACAAGAATCACTTACTCTAAGTTTTAATCTTAAAGAGATGAGCCATTGTGGCTCTGTTAGGATATACAGTAAGAACGCTTACGTGACTATGAAACAGCAGTGATTCAGAAAACCACTGCCTAATTTTTAGGTGCCAACATCCCTTGGGAGTGTTGGCACCCTAACACTCCTGGGAGACCCCAGTAGAAACAAGTGAAATACTATTTGATGTTTTTTTGCTTACATCAACTGCTGTATGGGGTGAGGTGTGAGGTGCTCCCTGTTCAATTTTTTTAGCGGTAACCTGAGTCCTTATTGAATCAGGAGTTTTCCTCCTCTATCTTGGCTTAGCTGAGACACATTACAGCTTTTTCCTCCTGCTGTTTCATTGAAAAATTCTATCTACAGTTCCCTAACCTCTTCCACAAATACACATATCAGGTCTGTTGTAGACAAATTCTCTAATTTTTGTACTTGTAAGAGTCGGAACTCCTCACGATCAGCAAGTTGAATCAGTTATCACAAAATGAGTTTTAATAGGTGACACCAACAACATGTTAGGATAGTACATAGTGTAAAAATTATTCTGACAGCCTTCTTGTTTTGTTCCCTAAGGTCTGAAGCCAAAAGCAGATGCCTTCTTTATAATGATGTTGACTCTTATGATGGTATCTTATACAGCCACTTCTATGGCATTAGCAATTGGAACAGGACAGGATGTGGTAGCTGTTGCTAATCTATTTATGACCATTTCATTTGTTTTTATGATTGTGAGTACTGTCATGATGATTTTATTTATTAAGACATAAATCCAACAAGCTGTGAAATTCAGAGCCAGATAGAGATCTGACTTTGAATGTTGCAAAAAGATCAAGAAGCTGGAGCTTTTTTGTTCCACTTTATTTCAATATAAATACATGAACCAAAATCACAAAGTTCAAGCTTGTTTCTGAACTGCTCTAGAAATTTGGGATTGGCGGAGGTTTGGATTTGATGTTCTAGTTAGTTATGTTTCAGTGATAAAAATAATGAGGAAGAAGAGGGGATGGATCATGCCAGGGATAAGAGTGCAGGTGGTGTTGCATGATGCTCCACTTGCTTTGCAACTAGCACATAGCTCCCTTTGAGACTGTATGATTTAGAGAGGACCTTAGCTAATCTAGAGTTGGGGAGCAGAGAGGTGGCTTAGAGTCACATTTCCTCCACTCTCCTCAGCTGAGGCAAGCATAAAAGCCTTAAATTATGAGACCATTACCTTACTAACCATCAGCAAGGAACCCAACTGACTAACAGGCTAGAATTTGATACTCTAATTGACAGGCCACACACAAAAGAGATCCATGTTGTCTGCAATACACTCTGGATAACAGAACATCCAGTTTTCCACCTGGGGCAACAGCACTAGACTCGATCTCAGGGCCACTTAGGGAAAATTCTCCATGAACACACTTGGCATGGCTCTTCAAAAATGTCTGCCCTCTTTTTGTCCAGTTGCCATAAAGAAGCAAAGGCAGTATATGGAGAACAGAAAATTCAATTTCATGTTTTAAAAACTATTACTTAGCAAAAAGCTGATTTGAGGTTCTCCCTTAAGGACTAAAAGCATAGCAAATCAGCATAATCAATCTCTATAGGAGCTACTTGTGTGCTCAGATAGGAGGATATAAATCTCTTATTCCCCAGTGTAATATGACACAGACTTGTGTATAGCATATCGGATTAGTAATTTGTGTTCTGGACTGAAAATATTTCCTGTGAAATGGAACTTAGATTTTTTTTATTGGGTCTTTACTGTCCACAGATTTTCTCCGGGTTGCTGGTAAATCTTACAAGCATCATGTCTTGGCTCTCCTGGTTGCAATATTTCAGTATCCCTCGATATGGCATGACAGTAAGTGCTGGGGTTTTTTTTGTGCATTGTGTTCAGAAGCATTTGTCAAAAGGGACCATCTGAATCAGATAGGAGAAATGAATCCAAGTTTCACAGATTAGTGAGCGAAGGGCACATTGTTGAAACATATTGAAACTAAAACTTGACATGGCATACTTTTAGTCATGTGGCATGCAGCATTCCCTCTAATTTTTTCCATCCATGGGCAGAATAAATTTTTGTTATGTGTACCAACGCATGTGCAGATGTGCACGATCAATAGAAACACATGCTGTCTACTGTGGATAGTTTTGGACATTCTGCTAATCAGCTGGGCAGAACCTGAATCGCTCCTGGGCTGCTGCCCATGCGCTTAGCTTACAGGCATGAGGAGTTTACAGAAACAGCAGCTAAAAGTGATTGTAAGAGGTAAGTGTCTCCTATCTGCAAATAGTTCAAATGTGCAGAGATCTCTGTGTGTTTAAAACTGTTTCTCAGTGTCACAGGGTGGGCTCTTCCTAGCCCCACTGCCTGTGAGAGGGAGGGTGGTAGATCTCTGAGGCCCCTCAAATTGTGCTCCACCCAACATGCTTACTAGTTGCAGTCTGCCCATAATGCCAGAAAACTTGAAGATAAATTTGATTTTTAGTAAGTATCTGATCCTCTTGGTTTGTCATTGATCTGATAGGTTCCGTCTCAGATATCCCCTTGAGATTGTCATTTGATGTGTTGTAATACCACTGAGCCTGCCTAGCTGCCCTCCTACTGAGCCAGATCCTCTGGTCTCCTCCAGGGATGGCACAGTGGTGGGGGTTACAGCCCACAGCTGAGCAACAGACACTGAGAGCAGCTCAGCTCTGAGAAGGCTCAGTCACAGGGACTTGACACAGCACCCTGCTGCACAACCCCAATGGGACCACAACCGCAGATAAATCTGTCTTACTCTGTGTACAGTTTCATGCAGAGCAAGCTCATAAATTATTTGGACCTTTTATCAATAAAAGAGAGAGATGCACTATCACTATTCAGAGATCATTGTCCCAAGTACCAGGCTATTAAGTTCCTTGAATACTACTAGTGGCCATTATGTCTGGATTAGTAAAACAAGTTTATACTTCATATTTCTAATGGCATGCGGGAATGGTGCATGCACACAAATAGAATGTACACATTCAGCAGATGATAACTTTTCTAATATGTTACATGAAGTATTTTGCATAAAGCAGATGTCATGTCACATTCATATTCATAAGCATATTTCTATAAAGAATATGGGATGCAACATTACAATTGCTTTAAATTGTCATTCATTTGTTGTTTTCTTTTATCTTAAAAGGCTTTGCAAATTAATGAATTTACTGGTCTGAAATTTTGCACTGGTAGCACTAATACAAGTCAGATTGCTACAAACTGCACTCAGGTTAGCCAACCGTAAGTATGTTTCTCATTACAATGAATTGTATTAGAAGACATTCACAAGATTTCAAGGGTTTTATGAACGCTAGAGAATTTGAGGTACATTCACCACCTCCAGTAGGATATTTGACAGTAATGTTTCTTTGGTATTAAGAAAAAAGGTTTTTGTATTGTATGTATTGAGCTAATATGCTGCAGAGGCCACTTGCAAAAGAAACAATGAAGGTATTCATAGCAGCATTAATATGCCATTGTGATTTTGCATTCATTATTTCTATTAAAAACATAAAACAGGCAATCTTATCAGGCAATCTTGCAATATCTACTCACCCAGTAACCTCCCCTCATACCAGACTATTAATCCTACAACATAAAAAATAAAAGTATACATTGAAAAGAATAGGTTGGATACCTGTGCGATCCTTCTGACCACCTCACAGTCTTCAATGTGGTTATCTTCACAACCTCATTGTTAAGGAAAGGATGTATTATTATCCCCATTTTACAGATCGGGGAGGCACAGTGGATATGTTTACACTGCATCTGGGAGAAGCCACCCAACCTCCATCTGTAAACTTAAGATATTGGAACTCATGCTAGAATGCTAGAATTAACTGTGTAGACATTGCATTTTGGACTCCCTAGTATAGAATCATAGAACACTAGGACTGGAAGGGACCTCGAGAGGCCATTGAGTCCAGCCCCCTGCCCCAATGGCAGGACCAAGTACTATCTAAACCATCCCTGATAGACATGTATCTAACCTGTTCTTAAATATCTCCAGCGATGGAGATTCCACATCCTCCCTTGGCAATTTATTCCACTGTTTGACCGCCCTGACAGTTAGGAACTTTTTCCTAATGTCCAACCTAAACCTCGCTTGCTGCAGTTTAAGCCCATTGCCTCTTGTTCTATCCTCAGAGGCCAAGAAGAAGAAGTTTTCTCCTTCCTCCTTATGACTCCCTTTTAGATATCTGAAAACCGCTATCATGTCTCCCCTCAATCTTCTCTTTTCCAAACTAAACAAGCCCAATTCTTTCAACCTTTTTTCATAGGTCACATTCTTTAGACCTTTAATCATTCTAGGGAGGGCTGCTTGAGAGCACAAAAGTGTCAAAGCAAGGCCTGCATGTCTACACAGCTAGTTTTAGTGGATCAGCGCATACCCTGCTAACACATGTCTGTGGATCCAAATTGGAAGGCGCATTCATAGGGTGACCATATCTCCCCTGGCCATATATGGGACACAGGGGAGGGATGGGATCCCAGCCAAAACAGGAGAGATGGTTACCCTACCTGGGAGCAGGCGGTGGCTGCCTTGTGGGGGCTGCCACACTGCTGGGGGCATGGTGGGGTGGCAGCTGTGTTTCTTGGCTACCCCATGGCTTGGGGCACCAGGAACGGGGCTGCTGTCCTGCCAGCAAAGCTCCCGGCTTCCACCAGCAGCGGGAAGCTGGGTGGGAGCCACACCAATCTGGCTTTTGCCAACTGGCGGAAGCTGGGTGGCAGCTCACAGTTCCCCTCAGCTGTAGTAAGCTGGGCAACAGCCATGCCACCGCGTGGGTTTGGCTCCCCCCAGCCAGAGGAAGCCATGTGACAGCCGTGCGACCACGCAGGTCTGGCTCCTGGCTGCCCCTCAGCTGGGGAGCCTGAACTGGGGGCAGCCACCTACGCTATAAAAAGTGAAATAAGGGGCAATTAGCCCCTTTGGCATAATAAATCAGGATGTCGGGATGGTGCCCGAAATAGGAAGGATGTCCTACCCAAAATGGGATGGATGGTCATCCTACTCATTCAAAAATGGAGTGCAGACATATCTAGTGAGACTAAGGCCTGGTCTACAGTAGGAAATTAGGTCTGTATAACACTGTTGCTCAGAGATGTGTAAAATCCATGCTGGCTGAAGACATTAAATCAACCAATCCCTGGTACAGGCAGTTCTAGATTGAAGTAAGAATTCTCTCGTTTTAGCTGCTTCCCTGTTGGTGAGGTGGAGTTCCTAAGCCAATGGGAAAAACTCTTCTGATGGAGAAAGTAGTGTCTTCTCTGAAGCACTGCACTGTAGTAGTGCAGCCACATCTCTGCAGCGTTTTAAGTGTGGATACACCCTCTGTGACTTACACAAAAGGTCTATGATAGAACTGATAATTAAATTTGACTCCTCAGTCCCAGGACAGCCTGTCTAGTAGACTACCATTTCTGTGCAGTTTCAATGTGTGTCAAGTGTGTAATCTTATCTCAAGCCAGTCAAAAGTGGAAAAAAATGGAATTTAAATCCTTGAGTTCTACGGGGTCAGGAATGCCTGACATGTGAAATATTTCCATGCATTTTTTTCTGAAGACTTGGCTGTTAAAAAAAAAATGCCTTTATTGTCATGTGGTATTCCACTTCAAGTAACAGATACCTAACAAAGGATTAATTTAAAAAAAAAATGTCTGTGTGTTTGTAGGTATTGTACTGGAGAAGAATATTTGAAGAACCAAGGAATTGAGGCAACTTCCTGGGGGCTGTGGCAGAATCATGTGGCTCTTGCATGCATGATTATAATTTTCCTTACAATTTCTTATCTGAAACTATGCTTCATGAAAAAGTTATCTTAAAACAAAGGTATAAAGAAATTGTTAATTCACACTGGGTAGTATTATGGTTAAAAAAACTGACTTGATTTTTTGTTAACATTCTTTCATATGGTTCTTGCCTCAAAATTTTACCAAAGGTAAAAATCTTTAGCAACATTGAAATGCATTATCTTAAAATTTAAATTATGCCTGAATTTACTTTATTGTCGTGGAACATACAAAAGAGTATTCATCTTTTCATTAGACCAATTGTAAAGGCAGTTTTTAAGCTGCAATAGAGAATAGTTATGAAATGCTGATAATTAATGGTTCTATCCACAATGAAAAGGTTCCATGGGTGTGGATCACTGAAGATTTTCTTAATTTTGCAAATCCAGTTATACTCTGACGGTGACGCTGAAACTGTTTTTTTGGTGGAGGCAGGCCTGCCGACGGGAAGGAGGGGCAGAGGGGGCAGTTGTGCTAGGGTTGGTGAATTCAAGAGGGCCCAGTGCTCCCAAATGCTACTGCAGGAGCAGCAGCGGCTGGAGCCCCAGGTCCTTTAAATTGCCACCAGAGTGCTGTGTGGCACTCCAGGCAGCTCTCAAAGCTGGGATGTGGGAGGAAAACAGCAAGGTGTGCTTTAGGCAGCGTTGATGGCTGGCTACCCCCGTGAGTTAGCCACTTCCTGGAGTCCAGAGTCACCATCCCCATTTTGTCCAGGGCTCCAGCAAGTCTGTTGGCCCCATCTTGGCTAGATACATGTACCCTAATGACATCCTCTATTCTGTTAATTTATGTAACTCTGTTGTATTTATTCCTGCTATCCTTGAACAGAAAGCTTCTCAGCTTCTTTGTAGCAAATTATTTGTGTGCTTCAGATATCTTCTGTTGCAGCTACAGTGCGTCTTTTTAATGTGACCCAAAATAAATGAGTTATTCAAAGGATATACCATCTGGTTATGGTGATATGACCACATTTTCTATATTTCACTTTCCATAATGGGGCTAACATCTTTTCCATTGTACCTTTTCAGTGAGTTGACTTCAATGATGCTTGTATATTTTTCCTGTGATAACAATTCAAAGAATTGTATATACAAAATATGCATTACGGCCCTCGTCTATACTGAATTCTATTTAAAATTGGGTGGCCCAATTACCCACTTGTGTTTGATATTCTTGAAATTGCACACAGTCCTTCTTAGGTTTGATTAATTTAAATGATTGTATGTCAAACACACATATTACCCTCTCAACATTTACATTCATCAGATGATTTATGAATAAACTGAGTGTTGCCAGTCTTGCTGCTGACCCATTCCCTTACTGTGAAATTTGTAATTTTAAATCAAATATGTTAATAAGTTACAAAAACTTGGAAAAAGAACCCAATTCAGCATTCCTTACTGTTTGTTTGTTTGAGGTCAGTAGGGCTGCAGGATTGTACATGAGAATAATTTTATTTTGGTTGAATTCATGGCTCTCTCACTGGTGAGCATAAAGGGTTGTTTCTGTGTCTTAAGAACATGCATATTGCAATTAGTGCAGCATGAATAAAACACTTTTTTTGAAAAAATTGGTTGGTTGTAATCATGGGCGATGGGCATAAGAGTTAGTGGGAGGCAATGACTTTCCTTTGCCTAAGTGTTCAACCTCCTGCCTCCTCCTGTCCATATTCTGACCATTCCTGCACACTCCCACAGCTGGCTGTAGCAGCCTGGTGAGTCTTCCTCCAGATGGGATCTAGCTACTGAAAAGTGAAAACGCTTCCAGCTTGTCAGTACTATTAACATAAACATTGAATCTGTGAAAGAACTATTAAGTAGCAATGAAGTCATTTAACAGGCATATGTTAACCTAGGGGTGTGTGTATGTGTAGTCAAGTTTCTGAATTTATTGACAAAACAGTTATGCACTATTGTAATATGTCTACAAGAGCTTAGTTTAAAATTCACTTTAAATATTTCATTAGTTTGTTGCTGAACATTATAAAATTACAGCTGTAAAAATCCTTGCATATATTTTTTTTTTAAGATACACAGTCTGTGTATTCAGATTTAGCTTAGATTGCTTGGATTTTTCAGATATACAGTTTTTTTTAAAATAAATCCTTCAAAAGTCCACCCTTATCTAAAATATACACTTGAATTTTAATTACTATAGTACAAAAGCTTGCATCCAAAGTCTTCCTGGTTTAATTTCTCCCTTTACTCACCTGTTGAAGAGAGCCCTTAAAGAACATTCCTTTTTTTCCAGATAGCTGGACAAATGAGTTTCCCTTCCTTTGTCTATTTATCTCTAGTTTTAAGAGACCTGTCTACCAAAATCAGGACCTTAAGATATAAAATCCTTTTTCATGCTAAAATCTTTGGAAATGTATTTTTAACAAACATACAGTGAAATTTCATAAACAAGTATATTGTTGTGGAGATCACAAAAATAAATCAGTGTTCCTTTTTCTAAAATCAATGAACTTTTTGTTATGAACACAGTAAACCACTCTGATTATTGTAAATTAATGCCTTTGGTTCAGTGCATTAAATGTGTAGTAATCTGAAATTATTATGAAGTCTAACAGTACATTTAAAATATAAAATCATGTTAGAAATACTGATTACTATGGCCTCTCTTTGTCTTGAGAAACGGTGGATAGCAGCAGTGGTGAGGATCCATAGGCAGTGTTTTGAGTCTGCAGCTTCTCTCATGGCTTATCCATCCAATATTGGATTTGCATGGTCAACTGCAATGAGCACGTTAGTCTATTTCCAAATTCTTGAGTCTTAGAGTTTTACTTTCTAAGATGAAGTTCTTTCACGTGGCTTGCACATATACTATCGAAGCATGATGTGCCCTGTCATAGCAGTCCTCACCAGGTATTTCGACCTGATGATGTAGATGCCTAGGATTTTGGATCGATGTTGAATTTTTTTCATGGTGTTTTTGCATGTATCCTTGAATCTTAGCATTGGTCTTCCTCTTGTTCTCAACCCACATGACAGTTCACCAAAGAGGATTTCTTTGGGAAGACGTTTGTCACCCATTCTTCTCACGTGACCAAGCCATCATAGTCTTTTGCTATTGAGGCTCACTATGAGGATGGGTGTGCCAGATCTTGACAGGACACCTGCATTTGAAACTTCATCTTGCCAGTTGATATTCATAATTCTGAGGAGGCAGCAAAGATGGAAGCTGTTCATTTTTTTTCTCCTGGTTCAAGTAGGCAGTCCATGTCTCAGAACCATATAGTAGGATACTCAATATACATGCCTAATAGATTACTATCTTTTGCTTTCACTGTAAGCTTAGGATTGTTCCATGCTTGTTTCGTAAGTCTGCCAAAAATCATAGCTGCCTTCCTGATTCTGATGTTCAGTTTGTCATCCATGGATAGGTTTGTGGTGATGGTAGATTCAAGGGAAGAGAATTGTTGAATCACATCTAATGGGCTGTTACCCAGAATGACACTGGGTTGCTGAAGTTTACTAATGAAGCACTGAAATACATATTCAGCTCCTCATTAGAATGCCAGCAGCTGTGGCACTTCAAAATTGACGTGGCTCGCTGCTGCACAGCTCGTCCACGCTGGGCTTCTTTTCAAAAGGACCCCGGCAACTTTGGAATCCCCTTATCTGCTGTTAGGAATAAGGGGATTTCAGAGTTGCTGGAGTCCTTTCAAAAAGGAGCCCCATCTGGATGAGCCGCCCAGCAGCGAGCTGCGTCAATTTCAAAGTGCCATGGCTGCCAGCATTCTAATGAGGCGCTGAATATGTATTTCAGTGCTTCATTAGTAAACTTTGAAATGGCAATTTGCATGGCCATTTCGAAATTTTGGGCTAGTGTAGACATGGCCTGAGTTAATACAACAGTTTTCTTT
Source organism: Carettochelys insculpta (assembly GCF_033958435.1). Classification (NCBI taxonomy): domain Eukaryota; kingdom Metazoa; phylum Chordata; order Testudines; family Carettochelyidae; genus Carettochelys; species Carettochelys insculpta. Next base: position 121,562,257 of record NC_134140.1, read on the forward strand.
GTGCTTATGTCAAAAGAAAACAACTTGCAGGCTGTGGATAGAGAATCCATCAGTGACTCTAGCATGTCTTCATTATGAGCAACAAGAGCTGCACTGTCAGTGAAGAGGCGTTCCCTGATGAGGACTTTCTGACCTTAGTTTTGGCCTTAAGTCTTGCCAAGTTGTAGAGAGAGCCATCTAATCTTGTGTGGAGAAATACATCACTGCATGAGTTTTGAAATGCGCAATTTACTACACCTGAGAAGAATATTCCAAAGAGGGTAGGGACAAGAACACACCCTTGTTTGACTCCACTGTTAATTGCAAACTGTTCCAATGTAGATCCATCATATTGCACGGTTGCTTTCATGTTTTCATGATTAAGACAATATAAAACAGAGAAGAATTGCATCACATATTTCACATTTAACATTCTGATTAGCACAGAAATCACATTTTACTTCATTCAAGTCACCATGGAAAGTACAGTGGTTTAATAATACTTGGTGCATCTGTAGAAATATTTTTAACCTTGTCAGAACATAATGGTCAGTCACCCTGCAATCTAAGTGGCTGGTACATTTTTGTATAGTATAACTGATTATTGTTAAATAGTAACAGAGAGATAGCAGTGTTAGTTTAGTTTGAGTTTGTTCTGGGATGACTATGGTCTGAAGAAGTGGGTCTGTCCCATGAAAGCTCACCACCTAATAAATTATTTTGTTAGTCTTTAAAGTGCTACTGTTTTTTTTATTTTGTTTTTGCATTTTTGTTTTGATTATTGTTAGTTATACATACATGTTATATTTTAATTTAATCTATATGTCTTACAATTGAAATCAGTTCAATAAATGTTATGTATTACTTAAGAGCATAACATAAGAACATAAGAATGGCCATACTGGGTCAGACCAAAGGTCCATCCAGCTCAGTATCCCGTCTGCCGACAGTGGCCAATGCCAGGTGCCCCAGAGGAGGAGAACAGAAGACAATGATCAAGTGATTTATCTCCTGCCATCCATCTCCTGCCCTTGTACTGAAGGCTAGGGCACCATACTTTACCCCTGGCTAATAGCCATTTATGGACCTAACCTGCAAAAGTTTATCGAGCTCTTTTTTAAACCCTAATAGAGTCCTGGCCTTCACAGCCTCCTCCGGCAAGGAGTTCCACAGGTTGACTGTGCGCTGTGTGAAGAAAAATTTCCTTTTATTAGTTTTGAACCTACTACCCATCAATTTCATTTGGTGTCCCCTAGTTCTTGTATTATGGGAAAAGGTAAATAATTTTTCTATGTTCACTTTCTCTACACCATTCATAATTTTATATACCTCTATCATATCGCCCCTCAATCGCCTCTTTTCCAGACTGAAAAGTCCCAGTCTCTCTAGCCTCTCCCCATATGGGACCCGTTCCAAACCCCTAATCATCTCAGTCGCCCATTTCTGAACCTTTTCTAATGCCAATATATCTTTTTTGAGGTGAGGAGACCACATCTGCACGCAGTACTCAAGATGTGGGCGTACCATAGTTTTATATAGGGGAAGTATGATATCTTTTGTCTTATTATCTATCCCTTTTTTAATAATTCCTAACATCCTATTTGCTTTACTAACTGCCGCTGCACACTGCGTGGATGTCTTCAGAGAACTATCCACTATAACTCCAAGATCCCTTTCCTGATCTGTCGTAGCTAAATTTGACCCCATCATGTTGTATGTGTAATTTGGGTTATTTTTTCCAATGTGCATTACCTTACACTTACCCACATTGAATTTCATTTGCCATTTTGCTGCCCAATCACTCAGTTTGCTGAGATCTTTTTGTAGTTCTCCACAATCCCTTTTGGTTTTGACTGTCCTGAACAACTTGGTGTCATCTGCAAACTTTGCCACCTCACTGCTTACCTCATTTTCTAGATCATTGATGAACAAGTTGAACAGGATCGGTCCCAGGACTGACCCCTGGGGAACACCACTAGTTACCCCCCTCCATTGTGAAAATTTACCATTTATTCCAACCCTTTGTCTTCTGTCTTTTAACCAATTCCCGATCCATGAAAGGATCTTTCCTCCTATCCCATGACCGCCTAATTTACATAAAAGCCTTTGGTGTAGGACTGTGTCAAAGGCTTTCTGGAAATCTAGATATATTATGTCCACTGGGTGCCCCTTGTCTGCATGTTTATTAACCCCTTCAAAGAATTCTAATGGATTAATTAGACACGACTTCCCTCTGTAGAACCCATGCTGACTTTTGCCCAACAATTCATGCTCTTCTATGTGCCTTGCAATTTTATTCTTTACTATTGTTTCTACTAATTTGCCTGGTACTGATGTTAGACTTATCGGTCTATAATTGCCAGGGTCTCCTCTGGAGCCTTTTTTAAATATTGGCGTTATGTTGGCCGTCTTCCAGTCATTGGGTACCAAAGCAGATTTAAAGGATAGGTTACAAACCACTGTTAATAACTCCGCAATTTCACATTTGAGTTCTTTCAGAACCCTTGGGTGAATACCGTCTGGTCCTGGAGACTTGTTACTATTCAGCTTATCAATTAACTCCAAAACCTCTTCTAATGTCACTTCAATCTGGGAGAGTTCCTCAGATTTGTCACCTAAAAAGACTGTCTCAGATTTAGGAACCTTTCAAAGAATAAACTGCTTTTTGTCAAAATCTCCATTTAGATACAATCTGAACTATACCGCACATGAACATGACATTCCCATATGAAAGTATACCTTTAAATGGTATTCATATTTATTATGCAAAGGCTATTAAAATCAAATAATTCAATCAAGATCAATTTCAAAGTAGCCAACGGCTTGCTAATGCCAATGCTTTACAATCTGCAAGTTCCTCCATAAGCAAGTGACTGGTTTTAGACGAGTTTCTCAATGTTCCACAGAACACTGGTATTCCATGACCAACTCTCAGGTGTGCCCTGAGTGTCTGTCACCTTTTTGATATCCTACACCAGTGCTTCCCAAATGGTGTTCTCTGAAGTGAAAATAAGGGTTCTGCAAGAAACTTCCATTACAACAGCTGACCCCTCTGTGGTTCCCTGCTGCCCTTGAACCAGTAGAACTAAATTTAATTGGTTTAACAGCCGGCGGAGTGTCGGGAGGGAGCCCGACGTTAAACCAACTGAATTTAGTTCCATTGCTTTAGCGGCGGCAAAGCGGAGAGCCTCTAACTCTCCCTACTATCTAAGTGGCCACGCCCCTCTGGTGGGCGTGGCTCGACTAACCCCCGGCAGCGGAACACCTCCATGCCAGCCTTCCTTCTGCTGGGCGCACCTGGCTGCCTCATGTAGGCTCCCTATCCAGCGCCCCGGATGGGTTAGTCCTGGGGGCCAGTTTGGGGCTGAGGTGGGTTAATCCTGGGGAAGGGGGGTTGGGTTCGAGACTGAGAGGTAAATGGGGGTGGGTTTGCAGGGTGGGACGTAAAGTTTGGGGATAGGTAATGGGGCTGGGGGGCTGAGGTGGGCAAAGCCTGGAAATGACTGAGAGGGGGTAGAGCCTGGGAATGGGGTTCTGCAACATTACTTTGAGTTTAAAAGCGTTGTGTAGCCAAATGAGGTTGGGAAACAGTCAGGCAGTGGTGGTATAGTGGTTTGAGCACTGGCCTGCTTAATCCAGGGTTGTGAGCTCAGCCTTTGAGGGGGCCACCTAGGGACCTGGGTCAAATACATATTTTAAAGGCATGGTGCCTGGTCCTGCTACGAGGGCAGGGGACAGCGCTCAGTGACCTCCTGAGGTCCCTTCCAGTTCCGTCAGATGGGTATCTCTTTGTGATCGAAACCAGATGCAACGTTACTTCTTCATTGCGGGGCTACCTGATTAAATTACGCCCTTATCGTTTCGCCGCGTGTGTTGCTGTTCGTTTTTTCAAAGGAAAATTCTCACAGGCGTCCCGCATTGCAGACACTGTTGTGTGGGTTGTGTGCTCGGGAGAAGGGTACGGAATGCTGCTCTAGGCTAGCGTCGCCAATGAGGCGGTTTTGCAAGGGTGCTGCCGAAGGGAGGGAATTATTTTTTCCTAGTCCCTCCAGGCTGGCCGAGGGTTTTTGAAGTTGGCCGCATAGTCTCTAAGTGAGCACTCAAAGGCGAGCTCGAGGGGCTCATGACACTGTCCAAGATAAGCAGGAGGCAGGAAAAACGGGCCCGAGAGAGGTTTATTGGCAAGGGGCGGGCGGTAACGTGGCGCAACACGATGGGGGGCCGCTGAAGGCCCGGGGACGGACAGCAAGAAGGCTGCGCGCGGGTGCACGAGGGGGGGGTATAAAACAAAGAAGGCGGCTGCTTTCCCCCCCCCCCCAGCCGTTTACACCTGCGCGCGCCGCCACTAGCCCGTTGCAGCTGTTACGATGTGCGCGCGCGTGCAAAACGGCGTGACGGGATGGACAGCCTAGGAGCCGCGCCTCAGCCGCACTTGCCACTGCTGCACCACGTGACAGACACCGCCCCGCTGCAGCTTGGCTGCCTATTTTCTGCGCAGGCACAGCGCGCCCCTCGGGTCGGCCAGCGGGAGGCCGGGCGAGGCGCTGCCGCCACTGTCGCTGGGCAGGGCTGAGGAGAAAGTCCTGCGGCGTAGCGAGGGTACTACACTGACTATCCGCTGGGCGGCGCCCCAATGAGCTGCGCAATGTAAGCGCCGTGGTTACAGTACCTAGCCGGGGGTGGGAGAGGGGTTTCACCCAACCTCACCCACACAGGCGAACACCTCATCTGTCTCTCGGCCGGACTCATATCTGTCCCATCCACACCCCCATGGGCAAGGCAGCTAGATACACACCTGCACCAAATTCACACTCGTCCCCCATCCCCATCAAAGCCAGACACACATCTACACCCCATCTGCAACACAGCTGCATACACACCTACACCTCATTCACACTCACCCACACAAAAGCTTGAAAATTATATTTTAACAATTTGTTTATATTGATGTAACCCTTCTATTAATGCTGGGTGCCTGCCAGAAGGGCCAGGTTCAGCTCCTAGGGGGTATCCTGTCAAGGATACAACCACCCGGCTCGAACCCCCACCCAGTGGCCTGGGACAATTTCACCCCACTTGCTGGGTGCCTGTAAGGCAGTTCTCCACCCCCCTTGCAAGCACAGAGTCTAAGATAGAAACAGCTTATTTAATGACGATACCCTATCCTGGTGGTTGACATGGTCTTCTCTCTAAGGCAGCTGCAGGAGAAGTGCAGGGAGCAGAGAAAGCCACTCTACATAGCCTTCATCGACTTGACCAAGGCTTTTGAGTTGGTCAGCAGGGATTGTCTGTTCAAACTGCTCCACAAGATAGGCTGTCCTCCACGGTTACTGAAGATGATCCAGTCGTTCCACGAAAACATGAGAGGAACCATCTAATATGACGGTGCATTATCGGATGCTTTCAGAATCAGGAGCGGCGTCAAACAAGGATGCGTGCTTGCTCCAACATTGTTTGGGATCTTCTTCGCACTCCTCCTGAAGCATGCCTTTGGATCTTCAACAGAGGGCATCTTGCTGCACACAAAATCTGATGGGAAACTGTTTAACCTTGCAAGGCTGAAAGCTAAGTCTAAGGTGCGAGAAGTCCTCATCAGAGACATGCTGTTCGCAGACGATGCTGCTGTAGTGTCTCACACAGAAGACCAGCTTCAAAAACTGCTGGATTGGTTCTCCAACGCGTGCAAGGACTTTGGGCTTACCATCAACCTAAAGAAGATGAACGTACTCAGTCAGGATGTTGCTGAATCCCCAACAATCAGCATTGATAACTATACGTTAGAGGTTGTCCATGAGTTCGTTTACCTCGGGTCCACCATCACTGACACCCTGTCATTGGACACTGAGCTAAATAGGAGGATCGGAAAAGCGGCCACAACTCTGTCCAGACTCAGCAAGAGAGTGTGGAATAACAACAAGCTGTACACTTACACCAAAATGCAAGTCTACAGAGCCTGCATCCTCAGCACCCTCCTTTATGGCAGCGAGACTTGGACCCTGTATGCCCGCCAGGAAAAGAGGCTGAACGTCTTCCACTTGCGCTGCCTCAGGCGCATCCTTGGAATATCATGGAAGGACAGAGTGACCAACACTGCCGTCCTCGAGCAAGCTGGAATCCCAGCCATGCACACCCTCCTCAGGCAGTGTCGACTCCGCTGGCTTGGCCAGGTCCACAGGATGAACGATGGAAGGATTCCAAAAGATATCCTATATGGTGAGCTTGCCTCTGGCAAAAGACCTCCCGGACACCCCCAGTTGCGTTACAAAGATGTCTGCAAGAGAGACCTCAGAGAGGTAGACATCGAGCTGGGCAACTGGGAAGAGCTAGCAGACGACCGCAGCAGATGGAGGCAGGGGTTACACAAGGGCCGTCAGAATGGTGAGTTGAAGATCAGACAGCTAGCAGAGGAGAAGCGAGCACACAGAAAGCACAATTAGGGCTTGCCAGACACCCACCACATCTGCAAGAGATGCAGCAAGGACTGTCACTCTCATGTGGGTCTTTATAGTCACAATAGACGCTGTAAATGAAGTCCTCAATTGAAACTTTAAAGGGCGCGATCCATAGTCTATGCAGACTGAAGGATGCCTACATAACCCTATCCTATGTTTACTGTGACAGATGCAGTATACCTAAGCAAAGGAGGGACAAACCCCTTTAACAAGATCATCCCAATACGGTATAGAACCAGGTCTCTTGCTGTGGCTCCTGGCCTTTACCCCACACACAGTTACAGGGTGTACCTCTGGTGGTGCAGTCCCAAACCCAGAGCCCACCGATACATCTCCAGGGCAGTACTAGCTGTCCACTTGTCTGCAGCATCCCACTGGCTGCCACCTGCTGGCTGCTGGCTACTACTACCGGCCACCTGTCATCATCCGCCTCTTCTACCAGCCACCCACCAGTTGGCGTCGTCCACTGCTCATCCTACTGGCCACCCACCAGTCAAATCGCCCACAGCTGCTCCTACCAGCCACCCACCATCATCATTCTCTTACTGGTTACACTGCTGGGGGATCGCCCTGAGGCAGAACCCTGTGATTTCAGCTCTGCATGGCCTCAACTGCCACTTTGTGATTGCAGCTGTGCATGGCCTCAGTGCTACTCTGTGATTTCAGCTCTGTATGGCCTCAACTGCCACTTTGCAATTTCAGCTCTATGTGGCCTCAACTGCCACTCTGTAATTTGTATCGGAGGGGTAGTTGTGTTAGTCTGGATCTGTAACAGCAACGAAGGGTCCTGTGGCACCTTATAGACTAACAGAAAAGTTTTGAGCGTGAGCTTTCATGAGTACAGACTCACTTCATCAGATGCTGGTCTGTGATTTGAGCTCCAGTGTGGAGTTTCACAAAAACCCTAGTATCCAGCTCTATCTTTCAACAAGTGGAGAGGGCTAGTCAAACCAGGCTTATAGCTATATGGCCAAGGCATAGGCAGGACCAAGGCACTCCACAAGCTGGCTGAACTAGTAAACAACCCCCCCCCGACTTCCCTCCTGCTTTACAATACTTTAAACCAGGGAGCCCTGTGTGATCAATGTCTTATGCAGCTATGGCAACTGCCCTGTCCCCCACAGCAACCCAGAGCATTGGTGAGATCCCACAACTCCCAAACTGAGTGTCAGCATAAATTGTGATTTTACAAAAATGTGTTTACAATAGACAAAATCTCATGGCTTACTTGCTACCCATTAGGCTTTGCCTAAAAGGTCTCACACGTGCACACCTTTGTATTCTCATTCAAATGATCTCTGGGAGACACATTCCTCCCAGCCTTCAGCAGCATTGCATTCCTTACATCGATTTTATATTGTGACTGTGCTTATGATACCGTTTACAGTATTTTTCTTTTGTTATAAACAGTAGAAGCATCATTCCAGAATGACAGAGAACCAGCCACCCAGCAGTATTCAGCTATCAAAACCAAGTGTCAATGGTTTCTTGCGTAGAAAACGGTCTTCAATAGAAAAGCCAAAGTTTCCTGCAGAAGCCACTGTGACCTTTCATAATATCTGCTACAGAGTGAAAGTAAAGAGTGGCTTTTTATTTTGTCAAAAAGCTGTTGCTAAACAGATTTTGAAAGATGTCAAGTACGTATTTAAAAAATGTCTAGTGTATGTTAATTTTGTTTTCTTTTTCACACGACTTAGTCAATAACCTCATGTCAACATCTATCAAATACATTCAGGAATGAATATACTGATGAAAAAACTGTACGAAATACAGTTAACTGTATTAACATTTAATACATTAGCTTGTCCCACTAGTGACTGGTAACTTCCTTCCCCCCCACCCGATGTCCCAGGAGTTCTGTAAGAAATGCAGTTTTTGAATTCACACTTCATATGTTAAATTTTCTATTTGTTTATGAAATACAATCCATGTGATACTGATACATGCAATAGATAAGTGTTACAAATCTGTTGTGTGTTGCTTAAACTGAATGCTGTACCAGTATGTTACTAATTGGATGCATTATTACTTTTATACATGTAGTGTGAGAGTTTGAAAAAGTGCAAAGAAATTAGAGGAGCTGGTAGTTTAGAACCTTAGTACAGAAGCATTGGTTGCAGCACAGCAAAGAAATCTCAGTTCAGCTGAAATTTGAGATTCATATTAAACTCTGATTTTGCAGATGTATAACTTAAGGCCTATCTTATTTCTGAAGGTAAATAGATGTCTAGTCATAATTGTATACAAGTCACAGGTTTGTAAGCAAAACCTGTAAGTTTGCAAGAAAGATACGTATATGTCCATTTTAAAGTAGGTATGCAATTGGACTTGAATTTTGGAAGAGAAAGAGGAGCTAAATGTGTTATTTTAAAAAAAGCCTTTGAAATGGCAATATAATTTTGTGTATTTGAAAATTAATTATTAGTTGCTAGAAGATAATAACGAAGTTTATAACTTTGTAATTTCACATTACTGTGGAAGTTCACCAGTTCCCAAAGGATTTTGTTTTTGCAATACCACACAAGCAAACAAGGCCTTCAGATTAAATGAATTAATCTATAAATAAATCAGTGAATTTAGGAAATGTTGCTTTTGTTTGCAGTGGCATTATGAGACCTGGCCTTAATGCTATTTTGGGACCCACTGGCAGTGGCAAATCTTCGTAAGTGTTGAAGCAATTAAAGGACTTGTTTTATGTTATTTGTATTCAACATGTTGAAAAACCGTGCCAAACAGAAAATAATTCGGTCATCGTGAGTGAGACCAAAAGTCCTCGTAGCCCATCATCCACTGTTCTGAGCAGCCAGTGCCAGGTTCCCCAGAGGGAGTGAATAGGCCATCATTGTGATCTTTCCCCTTTTGCCCATTCCCAGCTTCTGGTAAACAGAGGCTAGGGACACCATGCTTGCCCATCTTGGATAATGGCCGTAGATGGACCTATCCTCCCTGAACTTATCTGGTTGTTTTTTGAACCCTGTTCTAGTCTTAGCCTTTACAAGATCATATGACAAGGAGTTTCCTTTGTTGACTGTCTCTTATGTGAAAAAAACAACCCTTCCTTTCGTTTTAAACCTGCTGTCTATTAATTTTATCTGTGATCCTTAATAGAACTGATGTCAATGAGTACAATAAAAGCCATATATTCAGTGTTGCTTCAACCTAACTTCACCTTTATCACCCCAAAAGCAGCTCAGATTGCCGTGATCAAAAGTAAGGTAGCTTGAGCTGAGCTACTTGATTTTAGGTGTACAAACCTTCATTTGTGATATAAATATAAATTTAGGAATCTTTTCCAGCTCATACATATTACAGCAGCTCATAGGCTGCTCAAACTTTTATCAGGCCCAGCACAAAAGCTTCTTAAAAATCAGGGAGCCCTAACTCTGATAGTTTGACCTCTGCTTTTTAGGTGAGTAGATCATGCTACAAAAGAGAAACTGAGCTTGCATTTCAGCATCAAAACTGAGTGCACTATACATTGCATTATCTAGATTTGTATGCCAAATTTATCTTCCACTTACTCCACCATTCAAAAAAAGATTTACTCTTCAAAAATCTTTCATGAGCCTGATTTTGCTTACTCTAGGCTGTTAGATGTCATAGCTGCAAGGAAAGATCCTCATGGGCTGTCTGGAGAGATATTGATAAATGGAGCTCCTCGGCCTGCCAACTTTAAATGCATCTCTGGATACGTGGTACAGGTAAATGAGCCTGCAGTTATTATCTGCCTTTCCTGTTTTAACTTCCCTCCAGAGAGAGGTAGTCTGTTTTAAAATTAACCACTCCCTGATTCGTACAGACCCGTGATGAGAATTATGGTGTAAGAATTGCTGACAAAAGAACCTGATATAAAATATAGAAACTAGTGTAGGGTAGTGTTTCTTACCTCTTTTCTCGGGGGGCGGGGGGTGAAAGTAACTTAAATTGCTTATAGGTACTGTGCTATGACACACCTTCCCACCCTCGGTCGGTGTTGGGGAGGGCTCTGAGGGCGGGAGATGGGTATGTGTGCAGATGTGCAGAAGTCAGGGCAGGGGGGAGTGTGGGGGAATCAGCTGGGGCAGGGGGCATGTGGTGGGGTCAGAACTGGGAGTGTGGTGGGGTCAGAGCTGGGGGCATCTCGTGTGGGAGAGTCAGGCCTGGGGGCAGGAGCACGTGCAGGAGTCATGGCTGGGGGCAGGGTGTGTCGGGGAGTCAGGGTTGGGGTGTGTAGCGGGGGAGTCAGTCAAGGCTGGAGGCATGTGGGGATTCAGGGTTGGAGTGTGGGGGGGAGTCAGACAAGGCTGGGGACATGTGGGGGAGTCACTCAATGCTGGGGGCATATAGGGGAGTTTAGTCAGGGCTGGGAGCAGGGGTCATGTGAGGGAGTCAGTCAGGTCTGACGGCTAATGCTCACCCCAACCCCATCACCTGGCTGAAGTGCCAGCGCTGGCTTGTCCCCCTACAGGGGAGGGAGAAGGCTCTGATCCTTACAGGCCCAATCCAGCCCATAAGTTCTTCACCTCTGGTTTAATTTTTTTTAAAAATACATTTCATATTTTTTGTTGCTGAACATTATAAAATCCCATTTCTAAACAATTGTACCCTCCCTTGACTGTCATTGGACATAGGTGCACCAGTTTAAGAGTACTGCATAGGGTGCCATAAATCCTAAGGATTGTTCTGGGAGTAGTCACTGCAGTTATAATTGAGGGGGTCAGGTGGTTTTGAAGGACTGAGTTACAACTTCCACACTGCTGTTTTTATGACACTAGTTTGAGAAGAGTTAGAGAAAGTATGTCCACCCTGACTGGGAAGCTCACTTTCAGCTGCATTATAGACATAGCCTTATAGGTCTAGTTGTGAGGAGGAGTATGACTTATTAGGGTCTGTCCAGAGGGAGGACCATATAAGAGTTGTAGCTGACTGATTATTCCAAATAGATTTTTTTTTGGGGGGGAGCAGGGGAAGGGGACGACAACGATGGACTGAAGGGCAGGCTTTTGGAATATTAGCAGCTGATTATGGATCAGCCATTTATGGAAAAAAAAACGAGTTTTTGGAGGTTTGCAAGTGATCTGAATTTTCTTTTCTTTTCTTTTCTAATATTGAGCTTAAAGACACTTAAAATTCAGCAAACCCCAGAAGTCTTCTCTGAGACACCACAGTTTACAAAGATATTGTAATACAGTTCAGGTTCCAAATGTTAGGATAATGTTCAGATTTAAAATAGTTATCTAGTGGAAATACTTTTTCTGGATACTGCAAGCTAGATTCTGAGCTCAGGTAAAAGGTGTAAACTGGAATAACTCTGTTGAAATCCATGAAGTTATTCTCACTAGTGCTTTGGAGATCAGAAGATGATGCTATGTACTTTTTTAAACCTTTTCTGAGAAGTACTCCTCTGAGATCCAACATTAATGTGGGATCAACAAAAAAAAGTAAGGTTTTGTATTCCATCTTTCCCATGCTTTTCTACCTGGGGCTTGTTCCATGAATGTTGCTCGATCTTTTCAGCTGATATCATCTGGGGCTAGCCATCGGTCCTTTTCCATGTGTGGGGAGTACCACAGAGGACTACTCTCTCCCTCAGTCCCAGGGGAGTCAGCTTTGTAGAAGTTTTGCTGGTGCCAGAACTGGTCCTGGTCCATCCCCACACATGTGCCCAAGCATGGCCATCCCTAGCAATGCTGATGCCCTACACAGCCCAGCACCTGCAGTGAGGGAAAAGTGGTGTTGCAGGGGAAGAAGCTGTGGGGTGCAGGAGCACTGCTGGACAGGGAGGCTCACCTATAGCCTCAGGAGAGCAGGCAAGAGGTGTGGGTGGCAGCATGAGCCTGCAGGCCAGAGGGCTATACTTGCTGGAAGATTGACCCAGTCAGGGTCGATCTTCCAAGGTTTGCGGTGGGGACATCATAAATCAAACTATCAGGGCTTGACAGTCAACCCTGGTATTCCCCATTCTCATGAGGAGTCAGGGAGGTCAACAGGAGAGTTACTTCTGTCAGCCTCCCTCTGTGGATGGCCTGATAAATTGATCTTAGATATGTCGATTCCAGCTCCGCAATTGTAGCTGGAATTTCGTATCTGAGCTAGACTTTTAGGTGTAGTGTAGACCTACTCTTAATCTTCCAACCCCCCTGGCTATGCTGCTCACCGCTGCCTGGTGAGCAATGGCTGGGCACAGCCTGTAGCGAGCCCAGCTGGAGAATACGGCTGATGGCAGGAGCTGGCACTGGTCCTTTAAGCAGAGAGATTGGCTGCGGATAGGGCTGGCCACTGGAGTTGCTATGCAGCACTCAGCTCCTATGGGACCATGAAATTTGGGGTTCTTTGGTGCCCCAATATCATGGTGCCCTATGCAGCTACATTGTTTGGTAGGGCGGCCCTGTGGCTATTGGTAGGGTCAGCTCCATGGGAGGGAGTTTGGGTGAGGGAGGAGTGCAGGCTCTGAGACGGAGTTTGGGTGCAGATGTTGGGCGGGGCAGGGGTGGTATCAGGACAAGAAAAAGGGTGAAGTCTCTGGAAAGGGGTTTGGATGCAGGAGGGAAGAGGTGGTGAGGGGTGCAGGACTTACCTGGGACACCCTCCTCTGGCAGTGGCTTCTAGGTGGGGAGTCTGTGGGGAGGTCTTTGTGTGTTGCTGCCTGCGGGCACTGCCCCTGCTGCTCCCATTGGTCACAGGGGCACTCAAGGCATTGGCAGCTCATGAAGATATGTGCCCCCCCCAAGCTCATATTGGCAGCCATGCAGAACAAACATCAGGAAACAGCTCTAGCCCTGCTGGGCTGCCAGTGGTCATGGTGGTAGGTGCCCCTAGTTCATTTTAAATCATCCAGGGGTCACTGATGGGGCTGGGAGACACTCAAGGACAGGCATGTGGGGGCAGCAGGTGGGGCTAGGAGAGAGACCCAGGCCTAAACTTTGCTGGAGCTGGGTCCCAGGCCATGAATGTTCCTATTGTTCAGGCATTATGATCCCACAGAATTCACCACTCCTGCTCAGTCCCAAAGAGGGTACCATAATTTTCTAGGAAAAGATTTCTACCCTCAGCTGGGAAAACTGAGTCATCTGGGCTCTGGATTTATAGGCAGAACTCAGGATAACTCTGCATTCACTGGACAGCATTTCCCTTCCCTGGTGAATCCATAACATATATGGCCTTTGATTCATTAGCGCAATACATTTCCATTCATGTTTTGGGGGTGGAGGTGGGCTTTGGCTATACTGGGTGAGACCAAAGGTCTGTATAACCGATTGACATTGGTCAGTGCTAGCTGCTTCAGAGGAAATGAACAGAACAGGTAATCATCAAGTGATCCATCCCGTCATCCATTCTCAACTTATGGAAAACTTAGGCTGGAGTACCATTCTGACCCATCTTGGCTAACACTCATTGATGCAACAATCCTCCATCCTTACCTAGTTCTTTTTTGAACCCTGTTATATTCTTGGCCTTCATGACATCCTCTGGCAAAGAGTTCAGTAGGTTAACTGTATGTTGTGTGAAGAAATACTTTTTTCTTTTAAACCTGCTGTATGTTAATTTCACATGGGGCTTTTCTACACGACCACCTTCCTTCGAAGGAAGGATGGTAATTAGGGTTTTGGGAGTTTACTAATGAAGTGCTGCTGTGCATAGGCAGCACTTCATTAAGCAAATTCCCCTCCATGGCAACTTTGAAGTTTTAAACTTCGAAGTACCTGCACGTGTCTAGCCGTGGCACACCTGCTGGTACTTCAAAGTGCCGGGGCAACTTCGAAGTACTGGTGGGTGTGCCGCCGCTAGATGCATGCCGGTACTTCAAAGTTTAAAACTTTGGAGTTGCCACGGGGCGGGAGGGGTGTGTGAATTTGCTTAATGAAGTGCTGCCTATGCATGGCAGCACTTCATTAGTAAATTCCCAACACCCTAATCACCATCCTTCCTTCGAAGGAAGGTGGCAGTGTAGACACAGCCATGGTGACTTCTGGTTCTTATGGGAAGAAAAAAAATAATACTTCCTTATTTACTTTTTCTTTCCTAGCCATGATTTTATAGGTCTCTGTCATATCCCACTCACCTCATCCCCAAACATTGGTTTTGGTTATCTAGCACTAGGAGTCCAATCAACAAGGGGGTTGAGCTTCTGTTTCCTGAGAGGATCCCAGCACAGCCAGGCATTCTTCAGCAAAAGTGAAGAGGTTGGTACTTTTCTGTGCTGTGGAATTTCCCTAGTTCATGGTCAGGAAATCCCTCAGCATGGATAACACCGTGAGAAGTTAAACAATTTTAACAAGATTTCAGAAGTAAAGAGAGCATTTAATTGAAAAGATGAGGCATGTATCTGAAAAGACTTCTTGGTGACGGAAAAAGGTCTGTTGAACTCGTTCATCAAAAGTATTATTATGAAGTTTGGTCTTGTGTAGTTTTCCCTTCCATTATTACTTGTTACCATACTGTTGCATGATGGTGTGAGTAGAGGAAAAATGAAGCTTGAAACTAGAAATTGGTAATATTTTTGTGTGTATTCTAAGGATGATGTGGTTATGGGAACCCTAACAGTGAGAGAAAACTTTGAGTTCTCAGCTGCACTCCGTTTGCCAAGTACTGTGCATGAACAGGAAAAGAAGGAACGAGTTAACCAAATTATCAGGGAACTGGGTTTAGACAAAGTGGCAGATTCCAAGGTAAGTATACATGGCATAGCATGACAGGGTATTTAATATTACCCAACAGAAAGCTGAGGAATGACAAAGTTATAATTGTAATTATATAATATTTTACAAATAAACCTTGAAATGTTGTATTTGCAAACAAAAAAGCACTTGAGAAGCAGGGAATTCAGAGTTAAGACTACCTTAATGTATACTTCCAGTCTGAAAAGAGATTTGAAAATGTTGTGATGTTCTCAATGATTTCCATGTCAAATGTGTTCAGTTTAGAATTCAAAAAAACTTATTTAAACTTCCACCTCTGTACACAAATCTTGGGTTTTATAAATGAAGCTGGGATCTGTAAAAGAAGCAGGGGTTTTTATTTCTAGCATATTATCGCTGATAATAAAGATACTGCATATTAAGTGATGCCTCATGATGCTTCTGTAATCCAATTCAGGGAATAGGGAAATGTGCAGATGTCACTGATTGGCTAAGCAAATAGAGGTTAGTAAATAATTCTTTTAAAAGAACAGACAGCATTTTAGTATTTCTAATAGGAGTAAAATGATGTACAAATTATTTTTGTGCTACAAGTAATTAGATATGATTCTGCATACATGCAGAAATCTTATTTATTGAGTTAGACAGTACATTTTTATGTAATCACTTCTAAGAATAGAGTTGCACTTTGCTCCCTAACATCCCACCATTTGAATAGTAACAGAGAGAAAGCCGTGCTAGTCTATATACTATGAAAACAAAAAAGCAGTCCAGTAGCACTTTAAAGACTAACAAAATGATTTATTAGGTGATGAGCTTTCATGGGACAGACCCACCACTTCAGACCATAGTCATACTGCAACAGACTCAATATTTAAGGCACAGAGAATCAAAAATAATAATCATGGTTGACAAATCAGAAAAAATATTATCAAGGTGAACAAATCAGAGAGTAGAGGGGCAGAAGGGGGGGAGGGGAGTCAAGAATTCGATTAAGCCAAGTATGCAAAAAAGCCCCTATAATGACCTAAAAAATTCCCATCCCAGTTCAAACTGCGTGTTAATGTGTCGAATTTGAATATGAAAGAGAGTTCAGCAGTCTCTCTTTCCAATCTGTTGTGAAAATTCCTCTTCAGTAACAGAATGTTACTGTTAATGTTAATGACCTGAAGGTTTGCGTCTTACTGAAGAGGAATTTTCACAACAGATTGGAAAGAGAGACTGCTGAACTCTCTTTTATATTCAAATTCGACACATTAACACGTGGTTTGAACTGGCATGGGAATTTTTTAGGTCATTATAGGGGCTTTTTTGCATACTTGGCTTAATCGAATTCTTGACTCCCCTCCCCCCACTTCTGCCCCTCTACTCTCTGATTTGCTCACCTTGATAATAATTTTTCTGATTTGTCAACCATGATTACTATTTTTGGTTCTCTGTGCCTTAAATATTGAGTCTGTTCTGGTATGGCTATGATCTGAAGAAGTGGATCTGTCCGACAAAAGCTCATCACCTAATTATTTTGTTAAAGTGCTACTGGACTGCTTTTTTGTTTTCATCCCACCATTTGTGGTGCCATTCACACACTGTTAATATGGGTCAATACCACTGTTTCCTCTAATCTTTTCCATACATGTGCAGAATACATTTTTATGTGCACCAAGGCATGTATGAATGTGAACCACCAGTAGAAACAAACCTAGCTGTGGGTGCTCTGCTAATCAGCTGGGTGGCATTTGAATTTCTCCTGCACAGCTTATAGGGAACATGGATCCTTATGTATATTTTTTTTTATCTTGAGGTGCTTAGAAACCATGGGAATTAGCAATATGGAGACACAGTTTTTCTTACTATAAATTTACCACATTCTAACAAGGCTTTTTTTTTTAAATTAAAGCTACATACATTTACAAACTTCATCTTAATGGACTTTTTGTTTGAAAATTGATTAATTTTTGATGCATTGTTATTTCATCACTAAATCATGTGACTGTGCTAGTTTCATATAAATATTGATTTCTGATCTAACATCTGAAGTTGAGTCCAATATTTTCTGGATTTGAGCTCTTAATGAAATTATTTATTAAAAATATCTCTCCTTTTAAATGGATGATGCTCTTTTGCACTAGGTTGGCACGCAGTTTATTCGTGGGGTGTCTGGGGGAGAGAGAAAACGGACCAATATTGGGATGGAACTCATTACTGACCCTGCAGTCTTGTTCTTAGATGAACCAACTACCGGGCTGGATGCCAGCACTGCCAATGCTGTCTTGCTGCTCCTGAAAAGGTGATTGCAGTGGAATCACTGGCCAGAAACTATCTGGTCATTGATAGAAATGTTCTCTATATATCTGCAATTAAGTTATGTTTAGAAATAGTCACAGCCTGATGTAGTGCTAATGATGTTATTCCCATATAAGGAAATGGAAGCTGCAAGCTTCCACATTTGGAATTTCCTTCTAATTCTGCTCTCAATGGCCGTTTGTACACAGGCAAGATCTTCTGGAAGAACAGTGCCTTCTTCCGGAAGATCTGAGGAATGTCTACACATGCAAGATACTCTTTCAGATTTCTTCTGGAAGAAGGTGCCCCCTCTTCTGGATTCTGTACTCCGCTGCAGAATCAGGAAGAGGACTTTCTTCCGGAAGAATCTTCTGGAAGAAGGCATGTGTAGATGTTCCCAGACTGCTTCCTTCCGAAAGAAGCCGTCCTCCATGGCAGCAGCCTGCTGGAGAGCAGGGCTGCTCTAAACACCACCAGCGGGCCTCTGTGGTCTCCAGGTCCTTGCAGCCTTTAAAGCCGCAAGGACCCGGAGACCCTGTGGCAGGAAGCTGAGAGTGTCAGACAGGCAGCATGTGTAGGACTGCCTGCCACACTCCCCCAAGGCCCCGCAGTGCCCAGCGAGTCCTGACCCACAGGGATGGCCACCAGGCCCGCACCCCCCGCTGCCCAGGGGAGCTCCAGGACCCCAGAGGAGGGCAGCCAAGATCCTGACCAGGCTGCAAAATGGAGGGCCCCCTCCTGGACTGAGCCAGAGCTCCAGGACCTCCTGGGGATGTGGCACAGTGAGGAGGTCCTCTGGGACACCAGTGGGCACCGGAAGAATGCCCCAGCATTTGCCTGCCTCGCCCAGGGCCTGGCTACCCGTGGCCACCCCCCTGGACACTGAAGCAAGTCAGGTGCAAGGCGGAGGGGCTGCAGCAGGGGTACATGCAGGCCTGGGATAGTGCCCGCAGATCCGGCCATGACCCTGTCAGCTGCTGCTTCTACTGGGAGCTTTGGGACCTCCTGGCTGCGGATGATGCCTCCCCACCCTGTGCCACTGTGGAGACAGCCACAACCGAGCCCCCTGCCACACCAGAGGAGGAGGACGAGGGACCCGCCACTGTAGCTGTCCCATCTGATGTGGAGTCCACAGATGGGTCCCTCGTCATCGCGGTGCCCTCCACCGCCAGCAGCCATGCCGCCTCCAGTCAGGCGTCACCCGACATATATGAGGCCACCGTGGGTAAGTGCGCACAGTGGAAAAGCACAGTGGGGGGAGGGGACACCTGGGTCCCAGCCCTGGGCCCCGAAGCCCTAAAGTCCATCCCCAGTCAGGGCCCAGGGCGCACCCATGCCTGCAAGCAGCACCAGGCTCCCTCTCCCATGGAATGCCCCTGCTGAGCGTGCTGAGGCCCCCACCGGGCAGCATAGCTGCATCCGGAACCCCCTTGGCCGAGTCCCCCTCAGCCCACAAGCCGGTTGCCAGGGTGGGCCACCATGGATAGCACTCCGGCCCTGATATCATGCCCCAGTGGCCTCTGCGGCAAGTGCATGCAAGCCTGCACAGCGGCCTTGCCTGGCACATGCCCATCCCATGGGTCAGTGGAGGGGGGGTAACCAGCTAGGGAGTCTGTGGCCATGCCACCCAGGTCTCAGACGTGGCACTGACTCCCCCATACCCTCACCCTCTCTCTCTCTCAACAGTGGTACCATCTGACAGCCGGGGCAGCTGGATGAGGAGCCCAGGGCCTGCCAGCCCCATCCAGGCTGGAGGACCCAGCAGCCCACCAGCTGGGCCTGCACTAGCCCCCGCTGCGCGGTGGCCATGGATGCGCTGGACCCGACGTAGCCCCTGCGAGGAGAAGGTTGCAGCCTACGTGGCAGCTCTCCGCCACCAGAACACCTTCGCAGAAAGACGGCTGGCCTTCGACGAGGCTGAGCTTCAGTGGAGGCGGGGCACGGGGAGGTGGTGAGGATGCTCCGCACCGTGTGTGGGGCCCTAGCGGGCCAGCCTGCAGCGCTCCCAGCTGCTCCCCCTTGGAGGTCCCCCCACAAGGCCCCCGCTGCTGCCCCCCGCAGTCCCTCCTGAGGCCCTCACTGCTGTCCCCTGTGCAGTCCTCCCTGAGGCCCCTGCTACTGCCCTCCTGAGCCCCCCCACTGCCCCCTCAGCTGCTGCCCCTGCATTCCCTCCTGCTGGCTCCCCTGCTGGCCCCTGAGCTGCTCCTCTGCCTCCAGCCCATGACCCTGAGGCCTTGGCTGCCCTACTGCCCCCGTGCCTGCCCAATGCTGCATTGAGGAACCTCACAGCATGGCTTGTGGCCATGGTGGGCCACGTGGAGGGTCACCCAAGCCACAGCCTACCCCCCTCTGGCCCCTCCATTGAGGTTGGGCCAGGTGCTGACCAGCCCTACCTGCTCCTGCTGGTGCTTCCAGCCCCATTAGTGCCCCGCAGGGGACTGCACACCCAAGGTGGGAGGGGCACCCGTGGGCACCGGGGCTTGTGGCCTTCCACCCCATCCCTTGATTAGGGCCTCCCCACCATTCCTGCCCCAGTCCCCATCCAAGTTTAAGTGCCCCCTGCCCCCTTACTCCCATGTATATAGTTCCTTCCTTCTCAGGTTTTTGTCATTACTTTTATTATTCACCATTTACTGTTTAAATTGTTCACGGTTGTTTAAGGTTGAGGGTTAAATACATGTTAGCATTCTGCACCCCCCGCCCCGTGTCTCTGATTACTGTGGGGGCGAGTGGGGGGGGGGTTGGGAGAGGTGTGGGGTGTGTGCATGGGGGGGTGTGTAGGGGGGCTGTGGGGAGGGATGCAGGGGTTAGTAATCCCCTCGTCTGAATGCCTCCTGAAGCGCCTCCAGGATCTGGAGCCCATCACAGTTGAGCTGCCTGTCGGGGGGCTGGAGCAGGCTGCTGGTAGTGGGGAGCTAGCTCCGCCATCCAGCCCTGGGGCAGGGTCCCCTCATGTGCCTCGATGAGGTTGTGGAGCGCGCAGCAGGTGGCCACGACCTGCAGGACGTCTCCACCCCCACATCGAGTCACATGAGCAGACACCTGAATCGCACCTTCAGACAGCTGAAAGCACACTTGACGGGATATTGGGCCCCTGTGAGCCAGGCGTTAAACAGCTCCTGGGAGGATGTGAGGTGGTCTGTGTATGGGCGCATCAACCAGGGCTGGAGTGGGTGGGCAGGGTCACGCGCAAGGCAGAGAGGCATCGTGACGTCCCCAACAGCGTACTCCCACTGGGGCACGAATGTCCTGGCCTCCATCCTGTGGAACAGGGCAGAATTCTGAAGGATCCGTGCGTCATATGCCCTGCCCAGCCAGCTGACATAAATGTCCATGAACTTCCACGGGCATCCACAACCGCTTGGAGCACGATGGAGTGGTACCCCTTGCAGTTGACATATCAGCCGCCACTCTGGTCCGGGGTCCTGATGGGAATATGTGTCTTGTCAATCGCCCTGAAGCACTGGGGGAACCTGAGCTCGGTGAAGCCCTCAGTGACTGCATCCAGGTCCCCAATGCTCATCAGCTGCCGCACCAGCACGTGGTTGATGGCCATCATGACCTGCAGGGGAATGGGCGCATTCATGGGCATATGCAGAGGTGTCCCTGCCCCCTTCCCCCACTCCTTCCCTACCAGCCCCCGCCCCGCTGAGGGACCCCTCTGGCAGCGGCATGTGGTATCCCTTCTGGGCTAGGCCTGCCTGCTCCCACCAGCCCTGCTCCTTCGCAGTCGGTGCCTGGGGTCCCCTGAGCCCACTGGCCCCCTCCCCTCCCACCAGTGGGGCAGGGTCTGGGGCAGGGCTTACCTGGAGGACGATGGCCCGCGACGGTGGATGTGCCCACCTCAAACTGCTGCCCGATGGATTGGTAGCTGTCGGGGGCGGCCAGTTTCCATATGGCGATGGCCATGTGCTTCTCCAGGGAGAGGGCGAGTCTCATCCAGGTATCCTGGCATCGTAGCATGGGGGCAAGCCAGCTGCAGATCTCGAGGAAGGTTTCTTTCTTCATCTGCAGGTTCTGCAGCCAGCGGTCATTGACCCACTCCTGCATGATGACCCTGTCCCACCAGTCTGTGCTGGTGGCATGGGTCCAGATGTGCTGGCCTAGTCAGAGGGGTCCTGGCAGGGGCAGTGGGGTGCCGGACCCACAGCCCTGGGCCTCTGGCTCCACAGGAGGGTGGCCAGGAGGATGGCTAGCCTGCGGGTGAGGGCAAACCTGTTCTGCATCTGCTGGGAGTCCATGCCTGTTGGTCGGCGGGCGCTGGACAGGGACCTGGGTCTGGCTTGCTGTGCACAGATGTTGCTGGCCTCAGCAGCATTTGCAGGGAGGGGCTGCTTGGGTGGGGCCCTTTAAGGGGCTGTGTGGCTGGCAGCCCCAGAAGGGCTCCCTGGCTGTGCGACCCCATCCGTGTTGTTTCCTGCCCTGTTCTTCCAGAAGAGTGCCAGTGCATGTGTAGATAAAGTCTCCCAGAAGAAGGGGTGGCTCTTTTGGGATCCTGTTTGATAAGTAGATGCACTCTTCCAGAAGAGGATCGTCCGGAAGATCTTCTTCTGGAAAAAGTGCCATGTGTAGAAACAGCCAATGAGTATAGTGCATTAGCAGTCATCTCTCCTCCTCTGGCTCAGTGGGAGGCCACTCCATTTCACAGATCAGTGTGGCACAACTCTGTTTCTGGGGAGTCATTCCAGCAGTGGGGTGTCAAGGCAACTCTGGCAGGATAGAGTAGGGCAAACAGTCTCAGACCCTCAGAGTAGAGGCATCAAATAGTTTTTCCGCTCAGCTCCTCAGTTATGACACAGCTTCAGTCCTGGCCCCCCCCCAGCTCCCGCCCCAAGCAATAAGGTCATGGATCGCCCCTTGCACACTCCATCATGGAGCTCATCTGTAATCCTGGGAATTCATGCTGATATGTGCTGCTGAGGTGATGTGCCTGTTCTGCTCGCCACGCTGGACAAACTGAATTAAATTCAAACTTTCCTGGGCCATTTCCTGCACACCTGGAGAGCAGCATAGCTGAAAGTGATGGCCAGAGTGGTCACACTGGGACACTGCGAGCAGGCCAACAAAGCTAAATTTCACAATACTCCATCTGCACTATCCTAAAAGTGACCATGCAAGGTTGATTTTTGGCATTACTCCTCATGAAAAGCACAAGTACGAAAGTTGACCTTAGGAGCCCTTAAAGTCGGCAGTATGAACTCTGTAGCGTGAACTAATTGCTTAGACAATCAATCTGAGCTAAGTTCTGCCTAACATCCTAGGGTAGACTAGGCTTAAATAGCTGGTCACTTTGCCTAACTATAGTAGATCAACCTCTATCTTCTGTCCCACAATCCACAAAAGGGACTGGGAGTTCGGCGCAACAAACAAATTATTTTGGATGGTCTGCCTGAAGAAAGGGATTTTATATAGAAATCTCATACAGCCACAGTTAGCTATCCCGACAGTGACTTTGTCCTGTAGATGTGGGAAGGTAGAATCTGGCCAAAATGTGATGCCTCCCACTTTCTCTTTGTCCTAACTAATAAGGGCCTTAAGATTTAACCCCTTTAAACATTTTTCTGCTTTGCTTGTTCCATTGTATTTTGGTTTGACAATATATTGCTTTCCTGAGATGTTACAAATATTTGCACAAGAATGTTCTATATAAATCTTTCTTTGGAAAATATATGACCTTTTACTGCATTTCAACTATCAAAGCATCAAGGGAACCATGAATGCTAAGGTACACATCCTGAGACTAATTTATTATACAGGAATAATTTATGGATGATGGGCCAAGTTCCGAGGTAAATATTCTTTTTTAACTCAATTGTTACTTAAACAAGCTACTATGGATGTTGATGGGCTCTTACTTAAGTAAAGAGTGACTAAAAATAGGGAAGATCCCGGGATGTGACCTGATACGCTTGTCATTACTTCAGATTATGAGTGTTACTGGTCATTCATAGCGGAAAGAAAATATAAGAGAAAAGGGGTAAGTGATGACCCTCTCTCTTTTTTGCCTTTTAGGATGTCAAGTCAGGGGAAAACAATAATCTTTTCCATCCATCAACCCCGGTACTCCATATTCAGATTGTTTGATAGCTTGACCTTACTGGCTTCAGGAAAACTGTTGTACCATGGCCCTGCTCAGAATGCTCTGCAATACTTCAGATCTATTGGTGAGCTTTCAAAGGCAGCTTAAGTCACAATGATGGTCCTCCAGGACATTGTATTGATGTTGGCCTATAGCCTTCTAGCACATTCTGATTTTTTGATCTGGATTCTCAAAGATAGTTAGGTACCTTACCCCAGCTGATCACAGTGTAAGTTAGGCACCTATATACTTTTGAAGCTCTGCGCCCTACTGCATAAGTATGAAATAAAATCTTGTTTTAAAATGCAGTTGGTATAAAAAAAGTCAGCAAACATGATTTATTTTTAAGCCATGATCCCTACCAGTGTGGCCTCTGAGATGATGACTTACTTGACTTAAAACCTTCTACTCTGATTGGAGCATAGGTCATCTGCAAGTCTACTCCACTGCACTCTGATGATGGACTATGATAAAAGCTTTATATCCCAAGACCAAAGTGAGCATATGCAATCACCTAGCCTCATTATCTTCTTGTAAATCTTGCTTCAAAAGGCCTGTGAGATATGACCAATTAGATAAAACAGTTTTTAATCTTTTAAACAACTAAATGTTTACGAAAGACATATCTTAATTCAAAAAATCTTAGCTATGTTGTGAAATAATGTGCTTTAGAATGTTTATCTAAATCAGCAATTTCCTGCAATGCGCAATTTTGAGTTGCACTTTACTCGCATTCACTCACCACCCCTGTGTCCAGCTGCGGCTCACCACCCTGCACATCCCCAGCTTCACCACCGTGCACTCCTCCAGCTGGTCCCCCCCCACTTGTCCCCAGCATTACCACCCACATGCTCCTCCAGCTCCTTCACCACCCCTGCACATCCCAGGCTTACTACCCCTGAGGCCTGACTCCAACCCCCACATGCCCCAGCTCAACTCCACTTCCCCGCCCCTTCTTGCAGCCCTAACACACCCCAGGCTCAACAACCCCTGCCCTCCCTTCCCCAGGCTCCAACCATCTGCTCTAGCCCCCTTCCCCCAACTTATGCACAATTCAAGGTATCTCGGAGGACCACTGTAGTCTAATAGACTCTGTCTGAGCAATGGGGCAAGTGTGTTCCAGAGTACCTGTGCTAATTTTTCCAATGCACGCACAGAATGAGTTTTGTTATGTACACCAATATCGGAGTGATGTGGGACACATTTGACACATCACCTCCATATTGGTGTACATGACAAAATTCATGTAGTGGGGGTGTGGCTGATGGTTCTGGGTGTGGGAGGTCAGTCAGGTCTGGGACAAAGGATTGGAGTGTGCAGGAGGTAAGAGTTCCAGGCTGTGGCTAAGGTGGAGGGGCTCAGGGTTAGGGCAGAGAGCTGTGGTACAGGGAAATGAGGGCAGGCTCTGGGATGGGGCTGTGGATGAGGGGTTTGGAATTTCGGCTGGCTAGTGGCTACAGCAGGGAATGAGGACACCTCCTCCAAGTCTTCTTCCCCACAGGAATACCTGTGCTATGGGGGAGACGAGCCTCTTCCCTAGCCAAAGCAAGTCTGCTAGTGCTTGCAGGGAGGGGCATCTCTCTCTGCGGCAGCTCTGAGTCCCTGCATTCAGCTAATAGGCTGCTTGCATGGCTGTGCAGCTGCAGAAGTTAAAGGGGACTAGTTCCAGAGTCAGTGGCCCACAAGCAGTAACATCCTGTCTGCAAATCCTTGATATTTGTATATAAGGACTTTTGAGCAAGGACACCTTAGTTTATTGAACCTGTAAAGAATGCACATAGAGAAGTTGTTTATTATGTAGTCAAGTCCCAAGTGTTGCAGACTTCGATACATTACTATCAATACCTTGAATTGAATCCAAAGCTGAACAGGAGGCTTCAGTCCTCCTATTCAGACCTTGTAGTGCTATGCTTATAAGAAGCACTTGGGATCTTTTTCAGGGGAGAGGCAATACACATGCTTATTGAGAATACAGTAGCAAATTTGTTAACATATCCTCACACACACAGACATATTGTGGCAAAAGCCAATCTTATTGGCCAAGTAAGATTGACTGAGTTAGGAGTCAGGGTTCTTTGATTGCAGTTCAAGGCTCCTCTTAGGCTTGGCTTGCAGGACCGAACCCAGAGTCTCATGGCAACAGCACCCTTTCTTATATCTGCAAGAGTCTATTGCGGTCTGTGGGTTTTTGTGGGGTTATGCTACAATCTTTCACCTGTAAATTTTGGGGTTTCCCCACAGTTATCTTTTTTATGTTCTCATCTTCTGGGGGGTGTCTGTCTGTCACCAGGCCTTGTTTATTCTGCTAATTTACTCAGCCTCAGGCACCATGGATGTCCTTTGATTATTTCCAAGTCTCTCTGACAGTTTGAACCTATGTGATGATTTTCACACACATTTTTCACTCACATCAAATGACTTTACAGGACATTCCATACTAAAAGATACAACTAATTTGTAACAAGAAGAGGTGAAATACTCTGTTTTGGCTAATCATGAGAAACAGGGTGAAATAGAAGCATACAGAACTTATGAGAAAATAATTATACATCATACTTATATTCTTATATCAATGCTAAAATACTGCATTGTGGCCACAGGAGAACTGCTCGTGTAATGGTCCTTGTACAAAGAAGCTCTGCTAAATAAATGAACCAAGTTCAGCATGAAGTATGCTTTCTAAATGGTGTAGCCCCAAGTGAGGCATAATAATGCCATAAGGAACTCAGAAAGGCTGGTTGATGATTCATGGAGGGGAGACATCTTCACATCTGAACTTTGCCAAAATGGAAGGAACCAGACTTCTGGAACCAAAGACCCATGAACTTTGTAGTTTAGGCCCTTTCTGCTTTTGTCTTTGCTGAAGTTGACTTGTTGCATTGCACAGATAGTCGTTTTGATAGCTGGATGTCTAACTGCTTTCCCAGTAAGACAGTTTTTAATAATATTATCCATAATATTGCAGCATATTTTTCCCATCTGTTGAATGACTGAGATCTGACATTATATCTTTGCAGGTTATGAATGTGAGCCATACAACAATCCTGCTGATTTTTTTCTGGATATCATCAATGGAGACTCAACTGCTGTGACACTCAGCAAATCACAATCCATCAGTCTATGGAATTTATCAGATATGGAATCTGGAGGTCAAGTGATTGTCCACACTGATCTGTCTTGCTGCACATGCACCCCATGGGTGCAAAATAGGTTCTTTTCGAATAGCAGTTTCTGTTATGGCCACACCTGAACCCCTAATGACCTCTTAGCTATCATAGGTGAAGGATGAGGGGTGAAGTGGCAGCAACCATTACTCTTTTACTTCCTAGCAACTTTGATTTGAGCTGGAACCCCTGCAGCACATGCCTTTGTTCAGGATAACTTCTCATGTGTCACCTACAAAGAGGGGTCAATGAGCCCCCAAATGCCATGGTCAGGATGGGCGAGGGGTTGGCCAGCATCTCTTGGGCACTAGCTTGGAACTGGTGGCCGCAGTAGGAGTCTAGCTCCTCTTGCACTCACTGGCAGTGGTGGGGCAAGCAGAGCAACAGCTCTAACTTGCGGCACTCTTTTAGCCATATCTCTCAAGGAAGGGGTTGGGACTGTCTCACACTCACCTGCAGTAAAGCAGAGTGATGTGCTGGGGTAGCAAAGTGAGTTGAGGCTGCAATGCTCCACTGCTGCTGCTGCGTGTGGACTTGGAGGGATGGGAAGAGGCTGTGTGTGGACAGAGAAAGGACAAGGAAGAGGTGGGGAGCAGGTGGATGGAGGGGCAGAGCAGATGTGGGAACGGGCCAGGTCTAGGGTATAGGAAAGTTGTTCCAGCCCTTTCCTGGGCTAGAGGGTGGGGATCACATGTCCCTCCTGCCTTCCTTCACTGGTTGCTTCTACTTCTCCTAACTCACTTTATGAGCTCATTTGGGTTTTTAGAATTTAATTTATTAATTTTTAACTTTGTTTTGCCTATTGGGAGGGGAATTTAATTGAGAACTTTCCAGCACCCCTCCTGTAGATAAGGATGTTCCCACATTCATCTGCCTTCTGTAGGAGTACATACCACAGCATTGCTCCCTATGCTACTCCTTGCCTAAAAGCAGAACATTGTTTTGTTTCTAATTTTGTGTCCACAATTGCTTGTGGGTAAGATTAAGGCTAGTTTGTGAGATTCACCTTCCAAGATTTTAATGTAGTTTTCTGCTTTACATTCTTAGGGAACTTCTTGGAAAGTTGCATTCAGAAAATATAAGCTCCCTGAGAACATGAAGAGAAAACTATGTACTGTCTTGGCATCTGAATCACACAGCTTATTCTGGGACATGTTTGGTTTGCCAAACATTATATTCTGACCACCACGGAAGAAACACAGGAGACAACAAATGTGGTTTAACTAGACTACAACTTTATTCACTTAAAATACATAGCAGTGCCAAGTAATAAATTCTACAGTGCATGTCGTCATCATTTCCAGAAATATTTCCACATAGTCCCCCCCACCTAGTCCTGGGCATCCCGTTGCTGGAATTCTTCTTTTTGACTGGTATGGAAATGAACATGAGCTTTGAATCTTTGATCCTGATCTGAACTGCTGTAACATTCTGTAGGTTTGGATGTGGGTTTCTGATTCAGTCTCATCTCTTCATTTGTAAGAGATTTTTGAGAATAAAACAGAGCACTTTTGGGGAAGATGAAATGAAAAAACTTCAGGACACCTAAAATGCCATGAAGTAATTTGTCTCTGTAGCTTTCCATTACTGCTCCTACAACATCATTTTTTCTTTTTAATCTGAAGAAACCATTGAAGAGGTCAGAGCTGATCAGACTATTGCTGAGAAATTAGCAGAGGTGTTTTCCAGTTCCCCATACTATAAAGAAACAAAAGCAGAATTAGAGAAGCTGTATTTGAAAAATAAAAGAAGGAGGAGTGAAGATTTCCAACAAATCACATACAGCACTTCCTTCTTTCATCAACTCAAGTGGGTGTCAAGACGCACATTTAAAAACTTGATATATAACCCACAAAATTCCACAGCCCAGGTAATTTTAGTTATAAATAATCTATTTCTTCCTGAATATGGATTGCGTTGAAAAAAATATTGGTTTCAAGTGAGCAAAGAAACCACTAATTGATTAGCCAATGGCATTACTTTAAATAGTCTAGTTTAAACATACTAAGGATACCTGCACATAGTCATAGATCATATTAACAGAGCAATCCTTAGACTGCCAGGCTTTTCAGTGCTGCCTTTTGTACCTTTGCTAAGTATCAAATACAGTAGAACCTCAATATTACAAACACTGGAGTTATGAACTAACCATTCAAACACATGTCATCATTGGGATTGGAAGCACGGATATCAGGCAGCATCAGAGATTTTTTAAAAAGCAGAATAATGTGTTGAATGAGACTACTTACGTGCAATGCCATCATGTGCCAGCAATGCCCCTCGGCCACGTATACTTTGCATTTGGGCCCATTGATTTAAAGGGGACAACTCATGGAGCAATACAGTAAGGTCTCAGACTATGCCAGGGTTCTGTTCCACACCCCCCTCGCGTAACCTGAATTTCACGCAAGTTGGGGGGGTCTGGCTTTTTTCCTGATGGACCACATGTTCTGCAGCCAGGGAAGCAGCAGAAAGGTAACTCCTGGGGTGGGGGGCAGTTGGGGAGAGTTAAGCCTGGCCATAGATTGGGGCCATGGGAGGTTTGGGGGCTGGGGTGGGGTGGGGGTGTTCAGGTGGAGCTGTGTGCAGGGTGGTGAGCCAGAGCCTTTCTCAGGCGGTGAGCCAGGACGCGTCTGGAGGTTGAACCAGAGCCAAAGCAAGGCGCGGGTGGTGAGACAGTGGGTGGTGGGGTGAACTGGGGGTGGCGGGGGGGGTTTGAATTGGAGCAGCGCATGGGAGTTTAAACCAGGGTGGGGAGTGGAGGATGAACCAGAGCCCCGTGCAACGATAGGTGAGCCAGAGCCACACGTGGGTGGTGAGCCAGCCGGGGCTGGGCGGGGGGTGTTGAACAGGGACCAGTTGAGGTTGAGTTGGAGTTGCACCTGAGGGGTGGTGAGCTAGAGCCAGAGGCAGGGGTCGGGGTGAGCAGGAGCTATGTGCAGGTGGTGAGTGGAGCTGGTGGGGGGAGGGGCTGAGCCCAGGCTCTGCAGAGCCAGTGGAGTTGAGCCAGGGCTGGGGGGGGGAGGTGAGTTAAGCACAACTGGAAATTGCACTACAGGGTTTACAATAGGAATCAGGGTCAGACACATAACAGCGGGATCACATACTCTGAGACCTTACTGTACACTACTCTGTATGATTAAAGGTGCCACAGTGTGGCAACTAAATTATCATTCTTTGCCAAGCCTCTGTAGAATTATAGTATAATGAATTGTCTTTGAAATGTAATGTAGTGCTTGTAACAGCAATATTATTTTACATGTTCTTGGTGTTTTGGCTATCATATTATGGCACTGAATTGGAATAGATCATACTTCTCATTTTTTCTAACTTTTTTTTACTGTGTACTAAAATAGCAAATGGGAGGATTACTAAGAATTATAAATGCTAGATTAATGACTAATAATATAAGACAAAAGATAATTAATATAAAATGTACTGGTGTGTCCTACCACTATTTCGGCCAGCTTTAGCTTGACCTTTACAATGGCATCCAGGAAAAGGAGGAGAGCACAAGAAGCTTTCCATCCCACACTTGTGTAACCCATGTAAGGATCAAAATTGCAGCCCCCTGGTGAGGGGTTTGCAGGGACTGTTTCTTTCTTATGCCCATTCCTAAAAGGCGAGGTGGGGCAAATAGGAAATGAAGCCATTGGTCTTTCCTGTTTACACACTGATCAACAGAGTTGGGTAGCCTTGAAAGTGAGTAGGCTTCGCCGTACAAAGCTCTGAAGTACTGTATATGCTGAGTCTGCATGCACAGGTGCTCCAGGACACATTTTATGTGAATGCCTTTTTGTGCTTTTATTGGCTTAGTGCATCTCTATACTGAACTGTGCTTAAGTACTTGTCTGCATTGGTCTGCACTATGCTTTAATGACACAACCGAATGTTTTTTGAGCATTTTTCAACAATGATGCAAAGTTTTTTCCAAAAGTCGATGATTACCAGCATATGGGAAATTTATTCAAAATCCTTCAAGTTAAAAGACTTTTTGTGTGTATATCGTATCTTGATATTGTTGCTATCCCTAATAACTGGTTTGTAAAAGCTTGACCTCGTGACAAGAATTACAGTCTGAAGAGCTTTACAAAACACCCAGGTTAATGATCTTGGCTTTCTTAAAATCTTTTCTGCCTCCCAAACCTCATTAGGAATGGATTTCAACCACTGTCTATAAATGGTACACAGGTCACTAAGCAGATGTTTGATAATTCTCTCCAAATTGGTCTTGATACGATCACTGTTTTCTCCTACAATGAACTTAATGGATGAATTATCCTTGATATTTGGTCCTTTCAGTAGGTTTTTAGTGATACGGTACTATGTATGAACTGCTTTATAGTGTTAAGACTCATGCATCTGTCATGTTTAATCATAATCATAATTTTTGCTGAGGGTTTTTGTTTCTGGTTTTTTTTTGTTTCAGCATATTAAGAAATAATGTACAACTTTTAATCATTCTGATTGTATTATTAAATTTATACACACTCTTATCTGTTGGAAAAAAATCATGTTTCTGTTTGCTTAAAACTAACAATAATTGGCTTGTCTGGAATCAGCTAGGTTTTAAAATCCTTTCCATTGGACTTTATTGTGAAATACATTATTAATGCCTATTAATGACAGGTAACCGTTTTTTCGCTCTTCCCTTCCCCCTCCCTCTCTCCCTGCTATGTAAACCCTACTCCAATCCTACTTGTTTTCCTACTCCAGTCATCTGAAGAGTGGATCTAACCCACAAAAGCTCATGACCAAATACATTTGTTACTCTCTAAAGTGTTACATGACTGCTTGTTATGTGTGAAGCTACAGGCTAATGCAGCTGTCTCTCTGAAATTAATAATATGGTTCAGTTCCTTCCCCCTAGATCTATTATTGATTAAACTTAAAACTGTTGCCCCTTGTTTCAATCACAAAGTTGTTTGTTTAAACATATTAAATTTGAACCTAGTATTTGCAAGAAATAATCAGACTTCAGAAGTAATTTCTTTTCAGATTGTTTCAGTACAAAAGGCTTCTCTTTACTTAAGCAGTATTTCTGCTCCCTCCTCTGCTTTTAGTTTATTAAGGATCCTTTTGCTCTATTTCTTAAACCAGTGCTATTTTGAATCTATTGATTGAACTGGAAATATTAGCAACATAAATTTTGTAAAACAAGCTGTGAAGGTTTAGTTTTTGTATGAAAGATGAGGTTTATTCTCAGTTCAGCTTATATTAATTTATTGTTTTTGTTGCCATTGTTCTGCATCAGCAGAGCAGAGATACTAGTTTTTCTATGATACAAGATAGTCTGTCAGTTTGCATTTTGCAGTTCTGGACTCCACAAAAATGAGTATTCTCGTGGTTCAGTGGCTGAATTATCACCCTTCAATCAGTTCTAGAATTTCCCACGTGTCAGCTGTGTATTTGAACAAATATTTGAGGGTCTTTTAAATAGTATGAACAAATAAGACATTCAACAGGCAAGGTGCAGCTTGTTTTATAAGTGTACTTCTAAAGGAGCTACCCTAATACTTCTTTGAAAGCTCATGACTTTTGTGAAGAAATACATTTGACATGTGGTGGGGGAACTGATTGAAAAGTCCCATTACCAAAGCAAAGAAGGATTAAAGGATGGAAATATAACTAATGCCAATCAACATGCTTTTGTGGAAAGTAGATCTTATGAGGTGAATGTGATCTCACTTTTTAAGAAGGTTCTGAGTTTGATAAGGTGGCCACACAATCATTACAGACCACCTTTTTGTGTCTTTTCTCACTAGTTTCCTATGTTCAAGACCAGACGTTCTGGCCAGATTCCTTTAAAGTCTCCCCTTTTCTGGAATCTCATTCTGGGAGAGGACTTTTACCTATGCTTTCATCTAAGCCTCCTTTATCTGATTGCCTTTTACTCTTTCTTTTAATTTCATCTGCCAACTTGTTCACATCTGCGGTGAGTTAGATCATGACAGGTGTTCTGGTCATGTCACTAAGCACACCTGCATACCTTCTGGGGCAGCTACCTTGTCCTGCTTGGCCACAAGCTGTGGTCTCCCCCTGTAATACAAAGTAAGTTACTAAGCCAAAATAAACAAAACACACCAGTTAAACCTAATACACCACTCAGAGAAATTGTTTCTTCGTATATTCCTCATGTCTTGTCCGTGGTTCAAGTAAAATCTTCCAAGACAGCATTGTTCCTTGTCTCTGGCCTTGATCTACAGCTTTTTAGCATTCTTTGTTTTCAGGTTTCTTCATGTGTATACTCTTAAAATGGAGAGGCAATTTAAAAAGCCAGCTGAAGACAAAAGTCTAATTGCTTACCATTCCATAAATAGACTTTTCCCCAGGGCAGGAACCTTTTGTTTAGTCTTCCCATATTCATGGGAAAAATACCAGATTCAAGATGGATTCCAGCACCAGGTGGCATGATCACATGTCTTCATAGCATCAACCACAGTTTGGACTTACAGGAAAAACACAACTATTTACAGATTGTTATCTTGAGCATCAGGCCACTAAGTTTCTGGAGTATCACCAATGGCCCTCAGTAGCACATTTAGAATGACAAAGACATCCACAGTTCATATTTCTAACTTCATGACACACGAACAAAAATAGAACGTATATATTCAGCAGATAATAACTTTAAAAAATGATGTTATCTAATTATTTTTCCTAAAGCATCATTTGAGTTATAAGCTAATTTTCATAAAGCATGGGTGTTGGGGTGGGGGCGCGACAGCATCCTCCCCAGATCTTATTTGAGTGATGCCCCTGTTGGTGCTCCACTTTTAGGTGCTGGTGCATCCCTGTGCTGGCTGATTGGTGATTTTTACTTTAGCAGTGCCCTGTTGTACTGTGCATGCACAGCTGGTGTTTGACATCTGGTGTCCATTGAATTCATGTGTGGTGCAGCTCCTTAAGTTCCTTCTCTGCTATCCTTAGCAGCAGACAAAGCTTCCTGCAGTCACCCTCTTCTGAGCCCCTGATTTAACAAACAAAATAGTTAGAAACCCTGCTCTTCACAACCTGCTTTCTAGTTACCCCGTCCTCTCATTTTTCCAGAAAAAAAAATATTTCCCTGTCCACTGCCTCTTCTGAAAACTGCCAGGCTCAGCAGACTTCACGAGGTGTGCCTCTTGTGAAGACCCTGTGCCCATCTCTGACAGACATAGAGCCTGCATAAAATGCCTAGGTGAAACTCATGTAGCTAGCAAATGCCCCCACTGCTCCAATGTAACATACAGAGCAAGGCAGGATAAAGAATTTGGCTAAAAATAATTTTATTAGAAAAATCTCTTTGGCAACCATCAGAGGACCTCCATGTTGTTGTGGGGGAGGTCTAGCTTGGATATAAGACAAAACTACATCACTAGGAAGGTACTGAAGCACTGGAGTGGGTTACATAGGGAGGTGGTAGAATCTTCTTCCTTAGAGGTGTTTAAGTCCCAGCTTGACAAAACCCTGGCTGGGATGATTTAGTTGTGATTAGTGGCAGGACCACGGATGTTACTGGACCAGAGAGCCTCATCCAGGAGACTAGTAAGAGGGCCTGTGGCTGGGAACCCTGCTGGGCAGGAACCAAGTGACAGGGGCCATCAGCCCTGCTCAAGAGAGCCCAGTGGGGCTTTTGTTCCTGGGGCTGGCACCCGCGGGTCTCAGGCTGGAGCCAGCACCTACAGGGCTGGGTCCACATCCAGCAGTCTGGTGCCTGAATGGCCAAGACCACATCCAGCAACCTGTGGGGCCAGAGCCATCTCTGGCAGCCCGGCCAGGGCCAGGGGCTGGGCTAGGGGTAAAGGGGGCTGCTGGGGCTGGAGGTAGGTGCACCAGAGCAGGAGACCTTCTCTGGTCTGGCAAATTCCCTCATTCAGGACTGATCATGTGCTGAGAGTGCAGGATAAGGAAGGTGCAATCTGAACAATGCAATACTGTACAATATTTTATAAAAACATTTTTGTCACTTCATTAATGAATAAATGCTTTTAGCATTTAGCTAGGTTATTCCTATAATTATTACAGTTTTCAATTATATTTATGTGTAATAAAATGCAGATTCTTACTTGATTTTTCTTTCAGCTGTGTATAACAACTGGTCTGGGAGTAGCTGTAGGAGCCATTTTCTCTGGAATAAAAAATGACTCCAGTGGGATTCAAAACAGGTAAGTAAACATGGGAACTGAACATATGAATGGGGCATACAAATACACACCTTAGGTTATTTTGTTTAGATTTTTACTTAGCTTCTGTTCTTGTTCTGTAGAACAATGTAGAAAATAGAATACATTTTAAGTAGCTGTGAGAGAGGAAATATGACATGTGTTTTTACTATGGTAGCTTCAAGGGACAATAAACCAGGACCCCATTGTGCAAAGCTCTATACAGACACAAACAAAACCACAGCCCCTGCTCTGAGCAGTTCATCAGCTGCATAAAGTTATGTTATACTGGAGCAGTACTTTGGGTATATACAACAAAGGGAGTTGGAGTACATTGGAAGCAGCTTCCATCTGTCCTAACATAAAATCAAAAGACAACTATTTCCAGTAAACAATTAATTTGCTTCCTGAATCTTTATTCTATTTTCTTATAGTAACAGCATATCTACCTTCTGCTGATAAATTTTCTTCCTTCTTCATTCACTAATAAGCCATTTGCATGCCTAATTTTCTTGCTATTGTTTGTTCTTTCCACAGAGTTGGTGCTTTATTCTTTTTGACCACCAATCAGTGTTTGAGCAGTATTACAACTATTGAACTTTTTGTCACAGAAAAAAAGATATTTATGTAGGTAAATCTCTGTGGAATAGAAAGAATTGAATGTTGTTTTATTTATTCATGTATTAATTTACCTTTAACTTACACGCTAACTTTGCCATGTAGATAACTCCTTATCTATCAGTTATTTTGAGGGTCTAGTGATGAAATTGTTATTGAAGACCCAGTTTAGAATTTGGTCCTAAGATAGATGTGAACTATCCCACTTCTTTCTTTAAGGGCTTGTCTACACTAGCTCCCTTCTTTGAAGGGGCATGGTAATCAGCCTGAGTGGGGAATAGCAATGAGATGGGAGTAAGGGCACTTCAAAGTTGCATGGGTAATTCAATGTTTCCGTGGCTACACGGCTTGCTGGCGCTTCGAAGTTATCAACTTTGAAGTTCGCATGGCAAAGATTAGCCTAATGAGGTGCTGCATATGCATTGCAGCACTTCATTGCTATTCCCCGCTCAGGCTGATTACCATGCCCGCTTCAAAGAAGTGGGCTAGTGAAGACAAGTCCTAGGTATTAACTCAAAAGTTTAATGATAATGATAATATCAGTATTGTTAACTGACTACTGATCATATAAACAGAAAAAACTAATTATCCTAGAGCCAGAGTCAGAACTTGAACAGACTATTACCCCTTTATTCCCCCACAATTGTACCCCTTTTTACTAGAGTCTCTCAGAAGTATAGCCCCAAATCAGAAACTGGTTTCAATTCTTCTTCTTCAAGGAGTGTCCCTATGCGTGTGCTTCACATAAGATTTTTTGGTGCCCTGTGTTTATAATTGGATACTTTTCAGTAGTGGTACTTTGGGCAGCTGGTCATGTATGGTATGCAGCTTGCACTCATGCTAGCCTTTAACCATCCTGTGCTGCCTGCCAGCCCTCAGTTTCTTCTCTACTGTATAAAGTTGGAACTTCAGCAGCTCCATGATTTCCTCAATCTCCAAACATTATCTCAGTTCTAACCCCAGTTTTATTCCTTTATCTACCCATTTACTTGATTTGTTTAATACTTTTACCCATTCCTTTATAAAAAACAAAACAAAACAAAACAAAAAACCTTTTCTTTTACCCCTGAGCACTTCTTGGCACCCACACTAAACAACATGCTTTGCTCTCTGGGTTTTAAGTGATACACATCGTACAGGACATTCTAGTTTCAGACAGCCATTCAATATGTATTCACCGTCTGAGTGAGCCACTTTGTCCTGCAGATATATGCCTAGTGTAAAAATTATCAGCGAGGTCATTGAAAACAAGAATCCTAGAGTTAAAAGCTGGTCCTGTTGGAAAAATCGCTTAGCTTCAAACTCAGAGTCCAGGCCCCATCAAGGCAAACATTTCCAACAGCAGTCGTGGACTAAGGACCTCCAGAATTTAAGCAGCTTACTAATAAGTTCTGAGCCTCACCTCAAAGAGAACAGGGTAAGAAATAGCATTCTCATGGCAAAAATGCAGCCTCAATATTGACAGCAACTAAACACCTCAGACCTTGAGGCAGCGGGACTATCAGGAATGCAGATGACTCAAGGGGCAAAGGCTAAAGATAAGCCTAACCCTATCTCTGGTGCACAGGCAAAGAAGCAGCTTACAAACTTGCCACCATTGGCACCGAAGAAATCAGTACTGACTCCTATAAAGTCTGCCAAAGGCCAAACAAATGAAAGCACTGCTGGCACCATCAGTACCAATGGCAGTGTGATCCCCAGTACTGATGTTCATGGTGCCAGCACTGCTGACCGTGCATGCAAACCAGTCTTTGTCCTCAATACCAATACCACACTGATACTGGCACCAACTATGGTGTAACCAACCAGGCTCGGGTTCCCCAGAAACGAGGCTGCACCCAGAAGGCAAGTGCTATATTTGGTTTATTGAAAGCGTGTGACACCCGCGATGGGAGCCCTGGAGACGCCACAGTCACCAGTGGGGGAAAACCGGACGCATTGGAGCTTTGCTTGGGGAGAGGCTCTGTAACAGGCCTCCTAACTCTAGCTGATAAACTTTAACTCATTAACATAAGATTGCCTAAAATTGCCTATGCATTTCTTATCACTATCTTTTGTGGCCTACTGCCAGCGTAGCCTTGAAGTGTTGGCAAGCGTGCTTTGTTTTGCAGATGTTGTCATAGGATTCCTCTGAGGGTTCACAGAGGGGTCGGACTGCTCTTATGAGACCATTACAAAATCTTCTCGCACCCTACACTCCTCCCCGCGACCCCTTTGTGAATTCCGAGGCTAGTAGGAATTAAGTGAGGTGGTTGAGGCCCCTATGGCAAAACTTCTGGCCATACAGCGTGCACCTGTAGAACAGACGTGACAACAGACATGAGACCGATATACCCGGCGCAGAGGCATAAGAGCCCAAGGAATAGGATTTGCACCAAGTGGGCTGCCCAGCCCCGCAGCGAGCCTAACCAGGACCAAAGCCAGCTACTGCCCTGGCTTTGATGGATGCACTAAGCCAGGGCTTTCAAACAATTTAAATTGGTTTTTATTGTGTTACTGACGTTGGTGATACTGGAACAACACATACCTTTAAACTTAGAGCACTTGTGTTTCAGGAGAAGGGTGTGTGGAGCAGTAAGTGTGGGGGCTCCCAAGTGCATGCACTGCTGTAAGTGGTGTTTTCACTTGAAGTGGGTAGCTGCTTGGGCCACTCCTGTATGTGCACACTCAGAGGTATCCGTGACCTACCCCATCAAGGGGATTGGGGTCCGTACAGTAACAGGGGCAACGCCCATGACCTGCTCAGTGTTCTGCAAAGCCTACACCACTGCTAGGATTTGCTTTTCCGGGGGGTGTACCCGCTTTTGGCTTCGCGGA
This sequence comes from Carettochelys insculpta, assembly GCF_033958435.1. Classification (NCBI taxonomy): domain Eukaryota; kingdom Metazoa; phylum Chordata; order Testudines; family Carettochelyidae; genus Carettochelys; species Carettochelys insculpta. Next base: position 121,600,411 of record NC_134140.1, read on the forward strand.
GGGTTTGTGACCAGAAGCCGACAGGTTTTTTTCGCTGGGTTTTTACCTGCTGCAACAGACCCCAGGATGCCATGTCGCCAACGGTTGTTACCTTCAGTTTAAATGGTTGGCCCTGCAGCGGTGCAGTGAGGCGGGCGTGTGCCACCACCGCCTCTTTGCAGAGATTGAAAGCTCATTGGTGCTTCTTTGTCCAGTTCCACTGGGTGGCTTTGCGCACAAGCTCCTGTAAAGGATGCACAAGAAAAGCAAGGTGCGGAATAAAAGCACGCCAGAAACCAAGAAGGCCCAGAAAGGTTTGCAACTGCTGTTTAAACGAGGGTGTGGGAAACGCTTGGATGGTATGCCGCACTTTTGGCGGAATGCATTTGTCTGTACCCATCCACAGTACGCCCAAGTAGACCACACTAGTGGCTGGCCCCTGCACTTTCTTGGGGTTAATAGCCCACCCCCGTTCCTGCAAACATGTTACAACAGTGTTTAGGGCAGCTTGAACAGTTGGTTTATTTGGTCCCGAGATCATAACGTTGTTGATGAAGTGGTAGCAGGCTGTCTGGTCAGGGAGGTTCAGGCGCTCCAGATTGGCCTGCACTAGCTGATGGCAGATCGTCGGGGAGTGCCTAAAGCCCTGCGGTAACACGGTAAACGTGTACTGCTTTGTTAGCCACGTGAAGGCAAACTGCTCTTGACTTTTGGGATGAATGTTAATAGAGAAAAACGCATTGGCCAGGTTTATGACTGCATGCCACGGCAAGGCCGCCACGGTGATGCACTCCAGGATGGTAACCATGTCCAGAACTACGGCCGTAAGCTCCGGGGTTACCTTATTGAGTTCCCAATAGTCCACTGTTATGCGCCATGATCCATCCGGCTTTTTTACTGGCCAGATGGGGCTGTTGAAGGCGCTTAGCGTGGGGTGAACAATCTCCACCTGTAGCAATGCAGCAATAGTGTTACTGATTTTGTGCTCTTCACCAGGAATGCGGTACTGCTTGACTGACACCGGGGTCTGGGGGACCGGCAGGTACACAGGGTCCCATTTGGGATGTCCCTGCAGTAGGGGCTCCACAGTTATGATTGCCCGAATGTAGTGGGGGTGCCCAAAGGCAAACAGCCCATACTGCATATCCACACACCGGCCACGCAAAACGTTCATTTCAATGATGTATTCACCCAAAGGTGCAGCCAGCACAGTTGCCCGAAAGAGAGGGGCTTTCCCCAGCGTTAGGGTGACCTTCACCGAATAAGCGGTGGTCTCCGCTTCTCTGAGGCCCTGCATGACCACCACATGACCCGCAGTCTGGGTAGAATGCAGAATGGTCACCTCAGCTCCAGTGTTTAACAGAGCTAACACATGCTGCTCCCCTCCCCAGGGCCACTTGATGGTTAAAGGGACGAATGGGCGCAGGTCCCTTGCTACCTGTTGCACAGCCACAGCCTGTACTGCAGGGGACCTGCCTCCCCGTTACTTCCTAGGGGGAAGGGTCCTGTTGACGGGGATGCTGGGCTGTGTCCTCTCCCCAGATTCTGTACCTTTCTGTGGTGCCTGGGTTTCGCCCGCCTCCTTGGAGGCACCCACATCCTTACTCCACTGGGAAGGCAGCAGTTGTGACCAACGTTTGTACAAGTCTGGTGTTGGCAAACCATTGATCTTCTTACGGGGGACTTCTGCCTTTAGCAAGTCTGTTCACATGGTTCTCCGGGTCACCCTAGCGTGCCCTTTCCCTTGTTTAGGGGCTCCTGCCCGACCACCTTTTCCTTTTGTGGCGCGAACCGCTTTCGCGCCTATGACAGTTTCTAACTGCATCAACGTTTCAACCAAGTTACCTACACTCCTGCCCGCTGCCATGACCACGGCCATAAGGGAGGCCTTTAGCTCGAGGGGGCAAGGCGTAACAGAGCAGGCTTGATGGATTTTTGGACCCCTACATCGTCCGGTCCTATGTTGATGAAAGCCACAGCCCACGCCATGCCCAGCTGCCGCAGCGCACTTACCCCTTCTGGGATTGTACGCCAGGGCTTCACCAGTGCTTCTAGTTCCCCCGGAGAGGGGTAGACCTGATCCACCGCTGTAGTTAACCAGCAGTACAGGGACGGCGCTTCCACGGCATTTCCCTGTGCATCAGTAATACCTTGCATGGTTTGCAGCACCTGTTTGACCTGTGAATCCTGGGCAAACACGCCCATTTGGTGGGGTTCCACAAGCAGCAGCAACACAGAGTTGCCCACGTTGTCCCACACATGCACTAGCCAGCCCAAAAGGCCTTCCCCTGGTTCCTGCTTAAAACTCTTCACCATCTCCTGCAACTCACTTGTCTTAAATGTCCTCCAGACCTCATTGCAGCGACTTCCTTATGCCCTCAGCTCCCAAATGGGGCACACCTGTCTCGGGTCGGTTTGCACAGCCTCCCCATTCACCACCACCTCCTCCTCAGACGAGGAAGAGCTCCAAATGTTACCATCCCAGGTCTCAGGGTCCCAAGTGTCTAGCGCAAGGACTGCACGCACTTGGGCCATTGACACTCGTTCTTTCCCTAGTTTTACGCGCCACCGATGCGCCACTCTCGCCGCCAACACCTCACACCAATGGGTTAACTCTTGCGTCCTTTTGGACTGCGAGGTAACCACCTCTTGCGCTATCACCCGCGCATCCACCAAATCACAACATTCCTGCTCCTTCCCTGCCAGCGCCTTCTGCAAGCGGAGAAGTTCATCATCCAGGGCCCGGAGGGCAGTTAGCAAAAACCACGCTACCTCTCCCACCGCCCTTTTTTCCGCCCCTGGCTGGCGGCTCAGCCGCAGCCGACGCAACGCCCCTTCTACCTGTACTGGCATCATGCCTGCCGCCTCCTGCAACTCCGGCTAGTCTGCCGGGGCTGCCCAACAGGCCACCATCCGCGCTACCGGCCCCCATCGCTCCGTCAAGGGCCATCCTGGTATGCGCTGCAGGGCCAGTGCTGGCTTCCCTGCCTCCCCGCTTTCGACCAAAAAGGCATCACACCTGGAGAACCCTGCTCGCTGTGCCAATTGTAGCCAACCAGGCTTGGGTTCCGCAGAAACGAGGCTGCACCCAGAAGGCAAGTGCTATAATTGGTTTATTGAAAGCACATGACACCCGCGACGGGAGCCCCGGAGATGCCGCAGTCACCTGTGGGGGAAGACCTGATGCGCCAGAGCTTTGCTCGGGGAGAGGCTCTGTAACAGGCCTCCTAACACTAGCTAATAAAGCTTAACTCATTAACATAAAATTGCCTAAAATTGCCTATGGATTTCTTATCACTATCTTTTGTGGCCTACTGCCAGCGTAGCTTTAAAGTGTTGGCAAGCATGCTTTGTTTTGCGGGTGTTGTCATAGGATTCCTCTAAGGGTTCACAGAGGGGTCGAACTGCTCTTATGAGACCATTACAAAATCTTCTCGCACCCTACATATGGTAACCACACCAGTAAGCTTGGCACCATCCTTTTCCTCCAATGGAGAAGAGTTGGAAGCAGCACCACACACATGCAGACACTCTTCTCCCAAATAACCTTATCAGACCCCATCAGTACCACCTCAGCAATGGCAATCTTATCCCTGGATGATCCCAGGTACTGAAGCTACCCACCTGGCCATATTGGGACTCCTGAGCACAGTACAGATCACCCCAAGCTACTCCCAAACCAATACCATCTTCAACTGCCCAGCTGCCTTCTCCCTCACCTCTACCCCAGATGGAACAACCAGAGTACTTGCAGGAACCTGATGAAGAGCTCAAACAAAAGAGCTTACTGTCAATGCTCATTTCTTCTTCTTCCCTGATGAACCCATAACACTCCCACACCAACTACAGGGGATGCTTTCAAATCCTTTCCAGAGCTCTTTAAAAGGATAGTAGATACACTCAGTATTTCTCTAGCCAAACTATCAGAGGCACAACGTAACCTCACAGGCATTCTCCACACCTCCCCATCAAACAAACTGGCCCTCCCCATTATGGATCCTGCCAGAGTGATATGGCAAACCCCTGCCATGATACTACTGGCCTCCTACAGGGCAGACAAAAATACTATGTCACAGCAAAAGGGGCAGAATTTCTATTCCCCCACCAAGCCTCTAACTCGCTTGTGGTAGAAGCAGTGCATCACAGAGGCAAGCAAACACTATTCAAGTCAACACCACACAACAAGGACCAGAAATGTTCAGATATCCTAGGCAGAAAGTCCTACTTCTCTTCACCACTCCAGTTTTGTATAGCAAACTACTGAGCGCTTCTTGCAAAATACACTTACATGTTCAGTTCTGTGAAAACCTTTTAACTCCCTGATGAATACAGAAACCCATAAAAGGACAATCTGTCAGAGGGCTCCCTGACAGCAAAAACAGTGCTACAGGCTTCATTGGATGCAGCAGACACAGCAGCTCTCTCCCTGGCAACAGCAGTGGTGATGCAATGAACTTCCTGGGCCCATCTCTCAGGGTTTCCTAAAGATGTACAAAACACAATTGGTGAACTTCCCTTTGAGGGACAAAAGCTTTCTGCAGAGCCCAGAGATGCATCCCTACACTCATCAAAAGATTCCTGTGCCACCCTCAAAACCCTGAGCACATATGTCCCCCTCACCCGAAAGAAAGGGGCATTTTTACACCCAGCATTTCCACCTCACATCCTATCGACAGGCACAAAGGACAATATGACCAATATGACAAATGTAGAAGGCAAAGGCAACCTAGAAAATGACAGACCCAAGAGTACACATCCTATTCTCAGCCTTCCGCATTATGTCAGTCATTTTGAACCATTGGTCAAGGGTTCAACATGTCTCCCACAAATCCAGCATGATAGAGCACTTCAATGTTTTCTGTCACAGTTTGTTACCTTTTTATACCATCTGGTGCAACACTACATTGGACAGATGGTCTTGGAAATAATCAGTACAGCTTACTCCATCACTTTTATCTCCGCCACCCCACCACTAGCCCACCATCTCCATTCCTGTTCAGAGACCTTTTACACAGGACTCTACTGCAAGATGAAATTGTGCACCTACTGCACCTTGGATCAGCAAAAGAGGTACTGCCTCAATACAGGGGAAGACGTCTGAACTCCCGATATTTTACCATGACAAAGAAGAGTGGGCGTTGGAAGCCTATTCTGGACCTATGCCAGCTGAACAAATTTTTGTGCCACAAATACTTCAAAATGGGAACAATGAGAACCACAGTTCTGCTGCTCCAAAAGGGAGATTGGCTGTCATCCTGGGACCTTCAGAATGCTTATTTTCATTACCCCATACACCAGCACACAAGGGATTTCTCTGTTTCATCATAGGAGACCAACGTTTCCAAAGCTGAGTCCTCTCCTTTGGACTAACCACAGCACCGAGAGTTTTTACAGAGGTCTTTGTGGTGACAGCAGCCCACCTCCTCAAGCTGGGCATCAAAATACTTGCCCATCTAGACAACTAATAGTGGCATCTTACGGTATGATTGATGACCAAGATTGGGTTCCAAATAAATTACCAAAAATCCCACCTCCTGCCCACTCAAAAACTGGACTTCACAGGGCCTCATCTGCACATGGTAAAAGCCAAAGCAAAGCTCCCCCTGCCACGACTCCATTCACTGATCAACATAATCACTAATATCATACAAAGCTGTTAAGTTAAGGCCAGACAATGCCTTCAACTTTTGGGACACATGTCCGCCACCACATTTGTGGTCAAACACGTAAGACTTCACATGCGATACCTAGAAGGATGGCTTCTTACAAATCCCACAAGCACTCCCTTTACAGATGACTAAGCATGCCTCTCAGGATCAAATGTTCCCTAAAATCGTAGTTACATCTGTCCAATATGTGAACAGGAATCCCATTCAACTGGGAAACCCATCAACAAAAATAACCACAGACACATTACTGGAGTGGTGGGGACCCCACATGTCACGACACCAAATACAGGGTCATTGGACAGTGTAATAATCCTGCCCACAAATAAATGTGCTTGAATTACTAGCAGTGAGAAGAACATGTGAACACTCCTTAAAACTAATACGTTTTAAAACAATCAAGATCTTCACAGACAACATGGTGTGCAGGCACACTATAAACTACTAAGGCAGAGCATGCTCCTATCCATTATGTATGGAAGCAATACGACTATGGAACTGGTGCATAGCCCATAATATAAAAATCTCAACAGTATACGTTCTAGGAAAACAGAATAGCATAGCTGATACTCTCAGCAGACATTTCCATCAAAACCTCAAGTGGTAATTGGACTCACAATTTATACTATATTCCAACAATGAGTATTCCTGACTTTAGATGTTTGCAACAGTACACATCATCAAATGCCCAACACACTGCTCATGTACCTGACTTAGAAAACACTTATTGGGAGACACTTCTCCATTAAAAGGGACACTGCCTTCCTTTATGCCTTTGCCCCTTCCCTCCCATTCCTCTCTTAGAAAGAGTACTTCACAAGGGCTACATCTACACTAGCACACTATGTCCAAGTAGCCTATTTCAAAGTAAGGACTTCGAAATAGGCTACTTCGATGCATACTGTCTGCGCGTCCTCCAGGGCTGGTGCCGTCAATGGTCAACGTCGAAGTACTGATGGGGGACATCAGAAGGAGCCGCCCTGGAAGGAAACGCGGAGTGTCCACACACACAAGTGCTCCCTGTTGAAATACGGGGCCAGGAAAGCCCGCAGACTGGGTCACAGGCTGGACTAGCCCTTCCGGGTCAACAGCAAGCCGCTCCTTTAAAGGGCCCCTCCCAGACACACCCGGCCTGCACAGCATGAAGTCTGCAGGGTACCCTCCATGCTCTCGCAGACCAAGTCACAGCAGATATGGACCCCCAGCAGCAGGAAGAGGAGGCCCTCCAGGTAGTCATCCAGGGGGCAAGCGCCCTGCTAGGTGCTGCCCAGGAGGCCACCCAGTGGTTTCTGCCAGAGGAGCCCTCCCCGGGGGCAGATGGGGACACCCCTGACCACCGGGATCCTCTCTTCCTCCCCTGCTGGCTGCTCCCCTGCCTGTGGAGCTACCCCAGCAGCTCTGCGTGGTGGGAGCAGCTGGTTATGCGGGAGTGGCACGACAACATGTGGCTGCGGAACTTCTGCATGCGCCGGCAGACCTTCCTGGAACTCTGCCAGTGGCTCACCCCCGCACTGAGGCATCGGGACACCCGGATATGGCACGCCGTCCCCGTCGAGAGGAGGGTCGCAATAGCTGTCTGGAAGCTGGCCGCTCCAGACAGCTACCGCTCCGTGGGACACCAGTTTGGACTGGGAAAGGCCACGGTCGGGGCCGGCGTCATGGAAGTAAGGAGGCCTGGGCATGCACCCACTGGGGGGGGCCATGTGTGGGGCTGGGGAGGGAGGGGTGCCAGGGAGTGAGGGGCTGGGTGGGGGGGTCTGGGGGGAGGGCCCTGGGGCACCCTGCACACCCTCATGGGCGCCTGTGTTCCCTCCCCACAGGTGGTCCGTGCGCTCAATGCTATGCTGCTGCAGAGGGTCATCTGACTCAGGGACCTGGACACAGCTGTTGCCTGATTCACCTCCATGGGGTTCCCGAACTGCTTCAGGACCCTGGACGGGACCCACATCCCCATCTGCGCCCCGGACCACAGCGGAGGAAGATATGTAAACTGCAGGGGTACCACTCCATGGTCCTGCAGGCCATGGTGGACAGTCGGGGCTGCTTCCAGGACGTGTACATGGGCTGGCCCGGCTGCACACATGATGCCCGATCCCTCTGGGGGGACACCACCGTGCCCCTCTGCCTCATGGCGGACGTGGCCTACCCCCTCCAGCCCTGGCTCATGAGCCCATACACTGGCCACCTCAATGCCAGCCAGGAGCGGTTCAACGCCCGCCTGAACCATGCCCACCAGGTAGTGGAGAGGACCTTCGGCCGTCTAAAGGGCCGCTGGCAGTGCCTCCTTGCCTGCCTGGATGTCAGCCTCCAGAACATCCCCCAGGTTGTGGGCGCGTGCTGCACGCTCCACAACATTGTTGAGAGCAAGGGGGAGCCTTTTGTTCAGGGGTGAGCGGTCGACGCTGGCACGAGCTTCCCCCAGCCGGCCGCCACAACCAGCCACCAGGCTCACCGTGAGGGGGTACGGGTCCGCAAGGCCCTGCGGGCCCACTTCAATCAGGAAGACCCCTGAGCACCTCCCTGGCCTTTCCTGGAGGACCCCCCCTCAGACACAGCCCGCACACCGCCCCCACAACAAGCATATGCTTCCAGTTCTTTGGAAAATAAAACCTTTTTTTTTTGAAAACTGCTAACTTTGTTTTGTGCACAACAGAAACTGCAACCAATATACATGGGGGACAACTATATACATGGGAGAAAACTATATACAAGGGGGCCCGGTGGACGGCTTGGCCGTTGGCCCATCAGTCCGGGGTGGGGGTAGAGGGGCGCGACTGCCCCCCCCCCCCGGTGTCCGCAGTGCCTGGTGTGGCCAGCTGGGGGCTGGGAGGACTGGCAAGTATGGTTGGGATGCCTCCACTGGCTGGTCTTCAGCCCCAGTGGGCTCTGGTCCTGGGGAGCTTGCAAGTGGCATGGTCTCAGAGCTCAGCGTCCGACCAGGAGGGGCCTTGCCTCTTTTTGGTCCCCCGCTTGGCTGCTGCAGGTGCCTGGGTCTTCTCAGGAGGGGAGCCCTGGGAGCGCTCGGGGGGCTGGCTCGATGCCATGGCTGGTGGCAGTGCAGATCGGGGCCTCTGGAAAGCGTGCAGGGCTAGCACGTCTGTGTGCTGGTGCCTGCACGCTCTCAGCTTCCTGCCACAGGAAATCCGGGTCCGTGGTGCTTTAAAGGCTCCTGTGCGCAGGGACCATAAAGCCCCACAGGGGCTGAACAGCATGTCTCAACCCCTCAGCTGATGGCTGCCATGGAGGATCCCGCTATTTCGAAGTAGCGGGACGCAGATCATCTGCACACACCCTACCTCAACGTTCAATGTCGAAGTAGGGCGCTATTCCCATCTTCGGATGGGAATACCGATTTTGATGTCTCGCTGCCTAAAGTCAATTTCAATGTCGAAATAGCACACGGCGCGTGTAGACGCGACGGGTGCTATTTCGACGTTGTGCCGGCTACTTTGAAGTCGCCGGCTACTGTAGACGCACCCAAGCTGTGGCAGGACAATGCAGGAGTCCTACTCATACCTCTCACATGGTCCAGACAAACTTGGAACCCATCCCTCATTCAGGTGTTGGTAGCCCCTCCTCTGCATCTACCAAAAATTCCATACCTGGTTATGCAGGACAGCAGCATACATCATTCACAGCTCTCAGTTTTCCTACTCACAGCTTAGCTCCTCTGAGTCTAATAGGTCTCAAGTTACAATGTTCACCAGAGGTGCAGTCCATCCTGCTCAGTAGCAGAAAACCAAGCACCGGGTAAGTCTATAATAAAAATGGAAACATTTGCATACATGCTGTACAGACCATTTACTATTCCCTCAATCTGTCCCTCTACCCAGACTTCTGGATGATGTACTGCCTCAGACTACAAGGTTTTGCCAACAGTATGCTTGGCAGCTATCTCCATGAGCACCACAAGTTCAAGGGCTACTTGCATACCCAATTATTTAAAAGATTAAACAACATGTAAAACCCACCTCTCTCAATGTGGGACCTCAGCATGGTACTGTGCATGTTTATAAGAAACCATTTGAACCTTTGCCATCTCTTGTACCTCTCACTGAAGGTGTCTTTTCTTACTGCAATTACTATGGCAAGATGGATAGAAGAACAGGCCAGCTCTCATGGCAGACCCAATCTATGTAATAGTCCAAAAAGACAGAGTTATACTGAGACCTCCACCTGAAATTCTCCCGTAAAATGATTTCACTGTTTCATCTGAACCAACCTATTTACTTACTGGTATTCTTCCTAAAGCTGCACGTGGACAAATCTATATACTTGATGTGTCACAAAGACTTGCTTTTACCTAGAGAGAGCAAAGACATTTAGAAAATCTGGGACTGGTGAGGAGCCACAAACCAGGTGGCAGCCTGGCTCCCGGCTCCCCTCCTTGCGGGAGCAGGTAAACTGACCAGTGCCACTGTGCTGGTCAGTTTCCCAGCTCCTGAGACTGGTGGGGAGCTGCAAACCAGGTGGCTCACGTTTCAACTCATGTTAATCCAAGTATCCCATATGTCAAAATTGTGTAAATAGGGGTTTTACTGTATTTCAGTGTATTGTATGTATAGCAGTATAAATGTCATTCTGTGACATTTTAGTTTGTATTCACTGTGGATTTTCTATTACCTGTTGTAAAAATAAGCAAATATCTAGATACATGATGTATTCTTCCACGACCTCTACATACCCCCAGATGGACATGTACCCCTGACTGAGAACCACTGTTCCAGTGCACGTGTGAGAAAGTCTCTGCCTACAGTGCAAAGTTGATGGGCTACCAACCTCAGTGTCAAAGTTCCTGAGCTTCAATTTATAGCCCAAGATCAGCCAGCTAGCTCAGGGGTAAAATGCTCCTAACTCATGTAAGAAGTTTTTGTCTGTGGACAGGAGTTACAGCTGAAGAAGAGACCAAATTAATTCTACTAAACAGCTAAAAGCTAAAACAGGCTTCTTTCCATTTAATCTCAAGTGAAACTCAAGAGCTGGTTCAAGAAGTAACTATAACCAAATCTTTACTAAGGAATAATGACCATTAACTAACTTAAATCAAACATTTGCGAGAGAGGAATCAAACCAAATACTAGCACTGTAGCACTACACTTGAGCAACGAGAATTTTTTAAAAGATGAAAATAGTCAGGCTCCAAGTCAAAATTATGGGACAGAAAACTGTAGAATCAGCCTAAAGCCTGGTTACACAGTTTGTAATTCACAGAAAAAAGCAGTATGGTCAAATGACAAAGTTCAAGTTCAGGCTAAATAAGGTACAAATCAAAACATTAAAAGTGAAACTAGTAAAGAGAAGTGTGAAAATGTAAGATGTAAATAAGGAAGACTAAGCAGGGCTGTGAAGAGCAAAACAAAGAATGATCTATGTAAATATATCTCAGAATATAAGGAATATAAACACTGCAGAGAAGTTAAATGATTCTTTGCATCTGTCTTCCTCACAAAAAATGGAATAGTGTGTTCGGTCCAGGTCATCCAGTCTCAAAAAGGGTATAGCAGAAATGGAATGAAATCAGAGATAGTGATAATGATATAAGGCACAGTTGCATGTGAAAAATCATAGACTCATAGATCTGGAAAGGACCTTGAGAGGTCATCAAATCCAGTTTCCTGCACTCATGGCAGAACCAAGCAACATCTAGACCATCCTTGACTGGTGTTTTTCTTGGAGAGATTGGGATTGTTTAGATTAGAGGTGAGATTAATAATATAACACTTAAAATATACAAAATAATAAACAATAGGAAAAGCTAAATCAGTACTCCCATATAACCTGTACTATAAAGTAACAGGAGCTCTTTACTGAAATGTAAGTTGGTCATAATAAATGATGACTGGGGATTTATGTGCCTAGAACACATTTAAAGTTAAGAACTGTTGGGTGTATACATTCCTTAAACACCTTTAAAAATCCCAGTCTATATGGCTCCATTGATTTATTACTGGAATATAATTTTAATGCATATATTTTCCTGTGTTCTAGACATGAATATATCAGTGGTTACTACAGAGTGTCTGCATATTTTTTCTCTAAGATAATGGCTGATCTAATACCCATGAGGACTTTACCAGGCATCATCTTCACCTGTATAAATTATTTCTTAATAGGCAAGTACCTTAGAAAAGAAAGTTGTATCAAAATGAATGCTTTTCTTTGGCAAATAATACAAGTATCCATGAGCGATCTGTTTGCACTCCTTCCTTGTAGGGCTATCGTTCTTGTCCCATTTTTTTAATCTTTTCCCTCCCTTTAGCATAAACTTATAGAAAACCTTAATGGGGTGGGGAAGTGGAGAAGTGGGTATATAGAATGTTGTTAAATTATTTACTTTTAATACAAATGTGAAGCTGTCTTTGATAATAGGGTACATTTACACTGATTTATGCATTTCTCCCGAATTCTGTGTGGCCCTTTTATAATTTTTCTAATTCATTAGTTATGGAGTATTAATGAACTTATCTTTTCTGCAAGTTAACTATGTTAATAAAGTTATGGGACCACATTTGCTGCCTAGGTAAATTGGCATAGCTCCACTGACATTAAGAGTATGTCAACACTACAAGATTGTGTCGAATTTATGAAGGTCGATTTTTAGCATCTAATTTTGTAAAGTTGAAAGTGCATGTCTAATAACAACATTGAATCATTAGGACTGCTCACCATGAGAGAAAGTAAAATAAAAATAAAAATCTTGCTCTAAATTAGGCAGGCATAAATCAGAAGAGTACCAGATAACAGAAATGGGCAGAGAAAGGAAGGAAGAAATTAAGCCACATACAAATGAAAATGTTATACAGTGATTTATAGACTCTGATGTTTTAAAGTAGAGACCCAGGTGAGGAGTAGATAGCATGAGAGTAAAAATCAAGAGTGGAAAACAGGATAAAGGAAGTGGTTTTTGAGGAGTCATTTAAAAGAGTAAGGTTGCGTAGGGTGCAGGAAGATATGACCCTACTGCTCCTAACATGCAGCAGGATTGCTTCTTTATATGACCTTTAAATTGACTCCACCACCTGTACAATGTGTACAGGTTTCCACTCTTAATTCCTATTATAATCAAGTATATTTATTTTGTTTAAAGTATTGTTCATGCACTGGGACAGAACACTTTATGGTTGATGATAGTCCTCATCTGCAACTAAAAGCAAACTATGTACTATGGTACTAAAAGAAGGTACGTGCATAGTAGACACTAAAACCCTGACTTTTTCTCCCCCCTCTCCCCCCCACAACCATTTCTTAGGTTTCAAGCCAGCAGCTGGGGCCTTCTTTATCATGATGATTACTCTTGTACTAGTCGCCTATACAGCCAGTTCAATGGCTCTGGCTATAGCAACAGGACAAGATGTTGTGGCTGTCGCTAATCTCCTCATAAATATTTGCTTTGTTTTTATGATTGTGAGTGATTTTTTTCTCTAAATTTTTTGTTTTATGATGTAAATGACAATGAAATGCCATGTATTAACTAATGTTAAAAAACTATGCGTGCTTTGAAGTACATCAGCAGAGAACTTTGGAATTTTAAGAATACTGTATAACCTTCAGCTTGATGGTACCAGATCACATTATACCTACAGTTCCTATATAGTGAGAAAGCTCAGGTAAGCAGATGTAAAAAAAAAAAAAAAAAAATGGCCAAGAGAAATGACTCCCCACTGCTTTGCAAGTGAATAGATACATTTGGTTTCTGGCTCTTTGGGCTTTAATACCTCTGCATAATTACATGACTTAAAGGACTGTTTTGCATAACCAAGGCCAGTATAGGTGTAACTGATATTAGTGTTAGAGAAGGAGGAAAGCTTTTGGAAGATACTATGGAATACAGAGGGGCTATTCGAAGTCCCTGAACTCAGTGATTGTTTTTTCTCTCCTTCTGATATGCATTATTTTTACATATACAGAGAAAAATCTACTGGCTTGCTCTTTCATGGCAGGTTTCAGAGCTTTTCTTTTTCTGAGGGCATGGTGATTTTGGCCAGCTTTGGGCTTGTCTACACTACCACCCTCCTTCGAAGGAAGGATGGTAAGTAGGGTGTTGGGAGTTTACTAATGAAGTGCTGTGCTGCATACGCAGCACTTCATTAAGCAAATTCCGCCCCCTGGCAACTTCGAAGTTTTAAAACTTTGAAGTCCCTTTACTTCTTTACTGCTCAGGCACTTCAAAGTACTGGCTGGTGAGCCGAGGCTAGACGCGAGCCGGTACTTCCAAGTTTAAAACTTTGAAGTTGCCGTGGGGACAGAATTTGCTTAATGAAGTGCTCCATATGCAGCGCAGCACTTCATTAATAAACTCCCAACACCCTACTTACCATCCTTCCTTCGAAGGAAGGTGGTAGTTTAGACACAGCCTTTGTATTTTTTATCCATTGTCAGTCTTAACAAAGATTTAAGGCCTTTTATTTCTATGTCATGTCAGAGGATTGTTGCTGAGGAACTGCCTTATTTGCTGTCTTGAGTTCTTTCTGTTTTAGGATGCCAAATGTTAGAAAAGGGAATCTCCAACTCACTCGAGCTTACTTGCTGCTGGGGACCAGATAAAGACTCATGTTCCTTAGGATTCATGCTCCAGGAGGAAGCTTAAGACCTATGTTTCTGCATGAAAATCCTTTGTTTCCTGACAAAAATCTAGTAATGTCCCAGCAGGCTCCTATTGCTCCAAACAGAGAGAAAATATCCTTTAAACATTCTTAGTAAATGTTTGTTTCAAACCAAACTCCACCTCATTTCTTCCCTGGCTCCAAATTTAGGATTCTATACTCGTCATGCATATGCAGATTTAAAATTAATGGTATTTACTTCTGTACACTGAATAAAGCTTGGTCTGCACTAGAAAATACAGTTGTTGCATGGGACATGTGAAAAATCCATACCCCTGAGCCATCTAATGAAGCTGATGTAATTCCTTTGTAGGCAACACCAACAGTAGAATTCTTCTGTTGACTTCGCTAGTGCCCTAAGCAAGTAAAGACAAGCCCTAAGCATGTCAAAATCTAAAGGCACTAAGGACTTTGCAAAATTCCCATGACATAGTTTTGATAGCTTCTTTACTGTTTGTAGATTTTCTCTGGCTTGCTGGTAAATCTCACAACCATCGAATCTTGGCTTTTCTGGCTGAACTATTTCAGCATTCCTCGATATGGCCTGACAGTGAGTACTACATTTTCTGTGCATTGTACTAGAAACACTGTTTAAAAGAGATCATCATTATCTTCCAAGAAATGTTGAACATAATTCCAGGTATAATTGGTAAATACAACTTACGCAAATATCTTCTCCCTTTCATTTTACATTCTCACAATAGTGCAATAGGTCTCAGTGTCACATATGTATTGTAATACAAATTAGAATAGCACAAGAAAATACAGTCAGTAGATAAACAAAATCATGAATTAGCAGTAGAGACAGAAGATTACTTGAGACATCCTATTAGATCCTTTGTGAGTTGCAGAACTGCTCTCTACAATACATAATTTCTACTTTTGTAATTGAACTAACTCACTTGCATTTCTTATGTCTTAGCCATTGCTTATTTCACGTGAAACTGGATATTCTTCTTCAAGGCATGTCCCTGTGGGTGTTCCACCTTGGGAGTTTCAGTGCGGCTGTGCCTGTAGTCAGAGAATTATGAAAAGCAGTGCCCTTGGGCTGTGCATGCAGGACAGCCAGTATACGCTGTTCAGAGTGGCTACTACGCATGCGCAGCCAACCAGCCCTTCAGTTCCTTCTCTGTTGACTTCAGTCAACTTGCAATTGCCCTTTACAGTTACCAGTATTTAGTAAATTAGTTAAGAATAGTTGTTAAATGTTGTTAGTTGCTAGAGTTAGTTATTAGACTGTTAGTATGTTAACCCCCAAAAAAAGGTTTTCCTGGTTTAGAGTCAGTAGTTAGTTAACAGGAATCTGTTTCCTAGACCTGCCTGACTCTTCAGGCTTTAAAAAGTGTCTGAGGCTTAGAATGTCAGTGCCTGTCTCTGATGGACGCTCTCAGTGTATACATTGCCTTCGTGGGTGACCAGTAAGTGCCCTCACTGTAGAAAGGTTATCGCCATGACCAGGAAAATTAGAGAGCTTCAACTTAAGCTCTTCTTAATACCGAAATCTAAGAAGCCAGTGTCTGACCCAGAGCACACCTTACTACTCTGGCAAACCTCCCCTTTCCTGAGTTCTGAAAGAGCAGCTCCCTCAGGATTCAGCTCATTGGACTCTGCCTCAGCACAGTCCCCTCAGAAGCACTCCCATTCATCACCTGAGTTGATTCCCCAGAAAAGAAGTGCTTCCATAAAAAACCAAAACAAAACAAAAGCCCCACACCAGTGATGACTAATGTACTGGACCATGAGACATGGGGTACCTCTGAGAAATGGGGTACCAGTGTGGCCCAAGGAGCAAAGGACCAGATACAGGCGAGCTCTAAAGCACTAATACTAAAGAAGCCAAAATCGTCTCAATTGCACTGACCAAATCATCATCATCATCAGCACCAACCAAGCCATGTGTGGCTTTGGTACCAGGTGCCTCTATGCTGCCACCTATTGCACTGTCAGTGCACAATAAACAGTTACAGACACTGCAGAGCAAGCAGCAAGCACCACTGGTGCACAGCAAGCAGTTGGCACCACTGATGCAACCTTTGCCAGAGCCTTTCTCATCAATATCAGCACAGAGCATTCCAGGTCCACAGCTGTTTACCACCGCAGCAGAACACCTGGTAAACTCGGTGCCTGGAACACCTCTTTTCAGTACCAGTGGCATCCCAAATACATTCTGCTTCAGTGTATTAGTTACACCAGTGCGTTCAACACTTCCACTAGACCAGGTGTCTGCAACCCTTCGCTCTGGAGCCACATGCGGCTCTTACGGACTTCTTTGGGGCTCTCAATGCTATAATTGCAAAGTTAAAAAAATCCTGATTATTTTCAATATTTTCATGGACATCTACAAGCCCAACAATGAACAACTCATACCTAAACAGCAAACAATATATGATCACAGAACATTGGATAACTCCCCTTTTAATATGTGCAGTGAATTGTAGGATGTGTGTGTGCACTGTTCTTAAATTAGGGGTTACAAAAAGTATGGTTTGATGTTTATTTATTAAGGACTGTCTCATATTCACATGCATTGTGGCTCTTCAATTACTGAGTTTTGTACCAAACGTGAAAACAGTGTCTCTTCTTGCTCATTTGGTTGCTGAATCCTGAGTAGACAGTGAGGATGAAGTCATCTCTTTCAGCATTCATACTCCAACGAATTCCTCACTGAAACAAACAGCCACGTCAGTGACGACACCTCCAGTAGCTTCCCCCATCAATACTGATGCCAGCCAATTGGCCTACTGGGACTGTGGACCACATACCAAGCTCAACAACACCAAGTACCTCTACAAATAATCCCCGTGCCCAAACCCATAACTTCCCCTGCTCCATGAGCCAGTTCATCACTGGCTAAGGAGGAGAGTCCAGAAATGATAGAAGTGGAGTCAGCCCTGAATCCCCACCACCAGTTCACCTATCCTCCTCACCTGATGATACATTCATGCCTCTCCCCCACACACCAGGAGTCAATTTTAAATCTTTTCAGGAGCTGTATAAGAGGGTTGCAGGCACCCTAGATATATCCATAGTTAATCTACCAGAAAAACAGCACATATTAATGAACATTCTGCGTGCCTCCCCTACAGCCAAACTAACTTTATCCATGCAGCTCATATTCACAGACCCCACCAAAATGATTTGGCAAACCCCAGCTACTACACGATCAACATGTAAAAGATCAGATAAAAAGTAATATGTAGCACGTCAAGGAGCATATTTCCTTTTCTTTCTTCCTACTCTAAACTCTTTTGTTGTGGAGGCAGTTATTCATAAGGGAGACCACATACAGTGCGTGCCACCCCTGTTGATAGGGATTGGAAGAAATTAGATCTTTTTGGCACAAAAGCATATTCTTCTGCTACACTTCAGATGAGAATTGCTAATTGCTAATTATGCAGCCATACTGGCCAAATATACACATAACTTCTCTGAGCAGATGACAGACTCTATTGCTCAATTAGCAGATAACAAAAAAGAACAATTTAGGGCCAACATTAGTGAGGGCCACTGATCTCTCGCATAGCCCTCCAGGCCACTATTAACTGGGCTGACACAGCTATCTGATCCATCTTCACGGTGGTGATGCAAAGAGCATCCTGGCCACAGTTATCAGGATTTCCGCAGAGAGGTCCAGCCCACAGTGGAGGACTTGCCTTTAGAGGGGTACAAATTGTTCACGGAGTCCACTGATGCCACTCTCCATATCCTAAAGGATTCCCGATGCACTCTTAAAACTAGGTATTCACGTACCTGTCACAAAAAGAAAGCTGGGCATATTCTTTAACCAGAGTTACAGGCCCACTCCTTTCAGACAGCCTCAGAGACTCTACAACAGTAGGTGAACACAGCATCAGACCAAATGCAGACAACCATCTGATCATTCAGCAACACCCCAGCCCTCAAAATCATATCAAAATTTTTGAAGGGTTGGTTGAGGACACAATGGCTCCAGCCTCTCCAAGACAACACCCAAACCTCTCCATACCATTCAGGAATGGACTGGCATCCTTCTACCAAGCGTGGAGCAACATCACCGTGGACAGATGAGTGCTGGAGATGAATGCAGTAACCAGTCTGCACTCCTTCACAACTACCCCTCCTGCCCACCTGTCCCTCTTCAGGGACTCATGTCATGAGGCCAACCTCATTCGGGAACTGAACCAGGGCCATAGAATATGTACCTCATGAACACAAGGAGAAAGGGTTCTACTCCCATTATTTTATTTTGACCAAGATGATGGGAGGATGAAGGCCTACCCTCAATGTATGCAATCTCAACCAGTTCATTCACGTACAACATTTCAAAATGGTAACCACTGCCACTATAATCCCTGCCCTGGAGAAGGGAGATTGGCTGTGTACTCTCAACCTACAGGATGAATATTTTCATGCTGCTATACATCTGCACACAGGCATTTCCTTGGATTTACTGTCCACAATTATTGCCATTACCTACTAAAAGGACCCTCCTATCTTGAAACAGAGGAAGCAATTATCATGACCAGAACTCTCTGACAAACTCGGTGTACAGTTAAAACTGCAGAAGTGCATGTTGACACCCACACAGCCCCTGAAGTTTACAGGTGCTCACTTCACTGTACAACTCTCACAGTATCATTCCCACAACAGAGAGATTATGCTATCACGGATGTGGTCTCAGTAGTCCAGCACAGCCCAGAAGTTACAGCAAAGACTTGCCTTCAACTCTTAGACGATATGGCCACAGTCACCTTTAAAGTCCCACATGCACACTTCTATGTGGGGCCACTGCATTCGTGGCTATGCACAATTTACAGACTGCACCTCCACCATATAAATAAGCATCTGTCTATACCCAACCAAGATAAATGAGTCACTCTCCAGGTAGACCAACCATGACAACTCTTGCAGGAGTGCCCTTTAATTCAGCACCCCTAACAGTGATGATCACCCCAGATGCATCTTTAATAGGCTGGAGAGTCCATATGAACAGTCACATCATGCAAGCATGATGGTCTCAAGAGGAGTCCATACTACATATCAACTTATTGGCACTCAGAGTGGTTCTTAAAGCATGCCAACATTTTCTACAGTTCATCCAAAAGAAGTCAGTACTAATACTTATGGACAATTTGACAACAATGTTCTACATAAAATGCCAGGGAAGAGTCTGTTCTTTGCTAGAGGCAAATCACCTGTGGAAATGGTGCATTCCACACAACATCATCCTGACAGCAACCTACCTCCCAGGTAAAGACAATATTCTGGCAAACAACCTCAGCAGACGATTTACTCTGAACCACGAGTGAGAACTTAATCCCAGTATACTAACTCCTGTATTCAAACAATGGGGGTATCTTGCCATAGATCTATTTGCAACCAGCTCCAACACCAAATGCTCAAGGCACTGGTCCAGGGCTCCAAGTACCTGGGGGGATGCAGTCACAATAAAGTGGGATGCACCTCTACTTTACATTTTTCCACCTCTGCCTCTAATGCAGTAGGTAATCAAAATAAAATGTAGCAGACCGAAGATTATGGTAAGAACACTCAATTAGCACAGGAAGACCAGCGTTCCAAACCTGTTCCAGATGGCATTGATGCCCTTTTGGCACTTCCCTCAAGTTTCTTCTCTCCTCATGTAGAAGCAGGGGACTCTTCATTATCCCAGTGTGCACAGTTTCCAGCTTCAGGCATGGCTCAGCAGTGGGGCAGGAGATCCTCTTAAATTGCCCCAGGTTGTCTACATACAAGAAAAACACACATGGCGTTGATTCTCCACATGGTGTACTGAACAACAATCTCCCACAACAGCAGATCTCCCCCAAAAACTGCATTACTTATTGCACCTTAAGGACATGGGACTCTCCCTCAGTGCCATAAGAGTACATCCAGCCACCATTAAAGCACCTGGCCTGGAACTTAAATCTTGTACCAAGGGCACTAACAGGCAAGCCAGTTGAGCCCATAGCTATGTGCTCACTATTACACTTATTCATGAAAGTGGCTTTTCTAGTAACCACTACCTGAGCATGGGTAGGTGAGCTTGGAGTCCTCAAGATGGACCTTCCATATACCATATTTCACAAAGATAAGGTCACCTTGTACCCCAAATTCTTCCCAAAAGTACTTCCATCTTTCCACTGTAATGAACCCATATACTTACCAGTCTTCTTCCCTTAACCTCCCTCAAGCAACAGAAATGTAGCCTTACATATGCTGGACATCTGCCGGACAATCGGCTTCCACCTGCAGAGAACAAAACCCTTCTGGAAATCGGTCAGGCTCTTCGTTTCTTCCACAGAAAGATCAAGGCATGTCCATCTCTAAGCAGAGATTATCCAAATCAGTATCAGGACGCATTTTTCTCATATACAGTAATGAGCCCCTGACAACTGTACACGTCCACTCTGCTAGAGTGATGGTGACATCTGCAGCTTTAATCAAAAACCTACCTCTACACATCTGTAGATTGGCTACCTGGGCATCAACCCACACTTTTCACACAGCATTATGCCGTAGATACTTATTTGGCCACAGTCATGCAATTCAGACATATGGTACAAGCCACCATAAATGCAGACCTACCAAAGCTCCTTCCACCAAGCACAAATATTGCTTTGTAACCTAAGGTGGAGCACCCACAGGAATATGCCTTGAAGAAGAGAAGGTTACCTTGTGCAGTAACTGAGGTTCTTTGAGATGGGTTGTCCCTGTGGGTGTTCCACACTAGATGTTTTGGTGCCACTGCACCTGTAGTCAGAAAGTTATGATAGCAGTGCCCTCAGTGGGCTGTGCAAATGGGGCCGCTGGCACATGCTGTTCAGCTATTGTGCATACACAGCCAACCAACCCTTCAGTTCCGAATTAGAGGAGAGGAAAGGTGTGTGGTGGGGTAAGCATAGGGACAACCATCTCAAAGAACCTAAGTTATTGCACAGGTGAGTAACCTTTTCATTATGGTGGGGTGAGAGAAATTCTTGTTTTTGTCCTGCACCTCTTCTACCTTTGCTATTAAGGTTATAGACTCTTCCAATGAGGGACTGTCTTACTTTATGCTCAGATATGTCTGGCACAGTAGAGGCCCAATTTTACGAAGAGCATCTAGGCATAACTGTAACGCAAATAAATGTGATCCTTTCACTTGTTCATACAAGACTGCTATAGTGTACCTAGTAGTGCTAATCTGAAAGCTATATCCCTATTGGTGCTGTAGAAGTGGCTGATATTTGGAAACTATACACTTATGTCATCTATAACCATAATTCAGACCTTATTTTCTGACTTTTGTGGCCATTGCCATAGCTGTGACAAAGTGATTTGTTCTCCTGAACACAATATCTAGAAGATATGCTGTAGTTGAAATGAGTTAATTTAGGGAACTGCTACAAACTGGGTGTTACACGTGGTCGGAATAGATTATCACAATCGTTTCTTCTAGTTTTAGAATTATGAAATTTAGTAGCATATACATAGTCAAGCTGATCAGTTTTTTAGGGTATCAGGGACAAAAAAGAGTAGTTAGTTTCAAAGACCTGTCATATAAAGTAATTAATTCGAAAAGCTGAAAGGAATAGATACTGTGGCTTATATCACAAGAGAAATGAGCTAGTGGTATCATTTTAGTTCCAAGAGACATTTTGCTGAGTTTTACTGAGTGTCTATTGTGTAGGTCTCCCCCATAGCAGTCTGTGCAACAGCAGGCCCCAGTACCTATGACAAAGACAGCATGTGCACATTATGTCACAAAAGGGGGGTATTTTCACGTAATTTTACTAATACTTTGAATATGATTCACCTGAAAATTAGACTACCTTGCTTTTTAAGTGGGTGGCTATCTTCTCATATCCTAGAAAAAAAATCTGTTCCAGAGTTTTTCAGACCATGGCTTAAAAGTTTGATACATACTTTAAAGGAAACTTTTGTTGGGTTGTTTAGTATGTAGTAATTTAATAAACCTGCTTAGTGGTTTCCCCTTGAATATCTAATATTTTTGTTTTTATCTTTAAAGGCTTTGCAAATTAATGAATTTACAGGTCTAAACTTTTGCCAGAACGCAAATGTGACGGGGGTCAATGTAAGTTGCCTCACTTCTAGTCCATTTACAATGTAAGTATGCAGTTTTATAAACAAGTTATTGCAAGGAGCCCAATTTCAGTAAACTACACATCTGAATTTGAGATTTTTGTTGTTTTTTTGCTCAGTGGCTAGTGGGTCTGTGTTGTTATAATTTAATGCTTAGCCTCAGAAGCAATATCTAGTTAATTTCAGATGAGTTACGTAAAGCTTAGGTATTTAACACTATTCAAGTGAACAGCTACAGACGGTAATAACATTCCATGACACGTCAAGTTTTCCGTGTGCAGAAAAGAACCCCCAGCACACTATTTTTAATGGGTCTCATATATTAATAATAATAATTTCTTATGGAATATCTAAATTGCACTTTGAAAAATGTTCTCACAGAATAGCATTTCCTTTGGCCCTGGTGACCTCTGTAAGATTCTAGTCTCTTCAAATTTTTCACAAAAACTTTTAGATTCAGATTTTTCCTTTCTTCACAGTATGCAACTTGGTAACTTGCAAAATTTGCTAGCTTCAGGTCCTAGAAAGTATTACAGGCTCAAAGCTTTTTGAGAGTAGAGTATTTATACAGGTTGTTGCAAACTAAATTCAATAGTAGGGTTGAGGCTTGAACTGTGTTTTTTTTCTGACACAGATTGAGCCTCAGTCACCATTCTGTTTGCATTAGACCAAAGTGTTTCTCAGGCAAGTTAAATATTCAGTGCCGGAGCTTTACAAAGGGTTAACTTTTAAAACTTTAATTTGTATTGAATAGTTGCACAGGTGAAGATTATTTGAAAATGCAAGGCATTGAAGTGTCTGCTTGGGGCATGTGGAGGAATTATGTGGCTCTTCTGTGCATGACACTAATCTTCCTTACAATTGCGTATTTGAAACTGCGCTTCCTGAAGAAGTTCTCTTAATTCAGCTGAGTTAACGAACATCTAATACAGCACAATGCAATGTAATCTGGATAGTGAGTGGCCTAAAATGTTTAACATTTTCAAAAATTACAGTAAAGATTTTGATATCTGTGTTCAGTTTTTACCAATACTGCTCTCTGCTGTACATCTGTTACAAAGATCTTATGTGCATAAAGATGGCAAAGGACTGTCGACAGCCTACAATTTAGGTCTGGGATTTCCAGGGATGAAGAAACACTGTAGAAATCCCAGAGTAGGAAAAAGGGAGGTGTAAACAGAGAAGCCTCTTTGACATGCTAAGGTGACAAAGATTTCTTGTGCATTATTGATATTGGCAGAAAGCTACTTCAAAAAAGCACTTGAAAATGTAAAACTTGCCAACCTACAAATGCAAATATAGTTTAAAAATGATAAAGTGAAGTTGGATGAGACTTTAGTTATCTAATGCAGATACTTTTCCTTATGCAGGAGGGCAGGGCAGTAAGTGAAATTGACTAGTCCTTCATTTTCCTTTGGGGGCTACCAAACAGGAGGATCAGTATGGTCCTACAGATATACATATACTTGGAGATATACCTATCTCACAGAACTGGAAGGGACCTCAAGAGATCATCCAATCCAGACGCCTGCCCTCATAGCAGGACCTATCACTATCCCTGACACATACATATATATTAAATCTAGCCTGCCCCAGACCCTTGAAAGGCCCCCTCAGGGATTGAACGCACAACCCTGGGTTTACAGGGCCAATGATCTCAGCAAGATGTATTCTTTTAATTTTTAAAACAGTAGAAGGGAACGAAAAGGGAGAAGAAAGAAGCAACATGTTAAATATAGGACATATCAGTAATCTGAGTGCTTGGGCAGCTGCACAGGAGAGACTAAGGTACTGCCTGGCTGATAAGCAGAGTGCCCATAGCTGGCAGCATGTGTTTCAATTGGTGGTGCACATCTGTACATGCCTCAGTACACTTAAAATTTATTCCACACATGGAAGGAAAAATTAGAGGGAACACAGCTCACTATACTGTGATAGATTTAAATGCAGCCTACTTTTGTCAATACACAGTAGTTTTCAGACACTGCCATACGCGGTAGTTTTCATATATAAAATCTTTATTTGGAAGTAAAGTGCTCCATATTCTAAACCAATAAATTGATGACAACAGTGGAAGACCTGCATAATTAACAGCTTCCTATAAGACCAAATGTTAATTCAAAGACTTTATATTTATTTAGAAGAAACCATTTACCCTAGAAACAGAGTAACAGTTAAAGCAAAGTCTAAACTTAAAATGAGACCATAATAAAAATGTTTAACACATTTGTCTAGTTGCCATGTAGTTATTGCATGGCATGTTGTCAATACACATGGGTAGCCCATGAAACCTTATTGCACTTCAAAATGAAGTTTGTTATTAAGTAACGGCATGTTACAGATATATAGAGGAACAAATATAGCTATGAATGCAAAGATTTTGATTTTCATAATTAACTTACTAATAACAAAACACATTGTTCCATATTAGTTTAGAAAAAATACAGTTTTAGAACACATTTAAAGCCACACTGACAGCTGTAGTGTTTTGAAAAGGCACAGCTTCACAAACCTCCCCCCATGCAAATGTCCTTAGTTCTACAGCATGACATTGCAGCAGCATCCAATACATCTTGTCTTTATAACAAAAGATTAATTTACCTGTGCATTAGCAACATCTTTCCTGTGATTCCAAATTGTTTGGTCAGATGATTGGTTTTAAATACATGACACTCTTACAACCCAAAAGACCAAATGCTAGTATTTTAGAGCTTGCAAAAACAATGCTACCATATGTCAAAGCATTAGCCAACTGGCCCCTTGAAATATGCCTCCTACATAAAAGATTTTGTACACTGTTATTAAGGCTTGGACTATGTTATGGAAGTCCACGATTTAGTGACTTCCTGGCCTCCATGACACTTTCTGTTTCATTGCCATGGAGGCAAGGCTGGAGCTGTAAAGGGCCCTAGAGTTCTATGCTTGTGTGTGTTTCAGTGGGCCCCACACAGCTCCCAGTTTCCACAGGTGGTGAAGGGACCACAGAGTTGTCAGCCACAGTGGCAACAGTGTCAGACCCCTCTTCCCCCAGCAGCAGGATTCAGGCTTTCATCACCATATCAGCCCTATTTGCCTGTTATTTTCAGTAAAAGTCAGGAACAGGTCATGGACCTCCATGTACTTCTATTTATTGCCAGCGACCTGTCCCTGCCTATTACTGAAAACAACCGTGCTAAAATCTTAACCGGAATTATTATGCTGTAAATTTATTTGGATTAATTTCATATCCAGTTGGCAGTAGAGGAGCTTGACCCATAGTCTACTGGGAAATTTCGCTAGGGAAGAAGTGCCTTAATCTGAGTATGAACATGCACGTTCTTGTAAATTTAACATATGCATTGTTTTTGTTTTTTTATCAAGGTTAAGAGCTCTGATCATATGGAATGGTCTTAGATAACATTGTAATGTGACAAAGTGCTGGTATACATAAATACTATGTCTAGACTACAGCTATTTGTTGACAAAATTTTTTGTTGGAAGAGTGATCTGCTCTGTTGACAGAGAGCAGGTGGACTGCCCAGCCACTCTCTCAACAAAACAGTCAACTGGAAGCAGAGCAGACAGGGCTACCTGGTGTCCTGGAAGCCCTGTCTGTCGAAAGAGGCCTCCCGGAATGTCCAGACTGGCTTTCTGTCGACAGAGGTGTTATGCCTCATGGGGAGTGTTGTTTTACTGTCAACAGAATGCTCTGGGAATCTGGATGCTCCCTGGGTTTTGTCGACAAAATCCATCTAGTGTAGACATAGCCAAATATGGGAAAAAGCTACAATATTTGGAGTTGTACTGATCCAATACCAAAACAAAAATACTAACACAAAATATAACATACTCAGGGTTAATTACCAGAGGCAATTCCTATTATTAGCACAACATGAAAGCTACCAGCATCAATAAAAGGCACGGACATCCATTGGCATGGACATTTTCTTGCTTACACACCACAAATCTCAAAACTTACAATACTGTGTACTTCATCTGAATATTAACCTTTCCACGCTCCTTAAAACCTACAGTAAACCTTAAGGCAACTGTAAGCTTAAGTAAAGACTCCCATGTTTCACTCTATCAAAATATATATTACCATAAAAATTGCAACAATATTTGCTTTTAAGTTTTTGGTACTGCAAACTCAAATCACTGTCAATGATTCTTGCTGCTTCAAAGCTCTCAAATGCAGCAAATCATGTACTAATATGAATGGGTTATACTAGAGTGAAATTTCAAAAGCAGGTAGCGTAATTCCCTACTGAAAACATGTACACACAGAAATATACCTCCAGTTGCTCATGGAGGTCAGACAAGTGTTATATGTAAGCTGCTAATTAGACAGCGGTGTATGAATTGGGATGAAAACTTGCTAAAACTGGTCATAAATGTTCAAAATGTCAAACCTCTGTCCTCTTCCTTCCCATCTCAGTTCACTGATGTTTTTCATAACTTAACTAATGTTTACCTACTTCTGCATGTAACTGTAGAAAGGATAGTTTTCATTTTGAACATGGAGTTCCGAGGTCTTCTTTTTTGAAAATTTGGCCCTCAAAGCCAGCTATGGACAGACATAAAGATACATGTGGTGTCTATTAGTTACCAGTAAATAGAAATTAGTCCAATAGAAGATATTACCTTACCCACCTTGTCTCTCTTACAAGTAAAAGACTGTTTCCAAGAGCTACTTTTAAAACATTTAACTATGAGTAAACTGTCACTTGCATATACTTCATAATAGAAATGTACTGAACATAACCTTCTGCTTTAGAGAAAAAAGAGAAATTCAGTCATACATAGGAAATACTACTTTAAAATCAATAGAAAACCTAGCACACTAAATGAAAATGCCAGCATAAGAAGACTGCGTTCCTGCTTACTGAGCTACAATTGACAGGAATAAATACGTACAAAGTCACCTTACTGATATATTTCACAATAGGAATTTAGGAAATATATTTCTTATGAAGCACAGGAAATCTAAGCATCAGTTGAGAAATTTAATAGCTAGCCAAAAATGCATTTATCTAAACTTTTAGAAGAAGCTTACCTCACAAAAGCTTTGAAACTAATTTCTTACATTACCTAATGGGAAAGTAGACCCTTACAATCCTATTTGACATAACAAAAAAATCAGAAGGGTAGCCATGTTAGTCTGTATCTGCAAAAACTATGAGAAGTTCTGTGGCATCTTATAGACTAACAGATATATTGGAGCATAAGCTTTCGTGGGCAAAAGCTTTCTTTGCTAACGAAAACGTATGCTCCAATATATCTGTTAATCTATAAGGTGCCACAGGATTTTTCGTTGTTACAACCAAAACTGAACTCCTACTGAGTAGCAGTGTTAAGATAGGCGTACTTACAAAAAAACAGCTGAATTTACTGAATGAAGATAGGGAATTTGTAAAAACCCTCTGGCACAGATCTTACACATGGAGCCACTTTAAACAATTGCTACTGGTGGATTATGGTCCTAATGCAAGTGTAACTGGCAATGGGAATATCACCTGATTTAGTGGGATATGACTAATTCCAACCCTACATCTGACACAGTCGTGGTAGCTTAGATGTCCCTATAGCTTTCTGATCGAATCCCAGATGGGGATACTGGTAGCATTAACATTCATCACTGGTTTTAGAAAACAAATAGTAAATAGTGTATTTGCTTTAATAATGTAGGATTGAAATTTAAAAAAACAATCCACTGACAAATAATATTACACATGGATATTATTCACACCATTTCCTCCTCCATTTCCATCAATGCCTTCTGTTGACTGAGAAGAAGATGGACGGGAATTCCTAGAACGAGATTGGCTATTCAGTCCAAGTGGTGTTCCCAAGCGGTGGCTCATTCGGGAAGCTGTGTCATCTGACTCCCAACGCTCCAGTTCCTCTCGCACTAACCGCTCCATTTGTTCCCTGTGGATTTCATTGTCACATCCCAATCTTTCATCCTAAATAGAAAGAGGGATACAAACTCACTGTGTAAATTTCCAACTTTGATTGTGATCAAAATCTGGAAGAAGGTACACAAAATATTGTAAATCATCTCAGATGAATTCATTGCATAGCGTGGCTGTGTACTAGATCAAACACTATATTCTAAGCAAGATATAAAGGTTCTCTTTTAGCATCTGCAAAATACCAAGAACAAGTTTTTATACTATGCCCGACAATATCTAGACACTGGCTGAACTTTGATCAAGCGCTTGTAAATAAACCCAAAATTAAGTCTGATAGGTACTAATTTACTATTGGTACAGTGCCTATCTCAATTATCACAATCCTATGTGTGAAGTAGTAGCAATATAGAAAACATATGAGCTCATCTTACTTGCATGGAAAACAGCTCTTTAATTATGGATCACTCAATTACTATTCAGATCACAGTGGAGGTTTCTTACCTCTGTAACTCCATCTAGCAGTCTTCCCAACATATCTCTTCTTTTTAATTTTGCCCGTTCCATTGCTTCAAGCTTTATAATAACAGCATCAATTTTGGAAACAATACTGCCTATGGAATGTTCCATGCGATCCACTCGTCTCACCAGCCTGAAGACAACAGGTATTTGCTTATTTTTTTATGTTACTTCCATTTTAAGTCATTTATTTGGCTATAGCAGATCAATTTGTAAGAAGTGTGAAGTTTATCAGATGACATTTTTACAATTTTTATTAAATCTACAAATCAAAATGACAATGGAATAAATTGTAAATTTTTTTCAGCAATGGAGAGGGATAACAGGAAATGCAAACTTCCTAAAATCTTTCCTTTAATTTCCTTCTCGCTGAGGGATCATATCATATAAAATATAATAGTAAGGGAGAGCTGGGTGGGACTCAAGAGCTGGTCAGTACCACTTACAGTCTGTATGTACTCTGAGGTACGTGTTTACAGGCTTGCTAATGTTCTATATTACATATAATCATGCTATAGGATCATTTTATCTTTTGATGCTGGTTTGAGAGTTACTGACTATGAAGCCCATATGGTGTACAGAAATATGGCATCTACATTTATTTCTTCCCTAGACCTAGTTACCTACATGTCCACTCACCCACATATTAAAGCTGGTGAACATAGTAGATAACCTTAAAGTTAATGGAATGTTTTAAAGTGAAGAGGGATTTAGAAAACAAATAACAAGTGCTGGTTATGGTATTGGAGATAGCACCATCCCAAGCGAATCAACTGATGTTCCACATCCTATATAGGGATAAGGAAAATATATCCAATGCACGGGAATTGGATTTTAATGTGTTTGGGGGCAGGGGGTCATTACACATAAAGATTACATTACAATCAGTTCTAGCTATCCAAAGTCATAACCTTCCATTCACGTTTGCTGTGACTGGGGCCTACAGAGAGAGATCATTTCAACCAAACAGATAACCTTCATTACTGCTGTTTTGTCTTCTTATTACTTATGTAATACCAATTCCTGCCACTGCATTAGTTCTCTTTGACTGTACAACTATACAATTTGTTTTTTGTCTGATGAAAGAAGATCAGAGTAGGCTTTTAGAATTGCTAGAACACCGACACTCTCTTGCAGCCACTGTATGACCATGGATGAGATTCTTCCATAAACGCTTGAGCACAGAAGTGTTAACATGAACTTATGGTAACTACACCAAAGAGGTCCAGGGCTTGTCTACATAACAATTTAGTGCATAACAAGCCAGGATGTGAATCTACAGTGGACTAGCAATCTGCACACTAAAGCTATGGCTACACTGTAGCCATAACTTGAAATAACTTATGCAATTTGCACAATGCAAATTGTGTAACTTATTTTGAGTTAATTTATTTCAAACTTGACGTCATCCAACTGGCACAAAAATAAGCATCTATTTAGAAGTTTCTGCTATCCCTCTCATGACAAGGGGTAGCAAAAACAAAATACTGCTCTCGAAATAGCACTCTATATCAAGTGCAGTGTTAAATCGTGGAATTGCATTTTTGGGATACTAATGTATCCAGAAATAGCAACCACAGTGTAGCCATAGCCTAACTGGCAATTAGTGTGCTACAGGACTTGCTCCACACTAATCTGCCATGCAGCTATGCCCTCGTTAGAAACCAAATTAAAGTAAGAAAAATCCATACTTCATTGAGTGTCCTCTGCATATTCCTACTTTTGAATTTGCTACCAGTGCTGCACGGAGTATGCAGAGTACTTCCTGATGATACCCAGTTATAGGTATGTGACTCATTTTGCATCATTTTTTAAAGTTTGTTATTTAAATCTGGGAGCTACTTTTCTTCTGTTTCCATTTTCACCCAGGATCTTCTAACAACTTTAAATGCAGAGAAAAAGTTTCAAATGATAAATAGCTATTTGCACAGTTAGCTTAAAATGCACTTCTTAGATTTCATTTAGCTAGTATCTAGAATTATCCTGGAGGGCAATATATATTTCAAAAGAACACACTGCACCGGTGCTTACACTTACACTTGGAACTCTTCATATGAAACCCCACTAGAGCTGCTGCCTCTTCTTCTGGAGCTGTGTCCACTGTCCTCATCGTCATCCTCTTCAGAGTCATCCAGACTGCGAGGGAAGCTTCGTCCACTCATTGGACGTGATAAAGAGCTCCTGTCCAGATCCAGATCTTCCTTCATGAAAACCAAACAAGTCATCTGTAGATACTCACCCATGTGATGAAGGTCAAATCTGCATGACCTCATTGTCTAAACTACCTCTTACCCTTTTATAGTTTTGCTGGGAGTAAATATTAGACAACATAATAAATTAGCAAGAGAAAATCTAATGCAAACAAGAATTAGTGCTTAGAAAATTCAAGGACCCAACTGATAGTGTTTAAAGTCTTCCAAGTTGCCCTAAAGCATGACTTACCCTCTCTTTCTCTAGATCATCTCTCATTTGCTGATGTTCATGTTCTGTCAATTCCTGATCCCCATCTTGGTCATATTTAGTAAATATTGCTTCAATCTCTGCATCTGTGTGACCCTTCCTGAAAAGATGGTAAAACAGACCCCCTTTTTTGACATTTTGCCAAAAATATAGTAGGTGAGGATGCAGGCAGAAATAACAAAAAGTCTGAAATAAAGCAAAATTTCTAGTTCAGTCCTGCCTATAATGTTTTCCATCATGAATCAAAATCCACTAACTATGCCGGAAAAGCTCAGGTACGTCACCAACAGTCTTGCATCCAACCCATTGTCTTAAGAGGTTTCTTTTCACTTAATGGCCTCATTCCCTCTTGTCTGGATTGCATTCCAGACAGTGTACTGTTACCCACATCCCTATTTGTGTGAGAAAACAAAGAGCATGCAATATTGCTGACTGACCAGCAAGAGGTCTAATCCTAATTACTATCTGCATGCAGGTGACTCTACAAACCAAACCAAACTTCCCTAGACTCTACTTAACAGGACAGGCAACAAAATGAAATTTTACAGGACCCCATTTACAAGATCACTTGTTGGAGGAAAGATTCCTCCTTTGTCCATTAGGTAGCAATGAGACACGAACAAATCCACTGTAAGACAATCCCCATCCATCCTCATGAAATCCTGCAGACAAGTCAACTCAAAAGCAACTGAAGGGGAGAAAAAATCAGCTTGTACCCATCCCTAAAAAGGTTATTGTCTATGGACTGCAATCATGCCTCACATTTGTCTAAAACCCTTCTCAGGGCAGAGAACACATTAAATAAAAAATGCAGCTGAGTTGTTCAAATACCAACTTCTAACCTTCCCAAAATAAAAGGAAGCTAGAAAGAGGGTGTAATGTGGTTCAGGGGTCCCCAAGCTCTGCACCCCATCTGCAGGCAGGTGTGACTCTCACTCAGC
This sequence comes from Carettochelys insculpta, assembly GCF_033958435.1. NCBI lineage: Eukaryota > Metazoa > Chordata > Testudines > Carettochelyidae > Carettochelys > Carettochelys insculpta. The sequence goes on from NC_134140.1 coordinate 121,632,534, forward strand.
AGGAGAACAGTGGGTTTATTAGCCGACAGGGCACAGCGTTGTACAGCGGTGTCAGTATAGCAGGCGGAGACAGCCAGTCCAATCCATTTTGGGGAGAGGAGGCCCCGAGGGCCCCGGAGCTGGAGCCTTGCCCCCTTGGTTTCTCTCTCTCTCTCTCTCCCCCAACCCAGACTAACTGCTTTCCAGTTCCCAGTGCCAGTTCAAACCCCTCAGGCTCCATCTCCCCCTTTGTCTGCAGTACAGAGGTGTCACTTGGTCACCTTGGTTAATCTCATCAGGAGCCCAACACCATCTGTGAGCCACACACATACACACACATATCCCCCCATTACATCACATCTCTCCCACTTCCAGACTGAACAGAGCTGGGTCACTCAGCCAGTGACCTGGGGAAGTGTGGAGCCCTCCCCGTGCTAGGGCATCATCCATACCCTTGGTGCTCCCCTTGATGTGTACCACCCTCCACATCATAATCCCACAGGGGGAGGCTTCATGTCAGGAGCTTGGCATTGGCCCCTTTCATGTGATGCAGCCAGGCAAATTCCATTGGTTCCTTTGGGTTAGTTGGTCTCCCTGCTTCAGCCTCTGGTCCATCAGCCATGTTCTCAAGTTGGGCAGGCACAGCCCATACAGCTGCTCCAGCACCAGCAGATCAAACAGTTCCTCTCTGGTCTAGGCCCATGCCCTGTCTGCCCACCAGTCCATACAGCTGCTCCCGCAAACATTTGGAATTCAGTCACTGTCCAGTAAAAGAATGTACAAATGCTTTCCACCCTTGGCATTTAGCCATACAACTAAAACAGTTGCGTGCCTCAGTTTCCCATTCCATACCACACAATAGGTTTGGAATGTTCCTCCTCATGTGAGAGGTTGCAAGATTAGTTACAGGGAACAACACTGACATTTCAGAATTAAAACTCTCTCAACATACAATTCATGATTGTACATCAATGTCAACACATCACATGATTCTTTCCAAACATTCAGTACATGGTACAAGTCTACAGCTTTCGGTAACAGCACCCATTGGTTCTAGCAGTCAGCGTTAGTAACAAGAACAAACCCATTGCAATTGTACATTTATGTTGCTCTTTGGTGTACCACAAACTTTGTGTAACATCCTTGAGAATCTGGTACTTTGAGGCTAAATGGCTGAGGCCTTTCTTTGCACCACCAAGTTCTAATCTTCTCCCTTGCCCCGTGAGGTGGAAATCTGATTTCCCTGGGTGTACCCTCCCTTCTAGCAAGACTTGGACCATTGCTGATTCTCAGGATGACTTCCTCCTCCGAGCCAGTCCAGAAATTTGCATACCAAACTGCTGTCTGAAAGTTGCTTGGTGAGTTCCAGATGCAGAATCCACATGAAGGAATCCCTGCTTACCACTTACTGGCTCACCAGGCCCACAGCTCCTTTGTCCTTACACCTCCAACTTCTGCTCCCTGCATGGAATCAGAAGTGGAGTCCATCACAAGAATACAGTGTTTCCAGCCTGTGGAGTTGGGGAATTGCTGGCCCTCTCCTGCAAGTGACCTGGCTCAGGGCCACACTCCCAGTAAGCTGGTCATACCCAGTCACTTGATCATTACAGGGCTGCTCAAATTTCCTCACAGTTTCCACTTTCCCTGGACCACCTCTCGACTCCTGAGAAATCTTTACACTGCCTGCTTCGGACCCTTCCAGAGCCAGCCAGTGGTTTCACACTAAGGCAGGTACTGGCCATCAGGAACTGAAACAAACTTTCACACAGGCAAAGGGCTGGTTCTTACAGACAAGCACATTTCCTGATCACTCTCCTTCACCTCACTCCCATTTCCCACAGTCCCCACAGACTGCTCAGGAAAAGTTTCAGGGAAATTCTCTTCCTCAAGAGCTCCCTCAAACAACTCACCATTCTCTGGCTCCACAGGGGCACTGCTCCCTTGAGCCACAACCAACTCCTTCTGGGTTTCACCTACATCCAGAATCATTTCTGGCCCATCAGGCAGCTTCCCACATAATCCCCTTCCAGGCAGATAACTAGTACCACTACACAAAAAGTTAGGATCACTTTCCTCCCTTCTGCTACCAGCTTCTTTATTTTCATCAGGCAGCATAACTCCATTGCCAGTGTGCTCTTCCTGTGTCCTGGCTAGTGGGTGACTCTGGTCAGACATCATCCTCACCCCCTCCCAGCAGCACCTCAGCATCAGGCAAAGAACAAGCACCAGAATCATCTGCTCTCTGGGATTCCCTGATGATACTAACTGGATCAGACTGAGTTAAAGCATCATCCTCCCTAGGAGGCACAGAACCAGGACCACTTCCCATCTGGGCTTCAGCTACACTCAGATCCAACTCTGGGATCTTACCACCATTTTGAGCCACCGAAGGCTCAGACAAATAACTAGCTTCCCCAGAAGTAGAAGTGCCTTCCTTGCACCAAGGACCAATGTCCTTCATAGGGATGCCACTGCCCATCCCAGAGACATTCCCTCTGTTCCAGGCCCCATGGCTAGATTCAGAGTCACACCTGGAGTGCTCTTTCATGGTTCCCTTTCCAGTCACCACAGGGTGGGGGAGTCTTCCTTAGACAATGTACTAATTTCCCCATTGGCACCTTTTTCAAATGCTGGCTCTGCTCTCTCCCCAGGCATGCTGCTGCTGTTCAACACAGACAGACAATCAGAAACACTCTCCTTTGTCCTAGCCCCCTGGCTAGTCTCAGACACATGCCCAGAAGGTGAGGCAGCTTCTCTCACAGACAACTTGCCATTCCGAGTGGACAAACTGCTTTTCTGCACAGACACACAGGCACCCTTCCTCAGCCCAGGCCTGGAAAACTCTTCGCAGGCCTGTCCTGGCCACTAGTAGACAATGGGTTGGAATCACTCCTTCCTGCCTTGAACCGTGGCAGGCCATTTGTTTCAGAGCTCGATGCAGTCCAGGGTTCCCCTGCCTGCATCTTGGCTCACCCCTGCAGGAGTCTCCTTAGCCCTCAGCTCTGCCATTGCACATTCACGCTGCCTTGTCCAGCTCCTTTAATCTTAATTTCAGTTTCCAGGTGCTGCTGCTTCACAGAGGAGTTGCTGAGCTGGGATGCAGACTCACAGGCCAATACCGACTACACCCCACAATTGCTGGAAGAATCCCTTCAGTGTGTCAGGCTCCTCGTGGGTCACACATTCACTGGGGTTAGGCCATGGGCTATCTGCCTTCTGAAACCTAATCCAACAGACTCCCAGAAGAACCCCTTCTTGGGTGTGACACCCCCTCTCAAGGACTACAACCACACTCTGTTGGGAAGAACTCCTTCCATGTGTCAGCCTCCTCGCAGGTCACTCGTTCCCAGGGGTTAGGCCGTAGGCCCCTCCACCTTCTGGGACTGACTCACATGGACTCCCAGGAGTAACCCCTCCTTCGGTGTGATACCCCTCTCAAGGACCACAACTGCACTCTCTTGGGTTGAGTCACAGGCCCCTCTGCTTCGGGGAACCACATCTTGCTGCCCTTCAGCACACCTGGGTCTTGCTGGCCCTTCTTCCTCCTGTGCCCAAGTCACTGCCAGATGCTCCATCCACAGGGTGCAGTATATCCCACCACTTAAATCCCATCCGCAGGCAGGCATGACTCTTACTCAGCAGGAGAATAGCAGGTTTATTAGCTGACAGGGCACAGTGTTGTACAGAGGTGTCAGTACAGCAGGCAAAGACAGCCAGTCCAATCCATTTCAGGGAGAGGAAGAACCCAGGGCCCCCGGAGCTGGAGCCTTGTCCCCTCCTTGGTCTTTCTTTCTCCCAGCCCAGACTAAGTGCTTCCTAATTTCCAGTGCCAATTCAAACCCTTCAGGCTCCACCTCCCCCTTTGTCTGCAGTACAGAGGTGTCCCCTGGTCACCTCAGTTACCCTTACCAGGAGCCCCACACCCTCTGTGAGCCACACACATACACACACGTATCTCCCACTACATCACAGAGGGCAACAGCTTCAATAATGGTGAGCTCCAATGACCATGAAGTGGAAGGTCCCAGCTTATAGCTAGTATGACGCAACAAGCCAAGAAAATTAAGTTACCTCACTCCAGTGCACATCATTTGCCATCTTTTCTCTTCCTTCACCCCCACTATTTTTGTTTGGGGTTTTGTTTCTGCAGTGCCCCTGGAATTTCCTAAAACACCGCAGATTTTTCAGCACCTTATTTATTTACCTAGTAACACTTCAAATTAGATTCAAAACAAAGCATTAGCTTTATTAACAACCCACCACATATGGAAGAATTCCTAAATATTGTTTTCTGCAGTTTTAATGTACCTTAAAGAGAAGTTACTCACCGTAGTAACGGTGGTTCTTCGAGATGTGTCCCCGTGGGTGCTCCACAATAGGTGTCGGGCTCGCCCGGCGCCGCAGATTGGAATTCTTCCAACAGTTTCTCCTGGATCGCGCATACGCCGGCGCGCGCTGCTCCCCTGCGCGCCCCTGGCCACGTGCGCAATCCAGTCCCCACCAGTTCCTTGACCAACCGCCTCGAATGCTCCTGAAAAACACTAGACAGGGATCCAAAGCGGGGAGGATGGGCGGGTGGTGGAGCACCCACAGGGACACATCTCGAAGAACCACCGTTACTACGGTGAGTAACTTCTCTTTCTTCATTGAGTGTCCCCGTGGGTGCTCCACAATAGGTGACTACCCAGCAGTAACTCAAGAAAGGAGGTGGGTAATCGGTTTATGTGCAGCTTGCCCCCGAAAGGACTGCTGTCGACAGACGGGTATCATCTTGGAATACCCTATGTAGGGCATAATGCTTGGCGAAGGTGTCGTAGGATGACCAGGTCGCTGCTCTACAGATGTCTTTCAAGGCGATGCCCTTGAAGAAGGCTGTTGACGCCGCCACCGCCCTGGTGGAGTGAGCCCTAGGCGGGGCCATTAAGGGAGTCTTTCAAAGCTCGTAGCACATTTTTATACAGGACAAAATGTGCTTTGAAATTCTCTGTGAAGAGAGGCCTTCCCCTTTTGACCTGGGAGCGAGAGATACTAGAAGCCTGTCAGTTTTCTGGAAGGATTTAGTTCTGTCTATGTAGAATGCCAACGCCCTCCTCACGTCCAGGAGGTGTAGGCGTGCTTCTTTGCTGGAGCTGTGAGGCTTCAGGTAAAACGAGGGTAAAACTATTGGTTCATTAAGATGGAACTGTGAAGAAACTTTTGGGAGAAAGGCTGGGTGCAGCCGTAAGGTTACCGCCTCCTTTGAGAATACTGTGCAGGGTGGCATTGCCACAACTGCTGCGAGCTCACTGACCCTGCGAGCTGACGTAATTGCAAGGAGGAAGGTTGTTTTTATCGTAAGAAGACGTAGGGGAACTGTGGCTAATGGTTCAAAAGGTGGACCCGATAGCGTGCTGACCACCAAGTCCAAATTCCACGATGGTGGAAGCGGTATCCGAGGGGGGTACAGGTTTACCAGCCCCTTCAAGAACCTGGTAACTATAGGATGGGCGAATACCGTGGGCCCCTCCTCTGTATGCCGAAAGGCTGATATAGCGGCGAGGTGGACTTTCAGCGAGGATAAGGAAAGCCCGCCCCTCTTGAGGTCCAATAAGTATTCTAGTATTATCGGTATAGGAACATCAAGGGGAGCTAACTGCTTGCCGGAACACCAGGCTGTGAATGGAGTCCATTTCTGCTTGTAAGTCTTCCTGGTGGAGGTCCTTCGGCTACTTTCCAGGACTTGTTGTACTCCCTCCGTACATGTGCTTTCTAAGGAGCTGAGCCATGGATTAGCCATGCTTGTAGGCGCAGGCCCTGAGGGTGCGGGTGCACTATGGACCCCTGAGCCTGTGTGAGTAGGTCTGGAGCCACCGGTAGAGGGAGCGGTGGGCGGTCCGACATGCGCAGAAGCAAGGGAAACCATTGCTGCCGATCCCACGTTGGGACTACTAGTATCATGCGAGCTCTCTCCTGTCTGGCTTTCTGCAAGACCTTGTGGATAAGCGCTGTGGGGGGGAACGCATAAAGTAGGGGGCCCTTCCATGAAATCACGAATGCGCCCCCCCAGGGACCCCTGCCCCACTCCTGCCCTGGAGCAGTACTGGGGACACTTCTTGTTGTGCTGGGTGGCAAACAGATCGATCTGGGGGAACCCCCATGTATGAAAAATTGGTTGTAGCAGATTGGAGCGGATCTGCCACTCGTGCATGAGTGCGAAGCACCTGCTCAGCTGATCTGCTTTCATGTTGTGAGCGCCCGGCAAGTACAAGGCTTTCAACGTTATGTTGTTGGCGATGCACCAGTTCCACAGTCAGACTGCTTCCGCACATAGGGCACGGGATCGGGCTCCTCCTTGTCGATTTATGTAAAACATAGTGGAGGTATTGTCTGTATTGATCGCGACTACTTTGCCATACATGTGGTCTCGAAAATGTTTGCAGGCGTTGAACACTGCTTTGAGCTCCAGTATGTTTATGTGCAGTGTCTGTTCCGCAGGGAACGATAGCCCTTGCGTCACCTTGTCGCCGATGTGTGCTCCCCATCCTATGTGGGAGGCGTCGGTTGTAAGAAAAATAGAAATTTGTGATTGGTGAAAAGGCACCCCTGCTAGCAGGTTCTTGGGGTTTACCCACCACGCCAGGGATCTGCGCACCTCTGTCGTGGGCGACACTGCCCTGTGAACAGTTTCGGATGCCGGTGTGTAGACTCTCGCCAGCCAATGCTGCAGGCTTCGCATGTGCAATCTGACATTTTGAACCACAAACGTCGCTGCCACCATGTGGCCTAGCAGCTGCAAGCACGTTAAGACCGGCACCGTGAGGCTGTATGTGATGACTGGCACCAGCGAACTGATGGCGCGGAAGCGGGCGTCGGGTAGGTACACCCTTGCTGTGATAGAGTTTATGCGTGCCCCTGTGAACTCTATATCTTGTGTGGGGTTGGTCTTTGACTTTGCGAGGTTGATGACTAGGCCCAGCGAAGAAAACGTTTCCACCATGACGCGGATCATGCGTAGGACCTCTGCCTTCGAGGCCCCTTTCAGTAGGCAGTCGTCCAGGTATGGGATATAAACACCCCCTGTCTATGCAGGTAGGCTGACACCACTGCCAGGGTTTTGGTAAAGACTCTGGGGGCCGAGGAGAGGCTGAACGGAAGAACCCTGTACTGGAAGTGTTCCTTGCTGACCATGAAGCAGAGGAAGCGCCTGTGTGCTGGGTGGATCGTTATATGAAAGTAAGCATCTTGTAAGTCGAGGGCTGCAAACCAATCTCCATCGTCCAGTGCCGTGAGTATGGAGGTGACTGTAATCATCCAGAAACGTTGCTTGTGTAAGTAGCAGTTGAGGCCCCAAAGATCTAAGATGGGCCTCCAGCCTCCTGTTTTCTTCTCTGTGAGGAAGTAGCATGAATAAAAACCTTTCCCCTGGAATTGTTCCGGCACTCTTTCCACCGCCCCTGTGAATATAAGGTGGTCCACCTCCTGCTTGAGCCTCACCTCGTGGGTAGCATCCCGAAGGTGAGGCCTGGAAGGAGGCTTCGTCGGTGGGAGCAACTGGAAGGGGATCGCGTAACCCGTGGCTATGATCTCCAGCACCCATTTGTCTGCGGTGATCTTTTGCCATTGGGAGTGAAACGGTCTGAGGCGATGATGGAACATGAGATGAGAGTGGCATTGTGCGATGGTAGTGATAGTGCAGCCCTCGACATGCCCGTCAAACTTGTTGCCTTTGGGCCTGTCCCGAGGGTGTACGGCTTTGTTGAGAACATCGTCTGGGAGTTCCATACTGTTGCTGTTGTTGATGTCGCCCTTGGTCGTAGCCCCGTTGCTACTGTACACGCTGTGGTTGGTACAGGTAACGTCTTTGCTGAGGGTAATATTTTTTCTTCCTATATGGAGGAGTATAAATACCCAGGGTTCTAAGTGTAGCTCTCGAGTCCTTACTAGAGTGGAGGACCGAGTCGGTTGAGTCTGCAAACAACTTTTGCGTGTCAAAGGGAAGATCCACGATCTTCGCCTGTAGGTCCCTCAGGATACCTGATGTCTGGAGCCAAGATTCTCTACGCATGACCACTGCTGTAGCCGTTGAGCGTGCTGCCGTATCTGCCACATCCAGGGCGATCTGGACTCCTGTTCTCGAAGCTGCGTAGCCCTCTTGCACAATTGCCTTTAACACCGGCTTCTTATCTTCCAGAAGTGAATCCATGAGAGAAGTAAGCCTGGAGTAATTATCAAAATTATGGTTTGCTAGGTGTGCTGCATAGTTTGCCATTCTCAGTAGCAGGGTAGAAGAGGAATATACCTTCCTGCCAAACAGCTCTAGCTTCTTGGCATCTTTGTCTGATCCCCCCCGATTTGTACTGAGAAGTCTTTGTCCTCTGCTGGGACGACTCGACCACCAAAGAATTTGGTTGTGGGTGACTGAAGAGGAACTCCATGCCCTTTGCCAGGACGAAGTACTTCTTATCCGCTCTCTTGTTTATAGGCGGAGCGGAGGCCGGAGTCTGCCATATGGTGGTGGCTGACTCCATAATGGCTTCATCCAGCAGGATAGCAATTTTGGATGAAGCCAGGGGTCTCAAATTTTTCAGGAGTTTGTGATGTTTCTCCTGTACTTCTGCCGTTTGAATGCCTTGCGTGAAAGCCACCCTTTTAAACAGCTCCTGGAACTGTTTGAGGTCATCCGGGGGAGTGACATCCCCGGGGGCCATGGCCTCACCTGGGGAGGATGAGGAGGAACCACTAGGGTAAACCTCCCTCGAACCCTCGGGCTCTTGCGGTCGATGATACACTTGCTCACTGGAGGATTGCAAAGGAAAGTCTTGAGGTTCTAAAATTAACTCCCCTTGAGACAACTGTGTTTCCATCCCCGATCGAGAGTGTCCACGGGGGTATTGGACAGCCGGGGGGGACCTGCCCCTGGGCGTAGGCCTGTGGTGTCTGTGTCCAGCATGATAAGAATGACCGTGGCAGCACGGGCACGGGTCCGGGGATGGAGACCTGGACCACTCTCTGGGTGTGTACCCCCGATGCCTGGGAGAGCAAGACCTCCGCGATGACAGAGATAGCGGTGAAACTGGTTTATGGTAGTACTTCAGGGGATCCAATCCCAGAAAGGGTGAAGGTGGCCCAAGCCATGGTGACATTGGTTGGAGGAACGGAGAAGGAGGTTCTGGATAGGCCGGTGGAGACCCAGGCCTTCTGGGCGGTGTGTGTAGCACAGAGGGAGGGCTTGTTGTCAGCAGCAGCGCAGCCCTGTGCGGAGAAGGGCTGTGGTGCCGGGTTTTTGTTCTAGCCTTTCCCCTCCCCTGCGGGGCTGGCACCGCCCCCTCCCGCACCGGGGATCTCGGCCCTGTTGTCGGCGCCACACTCAGCTCGCTCAGCTGCGGTGCCGAGCAGGTAACGTCCTCCTGTGCCTGCAGGCTCCGTGCCTGTTAGCCCTGCACCGTTGGTGCCGCAAGGGTCAGTGCCGCCTGCGGCGGTGCTGCCGGTTCCGGCGCTTGCCTGGCTGATGCTCTAGGCGCCGCGCGTGCCGGCTGTTTTGTAACTGGAGGCTCAGCTTCTGCCACGTGTGCTGCCACGCTGCTGCTTGCCTGAGTATGCGGCTGGGGGCTGTGTGCTCTGCATGTCCCGCTCGCTGAAACCGCCGGCAGGGATCAAGCTGGGGAGAGCTTCCTCCGTTTCTGCACCGAGGGGGTCAAAGAAGCTGCCTTCCTCTTGTGGAACCCAGAGGGCCCTTCTGGTTGAGGCCTCTCCGGCAGGTCTGGCTGGAGGGCCTTGTCAAACAAGAGCATTTTAAGACGCATTTCTCTGTCTTTCCTGGCCCTGGCTGTGAGCTTAGCACAGTGGGAACACTTCTGGGTAACGTGTGATTCCCCCAGGCATCGGATACATTCACTGTGCCCATCAGAGGCCGGCATAGCTTCACGGCAAGACTCACACTTTTTAAAGCCTGAAGAGGCCATCACGGTGAGTCTTTTACTGTTAATAGGGTACTTAGCACTCAGTCCGTGCCTGTTTACCCAAATCGCGGACACCGGCCTGCAGGGCAGCGGGCGGCCTACGGGCCTTACGTCCAGTCTGCTTCTCCGCTCCTCTGTCTCTTTATATTTTTTTGATATTCTCTTTGTCCTCTTTTTTTTTTTTTTTACCGGAAAAAAACAACAATTTGCGCGTAGAAACACTATCAAATCTGACTCTGGCCGTAGCCTGAGCGGATTCCGTCTGCAGCCGATGGCGGTTGAGAAGGAACTGGCGGGGACCGGATTGCGCACGTGGCCGGGGGCACGCAGGGGAGCGGCGTGCGCTGGCACATGCGTGATCCAGGAGAAACTGCTGGAAGAATTCCGATCTGCGGCGCCGGGCGAGCCCGACACCTACTGTGGAGCACCCACGGGGACACTCGATGAAGAACAAGGACTTTCCTATCCATAACACTCTACAAGCCTTGAGGAAATCTACATCCTTTGCATCACAAATCCTTTGGCACTATGTTTAAGATACGATATACTGGTTTCCTTACCCCTTAAGATCTTGTCGTAGTTCATCAAAGTTTAACTTGCCCCCAACTTGTCGCAAGTTGTCTGAAATGTCATCAACAGTAGCTTTTTTCAATTTAAGTTTGATCATGGCCTTATTGTATCCCTAACAAAAAATAAAGCAACAGAGAAAATAAAAGCTTTACTTCTACTGATATACTTAATTTTATTTTGCTTGTTCATGTAAAGAAGATAGTCTGCATTCCTGAATGAAGCCAATTTTGAATTTAGAAGTTTCACAAAATCTGATTCCATATCCAAAGATTTTTATAAGTGCAGATTCAGCTACTCTATTTTATCACATCCAAGGAGATCTGATCAGATGTTCCAGGTCTCAATATATTAATTCATTTTCATTTATACTATACTCTGACTGACTTGCCTTTTACAGTTCATTGTACTTTTTGCTTTATTCAGCAGTAGACTGTACTCAGTGTTGTCCATACAGCAGTTTAGTATTTTACTCAGTAAATCACACTGCAATGAGTCTAGAATCTTGCCAATACAAGTGTCACTATTTGTAACAATTTTTTTTTACCTTTTTGATAAGATCAGACAGTTCCATTTCCACCTTCTGCTGGGCCATATCTGATTTCACCTCTGAATAAGTATCATTGATAATGGCCAAAAACATGTTCTGTTTAAAAATTAAATTTAAAAAGCAGCTTAAAAATATAACTTTCAAGTTTATCAGTATACCCAACCATTATTATTGCTATATCATTGTTTTAACAATCTCACAAAAACCCTACGACGGTGGTTCACAGCCTTTTCACTCGTGCAGACCCACAACATCCCAACTGTTCATAGACTCCCAACTGCCCCCCCTAAAACTGCAGCCCTCCATCAAAGCCAATTCTAGCCACTATGTACATTTCATAAATGAAAAAGGAAACAACAGATTTTGGACAGCAATTAATATTATTGGAAAACATTTAAATTAAAAATAATAATTGATTCACTTTCCAATTTATTTAACAGTTACTTTCTATGTTCATTTTTATTTTTTTTTCATGGCCCCCTGCAATACCCTCACAGGGTCTGTGGGCCCCAGGTTGGGAACTACTGCCTTACAAAAATTGCATAGGCTAGATTTTGTAAGGGGAAGTCAAAGTTAGAAAGTAATGTTGAACAGTCAAGATTCTGAATTTTTAAGGTTCAGTAACCACAACGTTTAAGTGAGACTGTAACCAGTGAACAATGTGGTTAATTTATTATTACTAATTATTATTCTGTTAACTGTGACAATTAATAGTGTTCTGCCTTGCAAGCAGTCTATGTAGGCACTCAGATGTCTTCCAGTTAAAATTTTGCATACTTTTGTTGCATTACTGATGGGACTACAAATCCTGCCCATGTGATCATTGTTTCCTGTGGTAAGACATCTCAGAAATTAATGTCCCAAAAGATGCTAGTTCTCCTCTGCGCACATGACCTCTTGTCCCAGCTATCCCTGCTGCGATGGTTTCAAATAGTTGCCCAAATCTTCCCAGAAGGCAGTTATACATGAATTTTGACTGCATGACATATCTGCACTACAAATATAGGTGTATTACAGAAAAGTTTATGTGTGGACACAACTGTGCTGTATTTATCAGGTTAGATGACAGTGTAATTACCTGATTACAAAGGCAGTTGCTCTTTTAGACCTGCTGTATAAAAATTTAATTGCTGTATAAATGATACCAGGGAATAAATCAACCATTTCAAATTGCTACGTATCAGACATTTAATTTACCAGACATACACTAACTACATGAAAGAACCCATTCCGAAAAGAGTAAATATATGTAGCAAAATACCAACAAGGTTCATTTATGCCCAGTAAGTGTCTTTACACTCAAGTTTACGTGATAAGCATTAGTAGAACTACTCTGAAATAGGTGTTCCATTCTCAAAGGCCAGGAAAATTACAAGGTATGGCTTAAGTCCCATCCTTGACTGATGCTCATTTTGCCTCCAATTCACAACAGAAAGATTTTAAAATGCTGCTTTTTGATGTATCATTTCTAGTTTTGTATCACAGTGACTGCTCTAAAGGAGCTCTCAATACAATTCCATTGAACAAGTAGTGGGCAACCTGTGGCCCATCAAGGTTCTATGTGTGGCCTGCGAGACGTTTTGTTTACTGCTGCTCACAAGCATGGCTGCCAGATTCTGCTGGTTTCTGTCTGCATGTTTTTTTCTATTGTTGTTACATGTAAAGCAAGAGCATATGAAGTGAGGTCCATTCTAATTCCACATAACACTGTAAGAGTCAATCGTCACACCCCACAAATTCTAGGTATACAAGCACAATTTGCAAATCTACCCTATCCCAGGACAGTGGCTTGGTTACTGAGATGAAGGAGGGCCACTCATGTAGCCCACTCACTAGCCTAAGTTGACCATCACTGCATTAAACCTTTATGAAAATGATAATGAACAAAGTATGGTGTAGTCCTGCAAATTCCTTGACAGGCCTTAACATTATAAAAAGAAAGCAGCCATAGAGTAGGAGGTTTACTCTGCTACATAACACATGAAGTAAGCACAACCTACAACAGTATCAGTAATGGGTAGTGCACAGGCTAGCTCAATGGTAATTAATATTTCATTTCCTTCTTCAGATTACAGTAACATCCAGCCTCTGAGCACGAGCACTGTTTATAAATAAAGATGCAGTACGTATGGGGGTACTGTAATCACTCACCAAAATGTTACTGGTCTACCCAGGAAGAGCTTATACACCAAGTCTCATTAGATTTCAGGAGAAATAAAATATTCTTGATCAAGGAAAACATGAAGAACTGCAGCAGAGCCAGAGAGATGCGATACTTTATTTTGAAAGACAGCATAGAGATAGGCATCTGCTAATATTAAGTCTCCAGTGTTGTTGCAAGCTCACTCTCACCCAAAGATAACAAGACTAGGAGATGTAAATATGAAAGTAACTGAAAACTCAAGTGTGACACCTGCCCTCCTCCATAAGCAAAAGAGTACATACCAAAAGAATGAAGAACATAAAGAACACAAATGTAGTGAAATAAATTGGTCCAAAAACTCTGTTAGCTTCTTCAACCTCTGAAAAGCTAAAGTCTCCCAAAATGATGCGGAACTGAGTAAAGCTTTAAAAACAAAACAAAAACACGTACAGCTGTTAAACCATTTTTGAATTCTGGCAGCAGCCTGTGACATTTCACTCTATTTTGAGCTGAGCATTTTCATTATGGAGTGAGGTGGAAAGGCAAGGAAGTGTGGCAGGGTGAACTCTAGTATCTGAACGATAGTTACTTACTATGCTGATTAAATCTTCATGCCCATGACTAATGTCACCAATTCAACTAAATCCCACCTCTTTTACAAATTACAAGACATTTTAAAATTGCCATTACACTGCAAACTTGAAATTATTACTAATTGCTGCTAATTTCTAGTTATGTCTAATAGCAATGTTCAGTTCTCAGTCACATATACTTATGAGGATGTTCTGCAGTTTTAAGGGTACTATGTCATCACTCTAACTAAATATACGTCGCTACTGCAATGTAAAGTAATGTAAGAGTCGGTGATACAGTCTCAAAGCCCTATCACTTTTACCTATGTGGAACCACTGCCCATCTCTTCAAATGTTAAGGAAAAAAATTAAAACTCTATGCCTATATAAATTTTGTCAAGACATACCTGCAATTCTTAGGAAATTGATTTAGTTTATAATATGCAAGTGTCATATTTTTGATTGCAGAGCAAAGGGTTTTTTTTCAACAACATATATTTCAACAGCTTCTAAAAATTTTAACTTATGGTTTTTAGAAATTCCATATATCTACAAAAACAACTGTCTAGAAATGTCATATTTATCTGGGAGCTATAATAAAATCTTCAGCCTTCAGTGAGGTAGCTGAGGTCATTTGCAGATGTGCTATGGGACTGCTTTTTATTGTTATACTTACACACACTCTTGGAAAGTGCTGAAGTCATCAACTTGAGTGCCAAACACCAGGTAAGCCAGCTGAGCATATGCTAAGAAAATAATGAAAAACATAATAGCAAAACCAATAACATCTTTGGCACAGCGAGACATGGTGGTGGATAACTGACTCATTGTTCTGTTGAAGCTGACAAATTTGAAAAGCTGTTAAAAAAGAGAAAAAGGTTTAAAAATAAGTCAGACAGCTACTTGTGAATGAGCAACTTTCCAACCTTTCACACTCAAAGGCTATGTCTACACTACCAAGTTTTTTCAAAAAAGCCAGGGCTCCTTCAAAAAATCCCATGGAATGTCTACACACAAAATGCATTATTTCTATATTAAAACAGAAGAACCTTTTCTGGTGGCCCTCTTCCTCTCCCAGATGAGGAACAGCATGTTTTTTTTTAAATATTCTTTTTGGAAAAAACTTGTGTAGATACCCCATGACGCCGGATTTTTCGATCCCTGGCTCATTCTTTTGAAAGAGCAGGGGCTGTGTGGATACTCTCTATGAAAAGAGCAAATATATTTTTTGATCTGCTTGTGTGTGTAGGTGCATTTTTTAAAAAGAAGTTTTTTCAGAAGAGATCTTCCAAAAGAACTTCTTTTGAAGAATCACTGTAGTGTAAACATAACCAAAGTTTATTCAAATATGAGACCACTTAACATTGAAGACAGAAAACCAACTTTTATTTTAGAAATATCCCTTCTACCAAATCATTCATACTAGAAAAGAGAGCAAAATTCACCAAGGGAGAACTAAATTTCCAATTCTGCTTCACCCTGGCTACATCTACACGTGCACGCTACATCGAAATAGCTTATTTCAGTGTAGTGACATCGAAATAGGCTATTTCGATGAATAACGTCGACACGTCCTCCAGGGCTGGCAACGTCGACGTTCAACTTCGACGTTGGGCAGCACCACATCGAAATAGGCGCTGCGAGGGAACGTCTACACACCAAAGTAGCACACATCGAAATAAGGGTGCCAGGAACAGCTGCAGACAGGGTCACAGGGCGGACTCAACAGCAAGCCGCTCCCTTAAAGGGCCCCTCCCAGACACAGTTGCACTAAACAACACAAGATCCACAGAGCCGACAACTAGTTGCAGACCCTGTGCACGCAGCATGGATCCCCAGCTGCCGCAGCAGCAGCCAGAAGCCCTGGGCTAAGGGCTGCTGCACACGGTGACCAGAGAGCCCGGCAGGGGCTGGAGAGAGAGCGTCTCTCAACCCCTCAGCTGATGGCTTCCATGGCGGACCCCGCTATTTCGATGTGGCAGGACGCGGATTGCCTACACGGTCCCTACTTCGACGTTCAACGTCGAAGTAGGGCGCTATTCCCATCCCCTCATGGGGTTAGTGGCTTCGACGTCTCGCCGCCTAACGTCGATGTTAACATCGAAATAGCGCCCAACACGTGTAGCCGTGACGGGCGCTATTTCGAAGTTAGTGCCGCTACTTCGAAGTAGCGTGCACGTGTAGACACGGCTTCTATGTGCATACTGGTTTTATTGCAATTATGTCAGTGCAATATTAGAACTATTTTAAAGGGTGAAAATATTGAACAATGCATTTTAAGTAACCTCCATACAAACTTGTTGGGTTTTTCTTTTTATTTAAACACAAAAAAGTAAATAGGAATTTTTCATTTTTATTTCTTAATATTCATCACCTGTTGAGTGTCAAAACTCCATATAATTGTGTTTTGTTTTATACTTTATATCATAGCGGTAGAATACACAAGACTATTGGCAGATTAATAATGAACCTGTAAGTTCCTAAAGCATATAGAAGGAATTTGTTTCTTGTGATCTAATGCTAAGGAGTCCATCCTTTAGATAGCTTCACCAGTTCTAGATGACAGAAAGCAAATATGGACATGGACAGAAAAAACTATCCTGGGGGAGCCATTCAAATCTCAAGATTTGGATTTACCAGGATATTTTAAATAGTCCCATGCAGTATACATTTATATTTCAAGGTTCCTTCCCTCCACCTCAAAATACACTGAGTTACGAACATAGAGTTGCTATAAACATCATTTCCAGAAATTAATAACTCACTAAATTCCTGGAAGCCTAAAATAAGATCACATAAAAGCCAAAAGGAATTTTCTATATAAAATAAAAAGCTACTTCTTGCAAGGTGGAGAAGCTGTAATAAAAGTATCCTATGGTTATGGGCAATGAAATTCAATCAGAATAAGGTCTTCACATTTATTTGTCTTCCTAAAACATGATTTCTAACCCTCTCAATTTGACATGACTGTTTTTTCATATACTTCACTGTGAACACTTTTAGCACCATTCACTAATTCTTTTATCTAACATGAGGGTTCAATATTATAACCCTGTTTTTACTTGCACACAGTTGTATTTTTGGTCTGAAATTTTCCATGGTTAGCTTCAGCATAAATGTGAGCAAGCTTGAAAGGCAACTGGTTCTTTCCAATGTACGGAAACAAATCAAAGACATTTCTTACACTTACATTAGCATGTGTTCTACAAAACTTCATTCTTAATCAGACATACATCTATTTACCTTAATCCAGACAAAAAACACAGTGACAGCAGCAATATTGTTAAACTGTATTTGCCAATATGCCAAAGATTCAAAATTGGGGAAAGCATTTTGATTTTCCAGCTGCTTCTTCAGTAATATGTCCACTGTTGACCTTCTATATATATTAATTCCTATAGCTGCTATTGACAGCTGAGTAGAAAAGAAAGAAAACATTTCACTGAATAGGTTTTAAATACAAGCACATAAACAGACGGCCACACTGGCCTTAAAACAAAACAAAACAAATAAAAAAAAACCCCACCAATCAGTGGCTGCAGTCTAGATACAGACCACATGGGCTACGCCTGCACTTGCCCAAAACTTCGAAATGGCCATGCAAATTGCCATTTCAAAGTTTACTAATGAAGGGCTGAAATACATATTCAGTGCCTCAGTAGCATGCGGGCAGCCATGGCACTTCGAAATTGCCGCAGCTTGCCGCCACACGGCTCGTCCAGACAGGGCTCCTTTTTGAAAGGACCCCTGGAACTTCGAAATCCCCTTATTCCTATCTGCTTAGGGGATCAGCAGATAGGAATAAGGGGATTTCAAAGTTGCCGGGGTCCTTTTGAAAAGGAGCCCCATCTGGATGAGCCGCACGGTGGTGAGCTGCAGCAATTTTGAAGTGCCGCGGCCGCCAGTATTCTATGTATGTCAGCGCTTCATTAGTAAACTTTGACATGACCATTTGTGTTGCCATTTCAAAGTTTTGGGCTAGTGTAGACATGGCCATGATATTTTCTGGGGACTACATGACATTCAGAACCAAAGCTTTCATTTAAAATAAAAACATTTCTAGGTCTTGTGTTCCAAACACCTTCTAAACACAAGCATAGTATAAATTGATATACTGATGTCTGCTTGAGGCTGCAGACAGCCTGAAACAATGACTCAGATCAACTACCCTGTTCCCATATTGATCATTTTAGTGGATGGACTGGGAGTAATCCTCACTAGGTTTGGAAAATGTGAAATGGTGGAAGAAAAAAAATTCAGAGAAAAGAACAGAGGAGAGAGATAACAGGAATTAAGGGCAGAAATTATGGTAAGCTGAAGAGGGAGCCAATCTTCCCAGAGGGATGAATGGGTCAATAATGCACAGAGCAGATGTGACTTGCTACATATTTAGCTACTACAATACAGGTCAGTTAGTAGGTCCCTTGATCATCATCAAATCTTTTAATGAAATCAGTGAACATGGCACTGTGCACTGCTGGAAAAATACAGTCCTGAAATTGTACCCTGGTCCATAGACCATAATTATACATAGAACTCAGCCCTTCTCCTATGAAGAAGTTTGACATCCGGATTTCCATATATAGTCCATTCTGACTTTAGCAATGAAATTTCTCATTTTTCCCCACTTAATACGGGAAAAGCATATAATTCAAGTGGTAACTCGTGCTCTCTACTCACAAACTCGCTGTAAGAAGGTATTATTCTACATGTTACAGATAGACTATTAAGGCCAAAAAGTTAAAGTGACTTGCCCAAACTAGAGAACACAGTCTAGAATAAAAATGCAGAAGCCATTGGTTTATGAGCGATTAGGCCCTTATCATTTCAATCATTACACGAGTGGTCTAAAGTAAATTTGCATGTGTATAAAGCAAAGTTCGCAAAACCCTAGTGCAGAGGTGTACATAATGAATTAAACAGGAGCTTGAAATTCAAAACTAAATTTTGCACTCCATACAAAGGGGCTGTGGCCACACTTGGCCAAAACTTTGAAATGGCCATGGAAATGGCCATTTCAAAGGTTACTAATGAGGCGCTGAATTGAATATTCAGTGTGTCATTAGCATTAGGACACTTCCAGGTGCAGCATTTCGAAAGCGCTGCTTTTGAACGCTCGTGGCTTGGAGCGGCTATATGGGGTCCTTTTCTAAAGGACCCCGCATCTTTTGAAATCCCCTTATTCCCCTCTGCTGAGAGGAATAAGGGGATTTCGAAAAGGACCCCCATGTAGCTGAGCCAAGCCACGAGTATTTGAAAGCAGTGCTTTCAAAGTGCCGCGGCCGGAAGCTTCTTCATGCTAATAAGGCACTGAATATTCAATTCAGCGCCTCATTAGTAATCTTCGAAATGGCCATTTGCATGGCCATTTCGAAGTTTTGGCCAAGTGTGGCCACAACCAGGGTGAAGTCTGCCAATTTTATCAGGAAGCCAGCCTTGGTATCTCCTGTTTGGGAAACATGATGTTGCAGACTATGTTGTGCAACCACTTGGGTCTGGCTGGCAAGTTGAAAGGCATGTCATTCAAAACTTTTTGTCTAATTTTGTTTTATCTGAACAAAACCACTAAGACTTGTTAATATTACTTTGCAAATATACTCAAACACCCACAACTTCTCTGCAAATGCTCTGAAGTGTTGGCTTTAAAGCAGAGGATGACGTACTTGGAATGCCACTCAAAAATCATTGCATTAGCCAATATTTGACATGTGGGAGTATGGGAGAGCCATGGTAAGGCATAATTTGTTATAGTTTCCATTCCTCATGGCTGTGCTTGCAAAGTAAAAAAAAATTTCAAAATAGCTTTGTACAGAGGGAAGGAGGTAAAAACCTGAAAGATGGTAACAATCCCTCTGTACACAGTAGAATCCTTTCAGAACTACTCCTGAAAAAGCCACTGAATAGGAGAATCAAGGAAATTCAGCAAAATATACTTAATTTAAATCATGATACCCTTATTCACACTGATTAGTGCTTTCTGCCATGAGTAATCTCACTGAAAGTATGTAATCTGAATGCTGTCCCCTTCAGCACACATTTGTATCCTATACCCATGCTACTAGTGCTAAGTGCACTGACCACTCTCAGAAAAACTCTTACAAGAAAGCAATACTAGCATATGGGAAAGATTCATATCCATAAGCCAGTACCCACCACAATGATGAGGATATCAAGACAATTCCAGAGACTCCTGAAGTAATGCAGTTGATGAATACGAATTTCCAAGATCTCTTCTATTACATAATAAAGGATGAAGAGACAAAAGGCCATTTCACATGCTGCCATGAAGAAATCAAAAGTAGAAATGTATTGGATAAACTTCACTGGCTGAAACTGCCAAGACGTAATGAGACCTCCAGTTGCTGGAAACTCCACCAATAACCTGCATTTTAAAAAGAAAACAAAAATATGCTTTAACAAAAGACTCTGAAGATTACTCACAAAAAGGAAGTTTTATAATAATCTAATAGTTATAGAAACGTTTTCAAGAGTTTTAAAAAATTTACAGCTAAAATAAATGAGGGTGGGAATTTAGAAATTCCTGTATTCTTAAATGTAAAGTACGTGCACTCCGGCGACACCCACCCACAAGGCATTGTGTAAGGCAAGGTTGTATTTATACTCAGACCATTAATTTAATTACAGTTAACTCACAATTAATTCAAAAATTAATCATGATTGTTTTAAAACAGTAATACCAGATGAAATTTATTAAATATTTTGCGATTTCTTTTATGTTTTCAAATATATTAATTTCAATTACAACACAGAATACAAAGTGTAAAGTGCTCGTTTTGTATTGCATGGACTGCATATATTTGCACTGTAACAATTACAAAAAGAATCAGTGTCTTTCAATTCACTTCATAAGTACTGTAGTGTAATCTCCTTACCATTAAAGTATAATTTAGAAATACAGATTTTGTTGTTGTTATATAACTGCACTCCAGAAAAACAAAATGTAAAATTTTAGCATCAGCATGTCCACTCAGTCCTACTCCTTACTCAGCCAATCACAAAGACAAACAACAGAGAGGTAGCTGTGTTAGTCTGTATTTTCGAGAACAACAAGTCCTGTGGCACGTTATAGGTTAACATATATTTTGGAGCATAAGCTTTCGTGCACAAAGACCCGCTGACAGAGGACTTCTTGTTGTTCTCAAAGACAAATATGTTTTTTCACATTTACAGAAAATACTGCTACCCGCTTCTTATTTACCACCTCGCCTGAAAATGAGAACTGGTGTTCCCAAAGTATGGGCAATCCAAGGCTTTTACATGCCAGATATACTAAATATTTATATGCACCTTCATGCTTTGGCCACCATTCCAGAGGCAGGCTTCCATGCTGATGATGGCTTGTTAAAAAACAATGTTTTAATTAAATTTGGGACCGAACACTTTGGGGGTGAACTGTATGTCTCCTGCTCCATTTTACTTGCCTTCTGCCATATATTTCATGTTATAGCAGTCTCAGATGATGACCCAGCACATTCATTTTAAAAACACCACAGATTCGTCAAAATGCAAAGGTACCAATGTGAGATTTCTACTGATAGCTACAACACTTAGAATCATAGGGTTGGGAGAGACCTCAGGAGGTCATCTAATCCAATCCTCTACTGAAAGCATGGACAATCCCAACTACATCATCCCAAGCAGGGCTCTGTCAAGCATGGATTTAAAGACCTCTAGGATGAAGATTCTATCACCTCCCTACGTAAATCATTCCAGAGCTTCGCCATCTCCTGGTGAAATAGTTTGTCCTAATATCCAACCTAGACCTCCCCAACTGCAACTTGAGGACATTGCTGCTTGTTCTGTCACCTGTCACCACTGAGAACATCCTCTGTCCATCCTTTTTTTGGAATCCCTCCCCCACACTTCACCCTTTTGAGGAGTAAAGGGATTTCGATGTAGCGTGGACACTTTGAAGTACCTGTGGCTGACACACATGCCAGCACTTCAAAGTTGCCTCAGGGGAGATTTTGACTAATGAAGTACTGTATATGCATTGCAGCACTTCATTAGTAAACTCCCAATACCCTAATTACCATGCCCCCTTTGAAGTTCCGGGCTAGTCTAGACACAGTGTAGGTGTAACAGTTAAATATTACTGATTGTTATGGAGCAATATTTATTATAAAAATAAGATAAAATGAGCATTATAGACTTTGTATTCTGGTGTAATTGAAATCAATATATTTATAATGTAGAAAAGATCCAAAATATTTTAATATCACTTTATTATTAAGAGCACAATTAATTATGAAATTAATTTTTAATCTCATAATCACTTATAAATCCCTAATTTGCATATGCATATCTGCTGTTCCACTCACACGTTACATTTTGGTCCTCCCCTGTTGGTATCCTGAATATGAGGAGTTGTCGTTGATTTCTCTAGTTTCACTGTCCAAGCTAAATGTAATGCAAAAAACTCAACCAGAAACCGAAAAAAATGCTGGCTTTTTTTTAATTGCATGTGCTGTTAACAACACATACAAGGATTTTTTAATTTTGTTTTTTATTTTAAGACTCAGCAATGTACCTTTGGATTAGAGTCACCAATTTCAGATAATTTTGGTAACTATAGGAGAATTTAGAATAAATACTGTTTTTTTTTTAAATCACAAAAGAATCCAGATTTTTACAAAGAACAGTTCTATTGTGCATCTGTCAGAACACATGAAGCTACACGGCTTGATAACTCTTTTACGATAAATCATCCTCAATATCACAAAGATAGTCTCTAAATTTGACCTAGGCTCTACTTTCTTCAGCTAATCTCTTTCAACTGTACCAAATTATCCTGTATTTGGTAGTGATGGCGGACAAAAATTCTGAACACAATGAGAATTTCATACTACCTTCTCAAACAGGAAAAACGCTTGAAAAAATAATTAAAACATTTCACCATTTCAAAATTGTCAATCAGAAGAAAGAAGTACACAAGAGAAAGATGGCAAGATTCTGTGGACTTGCTGCACAGGATACTCAGCTGCCTTTTCTATATGGGCAGTAGATTTCAATGAACTCCAAGAACTGTGCAAATGTAAGCATGTGGGATGGAAATCATTAGCAATGAAAATAACTTTTCCTTTTGCTGAAAAGTTCCATGAGATTGTCCTTTCATTACATTGTGTGTGTTAATTCCCATGACACAAAATAAAGCAAAGCACTTATCTACTGTTTGTGCAATTTCATTTGAGAGAACATGAATGCTATCCAAAGTTCTATAAATACCTGACAATACAGAATAGATTGATGTTCGCATTGTACACAGAGAAATCAATAAACGTGGCCCTTGTCCCTCTATCCAGCCACAAGTTTTTCTTAAGGTTAGCAATCTGTGCAGCTGTCTCCTCTCTGCTTCTTGACAGATCCTGATAATAACCTGCCCCACTGTATGAGGCAATCAACCCCCAATGGCTGCTCCCATTCAAATCTGGTTCATTGGTGTAGATCCAACTAGTTTAAAATACCAAGAGAGAGAATATGTTAATGACTCTTTTCATATATAACAGAACATATGTAAGATTAATTATTTATAGCAGTTGGGATTTTTTTAAAAGATATACGAAGAAGGAAGTTGTGATATCTGTAACCTAGAAAGGAGCACTAAAAAGTTGCTTGGTATTAACAGACAAAATTAACAGAGAGTGTCAAGTCACTGTAAATCAACTAAGTCTTGACTACAGATTACTCCAGATGTGGCCTCACCAGTGCCAAATAGAAGAGAATGACTTCCCACAATCTGCTCCTGCTAATGCAGCCCAATATGGTGTTAGCCCTCTTGGCAGCAACGGCACACTGTTGACCAATATCCAGCTTCTCATCTACTGTAACTCCCAGGTCCTTTTCTGCACAACTGACACTTAACCAGTCAGCCTCCAGCCTATAGAAATGCCTGAGATTCTTCCATCCTAAGTACAGGACCTTGTTCAACCTCATCAGAATTCTTTTGGCCCAATCTTCCAATTTGTCTCAGTCACTTTGGACCCTATCCCTACCCTCCAACATATCTATTCATGGACGACAGGTTGACCAATGGCTACTGGGGAAGGATGGAGCCCCTAGCCTCTGTTTGTCAGAAGACGGGAATTGGCAACAGGGAGTGGATCACTTGATGATTACCTGTTGTGTTCACTCCCTCTGGGGTACCTGGCATTGGCCACTGTTAGAAGATAAAATACGAAGCTACACTGACCTTTGGTCTGACCCTCGGTCTGACCCTCAATGGCCGTTCTTGTGTTCCTATGTATCTTTCCCCCAAGCTTTGTGTCATCCACAAACTTGTTGAGGGTGCAATCCAATCCATCATCCAGAACATTAATCAAGATGTTGAACAAAACTAGCCTCAGGACCAACCTCTGGGGTACTTTGCTTGATACAGGTTGCCAATTAGACACTAAGACATTGTGCACTACCTGTTGAGCCTCACAATCTGACAATCTCTCTATCTACCTTATAATCCACTCATTCATTTTTAACTTGCTGGGAGACCGTATCAAAAGCTTTGCTAAAGTCAAAGTATATCATATCCACCACTTTCCACATACCCACTAGGCCAGTTATGTAATCACAGAAGGCAACATGTTGGTCAGGCATGACTTGCTCTCGGTGAATCCATTTTGACTGTTCCTGATCACCTCCCTCTCCTCCAAATATTTCAAAATCGATACTTTGAGGACCTGCTCTATGATTTTTCCAGGGTTTGAGGTGAGGCTGAGTCCTTCTTCGCGTTTCCAAGAATGGGCACTATTTGCCCTTTAACAGTTGGCCAGGACCACTCAACTGCCATGAGTTTTCAAGGATAATGGCTAATGTCTCTGCAATTAGATCAGCCAACTCTCTCAGCACTCTCAGATGCATTGCATCTGGACCCATGGACTTTTGCATGTCTAGCTTTTCTAAATAGTCCTTTACCTGTTCTTTAACTACTGAGGGCTCCTCACCACCCCATACTGTGCTGCTCACTGCAGCAGTCTGAGAGCTTTGTCCGTAAAAACCAAGGGGAAAAAAAAAGCAAAAAGCATTGACCACTTCAACCTTTTCTACAACATCTGTCACTAGGCTGACTCCTCCAATCAGTAAGAGTCCCATATTCTCAGACTTTTTATATATATATATATATATATATATATATATATATAAAAAGATATGCAACTCACAGAACTGGAAGGAACCTTGGGAGGTCACTGAGTCTAGTCCCCTGCACTCTTGGCAGGATCAAGCAGCATCCCTAATTTTCTTTTTTTTTAAATCTATTTGCCCCAGACTCCTAAATGGCCTCCTCAAAAATTGAGCTCACAACCTTCAGTTTAGCAGGCCAATGCTCAAACCACTGATCTATCCCTCCCCACCCTTCTTGTTATCCTTCACATCCCTTGCTACTGGCAAATGCAGCTGTGGTTTGGCCTTCCTGATTATACCACTATTTACTTGAGCAATATTTTTATACTCCATCCTAATTATCTGCCCAACTTTCTGCTTTTTGTAAACTTCCTTTTGGTGTTTAAGCTCACAGATTTCTGTGCTAAGCAAAGCTGGTCACTGTCCATATTTGCAATTCTTTTTGCACACTGGGATGGTTTGTTCCTGTGCCCCCATTAAAGCTTCTTTAATCCACAGCCAGCTCTTTCCTCCTCATATTAACTTCCCAGGGTTTTGTTGTGTTTGCTTAATGAAACAAAAGCATTTTCGTATAAAATTTTATATGTCAGCCCTCACAACACCTCTGTAAGGACAACAATCAGTTATCTTAAGTTTGTTCATGGGGAAGACAATTTAACCAAACATTCACAACAGCTAATCAGTAAAATCTGGGACTTCTGGTTTCTACTGCCATGCTTAGAACACACTGCATTTCTAGGCAAAGGAAGCACACACTGGATGTACTTAAAACAGCAAGGCCAAGAACAAGTCTTCTACAGAATCATTAGACTGAAGAAACAGATTTAGGTTCAAATATAAAGGAAGAATTTGCATGCAGAACATAAAATTAAGATATGGCATTTGGCAGTCATCACTGTAGAAACACCCACAGAATTGCAGAATGAACACGTGGCTATGTAAATATGAGAGAAATACATACGCTGTTCCATTTCGGAGCCCAAAAGGAGCTGTATCTTCATTAGCAACAGAATAAACATCATAGCACTCTTTAATTTCATCTTTTAAATCCTCAGGTATTGAGCATGACCCATTTTTCACTTTCAGCTGCCGAACACGAGGCACCCCCAAAAGCAGGTTCTCATAATAAATCAAACTTTTGTTTTCTGCCATGGTTTTATTGTTGTACCACATCTCCCAGTACAGACCATCCAGCAAAGGACCTTCTGTGAACTGAGGAGGAAGAAATAATTTTAGGCATGCCAAGTTCTCTCAGAACCAAAACTCAGTATTTTATACACAACCACTCCTGGCAAGATGACCTATGCTCCACCTGGAGTACAAGGGTTTAAGTAAGTCACTCCTGACAAGGATGTATTTTATATTGTGATTATTAGTTTTTGTTGATTAATAGAAAAGCCCTTGCTACAGCTAAAACTCTTCTGGACAACTAAATATCTATCCCAATCTATCACAATCAGAAGTGTAGCTATGTTATAGCCACTGAGGCAAAGGAGTAGAGAGAGGAAGAATGAAAGATTCCAAGTTTTTTTTAAAAATGGAGAGCTCCTCTGTGGCTATGTCTGCACTAGGAATAACATTCCCATTGAAGTTTCCATGAATTAAGCTATATGCAGCTCTCTTCTTTGCCCACATTTATACTCTTTACAGTTGCATCATTAGAGCACAGAGTTTTGCATGAAACATGAAAACAATGTGCCTGGTTGAGTTATAAAGACAAAATATATGTCACTTAAAATACACAAATTTAAAGTGACCTGTGAAAAATTATTAGGGGGTAAAATTTTCAAAAGTGCCCAAGTGCCCAAAGCTCAAGTGTTTGTTCAAAACTGACTTAGGGGTTTAAGTGAAGAAGTAATTTTTGAAAAAATTTACTATACGTAAATAAATTAGTGAGTTTTCTGAGCAATTGGAGGAGTAAAATTAATTTTGGTATGCTGAAAATGTTCTATTTTTAGTACATTACATAGCTATACTATGTATGCGTTCTTACACTGTGTTGTGTTTGGGCAGATTTCTACATCCACCTCCTGCAGCGTACAAGACTACTGTATTGACACACTGCAGGACCATAACTGATAATGATGCAGAAGAAGTGACAGGTCAATGATTAGCAAAAGCCCAAATGTGGGGAACAGTTATGCATGTAGTTAGCTTTAAACACAAAGTACAGTAGAAGATCAGTTATGAATATCTTGGGAATGCAGGTCTGTAAAGTTGAACAAAATGTAACAGTTATTATAAAGTTTAAAACTGAACATTGTTGTTATACAGTTTTGAAACTTGACCCAGCGCACCAAAGAAACTCTACAGGTGTTTCATCTATTAGGTCAGTAGAATCTAGACTTGGTAAGTAACTGTGTTAGTATATTATCTCTTGGGATTGACATCCAGGTGAAGTGAATCTAAAAAGTATTAACCCATTGTGACATTTAACATTTGTTATTACTTGCACTCAGTAACTGTGGCCCTATCTATACTACAAAAATTTGCTTGTGTATTATGTTAGCAAACCTTCCTAGTATAGATGCAGCTTATAGTGACAAAAGAATGTTTTTGCTCATATAGCTTACACCAAAAGAAAAAAGCAGTAAAGTAGCACTTTAAAGATTAACAAAATAATTTATTAGGTGACCTTTTGTGGGACAGACCCACTTCTTCAGACCATAGCCATACCAGAACAGACTCAATATTTAAGGCACAGAAAAACAAAAATAGTAATCAAGGTTGACAAATCAGAAAAAAAAAATAGCTTACACCAGTTTGCTGAACAAAATGAGCTACAATAACAAAGCACTTCATTGCCAGTATAACTGTATCTACACTAAGGCTTTTGCCCAAATAAAAATGTAATTATAAAAAAAATTATATCACTACAACCCCATCCCAATGTTACTACATTGGCAAAGTGTAAATCATGATGGAAAATTTTAAAAAAATATTGACAGATTAAAGTCGTGAGTCCTGATGGGAAAAATAATTAATTTACAGTGACAATAATTTTTTCCCTTCACCTTCCAGAAGTCCTCCATGGTGGACAAGGTTTTGAAATTGGTTTTCTCCATTTTCGATACAGGTGTTTCCAGGAACAACTGTGACATTACCCTAGTGTAATAGTACATACTGGAACTCACCATCCCATACGTCACTGCAGGAGATATTTTTTGGCAGGAGGAAGAGAGAGAGGGAACCAAGTTTAAAATTCCAAAAACATCCAATTGTATTTCACACAGAAGTACTGACATTTCTAATTAGAATAAAACAAAATGTAAGCTTTTCCCCATCACCAGCCCCCAAACAATCACTCTTAATGACTCTGAAGTCATTTTATGCAATGTCTACATGGTAATTAAAAACCCATGGCTGGCCATGCCAGCTGAAGTGGGCTCACAGGACTACAGGAGATGTAGACAATGGGGCTCAGGCTGAAGGTAGAAGGAACTAGAGCCCAAGCAAGCTGACATTAGCCAGCTGTAGATGGCTAACTTCAGCGTAGATCTACCCTTCGGCTATACCCACACTAGAGTATAAAGTTAATTTTAACACACCTAGTTCAATTTTAAAATGTGACTGTCTTCATTGCGAATACCATTGGGTCGAAGGAGCCCTAAGGTCAACATTCTTGTGTCAACTATCCAGTGCAGTGTAATGTGAAGTTTGAATTTAAAAGGTTGAATTAATGCTAGTGTGGAAACTGAGTAACTTTAAATCAATTTTATTGGCTTCAAGAGGTGTCCCACACATATCCCACAATGCTCTACAGGTGTCCATTCTGGCTACTTTCATCTCCACTGCTCTCCAGGTGTGCAAGAAGTAGGTAACAGACAGCCTGGACATTTGAATTTGAATTGGTAACAGGAATTTGAATTCACTTTCTTTCTGACCAGCGTGGATGGCACACCTCAGGAGCCACCCGTTGCATCACATCTAGCCATCTTGTCATCATGAATACTCAGGGTTCTTCTGACCTGAGTTCTCAGGGTCACAAGATCCAGCATGGAGCCGTAACCAGATCCTATATCTCATTTCTGTTTGTGGAGAGACATCAGTGCTGAACAAACTGCAACAAGAGAAATGCAGATGTTTATGAAAAGATTTCACAGAGATGACTGCAAAAAGTTATTCCTGGGACACTCAGCAAAGCTAGATAAAAGTAAAGGAGCTCCAGCAGAGCTATCATAAAGTCCAAGAAGCCAACAGATGATCTGGGTCATCTCCCAACACATCAGTACTTGAGCAGCTGGATGTCATTCTTGGGAGGGACCCAACCATGGTCCCCAATCTTAACTGGGACTCTTCAGCAAGCCGTACTCAGGAGTCTGTTGGATCCAAGAGGAGGAGCAGGAGGTGGAAGCCAATGAAGAAGAGGACACCAACAGTCATCAGCAGGCACCTGATGAAGTGATCATGCCAGCCCAGAGCTCTTCGTCAGCTTCATTCTTGAGCCAGCCCCCTCATCAACACCAGAAGCTCTGGTGTCCTGCAATGGTGCAGACGGGGCTGATGGTTAGTATATATTTAGAAAGCTGCAAGCAGGTTGTGTCTGGGTTGGGGTATAGATTTACTTCTGGACAGCACATTTTTGAAACTGGTACAAGCAGATTGCACCTCAGGCACCATTTAGAACAGCTTGTTAATATCCCTGGGGATGGCGCACTTATGCTCTTTGGAGATCTCCATAAAGGTCTCTACCAGGTATTCTTACTTTTTCACACAAGGTTTTGGGGAGGCCTGACTTACTGCAGCTTCCACAAGAGGACACCTTGCCATGCCAAGCAACCAATAAGTAAACAGGTATCATGGTGCCAGGCAGCATTCTGGCAACCTTTCCAGCCTTGTGCTCACACAGTATGAGCATGTTTTCTCTTTCACTTTCTGTTATTCTTAGGAGGTTGATGTCTCTTTTTGCAACCTAGAAGCAGCATGGGAATTTTGATTAGAGTTTTTCACACTGCTCCCTGGTCATTTAAATTTCTAAAAGGAATGCCCTGCTGCACCACATGGCTGCTGGGCTCTCCATCTCCCCTCTCCACTCAGCTGGCAGACTCTCCTGGCTTTCTCCCCTACTACCACGCTGATGGCTTTTCCCCTGCACAGGACTGCTGAGGACCTGCTGAGAAGCCTTTTTTCATACTTCACAGTTTTCACAGATGACCCTGCCCCCCCGCAGCCTGCCATGTGTCCAGTGGATTGACCCCTACCTCCCCCCATGCAGCTGCTCTGCAGACCCTGTTCCCAGACACAGGCATGTCCAGCATGGGCTTTCCTGGCTTTAAATGGCTTTTCCCCTGCACACAATTGCTTGAAGAGTGACCAAGAAATATTTTCCCATGCTTTACAGTTTACAAGGATGACCCAGCCCACCATGCACCTGGCAGAATCTTACCATGCTCTCATTTAAATGGTCTGGGTAAGTAATAACTTCTGTTCTGCAGGGGTTCATTCATTATCATCCTTAAGATGTCAAAAGCGGCTTTGAAAAACAAAAGTTGCAGTGATTGTCAAACAAAGACCCATTCATTCTATGGGTAAGTGGTTTGTAAAAATTGTATCTATATTTTGACCTTCACCATCTTTGGCAGACAGCGTCAATGGGGAAGACAAGCTTGCCATGTTGAGGAGAAAGAAAAGCTCTAAAGAGTACTACATCCTACAGCAGCTGGAGAAGGCTGACACGAGGAGATCCAGAGTCACTACTAACCAAAAGTGGGCACAGCAGTGGAGACAGAGCATCCTGCAGTGTTGCCATAGCATGTTCGAGTACAGGAAAGAGGACTTGGCAGAGCTCCTGACAGCTGCCAGGGAGCAAACCAAGATCCTGCATTCCATACTGGAGCTGCAGAGGGACGCCCACCGTAGGACCCATTATATGGACTACACACCCTGTTGCCCAGCCTCCCCTCAATATGGCTCGACCACCACCACTCGTTGGGGTCCCTGGACACAGAGGGAGGAGGACAAGGACAGTACGTTGCACCACTCCCAGGACCTCTCCACACTGTAAAAGGTTCACATTCCACCACACGACACCAGGAGTCCCTTCTTTTTCCTACCCTTTACCCTAGCCCCGCCACCTGCAAATAAAAAGAATGTTTTTGTGAAACCCACAGTTTCATGTATTGGTTCACATGGGGTAGGGAGTGCTTGGAGGCTCTTTCATAAAGGTCATGCACAGATCATAGTGGTGGGTGGGGGTGGTATCACCATAGTTAAATGCAGCAGAATCATGTGGCTGTCTGCTCATTCATAAAACTATTTTTCAAAGCCTCCCTGATTGCCATTGCTTGTGCATGTGCATTGGTAAATGCCCTTGTGTCTGGGCTGTGCCTAAGCCCTGCTCATGGCATCTGCCTCTGCAACCCAGGCTGGCATGAAATTATCCCCTCTTTCATTCACATATGCTATGGAGAATACAGCACGCTGCAACCACAGTGGGAACACTGGTTTGGGAAAGTCTGAACAGGTCAAAAGGCACCAGAATCTGGTTTTTAAATAGCCAAAGGCACATTCCACTGCCATTCTGGACTTGCTCAGCCTGTAATTGAAGTGCACCTGGCCGCGGTCCAGGCTGCCTGTGTATGGCTTCAGGAGGCAAGGGAGCAGAGCATAAGCAGGGTCACCACGGATCAGTAGGGGTATGCTCACATTACTAATATTGATTTTCTCATCTGGGAAGAAAGTCCCCTCCAGGAACTTTCTGTACAGACCTGAATTTCTAAAGATGCATGCGTTGTGCACATTTCCCAACCATCTCATGTAGATGTCGAGGAAATGACTTTTGTAATCCATCAATGCCTGCAACACCATGGAGAAGTACCCCTTGCAGTTAATGTATTCTGAGGCCAGGTGGTCCAAGGCCATGATGAGGATGTGCATTCCATCTATCTGCCCCACTACAGTTAGGAAACTCCATGGCAGCAAAGCCATCCACTATGTGCTGGACATTTTCCAGAGTCACGGTCTGCTGCACAAGGTGCTGACA
This sequence comes from Carettochelys insculpta, assembly GCF_033958435.1. Lineage (NCBI taxonomy): Eukaryota > Metazoa > Chordata > Testudines > Carettochelyidae > Carettochelys > Carettochelys insculpta. The sequence continues at coordinate 121,664,401 of NC_134140.1, forward strand.
GACTGCATTGGCTACATCCATCACCGTGACCCCCCACTGTAGATCTGCCCATCCCAAACTGATTTCCCGCTAACTGGTCGCTGTTGGGTGTTGCAGACTTTCACAGAGCAATTGCCACTTGCTTGTGAACTGTGAAAGCAAGTCTCATTCTGGTACTGCTGCACGTCAGAGCAGGGGACAGCAAATCACAACGTTCCATGAAAGTGGCCTTGCAAAGGCAGAAGTTCTGCAGCCACTGCCGGTCATCCCATACCTCCAAAACTATGTGGTCTCCCCAGTGTGTGCTGGTTTCACATCTCCAGAAACAGAACTCCACTGCAAGCAATGCATCCAGGGCAGCCAGCAGCTCTGCATTCCTGGTCTCCAGTTCTTCCATTTCATTATCCAAATCATCCTCTTCCTCCTCAGCCAACTCATCCTGCCACTGACTTTGTCTAAATAAATATTCCACAATGCTTTATGAAGCGGACATAACACAGTGCGCGACAGCTATAAGTGCCATGCAGCAGTATGAGCCAGGGGCAGGCTTTGGGAAAATGTCCTGCAAAATGGCACAAAATCAATTGGGCTGGCCCTTTGTTTTCCAATGGGGGTGGGGATGGGTGCTTTGCACTCTGGGATGATGACATCAGACACCCACAAGCACTTGCAGTGCATTTTTTCCCAGAAGCCAAAACCTTAGAATGCAACAGGGTCACAGGCACTGTGGGATAGGTACCCACAATGCATGCTCACGCACTTGAATGTAGATAAGACAATAGAGACATGCTACGCTGACTTTCTGAACATTTGTGGAAAGTTAAAATTGACTTTGTAAAACCTAGTGTTAAAAAGTCAACTTTATTAAATTTGACTTTATTGCACAGTGTAGACATAGCCTGAGGGTAAAAGGAATACAGAAATGGGAATCAGCTTGAAAGTATTCAATATTAGAACTCTGCTTTCTTTAAATAGTTTATTATTTATAGTTACAGATATTTATTATTAAACTGTAATTGGTAAAACACATGATCTGTGCAGTAACTTTAAAAGACCTTCTAATTAGAAATCCCTAAATACAGATTTAGTTTTTGCTCCAATTGGGCCAACTCCTTGGCTTAGAACCACACAGCACAAGTTATAAGAGAGATGGAATGATGACTTTGGTTGCTTTGACCTAGGGGTTGCTCATGCAGGACCAATATCCCAACAGAAGTTAGAGCAGCCCACAGCAGAAGTGGAAGTGGGTAGAATTCCCTAAATCAACCCTACACCAATAGAATCAAGTTAAACTGCACAGCACTGGATATGGCAGCTCAAGCAGAATCAACGTCTAGCATACTACAGAGCAGCTGAGGACTGCCCAACTTCCAGCATGACTGCAGGACTTGCGTTCTAGTGCTTTGGAACACCCAGAGTTTCCCTTCAGTAAGGCTGTGCCTTTGTTGTGGCTCCTGCCCATGGGTTTAGTCAGTTTTACCCTCTACTCCTGCAGGTACATTGGGCACACTAAGTGGCGTACACGTGAACCTCTGTAATCTGGGTGTCCCTACTCCCGGAACACCCGAGGTTTGGACCCTGGCAGGGGGAGGAGGAAGCTGCCCCTTCTTCCCTCTTGGCAGCACTCCCCACCCCCAAGTGGAGGAACAGCAGCACACCAAAGTACTGGTCTGGAGGCTTTCCCCAGGAACAGCAGGGAGCACCAGGCCATGAGTGCCTCCAGGAACGGTGTGCCAGGTAAGCACGCCATTCCCAGAACCTTCCTCCCTTCCAGATCCTGCCCCATCACCCTCCAGGGCCAAAAAATTCCTTAACCCATCATACCCTATTTCTCAGGGGTCTTTCATTAATGAAAGTGTAATGATACCAGGCACAGTCATCTCCAACATTCAGTATATACAGAGAATAGCACTGGTGCTGCTTGTGGACATACTACTTCCCCTAGTTACCACTGAAAATGACTAAATACCTGACTCAACAATATTTAAGCAATCCCATCTTTATTCAGCAAGCACTTGAGCATATGCTTACGAATGCAATTATGTGCTTTGCTGCATAGGGACAGGGTTACACATACACAAAGTAAAGCACACTTAAATGCACTGCAGCATTAGGGCCTAAGGGCAGGTCTACATTAGTGGAAAAAGTCGACCTAAGACACACAGCTCCAGCTACAAGAACTGCACAGTTGGAGTTGACATACCTTAGGTCAACCTTCTCTACCACCTCCACAGTGGGAGTTCGCTGACAGAAACTCTCCCATCAACTCGATTTAGTGCGTCCCAATTAGATGTGCTAAACTGAATCCTGGAAGATCGATCTCAACAGCGAACACAGTAAGTGCAGACATACCCTAAGGCCAGGTCTACACTATAAAAGAAATTTGCCTTAAGATATGCTACTCCCATCTACAAGAATAGTGTAGCTGGAGTCAACATACCTTAATTCAAATTTCCAGAGCAGCCCCAGTGCGGGAGGTTGACAGGAGAGTTTCTCCCATCGACCTCTCTTACTCCTTGCAACTGTGAAGAGTACCAGAGACAATGGGAGCACCCTCAACATTCTATTTAGTGTCCCCCTCCTAGTACGCACTAAATCTAACCCTGGAAGATAGACCTCTGGAGCACTGATCTTTCCGTAAGTGCAGATGAGCCCTAAGAGTGCATCAGCTGCTTCTCCTCACCACATTAAAAAAGGGCCATGTGCACAAGCAACATTACAAATGTCATTCTGAAGGGTTGAGGCAAATGCAAGACTGAGGCAAGGAAGACCAGACACCACATCCCACCACCAAAAGAAAGTTCAAATAATGACAGGGGAAAGGTAGGATTTGAACTGTCACAAAGGCTATGTCTACACTATCTGGGAAGATCAGGCCGCTCAAGGTCTATCTTTTGGGGTTTCATTTCACATGTCTGGTAGGGAAGCACAAAATTGACACCTCAAATATCACAGCAGACCCGTGTACTCCTTGTGAGGAGTAAGGGAAGTAGCAGCAGAAACTCTCCTGTCAACCTTCTTCAGTAGGGATGGTCAAGTAAGCCGAATGCAGATACACAATTCTAGCTACAGCAGTTGTATAGCTACAATTGACCTATCTGCAATCGATTTACTTTGCCTAGGTTAGACACAGTCTCACGGTATTATAGCATCTTTCCAGCTGGAGTGAACAAGACATAGTAGCTAGAGAAAACTGGCACACCAAAGACTTAAGCCACAACTTAAAGACTGCATTTACACTAAAGCTGAAAACATAACCAGATCCAATTATAGCACAGTCAAAGTCACTGAGTAGACAGTACCTAACCTGATTATAGGGACACTCTTAAAACCCTGGAAAGTCCCATACCATAGCCCATTTTGAAAGATGGAATTAGGTACAGGCTAGTCATCAATTTTTAACCCTGATGTGATGGACTATTATATAGCAGAAACAGAGTTTAAAAAGTTAAATTCATTTGCGTGTTTAACCATCCTGACAGTTAGGAAATGTTTCCTGAAGTCCAATCTAAATCTTCCTTGCTGCAATTTAAGCCCACTGCTGCTTTTCCCATCATCAGATACTAAAGAGAATATTTTTTCTCCTGCTTGTAATAACCTTTAGATACTTGTAAGCTGATATAATGTCAGTCTTCTCTTTTCCAGATTAAACAATCCCAATTCTTTCAATCTTCTCTCAGAGATCACGTTTTGTAGACCTTTAATCACTTCTGTTGTTCTTCTCTGGACCTGCTCAAATTTATCCATGTCTTTCCTGAAACCTGGTGCCCAGAATTGGACATAACACTCCAGCTGAGGCCTAATCAGCACAGAGAAGAGTGGAAGAATTACTTCTTGCATCTTGCTTATAACAATCTTGGTAGAGCATCCCAGAAAGATATTTGCTTTTTTTGCAACAGTGTCACACTGCTGACATGTATTTAGCTTGTGGCCCACCATGACCCCTAAATCTCTTTCTGCAGTACTCCTTCGTAGACAGTCACTTCCCATTTTTACGTGTGAAACTGATGGGTTCTTCCCAAGTGCAGTACTTTGCAGTTGTCCTTATTGAATTGCACCCTATTTACCTCAGACCATTTCTCCAGTTTGTCATTTTGAATTATAAATCTATTCTCTAAAGTACCTGCAACCACTCCCATCTTGGTATGAAACCATACTTCTGTTAAAAGTTTTTAAAAAATCTTTAACACTTTCAGTATTTAAATAAGGGAATGATTTTAAAACAAAATATTCTAACACCACAAACTTTAATGTAGAAGACCTCCCATTGAGTATTCCATACACAGTTCCAGGATTCCTAAATACACCTATATTCCACAAACAAAAAATATTCATTAATCTTTCCCCAAAGATAATCACTAAAAGAAGATATTGTATGTGTAGCATTGTTATAACCATGAATGACGAAGTGGGAATTTTTGATAGCATGAGACGAGAACTGTGTGCCTCAGTTTCCTGCTTGTAACTAGGTGGTGGAGAAAGGGTGAGTACTATTTCCAAAGGTCCCAATGTGACTGCTGCCAAGCTGCCTGGGCCCCAGACTCATCCAGAACCCAGATGATAGTGACCTAGACACCAATAAATTTCAGCAAGTATTTGCAGTGGACATGAAGGACCATTTACAAAACAAAAGAGGGTGTATTAGTCAACAAACTCAGCCATGGGACATTCTTAACTAGCACAGAGAAGCAATGGATAAGACACAGCCTATATTACACAAGCCAGGGTTTGTGTGAGACATGCTTCTCTCTCTTTTAGTCTGTTTCTCTCCCAAAAGCCTGCTGCTACCCTACTCTCATGTCATCTCTTGATCCATTGTCTTCCTCTTGCAAAAACAGGCTGAATTCACATGTTCTTCCCACCAGAATTTCCTGTGGACATACAACAACGGTTCAGTCCTTGGGTCTTCCACTGCCTTCTGTATTCGCCATTGATAACGGCAGAGTTTCAGGCAGACCTTTAAGGATGCATTCATGCCAGCCCAAACAGTTACATGAGCCAACTTGCCTTGGACAGCAGCTTTGTATCCCTTTATAGCTCATGCATTGCAATACAAAGCAGAGGGAAACTGAGGCACAAAAAGGACTCCTATTACAAAATTTCCCATGTCAGACTGTAGTAAACATCATATTTAGTGTTTTAAAGTACATTATAGCTGGGATTGATTATAATTTTGAATGATACATAGTTTTGTTTCTATATTGCTTTCAATCCAAGAATCTCAAAGAACTTTTTAAAAGAAAGGTATTATCCTATTTTAAAGTTGAAGAAAAAAAAGAGACAGCTAGTTTTAAATGATTTTTCTGAGCTCACACAAGCCAACGACAGAACTGAAAACAGAATCCAAGTATCCTAAATACCAGCTTCCTGGCTTAACCACTAGATAACCATTCTTAGGTGTGTGTGTGGGGTGGGGGGACAAGACAGCCCTCGCTGTTACTTTTTGGGATGCAGAACAGACAATTACTATAGGACTTTGAATATTAATAGAAAATCATACTTACAGACACACAAGACCACAAGGAAAACGATGTATGTGATCAGTTCTCGTAAAACACTTTTCAGGTATCTCTCTCTGCTTGTGTTTTCTTCCATCAGTCTTGTACCCCAGAGACCTTTGAAGAGCAATATTTTTATAAAATGCACATAAGGCATCACATATTAGGCACATTACTGATAGAATTCTGATAAAGTTTGTAAATTTTGAGGTGATACAAACCATGAAACTAATGGTATGCATATTCTTCTATATGATTTTAAAGGGAAGAAATGCAGACTCAATAAAACTGCCTTAACTGATTAAAGAAAAGGAAAAGTGACTGTTAATAGAATGACAGCCGACTGGAAAATGGCCTCAAGTGGAGCTCCACAGGGAGATGTTATGGCTATAGTGTTATTTAACATTTTTATTAATGATCTGGCTGTAAGTGTAGAGAGCGTAATAATCAAATTTGCAAACAACAAAAATCTGGGCGGGGGCATGACAGCAGGGGGAGATTTACTTTGGCAGATAGAACTAGAATTCAAAGGGATCTTGAAAAACTGTACCACAGAGCTATGGACAACAAAATTAAATTCAAACATAAATCTAAGGTGCTAAACTTAGGGAAGAAAAACCAATGCACAAATATAAGCTATGTCTATGCTAGCCTCAGAACTTCGAAAGGGGCATGATAATGAACCTAACTGAAAATTGCTAATGAAGTACTGCCATGACTATATAGCACCTCATTAGCATAATGGCAGCCGCAGCACTTCGAAAGTGCTGCTTTCGATCGTAAGTGGCTTGTCTACACGGGTCCTTGTCCAAAGGACCCTGCACACTTTGAAATCCCCTTATTCCTATAACCAAATAGGAATCAGGGGATTTCAAAGTGTGCAGGGTCCTTTCGAAAAGGACCCCATGTAGACGAGTCGCGCATGATCAAAAGCGGCCTCATTAGCATCTTTCAATGAGGTTCATTATCATGCCCCTTTCAAAGTTCTGGTGCTAGTACAGATATCGCCACAAAGTGTGGGATAACTGGCATGGAAGCAGCACTCTGAAAAGGATGCGGGAGTTGTAGCAGATCACAAACTCAACATGAATCAATACTGTGATGCAGCCACAAGGCCAATGAAATTTCAGGTTGCATTAACACAGCATACAAGCCACATACAGCACGTAAAGTCATAGGAGATGATAGGAATGCCCTAATAAATCCTGACTGGGCTCAGCAATGTCTAATTTTGATCAGCACTGTATAGAAAGGATGCACAGAAACTGGAAGGGATGCACAGGTGAGAAAATCATTGAAGGGATGGAATGCAAGCCACATGAACAAAGGCTAAAGGAACTTGTATGTTTTTTTGGAAGAGGAGATCAAGGGGTGGGACATGACAGTGATTTTCAAATACTTGAAAGGATGAAATAAGGAAGATGGGATTTTTTTTTTCTTTTGCCACAGAGGCGGCAGAAGTGGCCATGGGCTTAAACTACAGCACAGTAGATTTAGTCTAGATCTCAGGAAAAACTACACAACTGTAAGAACAGTAAGAAAACTGACCCTCCTTCAGCAATCTCTCTTTGTTGGGGTTCTCAGGACAAATGTTTTGGTGGCATGTGAGTGCAGCCACCTTCTCTTGATGGTGGCCCCTCTGATATTTTCCTAAAAAAATTAGTTTTACAAAAGCTACACATATATGCACATATACATGTCCAAACCATTGTAATTTGTTTATCATTAGACAGTAAGTCTAGTTTGAAAACTGACATTAACAAACATACACATCACTTTTTCACAGCAGACTTAGGATATGTCTACATTTACCACAAAGTCAGCACTGTGGAGATTGATCTTACGAGGTTTGGCTTAGTGCATCTAGTAGAGATATGTTATATTGAACATGGATGGAGGGCCAGGGTAGAATTGTTGTACATCATCACCCCCCCACGCCCAAAATTGAACAGTAATGTGTAATTACAGATTATGTCATGTGATGGAACATCCACGGACACGTGGACCCAAAACTGGCAACTTAGTCAGAGAAGGCAATGGGGGCCAGGAGAGAGAGGCTGGGGAAGGTAGCAGGGGGCTGGAGCCTGAAGGCCTGAGGCCAAAGCCTGCCATCCTGCCACTCCCTTGCTGAAGCCCAGAGCCTGAACTCTGGAAAGGTGGCGAATTCACTGGCTGCCTGATTCTACAGCAGTGGCCCAGGTGACTCCAAACGGGTGTGGGGCCCAACCCCTGCTGATGGCCCCAGCAACAACACCAAGGCAGTTCACCCAGTGGCAACAGGGATGGGGAGGAAGAACTATTTTGCCCTCTCTCCCCTCCCAACAAGAGCACAGGAGGCTGTGTCTGAAAGAAAAGCCTCTAGTGATTGCATTTGGAAAAAACACTACTTTATGGCAGTGGGTTATACTAAATAACCCTTGCAGTCCCTTTTAACCCCACAGTTTTAGGATACTGATGTAAGTTTAGCTTACTCTGTGCATGTATCACCAGTCTATTGCATCTTTTAGCTGCAGGACAAGCACAACAAAGGGTTAATCATTGGTGAGCTGCTCTACCCAGCTGAAAACAGTCCTCGAGATCACCTACAGAATTGGTTATTTGCTATCAGTGATACCGTTAAGCTAGACGAGTGCAATAATGAATGCTCTTCTCCACAGCCCCCCTCCCCAAAAAATCCATCTCTGAAAAAATCCAATCAAGTTGTTCTAAAAATAAAAAAGAGATATCAGAAAACTGCAATAAGATGAATGTTAAGTACAACAGAATGGGTAAAGAAACTACCATTAAAATAACAAGCAGAATTAACTAGACCTCCCCAGACTCCCAAGGTAGCCAAGGAATGCCTAATATGCAGACAATAGAGTAACGGTCCCCAGACTGTGGGGCACTCCCTTTCTGAGGAGGTGCAGAAGAACATCCGGGGAGCGGCGCTGGGGCCAATTCCCATGGGAGGTAGCAAGGGAGTGCCATCCAGCCCTGCTCTGCCCATAGCCAATTGTGGCTCTGCGCCTGAACCCCACGGATGGGGTGGGAGGGCACAGACAGGTTCCATTATGGATAAAGGACAGAAGGACAGTGTGACGGAAATATTGGGTACCTTTGCAGTAGAGGCTTTAATAAGGCTTACTACGTTTCCTATATTTCAATGCAAGAAGGATCTGTGGTTAGGACATCCATTAATGTTTTGAACACTTTTCCAGAGCCAAAAATCTTTTCTGTATTTACTGTTTCCATTCAATTGGAAATCTGAGCATTTGTACAAGCTAAAGAATCTAGGTCCAATGTAATGTTTATGACACTAGTTTGCTTGAGAAGCTTTAGCATTCAATACAAGAGCCCCTACTCAGACTTGCCACACGCTCCACAAGAGGAACAGCAAATAAAGGGGGAAAAAAAGTCACCAAGCTTAACAAGGAAGCCAAAAGCTCAATAACAATGTTGTCAGGACTTGCACTAGCAATCATCATATTAACAGGAAAGTAATATGGAACAGAGAGAAGCCTGGAACAGCTGTTCATGTCAGTTCAGAACTGCTGCCCAGCCAACTTTTGTTTAACCTAAAATTTAAAAAAAAAAAAAAGGCAAGCCAACATGACCTAAATTTAAAGGGGGATGGGGAAACATTTTTTTCCTGCAAAGGACTGCCAGACTGCCATCATTCTCAGTTTTCAGATATTTTAAGAAAACAGCCTTAAAAATTCCCTGTCTAGCACTAGTGAATGGAAATAAAATTATCTGAAAATCTCTTAGAAAAATGTGAACTGTTAAGAGATATCCAAGTTATTTGGAGTCAAATTTAACAGCAGCAATGGATAATTAAAACAAATTTAAACTGGATTATGAAGCAAAAATGTAATCCCAGCTGTTACAATGAGTAAAAGCTGAGATGCCGAATGTGAGTTTCAACCAATGAAGGTAAAGATGATAAAAACCACAATCTTCCATCTGCATGCAATGCAAAGGTTCATTCCAAAAGCATTAACACAGTTTTAGAAACCAGACTTATAAAGCACACACATTCAAGACGTTACCTAGACACAAAGCCAAATAGGAAAAGACATTTCAGCATAGTGAGTAATAACTTTAGCACAAGTTTGCCTCAGTTTTTAGTTTTTAGCAACCCCTCCTTCTCACTCTCCCTCCAAAGGAAATTAGGTTTTTGGTTTTTTACTTTGTTTTTCAAAGCCAGCTCTGAAAAATGTACAGATATGAGCTGCTAAAGTTTACCATACAAAATCCCAAGAATGCCAAGTACTAGATGTCAGTACATTAGTCACCAATAAGAAATGTAGCATGGAATATATTTGTGTACTCAAATTCTGTCATATTAGAAAATTATTGTTAAGTCAGCATGGAGCAGAAAATTATAGTTTTGAGAAAACAGCTCAGAAGTTCACGGAGTAGTCTTACCAAATAAAGCAAATCTAGAATCTATTGGTTGTTATATTTGGTTTAGTGCCTGAGATTTTAGAACTGATGTAACCAATTTACCACTTTATTAGTGTGCTATTATAGTTTAGTGTTTCTCAACTTCGGTGTGCTGGTGAGTCCCTCTGAAGTAAAAAATATATCCTGACCCTTCTATGGTGTATTTCATATTCTTTATGTAAATATGATGGGAAATACGAATATGCCTAACTCAAATATGCCTGTGCACAATATTTCATGTAACATATTATTGGAAAGCTTGTAATCCTCCGAATGTGTACATTCCATCTGTAGCATGCATCATTTCTCTATCTGAATTTAGGAATATTAACTGTAGATTTATTATCGATGAGTTGATGTTGGGAGAGGCCTATTTCCAGCCTATCAGGAACAACAACAAAGAAGCCAGACACAGAGCTAACAGTCCATTAGCAAGAGACAATTAACTAGGGGAAGAACAGTTTCCCTGTGCTACAAAGACATGTGTTCAGGTCACCTGATGCTGGAATCCATCTTTAATTTTGGACTTTTCCATGGGGATGGGCGCAATCGACAAAAGCTCCCACCCTAGGGAAACTCTATGTAAGGCAAGGGAAGTAAACAATGATGGCCTTCATCTGGCTTTACAGACTGGTACCCAACTCAAGGAGATACTTGAAAACACCTAGAAACAAAAGGACATTGTATAGCTGCTCTCAATGTCTCGGTAGCTCTGCCCTGGGCTGTGATCCTAACTCTGTGCCATCGCTGGAACAGACCGAAGGTCTGACTCAGCAGGACAGAGTGACAGGGCACCCCAGAGGGTAGCTAAGTAGGCTCAGTAGTATTTTTCTACATTTCAACTGAAAGTTTCAAGGGCATCTCTGTGACTGAACCAGTCACACCTTCCCTTGCTAGCTAACTGCAATCCACTACCATAAGCTTGGGGCAGCAAGGAGCCGCAAATGATCCCGCATCACTGCACTGCAGCACAAAGCATTGCAGCATAAAGTCCAAGTTTCTGGTCACATACATTCAATATCCACTCCTCATCATGCTCTTTGATATGGAGCCGACTGGTATCATGCATGGTAACCTGGATGAAATGGGGAAAGTTCTGTGATCCATAGCACTGGGGAAATCCACCTCTCTCTGTTTACCCCCAGCAAATCATAAGCCCAGGTTTGCTGCCCTGCTTGTGATGGGCTTGAAAGAATAATCCCAGAGAACAGCCATGCTGAGCAGAAAGAAGAGGGGACCACACACTGATTACAAGCTCCTACTCCCCATTCCATGCACCCTCTTCAGGTCAATGTGGGAAAGGATGGCTGCAGTCAGCAATGATGCTGTGAGGAAGAGGGGGTGCCCCATCACAAACACAGTCCTGTTTGCAAAAACACCACCCCTAACCTGTTGCTTACCATGCCTGCCAGAAAATTGAGTTCAGCAACCCAGCACTCTGCCATATGTGCTACCATACTGGTAGGTGTTCAGTTGAAAATAAAAAATTCAGTCTTGTACAGAACACGTGTCCCTTGCACAGCATGGTGCTTCATTAAAAGAGTTAACCTTCTGCTTTTTTACATTGTACCTTCTTTAAAGTCTACCCTCCCCTCACCCCCAATCCAACAGGAACGATCACTTTGTTACCTGTTCCTCCTGTACTTATGCTATCACAAATCAGAGGTTAAAGAAAGGAAAAAAAATAAGAAAAAAACATACACGAGATAAAATATTTAACGAGCTCATGCAATCCGCCAGCACTAATAAGGCTCATCCGGAGATGAAAGCTGTTAACAGGACAGGAAAGCACGCAGGTAACATAGGCTTAAGATGCAAGGTGAAATCTTGATGCTAATGGGGGAGCAAACAGAGCTCATGAGACACAGGAAAAGCAGCTGGAGCACAGAATTCCCCTGTACCCTGTGATAAACTACCTGCCTTCCTCACCAAGTTCCATAGCCACCTCTCCCAGATGTCCTAGAATGCAGGGTGGGGAAGGCCCAGAAAGCCTTTCACTCTATTCCCAGAGATGGCTCCGGGAGCAAAAGATTGTTATTCCCACAGCTTTGATTGCTGTGGTGGGTGGACAGGGGAAACTGTAATAAGCCACTTGTGCTTTCCTCCCTCCATTATCACATTACACTTGCAACTTCTCTTCTGTCTGTGTTTCCTAAATAAACAGGATTTTTTTCAGAAAACAGGATCTTTATTCATTGTCCCAACTGTGTGAGAGTGAAAGCATGTGGGTCAACAGGGGAGAGTACACGTACAGTAGAGGGCAGCTTGGTAAGAGCAACATACATAATTCTCACATCATTGTCTGGTCATTGATGAAACTGGTTTTGAAAGCCTCTCCACTGTGCAATGTCCCTCAATGTTCTCCTTATTGCCCTGGTGCCTGGGTGCTCACAATTAGCTGCAATGTGATCAGCCTTGACCTCCCACCACAGCAGAAAGTTCTCTCCTCTGCTTTCACGGAGATTATCTAGCACACAGGAAGCAGCAACAACACATTGTTTTTGCTGAGATCCAACCGAGTCACAAACACTGCTTTAGACAGCCAAACGGGACATTCTACCACCATCCTACACTTGCTTAGCCTGTACCTCATGGTTTCCCAAACTGGGGGGCATATCGCCCTGGGGTGTGTGTGAAGAAATTCAAGGGGGGGAGTGAGGTGACCCAGCCCCCCCGTCATTTCCCCCACCCAAAGAAAAAGCCAGCCTTTGCTTCCAGCTCTCAGCCCCTGCCATTTTACGTGGGTGACCTGGCAAAGCCACTATAAAAAGCAGGCAGCTGACATAGACCCACACGGAGCTAGCTGCCTCTTGTAAAGGGGAGTGAATGTGGGTTGGGAAGGGGATGGCGAGGAGAAGGATGGGGTTAGATGGGAGCTGAGGGTGCCTGGCTTGCAGGAGGGGGATGGAGTGAGTGGGAGACTGGGGGTGCTTGGCTTTGGGGGAAGGGAAAAGCTTGGGCAGGGGGACTTGTGAGGCTCGGGCAGCCAGCTTGCATTGCTCAGAGGGCTTGGACAGCTGGCCCCAGCAATGGAGGGCTTGGGTGGCTCGGGCTGGCAGGAGGGTGGCTGATTCCAGCAGTGTGGGGCTTGGTCAGCTTGGATGGGTGGCTCTGGCAGCATGGGGCTCAGGCAGGCAGGCAGCTGGCGTGGGTAGCTCTGGCAGCTGGCACAGGGCTCAGGCAGCTGCCCAGCTGGGGTTGCACCAGGCACCTATAAGTGGCCGAGAAAAACTATTCCTATTTACTTTAAATTTCAAATAATATTTTTAAACCAAGTTTTTGTATTTATATTAAATTACTAATTGAATTTTTTGTTAAAAGGGGGTTAGATGATGGTAAAGAAGAGGTGGGGAGGCATGAGGGTTTCTCAAAAATCAAAAGGGGGCATGATGCCAAAAGTTTGGGAACCACTGCTGTAGCTCAACTGCTCATTACTGCTATACAGGCTGCCTGTATACAGCTTCATGAGACAGGGATAACTACTGGCATTTCAACATCCCTAGTGGTAGTTTTCTGTTGTGTGAAAATAGACCAGAGTTCCTAAAGATGTACTTATAATGCACCTTTCACAACTATCCCACACTGATGCCAGTTAAATGGAGCTTGTGATCCACCAGCAACAGCAACACCATTCAGAAGTACCCCTGGCTGTTTACATAATCTTTGGCAAAGTGATCTACTGCTGAGACAGGGATATGGATTCCATCCATCACCCCAGCAGAGTAGGGGAAATCCACTGCAGTAAAGACATCCACTATGTCCTGCACATTCCCCAGAGTTACTGGCCTTCCCAGCGTAAGAGCACTGATTGCCCTGGCTATGTGGTTCACAACAGTCCCCACTGTACATTTTCCCCACTTTCAGTTGTTGACTGGTAGCACTCTGACACTGCAAGCTTCCACAGGGTTATCACTAATTGTTTCTCTATTGTCTCAGCAGGTCTCATTCTGGTATTGCGTGCTTCAGGGACAGGTAAAGCAATTTGCAAAGTTCCATGAAAGGCGCTTCACAAATGCAAATATTTTACAGCCATTGGTCACTGTCCCATAGTTGTATAACTAAGTGGTCCCATCAGCTTGTGCTTTCTTTCCAGGACCAGAATTGGTGTTCCAGTGTGTCAACATGCCCAACTGAGGACAGAATATGCCAACTGCCCCAGGCAATGGGTTCCCGCACTTCTGTTAGCACAGCCTCCTCACATCCTTCCTCAGAGTGGTGGCTCTTGGCTAGCATCTAGACAAACTGTAACACAATGTGTTAGGTATTGGCAATGCCTGACACAGCACTTTGCATCCTAGTGGGGTCCATACTTGCTGACCTATGTTGACTACATGAATACTTAGTCAAAAAGGATTCAAAATGATAGTTTGCCATTGCTTTCAAGCAGGGATGGAGGGAGGAGATACAGGTGTCATGGAAGGTTCACAACATATACCTAATCCAGCCATGACAATGTCCAATCAGGTATTGGGAGCCTAACCTAGAATTCAAATGGGCAGCAGACAATGTGGAATGGCTACCCACAGGGCATTGCTGTTAGAATCAAAGCAGCCACGGTACCTTTAACTTTGTAAAATCAGAAGCTGGAAGTGGAACTCAAGGAATTTGACCTAATTTTGTGATACAGACATAACCAAACAGACAATGTATTTAACTCAGCTTTATCAGTTGTCTTTTATGGGCAACTAATAGCAACACTTGGCACCCAGGCAACACTGCAAAGGACTATGAAAAAGGAATCAACATCAGCATCATCTCTGTGCACTAAGGGTGTTGTTATGGGAGCCTGAAGCAGAAAGATGAAATGACTCGGCCCAAGGACATACAGAGCTCTGGTATCAGAGTGAAAGGCCCTGTGTATCCAAAACACGTAGCATACAGTCACATTTCGGGAGCTGCCTGATTTACCTTTCCTAACTGTAACTGCTCTGCCCTACAAAGCCGCCCCCCAGAACTGACAGCCTGGGAGGTGCAGCAGAGGCGAGAAAGGCAGAGGACTTGGGGACAATAAAATAGAAGGGTGAGGTGTGTGTCTGTGGGGGCGGGACCACCGGGGTGGGGAACAAGTCTGTGGGGAGAAGGCGCCTGAGCTCCACCCAGCTTAGGGGAATGGAGTTTAAGGTGGCCCCTGGCCTGCCCAAGGAAACAGCCGGAACCCAGGAGGTGAGAAGGTGAGCGGCCGTAAGGGACTGAACCTGAAGGAAATTAGGGGGCTCCGGCTATAAGTCAGTGAGAGGGGGCTGATGTGGGGACGAGGCTCCCCTGACACCTGAGCCCGGGGAGGAGCGGAGCTGCGCTCAGGGGGGCGAGGCAGGAGCAATGCCGAGCTGAGCACATGGCGCTGGCGGGTGAGGGCGAGCTGAGGGCAGCGGGGCCCGCTAAACCCACGGGCCGGCCGGCGGCGCTAGCTCCTACCTCGCAGGCGGCGCGCCAGCCGCTTGGCCCAGGCGGCTCGGTGGGGCGGCGGGGCCCCGTCCGGGGGCGGGTGTGGGGCCAGCGGGTCGGTGCCAGGCGTGGTGGGGTAGGGGGCCGCCGCCCCGCCCCGTTCCCCCCGCCGGCGCCGCCGCCGGCCGCTGTCGGGCTCCTCGGCCGGGCCGCGGGCGCTGCTGCTCCCGGGGGAGGAGGCGGCAGCTCGCCTGCCCCATTCCACGTCCGGCTCCATCTGCGGCCCCGCCGCAGCCGCCTCCTCCGGCTCGAAGCCCGGGTTGTCCCGGCTCCAGGCCTGCCGCGAGCAAGGCCCGCCCGCGGGCTCCCGCAGCCGCGCCAGCTCCAGCCCTGGCTGCCCGCGGCCGCCGCCCGCCGAGCAGAGCGCGGCCCTGGCGCCCCCGACCCCCGCCATCAGCCCGCTGCAGCCGCGGGGAGGGATCCCGAGCTCCGCCTCCCAGCGCGTCCGGCCCTGGCCCCGGCCCCCCAGCCCGGCCCACTAGCCCCAGCCCAGGGTGGGCGTGGGAAGCGGCGCGTCCCTCCGCCCCGCCTGCGGCCGGGCGGAAGCGGGACCCCGCAGTCTGCACCCTCTGACCCGCCGCTGGCCAGCCTCGTCCTCCCCGACATCCTCCCGTCACCCCTGCCGGCCCCTTTGCACGCCCGACCCCCCGCCCGTGCGCGCACACGCCGAAAGCAGCCACGGGCCCTCCCCGAGCCTTTTCAGTGAGCCTGTCCTGGAGCTTTTCTGTCAATTGCCAATGATAAATCAGGCTGGCGGTGGGCTTTGTCTGACACTATTTGGGGGAGGGTCCCGCCCAAAGCCTCTCGGGGGAAGCCTGCGACAGTGCAGTTCTTTGCTACAGGTCCCGCTGTGCCGGGGGACTCCTGAGCATTGGCCCGCTAAACGCGGGGTTGTGAGCTCAGTCCCTGAGGAGGCCATTTAAGGGTCTGGGGCAAATGGGTTGAAAAAGGGAAGGTGCTTGCAGGGGACTGGGGACTTGACCTGAGATTCCTTGCAGGTCTGTGAGAGGTGATGATCAGGTACACAGGGCCACCCTGAGGGGTTGGGGTTAGTGTGCTGATTCAGCCCTTCACAGCTTTCACCTGCACAGGTCTGTATCCTCTCTTTGCACTTTTTTCCTGCTGCCCCTTTCCTGTGGAACACCCATAATTGAGCAAAGGCTCATGTCACAAGTGACAATTTCTCTGGCGATACCTACAAGAAATGAGCCAAGTTAGGGAGCAGTTGTAGAGAACTGACTGCATAGTTCCTGTGAGTGGTTATTACATTATGTCTGGGGTACCACCAGAGTGCAGAGAAGTACTGTAGGCCATCTGAGTCCTGTATCTATAGGATCTACCTCTCAGGGAGTTTCCGTAAACACTGTCATACATTGCATCACTGAGAACTCTTGTAGTTTGGCTGCTAGATTTAAAAGATACAAATACTAGGCACAACTATTAAGTGACAACAAGAAAGGTCTAAACATCCTGAGCCCAACCCTTAGGGTTACGAAGGCAGTGCAGCCCAGGAACATAAAGGTAGTTGAATGTGTCTTGCTTTGGCCTCCTCCAGCAAATGCCAAAATTGCCTTCTCCAATAATAGTGGCCTGCACCATCACACACTGCAAGTGAGGGAAGGGTATTCAAAAATCAAAAGACTAAAATCACAGCATTTTGTTTCAGGAGAAAAAGAAAGTCTTATGCTATTAGGTCTAATCTATGGGGTTGGTCATATACCTATGCTCCTGCCTATAGCTGTCAGCTAGGAACAAGACCTCTGTGGAAAGACACATATCTCATGGAGCTGGGAGGGACCTCAGGAGGTCATCCAGTCCAGTTCCATCCCCTTTCTCCTTGGCAGCACCTATTTGCTGATAGGAATAAGAGGATTTTGAAGCTCCTGGGTCCTTTTGGAAAGGAACCCCATCTGGACGAGCTGCTCAGCAGTGAAACATGGCAATTTCAAAGACCCATGGCTGGCGGCATGCTAATGAGGCACTGAGTATGCATTTCAGCGCCTCATTAGTAATCTTCAACATGGCCATTTGCATGGCCATGTTGAAGATTTGGGCTAGTGTAGACACAGCCAGGAAGCCTGAGGCTCTGAAACACGCACAATAATCTTTGATCCGAGGCCTTTATTTCCTTTTTCTTATTGATTGACAATTGAACATTGCAACACAGTGATCTAGTCTCCACTGCTTTTCCCCCCAGCTCAGCAGAAAGTAATAAAAAAAGAAAAATCTAGTAATGAAATAAGATTCATTATAGGTCTTTACAGTAAGAACAAAAAATGTGAGCAGAGATTTTGTTTTCTATTATACATTTTTTTTCTTTTTTCCGCATTCTTCATTTGTTGTTTTCATGTTAATCTTGTGTTTCTGAAGACCAGCAGGTCTTGAACTATGGGTGGGGAATCACAAAGGCTGGGTCTACACGTGCCCCTTCCTTTCGAAAGGGGCATGTTAATGAGCAGGTTCGAAAGATGCTAATGAGGCACTACAATGAATATGCATCACCTCATTAGCATAATGGCAGCCGTGGCAATTCCTATCTTCCTATCTGTGATTGGGAGAAGGGCTTTCGAAATCTTGGGGGGTGTCCTTTCGGAAGGTCCCGTCTCCACTGGCGGCGTGCGATTAGAAAAGCCACACTTTCGAATTGCCACGGCCGCCATTCTGCTAATGAGGCGCTGCATATTCATTGCAGTGCCTTATTAGCATCTTTCGAACCTGCTCATTAACATGCCCCTTTCAAAAGGAAGGGGCATGTGTAGACCCAGCCAAAGTCAGTCAGAATCCCATCTAACTTAGACTGGGGCTTCTGCTTCAGCCCATGCTGGGGCAGACTCAGGTTACAAGCCCCCTGCCTAGGGGATGAGGGGCTCCCATTTTGATCCTCATCTCCTGGAGTCATAAATAATTTTTGTTGTCAGAAGGGGGTCATAGTGCAGTGAATCTGAGAACCTCAACTGTAAGTCATTGACTTAAAAATTCAAATACTTGTCATACTTTTAAGATTAGAATGTAAAATGCAGAGCAAAACTAGGCCCCTTTTGAAATCATACATAGACTCACTAAAGTGCAAATTTATTGCAGCCCCATGGTAGGCTTTCAGAATGCAAAAATCTTTTCTACCCTTCATTTTCTGTTCTGGTTTAGCAGTTGTTACAAATCAAAAATGTGTTGGATTGTTTTTCATTGGGTGCTAAATGCAAAAGAAGAGTGCTAGTATGTGGATCCTTAATGTGAATTTTACAAAACTCTTATATAAATAGGGATAGTTTCAGAAAATCTTCAGAACATGTTAGTTTGTTTGCATTACCCGACAACATTACACATGGCAAGGTCCTTTAACAGATTTCTGTCAGGAGGTGGAGACTGCCACATAAATCACCAATCACTATCTTGGATTGGATTTAAACTGGAGTAACTCACTGCTTTAGCTACTGAAATGCCTCAGTATAGCATTCAAGACCAAAAAGGTAGAATTGGTAGTGTCAACACAGAAGGGATAAACAGAAGAACAGAACTTAATTCTGTTCCAGCTGAAGTAGGTGAAATTTTTTGCTAGTGCATTCTTTGAGAGCAGAACTGGACCCATAGTAGGCAGCAAAGTATTTAATTGTAACTATATTTTAAATAATATTTTGAGGATATGGTTAAGTTCTTTTGTAGTCAATTCATGTGCGTTTTGGGGACAAATCTTGAAATTGTGACGTTAGAAGCCAATGTGAGTGTAAATAAAGAATAGTGATTCTAAGATTCCATTTTTAAAAAAACAATGTTTTGCTAAAGTAAGCATAACTCTGTGATGAGAGTAGTCCCTGTTAATTAAAATGCCATTGCATACTCATAACATATGAAACCAGGGCTTGATCTCAAAGGGTGAAGAAATACACTCTGCTGGCCAACACCCTGGGAGGCCAAGGCTATGAGATCCAGATCCATGCCCTGATTGTGGAAGCTAGGAGCACATTTGACCCGCACAATGAGCTGGTACTGAGAGCATGTGGAGTTGGTCCACACTACAATTGGCTCATGTAAGCAAAATTGTTACTCTTTAAGGTGCTTTTGGAGTGTTTGTTTGTTGTTTTGTTTTTTCAATGGGTGGTGCACAAGAGAACACGTTCCCTGACCATTTAAAAACTCACACACTCCAATTAGGGCAATGCTGATTATGTACCCTAAGTATCTCATGAACTTGCAACTGATATTGTAACTTTTCATAACCCAAGCTTGACCCTATATGTACAGTGCCTTCATTTTCAACCTGTGTAATGTGAACTTGATTTCAAATATTAGCTTTAATAAAGTTTTTAAATCCATTATTGCGTTCACACTACATAAATATATACAGAATTTTGTAGTTTTATTAAACTCACGAAATAACAAAATATACAGTGGAGTTCTAAAATCATTAAAGTACAGTATCATAACAGGTAACATTCATTTGTATGTAAAACTATATTAGTCTTGCTTTTCTATATTTTTCTTCATAACTGAATTACAAATAGCATAGTAAAATATGCAGTAGTGGGGGCTAATCTTCCTTTTGGAAAGGAGAGCTAACACTGCCTAATTGAGTTTGCCTCATTAGTAAACTTGCCACTAACAGCTACGGATCAAAATCACAATGTGTTTAAATTTGCAAACAATTCTTGAAATAAATCTGTTTTCTTTTCCCCTTACCTAAAATAAAAAGGATACCCCCTCCCCCCTTTTAAAGAGTGACTTCATTGTCTTCAATGCTGTTATGGTCTTGAGTGTCTTCAGTGCTCTGCGTGTCTTCACTGCTCTCAGCAGTTTGATTGCTGCTATCGCTGACTTCAGGGACACCATCGATCTGTTGCAGATACTCAGTTTGGACTTGCTGCTCTTCTGTGCTTTCATCGCTCGCATGACTGTCTTCTGCGACATCAAGTTTGCTGTTGTCACTGTCCACCTCCACACTGTCAAGATGTTGTTGGCTGTCATTTTCCATGCTCGTGTCATGTGACCTGCTGTTGACTTCATTGCTGTCCTGCATGTGACTTCTGTCATTCAATTCTATGCTAGTGCTAGATTTCGCTGGAACGTGGTCTATGGCAGGTTGTACTTGAGAGGAATCAGCCTGCTGGCTTTGTGTGTCAGATGTGTCATCTTCCTCTGTGACATCATCTCTGATGAACTGTGCCAGACAAAGGTAAACCATAATTAATAGGCATCCTAAATCATGAGGAGCCAATGAATCACTGAACACTGCAGTATTCCACTGAAACAGGGCATGCCTCTTCAATTCAGGAGCTCTTCAAGACCTATAGATTATTGGAGGGAGGGTAGGTACTTGGCTGGGGGCAGCTTTCTCCTGTCTGGGAAAAAGGGTCCTAAGGCCCCATTTCATTCCTCCAGGTTCCATGTCCAGTACCCCACCCTGATTTCAGACCCTGAGGCAGCCACTCCATCCCCTCTGACTCCTACCCTCACCACTGCCCCTCCCCCAAGGAAGTGTACACAAGTTTAGGCAGTGGAAACACCATATTTCTATTGTGAGGGTGCTTGCCCTCTTGGGTCTGCTGCTCCTGCAGTTATCCACGTTCCACAAAGCACTGTGTGCATTTACAGAGATATAACACGTGCTTTATAGTGTTATAAGGAACATCAGTAGCTGCCTCAGGTCTTACCCATGATCATACTGTGAGGCTGCTGGACCTCCAAAATGGGAATTATTTTTCTGTCACAATGCTAATAGGAATATTATGCTTACTAAATTTAATTAGTTATATGTCCATATGAAGTAGAAATAATTCCCCCTAATTTTACCTGTGACTTGTCAATCCCCACCACAGCTAATGTGTATGAAGAAATTTCCATTCTGAACATCAGCCTCCATTTATGGTAACCTGAGAATCATTGTCAACTGGTATTTACCTTTCTTGAAGCTTTGTAGAGGTTGGTGGGTTTCTCCTTATGGTACTCTTCTAGCAACTTTGCTTTTGCTCTCATTCTATAGGCCACACTGTCTCCTCTGCCTGAGTTATCCCCCCTTGTGGGGAGGGCAGGAGTAAAAGGTGTAGTCACTGGAGCATCAGTGGGAAAATCGGTGACCTCATCTGATTCATCCGTATCATTGGAATCATTATCATCGTGATCACTGTCATCTTCGTTGCTTACACTGGCTGGTTCGGGAAGGCTCTGAAAAGCATAGAAACACTTTAATAGTGCAGGGTGAAATTGTACAGTTATAGATATGAAGTTAATATTATGACCGTGTCTTTTAAAGTGCATTACACTGTTGCACATTTTAAAACTGAGGCAGGCAGATAAGATTCTGCCATGACATGGTAAATGTGTTAGCAGCTACAGATTACTCCCAGGAAAAGACCCTTTACCTGCACGAGAGCATGGTAGAAAAGAGGATGCTAATCAGATTGAATGTAGTTGTATGTTAGAAATGGTCTAGTGGCTCAGTGTACTTGCAGCAAAACATGGAGTAGTGTGTGCAAGTGGAGAAAGGGGATCAGAAACAATGGCATTCTCTCCTATGCTCCGTGGGTGCTGCACATAGAATCCAGCCAAACAGAGAACAGCTCGCTGTAGCTCCTTTGAGTTTTGGGTGGCTTTTCTGATAAAAATCTGTCCAGAAGTTACCGTTGGGTGGCCTAGCAGTAGTTTATTTTCCAAAACCTACAGACACTCCTGGTGGGGATTCTGGCAAACATGTTTACCCCTTTGAGATAGAACTAGCCCAAGGAAATGACACAAGTAGAGGCTTGCAGAGTTTCCTAATTCCTTTGTGGCAGAGGGAAGCATGTGTCCACATGCTTGTCCAGGTTTATGTATGTTTTAGTAGGCTTCTTCATTAATTGCGGTTTTGTCACTGGAGTGGAGCATCTGCTCCAACCTGGTCAGAAGGAGTTAAAGCAGGCTGGAGGGAGCTTTTGCAGAGGACCAGCCAATCAGAGAGAGGCTTGTAAGAACCCAATGAGAGGGT
The DNA here is from genome assembly GCF_033958435.1 of Carettochelys insculpta. NCBI lineage: Eukaryota > Metazoa > Chordata > Testudines > Carettochelyidae > Carettochelys > Carettochelys insculpta. Next base: position 121,686,706 of record NC_134140.1, read on the forward strand.
GGCTTGCTGGAGCAGCCCTGTTACAAGGAGCTGCTCAGGAGAGCAGAGAGCAGTTGGGTTGTGACTAGGGTGGAAATATGACTAGTTCCCAAGAGGGAGTGCCTTAGCGAGAGCAGTGCTGGGCAAGTTGGGACGTCAGAGAGAGAAAGAGAGAGAGGCTCTGGCCTGACCCCTGCCAGGCTGTAGCCTTGCCGTAAGGACCAAGAAGGTGCAAGGGTCATAGGGAAGAGGCCCAGGATATGAAAGGTAGTAGAGGGGCATGAAGCAGGCCAGGACAAAGCTGTTGCCAGAAGGTCTCTGGGTGCCCGCCATTTGCTCTTTCACCATGTCTGGCCATACTGGGGCATGACCTATACAGACTGCATGTTGCCCCTGAGGTGAGGGGCTAGACCTTGGCTGCTGTTAGCCACAGCAGAAGGTAGGATCAGGACTGCTGATACCCTGGAAGGGCATTAGGGACTGGGTAGCAGGCACTACTCGGGGCCAGGGGGGTCGGCTATGTCTTGAAGAGGATGCTGCAGTCCCAAGAGTGATGTGGCTCCAGAGCCAGAGGTTAGAGACACCGGACGAGGCAGCAGAGTGATGACAGGTGAGACACTAGCCAGGAGAGGGCATGCTGTTGCACACTGATTTAATTCCCAGTGTGACCAGTGGGAGTGCTGTGGTGGTGAGTCCTGACATTGTTAGTCATACTATTTTACGACAGAGGCGGAACTTGTGCAGAGGCTGATGTCTGTCAAATATGTACCTGTGGAGCCTTCTGGTTTACACCTATGTAGATTTTAAAAAAAATATATGCTGATTACATCACTCTAATTATTCAGGTCCCATTCTGCCACCTTTTTAGTGGGAGCTAATTACATTTTTGCAGCAGGAGACGAGAGTCCTGGGTTCTGAAAGCTGCTGTGCAAATTAAAGAAATCTGGCTGCTTTACATCTGATCCTGCCAGGAGTTTTCTTTTATTTAAGAACAGGTGTCAAAGGAACTAGTTTGGAGGAGAATGTCCTTAGAAAAGAGATTGTGATATGATGGCTGCTGTGCTGCATACTTTAAGGTTTGAGGTGTAGAGAAGAACTCACCGGCTCTTTGGCAACCTCAATACTTTCTTCTGAAGAAAAATCACTCTGAAAAAGAATATCAAAAGTAAATGTGGAGAAACTTAACTAATACAGGTGGTAGAAAGTTGACAATTTTTACACAAATTGTAGGAACAACTCAAGTTTTTTCCACTTTGAGAAATGTTGACCATCTGATCTAGAAATGGCCATAAGAATGGACACACTTTTGTAGGAAATTAGAAAAATTTCCACGTGCTCCAATTTTAATCTTCTCCTATGTCTGTCCTTCTGAGTGAAGACAGACGTTTCCAGTGTTTTTTTTGTGCCACGGGACTGGTTGGGGAGAGGGAGTGGAGAATTGTCTGAGAACCGGTAGCTTTTTTTTTTTCTTTTACAAAAATGGCATTGGAAGTTCTATGTCTACATTCAGTACCATTGCTACTATCAGTTAAGGGTTTATATGCAACCTGTCTTACTGTACACATTTTTCCTACCTTTCCTATAAACTACTTTTCTAATCACTTCTGCTTTAAATACCTGTTGTTGAGGTGGCACCAGAACTTCTTGTGTTTGTGCTGGTATCATGTGTGATTGTGTTTGCACATCCTGGTTGCGATGCCTGTGAGAATGATAGCTCATGGAATCCTGGAAAAGAAGAACCACCAGGATCATAATTCAAGGTGAAACATATAGCTTGTACTGGCATGTTGCCTGGTTACCTAGTAACCACCGGTAGTCATGGTATGTGAAGCACAAGAGTTAAGCATTAACTGGCACCTGAGCCAATTTTTTCATTTAATTTCTAAAGCAAAAAAACACCAAGAGTCCCACATAAGATGTTTTCTCTGAAGGTGAGAGATGAGAATTTCGTTGACCGATACAGCTCTAAGTAAGGAGTTGTGTTGAGCAGCAATGCCTCAGCATTACCATTAGGAAGTACAGTTTCCTTAAAGTTATGTCTACACAGCAAAGAAAAACCTGTGGCTGGCCCAAGCCAAGGCTCACAGGGCTTGGGCTGAAGGGCTCTTTGTTGAGTTTTTCCCATTTGGGCTCAGTGGAGCCTGAGTTCAGGGACCCAGAGTGCAGGAGCATCATGCTTTCTGCCACACCTCTTAAAGGGTGCCACATGCTTGCCTGTGGGCATCTGCCAAACTTCAGGGTGAGCGAACAATTATGTCCCCACTTTCTCATTACCACTCTGTGCTCATTTGGGTTGGCTAGTGCCTCAGATGCAGTAAGAGAGGAGCCCTTATTCTGTAAGGACTGTGATTCCTCATGCTTCTTGCACCCTTTTCCCCCAAACAACTTTGCTGTGGCTATTTCTCTTGATCAATTTTCTCTTACGTAACATATCTGACAGCCTCGGTGACTTCACTGGGGCAGCACAGGGTATAACAACAAAGTGTGGAGTGTGCTTGTGAGTGCTCAATACATGCAAGTACACAGCTGAATACACCTTAAATTAACCTTTCCTTGACATCTCCCAGTCTTATGCAGAGCACATCCTATCAGGAGCTGAGGAAGTAGAATACCTCAAAAAAGTGGGTCTTTTAATAGTAGGCTTCTGTGTATATTTTTCAATGTTCTTTCCATGCTTTTTAATTCAGATCTGTTTCTGAATATTAAATTCATCCTTACACCATAGATGCTTCATGATTAGTCTATCATATTTTAAGACAGAGTTGCACAAATGCTGAAGTCCAACTTAACATGCACCAAAGACCAGCTCCAAAGCATAGCTATTTGCATGTAAGAATCGTAATAGCTCAGTGTTCACTTGGCTTATCGGTAAACCCTATAATTTCCCAATACTTGTCCTTGGCAGTAGTAGTCTGTTTCCAACTTTTCAGCAAGGATTTAAAAGCACAATGCTCTATAGTGATCTCTCACAATAAGTACACTCTGACTTTTGCAAACTACTCTGTGATACATTTAATAGTATGATGGGGAGTAGTACATATATAAATACTGTATACAAGTGAAATTTATCAAAGCAAGTTTGTTTTACAATGTAGTGTTGTTGATTTTTTTATTAATTTTTTTCACTTCTGTTGTAAGACTCACTTATTCAGATTCTGGAGCAGAAAAACTGAAGAAGTGGGTCTTACCCACAAAAGCTCATTACCCAATAAATAAAAGTGTTAGTCTTTAAGGTGCTACAAGACAGCTTGGTTGTTTGTTTGTTAAGCTACAAACTAACACAGCTACCCCTCTGAGATTATTTACAATGCATTCAGAGTACAATTTAGCATAGTGGAGGTGGTGCGGACTAAATAAGAATGAAATTGATGGAGAAGTTTGTTTGTAAAAGAACTTACATGTATTTCTTCAGAGCTGTCTGAGATGGCATGATACTTGGTTTTGCTCACCTTGTGGGCAGAAGAAAAGATGCTCAGTATGCATTCACTGTTAATATATGAAAGCAATATACAACTTTTTGCTTGTTAAATGTATGACATACTTACTGGTGAAGCAAAGGTGATGCCTATGAGGCACATACAAAGCAATGCAATCTTCATTGTTATATTTTACCTGGAAAAGATACTGTAATTGAAATGACAAATCCACAAAGTTGTAAACATATGGTAGGCTCTGTTTCTGTTTCACTGTCCTCACCTGGGCTACATCTACACTAGAGAGTTTTGTAGACAAAACTGTGGTTTTGCAGACAAAACTCGTGGAGTGTCTACACGCAAAATGCGTTCTGTTGACAGAAACTGTCCACAAAAAAGCATACAGACACTCCGGGGGCTCTTTTGTCACCAGAGTGGATCAAAAGATTGATCCGCTTTTATGTGTAAAAAGTGATCTGTCAACAGAAGGTTTGTCGGAATAGCTCTTCTGACAGTAACTTCTGTAGACAGATGCTTCTAGTGTAGACATAGCCCAGCAGTTTCTTCTGAGGATTCAAATTCTCCGTGCCAGCCTCCTTCTGTATCTACATCCCTTGACCTTTTTTGCAGCTAATAAGAGGGGAGCAAAATCTCAACCCCCCATCAGAACTAGCTGTGTAGATTTTTAGTTCGTTACTGATTCTCAGCTCTGTTATAAACACTTAAAACCTGACACTTGGAAGCGCTCAGCTAGGAGCTGAGGATGTTCATTATCTCACAAAATGTAGTCCTGCAATCTGATTTGAACTAATGGGGCCATCAGAGAGGGGTGAAGTGGGAGGAGAGGGGAAGCTTTAGGAATACAAGGAAAAATACAGATGGATATCTTTCTGTCTGTATGCAACTAAATCAAGACAAATTATTCTTTTCTCCCTTTACAGTTAACATAAAGCTAGTTTTCACAACAGAATGAGTTAAAGTTGCTATAAAATGAACACAAAAATCCAAAGTACAATAGCTGCTTTTTGGTAGATCCAGAACCTTGAAGCCCAAGAGGTGATATATGTGATTAGGCATTGAAGGACAAATTAAAAAATAAAACAGAACACCCAACCAAACCTAAAACCATATGCACAGTCTGTGGGGAAAGGAGGTTTGAGGCAGACATATTTGCTTTTAGGCAAGGAATACATTAGGAATATATCCCTAAACCTAACTGTCAGATGCTGGGATGGATCACTCGTCCTGTTCACGTTCTCTGAAGCACCTGTCACCCACCAGTTTCAGGAGGCAGGACACTGGACAAGATGACCATTGGTCAGATCCACTATGACTGTTATGTTCTAAACACTACATTAACCTCATTGTGCTAGAAGTAATGAAATTTCAATTGTTAGAAATGTAAAATATCTTTTCCCAGGTACTCACTCGAAACCCAGACCGTCTGCCAGAGCAGGGTGGCATGATAATAGCTACATTTTGGCAGTACTGTCTTTTGTTTTCAAGTGACGGGTTCAGATTTCCAGCACTTGACTCAGTGGCACAAATTTAAATCACTTCCTTCCTCCATCCTTAAATGTACAGTCAAACTAACAGATTTTAAAATGGTAAATTAACACAGTATGCTGCAGGCTTCCTTAAGGCAACTTTACTGCTCAGAAGGCTCACCCTTCAGCAGAGAAACAAGAATAGTTGTTATTTCAACTTTAAAACCAGACTGTTTAAAACTACTCTCTGAAGTCTGTGTGAATAAAAACTTAAAGCAGCACCAGATATTAGGTAAATGAAAATGCATTTTCAATACAGGTACCTTTCTTGGTGTCTGGATCAGCAGGGTAGAATCTAAGAGGATTGTTATCTTTCACGGTGCAGCAGCTCAAGTCAACTTGCTCTGAAGGGAGTCAGACTTCCTTTTCCCTCCTCTTCTACTGCTTGACATCTGCAGCCTCCTGGAATTTAAATGCTGTTCCAGACATCAGCCAGCCAATCCCTAGGAGGTGGAAAAGATGAGGTCATGAGGTTTCTTGCCACTGTCCTGCCCACATTTTCCTACACTTCCTCTCGGGTTTTGTGGTTTTCAGAGCAAACAAAAGCTGCTCTATGGTTAAAACATGACTTATGTTCAATATCATTAATGAGTTAGTATCCTGTACAAGAGCTTCAGGGCACAAACTTGTTATTGTTCTACTTTTGTTTTAGGTAGAATCAACAACTGTCATTCCTCCCTCCAAGCCTGGGAGACAAAAGCTCTTAGTTAATGTGTCATGGAGCATAAAAACTTGTCCTTAGAGAAGAATGGATCAAATTTTGCTCTCCATGATATGTGTGTGGTCCTGTTGGTTTCAATGGCCTTGCACATTGGACATTGGGAACAGTACATGGCCTACTAGCTGTTGCATATAAATGATAGGGAGAGTTTTTTATACACCTCCCAATCCATGTTTTGCTTCCAGAAAGTTGTCAAGCGGCTTGGCCTTATTGTTGCTGGACCCCAAGATTTAAAAACAAGGTTTTGCCTGATCTTCTATATTTTCCCTGTTCTCTTCCAACCAGCCCAGCCACTCCTCTGAATCCTTCCAAATTTTATTTCTGCCTTCAGGGATGTTTCCTGATATCAATGTGTACTGCTGCATTGGGTACCTTGGTGCCAAATGCAACCCAAAGTACTCTGATGTAGGTTTTAAACCAGGTGCAGTTGGATCCTTAGTCTTGTGGGTACCTTTAGTTCTAAATATTCAGGAGTGGCCTGTAGAACTGAGGTACACTGTGGATTGAAACTCCACTGCTGTAAAAGAATTATGTGGTAGGAGCTAGCTGATGGTCTCAGTACTACTCCAGCAAAGCCCTTCTTAAAGTATTGTCCTAGGCAGACCCTGTATAGTTTGCTGGGTGTTGAAGAATCACTAAGCACCCACTTAGATTTTCCCAGCATAATGGACAACTTTAATCTGACATAGAAGGAAAAGTCAAAGTAGTACTTTAGAAACCAAAACAGCATTCTAACATCTAACCTGTTGGGGAAATGACATATCTCTCTTTATCTCTGATACAGACAAAGCCAGGCTGCATAATTAAACATAGATACAGGCTGGAATACCAGTTGTGTAACAAAGTATCATCTCTGTGTTACCAAGCAATTTTAGTTAACAGGTGTTTAGCAGCACCCATTATTCTAGTCTAGATAGCTCATGTGCAGAAAACTCCGATTAACTCTCTTGTCAGAGGATTAGAAATACTGTGCAAAGCACACCTTGAAAATCTGGGAGGAATTTTCAAAAATATTCAGCACTAGCTAACTCTGCTCCATTGACTTTACTAGAAGAAAAGCTAAATCAATGCAGAGAAAATCCCACAGCATAATTTATGCTTATGGCTGCTGTAGTTTCTTAATTCATAAGTATGTTGTAGAAAATAATTCTTGTTTGTAAGATGCTTGGAGATCCTTGGAATAAAGGTACATTTGTTAATCTGAATAATAGTTCTAAAAGTATGTAATCAAACCGTGACCATATAAGTATAGAATAAATGACTGCTGTGCAAAAATCTCCATTTTTAAAGCTAAGTTTCTGCAGTTTGTTCCTAATGTTTTCACTTCTGTACATTCAGAAACTCTGGTCTGATTACCTAAAAATGAAGGATTACATGTAAAAAAGAAGTAAAGGGAACTATATTTATTTAAAAAAATAAGAGCTAAAGTTAGGCTCTGAGTGGCCTGGTTTACAAAAATGCTGATCAGCTTGTGTCTCCTGCTGACTTAGGACTTTTGAAAACCAGCCCAGTTATTTTTGTAATTAAATGTGGATTTAAGAGTCAAACTTTAGATACCCATTTTTGAAAGTTTTGTCCTGCGTGTTAATTAAAAGTGAATGTGAAAAAACTGATACTTACAAAATTTCTGTCCATTTAAGGACTGATCCAAAGGTCACTATAGCAAATAGAAATAGCCCTATTTCATTGGACCTTTAGTGGATCAGGCCCTTAAACAGTACAACTTTAGTTCAAGAATGTCAAAACTCTGTCCAAATTATTCTCAACAATTTTCCTGCTAGGCAGGCATTACTTCCATTTGAACAGAGCAAGAAACTAAGGCACAGAGATTAAGTGGCTTGTAGTTAATGCAGAGCAAATTAATGTGTAATCCTGTTTTAACCACTAATACTCTACCTTCCATACTGAGCTCAGTAAAACCAACATTTACTAGCTCATCCATTAATCAAGCAGTAGAGAAATGAATACATTGTACAGAAAAAATAAAACATGAGTCTTTGCTCTTCAAAACATTAAGTGGTTCCCTATGTAAGAACCAATCTTTGACCTTGGCGGTATCCATATTATGAAATTGCTTCAATATCTGTAGAAAATAGGCTGCAGGCTGGGGACGAACTGGCTAAGTGGCAGTTCTGCAGAAAAGATCCTGGAGATTACAATAGATGAGAAGCAGTGCCTTTCTTGCTGAGAAGGCTAATGCCATATTGGATTGCATTAGTAGGAGCATTGCCAGCAGATCGAGGGAAGTGATTATGCCTCTCCATTCGGCACTAGTGAGGCCATGTCTGGTGTATTTTCTCATTTGGGGGCACCCCACTAAAGAAAGAATGTGGATAAATTGGACAATATCCAGTGGAGAGCAATGAAAAATGATTAGGGGATGGGGCACATAACATATGAGAAAAGGCTCAGGGAACTGAAAAAGAGAAGAATGGGGGAGGGGGTTGGGGAAGGTTAATAGCAACCTTCAAATTCCTGAAGTGGGGGTCCAAAGAGGATGGAGCCAGGATGTTCTCAGAGGTGGCAGATGCCAGAACAAGGACAATGGTCTCAGGTTATGGGGGAGGTCTAGGTTGGATATTAGGGAAAATCTATTTCACTAGGAGGGTGGTGAAGCACTGGAATGGGTTGCATAAGGAGGTGATAGAATCTCCATTCTTAGTGGTTTCTACGGTCAGGCTTGACAAAGCTCTGGCTAGAATGATATAGTTGGGGTTGCATTTGAGCAGAGGGTAGATGACCTTCTGAGGTCTCTTCAAATCCCAATCTTAAATCTTAGAATATATTGAAGAATGCTAATTTTTAAACCCCCTAAAAGCACTGTTATTTCGGATTTTGGAAAAGTTCTCTGGAAAGTGCCATATGGGAGGTCAGACCAGATGATCAGCGGTCCTTTCTGGCTTTGGTATCTATGAATTTCACAGACACAACAGTATAAATTGGTTGTGCTAATGATGCAACACAGATACTTACAAGTTCATTCAGGAATCTACTATTGGAATGAATGGCAATTTGTTACTTACGGGGATGTATTTCCGAGGTATTTCTTAAAACGCTATGTCCCACAGGTTAACCCGACTATCCCAAATAGAGCGCTCATAGTATGCTAGTTTTTTACCAAAATTACCACCAGATGGCAGTGCTTCTGAACACCTTTGTGTCAGCTGAGCAGGAAGCCTGCTTCTGTTTATGCAGATGTTCAGGGTTATAGTCGTGATTGCAGAAGAATCAACAGCGATGTTTTGATGTAATCCAGGGACAGGACAAAGTAAACAGTAAACAGCTATATTTTTATGCAAGATCAGTTTGTATTAAATTTAGCACTTGTCTTATGTCTGTACTTTGTGGTTAACCATCATCATGAAACATTGTAATACCAAAGGTCTCCCTCCACTGAATAGCTCTGCCCAATTGAGAATTCCTCTATGCTGTATCATAGTTGGGTGCTAATTGACAGCTGAAGCCAACTGGCTAATAACATGGAATAGGAGGATCAGTTTAATGTTTTCATTTACCATTTTAAAAAGGCTTAACTCTGCAGACCATGAGGTGGTATACACAGGGGCAACGTAAACAGCTCTCTGGAATCTGCGTGGGGATGGAGCTTCCCCAAAGTAACTGGGACTGTGCAAAATCCAATTGCATGGGGATATAATTCATTACATTCAGGCAAGATCTGCTAATTACTTGTCTTGACAGGTGATCTATTAAAACCACTTAGTTCCATTTTGGATAACATCAGGAATGTAGTATTAGACTGCTTAAAACATAGTTATTTTTCATTGCACAGTTCTACTGACCAATGCTTCTCCATGCACCCTGTTTTTCTTTTTTCTAAAATCATGGGCCAGGTCTTCAAGGCTGACAACATTTCCTCTAGTCTGCATGGGGAAATTCCAGTCTTCCATCACACACACACACACACACACACACTCTCTCTCTCTCTCTCTCTCTCTCTCTCTCTCTCTCTTACTTTCTTCCTCCCTGAGGTGTGGAAAGTTTCTTTTCGTGGTATGTTTCCTATCAGAACCCTATCTTAATTAATGTAGTGCCTTGTCTGATACTGTATTGTGCAGATGCTCTAGCTATGTCTTGAGTATTGATCAGCATTAGCGTGATGGGGTGTACCCACCCTGCACTGGTCAGGAGGGTGGGGATCAGGCTTATTGGGTGGAGAAAGCCCTGCTGGGTATGCTCCAGCTGCAGCCCTAGTATAAAGGCCAGAGGAGCCAGTCAGTTGGGGCTGTCGAGAAGCAGTCTGAGGAGCAACAGCCTAAGGGGCAGCAGCCTGAGGCACAGGACAGCGAATGAGTGGGCTGCTGAGGCTCAATCCCGAGTGATTGGGCTGCTGAGCCCTGACCTTGACTGAATAGGCTGCGAGGCCTGAGGGACTAGGCCACTTGGCCTCAGTGACTGGGCCATAGGAGGACCACTATTGGGCTTGTCCCCTTGGAAAAAGGGTGAGGTGGGGCAGTAGGCTCCACCAGAGTTAGCATTAGTGTCTCTTTTTATAAGCCACTAGACTAGACGTGAACCTGAGAGCCAAATACGTCCAGAATCTGGATAGGGTTAGCTCTTGAGCTGAACTGTTCATCTTGAGCTCACCTCTACATTAATCTCCTTGGGGGTGGTTTATATGTGCATCGATGCCTCACTGAAATGGAATTTCATGGAATTTACTGACTTCATGGAGTGGAGGCATGTGGTTATTTAGTGGACGTCATCTAATCAAGCTGGAACAGAACTTATTCAGTAGGTATGGGGTCCCTTAGAAGTCATCTCTGAAGGTAAGAGGTTGTCTTATGATTAGGGCCTTGCCAAATTCAAAGCCAGGCATAACATGTCTCAGGACATGAAATCTGCCCTCTTGTGTGTTTTTAGCATGTACTATACAGACTTCCTGGAGGAGACCAGCATTTCTTAAACCAGGGGGTCCTGACCCAAAAGGGAGTTGTAGGGAACACAAGGTTATTTTAGGAGGGTCACAGTATGGCTTCCCTTCTGTGCTGCCTTCAGAGCTGGGAAATCAGAGACCAATGGCTGTAATATTGGCCAGGTGCCCAGTACTGAAGGCAGCACTCTGCTAACAGCAGTGCAAAGATGGTAATCCAATTCATGTTGCCCTTCCCTCTGTACTGCTGTTATCAGAGCTGAGTTGCTGGAGAATGGCAGCACCTGACAAAAGAGCCCCAATCTGCAAGCAGCAGCACAGAAGTAAGGGTGGTAGCAAGACCATGCCATGCCATGCTTACTTCTGCACTGCTGCTGGTGATAGCTCTGCCTTCAGAGTTTGATTCCTGGTGAGCAGACAACACTTCAATTGCCCAGCTCTGAAGGTCATGCTGCAGCCTGTACAGCTGCTAAAGTAAGGATAGCAATACCACAACCCCGCTATGATGACCTTGCAACCCCTCACACAACTCCTTTTTGGTCAAGACCCATACAACTACAACACCATGAAATTTCAGATCTCAGATCATGAATTTACCATTTTTAAAATCCAATGATCATGACATTTTCCAAAATGGACTGAATTTGGTAGGTCATACATATGATTTTTTTGGTACAGGTTTCACTGTACTTCAAGTGCATGAACACGTAATGCCTCTCTAGACTCGGACAGGACTCTTTTACTATCCAAAGTCCCTGCACAGGCTGTATGAGGCCTATAGGACCACACTCCTAATGTTCTTGTGTCGTCACTGGAAGCTATCACTTGTAGTGAAGGTCTTTGGTGGTTGTTTTTAGCGGACAGCCTGAAATTTTCCATAGTATGTAAAATAGCAATCTAAGATAAATAGAATGGTATCAGCTCTTTTGGCTTCAAGGATGTAAGTTCACCCTGCTGGGGGCTTAGATGCTTCTGTGTTTGTAAAGCATTGCATTATTTCGTAGGCACCACGTGGTTTGCTGCTTTTGAAGCCTCAGATATGGGCAGGGGCGCCATTTCAGAGTTGGTGGGAAGAGGAGACCTGCCCATGCTGTGATGGGGAGGACAGAGTTAGGGCAAGGGGGGCATGTTCAGGACTGTGGCTTCAGTAGTGTTAATGAGCATGCTAAGTAACACAAGCCAAGCTGCAAACTGGGTTAGGAGAGGATTGACTCTGTCTGCCCTGCACTCTCGTTCCCAACATCAGCTCCTAAAGCACTTAAACACTAATTTTTTGCAGATAACTTAGCAATTAGCTGACAGGAACACTGCATCTAGCTTCTATATAAAAGAGTTTAAATACTAGACCCACTCAGCTCCAATACCCACATATTTTGATGTGTTGTGCCAGGTCACTTAAGGGACATGGATTAGTCTTAAAATTTTAATGTGTATTACTTCATTACTAAATCTGCAGAGAGACACTGATGCTGTCAGGCCCCCTAGGTTCTATCTCAGGTATGAGGGGGGAGTGGGATCTAGTGGGTTACAGCAGGCTGCAGATATATTTGGGTTCTAGATGATATCAGAATGGCCACACTGAGTCAGACTAGTGGTCCATCTAGTCAAGTATCCTATCACCTGACAGTGGCCAATGCCAGATGCTTGAGAAGGAATGAACAGAAGAGGCAATCATCTAGCGATCCATCTCCTGTCGCCATTCTCAGCTTCTGGCAAACGGAGACCTGCCTATCCTGCCTAGTAGACATTGATGCACCTATCTTCTTTGAACTTATTTAGCTCATGTTAGAACCCTGTTGCAGTATGGGCCTTTCCACCATCCCCTGGCAAAGAGTTCCACAGGTCGACTGTAAAGAAATAATTTATTTTTTTTTAAAAATCTTCTGCCTATAAATGCAATTGGGTGACCTTGTGTTGTGTTGGTGAAGGAGCAAATAACATTTCCTTATTAAATTTTTCCACATCATTCATGATTTTTCTAGACCTCTAACATATACCCTCTTCACTCTTCACTCATTTCTCGTCCAAGATGAAAAAATCCAGTTTTTAATCCCTCCTCACATTGAAGCTGTTCCTTACCCCAGTTATCTTCTTTCCCCTTCTCTGTAAGATGTCTAAATCCAATATTTTCTGATGGTGCTGCCAGATATGCATGCACTGTAGGCATGGCATGACTTTATATAGAGGCAATATATATTTTCTGTCAGATCTATTCCTTTCCTAATGATTCCCAAATGGGGTTAACTTTTTAGACTGCCACTGCATATTAAGCATGTGTTTTCAGGGAACTATCTGCAACAATTCCAGATCTGTTTCTTGGGTGCTAATGGCTAATTTAGAACCCATCATTTTGTGTCTATCTAGTTAGAAAACCATAATCCTATGTACATTGCTTTGCATTTATTAACATTGAATTCCACCTATCATTGTCTTGGCAAATCTCCCAGTTTTGTGAGATCCCTTTGTAACTGTTCACAGTCAAGTCTGGACTTAGAATACTTATGTATCATTTGCAAATTTTGCCACATTCCTGTTTACCCCCCTTATTTAAGATCACTTATGAGTAAGCTGAACTGCACGAGTTCCAGTGCAGACCCCTGAAGCACACCACTATTTAGTCCTGCTCTTTTCCCCCCACTCAAGTAGAGTACCTAATGATCCTTCGATTACTTGAATGACAAGCATTTTATTATCTTTATCACTCTACCTTCCTTGTTTTTAGACAAATTCGCTGAGGCTATGTGGCTTTCCTGTGTGTTTTTTTTTTTCCAATACTTTTTTCAATGTCCCAAGATCAAAATAAGCAATGTTGGAAAATCACATTCACACAGCCATAGCATTGCAAAGTGGAGCATTCTCATTTACAGTCACAGTTTACAAACCACAGCATTGCAAAAGGAAATCTTGACTTAAGTTGATAATAGCTGTACTTTGTTCCCACGCATCCATCTTCAGCCGTAAGGGAGAGGGGGCTTGACAAAAATCATTCACAAAGTTGTAGTTATTATTTTGAGGGAAAAGCCCTCTTATCTTGACTTTTCATGAATAGCAGTGTCAACATGCCCCCTTTTTTAATTCTTCAGGAAAAAGGGTTTTTCCAAATAAACCCGCAAGTGCAGACAAGCCCTGAAGGTAGGGCATGGGCTTTAGTTATGAAATACAGGTATTCAAACTTCAAGAGGGCTACAGACCTCCCCCCAGACCCCACACACACATTTAACTTTCCCAAATGACACTCCTGTATACTAGCAACTGAAAGACAAGACTCCATCACCTGATTATATATATATGGTATACCCTTTGTTCCTACAATTTCTTCCTAAGTATTTTAAAATTAAATTACTGTTAACCAAAAAGTAAAACTACAGCCATTGTTACTTCCTGAACCTATAAGAATTTGGTTGTGCTACTACATGAAGGAATCACCCAACCACCAGATGGTGCTAAATTTAAACTGTCAAGGCCACGTACCAGACACCACACTGACCTTACTGACATCTTCACTTCCTGGCAGATAAGAAAATAGAATAAAACCAACACAAAGCGCTGTTGGGCTTGTGTCCCATAAGAAACAGGAGATGGGAGAGAAGAGGATAAATGCCTTCCAGATGGAAAAGGACAAAGCTAGGAAGGGCGGGCATGTTCTCTCCACATTTCTAAGAACAAAAATGAAAGAAAAAATTTGAAAAAAATCATTTAGCAGTGCTCCTGTAAATAACATCTCTGTGGTCTAAGTTGCCCAAGGAAAAGCAAGCATAATAGTAAATAGTGGTTTATATGAAAACCTCCGAATTTTTTTTGCACTGCTTGTTGGCATGCAATGTTACTCGAAAGTGTCTCAGAAGCTGGACTTCTTAGCCTTATGCTTTATCTCCCAGATACCCTTAAATTTTCAAAAAAAACCCCAGAGCAGGAGACATGTTCGTAGTTACAGTTAGCACTTTTACCTTTGCACAGACCGCATATACCTTGATATACTGTAACTTCTGCTTCCATTTCCAGACAAGCATTTTTTCTACTTTGTTTACATTCAGTGGCGGAAAGAAAAATTGGCTGCAGTACATCTTGGGAAAGAAACCACACCTGTGATCCTTGTGTCTGAAAACACAAGCATAATACACAGATCGGAATTGTGTAATGTAGGTGTAAAAAGTTAAACAGACACCTGCATGTGGGCACCTACAGAGTGCTTAATTTTGTGTCCAAAAATGTCTGTCCTCCCAAAGGTTGGTGATTCTTCATATGCAATGTGTCCGTAAGGTCTTATGATTCAGAATTTGGTGTTTTGGCTCATTGACCACCATGAAAGCTTAAAGCACATGTACATTTATGCTAAAGTCTCCTTACCCCATAACATTTACATCCACTTCAAGGTCTCTATATTACTAGAGCAGCAGGGGCCCCAGTGTAAATGAGAATAAGGACTCATAATTCTAGCAGTACAAAATACCCTCTACTATCTGTACTATAGACTATTAGTAGTAATAAATATTTATATGATGGTACCTCCGGGGTTGCCAGTTTTGGTTGGACATATTCCTGAAAGTTTTATCGCATGACAATCTTGAATTCGAGATTAATCTTTAATTCCTGGAGATTCCAGGACAATGCTGGAGGTTTGGTAACCTTAAGTAGGACTGACACCTGACTGAGGCCTAGGGAGCTATCATGCTGGATGGTGCACAAACACGAAGGAAAACCCAATCCTTGTCCTAAAGCGCTGGTAGCCAATGGGTATGCCTGCCTTAGTGCTGGCAGTGCAATCTCCAGATAGGGTAGACACACCTATACTGGTTTTGGTCAAGCAAATATGTTAAGAATAGAAGTATAGATACACTTGCATGGGTGGTGCCTAGCTGCCCCTAGAACAATTCCATCTGACACCTCAGGTACCTAGTCAGTGCAGCTAGCCCTCCCACTGCCCCTTGTACCCACACCTATGCTGCCAAAATTTAGAGCACTAGCTCAGTCAAAGCTAGCACAGTTAAGTCTCTTTCAGCTGGAAATTACCCTTCCACCTCAAGTGTGGATATACCCTAAAGATACAAATGGACAAAGGGTAGGGAATGAAGATACTACAGACAAGCAAATGATTATTTCACCTGATTTATACCTAGATTTTTTCCCTTGAGATTGCTTGGCACTTGTGTACATAGCTGCAGGCTGGATTAATATGGTAATTTGCAAGTGGTCTCCCAAATTCCTCTAGACCTCAATGTTACCAACAGGGATGGATTTAGGGGCAGGAAGTCTAGGAAACCATGTGGGGGAGCAGGTTGAGGGGCACAGTTTTTGATGTTAGCGTGAAAAAATACAGATTTACAGATCCTATTGTGCAAATTTATCCTTCATGACAGGGACAAACCATGCATTCAAATCATTCATCAGTCATGAAATTAGCTACGTGTGCAATTAAAAGTAAGATATCCAAAAGTTTAACAAATGGGGAGTGGGGCACCAAAGATGCTCCATGCCTGGGGCACCATGTCATCTAGGCTGACCCGGGTTGCAAGACTGTCACACTCTCAGGCATCAGACTGACCCTTCTTAATTCAAAATGTCTATCCCCAATTTATGGTAAATCCTAAATGTTCAATTCAAATGGCCTTTATGTACTGGCTTTGGAATCATTTGTGGCCATGTTAATGTCTAGTTTTCACTTTCAAGCCGTCATGGGTCATGGGTGTTCCCATGTGATCCATCACAGTACTGCTATATTCTTACTAACAGACAAGCCTGGAGAGGTTCCAAGCCATTCAGTTCAGAAATCAGGCAAAATTTAAGGGAATGGGAGTCAACTCTGAGTTCTTGAATTCTGTAGCTGTGTGAATATCCTTCATCCTTATTCTTTGTGCTTCTTGAATCAGTAACTCAGGCTCAGCTCAAGGGCATTCAGGGTTCCATGCAAATGCTTTGCACAAACTGAATTCTGAAGAACTTTAAAGCAGTAAACTTAAAAAAAGTGTGGTGTGGTTGTGGGGGAGGGCTGAGGCAGGAGATCAGGAAGAAACAGGTTTCCTCAAAGGAAAACGTGGTGTGGATTTAGAAGCAATATGGATGTGTTAGGGTATGTCTAGACTACTGGGAAGATTGACCCTGAACCAGTCAATCTCCCAGAGTTTGATTTTTGCACTCCTGGTAGATACACACAAAATTGAACTATCTGGGGTCAGCAGATCCCTGTACTCCTCAATATTGCGAGGAACAGGGGAAAATGCTCCCGTCAACCACACCCTGTGCAGTAACAGAGAGATAGCCAGCCAGCTAAGTCAGTTGCAGATAAGTGAATTCTAACTACACATTTGCGGTAGCTATTATTGCATATCTGTAATCGACTGAACTCCCTAGTGTAGACCAAAATTGAGTTTCAGTCGCTCCCTCCACTATTCCAAGCATGCCTGAGTCAGGCTAGACAGCTTGTGCACGTGGCAGCTTTTGTTTCACACTTATCCAGTGAATAAGAAAATATGGTTACATTTCATTCTAGAGCCTGCCTTCACATTTTTGGGCAGGTCCGCTGGTTACACCACTGTGCACAGACCTGCCCACGGATTGTAGGAAATCATTATTTGGAAGGCAACCCAAATATCACAGTCATTCTGCATTACAAATGTCTGTGTGCTCTTTGATTCTAGTCCTGCCCGCTGCAGCAGAAACTGAGCCAAACTGCTTGCCTCTTCCCAGACTGAAGATCAGTTTACATTTTCAAATCTCCTTAAAAGAAAAGGTCTAGAAGATTTTCAGAATACGAAAGCAGAGATTCTATTGTACACTTCTAGTTTTACAAACCGGAGGTGTGGTGAACTAAAATTAGGTCATGGGTTTTATGGGACACAAAGGCTGGCTTTGACCCTGGTGGATATAGACATAAAATGTTTGTGGTTTCCTGAAATTTAATCCGTCTGAAGTATTCTTCTTTGACATTTTAATACCATCAACAAAAGTCAAAGCAAGATATTTCTCGAATTTTTAGTCGCCATTGTTTCTTAGATACTGCTGTCCATAGAGTAACAGCTCAGATTATTTGACTCAGAAATGTCATGTTATTTTCAAGTTGCTTCAGTTGCTGGTGTGAAAAGTTAGTCACCAGATATTTCAGTATCTATAAACTGAAAAAATTGTACATTTGGATGCAATTATTGTTCCCATGAAAAATGGACAAGAAATTTCAAACCAGAATGCTTACAGTTAGCCTGAAAAATAATTTTTGTTTCATTAAGGTGTCTAACCAGAGGTTTGGTGTCAAATATGAACATGTGACTTTAATACATGAAGTAGGAAGTCTGGTTCTAGTTTTCTGTAGTATTATTTCAATTGGAATAAAAAACCTGCCCTGTTACCTGAAGGTAACTCCAAGTCACCAATGGGACTTGTTAGGGACTGTCTAGGAGTTGGATACTATTGAGGTGAAGTGTTTGAGAACTGAACAATGGGTGTAATTCTGCAGCACACTGAACACTTCCAGCAAGGTGCTAAGTGCCACTAGCGCCCACTGAGGTGAGCTGTTAATCTAGGCTTCTGACTATTGCCAAAGCTTCTGCACTACAGCAGATCCAACTCTCCAAAATTAGGGAAAAGCAACAGGACTTCTCCTCAATCTGGTAGGTGGTTTGGAAGATCTTCCCCTTCACGAAATCAGTGAGAGTTGAGGGTATTTAGCATCTTGCCTAACTAGCCCTTATTCCAAGAACACTGAAGCTTATTGAAAGTGGCAGGAAATTACTTTACTTTAAATTTAGTGTAACAGAGAGAAAGCCATGCTTCTCTATGTACTATCAAAACAAAAAAGCAGTCAAGTAGGACTTTAAAGACTAGCAAAATAATTTATTAGGTGAGCTTTTGTGGGACAGACCCACTTCTTCAGACCATAGCCATACCACAACAGACTTAATATTTAAGGCACAGAGAACCAAAAATAGTAATCAAGGTGGACAAATCAGAAAAAAATTATGAAGGTGAGCAAATCAGAGAGTAGAAGGGAAGAAGGGGGGGCTGGGGAGTCAAGAATTAGATTAATCCAGACAGACTTCAAACTCTCTTAGACAAAGAGTTAATGGGCACAAAACAGACATAAAAACACTCCTGATCCACAAACTGGTCAGTCAGCATTTTAATGGAGTGGGCCATTCTGTTAATGACTTAAAAGTTTGCATCTTACTGAAGAGGAATTTTCCCATCACTCTTGAAAGAGAGGCTGCTGAACTCTCTTTTATATTCAAATTCGACACATTAACACGTGGTTTGAACCAGGATGGGAATTTTCTGGGTTGTTATAGGGGCTCATTTGCATACTTGGCTTAATCGAATGCTTGACTCCCCTCCCCCACCTTGTGCCCCTCTACTCTCTGATTTGCTCACCTTGATAATTTTTTTTTCTGACTGGTCCACCTTGATTACTATTTTTGGTTCTCTGTGCCTTAAATATTGAGTCTGTTCTGGTACTGCTATGGTCTGAAGAAGTGGGTCTGTCCACAAAAGCCCACCTAGTAAATTATTTTGTTAGTCTTTAAAGTGCTGCTTGACTGCTTTTTGTTTTAAATTGAATGTGTGTGTGGAGTGGGAGGGGGTTGGGGGGTGAGGGTTGAAGGGGAACAAGTGGGAATGATACAAAACACCAGTGACATAAAAATTGTGTCACTTCCCCCGGCACCCAACAAGCACGCTTGCTTGAATTCATTTACAGTTGGCACTCTCCTGGTCCAGCACACCTGGCACCTGACCAGTCCCAGACCAGTGGAAGTCAGTGCTGGCTTTCTGGCCTGGGGGAGCCCTTGAGGTTCTGTTCTTCCCTGGCTCTGCAATGCTCCTGGTCCCAGCCAGCCGGTTGTATTTCCATGAGTTCTCCATCCCAAGGTCTCACCAATGATGCAATACCAGGGCTCTTGCCAGACCAGGGAAGTCCAGATTAGATTTCAACCCATAATTCCCCCTCTTCAGATGGTACAATGACATTTTTGCTGTCTACCAAGCACAAGAAAGGGGAATGATGGAAGTTTTTTTGCAGCTGCAGAAGTGGGAGGGAGGAACAGGATTTTCTTGATCTTGTGAAACTGTGGAAAGTCACAAGATGCCTGTTTCACCTCCTTCAGGAAACTTGTTTGCAGAGCACAATGGAAATGACTGTCTGGGGTTAGAATATGCCCACTCTCATCCATACTGATCATTGATTTCACAGCATAAAGGAAACCTCCAGCCCTCATTGGACCAGCAAAACAGGAGAGAGAGAAATAAGCTATTTTGACAAATAGCGTCTACACGTCCTCCAGGGCTGGTGCCGTTGACATTCAACGTCGACGTTGGGCAGCACCACATTGAAGTAGGCGCTGCAGGGGAGTGTCTACATGCCAAAGTGGCCCACATTGAAATAAGGGTGCCAGGAACAGCTGCAGACAGGGTCACAGGGCGGACTAGCACTTCCGGGGCAACAGCTAGCCGCTCCCTTAAAGGGCCCCTCCCAGACACATGGAGCCTGCACAGCACGCAGTCTGCAGAGCCATAGGCACGCACACCTCGGCGAAGCAGTATGGACCCCCAGCAGCAGCAGTGGCAGCAGCAGCCGGAGGTCCACACACCCACCCCTGCAGGAGCAGTGCTCGCCCTGCTCAATGCTATGCAGGAGGCAGCTGACCACCTTTTATTCACAGAAGAGGAGCTGCCCCCAGAGGAGGAGGAAGCAGCCCCAGACCCTGCTGTCCTCTGCCCCCACCCCCGCCGCACACGCCGCCGGCTGTGGAGCTACCCCATGAGCACTGACTGGTGGGAGCGGCTGGTGCTCGGCGAGTGGGACAATGACCGCTGGCTCCAGAACTTTTGCATGAGCCAGCAGACATTCCTGGAGCTCTGCCAGTGGCTCACCTCCGCACTGAGGCACCAGGACACCTTCATGCGGTGTGCCATCAGCGTCGAGAAACGGGTCAGCATTGCTGTCTGGAAGCTGGCCACTCCAGACAGCTACCGATCTGTGGGGCAGCAGTTTGGCGTGGGCAAGGCCACTGTCGGGGGCATGGAGGTAAGAGGACCCACGGGGAGCGGGGGAGCCCTGGGGGTGGAGGGCAGCCCTGTGGGGGGAGGGCAGCCCTGGGGGTGGAGGGGAGCCCTGGGGTGGAGGGCAAGACACACCCTGCACACCCCTCACTGGTGCTCTCCCATGTCCTTCCCCTGCAGGTCATCCGTGCCATCAACGCCCTGCTCCTCCACAGGCTCGTGCGGCTTGGGGACCTGGATGCCGCCATCGCGGGTTTGCCAGCCTGGGCTTCCCAAATTGCTTCGGGGCTCTGAACGGGACCCATATCCCCATCCGAGCTCCATAGCACAGTGGAGGACGCTTCCTGAACAGGAAGGGCTACCATTCGGTGGTCCTCCAGGCCTTGGTGGACAGCCGGGGCCACTTCCTGGACATTTATGTTGGCTGGCCTGGCAGCACCCACGACGCCTGGGTGTTCAGGAATTCAGGCCTGTGCCGCCGGCTGGAGACGGGGACCTACATCCCCCAGTGGGAGATCCCTGTGGGGGGGACACCACCATGCCCCTCTGCATCGTCACAGACACGGTGTACCCCCTCTGGCCCTGGCGCATGCACCCTTACACGGGCCATCTCTCAGCCAGCCAGGAGCACTTCAACACGCGCCTGAACCATGCGCGCCAGGTGGTTGAGCGCACTTTTGGCCGCCTCAAAGGGTGCTGGAGGTGTCTCCTCACCTGCCTGGATGCAGGCCCCACCAACATCCCCCAGATTGTGGGCACGTGCAGCGCACTCCACAACCTGGTCGAGAGCAAGGGGGAGGCATTCTTTCAGGGCTAGGCTGTGGAGGCTGGCAGGGCTGACGTGCAGCCACCCGCTGCCTCCAGTCGCCAGGTGGACCCCGAGAGGATCCGGGTCCGGGAGGCCCTGCAGGCCCATTTCGACCAGGCCGCGGGGTGAACACTGGCAGGCCCTCTACTGCACCCCCCTGCCATCCTCCACAACACTCCCTGCCCCCATGCCCACACCACAGAGCACCCAAGAGCACCCCCCGCTTTTCTTGCAAATAAAAATAGACCTGTTCTTTTTGAAACCACAAAACGGTGAATTCTCTTATTATTAATACAAATATATATATATAATAAATAGTGGAACAAAAGGGGGGAGCTATTTACATGGGGGGGCAGGTATCATAAAAGAACAGGGGTCTAACACAAACTATATACAAAATAATGGGGATATGTACAAAGGGGGTGGGGCCCACGTCCTGGGGCCTGCACCCCCTACTGTCCAGCGCCTGGGGTTGGCGGGCACAACCCTCGCCTCGGCCTCAGCGCTGGCCGAGGCTGGCTGGGGGCTGGGCGAACCAGCAGATACGGCCGGCGGGTGCCAGCAGGCCCCAGGTCCCCCTCGGCGGAAGGCCCCGCGGCGGTGGGACAGCAGGTGGAGCAGCGGGTGGAGTGGGCAGGGCGGGCAGAGCGGCAGGTGGCGCGGCATGGGGGGCCAGGTAGTCCGCTATGCGCTCGAAAGTGCGCATAAAGGCCCCCCATGCCTTCTGGTGCCAGGCCAGTGCCTGCTCCTGCAATTGCAGGCGCCGCTTGTCCACCTGCAGCCACAGCTCTGACACCTCCAGCTGCAGCTGGAGGGTCGTGAGCAGCTGGGGGTCCGTTGCCATCCTCTGGTTGTGCTGGGTCCGCCATCAGCCCCGCCCTGGGGCTGGCTGGTGCTCCACCGAGGGGCTGGCCTGCAGTGATGGCCCCGGTGGGCTCTCCGGGACCACTGACACCTCGCTGGCGCTCTCCGGGCCCTCCAATGGTGCAGCTGCGGAACACAGGGGGGAAGAAGAGTGGCGACAGTCGTTAGTGTGGCTCCCGAGCCATGGCCCTTGTCCCCCCACCCCTCTGCTGCTGGTTCCCCATCCCTGTCCCCGGGAGATGCTGCTGCCGCTGATGGGTATCCCACCCCCTCCCCCCTGGGGGACCCTAGGTTCTGCTCCCCCCATCCCCAGGAATGGGGCATGGCACTGTCCTGCTAAGGGGGTAGGGGCGGATGCACTCTTCTGAGGGACGTGCCACTGCTGTCCTTGGGGCCGTGGTCATCTGGGCATGTGGAGGGCCCTGGTCATGTCTATTGTCCCCGCCCCTCGACCCCGGGGGTGTACACCGGGGGGGGGTACATACCTGACGGTCCGCTCCCATGGTCGGGGTCACCCTCTGGGCGGACACCCTGCTGGAGCTCCGGGATGGCAGTGCGATGTGGAGCCCCCCGTCGCTGGAGGAGGACTCCCCCTCCTCCTCCTCCGGCGTCTCAGGGGTTGGCTCCTGGGGGGGCCCCTGGGGTGCGGGGCTTGCCTCTGGGGCAGACTCCACCTCTGGGGCCTGCTGGGGCTCGTCAGCCGAGGTGTCAAGAGTGGCTGGCAGGGAGGAGGTGTGCTGGGGGCCCAGGATGGACCTGAGCTCCCTGTAAAAGGGGCAAGTGGCGGGGGGTGGCCCCAGATCAACTGGCCGCATCGTGGGCCCGGGTGTAACCCTGCCGCAGCTCCTTCACCTTACTCCTGACATGGTCAGGAGTGTGGGCAGGGTGACCCCAAGCGGCCAGGCCCTCGGCCAGCCGAGCGAACACATCCGCATTCCGCCTCTTGCTCCCCATTACCTGGAGCACCTCCTCCTCGCTCCAGAGCCCCAGCAGGTCCTGGATCTCGGCCTCCATCCAGGAGGGGCCCTGCTGCCTCTTCCAGGGCTGGCTGCCAGGCTGGGAGCCCTGGCTCCCCTTCGGGGGGTGCCCTGGGGATGCCTGGGGGGCTGGCGGGCGGCCATCACAGCGGGGGGGTGTCTTGTGGCTGCAGGGAGGCGTGCAGGCTGGCCGCGTGGCTGTGCTGCCGCCTGCACGCGCTCTCAGCTTCCTGCACAGGAAGGCAGGGGGCGGGGAGCTTTAAGGGGCCGCTGCACGCGGCAACCATAGAGCTCAGGGGCTGGAGAGAGCGTCTCTCAACCCCTCAGCTGATGGCCGCCATGGCGGACCCCACTATTTCGATGTTGCGGGATGCAGATCGTCTACACGTGCCCTACTTCGACATTCAACGTCAAAGTAGGGCGCTATTCCCACCCCCTGATGGGGATAGCGACTTCGACGTCTCGCCGCCTTACGTTGATGTCAACTTCGAAATAGCACTCACCACGTGTAGACGTGGTGGGCGCTATTTCGAAGTTGGCGCGGCTACTTCAAAGTAGCTGGCACGTGTAGACGTGGCTTATATGTTCCAAAGGTGTATTAAGGTAGGGGGATTATGCTAAATTCCAGCTTGCTTGAATGATTTTTTTTTAAATTAGACCCACCTATATTCAGAGTCTGGTTATAAACCCAGTAACCAAGTGAGTTTTGTGTGGGTTCAGGTTTTGCAGTGAACGTTTTGCCCAGCTCCAGATTCCAGCCTAGCATTGTCTGAGGTGAGCTGATGTGTCAGTGAGTCAGAAATACACCAATCATCTATTCTGGGATGTATGCATGCAGAAGGAGTTCGTGGCGAGGTGATAGAGGAAAAAAGCCATTTGCAGGGTTGTGGGGAGAGAGATTAGAGTTGGGAGGAAGTACAGTGAACTAATCTGATTCTGTGGTGGAACCAAAGAGGCCTTGATTTCACCCTATTCCATTATCCTGACTTGGAGTCACAAGTAAATTCTTTCTTAAGCTTAATGGTGAAAGGATTGTTTTGGTCTCAAAAAGCCCCAAGGAGAGATACTCCAGGATTAGGCTTCAGTGAAGTGTATCATTTTAATACTGGAGCGGAAAGGCATTTGATGTCATGGTGGAAGTGTCCATGATCATATTTTGGTTCTGTAGATTTTAGATCAGGTAGAACAATCAGATCAGAAACAGGAAGAGCTGTCCTGAAACTCCCATACTCATAGCTACATTTTTTTGTACTGGGATTTAGAGAAAGTTTAATTAACTTTATATTTTTCAAATTTGCATGCTTTCTTAGGATGGGACAAGAAGTTGAAATACAGATAACAGCACAAAGGTGTTTTGTTGGTAATATTTTGCCTGCTATGCATGTCCAAGGAACTAAGTATTAACTAAAAATAATGTATGTTAAGCCAAAATGAAATGTGGCCATAGAGCTGACCAGGAAATGGAATTTTGATTCCATGACACATTTTGAAGAAAATAAATAAAAGCACCTCAAACTGGAATGGAAAATGTAGTGGAATTCTGAAATGTTTTATTTTGGCAGCACCAAAAAGTTCCACTGACTGAGTTGTCTAGGGACCCAGGTTTGCTAGCTCCCTAGGTTCTTGGCTGGTGAGCTAGCCATGCAACTGGACAACTGGGTATAACTAGGCAGCTGCTAAGATGGGGAGCCCATATAAATTGCTGTATTCCTGGCTGCCATGAAGGCGGTTTGGGGTAGATTAAGTGACCACTGCCCTGTTTGGTTCGTTTTCCACAAAACATCTGGCACTGGTCACTACTGGGAGATAGGATACTGACCTAGGTGGACCATTGGTGTGCCCCAATATGGCCATTCTTATGATCATTCAGGGACCAGAGCAGCCCACAGCACGGGGACCCCAGGTTCCCTAGGGTACAAGAAAACCTACTCCCCAGCTTGCTCAGTTTCTGTGTAAAGTTTAGATAGAATCAATGCATTACCACAATACATTAAGTCCATCAAATCAGCACTTCCTACTGGAAAAATATTCAGTTGGAAATTTTGCAGCCAGCTGTACCAATCTGCAGTACCTCATTATGGAGGATCCACCTTTTCCCTTCTGAAAAGTATTTGTAATCTTAGTAGAGAGTTTGTTTTGGGGGTGTAAAAGTCAAAGATCATAGCATCCAAATTTAGGCAGTGGATTTTGCACATAATTTGATGCTAGCTATACAGAAAGATTGTTGGTTGAGTTTGTAAATATATACATTTGGCAGAGCAAATAGCAGGCTGTGGTTGGCATGTGTACACAGAGAAGGAAAACCAGCAGATACACATTATGGAGCGGAAAGGAAAAACCCAGAAACACATTTCGTCACTAGTCTCGAAAGCAAAAAAAGGCAGGCAGCCATGTATCGGGAAGCATTAAGTATCTGGGAACTGATCACTGGGCGGTGTGAAGTCAGTGTTGATCTAAAGTCAGTGCTACTGGCTGTTCAGACCCTCTTGTCTAGCACACTGAAGTCAAATGACTTCTCTTCAGCCCTGGAAAATGTGACTAGACATCATGACAGGCAGTTCTGGGAAGTGACCTCTTTACTAAATGAAGAAACTTTCTGTTGAACCAAAAATAAATAGAGAACATAACTCACATCAAAACAATTGGCATACAAGAAGATGCACAAGTGTATTTGTTTTTGGTCTCATCTCAGCTAGATGCAGAGAGGGGTAAGCCAGTCTTAAAATGCCAGCCTAATAAACGTGTCAAAGGGAAACCATGGATTATCTCAGCACCCCCATGCCCCACAAAAATACCTTGTGGGATAATACAGAAGGTGGGCACAGTCATATTTTACTGCACAAATATCCGTGGGTGAGAAACCTTTGGACCACACTGAACTCTTCTTCGAAATGGAACAGTGTTCCTTCTAGCAAATGGGAACCAAACAAGGACAACATTCAAACTCTGACACATCCAAGTGAGAATGTTACACCCTGTATTTGCCCTCTGGTCAAATTAGCTTTACAGGTGAGCTCTGTCCTCCACTTTCACAGTGTGCCAGACTTGGTCTCTGCCTTGGCAGGCACGGGAGGGGCACAGAGAGGGCTGGGGAGAATGTCTTTATTGCAGCCCTGTTGTGGGCTAGTTTGTTCACCTGCAGGGACCACAGTTTGTGTGATGTATGCAAGTGTAGTGAAACACTCCACTTTTACTCACATACACAAAGACTGCTGGAATTCCTTTGGCCAAAACATTGGGGGGCTGACTATGTCACAGGCTGGGAATATTATTAGAATGGCCTCTCTTACAAACCCCAGCTGGTTTTGGCCATGTCAGATACCTTTTTTGTGGTCTCTTCCTATCTTAAATGGAACGAGGAAGTGCAGAGCCATATCCCACTGACCGTAATAGAAGCAGCCACAGGTCCAAGGCTCACCAGGCTTTTCCAAACTTCAGAAAAGGGTTTTGGCATGCATTGATTTAGCTCCACTGAAGAAAATGAAGCTATGCTGGTTTACACCCTAGAGTTTTTGGTGAAGTTTCTTTCAGGCTTTCTTCTTTCATCCAGATTGATTCACTCAGCTCTAATGACAATACATGTGTCCTCCTGCACATGAAAGGTTGCAGCATAATACGGTCTAATCAGGTATGTGGAACCCACTGCAAAAAAATTGCAGATGTGTTGGAGACAGTCAGAGGATACAGTAAAACTATACACTAGTTTAAGAGTCTGAGGGATCACTCATGACTCAGCACTCTCATAATCTAGTTTTTAAAAGCATTTTCACACTTTGTCACAAGTTGATTGAAATTTTCTGATTGCATGTTTTATCCAGCAAATGTGTCCATATTCTTTTGTGGCTGAGCTACTATTGCAATACCTTACCATGGGCCTGTCCGTAGGCGGATACTGGAATTTATTGAGGCAGATGAGTACATTAATACTCATCTGTCACAGCTGGAAAGTGTTAACACATGAATTATTCCAAATGAATTAGTTTGTTCTTCACATGGTCTGTGTGCTGCTGAGTCATATTTCTTTGGACAATATTTTTTCCATGTGAAACAGCTGCAAGTCAAACAAACTGCAAGGATTTTTTGAAAGAATCACTTTATTGCTTAACCATAAAATGTATCTGAGAGCATTTGTCTGACAAGAACTCCTCCTAAATGCTAAACGCTACGATCACCAAATTCAGTATGT
The DNA here is from genome assembly GCF_033958435.1 of Carettochelys insculpta. NCBI lineage: Eukaryota > Metazoa > Chordata > Testudines > Carettochelyidae > Carettochelys > Carettochelys insculpta. The sequence continues at coordinate 121,714,076 of NC_134140.1, forward strand.
AGCTTCCTCTTGTTTTAACATAGAAGCAAGGTAAAAGGTTGTGCCAGGAAAATGGGATGTGTCTGGAATGTGATTGCATCTCATTAAAACCATACAGAAAAGGGACAATCACCAGGCAGGTGAAAGGGGCTAGTTTGGGGTGTGCCACCTGGGACAGCTTGAGCCTTTAGGGAGGGTTGGGGAGCTGAAACTCTCCTCCCCCTGGTCCCCCAATTCATATGGGAACAATTATGGCTGTTTCCCTTTGTCAGAGAGCCAGGGGAAAGTGCACAGTTTGCTGCATTCCTCATTCTGGCTGGGGGGCGGTGTGTGCAGGGGGCTGATGAACCTGGACCTGACCCAGCTAGAAGACGTGCACCCTCTCTCCCCTCTGTGCCTGCTGGAGCTGCAGCAGCCATGGAGAAGCGCTTGTCATCTGGCCCCAAGCTGCTGGGGTAGTCCACTCTCCCCAGAGCAGCCTGCACACTGAACCCCTCAGTCCCACTTCAGAGCAGTGGTTTAAATGAAAAAAATCAAAATGTAATTGAGCCAAGGATCTGAGTGACTCTGGGTAAATCTTCTAGTTCGACACAAAAACAAAACAGTGCTGATTTACAAAAGGGTCTGACCACAGACAGTGGTGGACACATTTGAATTTCATGTGTGTGTTTATTTAGTAAATTTCAAAGTAAGCAAAAGACAGTAAGTCCTTAGATGTAAAACCAGTGCTATAGGCCTTTGGGTTCAATTGTTCTGTATGGCTGTGAAGTCACTTGATATTTGTCCTCAGTGGAGTTGTGCTTCCACTGAAAGTGCCTTTCTTTCAACTCATTTTAAAAAACCTGTCTAATTCATAAGGCTGGAAATGGCCACAGATGATTCAGAGGAGCACTTCCTGTATTCCTGCACTGTATTCCTTCTCATGCCTCCAGACAGGAAGCTCTTTGTAGAAGAGACCTTGTCCTCTGTATATCAACTACCACCAAGTCCTGAATATATCTAGGGCACTATGTAAGTAGTGGATTACAAGGAAAATCAAGTCACTCAGATAAGTGTTATCAGCTAGCATTCCAAGTACAAGCCCACCTCACCCCTGGCTCTGAGTGTGAATGAATGGTCTGTACCACAATGTCCACATTATCATATTGAGTGCATTAACTCAAGCTGAGCTACTGCAAATCTAGTTGGATAGGAGGCATACCTCCAGCTGCACTGTAGGCATAGCATCACTTCTAAAATGCAGTGGTGGAGATCTTCGTATCCATTGCATTTTGCTGCTGCTTGTGTGATTACTTCATCTTTGTTCCAGGTAATAAAAAGAACTGCAACCACACAGTAAATAAACTATTCCAACTCATCTCTCTCAACAATGAAACCCAGGGATTGGCTTCTAAGTGCTATGTTGATATAAATGACAATGCCCCATAAGGGTTGATCAAGCTAATCTATTTTAAATAATCCAAAAGTCTTTGCTCACCATGGTATTTAAGCAATGGGGTTGTTGGGTTACCCTATGTTCTACAATGTGTGCGTTTCCCCCACAATGTTTTGTCCTTTCTATTGCTTATGTCCTGGAGCTGGTCGCTTTGTAGACAAAAATACTTCCACTCCTAATTCCAAACAGCAAATCAAAAAACTCACCTAATTTGAAAAATTTTATAAAGAGATTTGGATCTAATTGTCCCTTCCAGTCCTATTACAGATGGTAGCAATACCCACTGTGTACCTGCAAATCATTCTATTCAGCTGAAGCCAAACTTACATTTATCATAATTCTGTAGATACCTAATATTACAACTACTACTAAGGGAGAGTCCCTTGTCTGGTGAGTTTTACCTATGAAAGCAGTAAAGGGTTTGGCCCCAACTGGTGACTCAAAGCTCAGCACAAATGGGATGAGCCTGTCTGCCTGGGACAAACCAACCTCAAATGCAGCATAGCATTATAATTTTACCACAGCCTCATTATATTATTTTAATCTAATTTATTATGGATATGGAAAGCAAAGGACACACACAAGATAAATAAAAAAAGAACCTGACTGTGTAATTCAATTCCTCCCCATGTAAGTTTTAATTATCTTCCATTTTACTGGAAGTCTTGTCTTGCAGATGTAAGTGGGAAAATGAGATGCACACTTCCATGCAGATTGCACCCTAGAGATACGGGAACCAGGAGCTGTTTATAATGTGGTTGTGCGGACAATTACTAATTGAGGCTTAGGACAGCAATTATCCTAGGGTTAGGTTGGTTTCACCAAGACCTCACCTTCTGATGATTGATTGTCCATTTGCTTTGTGGTTTGCCTCCTATCCCTAAACCACCCACCCAAAGCAATCAATAACAGGAAAAAGGAAGAGTGACTGTGCTCTGAGTTGCTACCCACTGGAATAGCTATGACATAAAGGACAGAGGCTACTCATCTTTCCAAAAATGTTGTGTTCTAGACCATCACTTCTAGTTTCAGGAGCACCAAACTAGTAAATCATGTAAACCTATACAGTCGACACATTTAAGTCCATGTGTATTTTAAATATGCTTTTTAAATAGTGCTTTCATATAGTCATCATTTTAAGGTCAGAAGAGTCTGACCTGCTATATATTCCAGGACGTAGATAGCGGTCAGCAACCTTTCTGAGGTGGAGTGTGGAAATTTGACCTTTTGACCTGTATGTACGGTCCGAGTGCTGATGATACTTTTTGAAGTCACCAATAGTCCTACTTACAATAGTTTCTTTAATAAATAAATTAAGACACAGAGCTTACCTGTTTAGGTGGAGGTTGGTAGGATTAGTTAGTCTTTTGTTAATCCACAGGCAGCGTGGCTTTGAGCAAGCTCCCAGCTGCGTGAAGGGGGAGGGGCACGGCTGAGCTCCTGCCTCATGTACTGATGAAAATTGGTTTGCATGCTAATAGGATTTCATTTGGTTGCTCCCTATATTAAGCCCAATTACTTGTATTTGACCAAAACATATCTTCCACGAGAGCACTGAGTCTTGATTTGAAGATGTAAACAGACATCACTTCTCTTGGTAGTCTGAATGTGCCTCACCACTTTCCCTATAGGAGATTCTCCAACCCTCATATCATTTTGATGGCCTTGTTCCTCATCTCCAGCTTCTCAACATCCTTTCTAAAATGTTGTCTCCAGAACCAAATGGACAGTACTCCAGTATGGGCCACAACACTGCTCAGGGAGTGAGGGACTTCGCAGCAGTCTCTCCATGCTACCTTGCTCCCTAGGGACTAGTCTGCTTTGGGAGTCTAGCAATCCAGGGCATTGAGGAACTGGATTTTCAAGGAACTGCCTTCTTGCAACCCAACTCTCCTGGGAGCAGACAGCCCAGGGATATATGTCAGGGGAGTCAGATATGCCTGGACTTGCAAGAAACACATTCTCAAGAGCTATTTCAATTCCATCAAATCAGCATTTTCCAACAGAAAAGAGGCCATCAGAATGTTTTCTATGCAGCTCTATTGAGATGTTGCAGGGGACATGCTGATTCAGACGCACAATGCATTTAGTATGGTGCAGCTGTAGTCTGCCCCTTCTTATGCTTGAGCCACAGCTCTTTTGCAATTGTTGGCATATTGTTGCTACTATTGCAGCTACTAGCTTTACAGGAAGTGCTCCACTGCCTTGGCTCAGTTACAAGATCCACAAACAATTTTTTCTTCACTCCTTTTCTTTTTAAAAACAGAATAGAAATTAGAGCTGGAAATCACCTGTTCAATCATAAAGTCCATTTCTCTGCTGATGCAACAGGACTGTACACTAGAAAACTGAATGCAGTGTGATGGTCTGTTTAGATTTTTCTTCCTTTCTATGAATCAAGAGGATAAATATGTCCTGAATCTCTCTTCTAAAGAAGAATTGGAGTGAAAAAGACCCTCTGTGCATTTACCAACCATGAATGGAATCCATATAGCACAATACAGACAAATGAAAAGTTCAGTTACAGAAAAGTTACTCCACATGGATAAGTCAAAGGGACTTTGCACAATTACAGGACTCTGCTTTCAGGGAGTAACAGGATTGGTGACAAAGGCATTGGTCTTGGAAACACTTTTTATACCTGGGCATGAGGTTGCTCTGGATTGGTACCCAGCACCCCAAACCTTTACTTGTGTATTTAAGATTATTTCTTGGGGTTCCAAGTGTGGAAGAACTTCTCATCTGACTACAGGTGGCAAGATTGTGCTTCCCGATCAAAATCATACGAACTTTTAAATAGTGGTATGAATCTTTTTACATAAGGTTTAGGAAAGCATAGTGAGTGTGTTTCCTCAGAAAAAAGTAATCTACTTTTCTTCCTGTTACAATTGCAAAACTAAATTGAAGCACAAGAATGAAGTTATTTTGGGTTATGGTTTATGCATTTCAAAAGTTTATAAAGTTAGATTTGTTAAGAAAAAAAAGCAGACGTCTCTTTCACTTCCTGTTTAGGTCAATGGTCTGGACAGGGCTGCCATAACCTATAATGACAGTGTGCTCACTGGAAGAAACTTGTTTCCCTCTGTCTATAAACATAGTTTCAGGAAGATTAAACATACACCACTACAGGCACTTTTTGTGCTGTGAGCCTTGACGTGAACTGGATAACCCAAACTATCAAGTAATTGCAAAATCTTACAAAAACATTACCCATTAAGAAATGATGTTTCTTATGCATTGAAACAGACAAACCCCAAAATATTAATGGTGGGAAAACATAAACATGAATCCAATTTTAGGTGAAATTATTACCGTGAGCTTGCAAAAAAGTAGGTGGGAAAGATATTTGCAATGGAATTTGGATCATTCGAAATGGGAACACTTTGATGTTACCCTACACATTTGAAACTGGTCTTATATTTATGACATTTTTGCACTAAGCAGCTTCAGTAACAAAGCATTTAAGCAGATGCATAACTTCAAGCCACTGAATTATCTAATTAAAGCCAATGGGCTAGTAAGCAGATGTTTGCAGGACTGAGTCGTAAGACTGATCTGAAAAACAAATGCACAAAAAACCTTATTGTATAAGTCATTGTGCTCAGATATCTAGCGCCATTAACTCTGGCTCTCTTATCTGCAAGACTATAATCAAGGCAGATCAAGTAACCAGATGGTTCAGATCTTTGTGGATGGCTTATTTTGCAGAATTCTTCAAATATGCCAATAATGGCATATGATAGGGCAGAGCCTCAGCCAGTGTTAATATTCATATCAAAAGTTAGTGTTGTGAGCACACAATTTCTATCTCCCGCATCCACGAATGGGCTGCAGTACTGACAGATGCCATTAAGGACTGGAGGCTGCTCTGGGAAGGAGGGCATTCAAGTGTATTGGTTGGGGCTCCCCCTTCTCCTGCAGATGGGCACTGGCAGAGAAGAAGCAGAGAAACAGGAACTTAGTTGTCACAGGACTTTCCTTTAGCACTCTGCTCCTGGGGGAGTGTGTTTGTATTATTACTGATGTCGTTGCCGACAGATATGTTGAAGTAAATGATCAAAGTAATTGAAAGTGGCATGATTATGCAGTTTTACTGGGGTGAAGAATTTTCACTTTTTTGGCACACAAGTCCCATACGAATTAACGTCAGTATTGTCAACAAATTATCTCATTCTACACAGCTACAGTTTTAAACAATCAGGTTCCACCTCCCTGATCGGGCATGGTTGGAACCTGACTGTCTCGCACAAGAGAATTTGCCAGACCAGGGGAGGTTTCCTGCCACTGGCCCCAAGCCACCAAACCCTCCCTTGCCCCACTGGGCTGCTCACCCATCTGGTGCTGTTGGGTACTCTGGCCTAGGCTGCTGTTGGGGCTCCCACCCATGCTGCTAGGGCTGCTGGAGGACACTGACTCCAGTTCTGGTCTGGCAGGGCTGCAGGGGATGCAGCTCCAGCACTGTACAGCTGTCCCAGGTCCACAGGACTGCCAGGAGAAGTCGACTCTGGCTCCGGCCCCAGCTCCAGCCCCATGAGAATCCCTGTGATATGGCTCCACCCCTGCAAGGCTGCCAAGGTATGCCAGCTTGGGCCCTGTGTGGTTACCCCTCACCTGGGGGCTGTTGAGGGATGTGGGTTCCTGCCCACGCAGCTGTGGCACCATGGGGCTGCTAGGGATGCTGGCTCCAGCACCGCAGGTCTGCCTGAGGACATGGGCTGCAGCTTGCCCTCCTGCCCCACTGTCTGTTCAGGAGCATCCCTCACCCTGCCAGATAGTGCTGGTTTTAGGAGATGCAACCCGTACCTGTGCTTTGTTCCACGATTTCTTCTGGTGGTGACAGCTGTGTGTTATTTCACTTCTGGCTTTCATTCAGCAGAGAAGGCAGCACACCCCTAGCATTTCACACATGCCAGGTGGCTTGCATAAATAGCACTGTCATAAAGCCAAGAGGAAATTGCTTAGGGGAGAATCTCCATGCTGGTTTTATTCAACTCCATTTGTATGGGTTGTATTGACAGAGTTCCTTGGAGAAACACTCCTCATCTAGTTCCCCAGGGAACGTGTAACATCATGGGATGAAGTTTTATATTTTGCACTGTGTGTCTCTGTCTCTCTCTCCACCCTTGCCGTGGGAGTCTGCCCAACTCTTCCTGTGTGTCATATGTTTTTATGTCAGACTCGAGGGTGACTGCACAGCCTTTGAAACTTCAGCGAGAAGTGTATTGAATGCAGGCCAGTAGTAGCAGGAAGACAGAGAAGGTAGCAAGTAATCTTATTAGCCTGTGTAGGCTTCATTAGGGACAGGACATTGACTGAGAGGAAGCTAGGTATACCACCTTTCCCTGCTCTTCTACCTACAAAGTCTTCTTTAAATAACAGCAAGATAATATATGATCACACTTTTCAATTGTGCTGGACTGAAGGTGAGCACAACAGTTAACAACTGGCCCAAACCTCAGATTCCTCTTCAGTCTGAACCCACCTTTTCTCAAGTGTTATTTGGCTAAGAATCCTCTTCTGATTTCTCCCCAAAGCCCTCCTTTCTCTGCACCTGCTTGCCTCAAGAACTCCCAGCAAAGGTCTGAATATCATCTTTCTCTGTTAACTTTGTCTTCCCCACCTTCCCCCGCCCGTCCCAAAACACACGAAACACTGTATTTTTTAAAAAAAGAACTAAACCCTGACTAGGCTCTTGATAGAAATGTGCACCTGTGTTCTGGGGTTGGCTTATTCTTTTAGATCTTTCTGCGCATTAGCTTGGCTGTGAGAGGTGTGCGGAGCACACTGACAGCTCTCTGAAAGGGAAACCCCAGAACATGTGAATGCTGAACAAAATGAATATCCTAATACACTAGTTAGAGACTCTTGTTACCTCAATGTATCACCACTGGCATGTGTGTGTAAGGACAGTCTTCTATATTTGTATAGCCCCTGGCCTCGGGGGGACAGTGGGTGTTATGCTCTAGGACTGAGGGTTCCTGGGTGCTACTACAATACAAATACAGTAAAACCCCGACTTAGCGCAGGTTGCTTTGCTGGGCAACCACACAGAAGTCAAATTTTGCATTAGTTGGGATGGGTACGGTGAAGGGGCAATGAGCTAGCTCGGGAAGGGCGGCACCCTGCTGCCTTCAGGCCCCCCATGCTGGGGCTGCGAGGTGCAGAGGGGCTCAGCAGCTGTGGCACACATGGTGGCAGCTCTGTGCACCCACCAGCTGGTTTGGTGGGACTACTTGTAGCGCTCACTCTGCTGCTCTCACCACCCCAGTCTGTGGCTTCATGGCACCAGCTGACAGGCACATGGAGCTGCAAAGCAGGACTGGGATGTTCAGAGCAGCAGGGTGAGCAGTGCTGCCGTGCCAGCCAGGGGGCGCACGGAGCCACCACCATCTTCACCATGGCTGCCGAGCCCCTGAAGTTTTCAGATGGGCAGCAGTCAGTGGAGGAGGGCCAGGGGTGCAGCAGGACCCAGCGGGAGTTGGGGCCGGGAGGCACTGTGAGCGGTGAGGGTGCAGCAGGGTCTGGCAGGAGGGCGCAGCAGCCAAGCAGTAATTGAGGATTTTGACTCACGTTACTCCAAGAAACGCACAAGTCGAAATGGTGTAAGTCAGGGGTCTACTGTAGTAAATGCAATCCGTTCAGAAAGCAGAGGGTAGGGAGGTTGGCCCCTAAGCCTGTGGAGATAGAGGGTAAGTCAATACAAGGTCACAGGCATATTAGAGGTTGCAGGGAGAAGTTTGTCAGGCCTGCTGGAGTTCATTACAAGGAGTTTTTTGGAAGTGCTGAGGAGCACCCTATTAGGGTTTAAGTAGAAACTCATCCTTTTCAAGTAAGCTGCTCTCTAATTAGTTGGCTCCAGCCTAAAGTTCTGCTTTTTGTAGCCTAATTAGCTGACTGGGCCCACCTGACCTAATTCAGCTCTTGCTGGGCTACTGTGCTGAGTTCACACCACCACAGAAAACAACTATGCAGAGATGGATACAATAGAAAAGGATACTAACCCACTGGTAAGTATAAAGTAAAGTTAAAACAATAACTAGTTCACTTTCCTCTTTTGGGGAGAAAATACTTAGTCATATAGCTAATCAGTGGTCTTCATCAAACAGTAAAGACATAGGTCCTGACAAAAATGACATTGATAGAAGATTATTGGAGAAAGATCAAAATAAAGATGAACACGAATACTTTGGTTTATGAGACTTTCGCGCTTAAAGAGGAGATTTTTATAAAACGTACGGGATTTAAGAATGCAAGTTCAATTGAAAGTCATTGTGCTCCTGGATCTCCTAGCTCGTTTTGAAAATCTTTTACCTCCCCATACATTTTAAGTGTTTGTTCCTGAATTAAGTGAGCCTTACTCTATTAGTCAACTGATATCAGCATGAATACTGTACAGTGCTTGTATAGAAGTACAGCTTGCTAAGGGATACTTTTTCAGGGAAATCTGATCATTATGTGGAACACTGAAGTCATTACAGTATAGGTCATTAACATAGTCTGAGGGGACTGTGATATGTGCCTAGTCTTCTACCAGGATGATAGGTCTGAACAGATACACACTTGCATACTGTGCAGAGGCTGGCCTTCTGCCTGTGAAAAACGTGATTATCCCCTCTGGGCAGTGCTGGGCTGAGCCTGTTGTGGCATGTAGATTTAACTCGTCACCAGGCTTGCTTGCTATCTCCCTGACAGGAAACCTAGACAGAAAATCAAATCAAAAGCACAAGTCACTTCCTTCCTAAGACCTGGGACATTAGAGGCTGAGTTCTAGACAGCAACCTGGAGGGCTCCTTCTGTTTGCTACTCCTTGAGGCAGATCAGTGGAAGGTTGCTGTGGTAACACGAGCATTAAAATTGTCCCATTTAGGCCTAGCCTACTTAGTGTGAGGCTTGCTGCAGAGGTGCATTTCTCTACAGGTAGGCAAAATAGCTCCTGGAGCTCCTAGAAGGTGAATGATTCTACTACACCCTATTCTGAGATACAGCTGACCAGACCAGTTGACTGGCATGCCGTGCCTGAGCTGCAATTCTACCTGGGCCCTGCAAAAACCACTCAGGGGAGGTGGATTTTGTTCCACTCTTTCCCAGAGTGGGAGGGATAGCTCAGTGGTTTAAGCATTGGCCTCCTAAACCCAGGATCAGGAGCTCACTCCTTGAGGGGGCTTTTGAGGGATCAAGAGCAAATAGATTTAAAAAAAAAGAAAAAAAAGGATAGTGCTTGGCCCTGCCCAAGAGGGCAGGGTACTGGACTTGATGACCTCCCTTCTCAGTTCTATGAGATGTGTATCTCCATATATTATATTATTATTATTATTGCACATCCATAAAAAGGCCAAGCAAAATATGCCCCAGAATAATGTCCTTGGGAATCTGGTATGTTACCGCTCCCGTCCTAAGAAGGGAGAATTTGCCCTTAGGAATTTTCTTCTGTCTTTACCAGTCTGATAGAGTCTTTCCCCATAAGGACTTAGTGTTGTGTAATTGCTGCTGAATCATGTTAATGTTAATTGTTGGTATAAAATTGAAGAGAACTTTGTGTGTTCATATACACAGTATTTTCTCTTATGAATTTAACTGTTTTCTAGGGTTGGCCTACAGTGGTGGCAGTTTATAAGTAGTTTATAGGTTGCCTGAATTTTATTAAATTATTTGCTACCAGAAAGGTACCTGAAGGTCAGTCTGTTTTTAAAACTGTCTGCTAAGTGTATAATGACTTCTGAAAGCAGGCCAGAAGTCTAAATTGGAGAGAGAACTGTTTATGAATGTTCCTGTGGACTATTAAACCATGCTAGCCCTTGAGACTGAGTGAGGTGAGGAATTAGCTGGATTAGAGGCAATGGGACAGCAGCCAGCAGGGTATCAGAAACCTTTTTAGGGGTGGGCAACCCTTGGCCAGACCACAGCTTGTATGGATCTGGATACTGAGGCTCAGAGCTCCCCTCCAGAGCACCTGGCTGGCAGTGGGGTTAGGGGTGCAGGCCCCTGAGGCTGGATTGCCTGCTGGAGTGTCTCCAGTCCTGTAATGTCCAGACTAACCACATAAGAATAGCAATAAAATTATGTGTGTATTATTGTTGCATCACCACAAAATATTGCTCACTGGTGTTTGCAATAGAAAATCAAACAGTCCTGTAGCACATGACTGAAGCTACAGACTAAATCAGCTACCAGTCTGGTGTTTGCATAATTCATTTCTGCATACTTTTTAAGAAAACTGCCTTAAAGACCTCAAAGACCGAGTTTGGCAGCCTCATTCTTTAACACATAGTAATGCCACCTACTGCAGTTCTTTGTTTGAGGGCATTCCAGACATTACGCCCCCAGCTATTGCAGCTAGACGTCTACAGGTTGTGATTAATCCTTAATTCTACCTGTAAGAGGTTTTATCACCTTCAAGTGAGCAATGAGGGAGCTGTGAAACCTTTGGAAGTTACTGAGAAACAGCATTTGTGCAATTGTTTTATTCTCTGTTCATTAGGCACTCTCATTTCATACTAGTTAAATTGCTTTTGCTTGTTCTAAAAACTATAGCCCAGATTCTCAGGAGGCTTGCACTGCGTAGTAGAGTGTAAGGTGGGATAGGAGCTGTCAGACAGCTGGTTACAGCTCCATGTTTCTAGTGCACAGCTGGCCCCAGCATAACATAGAGCAGCTTCTAGACTGCTGTAACCTATTCCTAGTGGCAGTGGTCCGTAGGGGACTGTACATCAGCTGAAGTATAGCATGGTCCAGCCATGTCCGTAACATAAATATTCTCAGTGCTCCATGTACCTAGAATAGTGATAAAGGTAGTGCTAGAGCAGGGGATGCCAATTCTGCACCTCCAGGTCAGGCAAATTCTATGCAGGACAGATTTGGCAGCCTTCTGTCCTCCTTGTGCTGCCATAGTCTTCCTTCCCACAAAATGTTCATGTTAGGATCTTTCATATGCCAACAGTCCTGGCTCCTAGTATAGTTTCCTAGCGATGGGTCTGAACAAAATTTCTATGATGGAACATTCCGAATGGTTGTCAGTGAGAGTACAGACCCAGTTTAGAGTCCAGACTTTACAAATGGCTTATATTTCTGTAATAGACCAACGTTAAACTCTGAATTAAACTGCTTTCAAATTCCAGATCCAGGCCTTAATTCTGCAGGTTGGGTCCATCTCATGGGTGGGTGGAACCTAAGTGCTCATCTCCCTGGAGAAGCGGTGGAATGGCTGAGGGGAATATATTCCTCTTCTTGACTGAGGAAGTTCATTGTTTGTATACTGAAAGTACAGAGTCATTGCTGAGGTTTTTTTTGGTTGATATTTTAAAAATATATTGCTGCAATCGCTTATAGCTTAACTCTGGCCTTGCTCCTTGTCTGGTGTAGGTTATCATTTTTCTGTTGATTTCAGTGGAACTATACTGATTTACCCCTTTAATTAAAAATACTGTAGGGTGATGTATGGCTATTTGAAAGTGACAGCATGAAGTCTCTTCTTTCATGCACTGAATGGTAACAGTTTGCTCTTTATTGCAGGACGAGGAAGAAGAAAATTAGCTGCCCCCTTCACTCTATGGGCCAATAGAGTTATACAAAATCTGCTTTGTAGAAAAATCAAAGACTAAATTGGTTTGGCCTGTGGTCACATGACAATGCCATTATGACTAAACAGGAAAAACTATATGAGTGAAGCTATCAGCTCTAAAATAGTTGACTGTTTACAGGTGGGCCTGGCACAATGTGTGCCTTGTAAACAGCTTTGTCAGTCTGGGATTTTGTATGATTCTCTGGGAAACAAAGCACTAAGGACTTCATCCTGCAGGCTGCTGAGTGCTATTACCTCCTGCTGATATCACGGGAAATTGAGAGTAGTTACTGCCTTTCATGCTCAACGTGCAGTTATGTTGAGAAGAAAGGTGTGTGTGTGGGGGAGGGGGGTGTTTGTGAGTATTCAGCGCCTCTGCTTTTTGATTTAAGATGCAATAGTTGTGGTCTCTTATGAATGATCTTGGAGTGCTCTTGCTTTGGGAGCAGGATGCAGCCTAAACATCTCTAAAATGCTAGAGGGAATTTCCATGGAGACCCACCATCTAGCCAAAGAAAGCTATAGCAAGAGAAACGTGTTCTATAGCAGGGGTAGGCCAGATATGGCCCACTATGCTGTTTAATCCAGCCCCAGGGCTGTCCTCTGCTTTGAAGGTGGCTCTTTGCTGCCCCTGGAGTAATACCTCTCAGCTACTATTGGCCCATGGGAGCTGAAAGATTTTCCTTGGGAAGGGGCAGTGTAGCACACTTTCTCACTCCCAGTGGCTGGTTTCTGGACAATAGGAGCTGAAAGATTTTGCTTGGGGTGAGGGAGTGCAAAGTCCTCCTTCTCCTCCTTAATTCAGAGAGCCACATGGAACAACCAGTGCCCAGGGCTGCTGGCAGCCAGGGAAGGCTGCCTCAGAGTGCTCCCAGCCAGGAGCTGCTTAGGTAATTGCCTACCAGCCACAGCCTGTTTCAGGTACTGTATCCCAACTCTTCCCTCCTCCTACACCCCTCCTCCAGTCCAGAAACCTCTGCCATACCTATATCCTGTAGCAGACCCCGCAACCCAATCACATGCCCCAGCTCACGAACCAAACCAGCTGCACCCACCTCCCCCCGGATCCATGTCACAACTCCATCCTTCACCCAAACTCCCTCTCAGACTCTACTCTCTCCTGCCCCTCAGTCTCCTGCCCCAAGCTGCCCCTTCTGCACCCAACCTCTATCTCAGACCCTGAACCTCCTCCATAAAAAAGCATGGCTCTTGACCACTTACCGAAAATCTTGGAGTGACTCCCCATAAAAATTATTGCCCAACCCTGTTCTCTAGAAACACATTACAGAGACTGGATGGGTTCGTCTGCACCCTTAACATGTTCACAGATGACAATAAGATGTGGGGAGAGGTATATACACTGTAGGATAGAGAGAGAATCCAGAGTAACCTAGACAAATTAGAGAATAAGCAAAAAGAAATGTGATGGGGCTCAAGAAGGGCAGAGTCCTGTGCTTTGTGCATTGGATTCTTCCATCCTGCTACAGGCTGGGGACCAACTAATAAAGCAGCAGTTCAGCAGAAAAGGACTTGGGGATTACAGAAGACCAGAAGACAGATATGAGTCAGCAGTGTGCCGTTCTTGTCAAGAAGATTAACAGCATATTGGGCTGCAATAGTAGCACATTGCCAGAAAATCTAGAAAAGTGATTATTCCCAGTTTGACATGAGTGAGGCCATGTTGTGTCCTGTTTTGGGCCTCCCACTGCAGAAAGGATGTGGACAAACTGAGGAGAGTTCAGTGGAGGGCAACAAAAAGGATTGGGGGGCACATGACTTATGAGGAGAGGCTGAGGGAACTGGGCTTATTTCTTCTTCAGATGAGGAGAGGGAGGCGGGATTTGATAGCAGCCTTTAACTACCCAAAAGATGGATTCCAAAGAGGATGAAGAAAAGCCATTCTCAGTAGTGACGGATGGCAGCACAACCAGAAATGTTCTCAAGTTGTGGTGGGGGAGGTCTAGGTTGGATGTTAGGGAAAACTATTTCACTGAAGCTGTGTCTCCATTACAGAGTTTTGTTGACAGACGTTGCTGTCAACAGATATTTCCCAACAGATCCTCTGTCTAAGGAACACATCCACACCTTGTACAGGCTACCCTCATCTATGCCTCCTGTTGACAGACAGAGGCCAGACTGCCCAGTCCGGTTGACAGAAAAGCAAACCAGAAGTTCTGCAGACAGGGCAGCCCAGTGAACCAGAAGCTCTCTCTGTTGACAGAGGGCCCCCCGCAGCATCTACACTATTTTTTGTCAACAGAATTTGTCCACAGAAGTGCTGTGCCTCATACAGTCAAGACAGAAGTCTGCCGGGAAAACAGCTGCTTTCTGTTGACAGACTCTTGACACAACACAGTTGTAGTGTGGACACTCCATAGTTTTGTTGACAGAAGGCCACTTCTGTTGACAAAACTCTGTAGTGTAGACCCAGCTTAAGAGAGTGGCAGGCTCTTGAATAGGTTTTCTAGGGAGGTGGCAGAGTCTCTACCCTTAGAGGTCTTTTGGTCTGAAATTGACAAAGCCCTGGCTGGCATGATTTAGTTGGGATTGGTCCTGCTTTGGGTTGGGGGTGGGACTCAATGACCTCCTGAGGTCTCTTACAGCCCTATGATTCTAGTTTTTCATTTTCATTTTCATTGAGGTGGGGCCTCTGAGTATGTGGTGAAATGGTGAGTGCTTTGACCTTCCCCTCAAATCATTTTCTAATGACCCACAGGTTTGTGAGAGGGGAAAAATTTCACTGGTTTCAAAACCAAAGAAGTCTGAAAATGCTACAGCAATGATTTGTGCACTCTTCTGAATGTTCCACTGTATAAGAAACATCAGACCATCTCAAATTGAAGTTACAAAAGTATCACCACTTCACACCAGGGTGGCTGTTCTCAAATGTTTTAGTTTCCTGCCCAGTATAGATCTGTTTTGTAACTGCAGAAGGACACTGTGCTGTGTGGCTGACACTACGGAACTATCAAATCTATTGTCTTTTAACAGGAGTAAAGTTTAAAAAAAGTTCTCCCTGCTGGACTGGCCAGCAGACACCATAGTTAAAGGAGTCACGGCACCCATACCCATCCTACCTTCCACAGCCACCAAGTTTACTGGTCCCACCCATAGCTGATCTCTGCTAGCTCACGTATGGGTCACACTGCAGTTTGTAGTTTGTCATAAAGGGCAGACACACAGGAATGCTGTCAAGAAAGTGTTTCCTGGTCACACTCTTATGACTAGGGTTATGGTTCCAAAGGTTAAGAGTCTTATAACAACAGTCACTGACTTCAGTGGTTAATAGTATGTGCATGAGCCTGTTACCCACAGAGCTGAGATTTTCAGTCCTCAGGCTAACCCTTGATATTTTGAGCTTTTGGGTATGTCTAGGCTACCTGCTGGATCAACAGGGGCCAATTTATTGCTAAATGTGATAAATTGATTCCAGTGCTCCAACAAAATGAGAAGTTTAGCCAAAGTCAAAGGCAGAGTATCTGCCATCAACCCACTGCAGTGAAGACACCATAGTAAGTTGATGTCTGAGTGTCGACTTCAGCTACATTATTCGTGTAGCTGAAGTTGCAAGGCTTAGGTCCATGGCCCACAATAGAGTAAATTAGGTCTCAATAAAGAAGCTCCTTTGTGTTTTCCTATGCTCCTCCTTATGTGCAGTACTAGAAGAATCCAAATGCTGGTTGTAAAGCACTTAAAGCCGAGATGGTACCTCAGTGCATACTTTTGTCTGTTGTGAGCTCTCCATTCCCATTTTTCTTTCAGAAGCTCTTTTCTCTTTCTACAGACCAGGTAGGAGGCACCACAACACTCCTGGTTTATGGATGAAATTTATGAGGAGCAGCCCTGAAGTTTATAGAAGCCTGCACTGTATGGGCACTGCTAATGTAAGCGATTGAGGGGAACTTTCCTAACTTCTACACTATAGTGGTGAAATGGGCCAGCAAAAGGATTTGAGTTCCTGTTCCCACTTCCTTTGCCCAAGTTAGACTGGGGGGCCCAAATGTGTCCAGTTTTGGGCCCCCCAGTATAAAAAGGATGTGGATTTGCTAGAGCAGGTTCAGTGAAGGGCAACAAAAATGATTAAGGGTCTGGAGCACAAGACCTATGAGGATAGGCTGAGGGATTTGGGCTTGTTTAGTTTACAGAAGAGAAGACTTAGAGGTGATTTAATAGCAGCCTTCAACTTCCTGAAGGGGAGCTCTAAAGAGGAGGGTGAGAAATTGTTCTCAGTTGTGTCTGATGGCAGAACAAGGAGTAATGGTCAGAAGTTGAAGAGGGAAAGGTGTAGGTTAGATATTAGGAAAAACTTCTTCACCAGGTGGGTGGTGAAGCATTGGAATGCGTTGCCTAGAGAGGTGATGGATTCTCCATCCCTTGAGGTTTTTAAGTCCCTGCTGGACAAGGTCCTGGCTGGGATGACTTACACGGGGTGGATCCTGCTTGAAGCAGGGGGCTGGAGTAGATGACCCCCTGGGGTCCCTTCCAGACCTATGACTCTGTGATTCTGTGAAAGGCTTCACTGAACCTGAGGACTCCCCTTCTTTCCCTGTGGCAGAGTACTTGCAACCCCAGAAAGGCTGGATCCAGGATTCCTGGGGCTGGACCCCTAACCTTAGTGTGGTTGCCTCAGGTGTCCCCACTCCATGGGCTTCTCGTCACATTAAATATTTCCCTGACCCACTGATGATTACATATAATTCAAAGCAAATACAAGTTATTAAACAACAATCAATTTTAAAAAGAGACTTAGGAAAATGGGAAAAAGTTAATGGAAAATACATCACTCAGCTATATGGCATTGAGAGCTTTACAAACAATGTCTTTGGAAAGTCAGGGCAGGTAAATCTGTTCCTTGCAGATCCCAGGCCGTAGCTGTGCTGCAGGGTTGCTGCAGGTCAAACACTTGCTTTGGGTGGCAGGACCCTTCTCCACAGTGTTTGCCCCACCCCATCCGTCCTGCAAGGCCTCTTGGTTGGTGAGTCCCCCTTCTTTCCCTTGCTGCTCACCACACCCAGCTTCAGCATTCTCCAGCTCCTGGGCTGCTTCTCTGCCCCCTCTGGCTCTGTGGCTGCAGCTCTGTTCCTAGCATGGTTCTGCACTCTCTCTCAGTGTCTTTGCTCTGTCTCTAGGTCTGTGGCTGCAGTTCTCCCAGTAGGATTAATCTGCTGCTGGGCTGTCTCTCTGGGTCTTTTTGGCTGGCATGACTCTCTCCCAGCTCATCTTAGGTACATCTCCTGAGCTTGATCCCACCCAATTTAACCCAGGAAATTTAGCTGACACAGAGGATGGGATTCCCTCCAGCTCCTTACTCCCTCAGTGACCTGCCCTCCCTGGCAATCAGGCTGACATTGAGGGCTGGCCTCTTCCCATTGTTCCTGGCGGCTGTCAGTCTCAGGATCCTGCTTTCTCAAAGACCCTTACCCCTTTCTTTTGATACTGGGAGCTAACCAACCAAACTCCCTGCCCCCCCACTGAGTTTTAGTAAGGGGCCAACAGTCCGCTTTACATGGAAGTAGTTAGATGCACAAGCTGAGCCTACACTTGCATTCCTCTTCAAAGGAGGCATGCAAATGAAGGAATTTGAAAATGCAAATGAGACCCTTATTTACATATCTTGTGCCTCATTTGCATATTCTTTCAAAAGAAATGCTTTTGAAAGACAAAAAGTACTGTAGATGTGGCTCTTCTGAAAATAAGCCCCATCTTCAAAAGAACTCTTCTTCTTGAAACAAAATAGAAAGAAGGGTTCTTTCAAAGATGGGGTTTACTTTTCAAAGAGCCATGTCTAACACTGCTCTTTCTCTTTTGAAAGGAGAATATGCAAATGAGGCACCTAATATGTAAATCAGTGCCTTTTTGAATTTTTGATTTCCCTCATTAACATGCTTCTTTTGAAAGAGGAATGCAAGTGTAGACACAGCTACAAGGTTTAAAACTGTCCAGTTTTTTCTGAAACCCTTCTGGAGCATGATGGATAGCTTGATCCTGCTGGAAGCTTTTTCTGATAGCTTGTTTATCCTGTTTAATCATTTCAAGAAAGAATAGAGGGGAGAGCCTTCTCTTGGATTGTAGCACAAATTTTGATCTTTCTTTGTCGTCTCTGAAATACAGCAACTTCCAATTTTAACACTCTTCGCTGATAGGCAAGCCTACATTATATCAGACTGGCCTACGATCAGTCGTGTCTAAAGAAATATGACTACATAATCAGCTGCTCATGAGATAGCTGGAGAATGTCTCTTCCATTCAATGGTTTCTCTTCATGTGGGATTGATTAATTTTCAACTTCTTTCCCTTAACTTGTTTTTAGCTGACATGTTAATGTTTTTCATTGCTATCAATTTAAACTTGATTCCTCTGACCAAATTTATCCCTGATATAACTGCACTGAATTCAGTAGTTAGACCAGAGATATATTACATCAAGACAGCTGCTCAGGCAGCTCCAAACATACAGCAAGTATTATTCATGACCTTCTAAAAAGATGCTGATTTAGTGCAATGTTCAGTCCTGTGTGGTACTGGTGTGTAGTTCTGAGTGTCTCTTGTAATCAAATGGATCAAATCGCAAGGTTTCCATTGAGTTCTTATTCAGGCAGACTCCTGTTAATGGCAATAGAAGGAGTTTGATTAAGTAAGCCCTTCAGAGTTCAGCCCATACTAATGTCATACTTTGCCTGAAACATTACCAAAGTGTGTATCAGTGGGACTCATACAGCCACCTCAGGGTAGGAAAGGCTATCTAAATAGACCATTAGTGAGCAATGAGATGGTCTATCTATAACAGTGTAGGGAAGGAACACCTTGGGCCCCAGACATTAAAATCAACTCCATGTCTTATAAAAATTAGTAAGGGTTATTAATGTGTATAGAAAAAAAGCCTCTTGATTTTTAAAACCTAATCTGAAAGAGCCCTGTGCAGTAAGTAAGATGGAGCTGGTTGTGTAGGTCCTGCTGGGATTAGAACCAGGGGTTCTGTAGAGCATACATATACGTGAGGCTGAGACCTGAAGTTGTTCCCTGCCAGTGTAATATTTGAAAGCATCCTACATGGAGATGTAGGACACAGAAATGCTGAAGTGTCGTGGTTCATAGCCATTCTGGGTTTTTTATGTTTTGTGGCTGAAACAGCAAACTAATTTGTTTTTCCTCTTGGGACTGACCCACAGCTTCAAGCCCATGTATAAGGAAGTTACAGCTCTTCTTGAAATTAAAAGTAACAAGAATGTTATTTACTTAGCAATCAACTTTAGGTGCAAGTGAAGCAGATCATAATTCAACATGGTCTTGTAGTCACTGTCTGGAGAAGAGTAGCAGCAAAAAATGGACACTTATTCCATGAAACTTTGATTTCTTAAATACTGTAAATCAGTGGTCACCAACTAGTAGAATGGGATGTCCAGGTAGATCTTGGAGCCTCTGACTGGTCATCCTGACTGGTTTGGAGGCTATCAAGTGTCTCTTCCACTACTCCTGTAACCCATCTCCACAGAGTGGGGACATGACAAGGATCAAGATGGAGGAGCTCACTGGCAGCTGTTCCTATGTCCGAACACGTTCAGCACACTTAAAGTGGCAATGCGAATCTCTCTCTCTCTCTCACCCACTGTGTGTGACTGTCACTCACACAAACATACTCTGTGTTTGTCACTTTCCTACCCAATGCATACTACTTCTTGCTGTTACTACTTTTAGTCTTTCCAAGTGTGTTATTTTAGGTTGGCTGGTTCGTACATTTTATAACTTTTATTTCTCTTGTACTTAAATTTTAATTCTTTGAGTAGTAAGATCTCAAATGCCTAACCTGTGAATAATTATTTAAATGGTAATTTTATGTAGCTTGTTGGTTTCTATTGGTGGTGCACATCAGCCTCAATACTGGTGCACAGAACAAAATTCAGTCGCTCTAATTTTTTCCATCTAAGTGCAGAAAGCTGGCCAGGAGTCTCCTGGAACTGGGCTTGATCTCCAGGCAGCTTCTGTAGCCAGATCAGTAGACTGGTCACTAGTAGTCCAGCAGCATAAAGGGGCTCAGTCAGACTGTTCCCTGTCCTCATCCTGTGCCACTCTTGGAAGTGGCTGGCATATCCCTGTGGCCCTTAGGGGATAATAGGAGGGGGTCTCCGTGCTGCTTTTGCCTGCAGACACCACCCCCGGCAACTTCCATTCTCCAGAAAGAGGGAACTGTGGCCACTGGGAGGTGAGGGACATCTGCTTTTGAAAGTGGTGTAGGGCCAGGGTGGGGGTGAGCCTGCTGTAGCCCTACTATGCCACCACCTGATGTAAGTGGTGTCAATCAGAGTCTGCATCCCAAAATCCTGTCCCCCACTGCCTCAGCCCCAGCCCAGAGACCTGCCCATGCTCCAAACCTCTTGTGCACCTGAGATTCGGGTCTATCCAAGACCAGAGTTTGCACTTCATTCCCCTGCCCCAACCTGGTCAAAGTGAGGATGGGGAAGGAAGGGAGGATGGAGTGAGCAGCGTAGGGCCTTAGAAAGGTGAAGCCTCAGAACAGGGGAGGAAAAGGGGGCGGAGCAAGGGTATTTGGGTTTGAGGTAGATCCTGGATTGCACTTGCATTCAATGAGTGATCCTGTGCTTTAAAAGGTTGGAGACCACTGCTGTAGATGGAAAATGCAGATCCAGATGAGACTGATTCCTTATGATGCCTTTGTTCCTTCAGTATGAATGAGTCCTTCTGTGAACTCAGGACGTTCTCTGACGTACTTCTGCTTTCACTCTTTATTGTCATTGTTTATTAATTTGTATTACTGTATCACCTAGATGCCCCATCTAAGGCCAGGACCCTAGTGTGTTAGATAGAGAAGAGAGGAGTGGGGCATTTTAGGTGCTCCTGTTGAAGCTCTTTCTGGGTGGAAGAAGTAGCTACATGGTGTCTTCCTGGAGATTTAAGGGAGGCAATAGATGGAGCCCAGCACAGAAAGAGGTGACAGGCCATTGGACCTAAAACACTGAAATATGTAGTAAGTGGGTGATCCGTGGTGGCCAAGGGGTGCTATGGAGGAGGAGGTTTGGGCCAAGTGCTACCAACAGTAACAGCAGCTGTTTGAGAACCTTTCTGAACTTGGGGTGTGTCTAGGCATATTAAAGAACCTGGGACTCATCCCAATTGCAGGTGGATTCTGGGTTTGATGCGAGGTGTTTACACAACATTAGTGCCAACCTATGTAAACGAAATCAATAGAACAGGTTAGTCCAGACCCTTGCTCACTGAAACCACTGGATTTTGTGGAGCTTTGGCTGTGACGTTCAAGCCCTCATTGTTTCCATGCTTCCCAAAGCAAAGGCTGAACTTTATCCTGGCATGTGTTTAGCTGAGCAATTGTTCTGAAAGTTTCGCTCTGCTAATAGTTTCACTCCCACCTACCTCCTTTCCTCACATACCTGAAAAAATCAAGAGAATAAACTGCTGTTCTTGGTGTTGTGTTTAATCATTAAGTCAAACCCGTTCTGGGAAAGATAGGGGAGAAAGGCTTAATTATGAGCAACACAATCAGGAAAATCATGGGAACTGCTAGGAAAGAATCAGTGGGGCGGTAACAGTTGCTTGTCAGTTGTGTGTCAGTAGTTGGGGTCTTTTTGGTGTCTATTCAGGACCGGACTTAAGGACAAAAGTCCATTGGGCAGGTGGATAATGTTTACCCAGGGACCTTTGTGTTGCGAGCTGCAGAACTGGAGTGAGTGGAACAGCAAAAGGAAAATGAGTTTGTGTAACCTGCAGAAGAAACTGGGTCCAGTAAAAGTGTCACCCCTCTAGCTACAATCTGGGAGAGATGGTAGATTTTGTTTTGTTTTACTGGAAACAGCAAAACCACAATGAAGTCAGATTGAAAACACAGACTAAAGCAAGCTTTCTGTACAGAGAAACAGCAGTCATTTAAATTCTCTCCATGCCTTACTCCTTCCCCCGCAGCCAAGATCTTGATAGAGTTCTTCATTTGTTTGTATTGTCTCAGCTTTGATTAATTATCTGATTTTTTTAAATCCCCCTTTTAAAATATTTCCTTTTTCTCTGCCCTTCTTTGATTCAACATTCCTTGTCTTCTCTCCTTCCCACCCTTCTACCAACCCTCATTTTAAGTTTTCCCTCACCTCTCTTTCTCTACTACTCCCTCTCCCTGCTCCATTCCCCTCAACCTTGGTCGTCTTTGCCAAAGTTTCTTAAACGTTTTGAGACCAAGGAAAAACAAACAATAATATCTTTTATGTGGAATACTATGAAAATTTTCTTCAAAAATTGTTGTCAGGCCATAAATAAATAAATAAAAAAGCAACATTCACAGGGTAAAAAAAAAGGTAATTTAAAAAGGTATCATAGCAGTGAAGAAGTAACATTGTATCTGATTTTAATAATAGTGTGTATTGTTCTAAGTGCTCACAACACACCAGCGTTCCACGGAACGTAGTTTAAGAAACACTGTTTTTGGTTGTTCATTTCATCCATATTAATGCTCTTCACTCCTGTTTCCCCAGCTGCATATTTGCAACTCCTACCAGATTTCTCTTCATTTCTGCCTCATCTTTCTGTCCATGCAGATTTGTGGTCTGTACAGTTGCCCCACCTACCCCAGCCTCACTTCAGCTCTGTTCACATCCATGCAACCTATTCACCCTTTCCGCCTCTCTCCCTTCCCACTGGTCATCTTTCCCCACTGTGTCTTTCTGCCCCACCTGCCTTCATTCAGAGAAACAGAAGCTAATAGTTTGCTCGTATTACAAAGAACAGTAAGTTATTACTTAGAGTTTGAAGAGAACTTGGGGATCATTTAATGAGATTTTTTTTATCAACATCAGTTGTCACTAGTAAGCCGTAATCTCTATTGCCATTTTATATCAGGCTCTCCCAACAGTTATGGGATTGGGAATCCACTTTTTAAAATAGAAAGAAAACAAAAGAGAGGAAAGATGATCTTCTGACCAAGACCCTGGACTCAGAAGATGTGCATGCTCTGCCACAGACTGCCCCTGTGATTTTGAGCAAACTCTCTTTAATCTCTTTGCTTAAATTCCAACTTTAAAATGGAGGTGCTAGGTCTTTTCTCCCACCTTTTAGCTCTTTCTGAAAGAGAATGCAGGAAAATCAATGCCACTACCAATTTTAGTTACTTCTCTAGTGACCTGCTTGGCAGAGATACTTTGAAATATGAAGACTTCTACACCCATATTCTCTGGATTAATGTTAGAAGGAGTGAAAATTGAAAACATTAGGGGGCAATCTTAAATGTGGATGAGTGATGTACATCAATATGTAATCATGAAGCTTCCAAATATTCTAAACATGGGTGCATTTGTGATCATGTTTTTAAAGGTCTAGATTGTTTCTGGTGTTAGCTGGACTCCACTATTTTGCAACACTGTTTTGTTTGTGATTTTTACAGAAATTTTACAGAAATGATAGAGAGCCTCTATCATTGTCATAGTTTAACACGGGCTTGAGTTTAGTTAATTGTAGTATGCCATGTACACTTGATCATATCGCAGTTCATTACTTTCAAAATCAGAATCAGCCAGTCAGTTCATTTGAAGGAAATACTTCTTTTGGCAGAGTCAGCATAATAGAGATGGATAGGTGGCTAGTGGTAGAAAGAGCCCAGGCCTCAACCCTGCAAAATTTTATGCATGTGTCTTGTTTTAGCTAGGAGCATAATTGCATTCTTTTCAAATTGAGAACTCCAAGTTTGGAAAGAGTGCACTGCAGTAAGGTCCTTCTCAAAGGATATCACAAAGCCAGACAGAAAGGAATGGCTATTAGATTCATTTAAATAGGTTAAGGAATGGGTTATTGGCTTGTACCATATACATAAATCTTTCCCAGGTTTGTTAATTCTTTAATATTTTTTCAGCTGACGTAAACTGCAGTTCTACAGTAAAAAAATAACATAGCAACTTTCACCCTGAAGGATAATAAGGGATACTTTACTGATTCACTTACAAATTAGATAGTACACATGCTGTAGGATTCACTTTATTTAGGCCAGGTCTACACTAGGCAAAGAAAGTTGACTACATATATGCAGTTCTAGCTATGGCATTTGCATAGCTAGAATTGATGTATCTGTGCTCAGCTCACTTGGCTGTCCTACTGAAGAAGGCTTACAAAAGAGTTTTTCACGTCGACCTTCCTTAGTCCTCGCATCTCGCAAGATGTACAGGAGTTGACTGAGACCCCTGAGAGGTCAATTTCACCTGTCCCTACCAGACCCTATCTGTGCGGGTCAGTCTTCTGGGCTAGTGTAGACATAGCCTTAGTGCTCTAACCCCCACCCCTGAGCTGGGGGAAAGTGTGGCAACTGTTTAACAATACAGAGTAACAGTTTACAGAAAAACTCCTTCCTCTAAAAGAGAAGAGGGAATTGAATTTTTAGTTAGGCAGGATGAAGTTGCCAACACAGTGATGGAATTTGGCCAGAGGGTGGCAAAACACCTCCACCCACCTGAAAAGTGCAAAGGGGCTTTTAACCACTATCTATGGTCATGACCTTGTTTTGTATCTCCTTCAGTCACATGTTGCCCTCATACTGCCATGCAGGAGCATTTTTTCTGTACTGACTCAGAGGGCCACCTACTGAACCTCCAGTGCCACTTCCTGTGGATACTTTGTATTTGCTTTGCAGGTCACCTCACCTCAGAGCACTGACCTGGCACAACCCTATTTAGTTATTGGCAAGGGGAAGAGATGACTGCCTGAATTAGGATGGCTGTGACAGCCAATTTTAAGGAATATTTACATGCAACAAAGGATTTTCCCTATCTTCATTAGTGTGGTGTTGTTAAAGTGGAAAAATACAATATTGTCTTCCACCAGCTTCTACACATAACCTTAATGCACTTTTTCAGTTGTTCTGCTTGGTGGTGGTGGGCGGGGGATCAAAATTCTAACCAAAGACCTTAAAAGAAGAATTTTAATTTATTCCAAAATTGAAGAGTCAAATTTCTTCGTCTGTTCCTGTGGAAATTTGAGATAGCAGCTGTCTGATTGCAACAAACCAACCAAACAGGCGCTTCTGCTTGAGTAATTCATATGCCACATAAAAACAGTCTGATAGCTACAAAGACCCACAACTAGCTGGAAAGATGCTATTTTATTGCCTTAATATTAAAGGGCAATCACTGAAAATCCAAGTAAAATTAGCGGCATCTCTCCTTTTTCATACATTTTTACTTTTAAGCAACTGTTAGCCAATGTTCATTGAAAGAAGGCTTTCAACTCAAAATCGGAGAATTCTCACCAGAAAATTGATTGTGAGTGTTAGGCTTGTCTAGGCAGGGAACGGAAACTCCATGTGATTGCCTATTGAAAACTTGCTAACACCTTTCAAATGTTGAATATTTGCAGCAAACTGCTCACAAATGTTCAATGGGCATATTATGTGGGACCCATATTTAATGCCTACTGGGGTTAGTAAAAACTTTGTGTTGGGACAACTTGGTTGCACTCCTCACTCTACCATTGGACTGGAAGAAGAACTTAGAAAGATTAGGTGACTCCTGTGTGCTAATTGAAGCAGTTTGAATGATCTCTCCAGTCCTGAGCTGAGCTGTGGAAGAAGACTTCAGGACCTGATCTTGTTTGCACACCATCACAGCCTAGGTGCTTATCATGATGGGATTGCTTGCCCCAAAATAATCACTTTTGGCTGGCACTGGATCCCCTGGCTGCTGGTTACCAAAGGTCTGTTATTCATGTTGTGTGAATCCAGGGCAGCAGAGCTGTATCTGGCATGCCCTAATTAAGAGATCCTCACCCTCAACTAACAGCACTTGCTAGGCAGGGGACATGGGTTCCAAAGCCCAGTGAGTTGAGAGAGAGTGGGGACATGTTCTTGCAGGTGTGGACTCTGCTTAGGAGCCCCAGGGGGCATTTGATCCTGCCTATCTCCTCAATGTTTAATAATAAAGCTGACTGAGACTCAGTCAAGAGTCTTGTTATGTGCTGTAGAGCTGAAATCATTGATCACTAGGTGTAAGTATTAGATGTGTAGTGAAATGGTGTCTCTGGTGTAAGAAATGGCCTAGTGCAGGCATGGCCAACCTGTGGCTCTTTGCTCAGTGAAATGCAGCCCTTGTCTTGTTTTCCATGGCTATGAATTTGGTAATTACATGCCACTGCATTATAACTGTACTTGTAGAGTAAGTTTAGGGTGCTCTTATGGCAAATGAATTAGCCTGAGATGGAGGAGATTAGGTCCAGTACCTGGTTTACCACAGACTTCCTGTGTGACCTTGAGCATGATGCTTTCTCCACTTATAAGGAATAAGGATAATAGCATTCCTTGGCCTCTTGTTGGCTTATGTTATAACCTCTTTTGGGCAGGGATTGTGTCTTATGTTTGTGCACTGGCCAACACAGTGGACAGCTGATCTTGGCTGGGACTACTAGGTGCAACTGTAATACAAATAAGTAGTAAAAATTGTGAAAAAAATACTTTATCAGGAAAAACATACAGGCAGGATTGAGAGTTTACTTTGTTCCCAGAAGTGGAGGAAGAGGGATGAGGCAGAGAATAGAAATAGAAAGAGAGAGCCCCAGCAAGGATGTGGTAGAACGATCTGACCAAAACAAACTGTGTCAAACATGTGGTAGATATGGCAGTTTCTACATTGGTAAAGGGAGATGGATGCCACTATGGACAGTGACAAAGAATCATTACATGTTTTTGTTAGGGATCTATATATGTCCTTCTTTGTAAGTTTTTAAACATGATTTTCTCTTCCAGTAAATTACAGCTTACTTTGTTTTGGTTTTTTTGAACAAGTCTGTGACCCATGTTTTCATAGAGTCTGGCATTCTTGTTCTCAGCTGTGACTAAACACTGAACATACAGAAGTTTGAACAACAGAGTGACTGAGTTGCTGGTATAAAAACAAACGTATAGATTTTGGATTCAAACTACATACCCACAAACAACTATGTATCAGATGCCATGTGGAGTTTTTTTTGAATAACCTAGCTGGAAGAACATATCACTGACATAATATTTCCTATCCTTTGTTGGTTTAAAGTATACACTTATGTTCAGAGAGGAAATTAGAAGGCCCTCAAACCTCAAAGAAAATCATAATCGGATTTATTTAGAAGAAAAGAGAAACAATTATGTATGTCACAGTTTGCACGATATCAGCTAATGAAAACAACACATGAGGCTGATTAAATACCGATTAAAATCAGTGGAAAACATTCCAGTGTCTTGAATGACCACTGGATCATCCAGTCTGAGGTTTAACAATGTAGACAGAGGAAGTTAATGGGAAGGGGGTGGGAAATGGGGAGGGTGCGGAGGAGCATACACTATTGGAGTACTCATGGAAGGAACAATAAATTCACCCCATATTTTCTAATACAGCTTTAACTTTTCTATGTGAACGGTAATAGTGATTGTCAGATGCTTATTCAGCATCTCTGGGTTGATCCTTATTTTTTCAGTGTCATGTTACTTTGCTGGTGAAAAGCCACCTATCTGAAACACAAATAAATGATGCTGTATATGACATAACATTATATGCAGTTTTTAATGAGATTATATGACCTACTTATGGAATGAGGTAGTCTCAAATATTTATAGTTCAGACATAAAAATCATGCAGACCTACTATGGCCCATGTCGTTTTCACAAGGGTCAGTTTAGCAAGAACAAGCAAAAAATGCTGTAGTGCCCCCTGTATAAAGATTTGTAGGAAGTGCAAATTCTGCAGTTGCATGAACTATGTGTATCACAGGTAGTCCAAGGAATCCTAAAAAGCATGTAGATGCAACTGAGGCTTATTTGTAGGATTTTATTGCTGGGAATCAAATGCAGCACACTTTCTAACCATTTTTCATGAAAGTCACCAGTGCAAGCAAATACTGAGCTTGACTTGCTGCTCCATTTAATTGACGTCAGTGAAATTACCCTGGCAGAATACCACTGTGACAAAATGGAAATTAGACCAATTACCTGTGTGCGTTGCTTTCTCATTAAATCTCTATATATGAAAATTGGCCATAGGACTTCTGACAAATTGCCCTCCTGTCTGAAACTCTGGACAACCTTGTTGGCTGGGTCCTACCAATATTGTGCTTTTTTGACCAAGCAGGACCAAACTATGTACCAGGAGGGAACAAGCTCTGTGAGGTGTTGAGCATCTTTAACTCTCCTTAATTCAAGTGACGTTAGAGGTGCTTAGTACCTGGCAGAAGGCATTCCGGATCTTACAGAATCAGGCCATTACCTGGTAGCACATTCTTGGTATATCCCCAAGTACCCTGGGGGTGAATTCTTAAAGTTAGTCGTGAATGTCCTACAAATAACTGGCTTGGGGTGGAGTTGGGCAAAATAGGAGAATTGAGAAAATCCAGTTATAATTTTTTGAAAATTAAAAATGTTTGACTTTTTTTAACCTGACAGGCTGCGTCTACACTACAGTTCTGTTTTGAAAGAACATTTTTCAAAAAAGAACATCGAAAGCTGGCCTTTCGAAATGGAGCATCCACACACACCAGCGGGGACCAAAGTTTCGGTCCATTCTTTTGAAAGACCTCAAGCACAATTTCGAAAGAGAGCGTCTACACATACCAGGGCGCTCTTTCAAAAGAACAGAGTCAGGAAGCGCCATGGGCAGGGTCGCAAGGCGGATGAGCCCTTCCATGGCTGCTGCTCACTCTCCCCTTAAAGGGCCCCCCCATGTGCCTCCGCCTGCAAACGCAGAGGGCCAGCAACCCTGTCCCCAGACAGAGAAGAGAGAGACATCGGAGGAGGCATCCCAGGCCCCCATGGACCCTGAGTAGCACCCCACTCTATCGCAGCCATGGCCAGCGCACTGGCTGCACTCCTGGCTGCTGTGCTGCAGCAGCTATGGGTGGCCACCACCACAGCCACCCTCCTGGACGTCATCCTTAGGGCACAATGTCCCCAGCCATTCCCCCATGTTATCCGCCACCTGTGGAGGTTCCCCACAAGCAGCGACTGGTGGGAGCAGCTGGTGCTGGAGGACCAGGGCGACGACCGGTGGCCACAGAACTTCGGAATGACTGAGAGGACATTCCTGGAGCTGTGCCACTGGCTCGCCCAGTCGTCCAGCACCGGGACACATACCTGAGGCCAGTGCTACCCCTGCACAAAAGAGTAGCCATCACCCTATGGAAGCTAGCCACCCCGGATAGTTATCGATCCGTCGGCCACCAGTTCGGGGTGGGCAAACCCACTGTTGGGGCCATCTTCATCTAGGTAAGCTGTGCTCAGCTCACACCTAGACTGTATGTGGGGGGCAACCTGGTGACAGGCACCGTCAGGAGAAGGGCGGGCACCCCAGGGACAGGGGCGGGGATGGGGATGGGCCAGCAAGCCGCACCGCACCCCACGCTCACGAGCGCACCCCCCATTCCCTGCAGGTCACCCGGATGGTCAACGGGGTGCTCCTGAGGCAGCTGGGTCACGTCGGGGACATGGACGATGCCATCCAGGGATTCCAGGAGCTGGGCTTCCCCAGCTGGTTTGGGGCCCTGGATGGTACCCACATCGCCATCCAGGCCCCGGAGCACAGCCGTGGAGCCTATGTGAATCGCAAGGGCTACCACTCAGTGGTCCTGCAGGCCCTGGTCAATGCCAGTGGCCGATTCCAGGACATTTGTGTGGGCTGGTCCAGCCACGCACACGATGCTAGGGTCTTCAGGAACTCAGGGCTGGGATGTCGTATGGCCGAGGGGACCTTCATCCCCCAGTGGGAGCTCCCCATCAAGGACACTACAATGCCACCCTGCATCGCGGTGGAGACGGCCTACACCCTGCAGGCCTGGCTGATGCAGCCACGCACCAGGCACACCCAGCCCAGACAGGACCTTTTTAATGAGCGGCTGAACCACGCCCGGAACACCGTGGAGCGGGTGTTCAGCCGCCTCAGGGGCAGTTTAGATGCCTCTACACCAGGCTGGAGGTGGGCCTCCCCACCGTCCCGGTGGTGGTCAGGGCGTGTTGCACCCTCCATAACCTGTTACAGGCGTAACATGAGCCCTATATGCAGGGGTGGGCTGCTGAGCCAGGGCGTGGTTACGAACAGCCCCCTGCCGCCCTGTGCCACCAGGCCCAGCAGGACGGGGTGCTTGTATGGGAGGCCCTGCACCAAGCCTTCGAGCAGGGGCCACGGTAACCCCCCACCCTGCGCACTCCCCCCCAGGCCGCACCCTGCACACACACAAGCACCCCCCCCCCACACACACGACCTGCACACATGCACGGGGGACACAGGGTAAAACATAAAAATTAACTATTTACTCACAGAACTGTGACCCTCATTTCCTTGGGGAAACTATTTACTTGTCGGGGGGAGGGTGAACGAGGAGCTGGGGGGAAGTATTTACATGTGGAGGGGGGATGGTGAATGGGGAGCTGGGGTGGGGGGCCTCACACCTCCACAGGGCTCGACAGCTGGAATCCCTGTTGTCCGCACCTGCCCCTTTCTCCCCATGTCTGGGAGCCCCACTGGGGCTGGTGGCACAGGGAGGTAGGGGCGTGGCTTGGGCATGGTCCCCATGCCTGTGCTGGGCTCGGCAAGGGGGAGCCGGGGGGCTCGGCCTCCAGCTGGCCAGTTCTGGCCAGCAGGGTGTGGGGTAGGCAGACAAGGTTGGCCAGGGAGAGCTGGGGAGGGAGCAGGGCCTCGAGGTCGGCCTCCTCGGGCGGGAGGGCTGTTGTGGGTGAGGCAGGGGGATGGGGCATTGGGGCAGGGGGTGAAAACGCTGGGAGGGAGGGAAGGATAGGGGATGCATGGGCAACGGGGATGGGGGTGGGGCGATGGGGGCGGGGGTGAACTGTGACAGAGCAGCGACAGGGGCCAGGTGGCCCACTACAGCCTGGGTGAGGGCGTCCGGGTTGCCACTTCATGGCAAGCCACTCCCACACGACGCCTGTCAGCTCCCTCAGGGCGGCTGTGTGAGCTGTCCCCCCTGACTCCTTCTCCCCGGCTCGTGGTGGCAGCTGAGGGGCCGGTGGGAGCCCGTGCTGTCCCCATCTGAGGTCTGGGCCACTCCCCCTTGCCCTCGGTCATCGGGCTCCCTGGGCCCGTCACGAGGCTAGTCCAGCTGCTGGCTGCTGGAGCTGTGGAGACATAAGGGGAGAGGAACAGGCCATTAGTCCCAGTGAGGGACACCCTGAACCCCCCCCACCCCCACCCGCACCACCCCATCCTAGCGGTCCTGCAGGGAGCGCATTCGGGGTTCCCTGTCTGGGTTGCAGGAGCACTGGCTCTCCTCTGCCTCCCTCTGTCTCTCTGCGGCCTGGAGGCCCGTGGTACTGTCCGGGCAGCATGATGCTGGGTGCCACACGTCAACCCTGTGAGACCGGGGCAGTGGGGCCATCTGGCCTGCCCGTGTCCTGGGGCTGATGTCCCTGTGGGTGGGCTGCGGCCACCCTGGGTGGGACTGCGTGCCCCCTCCCCTGGCCCCGCAGCCACTGCTGTGCATGGTACATACTCGGGCAAGGCGCAATGTGAGGGAGCCAGGCTGGATGGGCCCGAGGGGACGTTGATGGCAAGGGCCCCCTCGCTCGAGCCCTTGTCATTGCTGGTGTCCAGGGTCCCTGGCAGGTGCCTGTGGGTGGCCGGTGGTCTGGGGTGGTCCTTTCCCTCAGTCCCCGTCCTCTCCAGCTCTGGCTCCATCAAGGGGTCCGCTGTGTCAAGAAACATGGCTGGGGGGTCAAGTTCTTTAAAGTAGGCGCAGCTGGTGGGCACTGCCCCGACTGCCCAGCCGTGTCCCGAGCCCGGCAGTAGCCCTGCCAGAGCGCTTTCACCTTGGACCTCACCACGTCCGGGATCTGGGTAGGATGACCCCAGCCAGTAGGGCCCTTAGCGAGGTGCTCAAACACCACCCTGTTCCAGCGCCAGACCTCCGTCTGGTGCAGGACCTCCTCATCTGCCCAGAGGGCGAGGAGGTCCTGCAGCTCAGCATCGGTCCAGGAGGGGGTCGGGACTCAGGGGGCTGGCTCCCCTCCTGGGAGGGCTCCAGTGTGCTTGGGGGGACCCTGGGGGGGAGGGTTGGGGGCCCTGGTCATGGTGCTGGAGGTGGTGCAGCTTCCCCTGGGGTGTTGTGGCTGGCAATGTGCTGAGCAGCAGCGTGGGCTCCCTGCTGCCTGCATGCTCTCAGCTTCTTGCCTGAGGGCTTCTGGGAGCCTGCGTCCTGAAACGCGGCTGGACACTGGAGCCGTAGAGCTCCGCCTGTGCTGTGAGCAGCGCTGCTGCCTGCCAGCTGATCACGGCCATGGAGGACTCCATCTTTCGAAAGAGCAGGTCGCGGAGCGTCTAGACTTGCTCTCTTTCAAAATACTCTTTTGAAGGAGGGCGCTTTCCCCATCCCGGGAATGGACGACCGACTTCAAAAGAACCGGGGGGGGAGGTTCTTTCAAGTGAATTTCGAAAGAGCGCCATGTCAGTGTAGATGCTCTGTGGGTTCTTTTGGAAGAACTTGGTCTTCCAATCTGAACTTCAACTGTACTTGCTAGTGTAGACGCACCCACGTAGTTTATTTTAGAAAAGGAACTAATCTAGGTGAGGGTCTTTCTAGACTACTTTGTTCCTACATTCTGGTTAGGATAGAAAAGTTGCATCATATAATGAAATGAATAAAATCTGAAGGCTTGTACAATTTGTAAAGTGTCTTACAATGCTAGAGGTAGAGGATTTAGAAATGTAAGAGACTAATAATTCAAAATAATAGCTTGCCCCTCTTGGTATTCATTTTGTGTGTGTGTGTACCAACACCTCAGCAGCCCCAGCCATGGGATTGACTGGGCGGGGAGTGGGGGCCAAGGAGCCGGCTGAGTACCTTTTACAAAAAGACACTATATATACACACACACACATACATTCTAGTGAATCAGAAAAATAGGTTTCCAATTTCCATTATTACCCAGGCACTGCCATTGATGTCATTAGAACAGCTTTTGGCAGGAGGTAAATGAAGCATTTTACTGGCAGTGAAGTTGAAGAGAAATATGTTCTGCATTGTAACTAAGTATTACACTTGGATAGTGAATGGGTCACTACTCAAGTCTCAGTGTGCCCAGTGACAGAACAGTGCCAGCCAAGGAATGGCTAACTGGTCTGGGAAAGCTGCATATGATCACAGTTGCGCAAGTTCTTGCTCCATTTTAATAATTGACCAGGTATGTAACAGGTGTAGTACACCAAATAAGCCCTAGAGAAGTCCCCAAGGGTTTTAAAGTGGTTGAGATTTGATTACAAGGGTCACTTACATTTAAAACATGGAGTAGAAATATTTCCTCTCAATAAAAAGACAATGACTGGCAAGATTGTTAGATTCCGAATCATGAAGTTCTCTGTTAAAATTCTTCCTTTGGCATATGTGGGGGTGGGTCAAGGAGTCATGCAGAATTCTGAGCCACCAGCTGACATGGGAGCTGTGTCTACACGTGCACGCTACTTCGAAGTAGTGGCACTAACTTCGAAATAGCGCCCGTCGCGGCTACACGCGTCGGGCGCTATTTTGAAGTTAACTTCGACGTTAGGCGGCGAGACGTCGAAGTCGCTAACCTCATGAGGGGATCGGAATAGCGCCCTACTTCGACGTTCAACGTCGAAGTAGGGACTGTCTAGACGATCCGTGTCCCGCAACGTCGAAATTGCCGGGTCCTCCATGGCGGCCATCAGCTGGGGGGTTGAGAGATGCTCTCTCTCCAGCCGCTGCGGGGCTCTATGGTCACCGTGGGCAGCAGCCCTTAGCCCAGGGCTTCTGGCTGCTGCTGCGGCAGCTGGGGATCCATGCTGCAGGCACAGGGTCTGCAACCAGTTGTCGGCTGTGTGTATCTTGTGTTGTTTAGTGCAACTGTGTCTGGGAGGGGCCCTTTAAGGGAGCGGCTTGCTGTTGAGTCCGCCCTGTGACCCTGTGTGCAGCTGTGCCTGGCACCCTTATTTCGATGTGTGCTACTTTGGCGTGTAGACGTACCCTCGCAGCGCCTATTTCGATGTGGTGCCGCGCAACGTCGAAGTTGAACGTCGACGTTGCCAGCCCTGGAGGACGTGTAGACGTTATTCATCGAAATAGCCTATTTCGATGTTGCTACATCGAAATAAGCTACCTCGATGTAGGCTTCACGTGTAGACGTAGCCGGGGGTGTGTGTTCTGCACAGCACACTTGAGGTCTCCGGCAGCACACCACTCTGGCAACAGTTAAACACTGCAGGGTGTGCACGAAGATGTCCTGATCAAGCTCTAGATCACACACAGTCAAGGCTTTTGAAATGCCAGTGCATGAGCCATAACCCCTCTCTTAATGCCTGGAAGAACACTCCAAGAATAGCTTTGGTGTTGAGCAGGTGTGTTGGGGAGAAAGAGTCTCTCTCTGCTCTCTTCTGACCTTCCCAGCACCACCCCTGAACATCCTGATGGCACAGCACAGGATACTGTGCTGTGGCTGTAAGAAAACTAGTTATTGTTTAACAGTCAATAAATGTGAAGAGCTCTCGGGGCATGCTGGCAGTAACCAGAAATGGTTTGAAATATTTGCACAGTGGAACAAAAATATACTGTGGTAAACAGGCTTTTTCCAATTGTGATGTGTACGTGTGAGGCCATCTCGACCTTGTCAGCAAAAGGCTATTTCGTTACTGGAAAGCCTCGTTCTCTGCTCAGGCGAGCTTCAAGAAAATGTGGTTTTGACAACTGTGACCCCGTGCCTTGCTCAGTTTGTCTGCTTTTTTTAGGCAACTTCCACTTTGGGATTGTCATGGAAAGCAAAGGTCACGTTGCCCAAGTCTGATTCACATGACAGGTCATCATCAAACTTAATTTTCCTGTTTTCCTAAGACACTCAGCTTCTCACAATATAGAACACTTAGGGAGGGGGGGGGTCACTGATTTTTGGTATCTATCAAAGATAGTTCACTTTTAACTTTTGCTTAATGAGTAACCAAGCGTCCTTAACATCATCCCTTTAATTGTTTAAAACATAGGAATGACCTAGAAAAAAGTCTGAAATCATTTGCAATGCATGTTGGGATTTCAGGGCCAGGAGCTGTAGGTCTAAACTGTTGTTACAATCTTCATATCATTGAGTGGCTTTGGTTTCATCATTTGTAAAGTGGACCCAGAGGGGGATTTGTAAGTTTTGTACAGGATGCATAGAACTTGGCAGAGGAAGAGCTGAAAGAAATCTGACAGAATAGTAGGGTATCCTGTTCAGAGGAGCTACATCTACACGGGTATGCAATATCGAAATAGCTTATTTTGATGTAGTGAAATTGAAATAAGCTATTTTGATGAATAGCATCTACATGTCCTCCAGGGCTGGTGCCGTCGACGTTCAACGTCGACATTGGGCAGCACTACATCAAAGTAGGCACTGCAGGGGAGCGTCTGCACACCAAAGCGGCCCACATCGAAATAAGGGTGCCAGGAACAGCTGCAGACAGGGTCACAGGGCGGACTAGCACTTCCGGGGCAACAGCTAGCTGCTCCCTTAAAGGGCCCCTCCCAGACACACTCAGCCTGCATAGCACGCGGTCTGCAGAGCCACAAGCACGCACACCCCGTGGAAGCAGTATGGACCCCCAGCAGCAGCAGCAGCAGCAGCAGCAGCAGCAACAGCAGCTAGAGGTCCACACACCCACCCCTGCAGGAGCAGTGCTTGCCCTGCTTAGTGCCATGCAGGAGGCAGCTGATTATCTTTTATTTGTGGAAGAGGAGCTGCCCCCAGGGGATGAGGAAGCAGCCCCAGACCTTGCTGCCCTCTGACCCCCCCAGCCGCACACGCTGCTGGCTGTGGAGCTACCCCACAAGCATGGACTGGTGGGAGCGGCTGGTGCTCGGCGAGTGGGACAATGACCACTGGCTCCAGAATTTCCGCATGAGCCGGCAGCCATTCCTGGAGCTCTGCCAGTGGCTCACCCCTGCCTTACAGCACCAGGACACCTCCATGCGACGTGCCCTCACAGTCAAGAAACGGGTCGGCATCGCTGTCTGGAAGCTGGACACTCCAGACAGCTACCGATCCGTAGGGCAGCAGTTCGGCATGGGCAAGGCCACTGTAGGGGCTGTCCTCATGGAGGTAAGAGGACCCAGGGAAGGGGGGGAGCCCTGGGGGGGGAGCCCTGGGGGGAGACCTCGGGGGAGCCCGGGGGGGGAGGGCCAAACACACCCTGCACACCCCTCACTGGTGGTCTGTCATGTCCTTCCCCTGCAGGTTGTACATGCAATCAATGCCCTGCTCCTCCACAGGCTCATGCGGCTTGGGGACCCGGATGCTGCCATCACGGGGTTTGCCAGCCTGGGCTTCCCAAATTGCTTTGGGGCCCAGGATGGGACCCATATCCCCATCCGTGTCCCGGAGCACAGCGGAGGACACTTCCTCAATAGGAAGGGATACCATTCCGTGGTCCTCCAGGCCTTGGTGGACAGCCGGGGCCGCTTCCTGCACATTTATGTTGGCTGGACTGGCAGCACCCACGACGCCCGGGTATTCAGAAATTCGGGCCTGTGCCGCCGGCTGGAGGCGGGGACCTACATCCCCCAGCGGGAGATCCCTGTGGGGGGGACACCACCATGCCACTCTGCATCGTCGCAGACACGGTGTACCCCCTCCGGCCCTGGCTCATGCACCCTTACACAGGCCATGTCACAGCCAGCCAGGAGCGGTTCAACACGCGCTTGAACCATGCGCGCCAGGTGGTCGAGCACACTTTCGGCCGCCTCAAAGGGCGCTGGAGTTGTCTCCTCACCTGCCTGGATGCAGGCCTCACCAACATCCCCCAGGTTGTGGGCACATGCAGCACACTCCACAACCTGGTGGAGAGCAAGGGAGAGGCCTTCTTCCAGGGCTGGGCTGTGCAGGCTGGCAGGGCTGACATCCAGCCATCCACTGCCCCCAGTCGCCAGGTCGACCCTGAGGGGATCCGGGTCCGGGAGGCCCTGCGGGCCCATTTTGACCAGGCTGCGGGGTGAACGCTGGTAGGGCCAGCTGCAGGTGAGCCACCCACTGCACTCCCCCATTCTCCACAACACTCCGTGCCCCCACGCCCACACCACAGAGCACCCGAGAGCACCCCCCCCCGACTTTTCTTTGAAATAAATGGAAATATTGTTTCAAACCAAACAGTGCAACCTCTTATTAATAACATAGAAAAAAAGGGGGGAACTATTTACATGGGGGGGCAGCTAGCAAAACAGAACAGGGGTCCAACACAAACTATATACAAATGGGGGATATGTACAAAGGGGGGGGGCACGTCCTTGGCCCCGCACCCTAATGTCCAGCGCCCGGTGTTGGAGGGCGCGACCCTCGCCTCGGCTGGAGCCCTGGGCGAGGCTGGGTGGGGGCTGGGAGAACCAGCAAATACAGCTGGCCGGTGTCCGCAGGCCCCAGGACCCCCTCGGCGGCAGGCCCCAGGGTGGCTGACGGTGGAAGGACGGCGGGTGGAGCGGCGGGTGGCGCGGCAGGGGGGGCCAGGTGTTGTGCTATGCGCTCAAAGGTGTGCATGCAAGTCCCCGAAGCCTCCTGGCGCCAGGCCAGCGCTCGCTCTTGGAGCTCCAGCCGCCACTCCTCCACCCGCAGGCGCCGCTCCGACACCTCCAGCTGACGCCAGAGGGTCGCGAGCAGTTGGGGGTCCGTGGCCATCCTCGGGCGGCTCCGCCATCGGCCTCGTCCTGGGGCTGGTCAGTGCTCCGCCGAGGGGCTGGCCTGCTGGGATAGCCCCGGTGGGCTCTCTGGGACGACGGACACATCGCTGGCATTCTCCGGGCGCTGCGATGGTGCAGCTGCGGAACACGGGGGGAAGAAGAGTGGAGACAACCGTTAGTGTGGGCCCTGACCTGTGGCCCTTGTCCCCCCACCCCTCTGCTGCTGGTTCCCCATCCCCGTCCCCGGGAGATGCTGCTGCTGCTGCTGATGGGTGTCCCCCGCCCACGGGGGACCCTAGGTTCCGCTCCCCCAATCCACAGGGATGGGGCATGGCACTGTCCTGCTGGGGGGCAGGGGCTGATGCACTCTTCTGAGGGACATGCCACTGCTGTCCTTGGGGCCATGGTCATCTGGGTGTGTGGACGGCCCTGGTCATGTCTCTTGTCCCCGCCCCTTAACCGCGGGGGTGTGCACCGGGGGGTTACATACCTGAAAGTCCGCTCCCACGGTCGGGGGACACCCACTGAGCGGACGCCCTGCTGGAGCTCTGGGATGGGAGGGCAATGCGGAGCCCCCCGTTGCTGGAGGAGTCCCCCTCCTCCTCCTCCAGCATCCCAGGGGTGGGCTCCTGGGGTGCAGGGCTTGCCTCCGGGGCGGACTCCGTCTCCGGGGCCTGCTGGGGCTCGTTGGCCGATGTGTCAAGAGTGGCCAGGGGGAGGAGATGTACCGGGGGCCCAGGATGGCCCTGAGCCCCCTGTAAAAGGGGCAAGTGGCGGGAGCAGCCCCAGATCGGCTAGCCGCATCCCGGGCCCGGGTGTAACACTGCCGCAGCTCCTTAACCTTACTCCTGACGTGGTCAGGGGTGCGGACAGGGTGACCCCAGGCAGCCAGACCCTCGGCCAGCCGAGCGAATGCATCCGCATTCCACCTCTTGCTCCCCATTACCTGGAGCACCTCCTCCTCGCCCCAAAGCCCCAGCAGATCCCAGATCTTGGCCTCCGTCCAGGAGGGGCCCTGCTGCCTCTTCCCTGGCTGGCTGACAGGCTGGGAGCCCTGGGTCCCCTTGGGGGGGTGCCCTGTGGGCGCTTGGGGGCTGGCTGGCTGCCATGAGGTTCAGGGTGCGGGCTGGGGCTGCTGAGGTCCATGCAGGCTGACCGCGTGGCAGCGCTTCTGCCTGCACGCACTCTCAGCTTCCTGCACAGGAACGCAGAGGGCGGGGAGCTTTAAGGGGCTGCTGCACGTGGCGACCATAGAGCTCAGGGGCTGGAGAGAGCATCTCTCAACCCCTCAGCTGATGGCCGCCATGGTGGACCCCGCAATTTCGATG
This sequence comes from Carettochelys insculpta, assembly GCF_033958435.1. NCBI lineage: Eukaryota > Metazoa > Chordata > Testudines > Carettochelyidae > Carettochelys > Carettochelys insculpta. The sequence continues at coordinate 121,752,992 of NC_134140.1, forward strand.
TTGCGGGACGCGGATCGTCTACACGTGCCCTACTTCGACGTTCAACGTCGAAGTAGGACGCTATTCCCATCTCCTGTTGGGGATAGCGACTTTGACGTCTCACCACCTGACGTGGATTTCAACTTCGAAATAGCGCTCACCACGTGTAGATGTGGCGGGCGCTATTTCGAAGTTGGCACGGCTACTTCGAAGTAGCCGGCTCGTGTAGACGCGGCTAGGGTGAGGTGAGAGTCCTGGCCAGCAGATACATCATCATTTCTGACAAATCCCTCCCCCAGCATCCCATTCTGTCATTTGAGCAAGCCACTTGCAGGCACAATTTCCCCAAAATGAGGACTTAGCTCCTGGGAACCTGAGGTCACCTGCATTTCTCCTTCTCTTCTCACCTACATGCTAGTCTAGTACCTGCTCACCATCACCTCTCCCTGTGCTTATTTCCCTTCTACCTTTCACATGCTTCCCAGCCAGCTGGGGCTTTTCTACCCCTGTAAGCCTGACTTGTTTCCTCTTTCCCTGTTGCCTTTGACATTCCTTTCCTACAGGTAAACACTGTTTCCTGAGGTTAACTTCAGTTTCTTTGCCTGCTCCTAGCTTAATGGCCCCAGCAGTCACAGAGTCATCTGTAGCTTCTCTAGCTACAGCCATGGGTCCAATTGCCAGAGGCCAGCCTTAGGCTTGGTCTATACTAGGCAGTTTGCAGATACACAATTCTAGCTATGGCCATTCAGTAGCCAGAATCAATTTATCCGCAATCAACTTACCTGGCCATCCTCACTAAGGAAGGTCAAAGGGAGAGTTTCTCCCGCTGACCTCCCTTACTCCTCACAATAGCAAGGAGTACAGGGGCTGACTGCCGACCCCAAAAAGTCGATTTTGTGTGTCTCCACCAGGTGTGCAAAATCAAACCTTGGAAAATTGACCATGAGCAGGTTGTTCTTCTGGGTAATGCAGATGTGGCCGTAGACAGCTGCAGCTATTAGCCACAGGAGGGGTGGCAAGTCCAAAGCAGAGCACGTTTTAGCCTGGCAAGAGCAGCACTTGGAATTCCAGACCCTCAGCCCTGGGCCTAGACAGCTGCAGGCTCTGCAGTTCCATGCTTCCCGCTAGGCCATGGCTTTAAGTACCTGAGATTCCCATCATCTGAAGCAGGTGCTCCCAATTCCTGTGCACCCCTCAGCTAGCACATAGTCAGGCAGAAAGCGCAGACTGAATGATTTTGGAGGCTGGGGCGCCAGGAGGTTCTGAGTTGTGAGCAGCAGCTATGCAACAAATCCACATGGCAACTCTCCACAGCGGGATCAGGATCCTATGAAGACAGTGGAGTTACCCTATGTATAACCAGTTCCACCCAAAGCCGGCTGAAGTGAGAGAGTCTTTTCATAGAAGCAAAGGTCCCATTCTAGACTCTGAGGCTGTTTCTACACAGGCCACTTTCTTTGAAAGTAAGAGTAAAGTGAGTTTTATGCTGTGCTGGTTTGTTATTGTAACAGGAAGGCCTCATGTTATCTAGTGAACCATAAACATCTCCTGCAGCACTTTTTCTGTGAGGCCTCCCACCCAATTACTAACTGTAAGCAAGGCACGTTTACAAGGGCTGAAAATGGCAGGTATTCTGGTTTTGAAAAGGACGGCACTTCTGAATGGAGTAGGAATTGTGGAAGCGCACAGAACACACTGCTGGCTCCTGCATGGTTACACAGCTGCAGTACAGTGGAAAATTTTCAGTTTCTGTGACTGGAGGACATATGGGTCCACCTTGTAAGACTGTCCCTTATAATGAGGAAAAGGTGAAGTGCCTTTGTTATTCTTTGGTTCCACTCTTGATTTCTGTGGGGAATTTGCCACGGCAATATTACTGTCTTTTTAAAAGAAAAAAAATTGTAAGGGCTGTGGAAAATAGCGACTCCTGCCCTTAGTTAGCACTGGGAAGATGCTAGCATTAGTTGTTCAGTGTTATCTTACTGATCCACTGTAATTTATTGTCAAAAAAGTATTTGATTCTGGACCAAGGATGTAACAGCCACTCAAATTAAACTGGAGCACTCCTGTTCAAATCTGGAGGGCAGGTGCTAGATTCCCTTCCTGAGTATTAGATAAAGGAAAAACCCATTTTTGCCTTCTATGGCTGTGGAAATAGAGTCAAATCCTCCTATCTGCCTGGTACTGTACTTAGAGCTATGCAAGCCCTCCAGTAGAGCCTACCCTATCTTATCATATTAACCTCTCCTGCCAGTTTCCACATAACTCCCTTGCTAGGCTTCAGACAGAGATACGCTGTCCCCTCAGGCCACCCAGTTCCTTCCTTGGAGGTGGCCAGATGAGGCCACCAGCATCCTTAATCCGTTCTGGGGAAGTCTTCTAAGGCCAAAGCTGCCTGTGCTCTTGTGCACACGTTCCCATTCAGTGCCACCTGGGCTTTGCCAGATTTTCAGAATGCTTGTGCAGGACATTAAAAAAAGTAAAAGAAAAAATGTTTCAAAACAACTGACTCCCCAAAATTATTCGTACAGTAAAACCCTGGTTACTCCCGGTTATCTCACATTCTGTTTTATCTGACAGCCTGGGGTGGTGTGGGATAAAAGAGAAAGTTGGATAACCAGGGGTTGGATCATCTCCCTAAGCCCATGGCAACCGGGAGCCAGCTCTCAGCAGCCATCCGCCTGGTGGGCAGCTGGCCTGGGGAGCTGGCAGCCCCACCTGGGGCCAGCAGCAACTGTCTACCAGGGCCCTTTGGGTCTCCATGCCTGGGGTTGACTGGGGCTCCACACTCTGGCTGCCAGTTTCCCTGCCCAAGGCTAGTGGTGGCTGCCCACCCGGAGAGTCAGCTCCATGGCAGCTGGCAGACTGCCCCTGGCAGCCAGCTCAGAGAGCCAGGCTAGAAGGTACAGCACAGGGCAACGTGCTGGACTATAAGACCAAAACAAAAATTGAATTGCTATTTGATCAGTCAGCAATGTCCATCCTGTGCCCTGAATGAGGTGGAAAATATATTGTGATCATGTAGTTAGGGGCTGTGTCTTGATGCAAATGAAGGTTATTAATTTCTGAGAGCTTGAATTTGCAACTTTAATATTCATTTAGCATGGTATGGAGGAGGAATGACTATGAATACAGATTCTAGGTCCCTGGAAGGTGAGACTTGAGCACTACTGAAATATTTATATGGTTTATGATAGTATAAAGGGGAATGGAGCTCTTTGGAAAATCATGTGTTTGTGCTCTTTTAGTAATAACTGAGACACATGGTACAAAGCTTGTAGGGACAAATAGAATTTTCAGGAAAACAGAATTCCTCCTACACATGAAGTTATTGGAAGGGCAAATAATTAAACAATATCCAGGGACTATAAATTTACAGATACCAGTGGTGGAATGGCTGTCCTGTGTATTAAGACTTAAACATAGTGCCCACTTGTGGCAAAAAATGTGAACTAAGAAAAGCAGAGTGAAAAATGTGGGAAAAGTGAATGGAGCCAATGTGAGAACAAGTCCAATTCATTTTGGTCAAGTTCTGACCCAGCATGACATCTGGCATGTTTGTTGCCACATACTAGTCACATTAACGCTGTTGTTTTGATTTTAATTTGGTGTAGCAGGTTGTAGTCTGACCCTCTTGACCCGCAAATCCTTAGCTAGCTAATAGAGCAGCAGACATTGTGTAAGCTAGAAACAGGCACAGTTTCTTGAATCACTTCACTCCCTCTCTATAATAAACTGAAAGGAAACAGAAATCCTTATGTGTGTGTATAGATAGTTTTACGGCTCTATGAATAAAATTCGCCAGAGAACACAGTGTGCTGGTCAGTATATACCAATAGGTGAACCTCAAAAGACGAGAAGTTTGTGTTTGATCCTTCTAAACATGGACATTTTAAATGCTTGTAAGAAACTCTCGTGTCTTCAAACTGAATTCTCTTAAAGAAACAGAGAGAAAGCCATGCTATCAAAACAAAAAAGCAGTCAAGTAGCACTTTAAAGACTAACAAAATTTATTAGGTGAGCTTTCATGGGACAGACTCACTTCTTCAGACCATAGCCATCCCAGAACAGACTCAATATTTAAGGCACAGAGAACCAAAAACAGTAATCAAGGTGAACAAGTCACAAAAAAAATGATCAAGATAAGCAAATCAGAGAGTGGAGGGACAGAAGGGGAGGGGAGTCAAGAATTAGATTCAGCCAAGTATGCAAATGAGCCCCTATAGTACCCTGGAAAATTCCCATCCCAGTTCAAACCACGTGTTAATGTGTTGAATTTGAATATAAAAGAGAGTTCAGCAGCCTCTCTTTCAAGAGTGTTGTGAAAATTCCTCTTCAGTAAGACACAAACTTTTAAGTCATTAACAGAATGGCCCACTCCATTAAAATGCTGGCTAACCGGTTTGTGGATCAGGAGTGTTTTTATGTCTGTTTTGTGTCTATTAACTCTTTGTCTAAGAGAGTTTGAAGACTGTCCTATACACAAAGCATCTGGGCATTGTTGGCACATGAGGGCATCTATGATGTTAGCTGAGGAACATGAGAATGTGCCCGTGATTCTTTGAATAACCTGGTTAGGTCCAGTGATGGTATCTCCAGAATAGATATGTAGACAAAGCTGGCAGCGGGCTTTGTTGTAAGGAAAAGTTCCAGGACTGGTGTTCCTGCAACATAGGCTGTGGTTGTGGGTGAGAATCCTCATGAGGTTGGGAGGTTGTCTGTAGGAGAGAACAGGCCTGTCACCTAGGGCCTTCTAGAGTGTGTCATCCTGATTAAGGACAGGTTGTAGGTCTTTAATAATTCGTTGCAGTGGTTTGAGTTGGGGGCTATAGGTAATGACCAGTGGTGTTCTGTTCTTGGCTTTTTTGGGCCTGTCTCGGAGTAGCTGGTTTCTGGGTATTCGTCTGGCCCTGTCAATTTGTTTTTTTATTTCCCCTGGTGGGTCATTCAGGTTCATGAATATTTGGTGAAGATCTTGTTGGTTTTGGTCTCTGTCAGTAGGATCAGAGCAAATGCGATTGTACCTAAGGGCTTGACTGTAAACAATGGCTCTAATTATGTGTGCAGGATGGAAGCTACAAGCATGTAGGTAAGTATAACAATCAGTGGACAAGAGCCTTCAATATTGAGTCTGTTCTGGTATGGCTATGGTCTGAAGAAGTGGGTCTGTCCCATGAAAGCTCACCTAATAAATTATTTTGTTAGTCTTTAAAGTGCTACTTGACTGCTTTTTTGATTTCTCTTAAAGAAAGGCTTCCTTATGCAATTGCAATTCCGGACACAGCCAAAGACTGCAGAGATGATTACAAACATGAATTAATGGGGAGTATTTAAGAGAACTGTTTTCTAATCACATGAAAGACATATTTAAAAGCTGAAGTACTCAATGCTTTTTTTTTGCCTCAGTCTTCATGGACAAAGTCAACTTCCCCAGGACGGTCCTAGATGATGCAGTATGGGAAGGTGGAGGGCAGCCATCTGTGGGGAAGGAACAAGTTCTGAGCTATCTAGAAAAACTAGATGTGCACAAGTCCATGGGTCTGGATTTAATGCACCCCAGGGTACTGAGGGAATTGGCAGAGATCATTGCTGAACCTTTGGCCATTATCCTTGAAGACTCTTGGAGATCGGGGGAGATACCAGATGACTGGAAGAAGGCAAACGTAGTGCCCATCTTTAAAAAAGGAAAGAAGGACAATCCAGGGAACTATAGACCCGTCAGCCTTACCTCAATCCCTGGGAAAATAATGGAGAGAATTCTCAAGGAATCCATTTTGAAGCACTTGGAAGAGGGGACAGTGATCAAAAGTAGCCAACATGGATTCACCAGGGGCAAGTCCTGCCTGACGAATCTGATTAGCTTCTATGACGAGGTAACAAACTCTGTGGACGTGGGGAAGTCAGTGGATGTGATATACCTTGACTTCAGCAAGGCTTTTGATACGGTCCCCCACAACATTCTTGTCCATAAGTTAAGGAAATATGGATTGGATCCTCGGACTATAAGATGGATAGAAAGCTGGCTTGATGGTTGGGCCCAACGGGTAGTGGTCAATGGCTCAATATCTGGATGGCGGTCTGTTTCAAGTGGAGTGCCGCAAGGCTCGGTTCTAGGGCCGGTGTTATTCAACATACTTATTAATGACCTGGATGAGGGACGGGGTTGCACCCTCAGCAAGTTTGCAGATGACACAAAACTAGGGGGAGAGGTAGATATGTTGGAGGGTAGAGAGAGAATCCAGAGGGACCTGGGTAAATTGGAGGACTGGGCCAAAAGAAATCTGATGCGGTTCAATAAGGAGAAGTGTAGAGTCCTGCACCTGGGGTGGAAGAATCCCAAACGTTGTTACAGGCTGGGGACCGACTGGCTCAGCAGCAGTATGATGGAAAGGGACCTAGGGGTTATGGTGGATGAAAGGCTGGATATGAGTTAACAGTGTGCCCTTGTAGCCAAGAAAGCTAATGGCATACTGGGGTGCATTAGGAGGAGCATTTTGAGCAGATCTAGAGAAGTAGTTATTCCTCTTTATTCAGCACTGGTGAGGCCACATCTGGAATATTGTGTCCAGTTTTGGGCCCCCCAGTATAAAAAGGATGTGGATTTGCTAGAGCAGGTTCAGTGAAGGGCAACAAAAATGATTAAGGGTCTGGAGCTCAAGACCTATGAGGATAGGCTGAGGAATTTGGGCTTGTTTAGTTTACAGAAGAGAAGACTTAGAGGAGATTTAATAGCAGCCTTCAACTTCCCGGAGGGGAGCTCTAAAAAGGAGGGTGGGAAACTGTTCTCAGTGGTGTCAGATGGCAGAACAAGGAGTAATGGTCAGAAATTGAAGAGGGAGAGGTGTAGGTTAGATATTAGGAAAAACTACTTCACTAGGCAGCTGGGGAAGCATTGGAATGTGTTGCCTAGAAAGGTGATGGATTCTCCATCCCTTGAGGTTTTTAAGTCCCGGCTGGACAAGGTCCTGGCTGGGATGACTTAGATGGGGTTGATCCTGCTTGAAGCAGGGGGCTGGACTAGATGACCTCCTGAGGTCCCTTCCAGCCCTGTGATTCTGTGATATTTCAAACTTGGTGTGAAAGTTCCCCCTTAGGGTTTATTTTATCCGTAAACCCTTTATTTAAAAGAGACCTGTAGAATTCTGTAATAATGATTAAAAACACCAAAGTGCTAGTATGGCATTCTAGCCTATGGAGGCTCTCATGCTGTTGCAAGCTTCCATGGCAGCAAGATTTGTCTGCCCTTTTGTGGGTACATGACACCTTCTCCCTACTATTCCCAGAAGCCATACGTACTCGCCATCCTTCTCAGTAATTGGATGAGGACAGAGCTATCAGTAGTATTAACCTCTCAAAGGGTGATAGAAAGGAGGAACTAGGCTTTATGCATCAGTGAACAGAGAAAGGAAGTAGGCACTGCCCCCTTTGAGAGGGGTCTGCAGCAGCAGTATGGATCCATGTGTCCCTAACAGGTTCCTGCCTTGTTAAGTCAGTTGTACCCATACAAGGAAGTTTGAAGCAGTACCAGAGCAGGATTCTCCAATTTCTCAGGTCAGTGGCCCCAACCCTGCCCTCCTGAAACACACAATGAAATGTAAATGCAATGAAAAATCAGGCTGGTTCTGTCTTTGTGAGGCACAGTATTTGGCAAGGCTTCTGGGGAAGCGGTGTATTTTGACCTCCAGTGTAGGGTTTGTCTTAGAAGTGCAAGTCAGCCACAAATATAGAGGCCTAAGCACTGAGCTATATGCCATTCCTTGTGCACTGCACCTGTAGTGCAAAGGAACCGAAAAAGAAGCTGTATCTCCTTTGGTGAGTTCTCTACCACCACCTTGTATTCCTTGCATAGGAAAGGTTACGCAGGGTCCATGAGTTCACTGCACCATGGCCATCTCTGGCTACTGGAGTACTTGGTGGGGGAGCCATATCCAGCCATGCATATATTAGAGCAGCCTTGAGGCTTCTGTACTAAGGGTTGGGACCAGCACCAGTGCAGTACCAGTCTCGGGAACAAGGCATTATGCTCAGGTGCTCTGTAACTCTTCAGCTGTGTCCACAGTCTCCCTGGCATGACTGAAAATCTGAATTTTAATATTTAACAAGAATATTTTAATATAGTTATTTCTATTAATGGTATGCAATTATACATAAGTCAGAAAATACAGCTATGATTAATCCTCTGTCTTCTCGGTATATGATATGGCAACTAGAGTCTAGAAGAGAGCAGCAGAGCTTTTTGAACTGCTGGTTTCTCCAGAGACGTGTAGAAGTATTGTAATGAACTTTAGTGGAATTTTCATTTAGAAATATAATCTGAGAATGCTGAGTAGGTTCAGAAAACATGAAATACTACTAAACCTGGCACTGTTATAGACCAGTGGTTATTAGCTGTTAGTTTAGGGCTTAAAATACCTCTGTCATGTAGATGTAATCACTGTATACCAGAACTTCAAGGTAATAATATGTAATTAAGTAGCACCTAATGAAAGGTAATTTCAAGTTTTTAGGAGTGTATACTGCAAATACCCTAGAAACTAATGAGAGAACATTGTTTTTCATTTTATTTTAAAAGAAAATACCCTTTAGTTTTCCTTCCAAGATCAATTGTGTATCAGATAATCCATGATAAAAACTTATATTAAATGGCAGTAAGCTGTGAGACCTTTAATCAAACATGGAAAATCCAAATTTGGCAAGAATTTCAAATGTAGCTTGAATGAAGCTGTATTATATTAGGAACAACTAACTGTTACCCTTCTGTGTGTTGTGGGAGTATAGAAAGCATTTCTTAGAACATTAGAGAGAGAGAGGCCTGTTATGTAAATAACAAGCAGTCTTGTACCACCTTAGAGACTGTAAGGTTATGTCTACACTAGCCCAGAAGATTGACCCCCTCAGGGCCAATCATCTGGTAGGGATGTGTGATATCGACTTTTCATGGGTTGCAGTTGACCCCTGTGCTCCTCATAAGAGGGGAGGAGTAAGGGAGGTCAATGGGAGAAACTCTCACGTCAACCTTCTTCAATAGGGATGGCCAAGTTATCCAAGAGCAGATATGTCAGTTCTAGCTGTACAGTTGCCATAGCTAGAATGGCATATCTGGAGTTGACATACTTTGCCTGGTGTAGACATAGCCTAATAAATCTATTAGGTCATAACCCACTTCCTCAGATGATTGGGGTAGACTCCAGTTATCTGAGGAACTGGGTAATTGGGTTTTACCCACAAAAGCTCATGATCTAATAAATTTGTTAGTCTCTAAGGTGCTGTAGGACTGCTTGTTATTTGTGAAGCTACAGACTAACACAGTTACTCGTCTAAGACTGTACGTAGTTTTAAATAAAACCCTTTGCTTTGAATGTTTCGCAGTTTTTCCATGAGAGGTCACTGTGGTATTTGGATAGAATTGTATAATTTGATCTGTCTGGAGAAGATTCACAGTGGTAATGAAATGCTCAGCAAGATTGCATTTCTTTCTTTTATAATACTCAGCTTGTTCTATAATATGCCCATCAAGTTTTTACTGACCAGACCTGGTAGAAAATAAGTAAGATGTGTAAACATATCAAAAGAAAGGAGGGGGAAACCAGGTTGGACACAGGGGCTACGTCTACACTAGCAAGTTCTTTCTAAAGATATTTCAAAAGAAGTGGGCTCTTTTGAAAAAGCCCATGGAGTATCCACACACACAAAGTGTTCTTTCAAAAGTAAATCAAAAGAATGTGGTGCTCCTTTCAAAATCACTCTTCCTTTCCCATTTCAGGAAGACCGCCCCTTTTGAAATCTTCTTTTCAAAGAAATCTTGTGTAGACATTCCACAGGCCCTTCTTTCAAAAGAGCAGTCTTCATTTTCGACCTTTGGCCCTTCCTTTTGAAAGAGTGGGGTCTGTGTGAACCCTCTCTTTTGAAAGAGCAGATCACTCTTTTGATCCGCTCTTTTATGTGTGGATGCACTCTTTTGAAAGAAGTTCTTTTGGAAGAGATTTTCCAGAAAAGCTTCTTTTGAAAGGTCTCTGTAGTGTAGACTTAGCTAGGATGTTTTGAGAGTCTCTCCTGAAAGGCATGAACACACAAACTTGCCGTTTTTATCGTTCATTTTTGTAACCATTGTCTTACAGCAATTTGGACAAGGCCATCTCTAATGACTTACTATAACTGTCAGTGAAGCTGAGTACATCCCTTGCTTCCTTTTGAACTGGTTAGAAAAGGGGGGAAAACCCTCATGTAGAGGAACTTTATGTTTACAAATTCCAAAGATGTCTTTTTGTTGTACAGCAAGGTCTCAGAGTACGCGAACTCAGAGTGCACAACCCTGCTCTGACGCACCTGATCCCGATTCCTGTTGTAAACCCTGTAGTGTGCTTTCCAGTTGCACTTAACTCGCTCCCCCCGTCCTGGCTCAACCCCACTGGCTCTGTTCAGCCCAGGCTCAGCCCCCGCAGCTCTGCTTACCACCCGCACATAGCTCCTGCTCATCCCCCACCCCGCCTCTGGCTGTAGCTCACCACCCTTCAGGCACGACTCCAACTCAACCTCCCAAGTCCCCGTTCAACACCCCCTGCCAGCTCACCACCCACCCGTGGCTCTGGCTCACCTGCCAACCCCCACCCCTGGCTCTAGCTCATGTGTGGCTCCCCACTGTCTCACCACCCGCACCTGGCTCTGGCTCCAGCTCAACCTCCCACCACATCCTGGGTCACCACCTAAGAAGGGCTCTGGCTCACCACCCCGCACACAGCTTCAGCTTAACTCCACCCCTCTCCCCCCTTCAGCCCTAACCCACCCCAGCCTTATCCCCAACCCACCGCCAGGCTTAACCCTCCCCAACTGCCCCCACCACCCCAGGACTTACCTTTCCGCTGCTTCCCCAGCTGCAGAACACATGTTCCATCAGGGAAAAAGCCAGAACCCAACTTGCGTGAAATCCCAGTTACGCGAGGGGGTGTGGAACGGAACCCTCACATACTCTGAGACCTTACTGTATGGCCTGCCTGAGGTATATATATGAGCACTGAAAGCTGGGTCTCCCAAATTAACACGTAATTATTCTCCCTTTCTTCCATGGCTAAATTCTATTTCCACATTATCGGTCTGTCTGGGATGGGCATTTCTGGCACTTGGCCTCTTTTGAAAACACTTTTCTTAAGTGGCTTGAACCAGTGAGCAAAAAGAGACTCCACTTCTCTCTCTCTCCCCATGTCCTGGAGCATCCCTGGCAACTGCAGAGGGCTGGATCGCAGACTCTGCCCCAGGCATGGGACAGTAACATTGCCAACTCCTGTGAGCGACAGGATTTTGGTCCCCGTTGGAGTCAGTCTCAGAATGATGTGAGAAGCACCAGCCCTCACAGGAACTTCAACTCTGGCAGGAAAAAATAACCCCATCTGGATGCCTTGATTACTTGCCCACCTATTGGAGAAAAGCAGCTGATCAGGGCTGCTGGAGGAAACAGGTAGAACTCTCCCCCTTCCCTTCAGGGTCCCAGACCATTTTTTGTGGGAAAGAAATGGAAAAGGAAGCAGCAATATCCGGGCTGGAATAAGGAATGGTAGCAGGGGAAGCATCTGGAGTGCAGCTGGTGTTATATGTTACCAATGTGGTAATTTGCTTTGACAAATGTTGATAACCTTTTGGCTGTGTGTATGTCCTTTCTTTGTGTGCTGTCCTGGCTCTGCACAGATAGCCAGCCCAGCAGACTCCAAGAGAACCCCTCTACGATCACAAATTAGATAAGGCATGAGGGCACCTTCCAGTTTACTGTGAAACAAAGCTCAGTAATAGTGTTTTGAAGACTTTACTAGAATGCTAAGAATATATGCCTGTTGCAGTTGACCTATTGGTGAGACTTTTTGTCTGGCCTGGGGCTAGTGAAGACAGCCCCTCTAAAACAAATGTTTATATGCAAATGCAAACAAATTAAACATTACTTTTCACATGTTAGGGTTGTCCCCTTTTGACATATGTGCTTGCCACCCATTGCTTAGTCCTGGGGCTTTGATTAAAACATTTTGTATTTGTTATGTATTATTTTGACCTTATTTTTACGATGGGTAATTTCATTTTTTTTTATTTATAGAGAGTTCATTCATACCACAATGTTTTCTAATGGGGTGTTTTGGTACAATGAGTACGTTTACATGACTTGGGCCTAGTACCTTTTAGGGAGGTGTGGTTTTGTAATATCAGCCCTGTTTGTTCCAGCTTCTGTGAGCAGGGCCTGCCTGCCTCTTGCTCACAGCTCCACTTTGCTGTACGTTAACAAGTTTTGAAGACAATTGCCCAAGTGTCAGGACTCACACCAGGCCCATAATACGTGAGATTGTGTTTTAGGATCTCTTCTTACTGCAGCTGCGAGCTGTAGCTAAATTCCCTCTGTAGCTAAATTTCCCACACCCGGGTGTGGATGGGCAAGAACCAGAGGAGCTGCAGCAGGAGAAGTGGTGCAGTGAGGGTCAAGGGGCAGCTAGCTGCAGAGGGGCACAACATTCATTGGAAGTTTAGCATGAAAAAAAGAAGTTCTGCACCATCAGGCAAGATCTCAGGGGTTAGCACCACCTTATTGTGTACCTCTGGGACAACCGGTGACACTGTTCACTGGCACACACGGGAGTGGGGACGGGAGAGGGAAGGAAATCAAACTCAAAAAACAAATCAGCTCTGGCAACGCTGGAAAAAGACGGGCTTAGGTAGATTAAGTTAGCGGTTTGCCCTCCTATTAAATAAGTATTGCTCCAGAGTGGAGGGGACTAATGACATCTGTAGCAGTTGTGAGGAGTCTTGTGAAACCACCTTGTTGCTGCTCCCCACCCTTCAGTGTACCGCCTTGTGGGCATTTATCATGCTGGTGTTTGGAGGAGTCGGCCTACAGACTTTGGGGAGCTGGAGGGCAGGAAGAGGCACAACCCAAATTTAGCTGCCTCATTTTACACACAATGCCCACGTCTTTGATAGTCCTCTCCTCTCTGCACCAACATTCTGCTACAGAAGCAGAGAGGAACCTCTTAGGATTAAAGTTGTTGCACTCTAACTTGCATTATATTAAATCCCTCTCAGCAGCACAGGTGTGTACACGATGCCCTTGTGCTTGTCTCAAATATTAATGGAGATATTTCTAAATATTCTGGAGTAAATGGTACTACTCCAGGTTCTAAACACTGTGTACTATGAATCAGGGCCTTCAGTGAAGCCCATCTCTGAGCCACCTAACGAGCACAGGTAGCCTGGAATAGGCTGCCTGACTGGATACACCTCTTGATTGGTTGGAAGACTGACTCTGAAACTCAGCAGCAGGAGTTTAGTGGCTGCTCAGAATGTTTGCCCATGGTTGTGACAGAGCTTGCTACTGCCGTCTCTACAGTCTTGCCTTACTCCAGGTAACGTGGTTCTGACCCTTGGCTCTGATGCTTGACTTCTGCTCTGACATCTGGCCTCTGATTTGGGCTCAGATGCTTGGCTCCAGTCTCTCCTATTCACTCTTGCTCTAACCATTGGTTAGTGACACTGTGGAGTTGATTCTGGGCCCTGCTGGGGGCCTCATTCTGGTGTCTGAAAAAGAGATTTCTTCTGCCCCTTTGTGACACCAGCACATGGGCAGCCTCGGACCAGTGCAAGCAGCCTTACTTATACTCAGTAGCTGCCTAGAAAGTAGAGCACCAGGGTGACCTTGTGCAGGTCATTGCAAATCTGAGGCTCAGTGTCCCCATCGAGAATGCTGATACTTTCCTCTCTTGTGAAAGTTTTTGAGATCTACTGATGAAAGCACTGCTATACAAGAGCACTGCATTTTTATGTCACTATTAAATTGCTCAGCCTTACAGACAGGTGTCAACTGTGCACTAAGGTCGGCTCTACTGATTATCACAGCAGGTGAGAATCCAAATGGCCCACAGGCAGCATAAAGCTATCTTCACTCCCTCTTACTCCTGGGCCATGTTTCATAGTAAGTGTTTGTAGGATGAGAGTTCTTATGTTATTTCACCTTTTCAAACAGTGGTATTGTCTGGAATGGCTACAGAGGTTTCAATCACTATTAACTCCTAAACTCATGAGGAGATGCTTCTGTAAATTTTCAAAAAGCTGATAGAAACAAAGGCTACATCTACACTACAGTGACCTGCCCAGACTGATGGCTGCTTTCTTGACAGAACAGCCAACTGGAAGCCCAGAAGACAGGGCTGCCCACTAAAACGGAAGCCCTGTCTGTCAATGGAGGGGCCCCTGGAGTGTCCACACTGGCTTTCTGTCAACAGAATCTGTCAAGAAAGGTGTTCTGCCTCCTGAGGGGAGCGTCAGAATGCTGCGGACAGAAGTGCCGCTCTCCGTCAAATTATTATTAGCAGAATGCATTTATAATGTGGATGAGTCCATGAGTTTTGGCGACAAAATGCTAGTTTTGTTGACAAAACTCTCTAGCATAGAGGTAGCCAAAGAGTGACGTACACCGCATTATTTGTGCATGTGAAGCAAAATTATTTTGCACTTCAAATGCAAGTATCATTTCAGCTTTAGCTAGCCCTTTCTCCAAAATATGCATACATAATATGCATGTTTTAAAAGAAATCACTAAGACAGGAGACTTTCTTATTGTTTGTTTTATTGCAACATATTATGCCAAAATAGCGTACTGTAGGATTTCGTTCCATTACTTCATTACGTATTTGACCTACAGCAAATCTATACACTGCATTGACAATAAGAAATGTAGTCAAACCTCAACCTGTAATATTTTGGCTACGCTATTATAATAGTGGCTCCTAGACTTTAAAACTTACCCTGCCATACCTAAAAACGCAAAAGTAGTTTGTATGCCATATTTCATAGTATCCAGTTTAGATGGAATGGCTTCAAGCTGTGCTTATGCCAGGTGATCTCAGCCCACATCCTACTAGTATCCAGCTTTGACATTTCAGTATCCCTTTGAATGTGAGACCTGCTGGTTTATGGAAGTTAGTTCTCAGATCTGATAACTCACCAAATGAAACTGTTCTTGTTGTCTAGTGTCTGTGAGAATAATCACTCTTACTCTGCAATCTGGTTATGACTGTTGTTTTGTTTATTCTTCCTGAGCCGGTTGGTAACTTCCAGGATGATCATTCTGGTAAACTTCGTAGGATTGGTAACTATCGCACCCGGGTGACATTTGACTGTCAGACAATTGGCCGCTGCCATCATTATTGCCATGGAAGCTTCTAAGTGACTGGTCCTTTTTATCATGACAAATGCCCTTTTTCCTTATGACTCTGTCATTCCCTTGATATGCTTTCGCTGTGTATTGTCTGCCAGTTCCAGCACTGTTCTTGTTGTCATTTGTTTTTATAGCATTTCCTTCATTCCTGAGAACATAAAAAATGTCAGTTTCATCAGTTTTCTTAATTTTATTGATCAGCTTGCTGCGGTCTTGAAATGGATAGAGTTGAGTGTCATCTTCACCTCTAATATACTTGTGACTCATGTTTTCTGTTTTTCCAGTGGGGATTCTAGTGTTGGTCATAACATCTGCACCATTTCCAGGGGTTCTACTGTAACTCGTACCTCTTTCTGTCAATGTTTTGCCATCTCTTAATCTAATTCTATTCATGTTTCTTCCCTTGTCTGAAGTTTCTGTGTACCTAGTTCCCAATTTATCTTCATGGACATTATGCTTGTCAACATTACTTCTATCTCTTTTGTGTGTCTCAGTGAAGCCAGGTTGCTCCACATGACTACTACCCCTCATGTTAGTAATGCTCTCTTCCTCTTTACCTTTCTTAAATGAATTGGTGACATCTGGTTCCTGTATGTGACTGCTAACCTTCCTGCAAGGGATATTATTTTCAGCGTTATGTTTCTTGGGGGAACCAAGTCTCACTCTCTGCCTACTAGCCCTCCCACCTTTATCTTTCTTATGTGCTTCAGTAGCATCTGATTTTTCTACGCAATTAATAGTTCTGCCACTAAAGATATTAACTTCACCTCTTTTATGTTCTTTGGTGAAACCAGGTCGTTCCATATGACTGCTAAACTTCCCCTTAATTCTTTTAACTTTATTTGTGTGGGGGAGATACGTGTCATCCTTTGTACCTTCTGCATCAGTTCTACCATCTTTCATTATTTCTGGAATATCTGTAGAACTACTGTCTCTTATACCATGATGGGCATTCCCATTGCTGGTGACAACATTCTCTTCTTTCTCTAGAAAGCCTGTGTAACCACTTCCCTCATTGCTGGGCTCTCTGTCTTGGTCTGAGTAACCAGTGCTCTCTGGGTCTTGACTCGTGGCTTTATCTTTCTTAGAGCTCTCTCTAGAATCATCACTGTCCTTGGTTTTATCTTTTTCTCTAGGGTCATTGTAACCAGATCTCTCAGGTTCATTATTACTGGTTGCTCCAGTTTCATCTTTTTTGTTATCCATCACTGAAACTCCCATGTGACCAGTGCCCCTTGCATCCTGACAGCCACTATCTCTAGCATGGTAGTCATTAATAGAAACCTCATCTAGAAAGTCTAGGTCACCACTGCCTTCAGTGTCATCAGTAATATTCCCAGGAGCAACCCCAGTGTTATCTTTGTGTACCTCTAAATAATGATGATGAGTGTTTTCATTATCCCCAGTAAATTTCTGTCTGCTATTAGAAATGCTCTTGTTCTCAGACATTCTGCCAATTCCATTTTCAGCAATGTGTTTCTGATCTTCACCTCTCTCTTGGATCTTGGAACCTTCTTCTGAAGGCCTGGTTAATTTTTTTCCCTTGTAAAACAGGTGAGTAGAAACATTGCTTTGATTATTTTCCTCTTCTTTCTAAATTGTGAAGTAAAATGAGATGGCTGGTTTGATTTGAGAACATTTTTATGCAACTTTAAATATAGACACACATGTATGTTTTGTATCCATTGCTTACACACACACGTTTTTGTTGTGCATTTATTATGTAGATAGTACTGGGAACTGAGAGGATGTATTTATTCCCAGAACAAATTTAACACAGGCAGTGCTGCCCTTCTCCACTATGCCCTGTGACTGTGCGTACGGGTTGGTCTGGAGGCAAGGAAGGAAGTTCAATCACCATGCACATTCACTGCTTCACCAAAAAGGAGGGTACCAAGGGAGGATGGGATGGCCATTTAAGAAAGTTGGTTCTAGCGCCCACCTGTGACTAACCTTCAACCAAATATGAACAATCTATTGTAAGCGTAGTAGATTTTCTTTGTTAATGGGAGACTTTTGGTACAAATTGACTTCATAGTTAGTTATTACTAGTCAATTGTATCACTGAGGCTCCTATAAATGTGCATGACATCAGTACCATTACTCATATGCTTAAAGTAGGAACTTGGATTATAAAAAACTGACCTTAAATTCTGCTTTTTGAACTTTGTAATATGATTTATGGAGGACTATTTTATATAAAAGAAATAATAATGCAGTATTGTAGTTCTCACACCCTGGCATTAATCTGTCAATTTTACAATAAAGAGGCACAGTACACTTCCATTCTTTGTGACCAATTTTAATTTTCAGATGAAGGAAGTGTGATGTCACAAACAGAGGATTCCCTAATTCTTCAGAGGGCTATGGACACTTAAAGGACAAAGATGGTAATAATAAATCATGAGCAACCAAAATTTAACAAAATGATCAAGACAAAGTTTAGAAAGTTACTCATGAAGTGTTGGCTACTCTTCAGCTCCTAAGGGCAAAGTGAAAATTGTGATTTCTTCAGTTGCAGTTCTCCTGTCCTGTTACCTACACACTGCCCCCACACCCACACCCACACAAGAGATACCAATTTAGAATCATCTCACTTTTATCTGTGTCTGATTTTTTCAGATTAAAGATGCATACATGTACTTAGATATGTAATAGTCACAACTGAGATTATGGCCTCTCACCAGTATCTAGGACAACAGAGTATTACTTAAACACTACTGAGAACGCTTTCTGTTTTAATCGCAGTTCAGTGCCTTCTATTATTTCAATCAAGTCTGTTCCTGTCACTTTGAGTGAAATAAGTGGTTCATGATGATAGACATATGACCATGAGGGGGCATATTTTGTCTTTGACAAGGACATCACTGCAGGCTGGAAAATGGACATAAGCGTCGGAATAGGGAATTATTTAGTTTGTCTATTTTCTTTTTATGGATGTGTTTTCAACTTTCATCTTTTGGCTTTCATTTAGAATTTGGATTTTCTTTGTTAGGCAAAGTAACAGTTCAATCAATGGTGGTAAACAAACTAGTTACATTTGTCTAAGATTAAAGTTGATGGAAATAAAAGGAGGAAATTACATAATTACATAATTACATTGGCTATGTCCACACTAGCCCCAAACTGCTCATAGGAATAAGGGGACTTCAAAGTAGGCGGGGTCCTTTTGAAAAGGAGCCCCGTCTAGATGAGCCGCGTGGCGGTGAGCCACATCAATTTCAAAGTGCCGCGGCTGCCCACATGCTTATGAGGTGCTGAATATGTATTTCAGCGCTTCATTAGTAAACTTTGAAATGGCCATTTGCATGGCCATTTTGAAGTTTGGGGCTAGCGTAGACACAGCCAATATAAATAATTTAGTTCCTGTGAGAGATAATATTTTTTTTTCTTCCATTAATATTTGTTTCTGGTAGTGCTCACAATGATGAGTTGTGACAGACACAAATTCTGTACAAACACAAAAGAAGGCACAGGGGCCTATTATAGGAATAGGTGGATGTGGTTTCATCACCTGCAACATGCATGAGGTCAGACTAGCTGATCATGATGGTACCTTTTGATCTTAACGTCCATGAGTCGAAGTCCCTGCCTAGACAAATCTACTCTTTCAAAACAAACAATAATCTACATGCAATTAATAAGGCAGCCTCTACAAACCTAGGTAAATTTCCTTATCAGGAACTGGGCCTATGACCTCTAAAACCCTTGTCTATCTACTCATCTGTAGGAAAATCTTCAGGGTGAACGCTCCCTACAGAACATTTAAATGTGTGCTAAGTCCATCCCTGTTCAACATAAAAAGTTACATTTCAGTGCTGCTGAATGGGGTCTGTATTTCTGGTGAAAATAGAGAGGGTCCAGTCTTTTGCCTTAGGCACAAGTTAGCAGAGTTCAAGTACAGGGAAAATGTAAAGGTGGCAAATTGGTCCTGTCCACAGAATTGATAGAGCCACTGGTGCTGGAATCATGTGCCAAGAAACATAAATGGAGAATTCATATTCCCTGCACTATCCCCTATGCCTCCTGCAGAATAATAGATTCTGCCAGCGGGGCACTGCAGTTGCACCTTTCACCCACCAGGGGCTGCTGTGGCACCAGAAGAGATGGCAGCTGGCTCACTGTCGGAGCAGCCAGCTGTGAAGAGGGAAGGGGCACTTTGGCTTTGTCCCATAGGCTCACGAACTAGAAGTGTGGGAGTACTGTACCACACCCAGGTTTTAGCTGCAGCTCTGCTGCCAGCACAGTACCCAGGGTCTCAGCTGCTGTATTCCCCCCCCGCCGCATGCACACACACACGTATCTACTACCTGGTCCAGCAGCTGGGGTCCAATCTGCTGGCCCCCTCCGTGGCTCCCAGCCTCAAGGCTCTGCACCTGGTTCTGAACCCACCTCCACATGGAGCAGGCAGACAAGGACAAGGGAACTGGTTTTTAGCACACCCACTAGTAAAAGAATTTCTGCATCTCTGCCTTGTCCTCCACATCTACAAAGGTTTCTGCACCCTTGGATAGAGACAGTTCTTGACTCTCACTCTTATCTGGATTCACCAGGACTTTTTTTCCTTTTACCACAGACCTTTCTGTACTAACTCACTGACATTCCTGTGCACTTCAATGGGTTAAGAATCTGGTGAAATTTCAGTCTCCTTTCCCAATGCACTCTTGGTTAACTTGAAGATGAATATATTCTTTCTAGGCACAGCACTTCCCCACCTTAGGCCCTGCCCCAGAGCCACACATTTATTTATAACACTTAGGAAAATTAGATTTCTGTTACAAAAATAACTGACTTTACCTTGTAGTGTTCAATGCAGCTTCCTTTACCTTTCCCCTGGTGTGACTGAAACACCTGGAAGGAAAAGAAAAAGGAGCAAAGCTGTCAGGCAATGTGTTCTGTACCACAAATAAGATTTTCTACAGAAGTCTTAAAGTAATTTGCTATTATAATAGTAGTTAGACTTTCATAATACCTTGTGCTTTCATGCCCACTTTGTAATTTACAGCCATGATTTTGTGCCTGGGTAGAGAGTTGGCCCCATTAATTGCCATTTACATTTAATTTCCATTAATTAGTTACAAATAACATTTGGTTTGTATCCACACAGTAACTTTTGTGCCATATTTATGTTTGCATTCCCAATACACTACTTGCCTTACCATGTTTTTGAGTGCATTCTGAGCAGTGAATCATATAGTACCTTGGGAGCAGTTACATGTGCTAAGGAAAATGAGCAATTTATGAATCTGCAGACTGAGCACAAGAGACATATATATGCAAATTACTGCTCTTTTGGATAAGAGACTTGCTATAGCATTGTAGAGACAGGCCAGTAGCACTGATGGCTGCTTCGTCTCTGAGTTTGGGAGACTTTGGACTGGAAATGAGTTTCAATGAAAAGCACCATTGGCATGACTAGTACTTCTTTATTTATTTTTGTGTTCCCATAGAGCTTAGGAGCCTGAGCCATCGACCAGGACCCATTAGGGAGGTGCTTTATAGATGGACAAGACTTAGATGAGATGCTGTGCCAAAATGCTAACTGGGGAAGGGAGGAAAAAGAGGTGTTTGCCTGTTCTCCTTGGTAAGTGATAATTTTATTGTGTGTAATTCTTATTTAATGGTATTCCATGATCCATATTAGGCATCTGACAGAATTTGATGCAGGGGAATCAGACTAGTATTATGAGTGAACTGGAGTGTTGCAGGTGATAAATGTTTTTTCTAACACTGCAGTCAGGTCCAGAAAGATGCCTGTAAAGTGCAGTGGTGATGCTTCTCGCTTCTAGTAGCTGAGGGATAGCTAGTAAAATTTCCATACGTCTAGAAAACCTGAAGAATACTTAACTGGTATAGCATCATTCAGGTCAGTGGAGCAAAGCCACTTGACATTTACTGAGGGTCTGGCCTGTGATATTAAATGTTAAATAGATTCTTTCAACATAATGCTGCTACACAAAATATGCATTTCAAAATAGCACTTAGCTATTTCAAAATACATCATGTACACAAGTAGAGCCCATTTTGAAATAAAGCCATTGAACACACTATGGCCGTGGCTACACTAAGCCCCCGCCTTTCAAAAGGGGTATGCTAATGAGCCACTTCGGCAGATGCTGATGAGGCACTTCCCTGAATATGCAGTGCCTCATTAACATAATGGCGGCCACGCATTTTTCAAAAGTGCTGCTTTCGCAATACACACTGCTCATGTGGACAGGGGTCTTTTGAAAGGACCCCTGGACTTCGAAAGCACCATCTTCCCATTTGGTTTTGGGAAGAAGGGGCTTTTGAAATCCGGCACAGGAAGCTGGAGGAGGAGTGAGCAGCAGCAGTGTCCAGAGCTGCAAATGGCTCCTTAAAGAGCCCCACATCCAACTGACTTTCAAAGTGGCTGCCGCTGGCTCCAAGAACTGGATGAAGACTCCGTGGGCCAGATTCTGACCCACTTGTGGGAGCACGAGCACCTGGTGGCCGGGCCTCACTCGCAAGGCGGAATGACCATACACTCCATCTTGGAATGCTATCATACAACGGTGGGAAGGTCTGAAGCCAGGCCAGGAGAAAGAAATCAGAAAGACAAGTAGTTGGAGAGTCCCCAAAGAGAACATCCTGACAAGCAGATAGTAAGTCCCCAAAGAGAACAGCTGGGGCAAGTAGCTGGAAGCCTCCCAAAGAGAACATCTTGGTTGTGCAACATCAGAGGGTCCCAGGGGAGGTTCAGAAAATGACCAAGAACAGAGGAAATCTTGTAACATGTTCTGACAGGCTGGGAGGATAGAAAGACCAAATTAGGTAACAAACGCTTTAATTGGCCAGGTATCGAACCCCCAAGTAAGAAACAGTATAAAAGGTGATTTAGCAGGGACAAGGGTGTGGGCTCCTGGACACAAGGCGGAGAGTAGCAACTTCCAGTCCAGACAGCAGACCCCGGCCTGATCACCTGGATGTCACCACCACGAAAGGTCCCAACCAAGCCGTACCTCTGACTTGAAGGGCCGCTGTAACGTAGTTGTTGGTGAGATATGGGAGCATTGGATGTTATTGGTAAGTCACATGTAATTATATACAGCTATATGTAACCTAGTGTTTAGCCTATGCCAAATAAATAAATAAATAAATATAAGACAAGTGTTAAGTAGTTGTAGTTACGAATAAATGAATCAATCACTATTGGTAAATACCAGTAGCTGGACTAGCTGGGGCTGTATAGAGAATTATTGGGACTTAGAACAGCCACAGGGCATTGTGGTGTTCACAATCAGAGTGTTATTGTTCCTGGTACTCATAATACTGTGGAAACCTAGGTTTTAAAGGAGATACACTGAATCACATATTGCTGCTACACTATATAAGGCTGTTATAGCGGTGGGGTGGTCAGTCCCGGGCCACCCAACTCCCCCCGCTGTATCAAACCCCACGCGCACCCACGGGACCCGGAGTAGGTGGGCACATCATCACCACTCACCCTTGGTGAATATTGTTTAACCAGATTTACTTGGTAGTAGTGGTAAGCACTATACCTACATTTGTTAAAATTCTGTCCTGACTTATATCCCTTCATCCATGTAGTCCTATTGAAGATGATTGGGTGCCAGAGGGTATAAATCAGACAGCAATTTACACATATTCTGGGCCTTATGGGCCTTAATTCTAGCCTCTCCTGTTCAACCCCGTGAGGAGCTTGCAACCATATATTAGAGGTAAGAATCTGACCATGTTAGATGTTAGATTTTGTTGTTATAATCTAAATATATAATCAGGAATAGGTTATGGCAAAAAATTACAAATTATTAAACATGGAAATAATAAATAACAAGCAGACCTATACTACTTTAAAGACTAGCAAATTTGTTAGATAATGAGACTTTGCAGGTACAACCTGCTTCTTCAGAAGAGTAGTAAACACTTTTAGCTTTTGTTTTAACCATATTTTATGCAAATAAAATGAAAGTAATGTAAGAATTCACAGTAAAGGTGTTATTTCCATCTATCCCATTATCTGGGTCTACACTACAGAGTTCTGTCGACAGAAGAGGCCTTCTGTCAACAAAACGAGGGAGCATCCACACTACAAATGCGTTCTATAGAGAATCTGTTGACGGAACGCAGCTGTTTTCCCAGCAGAGTTCTGACTTGACTGTATGAGGCATAGCACCTCTGTCGACAGATTCTGTCAACAAAAAAATAGTGTAGACGCTCCAGACGGCCCTCTGTCAACATTGAGGGCTTCCTGTTCACTGGGCTGCCCTGTTTGCAGAGCTTCTGGCTGGCTGTTCTGACAACAGGGGGCTGGGCAGTCTGACCACTCTCTGTTGACCGAGGGTGTTAACAGGGGAGCCTCTGTTAGGTGTGGACGTATTCTGTAGACAGAGGTTCTGTCGGGAAATATCTGTTGACAGAACTCTGTAGTGTAGACACAGCCATTGTGATTAATAACTTAGGCATACTTCCTCAGCAGCTTGCCTTTTGATTACTGTGTCTAGTGCTTATATAAAATGCATATAGGTCTGATCCAAAACCCATGAAGTGCATGGAGAGATTTCTATTGACTTCAGTGGGCTTTGAAGGAAGACATGCAAAAAGTCTTGATCTACAAATAATGACATTAACACGATATATTAGACAACTATATTATTACACATCATATGGCTCAGCTCAGTCACTGTGCCTATGAAAGCTGTGTTACTTATGCTGTGGAGACTTGTCATAAGAAAATTAGAAAAAAGTTCCCCTAGTGGAAACTATAAAACTATCCCAGTATTTGATGGGAGATGATCAGTGTATGATGTTTGATTGGCTTCACAAAATGACTGGTTGAAGTTTGAAATGTAACAGACAACTGCCTGAGCAGGTACAACCCTTCAGATTCTTCAGGTTTTTCAAGTTAGAAGCCCTAAGAATGCAGCAACGGTTATACTGGCCATTCTGAGCCCTGCCTTACTGTGCTGTGATAGGTTTCTGTCTCATGCCATGCTATATATACATCTAGAAGCCAAAGACAGACATACTCACTGGTTCTGCACAGGCTATGCTAACAAAGCACAGGTACAGGTGGTAAATTTTCATCTTCAGAGATTCCTAAGGACACAGAGCAATATATTATTTGACACAAGGTTTTTACCTTAAATATAAATTTTAATATTCTGTAACAGTTTGTTCCATGCTGGAGGCAGAACTTCCTGAAACTGCAAAATATTCCCTGCTTTACTCCCCTCTCACCTATGCGGAGAGTCAAAGAAAGAGTAATAAAATTTTCTTCCAACTGGCTTTGACTAACTTCCTTTTTCTAGAGATGTGTAGTAAATCATAAGCACTAGAAGAAGAGCTTGTAGGTGACTTATAGTAACTTCCCCACAGGTGAAAGACTTGCTCTGAAGAGACTGGATGTTTGAGAGGGACTGGTAACAGAACATGGAATCTCATACAGTCCATATCAGTAGTGACAAAAGATGCTTTGGCCTTTAGCGCCTAACCCTGTTGTAGCTCTATCTCTTTTAAAGAAACCTAAAATGGCAGGGGTTGTTGTATACATACAAAGTAATATGGTGTGTGTATTTTACAAGGTGTACTACTGTGTGTGTGTGATAGATGTGTGTACACTTTGTAAGACACACACCGTATTACTTTGTATGTAAACAAAATGTGCTTATATATCAGCTCAGTGTTACAGTACAGTTTTGTGTATGGCATTGACAAGGGTTGTATGACAATACCTGTAATAACTTTAAAGATCAACTTTTATGAAAGAGGCTCTGGGTGAGGAAAATTGTGCACAAATGAGTACAATAATATGTGTAAGAAAAGTAAGCCAAATAGTTCATATAACATGCTTCATTTTCATTCTAAATTAAACTAGTGTATGAAACTTTCACTATCTCTTCCGAGTGCTGTTAGTTTCTAAACCAAAACTAAAAAAAGCTAGATATTAGGTGTCTAAGATCTATGTAAATAGAAACAAATAATTTGTTTCTCAATGCTTGTTAACTTTTTCCCTTTTTCCAGTTTGGCCATTGGTGGATTACACAGTCCATGAGTTAATCTTACGTTAATGCTTATATATAACATACCTGCAGAAAAACTATAATTTATCTTTTGTATACATTATTTATACATGTTATATTCTGTTTGTCACACATTAAACAAATTATGCACTTCCTAGATTAAGTTCAGCTACTTTTTATCAGCTTCATTTAATTAATCAAGAGAATTGTGCTCACAAACAAAGAGAATTCTACGATGGGAAAAATTAAATGTTAAAAGGCAATAGGAAGGGGGAGGGCAAGGAAAATTACCTTTTATCTTCAGAATGCAAGATCTCTCCAGCTGACTTTGAAGGCTTTGTGCCCCTTGATGAAGTGTAAAGTTTGTTATAATTTCCAATGTCCAATCATCTCTTGCTTCCTTAACACCAACAAGCAATTTGTCAAAACTAGAAGGGTGGTAATTTTAACCTAAAAATGTTTTTGTGGTAAAAGGCAGCTATCAAATGTTCCATCTAGTTGAATAAATAGAAAGTACAGGGTATAAATATATATTCTGAAGTTTAAATTGCTTGATAATTAGAATAGATTTCAGGACTTGGGCTTCCACGTACATGATTAATAAGAGATGTGTGGCACCTTTCCAGAATGTTTACCATGAAAGATACATGGAAGGGAGTTAAGTTTAAAGACAAGAGAGTGATGCCAAGTGCTCAGAGCACAAGGCTGTAGGTCAGGCCTTCATTCTAGTCTATTTATAGCGCTACAATGAGGATGCAGCATTTTATTTTGGTGAATTCATTTTACATTCTAATATCTACATTAAAATCTGTGTTATCTGGCATTTGGATAACCAGCACTCTCTGTTTACTGGCATCTGCTTGGCTGGTGGCCACCTGTCCAGGAGTAGTGGAGCAGGGTCAGTGGTTGTGGGGCTGAGGTAGGCTGATGGCCCCACTCTAATAACTGGCAAGTTTTATTATCCTTCCTCCTCGCCCCCATTCCCCTGGAGTGCCAGATAATAAATCATCTACTGTATCTACTTTACAGGTGTGTTTTAATCACTTCTTAAACCCTTGGGGATCCCCAGGAAAAATGCTATATGTAAGGCAGATGAAATTGTGCAAAAGTTAACATTCTGTTTTCACCTGAAAAATGCTCTCCCTTCCCAGCAATTTTGTATCTTCTCCCATTTAGCTTTATCTGTTATTTGGACAAAATGTCTATTTTCACAATTAAAATATGTTAGAAACATATATTTATATATCTGTTGGATGCAACTGCCAAGTTTATTTCATAAATAGACAAATGTTTGCCCCTTTTAGTTTGGACAAAAGCTGTAAGCTTGCTTTAAAAATGGGTTATCAATGAAAAATGTCCATGTTTTTCTTTTAAACGAAAAAAGTTTAACTCTTTGCAAAATATTTCACAAAACTATGTGCACTGTCACATTTGTAACAAAAAGCATGAATTGTTAGTCATTTAGTTTTTCTTACATATAGTTCATCCATACAACTTAACCTTTTTGTATATTGTTTTCATATTTTATTTTTTAAAATGTATGCTTGCTCAAAATACATGGTTTCTTCAGCTCTTTGCACAATGGTTTTCTTTCCAGAGGTCTTGCCTTATTTGTACTCTTCCTGTAAAGTTCTTGTTTTGTTGCTCTTCCAGCATTTTCTTATTTGCTTATGCCTCCCAGTACTGCTGTGTTTTGTATCACTGCTTTGAATGTTCCCAATCTGATCTGTAATGAGATTTGTTCAATAGCACAAATTAATGGCCTGAAATACCATTCAAGTGTAACTCTGTATGCATTCTTCACAGAGCTAATCTTTATCATGAACAAATCTTGTTCCAGTTTCATCCATCTTTTTCTTCATCTTTAAGTTAATCTTTGCCATTTGCAGTTCATGATCAATGCTACAGTTGTCACTTGTATGGATTCTGACATCGAGACCTGAAGAAGTGGGTGTGCCCCACGAAAGCTCATCAGCTAATAAATTATTTTTAGTCTTTGAAATGCTACAGGACTGCTTTTTTGTTTTGTGAAGATACAGACTAACATGGCTGCCTTTCTGTGACACTCAGCAGTGAGTCTTGATGCCTTAACACTTAGTAACTATCTTAGATTTTGTCTAGACAGCAGCCTTATTTCAAAATAAACTATTCCATAAGAGCTATTCCAGAATATTTTATTTGAAAATAACACTGCTGTACACAAAATGCAGTTCAAAATAGCCATCTACTATTTTAAAATAGAACATCTACACACAATAGAGCCTATTTCGAAAATAGAGCCATTTTGCAAATGGATGCATTGTGGCTTATTTCAAAATAGGTTCTCTTCCTTGTCTATGCAGCCCCTATTTCAAAATAGACGCTATTTCTCGTGGATTGAGGTTTACTTATTTTGAAATAAACCAATTGTTATTTCAAAATTTGTGCAATTTCACAAAATATTTCAAAATTAGCAATTGCATTGTGTAGACGCTAGGATAGTTATTACGAAATAAGGGCTGTTATTTCAAAATAACTTTGCTGTGTAGACATACCTTTAGTGATAATGTGGTCGGTTTTGCTTTTTGGTTTGGCCATCTGATGAGTTCCACGAACCCTTCTGCATTCCCTTTTTCAGGAAACTAAGCATTGGAAATAATCATATTGTGCATCTCACACAAGGTAGATTCAACACGGCAAAAGTTAAAGGCATAAAAAACTGGCTAGCTGATATGTCTCAAAATGTGAAGTCAGGGTACAGCATTGGTTACAATAAAAAAAAATTAACAGTGTGTGAGTGCTGCAGAAAAAAACTCATATAATACCAAAAAAACCCAATGCAAATGTAACCAAGATCAGTTGGACGTAGCGACAACCACTAACTAGATGGCACATCATCGAGGCTATGTCTACACTAGCCCAGAATTTCAAAATGGCCATACAAATCGCCATTTTGCAGTTTACTAATGAAGCACTGAAATACATATTCAGCACCTCATTAAAATGCCGGCAGCCATGGCACTTCAAAATTGTCATAGCTCACCGCCGCGCGGCTCGTCCAGACGGGGCTCCTTTTCGATAGGACCCTGGCAACTTCAAAATCCCCTTATTCCTAACAACAGATAGGAATAAGGGGATTTTGAAGTTGCCAGGGTTCTTTCGAAGAGGAGTCCTGTCTGGACAAGCTGCGCAGCAGCAAGCCATGGCAATTTCAAAGTGCTGCGGCTGCCGGCATTCTAATGAGGGGCTAAATATGTATTTCAGCACTTCATTAGTAAACTGCAAAATGGCGATTTGTATGGCCATTATGAAATTCTGGGCTAGTGTAGACACGGCCCATATGTGGAAGCATGACCAAGTTGGGTTCAGTGGAGAAACAAGTCAAGAACAACACTGAATAGTAACATTGTACTGTTCCCCATGTCTGCAAAGATGGTCTGGGATAAAAGAAAGAACATTCATCCACAATTAAGGTAAACCTAAAATAATAATCTCCAGTCTTCCTTGCAGACTCTTTAGTATCGCGCCATACTTTCGTTTTCTTCACTCCATTTATAGCTATGCATCTCATTTCTTTTCTCTACCTTTTTGTTTATTTGTCATGCAATTAATACCTAGAAGGCTGATTCATGGAACAGGGCTCCATTGTATTAGGCACTGGGCAAACACAGAACCAAAAGATGGTCTCTGACCTGGGAGTTTACAGTGCAAATATAAGAAATAGAGAATGGTGAACGCAAAGTAGCAATGAGACAATATTGGTCAGCAAGAAAAGCAATGGTCACAACACAGCAGCTAACTACTGTCAGCCATTGGCTGGCTTATGTTTGCCTTTATCTTTCACTCAGCTGAACAAAGAATTAGCCACTTGTGTGTGAATGACATATCTGTATTGAAAACAGCGGGAATCTCATGCAGGAACTGGGTATACAGGTGGCATGCAGTTTTTGAATACGAGGCCAGTGACACAAAGGCCTATTTGTGATTTATGGCTGTGTCAGCAGCTCTTGTCAGGCCTGACATACTCATTACATTTTGCATGCTGTGAAATGTTTGTAACAATCCCATAAGTGACATTACGGATGCCCTCTAGCATTAGGTTCTGAAGATAGTACACCAGGGTGGCAAAACACCTTTCTTCTAAACTGAAGGGGAAATAAAATATGGTGCTAGATGCCCTGTAAAGGAAAGAGGTCTTTGACCTGCTTGCTCTTAGTCAGCCAGTGGCTAGCTCTTCTGCAGCTTAGAAAGGCCAGGTGTTTTCACTCACCATTGAAGTAATCTTTGTACAAAATGTGCCTGGTGAAGGATTGCCTGAAAACAAACAGCTCACAGATCATGAGTGTTCTCTTGTGAAGTATGCAGTGTGTGCATTTAGAGAGAGAGACGCCTGCTGGGAATGGGACTGAAGTGTGTTGTAAGCAGGCACGTCAGGCAGTGTTGATGAACAGCTCTGCCCTATACAAAGGCCTGTATACGGCAGACACCTGATTTACGTGATTTCGACTTGCATGTTTCTTGGAATAACGCAAGTTGAAATCAACAATTACTGCCTGGCTGCTGCACCCCCGCCACCTGCAGTGTGCCCTGGCCGCCCCTCCTGCTGGGCCCTGCTGCAGCCCCAGCTCCCCTCTGCTTGCTGCTGCCCATCTGAGAACTTCAGGGACTTGGCAGCTGCGGTGAAGATGGTGGTGGCTCTTTACACCCCCTGGCTGGCGCGGCGGCACTGCTCAGGGTGGTCACCCTGCTGCTCTCACCACCCCAGTCCTGCTTCGTGTCTCCATGTGCCTGCCAGCTGGTGCAACAGCACTGCTCACAGCACTCGCCCTGCTGCTCTCACTGCCCTGGACCTGCGAACTGGGGCAGCAAGAGCAAAAGGATGTGTGCCGTGAGCAGTGCTGCCACACCAGTTGGTGGGTGCATGGAGCCATTACCATCTTCACCGCAGCTGCTGAGCTTTTCTGCCACTCGCAGCCCTGGCTGGGGGACCTGGAGGTGGCAGGGCACTCTGCTCCCTGGGCTAGACATGTGCCCCTCCCCCATCCTCATCCTGACTTACATGACATTTGGCTTATGTGTGGTTACCCACGAAAGCCGCCTGCACATAAGTCCTGGTTTTACTCCTTTTGATTGTCCAACCAGTCTGGTCTTCAGACAGCGACAGTGAAGGTCCATTTTCACATGGGAGGTAAACAAAATTGTTAGGCTAACAGCCGGGGGTATGGAGCTGCCAGAAAGGCTGGTAGGGTCAGCACTCCTGAACCAGGTTCTCAGGGACAGTCACTTAAGGCTTGTAGGTTGGTTGCGAGCATCCCAGTCTGGGAGCGATAGCAGCAAAGCATCATAAAGCACCCAGGTTGCAGGACACATGGTGACACAAACCTTGGCTGGTTTAGATTGAACCCTGAACCTTGTAAGAAGGTCCTGTGTGCCTCAGCCAAAAGTCCTTTCTTTGCTCTGGCCACAGTATCGTTCGTCTCACACAAATGAAACTGTTAGGGAGCAGTTATAATTTTATGGCCAGGCTCTTTTCTTTGTTATGGTGGCATATAAATCTGGACTAATTATTAAAGACGAGAGGATTGTTCTGTATGTGCACCAGTATAACATAAAGAAGAAATTAGTCGTATATATGCATATTGATATAGTGATGGCCTTGATGTAGGATCATATCATTTAGCAATGAAATATGAGATTTCCTCTGACTGTGTTTTACAGGTTCATCTCAATTGCCCCTGGTCAGTGCCATATCTTACTGTTGTGCCAGCAGAAAACTGATGCATCTGTCACTAGGGTATTCCTTAAAAGAGTGCCTTGGATTTTTCTGAGGTTAGTCTAGAGAAGACATTCTATTTTTAATCCCTCATTTCCTCTTGCCAGTGCGCTTTGTGTGCATTGTGGCAGGAGGCAAGATAGAGATAAGTCAGTCTGAAAACATAGTGTAGTAGACCCTCTGCTGATATAAACCTATGTAGCTCCATTGCCTCCAATACAGTTATGTTGATTTACCTCAGCTGAGGATCTGATCCCATTAGTGGAAAATGAGCAATTGCCATTTCTTATTAATTACAGCACATTGGTCATTCAGGTTGCTTTGAAATTCATTTTGACTTTAATATGAACAATAGACATACATACTGCAAATATATAGTATACACCGAAACTCATCTGATAATCCCACTTGAAACACACTATTCCTCAGTACCAGGATTAAAAATCTACAACCCCCAGAAGCATTTATAACGTCCAAAAGCATGTCTTTAACCACAAGCACATTTTAGTAGCTAGCAGTAATGCCACTCCTTAAAAAGATGGAGCCCCCACCTCCTTTTTACAGGTATCATGTTACATTTTTCTGCACCTTCCTGAGAACTTTGAAAAAAATTGCCATGCAGGGTATTAGCATTAATAACATCAGTCATGGTCTTGCTGTTCATTGATTGTAATAGTAATCGTGGCCATATACATCATACCCCTGCCCCTTATAGTAGCCGTATTCATCTTCATAAGTTCTGTAGTTGTCACCTCGGGGATACCCATTCTCCCTCCCATCGTTATAATCAGTTGGGCTTTCATAGCCATTTTCATAGCCCGTGGTGGTGGTCTCTCCATTTTCATAAACCCACAGATCCTCAGGGGTGGTGGTGTCATAAAAACCTACATCTTCAGCAGGAGTGGTGACATCTAGCACCTGATCTGCTATGGTGGTGAGGATGATGGTTGTTGCTTCATTCTCATTTTCTTCCTCCTCTTGAGCATCACTGTTGCCACTAGTCCCATTCTCTCCCTCCGTACTGTTGGTGAAGGTTCCATTGCCTCCATTGCCATTCTCATCCACTTTTTCATTTTCTGCCTCCTCCTCTTCGTTTTCCTCCTCCTCATTTTCATCGCTGTCTTCTTCATCTTCTGAGCCTTCACTCTTCCCACCTTTTTGGGGAGCTTTGCCTTTCTCCTCTGGTTTAGGCTTTTCGCTCTTTGCAACAGCCTTGGGACCTTTGCTGAGTTGCTCCTGTATGGCAAAAGAGTTCCAATTGACAAAGGGATAAATCAGGGGTGGCCAGTCAGTTAGAGACTAAGAGCCAAAATTGCTGTGGATAGTGTGCAAAGTGCCAGGTATTATGTATTTATATTTGTCTGTCTGTCTGTCTGTCTCATATCTGTGTGTGTGTGTGTGTGTGTGTGTGTGTCTGTCTGTCTGTCTCATATCTGTGTGTGTGTGTGTGTGTGTGTGTGTGTGTGTGTGTGTGTGTGTGTGTGTGTGTGTGTGTGTGTGTGTGTGTGTAAGAGAGAGAGAATATGTTGCTCAGTGCCTTCTCCCTCCCCCAGAGCCAGGCAGCCCCAGCCTTCTACTCTAACCCAATCCCCCTCCCTTCCCCCAGAGCCAGTCCCACCCCACCCCCTGCCAGGTTCCCCCACTAAACGATCCCTGGAGCCACTGCTGCCACACACTTGGGGTGGGGCGTGTGTGCAGGGTGGTGGTAAATAGTCCTGGCACATGGCTCAGAGCAGGAGCCACATTTCATTGCTCATAGAGCCACATGCGGCTTGAGAACTGCAGGTTGGCCACCCCCCTGGGTTAAATACACAAGGGAAAGATGCAGTTATTTGAAAACTTTTAACATGGGGCCATGTCTTGTGATCCTGGTGCTTCAGGTGTGGTATGTCTTGCCCGTAATGGACCACACATGGGTAGGAGGAAGGAAGGATGGATTCTCTCCCTGATTCTCCCTTGGCCCATGTAAGGGGTGGCCACAGTTGCAGCTCAGTCACATTTATCCCAAAATGGGTGAGAAGTAAGCAAAGTTTTGGCTCTCTACCCACATCCATGCAGTGGCTAGTAAGCTGGCTGGCCCAATGGGCGGCAGTATGATCGCTCTGGAAGAAGGTTCAATAAATTACTCCCTGTGCAGTTGGGAACCATGGAAAAGGCATTGTGCCCATCTGATGTTGACTCCACTGACTTACACTAGCTAAGGAGCCGGTAATACCTGGATCAGGGATGAGGAACCTTTTTCCAGTAGGGGGCCACTGACCCATAAACAAATCAGTGGGGGGCTAAGCAAGTGAGAAGAAAAGTTCTGGCCAATCAGAGCAGTGGTAGGAAGCTTCCCCTTCCCCTGCTGGGGAAGCGGCAGCAAGCAGCAGTGAGTGGAGCCTGGAGCTGCTCCCTTCTCCCTCCTCCCCTGCTGGCAGAACCCATGGTCTGGATCTATCCCCAGCTTGCCTGACCCAGGCTTGGGGCTCCAAACCCTCCACCCCACCGTGGGCCGAATGCCATGCAGGGGAGCTCCAAGTCTCAGGGTCTGGCTCCAGACAAGCCGTGGTCCCGATCCAGACCAAGGGTTGGAAATTCCCCACCCCGATCCTAGACGATGCAGGCTATGGTTGTGGAGATTCAGGATGTTTACCTCCCAGCAGATTCAGCTAAGAATAGCAAGGGCCCTTTCCTGACCTAGGTCTATACAGTAATGTTTCTAACATAATAATTATGATTGTGACACAAATTGGGGTTTAACAATGGGAACCTTCTAATAAAAAAAGGAGCTACACTGTGTTTAGTGGCCTGATTCTCCAGCAGAAATTACGAGTCCATTGAGTTTCAACAGTATAAAAAGGCAGAGCACAGAATCAAGCTTAATATATTTGGGGATTACTTGGGCCAGTCTAGACTGGGCGCTGCCTAACGGAGGAGGCGGGCAGTTTCATTTGTGGGAGGGCTGTAAATATTACCTTCTGAGGGATTTTGGTTTCTCCTGTACCACTGACCTGGTTGGCTACAGTCGTCTTTCCAGTGGGAGTCTCCGTAGTAGTTCCTTCACCTTCATTCTCTCCATTGTTTCCTTCATTTGACTGCTTCTGCCAAGATATTACATGACACTGGTCACTGGGACTGTTTTTGTTTTGGACAGAGATATAAAAATAACCCCATCATGTCAGCAGTAAACATTTCAATAGAAAGAATTCCCTTGAAGGAAAGCACTGTTTCTTAGGATTCAGTAATGCCAATCCTTGCAGGAACAACAAAGAATCCTGAATTTGTGCCTTAGCTGTGAAGTTCAAGTGCAAATAATTTTAGGGTTCTGTTTTCAACAGCAGCTTAAAACGTGAGTATGCACACAAATCCTATTATTGGCAAGAGGAAATTATTGTGAAAAACAAATTTAGAAGTACAAATTTAGTAACGAGGTAGAGGACGGTTTGGGCTTATGGAGACATTTTAAAAGAAGATACCTGAGGTGTTAGTATCAGCATGCACAGCTGGCCATATAGTAATCATATTTGCACATGAAATTGTGTATCTCTATGGTAAAATGTAAGCCCTTTGGCTAAGCTATCAATCTACATGTATGCAGTTAGTTGCATGTGCAAAAAAGCCTAAGCACTTGCAACCCAAAATGTACAAGCAGTTATAGCTACAGTGCATGAAGTAACTATAATTACATAATGAACTGTTCAAGTAAGACTCTGGGTTTGTGTGAACAATTGGAACCACTTTTGGTTTTCTGTCTCTCGAGCTCAGGTTTTTCCAACATTTTTCACAGCACCGACCGTATCTTAATATAGAGACCCTCTAACTGACCACTATGATTCCATTCGCAAAGAACTCTGCTCAGAAAATTCGGACGCCTTTTGGTTTTGTATTTTCTCCCAGGGATATTGTTTGGAGAGTTCAATGAAAACCAAAACTAGTCCCATCCTTCCTTTGTAATTAAACTTCAGCAACTAAAGCGGAATGTTTGTTTTGGTTCTTTGAATAACAAAGTCTATCATTTGAAAGAACCAAATTAAGCTTTGAAGTAGAGATGTTCTGCACCCAGATAAGTTTCATTTGAACTCAGACATTTCTGCTTTTCTGTGGAGTGTCTCTGGAAAAGGGAGAAGATGAAAACATACCAGTGAAGAAACAGAATGTAAAGTCAATTAAGTTGTTAGGTAGTCTCAGTGGAGTAGCTGGGTTAGCCTGCAGCTTCACGAAAAACAAGCGCAAAAACAACAGATTTATTAATTAGGAAATGAGCTTTCAGAAGGGAGGCAGACAGGGAAGGGCTCTTTCCCAGGAAAGAATCTTGCCCTAATAAATAAATCTGTTAATCTTTAAGGTGCTACAGGACTGCAGGTTGTTAGGAAGTATGAAAACAAAGAGGCTACGTCTGCACTGCAGCAATCTGTCAACAGGAGTTACTGTTGGAAGAGATCTTCTGACAAAACCTCTGTCAACAGTTTGTGTCCACACACAAAAGCAGCAATCTGCTCTGTTGCCAGATAGTGGCCAGACTGCCTAGCCACTCTCTCACCAGAACAGCTGTCACCGGAAGCTAAGCAAACAGGGCTGCCCAGTGAACTGGAAGCTTTTTCTGTTGACAGAGAGCCCCCTGGAATGTCCACACAGCTTTTCTGTTGACAGAAACGATTAACAAAGGCATTATTCATCGTCACGGAGAGGCAGAAGGTTGTCGGCAGAAGTGCCAAGTTTTGGCAAGAAAACCCTCTGTTGCAGATGTAGCCATAGAGACACAATGGTAAAGCAGTAGAGAGGAAAGCTTGAAAAATAGTAATGAACAAATAAAAATGATATGAGGGCCAACTTACGCCAGACTGACTTTGGAGATATGTTCTTTATCTCTAACACACGGCAATAAAACAGCTGTATATCAATCTATTCAGGCTACTAAAAGGGCTGCTAAAAGCAAGAGGGATAGCTCAGTGGTTTGAGCATTTGCCTGTTAAACCCAGAATTGTAAGCTCAGTCCTTGAGGAGTCCATTTAAGGATCTGGGGCAAATAGATTTTTGAAAAAACTGTCAGTAGGGTGACCATATCTCCCCTTGCCAAATATGGTATGCAGGGGAATGATGCTGTCCTGGCCAAAACAGAGACA
This sequence comes from Carettochelys insculpta, assembly GCF_033958435.1. NCBI lineage: Eukaryota > Metazoa > Chordata > Testudines > Carettochelyidae > Carettochelys > Carettochelys insculpta. The sequence continues at coordinate 121,789,016 of NC_134140.1, forward strand.
GATGGTTACTCTAGCAGGGGTGGATGCCACACATCTCATAGAGTTGGGAGGTCATCAAGTCCAGTCTCCTGTCCTCTTGGCAGGACCAAGCACCATGCCTGAACATGTTTTTTTCTCAGTCTATTTGCCCCAGACCCCTAAATGGCCTCCTCAAAGATTGAGCTCACAACCCTGAGTTTAGCAGGCCAGTGCTCAAGCCAGTGAGCTATCCTCCCCCTGTGCTGGGAGTGACTTGGACCAGCAAAGCTCCTGGCTCCCCACAGCCATGGGACGTCAGGCGGTAGCTGTGCTGCCATGCACGTCTGGCTCTGGCTCCCCCAGCTGGGAGAAGGCGGGCAGCTAGTAAAAAAAGTGGAATATGGGGCAATTAGCCCCTTTGGCAAAATAAATGGTGGTGCTGGGATGGCATCCAAAATATGGGGCTGTTCCACCCAAAATGGGACAGATGGTCAACCTAGTTCTATGAGAGGTATATTTCTTCTGGGGAGGTAAAAATAAAATTACGGTCTAGGGATGGTCTGCTTCCTGGCAATGTGGACTGAAGAGTGTATAATTTTAGTGCTCAGTTGGTTACTAGCACGTTTGACCTCTGAGGCTACTGAGGGCATTCAGGCTGTAACTGAGAAAAGAGAAACCTATTTCTTAAATGGGAGATAGATACATGGGGGCTCGTGCTGGCTCTTTTAGTAATGTCTCTGGCAGGCCTGGCTCAATTTTCCTCTCGTAGTTTTGCACACACCTTCCAAGCGCACTGTGAAGTTAAAACTTAGTTATTTTCCACTTTGTTGAAAGAGCCACCAAATTGTATGGCATGATTGACTATATACAGAGTAGAAATCCAAGGTGGTCCTGGAGCTAATCAAATAATTATTACAGTTAAGCTTTTATTTAGTCATTGCTGAGGTTTGGCCTTTTCATTTAAAAAAAAAAATCTTTCTTTTCACTGTCTTTAAGGATAAAAATCTGCCACTGAATTGTCTGAGCCTGGAAAGCAGGGGGGTTAAAATTGAGAATAAAGACGATGGTTCTTCAAGCCATTTTGGTTCACTTCAGAAATGACTATTTGAAACTTCAAATTATGTAAACAAAATCCACAGGAGATTTTGGAGTTACAAATAAGAGCACTTTAAAGGAGAAGTTGAATTTTTTGGGGGGTGGGTGGGCAAGAGGGTTTAAATTAGACAGGACATGGGTTTTCCTGAAAGAGTTGTTTTATCATTCACACCTAAACAATTACAAGATGCAGATTCTGGTTAGCTGGGCCACAGCTATTAATACATGCTATGAACATGAGGGGAGTGGGGTAAAGCCCATTGCTTGTCCTCCTGCCTGTGTGGTTTCAATCCTGTAGATTTGTGCTTTGTGTAGTGACATTACCCTGTGTTGTTTGTGCTTCCCCCATTGCTCCACACACAAAGCGGTCAGACAATGATTGCTTCCCATGAACCTGACACATGGATTATTCAGCTGCCTTTTGGCTTCATGCATTCTTAGAGCATGCTCAGGAGTTAACCCTAAATATGGGAAAATAAAATCCTATGCTCAGTTTCAGAATGTAGATTTAGATGTACAACACATCTCTTTCTCTATATACTTGTGTCATTAACACTTATGTGTAGTATAGAAGTGTGTGGAAAGCCAGGCAAGCACAATACATATAATGATATAATTGTTACCCATAACAGGCCAAAAATTCAGTGTTATAAATAGAATAGTGTCTTGTAAGCACACATTTGCCCAACAGACCACAATGGTAGCAAGAAGCTATTACCGTCTGTCTGGGTCAAAATAGGCATTTCCAATAATAGTATTACACCAAAATCAGTTTTGAAGTAGCCAACACAATCTAGAAGGTAAATAGCAATGTGGGAGGATGCTTAACTCCCAATACTGCAAACACGTTCCCTGGTAATGTGATAGACACACTCTCTGTAGTCTGTTCCTTTCCTGTATTGATGGAATTGTTTTATGAGTTATTCCTAGTTTCTTGATCACTTTATTCCCTTAAGGTTTAGGTTGCTGGACTCTGTGTGTGCCAGTAAGTGCAACAACATTTATGTAGGTAAAATAAGGGCTGATGAATCACCAAACCAAAGAACTGTGCAAAAGACTGCATATTGCTATACATAAACTACCATACAAACACATACAGCCAAAAGAACTGGACACAGGGTCAGATACTCAGCGAGTGTAAAGTGGCAAAGTTGCATGAGTGTCAATGGAGCTTTGCAGATTTACATCAGCAAAGGATCTACTCCCTAAGGAAAGTGTTTAGATCCACAGTTCTCCACAGATGTTAAATTTCTATTATCCTGATCTAAATGCAGTAAACTTAGTGCTATGGTCTAAGTGTTAAGCAGGGCTTTCCACATAGTACCTCAGTCTACCCCTTTGTAAAAGGCTAACAACGCTTACCTGTAGCAAAATGTTTATAATGTGCTCTTTCAAAGGGGTTCTTAGATGAAGGGCACTATTGACTGGCTAAATAATGCAAGCATTTCACCTTCTTGGGCCTGAAGCGAATTTTGGACCTGAAGTAATTTTATCAAGCCCTGCCTATTTCTAAAGCTTTGGAACCAGAAAATCTGGCCTTTGTGTCAAAGACTACTCCCTTAAAAGACAAGATGAATTAGGGCTTAAACACACAGCAGCAGTCCAGGATGTAAACCTGTGAGCAGTGAGCAATCCTGACCATTTGCAGAGACCAGACTACTAAACAATCTCCTTTTCTTTCAGGCAGGTTGTGTCTCCCTTTTCTGGCATGGTTGGGACCTGTCAGGTCTTGAATGACAGAATTTGCCAGACCAAGGGATATCCAGGGCTTTGGCCTCAGGTGGCCTCCACCTCTGGCTCCTCCAGGACTCTCGAGTCCCTGGGCTGCCACGGGGCTCTGGCCCTGCACTCCTGGGGCTGCCACAAGGCTCTGGCTTCATCCCTATGCTGTGGTGGGAACCCCTGGCCACAGCCCTGCACTGCAGTGGGGCCAGCAGGGGATCCAGCTGTGGCCCTGGCCAGGTTGCCAGCCACTGCTCTGGCCCCAGCCCCTGCCCTGCAGATGTGAGTCCAACCCCAGCCCAAGAATGCTCTAGTCCTGCATTACCCACAGTCCTGCCAGACTATGGATGTTGCCAGACAAGAGAGTACTGGCTTTTAGAGGTTCATCCCGTACTACTTTTGTTTTTAAAATGGCCACACAAGTTACATACCTCTTCTTCTTCCCCTTCCTCCTCCTCGTCTGAGCTGTCGCCTTCTCCACCCTCTTCTTCTGATGAGTCACTGCCCTGAGAAAGGAGAATATTGTGAACATTTCCTTTCATGTGCTTCCAAATTATGCAAAAGACACAATATGTGCACACTTGTAAGGCGGAAATCAGCACCCGAAAAGTATGCATGTAGCTCCAAGCAAAGCTTGTGTGTGTATGTTTCTGAGGGTTGCATATAAAATACAGTAAATATTCTGCAGGGGTAACTGATCTATAAGGTTAGCCAGACTGTTTAAAGGATTCAGGTGATCTTGTCATGATGAACATGAACCTTGTGATGTACGGATTGCCAGAGAGTCACGTGGAGAAGAGTTTGCAAAGTCAATGGAACCTTGAGAGGGGCGTGCATCTAATCACAGTTATACTGAGGTTTCTAGCAGTTTCTCAGCAGAGAATGTTCTTTCACAAAATGCGGCTGATGTGGATAATGCCTTTCATTCCAAAGGCCTGATTATATGCATGCACGCTAGTGAATGAGAGCGGCCTTTGGGGTGGAGCCCAGAAGCCAGCTAGCACACCACTGCTACGCAATCATGGAACAGAACACTAGAACATAGAACACTAGAACTGAAAGGGACCTTGAGAGGTCATTGAATCCAGTCCCCTGTTCTCACTACAGGAGCAAGTACTCTCTCGACCATCCCTGATAGATGTCTGTCTAAGCTGCCCTTAAATATATCCAGTGATGGAGAGTCCACAACCTCCCTAGGCAATTTATTCCCATGCTTAACCTCCCTGGCTGTTAGAAAGTTTTTCCTAATTTCCATTTCCAGCAGATCTAGATAAATGATTACTTCCCTTTATTCAGCACTGGTGAGGCCATATCTGGAGTATAGCATCGAGTTCTGAGCCCCCCAGCTACAGAAAGGATATGGGCTCATTGGATAGGGTGTAGCAGAAGGCAACAAAAATGATTAGCAGGCTGGAGCACGTGACCTATGAGGAGAGGCTGAGTCTCGTTTAGTCTGCAGAAGAAAAGATTTGATAGCAGCCTTCAACTACCTGAAGGGAAGTTCCAAAGAGGATGGAGAGAAGCTGTTCTCAGTAAGTGACAGGTGGCAGAATGAGGAGCAATGGTCTCAAGTTGCAGTGAGGGTGGTCTTGGTTGGATATTAGGAAAAACTGTTTCACTGGAGGGTGGTGAAACACTGGAATAAGTTACTTAGAGAGGTGGTGGAATCGCCATCCCTAGAGGTTTTAAGTCCTGGCCGGGATGATTTAGTTAGGGTGGTCCTGCTTTGGGCATGGGGCTGGACTCGATAACCTCCTGACATCTCCTCCAGCCCCATGATTCTGTAACACCTTAAAAGACAAACAGATTTATTTGGTCATAAGCTTGTATGGACAAAATCCCACTTCATTGGATGCAAATAAATGTGTTAGGCTTTAAGGTGTCACAGGACTCCTTGCTGATTTTGCAAATAGACTAACACAGGTACCTGTCTGATACTTACATTTCTTACAGCTACTGGTGTATTACAACCTCCCTTTGGAGTCATGAGGGAGGGCTCAGAGTGGGAGATGAGGTGTGTGCGGATGCAGGATTCAGGATATGGTGTTGTGGCACTTGGGGGACAGAGCTGGGAGAAGCGGGAGTCAGGGCAGGGAGTTGGGGAATGCACAAGAGCTCAAGACAGAGGGCTGGTGTATGTATGGGTGTGGACAGAGGGGCTCATGGCTGGAGTAGTGCCGGTTGTGGTCCGTTATCTGGTCCCTGCCCTGTGCTGCTCCTGTTCCCAGCCAATAGGAACTGTGGCTGTGAGGAGCGCTGTACATAGGCAATGGTAGTGATGTGCAAAGACCTTGCTGCTCCCTTCCCCGACCCTCCAAGGAGCGCACGCCTCAGGGATGGCATGTGCCTGTGCTCCATCCTGCCAGCAGGGTGAGGGGCCAGCAGGGCAGGCTGGAAGCCCCACCAAAAGCCAGTGGGTACTTGGCTGGGAGCATGTGCCCCCCCCCCAGCGCTAGCTCTTTTCTTGCCAGTGCAACAAGAAGTCCTGTGGCACCTTATAGCCTAATAGATATTTTGGAGCATAAGCTTTTGTGAGCAAAGACCGGCTTTGTCAGATGCATGGCACAGTGTGGCACACCAGCCTACTTTCATCTTTGTTCTGGGGGTGGGTAGAAGAAAGGTATATGGACATCCAGGAAACCCACAAGCATGTTTGGCCTTCGAGCTTGTATCTTCTGTACGTTGGCATTTGAGTTTAGCATAACTAGGCGTAGCTAGGCTCACAGGATTCTGATGTTTTGAGAGACAGCTGGAGACAGGTCCCTACAAAATTATCTTTGTACCACAGGAACATGCCAAACCACTGAGCTTCAGAAAGCATCCATTGAGACCATTTCTAGCTTCAGAGGAAATCTGTGCTTGTGCCTCTGCATCCGGCTGCATTCCAGTCAAAAGCAATAGATGTTCAGTTCATGAAAAATAATTTCAGGCTGCTACTTTAAAAAAAAAGCCTATAGTTATTTCTGCCATTTCTTTTATATATTTCAGTTATTAACTAAATGACTTCTTCCAACGGGACCTCCTTTTCTGTGCGATGCGTTATGCAATTACACACACTGCTTTCCTGCAACTCTGAGCCAGCACATTCTATTTCCAGAGGCCATACCAAGGTAACTGATGTCCCGTTCTTGACAGTCCCGTCATGCAAAATGCCGTCCCCATAAAGTCTGGGCACTAAGTGCCTTTGTTTATTTTTTAAGTGAGTGTAATTACTTTTATTTTGTATGACACGGGGTCTCTTTTAAAAGAAGGTCACCCTTCCGCTGCGACAGCCTAAAAAACTGCGAAGATACGGTGGGAATTCTTAGGGAATTTACTGGTTCTTCTCTGTTACGTGCAGAAGCTCCCAGTTCAGGGGATATTCCCAAAAAGAAAGAGAGGTGCTTGAGTAATTTCCACACGTGTTTCTGAATGTCAGCCAAGCCCATGGTCAACTGTGAACAAGCAAGACCAGCCAATGGGGTGGGCAGCCAGGGGTGGGGCTCTGGATGCCAACATCTAGGGGCACCACATTGCTCATTCCTCTTTTTGTTTTGGTTTTGCTGCTGTTTATTTGATTGACTCAGCCTTTTGTGTGTGTGTGTGTTTATTGTTTTCAACTCAGCCATTAGGCAGGTGCCAAAAATGTGTGTTGCTGTGGCAGGAAAATACCAAAGACTGAACCTTGACATCTCAAAGTCCACACCCCCTCCATTAACATGGAGGAGACCACATACTTTCAGAGGCCCCATCAAAGATTATTGCCCGTCTCTGCTCTAAATCATAGATGATACAGTTTCATTTTGGCCAGAAAAAAAAAATTTGGGATGATGTCTTAGCCCTGTTAAAGTCCAGGGGATTTTTGCCATTGAGTTCCATGAGGGGATTTCACCCATAGGTTATTTGTTTGTAAAATCTTAATACTGGTTGAACCTCTCTAATAGGGAACTCTCTCATTTGGCAACATCCCTAATTTGACGTGATTTTGGTTAGCCGAATGACCATGTATCATGGGTGTAGCCAAGTTTTCCATGGTCCCGCAAAGTTTGTTTACAGCCATCACTCCTGGGTTTCCATGTTCTGTGTTATTATTTAGCTGTAATTTACCCTTAAATGTCTTCCAAGAGCCCAGTAATCTTAGGGAAGTGTTGGTACTTTGCTAGAAAATATTAACCTCCTGTGGTCTGGCAAATTTTCTCATTCATCACCACTCAGATCCTGAGGGTGCCAGATGAGAGAGGTTCAACCTGTATAAGTCAATAATTCATTTTGCTCATTTTAAACTATATAGAGGAATTTTCATATTTCCAAAAAATAATTTAAGAGAATTGCAGGCTCTTGAGGTATATTAGGCTCACCCATCTGAATGAGCATCAGTTAGCATCCCTAACTGTTTTGGGAACACCCTGGGTCAAATTCAGTTCTGTGCAAATGAGTTTAACTCCATAGCTTTCAGGTGATGTCAATTCCAACTTCTGCCAAAGCTGAATTCAAATATATGTGATTTGTTCCAAATAACTTTAAATCATCTGAAATGGACAATCATTTCTGTCCAGTAGGGATCTCTGTTATGTATATGGATCTTAATGAAATGGGTAATGTTCAGGAAACAACTTTTACCTGTATTCTTCTTAGTGGTGGATACACAAAGGCATATCTGTAAAAATAATAGTGATGTCTGTTCTTGAAAACCTAGTGAAAAAGTGGGGGGGAAAAATCAATGTTGGTTTTCAGGTATTGAGCTTCAGTAACAAGAGAGCATAATTCTAATATACTAAAGTAGTCCCACAAGAGTGATACCATACCGCATTTTCTTCCGAGTCGTCTGCTTTTGCTCTTCTACGGAAGCTCTTTGCCTGTTGGAAAAGGGTATGTTAATGAATGGTTCTCCTACTTAAAAACAACAGCAAGGCTATGTCACTCGAAAGTGGCATTCTAGTGTCTCATAAATGGTCTATAAGAGTCATCAATTGTTGGAGCCACTTACTGAAAAAGCACAGGCTATTCCCAAAAGGCAGATAAAGACAATTGCAGTCCTCATTGTTGTATTTTCTGGAAGTAACAAGAAGGGTAATGTTAGTATATTTACATCACATTTATGAAACTTCCATGCAGCAAAGGAGCTCTTGGGATAATGAAATGCAGCTAGAAATATACTTCAGTGACATTTGGATAAAGACCTGGAGCACATGTGTGCACCTGTGAAATATAGCTGTATGGAGATAGACACAGAGAAGATCCTTCAACACTGAAATACAATTATTTCTGCCATTGAATATGGCACTTAGGGTATGGCTAAACTACAGATGGGGGCCAGCCAAGATAGACATATGCTAACACTGCTTGAGACAGCGTACTCCCAAACACACCACGGATCTAGTGCACAGGCAATGGAAAGGGCTAGCCACCTGATCCTCAGTTGGAAGGGCATGGACTTAGGGCCAGCAGGTCAGGCTACTACAATACCTATGCTGCTATCTTTAGCATGCTAATTAGAGTAGATTTAGTACAAATCTGTGTACCCAGGCTGGGAGGCTCATTTCCAGCCACAGTATAGACCAGGGTAGTCCTCCCACAGTTCTCAAGCAGCACGCAGCTCTTTGAGCAATGAAATGTGGCTCCTGCTCGGAGCCCGGCGCTGGGAGTATTTGCTGCTGTTCTGTGCACATGCCCCAGTGCTTGGAGGGAGAATCTTGTTGCAGCAGCAGTGGTGGCAGCTCTAGTGAGTTCCAGGCATTGGGTAAGAAAGAGTGTGTGTGGTGGGGGAGCTGGAGGTGCCTGGGTCTGGGGGACGGTGGGGGATTGGGTTAGAGCCAAGGGGCTGGGGGTGCCTGCCTCAGGGGGAGGGGTGGATGCATTGGCGTTAGAGCAGGGAGACTGGGGGTACCTGGTTTTGGAGGAGGGTGGGTGCATTGGGTTAGAGCAGGGGGCACTGGGGATGTCTGGCTCTGGGGCAGAGGGAGGGCATTGAGCCATGTATTATATATTTATTTTTATCTATCTGTCTAGATCAGTGTTTCCCAATTTTTAGTTGGCCACAGACCCCTTTTAAACTTGAAAGAATTTTCCAGAACCCCTAAAAACGGTCTTATGTATGGCTTAACCCCTCTCAGCCCTAAACCTGCCCCCACATCCTCCGGTTAACCTACCTCAGCCCCAAACCAGTCCATGGGACTAACCCATCCACCTAAAGAGGCCCCAAGCCTAACCCTGCCTGAACAAACTCTGCCCGAGTTAGCTGTTCCCATTACTCACCCAACATGGCGGACAAACCTACCTTAGCCACCACTGCTCCTCCAACTCTGACCCTGAGAACCTGATTTCATTGGCCACCCTATGGCAACATGATAGGCCAGTCACAGCCAATGAAAGGCAAGGACAATGCAGGAACCATAGGGCCTGTCTGGCTCTCCTTGTGGATAGCCATTGGCCCCCTTTAGCCTGCCCCCATTTCATGCACGCCAGCTACTTGGCAAGTGAGCGGCTCTCTGTGGCTCCCTCCCCTGCCACTACTGAAATAACAGAACTAAACTTAGTTGATTTAACCATTCAGATTCCTCCCGCTGCCCTGCCAGCCATTAAACCCATTGGCTGTGTCTACACAAGCATTCTTCTTTCAAAAGAGGCATGCAAATGAGGCAACCTGAAAATGCCAATGAGGTGTAGATTTACATATCTGGTGCCTAATTTGCATATTCTTTTGAAAGCGTATTTTTGGGTTCTTTTGAAGATGAGGTTTGCTTTTGAAAGAGCTGTGTCTAGTGTGGATCACCATTTGGGAAACACTGATCTAAACAGATAGATGAAAATAAATATATAGTACATGGCTCTTTGCACTCTATCCACGGCTATTTTGGCTCTTAGCCTCTAACTGGTTAGCCACCCCTCATATAGACATACTCCTTGAGCAGGGGTAGGCAAAATATGGCCCATGGGCTACATCCAGCCCACCAGATATTTGAATCTGACCTGTCACGGTACTCTGAATCACCAATATCCTATGGCCCAGCCGGACCCTCAGGAGGGTCCCTGTCTGTTGTGGCCCCACACTACTCTAAGCTGCCAGCTGCTGGGGCTATGTGCATTTGTTTGCCGTGTGCCCCTGGGTGGGGGTGGTGAGGCTTTTGCACGCTGTATGCTCCGCAAGCACAAGCTAGGCAGCTTCCATTGGCCAGTTTTCATACATGGCCCCAGCACCTGACTGTTTTGTGTGGTGTGTGTACAGGGGAGGGGGCTGTCAAGCAGAAAAGCCTGCCCCAGCATCCCGCTGGGCTGCTGGCCGAGAGCTCCTCCCAGCCAGAACATGCACCTGGCACCCACCCTGCTCCTCTCTCCAACTGCCTCCCCCAGGCCACAACCCAAATCCTCTGCACCCTCCCCTGAATGCCTGCCCCTAGTCACATTTTCCTCCCAGTTCCTGCACCCTTCCTGTACTTCTCCCCCAAGTCAGAATCCTCTCCTGTACTGAAACTCTCTCCCAGACCCCATACCTTCCACTGCATCCCAGTCCCCTACCCCATGTTCCCTTCTGCACTTGGCCTTCATCCAAGACCACTCACCTCCTCTAACATATAAGAATGAAGCCCTTGACCACCTACTATGTTCTTGGAGTGGACCCCAGCACAAGTTATTGCCCATATCTGCCCCAGAGCATGTCTACTTCATTGCAGTTAAATTATATGATGAATTTAGCCTTGTTTCTCTGTTTGTGATTCATTTACCAAATAGTTTGTCGACAATATTCAGTCAGTTTTTTCTTTGTGAACTAATCCTTTGTTTGCATTTTAAGTCACGTAGTATTAATTCAGCATCTTTCCAGACTCCTACTCCAACCCATCCAGTTCTCTAGTTCCCCAATTCTTCTACTCCAGTAAAAGTAAGTCAGAAACCTCTAAACACTAGGAACCAAATTCAGACTCTGTGCAAGTAGGTGCAGCTACGCTGTAGTCCATGCCATTTCAGAACTTGCAGTGGACTGATTTTGGTTCTAACATGATTATCATGATTCTTCACTGAATTGCAGATTTATCTTTGGAAGAAGATAATCACAGCTCCTGAAAGCACAAATATCCAGAACTTGCACAACTGCTTATTTCATTAAGACACTGAGAGGTGTCAGGTCATGAGCTGATGTACATCAGTGTAGCTCTGTGGACATCAGTGAACTTACCTTGATTCATACCAACTGATGATCTGGCCCCAAAATTGCAAATTAAACCTCTATGTAATATATTAACTATCATTCCTAAAAATTCTGTCTTTGGGGTCATTTCTATGTTTAAGTTTGTAACAACATAAGTTGTATTAATTTTTTAAGCTGTGAAAAACTCTGTTTCTTCCATTCTGCAAATTTCCCCATGCTGTATTAAAGTTTAGAATAGAGTCAGGAGTTTTCTTGAGTTGTTCAGTACAGATTTTGTTCACTTATTAAATTTTTACTTTTTCACATTTTCTATCTCATTTTGGAGTGGCTGATGAGTTTTAATGGGTATAGCACAATCAAGTTACCCTTTAATTCAGCTTTATCTCAACAATCAGACTGTAAAATCATACCTTCTTTATAAACAAAGCATAATTTTGTAATGCAGTTAGAAGTAGAGCATCAACAAATTAGAAAAGCAGGTGAAAAAATAGCTGCTCTGTTTCAATTTATACAACGTATAAATAAACTAAATATATGAAATCTTACCGGTTTGCAGTCCTGAAGTATACAGGCTAGTTAAGCGAAGTCAGTGGACACAGATGTAATAGTTCTGTTTGCTCACTGTCATCCTGCTGGAATATATAATCTCTCTTTTTACCCTCCAGTAGCCAATCGTCACCTTGCCTGTGTGATGTCAGCAAGTAGACTCTCACCATAAACCCCTCACAAGGTCACTGTTTTGCTAGACACAGATTTAGTTTATAAACATAAAACTCTGGTCTAGTGTCAAGGGATTTGCATCATTTGATTTGATTAAAGGTCTCGGGTGAGATGAAGGGTTTGGATGCTGAGATGTATAATAATGTTCTGGATAGAAATTAAAAAAAACAAATATTGGGAACACTGTTTTAAGAACTTTCTTTTTTTTGGGTGGGAGGGGAATGTTATATACAAAATAAGTGGCAAACACAAGTGACTTGATTCTTTTCTCTTTTGGCTCCAGTATCAGCCTTGTTCAAGATTAGTGTGAGGGGACTATTAGGTCCATAGTTTCATACATATAGCTCATTAATGTGAATTAAATACAATATATATATGATATGAAGCCAGATCCTTGCCATAATTATGCCACTTTATGCCTTTGGAGAATCTGACCCATTTGACTGCTCTGTAGAATGAAAGGAAGAAAACTGTTAGCATTTATAATCTTTGGATACCATACAATGTATATAGAGAGAGCTTTTCAATTCAAAGAGTACAAAGCACTTTACACAGAGATCATTTGACCCACTACAGGTTGTACCTCCAAAACCCAGCATTCTCTGGTCTGGCAACATCCCTTGTCTGGCAGGATGAAGTTTGCTCCTGGCCCAGAGCACCAGGGCAGGAGGGCAAGCCCAGCTGGACTACAGGAGGCCCTGTAGGGGGCAGCAGTGCTGGAACATGAGGCAGCATCCCCCAGCAGACCGAAAGGGGGGCCAAGACCAGGGTGCCAGCATCCCCCAGAAGCCTGGCATGGAATTGGGTGCTGGTGTCCCCCTGCCATCCTGTGTGGAGCCAGGGAGCCCACTGTGGCAGGCCAGTGGGGGCAGCCAGGTACTGAGGGGGGCATGCACCTCCCCTGGCCTGGCAAAAATCCCTCATTCAGGCCCCCTGAGGTCTGGAGGGTTCTGGATCAGAGAGGTGCAACCAGTAATGAAAAGCAATCAGTTCTCAGGTGAAATGTGGCACTTGTTTACTGGTGTACCACAAAGCTAAACAGCTGTATAGAACCTAATGTGAAAAATAGCTTATGCAATTGAAAGTACCAGGGAGGAGTGAAATAGGCAGAATGTAGTTACTCAGGTTAGAGAATTTGGTCAGGACACCAAGGATAATAACCATTCTCCTGAAGAAGAGCCTTCAGATCTATGACCACAAGTGGTTAGGACCTTAATTTCCTGGCTCCTCTGAAAGATGCCACCTACTGCAGTGCTGTCCCTTAACACCATGTCTGGAGTACTGGTCCTTTACTGACTCACAGGGTAAATGAATGCCTACAAGGTATTAATGCCATTTCCAACAGCCTCTAACTGGTCATTGGTGGTCTTTCATCAAAGCACTGTCTGGGCTCAGTTTTATAGTCCTGAAACACTTCAGTCCTGGTTTGTCTCAGACCAAAGGCTAACCTTACAATAAACAGTGAGGAGCACTTAAGAACTGACTGGCCTAACATGTCTGGTATCCCAGTGTGGTAGTCACACTGTGTGGGTTGTGATATCTGGCAAAGAGGCTACATTCATCTGTTTTAGTACTTAAGACTTCAACAGCAAAATGTGGAGGGCTGGATTCCATAATTGGTTGTAAGGAGCCAAACCTGGTGGCTATTACTGAGAGGGACAAAGAGGTAAATAATTAGCGTCGTTATATGTACCCGATAGCATTCAGTCATTTATTAGTGATGCAGTGGGTGATTTTTAGGGGACTTAGAGGTGTCAGATATCTGCAAACAGGAAGGTATTCCAAATCACCAACAAGAGAAGAAATCCTTGAACCATGGGCTGAAATCAGACTGGACTCAAGTAGCAGGAAGGACTAACTGTTATTGCACAAAGGCGGGTGTTACTAACTGAATTATTAAGACAGATCTTTTTCTCTCAGGAAGTCAAGATGCTGACAAGGGTGGGAACTTGTCTATTATCCCTAATTCTCCTCGGAGGAGCTGATTTTATGCTTTAGGAAATGTTGGCTCTTGAAACGGGCTCATTATCTTGGGCAGAGTAGACTAGCACTCTGTGGTATGGACACCTGATACAGAATGGATTGTCTGACCCATTCCTAGGTGGGTCTGATATCAGTCACCTAATACCATGTGCACATACTTTGGATTTGTTTGCTCTTTTGGTCAGTCAGGCAAAAGCCACACTCATTCAAGTAATCATAAATACCAATCTGCTGTATAGCTGGGAGAACTGTGTGCGTGTGTGTGTCTGTCTGCCTGTTGTCCATCTCTGTATCTATTTGTGCAAGAACTCTTCCAAAACAGTAAAAGCTAGGACCACCAAATTTGGTACTCGGCTGCTTCCTCTTATCATAGCTTAAAGCAAGATAAGAGTTTGATTGTGGCAGGACAGTGGGATATGTGTGGAACATTTGTTTCTCCGATATTGAAATGAGGCCTGAAGAGTTAAACTCCAGAATGACCATGGGGGTGGGGACAGCAAGCAAGCACCCCACAACAGCCCTGCAGAGCTATGGAGCTAGACTGGAGTCACACAGGCACCTTTGGCCCAATCGTAGAGAAAGGAGAAAGTTAAAAAATGGAAGGAAACCAGAGGCAGGGAATGGAAAAGAAGAAGAATGAATGGTGAAAGTTTGTGGGAGAAAAACAACAACAGAGGAGAAAGAACCTGATCCAAAGCCCACTGCAGCCAAGGGGAGCTCTTTTGTTACTTCAGTAAGCTTTGGATCACACTCCAAATAAAGAAGAGAATTTTAGGATATAGCTACCCTCCAGGGCAAGCACAGAGTGAGCAGCATTCAAGTTAGCAGGTGTTAGGTTTGCTACCAAGGGCTTGTGCACCTACACTACACACACCAAACCAAACAACCAAATGAGACCAAAACCTCTCAGCTCACAGGCATGTGAAATCAAACTCCAAAAGATCAACCTTGACTGGGCTGATTTTCTTCATAGTCTAAATTTACCCTAGAACAGTGGTAAGGATCTAGCCATTTGAAGAACTACTTGGCAGAACTAGCCACAATTAGAGGGGCAAACCAGTTCATATAGAATAAGAATGTTTGAACATCGGCCTGCTTGTAAAACTTTGAATCAAACTGTGCTCAAATCTGGGAGTTTAATTTAGGACCATCTCTAATTCCAACTTTTGCACCTCCACATTTTGAAAACACAATGCACTAGCTACTGTAACTATTACTTATTTATTATTGTCTGAACAAACCTGGGACTTTTATTCAGTTTTAACACTTTTGTTACTTGATTTCAGTGTAGTTGCCTATGATGCAAGCTACTATTTAATGTAAGCAAAGGTATTTGAACCTGGCCATCAAGTAAAATTCTCTCTGATGAAGGCTTAATTAAGGCACTTGCCTGAATAAAGAGTGAGTTAAAAAATCAGTAAAGGATCTCTAGATTTGAGGCACTCTTGCTAACAAATTGTGAATGTCAGTCTGTAGGGCTTTCTTTATTTTATTTTAAAGGGACAGTAGTGCCTCCTGCCCAACCTTGCTTTAACCTCCATGACATTCATTGTGGATTTTTTTTTAATGGGAATTCTCTAATTTCATTTTTAGTGAGTATTGAAAAACCTGACAGCATACACATGGAATAAATTCCTACCTGCCACAACAAAGGGTGCAGTCCCTTGGTCTGGCCTACCGTGTAAACCATACTCTACTCACACATATAGATCAAAACCATTGTGGCTACGTCTACACGTGCAGCCAACATCGAAATAGCTTATTTCGATGTTGCGACATCGAAATAGTCTATTTCGATGAATAACGTCTACACGTCCTCCAGGGCCGGCAACGTCGATGTTCAACTTCGACGTTGCTCAGCCCAACATCGAAATAGGCGCAGCGAGGGAACGTCTACACGCCAAAGTAGCACACATCGAAATAAGGGAGCCAGGCACAGCTGCAGACAGGGTCACGGGGCGGACTCAACAGCAAGTCGCTCCCTTAAAGGGCCCCTCCCAGACACACTTTCATTAAACAGTGCAAGATACACAGAGCCAACAACTAGTTGCAGACCCTGTATATGCAGCACGGACCCCCAGCTGCAGCAGCAGCAGCCAGAAGCCCTGGGCTAAGGGCTGCTGCCCACGGTGACCACAGAGCCCCGCAAGGGCTGGAGAGAGAGTATCTCTCAACCCCACAGCTGATGGCCGCCATGGAGGACCCCGCTATTTCGATGTTGCGGGACGCGGATCGTCTACACGTCCCTACTTCGATGTTGAACGTCGAAGTAGGGCGCTATTCCCATCCCCTCATGGGGTTAGCGACTTCGACGTCTCGCCGCCTAACGTCGATTTCAACTTCGAAATAGCGCCCAACACGTGTAGACGTGACGGGCGCTATTTCGAAGTTACTGCCGCTACTTCGAAGTAGCGTGCACGTGTAGACGCAGCTTGTGATAGCTATTTTATTTGGGAATTGAGGCCAAAACAGAAGATTACGAACCAAGTCAAGGAACTGGAATCTCTCCTTTTTCTGGACATCCTGTGGCTTCTTGGGTTGAGAAAGAAATTCATAAAACTAACTGATAACATTAGTTTTTGTATCTACTGGTCCAGATTTACAACAGGATTAGCACTCCCAGTCCGTACACACTCTTCGCTGAGTGTGGTAGGACAGAGGATGCAAATGCAGCAGAAAATAAAATTTGCCCTGTAGTAAAATACAGCAATGGCATGTAAATCTGAAGTGAACTAAATCCTGGGATGAGACTGCCAACCAAGGAAGAAAAACTAGAAAAAACAAAAGGAAATAATGAAACAAAACAAAACAGTAGCAGTTCTAGATGACAATTGTTTTCTAACAGAAGCTGCGGAGAGGCTCTTCTGCAAGTTCCCAGAAATCCCACAGCAGCACTGTGGTAAGGAAGCAGCTTAGAGATACTGAGGCCAATTGGGATAGCTGTAAGGAGGCTTAGCAGTGACTGCAAATCTCTGGATGGCAAAGCAGAGAGCAGAAGCATTAATATGGAAACCACTGCAATGAATACTCTCCAAACCAGCAAAAGCAAACACCAGCGTGAGTGCTACCAGATGAAAAGGAGCCAAAGAAAAGAATCAAATGTTCTGAATTCATGGCAAACTGGAAAACTCCCTCTGAAAGAAAACCTAAAATATGTCACTTAAAATTCCTCAGTACAGGCTGTTTCCCCAGGGCTACCCAGTAAACACCTGGTTTGGAAATTAGGAAGCTAAAATATGGGTTTTAAAATTGCTTTGTTTATTTTGGATAAACATATTCCCACAAGGAGTTTGCTGGTCCTGATGTTATTGTCTTAAGTCTGTTAGGTGAGTTAAGGTATCCTGAAAATTTTGGTTGAGGTTTACAAGGGTGCGTAGAGTAGTTAGACATACAGTTCCCACAGAAAACCTATGGGAGCAGGGAATATAACTCTTTTAGGTCCCTTTGAAAGAAGCAATTATACTACCTTATTAATATATCATTCCTTAAGAGTCATTTTCTTGCTAACCTTTTATCCTGTATTTTTATTATCTCTGGAAATGCCAGTGGCTGGGTCTACATGGAGCTGCTCTCCTGGCAGCTCCATGCTAATGATCAGTCTCTCAATTGCAAATGGCTGCTCATTAGCATATTCCCATCGCTCATTAGCATAATCACACAAGATCTCCTTCTCGGCAGAGGGGGCTGCTGGCAGTAAAGAGGCCGTGCCTCTGCCAGCAAAAACCTCCTCTGTCTCCAGCTCCTTATGTCTGATCTTGAAGACGACATGGGTTTGTTTTCATTTGGTGCTTAAAATGCTAATTCATTCCTTAAAAACTGACATGTACTATAGAGCAACCCCATTAAAGGCAAGAAATCTTGATGCATTAATATGAGGAAAATTAAATGGAATGTAGACAATGAAGGAAAAATTGGTGCTGTCAAAGTTTGAATTAACAGAGTAAGAGAAAAGTTCTTTGAAGTTTTAAATGAGGCAGCTTAATTTTAAACAGGTGATTTGCAAATTCCCTGAGAAACAAGCTAATCTCTTATTTATCATTAATGGGAATTTTGCTTCAGTAATTCTAGAACTACAGCATTGCAACCCCAAGCATTTACAGAACATGAATCAGGCCCTCAGAAGATCATGAGATTGGGTTAACTATCAAGAGGAATTTTAAATGGCATTTTGGGTTCTTTTAATTTGCCTTCTGGGTTTTGAGCTAGGGTGCTTGGACCATCTTTCAAGCTTTTCTCTGGAACCATAAGGGCTAGAAGTTGTTTTTATTTTATTTAATGAAACCTGGGATAGTTGCCAAATCACATGCCTCTAGTAGCTGGAGCTTTATGAGACACAGGAAATATTGCAAGACTGGTGCTAAAACTGTGCATTTTGGCAACATTGGGACTAAAGAATCAGTTCCTTGGTCATGATTGCCAATGTATAAAAGAATGCAAGTTGCCAAATTATGAAAACTGGTATGAATTGTTTCTGATATAAAAAGAGGCCTGAGTGCAGGTTAGTTGGACTCTTCATCTTAAAGGCACTGAATACCCCAACTCCACATGAAGTCCACAGGAACTACTGTTGCTTGGTATCTCTGAACCTCAAGGGCGGGATTTATCTAGCTGGGCATCCAAAAACAGAGACCCAGATTGACAATATGGCTTCAAATGAAGTATGTAGGAGAAGTGATTTTATTTATTCTGCATAATCCCAGCTCATAAACTCTTGAGAATTCATGCTGGGATTTTCAAAGGAGCCCAAACTAGTAAGTTGGGTGCTTGATGTTTCACAGGAGATGGACAAATAACTTACTTAGAATCCTATGGCAATGTCAACTGTGGGGTCATTCTCCAGGTTACAATCTTTCCTCCAGGTCTAAATGTTCATTATTGTTTTAAAATTAACTTTATCAGTCATTGGTTTTGCCATGTAAACCAGTGCATAAAGCTGTGCTACTCACTGTGCTCCCAAGTGGACTATCACAGTAGCACTAACAGATTCATAAACTTCATCCATTCATCTTAATGAAGTATGAATTTCAAAGCCTAGTGGCAGCCCAGTATGCTATTGCAATGAAGTTTAATTACAAGGCAGAGCTAGAACTGGTGGAGTTTTGATTGGAGCCTCTGGCCAGAAAAAACCACAAAACCAAAAGCAGACTTTTATAACTGTTGCCAGCTCAGCAAACTGAAATAAGAAAAAAGCCAGGCCTAGCAGCTGTTTTTCACCTTTTATGGACCACTAGTTCAAGAGATGAGCCGTTTAGCCTCTGTGCCATTACTGTGGTTTCCAGATGGTAGAACTGTATGAACATCTGAACATTTCTCACCCTTCGTTAAAAATGGAAAATTCTCAGAGACAAATTTTTATTTTCCACATTATGGGTCTCAGCACACAGTGTGGCAAGAACATTCATTTCTCTTTCAGCTCCATCATGGTGGCTTAATGGAACTGGTCCTCCACAGTCTACTCTGACTATATATTTTAGGAGTAGATCAGCAGCAATCTTCCCACTTCAACGCAGCAGCCACTGCACCTCTGGCTTGCCTCTTCAGTAGTCACAAGAGGCGTGTAAATACTAAAGCTCACCCAGCATGTTTTGTGTGAATTGGCCTGTGTGGACTCTGCTGGCACACGTAGGCATGCACATCACTATCATATAATTTATTTAAGTGGACAATTAATGTACAATACATTGGTATGCTTTAGCAATCGCACCCTTCAAGTGTGCACAGCTGCAGCATGTTGACAAATCCATAGTTGTTTTTAGTCATTAGTCTTCTTATTTATAGTGTTAAATGCTGCACTGGATTGCTAGATGCCCTATAAATATGTTCCTTCTTCCTTTCTCTAGCAAGAATTGGTTAGCAGACAATCCCTCATTTAGGTCTTGGCTGTCCAAAGCCTTAGAAACATGCTTAATATTAAACACATGTTTTGGTGTTATGCTGAATTGGGGACTAAAGTGGATATTCCCAATTCTTTCCAAGAATTGTACCTTATTTCGTTATTTTGCATATAAAATATTTGGCTGATAATGGAAATCAGGTTAATAAGATGTGGGCCAACATTCATCATATGATTTTCTAATAGTTTGGGGGTACAGTGTCTAATTAATTTTTATTAGGTTTCCCAGTTTTAAATTAAAAACCAAAATAAAAAACTCAAACCCCACATAAAAGCAAAAATTTGACCCTGGACTTTTATGAAATATGCTTCTCAATACTAAAATGTACAGAACTGGCAATGTTAAAAATTAGTTTGGGGGTAGGAAGGATTGCTTGGGCCTGAAGGTCCATCACCATCTTTGGAGTGCTTATTCAGCAAAGCATTTTAGGATGCTTAACTTTACAGTTACATTAAGTTGGAGTCAGTGAAGTTAAGGATAATGGAGGGGCACATTTTTGGTATATAATTAAAGAAGCCAACTTTAAAAAAGTTCTCTGAAAAAGGTTTGGTGTTAAAATATGAGTCAGAATATTTTTGCAAGTAATTATCTATATTCCTCCTATGAGCCAGAAAAGCATTTAAATAGTATATGCCCAGGTACTTAGATGGTAATCCAGCAACCTTCATATTTTTGGTCAAGAGTGCAAGAGAAGAGGGGTACCAGTAAAAGTCCATCCAAAAAAAAAATTAAAGTATTGCATACATACTGGGATAGATAATATACAGCATGACCTAGCTACGATGGTTTTAGCAGCCATAACTGAGAGTTTCACAATTGATGTGTAAATAATTACAGAAATGAAAGAAGCTTTTTGAACTGACTGTGCCTGAGCTGTAATATTTGCACTAGATGAAATAATAGCAAAAAAGGTACTAACCAGGAACAATGTGCCGTCAAATAAATGATTTAGAGTCATTGCATTTTTTAAAGTTTTAGGAAATATACATAGCCCCAAGTAACAACTTGAACATACACATTAAATATTCCACTTGTAGAGGTCTATATACTGGTGAGAAACAGAATAAATCAACAAAATTATTTTTAATGCAAAGATTCATTAGGAAAGAATTTTTCTTTGAAGGTAAGGAGGTAAAGAAAATGCTTTAAAACAAAAGAATATACAGCCTTTGTGTTGATACATGTTGACAGATTCAATTAGCATTGTAAGAAAGTGGGTTAGAGAAATTCACAATGTCCGAGAAGTATGTTTTTCATGTGAGAGCTTTTTGGCCAGTACAAAAATATCTGTGTACTCAAGGGACACACTAAACCACTGTGCTGCTGGGGCACCATTCCCAAAAAGCAAGATCATTTTTAACTTCTGAGAAGCTCTCTTTCACGTCTACAGCTAGTGTTCCTGTAACATGTTGTATTGCAGCTAAAGCTCTCATGATCCTGGGCAGAGCGGATTGAATAGAGAAAAAATTGTGTGTGAACACTTTTGGAAATGTCTAGCAATATTATATCGTCTTGAATAGATCTCTTTACTTTACTGACTTCAGTGCAAATTCTGAATGTAAATCAGTGACATAATATGGTCCCAGAGCAGCCAGTTGTGCTGACTGTGATTAGTGGCCTCTTATTTAATGTTGCTGTTTTTGTCATGAAGTATATTTGTTACAAACTTGTTTTTTTTTTATTTTAGCTACTAAATAGTGCACCCATTCTAATTTTCTTTTAAATATATTAATTATTCATGTCCATTTGCTAAATAGTTTGAAAGAAAATTTTTTCCTTTGGAATATTTGTATGATTATTCACTGTTCAATAGTTGTTAATTAGTGTTGGTCTCTTAAGTTGCATAGAATTGTTTCTGCTCCCTAAGTAAATGTCTAAAACTTGGAAACAGAAGACTAATGAATAAAGCACTTCCAGTATAAACAATCGCTTCTAATTCTGTATGGCCACCGCTCAATTTAAAAGAATCATAGAACCATAGAATCCTAGTGCTGAAAGAGACCTCATAGCTCGGGCACATCACAACTTTTTCCCTGCTGTTTTTTCTTTCCACCGTGTGCTGTTTGCACCTCAGCTCTGCTATCCACTGGATATGGGGGGATTTTTTTTAGCAAAATGAATTATTTGATACAAAATTGGGAAGGATTTGGAATCTGAATCTGGATGTTTATACTAGCAGTTGGTTCTATTGCTATACAAAATCTTATATGATAGCAATGAAGAATGGACTATAAAATCTTATACATGAGCAACACAAAATGGAAAAGTAGAAGAGCATGAAATACTTCCCCCCACATACACAATATAGCTGATATGAAGAGTTTCACATCCACTTCGATTAAAGTTCTTCTCTTTGCATTGTGGAATTGGAAAAAGTCCAGAGAAGAGGAACAAAAATGATCAAAGTTCTAGAAAACACCTCTGACAAAAGGAACCTGCAGGGAAAACTGGAGAAGGTGGAATGACCTAAAATCCTTTAGGTCAAAAACAATGTCCTGTAGTTTGGTAATATCAGAGACATTCTCCTTTAAGCATGGCTAAGAAGAAGTGATTATTAGAAAGAACAGACTTCCCCAGGTATGTAATGATCCATGGCCACAAATGTGTAAACTATACACCTAGGCTGGGTCTACACATGCCCCTTCCCTTCAAAAGGGGCACATTAATAAGCAGGTTCAAAATATGCTAATGAGGCACTGCAATGAATATGCAGCACCTCATTAGCATAACGGTGGCTGCAGCAATTCGAAAGTGCGGCTTTTCGAATCACGCGCCGCCCGTGGAGACAGGACCTTCTGAAAGGACCCCCCCAGTTTTTGAAAGCCCTTCTTCCTATCTGTGATCGAAAGAAGGGCCTTTGAAAACTGGTGGGGGGGGTCCTTTTGGAAGGTCCTGTCTCCACGGGCGGCGCATGATTCGAAAAGCCGCACTTTCGAATTGCTGCAGCCACCATTATGCTAATGAGGTGCTGCATATTCATTGCAGTGCCTCATTAGCATATTTCGAATCTGCTTATTAACATGCCCCTTTCGCAAGGGGCACATGTAGACCCAGCCCTACTGCATGTGGTTCTCTGTCCCATACAGTGGCACCTGGAGCCCTTACAGAGAGAAAGAATGAGCCTCCTTTATAGCCTTAGGTGAGAAGCCAGCTGGTTTTTAATGCAAGCTGCAGAGGCTCATGCACTAAGCTCCAGTGGTCCCAGGTTTGAGTTCACCTGTGGGCAGTTACATATGCATGCCCCATAGAGAGCTGCCAACTCATTGATGGCATCAGACCCCTTCAAAATTAGTATCCTTGGCTCTAACACAAATTTGTATGGGTTATGCGTTAGCATATTAATTATATTCCAGCTGACAACATTGTTTTTATTTTATATTTATGAAATACATTAAACACCCTCTTTCACGTTAGATACATCTTTTTCTGGAATCAGAACATATTGTCCAGAGAGTTCAAATTCACACTAACAACAAAGTAATTACCTTTAATAATTCACACCAGTGTAAGCATGAACTTAATGCCTTTTGTACATATGGCATCACTACAAGGCTATGGCTTTGTACAGCTTTGGCTCTATAAATATATCTCGTTGGCTAGGAAATGAAAGTTGAAGCACCCCTAGTAAAGTTGGTATAGATAGTGCATCATACCTTCTTCTCTAGTGTTCCCTGCAAGTTTCGTTAGAGGCATTTTCTAGACCTTCGATCATTTTTGTTCCTTTTCTCTGGACTTTTTCCAATTTTTCTACTTCTGGACACAGCACTTCAGTTGAGGCCTAATCAATGCAAAATAGAGCAGAAATTACTAGATGAAAGCAATGATTCTGGTGGTGTTTAATATTGGGCAGGTGACTGGAGAGGGTGGGCAAGTCATGCTTACTGGAGAAGTAAAGGATATACTTAGTACACTCACAAACAGAAGTAGAGGATTTATGCTTGCAAACTACTTCCTGCAAGAAATGGAAAGTATGTTATTACGTATTGAAGCCCCAGGAATATTTCACAATATAATAGAGAAATAATTCTTCAGCACAGATGGGCATTTAGTCAATGGTATTTTAATAGAGCTAGTTGAATTATTCATTGCTGTAACAGTGTGGCAGAATTCTCCTTTTCACTCCCCTCCTCCCTGACATGTTGGGATCTTACAGAAAGGCTGTGTCTACACTAGCCCAAAACTTCGAAATGGCCATTTCAAAGTTTACTAACGAAGCGCTGAAATACATATTCAGCACCTCATTAGAATTCTGGCAGCCACGGCACTTCAAAATTGGTGTGGCTTGCCGCTGCACGGCTCGTCCAGATGGGGTTCCTTTTCGAAAGGACCCCAGCAACTTCGAAATCTCCTTATTCCTAACAGTAGATAGGAGTAAGGGGATTTTGAAGTTGGTGGGGTCCTTTTGAAAAGGAGTCCCGTCTGGACAAGCTGTGCGGTGGTGAGCCATGTCAATTTCGAAGTGCCGCAGATGCTGGCATACTAATGAGGCACTGAATATGTATTTCAGCACTTCATTAGTAAACTTTGAAATGGCCATTTGCATGGCCATTTCGAAGTTTTGAGCTAGTGTAGACATAGCCAAAGAGACTGACTGAGTCTTGCTGGCTCCTTGTATGAGATATGGCTTGTTGATGTTGCCCTCTATTTAGTGGAAGTGACTCTCTTGATGGATGATAATGGGCCTAGGACTGAGAACAGGTCTACAGTAGATGTGGAAGTTGATCTTTAATATTCCATTCCAGCTACAACAATTGCATAGGTGGAATCTACGTATTTAAGATTGATTTCTCAGGCCATCCTCACAGAGGGAGGTTGAGGGGAGAAACTCTCCCATTGACTTCCCTTGCTCCTCATGAGAATGAGGAATACCAGGGTCAACTGTTGAGCCTTGATGGTTCAATTTAGTGTGTCTCCACCAGATATACCGAACTGGACACTAGAAGGCTGACCCTGACTGGGTGAATTTTCTGTTAAGTATAGATGTACCGTCAGAGAGTGAAGGTAAGGTGGTGTTATGTTTGTTATCAGAAAGTTTGGACTAGTTAAGGTGCATTCAGATTCTATTCAGAACAAGAAGAAAGCTCCAAGAGATTATAGTTTTAATTTTAATTTTTAATTAATTAATATTAATTACTTTTGAATTTAATTTGATAACTTACCTTCTTCCTGTGCATCAAGCAATTTCCCTCTCATCTTTTAACCCCTTTGATCTTCCTTAACAAAGTATTTTTCATTATCTACCCCACTTCCAGTCTGAATTGTCTTCACATAGGATGCGTCTACACTTGCAGTCCTCTTTTGAAAGAGGTATGCAAATGAGAGGAATTGTAATGCAAATAGGGTGCATGTATGCATATTCAGTGCCTCATTTGCATATTCTTATTTTGAAAGAGCTTCTTTAGAAAGAAGAAAACCAGTGTAGATACTGCTCTTTCTAAAGTAAACACCGCCATCGAAAGAATCCTTCTTCCCTTTATTTAATGGGAAGAAGGAGACTTTCGAAGATGGGGTTTACTTTCAAAAGAGCAGCATCTACACTGGTGTTCTTATTTTGAAATAAGAATATGCAAATGAGGGGCTGAATATGCAAATATGTGCATCATTTGCATTTTTGATTTCCCTCATTTGCATACCTCTTTCGAAAGAGGAATGAAAGTGTATACACACCAATAGGCCATGTCTACACTAGCATTCCTTTTTTGAAAGGGGCATGCAAATAAGGGAAATTGAAAATGCAAATGAGGTGCAAATTTACATATCCAGGACCTCATTTGCATATTATTTCAAAAGAGCTTCTTTCGAAAGAAGAAAAACAGTGTAGCTGCAGCTCTTTTGAAAGTAATCCCCATCTTCAAAAGAACCCTTCTTCCTTAAAAAAATAGTAAGAAAGATTATTTCAAAAGATGGGGGTTACTTTTGAAAGCACCATATCTACACTGCTTTTCTTCTTTCAAAAGGAGAATATGCAAATGTGGTACCAGATAGGTAAATCTGCACCTCATTTGCATATTTTATTTCCCTCATTTGCATGCCTCTTTCAAAAGAGATATGCTAGTGTAGATGTAGCCAGAGCTACAGGCTCAGTTATGTTGGCTATCATCTGATTTCAGTTCAGGCAAGACAGTGTCACCTTTATAGTGCAGACCAGCAACATCTGAAAGTGGGTATTACTGTTCATTGGTTGGGTTCTCTTTCTCACTGCTGCTTTCTTTCTTTTGTCTGACTCCATCAGATATGTACAGGACACTCACAAAAGTGACACACAATGCCCTCTTGCCTTCCTGGGACCAGCTCCCACTTCTTCAAGATCAGGATTAGTCTTCATTGATTAAAAGCAGAAGTTTTATTTGTCATCCTGCAGCAATGTTGTCATCGTTACTGGGCAAGCTGCACTCTCCTTCCTTGGTTTCTCTGGGTATGTCTACACTACAGAGTTATTCCAGAACAGCTTATTCTGGAGTTGTTATTCCAAAACAAGATATTCTGGAATAATATGTCTACACTACAGGGAAGCCCCAAAATAAGCAAAACTTATTCCAAAAATAGTGTGTCCACACACAATAGATCCTACTTCGGACTAGAGCACCGGGAAGCACTGCCTCCAGGGGCTTTAATCTAAAATACTATGTCTACATAGCACTTTTAGTTCGAACTAAGCTGTTCTGGAAGGCTACATCTACACTAGAGAGATCTTTTGAAAGACGATCTTCTAGAAGATCTCTTCCAGAAGAGCTTTTTTGGAAGAGTGTGTCCACATACAAGAAAGCGGATCAAAAGAGTGGTCTGCCCTTTCAAAAGAGAGAGTGTCCACACAGCCTGTGCTCTTTCAAAAGAATTGGCCAGGGATCGAAAATCACGACTGTTCTTTCGAAAGAAGGGTCCTGCAGAATGTCGACATGTTTTCTTTCGAAAGAAGCTTTCAAAAGGGGGTGCTCTTCCTCAAACGGGGAAGGAAGAGTGATTTCGAAAGGAGTGCCACATTCTTTGTATTTACTTCCAAAAGAACACTTTGTGTGTAGATGCTCCATGGGCTATTACAAAAGAGCCCCCTTATTTCAAAAAAAATTTTCAAAAGAACTTGCTAGTGTAGACGCAGCTGAATATTTTATTTTGAAATAGCCCCTATTCGCTGTCTACACAGACCATATTCTGAAATAGGCACTATTCCTCATGGAAGAAGGTTTACCAATTTCTAAATAAGCCAACCTCTATTTCGAAATTATTTTGAAATAGTGGTTGCATTGTGTAAATGCTTGCAAAATTATTTCAGAATAGTGTCTGTTGTTTCGAAATAACTTCTGCTATGTAGACCTACCCTCTGAGCGTGCCCGTCTCAGATCTCAGGCCTCATTTATTCATCTGTCTCATGGTGAAATCTCACTCTCATAGTTCTCACAGTCACATTCTTGGACCAGGCTCTAGGGTGTCTTGCTCTGTGTGTTTACCATGCATACCTATTCGGTCTGACTGGGGATGATCCCTTTAAGTCTTCCCTTTAGCAAATTGTGACAGCGGTGAATCCAGTAATCCAAAGTAGTCTTCTTAAAACAGAAATTAATCTTAACAGTAAGAGCAAAGCATAATGTAAGAAAAACAGATTTTTTTAAGCAACAAAATGCTCGTTTATTCCTCTCTCTTTTACCTCAAATTCTAGGCACATAAATTTTATCCCAGACTTTTAATCTCTGGAGGTCTGGGTGTGTTCCCTAAAAATAACTACCCCAGAAAGGAAAAGTCACTTTTTTAAATCCACCCAAGTTTTTGTTCTCTCTTCCTGCATTTTGACTTACTGCCTCCAAACCAGATTGGTGAGCACCACAGGTATTTATGCCAGGGCATCAAAGTGAAGAGCTCTTATCTTTTCTCTCTGTGTGTAAAAAAAGTATATATCATGACCCACCACTTCATCCCTGCCCATGTGTATTTCCTGATGATCCTGCCATAGAATTAACTCAATCTAAACTGACAGTAAAGGTTACCATAACCCAGTCAGTATACAGTAATCATAATTTATTACAGGAAGCTCCAAGTCTGTCACATAAGTAACTTGTGGTTTTCCTAAGGAGCAGTCATATCCTTTTAGTCCCAATTATTTTGTTTTCCTTAATCTAAAATAGCAATAAACAACAAAATAATGTCTCCGTGGGAGAGAACTGTGTGGATGAGAGAAGAAGAGAGACCTGAAGAGGTTGCAGCATACTCAGAAATCTAAATGGCTGCTGTCGACACACAGACAAAATTCCTAGAAATTTAAGAATTGGTCTGTAGAAAACAAGGCATTGTGGTTATACAGCCATATCTACCATGTAATTCATGGGTGGACCCATAGTATAATTAAAAATGGATGCTGCATGAGATCTGTTATCAGGGCCATCTGGGGGGCGGGGGAGCCCTAGATATCTCCTACCCCCACATGGCACAGGCCTCACCCCTTCCCTGCTCTGCTCCCACCTTGACCCCCTGGCTCCTCCCTAATCAGTTTATCCAGCGAGTACTTGGGCCATGGGGCAGGTGGCAGACATTCTTTTAGGGGCAGACATCAGTGGAAGCCAAAGGAAGTTGCCTGCTCTCAGATTCCCTAGCCCTCCCCCTCACCCGCTGTGCCCATCATGTGATGCTCCACAAAGCCCTGCCGGCCCACTGAGACCCACTTCTCCATGGGCAGCTGGGCGGCCTCCACTCCCAGTTGCCTGTGGAGAAGCAGTGCATCAGGTGGTAAGTGGTGGGGAGGGAGCAGGGGCTGAAAGGAGGTGATCCCCTATCACTGCTGCCCCTGCCACCTGCTCCCTGTCCTAGGTAATCCTCCCCTTCCCATCCATAGGACAGGTGGGGTGGCTGCTGCAGGGTTCCCAAAAGCACCAGATCTGGGGCAGCTGTCCCACCTCATTCTATGCATGGGATGGCTCTGTCATTTCTTTGCTTTGTTAGGCATTAGCGGTATTGGTGTGAGAGCTCAGTCTGGCAAATAGCAGGCTGTCTACTAGAAATCTCATGAAAATCCTCTTTGTTTCTCATATTCTGGTCTTACTAAACCCTTTGAGAAGAAACTGCATCTTTAAAAAATCATTGGGAAACACCAGCCTCCTCATGGTGTGTTTAATTCCAAAATGTCTCCTCTTTAATATCAAAGTCTGGGGTCTGGGTGGCCTTTCTTAGCTTTGATGTTTATAGGATGTTAATTTCACATGACTTTTACAATCTCAAAAGTACATCCAGTCTGCCAAATTAATGTATAGTCAGACTCCAACAGGCTTTTTTTGAATCAGCAGCATCTAGCATCTACTACTTGTGGAAGCACGAGCACCTGGTGGCCGGGCCTCACTCGCAAGGCAGAATGAGCATACACTCCATCTTGGAACATCCTGACAAGCAAATAGTAAGTCCCCAAAGAGAACAGCTGGGGCAAGTAGCTGGAAGCCCCCCAAAGAGAACATCTTGGTTGTGCAATATCAGAGGGTCCCGGGGGGAGGTTCGGAAAATGACCAAGGACAGAGGAAATCTTGTAACATGTTCTTACAGGCCGGGAGGATAGAAAGCCCAAATTAGTTAACAAACGCTTTAATTGGCCAGGTAGTGAACCCCCAAGTAAGAAACAGTATACAAGGTGATTTAGCAGGAATAAGGGTGTGGGCTCCTGGACGCTAGGGGGAGGCTAGCAGCTTCCAGTCCAGACAGCAGACCCCAGCCTGATCACCCGGACGTCACCACCACGAAAGGTCCCAACCAAGCCGTATCTCTAACTTGAAGGGCCGCTGTAACGTAGTTGTTGGTGAGATGTGGGAGCACTGGATGTTATTGGTAAGTCACGTGTAATTATATACAGCTATATGTAACCTAGTGTTTAGCCTATGCCAAATAAATATATACAAGACAAGCGTTAAGTAGTTGTAGTTACAAATAAATGAATCCATCACTATTGGTAAATACCACTAGCTGTACTAGCTGGGGCTGTATAGAGAATTATTGGGACTTAGAACAGCCACAGGGCATTGTGGTGTTCACAATCATAGTGTTATTGTTCCTGGTACTCATAATACTGTGGAAACCCAGGTTTTAAAGTAGATACACTGATTGAATCACATATTGCTGCTACACTATATAAGGCTGCTATAGCGGTGGGGTGGTCGGTCCCGGGCCATCCACCCCCCCCTCTGTATCAAACCTCACATGCACCCACGGGACCTGGAATAGGTCGGCACATCGTCACTACTGTAATACTATAGTCAACCGATTTTGTTCTCTGTGGATACAGCACTGACTATACAAATTTATTCTTCATTTTCCAAGACATGCTCTCAGGCCTTACATGTCACCTGAGACCAGAAATCCTCATCAGTTTGCCGATCTGTGTTTTGTGGCTGGACAAGTGATTCAGCAGTGAAATGGGCCAAAGCATGTTATATATTTCCCATTAACGTGGGATCCAAGTTGTGGAAAACGACAGGGGGGCGGAAAACCCATAATAATGATCTCTCCTCTCCTCACAGGTATTAGAGCCCAGGTCAGGAGGGAAAAAAACTTGCCTTACGTGGCTGCAGAAGTATTTGGCCTGAAAAAGGAGCTAAACCACCAGTCTACACATCAGATATTCTTAGCATGCCTGTATAAAACTATGTCTACACAGCAGTGTTATTCCAGAATAAGCTATTTCAAAAGGAGCGCATTTTTCCAATTTATTTTCAAAAGAATGCTTTTTGGCCGTTTCTACACAGGCCACTTTCAAAGAAAGTGGCCTGGTAATAAGCGGCCTGAAATATGCTAATGAGGCGTGGATGCAAATTCCCTGTGCCTCGTTAGCATAATGTCATGTGATTTGGAGTCCGGAAGACCATTCTTCTGGACTCCAAAACGCCATGTAGAAGCACAGCCCCGAGGAAGCTTTCAGAAGGAAGGCCTTCTTCCAGAGGCCCCTTCTTCCTGAAAATTTTTGGGAAGAAGGGGCCTCTGGAAAAAGGACTTCCTTCCGGAAGACCCCCTGTAGCCAGGCAGAATCCCCCTGCTCTACTCCATCTTGCCCCTTTTAGGTGCCTCTGAGCACAAAGCACAAAGAAACAGCACAGTCTTAGAATGTTTGAAAGCACAGATGCGCTTATTTCAAGCACAGTTTTGATGCTTCAAAACACAGATGTGCTGTGTCAGCATGACCCTGGACTGAAGAATACAGACAAGGGGGCAAACAGGCTAGCTGTTGACCACAGGGCCTCTAACTGCCCTTGGCTGGTACTGATAATTGACATGCCCACATTTTTGTCCCAGAAGGGGAATCTCCCGCCCATATGAAAAGAATGTCCTGTTTTAATGATTTAGTTATCACTATCTTACAAGTGTAAATTAAATTGCAACTGTCTTGTAAGAACTGGCTTCACAAAGATGAACCAGTACAACTGGTATCTTTTCATAAGGAAGAATGTGCGTGACCCAAGGGGAAAAGAAGGGTCCGGCAGACCACTCTAACTGAGCTCCAATTTCCTGTACCTGCTGGTCGGGTAAGGTTATTGCCTCCCGAGGACCCAGGGGATTCCCTCCTCGTACAGTTCTTCCAGAGCAATTCAGTGAATGACATTGGCTACACCAGGAGTCGAAGGACACAGGGGTGAGAATTATACCTGCAATGTACTTTTGTGCACATTTAATAGTAAGAGCTCTTTAGGCTGAGGCGTCTGGTCCTCAAATGGGTAACTTTTCACTTGTAATCTAATTGACATGTCATTTGTATCATCCTACTATAATAGCTAAGCAAATAGAGCAATAACCTTGTAACCATTAAGATTTTTATTGCAATAACCATGTAGCCATGAAGATTTTTCTTTCTGATTTAATAAATAGTAACCATGTTTAAGCTTCAGCCTGACTCCTTTCAGTTGCTGTGATTCAGCTGAACACAAACAAAAGACCCATAGCTGTTTGGCTATACCAGCCTGGTCAGTGGTAAAGTGCAGTAAAAGCTGAGCGCTGGGTCGTGCTGCTTCCACGAAGCAGACTCTTGGGGCACCTGTCAGCCCCCCTGGCTGCCCACTGCGAAGGGACAGTCTGTCCTAGCAGTCAAAGACTCAGGTGGTATGAGCTCTCTGCACCAACCTTTGAGGCACCCGTCAGCCACACTGGCTGCCCGCTGCAAAGGGACTGTCTGTCCTAGCAGTTAAAGACTCGGGTGTGATAAGGCTCACAGACCAGTCATTACCTGGCCATCGGCTAACAGAATTGGCATAGTCGGCAGGATTTGTTTTATCGGCTGAAACACAGTAACATGAAGCCAGTCAAGATTGACATAGATTTTAGTAAAACAGAGAGGGAATTCACCCAGGAAGGATGGGATGACCCTAAATGGGACAAAGAAATGTTGGAAAAGAACTGGGGACAATCAGAGGAATTATGGTTGCAGTTCTATAAGCGGAGAACTGCTTGTAAACAAAAAGGGAAAAAGAAATATTGGAGCAGTTGCATCTGGCTGTGAGAAACAGCTTCTTGGACAAAAGCCCAGATTATAAGACCTTGAAGAAACTGCCCAACTCTGAAAGCTGTTAACTCTTTGTGGTACAAAGTGTAGTCATGCAAGCATTTATGTTGCGGTGTATGTGCATATGTTATGGAGTTTTGTTTACATTAATTGTTTTGCTAACACGTGTTTGTGTCACAATCTGATAACTTGCACAATCTGATAACAGCAACAAAGAGCTGTTTTGGTTTTGTGCTACTAAATGTCTGGCAATTAGAATCTGTACTAATCTGTATTCCTTGTCTTTTATGTTTGGGGCTTCTTAGTTTTTGTGACTGGTCTGGGGTAATGTTGTTTGTCTGTCTGTCTGTCCTGCTGGTGCATCCATAAGGAGGGGATGCCTTCCGATATGGACACCTTCCAATATAGGAAAACAGTAAATTTAGGTATAAAAGATCTAAATCCCTTTAGTAATACTTAAAATGGTAATATCCAATAAAATGTAATTTTGGAAAATAAGCATGGGATTTGAGGGAAAGAGTAAGTGAGTAAGTCCTTAACTCTGAAGTGTCTGGAGAAAATTCAGAGTGAGTAGCTTGCAGAGTTTAGAAAGAACTAAGCATATTTGTAAATGGAGTATTCTAAGATGTAACCTGCCACCCCAAAGGGGGTAGAAAAATATTCTTTTGTCTTTCAGAAACACAGAAAAACTGGTAGTTACTGAAGAACAACCTAAAACATCATGAATCTTCTCTCAAAATGAAAAATGTGGTTTTGTATTTTATGTTTGTGCTTATCTTATTAATAGCATTATCAAATTGTCTATATTGGTAAGTTAACAAAAATACACATGGGCTCACAAATTAAAAAAAAAAATGGTCCGTATGTTGCTGCCTTATTAAATGCCTTGCAGTTACCATGTGCTGTTGCAGTTACTAAGTGTGCTGCCCATCAGGCTGCTCATGATAAAGTTACATGTGGAAATGCCTTGGCTAACACAGCAGCTAAAGCTGCAGCCCTTTCCCCTCTTGGGCCACTTCACTATTTCCTATTTTTCACAGACTCCCAGTCTCCTATTGCAACTCTTATTGATACTGCACTATTCCAAGATCAGGCCCTAAATTCAGAGAAGACTATCTGGAGACTGGATGAATGTTTTTTGCATCCTGAACACCTTTGGTGCTCTCTGGACAGCCGCCTGGTTGTGCCCAAGGTCCTTCTCCCTTATCTTGCTTGCATGCACCACAGCATGGCTCACGTAAGCAAAGCAGGGGGATGATTACTGCTGTTCAAACAACATTGGTTTGCTTCCAGATTCTCCTAAGTGGCCCAAAACTACCATCTGGCTTGCCCTGTCTGCCAATCCCACAATGTGGGCAAAGCTGTAAAGACAGTTCTGGCAACCAGATCTCTGCCTTTAGAACCATTCCTGCAGTTACAAATGAACTGCATTCAACTCTATATTAGTGATAATAGGCTGCTAGTAATTGTCATAAACCTAGCTGTGTAGCTGTTTCATTAGCATATTTTGGGCCGCTTATTACCATGCCATTTTCGAAGAAAGTGGCTTGTGTAGAAATGACCTTTGTGTGAAGACACTCTTCTGGATCTTTTGAAAGAGCCCGTTTCTTTTGAAAGATCTTGCTAATGTAGATGCAGCCAAAGATAGCATGTGCCAGAATTAACAAAGATCAGAGCATTGGAGATGACAAGGTAATTAACTCTGAGTCAGATTTTAACTCTGAGTCAGATTCTCTTGTCTTGTGTCAGAGGACCATTTTCCAGTAGTTTGCATGGAAGAGGGGTGCAATGAAGGAAAATCAAACATGTCTGCGTTTTTCCTGTAGCGGGGCCACTGAGGTCAAATAATTTCCAAGGTGTGTGTCAGTTGTACTGGTGCTGAGGGGAGAGCCGCAGAACCAGGTGGTGTGGCTAAAGCACTAAAGTATGACAAGCTCACAGACTACGGCATTTTTCTCCTCCTGTGTGGGTGCTGATGTGAGGAAAAAAAGGAAGGATTTACAGCTAGCAACTGCTGACCCTGCAGGCTAAACCCTTGGTGTTCTTATCTCTTGCAGAAGTTAGTGAAAAGTGCATCCTGGCCACTGTGGACCAAATTGCAATCAGCCCTTCTGCCAGCACACAGGAAACCATGCAAGAGGGAACCCTCTGGGAAGCAAAGTAAACAGGAAGGGCCAGGTCATGGGAGCCTTCTCCCCATGTGTTTAAGCTATCCTTGTGGATGACACCAACTGCTCAGCCACTATGAAGTCTAAGCAGTCACATGAGAAACTGTGCAATGTGAGGCACAATCTACCAATGCTCCTCCAGCTGTGATGTGACTTCTCCCTACCTGCTACACTGGTATTATGCAGGTGACATAGCTTAACCTATATGTCTGATGAATGGGCAAAGGGATTGTGGCAGTCATTTTATGTGTTACGGTCATATACAAAAGAGCACACTGTTAAGCAGTAACAGAGAGATAGCTGTGCTAGTTTATATACTATCAAAACAAAAAAGCAGTCCAGTAGCACTTTAAAGACTAACAAAACAATTTATTAGGTGATGAGCTCATCACCTAATAAGTTGTTTTGTTAGTCTTTAGTTAGTTAAGTTACTGAGGTTGTTAGTCTTTAGTTACTTTAGTTATTAGGTGAGCTCACCACCTAATAAAATTATTTTGTTAGTCTTTAAAGTGCTACTGGATGGTTTTTTTGTTTTGATAGCACACTGTTAGCTTAACTGAGATGTAAGCAAAACATTCTAGATACATTTCTGGGCATTTTTATTTCATGAAATCAAAATTCAACTTCACTTTTACCAGAAAACCTATTTTAAAACATACCTCAGTGGAACACTGTGGTACATGGTCTAGCAGCAAGTAACACTTTTTGTGGTTTTTTTCTGAAGAGCTTCTGAAAGAGAATCTGCTAATATTATAGCATTTTTATTCTTTGAGCCTCAGCAGCTAGGCATATGGGCCTAACCTGGTACAGGTAGAAGCTTCCTTGTCCAGCACCCTTGGGACCTAACCAGTGCTGGATGAGAGAATTTACGAGACCATGGGAGGTCAGTATTGTCTAGCATCATTACCAACATTTCCACTGCTTACTGAACTTTTAGAAGACATTTAGGGGTAAATTACAGCTAAATAACAGTACAGAACACTGAGAGCCAGGACGGGTGGCTGGAAACAAACTGTTTGGGACTCCAGGAAACTTGGCCACACCCATAGTGAGTGCTTGTCCAGATAACTAAAATCATGCTGGATTAGGGATGTTGCCAAATGAGAGAGTTCTGCATTAGAGAGGTTCATCCTGTATATCAAAATAATTTAAATTCTGTTCAAGCTTCCAGACAATGAATTGTAACACAGTAACTTAAGTATGCCTTCACAAAGTCTTAAATTATATCCCACTAATCTCCCAAAATAGAATCTGAGATTTATTTAGTTGTCCTTTAGTTCTTGAAATTTTTAGGCTGTCTTCCAGTTAATTGAAATCTGTATGGCTTTTAAATTAAAGGGAAAAAAATTGTAATACTCTTAATCCTTCTGAGTTATCTTTTAATCTTCCCCTTGTAAGCAGGATCTGAAGGAACGCTCCCATTTCAGCTTGCTGGAACGGGAGAGAAACCCTGGGTGTGTCCATGTAAATACAGTTTACTCCTGCTCTGCTAAATTTGTTTAGCTATTCAGAAGATAGAGGGGTATTTTGCTTATTGTAATCAACTTAATTTGTGACCCAACACCAGCTATGTTTGTATTAAATTCAGGGACAGCCAAATTATGGTTGCCAATGTTTGTAATTTTGTGGGAATACGGAGAAGTAGGACTGTGGTAAATTGTTCCAAATGAAAGGGCTCACAGTTAGCAGAAAGAATCTTGCAAATGCAGGGGATTGACTTTCAGAGCTCTGTGAGGGTAAGGGAAGGTTCCTTTTACTCTGCTTGGGAAGAGTTGTGAGCACTGAGAACTGACATCATTTCAGACTAATGGGCAGAAATTACAGCCAGGAAGTGAATGACAGCAGATGATGGCTGAGCCAGTAGGCTGGCCGTGGAGAGGCATGCATTGCTGCTGGCAGAGAAGTGACATGAATGGTCAGCAGGGCAGCAGCAGCAGAGAGCAGGCAGATGGCAGTGACCAGTGGAGTGTATAAGAGACTTTTTTACTTGCCCCACACTCAAGATGGGAGGTGAACTCTGGGTCTGCCCTGACCGAGGACAGTGGCTGTGAATGGGGTGCACAGAAAAGGTTGGGCAAGTGAAGTAGACATTCAAGTTGCTGGACTTAAGTATCTGAGGGGACAAGGACATTGTCTAATCTACTTGAGGTGGGACTGTTACTCATAGTTTTGTTTATGAACTCTGTGGCATTTTCCCAAATTAATGCCATGTTACTTCCGTCCCTTTTATTAAAAGTCTCTTTTACACTCAGACTCTGTGCTTGTGAGTGGGGAGGCATTGTCTCTCAGAGGCACCCAGGGGTTGTGTGTGATTTCCCAGGTTACTGGGTGGGGACTGGAGCCAGTTCTATGCTGGATGGGTGCAGCAGAACAGTTAGATATTGAACCTGGCCCTAGCTGCTGCTGGCTTCACCTGGGACAAAGGTTACAAGCTTAATAGACACTTTCTGCATATTAATGATGTGATTCATCCTGCATCTCTGCATTCCTTATTGTCTCTGTTTTTAAAACCCTCTGAAAACACCCCTCCTTTTCCATACTTATACCTCATAAAGACCTTCTCTTATTCATATCTAACTTTCTACCTAATCTCAGTGTGACGAGATACAGTGACAGAAGACCCATTTGGATATTCCCAGGTTTGCTGATCATGCCATCAACACCCACCTTGCTCTCTGGGACTCTCCACCACCATGTCCTGCTGGGCTAGATCCTCTGAACTCCTCCAGTCAATGTGCAGGATTGGGGTTACCACCCCCGCCTGCAGAGCATTGCAGACATTGATTTATCACAGCTCCCTAGGAGGATGCAGTTCTAGGGCATGGCACCGGGGGGGGGACTCAAAACCCCAAATCAATCAATCAATCAATCACTCTCTCTCTCTCTCTTGCACAGGGAGAGTTCATTAGGTAAGCCCCCTTTATCAATGAAAGGGGGATATGCACAGTGGTTGCCCTCCCCAGGCAGTAATTACTTACAGTGGGCTTGATTAGAAACAAAAACATTTTTTATTAAGCAAAAACAGTAGGATTTACATGGTTATAAGTAAAAAACAGACAGATCAAAATGAGTAACAAAATTATGAAACAAGAAAATGCATAGCTAGTTTTATTCCACTATTCTCTTTGTGAGTTCCTACCCTAAATAGCTGTTCTTATTTTCAGGTCCTATAAAAGGGAGGGGGAAGGCAGGAGGGTCATTTGGCCCAGGCCTCAGGCAATGAAGAGGTCTCAAATTTTGATCTTTTATACCAAGTAATTTGCATTTATTATACACCTTGCAGTTATAACAGAGACAACAAAGGAAGCTATATATATCTGCAAAAATTATGTCAGTCATTGTGGGATCTCAGGCCTTCGCCAATATTTCAGTCACATACCTAGATTTCCAGAAAGCCTTTGACTCGGTCCCACACCAAACGCTTTTATGTAAATTAGGTGGTCATGGGATAGGAGGAAAGATCCTTTCATGGATCGGGAATTGGTTAAAAGACAGAAAACAAAGGGTGGGAATAAATGGTAAATTTTCACAATGGAGGAGGGTAACTAGTGGTGTTCCCCAGGGGTCAGTCCTGGGACCGATCCTGTTCAACTTGTTCATCAATGATCTAGAAAATGAGGTAAGCAGTGAGGTGGCCAAGTTTGCAGATGACACCAAGTTGTTCAGGACAGTCAAAACCAAAAGGGATTGTGAAGAACTACAAAAAGATCTCAGCAAACTGAGTGATTGGGCAGCAAAATGGCAAATGAAATTTAATGTGGGTAAGTGTAAGGTAATGCGTGTTGGAACAAATAACCCAAATTACACGTACTACATGATGGGGTCAAATTTAGCTACAACAGATCAGGAAAGGGATCTTGAAGTTATAGTGGATAGTTCTCTGAAGACATCCACGCAGTGTGCAGCGGCAGTTAGTAAGGCAAATAGGATGTTAGGAATTATTAAAAAAGGGATCGATAATAAGACAAAAGATATCATACTTCCCCTATATAAAACTATGGTACGCCCACATCTTGAGTACTGCGTGCAGATGTGGTCTCCTCACCTCAAAAAAGATATATTGGCATTAGAAAAGGTTCAGAAAAGGGCGACTAAGATGATTAGGGGCTTGGAACGGGTCCCATATGGGGAGAGGCTAGAGAGACTGGGACTTTTCAGTTTGGAAAAGAGGCGATTGAGGGGCGATATGATAGAGGTATATAAAATCATGAATGGTGTGGAGAAAGTGAATATAGAAACATTATTTACCTTTTCCCATAATACAAGAACTAGGGGACACCAAATGAAATTGATGGGTAGTAGGTTCAAAACTAATAAAAGGAAATTTTTCTTCACATAGCGCACAGTCAACCTGTGGAACTCCTTGCCCGAGGAGGCTGTGAAGGCCAGGACTCTATTAGGGTTTAAAAAAGAGCTTGATAAATTTTTGCAGGTTAGGTCCATAAATGGCTATTAGCCAGGGATAAAGTATGGTGCCCCTAGCCTTCAGAACAAGGGCAAGAGATGGATGGCAGGAGATAAATCATTTGATCATTGTCTTCTGTTCTCCTTCTCTGGGGCACCTGGCATTGGCCACCGTCGGCAGATGGGATGCTGGGCTGGATGGACCTTTGGTCTGACCCAGTATGGCCATTCTTATGTTCTTATGTTCACATCTGAGTTTTCATCTGCATGACTGCAGTAGCTTCTGTGATTAGTGAGTCTGTGTTGTGAAACACTGTTTACAGTCTTTTGCGCAGGTTAGAGGTTTTGAAACTTGTAATTAACTCTCTTATTGTAAAGTGATTTTTACTTGGTCTGAGGTGAGTTTAACCTTTAAATTAGATGTTTATCTCTGCAGCAGAGATTTTCATATTCATTTTTTTTCATGTGTCTTCATGTACTATAACCGTATCAGGCTCCGTTACAAGCTACCTCTTTGTCCATTTTTAGATTCACCTTTAAAGGCTTTTTGTGACATTAAACTTTTAATTCTAGTGGTTTAACAAACGTTATATCTAATCTGGCAATTGCCCCATGTTCATAGTCATAACATGTAGTTATTAGGGCAATTTAATAACAAGAACATGTTAACAGATGTAATTTCAAGACTTTGAAATAAAGCTATAAAGGCTGTAGTAAATAACACTTCCAAACCATTATTATATAAGTTGTGAAGTATATACAATTAAAATTTTGTATAACTACTAGCCTTTAGTAAACTAATGTATTGTGTGTTATTAGCTGCGTCTACACGTGCACGCTACTTCGAAGTAGCGGCACCAACTTCGACGTTAGGCGGCGAGACGTCGAAGTCGCTAACCTCATGAGGAGATAGGAATAGCGCCCTACTTCGACGTTCAACGTCGAAGTAGGGACCGTGTAGACGATCCGCGTCCCGCAACGTCAAAATTGCTGGGTCCTCCATGGCGGCCATCAGCTGGGGGGTTGAGAGATGCTCTCTCTCCAGCCCCTGCGGGGCTCTATGGTCACCGTGGGCAGCAGCCCTTAGCCCAGGGCTTCTGGCTGCTTCTGCGGCAGCTGGGGATCTATGCTGCAGGCACAGGGTCTGCAACCAGTTGTCGGCTCTGTGGATCTTGTGTTGTTTAGTGCAACTGTGTCTGGGAGGGGCCCTTTAAGGGAGCGGCTGGCTGTTGAGTCCGCCCTGTGACCCTGTCTGCAGCTGTGCCTGGCATCCCTATTTCGATGTGTGCTGCTTTGACGTGTAGACGTTCCCTCGCTGCGCCTATTTCGATGTTGGGCTGAGCAACGTCGAAGTTGAACATCGACGTTGCTGGCCCTGGAGGACGTGTAGACGTTATTCATCGAAATAGACTATTTCGATGTCGCAACATCGAAATAAGCTATTTCGATGTTGGCTGCACGTGTAGACGTAGCCATTGAGTTTTAAAGTAGACCCTTTATAAAAATTAAGCAAATATTTTAAAGTGGCACAAGTGAGAGATGGCAAAAGCAAAGGAGTGAAACAGCAATTAAGAGTTTGAAGCCAATAACATAATTTTTCATACAAGAGATGCCTTAGACATTAGATGGTGACCATAGTGACACTTCCAGTTTTGATTATGAAAGTTTTGTAAACACAAATTATACTTCAATGACACTGCCTCAAAATGAGGGGGTCATTAATCAAGATACAGAAATGCCAAGAGTAGTGAATCAAGGTGCAGAAACTAGCCTTGATTTAGAGACTGTGCAGACAGAAAATGAGGACTTTGGAGAAGCTACACAGCAAGAACTTATGACTAACACAGGACACAGCGAGGTGTGGACAGTGGCATCAGAACACGATATTAGTCTTCATGATAAGAACAAGGTTGCTCAAATGCAGTGCATTTCTCAAAGTTAGTTGCTTTCAGATGTCAATTAACGTGCTGAAAATCATTCTTTTTCCAATCATCTGCTAACAAAACTCTCCCAAATGGAGAGATTTACACAAGAGTCTGGCTTTTCTGGAGCATGGAAAAATAGACTCTGTACCGTGTACCATGTTTCATTTTTAACAGTAATACTTCAAATGCAACAGTACCATCTGATCCATTCAGTTGTAGCATCAGTGGAAATTGAAAGACCAAATGTGTGCACATGACACTTCAGTATCACATAAAGATAGCTATGTGTGGCAGATCACAGTCTGCAGCTGACAGGTGCCTGGGGGAGGGGGAACATTTTTCGGCATTTGAGGAACCTTTTTTGTTCCCCTTGTAAGTTCCCAGAGAGCGCAGTCTTTGCAGGCTGCATAGGCAGCTGGAGCTCATCAAGGATCAGCCAGAATCAGGCTGTAACTGAAGCACCTGGGACCAATAAAGGCCTTTCGGCTTTCCTATAAAAGGCTTTCCCCAGGCAGCAGGAAAGGATGTGTCTGTGATGCCCAGAGAGAATAAGGCTGGAGGAGTGGAGCTCAGCCCTGACCTTAGCCCAGCTGAGCCCAGCCCAGCCCAGCCAGCAGCATGGTACTGTGGGAAAGATTCCAGAAGGTAGTGGTGGGGTGGAAAGGCCCAGGGAAAGAGCTGTCGGGCAGGGGCCAAAAGCTCCACTGGCTCTCTCCTTGCCTAGGGTCCCTGGGCCGGAATCCAGGGCAGTGGATGGGACTGGACTCACCCCCACAACTCTCCCTGGTAGGGCTGACCAACTGGGGTAGGGCCAGAGCAGCTCAAGGCAGGAGGAGAAGGGAGCCTCCTCCACCCCAAATTCAGAGTGGCCTATGTTGAACATGGCTTGGTAAAGGGAGACCCCTGCCTTTGGGAAGTCCCAGGGCAATGAGGGGTGCCTCCTGAGTCTCTGAGGCCCACAAGCAGTTGCCTGGAAGTGTAAGACTCTTTAGGGATGATCAAGGGGTCCATCACGTATGTTACATGGAAATCTGCTAGTAGAGCAGCACTAGCTGACAGTTCAATTGAAAACTTACTCCTGAGTGAAATAAACACAGAAACTGATAGCTGGAAAACACTCCTTGAGCACATATTGAATGTCATTCTTTTTCTTTCTGAATGGGGATTGGCTTTGTTTGGTTCCTGTCAACATATCAGTGACTGTACAAATGGAAATTTTCTTGGTGCACTTGAGCTTCTTACGACCGCTTTTATCAGGTCATGTTACACGTTTGTGACTCATCACAGAGTAGAAAATACATGCAAGTCCATTATCTGTCTACCAGAATACAAAATAAGTTTATTGAGCTGTGGGGGCCATTTGTGCTTATAGAAATTCTTGAAGAGATATGACGTGCAAAGTAATTTTCAATTATTATTGATGCAACTCCAGACTGTTCTCATAAAGAACAGATTATCTTGGTTGTTCAATATCTTAAAACTGCAGGATGGGCAGCATTCGAATCTTTCCTGAGTGCCTATGCTAACACTTAGCTTACAGGGAACACTGATTGGGACCCATCTTGGATGTTGCACTCTTCCACTGCAAGTGTGAAAAGTTTAAACTGAACACAAAGGATTCCCTCCTGGAGCAAAAGACATATAAAGGTGGGAAATCAAACAACAGGGGCAGCTGCCAGACACCAGGACCCCCCTGCTTACCACCCTAGATGACTGCTGAAAACATCTAAGACCCAGCTTGTGAGAAGAGATTACTAGAACTATTGTCAGGAAGATTTGTAACAAGTTTCTTAGCATTCGAGGCTTAGCATGCATGTTTTGGTTTATTGTGCTTAGTAACTTATTTTGATTTGTCTGCTATCATATGTAACCACTTAAATCCTACTTTTGTACTTAATAATCACTATTGTTTGTTAACAAGCTCAATGCAAATAATTGTTACGTGGCGGGGGATAACAGCTGTGCATCTCTCTCTTTTGCCAATAAAGCGGGTGTACAATTAATGAGCCTGCTCTGTTTAAAACTTTATACAGAATAAGGTGGATATATCTGTTCTGGTCCCATTAGAACTGTGCACCTGGGTTCTGTGGTTAGCTTTGACTGAGCTGTCCCAGAGCTGAGGTAATCTCAGTGTTTTGTCATTCTGTTCTGGGCTGTGACCTTCACCTTCTGCCAGCATTGGAGGAGAGTGGAGGGTCTGTCTCAGCAGGACAGTTTGGTGGGGCATCTGAAAAGGCAGATAGACAGTCCCAGTGGTATTCCAGCACATAAAGTGACAATCTCAAGGGTCTCTCTCTGACAGAACTCATCACATGGATGTTACATAAAGAGTTACGTGTATATACTTAACGTTATGTTCTTTGCATCAGTTGTTTTTCATTCGAGAACTGTTTAGCTGTCTGGCTGTTTGCAAGTAATCTAAGTGCTGCATGGTTCAAGTGAGTCTTCTCTCAACAGTCTAAATCAGATGCTGCTGAAAGAATGTAAATACTTCAGAGAGCGAGAAAGGTAAGTAGGACCTGCATGAGAAGGACACTTTCCCTCAAAGCTTTGCTGTTTTATATTTGAGAGGAAGGAGACACCCCTGTTGTCCTTCTCCTAGGAAGCAAATGGAATATCTTTGCTTCATGAAAGAGGAGTCTCAACCAGGCTTGACTGGAGAGAAGTTTGGATGAAACAGTGTCTCATCTAAACAAGCTGAACTCACTATTTTAAATTTAGTCTCTAGGAACCAAACAATATCCTTCCTCCTTACCCTTTGAATCTCTATCTCAGTTCTTTGGCAATAAACTTATCCTTGTTTTCACTATACATATAATTCAGTGCTGTGGCGTTATGAACTGCTGATCTTGAGTTGAATCTAATAAGCTGGTGTTTTCGGTTCCTTTGGGAACAGTGAGCCTGGTAATTCTGTGTCCAGAGGATAAGAGATTGGCACTGCAGATGAGGTGTGCCTGATAGCAAAGCCTGTGCAGGTGTAGAGTGGACTGCTTGTGTTGCGAGCAGAGGTGAAAGAAGCCAGTGTCCCCCAGTGCAAGAAGGAGACAGCTGGCTGGGGTGCTCGGCTACAGCTGCTCCCAGCTGTGCTTTCAGGGGGTCTCCTCCCAGTTGCCATGCTAAGCAGCAGCCAACCAGGCAGGTGAAAAGGGATGGCTGGTGGTGTTTACATCCCCTCCCCTTGCCATGCAGGGGTATCCCAGCCCCCATGTCCCCCTCAGTGCCCTTTTGGGAGTGGGGAGGGGAGGGGGAGACTGTAGCTGTGTGTACCCTGGACTCTGCGGTGGTTCTTCCTCTTCCCCTGACTACCAGGGAGTGAGGGGAAAGTGCCACTCGTGGGCCTTTCTGCAGCTCCTGGCTGCTGAGGAGAGGGGCAGAGGAGTACTTGTGCAAGCTGCATATTTTTCCCTTGTTCCCTGAAAGTCAGGGAAGGGAAAGCAGAGCAGCAACCACCTGCTATGTGCGGCTGCAGCCCCTGCTCTGCCATTCTGGCATGGTACCCATGCGCTATCCCCTGCCCTGATTCCTGAATCGCCCATATGCTTCCTGATCTAAGTTCCCTCCACACCTCATGCCCCACCCCTACTTACAAGTACTGCCATATCATCCCCCACAACTCCCTCTCCTGAGCAGTCGTCCCTCCCTGCCCCCCCCCCCGCCCCGCTAGGTGTGTGTGATATGACAGTATCTGTAAGAAACATAAGTTGCTTTCAGCCCCGGTTGCCAGAGAGTGTTGGTGTCTCAGGGAGCCAACCCACAGCAGGCACAGAAAAGATTACCCCATGCTAAGGGCAACTCTGGGATCTCAACCTTGTATGCTCCAGGGGACTGTCAGACTGTGGCTACACTGCATACCTGTTAGTTTCTGCGTGCATTGTGACCGCTTTCAATATCCCCAGTGATATGGGTTTCTGATATGGAGCCCAGTCATGCTCTTATGGAAGTTTTGCCATTGACATTAGGGCGGGCAAGATCAGAAGGAACTCTTCCTAACACTGCTAAAATACAAAATTGCACAGCTTTTTTTTTTTTTTAAAAAAGTCTTTTCAAGCAAATGTAGTTTGCATCAGTGCATTGATTGCAAAGGGTTGGCTTTCAACTA
This sequence comes from Carettochelys insculpta, assembly GCF_033958435.1. Lineage (NCBI taxonomy): Eukaryota > Metazoa > Chordata > Testudines > Carettochelyidae > Carettochelys > Carettochelys insculpta. The sequence goes on from NC_134140.1 coordinate 121,833,563, forward strand.
AAGCAGAGCAGGATATGGAGAAAAAGGCTGGCCTCATTGATAAAACTGCTATTGAGGTCAGTGTAGCCAGACAAAATCTCCCCACTACAGACCAGCTTTTGCCTCCCCTCTAAGGTGCCTCAGAGCACACAGGGCACTGAACAGCAGTTAAACAGCACAGTCTTTGATGCCTTCCTAAAGGAGCCCAGATGTGCTGGCTCATCGTGACCCTGAGGAACAGAAAACACAGATAGAGGGCGAGCAGGCTAACCGTTAACGAAGGGGGCCTCAGGAAATTACCCCAGCTGGCATTGATGGATTTGATGCGCCCACACAGCCATCCCAGAAGAGAAATCTCCGCCCTTGTAACAGTATGTCCTGTACTCCCAAAATTGCTTATCTCCTGTCTTACAAGTGCAAATTAAGTAAGAATTGCCCTTGTAAAAACTGGCGTCACAAAAGACAGACCAGTATGATCTGGCACCACAGATAAGAAAGAGGATACGTGACCCAAGGGGTGTAAAGATGGATCCAGCAGCACTCTGACTCTGAGTGCATTCCCACCAAGAACCTGCTGGTAGGGTCAGGTGATTGCCTCCCGAGGTCCACAACTGGGGACGCCCAACATCGTATTCGTCTTTCTGCGGAATTGAGTGACCGATCCTGGCTTGGCTACGCTGGTATCAAGAGACGCAAGGAGGGTAAGATGTACCCATATTAAGGTCTCCTTTTGGTGTGCACAGTTAAAGAATTAGAGCTCTATAGATAGATGCTGTTGCATTAAGACGTCGTGGTATTGAATTGTAATGTAACCTGTTAAACACCTGTACTCTGCTAGCATATAAGAAGTAGAAAATAGCCTTTTGTAAACGCATGCTTATAACTGTAGCTTAATAAACTTGCAACTAATTAAGACCTAAGCCTGACTGCTGTTACTCTCTGTCACTACAACACAGCCGGCACAATAAAAAGAACTTTAACCGTTTGGTTACCACAGCCTGGCCATAGGTAAGAGTGCTAGGAGCCCTGCGCTCTAGCAGTTAGAGACTTGGATGGTAACAAGGGCACAGTTGGTACCTCACCGCACATTACCCAGCCACCGGCTAACAGTCAGTAAGGTCAGAGTTCCAGCCTTGGTGTTTAGTATTAATACACTATTCTTGAAAAATTTTTATTTTAAAATGAGAATATTAGTGGTTTTGTAAGGGTTACATTAAACTGAGTCTAGCTGAAATATTGAAGTTCCACAGTTCTTTGTATTCCTTACAGGAGTGAAAAATGTGTTTGGCAGTTACTTCAAGAAGCTATGATTAGGAAAGATACACAAGGGCTCCATCTACAACAGCAAGTTTTTTCAGAAAAGCTGTGCCCTTCACAGCCAGTCACAATGCATGCAGAGACAAACAGGTGTCAGTGAAACCTCTCAGAGTTGGCTGCCACACCTGACAGGAGCCAGGTAACTGACCAGCCCAGCAGCACTGGTCAGTTTCCTCGTTCCTCTGAGTGCCAGGGATCTGGCTTCTGACTCTGGGCTGCCTGTCATATGTGGGAACCAGGAAACTGACCAGCTCTGGTCAGTTACCCAGCTCCTCTGACTGGTGGGCAGCCTGGAGCCAGGTGCCAACTCCCCACCACTCAGAGTCGTATTCACCCAAAATATGCGCAACTCAAGTGCACGTATCTTGGGGTTCTATTAGACTTCCAATGTACCCTTTTAATATAGGCACATTTATGACTAAACTGCATTTTGATTTACACAGTCCAGATTTTTCGAACAGACAAGGGACATGCCAGTGCCATTCTCCTGGTAAATTTATCCCTTGTGTGTAGTTCAGACATAAAATTGCTAAGCTGGCATTAACCCTGGAAAAAATAGTTTTTGCACATTATGCATATACATGTACACATATAATAAGCACCCTAAAATCAAGGTAGTCATTATGCTATTGAAAAATGAAGGTTTGGAAAGAAGTCAGGCCATAATAAAATTAACGAGTGCTTTCCAGGCAGAGGCGGAGCAGGGTTTCAAATGGGAGAGGACTGTTGTCACCATTTAGATATAAACTTAGTGCTTGTTCATAGAGATTTAATTACTTCTGCTAAAAGAAAAAAAAACCTGTGGTTCTCCTGTACCTTGTACTTTAGGGTATCGCAGTATAATAATATGGATGGCAAACCGCTTAGTAATTCTGCTACTTTAAAATATGGAAATAAGCATGGGAAACAGGAAATTTACCGTATGGGCTCTGCAAGTTTTTATGATTTAAAACAGAAAAGAATAAAATTTACTTATAGATAAAGCCAATTGCTAGTTTGCATCAAGTATCAATTTGTCTCAGAAATCTTTACTATGCTTAGTATTGGTGAAATTTATTCTTGTACAAAGAATAATCATAATGTTCATACATCACTGAGTGGAATGTAGTAGTGTATTGGATTAAATTGTTTATACCAAAATTTTCAAAAATAAAGAGGCTAAAGAGAGGCTCCTAAATCTATATTTATATATTTAGAGGTGCGATTTTTCTTTTTTTTTTTCCAAGCCAGCAAAGTGACTTAAATGGTTTTACAGTTTTTGTTAATTGTTGATTTTGTTTGGGTGGGAGGATGGTGTCTTAAACTAATTTTCTTTAAGGCATTTTTCTTCATTTTAATTTGTTCTTGTTTTAGGCAAGGGGGAAGCCAGGAAAACCTCAGCCCCAAAACACTTAATAAACATTTTTAAATATCTGAGTTTTGAAAATAATTTAGTTTCTGTCAAAAAAAACCCCCAAAAATCTTGGAAGGAAACTAGAATTTTTTTTTTCTTTCAGAAAGATCTATTTGGTCAGACAAGCTTTTTGAGGCAACAGAAAGGACCCCTACATTTGTGACCGCACAGCTGTCCCTTGCTAACATAAGTACCATGTTTAGGTGCAGCTCTCCATTTGTGCAAGCAGTTTGCTAATTCAGCAGAGGCCTGTGTAAACAGGTGAATGGGAGATGCCCACTCTTTGAAGTTTTGGCCATACTATGCCTGAACCCTCAGAGGCTACATGAAGGGGTCTTTGTAAATAAGTCAAATAATTAATCTGTTTTTCTCATAATTAGTTCTGTTTACTTTTTATCTGCGGCATGGTCCAACTGTCTTCCTACTATGAGGAAAACTGAGCTGTATTTAAAGTTAAATAAGAAGCAGTCCTATCTGATGAAAAACAAGCCTCTTTTAGCTAAAGTCAGAAACTTCCAGCTATTAGTAAAATGCTTAGACCATTTTGATTTTTATCAGGGTATATGAATTATAGTCGAATGACTTTTGTTCAGCAGTTTCTATTCTATTACAGGCAACGTCTATGCTAAGAAGTCATAACTTGTCTACTTCAGCAAAGGGTGTGCATTTACTCTGTTATTTTGCAGAGCAAGGCAAAAAAAAAAGTCCCTACTATTCTTAACACTTCTCTCCACCCCTCTCCCCAGCCACTTTGCAGAAACAAATACTAAACCAAACATGTCTGGGATGCACAGATTTAGAAGGCAGGAAGACAGCCTAGACATCAGTGTTACCTGTAAGCTGTGCGCTTGGGCGTCTGCCCAACAGCGATTCAAGTGCTGCCCAGCTGACTCGCAGAGCAACCACAGCCCCCAGAGCCAGCAGAATGTGTTTCTTATGGTGGTGCACATCAGCACATGCCTCGGTGAACATAAAATCTATTCCACACATGGCTGGAAAAAAAGAGACAGAACATTGCTAGGCGGTGGGATAAAAAATTGACATGGCTCAAAGCTGTGTCTTCTGGGCTCTTTCAGGATACTTACTCACGTGCACTAAAACTAAACTTGGGAGAAGGATTAAATTGATTAAGTGAATAATCATAAATCAGTTAAATACAGGTTGTACCTCCCTGCTCCGGCATGGTCGGACCTGACTGGTCCCAAACAAAAGAATCTGCCAGCCTGGGGAGGTCCCCCAGATGCATGCTCCTGCAGAGCTGCTGGGGGACTTCAGCTTCAGCCTCCACCTCCTGTGGTGGGGACTCCAGCTCCAGGACCATGCTGGTGGGGCCACTGCGGGGCTCTAACTACTGTTCCCAAGTGAAAGGGCTGCCGTGGGGCTCCTGCTTTGGCTGTGTGCTGGCAGGTCTGATATAGGGCTCTGGCCCTGGTTCCAGCCTCAGTCTCATGCTGGGGAGGCTTCCACTAGGCTCCAGCACTGACCTTGCACTACCTTGCACTTCCTGTCAGGGATCTAACTTCAGCCCCAGCCCTGCGCTGGCAGGGCTGCCATGGGGCTCCAATCTGGCTCTGGCTCCAGCCCTGGCTCTGCACCGCTGTGGGCCCACAGCAGAGCCGACTCTGGCCTTGGCCCCAGGTTGCTGCAGAGCTACCAGGATGATCCTTCCCAGCCTGTGTCCACGGGGCTGCCGCAGGGCTCTGGCCTCAGTCCTCACTACTCCCAGCCAGCCTGCCAAGGCTGTTGTCCTTGGCCCTGGATGACCCTCCTGCCCGTAAACGCCCAGATATTCTGGTCCAGGAGCATCTGTGGTCTTGCCAGATCACGGATATTGCCAGATCAGTGAATATCTGGTTTAGGAGGTGCAACCTATATCCATGACAAGCGCTTTAGAACAGTGATTTCACGTTGCTTTGTATTTTAAAGTACCTTAACGCTTGAGTATCCTTACACTTACTCCAGCTTTACACCAGGGTGATTCTGTTGATTTCAGTGGAATCTGTCCTGATTTACACCAATGTAAATGTACAAAGGATGAGTGCAGTAACTTGTATGGCAATGAGTTCAATAAAAATATCTTAAATAAATCAGTGATTGCATGCAGTGTTGGTCTCAGGATGTGAGGGAACAGGGTAGGTGAGGTAATCTTTTTTCAGTGTAACAACTTCTGTAGGTGAAAGCTTGTCCCTTGCACCAACAGAAGTAGGTCCAATGAAATATATTAGCTTAGCTATGTTGTCTCACCAACATAAACAAGTATTTTAAAAAAAATTATCTTTATTAATAAGGCAGATATTGAATTGAAGTGGCTCCTTTTATGCTCGTAGGGATGTTTTGCTCAGCTTAGGGAAAATAATCTAGTCGGTTTCACTTCTTAGCTCTCATAGGTTTGCACTGTGCTGCAGTGATTGAGGTACAATGAACAGTTATTTATTTCAAGTATCTTCACCCCATAGAACTGACAAAAAAGTAATGGAAATATTTCTACTGGTTTAAGCTTTCATAAACTCTTGTTGTTTTCAGAACCAACCTTCACCAGTGTCTCCTTAAAGTGCCAAATACTATTTTTGGCTAAATCACTTTATTCAGTTTTATTTACAAGAAAATAACCCCTAAAAAGTTAGAAAAATATTGAAAAATACAGATGCATCCTGCAGTCTTGCCTGAAGCATTAGATACTATGTTTGCTAGCTAAATTAATAACAAAATTAGTCCTGAAACATAACAGTCAAACACAAACTTTTAACAAAAATAGAGCTGTTTGTGAATATTTCAAGTTGTTTTTTTCCATATGTCAAATAATGTGGGCACAGATATCCCAAAGGTGTTCCCTTAAGGGTATGGATGTGGTGGCTTAGAGGAAATAACACCACAGAAATGAATCAATGCCCTGCCGCTCAAATTATTTGACCATTGAAGTGTTTTGATACATAACTTTATGCTATTTTTGCCAATTTAACATCTTTAAATATGATAACATGACCAGCTGTGTGACGTAAGTGAATGGTAAAGAATTGAGTCCCTACTAATATGGGGGTAATTGCTTATGATAGGGTAAGGAATTTGTCTTTATACCTGCACTTTACATACCTAATAGCCTAATGTAGCATTTAGGAGAGCATTCCTAATGCTGCTACACTGAGGTTAAAGGGACAAAAATCTCCATTCATTAGTGGACAACTAGTACCTGCCATCTGATAGTCATCTCTGATTGATTGGGCAAAATACTCAGTAATCTTATGCCACAGAAGCCATTTAGAGGAAATGCCAGCAAATGAGTCCCTGTGGATTCCCCTCAACCACTTACTAGGGATTATGGGACAGGTTCCCAGCAGCTCACAGGGTGACAAATGCACTCACTTGCTTCACTGCCTAAGCAGGTGCTGAGCTCTTTTGAAGAACGTGGCTCTGACCAGGAGTGTCCAGACTAGAAGCTTCATTTCCCCGGTACCTACTGGTGCAACCTGCAGCCAACTCCTCTTCCTTTGTCCGTCTCAAAAACTGGACAGAGCTTTGAGGAGGACGTGGAAATAGAGCAGAGCTGGGTCAAGTTGACCCTCAAGTTTCACACTTTGCAACTTCTCCTCTGACCCTTATTGCATCAAAAGTTGCAGAGGCACAATCTGCCAGTTGTGAACAGGGAAGAATTTGCTACTGTTTCAATCCTGCCATTGAATGAAAAACATGCTACAGGTTCAACCTCTTAAATTCCGTAGTGTCTCATCTGGCAACATCTGTGATTGGGCATGACCATGGATGTTGCAGGACTAGAGAGTCCCAGGAGTGGAGCTAGACCTGCATCAGCGGGACAAGGGCTGGGGCCAGAGCAGTGGCTGGCAGCCTGGCTCAGGCCAGAGCTGGAGCTTCTGCTGGCTGTGCTGTTGCTTGTGGGGGAGGGGGCAGATCTTTTCCCACACTGGGGCATGGGGCTGGAGACAGAACCCCTCCTAGAGCCCCTGCAGAAGGAGAAAGAGGGAAGCTGGGGAGGAGAAGCCAGTGGGCCCTGGTGGCTGCGAAGATGAAATAATTTGTGATGAGGTAGTATTTCTGTACAGGCTGCAAAATTGCTGAAAGCTGCTAAGAGACGAGTGCGCAGAGGGCAGCAGTGGAGGCACGCAATGAGCAGCCAGCAGGGCAGTGGCAGGGAGACTGGACGAGCAGACAGCAGGTTGGCAGGAGGAGAGGCATGGTGGGAGTGGTTACCAGCTGGCTGGCAAGTGGCCAGAGGAGCAAGTAAGATGCCTCTTTACATCCTACCCTCCCATGAAGGGTGGGAGGTGAACGCCTCTATTGTAGGTCTGCATTGACCAAGGACAGCAACTGTTAGTGGGGTGCAGAGAAGGGTTGGCCATATGAAAGGAACTATTGAGTTGCTGGACTTAAGGACCTGAGGGAAAAAGGGCACTGCCCAACCTACTTGGGGTGAATCTTTTACTTATGGTTTGTGTTTCTGACCTCTGGTTGTGGTGTTTTCCCAAATTAATGCCAAAGTAGTTCCCTCCTTTTATTAAAAGATTATTTTCTGTGCTCAGAATCTGTGTTTGCATGCGGGGAAGCGTTAATTCTTGGAGATGCCCAGGGTGGTATGCAGTTTTCCCAGGTTACTGGCTGGGGGCTCAAACCAGTTATGTTTTATTGATGAAAAGGAACCCCTCTGTATTGACCCTGTCCCAGGTTGCTGCCAGTCCCACCTTGCAGGAGGGTTACCTATGAATATTATATACTCCATCTGGCCAGGAGCAATGAGGGAGGAGGCATGAGGGGTCACGTGCCCCAAGGCAGGAGGAGCTGGGCAGTTTCAGGCCTGGGGACTAATGGGGCTGGAGGGCTGGCACCAGCAACAGGGGGCTTCCCTGCCACTCACCATCAGTGGCAGTGGCAGTGGAGTAAGGTGGTCCCAGCTTGTGCTGCTCTCCGACCCCACTGCTCTGAAGGTCAGGGGGCACTACCATGCTCATTGGGGGAAAGCAGAGCGGTGCAGCTAGAGAGTGGCGTGAACTTGGTCTGCCTTGCTCTGATTCCCCACTGCTGCCAGTGAGTGCAGTAGGGGAGAGGGGACGTGAACTCCTGCTGCCAGTGCCAGCCATTCAGCCCCTCTATTCCACCCCCAGGCCACTTCAGGTGGGGGAAAGAGGCTGGGTAGGAGCAGAGAAATGGAAGCAGGGAGAGGCGGGGAGAGAAGCAGGCAGAGCAGGGGTGGAGACAGGTGGGGCCTGAGGTGGAGGGGAGTTGTCCAGGCCCTTCCCCAGGCTGGCGGGGCGGGGTGTGATCTGTGTCTTCCTCAGGTTCCTGCTCACCAGTTGCCTCTGCATGTGTCCTATTGTTACCGTGCTGCTGGCTGTAGGACTCCAAAGGCTGAACTCTAGCAGCAGCTAACTGACCACAGCAGGAAAGCAGGTAGTCACTTCAGACAGTTCCATTTACTGATACTTAAAAAAAGACAAGGCAAATGTTTATTGTTGACCATGTTTAGTTCAGCACCTTCCTTGGGGAGAGAGAGAGCTTGGGAAACAAACTTTGGAGTGGATAAAACTGAAAAGCACATGGGAGATAGAAAGAGAACCAGAAACCGTAGGCCAAACTCCCCTTCCTGGAGAAGGGGGTATGCTAGCTAAGTGAGGCCTCTAATTAATATATGTAGACTGTTTATTGCATTAAAAGCCCTTTTTCTTGTTCTGCTGGGTTCCTGTTATTAAGATTAAACGATACTTTGCTTAGAAAAGGCTGATTTGAGTTGCTTTATGCATCATTGGTCACAGCTCCCAAAAAGAAGACTCCCAAAGCCAGTCAGGCCTGCTGATGGTTGGTACAGAAGTAGTCCATGACTCAGTCTAACAGTGGGAGAATTCCACCTTGAGTAGGGTTGCCAGACTTTCATAATGCTTGTGCGAGACACGCAGAGCCTCGCTGGCAGCTGCAGCTGCTGGAACCCAAGCAGGGGAACGTTGGCAGCCCAGGGGACATTTTTGTGCAAATGCGGGACACAGGACTGCCGATTGAAATGTGGGACATCTGGCAACCCTAACCTTGAGGAGGAGGAGATAAAGGTGCATTCTGAAGACCAGAAAGAGAGAGAGAGAAGTCCAAAAGTGCAGCTAGTGATGTTATTTCATTTATTATTTATTTATTAGCCATTAATTATTAGTCTTTTTATGATTTATGCTTAAAGGTCTGGATTCAGTGAAGCACTGAAATCCGCACTTAACTTTATGCAAGCGAGCTTTAGTTGCAGTTTTTCTGGGGAAGAAGGGGGCTATCTCTTTTGCACTTGATCCTGCAATCTTTACTAGGGTGAATAGTCACACTAGAGAAAATGAAAATAAACTATTTTGCTAGTCTTTAAAGTGCTACTTGACTGCTTTTTGTTTTGATAGTGTATAGACTAGCACGGCTCCCTCTCCGTTACTAGAGAAAATGAGATTCTTCCCGTGAGTAAAGATTTCACTCATGCATTGTTTTGCCGACACTCTCAACTTTACAATGAGTCTGTCAATGTTGGGTGTTTTTCTTGAAATCCCAGCTGCTTGAATTGGGCCACTGCATGAGATGCTCTGCTTTCATTTTACAAGAAAAAATGTGTAGTTGAAGGTGAACCTCTTTAATCCGGAACTCTCTTGTCTGGCAAACTCTGTAATCTGGCATGATTTTAGTTAGCTAGAGGACCACTTATCATGGGTCTGGCCAAGTTTTCTGCGCTCCCATAAAGTTTGTTTACAGCCACCAGCCCTGGATCTCAGTGTTCTGTACTGTTATTTATCTGTAATTTACCCCCCAAATGTGTTCTAAGAGCCCAGTAAGCAGTGGAAGTGTAAGTAATGTGTTAGACAGTACTGACCACCCATCGTCCAGCAAGTTCTGTCATCTGGCACTAGTCAGGTCCTGAGGGTGCTGCATGAAAGAGGTTCAACCTGTAGTAGTTTCTGTGTCTCATAGTGGAGGAAACTGGCTTGGACACATGAAATGAGTGCACCGTAAAGGGTTAGTGACAAGAAAGCAAAGTAAAAATCCTCAGATTTTCTTTTAAAAAAAACAGCCCAGCATCATGATTTTAATCTTATGATTTGGGACCTGACTTACTACTTTTGAACATATTGTGTCATTGAAACCATGAATGAGTCTTGGATACAGGGCCAGGCTCCTGGCAAAGATCTGGCGAGGAAGAGGTTGGAGAGATTAGCAGAGCAATGAAAGAATGAATGCTTTGTGATTTGTTTGCTGTCTGGACAGAAGTGTGCTTTATAACAATATTAACATAGAGCAGAGGTCAGCAACATGTGCCAAGAGTGGCATGCAAAACAATTGTCACTGGTATGCAAGGCAGCCCCTTGCCCCTCCCTTCGTCCTGCACACAGTGAGGAGCATGCTCAAAGTCATGCCACCTGTGGATTTACAATGCTACCAACCACCCCCTGAACGGTAAAGTTCTACATCTTTATTTATTTATGAAGGAAGCCGCTGTAAGTAGGACCATTAGTGACTTTAAAAAGTATCACCAGCACTTGGACCGTACATAGAGGTGAAAAGGTCAAATTTCAGCGCATTGCCTTGGAAAGGTTGCTGACCCCTGGAATAGAGTTTAATAACACTAAAATAAATATAATAAATAGCAACTCTTTAATTCCTTGGAAGAGATTATTGGTTGTTCTTGTAATGGAGAGAAAAGAAGATGAAATCATCTTGAACATTTCCTATGCGAATAACATTGTTTTACTTCATATTTACAGGACACAATGATCTCTGGACATAGGCTGAGGACTGTCACATGACAATGGTAAGAAATCAAAAGAAAAAATATTTTCTTCTAATACTGAACAAGGAACTTTTTGCTCATAAGGAAAGCCCTTTTATTCAGGAAGGTACTGTACTGTTCCATATTTCACTACAGAGCTTCATTTTTCAGGCCGTCCAGCCTCACTTCCTGCTGCAAATTTAAAGAAACAGTACACAATTGCCGCTGCATGTTATGGAGTTGACTTTAAGAAATTGAAATAAAGTATTTTTTTTTCAACTGCATTCCTGTGGTGTTCCAAAAATACAGCTCTGAGTTAAAGGGGAAAAAAAAAAAGAGTGAGTGACCATGTTTTTTTTAAAAAAGTTCAAAACCCTTTTTCCTATTTTTTGATGGTGACCACAGGCCTGTGCTATTATATATATAAACAGAGCCTTCATGGAGGACATGGGGCGTATGTCACAGTCTGTGTGTGTGCTAAATCGTTTTGAAAGTTACTCATCCCCATTTAATTTTATCTCGCCACATTTCTAGTTCCTAAAAATACAGTTCCCAGCTATAGCGGGGGAGGAGAAAGGTGACCAAGTACAATAAAGCTCAGTTTGAAAACTGACCTTGTGGTGTGAGAAAGCCGGTCACTGTACACCCTGCCATTTTGGTGTGGTTTCATTACGGTGGTGTAGTCACCTCAGGGAGCTGCTGCATCACCTGCTCTGCTCTCTGAGAGTGATATGTCACAGTCATAATGGCATTTAGCTCTTGTGGGGAAAAATCTTACATTTTTTTAAAGATCAGGGCCCAAACCTCTTCCTGTTGGAGTCCCTGGAGCTTTTGCTGTTGATGTTGTGTTGGGTATCCTGGATGTATTAAATTCAACAGTTACACGATGTTGATTAAAAATGGAGCTGTTCAAAATTATTCTGTGGAAAAATAAATGATGCAATTTTTCCATATAAACAACATCTGGCATTTTGATAGCTATGGAGTTAGTAGAACATTTTTGTATTTCAATTTTTATCTTTAAAAATAAGAACAAAATTCCCCCCCCCCAGCATCTTCCCAATATTCAGGTAAGGAGTAAAAAATGCATAGTTTCACAGAATCACTAAGGTCTTTCAAACTTCTGAAATGCTTTAACTATCTTGCCAGACTGGTATTCTGTAATTTAATCAAAAACAATGAGAAGTCCTGTGGCACCTTATAGATGAACAGGTATATTGGTGAATAAGTTTTCAAGGGCAAGGCCCTCTTTATCATTACATAGTTATTTCTTCTTTGACTAAAACCTACATCTGAAATCTGATGCAAACAAGAGGGCTAATCTTAGATTCTTCTTCCCAAAAGAAAGGGATGACATGGAATTGTGGAGAGTCATTTGCATTGTAATAGCTGGCATATACTCAACAACGGTGACACAACTGAACCAATTGATGTAAGGACTGTAATCAAACAAAGGTGTGTGATAGCATCTACGCTATTTAATACCGTCCTGGCAGCCATGATCCAGGTCATTGGAGATGAGCTCCCAACTAGGGTCAAAATAACCTGTAGGATGGATGGCAGCCTTTTCAGAGTCAAGACCAAGACCACAACAACATGGTAATATGCTAGTACACCAATGATGTCAAGGTCAATGCTACATTGGAAGATGGTCTCCAAGCAATCATCAAAGTTGTTTTTCTGCTGCTTACCACGGCTTGGGACTGACTCTCAATAAACGAGAGACTGAAGTTGTCTTTCAGCCAACATCTGCCATATTGTTACCAGAACCAACCACCATAGGAGATGACCAAGTGCTGGAAAATGTCCAGATGCAGACCAAGGTGAATGTCAACAATTACACAGTCATCTCAAAGTTGCTATATGGAGCTGAAGTCTGGACTCTCTTTAGATGTCACATAAAAGATCTGGAGAAATTCCACCAAAGGTACCTGAGGATAATATTGGATATCATGTGGCAGGACAGATGGACCAATATTAGCATCTTCACTGAGGCTGATTCTTGTAGCATCGAGGCAACAGGCAGCGCCACAGGCAGCTGATATGTCTGGTCACATGGTCAGGATGCCTGACACACATCTGGCTAAACAGGTTCTCTATGCTCAGTTGAGGGCCAGGATGAGGTCTCATGATGAGCAGAGGAAGCTCTACAGAGATATCCTTAGGAACACCTTGGTTAAATGCAACATTGATGCTGACACCAGGAAGATGCAGGTGGAGGATCACCATCAAACCTGGAGGCATCAGAAATGGTGCCCCAAAGTTTAAGATCAAGCATTGTCTCTATGAAGAAGACCAGACAGCCCAATGTAAGGAGCGTGCCCAGGTCTGCACAGATGCCACTGGTGTTGGTGTAAGTGGAGACAGAGACCTCATAAGCAGCTACTGCCAGAGATTGTTCCTTGCCAGAACTGACCTAATTTCTCACCTTCGCACTCATCAGTTATAGGCATCCAAGGGGAAATCTTACTCAACCCAAAGAATCCAAGAGAGAGAGCTAGAGGCAGGTGTTGACTGAAAGACAACTGTGGTCATTCATGTATTGAGAGTTAGTCCCAACCTACAGTAGGCTGCAGCAAATACATCAATGATTGCTTGGAGACCATCTTCTGAGGTAGCCCTGACCTTGTCATCATCAGTGGTCTGGAGTTCTACCACTGGTGTTGTTGTGGTCTTGGTCTTGGCTCTGAAGTGGCCCAGACTGAAGAGGCCACTGTCCATTCTGTAGGTTATTTCGGTGTAGAAGAGCTATTTAATGTTCCAGAGTCTGAAAACATGGTGGAGCAATTAAGGCCCTAAGCCCTCAATAGGATCCAAGTGGATTATTGAGTTTAATTATTCTGAGCACCACAAGTGTTTGTCCACAAGGATTTAATCTGGTTACAGGATTGGGGTGTAAACTTGCTGACTGTACACAAGGGGCCAAATCCTTGTTCAAGATAATCATCCATCTCAGGTCATGGTGATGACGACAAGAAAGGCTAGTCAGGACTCTATGATTTGACCTAAAGAGTTTGATTCTGTTCTCTCCTTGGTACAAATGAGCAGTAACATTGTGGAAATCAGTGGAGTTACTCCAGGATCTAAAGGAGAGTCAGGCGCACAGGATAGAAAATTGGTTAGCTTTAATTTTGGGGAGAGAAGTGAACTTTTTAAGAAGTAGGAGATAAATGACTTTTTAAATCAAATTGTAAACTCATTTTAAAACACATGCCTGAGCTGTTTTACTAAATTTGGTCTGACTCACAAGGTAAACAACTCACCTTTACTTCTGAGGGAGGCATCAGGTAGGTGTGCGGCTATATATAGAGTCCAGCCAGATATATATGTTTAATGACCCATAGTACCCAGGTGAGCTTCTGTTCCCAAAATCCTAGAACAGGTGTCACATAAAGCATACATCTTATATTCCTTGTAAAAGCATATATTTATCTTATATCTCATATCTTATATTCCTGCTTTTTTTTGTACAGTAATAGTGATAACTTGTCACATGACTGTTGACGCAGAGTGATCTGACTGGCTGCCACATCCCTGTTTTTTTCAAATACATTACATATACTGGATTGTGCAAGCACTAGGTGTCCAGCGTCGACTACTAGGTGTAGTGCTGACTATTATGAGTAGGTCCATTGGCATCAAAAGTAGCATTTTTGGAAGGAAATAAAAAATAAACTTCCATGGGATACTCTTAGGAATAAGTGCTATGCTAAGTAGCAATAAGGCTGGGAATAATAAGGCCGTGTTTTTAAATAGCATTTTCCGTGTGTGTGTGTGTGTATTTCTTTACCTAGGAAGTCTCATTACACAGGGTAGCAGAGGTAGTTATTGTCCTCTTGGTTATCAAAAAAAAAGAACAAGAGCATGATGAGGTATGTATTTTGCTACCATCCTGTAATCTTCTTAATGAAATCTTTAGCAAGTATTTCCAACAAGCATACCAGGGTTCTTTTCAGCATTCCTTCAGTTGTTTTGCGACAATGGTAAAATTCTTCTTCTTCTTCTTCTTCAATACGTTGCTTTCTTGAAACTGCTCACATATTTATGAAGTGTAAAGCTTTCAAAAACACAGCAGGAGGATTACAGGAGTTTTATACATGACAAAAAGACAATTTCATGAGGCAGTTAATGTTATTCTCAGAATATAAGTGGAGATGGATGAAAAAGGGAACAGACTTGGGCATGGTTCTCATTGTTAACGGAGCCTATGCTGAATACCTATCTTTACTTGAAGTCTGCAGAGCCTCAAAGTTGTATACTCTTGTATAAAAATAGATACAGAATTTGCTGGACCACAGAAGGTCAATATTGTCTAGCAGCACTGCTAATAACTTCACTGCTTACTGGGTTCTTAGAAGACATTTAGGGGTAAATTACAGCTAAACAACATCACAGAATACTGACAGCCAGGACTGGTGGCTGTAAGCAAAGCTTATGGGATCACAAGAAACTTGGCCGCACCCATGATAAGTGTTCGCACAGTTAACTAAAATCATGCTGGATTACAGATGTTGCCAAATGAGAGATTCCGTATTACGGAGGTTCAACCTATAGTCAGACATTGTGGAAGTTCCAAATAAGGCAGCAGATCAAAGTTACTTTAATGCTCTTACACCAGTGTCTTGCGATAAGCTGTAATGAACTCATCAATTTTCTTATTCAAAGCATTGTTGTCACCTGAGAGAGCTCCACTTACTTCACTGGGAATTATTCCCTATGTACAAGTGTACAAATGAGAGCAGAGTCAATCCTGAAGATTTTGTTTGATTTTCTTTAAGACACTATTGCACAAAAGCAGAGGACTAAGAGTCAAGAGACTTGGAAAGAAACTCCAGCTGTCTTGAACAGAATTAGTATTCCACCACAGATTCTAAGTCATGGCTCCAAAACTGAATTGCCCCATGACCTTAGGCATGCCACTTTACCTCTCTATTGCTCACTTCCCCTCCATATAAAATGAAGAAATTATATATCTGTTTCCAAGATAAGTTCTAGAAAAATTATATTGGTAGGTATTCTGTCCACTAAATCATATTTTTATATGTATATTGTCACCCATCACTGTATTATCTGGGCACTTTGGAGGAACAGAGGGAAAAGATGAGGCCGAGAACAGAAACTTGCTCCTTTTTCTCAAAAATCCAAGAACCCAAATACTTTGGGCTGCATTTTGAAGTCCAGCTCAGGAGTGCAGAGAGGCAGTCAGGGATGTGTGTGTGAAACAGTAGTTTTAAGCAACTTTTGCAAACCTCCTGTCTCTAAGGTTGCTTTTTGTCAGGTTGGGCGTTTTACTTGGGAAACTGAATCGGTCCTGTTGCTGATTTAGAATACCTGGGAGATTAGACTTATGTCCTTAGTAATGAACCTATTACATAAATTTGGGGGGCATTCAGAACCCCATTCTGATGCCATTCTTTTCATTGTATCATTTTGTCAGGCTTGTTGGAGGTGTTCACATAGCAGGCCTGTTAACTCAACTCAGCCTGGTAGCTACGGCTGCATTAGTTGAACTGAATAGCAGTGCCACTTGCTGGGTATTTGAGAAATCACAATGCAGTTTCCTCCATTGACACTTTTGTATGTAACAGTGCTAAAAAAATGAACTGAAATAAATGGTTTTACCAAATCAATATTTTTTCACTTCTCAAGGTTTTTAGTACCTAAGAGGCCGGTAGGTGCCAAAATCCATTTATGACTCTAGCCCACACTGTCTTTTCTTGCTTATAGAAAACAATATTTTGTATGATTAACTTCTTGTTGAAAGTCCTGATTTATTGCAATGTTGCAGTTTGGAGCATCTTACATTAAGCTGCTCTAAAAAATGCATAAAGCCTAGCTATCACTTTAGCGTTAGAACTTTCTGCTCTCCCAGAACTTTTTCTGGCATATCCGAGCCTATTCCAAATCAAAGGAAATACTCGGATCATCTTCAACAGGCCCCAAGCACATTGCATTCCACATGGATTCCAGCATTTACCAGGCATATGTTTTATTTGTGTACACCTAATCATTCCCCTTCAATATTTTACAAAATTTCTCCCTAGATATGGGACTTTAACTTCAACAGAGCCAGGATCTTGCCCTTTATCCCTTTTTAAAACAATAACAAAACTAAACTAAAAAAACCCTCAAAAAAGCACATCTTAGTTTTTCAGACATCTGGATTAAATTGAGAATGGATTTGATTCAACCTGAGCAGGAAGGCCCAACATCCATTCTTTTGGTTAGTGTTCCCAACATCTGGGGCATTCTGAAGCAAAGATTGCTTTCAGTGAGTCAAAGGCTATAGAGCTTAGGGACTCTATCAAAATTACTCTTAACATTTGGTTTACGTTTACCAAATAATTAAATTAATAAAATAGATTTTTGAGACATTCTGTAATAGGGATATAATTCGCTATTATATTTTATGAGTGAAATTGCACTTCCATTGAAATCAATTGCAAAACTCCCCTTGACTGTAGTGGAGCCAGAGTTTTACGCTGTTTGATGGCCTAAAAAAGCTGTACACATGATCTATTAAATTCCATGTTTGTTTGTTTTTTCACAAGTGACTATATGGGAGAACCACTGAGCTCTATACAGCACAAAGCAGATCTCCATGAGCTCTACGCTCAATGTCCTGCATAGAGACATCTTGGCACACCAGGTATATGGCTAGGGGATCTGTGTTCTGTGCAACTCCAGTATTTCACAGTTCCAATTTTTTCCACTTACACATAAATGTCTCTGGAATGTATTTTTATTTTACAGAAGTTGGTCCTTGTTGCTTAATAATGTTACAAGAGGCAGCCCTACAACTCTGTAGTTTCATAATCCAGATTCCATCCCCTAGTTCAGTATAGTGCTTGAGCACATGGTTGGTTTTAAAAATCTATATAGTCCCGTTGGTTTTAGTGACTGCATCAGATGTTAAAGCAAATTATGTAGCAAAAATGCTGTGCTAAATCAGCAAATATTGACTCCATACCAAGATGGAGTACTCAATATCAGTACTCCACCCATAATACGAGCTCACAGTTAACAAAATCTAGTAAGCCCTTGATTTAATTGACCCTGACTTAATGGACTTTGGAAATAATGGATGCTGTCTGGCAGCCCCGCCCCCTCCCCAATAAATGCCGGCAACTCACCGGAGTAGCCGCTGGGGCTGGAGCAGCTGCCACTGTGGCTGGGAATGCCAGGGTAAGAGGAGTGGTTGGGGAGTGTGTGGAAGAAGCCAAACTGTCATGTAGCTCCTCTCCCAGTACTTGGGAGAGAGAGATGGAGGTGTGAGGGGAAGAATGGGGCAGGAGAAGGGAGTGCGGGGGCAGAGGGCAGGAGTGAGTAATGGGCTGAAAAAACAGTGCATCATCATACAGTATAACCATTTGGATATAACAGACTTTCAGCATTAATGGACATTCCTTCCCCTGCATTAACCCGTTAAATCAAGGGTTTACTGTAAGAGCTATTTTGACAAAGGCTTTTCATGTTGTATTTGCAGATATGAGTTATTGTTCTACAATTTTACGTCTTCTTACCTTAGATAATGTTTCACCTAATTGTAAAATTCCTGTATTTTACATATGTTCCTGTATGCATGCACCTGAAAGTTTGAATTTAATTCCAGTTCTCAAGTAGGATTGACTCAGGGTTGCTTAGAATGGGAGCAATTACTGAATTTGAATATCATGTGTGATCAACTTTTAGTTTTACATCTAATTACAAAATCAATTGATGTCATTTCATTTAGGAAATTTGTTCATCCTGTAGGTCTCTGCATTTAATTGTTTGCTGTGGATTGGCATAATCAAGGCTGCTTAACTTTCCAGGTTCTTTGGCACCTCGACATGTATTTGCAGGGGATATACCCTACACCAAGATCGAACACTTGAATGTGTTGCTAGGATTGAACAAGAGCATTCCATGGCCTACATAAGGAATTTGATGTTGGGAATACAGGTATGTTAACACAGGCACCTAGGGAAGGATGGCCCAAACCTACCCTCAACCAGGATCCTGCTGCCAGGGAGCATCCCTAGAGGTTATATCCCCACATGCTGGGAGCTGGAAGAACGTGAGTTCTGAAGTAGAACATATGTGAAAGACTGGTCGGGTTCTAAACCTCCTCGCCTTGCCCTGTTCCACCATCACCAGCTCCAACCAAGCCCATAATCCTCCTCCAACCCTACTCCCTGCAACATCACTAGTGTTCCCTCTATAGTTTTCCATCCATCGGTGGAAGACATCTTGTTATATGCACCAAGGGCATGTGCGGGTGTGCACCACCATTAAAATCACATGCTGCCCACTGTAGTTGGCTACTGGTGCTGGGCAGCACCTAATCTCTGCTGGATGGCTGCCCAAGTGCTCAGCTTACAGGGAGCACTGACCAGCACCCAGCTAGACTCTTGCTCCCAACTCATCTCCAGCTTCAGCACCCTTTTTTTTTTCTCTCCTTCCCGTTCTATGCACTGTCCCTAAAACCCGATCACCTTAACCTCTCTTTCCTTCTCTCCCCATTTTCTTCTTCCGTCACCAATATATGGCCTCATTCCTGACTAGTCCCTTCCTCCCAGCTTCCCCATTCTGCCTTCCCTCCACTGCCCCAGCCTCCAGAATGCTCCTGTCAACCTCCTCAGTAACCCCAGAGGGTCGTCACATTCTGTGCGCTGGTCACTGGCACCTCCATGTAGGTGCATGTTGGTATAGAGAGAAGAAAATGCTGGGAAAATTCCACACTCTCAGTCATGTTCAGAGTTGTGCTTCCCAGAGTCTTTCTAACTTCCAGTACGGGCAAGAGGAGAATTCAGCACGGTGTGGTTACTAAGCTGTTAAACTGTAATGATAGCATTCTGAATAGAGGTTGGCCTCTCAAGGTATGCGTGTGCACCTCTGAGTACGGGATGGTCCCTGGTATGGTCTAGTGTAGAGAGAGCTGCATTCCCTGTGCATTTCATGGGGGCCCCTGTGCTGACAGGCTGGACATCTGGGAGTGGTAATAGGGCATTAGAGAAAGATGACTAACTGATGTTGCAAAAATATTACACCCAGCATCTCATTTTGAAGAGGAGTGTTTGAAAATGCTGGAATATCGGCACATGTACTCAGGGTATGAATCTGATCTCACTGTTATGGGAATAAGCCAAGAATGACTTTGCTGAAGTCAGTGGAGTTACAGGTCCTGTTTTTCCTTAAGTGGCACATCCATCTGAATCAGCCATGCTACACAGGTTGAAGATAGCCATTTAGAACACCCTTGCTTTAAGTTCACTGAAGTGTGAATCCAATGTAATAATATTTCATTTTAATATAACCTAATAGTAAACTGTTGAACCACGTGACTATTTAATCTGATGTTTATAATATCATCTAGGGAAGACTAAATGGATTATTTTTAGCTTTGAAATAGTAATGCCATCAATGGAAAAGGATACACGTTTCTTGTACATTTATTATAAAAAGTTACATACATCCCCTACTGAAGTGATAGTTCATACATTGTATAGTGAAATAAGTTGAAATCCACATGATGTGTGTGTGCAGTGACCATCTGCTTTGCTTATTATGTGCATTATTGGCACTTAATTTAAAGTTCATTTTGACTGGAGATGTAAATTTAAGAATGTTGTAGACACAAATATTTGTCTGATAAATTAAGCATCCATTCTCTCCGTAATGCTCAAATATCATTCCTAACAAAGTTAATGGAAATAACATAGTGAATTTTAGGAGACCCTCACTGTGCTAGCTTTATCTTCGCTGAAAAATACAAGATTTGATTTAGTTTAAAAACACTTCAAACTAATATTTGTCTTTTCCCTGTTTCTATATTAATACAGTTCTAGGATCATAAATCAGCTTCTCATTTATATGTAGCCTTTCCATATTTACAGGATCATTTTTCATGTCAGTTCACATTGGGCAAGCACCAGCTGAAATAGTGAAATTCTACCAAATCATCATGCCTTTATTGTTCACAGAATATTTCTCAGAAGGAACAACTGATCTTCATATTGTCTATATAGTAAATAAATTAAAAGATTTTTCTTTCCCCACCCCACAAGTCTTATATAATTAGATTTTCATGTACATTTTAATACCCATCCTGACAGTCATTGTCATCATAATCACCAATAGGTTTGTTGTGATAAACATCAAGGATTAGCTTTCTGCTTTCGATTTCAATGCTCCTTGATACGCTGTCATCTTCTTGGCTGGTTGATTGGCTTTCAGTGTGCTCGCTGGATTCACTGTCTCTTTCTCTAGAGTGACTATGTTGCTCTTCTTTAGATTCACTATCATTAATTTCTGCAGACTTGCTGTCTTGGTCTTGCAGCTCTTCAGAGCTGATGACTTCTTCATTCGAATCACTGGCATTGCTCTTTTCACTTCTGTTGCTCTCTTCTGAATCGCTTTTGCTCTTACTGTGAGAGAGTCCATCTTTATCTTCTTCTGATTCCAAGCTGTCCTCTGTGGATTTACTCTTCTCTTCTGATTTGCTATGTTCCCTCTGGTCTTCTAGGGATTCACTGTCACTTACTGATATCTCACTGTCATCCTCATGGGAGTCTCTGTCTTCCTGCCCTTCTTTAGATTTGCTACCACTGTGTTCATCTGATTTACTATCCACATCTTTGGAATTTTCATCACTTTCTTCTTGGGATTCCCTACTGTCTTCACTTGATTGACTGGAGACATTTTCGCTGGAGCGGCTGGTGACATTTTCCTTTGAATGGCTGATGACATCCTCCCTGGACTGGCTGGCGACATCATCTTCAAAGTGACTGTCTTCTGTGGACTTGCTGTCCTCTTTGGAACTGGAGTCATCTGCTTCTCTGGATTGGTCATCATCATCCTCTGTGCTGACGTCCTCTTCTGAAGTAGCCCCGCCATTTTGGAACATCTGGCTCTGGGAATGTTTCAGGGATTTATTGCTGCTTTTCCTCATGAGGTGGCCATGCTCCCTGCTGGTTTCTTGGCTGCTCTCTTTGGAATGAAGTGCACCATGAACCATGTTGGAATTGTTGTCTTCGCTCTCAAAGATGGAGGGGTCATCGCCCAGCATCCCCTCATCATCAAAATCATCTCTCACCTCCTCGCTACTGCTGGAACTTGTACTGTCACCTCGGTTTCTTTTGTTGTGACCATGCCTGCCATCTCTGTCTCTAGCAGAAAAGCGACTGGCATCCTCTCTGTTATCAAGGCCTCTGCTCTCACTGCTGCTGCTGCTGCTGCTGCTGCTGCTGCTGCTGCTGTCACTATCTTTTTTCCCAGCATCAGTAGCTCTGTCACCATCTTGATCTCCACGAGCAAATGCATTATGCTCATCTGCTCCAGTGGGATGAATGGTGTATTTAGGGTCTGCCCTGTGAGCATCTTCCTCATTATTTTCATCAAAGACATCATCTCCACTATCATCTTCCTGGTCTGTCAGATAATTTCTTTCCTCGTCCCCCTTGCTTGAGTCAAATCCATTGGATTTATAAAGAAATCCATCATTTTCAGTGTCAACCTTTTCTTTCGTTTCTCTGCTGCTGTCGTCGGTATCAGGAATCTCATTTATGTCCACCTACATATGTAACAAAGAGAAATGAGTATAAACACTTCCGTATTGTATTTTACAAGTGCTGTTTATTTACTGCATTGTGTAGGCCAAATACTACAATCATTTAAACCTGTGCTAGTCCTTCAAAATTCATAATGTTAAATGGATGGAGCTGAGAGCAGAATATGGTCCAGTATGACTTAAAATGAGTGTCTAAGAAATTAGATTTCTACCCACCAAATAAAATAATAATGTTTCTTCTTGTAATACCTTAGGAGTCTTAAAAATATGTTCCCCTGAAAATTGCGGCTCTAGTAGGATTCAGTTTAGGATTTGTGATGGGAGAGGGGCAAAATTTAGTTTATGGCATTATGTGGTTTGAGATGGTCTGGGTCTGTCACACTCGTTACGAATAGAACATGATGTGAAATAACATGGCGCAAGCCACAAAATCCTGATCCAGCTGTTGAACGTCTCGGTGTTTGGATGCAGTGACTTTCTTTGTTCCTTTGCTACATGGAACTGTACATACAGTAAACCCGTGATGTAATGGACCCTAATTTAACGGACTTCAGAACTAACAGGCGTAATCTGCCAGCTCTCCCACAGCCCAAATAATGCTGGCAATTCACCAGAGCTGCCGGAGATGCTGCGGGAGCCACTGGGGTGACTGGGGCTGCATGAGCATCTGGAGGACAACAAATGCACCAATGCCAGGTGAGCAGCAAACTTTGCTGTCACTCCTCATAGGCAGCTTCTTCCCAGCAGGGTGGGTCCCCGGACCAGACAGTGGCAGATGTCCTGCCAGCTGGAGGCCTGGGCAGAGGTATGCCTGCTCCAGGGAAACTTAGTTTCTGTGGGAGTGCCCAGCCTTGCGTGGGTTGTGAGTGACTTGTGGCAGGTGAGCCCAGAGGCTCTGCTCTGTAAACAGTGCAAACAGCCCACTGACGAGCTCTCTCTCCTGAGCCCACTCCATTCCTCCCAGGTCTCGGACAGAATGTTCCTTTGTGCATCCCGCAAGACACCTCCAGTCCTGCGGATTTGGATTCACCTGACTTTTGGACATCCCTTCCCTCCCCCCCTTCCCTCATTAGTCCATTAAATTAAGGGCTTACTATAATATAATATAATATAATATAATATAAATACTGTAGCAGTCTACAGTGATGGTCCTCAACAGTAAAAGAAGTGATGTGGCCCATTGTATGAGTCTGAAAAAAGCAAGAACTTCCACATGGATTCTGGGGCAGTTGTCGGCAGCTGCATTCTTGACCAGTGTTGTTTTCAAATGTGTAGTAATTGATTTAAGGCTGATTTGTGCAATAAAAAAATGGGAGCTGCTGATGTTGCGCTCCTTTGAAAATCTGGCCAATAGATAGTGAGATTTTCGGCTTCTGACAGTAAAGACTTAAGGAAATCATGGTTTCCATATATCCACAGGTGCCTGAGGTATCTGGACATTTTTATACACAGGACTATAATCCGGTCCTCAGAGGTGGAAAAAGTACCCAAAAAGTTACTTGAGTAAAAGTGCATCTGCTTTCACTTCTGGATACTTGAGTTCAATCAAGAGGTGATATGTATGCAAACTTTTACTCAAGTAGTTTTCCAAGACACCAGTGACTTAAGTACATTTCCCCCCACCAAGGCATCTGTGCTTTTACTCAACTCATTTTTTGGGTCTTTTTTCCACTTCTGCTAGTCATATAGTCTAGACTATAATCTGCTTTTACACAATTGTATATTTTTGGTTACGTTTTTCAAAATGGTAAAACTTTCTCTGTAAGAATTTCACATGTGTGAATTTGAAACACGTCCCATTTATTTGTCTTTAATTGACACACTAATCCCATTACAAAGCCAGAGAAGTGATACTCATTGTTAAATTTCCCATACACTTACCCAAGTTCAAATTTGTTATTTAAAATTCAGCTCGGGTAACACGGTACTCTGTCCCTTGAAAACAGCTTGTTCTGATTACAGTGGTAACTTACAGCAAGTTATCTGTGACGTCTTATGTTGTAGCCCTGTGTTTGCAACAGATTGCATTGAGACTGCTAGTCCCTTCTTTTACTGAGGCAACTGTGGAGGAATAATGTTAGCTTCTAGGAAACTGAGCCTTAAAGCTAGGTACACTTACCATGGAGTTTTTCTCAGCTGATTGCTCAGCATAGTTATTTTCAGCTACTTCTTCCACGTCATCAAGGTCAGCAGATGCTGCATAATCAGCCCAGTTCAGAGCCTGAGCTTGCTTAATTCTGAAACGGTCATCATCCTCGTAGTCTTGAGTGCTCCTTGCATCAACATCATTTCCATAGATGTCATCTGCACTTTCAGAGCTCCTGCTAGGAACCACAGATGCATAGTGGTTTTCTTCATCAATATTCTCATGTTCATCAGCATTGGAGTCCTCATCTCCAGTTTCTGCGCTGCTTTCAGGGCTGTTGTAAGCATCCTCAATAGAATCTGCCTCCTCATTCAGACTTTCTTCGCTTATTGTGTCCTGCACAGAAAGGTGAAATCAAGATACTTGGATTAAACAAATGTTACTGCAGTTTTATGGACACCACTGTTAAGGGCCACATTGTGTCCACTGGTGTAAAGTAAACTATAAATGTTACTATTTGGCTTTATCTCAGGGAAGCAGTGATTACCTGTCCCTCTGCATTGCTTTTGTTTGTTTCTAATGAACCACCCCTCGCCTTATGCAAGAGACCCCCAGCCTGATTGTTTCATTTTGCAGTTTCTATTGGATAAAAGAAATTGGTACATGATAATACTATTTCAGTAATAACTCATGCATTTTGAAGTGCTCTGAGATTACTTACACTGAAGTAACAGTTTGAGTAAAATAAAGGTGTGTTTTTACTGTAGTTATCATGGATGTAGATGGCATTTCAAATAAACAAATCATTTTTAAGGGATCATTCAAAACTGTATCCAGAAATTTCATTGATAAAGATGTGTGAGCCCCGGGGCGGCTTTTGAGCTCTGGAAAATCAATACCACAAGTGGTTTGAAACATATCAAATCAGAGTCCAAAACAAATGATTTGTTCCACATTGGGAAGATGGGACTTTCTTCTTTCTTGTAGAGTAACTGCAGTGGGATGGGGAGATACCAAACTTGAAAGCTGTGACATTACTGAGTCCAGAAAAGTAATTACTGGCTAAACCTTGCGTGTCCTGTGCCTCATGGGAAAGTCAGGAAAAATATTAATATATGGATGATGAAGAAGGAAATATAAGAAGCATTCCTAGTCTTTGGATTGTTACAGTAGGTTCTGTGGGGATGGATTGGGGCAGCATGTAGTAGAGGAGGCTGAAGCATATAATGCAATCTGTCACATTGTCATCCTCTGCACATACGTGTGTGGGAGGGAGGGTGTAAGTAGAATCAGTTGAAATGATTATGAGTTAAAATGTTCCTGGGATAATGGATATAAGCTGAGTTGTGGTAGTTATGTTAATCAAGTAGTGTTTTGAGCATACGTAAGTGGAAACCAGGTCAGCTTTACAATACTGTTTCACAAGCTGTTTACTGAAATGGAGTCTTCTGAAAAATTCCTAATAATCAGCTTACCTCCTGTTTTTCAAAACTCACATAATGGAGATTTTGGTGGCTCGGCACCTATATACATTGAAAAGACAAATTATGAATGGACAGAACTTGTACAGAATGTCATGAGTGTACTTAAAATGGTGAGGCTTGAGGTTTTAATGGTTTTATAGTAGTACTTACAGGATGAGCACAGGATAAAGCCCAAAGAGAGATTAACAGGATTGTTGTCTTCATATTGATTATGTCCTCTGCAGCTGCAACAAAGTATGGAAAAGAGTATTTACATATACTCCTAATTGCAATTCAGCATGATTGGTTATAAGAGCATGTAAGATTTTCAAAGGCACCTAGTGACTTTTTTGAGCAACAAAAGCTGAGTTAAAAGGACCTGATTTGCTGAGTGCAGGCATCCAAAATCCCTAATGGCTTTTCAAGCTGGGCCATGAACTTTAAGTTAAATTTCAAATTTTGGTTTTATCTTGGTTTGGAATAGGGGATACCTGGTGAAGTGTCAATTTTTCTTGATTAAAAGTTGATGACAAATCAGTTTGTGATCCACTAATCCCATAATAACTGTACCATCCAGAGCTGCTACTCAGCCTGTTAAAAAGTTTAGTAATACTTGTCACTGTCCAGTCCTGGCTTTGCTGTAACTTTTAAATTAGTAGTGGGGAAAATCATATAGAGCCTTGTACAATATCATCTGTGCATCCCAAACAAAATTCTACAATAGGATATCGGTTGTATCAGTGTTCAGGGGTGGGGTGCAGGATATCTAATCCCACTGAGTCAGGCTAATGTTTCACAAAGAATAGATTTCAGAAATGGACTTAAGGAATTATTTTCTTTCAGAATTAAACACGTTTGTATAACAGAAAACATAAATCCTGCCAAGGACAAGTTCACACATTTTAGACTAGCAGGGAACCTAATTCTGCAACTGTGACTCACATTAAGTAGCATCTAATCACAAAATAATTTTGGAGTAATGTATTATTCAACAAGAGAAAAACTGGCTGAATCTACTCCATAATGTACTTGTGCGAACAGATATGGCTGAGACCAAGTCAGTTGAACTAGGAATAATCTAACATCACAGCAGTCTATCAAAAATAGTTGTCTTTTTTAACCCTAAGGCAAAGAAAATCAGAGTTATAAAGCCTCTTATAAACACCTTTACTCACACATTTACATGCTGGGTAAATAAGATAAACAAGTGACAAGAAATAAACATAAATGAGCTCTATGACAAATACTACATTATTTTACACTCATAAATAAGTGTATACTGATCAAAATATCAGAGATGAGCTTCTATTTTTTCCTTAAAAACCATTCTGTCCCCTGCCTTCCTCTCTCTCCTTCTCCCCAAAGTGTTCAGTTGTGCTTTTCTATATAGCACAAATGTTGGCACATATATATAGCACATACTGTTTCATTTTTTTCAGAATAAACCAAGAAAATTAAAAGTTACTTCTGTATGTGTGTCACGCAGGCTTTCTTCAGGACGTCTCAGCTTGTTTACTTCAGATGTCGTAAGGGCATAGGACCAGTTAAATATCTATAGCACCGTGTTGCTTTGGTAGCTGGAGAATCCTCTGCTGGTGCATGAATTTAAACTCTGCTGCAGATATGGTGACCAATCAGCACTCTTCCAGGGTAAATGTCATCAGGTGTCACTGGCAGTCCTGCACCCCCACACTTCCTGTAGCCTCCAGAAGGATATTTTCCCTAAAAAAAGCTTTCCGTGGTTTCAAAATGACTGGACTCGTTTTCATATAATGAAAGATCTTGTTGAGGCTTTATTTTGATTTCTAAGTTTATGCCTTTCACATGCATGCAGGGTTAGGAGCTTAAAAAATAGTAGTGTCACCCACACATGTGGCCAGAGCTCGGGCATACTCCGGCGGGGGTTGTTTCCTGTTAATGTATAGTTTGAGGTCATACAAGCAGACAGTTGGTACATTTATGCTCCAAGAGTTGTATGTCTTTAACTAACTTGTGAGAACATGCTAAAACGGATCACAATGAAATCTTCATTTCACTAGGATTATCATATTAAAACAAAATGACACCCCTGAGAAGGAGTGTATCTGTACCAGTATCTACTAACTCATGTCGTACTAATGTACTATATATATTATAACACATTCATACAATGTGGCAGGGTCTAGACTAGCCCCCAACTTCGAAGAGGGCATGGTAGGTAGGGTGATGGGAGATTACTAATGAAGTGCTGTGCTGCATATGCAGCAGTTCATTAGGCTAAATCTCCCCCACAGCAACTTCGAAGTGTGAAACGTTGAAGTGCTGGCTTGCGTGTAGCCATGGGTACTTCTAAGTGCCTGTGCTACAATCAAAATCCTTTTACACCTCAAAATTCTGAGGCATAAAGGGACTTTGAAGCAGCGCAGGCACTTTGAAGTACGTGTGGCTACACACAAGCCAGCACTTCAACGTTTCACACTTCGAAGTTGCCGCGGGGGAGATTTAGCCTAATGAACTGCTGCATATGCACCGCAGCACTTCATTAGTAATCTCCCATCACCCGATTACCATGCCCCCTTCGAAGCTGGGAGGTAGTCTAGAGACAGCCTGTGAGTTGTTAGATATTGACAGAGCTACACTCCCTCTCAGTGATGTCCTCTTTTTTGAAAGGTCAAATATGGTAACCCTATTTTCACGGGTGCTATCTGCACATAAGACATCTGGACCAACTCTTGTCAAACTCATTGGGCATTTTCCTGTCAGATTCTGGGGATCAGGGTGGAAACCTGTTCATGGAAAGTAAAAGCTAAACAGGACTTGAGCCAATTAGACGCATACGCTAGAGCAAGCATTTTGGAGAGTGGGGGATTTTCTTGCTTTCTTCAGGGTCAGACCTTGTGAGCTGGCAGCCAGCAATTTCTGAGTTCTTCTACAAGGTTGGACATTGACTTCATATATAACTTTGGCTGAGTCAATTTCCCCATTGTTAAAACAAGGATAATAATACCTGGCTGCTTTAGTGTGTTGTAGTGAGGATTAATTAGACAATAGAAAGCACTATATATGTGTCACACATGAACAGTACTGTTTTTATTAGTTTTTCGTGTGTGTGTGTGTGAACAGTACTTTTTGTTTTTTAAAAAAAAAAAAAAGAGGAGCTGGTACTCCCACAGCTGGGGCTGCCAAGGTGCTAGTACTCAGTACTGGCACAAAAAAAACTACTGTATGTAAATAAGATAGATATAGAGAACATCTTAGGCAATGTTAGTAAATACCAAACACACACTCCTTTTGGTTTGGCTGATTAAATTACCCAGTTATTAGCTACTTAGTTTACCCAGATTTATTCCAAGAAAGTGGATTGTAAGGGCTAAGCAGCGATTTTAAGGAAAAGCAGTTGTGTGTTGGGGAGGAGTCTTTAAATTCTGCCTCCAAACTGAAAGGAAGATTGGGATGGCTTTTTTGTCCTCACTTGGAAATTGTTAAGTAATCTCTGCTGGAGATAACTTAGTTCTGCTTACAAAAATAGGCTTGAAGTCCAAATTATTTTGCCTTTTGAAATGGTCCAGACTCCACCAAATTGCATGTTTTTTTCCAGTGATGTCCTAATGAAGGCTAATGCCATGCTTTCCTAAAGAGGCCTTACTCTTCTCTGTAACATCACACTACACAACATTATGTTATGCTCTTGATTATATTGTGCAGCCTCTTCAACTCTGAGGTTTAATGTCAATAGTCCAAAAAAGCTCTGCTGATGTAACAGAGAATGGAATTTGACTAGTTTTCTTTTTTCAGGAGAAAGTATAAACAATTCCAGTGAAATGCACTTTGCAAGTTTTCTTTGCCAACTGGTATCACTTCCCTTCTTGATTATGAGAAGGCATGTTTGTTTAACTGGGAAAAGGAAGGAGTAGATTTCCTCCATCTCTGAGTCCATCTTTCAGTAGTGCTTTTAGCCAGAGGCCGTTGGATTTCGTACAGGGTACATGGAAAGAAATTGTGGCAGTCCTGTGTTACAACAGCCTAAACTCAAACTAAGCTACGCAAATAGGGTAGATTATTTAGAGTGTAGTTTGAAATAAAGTGCTATTTTGAGGCATCCCTTTCTTCTGCCGCAAGATGTACAGAGATGCTGAAATAGTGTGCTGGTTGTTTCGGAAAAATATTTCAAAATACCAGGCATGCTTCAAGGACATTGAGTAACTATTTCGGGACATCAAGGTGTCCCAAAATAGCTCTGCCACGTGGACATAGTTTTAGATGCGAATCTCTCAGAAGCTACATATTGGGCTTATCTACACTTGCCCTCAACTTCGAAGGGGGCATGTTAATCAGGGGGATGGGAGATTACTAATGAAATGCTGTGGTGAATACGCAGCACTTCGTTAGGCTAATTCTCCCCCACAGCAACTTCAAAGGGTCAAACTTCGAAGTGCCGGCGTGTGTGTAGCCCGGGTACTGTGAAGTGCCCATGCTACTTCAAAGTACCTTTACTCTCCAGAATTTTGAGGAGTAAAGGCACTTCGCAGTACCCATGGCTACATGCATGCCGGCACTCCGAAGGTTAACGCTTCGAAGTTGCCACGGGGGAGAATTAGCCTAATGAAGTGCTGCATATTCACCACAGCACTTCATTAGTAATCTCCTGTCGCCCT
Source organism: Carettochelys insculpta (assembly GCF_033958435.1). Classification (NCBI taxonomy): domain Eukaryota; kingdom Metazoa; phylum Chordata; order Testudines; family Carettochelyidae; genus Carettochelys; species Carettochelys insculpta. The sequence goes on from NC_134140.1 coordinate 121,863,715, forward strand.
GATTAACATGCTGCCCCCATCAAAGCTGGGGGCAAGTGTAGACTCAGCCATTGTGAGTCTACACAAAAGTGTGGCTAATAATAACAGACTGAAATTAGCATAGTATGCTGCCCCAGTGGGTCAGTGGGAGTTTTGGTATTTGCTTCAGCTGGGAACAGGGCTAAAACCATGGTCAATTCCGAGATCAATTTTCTATTATTTTCTTACAAAATTCTACATTTCAGCCATCTGCAATGAATTCTCCAGTCTTTACTGGAAATTACTCTCTATGAAGTATTATTACTAGGTGGAACGGTTCTTGCCAATGAAAAATGGAAGGGAGCATTTACAATCCTCTTTGATCTGCTCTTCATTTGTGCAATAATCAATGCTTGGGGGAATGGAGACTTGAGTCTTTTGATTTCCATATTTACAACATTGTTGTGCAATGATAACCACTGAAACAAGGGGCATGCAGAGTTCATGCCAGTTTTTTGAAGTGTCCTCTTATTGCAGTAAAAGATGTACAGTTTCCAAAGCAGAAATATTGAGAATAAAAAACACTATTGATAATCTGCTAAAAATTTAAGACAGATATTAATTACATTGGTTTTTGCACAACTTCTCTTCAATGCTATGGAAACCCCACTTTGAGTGCAGGAGTTCCCCTGAGCAAGCAACCATAAAACAGCTGTGGTGGTGGGGGATTTCTTCCACTCTTTTATTGTCAGCTGGGGCTGGATGTCAGAAATTCCTTATTTCTGGATTTTAATCCCACCTCTGGTACCAGCATCATTTAGCAAGTGGATAACAAGCAGGATAACATTTTGAAATAGGGCTTTCAGTGACACTTAGGTTCCTAAGTGCATAAAGCCCAGATCCTCAAAGACCCAGATTTCAGTGGTAGGTGCCTAAATACCTTTGAGCATCTGGCTCACAGTTAGTTTGAAATATGAGACATGCTTCTGAAATTTTTACATTTAATTGTCTGCTTCAGTTGCCCAGTCATTAAAAGGAGGATAACATTTCCCTACCTCATGACCAGTGTGGTGTAAGGGTTAATTATGGGATTAGTCATACTTATTTTTCTCTGTTCGTAGTTTTTAATTGTTGACACAAACATGGATGTCTGCAAATTTGTAATACAATGTTGTGAAACAAATTTTGTTTTCCCCAACTGTGGGGTTCAGGACACCTTTCTTTAGGTGCTCCCATTGCAACGACAGCGGGTTTTTCTTCTCAGTTTGAGTACTGGATTTCTAGAGTCAGCTCCCTCCCCCCCGCCAAAAAAAGTGGCGTTGCGGGGGTACATAATTAGATACTCCTCTGCATTGCCTTGACTTAAACCCTTGTACTCTGGGGGGAGCATAGGTCATCTACAAGTCTCCTCCACTTCACTCTGTCTCAGGGCAAAACTTCTAGTACCCCAGTTGCTGTCATTCAGTCTCAGTAGATCTTCTCCACGTTGTTTGAGGTCTTCCTCTTTTGTGTGGAGGTAAATTGAATATTTAATATAAAATTTAATATAATAATGTTTATTCTACAATAGCACCTAGCACCTTCAATCAAGCCTGGATCTCAGGTACACAAGCACTATACAACCACAGCAGAAGATCATACCTGTCCCTGAAACTTGCACTGTAATGAGATGGGACAAAGACTAGGAGAAAGAGAGTTCCAAACTGATATAGCTATTCAATGACAGCACCAGGAGTAAACCCCAGGTTGCCAGCACCCTGTCTCCTGTACTCGTTGGTTTCACTTTAACCTCTGTCATTTTCATAACTCGTCACTGAATTTGCCCCAAGAAGACATTTGGCTTCTTGGTTTCGTCTTTTTCCTTGTGTTTTCTTTGATTTTGGTCTCTTTTCTAACATTGTGCTTTTGGTTTAATTCTACTTGTACATTCCTTTTACATCCATCCTCTTCCTCTCTTTTCAGTTTCACCACTTCATTACCTTTTTCCAGCTATAACTATCTTTCCTCGTGGTTGTGTTTTTCTCCTCCCCTGTAGTTTTCTCCTTTTTAGATTGTACATTTGGCTTTTTTGTTGGCTACATCTGACTCTGATCCAAAGCCCAGTGAAGTCAGTGGAAAGACTGGCGTTGACTCCCATAGGCACTGGGTCAATTTTTTTTTCACTTCCTTCTTCCATAAATGGCTTTCTTCCTTTCGAGTTAATTTTTGTTGTTGTTGTTGTTGTTGTTTGTTGTTTGTGGTTTCCTTGTCTGTCATGCTTGATAACGTGGGCTGTGCTTTCCTTTGAATTGCATACAAAATTACAATCCTAGGCTTCACGTCACAAACCGTTTTTGGTCCCATAAGCAATTAAGACTGGGTTGTTTTTTAAGTTGAACCTGTCTTTAACTCAAGCTCCAAACCCTTGATCTCGTCTTCTATTAAAATGTTTCCGTCTGTGTAAGTGATAAATATGAGCATTGTCCATCCTAAAAATATTCCTTGCAGCCTTCCTTTTTATTACACCAAATCCTGGATATTTTCATACCATGATTTGCATTAGGCAGTCAGTTTTACCTTGTGATGCACTGAGCGCCATCAACTTCCACTGAGATCAACCAGAGATGAGAGCCTTTAGCATCTTGCAGAATGGCCTGTGACATTCATGTGAACAGGCTGCCGAGTAAATTCTATATTAAAGATCCTCTTCTGGGCCCATTTAAGTCAATAGCTTCATTTCCATAGGAGCAGGAACAAATCCTAAGTGAAGGGACTCTCAAAGGAAGAGATGATCTTTCAAACAACAGATTTGTTTCTGATATTCCAAATCCACGTCATGGTGTGTGAGGGTGAGGCAGGTAGTTTTGGGGAAGGCCGTCAAAATCCTGCCCTGGTACACCCTAAATTAACATGGAATGGTAACAACATGGAGGGGACTACCTCTGTTTGTACAGCGCCCAGCAGCATGGGACATAAGCTCTGTAAGCACATACCTCTTAAATGATCAGAACTTAATATTTTAAGCTGGGACTGTGTGTTCTTACCTGCATTCTGAGGTGCCCAGTGTACACTGAGGTGTGGCAAAATTATTAATTCCGCATTTACCCAGCATCATTTGGGTCCTCCAGGGCAGGGGGTGGAGGTGTGAGGGGTTCAGGGGTCGGGGTGGAGGTGGGGAAGGGCTCAGGGCACGAGGCAGGATGGTGCAGGAGTCTGAGCAGCAGTTGATAGGTGAGTGTGAGGATCTTAGGGGCCATGCTGTCTGGCTGCCATTTGCTCCCTGGAGCTGGCCTGGGGCAGCAGGATCAGAGCTATCCAGTCACCAGCTGCTCCTTTGAGTGGCAGAGGTCATGCTGCATGGTTGCTGGCTACTCTAGGGTTCTCCAAGGCTGCCAGGGTAGTGGGGATCTCTCCCCTGGGTTGGTCAGGGGTCCTGCTGCCCGGCTGGTGGCTGCTCCATAGCTTTCCAGGGCTGTTGGGGTGGCATGGATGAAGCTTGCTTGCTGTTCCCCTATGGTCATTCTGGAGTACAACTCTCACTGCTTTGACAGCCCTCCCTTTTCATGTGAGGAGAAACTGTCACATTCCATGCACATCCCATTGTCCTGGCACAACCAAACTCTACCCTCCTTGCTTTAAGTTATGATAAGAGCAAGCTGGATATCAAATTTGGTGGTTCTAGCTCTTACTCTTTAGGAGAAGTTCTTGAAGAAACAGACAGATACACAAAGTCTCTCAAATATAAAGTAGCTTAATTAAGCAGCAAGAATTTTGGATTTTACCCAAACTTTCTATGTCGTTCTTTTAACACAGAAAGGCCAGAAAGACCAAGTTCCCCGCCCAAGGCAAATAAACCACTTTGTTTTGTTTTTTTTTAAATAAAGAAACACCTTTTATTTTACAGATTACAGTATACCTCTCGTCTTCTAAAATACAATTTTGGAATGATTGGATTAAAAAGGACAAGTTACATGTAATTATCATTCATTGGAGAGTGTGTGGTTTTGCTAGCAGCATAGAGGAATATCACAAGGTAAGTTATTTTTATGTGTTATCTATTATACCATTGCTGTTAGTTCAATATACATGTTTAATAATAATGTTACCCCCAATGTGTGATTCGTCCTAGATTGAGGGTCAGTTAGAAGACTGCAGGTGTTATAGCTTACATGCACTGAAATGGGTGCATGTCAAACAGTGCCATATGCGGTATGTGATCCCTGAGATTTCAGTAGGATTTCCTCATTGTGTTGTTCAGGTATCACAGTCAAGTCCTAAATTATTACACCTCATATTTGACTAAATTATCTCATAGTTCCACACATTCATTAGTTTTCATTTTAACAAGCTATACAATGTCATAAAATGCCAGTAACCAAAAATGGTACTTTAACATATGCATACTGTATCTGTTTTCATTTGAGTACTGGAATTGAATGGCCCTGAAAGAATACATTTTTCTTCAGGTTTTGGGCTAATGTTGCTTAGTTTCTTTCATTACTATTCAGAAAACATCTGGGTAATATTGGTGTTTTGTTTGTCCTTTTCCCCTTCCCACTTGCACAAATTCCAGTTGCTATAAATTAATATCAGTGTCACTACGGCTCTTCATTTTCCTAGGTCTAGTCATCACTTTTTGAGTCACTGCAGTAGTTGCCTTCAATTTGCAATTCGCTTTCATACTTACCTTCTTCATCTCTGACTTTACGCTACTACCAGTGTTGACTTCCTGAGAGTCATTGTCATGTGGAAGTTCTATCCTGGATGTATTTACCATTGTTGTCACCAATACGTTCATTGTTATTAGGCGCATTGTTACTACTCTGTGACTTGCTGGCACCTTCACTGCCATCTGATTTGCTGTCAATACTGTTATCACTGGAGATACAGAATTGAGGGCAGAAGATGGGGGTAGGCAGTAAGGGTGCAGGGTTGTGAATGTGCATATATGGGCTTAGGGAGGGAGGGATGGGGAAGATGGGCTTGGGGCTCAGGGAACAGGGCTGGGAGGTATGGGGAGACTTACTGGGAACTCCCACAGTGGCAAAGGTGTCACTGGTCTGTGGGGAAGAAGGCTACAGTTCTTTCCCTGCAGTCACCAGTATCTTTTCAAAACACTGATTTATTTTAAATCTTGCAATAGCTATTCTGTTGTAGCTCTGTTCTGATTACCTCATAAAAACAAGCAGTCCTGTAGCACATTAAAGATTAACACACTTATTTATTAGGTCATGAGCTTTAGTGGACAAGACCCACTTCTTCAGATTTTTCATGACTTAATATATAACATTGTTAGTGTTTAAGGTGCTACAGGACAGCTTATTTGTTGTGAAGCTACAGACTAACATGGCTACCTCTTTAAGTCACTTCAGTCAGGCTATGACTATATTAGACTAAGAAAGTTGACTGCAGATATGCAATTCTAGCTACACCAATTGCATAGCTAAAATCAAAGTATCCATGCTTGGCTGAGCTGGCTGTCTATACTGGGGAAGGTTGATGGGAGTGTTTTTCTGTTGACCTCCCTTACTCCTCACCTCTTGCGAGGAATACAGGGGTCAAGTGCGACCCCTGAGAGGTCGATTTTGCGAGTCTCTACTAGACGTGCTAAATACAATCCCAGAAGATTGACCCTGAGCGGCTTGATCTTTTGGCGTGGTGTAGACCTACCCTCAGTGTTGGCAAAATAAATCAAATCAATCATAATTGGCTTCCCCGGTGCACCACCTGTTGTTGCTTTACTCTGCACTGCGCCCCACGACAATGGCACATGGGTCGTTTTTAGGTTCAAATCCATTTGCTGAACATGTGCTAGTAATGAGAGCTAAAATACAATTTCTTCTGTTAAATTTAGAGCAGACAGGAAAACCACCATTCTTAAAATGTTAGCTTTTTCAGGAAGTACCAAATTAGCCTGTACTGGCTGCAAATTACCAAGTGTCAGATCAGACATGGTTCCGGTATCCCACTGTTCTACTGCCTGACAAAGAGTCCGTCACCAGTATGCTTTAACCAGGTGGTTTATATATGCCCCATTCCCTGCTCCCATTAAGGTCAAGGGCAAAACACCCACCTCTCTGAGTAAGAGCACCACAGGCCCCCAGACTACTTGGATGATGTTTCAAAAGGACACTGAAGCATGTTTCTAAGTAGAGTCTAGACACTGTTGGAAATATAATTGGTGGTAGTTGCAGATGACTTAAACTCAGCTGGCAATTGGGCAGCAGATGTTCTGAGGGACTACAGTGGTCAGCAACCTTTCCAAGGTGGAATGCTGAAATTTGACCTTTTGACCTCTATGTACTGTCCACATGCCAGTGATAATTTTTAAAGTCACTAATAGTCCTACTTACACATATGTTTCTAAGTGGGACTTCTTACCAACATAAAGCTAATCTCCTGTGTAAATATTTGCAGAATCAGGAGCTGTGATTTTTTTTTCACAAATGGTTGATGATGAGTATTTACAAATTATTGTGCATATGTACAACCATCTATTAGTTCTACATGCCTGGAGCTCTTTGAGTGAAAGAGAGACAGTAACAGCTAATCTTAGCAAACACTTGTACCCTATTCTTACATAGGGCAACAGTTTGTCAAAAAATTGTGCATATTTAATTAGCAAGCAAAAACAGGCACCAACATTAGCATACGGAGATACATGTCTCATAGAGCTAGAAGGGACCTTGGGAGGTCATCAAGTCCAGTTCCGTGCCCTTCTGGCAGGACCAACCACCATCCCTTTTTTAATCTATGTTCCCCAGATCCCTAAATGGCCCCCTCAGGGATTAAACTCACAACCCTGGGTTTAGAAGGCCAATGCTCAAACCACTGAACTATAACGTTATATGGCTATGTCTACACTAGCCCAAAACTTCAAAAAGGCCATTTTGAAGTTTACTAATGAAGCACTGCAATACATATTCAGCGCCTCATTAGAATGCCAGCAGCTGCGGCACTTCAAAATTGACGCGGCTCACCACTGCGCAGCTCGTCCAGATGGGGCTCCTTTTCAAAAGGACCTCGGCAACTTCAAAATCCCCTTATTCCTATCTGCTGTTAGGAATAAGGGAATTTCAAAGTTGCCGGGGTCCTTTCGAAGAGGAGCCCCGTCTGGACGAGCCGCGTCAATTTTGAAGCACGGCGGCTGTCAGCATTCTAATGAGGCTCTGAATATGTATTTTTTTGGGGCTAGTGTCGACACGGCCTATAGTGCACATAGATCAGTTGTTCTGTATTCAAAAAATTTTGTGCAAACCAGTGTTTACAGTTTTCTACCAGGTCTTCCTAATAGTCTTCACCACATGCAAATATAAAAAATGCCTGGGCCACTGACAATACATTCTCCTCCTCACCATAGCAAATATTTCATCCTTTTTAACCTATGCGCATTTATACTAAAAGTCTATTGAAGCTGACTTCACTGGTTCTGTAAGTAATTATACTCCGTTTTGTGGTTGTCTTTAAGGAAATTGCACAAATACATATTTTGTTTGCATGATATATCACACTAGACACAACAAAGGAACATTCTATATAAGGTCTTCCTTCACTAGTCTGAGTTTGTCTGAAAAATGCCCACGCCTCTCCCCCAGCCAAAAAAAGCAGAAAGTCAAAACACTTTGGAACGGCTCAATAGTTAATTGCCACTGAAGAGTGCTTTGCCTTAGCAACTCTGAAGCACATCGATTGGGTTCCCTTTTTGGGGGTACACTACAGGGGAAATCAACACTTCCACAGTCAATTTTCTGCTGTTCAATGCAGAGCATAGGAAGAACTGAGGATTAGAGTAGAAAATCATTTCAGCTCTGTGTACGCCAATTTAGGAAAAATATTAACGAATATCAAGTCAGATGTGAGGAAAGTTGATAGTTAGGATAGAAGGTGTATCAGAGCTCTGAGCTGGGAGGAGAGTTGTGGGTTTCTGTAGAAAACTTCTCAGACCTGTAAATAAGCTCTGTGCAGCTTTGATGCATTCTTTAGAAAGTATCTTGGAGGACCAAAGACGGGCTCATATGTGAAGACAGTCACAGTGTTCTGTGAAAATATTCTCATACCAGTCAATAAGATCGGAATATCATTGGGACTGTATAATGTGTATGAGACCTGTAAATGTGAGCTGAGACAAGTAGAGGTAACATATAGAAAGTATATCACAGCTGCCATGAAACATTGTTGAATGTGTCTCAGAGGGTGAAAATGCCAAGCTAGAATTAGTGTAGCAACAGTTCCAGAACTATAAGGAGTGTATGAGAAGATTTGAGGAGTATAGTAAAATGTATCTGAACTATAACAAAGGAGGGAAGAGGTTTCAAAGTTACACAGGCAAATATAAAGTAACAGAGACGTTAGGATTACTGTGGTAGCATCTCAAAACACTGCTGTGACCATCGAAGATTACAGTGGAGAGTGTCTCAGATCAGTAACTGAGGTGTGAGCAGACTTGTGGCTTCATATAGCAAGTTTCTCAGACCTGTATGTGAGATCTGGGGGATGCTATGGCTTATAGTAGAAACACTCTCACAGCTGCTGTGAATTGGTGAGGAATACTTTTGAACATGTCAGATCTGTAAATAAAATTAGGATTAGTGTAGTAATGGGCAGATTAAGAACAGATGGGGGCCCTGAGACAACCCACTCACAAGGGCCCCCCACATTATATTAAAATGTTAGTGTAATGTCATTACTTATGCTTTAAAATCTATTCATGCTTATTATTCCCCATGATGCACAATAAAATTACACAATGTTAAAATAAGAATGATATGACACAGTTCTTTTGTTCCATTAAAACAAATTGTTTAAATAAAATGGAGTTATGGAAACTTGGGGCCCCTCATGCCTGAGGGTCTGGGGGCAACTGCCCCTTTTGCCCTTATGGTAGTCCACCAGTGTGTAGTAACAATTAGAAAATACTCATGAAGATGTGAGTTGGGTTGCCTGTTACAGTAGAACGCCTCTTGGAGCTGTACGAGACAATTGAGGGAAACTGAAGATAAATGTAGAATGTTTTTCAGAACTATGGAGCAGATGTGAGAGTTTTGAAGGATACAGTACAACATGTCTCAGGAACGTAACTGAGATCTAATGGTTATGATAGTATCTGTGTAGTTACACCACTCTGAGATATAAGGAGAGTTGTGGCTAAAGGTTTCAGAGTCAGTACTGATCTATATGGAGTGTTTATGATTTTAAGTAGAAAATATCTCAAACCTATTTTGAAAAGATAAGGTTTATTGTAAGAAGTGTCTTGGAACTGTAACTGACATACTAGAAGAGTATCAGAGATGTGTACTACAGCTCATCTGAAAAACGATCTGAGGAGCATTGTGTCTTAATGCTGCAAACATCTCAGATGCCAAGCCAACTGTAGATATGGTGTATAATCAAATACAAAATTCTAAATTACATGTGAGGAGAGAGCTTCTGCAGAAAAATAGCTGTTACTGAGATGTGACACAAGGGCTACGTCTACACGTGAAGCCTACATCGAAGTAGTCTATTTCAATGAATAGCGTCTACACGTCCTCCAGGGCCGGCAACGTCGATGTTCAACTTCGACGTTGCGCAGCCCAACATCGAAATAGGAGCAGCGAGGGAACGTCTACACGCCAAAGTAGCACACATCGAAATAGGGATGCCAGGCACAGCTGCACACAGGGTCACAGGGCGGACTAGCGCTTCCGGGGCAACAGCTAGCCGCTCCCTTAAAGGCCCCTCCCAGACACACTCAGCCTGCACAACACGCGGTCTGAGGAGCCATAGGCACACAGACCCCGGGCGCCGCAGTCATGGACCCCCAGCAGCAGCAGCAGCAGCTAGAGGTCCACCCAGCCCTCCCGGCAGGAGCAGGGCTTGCCCTGACCCATGCCATGTGGGAGGCAGCTGACCACCTCCTTGCCCCAGGGGAAGAGATGCCCCCAGGGCAGCAGGGATCAACCCCTACCCCTGCAGCACCCCGCTCCACCCCCCCCGCCTCACACGCCGGCGGCTGTGGAGCTACCCCACCAGCACCGACTGGTGGGAGCGGCTGGTGCTTGGGGAGTGGGACGACGACCACTGGCTCAGGAACTTCAGGATGACCCGGCAGACATTCCTGGAGCTGTGCCAGTGGCTCACTCCCGCACTCAGGCACCAGGACACCGCCATGCGGCGTGCCCTCACATTGCAGAAACAGGTCGGCATCGCTGTCTGGAAGCTGGCCACTCTGGACAGCTACCGATCCGTGGGCCAGCAGTTTGGTGTCGGCAAGGCCACCGTCGGGGCTGTCTTCATGGAGGTAAGCGAACCCACGGGGGGAGGCCAGGGCAGGGGGGCCAGGGCATGGGGGCCAGAGCAGGGCAGGGCAGGGCAGGGGGGCCAGAGCAGGGGAGGCCAGAGCAGGGCAGGGGGGCCAGGGCAGGGGGGCCAGAGCAGGGCAGGGCAGGGCAGGGCCACGCACACCCTGCTCACCCCTCATTGGTGCCGTCCCATGTGCCTTCTCTGCAGGTTGTGCGTGCCATCAACGCCATGCTCCTGCACAGGCTCATGAGGCTGGGGGACCCAGATGCCACCATCGCGGCCTTTGCCACCCTGGGCTTCCCCAACTGCTTCGGGGCTCTGGATGGGACTCACATCCCCATCCGCGCCCCGCATCACAGTGGCGGACGATACCTCAATCGAAAGGGCTACCATTCTGTCGTCCTGCAGGCCTTGGTGGACAGCTGGGGATGTTTCCAGGACATTTACGTGGGCTGGGCTGGCAGCACCCACGACGCCCGGGTTTTCCGGAACTCGGGCCTGTGCCGCCGGCTGGAGGCGGGGACCTACATCCCCCAGCGGGAGATCCCTCTGGGGGACACCACCATGCCCTTCTGCGTCATCGCAGATGCGGCCTACCCCCTCCGGCCGTGGCTCATGCACCCCTACACGGGCCATCTCTCCGCTAGCCAGGAGCGCTTCAACGAGCGCCTGAACCGTGCGTGCCAGGTGGTGGAGTGCTCATTTGGCCGCCTGAAGGGACGCTGGAGATGTCTCCTGACCCGCCTGGATGCGGGCCCCAACAACATCCCCCAGATTGTGGGTGCCTGCTGCGCCCTGCACAATTTGGTCGAGAGCAAGGGGGAGACCTTTCTCCAGGGCTGGGCTGCGGAGGCCGGCAGGGCACACGTCCAGCCACCTGCTGCCCCCAGTCGGCAGGTGGACCCCGAGGGGACCCGGGTCCGGGAGGCCCTGCGGGCCCACTTTGATGAACAGGCCGCGGGGTGAACTCTGCCCAGGCCCCCTACTGCCCGCCCCTTCCTCCCCCACACTCCTGCCCCAACGCCCACACCATGGAGCACCCCACCGCCCCCCCCGCCACTTGTCCTGGACAAATGACAGCACGCACTTGTGGCTGAACGTAAATTTTGTTTTTTCTTTCCGAACCTTTTTTTTTTTGGATGTAAATAAATATGTGAACCACAAACAGAAAACTAGGTACAAACGTTCAACAAAAGCAATATGTACAAAAATAAAACAATCCAAAGAAACAACTGTGTGCCATAAATAATAAAAAGAAAACCAGGGAGGATAAAGGGGAGAACTATTTACATGGGGGGGACGGGGCAAACGGGGGGACCAAAAAAACAGGGTCCAACTATATACAAGGGGGGAGGGCCCACGTCCCGGGCCCCTCGCCCCTATAGCCCGGCACTGGGCGTGGCCAGCTGGGAGCCCCGCCGCGCTTGCAGCCTGGTCCGTGGCTGGGTGGGAGCGGGCTGGACCGGAAGGTATGGGGGCCGGCGAGTGTCAGGTGGCTCCAGGGGTCCCTCGGCGCTCTGGCCCTCGCGGGTGGGTGGCGGGGCGACGGCGGACGGGCCGGCGACGGGCGGAGCAGCTGGTGGTGGGGCTGCAGGAGCGGGCAGGGCGGGCAATGGGTCGGCCGGCGCAGCATGGGGGGCCAGGTAGTCCACCAGGTGGTTAAATGTCTGCATGTAGGCCCCCCATGCCTCCTGGCGCCAGGCCAGCGCCCGCTCCTGCAGCTGGAGGTGCTGCCCCGCGACCTCCAGCTGCCGATGCAGGATGGCCAGCAGCTGGGAGTCCGTCGCTGCCGGCGGTTGTAGGCGTGGGGTCCGCCGTCTAGCCCGCCGCGGGGCCGGTCGGTCCTCGGCTGAGGGGCTGCCCTGGAGCGATAGTCCCGGAGGGCTCTCCGGGACGACTGACGCCTCGCCGGCACTCTCTTCCGGTCCTTCTTATGGTGCAGGTCCAGGACACAGGAGAAGAGGGGGGGAAGAAGAATGGAGACAGGCGTTAGTGTGGGCCCCGAGCCGTGGCCTTTGTCCCCCCAGCCCTGTGCTGCAGGTTCCCCATCCCCGTCCCCGGGAGATGCTGCTGTGATGGATGGGGTTCAGGGGTCCCCCTGCCCTGCACCCCGTCCCCTGGTGGGAGCAACTCTCACTTCACCCCGCAGGGTCTGACAGCAGGAGAGGTTTCTTAGGCCACAGATGCCCAGTTTCTGCCAGGAGTGACAGCACCAGCTGTCGGAAGAGACAGTCCTTCCAACCCGTCGTGGGGAGAAGACCCCAAGGGGTGCCCCTCGGGGATGCAGCTTTCCCCCCCTCAGGCTGGCTGCCTTCCAGCTCTCCCTTCCCCTAGCCTCTACCTGTGGCCCCCGCCCTCGCCCCCCAATTCCAAGCCAGCTCGGCTCCTCCCTCCTGTTTGTTCAGGGCAGAGGTGTCACCTGCCAGCTGTAGCGCCAGGATCCTCCTTTGGCCCTGGGAGCTCTTCGGCTCTTGTGGCTCATATGTAGCCTGAGTCTCCCTTTGGCACCCCCCCACTCCATCACATGCTGCTGCTGCGGGGTGTCCCACCCCCTCCTCCCGGGGGCCCCTCGAGGTTCCGCTCCCCCCTGGCCCGGGGATGGGGCATGGCACTGTCATGCGGGGTGAGGGGGGGGCACGGGCTGATGGCTGCAGTGCTGTGAGGGCCATGGCCCTGGTGTCCTTGGGGCCATGGCCATGTGAGCATGTGGGGGGCCCTGGACACATATCTCTTACCCCCCGCCCCTCAAGCCCAGGGGTGTCCACCAGAGAGGGGTACCTACCTGTCGGTCCGCTCCCACGGTCCGGAGATCCCCGGGGGTCGGAGGCCCTGCTGCTGCTCTGGGATGGCAGGAGGAGGATCTGCAGGCTGGATTCTGCGGAGGAGGAGCCCCCCTCCTCCTCGTCCTCCTCCTCCTGCCGCGATGTCCCGGGGGTGGCCTCCGGGGGGGGCCCCCGGGGTGCGGGGCTTGCCTCCGGGGCGGACTCCGGCTGCAGGGCCTGCTGGGGCTCGTCAGCCGAGGTGTCAAGGGTGGCCGGAGGGGAGGCGGTGTGCCGGGAGCCCAGGATGTCCCTGAGCTCCCTGTAAAAGGGGCAAGTGACGGGGGCGGCCCCAGATCGGCTGGCCGCATCCCGGGCCCGGGAGTAACCCTGCCGCAGCTCCTTCACCTTACTCCTAACGTGGTCAGGAGTGCGGGCAGGGTGACCCCGGGCAGCCAGGCCGTCGGCCAGCCGAGCAAACGCATCCGCGTTCCGCCTCTTGCTCCCCATTACCTGGAGCACCTCCTCCTCGCTCCAGAGCCCCAGCAGGTCCTGCAGCTCGGCCTCCGTCCAGGAGGGGCCCCGCTGCTGCTTCCCAGCCTGGCTGCCCCTCTGGCTGGGCTGGCTGCCCTGGCTCCCCTTGGGGGGGGTCCCCTAGGGGCTCTGGGGGGGCTGCCGGGCGGCCATCGCAGCTCTCTGGGGCTGAGGGTGGTGCAGGCTGGCCACATGTGCAGGCTGCAGCCTGCACGTTCCCTCAGCTTCCTGCAGAGGCAGGGAGGGGGAGGGGACCTTTAAGGGGCCGCTCCACGCGGCCACCAGTGAGCTGAGGAGCTGGAGAGAGTGTCTCTCAACCCCCCAGCTGATGGCTGCCATGGAGGACCCACCAATTTCGACGCTGCGGGACGCGGATCGTCTACACTGTCCCTACTTCAACGTTGAACGTCGAAGTAGGGCGCTATTCCTATCCCCTCATGGGGTTAGCGACTTCGACGTCTCGCCGCCTAACGTCGAAGGTAACTTCGAAATAGCGCCCGACGCGTGTAGCCGCGACGGGCGCTATTTCGAAGTTAGTGCCACTACTTCGAAGTAGCGTGCACGTGTAGACACAGCTAAGGTGAGGAATACTATAGCAATTATCTCAGAGCTGTTACAGAAGCCTTGTGAGTATAATGAATCAAATAAATGTCACAACATATTGTCAGGTATTCCAGTAAAAAAGTAAGATTCAAAAGGTGGGTTATTGAAGGACTTTTACTAGGTAGGATATAGGCAGAGTTTGAGAGGTGATAGATGAACGAACAGAAGTGGGTTTTACCCACAAAAGCTCATTGCCTAAAAATAAATTTGCTAGTCTCCAAGTTGCTACAGGACTTTTTAAAAAGCCATTATGAAAGGACACACTACAGGAGTGAAAACAGAATGCAGGAGAAGCCCATCAAAGGAGTGGGGGACCGTTCTCATTATTGCACCCAATGTAGCCTGTATGCTTACATGCCCTATATGTAGATGGCAAAAATAGGTACAAGGAAAGAAAGGTTACTCACCGTAGTAACGGTGGTTCTTCGAGATGTGTCCCCGTGGGTGCTCCACATTAGGTGTCGGGCTCGCCCGGCGCCGCAGATCGGATCTTCCAAGCAGTTTCTGCCGGACCGCGCATGCGCCGGTGCGCGCCACTCCCCCGCGCGCTCCCGGCAACGTGCGCGATCCGGTCCCCGCCAGTTCCTTGACCAACCGCCTCGGATGCTCCTGCAAAACACTAAACAGAGATCCGGAGCGGGGAGGATGGGCGGGTAGTGGAGCACCCACGGGGACACATCTCGAAGAACCACCGTTACTACGGTGAGTAACCTTTCTTTCTTCTTCGAGTGTCCCCGTGGGTGCTCCACATTAGGTGACTACCCAGCAGTAACCCAAGATAGGAGGTGGGTAATCGGATTATGTGCAGCTTGTCCCCGAGAGGACCGCTGCCGAGAGACGGGTATCCTCTTGGAATACCCTGTGAAGGGCGTAATGTTTGGCGAAGGTGTCACAGGATGACCAGGTCGCCACTCTGCAAATGTCTTTTAGCGCAACGCCCTTGAAAAAAAGGCTGTTGATGCTGCCACCGCCCTAGTGGAATGAGCCCTGGGCATGGCCAGTAAAGGAGTGTTTTTGAGTTTGTAGCACATTTTTATGCAAGATACGATGTGCTTCGAGATTCTCTGCGAAGAGAGACATTCTCCTTTTGATTTGGGAGCGATAGAGACTAGGAGTCTATCCGTTCTCCGGAAGGACTTGGTCCTGTCTATACAGAAAGCTAGTGCCTCCTCACGTCCAGGAGGTGTAGGCGCGCCTCTTTGTTAGAGTTATGAGGCTTTGGATAAAACGAGGGTAAACAATAGGTTCGTTAGTATGAAACTCAGAAAGAAACTTTAGGAACAAAGCCTGGATGCAGCCGTATGGTTACCGCCTCCTTGGAAAAACAGTGCAGGGTGGCGTTGCCATAACTGCCGCAAGCTCGCTCACCCTGCGAGCTGACGTGATTGCGAGAAGAAAGGTCATCTTCATCATAAGGAGGCGGAGGGAAACCGTGGCCAAAGGCTCGAACGGTGGTCCCCTTTTCACATTAAGCACCAGGTCCAAGTTCCACGAAGGTGGAAGCGGTTTCCGAGGGGGGGTATAGGTTTACCAGCCCTTTGAGGAACCTGGTAACCATGGGATGGGCAAACACCGTGTGCCCTTCCTCTTCGTGTCTGAACGCCAAAATGGCGGCAAGGTGGACCTTAAACGAGGACAGTGAGAGTCCTCCTCTCTTGAGGTCCAGTAAATACTCTAATATCACAGCCATAGGCACCGAACGGGGGGCTAGCTGTTTGGTAGAACACCATGCCGTAAAGCGAGTCCATTTCTGCTTGTAGGTCTTCCTGATGGAAGTCCTCCTGCTACTTTCTAGGACTTGCTGCACTTCCTCCGTACATGTGCTCTCTAGGGAGCTGAGCCATGGATTAACCACGTTTGTAGTCGCAGGCCTTGGGGGTGCGGATGCACTATGGACCCCTGGGCTTGCGTGAGCAGATCCGGCGCCACCGGAAGGGGCATCGGTGGCCGGTCCGACATGCGCAGGAGTAGGGGGAACCATTGCTGTCGATCCCACGTTGGGACTATCGGGATCATTCAGGCTCCTTCCCTCCTGGCTTTCTGCAACACTTTGTGGATGAGCACTGTGGGAGGGAAAACGTAAAGCAGGGGGCCCCTCCATGAGATCGCGAAGGCGTCCCTCAGGGACCCCCGTCCCAGTCCTGCCCTGGAGCAGAATCGTGGGCACTTCTTGTTGTGCTGAGTAGCAAACAGGTCTATCTGGGGAAAAACCCCATGCGTGAAAAATCGGTTGCAGCAGATCGGGACGGATCTGCCACTCGTGCGTGAGTGCGAAACGCCTGCTCAGCTGGTCTGCCTTCACATTGTGAGCGCCTGGTAAGTACGAGGCTTTTAAGGTTATATTGTTGGCGATGCAGCAGTTCCACAACCGGACTGCTTCCGCACATAAGGCACGGGACCGAGCTCCTCCTTGCCGATTTATATAAAACATGGTGGAGGTATTGTCTGTACTGGTCCCGACTACTTTGCCTTTTATATGGTATCAAAAGTGTCTGCAGGCGTCGAACACTGCTCTGAGCTCCAGTATATTGGTGTGCAGTGACTGCTCCGTGGAGGACCACAGCCCTTGCGTCACCTCTTCGCCCATGTGTGCTCCCCACCCTACGAGGGAGGCATCTGTAGTAAGAAAAACCAATATGTGTGGTTGGTGGAAGGGTACCCCTGTTAGCAGGTTCTCGGGGTTTACCCACCATTGCAGGGATTTGCGCACCTCTGTTGTGGGCGACGCCACCCTGTGAACAGTGTGTGCTGCCGGTTTGTATACGCTCGCCAGCCAGTGCTGCATGCTGCGCATATGTAACCTGGCGGTCTGTTCTACGAATGTCGCTGCTGCCATGTGGCCCAGCGGCTGTAAGCACGTCAGAACCGGCACCGTAGGGCTGAAGGTGAAGACTTGCACGAGGGAGCCGATGGCCCGAAAGCGAGTCTCTGGTAGATACGCCCTCGCTGTAATAGAATTTATGCGTGCCCCTACGAACTCTATGTCCTGTGTGGGGTCTGTCTGTGATTTTGTCAGATTGATAACCAGGCCGAGCGAAGAGAACGTGCCTGCTGTGACGCATATCATGCGTAGTACCTCCTCCTTCGAGGCCCCTTTGAGGAGGCAGTCATCCAGATACTGCAATATAAATACCCCCTGTCTGTGTAGGTAGGCTGACACCACTGCCAAGGTCTTGGTGAAGACTCTGGGGGCCGAGGAGAGGCCAAACGGTAGGACCTTGTATTGAAAATGTTCTTTGCCTACCATGAAAACCAGAGGAATCGTAGGTGAGCCGGATGAATAGTTATGTGAAAAAACGCGTCTTATAAGTCGAGGGCTGCGAACCAATCTCCATCGTCTAGTGCCGTAAGGATGGAGGCAATTGTGATCATCCGAAAGCGTTGCTTGTGCAGGTACCGGTTGAGGCCTCGAAAATCTAAGATGGACCTCCCCCCTCCTGTCTTTTTCCCCGTGAGGAAGTACCTCGAGTAGAACCCTCTCCCTTGCAGTTGCTGCGGCACTCTTTCCACTGCCCCTATGAGCATGAGATGGTCTACCTCCTGCTTGAGCCTCGCTACGTGGGAGGCCTCCTGGAGGTGGGGCCTGGGTGGAGGTCATGGCGGTGGGAGCGACTGGAAGGGGATGGCGTACCCCGTGGCTATGATCTCCAGCACCCATTTGTCTGTGGTGATCCTTTGCCACTGGTTATAGAATGGTCGGAGGCGATGGTGGAATAACCGCCTCGGATGACCTTGTGCGATGGTAGTGATGGCGCAGCCCTGGATCTGTGTCTCAAACTTGTGGCCTTTGGCCCTGCCCCGAGGACGCACGGCTCTGTTGGGAACGTCGCCTGGGAGTTCTGTACTGCTGGTGCTGTTGATGTCGCCCTTGCTCGTAACCCCTGTGGTACTGGGGACGCTGTTGCTGGTACTGGTACCGTCTTTGTTGAGGGTAGTACTTTTTCTTTCTGTATGGAGGGGTATAAATCCCCAGGGTCCTAAGTGTGGCTCTTAAATCTTTGTCTGCAGGCCCTCGGTATACCCGGAGTCTGGAGCCAGGACTCCCCTCGCATCACCACGGCCGTAGCTGTGGAGCGTGCTGCTGTGTCCGCAACATCCAGGGCGATCTGAACTCCCGTCCTCGAGGCCGCGTAGCCTTCTCGCATGATGGCCTTGAGCACTGGTTTCTTGCCCTCTGGAAGCAAGTCCATGAGGGAAGTTAACCTAATGTGGTTGTCTAAATTATGGTTCGCTAGATGCGCTGCGTAATTTGCCATTCTCAACAGTAGAGTGGAGGAGGAGTAGACCTTTCTGCCCAACAGCTCTAGCTTTTTGGCATGTTTGTCTGTTCCCCCACGTTGCGATGACTCCACCACCAAGGAATTTGGTTGTGGGTGGCTGAACAGGAACTCCATGCCCTTTGTTGGCACGAAGTATTTTTTTTTTTTTCTGCTCTCTTGTGGACAGGCGGAATAGTCGCAGGAGTCTGCCATATCATAGTGGCAGACTCCAAGATTGCGTCATCAAGCGGTATTGCTATTTTAGAGGAGGCCGGCGGTCTCAGATTTTTGAGGAGCTTATGGTGTTTCTCTTGCACCTTTGCTGTCTGGATGCCTTGCGTGAAGGCCACCCTCGTAAAACAGCTCTTGGAACTGTTTGAGATCGTCCGGAGGATGGACGTCCCCCGGGGCCGTAGCCTCATCCGGGGACGAGAGCGAGGAACCGCTGGGGTACGTCTCTCTGGACCCTTCCGGTTCCTGCTGGTGATGGTACACCCTCTCACTAGAGGTTTGCGAGGGAAAATCTCGGGGTTCCATAACCAGTCCCCCCTGAGATGCTTGAGTCTCTGTCCCCGGTCGCAATTGCCCTCGGGGGTACGAGATCGTCTGTGGGGATCTTTCCCTAGTAGATTGCCGATGGTGTCTATGCCCCGCGTGGTAGGGGCAACCATGGCAGTATAGGCACTGTTCTTGGGAAGGTGACCTAGACCACTCCCTTGGTGCATACCCTCTGCGTCTGGGGGAGGGAGATCGTCGAGACACTGGAGAGAGCGATTTTGCATAATAGTCCAGCGGTTCAAACCCCAGGAAGGGTGAAGGTGGTCCCAGCCAGGGTGAGGCTGGTTGCAAAAAAATGGAGAAGGGGGCTCCGGGTAGGCTAGGGGGGACCCCTGCCTTCTGGTTGGAGTCTGCAACATAAACGGAGGGCTGTGAGAAAGCAACTCCACAGCCCTGTGCGGAGAGGGGCTGCAATGCCTCCTCTTGTGTGCAGCCTTCCCCCTCCCTTGAGGAGGTAACTCCGCCCCCTGACGTACAGGGGATCCCGGCCCCGTCCGCACCGAGCTCGGCACGCTCGAGGGCGGTGCCGCACGTGCGGTGTCCTCCGGTGCCTGCAGGCTGCATGCCTGCGCGCTCTGCACCGCCGGTTCCCTGGGGGTCGGTGCCGCTGCCTGCGGTGCCGCCAGTACCGGCGCTTGTTTAGCCGCCGCCCTGCCTGCAGTGCGGGGCGGGGTGGCTGGCTGATTATTGGAGGCTGAGCCGCTTCCACGTGGCTCTCCGTGCCGCCGCCGATCAGCTGTTGCTGCGGCTGGGGGCTGCTCGCTCCTCCCGTCCCGCTCGCTATTGCTGCCGGCAGGGGTCGGGCTGGGGAGACTTTCCTCCGTTTTTGCGCTGATGGGGTGAGGGAGGCGGCTTTCCTTTTATGGGCCCCGGAGGGTCCCTCCTGCTGCGGCCGCTCCGGCACGTCTGGCTGGAGGGCCTTGTCGAAAAGCAGCATTTTAAGCCGCATCTCCCTGTCTCTCCTTGCTCTGGCTGTTAATTTAGCACAGAAGGAGCATTTCTGTGCAACATGGGACTCCCCAAGGCACCTTATGCATAGACTGTGCCCATCAGATGCTGGCATCACCTCTCGGCAGGACTCACATTTTTTAAATCCTGAAGAGGACATTGTTGGTGAGTCTTTCAGTTGTTAAACGGGTACTTAGCACCTTCTCTGTGCTATTTTCCCCTTCTGATGGCCTGCTGCAGCAGGAGGGCTGATGGCCCTATGCTCCTGGCCTCCGGCGCTTGTTACTGGGACTGGATTGAAGCTGTCCCGCTTGTAGTTTGTTTGTTGTTTTTGTTTTTTTTTTGAAAAATAACAACCAGCTAACTTGCAGTAGCCTAAGTACTTGAAAAACTTTAAAGAAAAAACAGTTAAAGTCATTGAATACGCTACTTGGCCTTAGCCTAGTTTGGATTCCGTCTGCAGCCGACGGCGGTTAAGAGGAACTGGCGGGGACCGGATCGCGCACGTTGCCGGGAGCGAGCGGGGGAGTGGTGCGCACCGGCGCATGCGCGGTCCGGCAGAAACTGCTTGGAAGATCCGATCTGCGGTGCCGGGCGAGCCCGACACCTAATGTGGAACACCCACGGGGACACTCGAAGAAGAACTTGTGACTCTCAGGGACCATGCGCAGACTCTGGATGCCAGGATGGCTGAGTTCAAGGATATGAGGGAAGCAGAGATGACCCTTTCCAGAAAAAAAATGGAATGACCCCCACCCAAGAAAGACAATGTCAGTGCCATTAAAGAACATCTTTGACTTTATAGTCTTATACCAGGTGTAAGTCAAAAAAAAAAGTGCTCTGTTGTTAGTTTTGTTTTGTTTTGTTTTTTGAACTGGGGAGTCTAATGGGTTATATACCTTATCTTTTTCTCTGAAAACAATACCTGAGAGTAGCGGGGCTGGTATTTTCCCTTCCTATATAGAGGGAGAAAGAAAAAAGCATTGACCTAATTCAGGGATCGGCAACCTACAGCTCTGTGGCTCTTTAAAGAGCCATTTGTGGCTCCAAGTGCTGACACCGCTGACTCCTCTTGTGACTCCGGAGGCTGCTACTGCTTAAACAAAAAAATGAAACTCAGTTGGCTGCTGTTAAATCAACTAAATTTAGGGTTTTTTTGTTTTGTTTTTTGGAGATTTTTGTTTAAGCGGCAGCAGCCTCTGCAGCTGCTGAACACTCAGCTGCAGCAAGGAGTCCTGTAGAAGAAACACATGGCAGGACAGGGAGCCCTGGAAGAGAGAGAGCTGGCGGGGCAGGGATCCACCAGCACTGCACGTGGGGAGCCTGCTGGAAAGCTGGGACAAGGAGGCAGAGAGGCAGCGGCTGTGGGAGGAGAAGCCTCAGCCCAGGGAGTTCATAGTCTCAAGCAGGTGAATCCTGCGAATGGGGGAGGGGGGCGTGGTTTGAGACTGAGAGGCATTAAGCCTGGGGATGGGGAGGCAGTTTGGGGCTGAGAGGAGCTAAGCCTGGGGATGCGGGGCGGGGGGGTTTGCGGGATGCGGGGGTAAAGCTTGGGGATAGGACAGGGGTCTGCAACAAAATAGCAAGAAAACTATTTTTTCAAATTCAGTTACAAAATCAAGAGCATCAATGCATGTGCATATGAGACAGTCCTTAATAAATAATGGCAAACCATATTTTTATCACCCCTATGTTAAGAACAGCGCACACAATGCTTTGTACCAGTTAGAAAGGTGTTACCCCCCCCCCGGGCTTTACTCACCTCAGCCCCCCAAATCCGCCCCTTATCTTCAAGCTTTGCTTCTCATCCCCAGGCTTAACTCCTCTCAGCCCCAGCTTGACTTTATGAAGTTTTTTGTGGAAAGTCAGTGTTAGAACTTCAGAGTATTCTGTATTCATTAGCTAGCCAAGTCCCATAATACTTCCCAAACTAGATAAGTGTGACACTTCAAAGATGATTTTTGATACAAATTCTATTTTCCAAGTTTAAAAATGTGCCTTCCATGAATAACCCTCAATTATGGCATCAATTTGCTATTTCCTAAGAAATTCCTGCCATGGTGCTCAGAGAAAGTGACACCTCAAAGATGGGGCAAAAAGAATCAATACAAAAAAAATCTAGTACTTGTGACAGCTGCTCCCTCCCCCAGAATAAGGGATGTTTCATGGGTGGAACACGAGTAGGAGCATTTTAGCATTGCAGAGCTTAGTTAGCTATGCCTGTTCACCACTCATTATAGACCGTATATGGGTGAGTGATGTTAGGAAAACTAGGGCTTTGATCTAGTTTCCACTGAGGACAACTTCAAAACAAAAAGCAGTCAAGTAGCACTTTAAAGACTAGCAAAATAGTTTATTAGGTGAGCTTTCATGGGACAGACCCACTTCTTCAGACCATATCCAGACCAGAACAGACTCAATATTTAAGACACAGAGAACCAAAAACAGTAAGCAAGGAGGACAAATCAGAAAAAGATAATCAAGGTGAGCAAATCAGAGAGTGGAGGGGTGGGGGGGAAGATCAAGAATTAGATTGAGTTAAGTATGCAGACGAGCCCCTATAGTGACTCAGAAAGTTCACATCACGATTTAAACCATGTGTTAATGTTCCGAATTTGAATATAAATGTCAGTTTGTCCACTTCCCTTTCTACAAAGGAGCGATAATTTCTTTTCAGTAACACACATACCTTGAAGTCATTGACAGAATGCCCCATTCCATTAAAATGTTGACTAACTGGTTTGTGGATGTGGAGTGTTTTGATGTCTGTTTTGTGCCCATTGACCCTTTGTCTAAGGGAGTTAGAAGTCTGTCCAACATACAAAGCATCTGGGCATTGTTGGCACATGATGGCATATATGATGTTAGTAGAGGAGCATGAGAAAGTGCCTGTGATTCTGTGAGTAACCTGTGAGGACAACTTGTGTGAGATTGATCTGGCACAATCTAGTCCTTAAATAATTTTCCACTTAAACTTGCCCACCATACCTAAGGCACACATACAGATAGTAAAGCTGCTGTGAATATTCTCTGGTAGGGGGCAGTCATAAACCTCAAGCAGCATCAGCACCCAGCAGCCTCAGTGACAGTAATGTGATATACACAGACACAACATCTCACCAGCCCTCTGTGCCCTGCACTGAGCACATATCACGGCTGAACCTGAAGATCAAGTAATAGCATTTTAAATTCAGCTCAACTAAATATCCAAAGTCTATCTTAAATAGCCAGATTGCTTAGTTCTGGAGCATGTGCTGGCAAATTGGTAAAGACAGAGTCTCCCCCACCAGCCAACAAACACTTCAAAAAAGAATGCTCTTGTGATGGATCAATGATGCGATGGGGGGTGTAAACTGATGATGAGTGAATGTTATTCAAACTAGACCACCTGTTGAGCACTATTCTGCAATGTGGGATGAGTATAAATAAATTATTAAATATTAAGTTCATATACAAAAAAAATCTTAATGAGCAGAAGATGGAAGAGAGGAAGGCTGGCAAACTGAGAAAGCCTTTAGAAGTAAAGAGAAGGAACAGAAATAATAAGAAATAAATTGCATTAGTTCTCAATGAAAATTAAACATTTTCTCCATAGGTGACACATTAGACAACGAATGACCAGTGTTGTGTGGATGAGGTGAGGTGATGCAATAACAATGGGTGAGGCCACAGCACGGGTGGGCAACAGTTTTTACTGGTGGCAGGGGCACTCCAGGAACTTGTAAGTGGTCAAGGCTTATGCTCTTCTATCTTAATGGAGGTGTGTGTGGTGGTCTGGGGTAGAGGTTGGGTGAAGAAGGGAGCTCAGGGTAGAAGAGCCCAGAGGGGGTATGGGTGCAGGGGAGAACTCTGAAAAGGGGTAGGGCTGCAGAGGATTTATAGTGTGACCGGGGTCAGGGAATTGTGGGGTTGGTGAAAAGAGGAAGTGAGGAAGAGGGGATGGTACATGCTGACTCTGGCTGGGAGATGCTTACGCAGCTCTTGGCCAGCAGCCCAGCAGGATCCTCATTGACAGATAACTCTAATTTCTTATCCTTGAAATCAGCGATCATATACTATAGCTTATTTAATTTCAGGACAATGAGTCACTCAGGGCTTCTCACACTGCCATGGTAAGCTACGTGGCTCGTTTTTTCCAGGCATTTGATGCTGGCAAGATAGTCTTGTAGCTTTAACATAGTGGTACCACTGCTTTGCAATTCAGGAGGGAAAAGACATCAAGCTGAGTGGCAGATGGGTAGAAAGAATTGCTCCCACCTGAACTGCTCCTGCCATGTTCTCCTTACTCTAGAGCATGGCAGGCATAAGTGAGGGCTGAGAAAGGAAAACAAACCATCACGCCTGGTTTCTTTTCTAGTCTGATTGGCTTAACGCAGGCTCCAATGGAGACTCCAAGAGATATCAAAAGGAGAGTCTGACCCTAAGTGTTGTTTTCACTAGAACAGCTCAGAAAACAGGGAGAGGATGGCTGTGTCTACACGTGCCCCAAACTTCGAAATGGCCATGCAAATGGCCATTTCGAAGTTTACTAATGAAGCACTGAAATGCGTATTCAGCGTTTCATCAGCATGCTGGCGGCAGCAGCGCTTCAAAATTGACGCACCTTGCCGCCGCACAGCGCGTCCAGACAGGGCTCCTTTTCGAAAGCACGCCACCTACTTCGAAGTCCCCTTATTCCTGTGAGCTCATGGGAATAAAGGGACTTCGAAGAAGGTGGCGTCCTTTCGAAAAGGAGCCTTGTCTGGACGCGCCGCGCGGCAGCGAGGCTCGTCAATTTCGAAGCGCCGCTGCCGCCCGCATGCTGATGAACCGCTGAATATGCATTTCAGCGCTTCATTAGTAAACTTTGAAATGGCCATTTGCATGGCCATTTCGAAGTTTGGGGCATGTGTAGACGTAGCCGATATTTCCATAAAAACAATTCAACCATTTAGAGAAAGTTTTATTTGAATTGTTGCTATGAAGTATCACTGGCGTTGTAATCTGAATGCCTCATATTCCAAAGGCTAGCTGGCTCATTTTGCATCTCCTGTGAAGAAGTTGTTTTCTGTTGCTAATTGAACTGTAAGCGTGTCCAGCTGGGGAGCAGGCCCTACAGGGAAGAACGGGAACATGAGGTCATTAAATTACAACTCCCATGAGACACCACAGCACCATATCCAAATTGAAATATTTCAGTTTGGTGAGGAAGTATTTTTTCATGTGTTTAATGTTTTTTTGGAGGCAGAAAGCAGAATGTTCAGTAAAAAAAGGTTGTTCAGACAAAACTCATGTTTTATTGGAAAAGCAGCTTAGAACGAAATTTTTCCACCAGTCCTAATATGTCATATACCGTCAATTCTACAATATCACAACCACTACACCAATTAACCCTTGAATAATGTTACTAAGCACATTATCTATGCTATCTCCCTGGAAAAGTATCACTTCCATGAGCCTGTTAGCTTAAAATCTTTTATTTGAGGCTAAAATTTTCTGTCTGTACTTTTATTTCTGGCTGACCACCATGTACCATTTCTGTTCCCACTACTATGACTCACCTAACCATCTTCAATAAGTTAAAAAAAAGTTTGTTGACACTGTTATAAAATAATTATATATAAAAAAAGATCCATCCTGTTCACTACAGTAGCCTCCTGCCACCTCCATGCTACACTAAACCCTATAAAAACCACAAGTGGTGAAAGCGGGATATAGAGGACATGGGACAGGACTTCTCATAATCTTCCAGGTAACAGAGAGGTATCAGAAATAGTTTCATAAGTACTCTACGTATCCCCACATGTGCCTAATATCTGAATAGAAAAAAAAAATTGAGACACAAAAATTGGGAGCGCGGTAAATAATGAAGAGAACCGGTCACTGATGTAATTTGATGGGACCAAGCAAACAATATGTGTTTTTATTTTGGATAAATTATAAATGTAGGACCACATCCTGTAGGCCACATATACGGGAGTGAGGAGTCTAGCCCGTGAAACTGAAAAGGATTTAAGAATTGTGGTGGAAAATCAGCCAAACATGAGTTCCCAGTCTAACCCTGAAGCCCAAAGGAATAATACAATGCATGGATGCATAAAAGAAGGAATCTCGAGTAGTAGAGCAGTTATGTCAATTCTGTATCTAGCACTGAAGTAACCACTGCTGGAAGACTGTGTCCCGTTCTGGCATCCAAAATTTAAGAAGACTGTTGAAAAACAGGCACGGGGGTCAGGGAAGAGCCACAATAATGATTATAGCAGTGCTTCTAGAAGTGTGGTACCTGAAAGGATTTCAAGGGGTACACGTCAGGAAAAAAAATTATTAAAAAGCAGGCGATAAGCACTGGGATGGCATTAGGAGAGGTGGTATATTGATAAGGCTGAAGTCCTGAAAAGGGCAAGCAAATGTTTTAAGTCTGGGAAACATTTAATTATAGGATTAGAAAATATGCCTTATCTTGGATCATAGAATACTAGGACTGTAAGGGACCTCGAGAGACCATCGAGTCCAGCCCCTGCACTAATGGCAGGACCAAGTACTGTCTAAACCATCCCTGATAGACATCTATCTAACCTCTTCTTAAATATCTCCAGCACTGGAGATTCCACAACCTCCCTTGGCAATTTATTCCACTGTTTGACCACCCTGACAGTTAGGAACTTTTTCCTAATGTCCAACCTAAACCTCCCTTGCTGCAGTTTAAGTCCATTGCCTCTTGTTCTATCCTCAGAGGCCAAAAAGTACAAGTTTTCTCCCTCCTCCTTATGACACCCTTTTAGATACCTGAAAACCGCTATCATGTTGCCCCTCAATCTTCTCTTTTCCAAACTAAACAAGCCCAATTCTTCCAGCCTTTCTTCATAGGTCACATTCTCTAGCCTTTTAATCATTCTTGTTGCTCTTTTCTGGACCCTCTCTAATTTCTCCACATCTTTCTTGAACTGTGGTGCCCAGAACTGGACACAATACTCCAGCTGAGGCCTAACCAGCACAGAATAGAGTGGAAGAATGGCTTCTCTTGTCTTGTTCACAACACACTTGTTAATGCATCCCAGAATCATGTTTGCTTTTTTTGCAACAGCATCACACTTGTTGACTCATATTTAGCTTGTGGTCCACTATAACTCCTAGATCCCTTTCTGCGGTAGTCATTCCTAGACAGTCTCTCCCCATTCCGAATGTGTGAAACGGATTGTTCCTTCCCAAGTGGAGCACTTTGCATTTGTCCCAAGTGGAGCACTTTGCACTGATAGCCTCCTTTAGTGCAATCTATTTAGTGTAACAGAAGGAAGGATAACAGTAACTTGATTTAATGAGAATGCACTCAGAGAAACATGTATCATGCTCCATTTTACATGAGTTTTACTTAAATGTAATGAGACAATCTAGGCAGAAGGACACCAGCAGAATTGGACAACTCCGTAATTCTGCAATGGCAAAAAAAAAAAAGTCTCACAATCTACACGTGGGATTCTGAGGTTGCCTACCACTGCCCTAGGCTAGGCAACCTAATTTTAAAGATTATGTTGTCCAACAAAAAGTAACCAATACATTTCATGCCAATTAATTTAATTTGAGTATTTGAGGCATTGCATTATGAAAATAAGTCAGAATGAGCCAGTACAGTAAACTCTTCCATATCTAAGAGCCTATCATCCAGGACTCTCAAATAACTGGCATTTTAACTGTAGGTAAGTTTTAGTTATGTTCCCCATAAGTACAGTATAGTGAAGGTAAATACAAATAAATACAGTGAATATGCTGATAAGTTTACACTGTACATTATTACTGTTGTTGGTAAATAAAGTAGTCTGCATACATTTTTGTTTCTTAATATCTAATCTTGTTTTTCTTTAGTGTTATGCATTGCTAGGTATACCTCTCTACTATCCAGAATATTTGAATATCTAGCAACCTCCTGGCCTAGGGAGCTGCCGGATATGAAAGAGTTTACCACAGTCATCTCTGCTTGCATAGTCCCTGGAGTTTCTGTAATATTAGCAGTTGAAAAGAAAAAAAAGTTTTTTTCCAACAAGCATTAAGAATTTGTAATTCATAATGAATGGTAGTTTTCTTATTCAAATCAGGCATAAGATACAGCATTTAAATGCCAGCGCGCATGCAGACTTCATAGGAAGAAGCTGACATCTTGACGGCTGCAGTGATCCCCAAGCCAAAATAATGCAAGTTTCTGCAATGAATGATTCTGCAATATGGGATGAGTATAGCCAGTCATTAGAAATTAAGTTAATACATGTAAAATTTTTCTCTAAAGGTGATAATAGACAGACAATGTGTATTATGTCTATTTTTTGTGCATGAGCTGAGGTGGTGCAGAACCTATGGATGAAGCTGTAGCACTGGGTATTAGTTTCTGATCCGGGAGAGGGGATACTTCAAGAATTTCGAAGTGGTCAAAGGACAGCCTTCTTCTATGCGTAGCAGTAGAGAAGGAGTGGGGTCTGGGCTGGAGGTAGGGTGCAGAACATCAGTATATTTCTGATATTAATGTGTCCACAATACTTTTTCCAGTGCTCTAGCCAGAGGCATTAGAACTGTCCATCAAGGCTTGTGTATAGTTCAGTCACACAAAAGAAGCATGCCTTAAAAATTTCAAAGTATGGATCAAGATTATGCTACTTGTAATTTTGTTAAAGAATTTAACATTGTAAGTAATACCTTGAATAATGTTTAAGTAACTTACTCAAACTCCAATTAAAGGTTAACCTTTTATATAACTGTCATTTTTAAAATATTTATAATTTGTAGCATGTGTTTGCTGCACTTTACAGACACGGAAACCAAGGGGTAGGGATTAAGTTAAACAAAAGACTTAGGCAGAAATTTGACAGAACTCTCTTTGCCTGATTCCACACTGTCATCCTAGATAGATGTATTTTTTCAATGCCTGACAAAGAACTATTTCTTTAAGATCTACGTTATTCCTGTATTTTATGAAAGTCTTACCAATAACAAACAATTAGATCACAAGTATCTGCAAGAAATTGTCCCACGGTTATCTGCACTGCAAATTTAATCTTTCAAGAAGCAGGGTTCTGACTGTTCAAGGGTGAATTCCACTCTACTTCCAATGGCCATATCTACGCTATCCCAAAACTTCGAAATGGCCACGCAAATGCCATTCCTATAAATAAGTGGATTTCGAAGTTGCTGGGGTCCTTTCGAAAAGGAGCCCCATCTCGATGAGACGCGTGGCGGCAAGCCGTGGCACTTTCGAAGTGCCACAGGCGCCAGCATTCTAATGAGGCGCTGAATATGTATTTCAGCGCTTCATTAGTAAACTTCAGAATGGCCATTTGCATGACTATTTCAAAGTTTTGGGATAGCGTAGACACGGTCAATGTGTTCCTCATTCCGTTGCTGTTGGATGTGTGGAACTTTAAGGCTATTTAGACATTGGGATGAAAGGTGGTCTACTGTAACTGTCAGTACATTTAATGATATTTTCTTTTGTTTTACAAAGCTGGAGGAGAGTAACAGAAGTGCAAGTGGAGAGGTAAGCCACCTGCTTATTGTTATTATTACAGTATTTCTTAAGGTTAAAATAGCATCAAATTATTTATAATCCTGAGACTGAATTTACTGATATTCATAATACATTTTATTTTCCACAGCAATGTAGAAAGCACATGTGTAGGAAGGCTTTCATCTCTGTTTCCTCCACAACAATTTTCCTTCATTTTAGCTGCCTCCTCAGGTAATATGATTAGAGGTTGATGATGGGGAAAAAAGACTTGCTAACTCAGTAGAGGAAAAAAAAAACAGGTGATATTTTAATTACAGTACATGAGAGCATTCTCTGATTGGCAGGTTACCATCAATATATTTTTTCAAAATCTTGTTTTATTTACTTATTTTATTTTTCAATCTTTTGGAAGTTGCCCATTTGAAATTGGTTCAGAAGGACACAGGCAGTACAGCAAATCAAAACTGGGTACATATGTGGTCAGGTCAGTTATAAGACAATGGTTTCTGACATAAGCTGCAGACCATTCTTCAAACCACATCATTATCATGGAGAACTCTGGACAGGACAAGTGGACCCAAAAAGGGTACCATGGCAACAAACACACTCGAGTGGTAAGCAGGGAGGCTATTTATAGTAGTAAGATCAGGTTTGCCATTATCTGCTCAACCATTCTGACTATAGCATTATCATGATAAGATGTGTGGAGGAGTATGTTGCTTAACAAGGGGAACCATGAAATTCTCAGTTATGATGCTCCTGGTTGAGTTTAGTAGAGCATCCAATCTGCAATATTCAAAGTCCTTTCTAGAAGAGAATTAGTGGCTTGCCCGCAGACACATTCTTGATTTAATTCCACTCTCCATTGTTGAAGCCATCAGGCTAGTCCTGAGAGTACTGCAGTTGAACATTGAGGGACTGTCAGCGATCAAAAGCAGCATTATCAGGATTTGCATTATTAGCGATATTCAATTAGCCAGACACGATGCACATCAGGGATGTCTATGGAGGATTTAAAAAAGAAAACAAAGATCAGCTCTACCATCACACTAGGGGAATGATGAGATGACTCATAATAAATTTGCCTAAAAGGTATCCCAAGGGTAAAATTCATCTGTCAGAGTCCTAAAATATAGCCCAGATAGCCTTAATTTGCTTGAAAGCCAAGGATCACATCCAGTCCGCACACAGTTTATTTTTAAAATACATTTATAACAACACAAAACCAGAATATTTGCTTGTGCTTATGCCTTCCTTGATAAGACGCACAACAATTTGGTTGAATTTGCCAGCAACTTAAAAACCTTCAGTTTGTCTGCTTGTATCTTCCTGCTATTGCAAGCATGAAAATGGCTGTCTACACTAGAAGCATCTGTCGAAAGAAGTTACATGCAACTTGCTCTGTCGATAGAGGACTGCCGGGCTGCACTGTCCTCTGGTTGCAGAAAGCGGAGGGGCAGCTCTGCAAAGAGGGCTGCCCAGCAACCATAAGCCCTGTCTGTCGACAAAAGTGTGTATCCTGCACTTCAGTTGACGCAACTCTCCAGTGTAGACACAGCCTAACAGATTGACCTTTTGTGACATAACATTTGGGCAATCTTGTATTAGAGATTCCTTACAACTCAAATGCATTCTTAGATTTGCTCATGAGTGACTAACTCAACAAGGCAGTCTAGCAAAATATTCATGACACAACATCAGGAGTACTAATTTCTCAATTAAGATTTTTTTTTGGACAGAGGTTTCCTAAAGTGAATTAATTTAGTTTCTGGTTTATTATACAACAATTAATAAATCATCACTTAGCTCATTACATTAAACGTCATTCGACCTGAAATAATTCTCTTCCTGACAGCACACAAAGCTAAGTTCCACCCCTACAAATTAACATTAAATCAAGGTAATTTAGAATCTCAGTAACGCCATGTACATGTGCAGTTGTACAGAATGGAATGGAAAATTGTTAAGTAGATGGCAAAGGAGAACATGATAGCAAAGCTTGTTTTCAGTCTGGGTTCATCCCCGTTTGGATACTAGAGTTATGTGAAGAGCAAGCATTCTAGAGGCTTTTGTTTAGGCCATGCCTAACTGCAGTCATATTGCAGCTATATAAGTGGAGCATGCACAAACATCCACAATTCTACATACTTCCTGCCATTCATATCTGATGTATTTGCCATTATGTATCACCTCTAGCACAGCCTTCTAATCTAAAGGCAATTCATATACCAGTTGATTATTAGATTAACAAAACTGACTTTATTCAGAGAGAGGCCATCTTTTGTGCCACATTCTGTCCTTCTTATACTTGCCTTGGTTTCCGGTTTACATTTGGATTCCATAAGCATTATTTATGGCAGCCAGGAACAGGGTCTTCATGCCAGTGTGCTCCCCACTTCTCAGCTACAAGTTTGATGAAGTCGCCATGACTGGCATATAGCTTGAGTTTCTCACTGATGTCAACCCATTTCACCTTCCCAGCATCATCTCCTGCTTCCAGAAGCAAGTTGTCCATTGTTTCACCTGATTGCCAAACAGAAGTTTAAACAAAAGATTTTTGTCTGTCTTGTCCTATAATCATCCTGCATGTTCCTTTGCTCTCTGCTCAGGACACCTGCTCATACCAATTTGAATCCAACTACTGTCATGAAAATACTAGCCAGATCTTTGAACAGCAGCTAGAACATTAAGCACAATCTTCCCCAGTGATACACTTACCGCTCTGATACTTCCATACATAATTGACATTAAACTCTCTAGCTGGAAATGTGACTAGATAGCCTGAACTCTTGTGTCATCGTTTTTGTGGTTTCACAAGTGCTACGGCTAACCAGTACAATTAAACTGAGTATGTGGACAGTCTTACTGCTAAATAACTTTTAGGATCAACTGATCTCTGCTCTCCTCTGCTCCAACCTTTTATAGCTGATGGCTGGAAACTCTCTCATGTACTCAACTCAAAGAGGTAAACCAGATTCTGGTCCTACTATTTCAGCAAGGTATCTGAAAGTACCAGTGGCCTAATCCTATGCTATAATGAAGAGTGTAAACCACAACTGGGGTGTCGTCATCAGTGTTTCCTCTAATTCCACACCACCTGCACCCCCAAGCAGAATGAATTGTTTTATGCACCAATATGGAAGTGGTGTGTGTTACCTCACCTTCATATTGGGGGGATATAACAAAATTAATGTGGCAGGGGTGCAGCAAAGGGGTTCTGAATGTGGAAGGAGGTTCAGGCCTGGGGCAGAGGTTTGGGGTGCAAGGCAGTGACAGCTCTTGCTGAGAGTGTGGGCTCTGTGGTGGGGCCAGGGATTGAGGACTCAGGGCTCGGACTGAAGGTGAGATTCAGGGATATGATGGCTCCAGCGGGGGGTGCAAATTAAAGGGTGGGGCTGGGTTGAGGTATTTGGGTAAAGGAAGGTGTTCAGGGACTTCTGTGAAGAGGGCTCCCCCCAGGTCTCTACTTTCAGAAGTACCTAGGCTGGGGGAAAAGGCACCAGGTGTAGCTGGTTTCAGGATGGCACTGGGTTCAAGCTGTCTCTCCTCCACCATGGCAGGTTGGAGGCCAAGGTACACTGGGGCAGGGGTGGAGTGGCCACCCCCTGGCTACAGCAGGTCACCAGCAGTTTCCTTGACCACCTGTACTGTGCTAAACAGGCAGTTTTATAGGTCTTCACCAAAAACAATGCCTCTAAACAAGCACGAAGTCCTTTGCATTGACTAGTTACTGGAACAGTTCTGAAAAATTAAATCCCTCTTCCCAGCTTTCATGACAGAACAGAAGAATAAATTAAGTATAAACAGATTCTGCAGCAAGATCAAGGCTTAGTTAAATGTCTGGTCTCTGTGCACTAAAAACATTTTAAAAAAATTAAGCCCAGTTTTCAAAACTTTTCCCGTATGTTTTGGTTGAATAGATATACACACAAAGGACCTTTATTTCTTAGTATCATTTAGCCAACTAACCTTTCTGAATACTTACTGGGAGAGGATGAGCTGGAGAAAAAAAGATTGCTGGGGGCCACGACTGAACCCTTCTGTGTAAGAACCCCACCCATTGATTTCTGTTCCATAGATTAACATTTAATTTTCACACTAGACAATAGTCTAGTAAGGTGCATCAAAGCACCTGTCACCTTCCCCTTATTTTGTTATAGCATATGGAGGGGAGCAACTGCTGAAAGATAAAAATGTGTATGCCTACCATGTTCATCGTGGTAGTTCACAGCTTCTGTCTCTATCCAGGCATTATCTGTATTACGAGGATCATCCACATATCCCTTATACACCTAAGAAGAAGGCAGTGTGAGCTGAGTGGCATAACATTAAATGAAATGAGAGACAATCTTAAAAAGCTCTCCATTGGTTAAGGAATGACTGTAAATAGTACCAATTTGCAATGTTCTGAAGGGTATGTGATCTGCGCCCTCAAATTAATGAAAAGCTTTTCCTGTTAAATTTGCAAACAAGCACTTGTGTGTTTTTCTGCCATGTTGCCCCTCAAAGATGTGAGTAGCTCTTTAAAACATTTACAAAATCACTTCATTGTTTTACTTCAAATCCCTCCTTAAAATACTCTCTTCCCACAATGACAAAAAAATCTTAACAGTTACACTGATATGCTGAGACTGTGGCCTATCACACTGACCAATATTTTCTCATTGTTTCTTTATGCACCCCCACCTGTAGCCACAGTATCTCTTGTCTTACACAGTAGACCCCGACTTACACGATTTTGACTTGCACGATTCTTGGAATAATGCAAATCAAAATCAGCAAGCCCTGCTGCACCCTCACTGCCTGCAATGCTCACCCTGGTTCTTGAGTCCCCACAGCTTGGGGAAGCCGAGAAACTGAGCTGTGCTGCTGTGCCTGGCTCCCGGCTCCCCACTTCTTGTGGGAGCCAGGATTCAGGCAGAGCAGAGAGCCAGGCACAGCAGCATCTGTCAGTCTCCCAGCTCCTGTGAGTAGCGAGGAGCTGGGAGCCAGGCACTGCTGTGACTGTCAGTTTCTTGGCACCCCTGCCACTCATGGGAGCCAGAAAACTGACCAATGCTGCTGTGCCTGGCTCTGGGGTCCCTGCTGCTCTCAGAAGCAGGAAGTCAGGTGCAGCCAGGACTGGGGGACCTGACAGCAGTAGGGCCCCTCCCCCAGCTGCTCCTGAAGTACATTAAATTTGACTGACACAACCTGCGTGTGAGTCCGGGGTCTACTGTAGTTCAATTGCATACACTGAGGGATAGGGACTGTCTTTTTGTTCAGCATTTGCACAGTGCCTAGCACAATCTGAGGCTTTAAGAGGCCATAACAATAAGAAATGGTATTTGTCATTTAATCACTAGAACCCGCTGAGCTCCCACACTAATTATTGTTTGCAGAAAGGCATTGTAAATAAATTTCACGGACTTGCTAGGATTGCTGCAGTCTGCATCTATCTAGTGATGAGGCATAAAAGTTAACACAGCTGGTCAAAATAGTTAAAAATATGCAAAATCTAAATGACATTTTCCTGAAATTCTAAGCCACTTTTCACTGAATTCAAAATTCATAGAAAATTTGCAAAGCAGGTGGAACAAGATTTAAAATTATTATAAACATTTCAACAGTTCCAGTTAACATTCTCAGTTATTTTTCAATAGTTGCTTTTACTGTGGTCACTTCAGCTGAATGGTTTTTTCTGTCGTCCCTCTCTATCACTGATTTTTTATAATCCATGTAACATTTCCTGAGGAAAATAATCCATGATTCTCAACTTTCTTCCACATTTAGAATAATATTTTTTCTATTGAGACATTAATAGCTACTGAGATATAGCAGATGCATCATTGTCCTAAGCTCTCTTTCCAACCAATTCCATATATTCCATAGGTGATGAGCAATGCAAAACAGTCTTTGTTACAAAACTGAGAAGGAATAATATCACACAATTGATTCATATGCACTTTCCATTAATGGACAAGCACAGAATAGGATGTAAGCGCACTGTAATCCTACACAATACAAAAGGATTTTAAAGAAGAGTTACAGGGCATTCCTAGCTCCATTAATTCTACTGGGCCATCAAAACAATACATAAATCACTCTGAGAAAGTGATACATAAACTGGACATACAATTAACCTATTTCAGACTATGCCTTTTCATATATCTAAGACAAGCCAGGCTCCATCAAGCTCTACACCCAAATATGCAACTGCTACTGAAACACAGTTCCCCGATAGAAAACCACATATTAAAGTTCAGAACACCCTCAGTTTTAAGGACATTTCCAAGAGACGAAGCACACAAGTACAATCCACTCCCAGAATGGAGCACAGTCACATCATGAATGAAACCTTTCAGCTACTTCAGTCCTCTATAAATTCTATTGATTTTTTTTTAAATAGCATACAAAATTTTCACAGAAGGAAGAGTGTTTACCACAAAATGTTCCTGGTTGAAGAGTCTGTTCATTTGCTTCTCCATCTCTTCTTTCTCTGCTTTGGATTTCTGTAAGGAGTTTAAGGCTTCCTCACTAAATTCTCGTTTCAGTGTGGCACTGATCCTCTCTCCTGGATCTACCATACCCTAAAGAAAAAGAAAAACATCAATTGTTGATTTTCCTCTTGGATCCTGTCTACTCTCATTAGTTCATTGACTTTTTATTACGTATGTTCTATTTTTATTAGACTATAAATTCTTAAGGAGCTATAGTACATTTGACCAAATTGACCAGTTATGGACATCAACAGTAATTAATAATAAAAAGTGTGATATCTATAAATAAACAATAGCAACACATTGCCTTGTACCATGGCAATAAAAAGAAAACATTTTAATGGTTTTTTGATAAAATATTTTAATTCTCTATGATGCTTTCTAATGTGCCCTTGGATGCCTCACAAGAGGAAGACATTTAGAGGAAAAGCACATTTGCTGTCAAATCAATACTGATTACACGGCCAACAGTCATTTTCACAGCCTTCCTTGAAAGTAATTTTAAGACTTGCTCAGTGTTTTAGTTCTTACCCCTGGAATGGCCCATTCTCCACAATCTTTCCTTTTGATAGCTACAAACTGTAAAATGTTCTTGCCAGAGATAGGGTGGGCTATTTTATTGCCACTGCTATCTCTCTTCCACCTGCAGTGAATAACAAACAAGGAAAATTATATTCCATACTTTGGAATTAATCAAGGTCATCAAATAAATGAGACTGTTCCAGTCCCTGCAAAATGTGCTGTCAAGGTGGGAAGGAGTGATGGGGTGAATGAGGCAGAGGATATAAAACTAAACAGATCTTGTGATGAGGTAGCTGGAACTGCCCTGCATGGTCAGTTTCAACCCATGCCTCTGCCAGAATTACTACCTGATGTGGAACTTTTCACACAAATTATGCATTCCTCATTTTCTAGATACCCACTTTTAGATATCTGAGGCAAAAGTGTTGAGTATTCACAATTGCAACTGAAGTCAACAGGCACTGTGTTTGCTCAGACACTCTGGCCCTAAGAAAGTGTTGTCTGGCACAGGCTTGGGAGCTAGCCACTGCTTATCTGGGAGTTCTAATCCTGGCTCTTCTACTAATGCATTGTGCGTCCAAACAAGTCTCTGTGTCCTTGCTTTATTTTCGTGATCTGTGAAATCAGGATAGTAATACTCTCTAACCTCCCATGGGAGTTTAATATTTCCAAAGTATTTTGATATTAGTGTTATACTATGATGACAAACAGCATGAAAAGCCCATGATGACAGTAATAATTTGGTATGTTGAGCGGGGTTTGGATTGTTTAAAAAATAAGCCAGGAGACCACACACTGAATGATCATAAAATGAAATATTGATCTGCAGCTTCACTTCCTTAGTGCTGCCCACCTGTAAATTGGATTAAGCAATGGTGAAATAGGAAAAAATAGCATTTGATCACATCATTAGAGATTGTATGTGTCCAAGGGGGCCAAATTAATGTTGCACAAATCACCTTAATTCTGATACCTAACATTTGAGTGCTTGACTTTGCCACGTACCAATCTTTGTTTTAATGTATTTTTGTATACAGTATTGTACATAACGAATTTTAATGCAGCAGTATCATAAATTGCTATACATTTTGACTTGAATGGCAGAGACTTGCAGAGAGAGGACCTCCTCAGATAAGGCAGTAGAACCACAAAGCATCTCAAACAGTGCAGTAGAGCACACATCTCACACCAAATTTCAGTCATTACTGGTTATAATGGGCACATACCTTGCCCCTGTGGATTCAGCCCTTCCCTCCTTTTCAGAGAAAGTTCAGGCTGGTGCAACATCTGTGTTCTTTATCAGGGCAGCAGGCGGTGCCCAGAACAGATCCAACTTGCTCCCCCACCCACATGCCTAAGGGCAGAGTTTTGACAGAAGAAGGGTGTGTGCTCTGGGAGAGTTTGGGTGCAGGAAGGATGAGAGCGTCAAGCTCTGGAAAGGAGTTTTGGTCTGGGAGGGTTTGGGGTTACAAGCTCTAGGATGGAGTTTGGCTATAGGAAGGGGTTAGGTGTGCAAGTTTTGGGAAAGTCTGCATATAGGCTCAGGACTAGGGCAGCAGATTGGGGTGCAGGCTCTGGGAGGGAGTTTGGGAGCAGGGGGCATGGCGTTTACCTGGGGCATGCCCCTCTGGCAGCAACTCCTAAGCAGGAGGGCTGGTGGGAGGAAGGGGGTGTCTCTGGGTATTGCCCATAGACAGTGCCCCTACAGCTCCCATTGGCCACAAGGCAGTGCACAGACACACACGGGCTGAAGGGATGTGCTGGCAGTCACATGTGGAGCCAGTAGAGGCAGGAAGCTGCTCTAGCCCTGCTGTACTGCCAATGATAGCAGCAGGCCCCCAGACCTTTTTAAATCACCCAGGGCAGCAGGCAGGTCTAATGGAGAGACCTGGCCCCAAACTTTGCTGGAACAGGGCTCCCAGGCCCGGCATATTCCTGATGCCTGGACACTATGAGCCCATATAACTTGCTACCCATGCTCTTTATTTACAATCACATCTGCTACTCCAGTTTCCAAGTATATGCAGCTTTTTACAACAGCTTGGCTTGCCATTGGCCTGGCAACAAACAGACTGGGGAACTCCTAGCTCCCTCTGCATCTGAGTGTCCCCTCCTCATCTCCACCCCACTATTTTTCTCCCTTCTTCCCAACATTATAGCTTCTGTTAATGATGCTGGCACTCTTACCAGGGAAGCATCAGGCTATTTACCCAGCCCCATTACATTTTCCCTGATTGGAACTGGAGTTAATAAAGGTTTCTCTAAAAGCACCCTGCCATGCTGGTTGTGAATTTCAAACCTATGATCTTTTTAAAAAAACGAGCCAGTATTTTATACAGTGCACTGGAAAGCCTGTTGCCCTAACAGTAATAGGTATTCTGCAACAATACTGTTTTCAGATATTTTTACCATCTCTTCTTAATACTTTCCTACCGTGGTTTATTTATTGCATTATTCCTTTTTTCTTTTTTTAAGCCACCCTCCCCAGTTTAAGTGATGGTCTGTCCTGACTGATGAATTCCCATTCCCCTCTCCAAAGACAAAAATAAAACATCTGCCTAATAGTTCATTAAACTAACTGCACATAAATAACAACCATTTAACAGATATATCAAAATATATCTTTTATATGCAGGTACCTGACAGGCACACATCAATGCAAGAGCTATGTTCTTTCATTCAACTGGTATATCACCATCTAATCACATGTCCCTTACCTAGTTATAATAGGATCTGCAGCATGGTTTGGTCCCCAACGTCCTAACAATCCTCGACCCACCAGTCCAGTCCTGCCTGCTGGATTTCTGAAAGAGAAGGAGGTGCATATGAAATCCCCTGTCTGTGCAAATTCTGGAAAGCCAGCTTCATTCAAATAATAAGGAACTACAGATGGAGAAAAGAGGAGAGTAACAATGCACACTGACAATGCACCTATTGTCAAGAAACACCTCAGCCTCTCTGTTTTTCTCTCAAGGTATGGACAGGAAATACTTATCAAACACTGTATTGAGATAAAGCTCTATTACATTTCCCGTAACAAGATACACAAAAGCACAAGACTTTTTCTGTAAACTCCTATAATACTGTGTTTTAAAATATATCAAGGGATCCTGGAATTTGGAGGGACTTTCTTTTACTTTGGGCTCCAAACAACCAAATATGTGAAAAAATAAAATGGACACTAGAGAATTAAACCAATCTCACCTCCATTCACATGAATTAAATACAGTGTGCGAGATTCACTTGTGCTACAGAGAGGCAAAAATTGCACCTTCCTGGGTCAATGAAAACTTCTGCATCTTGACTGAGAGACTTACACCCATGGGAGAGAGGTGGCGTTTCCTCAAAAGTTCTTCCAACAAAAGCTAAAGCAGAGATACACTGATATAATACCTCCTACAGCAGGTTCTCCCACATGTGGATCTGCATCCAACATGTTCTCCCATCTTGGGGGGAATGTTTTAGCTATAAGCCACTGCCTTGCCCATCTCTGGTGCTGGGACTTTGCACAAGTGGGGTCGGGACGGACAATGTGCTATTCTAATCTAGTATGCAACATCAGATTCAAGTTGACATAATTCTCAAATGACTCTGTCACAGAAGATTAAGGAGGAAAAAAGCACCTACCTGGGCCTTCCACTGTCAATATCATACAAGCCACTCAGACTTCTCCTCTCCACTTGCCCATCCTTCTCATTGAATTTTGGAAAAAAGTTTTTGGCACTATTTCAGGGAAAAGTAGTAAACAGTAAGTTACTAAATAACCAACAAGTGTTAATTATTAAGGCTGTAAAGCCATCCAAAGGCTCTGCAACAACAATCGTCGCAGGGATGGCTCTTCTTTCACCAAAATATCTAACACTGAATTATAGCCTTGTTTTTCTAAGCTATCCCTCTGTCCCATTAAAATGTCAGTATTTGCAAATTATCTCAATACTTCTAAGAGATGATATACAGATTTGATATATTAAGTTTCTAAAATATCCACTTTTTGAGATGACTTTTGCCATGAGTGATTCTGGTGTACGTTTATTTTAAAGTGTATGTGTATGTGTATGTTCGTTTTAAAGTTTGAACAAAATCTCTTTGTTCAGGTTTGAATTTAGCAAACATTTTCGCCAGTTTATAAATTCTAAAATATTTTTTTAAATAAGGAAAATATTTATGTAATTTATGTAATGTGACACATACAATCCACGAGAAGACCTTTGATTGGCTGTGATTCATCCAAGTTAGGAGCACATGAAAAAAAATATACGAAACTTTTCCCAATTAAATCATTGACTTTCAGTAGGAACTTGCATTTAATTCCTATGGGTGGCTTTGAAAATAACACCAAGACCCTGTAGAGGGGCATGCACACGTACGAAGATTTTTTTTTTTTTTTTTTGAAGATGGGGATTACTTTCAAAAGAGCCATGTCTACACTACTTTTCTTCTTTCAAAAGCAGACTAAGCAAATGAGGTGTCAGATATGTAAATGTACGTCTCATTTGCATTTTTGGTTTCCTTCATTTGCATGCCCCTTTCGAAAGAGAATGCTAGTATAGATGTAGCCACTGGATGCATATTTCAAAAGAATTTGACATCAAATATTCATAAGTTTACGCAGTTTTCTTCAAACTTTCTTGGAAGATTATACTGACCCCTAATATTTGGATCAGTGCTTTTAAGAATTACGAACAAGTAGAGGCAGAATAAAACTCAGTGCTTTGGCTACTTTACACTACACACAGTACAGTCATTTCTACCTTAAGTCTTTCAAGGTGCTATGCAAATAATGTAAAAATAATAAATTAAATCATATGTTAACACAAACACAGTATGAAAAGACTGAAGCACTGACTTTTTTTGCCTCTTATATGAACGTGTTTGATACAGTTTAAATACAGGATTGCAAGGTATCTTATACACACGTACATATCCTGAATTTACTGAATTATCTATCAAATAGTGTAAGATTACAACATGATAAAAAACTGATCTATGCCTAAGTGAGCAGAGTTAAAGCTAGGAATTAAACCTTAACTTCTGGTTTTCTTGAATCCGTGAGGTCCATTATAGGACTCCAACATTGTATTATTAGTTTGTTTGCATTTCACATGCAAACAAATAGAAATACACATATTATGAAACATGTCCTTTACTTCCATATAACTTCTGCAGCAGTGTTCCAGCCTTGAAGTCAATAACGTTTAACAGGACAGGGCAGCAAAACTGAGATTTCACTCATCTTTATCCCCGTAGAGGGAAGCTCCCCTCTCATGTTACTAGTCCCTTTGACTGACATAGAAATGTCCACATGTTACAGAACTAGGTTCATTTGAGTATCTTCATTCTAGAAGAAAATTACTGCCTACTTCATAGTCACAAGTGCAGTACATATGGGGACAGCTCATAGAATATATCCAAATTACACAGTGCTCTATTAAGTCCTTCACAAATACCAGGTACACACCTAATTTTAGGTAAAATATTTAAAGCAAAGATAGATCAAACTTCTGACAGCTGCATTCGAAACAAATTCCTTCCTTTCTCTACCCTAGGGAGCAGAATCATATTCATATAGAAGAATGCCTATTTTCTTTTGGCCAGAGAACGCTCACCTGATCTGTGGATCTGCCCATGAGTGTCCAGCCAAGACAGAGGCTGCAGTGTATTCCACAGGCTTGTAATCCTCCCACTCAACTAGCCAACTCACTTTATCAGTAGGTATTTTGCTGCGCTCAATCTTTGACCCTGGATATGGAGAGGTGCGAGCTTTGTTGTGAATATTCTCGTTTGGATTTTGACAGCTAAGCATGCTGAAAGGATGAAAATGGAACCAATGTACTGGTACTGAGCTAGTAAGAGGGGATAAAAATAGAAATGTTACATTCACGTAAAATATTAATGAAGATATTTAATTCTATGTTTTAAGACTCCAGATTGTATAGAGTAGGAAAAAAAAAAAGACACACTTCTTAATATTTTTAAAGACTTTATTAAGCCTCAAAGTATACACCCAGTCCAATCAGCACAGTGATTTATCTCTAGGGCTATGGCTACACTGTAGCAGTAACTCAAAATAACTTACACAATTTGTTCAATGCAAATTGCATAATTTATTTCAAGTTAACTTATTTCAAACTTGGTGCTGTCCACATGGCACTGAGTTTTGAAATAAGCGGCTATTTCAAAGTTTCCGCTACCCCTTGTACGATGAAGGGTACCAGAGCCAGAATACTGCACTCAAAATAGTGCTGCTATTTCAAGTTTAGCCACAGGGTTGCTATTACAAGATACATCTGTATCCCGAAATAGCAAATATAGTGTAGCCATGCCTAGTTGAGTAAATCAGGAGAACTTTCTTCCTCTTATCTACTTACTCACAGGCTATGAATGTTGAATATCTTTTAAGTTGTAGCCAACCAAGGCACTTTTAATAAACTCAAAGTGCCTCAAAAACCTGGACGATATGAGCAAAATTGCAGCATAATTCTTCAATAGATTATAAGAAAATATATGCACCAAAATGCTAGCTGAGTAAGGAAGTGGCGACATTCCAAACTCCAGCATAGTTCAGCTCATCAGAATTACAAAAAGTCCAAATGAATAAAATATATTGTTCCATTCCTCAACTACATTCACAGCTTTTCCATCTGAGATCTCTTTTCCTAGCTATATGTCCCATTAGTTGGTAAAATTAATTCCTCTCTACAAAAATGAAAAATTAAATACAAGACTGTCATGACTGTCACTGAAATTATATAATGGGTCCAAAGGTGTAGATGTACACAAGTTAGTAATTTGTATTGAAGGGTAACTACTTGTGACAAACTTTCTTACTGGCATACATTTGCAGGATTAAACATCTTCTGCTATTTGGGATTTTACCAAAAGTATGGTCCATACTAAGGGACAACTTCACTCAATAGATATGTATGTGCAACTCATTTTTTTGCAACTCCAAGTTCAACAGATCTCATTGCTGAAGTTTGATCTTAGTTTCTGAAATACATTTTTGATGGTGTGTCAGGGTAATGGTGGTAAATAAGCTCTGATCATGCCAAAACATACATAACTTTACACAAACAGTCCCATGAGAAACTTCAATGGGAATACTCATATATGTGAAGTTATGCAGACACATGCATATTTGCAGGATTAAGATCTCAGACTTCCATCTGGCTTTATCATTTATGGGAAATATCACGATTATGTTACTGCTGTGTTTCAATATAAATACCTGCAGGCTATATCTCTGAATGGATGGAGCAATGGGCGGAGGACTCGGCAGCTAGAGTACCTGACAGCAACAGAAGACAGAGTTACAGTGAGGGATACGACAGCCACAGTCCAAGCCAGAGAGCTCCTTGCCATCACATGCAAGATGCTCACAGGACACTATGCCTCCCCAGAATGCATCGTCCAACAGCCATGAAGTGACCTGGACTATTCAGAGATGAAGTAGGA
The DNA here is from genome assembly GCF_033958435.1 of Carettochelys insculpta. NCBI lineage: Eukaryota > Metazoa > Chordata > Testudines > Carettochelyidae > Carettochelys > Carettochelys insculpta. The sequence goes on from NC_134140.1 coordinate 121,907,519, forward strand.
AACATTTGATTGTAGGGTGTATCCTCTTGGCCACCTCATTCCCTACAAGAAACAGCTATATTAATTTATTCTGTAATTTCAGTTGATTTTTGGGGTGAGGGAAGAGGAGGGAATCCTAAATAAAGAAACAGTAAACCAGCATGTATTGAAAGATATTCCAGTTTTGCAAAGGTGCAACTCAACTAACTGACCAATGGCTCAACAATTTTAAAACTACATTTTAAATCTTCTAATTGAAAAAACAAAAACAGAATTGAGCTAACAGCCAAACTCCTAGGTGGCTGCTCATCATATAATGATCAAAACCCCTTATTTTACCCCTTTCTTCAGTTAAAACTGCTTGAAAATTCATGCAGAAGGTTTTAATTGAAGAAAATAAGTTGCAACTAAGTAAAAATATTACTGTTCTATACAATTGCAATGACTTACATGTCCTAACTAGGGATGTAGAATATAATTTAATTAGTTAACCAGTTAAATGCTAGGTTTAACTGGTTAACCAATTAAAATAGGTTGTAGGGGAACAGTGGGGAGGCTGTTCCAGCCCATCTGGGCTGGAGAAGGCCCCTGCCACGGGAAGTGGCTGCTCTGGCCAGGCTGGAATACTCCTGCTTGTAGCATGCTGGGGAACAGGTCTGCTCTGGCCTGGCTGGAGCCTCCCTGCCCATGGCACTGCTGCTCTTGGGGGTACTCCAGCACAGCTGGAGCAGCCCCTGTCTGCAGGCGTCCTGGCTGGGCTCGAGAAGCCTTCCGAGCTGCCCCTCCCCTCTTTGCAACTGTCCCCTGCTCTGGGCCTGCTGTGATGGGAGTACTCCAACCCAGCTGGTGAGTCCCCACCCATGGCAGCCCTGTGATCCTGGAGAAACTCCAGGCCTGCAGCAGACAGAGGAGCTGGCTCCAGCTGGTACTCGATAACTGAAACCAGTAAGCCTCAGCTGTTTAGGGTGAGGCTTACCAGTTAAACTTTAAGATTCTTAATCCAACACTGCAATGTGCTTAAATTTAATCATGCCTCACATGAGGAAAAAGTACTTTCACGAAGTATTTGCAGAATTAGTGTGTATCACTGTTTTCTCTGTCATTGCTGGCCAAAGCTTAGTCATTGGGTAATCATTTATTCCTGTGCAAAGTGGGTATATTACCATTCTAATGTGATAATATCTTATAGATATATGCATACATGACTATGCAAGATCCAAGACAATGGAGAATCGGGTCCTTGTTTGCATCAACAATGTGACTGAGGTTTTAACAGATCAATGACCAAAGTTCTAGACCCTGCTGTGCAACTCCGTCAAGCTTATACAGTAATTATGTTTATAGTAGTGCCTTTACTGCAAAGTGGCTTCTGACTGGTTCCTCTGCCCTACAAAACCAAAATAGGAATATATGGATACCACAAAGAAAATCTATTTTTTGTTTTTGTTTTTTGAGTTGCAGATCACTACAAATTAACCTGAACAGGGCCAACTTTGCACAAGCTTGATCATTAAGATTATAACTACGGTTCCGTTGTGAATGCTAGGTTCACTCCTGTTGTAACTATCCAAAGGCAAAGTGATGTTTTTGTTTTATTTGTTCGAAGACTATTTCATGTTATAAGCTGAGGTTTAAAACAATTCAAACTGTTGTTAAGGATGTCTTTAAAAAAAAAAGAAGAGTGTTTCAGAGGATTTTGGCACACACAAACATGCACAACGTACTGTTTTATCTGAGAGACTGTATGACCTGAAATGGTTGCTTTAACTGCTTATTTTGCAAGTCTAATAAATTCAGTCACCCAGTAACCTTGCAGCTGTCACTACGTGAACACTTGGAATCCCAGAGACCCAGTGCGGATACAGTCTGCATGCTCTTGCTCCAAAAGAGCGGGACCCCACAGAGTCGAGCTGTACATCCTGTCAGCAATTCAGAGGCCATCAAGCAAAGAGCAGTAGTACTAGGTAATTCTTTACAAGCCACTGGAGAGAAAGGAAGGGAGTTTAAAGAGCCTCTAGGCTAAGGCCTTTTCTACACTACCAAGTTTTGTTGCCAAAAACTATCAGTTGGTAACAAAACAGCGACAGCATATACACTGCAATGAGACTTGTTGAGAAAAACATCCAGTTTCTGGGACAAAAACTTGAACCCCCCCCAACCCCATGACAGACTTTTTCCTTTTCCCCTCCCTTTATTCTCCACAAAGAGCTGGCTTCTAACAGTATCCCACAATGCCTGCCCTGATTACTCTGCTCAGTGTTTTGATTACAGTACTGCTGCCCTGCAGGCACGTGCCCCTCCCCTTTCCAAGCTTGGGAAGTATCAGACAGCTGAACAAATATGTGGAATACTATGTTATATTATTATTATATGCTCTGGTTTTGCCCTCTACTAGGAACACAGTGGCAGGGGAGGGGGTCAGACTGCTGTGCTGCTTTGACACTCCTGAGGTATTCATGATGAAGTGCAACAAGGCAACCGGACTAGATGGAATCCCCACCAAAGTCTTTAAAGAAGGCAGGCCAGAGCTCCACAAACAACTCCACCTCCTGATTCCCAAGACACACAGATTATTAGTCTCTTCAAGCAGGGCGACAAATCAGACTGGGGAAACTATCATGGCATCTCCCTCCTGCCAACAGCAGGAAAAATCTTAGCTCAAATCTTTGCAAATCAATTCCTGCCATTCTCAGAAGAAATTCCACCAGCATCCCAGTGTGGTTGCTGACCATTCTGAGGAACAGCAGATGTGATCTTCACTGCGCAGCTACTGCAAGAAAAGTGTTGTGAACAAAACATGAGTTGCATTGGCCTCACCAATGCATTTGATTCAGTTGTAGTGCCCTGTGGACTATCCTCTCAAAGATCAGCTGCCCCCAGAAATTCTTTAGCATCTTGAGGTTGCGCCATGACAACATGACTGTCACAGTATTGAGCAACAATGGATCCCAAAGCAACTCCTTTGAGGTCAACACAGAGTCAAACAAGGCTGTGTCACTGCCCCAAAAGCAAAAGGACATTCTCATATACCTTCTGTTGAAGTCAGTGGAGAACTTCTGGAAAACGTGGAGCACTTCCCATATCTTAGAAGTCATCTTTCCACTAAAGTCGACATTGATGCGGAAATACAGCACTGTCTGAGCCATTCAAGCTCTGCTTTCATCCGTTTGAGACAAAGGGTCTTCAAGAACTGAGACATCCATCCCAAGACAAAGCTCCTTATATAACGTGCAGTGGTTGTTCCAACGGTACTGTATGCATGTGAATATGCAAGCGTCATTTGAACACACTTGACAAATATCATCAATGCTACCTCAAGAAAATCCTAAATATCTCTTGGAAGGATAGGCACACGAACGCTACCATCCTGGAAGAGTCGAACATTATCAGCATTGAAGCTATTTTCATTCATCAACAACTTCACTGGACTGGTCACGTGGCTCAGGTATTTGATCAGCATCTCCCAAAACAGATTTTATTTTCCCCGAGTTGAAGGAAGGACAGAGGAGCTTTGGGGGCCAGCAGAAGCAACATAAGGACATGCTGAAGGCACACATGAAAAAGAGCAGCATTGGCATCGACACTTGGGGAAACCGGGCCCAGGACTGCCCTCAGTGGAGAATAATAGTTCATGAGGAGATGGTGCAATTTGAGAGGTCCCACCACAATGCCAAAGAGAACAGGCAGAGAAGTGTCAAAAACTGCCCTGCGCCTCTCTAACAACTACCAACACCTACTCCTTCTGTGATAAGATCTACAGCTCCAGAATCAGGCTGATCAGCCATCAACTGATTCACAAATAGAAGGGTGACATGAAGATGTCCTACTTGTTATCAAGTGACCTCCAAGACTCACGATGCTAAGGAGGCAGTGGGTGAACTCCAAAGGCACCCCAAGATGTAGAATGATCAGCTCTGCCTTCCCAGAAGGCTGCACTGTGGGGATACATGTCAGCCTGAAGGAGAACCCCGGGACCCATCTGGGAGCATGCCACATCTCTTCTTCCTGCAGCAGAGCATCCCTGCCAGCTCTTACCAGCACGGCGCCCAGCCTTACTTTCACCTCTGGTGTGGACATCAATTTTGTCCACAAAATCTGGCAGTGTAGACGCTGCAACAAACAGCATGGCAGCGTGCTGTGCAACTGTCTCCGCACCGAGCCCATAGCAATACTGCATCTGCCTGCCCGCACTGAACGGCCTCATGGTAACTCCTAGGGTAGAGCACTCAAAGATCTCCAGCGAGGGGGACCCGCCCCGCCCCGCCCCGGCTATACTACTCCCGCGGTTACGGGCTGCTCAGGATGGACCCCGAAGACGGTGGGCATGTTCCTGGTCCCCGGGGATACCCACACCCGGTGTCTAGACTGGCCCTCCCCTCGGGGACGGGAGGCTGCCACGGCCCAGAGCTCCCTACTGCCTCCCTTCGGGGAGGATGCTCCCCGCCCCACGAGGCCTGGTGGAGGGAGCCTTGGAGCAAAGACTACAAACAACCCCACACCGCTAACTGACCCCAGCGCACTCAGAGGGCCTCTTACCCTCCGGCCGATCGCCGCCCCGCGTCCCACAGCCCCACAACCCTATTACTGATAGGGCAATGGCCGTGTCAATCAAACCTTATGGTGGCAGCAAAAGACACCACTCCGGGTGCTATGGAAACGAGAAAGAGGCCACCCCACCCGCTTCGCTCTGATTGGAGCACAGCCTCGCCGGCGGAAACCGGGGCGCCTGACCTTTGCACTTCCTGTTCCGTGACGACGTAGGAGCAACTGCCCGCGCGCCTCAACGTGCACTTATCATGCAAGCCGTTGTGACGGGACGCCACTGGTGTTCTCCGGAGCCTGGGGCAGCCAGTCGCTTCCTATTGGCTGAGCTCCCGCGTTGCTAGGACGTTGCGCACGCATTCCTTCACCTTCTATCTTCCGCCGCGTTGGGATCTCTCAATATAGAGCCCTTCGCGCACCTGGTATAGAGGTGTGCCTCCGAGCCTGAGAGGCAAATAGTTCAAGCAGTATTAGTCAGCCCTGTACAGAGAAGGGGAGGGCAGCGGTGCTCTGCAGCAGGGCTAGTGTGGGTTAGTGCAGCTGAGGGGCCACAGCTGGGATGATACCCCCGGCACCGGGGACAGACAGTTGTGCACGGGAACCAAAGGCATGGCACTGCAGGATTGTGCCTGTATACATCCTGTGCCCTTGCCATGGTCAGCAAGCCTCCACTGTGCCTGTCATGGCTTTGCTGCCCTTGGTACCAGCGTGGGCATGTGACACAGTTGCACCCCAAATTACCCTAGGGCAGAGAGAAATACAGGGCTGAAAATGACTTGAGTGACCAGGTAGCCCACACCTCTGCTAAGGTAAAGTCAGGTAAATCTAGATGATACTTGATACAGGTTTGCTTAACCTGGTTTTGGAAACCTTTCTCATTGGGGACCACAATTTCCTTGGAAACCAACATACCCTGCGGGAGAGTAGTCAGTCAGTTCTCTGCCTTTTTTTTAAGTACTCCTGATTATATCACAAATTTCACAGCAATTAGTTTATTGTATTTAATATTTGGCATTTTTTCTTCAAGCTGTATGTTCAAAAATCAGAGTTGCTTGAATTTGGATCTTGCCTAACAAAATGGAATCCTGGTCCATGACTGGCCTTTGTAGCTGTTACAGTAAAACAAAAAGTGAACAATTTATGAATTAGCTTCTAGGTCCATGGTTGCAGAGAAAAGCTTGAGAAGTAAGGGTGTTGCTGCCTAAAGATTCAAAAGGCAGAGAAGAGGGAACCCCAGGTATATTAATTTACTAGAATTGCATACTTTCAAGGTAATCTCATGATTTTCAGGGTTCCCTGGTCTCAAAGAGCAAGATTTTTGCATACAGTGAGATAAATCTCAAAAAAAAAACAAAAAAAAAAACAACAGGATGAGAGAAAAAAAATGGAGCATCCAATATTCCTGCCCTGAGTCAATGGACTGAAGTCAGTGTTTCACTGAACTTAAAATAACCTCACCAGCAAGGTACAGGACCCCCAAATGGGAAAGCTACTCCCAAGTGGGTTCTGCTGCAGTTGCCACAAACGTTACCTTAAAAATGGGAAGAAATGTAATGTGCAGAAATAAATAGAAGGATGGGGAAAAGGGAAAGATAACATGTGAAATTGCTTTCTAGGAAGCACAGATACTATCCCTTATGTCTCGTAGCCATTCACCCAGTGGACTAGACCCCAGTTTAATGTGGTAAATGTGAAATAAAGGGGAAACAGGTAAATATGGTAAAAACAAAGTGTGTATTAAGGAATAAGATACAGTAAAATGAATGTGGGAAATCACATAAAACAATCAGCAACTCCTACTATAGCCAGTAAATTAACAACAATAAAACAGTGGCACCTGGTGGTGCTTGAAAGCCCAGGCCCAAATCTATTTCTCCTTTGGCCAAAACCCTTTAAAGAATAGCTTTCCCTGCTTATATCTAGGTGCTGGATTAATGTGCACTAATGATGTTGAGGATCTTGACTGTCAAACAACTGAGAGCCATTAAGGAAGAACTCTGAGGAATCCAATGGAGAACATGGAACTGCCAGCTGAGGTGAGCTTTGAAGGTCTTCTGTAGTCACCACAGAGTGGATGGTGCTTTCTTCAATATGGCTAGAACCACAAAGAGGACCCAAAACAGACACTGGCTGCTGCTTAGGTGGACAGCACAGTCCATAGGTTGAACACAGTCTTTTATAGACTTTTAAGGGGGAAAGCTGGTACATTTCATTCAGTCAGTCTGAGGTAAATGGAATGCTCAGTGCTGTTGGTGGGAATTAAATGGAATGTCCAATGTCCCAGAGGGAGGAAAGTCCAGTTCTGATTGGCTTAAAGTCAGAATTTTTTGTAAATAACGCAATAGCTTCCAAGGTCATGTACTATCAGACTCCCCTTTGTTTAATATTTAACTATAAGTTTTTATCTCTAACAGGCTAGAAAGGATCTTGAGTGGCCATCCAGTCCATCCCTGTGCTGAGGCAGAATCAAGTAAACCTAGACTATCCCTGCCATATATTTATTTAACCTTGTCTTAAAAACTTTCCCCTACATACCTCTGCCCAAGGGTAACACATGGGGAGATCCGAGGAGGCAGGTTCCCCCTCCCCCAAACACCATGGACAGGAGGGGCAGGAGTCCAGAAGCCAGCAGGAGCAGGGCCAGAAACTCTTGAATGTCCAGAGAACTAGTTTTTGTGGGGGTGGGGCTGGTGCCAGCTACAGGGGTCACACACTCCCCCCTGCTGCACACACTTTTTTTTCTCCCTGCCTAGCATTGTTTCTTTTTCCTCTATCTCCACTGAAACTTCCCAATGATTTGTGTCCACACATAAGACGCAGACTTATGGAGGCAAATAGACTTCACTGATCTCAAAAAATGCTTCTCACAAGTTACATCCTCCCAGTGGTCTAGTTTAGAGTCCTTGGTAATTTAGTACCAGTATATTTGCTAAGAAATTAATATGTCCCTTGTTAATATAAACAGGGAACTAGAGTATTTTTCCTGCTACCATGAAGCTCATGATTGTTCAGAGAAATAGGGAACACTCTAGTATGAGAGTAAAAGAAGACAGCAAAATAATTTACAATGCAATGAACCTAGACCATTCCTGACACGTTTGTTTAACCTGGTCTTGAAAACCAGAAAAGAAGTGACTTTTCCTGCAAACCAGTAACCTTGGTCACCTAAACAGGTTATAGCCCAAGCAATTTAGCCTCTGTCTTTAGTACTTTTATAGCTATGTGATGGACTTCCCCCACTGTCTCTACAAGGCTTACAGGCAGCCCCAGGGAGGCTGTGCCACAGTCAGCCAATAGAAAACAGGCCTCAGGAACAGCCAGTCAGAGCTGAGCAAGCCCTAAATGAATGAAGCTGCAGGGCAGCAGAAGCTATTTTCTTGAAGGGAGCTGGATCCTAATTGGGGGAGGGAACTAGCTGTGCCATGGAAGGTGCAGTGCTGGGCAGTTAGGGGACTGCTAGATCAGGACTCTGAGGTAAGGGCAGGAGTGAGCACTCTACAAATAAGGTGAGTGGTCCTGGGTTGTGTTCCTCTATAATAATGGAGGAGGAGGGTCTGGGATGAGGTAGGGTGCAGAAAAGAGCTTGGAGTAAAGGACCAAGATGCAAGTGGGGGTGAGTTCTGGAAGGGAGTTTGAGTGAGGTAGAAGGTTGTGACCTTGGCCAGGGGATTGGGTGCAGGCTCTTGGAGAGGGTATGAGTGCAGGAGAGTATTCTGACTTCGAGGAGAGGTGTAAGGGTCTTGGAGGATAGAGGGTCTGGGAGGGGATTGTGACCTGGGGTGGGGACACAGAAAGTTTGAGTTGTCACCTTGGGCCAAGATAGGGTGCCAGATGCTGGCTTTGACTGAAGCACTTACTGTAGATGGCTTCTGGCCAGCAGCCCAGCAGGACCCTTGGGCAAGTACCCTGCTTGCTACTCAAAGCGGTGAGCTGCTGGGGCCCATCTGAGTCTGTGCCCTGTGCCATTGGGCATATGGGGGACTCCACTCGTTGACTGCATGGCAAGCACTCTCAGGCAGCTTTCCTTTGCCAGTTTCTGTCCAATGGGAGCTGCAGGATCATGCTGGTGTCAAGACTAGCATGCACAGACTCCTCTCCCCCAAGGTGTGTGCGCCACACACAGATGTACCTGCGCATAGCAGCTGAGAGGTTTGAGCAGACTTTAGGGGTGCAGTAGGCAAGGAGGCTGTCTAAGGGCCCGACTGGGCTGGATCCAAAGGTTTTGCAGCTGGATTTGAAGGTTTGGCAGGTCCCTGTGCCAGAGGCTATGATGGGGGAATTGCCCCTGGCTTTTTTTCTTCTCCAGATGGGTAATTGTTTTATAAATGCTTGGTAGGGGTCTTGAAGTTTTTGGTCTCTGTCAGTAGGATCAGAGCAGATAGAGTGGTATCTAAGGGTGTGACTATAAACAATGGATTGTGCGGTATGTGCTGGATGGAAGCTGGAGGCATGTAGGTAAGTGTAGTAGTTAGTGGGTTTTTGATAAGAGTGGTTAATTTAATTAAAACTTAATTACCCACTGGGAGAAGTTTAAAAAAAAAAAAAAAAAAAAAAAAAAAATCAGATTGACAGGGCCAGATGAATACCCAGAAACCAGCTACCCCAAGATAGGCCACAGAAGATCAATAATAGAACACCTCTTGTCATCACTTATAGCCACCAACTCAGACCCCTACAACGCATGATGGAAAAACCTAAAACATATTCTAGATCGTGATGCTACGCTCCAGAAGGCCCAAGGTAACAAGCCTGTCCTGTCCTATAGACAACCTCCTAACCTCAGAAAGATTCTTGCTAGTATTACTGTGGTGTAACCTGTAATTGCTAATCTTGAAACTTTTCCTTGCAACAAACCCCACTGCCAACATTGTCCACATATTTATTCTGGGAATACCATTACTGTACCTAACCATGTTAGTTACCAGATCAAGGGTACATAGTCATGCAGTTCAAACAACATTATATATCCCATTATGTGCCAGCAATGCTTCACCACTATGTACGTTGGCCAGACTGAGCAAAACATTCGCCAAAGAATAAATGGACACAGAGCAGACATCAAGAAACTCGGTACATGTAAGACAGTTAGTGAATGCTTCAAGAGAGTGGGCCATTCTGTTAAAGACCTGAGAATTTGTGTCCTGGAGCAAAAAGAATTTAAAAACAGATTACAGTGAGAAAGCTGTGGATTGGAATTCATATTCAAATTTAACACATTAATATGTGGTATGAACAGAGAGATCAATTACCTCACATATTACAAGAACTACCTTCCTTCCTTTGATGCTCATAATTATCTCAGGCAGGACACTTAACATCCCTCTACCACCTACTTCAGTGCTACGTACTTGATTTGCCAGGTTTTATTGCATTTTTTTTTCTTTTGGTCCTCTGTGCCTATAAATGTCAGTCTGTATTTGAAATGAGATTGAGCTGATGAAATGGGGCTGCCCATGAAGGCTCATCACCAGATAAATCATTTTGTTAGTCTTTAAAGTGCTACTTTTCTGCTGTTTTGTTTTGATGGAGAAATCAGTGAATATGATACACCTTGGCTTCAGCAAAATTTTTGATAACAGTGTCCCACAACATTCTTGGCCATAAGTTAGGAAGGTATGGATTGGATACATGGACTATAAAATAGATAGAAAGCTGGCTTGATGCTCAGGCCCAACAAGTAGTGGTCAATGGGATGGTGGTTAGTTTAAAGTGGAGTGCCCCAAGGCTCAGTTCTGGGTGTTGTTCAACATTTTTATTAATGACCTGGATGAGAGTCTGGATTGCATTCTCAGCAAGTTTGAGGATGAACCTAAGCTGGGGAGAGAGGTAGATAGGATCCAAAGTGACCTGGATAAATTAGGGGATTGAACCAAAAGAAATCTGATGTGGTTCAACAAGGAGAAATGCAGAGTCCTGCTCTTGGGGCAGAAGAATCCCAAGCTTTGCTGTAGGCTGGGGACCAGCTGGCTAAGCAGCAGTACAGAAGAAAGCGACCTAAGGATTATGGTGGATGAAAGGCTGGATATGAGTAAACGGTGTGCCCTTGTAGCCAAGAAGGCTAATGGCATATTGGGGTGCATTAGGAGGTGTATTTCAAGCAGATCTAGAGAAGTTGTTGTTCCCCTCTATTCGGCACTGGTGAGGCCACATCTGGAGTATTGTGTCCAGTTTGGGTATAGAAAGGATGTGGATGTGCTGGGGAAGGTTCAGCGGAAGGCAACAAAAATGTTTAAGGGGCTGGAGCACGTGACCGATGAAGAGAGGCTGAGAGATTTGGGCTTATTTAGCTTGCAGAAGAGAAGACTGAGGGGTGAGTTAATAACAGCCTTCGGCTTCCTGAAGGGGAACTAAAGAGGATGGAGAGAAACTGTTCTCTATGGTGACAGACAGCAGAACAAGGAGCAATGGTCTGAAGTTACAGAAGGAAAGGGATAGGTTGGGTATTAGGAAAAATATTTCACTAGGAGAGTGGTGAAGCGCTGAAATGTGTTACCTAGAAAGGTGATGGAATCTCCATCCCTAGAGGTTTCTAAGTCCAGGCTTGACAAAGTCCTGGTTGGGATGACTTAGTTGGGGTTGATCCTGCTTGAAGCAGGGGCTGGACTTGATCTCCTGTGGTGCCTTCCAGCCTTAGGAGTCTATGAATTGGCTCTGCGCTCTTCAAAACCAAAAGGAGCTGAAAGGAAAAAAGTAAATCCTAATGAGAAAAGGAAGCCAGGATGAATGCCTGCAGAAAGGTAAAGTGGCTATGCTGGGAACGCCTGTGAGTGGATCCAGCACCCTTGCTGCTTTGCAGTGTACTATAGTCTCTGATCCGGTCCCCTTTAAGAAGCCCGGGGTCTCTGTTGCAGACTAAGCTGTTCAGAGCAAGCCTGGCTCCGGGAAGCTTTGGGGATTGCTGGCTGCTGTCACACCCTCTGCCCCTTTTCCCTCCCCATCCCCAAAGGCAGGGGAGGAGCATGTAGCCTGCGGAACCGGAAACTAATCACAAAAGTGCTGCTTTGCAAAGGCTCCGCAGAAGAGAGCAATGGCCTTGGACAGACATCTTAGGAAGAGGGAGGCGAGTTTTCCAGGCAAAACACCCACCTGGCTCTGAATTTATTAACACAGCGGCTGATGGAAGGGGAGGGAAACAGCAGCACGCGTCTCCTCCAGCAGTTGATCCAAGGGATATTTGGTTAGTTTTTCTCTCCTTTACCAAGTACACTTCCTTATTTCCTTCCCAAACTCCCCGCTCCTTACTTTACAGGTTGGAAGATGTGAAAGAGACATGGGCAAGGCACAAGGTAAAGCGGGGAAAGGAGGGTTTTTTTTTCTCAGACTTATTTTCTCCAAAACAAGCGGGGAGGTGGGGAGGAGCTTATGTTGGGGGGGTGGGTCTGATTTAAGGCTCAGAGGTGCTGGCTTCGCATGCTGTCAGAGTCACCTGGAAGTGATGCAGCCGTGGGTGGCAGGAGAGGCTGGTTGTGTTGCACCCTACTTTGTGCACCCCTGCTCCATTACGGTCATGCCCTCAGTCCTTCTGCAGAGTCCTAGTAAATAGATTACAGCTGCAACTCCTAACAGCGAGAAAGGTTCTGAGGTTGGGTGAGAGTTGTCTGAAGAGGTTTATGGTAGAACGAGTTTTTCAGACATGTATTTGTAGCTTGTAGGCCAGGTAGGATAAAGAAGTAGATTCCTTCTAATGCCTTCACAACTGTGCACAGAATTATAAAAACAGCTTGTGGAAAAACGAGTTTGTGTCTGCCCATGCTTTCCGCCATAGGTACAGATTTGCTTTTGCTTCCTTTCCTACTTTTTTTTTTTTTTTTCCTGCTAGCAGCTGTCCAAGAACCAAGATATTTGCTTGGTTGCAGGCTGTTTTGTCTGCATCATCTGAGTTTCACTGTATAGCAAGATTAAATTTCCTTAGGTTGTGCCAAATATATGGAGACATTTTTCTTTTAAATTATTACTAGCTGTAATGCACAAAACAGTATTTCACAAATTCTCTTATACACATCAGATTCCTTAATATTGTATCCTATCTTATGTTCATGTCTTCATTTATATTCTGCAAGAAGGTAAAGCAATTTTCTTCTGTATATTAATCAACTAAATATTTTCAAAAATAATTCAGTTGTTTATTTTTTGTTTAGATGTATGGATCTCTCTGTATAAGTCCATCTACAAAATGGAGCTGGAGCTAGTAGAATGACATTTTCTTTCCAAATCAGTTCACTTATTTCAGGCCCAGTATCAAGCAAAAATAATTTTTGACATAAAGGAAACTTGAGATGTATAGGTTGCATAGATCACTTGCTCTGTCCTCCTTCATACTCCCTGTCAGCAAAGTGTTGGGGAATCAGAGGAACCTGCACACACACCCCCATCCGCAGTCAGATGTGACTTTCAAACAACATATAGAAAAGAAGGGCTTGTTAGTCAACAGGAATATTTTGTAGAACAGAAAACAGGGGGTGTTGGTGCAATCTATCTTTGGGAGAGGGATGCCCAGAGCTAGGGGCCTCGGTCTCTTCCTACACCCCAAGCCAACCCAGACTGCCCCACTCCAAGCAGCCAGGGTCACAGCTCCCTACCTAGGCTCCTCCTCAAGTCTTTGTCCTGCTTTCTGGGCAAAAGGTGTCACTTGGTTGAACCTCCAGACGGGTTCAGGTAAGGAGCAGCATCAGCCATTGTGTATGTGTGGGTATTCTCAGGCTGAACAGTGAGAAGCTGCTTCTTCGTTGCAGTCTGTAATATATGTCTGCATTTCCCTCCTCTTCTTAATTCTCCCAGGGCATGTCCGCATTACAAACTAAAGGCAACTCCTGTTAGGTTGACTTACAGCTGCCCCAATAATTGTTGCAGTCATTCATGCCCACACTACCCTCCTGTCATTGCTGTGTGTCCTCACCAGGAATGGTTCCAACAACTTAAGAGTGACAGTGTGGTGGGAGGTAGAAGGGGGTTTGAGGGCCTGTTTCTCAGGTCTTCACAGTCCCTTCCAGGAGCTCAGGCGTGGGGTGGTTGTCAGTTTCACAGCTCATGTTGGTACTGCACAGGGACGCTGTTGCCATAAATACTCGGACATAAGCCCTGTCTCTCTCCTGGAAGTGGAGATACAGTATGATCTCTGTTATGTGGATCTTTACTATCTGGAATTGCTACTTAACCAAAACATTTAATGAATGGCTGTATGAATTTTTTTTCTTTACTAACTGGAAGAAATATGAAAATTATCTGGAATGCATTTCCAGTTGTAGTGTTTAGTGTATAAAGGCTAGTTTATGGGGTGATATATGGCATGTTTAACAAGCAGCAAGAGAGAATGTCATGTATAGTTTTTATAGAGGTCAGAGTACAGTGATAAAAAGAATCTGTATATCTGGGATTGGCCATTGATGCTGTGTGCGTAAAAGCAGATTAAAGTTACTGGTATGTGTAGTTAATATTTAAGCATCTCAGGTGTCCGGCTTCATGTTACAAAAGTTTCTCAGAGACACTTTTACGTTTGTGATAACCATTTAATTTTTTTTGTTTGATTTATCTTGTTCATCCTGCAATTATGGCATCCACTAGTATACAAAACCACAGGACTAAAACAAAAGCGAATTGTTTTAAGTGTCAGAACACATGGTGACTTCAGAAGCAAAGGGGTAGCAGCAGTAAAGTACAGTATAAGTTTCCATACACATGTTCATTGTAAGTGGAAAATTTAGTGTTCTGTGATTTGTTGAAATTGCCAACTACAAGTAACCTGAACATTTCTGACCAATAGGTACATTGCTGTTAACCAGAAAATTTGATTAACCGGAATCTCCCATTCCCTGATATATTTTTCAGGATAACAGAGTTTACAGTATTTTGGTGTAGTAGGATATTTACCTGGGGGAAGCAAGGTTGTAATGTATACACTGACACGCTACGGTTGAGTAAGCTGCCTATGTTAACTTATCTCTGTAGTGTAGACCAGAGTTTATCCATCCCAGAGTCCCAGTCTCTCTCCATCCGTTAGTTCAGCAAACAATCCAAGCCATGTCTCCTTTTATTTTCATGTTTTCTTGGTAGATGGAGGGACAATAGTGGAATAGTTTATAATTTAGTTAATGCTATTGTTAATATTTATATGACAGAAACTATGGTGGGAATGTGTTCCTTCGTTTCCTGAGCATAATTATTTTGTCAGGGTGATTAATTTAAAGCTTGAATTTGACTGAAGTGGTTTGACAAGAATGGCTAATTCGATACCTGCTGAATGCTGACTTTGAGGTATCTTTATTCTCTGAATTGGTGCAATCCTAAACATAGGATTATTTTGTTTGCTGGTTTCTCTTGTAGGATGCATAACTTCTAAGGCTGTGTACAGTAGGAGGAGGCATAATGTGGCCCTCAGGCCACATCTGGCCTGACACCATCACGCAGCCCAGCTCCCAGCCAGCCATTTCCCCACTCCATGCTCAAAGCGGCTAGCTGCTGGGGCCATGTGCATCTCTGTGCTGTGTGTACCCCTTGGGAGGAAGGGGTCTCGGTGTGCTACCCCTGCATCCAGCACAATCGTGTAGCTCACGTTGGTTGGATGCCAGACAATGGGAGCTGCCTGGGCCATGCTTGCGGCTCAGGCAGTATGCAGAGGGGTGCCCCCCTCCCAGAGATGCACGTGCTCTGAGCAGCTGACCATTTTGAGCAGTGTGGGGCAGGGAGGGGAATGACAGGAGATGGCAGGCATGGAGACTGCCTGAGGGTCCCGCTGGGCTGCTGGTGGGGAGCTCCCTAGGGTAAGTGCTGCCCAGCCAGAACCTGCACCAAGTACTCCACCTCCTACCCCCTGCAACCCAACCCCCTGCCCTAGGTCACAACCCAAATCCTCTGCATCCACTCTGCACCCCTGCCCCAGGTTACAACCCCCTCCCATGCCCTCTCCTACAACTTCTTCCTGGCCAGAATCCTGTCATGCACCCATATCCTCTCCAGACCCTGTACCCAAATCTGCTGCCCCAAGTCACAGCCCCCTCCTCCCTGTGTCCCAACCCAAATCCTCTGAACCCCATCCTGCACTCTTGACCTTGGTCATAACTCTCTCTCAGACCCTTGTCCTCAACCCAACCTCCATCCCAAACCCAACACCTCCTCCATTAATATCCTAGAAGAGAGCGGCCCTTGATCACTTACAAATTATCAGAGCGGCCCTCCATTTAAAAATATTGCCCACCTCTGTTGTATAGAATTGAGTATGGAGAACAGGCAAGGTGGTGCACCTGAGGAGATCTGGCACATTATCCTGAATGTAATTACAAACCTGATGTCACAAGGAAATGTGACAGTTTCTTTTGTAGAAGAATGTTAGTGGGACAGAGCAACTTGCCTTGTCTTCGTCAGTTTTTAATTGAAGTTTCCATGTATTCCAGTTTCCCAGCTCCTGTGAGTGGCTGGGAGTTGGGAGCCAAGCACCGCGTCCCCACTACTCACAGGAGCAGGGAAACTGACAAGGGCTGCTACACTGGTCAGTTTCTGTGTTCCTATCCCTGGCGGCAGCCTCCCTGCTCCTGTCAGGGGGCAATACTCAGGTGGCTACCCCTGACAGGAGTGGTTTCACAGCTCCTGTCAGGGATGGCAAGAGTCAGGCTGCTGCCCCTACAGGAGCGGTTTCACAGCTCCTGTTTGGGCTTTGGGGGTGGAGGGGGCAGCCTGACTCTCAGCAGCTGCTGCTGCTGCTGACAGGAGCCAGGAAGCTGACCAGCACAACAGCTCTCAGCTGGCCACTGCTCACAGGAGACAGGAAACTGACCAGCCCTGCTGCACTGGTCAGTTTCCCCACTCTTGTCAGTGGCAGCAGTTGAGAGTTAGGCTTCCGACCCTGACAGGAGCTGCTGTGCTGGTCAGTATCCTGGCCTCCCCTGAGTTATGCGAAATTTGTCTTGCATGGGGTTGTGCAAGAACGCAACCTCTGTGTATATCAGGGGTCTGCTGTGCCTAGTGTCCATACTGGAATGCTTGATGTGTATTATGTTGACTTGGTTACTTTTAAAATGAATGGGGTGCTTTTCATTTTGTAAAATGTTTTGCAACTCCTATTATATGTTGTTTTGCATGGTGGTGTATAATGCACAGTGCAGCCTGCCAGCGTGAGCATTAGAGGTCACTTGCATATTAAATGAGATGTGGAAACCGGTACTGTAGTGTCTCGAGCTTTGTGAGGGTTGCATTCCCCACACACCCTCGTATAACTTGAATTTCACAGAAGTCGGGGAGGGGCATCTTTTTTTCCCTGGCAGAATGCACATACGGAAGCCAGGGAAGCAGCAGGAGCACCTGGAGCTCTTTTTGAAAAGTGAGTTCTGGGGTGGGGCAGTTGGGGAGGGTTAAGCCTGGGGTGGGTTGGGGGGCAGGAGGGTGGAGGTGAGCCAGGGTCACATGGCCCTGTTGGGGGTGAGTTGAGCTGGAGCTGCACAGGGCTCGGGGGCTGAGCCAGGGCTGGGGGAGTGGAATTTTGAGTTGTGCTTGAATCACATTAATGTGAGCTAAGTGCAACTTGAAATTGTGCATTTTGAGGGATTACTGTATATTAATTACATTATTCTGTAAAGTTAAATTTTATTATTACTACTTACAGCCTATGACTATGAGGCACTATGCACCAGAGACTAATTTTGTCTGTCAAGATTGTATACACTTTTTTAGATTGATACATTTATAGCCATCATTGTACTTTAAACTTCAAAATCAAGCAGAGTAATCATTTTGAAGTATAAAAACTATACTGATTTAAATAGGCAAGCCCTTTTAAGTCTTTTAAATATTACATATCTAGAATTTTGTTAAAACTGACTTCTCTGCAATACACTATTTGCAAATCCTCAGTGTTTATTTTGTAATCAAACTGTTAAAATCAGGAAATATTAGGTTAAGGTTAGAATCTTAAGTCTGCTTCTCTGTGGTCTTATGAGGTCTTACAATCTAGTTTATGTATTTTTGATGCACTGTATCGTAATTATTTTTTCCCAAGCACATGTAGCATTTTGTAATACTTTTTTCTTCTTGTTTAATTATGTTAATTGTTCTGTTGATCCAGCATCTCCCTAGTGACGCTTTAAGTGTAACCCTTGCACTTTAGGTTTCTTTTCCTGTAGACAATTTCTAAAATTTCTTGTCTTGTGGGGAAAAAATTAAAATAGAAAATACAATTGAAGCCCAAGTTCTATCTCAAACAGATGAAACTTTATAAGTAGCAAAAGACATGCAGTTCTCTGGTACCTGGATCTCTTTTAATGGTAACTTAATAGAGTGTGTTTGTAGCATGTAATTTAACCTAGTATATAAGTAGAATTTCTTTAAAAGCAAATTAGCAAGAACAAAACCAGGGCTTCTGTAATTAGAAGGTAAGTGGGCTTTGTTACATTTGGCTGAGATATTTTTCTAGGGGACAGGTAGAATCTGTAGGGAAATAACTGCTCACTTGGATAACTTAATCAATTGGATCAGTTTAGATATCCACCCTTGACTGAATGTGATAGAGCACATCATGTCACAGAATCATTAAGGATGGATTTTGCTAGCATGGCTATGAAAGACCATTTACAAGCCATTGTGTATCTTACAAAGACTTCTGGGAGTTGGTGGGTGAAGAGCTCCAATTCAATTAAAATAAATTAATAGCCTGTGGTGTAGTTTTATCTTCTACTGAGTGCTTGTATAAGGTAGAGAATATTGGCATCCCAAAGTAATATGTAGTAATGATATCAAAACAAAAAAGCAGTCAAGTAGCACTTTAAAGACTAACAAAATAATCTTTCGGTGAGCTTTCATGGGACAGACCCACTTCTTCAGACCATAGCCATACCAGAACAGACTCAATATTTAAGGCACAGAGAACCAAAAATAGTAATTAAGGTTTTGCATACTTGGCTTAATCTAATTCTTGACTCCCCCCACCCCCCCCCTTCTGCGCTTCTAGTCTCTGATTTGCTCACCTTGATAATTTTTTTTCTGATTTGTCAACCTTGAGCTCTAAGATCCTGATAATGCTAATAGTCTACATTCACAACCTTTTAATATTTGTTTCTCTGCCTGCAAAGAAATGTGCACCTGCCCAAAACAATAGCCATGCTTCACTTTTACAGGTAGTATTTGCAATGTCAGTATTAACAATGGCAAGGTTTCTTGGGAAGATTTAGGTAAAGTGGGGTTTATTGAAGCTCTGTATCAAAAATGAACTTTTCTGAGCTGACGGAATTATTCTCAATAATATATCGAGAAACTGCCATAACAAGGCCATTTTTAAGAATAACACCTGATGAATCCTTATTTCAACTTCTTCTGCACACAGGTGGGAAATTATAGGATGCATCACTTGTTTGCAAAAGTCTCAGCCACTTGCAATGTGCCAGAATTATCAGCTACTCTCTAACAAGATTTCAAAAACTTCACCTTTCCTGTGACAGCTGCAATGCAGTTTGATTGGAACAGGTACACACACCTCATTTGGGTTCTCCCCGTGGCTGGAGTGCTTGTGTCTGCACTCACTCTCCCTGGTGAGGAGTATCAGAGGGGTAGCCGAGTTAGTCTGTTTCTTCAAATGATACTACTTGGCTACCCCTCTGATATTTGTCACTGTGCAAGGCATTTAGCTGTATTGAGTGGGAATCCATCAACCTCATGAAAAAACTTGCACAGATACAGACAGACATCATCTTTGTCTCCAAATGCAAACAGATGGACATCATACCAAAAGGACTGAAGGTGGAAAAAACCCACCGAAATCAACATACGACACAGATTATGGTGAAAGATTGTGCCACGCACTCACTAAAAAAGTGGGGAACCACCTGATCAGCATCCTGTACTGCAAACAGGAAAACATCAAAAAAGAGCTCTCAAATCTGGAGACTCGCATAAAAAACCAACCTTCCACACAAACCTCCACATGGCTGGACTTTACTAAAACAAGACAGGAGATTTACAATGCGCATTTCCCTTTTCTACAGAAGAAAAAGGACTACTTATAGTGGCAAATGGGAAGGTGCCTAGAGCACTGGCTAGATACCTGTAGATGTGTTTTATTTTATTCTGTTCTCAGTTTAAAAAACTGAGTAGACACATTTGTGTCAAAGGCTCAAAGTAAGCCTAAAAGGAATGTTTACATATTGTGACAGAGGGCTAGATTAGAAGGTGAGAAGGACAGCTCTAAAAAGCTGAAACTGTGCTGGCTAATTAGGGGATGGTTACTCCAGGCCAGCCAAGAGCAGCTGATGGGGAGTTTTCATGGGTGGAATGGGAGTAGCTGGAGATGGGGCTGCTGTGAATCAATTAGGGCTGGCTGATCTCACTTCAGGCTGCCAAGGGGCGGGGGCTTTTTAAACCAAAAAATAAAAAAGATTTCCAGGAGTGGGAGAGGAGGTTAGAGTGAGGAGGAGAGAATTACAATGGAGAAGGGAAGAATCAGAAAAGCTGATAACAGTGCCAGAGTTGCTAGAAACAGCAGGAAGCTTGAGCTCCGAGGAGTGTTTAGAGCTCCCTTCCCACAGGTAGCCTGAGTCCAGCTGTTGGATGGGAAGGACTGTTTACCCAGACCAGGCAAAGCAGGACATGCCTGCCACAATGCCCTTCTAGCTGAAGGACAGAAACATAAACCCGAGCAAGGGCAAGTGGGTCCTGCTGCAGTACCTAAATTAGCTGCATAGTTGTTAATCGAACAGGGGTCTTGGGGGGCCCAGGGGTGAGGGAGAAAATAATAGTGCAAATTTTATGCAGATTGATAACTTTAGTGCTTCTAATTTTTCATCTTTATAGATTTTTCTCTCATGTTTTAGCAATTTCGTACCCATATCAACAAATTTACATGTTCCATGTTAACATGGAAAATTTTCTTGCCATTCCTGGCATAAAGAACGTTATGCACTTTGCTATTTCTATTGCATATTCATACTGTGTCCCTACAGGGTGGATTGTTTTAAATTATCAAGAAAAAATTTACTTACATTGTTTCTCAGCAGTGAAGCAAAGGAACATTGGACACCCTCTGAAGATGCCTTTCCCTCAGTTCACAGTACATCTCTGCCATGCGCACATAATGATGTGCAATGATAGCATATGCTGTCCTTTGTACACTTTCTTACTGTGGGTTGCATGTAGTACTTTCCCTGACTTGTAGCAAAAAACATGGATTAAACTCCTTTTCCCCTGTCCCACCAATATGCTCTAACTTCTAAGTGAAGAGCATTTATATAAATCTGGATCATCTTGCTAGAACCTATTAATGTATTTCTAAGCTAACTGCGAGGCTGCAGTAAAGTGGCAGCTAGTAATGAGAGACTATACCCCTAACAATAATATTCTTTCTCTTTCCTTTAAACAACAGTGAAATTGACATACCTTTCTTCTTCCCTTTCTGTGCAGTGCCTTAAGCCTGTTGGAGGGAAGGTGTACTCTTAACACATGAAGGGCTTGTTTACACATAAGTGCCACTGTAATGCTTTAGCAAAGTCGCTACCTTAGTGTGGTGAGGGGAAGTTCTCCCACTGGGGTAGGTAATCAGCCTCCCTGAGAGGCAGCAGCTAGGTCATTGGAAAAAATGGCTGTCAACAATGTGAGGTCTCCTCTGGGGTTTAGATCAGTTTAACATAGTGGATTTTTTTTACAACCCTATGCAAGATAGATTTATCAGCATAATTTCATAGACTAGGCCTTAATGTTTCCTAGCAGACATAACAAGAATTTTCAGTAATATTTTCATAACATTTAATGATTGAGAGACCTGCCCCAGGTCCTTTCTGAAAATATAACTTAGGAACATAAGTCATGTAGATGCTTTCACAAATTTTAACCCTCACCGTTTTCATTAGTTTGGGGCCTAAAATTACTTTTTTTTTTTTTTTTTTAAAGTCAGTTATGTTCACATAAATACTTAAGAATTGCATAGAAATTCAAAATAATAAAAAGACACATTCCTTCCCTGTACCTCGAACAATTTTATTTTTGGGATTCTTGCTGAGAAGTATTGACATCAATACCTAAAATTTCTTTAGTTTTTAGAGATGTACATAAACAAGGTTTCACTGTGGGGCTGAATAAAAAGGCAGTCATCCTTGATAAAGCAGGCACAAAGTTTAATACAACATCTTCATTTTAATGCCTCAAAGGTCAAGAAAAATGAATTTTGTTGGCTGAGGTTGTTAGATAAGAGCACTAAAACATGGTTTCTTTCATTTGGTTTTTTTCTATTTCTCAAATACTTTGAAATTGCTGTTCTGTTTATTTATGGAAGAAATGTTAAATACAGAATGTCCTTGATATTTTCATGACTTTAATTTTTGCCTAGACATTAAAAAAAAAAAGGCGCATACACCACACTTTTGGATTGATTTGATGTAGTAAGATATTTCAGTTTTCCATAGGAGAAACAATTCGTCTTTGAAAGATAGTATCTGCACAGGATTCTGACTTGTGGCCCAGTGCTTCCTGTTTGATATCTTCAAAGGAGCAGATTATTAGTAAGAACTTTAAAAGCAAAAATTGGATGTTAGACATGATGTATATTTGGAACATGCTATTAAAAGAATGTCTAATCAGTTTGTTTTAATCGTTGCCAGTAGAAAGATGGTGATTCTTCTTGACTGTGGGTGTTTGGTCTGAGTTCCAGTGAAGCTTGATTTTTTTGAGAAGTGTTTGAATATTCATGCTGTGAAAGAAGAAAACATCCAATGGCTACAGAATCAGGGCTCCCAGAGCCAGCAAAACACTATCAAGTAAAAGGGAAAAGGCGGCAGCAGCAGCAAGAAAAATCTCTGTCCAGTGACGGTGAAGAAGTTTTTGTATTTGAAGCAAATGAAGCTTGGAAGGATTTCCATAGCTCTCTTCTTCACTTCTATGAAGATGGGCAACTCTGTGATGTTACATTGAAGGTAACAGATAAAAGGATTTACTCTCTTCTCCCCCTGCCCCCACTCACATCTGTTATGTTAATGGTTTGTGAAGCATGTTCTAAAATGTGCTGCAGTGTTAATCATCTCTTGCAAATTATTACAGTCCCCTGATCTAGGAGTATTGCTAAAGGCTGTTAGTGATTCTGTGAACACTACTGGCATCTCAGGAATTTCAGACTGAAGTGCTACAATTTATATACAAAATATTTTAAAATACAGGGATCAATCTCAGGGTATCCAGTTAATGCCTTCTTGACTTTCACTGTAGTGCCCTTCCTCTTCATCTCCCATCCATGCCTGTTCAACATTTCCAGACTGCTACCACAGAAATCAATGTTTGATGCTCTTCAGACACATTTCCTTCATTTGTTTACCCTCATCTCTGCATCACATTTAAATCCTTGAATGAGATTTTTATGCTGGTCTTTCCCAAATCCTTAATTAATAACCTCTTTATTCCAAGAATCCTAATATTCCTATTTCCACTGATAAGGAACAAATAAATGACCGGGGAGGGAAGTGTCAATTTACTACACAGGAGTTATGCAACATTACAAGCTTTTGTTGCATTGTCCATATTCTTCATGTGACAATTATCTGTAGTGTAAATTCTTTGTGATTACATAGAACTAAAACAGCATGGTAGATTAAAAGAGATGGGGAGCGAGAGAGGAGGCATAATTCCACACTCAAAATAAGAGACAATTCCTTAGTGAGAAGCTCAGCCCCTCAGCAACACTCACTTTTCTATTAGAATGGTGTTCCTGGACCCTGAGTCAGACACCACTTTTTCCATAAGCCTCTCCCTACTGGATATCTGATAGATTTGAAACTCCATCATCGTATCCACTTAACTGATGAAACAGAGTAAGATAAATGTCATCCCCATCCAGAGCCTTATTTGAAGAGGTGCAGTGGAACAACATTTCTAGTACAAGTTGAATCTACTTTAGCAACATCAGTGGTCCAGCATGATTTTAGCTAGCTGAATGTCCACTTACTAGTGGTGTGGCCAAATTGCCTGTGGTTCCATAAAGTTTGCAGTTTCCAGTCCTGGCTATCAAGTGTTCTGTGCTGTTACTTAGCTATAATTTTACCCCTGTGATGTCTTGTAAGATCCCAGTAAACAGTGGAAGTGTTTTTGGTAATGCAGCTAGACAATATTGACTTCCCTTAATTTGGCACTGGTCAGGTCCCAATGGTGCCAGGCTAGGGAGGTTAAAGATGTACTCTGCTCTACTACCACACCCCATTTTGGATGGGGATATTCCTTTTCTTAAATAATATTTTAATTGTTTATTGCCACTACCGGTAGGAAGGCTAAAAACAGCAGCAGTGGGAAAGAGTGCTTGACAGTACTCTACTTGCTTACAGAGTTCTGAGCGTCAGCATTCAAACTGAGAAAATACTCTTCTGCTTCTTGAGAAGTCCATGAATAGGAGCACTGAAATTGGTTAAAAACTTGGGAGAAAACACTACAATATATATTTTGTTCAAATTTGGGAGGGGTATATTTGAAATCACAAGGGCTAGAACATTCAGCTTTCATGTGAAAAAGATAAAGGAATTGTGTTTTGTCCATCCCCTTACAGAGGTAGACAACATACAGCGCAAGACCCTTATTTAGCCTGCTAGACCTTTGAATCTGGCCTATCATGATCCTCCGGGCTGCCAATGTTCTATGGCCTAGCAGGACCCTTGTGTAGTCTCCCTGCTTGTTGCTGTCCCAGACACTGCTCAAAGTGACCAACTGCTGGGGTCAGCATGTTCGTCTCTGTATGGCACATGCCCATTGTGGGAAGGGGAAGGATTGTCTCCTCAGACTGCCCCTGCCCCCAGTACAATCCTTGCAATGTGGTGTGGTGCATGCCTCTCTTCAGGCTTCATAAGGGTGTTACTCTAAGACCTGCAGGTGCAGTTACCACAAGCAGGCAGATGAGTGCACAGAGATGGAGGGGAAAATGTTTAATGTTTAATCACAGTTAATGTTGTTTTTCAGGCCTGCTTAAAAGACTAGCTAGAGGAAGAAAAAAGCCTCCCCCTGCCCACCAAATTTAATTTGCCAATGGCCTTCTAATGACATACCCCGAGATAAGTTACCTTGCTTTACAGTTCCATGTGGTTTTTTTTTTCCACAGTGAGATTTCAAGAACAGAAGGAAACTTTTTCCTTTAAAGAAAATATCCTTAGACTTCTCTTTCTTAGAAGGTAATAGGCAGAGGACACCTCCATAATTAAGTAAACTTGGTCACATGCTTCTGGAGAAGATTGATACTTGCCTCCTTCCTCAGTCTTGTTATGTCCATGAGAGGAAGACAAAGAAAAATGTCTGTTTGCCATTCTAAAGTCTGCTGGGACTACAGTCTTTGTATATCTTCTTTTCCACTGCCACTGACCCATATTATCAAAAACCTTTTTCATTTGCACTTTAAGTTTGTGTGTAAGCTAAGAAAAACTAGTGACCTCCTCTTTAATCCCTAGACTTCTGTTTGAATTGTTTCCTCAAGGTCCTGTGTTGAAGGAGGTTTTTATAAGAGGAATAATAGCGGTTATTGAGGGATTTGAACTAGGGATTGGCTGTTGCCATGTCCTGCTCTTGTGAATTAAGATCAGATGTTTAAACCAGTGTTCTGTGACTGGTGTGCCATGGCACACTGTAGTTCTGCGAAATGGCACTGTGTGTGTCTCAAAGCTGTGTGCCAGAAGTGTTGTCCACTGCTCTGTGTACGCACCGCACTGCTTGGTGGGGGAAGCGTGTGGCAGTAGTGGTAGAGGCAGCTCTGGGGCAGTGGTGGCAGTGGCTCTGCATTGTCAGCATCAAGGTAAAGTGGGTTGGGAGCTGGGAGTGCCTGGCTCTGAATGAGGGGTAGGGGATTGGGTTATAGTGGGGGACATGGAGCTGTGTGACTCCAGGGAAAGGGTGGGGAATTGGGTTATAGCAGGGACCTTGAAGTGCTTGCTCCTGGAGGGTGGGAGGGGGACTGAGTTAGAGTGGAGGGCTGGGGGTGCCTGGATCTGGAGGAGGGGGAGGGAGATTGAGTTTTATATATATATTGGGTGTGCTGTGAAATTACAGTGAGCAGTGAAGTGTGCCACGAGGTGAAAAGGTTGCTGAGCACTCATCTAAAGTGAAATTTGTCCCTTTTGTTTTTTATGCAGTTTGTCAAATGATAAATATAAGTAATAGGGGAACTCAGTTTTTCTCAAGCATGTACCACAATGCTACATGACAGTCCAGGATACCCACCTCGGCTAAAGTTTTTTTTATAATTTTTTTTAAAGCTGAAAGAAACCCCTCGAGTTTCCATTTTAACAGGCTCTTTCTTTTTCTCTCCTCCCCTCCCTATCAGGTTGGTTCAAAGCTAATCTCCTGCCACAAGTTGGTTCTAGCTTGTGTTATCCCTTACTTCAGAGCGATGTTTCTTTCTGAAATGGCTGAGGCAAAACAGACATTGATTGAGATCAGGGATTTTGATGGAGATGCAATAGAAGATTTGGTGAAATTTGTCTATTCCTCCCGGCTTACACTGACGGTTGATAATGTCCAGCCTCTCTTGTATGCAGCCTGCATTCTTCAGGTGGAACTAGTAGCAAAAGCTTGCTGTGAATATATGAAACTACACTTTCATCCCTCAAACTGTCTGGCAGTGAGGGCCTTTGCAGAGAGTCACAACCGCATTGACTTGATGGACATGGCTGACCGATACGCTTGTGAACATTTTACTGAAGTGGTGGAATGTGAGGACTTTGTGAGTATGTCACCTCACCACCTCCATAAACTCTTGTCCTCCAGTGATCTGAACATTGAAAATGAGAAACAGGTTTACAATGCTGCTATCAAGTGGCTTCTTGCTAATCCACAGCATCATGCTTCATGGTTGGATGAAATACTTGCTCAGGTAGGGAAGAGATTACAGTATATGTATAGACTGGTGCATATTTTCCTGTTGCAGGCAGAGATGAAGCCATACATTTTGTTTATAGTAGAAAAAATACATTGTAGGAAAAAGAGAAAGGAAAACAAGACAAAAGGTGCAAAGTACTCCTTTCCCTGTCAAACCTCATAACTGATTCAGGTCTGTGTTGAATAATCTTCTTTAGTTTAACATTCTGTCACAAATTTATGTTGTCTTCTGCTTAGAACAGAAACAATTTGGATCTGTCCTCAGATATCAGAAAAGGAAACGGCCAGTTTCTGAAAAGAGGGGGGGAAAAAAAAACTTAGTGATGACCAGATTTATATTTAATAAAAATAATTTTGGAGAGGGGAAGGATTTTGGGGGGGCAGCATTTTAAAAATGCATACGTGATCAAATAGAGAACATAAAGTCATCATTACTTAATTCATTTGGCAATACAGAATTCTGGAAGGTAGAAGGGAATGATTTCTTTGATGATAAATATTTGTCCTGGTGCAAAGCTGAGAGAGTCAGAAGTTTTATTACAATTTTTGTTTCCTACATTCTGTTGGGAAGATGACTGCTACCAGAGTATTCTTTTGTAAATGAAAGGTAATGAGACTCACACTGCTAGAATTTTGGGAACATACACAGCGCAGTTCTTTGGTTTTAGGATAGAATGTGCTAATCCATTTAGATAGTTAACTACAAATTCTTCTATCTGAACTCAGCAGATTTCACTTTCAAAGGGAATTTATTGAAAAAAGCAAAACAAAAGGGGCATGCCAGTCAGATCCATGGCAGAAAAACAAATTTAAATGTCTTCCAGAATTCATGCTGTATTTTAATTGTCTGTTTACTCAGTCCACTTGGCCCCATGTATGGATTCCACAGTCTTGAATCTAATGCTTGCTGGAAAATTTTGTTCCGGAATCTAATCTTTCATTAAATATTGCTAGCTCTTAAAGTTGCAAAACAGAAACAAAAAACAACCCTTCCAAATGTGAACAGTGCAGGAACAGATCCATTGATACTGGCAATAATCATTCCTAAGGGACATCTAATTTGGCCTATTGATCCTTAGGAATGATGGGAGAACTCAAAAACAAAATTGTTCTCTCTGATAACTACAAGGAGGATTGTGCTACTCAATACATTCCTCAAATTTTTATAAAATTGTTTTAACTATAGTGCAAGGAATCTTGTGTTTTTAAGCCTGTTTGCTGTAACAGAATCCCACGTTTCCACTGGCCCTGGCCTTCTGTTATCTGAGCCAAGAGAACTGGAGCTGGAGTGATGAAATCACGCTAGGATAGAGGTTTCAGGGAACTGTCTCAGAAGCACTACAAGCTGCTGCTACTACTACTAGCAGCTGATGAGTGGAACTTACTTGTCATATGCAAAATTACACTTAAATTTGTCCCTAAATCTTCTGAGCAAACTTTTTTCAAGCCTTGTCTTTAAATGTATTTACATCTAATCAGAAATCAGTTTGCCTAATTAAATACATTTCCATGGTGTTCATCTGTCACCTTCCTACCACAATGCATTTACACTATTCTCCTATCACTGTCTAGTGTTTTCTGCTAGTTATGTTTAGTAGTTTTAGATATCCCCTGCTAATCTAGGAGCAGAATTTGTTTCCTGCTTTAGCTAGTCTCTGGACTTCTACATTTCTAGTCCTTTCTCCTGCCAGATCTGCACTGCTTCTAGGGACTCTGCCATGTAGCTCTCAACAGCCTTTAATCTATACTGGCAGTTGAGATGAACATTAGAAAAAGTGTGCTAGTACAAATTGAACTTCTCTAATCTGGCACACTCTTGTCTGGCAAAATCGGTAATCCGGCATGATTTTCGATAGCCGGATGACCACTTATCATGGATAGAGCCGGCTGTGTTTCTTGTGGTCCCATAAAGTTTGTTTACAGCCACCAGTCCTGGCTCTCAGTGTTCTGTGCTGGTATTTAGATGTAGTTTACGCCTAAACATCTTCTAAGAGCCCAGTGAGCAATGGAAGTGTTGGTAATGCTGCTAGGTAATCTTGACCTCCTGTGGTCTGGCAAATTCTCTTGTTCAGCACTTGTCAGGTCCCAGGGGTGCTGGACTACAGAGGTTCAACCTGTATTGCCAGCAAACTCTTCAAGTATAGATGGATTTATACCTGCCGAAACATGCCATAGTTTATCATTGTTCCCCAGAAGAAGTAAGCTATACTAGCAAAAGCACTTTTATGCTGATATAAATGATGACATTAGGGCTTTTGAAAGCTTAGAAGTGTCCTAAAAACCTCTCATCCTTATTTGACGCTGGTGTATCAGCAAAAGCATTGACCTGACTTCAGTCACCTAAAGAAAAGTATGCAGCAGTACTTGAAGTAGTATCTGTGTAACTGTTAGATTACAAGCAGCTCAGGTGCCACTTAGCCCATTCACCCTGGAGTGGTCAAGTGGATTTTCAAAGCCCTGCATAGCTTTTTGAAGAATTTAGACAAGTGAAGGTATATCTGCACTAGCAGCTGCACAGAGAATGAAGACAAACTATAAGGTACAGCTTAGGTGAATAGAGAACCAGACCCCTAAAGTATGTACCTTCCATGTTTCTCTGTGAGCCTAAGCATGGCTTATTTTATATACATTGCTCCTTTTAGCAGTGTAGTATGGTGCCCTGTGCCTCACCCCCACACCCCAAAAAGAAAAAAAGGCCTCTCTCTGCTGCTGGAGTGTTTTGGGTACATCTACACTGCAGAAATTAAATCTCTGTAGCAGCAAACCTCAGAGCCTGGGTCAACTGATTTCAGGCTCATAGGATGGTGTTAAAAATTACTATAACATGGACATTCGAGTCAGGCAGGGGCCCGAGATCCAAGATTCTCCCCCTTGCTGGGTATCAGAGCTGTCTTCATCCTGAACCCAAGTGTTTACATTCCTATTTTTAGCCGGGTAGCTTGAACCCCTTGAGCCCGACTCTGTTGACACAAGCTCTCAGGTATTCTTGCAGTGTAGCCATGCCCTTTCATGGTAACGAGGAAAGGCTCCAGCTTTTCATTGTTTCCTGTAGCTACATGTACCCTATAGATGTAAACAAAATGTGAAAGAAGCATTTCTCCTTTCTCCCCAGGAAGAACAAAGCTATATTTGAATGGATTTTTATTACTCCTTTCACTGAAGTTTTTTAAATTTATAAGTTATACAATTTTACTCCTGACAATATTATCTAGGACTCAAAATCAGAATAGTTTATTATCCAGAACTGTGTACATTTCCATCAGGTACGTCTGCCTTTGTTGCCCATTTGTTTCCTTATGAGCGTTGTGGCAAAAGAAGAGGTCATCAAGCAGAATCTAAAATGTAGAGACTTACTGGATGAAGCAAGAAACTACCATCTTCATCTGAGCAGCAGGGCAGTGCCGGACTTTGAGTATTCTATCCGCACAACACCAAGGAATGAGACTGCTGGTAATTAAATGGGGATCCCATTATCCAGTACTGAAGGAAGAGTGTTGGGTATCTGCCTAGAGATAGGTAGAATGGAGTAAATTGTTTGTGACCTAAGGTTGCAAGAAGAAATGTGCAGATTGTAGGTGATATGCATGACTTTTAGCACCAAAGATGTTCAAACCCTGCATAGTCTATTTCCTGCGGAAGAAAACCCTTATGATGGGGTGGGTGTCATAGAAGATCCACTGGCATGTTCCCTGATCATGCCACTGACATCCACCTTCTTGCTGTCTGGGGCTCTCCATCACCCTATCCTGCTGAGCAGATCCTTTGGTCTCCTCCTACAGCTAAGCCATGTAGTTGGGTCCCCCCACAGAGGAAATGCAGATGCTGTTTAACCAAAGCTCTGGGTGGATGTAGTTGTAGGGCACAGCACCTGGGAAATCAACCCCCAGAAGGGATCAAAACCCCAGAGAAATCCATCTCTCTGTGCCAAAGATTTGCACAGGGAGCACCTGCTTAGTCAGCCGCCCTCATGAAAGGGAGGTGTGCACAGTGCACAATGTATATATCCTCCCCAGGTAATAACAATTTACACTGGACTTGATTATAAACCCAGTTTTTATTAAGCAAACTGGTAGGATTTAAGTGGCTCTAAGAAAACAGGCAGATCAAATTGTTACCAAATAAACAAAGAGAAAATGCATAGGTAATTCTGTTCTCCTGCTGAAACTAGTTACTTGTGAGTTCTTACCTTAAACATCTGCTTTTTTATATCAAGTGAAACATTCAGGTCAAAATTATCTTATCCTGACCTGGGTCTTCAATAAAGTTCTCTGCATTAGGGTGGGTTTGGCAATATCTAAGGTAGGCTGAAAACAGAAGATGGGGTTCCAGAGCCATCTATACCTTTCACCTGCGGAAGGAATTTCATTTTTCTCTGTAAAAGTAACCTCCAAGATGGAGACCGTCACTCGAGTGAAATCACCTGTTCCTGGCCTTTTGAGGCAATAAGCCATTGTCTGCTAAGTAATTTTAACACAGGCAGCAAAGTTCTTCAGATGTGGGTTGGCTCCCATTAAAGGGCCTTTGTTGGCTACCTACTGCTATCCCTTCACAAGCCATATTGTCACAATAGGTTGGCCACACCTCCTGTTGAGACCATCACAGAGACAGACATTTTGAACACACCTACAGAAAATGATACATGCACAAAAAGGATTTGCAGATCCAGCAGGTTATAACATTTGAAAAAGATAGGTCACAAGCTCCTCTTTGTTCAAAGCATGTATTGAGTTATGCATATTTATATTCATAACCTATATTCCATAAAGCATCCAGCACAATTATATTGTTCCTTTTTGACAAATGATTGAACCCAGAGCAGTGAGTAGCCTTTTACAAAGTGTTCTGAGTTATGCAAATTGGACTGCAAAATTCTGATCTAGAAAGTACAATTAAATGCAACAAGAATAATGGTTGTCTCCACAGGCAGATAATGATTAAAGTGACCAAAATACCATTATGGTTCTGATTAGCTGTCTGTGCATAACATTGGCAGTCACTTTGCGTGCTAAAATCCCATTTTTTGCCACAAATACAGAAGTATAGCTGTATTGAATGTGGCCCAAGAGGGAGGAGGAAAAAAGTGTTTTTCTTCAGTTAATTTTGTAATCCTAATCTATTTCAGTAAAAATATTGCCCAGATTTTGTTGGCTAATCATTCAGAGACTCTGTCTTCTACTTCAGGTGTGCTATTTTGTGTTGGTGGTCGAGGTGGATCAGGTGACCCATTTCGCAGCATTGAATGCTACTCTATAAACACAAACAGCTGGTTCTTTGGTCCTGAAATGAATAGCAGGAGAAGACATGTGGGTGTAATATCTGTGGGAGGTTAGTA
The DNA here is from genome assembly GCF_033958435.1 of Carettochelys insculpta. NCBI lineage: Eukaryota > Metazoa > Chordata > Testudines > Carettochelyidae > Carettochelys > Carettochelys insculpta. The sequence goes on from NC_134140.1 coordinate 121,939,176, forward strand.
ACAGTATAAACTTAGTACAAAACTATTTTTCTTTTGTAGTAAGTATCCGAGAGGGAGCTGTGTTAGTCTGTATCTTCAAAAGCAACAAGAAGTCCTGTGGCACCTTAGAGACGAACAGATATTTTGGAGCTTGTGCTTTTGTGGGCAAAGCAGGTCTTTGCCCATAAAAGCTCATGCTCCAAAATATCTGTTAGTCTATAAGGTGCCACAGGACTTCTTGTTGCTTTTGTAGTAACTTAATAATTTATTTTACCTGCCAGACTAAACAATAAGAAAAGCCTGTTCCGTATCATGGCTGCATTACTTGATGTGTTTTCATTTACTAAAGAGTAATTTTTCAGGTATGAAACATGCCTGTATTAGTACAGCATCATGAGAACACATTTGTTCCAGTGAAATCATGCTCGCTGCCTCATTACATATAGTAGTGTATGGTTTCATTTTTTTTTTCTCTCAGAAAAGCATTGTGTGGGCACGTTAAGACAGTATTCCTGAGTTCTGAAGCTGACCTTCTTAAATGTGGACAAATTTTACAGTGCATTGTTTTCTGAGACTGTCATTAGTTTTGGTAACTCAGATTTTGGGTGCTCCCCTTAATACTTGGAGCCAAGTTTCAAGAGCTGCTGAGAACCCACAACTATTGAGTTACTCTTCCCTTGTATGTTACATTGCTGAAACAGAACCAATGGAAAACAATTTTCCAGTTGGCATACATTCCTCTGTGCCTCCAAATATTATACTCTTTTGTTTAAAATAATTTGCTATTTTGTTTAGAGTATGAAAAATGCAGTTGGCCTGCAAGCATGTTGTTTTCAGTATGTTAAAATGTCCTATAAAAACTGCTGTTAAGACAAGTCTCTGGCTGAGAATATACGCAGCTTCTTAATCTTCAAATCTTATTTTTGCAACTGAAGAGTGTGCTGCTTTTTTGGAAAATGGTTTTGATCCTGTATATTGTTTGGATGATCTTGTGTGTATGGAAACGAGTATTCCCTATCAATCACTGAAATCAAAATGCTTCTCTGTTTTTTAGGTAAAGTCTATGCAGTAGGTGGGCATGATGGAAACGAACATTTAGGCAGCATGGAAATGTTTGATCCTGTCACTAATAAGTGGATGATGAAAGCATCAATGAACACAAAGAGGTAAATCTCTCTTAAAAAGGGAGCAAGCAATTTTTTTAGAAAATAATACGGAAGTTATTGTGGCCTAGTTTTTTACCTGCCCTTCTGTGCATATCATTTAAAAAAAAATGCATTTGGTTGAAACAGTCAGGCTCAGCTGGGTTAGGGGACTCTGTCACAGTTCCTAGGTGTTTTTGTTTTTGGTTTCCACATGCAAGCTGGTGCTCTTGCCTATTTTATTTTGCTTACGTGAAGTTTGAGATTTTAATTTTTCCCTGGCTATAGAAAAGAGATACTTTTGGGCAGTAATTGCATATGAATTTTATATTGATTTTAGATCCTGTACAACAGTATACCAATGAAGGATTGTAGTGTGGCACATTCATAATGATATCCACACAAATTATTAATTCAAATGACATTTACATGTTCCTACTAGGATAGGGGAACACTTCAAAGAACAGGCAAACATAAGTCTGCCTTACTGTGCAATGAAATGAATGTCAGATATGCACACGAGAGAGTTACTGGTGTTGTGAAATTTATAATGTTCCTTTACATCAACCTCCATATCCTGGACTGTTTCTAAACTTCCTAAAAAGCAGACTGGGTTTTCTTAATTACCTTATAGTTGTTGTAACATGGGGTTGGATAAAATAACAGATATATACTACCAAATAGCAGTTTAAAATAAATGACACATAAAGATAAACCTCTTTCCATTAGTTATGACTAATTTACTTTATCAGCTTTTATACCTTTTTAATTATATATTCTGGTGCATATTGCTTTTTGAGAGACACACAGACAAGCTTAATTAGGTGTAATATTGCTGGTTTACACTTATTTCACTCTTTTTTGAGTGTTTGTGTGCATTCCAATCAGATGTGTGTATGCACACAGTAGCTGCAAATTTTTTTCCCTAGCAACTACTGAGAGGGTTGGCTTGGGCACCCCATGGAGTGTTGCCTCCACAGTCTTCAATACAGGGCCCTGCTGATCTGCCCATTCGTCAGTTTCTTTTTACTGCCTGTGACAGTAGATAACATAAGAATGGCCATACTGGGTCAGACCAAAGGTCCATCTAGCACAGTGTCAAATCTTCTGACAGGGGCCAATGCCAGGCTTCACACAAGGAATGAACAGTACATGTAATTAGAAAACAATCCCTCCTCTGACACTCATTTCCAGCTTCTGACAAACAGAGACTAGGGACACCATTCCTACCCATCCTGGCTAAGAGCCATTGTTGGATCTGTTCTCCATGAATTTATTTAGTTCTTTTTTTCTTTGAAGAAGTTAGTCGTGCTCTTCACAACATTCTCTGGCAAGGAGTTCCAGAGCTAACTCTGCGTTACATGAAGAAATACTTATTTTTGTTTGTTTTTAAACCTGCTACCTGTTCATTTCACTTGGTGAACCCTATTTCTTGTGTTTATGGGAACAAGTAAATAACTTTTCCTTATTCACTCTCAACACCAGTCATGATTTTATAGACCTTTGTCATCTCTTCCCTTATTCTCCTCCTGTCTAACCTGCGAAGTCCCAGTCTTTTTAATCTCGCCTCATATGGCGCTCATTCCAAGCCCCTAATTATTTTTGTTGCCCTTTTCTGAACTTTTTTTTCAATGCCAAGATACCTTTTTGGAGATAATGATCACCTCTGTAAACAGTATTCAAGATGTGGGAGTACCATGGATTTATATAGAGCTAAGAAGATATTCTCTGCTGTATTCTCTCTCCCTTTTTTAAATGCTTCCCAACATTCTATTTTATTGTATTTTTATTGTATTCTATTGTATTTTTGACTGCGGCTGCATGTTGAATGGATGTTTTAAGAGAACTACTCATAATGACTACAAATTCTTTCTCTTGAGTGGTAATAGTTAATTTCGTCCCTGTCATTTTTACATATTTGGGATGATGTTTTCCAATGTGCATTACTTTGCATTTATCAACTTTAAAATTCATTTGTCATTTTGTTGCCTAGTCACTAGTTTTGTGAGTTCCTTTTGAAGCACTACACAGTCTGCTTTGGACTTAACTATCTTGAGCAGTTCAGTTGCATCTCCAAATTTTGCCACCTCGCTCTTTACCTCTTTCTCCAGATTCTTTATGAATATGTTGAATAGGTTTGGTCTCAGTACAGACTCCTGGGTGACACACCAGTTGGCCCTTCTCCCTTCTGAAAACTAGACCATTTATTGTTACCTTTTTTTTTTTCCTTTCCATGAGAGAACCTTCCCTCTTATCCCATGACAGCTTACTTAACAGCCTTTAGTGAGGAACCTTGTCAAAGGTTTTATCTTGCAGTCATTTGGTGCAGAACATGGTCGAAAGGATAGTTACAAAACCACAGTTAGTTCCGCAGTTTCACATATGAATTCTTTCAGAACTCTTGGGTGAATTCCATCTAATCCTGGTGCAATGCCTTATTATTGTTTAGTTTATCAGTTTGTTCCAAAACCTCTTCTAATGACACTTCAGTCTGGAACAATTGTGGATCTCCCTAAAATCCTCAGCTGGGAAGACCAATGTAATCAATTCATTTAGTTTCTCCACAATGATCTTATCATCCGTCAGTGCTCCTTTAGCATCTCAGTCATCCAGTGGCCTGACTGGTTGTTCAGCAGGCTTCCTGTTTCTGAGGTACTTAAAAATAATTTGCTAGTACTTTTTGAGGCAAGCTGTTCTTCAGATTGCTTTCTGGCCTATTTTATGCTTCATTTGACTGTGTAGATGCTCCTTTCTATTTTCCTCTTTAGGATTCAACTTCCACTTTTTAAACAATGCCATTTCATCTCTTTCTGCATCTTCTACTTTAAGCCATGGTGGCACTTTTTTGGTTCTCTTAGTATGCTTTTTTAATTTGACATATACATTTAAATTGAGCCTCTATTATGGTATCTTTGAAAACTTTCAACGCAGCTTGCATAGATTTCACATTCAGCACTGTACCTTTTTTAATTTGTTTGTTTAACCCCCCCCCTTTTTTTTTTTTTTAAATAGTTTCGCCTTTGTGAAATTACATGCCACAGTGTTGGGCTGCTTTGGCATTTTTTCTTCCAAAAGGATGTTAAATTTAGTTATATTTTGGTTACTGGTTCCATGAGTTCCAGGCATAGTCACCTCCAGTGCCAGGGTCCTACACTCTAGGACCAAAGCAAGAATTGCCTCTCCCCTTGTGGGTTTCAGAACTGTCCGTTCTAAGAAGCAGTCATTTGACAGTCTTTCTCAACCTTTAAAGTACCCCTTTAAAATAAAAATATAAGTACCCCAAGACTTCACTCACATACCCCTAAGCGTACACAAAGCACTGGTTGAGAAACATGGTCCTAAGGTAATTTTGAGGTTTTGAAACAAGTGCCATTCAACCTTGCCAGATTACTGTACACTTCTTGAGAAGTCAGATTTGTTTTGCATACCAAATTACACCTCACTTAAACTTCTTGCTTACAAAAACATGAAAAATATTACAGAATACTACTACAGAAAACTTGCTGACTTCCAAATAAATGATTTGGAATAGAATTACTCACTTTACATTTCAGAGTAAGGCATATGCAGCAATAGAAACAAGTTGTTGTCTGAATGAACTTTTAGATTGTTCTGACTTTACTAGTGTTTTTATGTAGCATGTTGTAAAACTAGGCAAATAGCTATATGAGTTCATGTACCCGCTGGAAGATGTTGGTGTACCCCCAAGGGTACGCTTACTCCTGGTTGAGAAACATTGGTTTCAGGTATCAAGAAACTTTCTCTCTCCATCCTGTCCTGAGATAATGTGTACCCACTCAGTATGGGAGTAATTTAAATCCACTATTTTTCATAGCCTTTCTAAGCTCCCTTCACATTTTACAGTCATTATCATGATGCTAATCAGGTGGCCAATAATATATCCCTGCTGCTATATTCTTACTATTAGAGCATGGAATCCCTAGAAATTTGATGTTTGGCTTATTTACTATTTTCACTTCATTTCTTTCAAATATAGTGCCCCCTCCCTCATCAGTGTGATCTGCTCTCTTTCTGATGTATTTTGTACCTGGGTATGACAGTGTTCCACTGAGGAGCCTCATCCCACCAAGTTTCTGTGATGCTTATTATATCAATATCCTCATTCATTATGAGACACCCGAGTTCACCAATCTTATTATTGGATTTCTAGCATTTGTATATATTCTGGAAGTTCCCTCACTCTTGTTCCAGCAAGTTGTTCTGCAGCTGTTATATGTACGTAGTTCCTGTAGTTAGTCATACAATAGGTAGTGTACTAGTACTGAATTTCAGTTGCAGAGGGCTCCCCTGTTTTTATCCCTACCATCTTCTGCATGTGCCATGGTTGCTGGGTTTCAATACCAGCAGGGACTGCAGAAAGCATCCAGATACACGCCACTCCACTCTCCCAGTTTCCTGGCACATTGTGCCTCAGGTGTCTGGGTGAAAGTCACAAGAAAAGACTGCTGCGAGATTTGTTAATGCAAAAGCCAATGATGGAAGCTAATTAAAGAAGCAACCATTGGGATTTGATCTACTGCATAATAAGAAATAACCTGAAAAAGTGAGGACTAGTACTGAAACACTCTATAGCAATATTTAACCCAGGATTCGTGCAGTTATGTACTTACTGCAAGCACAAACCCTTGTATTCATAGAATCCCATTGCCTTTTTAACCAATAATCTTGTTTTACACTGCAGTAGTTTAAATCCTAAATGTTGCCTTGCTTCCGGTATTGGCTTTTGGGTGATGTGATTAGACTGTAGCCGAAAACGTAGTTGCCTCCCATAAATCATGGTCAACTAGTTAAAGTAACACTAACGTAACTTGCAGCTGTCTTTTGGCTAGGGCAGGGACTCTCGTCTAGGGAATTCTGAGGCAGATGGGGGAATGGGCACACCCTCTAAAAATAACTGGTCAACTTTATGAAGGTAATACTGCACCAACAGTGAACTTGATACAGTTACTGAGCAAAAAAAATTCTAAGTTCCCTCATTTCCTTTTTGGTTTTTAGTACATGTTATTTCCTATATTGAAACAGTTGCCAGTCAAAGAAAAATGCACTTGGTCTAAATGCCTTTGCTTAGTCAAGGATAATGCTGTGATTTTATTAGGAGAGGAATTGCTCTAGCCTCCCTTGGTGGACCTATTTATGCCATAGGAGGGTTGGATGACAACACTTGCTTCAGTGATGTGGAGAGGTATGACATTGAATCTGATCAATGGAGTGGAGTAGCATCGATGAATACTCCCAGAGGAGGAGTTGGCTCAGTTGCCCTCATGGTAAGTTCATGCTTTCATATGAATCAGTGTTGAAACAATGCCTTGGCTTGGCAGGAGTACAAGTGCAACGGAATCTCTTTCAAAGACAACTTAAAATTGAGGCATTGACCACTTATATCCTTTAAAATATCATTTAATTTCTGCAAAAGTTCAGGATGTTAACATTTGTGTTCCCACAAAACTCCACAGTGTAGGCTTTACGTTGTCGAAACAGTCAAATAAGTACTGTATTGTTCCTATGATTGGTAGGTTGGCACTTTCAAAGCAACACTTTTTTTAATTATGGCCACGTTAAGAGAAATAAGGCAAATTTATGGGTATCATTTTATAAGTCAAATTTGTTATGGGTATGACTTAAACATATGGTACTTGGCATCCCACTCACTTCCATCTTCATTGCATAATGGATGGAGTAGCTTACCAAATAGGATTCTTACTTAATCAGCTGCAGATACATAATAGAACCAACATAAATGACTCTGCAAGGTGCAAACTAGGTCCACTGTAATTTTGTAACATTTTCAAAACACTTCATACTTATATAAACAAGTGCAAGATACCCCTCATCTTCAAATGTTTGATTTTAAAAAAAAAAAAAAAAAAGCACAAGCATCCCTCCTAACAAATTAATATGTTTGCACTAGGGAGAAACAAATTTCAGTCTCCTGGAGGTTGCATAGGGAAAAATAGCGGAGAAGTAAAATAGTGAAAGAGGTTCACTTGGCTGTGTTTTTAACTTTTTGGTTATGACTAATAGTAGCGTGCTGCACAGTACAATTATCTGGTCCTTGTGATGCATATGATTCGAGGATCTGTGCACACTCCTATACAATCACTTTTCATTTAAAAAAAAATCCCTGACAAGGTACTGGGTGATGCGATGTGGTGCAGACTTTTACTGCAAAAGTACCATTGATCTTTTGTATGAAAGACTAGGTCTACGCATGAAATTTCTCTGCTCAATCTTTTTTCAGAACTATGTATATGCCGTTGGTGGCAATGACGGTGTAGCCTCTCTCTCTAGTGTAGAGAGATATGACCCCCATCTGGATAAGTGGACAGAAGTGAAAGAGATGGGTCAGCGGAGAGCTGGCAATGGGGTTAGCGAACTCCATGGTTGCTTATATGTTGTAGGTGAGTATTAGTTTCTTTCTGATTGCTCACCTTGTCCTGTACCAGTGTGGATTTTGACTGAGAATGATGCAGTTTCAACATAACAAATGCTGTTCTGATGTAAGTTTAAAAAGCTAAGTACCTTATACATTTTAAGCATCTTCCAGGAAAAGAAAAAATAAGACATTTGGTGCAGCTTGGTACACCCAGTGCTCTGCCCTGATTCTGGCTACATCTCTAATCTTTTACCTCAAAATGATGTCAGCAGAGGCAAGAATGCTGTTTGGTTATATATAAGATGATGTCCTCTCCAGGGTTTGGCAGCCTTGTGTTGAAAGTCTGAATCAGGTGTAATGCAGAGCATACTGCAATGCTTATTAGGGCCTAAGTAAGGGAGAGGTTTAGATTTGTAAGGAACTGGGGAAACTTTTGGGAAAGGGGGAGCCTATACAGGAAGGATGGGCTCCACCTAAACCAAAATGGAACCAGATTGCAGGCACATAAAATTAAAAAGGTCATAGAACAATTTTTAAACTAAGGGCTGGGGGAAGGCTGACAGGTGTGGAGGTGCACGTGGTTTGGACGGTGGCATCCCTTAGGGCAGGATCTCTTATTCGAGATTCTTCATGCTGTAGTAAGGAGGAGAGGATGAAACATGATAAAATACGGGTAGTATCTAATGAGGACCAGTCAAGTAAAACAGAGTCCCTTTCAATTACATCATGTAATGGCAGGCAGCGAAAGAGTGGCAAGTTTTGAAAGTGCTTATATACAAATGCTAGAAGTCTAAATAATAAGATGGGTAAGCTAGAGTGCCTCATTAAATGAAGATATCGATATAGTATGTATCACAGAAACTTGGTGGAATGAGGATAATCAATGGGACACAGTAATACCAGAGTACAAAATTTATCGGAAGGACAGAACAGGTTGTGGTGGGGGTAGGGGGTGGCACCAAATGTTAAAGAAAGCATAGAATCAAATGAAGTAAAAATCGTAAATGAACCAAACTGTACCATAGAATCTCTCTGGATAGTAATCCCACGCTTGAATAATAAGAATATAATAGTGACCACCTGACCAGGATGGTGATAGCAACTGTGAAATGCTCAGGGAGATTAGAGAAACTATCAAAATAAAAAAACCCAATAATAATGGGGGGTTTCAGCTATCCCCATATAGACTGGGCACATGTCACCTCAGGACAGGAAGCTGAGATGAAGTTTCTTGACATCTTAAATGACTGCTTCGTGGAGCAGTTAGTCCTGGAACCCACAAGAGGAGAGGTGATTCTTGATTTAGTCCTAAGTGGAGCACAGGATCTGGTCCAAAAGGTGAATGTGTCTGGATCTCAGGGTACTAATAACCATAATATAATTAAATTTAACATTCCTGTAGTATTTAATTTCAGAAAGGGGGACTACACAAAAATGAGGAAGTTAGTTAAAGAGAAATAAAAAGGTACAGTACCTAAAGTGAACTCCCTACCAGCTGCATGGAAACTTTTTAAAGACACTATAATACAGGCTCAACTTTAAATGTATATCCCAATGTAGGAAACCAAAAAAGTGACACCGCGGTTAAACAATAAATTTAAAAGAGGCAGTGAGAGACAAAAAGCCATCCTTTTAAAAAAGGGAAGTTAAATCCTAGTGAGGAAAATAGAAAGGAACATAAACTCTGCCAAGTGAAGTGTAAAAATATAATTAGGGAGGCCAAAAAAGAATTTGAAGAACAGCTAGTCAAAGAGTCAAAGTAATAGCAGAAAAAATTTGAAATTCTGAAAAAGTCAGAAGCAGGAAGCCTGCTAAACAACCAGTGGGGCCACTGGATGATTGAAATGTTAAAGGAAAGCTCAAGGATGATAAGGCCTCTGCAGAGAAACTAAATCATTTCTCTGCCTCAGTCTTCATGGCTGAGGATGAGTGAGATTCCCAAACCTGAGCAGTTCTTTTCAGGTAACAAATCTGATGAAATGCCTCAAATTGAGGTGTCATTAGAAGAGGTTTTAGAACAAATTGATAAACTAAATAGTAGTAAGTCACCAGGACCAGGTGGCATTCACCAAGAGCTCTGAAGGAACTCAAAAGTGAAATTGCGGAACTACTAATTGTAGTTTGTAACCTGCCATTTCAATCGGCTTCTGTTCGAGATGACTGGAGGATAGCGATTTTGATGCCAATCTTTTTTAAAAAAAGGCGGGGGGTGTGATCTTGGCAGTGACAGGCCAGTCAGCCCAACTTCAGTATCTGGCAAACTGGTTGAAACTCTAGTAAAGAGCAGAATTGTCCAGACGCATGAATGAACATAATTTGTTCTTCACACAGCGCACAGTCAACCTGTAGAACTCCTTGCCGGAGGAGGCTGTGAAGGCCAGGACTCTATTAGGGTTTAAAAAAGAGCTCGATAAATTTTTGCAGGTTAGGTCCATAAATGGCTATTAGCCAGGGGTAAAGTATGGTGCCCTAGCCTTCAGTACAAAGGCAGGAGATGGATGGCAGGAGATAAATCACTTGATCATTGTCTTCTGTTCTCCTTCTCTGGGGCACCTGGCATTGGCCACTGTCGGCAGACGGGATACTGGGCTGGATGGACCTTTGGTCTGACCCAGTATGGCCATTCTTATGTTCTTAGTCAACACGGCTTTAGTAAAGGGAAGTCGTGTCTCACCAATCTATTAGAATTTTTTGAAAGGGTCAACAAGCATGTGGACAAGGGGATCCTGTGCATATAGTTTACTCAGATTTTTCAGAAAGCCTTTGACAAGGTCCCTCACCAAAAACTCTTAAGCAAAGTTAACTGTCATGGGGTAAGAGGAAACATCCTCTCTTGGATTGGTAACCAGTAAAAAGATTGGAAAGTAAGGCTAGAAATAAACAGTCAGTTTTCAGAGTGGAGAGAGGTAAATAGTGGTGTCCCCCAGGGGTCTGTACCAGGACCAGTCCTATTCAACATATTTATAAATGATCTGGAAAAAGGGATGAACAGTGAGGTGGCAACATTTGCACATGACACAAAACTACTCCAAATAGTTCAGTCCCAAGGAGACTGTGAAGAGCTATAAAAGGATATTAATAAATTGGGTGATTGGGCAACAAAATGGCAGATGAAATCGAGTGTTGATAAATGCAAAGTAATGCACATTGGAAAATATAATCCCAACTATACATATAAAATGGTGGGGTCTGACTTAGCTGTTACCACTCAAGAAAGAGATCTTGGAGTCATTGTGGATAGTTCTCTGAAAACATTAATTCAATGTGCAGTGGCAGTCAAAAAAGCTAACAAAGCGTTGGGAGTCATTAAGAAAGGAATAGATAAGAAGAAAGAGAAAATGTCATATTACCTCTGTATAAATACATGGTACATCCACATCTGGATTAATGTGTGCAGATGTGGTCGCCCCATCTCAAAAAATATATATTGGAATTAGAAAAGGGCAACAAACATGATTAAGGGTATGGAACGTCTGCCACATGAGGAGAGGTTACTAAGACTGGGACTTTTTAGCTTGGAAAAAAGATTAAGGGGGGATATGATAGAGGTATATAAAATTGTGACTGGTGTGGCGAAAGTAAGGAAATGTTATTTACTCCCTCACAGCACAGCTATGTCTACACTAGAAGCATCTATTGACCAAAGTTACTGTTGACAGAGAAATCTCACTGGAACCTCTGACAGATTGCTGCTACATCCATCTTGCTCTGTCGACAGAGGACTGCCAGGCTGGACTGCCCTCTGGTGACAAAGAAGGATGGCAGCTCTACAAGCAAGGCTGCCCAGCAACCAGAAGCCCCCTCTGTCGACAGAAGTGTCTACGCTGCACTTGTGTGAATAGTACTATGTCGACAGAGATTTATGTCTCAGATTTTTGAGGGATAACTCTGTTGAGGCAAAAGCAGAGTTGTGTTGAGACTCCTGCGGAAGGCTTTGAGTGTAGACACTCCCTGAGTTCTGTTGACAGAACTCTCCAGTGTAGACACAGCCCACAAGAGCTTGGGATCACGAAATGAAACTAATAGGCAGCAGGTTTAAAGCAAACAATAGGAGATATTTTTTTCACACAACACGCAGTTAACCTGTAGAACTCCTTGCCTGAGGATGTCATGAAGGTCAAGACTATAGTAGAGTTTAAAAAAGAAATAGATAAATTCATGGAGGTGGGTCCATCAATGGCTATTAGCCAGGATGGGCATGGAGGGTATTCCTAGCCTCTGTTTGCCGGAGGCTGGAAATGGGCGACAGGAAATTGATCGCTTGATGATTACCTGTTCTGTTTATTCCCTCTGGGGCACTTGGCATTGGCCACTGTCGGAAGACAGGATACTGGGTTTGATGGACCTATGGTCTGACCCGGTATGGTGCTCTAGTACTTTAATTTTAAGAACAGTTTGTCTGCGCATAGGTGAGCACCTGCCAGTTTCTTTGAACTTTTACACAGCCGAAAACTTATACCATAAGCTGTTGCCTAAATACTGAGTTTTAGGGACTTAGCTTGAGGCACACGTTAGATAAATGTGGCCACTGTACAACCAACCAATTGAACATCATGCAGTGTGACTCCTGGAAGCTAGCATTATTAGAAAGCTCCCTCCTAACAAACAGTAATGTCCTTGTTTGCAGGTGGCTTTGATGACAACTCTCCATTGAGCTCCGTTGAACGTTTTGATCCTCGTAGTAAGAAGTGGGAGTACGTAGCAGAACTTACAACCCCCAGGGGTGGAGTTGGTATAGCAACACTGATGGGTAAAATTTTTGCAGTTGGTGGTCATAATGGCAATGCTTACCTGAACACAGTGGAAGCCTTTGATCCAGTGATGAACAGGTAATTACCAACTTTGCTCCGCTGAGTTAGATGATGATGGCTTCATCTATATAGTGCAGAGTCCTCACGGCCCATAAACTATCAGTGGTGGCTGAATAATTTTTCTCCTTTATTCAAATATGCTAGTCCAGATAGGAGGTAACAAGAAATAATGTAGGTTTTTTATGTCTTTATAAAGCAAGCTATCCTGACTGTGCATACAAGTTAATTTCCTGTAGTCCAGTGGATAACTTTTAAAAACACACTTTCAGGTAATTTAACAGGTGCTGTCTTGTGTGGATTAAGTTAGTAAATTGAACAAAAATATTTAATCTAGTTACGTTAATGGGTGTAAAGAAATCAGTTTTCTCTAGGATCATAGCTCAAGTCTAGACTGAGATTCCATTTAAAATGTATTCAGTGATTTTAGCTTATGATCTCCTTTCTAGCGGGCCAATCTGAAAGGCCATACACAGGCAGTCTTCAGTCTCTCCTATGGGGTTGGTAGTTGCAAGTTAAGCCATGTCATTGAAAAGATAATTTTTTGCAGCCTTTCATTACTATCTGATTTCACCTATACCCTTTGTGGTCACATTTAATAGGCAAAGCTATTACTTTAAAACAGTAGATGGTTTTAGGAAAGGAAGGAAATACTTGATTAAATACAACAATTTAAGTGCATTCTTCAAATCATGGACACATTGATGTAAATGAAAGTTTAAACAAACTTATGCTTTCCTATAAACTTATACACTGGAGACATCTCTCCTACAGAGAATTTACCCAACTTTAATTATGATATTGCTGGTAGAGGGAACTTGTCAATGGAAAAAGAACTAACTTCTTCCCCTTCTTTCTTGCTTTATCTTCTCTGTAGGTGGGACCTGGTTGGATCTGTTTCTCACTGCAGAGCTGGAGCTGGTGTAGCTGTGTGCTCTTGTCTTATTAGTCAGATCCGTGATGTTGGTCAAGGATCCAGCAATGTGGTTGATTGTATGTGAACTCAAATTCAAGTGTTCAGCAACTCTCCAGAACTTCAGAAATTCCTGACAAAACTCCAGGATGCAGGGACATGACCACAGGAGCATTGCTCTGAGGTTTTTAATTATACAACATAGTAGAAAAATACTGAATGCATTGTAGGCATGATAACTTGAATAGTAGGACTGAGCCTTAGGCCATTTTCTGAAACTTCTCTCATTCAGAGAAATCTGGGTAAACATGAAATAAGGACCTTAGTTTCAGGAGGGGATATCTGTTTTTAAACAAACTTCAGAAAGTTTAAAAAAAAAAATCTGAGGCATTTAATCTGGAGCATTTACAATGTTTATAAAATAGACACAGGGGTGAAAGAGTTGCACTTTGAATTGTTAAACTACCTCCCCCAGTCAACAAAAAAATCTGAGATGCATAGTAGATAGATAAATACAAGTAGAGCCTTAAGTCCAGCTCTTTAGCACTTTAGAGAAGAATAAAGCATCTCAGTGCTTTGGAGGTTCATTTCCCTATTGTACACCTGAGGAAACTCAAGAATAGAAGTTCATTACCTGTCAGATGGGATGAATGGCAAATGCTCAGCATTTCTGAAAATCAAGTTAGCTGTTCTTGTTATAAATCTGGGAATGAAATCCAGAGCTGTGACTTGCTTAAGTGGTATTTGGACACTGGTTCATGTTTCCTCTTAATGCGGTGAAACCTGCAGTTGGAAATTCCTTAAGAGTGAAAGCATGTGTGAGGCTTCCTGTCTAATTTTGTGTTATTTTAATAGAAATGGTTTGCCTGGAAATGCACAGTTTACAGGTCCTTTATTAAAGATTATTGTATTTTTGGAAAAAGTAATGCACAATGCGAAACATTACAATATCAAAAAATCAATCTTTGTCTAACTGTAATTTTCAGTGGCTTACATGGTCAGTGTTAGTTAACCCAGTGGTGATATATGATTGTGTTCTGGTTTCAGAATTAAAATAGGTTTACCTGTCTTGTGGATGGTTCTAGTTTTGAGACCCAGACTGAAACAAATCTTCAAATGAAGGATCGTTGCAGCTGTAAATCAAGTCACTTTAAATAAAAGGGATTAACAGTCCTTCCTATAGGATTTTGTTTGCCAGCAACATTCTAATTAAAAAATGAATTGCATTGTTATTCAACACTGACACTTTGAAATACCGTGATACTATTAATCAGCTATATTCAGTATACACATTGTACATAAAATGTATTTAAAATTTCTATTTGTAAGTGCATGTTTGGGAACCCTTTTCAGGCATGTCAAGATTATTACTTCAAACATTAGTGGTTCCTGTTTGTGAAGCTAGAAGGTCACTGAAATCTTTTATATCTTGTGTAAGGGATTGCCTTTGTCTCAGTAGCATGAAGTGGTAGTCTCCTATTCAACTGTCTTTGGACTGATCTGCAGTTAAGGTTTAAGCAACTGCCTTTGATATTTGTCTTCAGGTAAGTCTGATCACCTGATTGTAACATGATAGACTTGTTAAAACTTGAATTGCCTCAGTCACGGTTTAGCAATTTCATTTTAGTGTGTAGTTTTAATCTGTTAGAATTCTTTTTTTTTTTTTTTTTTTTTTTGATTACTCAGTTTTGACCCTGTAGTGGCCACCTAAAACGTTATCACTTATTTCCTCTTGGTTGGCACTGCACGTTAAAATACTGATGAGGGAGGTATAGGGATCGTCTAAATTTCTTAGAAGGGAAGAGAACGTGTCAGAAAAGCAAACCAGCACTGAAAGAAGGAAATGTAAAGAAAAGGAACTACTGCAGTCTACAAAGAGATGATTTTTGGTACATGTGTGGAAAGCTTCAAATTCAGGAGCTGCTTCAGGACAACACAATCGGTTTCCATAATCCTGAATTTTCTTGATTAAAATCAACAGTTAACTTAAGAAAACAGTGCAGTGTTTCATACTAAAATACTGGTAGGGACTATGGCAAGGGGTGGAATTGGAGCAAAGTAGGGGATTAAAAATCCTGTATTTCTTAAAGAAGTATTTGTAAAATATAAGTATTAATATGTGTCTTTCTATATATTCAGTATCCTGCTAGGAAAGTTGTTAACTTTATCAAGAGATCCTAAGCACCTAAATGACTGCTTTAGTACTTGCACTGTCACATTTTAAAATATTTTGTATTTCAAACAGATTGTAGTGTGGGTAGTGAGTGGACAAAATGCAGAATGGACTGGTAATTAAAATGAAATATATGGTGGTTGTAGTAAAATGAGTACTTCGAGCTTTTACTCTGATTCCTAGCATAACTGGATCTCACTGTAAGGCTCAATATTAAGAGCTGCAGATAGCTACTGGATTTATTTTGGAACCCTTTTTCCTCCTCTTTGCATGCAGCCTTCAGCACCCCTAAAAAATTAAATGTACAACATGAAGTAGTATTGTGTGTATTTAAGGTTACAAGTCTCCTAAGCAAGGAGCTGGGAGAAGGTTAGTTTTACATCACCTTCATAGGCCACAGCTGTTACTTAGTAACCTAACTCCTAGTTATAGGCTACAGCCCTACTGCTGTGGTAGGGGATTGAATACCTGAGTATACATGTTAAGTGGATCTTTGTACAGTATTTCTATAGCCATCAGCTGCAGTGGTTATCTTGCTCTAACCCATTGCCAAACACGACTTTTAGAGATCCATTACATCACACCAGCCTTCTTACTTGGTGTACACTGAACTGTTAGCTGCCTCTGGTACACAACTTGTGGAATCTTCCAGTTCAACCATCACTGATGCTTTTCAGTCTGCATCCAACTCCTTAGTTTCTGGTTTTTAACCAGGCAGCTATTAGTACTGTTTCTAGCCTCTCTTTCTTAGTTGCAGCTTCACTATTCTTTCAACATGCAGCTGTCATTCCATTTTAATTTCATATTGGATTCTGCTTGTTGAAGGAACCATGGATGGATGTGCAAGTAGAGAAACAGAGGAAGATTCCACCAAATGATATGGGAACACATTTCTGACCACATATTGTAACTGTGGAAAGTTTATATTCAGTCCATTTGACTTTTTTAATTCAAGAATAATAAAAGCTAAGTGACATGTGTTGGATGCATAAGAGGGAGCCCTTTGGTTCCTTATGTGTGCTCAGTCGTACCTGACTAAAGAAGATATTTGGAGTATATCTACTTAATCTACCACATGGCAGCTATGCCAGTAGTCAAAACTAAACAAAATTGCCCCCAAATTTTACAAACCATTTCTGTACAGGGATCGTGTGCAGGGTAAAATAATTCTGGATTTTTATCAAGTTCTACTTCTAATTTTAGCCAAGTCTCATTTCACAATGGTGAGTAACCCACAGCAGGGTAGAGGAAGCATGATATTCACTGAAAGGAAACTTTGGCTCTGTAAAGCCACATTGTCTCACTTGGAAATGTAAGCCCACAGACTTGTTAAGGGTATATTTCTTAGGCCTGGGCTCATATGTAAGAGTAAGGGGGAGTGGATGACATTTCTATTCCAGCAAATGTCAGTGATACCTGCATTTTGATAGTACAGCCACTTTTGTTGGGGCAAAAAACTAATGGTTATACTAGCAAAAGTACAGCTACAGTAGAGAGGCCAGAATATCTACAGTAGCAATCCTTTTCTAGTGTAAGCATGGCCTTTAATACAGTAGTTGAAAAAGTGATAGTGAAGTAATTGCCTTTTTATATTTGGGGAGGAAGGCTTTTTTTTTTTTTTTTGGAGGGGGCCTATAAATGAGAGATATTAAAGTATACAGCTACCTTTATGCAGGTGAATGGCTATGTTTCCAGAGGCAGGGGTTTGCTGAACACAGGGCAGAATGTAACAAGTTTGGGAAATAGCATCCAACCTTGTGTTCTCATCAAGTAAAATACTGAATCTCAGTGCAATCCTGGCTTCCCAGACACTTAAACAAGGCAGAAGACTGTGCTTTTGGTTGCTCTACTGTGGTTTTTAAAATTGAAGACTAGAATCAGTAGCTTCAAGTGGCAGCAGTTGCCTGTAATTTAACCTGCATTCTGAAGACTAGGTTTAAACATAATGGCATTAGAGCCTTGTTCTCAAAGCTGGGGGCTGAGGGGTATATATCCTGTTCTAAACATTTTCCAGTTCTGAGACATTACAAGCTTTTATTCACTTACTGAATGTACCTCTGCCACACTACTTAAATGCATAAGTTTTATTTTGGGCCTGGGTCTTTTTTAGAAAAAAATGATGCATGATGAAAAAAAATTGCTGGACTAATTACAAAACAGGTACAAGCAGAAAGTTACTCGAGCTAAATTAGAAATGTGTGTCATGTTGCAGAACAAACTTGCCCTCTTTTTCATAATGTGCTGTTTCCTGAGAAATACTTACAGCATTTGAATGCAGAAACAAGGAGTCTGCTTCTGGATCTCAACTTGTTTTAAGTGACACGGCAGATTACTTTTGCCATTATTGAGTACTGGCACCGCAGCAGCCCCAGCCATGTGAGTTGAGCATAAGCTCCCACTTTTAAAAAAAAACAAAACACACCACCGTGTATACACATACTTTAAAGACCCACAACCCCATCATTAAAGCTCATTTTTCTCCTTTTATTTGGAAAGCTATTTCATAGCTACTTGTCATTGCAATACCTAACCAGTGGGGGGAGCTGCCATGCCACAACTACAGAAGAAGCTCAGCGCTGATGTGAGTCCTGAACTGATCCATCAACCAAACTTCATTTGGAACTGGAAATATACAATCAGATGGCAGCAGAGACAAAGCAAATACAGTACTGTGTTAAATGTGAACTAAAAAATAGGGAAAGTTTATAAGCAGATTTGACAAGGTAACCTGTTTCTGTGCTTGTTTCATTTGACATATGATGGTCAGAAGCAGCATTTTCTTCAGCATAGTCAAAGTTCAAAGCTGCATTAGGTCAGTGTTCAGTTGTAAACTTCAAAAGAACAGCAATGAGGTTTTGCTCAGACAATGAACATTTCAGGGTTCTGAACAACCTCCTTTCTCATAGTAACAGAGAGGTGGCCATTAGTCTGTATCCTAACATAATAAAAAAGCAGTCAAGTAGCACTCTAAAGACTAACAAAATACTTGATTAGGTGATGACCTCAAATTATTTGATTAGTCTTTAAAGTGCTACGTGACTTTTTTTGGCTTAATTCTCAAGGTGGTCACAGCTCTGCAGTTTGACAACAGTAGTCTTAAGTGTTCTGGGGATTGCTTGCCATCAGGCTTAAACCATTATGCCACTGAATGGGACATCAGGGTCTCAAGCTCATGAAGAGCAGTTTCCAACCTTTTTCAGCTGGGGACCCAGTTTTATTCAGGAAGACTTGATCCAAGGCAATTAAAAAACAGGTGGAGAGGGGGAGAGCAGTGCCATAATTAGCTAATTGTGCACATGAGGCAAGAATATAAAATTGTGCCCCCTTGTGTTTATATATTCCTAGTAGTTATTTCATAGAAAAAGGCAAAAAAATACATTAATAAAATAACACTATGTTTGTTATAGTTTAATTGATTATTTTATTATTATAGTTGATCTGAGTTGTGGTGGGGGAAAGACCCTCATCCCCCAACCACTCCCTGCCCCCCAACTCCCTGAGCTTAAACCCTACCCTGAGAGGCTGGGAGGAGTCACACTTGGGCTGGGGCGGGGGGGTGCTCATACAGGTTGGAGAGGCTGGAGGAGATAGATATTTAAAAAAAAAAAAGGAAAAATTGACATCAGCTATATGGAACAGAAGGTGAGCAAAAAAAGGCGGGGTCAAAAATTACTTACTGCTAGAGTCTATGAAGTGCCTTGCCTGGGATGACTTCAAATACCAAAGGTGGAGAAGTTGGCTTTGTAATGCATAATTTCTTCACTATTGGTAGAGACAGTTGCTGCCTGTGGCAGCGTTAAATGGCTGCTTTAAGAGCTACATGTAGCTCCTAGTTACTGGCGACCCTTAACAAACCCTTAACAAATTGTGGCCTGTCTTTGGGTCTCGACCTAGAGGTTGGGAATCCCTGCATGAGCCAATCATTCACTGCTGTTTCTCCTTGTTCATCCTGTTTTAGTTCCAATGGACCAGACTTTTGTGCTGCAAGTATCACTCTCATTTTATCAGGTTACTTGGTAATAACCAGGGGATTTTATGGACTAATTTTACCAGCTGGGCTCCGCACTGAATCAGTGCCTATGAATTATGGGCACATGCATGGGTGCTTTCTACTACTTTTTTGAAGTATTCTTTGGAAACAATTTATTCAATTCGTTTAGTTTTTTTCTGCTTCTGAACTGCCATTACAGAGAGGTTTTAACTGCCCCCCACCCACATCATCACTGTTAAAATAAACGGGACAAAATGCTGATAACCCTTACTTGAAGCCCTTTCTGATCAATAGCATCTACTCCTCACACAGTCTTACTAGTCAACCAGTGGATGCTGCAGTATAAGGTATTGCATAAACGAGAGCTGAAGCTAGCCTTTGATGTATTTTACAAACATGAAATGAGTCTTAGTCAAGAACTGCTCATGTAACTAAAATTCAGTTGCTTAGTGATACGCAGATGCCTTAGTACTCAAAGCTTTTTGTGATTGTTCCACTAAAAAATCACATGATATTGTTCCTATTTCCTGATTGGATGCACTAACTATAAATTAACAACAACTTCTGCTTCCACAAACTTTGTTTCCAGATAGAAATAGAATCTCTTGGGAGCTAGAAATATGCTGTTTGGTAACTAGTAGACAAATGTTTGCAATAGTGTGCAACAGACTGAGGAACAGACCAAGTAAAATTTCTGGTTTTAATGTAGCGAACTATTTAAATCTTTTTTTTTTTTTTTTTAAATTAAAGGTTAAATGTTTTAAAACTCTCAAGAAACAACCAACATGTCCATAATAACTATGGGATTTAACTACTTAGCCAGCTGGTACCTTCAAAATAGCAAATTCTGCATCTGACTTGGGAGCATTGGAAAAAAATCCTTACTTTCCTTTAACTGTTCTTCAAAAATGTGTTGCTCATGTCTGTTCCAATACCTGTGCACACACTTGCATGTGTGCTCATCAGAAGACTACCCTAGCAGCACCTGTCAGGTTGACTGTAGCCCTGCCTCCTGTAGCAATATTTCCCTGCCATCACATATATGCCCCTGCCAACTTTAATCCCACTCAGTGCCTTCTTGCCTGAGGAGTACAAGGCTGGGGGACAGGAGGGTCTGGAGTAACTTCTTGAAGAATGTCAGTTACAGAGGTAACCATTGCTTCCTTGTACGCATTCCAATAGGTGTCTTACCTGAAGTGTGAGAGGAGGTAGGTCAGACCTTCAGACCTCATCTAGCACCAGATTGCAGCATGGCCCTGCTTAATGCGTAATTGCCATCCAGGGGTCCATGACTGAAGTGACCTCCACTCGCGGAGCAGCAAATGCAAATGGCCTCCCACATGTACCACTTGGGGCTGTAACTACCAATGACAGGAGGCAAGAGTCCCAGGCATGATTGTGAATAGTTGTGAGACAGCCCGAACACCAAAACCAGCCACGCTTTAAGTGAGGGAAGCAGAGGTGGGTGTGACATACTAAATAGGTGCAGGCCTCCATGTGGATGAATTGACTCACAACTGCACACTGTCGTGGTTGGGCAGCACTGCGCGTCCTGAGTCTTGGGGAGCGAAGCCATTGTTGAGCAGAGCCCCCATGAATCGTTTCTCAGGCTGAGCTTGTGCACGTTGAGAATAAGGCCTAGCTCAGAGAAAGTGGGCCTTCTGAGAGCCACGTGCTGATGAACTTGTTCCCTGGAGTAACCCATGATTAGTCAATCGTCCAAATATGGAAACACCTGCACATGCTATTGCCATGCACTTCATGGATACCTGGGGAGCTCTGGCCAACCCGAAAGGGTGTACCTGACCAGGTCATGGTGGGTTGCCATGTAGAAGCTGTAGGCTGGGATAATGGAACTATGAAAATAAATATCCTGGAGATCACATGAGGTGAACTAGGTACACAGGTCCAGTGAAAGGATAATCAGGGTTAGTGGGACCATATGGAATTGAAGCTTTCTTATAAATGTGTTCAGGTTCTGGAGGTCTCGGATGGGACAGAGGTCCCCTTTGAGTATAAGCAAGTATCTAGAGTAGAACCCCCGCCTCTGAATTCCTGGGGGCGCTCCTCTGTAGCCCTTAGAGGAGGAAGGAGCTGCTACTCTTGCAGAAGTTGCTCATAAGGGTCCAGAAGAGTGATGGGGAGTGAGTTGGTGGGAGGGGGAGAGAAAAAAGAACTGAATAAAAAAAATCCCAGCCCTACCATGCTCAAGACCCGACAGTGTGAGGTAATACAGGCCCAAGCATAGCAGACGTGGGAAAGTCAGTTCCCAAAAGGAGGAGAAAGATCTGACACTGAGTCTGGTGCTCTGCCCACGGACACGTTCTCAAAAGTTAGGCTTAAGCCCTGGTGGATGTTTGTGTTGGTGCTGCCTCCGCGAGGGAGCGGCCCCGCTCCTATTGTTATTTCTCCTGCCCATCTGGCGGCCCTCATCTTGTCTAGGGGCTTGGAAATAGCCGGGCAGCGGTGGTTGCTGATACTGTCTCCACTACAGAGCAGCACTGTGGACTCCTAAAGCCTTAGGAATGATCCTTGAATCTAAGACTGTGTAAATGTGAGCCCATTTTCTCATCAGATGGGAGGTCCTAAATAATGCACTGCACCTCAGGAGGTAAGCTGGACACTTGCAGATAAGAAATACACCTCATAGTTTTGCCTGTTGTGAGCAGCCGAGCCTGCAGTGTCAAGCATCACTTGTAAAGCTGTCTTAGAGACTGTGTGGCCCTCCTGGACAAACTCAGTAAAGTCCAGCCTCATTTCAGAGGGGAGCAGGTCCTGGTATTTTGCCAGGACATGCCAGGACTTAACGGCATAATGGATAAGGAGGGCCTCTTGATTCAAGACCCAAAGCTGGAGACCACGGGTGGAATAAACTTTCCTATGAAACAGGTCCACAGCATTAGCCTCTTTACGTTTAACTGCTTGCCACTACCAGGGAACCTGGCTGGGAGGAGGGGCAAAGCAGTGATGCTTCATGCCCTTAGTGATGGGTGTGACCAATGCCAAGGTTTGCCAGAGGACTTAGAGTATAGGTCTGAATGGCCTTTATAATAGGGAAGGCCATCCACAATAGGGTCAGCATCACAGAATCACAGGGCTGGAAGGGACCTCAGGAGGTCATCCAGTCCAGCCCCCTGCTTCAAGCAGGATCAACCCCCACTAAGTCATCCCAGCCAGGACCTTGTCCAGCCGGGACTTACAAACCTCAAGGGATGGAGAATCCACCACCTCTCTAGGCAACGCATTCCAATGCTTCACCACCCGCCTGGTGAAGTAGTTTTTCCTAATATCTAACCTACACCTCTCCCTCTTCAACTTCAGACCATTACTCTTTGTTCTGCCATCTGACACCACTGAGAACAGTTTCTCACCCTCCTTTTTAGAGCTCCCCTTCAGGAAGTTGAAGGCTGCTATTAAATCACCCCTCAGTCTTCTCTTCTGTAAACTAAACAAGCCCAAATCCCTCAGCCTATCCTCATAGGTCTTGTGCTCCACACCCTTAATCATTTTTGTTGCCCTTCGCTGAACCTGCTCCAACAAATCCACATCCTTTTTATACTGGGGGGCCCAAAACTGGACACAATATTCCAGATGTGGCCTCACCAGTGCCGAATAAAGAGGAATAACTACTTGTCCAGATCTACTCGAAATGCTCCTCCTAATGCACCCTAGTATGCCGTTAGCCTTCTCGGCTACAAGGCCATACTGTTTACTCATATCCAGCCTTTCATCCACCCTAACCCCTAGGTCCCTTTCCATCGTACTGCTGCTGAGCCAGTCGGTCCCCAGCCTGTAACCATGCTTGGGATTCTTCTGCCCCAAGTGCAGGACTCTGCATTTCTCCTTGTTGAACCACATCAGATTTCTTTTGTCCCAGTCCTCCAATTTATCCAGGTCACTCTGGATTCTCTCTCTATCCTCCAACTAATCTACCTCTCCCTCTAGTTTTGTGTCATCTGCATCTTTCACCACTTCTTTGGCGTGCAAGTTCAATCCAAGGCCACCTAACTCAACAGGTCATGATGCACCCTCATGTCCATAGACAGAAAAGATAGGGAAGACCCTGCCACTGAATCATTTGGGGAAGATGAGGATGCCCCCCCCCCCAAAGGGGACTGATCCTCTTAACCAGTGGATCCTCTGGACGCTCCATCTCTTGTGGGGGAGCCAGAGCGATAACCGGCAGGAGCACCATTAAGACTGGGGCCTCACAAGGTGTCAGCACTTCCAGTACTGCTGGGAGTGCAGGGGTCACCGTGGTACCCAATGGTGTGGCACAGACTGGCACTGCCACCAAAGTAGCCTTGGACAGCAAATCTTGCCCCTGGCTCTGAAGATAAACCCAGGGAGTCCAGAAGGGCCACTGGGGTGGTACCTGACACTGTGGCAGCTAAGTCTGCAGCAGTGCCCCCTAGGAATCTGGGCAACAGTGCCAGGAGCTGTGCTGAAAACATGACCTATACCAAAAGCTGCCAGGAGCAAAGGACTTTGCACCTGAGACCGAGTACTCCAACACAGACCAAGGTGGGGCAGAGCCAGATGGTGCTGGGGAACAATGCCAGGAGGCTCTCCCATGATGCACTATCGCTGCGAGCTTGCCTCAGTACCATGGTCTGTCATGCCAAAACCACATTCGGCGCTGGCATAGGCGGTGGCGGCAGAGATCACGCTGGAGTGGTGCCACCAGTTCTACCATCGGTGCTGCATTCGCTAGTGTCAATGGTGCTTGCAGTGCCTGGAATGGAACGGTGTTGAGCTCAAGTCTGGTGCTGACAACTGTCTGGCATGAGATGGTGTGGCTCCAACGGGGCCATTGCCATCAGCTCAATAAGGTCCCATGCTGTCTCAAATGTATTTATCATGGAAGGGAGGTCTGACCCTTCATCCATCACTGGGACCTATGGAGAAGCTACAGATACCAGACTCATTGGCCCTGTCCTAGATGCCAGAGTCAACAATGCTGGGGCCAAGATGCGAGGCCTCACCCTGGTCAGTGGCTCATTGGCTGCCGCTTGAGTCTTGTCCATGTGCTGAGAGGGGAGTGGCCGCTCTTGATCCGCTTTCTGCTTTGGCACTGGAGAGCGCAAGCGGTGCCTGCATGCGCTAGGGAGAGTAGTGCTAATATCCATGATGCTGCAGACTGAAGGAGTGGAGGCCACCTCCTTGAGACTGTGGACGAAGAGCTGAGTCCATGAGAATAAGTGGCTGGTCCCTCTCTTAGTTCTAGGCGTAAAACCTCGACAAAATGGAGCACATATCTGGGAGATTGCTTTGCTTCAAACACTTCAGACATGCAGGTCACCCCAATGCATATGCTTCTCAAACCTTGAATAAGATTTGAAACCCTGTTGCTACTGTATGCCTTGAGAGCTGCAAAACAAAGCTGAGGGGGAACTCCCCAACCCACTGCTAACTATAGAGCAATAGAACTAATGTACACTGCAAAACTGGTGAATTAAGGAAAGAAAGGAGTACTTCCAGAGCAAGACCAAAGCTCCAATGACTGTCACTGCAGAAAGAAGGAACTGGACAGGGTGTGGGTTGGCTGGGAGACATTGCCGCAGGGGGCACTGCAGCTGACCTGAAGGGTGCTGCTAGGGAAAAGTCTTCTGGCCATCCTGCACGTGGGTGCACATAGGCATATTGGAATGCACAGGAGCTAGCAACCACAGAACAAGCTTTCCACGACCTGCTCTAATGTCTCAAGCTAATTACATCATGTTGGTAAGAAAGGTAGAGCAGTTTGTATTTTCCTCACTAGTCCATTCTTTCCCCACTCTGAGGCTGATAACACGGAAGTCCATTGTGCTCACTAGAGGTTTGTGGGAGGTTATCACTCTTCCATTATGAATGGGAGTGAGAGAGATTAATTTCAGATAGGCCAGTCAGTCAGTCTTCAGGTTAATTCCATCAGTTAACCTATTCTGCATGGATTAGAACCAGCAACCTGTAGATGAACGAAAATACCCCTGGTTTAACATCCTTAGTTTTAAAAGTGATTTCAGCCTGTATCAGTGATGGACAACCCCACGAATAGTTGGGTGGGCTGCATGAGCGGCCCTTCACTTCAGTGGGCTGCAGCAGCCCATGGCCCACTGGAGGTCCATCTCTGGTTCCATGGCCTCCATGTGCCTCCCTCCCCAACTCTTCTGGAGCACCAGAGCCCCACACTTATCTGCTCCTCCCCCTCTCTCCCAGAGCTGGAACACCACAAATCATGAAAGGGTTCACAAAGTGTGAATCACACAATTCGCAGTTCCTCCAAAAGTGCTGGGAGCGGGGGCGGGTTAGTAAGTGCAGGGCTCTGGTGTGCAAGACGTTCGTGGGAGCAGCAGGCAGCCGGGGGGCTGCATTTGGAACCCCAGTGGCCTCCATGTGGCCCACAGGATGCCCACCGCTGGTGTACATTGTTTTGTGCAGCTATTTTCCTTCTGATAATATTGAAAACTTAAACCTGTTATTGCAGATGCCCCATTTTGTTTTTTTCTGGCTGATTTCCCCACATCTGTACTTGTTTTATGAACCTTTATGTTCTCTTGGCTGGAACTGGCAAAGGATAGAGCAATGCTAGCCAGGAGATTTAACATTTATTTGTAGTTTTTTCCTGGCTCTGTCAACAAGCCCAGTGCTGCTGTCACTTCTTGACGTTTTAAAGAGACACTTTTGGCTTCCTGAGTCAGTTTCATCTTTAATAGAAAAAAGTGTGCAGATAACCACAGCATTTCTGCCACAAGGGAAGGACTTGTCCCACCAAAAGGGAAAGTAGAAGCTTCATAATTTTAAAGTAACAATAAATAGCTGGTCTCTCCTCCCCACCCCCTCCACCCCCACTACCACCTGTGTCCAACAATTATGTTTCATTTAAACTGGCTTAGACTAGGAGTAAAAGGTTTTTCTACTGGAACTGTTACTTGAGATTTTAACTATTGTACAAAGCCTATATGAAGGGTTGCTGGTATTGCTGGAGGTAAAGCGCACAGGCTATGGACCAGGGAAGAAAGCAAGCTAGCCTGCATACTTGAGACTAGATGTCTTGCATTCTGAGGTCCCCTACTAATTGGGCTATGGACCAAAAGAATTTCTCCAATGATTTATTAATGGTTCAAGAAGTAATGCTCTAAGCAGGAAACTATGAGATTATAACAGCATCTGGGTTTGGCAGAGAGACTAGCTTACAATTACATAGCTCAGAAGAAAATATTTCCAAGCCTTCATTTGCTTGATGGATGACGGGTCACTCAAGCCAAGAACCATCTGTAAGTTGTCTCCCCTCCAGTCCATGTCATCACACCTAAACCAGCCCTGGGGCACTGGGATGTGTTGGTAAATCCATGCACTGTCCTGACAGCACTTACGTCGGTATGGTGACTGAGTAACAGCCAGCTGAATCAAGCAGGGCAGACAGCAGCTACCCAAATCACTGCACTTAGCAGGTGACCAGACCATCTGCTACATCACCTCAGAAGACTAGCTTCCCCCTTTGCCTCCTCCCCCCATCATGCTCTGGAAGCGTTTGGCAAGTCAGGCAGTTGCAGGGTTGAATTTCCAGGAAGGGGGGGAAATAGGAGATATTGCAGCACAAATAAACTTCCTTTCTTGGGGCTGTGACAGGTTTAACTGCCCACAGGTGGACTCAAACCTCGGACCTCTGGAACTTAGTAAAGGAGCCTCAACAGTTTGAGCTAAAAGCCAGCTGCCTACCAGCTCAGACTGTAGAGGACAGTCATTCTTTCTCTGCGTTAAGTGCTCTAGGTGCTACTACATGGGAAAATGAACCACACCCTTAGGCATGTGGGTTACACAGGCACTACAGTTGCTACCACTATTCTTCTCCTCACCTACAGAGTGCTCATTGACCATGCTCTTGTCTACATTTAGTTTCTCATCTCAGCTACTTCCTGCAAGTCTCACTTCATTCTCCACCCAATCTGGTTTCTGTGCGCTCTGCCATCATACATAAAGACATGGCACTGAAACAATGTTAGCTCATGATAATCGCCTACGCCTGGGCTCAGCCCCCGGCTAACACAGCACAGTTCCACCTTCAATTTATTATTGAACATCCATCTTTTCTTCATGATATTCCCTCACCACTCCATGCACATCCTTTCTGTGTCTATAGGGCTCCACTAGTGTTCCACTAATGTGGCAAACTCCCCTCATCACAGCCTGTAGAAAACTAACCTCTTGGGTTAAGCTGCTCTTGCTAAAGGCGACATCCCATTTCTGGCACACTCTTGCCACGCTTCATAGGGCTTTGAAGCCTCTTATTGAGATGGACACCCATTCTACGTTTGACACGGATGTTCTATTTTACAGCTTTGTGTACACATACAGCAATATGTAAAGCACCAAAACCGACAGTTTCCACAACTTTGGAGCCTTCTCGCCAAAGTACCTGGAATCTACTGGGAATGTTTCACCCAAGCATTTGAGGAGGAAAGCCCAAAGAATGTTGATATTTAGTTTTTGGTTAAGGGTGAGCTAATTTATTTGAGACTGTTTTGATAAGAAAACCGCCACAGGTGCGTGAGTAAATAAAAACAGCCGTCTATTTTGCATTTTTGCTATAAAACTAAATGGACAACAAATATAGCATCAGACCTATGACATTAAAGAGAAAGAAAGACACACACTACATAGATACAAATCTTTTCTGAGGCCCCAACTCAACAAAATACTTGAACTCACGGGCCCAGATCCTGAAAAATAAATAGGTGCCTACTTCCCACATCCTTAACTTCCACTGAAAACAACTGGATTTAGGCCTCACTTCAGCAAAATACCTTGGTACATGCTAAACGGTCAATCAAATTGAAATATCAAGGGAAAGCATTAGAATTAAACTGTAAATTAAGAAATAATGTTATGGTCTATCAAATCACTTTAATAAAACTTGTCTCTGATTACTTCCATGAATACGATGCACTTAGCCAAACAGGGGTTACATAGCACAATCCTATCAACATGATACAATAATACTTTGCCCTTAGTGCTTGACGTTTCCAACCACAAAGCTCCACCTCACATATCCCTGTAGGTAGGGAAGCATCACTCAGTGAGAACTGGAGCACAGAAAGGATTTAAGTGACTTGCTTATGTTTGTGAAAACGCTTCTTTTTTCTTTTCACTTTCCATCCTGGTATCTCTCAGGTCAAAATAATGTAAAGCATAAATCAAAATTTCCTTTACTATATATATATATATGTGTGTGTGTGTGTGTGTGTGTGTGTGTGTGTGTGTGTGTGTGTGTGTGTGTGTGTCTTGCATAGACACACACAGCAATTCAGCCTTGATACAGACAACAACAAACGGTATATCAGTGTCACACTTCTAAGAAATTCCAGTATTCCCCATTATTAAACTAGACAAGTTATTTTTAAAATCTTAAAAAAAAATCACAACATAAGAACAGCCATACTGGGTCAGACCAAAGGTCCATCCAGCCCAGTATCCTGTCTGCTGACAGTGGCCAGTGCCAGGTGCCCCAGAGGAGGTGAACCGAAGACAACAATCAAGCGATTTGTCTCCTGCCATCTGTATCCAGCCTTTGACTAAGGCTAGGGGCACCACACTTTACTCTTGGCTAATAGCCATTCATGGACCTAACCTCCAAAAATTTATCAAGCTCTATTTTAAACTCTGTTAGAGTGCTGGCCTTCACAGCCTCCTCTGGCAAGGAGTTCCACAGGTTGACTGTGCACTGCATGAAGAAAAAATTTCTTTTATTAGTTTTGAACTTACTACCCATTAATTTCATTTGGTGTCCTCTAGTTCTTATATTATGGGAACAAGTAAATAACTTTACAATATTCACTTTCTCCACACCATTCATGATTTTATATACCTCTATCATATCATCCCTCAATCTCCTCTTTTCTAGACTGAAAAGTCCCAGTCTCTCTAGCCTCTCCTCATATGGGACCCTTTCCAAACCCTTAATCATGTTAGTTGCCCTCTTCTGAACTTCTAACGCCAGTATATCTTTTTTGAGGTGAGGAGACCACATCTGCACGCAGTACTGAAGATGTGGGCGTACCATAGTTTTATACAGGGGAAGTATGATATTCTTAGTCTTATTTTCTATCCCTTTTTTAATAATTCCTAACATCCTATTTGCTTTACTGACTGCTGCTGCACACTGCGTGGATGTTTTCAGAGAACTATCCACTATAATTCCAAGATCCCTTTCCTGATCTGTTGTATCTAAATTTGCCCCCATCACATTGTATGTATAATTGGGGTTATTTTTCTCAATGTGCATTACCTTACACTTACCCACATTAAATTTCATTTGCCATTTTGAGGCATTGGAGGAGATACCAACATGTCCTTTACCCACTAAACAGATAGAGGATAGGAGAAGCAACCCAGCTTGAGATCATCCAAAAGATAATCACACAACAACCTGTAAAGAAAAGGACAGTGCACTTGACAACGGAGCATATGTACAGTAGTTTTTGTTAATATGCCACAATTAACTCAGAGCCTGGACAGTTGGCAACATTAATATTTCCTGTGCGATTGTCCTGTAATAAAAATCACATAACAAAAGAAAACCACCATTCTTAAGACCTTCTTCCCCTGCCCTATTCAGAAACTGCATTTCAGTAATAACTCTGAGCCTCAAAGAAAACTAGAGTTGTCTGTGCAATGCAAAACAGCTATCTAAACTATTGAAAAGAGCTGCATCCAGAGTTTACTGTGATTCCTCTGGCAAGCAAAAGATTGACGCTTGAAGAACATCTTAGAATACTGATTATGATGGACCATGCATCGAATCGGAACATTGACATTCCCTTTGTGGACAGACACACACCTTCAATTTACAAAACATATTTTACAGAGACATCAGTTGGGTTGCATTTTTGCTTTGGTTTGTTTGTTTCAGGTCAAACAATATTGCTGCCTTGTTACGAGAGGTAATATTGGCCCCAAAATAAAAGGTCAACCTCATCTTCAGTAAGTGGGAGAGGGGAAAAACCCCTGGTACCTTAACAAGACAGACCCGTACAAAATAGGTTGCAATGTGGTGTAGTCAGTATTCACAAGGTTCATAGAGTAAGGAAAACAGATAATATATGGAAACAAATTCAGAAGTGCCCTTACCGGCCCAGGAAAAATTTATGGTGGTTACTAAAAGTGCAATGGATATGAAGCAAAAGTTACCACAAAGATATTGTCGTGTTTGGAAAAAGGGACTGGGGAGTTGGAGGAGAGAGGCTAAGAGATTACATTTAAATTTACGCAGCTGCTTAGCATCACAACCACAAATTATTATTGCTCTCCAAAAGGGAATGGGAGGAGAAGAGAAAGAAATATGCTTTTACCTGTAAGATGAAGAAAACTCCTAATAGATTATATATCGTTTCACAATTAGGTTTGATCAATAGAAGTTCAATACAACAAAGAACAAACAATATTTAAAATAATCCTCATAATACATTACCAGGGAAACTCACCGTTGTGAACAGTCAGACCAATTTGATTGGATCCACATTCTCTCTGAAAATAGACATCTCTGCACCGTACATATTCACAGATGTTTGTCCAGTCTGCTCTTGTCATCTTTTGTTTTCAGCTGTGTATGATAATATTAAAGAAATCTATACATTTATAGAGACACATCAGTTGGTCTGCATTTTTGTTTGCTTAACAAGGTCAAACAATGTTGGTGTATTGTTATGAGATTAAATATAGGCCTCAAAGAAAAGGTCAACTTCATCTTAGTAAGTGGGAGAGGAGAAAAAAAAAACTGGTATCTTAACAAGATAGTGCTTCAGGCAGTAGCATTTTAGCTTCTACTCTGTTTAGTGTAAGACTTCAAACTACAAAGGAAATAGGAATGGAGACCCTGGGAATAAAATGTCTCATTGCAAATTAATGAAAAAGCACAGGACCAAATCCTCTGATGGTGTAAAGAAATGCACTGGCTCACTGAGTGGAAGATTGTTCCTCAGAGGCTGGTGCCTAGTGTTGGCTTTCACACTCCCATTTCTGGAGTACAAAAGTATAGAGGGGATTATCATGATGAGCAAAAATTTGTTATTCAAAGAAAAAAAATTTCCCCACCTACAAAGTCAATATGCCTGGGGAGGGGGAATCCTTATAACAAAATGTCCACGTGATTTTTCTTGCATTTACTTAATGTTTCAAAACGGCTGTTTTCTACCTTATTTGCTGTAGGTGATCTCTAAATTAGTCTGAGCCCTTCTTAATCCTTTCCCTCCTCCTCCTTCCTCCATCTTTTTTGCTTTTCTTGAGTGGAGTTTGATAAATTATGAACCAGGTGATGGGTGGGGCTTTTTCGACATTGGACAACCAGGTTACAAATTATCGGTTTCATCCACAATTTGTCTCCCAGAAGAACAAACGCGAACCTAGCTGTCACTGAAACAGAACCCTGACCACCTCATCCAAACCCAGACCAAGCCTTCCAACACACACCCTGGGAGTGCCAAAACCACAAGCAATCTTTCCACAGGGTCTTTCGTTAGACCATAGACGTCTGGGCCCAAATTTTAATCTTATACTCCTTGAAACATTAGCTTCAGTGAATTTACTTCCAATTACGAACATGAATGAGTGCAGGACAAGGCTCACTGTGCTTTTGTTGTGAGGAGATCTCATGAACTATCCTGCATCTGCAGGACCATAGGCGGGGGAGAGGGAGGGGCATGAGGGGAGCAAAAGCACCCCACCTCCTACGGGCCGCCCTGCCCCTTACCTGTTCCGGCCCCCACCCTGACCACCTCCCCAACCAACCTGGCTGGTGATTACCAGGGCAGGGAGCAGGCAGAAGCAACCACTAGGGATCGCCTCCCTGTGGTCTCCCTCGCCCCCCGTCCTCATCCCACAGTGTTCTGCAGCTGCTTCCCAGCCCACTGAGCCCCACTGGGCAGCTGGAGGCCTCCCAGCCACCCATGAAGACATGGGGCTCAGTAGACTGGGAGGTTGAGGCAGAGTCCCACAAAGTGAGAGCTTGGAAGAGGGGAGGGAGACCGGGGGGAGGTAATCCCATGTAGCTGCCGCTGCCATCCACCATCTGCCCCAGTGATCCTCCCCCACCTGGGTTGAGTGGGGGGGCAGGAGGTGGAGAAAATTTGGGCCGAGCTGAGACGAGGGGGATCTTTGGGCTAAGGGAGGAGGTGAGAAAGGGGGTTTCAGATGGAGCAGGTGTGGGGAGTTTGGGCTGGGAGGACACACATTTGGTGGGGATGTTCAGGCCTCATTGGGGGATTCAGTCAGTGGCTGTGGGGTGGGGGCTGTTGAGCAGGTGATGGAGTGCAAACTCGGAGTGGCTGCAGGCACGGTGGGGGTGGGTGGGCAGCTGTGTGTGGGGAGTCCATATTTACAAAAAAAGCACCTCCTCCCAGAAATTGATGTACCCAGGCCTGATCTATTACATTAGGATGCAGAATTCATGTTATATTGTTAACTCTCCAGTCTCAGAACCTTTAGACTTCAGCCACCGGTACTTTACCCAATAAGGAACGACAGCAAGTGTTAAATACGGGAGAGCATCAAAGAGCATCTTCATCTACATCACGTAATGAGCAAATAAAAAATAACTTAGAAACAAAATGCTGCCATCACGAGAATTTGAGGACTCGGAGTAACTTAATGAACAGATCACTTCATTTTATTTCCCCACAAGAATGAATCAATCAATTTGGAAATTCCATCACACACAAGGCAGAAAATTTTATTTACAAGAGAGACACCCCAAAATAAATTTAAATATACAAATTTATACCTGTAACCAAGGGGGTGGGGAAGGGGACAAGAACAAAACCATGAACAAAAAAGGTCTTTTTTTTCCCCAACAATATTGCAGTCAAGCTCCAACTCTGTTACAGAAGGGGGCTTTTGAATTATTAAATAATGGCATTTTAGATATAGACTATTTGACAATTTAAATACATTAATTACTTCTAAATAAATATTGCAAGGGAGAGCTGCTCCCTTGCGATTGCAGCCCCCTTCACTTCCCAGAACTCAATCTTATCACCACCTTTTCGCTTTTGAAATGGCAAATACTATTCATTTTTTTCTTGCTCTTTTCAAAGAGCCTCACCCAGGGCCAGTGAAATCAATGGCCATCTTTCCCTCGACTTCTACAGGCCATGAACCTGGAGCTAGGCTGAAGATGGGTAGCATTTATTCTTAATTAATAATATTTACAGAGTTTCAAAGGGAGAAAAATGGAACATAGTTTCCTGATCTGTAGTTTGCTATAGCTGCTCTGCTCTGCTCACTCTCCACTCAAACTGAAAGTCCATTGTATACAGTTGTATTGTCCTGATCTTGCTGCCACTGAAAAATATGGGATGTTTACAGCCAGTTTCTCTGGGAGCAGGACTGGGCCTCGCTGATCAGATTTTACAAGAGGGTTTGGATTCAACATAATTTTTGAATTGCTCATAAATAATCCTGTAAGGCAGCAACTACCAGCAGTGTCTCTGGATTAAGCGGCTCTCCTCTTGACTAGGCCTTTGCTCTCCCATTCCCTTTAGCTAGCTTTCTTATTGGAATAGCACCATCCAGCTAATAAACTTATTCACAGCTGGGCTTACGCAGGCCCCTTGGAATGTGGGGTCCACGAACAAAGGGAACCCAGGTACAGTAAGGCAGAAGCAAACTAGCACTTCTCTGCACAACGCACAACGGAAGTCCTGCTTCCTCTCGGGCTGGGCCATCTTGTTTCGGAGGAAGAGTCTGTGATGCAATGGAAGTGGTTGGATGTAAGTAAAAGGCAGTTTGAAAGTGGAGAGGTGGCTGTAGGAGGGACGTATGTACAGAACTCACTGACTTGGAGTCCTCAGGTATCCTTAATCTATCCCTAAGATTCTCCTTAGGCTCCTGCAGGGTTCCCTGACGATTTTTATGACGTGGTGGTAATAACATTTTCACCTCCCCTCCACACCTAGGACAACAAAGTGATCTGTATGGCAAGGCAAAAATAAGAAGAGGATTTCAATTAATCAATCTGGAACTCCAGCTTGTTAGCCAATCAGAACATAGGCTTGAAAGTGTGTCGAGGGGCTTTACTATTCTGGGCCCTTCCCATGCTTCCTGAGAATAAAATTAATGTTAACAAACACATTGCACTGTTTATGTTTGAATCAGCTAAATCAGTTATTTCTTCCAACAGGCATATGCATGTGTTTTAATAATATATTTTGATATATATACACTGGAAGAGAGCTTGCTTCCAGGGGTTAGGATGGCCCATCCTTGAAACGAACTACGGCTTGAATAAATGTGTAAGACACAAGTAGGTTTCAGAAGGTCCCATGAAGCCAGAGGAGAAGAGAGAATGGAATGTGCTCGTTTCTCTATTAATGCAAGACGTGGGAAGTTTCTTGTGCTTATTTCTCTATTACTGCAAGAAGTGGGAAGTATGGTTTTTCATAACGCTCTCTAAAGAGGGATGCTCCCCTTCCTCTATCTACACAGGAGTTCTCTTGGGCCTTACTGTGCAAGGGACTGCCCCAGTCTTACGTGGGTCAGCAACACTGCTTTCAAATGAAACGTTGTGGAAATTCAGCCATCTTGCTTATGTTTTACTGAACCCTTAAACTCTCAATAGGCACCTCAGAAAAGGAGTATTGCTTCATTGCAGCATGCATATAGATCTGTTTCCATAACGGGAGACCATATGTGCAAAAGCTTCCTTTTACAATGGGGAAAAGGGGATAATTCACTGGAAATGTCTTCCTTTCTGTGAAATTGATATGCACAATTCATTTGGGAAATGTCCTATTCTTCAGCATACCCCGCAGCCAAGTGCTGGTAGAAAGGACTGAAGAGCTAAGGCACACTATTAGATATGGAGGTGGCAGAAAGCTTTCATTACAGAATAGGCACTCTTTTGCCACCTACTGGGATATTAAAATATTGTGTGTATATTTTTCAGTGTTATTGTCATCTGTATTATTGTGGCTTAATAAAAACAATGTATGGCTTTCAACTCTAACACAAAGAGATGAATATTCTTGTTTCTGTTCCTCAGAAGAGTTTGAATTACTGGGCAAAACCTCTAGGTTTGCCATGAAATGGGAGTATCTCCCTTATGACGGTTACACCACTTCAGCGTCTAGCCTGCTCTCAGATACATACTGGAAAAAAAAATGGGATTACGTGTGAACATCCAAGGGTGAAATCTGAGTCTTCATTTCCAGGTAGAGGGAAAGCAGACACCACCTTGTGCAGAAGTAACTCCTCTCGGTTTAAAGATCTGCAATTCGGTGGAATGTTCACACAATCATAATCAACCATTTCTGACTTTCCCTCCCCTTCGTACGCTGCCAGCCACAATCTGAGAGGATGCACAGAGACCACTCCTTTCCTTCCTTTCCAGAGAAACATAGCATTATCCTGATGTGCTCCCTACCTTCTCCAGCCCAACTGTGTTTGGCTTATGAGGCCCGAACTAAGCAATACCACAACTGAAACAGTTTGAGAGCTAATGGTTTGCATTGCATGTGTATATAAAGGAGAAATAAAAAAAAATCAAGGCAAGGATGAACTTGCAGCACGGAAGGCAGTGATTGCAATCCATTCCAAGAGTATCAGTGCAACAGTTGGTTTATCAATGAAGTAGGGTATGGCTGGGAAGAGGGCAAGGGAGAATGTTTTGCTGCTTCTTGTTTAACATAGTGCTGTTTGGCTCCCTTCAGGTCTTGTCCTCCCTCTGACGTCCCAACTCTGAGGAAGAGCAACAAACTTGGACTGCAGCTGTGGTTTGCAAAAATGTTTCTCTGAACTTTCTGATAGAGACATGATTGCGGTGGCTTTTGAGATGTTGCATAACAATTTTTGGTGGTGGACTTCCCTCTCGATAGCACTTCTTCACATGTGATTTTTGTCTTGCTGGTTATTCAGTACAGAAATGTTTATAGACCGCCAACACACTGAACCTTTCAGACAGTACATTGCACTTTGTCCTTTTAAAGTTGGGCATCATCAGCTCTAAGGCTGCCCTTCATCTCTTCCAGGTGGCCAAGTACCACCCTAGAAACACAGTTCAAAAGTTCTCCAGTGTAGTTAGATCCCTTCCATCTTGTTTTATTTTCCCTTCCAGGTGCTTTGTATCCAATGAGTCAGCCAGACAGATTATTTCTGAGACTTCCAAAGTGCAAAAGAGAGTTAAAGGCTTTAATCACCTTGAGCATTAGTTAAGGCATATTTGCTTCCAGTCTCAGCCAGTGTAATCCCTGCCTAGTATAGTGTACTAGTTCAGTCATACTACTGTTCAGGGCCAGAGTGCACACAGCTGTACTGAGTTCGGCAAAGAATTCTAGAGAGACGGGAGGGAAAAATATAAGCGGTTAGTCAGATTTACAAAGAACCCCAGATTTACTGGAGCGATACCTGAAAGACAGACAGATGCAATGTGAAATAAAAACATATTCTGTAAAAATAATGTAAAATGATTTAACACATGCTATGAACACCCAAGAAGTTATATTAATACATATAAATGGTGTGTTAAGATAGTTATCACAGGCATACCATACATCCAATTTACACAAAGGATATATATATAAACTAAAGCACGAGATGCTAAAAGAAAATTAAGGCTGCAAAATCAAGTACTCTCAAGGTAGGAAATGCCAGATTTTCAGTTGCTTATGCAACTTAAATCAGCTTCCTTGTACCTGTTTGTTATGATATAGTCTAAGTCTCACAATCACATGCTATATTTTGCATAGGACCCCTACCTTATTCAGTGAACGGGAAGTTATTCAGCATTTCTTTGTATCCTCTATGTCCAATGTACAGCCCCACGCCTATTTATCAAATACCATCCAAACTCTGCACTGAATCATGGAAGATAAGGTCTGGAAGAGACCTCAGGAGGTCATTTAGTCCAACCCCCTGCTCCA
Source organism: Carettochelys insculpta (assembly GCF_033958435.1). Lineage (NCBI taxonomy): Eukaryota > Metazoa > Chordata > Testudines > Carettochelyidae > Carettochelys > Carettochelys insculpta. The sequence goes on from NC_134140.1 coordinate 121,976,467, forward strand.
AGCAGGACCAACCCCAACTAATGATTCCAGCCAGGGATAAAAACCTCTTAAGGTGGAGATTCTACAACCTCCGTAGGCAACTCATTCCAGTGTTTAACCACCCTCCTAGTGAGTTCCTCCTAATACCTAACCTAGACCTCCCCCCTGCAACTTGAGACCGTTGCTGCTTCTGTCATCTGCCACCACTGAGAACAGCCTAGCTTATTCCCCCGTGGATCCCTCACTAAGTACAAATTAAATTTCCTCACAGCATTTCTATGATGTTTTCCCCATACTTTCAGGAATAAGGGACTGGCAACAGAGGGGGTTTTAGCTGTCAGAGGCACATCTACACAACCTCTTTACTGCCAGAAGCCCCCTCTGCCGAGAGCGAAATCTCACATGGCTCTGCTAATTAGCTGCATGAGTATGCAAATTGAGAACCAATTGCAATATCTAGAAACCTCCGGGGCCATGTAGACATGGCCACTGAGGTAGAAGAGGCCTGGACAAGGGCCCTGGTGGTGCTCTACATAACACAGCATGTGCACGCCACTCTAGAGGGCACTGAAGTCAGTCCTCTACGGATACTGCAGAGGGAAAAGTCTTCCGGCATCAGTGCATGGGGCAAGTACACAGACCTATGCTGAATAGACATGAGCGAGCACTCAAAGAATTAATCAGTGGTCTCATAGACACAAGGAAGAAGAAAAAAGGTTATAATTGCAATATTTAAATGGCTGAGGTGCTTAAATCCTAAGGGGATGTACTTGTAGCAAAAGATCATAAGGAGTATTTTCTGAACTGGATGCACACCTTTGTGCATTTCCAAAGCACACACTGTTCTGTTTGGATAAAATTATAATATGTATCTTTGTTTCTTCTTTAAATGTCAAACCAGCACATATTTTTAATGGTGTTTCCTTCCCCTATAAAAATAGTTTGTGGCAGGAGAACATAGTAAAATAAAGAACTAGGACTCAAGACACCTTTTCACTAATATTTCAAATATGCTCACCTGCAACCTGACCTTTCTTTACAAGTTTCACAGAGGTCTTTGATCCTTTTCTTCCCATACCCCTTTTATTCCCCTCACCATCTTCATGAGCCTAACCGCCCTGTCAGGAGCCTTTTGAGGCCCTCCTGCCATTTCTAACAGACACTTTTTTACTTTAAATCTACATTCCAAAGTTCACAATATTTACTTATCAGAAGAAGATTTTTCTCACCAATGTTTCCATTATTCCTGTCCCTACATCTAATTTACACAATGGGTGCATGGAGGTGACACAGGTTTTTGTGGGACGTTTAATCAGACATGGGACAGTTCCAAAGAAGTCCAGCTGGCAGCCAGAACGTGACTTATACAGATAGGAGACCAAAGCAAGATATGAATTAAAATAACCTGAAACTGACTTAAAACGTAAGTTTCTGGACAAGAACACATACAGTAGCACATCTTCTGCTGTGTCCAAAAGAAGGAGATGACGCCAGAGGAACACCAGTTAGAGCACCTGAAGCGTAACTTGGCTACAATGGGACATGTGACGTTATGAAATCCATCCGCTAGCTGGGGACCATCACAGCACACCACAGAGGTGGCACAGTGGACAGGTATGCTTGTTCTACATCTCCTGGGGATTTTCCAGCACTATGGGACCTGCTTGTACTTTCTGTTCTCTTCCTGCCACTGCAGTGGTATAAAGGAGTGGAGGGGAGGGCCAACATGTGGCTCACTAATTTTATTTTCTCCCCACTTTGAAATGCCTTTACCCCACACTTAATATCTAAGACGTCTCCTCCTTTGGCCGCTGTATTTTTTTCCCCGCCTCTACACGGCAGATCTTCATGTCTCAGTCTTGACAAATTCCTATGTCATCATTATATCCTGAAGAGACAACATAAATATTTATTGTCTTCCTTTACAAATACCACTTGCCTGGGGAATATTTACTTCAGAGATATTTGTGATCTTTATTCCCCCTACATTAAGAGACCGGCATGAAATGAATTTTCAGTGTGGCCTTACTCTAGCCATAGGTCTTCTCTTAAAATTATCTACATTGGGTCATACACAGTGGTTGCCTCTTGACCTGGTTCATAGCCAATAAACATACAGTAAACTCTTTCATATCCGGCATTCTATCATCCAGAACTCTCAAATAACCGACTTTTTAACCATGAGTAAATGTTAGTTACACTTTCCATAAGTACAGCATCGTGCAAGTAAACACAATATAAGTTTACAGTGTACAATACTACTGTTGCTGGTAAATAAAATTCTCTGCATACATTTTTGTTTGTTTCTTAATATTTAATCTTGTTTTTCTTTAGTGTTATGCACTGCTAGGTATACCTCTCTATTATCCAGAATATTTGAAAAGCCAGCAACCTCCCAGTGCTGGGGCTACTGGATATGCATTTACTGTAAATTGATTTTACAATATAAGTCTTGTGAAGATGGACAGTCCATTAAGAAGAAAAATGCTAATTCTGTGAAAATTTTTCTAGCACTGCATGGTAGATCTTATTTACTTGTATGTTAAGTCCTCCTTGTATTCTAAAAAAGCACAGGCAACTTCTTATTTTTATTCTGCCTTAAAGTTTGCCTTTTGAGGCCTGTGCCCTCAGAAGCTTGCACTTCTGCGAAAAAATTACGTCACGAGTTCCACGTTAATGACTGACCATAATCTGAGCTTTTTGTCCCTCTCTCACTATATTTGCTGAGATGGCAACAGCACACATTTAACCACAGTAAAATAGGAATAAAGAGTGTGACAGAGATTGGGGAGTCCTCTTTGCAAGTGGCTGGCATGCAAACAGGAGTGATGTCAATATGGGGCCACTGCTCAAGCCCTCCTCCTGCAAGTTCTTCTGTAAACACTGTTTTCAATGTAAAAGTAATGAAAACAGGAGCTTAGACCAAAATAAATGAAGCAGAAGGGGGCCTTTATAGACCACAAATCCAAAAACTGAAAAAGTGGCATGGATATGAAAAAGTTTTGCAGGTCAACTTTAAATGTCATGACTGATTTTTACCACTTTCAATTTCTTTTTCTCTATTTCAAACTGACCACTCTTTCTAAGACAAACTTCTACATATCATATTGCAGTTACAAACACATTATGCCAATAAGCTGCTCATGTACCACAAACCCTTGGTTTATTTTGTTGGGATTTTGTTTGAATTAAAAAGTCACTCTTTATGGCAGTACTTGCTACGCAGGGCGCTGAGAATTAAAAAAACAAAACAGAACAAAACAAAAACAAAACAAAAAAAATCCCCACTTGTTTCCAAATAAGCACAATATTAGAAGTGAAAGAAACCTTACCCTTATTCTTTCTGGCTAGTGCATCAGCCTGCTCCCAGATGTCATAGGCATATAGGATATAGGAAGTGATGTTGACATAGGAAAAGGTTATGCTTGGGATATTATGTAGCGTGTTGAGTGAAGAACCAATGCCCCCGCTGCCACAGTTGCTAGCATTTGACCCTGGCTGGGAACTTGCAGAGCTAGCTGGAGATGGCATTGGGGAAAGAGGAGAAGGTGTGCCTGTGCTTCTGAAAAAGAAGAAGATACTATGAAGCTTTAAGGTAACGGGTTAACACTAGGCACAAATCACCCAAATTTCTTATTTTTATGAGCCATGCTCCACCAGACAGATATCATATACACATGGTCAACAACAGCACTGCAAAATACCAGGTGCTGGGTTCACCACCATGGCAGGCAAGATAGATAGCACTAAGGACATTACTGTAATCAACAAGTGAGGCCAGGATTTTCAAAAGTGATTTGTGATTTTCGAGGCTCAACTTAAGACACCTTCGGGGCACCTACTTTTCAGAACATGCTGAGCACCCAACTCAAAGTCCCAAGTTGGGCACTCAAGCCACACTTTCGAACATCTTGGCCTGGTTATTTGTTTTACACAAGGAATCCCAGTTCATGCAGGTGTGTTCTCTGCGTTAAAGAATTAGGCTTTTTATGCCTATTCAAGACCGTGTCTCAGTCCAAATCACTTTGCAGATCTGCATTTGTGGTTATGGAAAACTGAGACAGAACACATGTATTTGGTCAACTAGTCCATCCTCCAGAGATTATGCAAGGTTGCACAATTGTATATTCTCCACTGCTTCACCTAGTAGGACGCACAGTTGGCCATCTGTGGGCAGATATCCCCTATTTGCACATGTAATTGCTGTAACTGCATCCCTAGCCTGTTGGAAATCAAACCCAGAATTAATCTGAAAAACAGCTGTTATAGAACTTTTGCTGCCACATCCACAGTAACTGATGCTGACTCAACAGTGGCAAAGAGCATCAATAATCAGCAGGAAATATGAAAAAGTTTCTGTCAGGAGAATCAATTCACAAGAAAGTGTCACAATACCAGCTAAATGCTAATGTAAAATTCAATATGTAGTACTGTGAGTAGCACTGTATCTTTATGGGGGTGAGGGGCGGGACAGGAGGGATGACAGAAGAGGAGGATACATTTACAAGCTCTCAGAGGAAGAAAATTCAACAGATTTCATCTGTACTCTATGCCTATTAATCCGAGACAAGGTTTAAAACAATAGGCTTGCTTCAAACAACAGTTTCTTTGTAACATTCTTTGTTTCCCTTATTCTTTGATACAATAATAATTGGATGACATGCAGCGGGGTTATGTTGTCTGTAAAATAAATAAACCGACCTATCTATGTAAATTGAAGTGATGGAAAGAAATAAACAGCAGTTGACGGAGCGTGCCCTGACCTGATGCTAAGACCCTATAGGACCTACAGTAACTAACTACATGGTAACAGTAAACTGACTAACAATGGGAACTATTTACAGAGGAAAACAGTCCAGCAACTGCGAAACACACAACAGCTAACGCTGAGGTGAACAGGTTGCAAGCACCCTCACTGGCAGGAAGAAGGAAACAAAGGTGGAGGGGGCCAAAAGCATCCTCTGTAGTGTGGAATGTGTGCACCACTTCAGGAAGCATCTAAGCTGACTCCCCTATGGGTGTTGCCAAGGGAAAATCTTCCAGCAAGCGTACACACCTTTGCTGAATGGACATGAGCAAGCACTCAAAGAACTGCTTCTGTTAAAACATTGTGTGAGAGTATTTAATATGTATTTTAAATAATACCTTGTAACGCACGGAGAAGGTGCTTGTGCGACTCTGGAAGAATGCTGTGGCAAAGAAGGAAAGTCTAGTTAGATTTGAGTTTCACACTGACCTATATTGAACACTTGCCGCTTCTTTCATCTTTTCTAATTTGAAACCTTTTCAATGCAATCAGACCCTACCTTGAAGTGTTCATTGAGGGTTCGGGAATACTTTACTGCAGTGTCTTTTTTGTAACGAAACATGGCCATGTGCAGAATGGACTGGCAGCGCATGCTGTGAACAAAAACCAGGAATCACTGTCAGAACATTCAATGGCACTCCAGCGGCAATTCTTCACACAAAGCCTGAGGACATACAGATCCATTTTACTGCAAACTAAAGAAAGCTGGTGCTTCCTTGGCTATATATCCCACACAGCCACTGTGAAAAGATCACATCAGAGAAAAACCGTAATTGTTAGGGAAGTAGATGCACAACTTCTAGCATGTGTTAGGGGCCTCAGATACCCTGTGAATCCACAGCTTACTTGGGTGTGTGCCAACAGAACTTCAACTTCACAGCTCAGAAATTGTCATCCAATCACATTCCACCCTCAGTTTAAGTCACCTACATTTCCAGAGTTTCAAGTGAGAACTTTAACCTTACACGCGTGGGTCCCTAATGATATTCCACTTCGTTTTAAATGAGATATATAAGATTTCATTCTTATTAAGTATTTTCTGCATAAACTTCAGGGTACCCCAGCCCTCTACCCTTCGGAATAAAAGGTCTTTCAAGATACCAGATTTGAAAAGAGAATAAGAAATGTTGCCACAGAAGAGGGGGATGGAGTATAGCCACATACCACAGAACAGCAAAGATTTTTTCATGTGCAGATGCTGAGGTATCCGAAAAGGATTTTATTGTCATAATAAATCTGTAGGAAAACAAATAAGAAAATTAATGACCTTCTTCAAGTAACAGGGCTGGATTTCCCAATGTCATAAATACAGCACCATGTATGAAAGCCAGCATGGCCCGCCAGCACAGATAGTGAACCAGCAAACAGGAGACCTCAGTTCTAGTTGCAGCTCTGCCTCTAATGCATTGTCTGATCCTGACTAAGCCACTTTAGTAGCTGTGCCTCAGCTTCCTTCCTGGAAAACAGGGATAAAAATACTACCCACCTGTGTAAAGCCCTAATTAAGGAACTGACCTTATAGCTGTGCCACTGGTAGAAATCCCTTTAACTATAGCAGCTGTTCTACACATAGAACATCATCAAGACTGGGTTCTAGCAGAACTGTCCACCTTTCTCAGATCTGTTGATAGTGGACATCCAGAGGCTGATATACAGGAAGCCACAATGGGAACAGTAAGCACACAAGGCTCAGCATATGTTGAGCAGGTCAGAAGGATACGGCTAATTTAATTTTTTTCCATTGGAATATTTTTTGACAAAAATGTTTTTTTGATCAAAACAAACAAAACGTTTTAATAGGAAATTTTCATTTGGTCACAGGTTTTCATATTTTCAAAGAAAAAGCACTGAAAGCTGTTCAGCGATATAGATTGGTGTTTTTGTTCTGTTTTGTTTTGTTTTTTTTGTCAAAAACACATATTAAAAAAGGAAATTGGGAAAAAAGAATTTAAAAATTCCCATTAAAATGGTCTTTTTCACCCAGCTTTAGAGAAGGAAGGTAGATCACATGTGGGAAACATTCACCACACATTCACTTTATGTGGATTAAATGATAGCCGATATATTTCTGTATGATTTGTGCTTTCTTTAGCTCGTGAGATATTTCACATCCTTCCTAAGCGGAGTCTCCTACAACTGCAAAATCTCCTTTTGCAAAATAAGAGCAAACAAAAAAGAGAAGTGACAGGAAGGAACAGGCTCAAGAATGGACCCCTATGGGTCCTCACTAGAAAAACACACACACACACACACACACACACGAGGAGGAATCCCCATTGACAATTACATTTTGAGACCTATCAGTTATCCAGTCTTTTATATCCCTTTCATGGGGTCATGCTTATTTTATCACTCTCTAGTCACTTACTCAAATGTTTACAGACATAACATCAACAGTCATTACCTGTATCAAGCAAACCTGTAATTTCATCAAATATATATCAATGTATATTAGCATTAATTTATATTTGTCTCCTGTAGTTCTCCATTAACTGTGTCCTTATATACAAAGATACAAAGATACAGCCAAAAGAAAACCTACTTCAGAAGGTTATACAATGCGAGTTACAGCTATTTGGGCATACCTGCAGAATAAACGGTGAACAAAAAGTCAAGACCCTGGTATGAGGCATAATGGACAGTTCGAATAGGAGAGGCAGACCCCACAGAGAATGTGTAGATGATATAATAGACTAGTGTGGAGCTAGTCTACAGAAACTAAGCCACTGCACACTAGACGGGGAAAGATGCAAGGAAACAGTGAGGGAGGCAGACAGACACCAACGGGTGCTCAGCCCCTGGTTGTTGATGAGTAACAGTTGGTCCACTGTCTTGCCCACTGGCATCAGAAAGATAAAAACTGAAATGAGAGAAATTCAGAGGTACTTACATTGTAAGCTCTCTGGACAGTCTTTTTATTCAGTGCTCATGCAGTGCCCAACCCATGGGGCTCTTCAACCGTGATGGGGGCTCCTACTACAGGCTGAACCTCTCTAGTCTGGAATTCTCTTGTCCAGCAACATCCATAATCTGGCATGACTTTAGTTAGCCAGGTGACCACTTTTCATGGTGTGGCCAAGTTTCCCGTGATCCCATCAAGTTTGTTTACAGATACCAGTCCTGGCTCTCAGTGCTGTTCTGTGCTGGTATTTAGCTGTAATTTACCCCTAAATGTCTTCTAAGAGCCCAGTAAGCAGTGGAAGTGTTCGTAATGCTGCAAGATAATATTGACCTCCCCTGGTCCAGAAAATTCTCTTGTTTGGCACTTGTCAGGTCCTGAGGGTGCTGGACTAGAGAGGTTCAACCTCTACTAATTTAATACAAATAATAAATACGAATATTAAAAAAAAGTGCTACTAAAATGGCTTTACACTTACTTAAGGAGATCTATGGTGTCTGTGAATATAGTGTATGCTGATTTTGGTGCTAGTACATCAGATTCCATGGCAATCCCATACTCGATGAAGGAAAGGGCAGACTCCAAGTACTGAAATGCCTTTGCAACCTTGTCTGTCTGTTGGGAAGAAGGGGATCATAGTTAGCCAGCATGAAAAATGATGGTTCTTCATTCACCCTTTGCCACATCTGTGCCTTTTTTTGCCCCCCCCCTTTTTTTTTTGGCTTGGTTATGCACCCTTCAGAATTGGAGGGTGTGGGGGAAGTGGGAGGGAGAGAGAGAGAGAGAGAGAAGCTTCAGGACAATAACCAAGGGAGTTCCAACTCTGAGCCCAGTAAAAGTGTCTGACATCTCAGAGGCGAGCTGCACCTGCGATTTCCCCCTGAGGGGCTCCCAGGAGCTCCCTTTCCAGGTGACCTGCCTTCATCTGTATTCTTTGTAGAGTGGAATTCTGCAGTTCACCTGCTACAGTAGCCTCCAGTCACACCACCCTGCTAGTGTCTTATGCTCCCTTACATCCCATCTGATGGTATTCTTGTGGTATCACTACCTTCTCCTCTCACTGGATGAAATCCTGGGGCTCTGCCACTCTTGGATGGGATCTCTTGATAGCACCACCCTCCCAACCCCTTATTTCCAAATGTCTTAACATGAGAACCCCAATTGCAGTTGGTACCTGCAAGATTCTGTTTATCCGTGTGCTTGTGACCAGCATCAGTTTAAAGAGCTTTAGAATAGCTCCTTCCTAGCAGGCTTATTGACATGTGTCCAAAGGTACAACAGCAAGAAGGAGAAAGAGGAAAACCCACAAAAAGGCCCATACTTCTGGGTCTTGCCTGAAACTCACCATTTACGTCAACACTTGGGTAAGCCAGTGAGCCTCTGCCTTGGTTCCACAGCCAAGGCCCATGCACTGCCTATCTCGGTGTCTCTCACTAAGAAGTGGTGGCCTGTTGTCCTACTTCCTCTCTTAGGCCAGAAAGAGAGTATTCAAGATCAGTCTCTGTCTGGCCTTGTAACAAAGGTCACCCTTCTGGTGATAGGCAGATAGCTATTTGATAATGTCAGATTCATCCATTGTTGTTTTAAGCTCTCTTGGTATTCTCCCTCAAGATACTTTATCTCTGTCATTGTTTCCTTTCCTGTCCTGCTTGCTTCCCCCACCCTCTATGCCAAGAGCCTCCACCGATTTAACTCGGTGTAAGCAGCCAGAAGAATATCAAGCAAATAAATTGAAACATATATAATATTCAAGCAATATAATACAGCACTCTCACTACTTCTCCAGTGTGTTTAGCCAGACCACCCTGGTAAAAGAAAAGAACAATCTGAAGGAAGGGACAGCCCAGAAAACGTAACACCACTGGAATTTGATATGCCTATTTAAGAGAACCTACTCATACTTTAAGCAATAAATTTGCACTTTGCTTGCCATTAATACTATTATGTGAACTTCTGGAATACAATAGCCTCATTCTATTCTCAAAGTATTTATTTGGAAAAATACCCAAACAAAAGATTTCTCATAGGATTGCAAATATATCCTGTAATGGGAAGAAAATCCTGCATTTATCTTTATCAAGTGCTTAACATATGGAGTCTTACAGTGAAGTAGTTTGGTGGATTATTTTAATCTGAAAAAAATGGTTTATCCTTTATAACCCAAGAAGTCTGAATGCTAAAAGCCAAATGTTTAATATCAGATACCCAGATTCACATCAGTTAGTGCACTGCCCCTTGTATATGAAATTATTGGGTCTTCATACCGGTCCACTATTATACAGGGACTTTTTTCAGTTGTGTACACTTGTAATCAGTTTATCTTGAGACAACTGTAACACCCTTGAAATGTATTTTATCCTAAATTACTTACATGCACTCTCAAATTTAACTTCATGTTAATATATTTTTCCTGAGAATGTCCTTCGTTTCTTTTTAATTAACAATGTTGTGCATGCACTGTAAACAACAAACCCATAGGAGAAGCTATTTTAAGGGTTTTTGTTTTTTGTTGTATAGGCATATTCACTGGTGAAATCTGACTGCTTTTTGCTACAAAGTAGCCAACGAATACTGGATAGTTAAAATATATTTACTGCTGCTTTGCATCACCAGTGCAGTGCAACGCTGCCAGAGTCCATACCCTTATTTCCCCCATTTGCTGTCACTCTGTCCACACTATGGTACAGGCAATTTAGTTAACTTAGTTAACTGAATACTGAGATGCCTAGAAAAGGGGTTGGAGCCATCCTGTCTATCACATCCTGTGGTTCTGTTCCCTTCAGATGCAATGTCAGACTAGACAGCCTTCCCAATGCCAAGTATTTATTAGAAGTATTCCAGAAGGAACAAGCCACCTTAAATAACAATAAACCTCCCTGTACACATACCAACTTCTCCCGAAATCTCAACAACCCCGAGGACTAGGAAGGCTCAACTACTTCACACACTCCTTTCTGCTCTGAGTGAGCCTCTGCGCCTCAATTACTTCTGACAACTGCCTTTCTCTCTCCTCAGAAGGACTTTTCAGTCTCATACTTTTGTCCTCCAAGCACCCAGCTTTGGCAAAACGAGGCCTGGAACTTGTTGAAGACCGAACACAGCACTGGGTGTCAACCAGTGTACCATGAGAACTATCCAAGCGTGCTGTGAAATTCTGCCAATTTCCCCCTACTGTGGCTCTTTGCAGAGCCACCAGGAGGGGAAATGCCTCATGCTGGGAGGCAGCTGACATTCTGCTTCCTGACCAGAATGAGTTGGTGGGGAGCCCACCCCCACTCCCTGCTGTGGGAAGAGGAAGGGAGAAAGAGAGTCTGTTGGACCTGGGACACAGTTTAAATGCCATGTCCTGGCTCCAGTGGGCTAGCAGGGTGGGGAGCCTGCTCTGAGGGTTACTCGTTTACTCAACTTCCCTAGCATGGCGTTAAGGAAATTTTGAAAATGCGGTTTGTGCTCGCTGTCTAAGATGGCGTATGCTGTGGTGGATCTGAAATATTAATGCATTTAATCCTTGTTTAGCTTGTTGTGTGCACTGCTGTGTTGAAAACGTCTCCAGTAAGACTGTAACCAAAGTAAATGTAAGTAAACGTGATGTTTATGAGCAATCAATTCAGCTGAAAAAAAGAGGGTGTTCTGTGGAATTGATTGTCACATTGAAGTGTGCCGTGTTACTGAAAAGTTTGGGAACCACTGGAATACCAGATGCCTGAAGCTAACCACATGCTATTTCCTAAAGGTGTTTTGGGATGTTCATAACTGGGAAGCCACTGTGTGCTCTTTCAGCAAAGATTCCAATGGATTTGAGCATTACAGACCTACCAGTAAACATTTCACAACCCCAATACAAGTAAATACAGTCTCACTCAAGTAGCTAGGTTACATATCAATATTTATGAATTATTACATAGACCCAGGCCTGTCAGACCTCCAACCCTCCCCTCCTTGCTGCACTAGTGCTACCAACTCTTTATATTTCATTGTGAAATTCAAGATATTTGGAGTTTTTTTTTTTTAATACTCCAAGCTGTTGGAATCAAGGGATTTTGAGAATCTCAGCTTTCAGTTCTTAAAAGTAAATTTCTAGCTTTCATGGTTGCAGAGACGAGCTTGAAAACATGTAGCGAGCATACCTTACATGCTCAAAAACTAAAAGAAGATAAAGAGAAACCAACATTTATTTTGTAAAATGTCAGATTTTAAGCCAATCATTAGTTTAAGTGCTAGCCTCATTATTTTAGATCACTTGCTGTTGGTAATAATGGGTCTTACATCACAAGTAGTACCTTCAGCAAACAAAATGTATGGCTGGGTCAAATATTTATTTCACCCTCTGTTACAGTGTGTAAATATTTTCATGCACTCTACAATACACGTTCAGCAGTGCATGGCACTTTTTAGAACAGGCGTGTCCAACCCACGGGCCACATGCGGCCCTGGACAGCTAGTAATGTGGCCCCATAAGATCGTAAACTTTTAACATTATTATGTGATTTATATACATTAACTATATTATATATTTTATATGTGGCCCAAGACAATTCCTCTTCACTCAATGCAGCCCAGGCAACCCAAAAGGTTGGACACCCATGTTTTAGAACATTCAAAGACTTTCCAGGATATGAAGGGAAACAGGATATATAATGCATAAGAAGAGTTGAACTGCATATACCATTGAAGTGCACTCATCAAAAGACTGAACAACAGCAAATTTTATGAGGACACAGTAAAGCTGCAAAGGGCAACAGGATGTGTTATGCTACATCAGACTGCATGCGTAACCAACTGACACCTGTATAATTAACCCAATACAGTAAACCCTCAAAATACGTGGCTTCAAGTTGCACATAACTCACTTTAACACTCTCATCTCCCCCCGACTTGCGCGAAAATTTGAGTCAGGAACGCAACCCCCACATAAGTTGAGGGTTTAGTGTATATACCGTTTAGTCTATCTGATTTTCTTCTTAATCCACTATATTTTTCCTGTTCATTTCTTATTTCCCCATTCTCCTTCCATCCAAATATTTAATTTTTAGGTGCAAAACTGTTGTGCCTTGACTAAAATGATGAAGAGGCATAATTAACATTCACACAAACTGAAACTGGTGCTCTATCAATAGGGAAAAAGAAAAAGACCTTAAAAGCATTAGCCAGGGTCAGGGATAGAGCAAAGGCCATCTAGGATATTTGGCTGGTCAGTTTTCATTTTTGAAATTCGTTTTAATTGAAATGGTACCGAATCCTCTAGAGAGTTGTAAAAATACCTCAGCATTAATTTTTAAGTAGGAAGACACTAGAATTAGGAAAGAACATAAGTCACTTTCATTGTGGTTTATGTAGTGTTTTCAATAAAGGATCCCCAGAGATGAAAGAAACTAAGCAGATCTCACCAGTCTATTTTACAGCATCTAAAAGTTACATACAAACAAATCCCAGAATTTTGATTTTACAGCTACACTACAGAGGAAAATGCTCCTGTTATTTGATTATACCATAACAATAAAAAAAAAAGTATGGCTAATTATGCATTTTATTAAACACGTCTGACATATCTGTATAATCACAGTTACAGAGCTCATTTTCAATTTTGTTTACAAGAAGTATAATTATATTTTCAAAAAGAAGACTGTCTTAAAATTGACTGGTCAGTCTGCTCCATATATTACAGGCATTGTGATAGTTTTGCAAAGCAAAAAGACCTTTTAACCTCGTATAATGCGTATGGGGTGAACAAGGTCACATCTATTTGAATTGTTTTGTGGGACTCATTTTCTAAATCTGGTCAAAGGACCTAATTTGGATATAGTTCGGCCTTTAGCGGATACAAGCTGCTTTCACTTAAAAAGTATTATGAGGTCTTCATTTAACTGGAAATAATATGATCAAATCTTGTTCTTTTTCCTGCATGTGCAACATCAGAATGTGACAACTGGATTTAACACATGATTAATCTATTTTGAACCCCTGACCTTCCGCGATTGGATTTCCTGGTATATGTCTGGAAAACTGTGGGCTGTTCATTACCAATGGATACAGAACCAGGTAGGAAGGAAAGAACAAACACTGGGAAATATTAAACTCCTTTTATTCTCTAATCCGGGACATATGGAAACAAGCCCACCTTCATAAGAAAGCCACAGGGCTATTCAGAAAACCTTTTAACACTTCCAGCTGATGTCTGAGACTTACCATAGTGTCAGCTTTGTGCTTCAGCCTTTTGGCCTCCTCTATGTGATACTCAATCGGATGTTGTCTGAATTAGGGATGAGGGAGAGGAGACACCGACAAAACAAAAAGATGGAGTAAGTATCAATTTTAATGTCACAGCACAAGGACACTAAGTGCTGGATAGGCTGCTGCTGTCATTACTTAAAACACTATGATCACAAGAAACTGAATTCTGTCATGTGGTTTGGCAGTGCTCTGAAGTCGTGTTCCTGCTTAAGAAGCTTATAGTATAAATCTAACAGTTAGGGTGGTCCGTACTCCATCAGTTACATTGGAAAAGAATGTTGCGCTCCTGAGTATTCTAAAATCAGAAAATTCTAGTTTATGTTGCAAAGGCAAATTTAACTCTATCTTCACGCACATAAGCATTAATTTAATTGCATTATCTTGTCTTGCTTTTCAAATATAATAAAGGATATTCTTCTACTGTCTTTGATTTACATGTGCAGCACACTGTCATAGCATTCACTGTTCTAGGTACGCCAGACAGACAGCTCATTAAACTCATGTGGATGCAAGATACACAGTGAATGAGGCAGAGGTGCTTAGAGAATCATGCCTTATTCCCGGGATGCTCAAAGTGTGTGTCGCAGAGAGAGCCCTCCAGATGCGTGTGAAATTTTGTAAGGGGAAGTGCAGCACAATTGGCTGCTGGATCTCTGGCTCCTCCATCTCATTAAAAATGTCGAAATGTTACTGTTCTTATGTACGTGTATTCACATTTCTATACTGATTAATACAGTTTTTACACTCTACACACTTGTTTTCTTACACATGCCGAAAAGGGCTGTCTTTTTTTTTTTAAACATGAACCTAACCAAAATTTCCATTGATTTGGATTACATTAGACATGTTGTGGGGGAGGGATCTGCTAATTGCAGGGATGAGAAGCGGAGCCTATGTAAAAAGTTCTCTCACGCTTGTCTTATTTAATGTACATTTTATAAAGCATACTTCTGACCATGTACACCCCTATACATTGGAAAAATTTTTTGCTGTATAAAGTGTGCATAGCTCATGTAAAACTATCAGAAAAACAAGCAGGACTCTGCACAGACTACTCTCATTTTCAACTAAAAAGCACACCAATCATACTGCTCCTGGGCAAAGTGCATAATTCAGCCAAATAAAAACCAATATACCCTGATGCATACAAAGGGACTCCTCAAAAAAAGAGTGATTTTCTTGCTAAATGATGAGGAAATTCTACCCTGGTTGCCCTAGAGCTGTAAGAGAAAGGGAGCCCAAAAAAAATTTTTTTTTTTTTTTAAATATGAAACTGGGCAAGTCAAACTCTGCTGGGTTATCACACGTTAGCCACTAGAAAGAAATACAATTTAAGGAGAAATCTCAATAAAGAGAGGGCGTTCAAGGGGATACAAAGAAAGGAAGTCCTAAACCAAAAGGAAAAATATAATATGGGACCATCAGATTAATTGTGAGAAGGAGACAATTCAAAAAGGCAGTGAGACCAGATATCTATGCAGTGGTAGCACTGTGCAGAGTCTTGAAATTGTGGACAAGAAGTTTACATATGGTATAAAGTTAAAGTACTGAAAGGACAATGAATTTGACTTGATCAATGTGAAGAGAGGATGAAATAAAGATAAATCTTACTTTTCAAACTTGATTTGAGGTCTCCTTGGCTTGGAGGTACCATTTGGCAAAGGCGGCATTGGAAATTTGACATCTCCTGAAGGTCCCTGGGAAGTCACCATGCAGAGAAGAACTGGTCAAGGAATTTGTAATCAAAAGCAGTTTTAAAAACTTTGGGTTTCCCAATTAAAAAGAAAATAATAATTAATTAGTTCCAGACTATACTTCCTTTTCTGCCTCTTTGTGAAGGCAGAGGAAGCCCGCCTTCTTACATTATTGCTTGTAATCTTTAACAAAATGTAAATATCGCCTGAGGGAGAGAAATTAAATAATAGTTTTTTCCTTGCTACCAAAACTAGAGCTGTTTTTAGCAAGACAATGGCACAGTGAACTAAAACAGCACCAAGACTGATAACTGTTTTCTCAGTCTCCAGCAATGTCTGGTACAAATAAAATCATCTCCATGTTATTCATTCAGACCCATTGCTAACTTTACTTTTGGGTATGAGGCAGCAATTGCTGAATTTAAGTTACTCGCTGGAACTCCAGACGAGCACAGAGTTAAAACAGAACTTGAAGTTGCCTAGTACAACTGCCCTCCTCCTAGAAACAAACAAGCCAGGATTACACATATCTATCCAAACATACATATCAGTGGATATAAGTAGATTATATAAACTGAAAATATCAAGGACTAGCCACAACGATCTTCCACTCTGCTGCGAAACAGTTTTAGAAACAGTGCATCCAAGCATATATTCATGTCCGATGACATACAGGACCCTGCCCTTTAAAGTGAATTCAAGATTAAAAAAAAAAAAAAAGTTTTAAACAGGTGGATTTTGCCTGTGCACTGTGCCTGCAAATGCTCCTACTCAAAAATAAGGCCACTACTGAAAATGAAGTCCTATACCCCAAGCATCATCTTTAAAATGTGTTCACCCTACTACTTATTTGCTTACTGGCAGGGTGAAGGCAGATGGGAAACTTTACAGAACGCGTCAATTTAAATTGCTTTGAACAGCTTGTACCAAATCACCTAGGGCCTTTTATGAAATCCAGTGAAGCCAATGGAAAGACTCCCATGGACTTCACTGGGGTTTGGATCAAGCTCCTGATGTACAACAGAAATTGCTGGATAACTTAGTCTTGACCAGCAGATGTGCTGCCGCAAAGGAAATTATTTCTGGAACAAGAAAATCCTAGTAAGTAACATAAATAACTTTAAAACTTATTACAAATTAATGCATTTTGCAAATCAGCAAGTAAAATTAGGAAACATACTGGGGAAAAAAAAGGTGCTGCAGCACTATCTTTGCTTTATTTTGTTATCTGGAGTTTTAGCAGCACACAAATTATTGCAAAAAACGAACAAGTAGGGTACTTTGTAACAAACAATGACATCTTATAACAATCAGAAACCTCACCCTAGTATCAGCCTTTCTGCTGTTGTGGGTGGGGGTGGGTGTGTGCTGATTTTTGGTCTGC
Organism: Carettochelys insculpta; assembly: GCF_033958435.1. Lineage (NCBI taxonomy): Eukaryota > Metazoa > Chordata > Testudines > Carettochelyidae > Carettochelys > Carettochelys insculpta. The sequence goes on from NC_134140.1 coordinate 121,993,461, forward strand.
AAGATTTTGCTAAACACACTGTCAGGAACTGAATAAAGAAAAAAACTTGTCTCAAAACCCATAGAGTCACTCATGCCCAGGCCTTGTCCTTTAAAAACATTAAGAGAATGATGTTTCTGAAGGAAATGGTAAAACACGCATTGCTAGAATGAAAAGTTTTGCCGTTAACAATTCACACCTACTTTGCTGCCCTTTGAATGTTCAGAATGCTTCCCCTCCACTTTCCTGTGCTTGGAGGATGAAGAATCCTTGCTCTTGGTACTGCCATTACTGGTGGCAGGCAGCTGGCTGCAGGTGCTGCTCTCACCCTTGTGTCGCTTTTGTGGCATCTTGGCTGGCTTTTGGGCAGGCTGTGTGGTACTCATTGGTGGCGGCGGCGGTGGTAGCGGGAGCTCTTTCTTCAGTGCCTCGGCTGGACATTTGGATATTCTGGAGATGGAAAACAAACCACATTTAGGGTGTTCATGATATACAATACAGGCCTTTGCAAAAGTTAATTACAGGGTTGATTACTCTGTTCAGCTGGAGACTCTGGAAGAGACAGATGACTAATTAAAAAAGAATCCACCGAAAGCAAGAAGGAACTTTAGGGACTTTCTGGTGATTTAGGAAACATGCTCTCAATTGCCATCAACATTCAGGAAAATTATATTTGAAGCAGCAATAAAAAAAAAACTTCAGGTTTGTTGTTAGAGAAATAATTCACAGCTAAGAGACCTGGCGTTGGGGTGAAAGTGAACGGGCTCACCAGTGTGTGAGGGGGTGGGACAGACTCCCCCAGCAGTCCTTCATGGCCCCTGATATCACAGTGGCTAGGAGCCCCGGGGGCTGCAGCAGCAGAAGGCACAAATCCTGAGGTTCAGGTGACAATCTGAAGGGCCCAGGTCTTCCAACTGCTGCCATGGTGGCTGGGAACCCTGGTCCCTTTTAAATCATTGGGTCCTGGGGCAACTGGCCCTTTTGCTACCCTGGCTCTGCCAAAAAAATCTGGCAGCACTGCTGTGGCAGTACTTTAACATTGCTACACCAAAAAGACTGCCGTGGCAACACCGTCAAGGCTGCGAGGGGAGGAAAAACAGGGGCAGTGATGTTGAAGTCCTAGATACCATCATTTTTCAGAGTCTCTCATCGTTATAGGGCAGATTTAAAATCCGTGATCTCTGGCAGCTTATGCCGCTTCTGTAAACCTTACTGAACTGGGCACTGCACCTGCTTTGCAGCTTCTTTGGGTTGTTAAAATGGAACAAGGCTGCTGGAGGGGAAATGGGAATCTGGCCACAAGATCTTTACAGCATGGAGTCAAAAAACCCACCAAAGTAACTGAAAAACCAGCTCCAGCAAACCTATCGCCTTCAGGAGAAGTAACAGAGAGGGAGCCGTGCTAGTCTATACACTATCAAAACAAAAAGCAGTCAAGTAGCACTTTAAAGACTAGCAAAATAGTTTTTTAGGTGAGCTTCCGTGGGACAGACCCACTTCGTCCGAAGAAGTGGGTCTGTCCCACGAAAGCTTACCTAATAAACTATTTTGCTAGTCTTTAAAGTGCTACTTGACTGCTTTTTGTTTGTTCAGGAGAAGGGAGAATATGGGGCCTCGTGCCGGGCACCAAAGAGCAGTGCTCGAACTGTGGAGTGATACCTCAAAGTGGGTCATGACCCCATTTTAATGGGGCCGAAGCTAAAGCCCGTGCCCCATCAGTTGGGGCTGAAGGCCTCAGTGTCTAGTCTCAGGTTACAAGCCCCCCACCAGAGACTGAAACCCTTGGGCTTCAGCTTTGGGCCTCTCTTCCAGGCACAGCAGGGTTTAGGCAGGTTCAGGCTTTGATCCCCCCTCCAGAGGTTGTGTGATCCTTTTTGTTATCAGAATTGAGTCATAGTACAATGAAGTTTGAGAATCACAGCCCTCAAGAAACTCCAGCTTTTGTTGGGCTCATGGTAGAGGCACATTCCAGAACCAAAGGCCTTCCATTAATAATGGCCTGCTGCAAACACCCACATGTTTAAATGTAGGGACTGTCAGCACAGAAACCTCACTCAACATCAACTGCCTTAGTGTCTGCTCATACAGTTAAACTCAAGCCATCTACAGGTCAAAGCCAGTTACTTTGTGTTCCATTGAAATTAATAGCACACCACTTCAGTGGCTGCAGATATGGTTTTATAGACTCCTACCAGCTAATGCAGCCAAGCAGATGGGTAGCTGCACAGGTTATAGCATAAAATCGATCTACTTTTGTGCAAAGTGCACTGTAGCTATTTCACTGAGAATCACAAAGGCATGGATAATTCTCACACATCTAAGAGAAACATTGCAACTACAATGCTGGGTTCTGAAATAAAAACACTATTTTGGATACTAATGGCAACTTGGACTCCCCAAGTATTTAGGGTACAAAGGACACCCCAAAATTGTGAATGTTTTGGATAAAAGAAGGACAAACCTCCCTAATAATGGAAGTTGGAACCACTTCAATCCTACTAAAAAGCACATTTGTTCTCCAGATAAGGCTTTGGCTGATCTTCGCTTATCCAAGCCCCAGTCTTGGCAAAGCTTTGAGAAAAGCAAGGACACTGCACCATCTGGGTCTTATTAAAGTCAGAAAGTTGCAAGTCATCTGCATACTTACACCAGCCCAGGCCACGTCTTCCAAGTATCTTCTCAGCAACCTCACATATGAAAAGGTGACAGAACAGAGCCTTTCAGAACTCATAAGCCACTTAGAACATTTTCTGTCCTCCAACATTGTCACCTGTCCCCTCACAAACAGGGAAGAGCAGGACTACTGAAAACAGACACTGTCTATCCAGCTAGGCCCCGCGGGCAAGCTGCCAAAGCTGCACATTTAGTGAGATCAAAGGCAGAACTAATAGTATCAGAAATAAGACCTGATCTTTTGCCCATCATTAGGTGATCACCAACTAAGAAGACCAGAGTGGTCTCCATATCTGTACCTAGCCAAAAACAAGAGATGTCAAACAAATCTGAGGCTGTTAGATGGCCACGTTCTTTAGTAAAACCTTTACAATATTCTTTTACGTGGGGAAAGCTAAACAAGGCACCACAGTTCAGGAAGCCACCTATACCCTGACCACACAAGGCAGTGAAGCACACACTCAACTTTCAGTCTGTTAGTAGTTCTGTAGAAATCATGTGTTTAAATATTTTGCCTGACTAGAGGCTTGCAGTGCAAAGGTAATTCACAGTATGCCAGAAGCCTTTGCCCTCAGGACAGAGCTACTGCTTAATCAGGGAAATGGCAATGGCAGCTCCTGGGTCCCCCATCCTGCTGCTCCCACCAACTACCTGAGTGATCTTAACAAAACAAAACAGCAGTCGTTTAGCACTTTAAAGACTAACAAAATGATTATTAGGTGATGAGCTTTCTTGGGACAGACCCACTTCTTCAGATCTATAGAATTTCCAGTCCAGACACAGTTATACAGTACAGAGTTTCAAAAAAATATATTACAATAAAAACTGACAAATCAAATACATGAACTAAAGTGGGTCTGTCCCACGAAAGCTCAACACCTAATAAATCATTTTGTTAGTCTTTAAAGTGCTAAACGACTGCTGTTTTGTTTTGTTAAGATCACGCAGGTAGTTGGTGGGAGCAGCAGGATGGGGGACCCAGGAGCTGCCATTGCCATTTCCCTGATTAAGCAGTAGCTCTGTCCTGAGGGCAAAGGCTTCTGGCATGCTGTGAATTACCTTTGCACTGCAAGCCTCTAGTCAGGCAAAACATTTAAACACATGATTTCTACAGAACTACTAACAGACTGAAAGTTGAGTGTGTGCTTCACTGCCTTGTGTCTTTAAAGTGCTACTGGACTGCCATTTTGTTTTGTTAGAGTACAGACTAACACACTACCGCTCTGTTACTATTTAACCTGTGTGACCTTGGTTATGTTACTTAATTACTTTCTGCCTCAGTCTTTGTATCTGCAAAACGTGTTCTGTTCCATTCTACCTCACAGAGTGCAGCGGCAGTCAGTAAAGCAAATAGGATGTTAGGAATAATTAAAGAAGGGATAGCAAATAAGACGGAGAATACCCTACTTCCCCTATGTAAAACTATGGCATGCCCACATCTTGAGTACTGCGTGCAGATGTGGTCTCCTCACCTCAAAAAAGATATACTGGTGTTAGAAAAGGTTCAGAAAAGGGCAACTAAAATGATTAAGGGTTTGGAATGGGTCCCATATGAGGAGAGGCTAGAGAGACTGGGACTTTTCAGTCTAGAAAAGAGGAGACTGAGGGGCGATATGACAGAGGTATATAAAATCATGAATGGTGTGGAGAAAGTGAATACAAAAAAGTTACTTACTTGTTCCCTTAATATAAGAACTAGAGGACACCAAATGAAATTAATGGGTAGCAGGTTCAAAACTAATAGAAGAAAGTTTTTCTTCACATAGCGCACAGTCAACCTGTGGAACTCCTTACCAGAGGACGCTGTGAAGGCCAGGACTCTAACAGAGTTTAAAAAAGAGTTCAATAAATATTTGGAGGTTAGGTCCATAGATGGCTAAGGTATGGTGACTAGCCTTCTGTCGAAGGTGGGAGATGGATGGCAGGAGACAAATCACTTGCTCATTGTCTTCGGTTCACCTCCTCTGGGACACTGGCTACTGTCAGCAGACAGGATACTGGGCTAGATGGACCTTTGGTCTGACCCAGCATAGCTGTTCTTATGTTCACACTACCCCCACCTTTCAGAGGGGGCATGGTAATGAGGCACTTCGGCAGACGCTAATGAGGTGCTGCTATGAATATGCAGCACCTCATTAGCACAATGGAAGCTGCACACGCTTCAAAACTGCTGGTTTTGAAATGCACACCACTTGTGTAGCTATGGGCCTCCTGAAATGACCTCCCTGATTTTGAAAGCCCCTTCTTCCCATTTGGTTTTGGAAAGAAGAGGCTTTCAAAACCAGGAGGGTCATTTCGAAAAGCCCACGGCTACACGGGCTGCATGCGTTTCGAAACCAGCACTTTTGAAGCATGGGTGGCCACTATTATGCTAATGAAGTGCTGCATATTCATAGAAACGCCTCATTAGCATCTGCCAAAGTGCCTCTTTACCATGTCCCTGCTGAAAGGAGCGGTAATGTGGCCACAGCCAGAAGGTGTATGTGTCTTAATCGGTTGTAAAGCAATGCACCTGATTTAAAAAAAAACAAAAACAAAAACCTGCTATGAATATTAGCAGAAACTCTGCCTTTACAGCTTCCAAAAACAAAAATGGCTACAGAGGCTGAAAAATGGTGGGAAGGAACTGGGTATAGCAAGGAAAAGGAAGAATAGCAAGGAAAAGGAGGAAAACCAAACCAAAACATCCCGAGAAATCTCAAAGGACTCAGTCCAGAGTTTTAAAGGTATGTGCATGTGTTATTATTATGAAGTTAAATATTAATTTGCCCCACATTACATTTCAGAGAACACATACGTCACATTAAGCAATACCATATTTGCTGGGAGAGAACCGGAAAACAGCTCCTCCCCATAATCTTTTTTGAGAAAGAGCTCAGTTTTAAGCATTTTTCTGGCATCTCACTACTTTATACTCACTTTGTGTTACTGGAATCTTTCTGACCTGAAGACAATGATTTAGTTTCTTTCTCCAATTTGATTTTCTTCTTATCAATCTCTTTCTCCACTTCTCCCTATTGAAAGCAAATTATCAGTACTTATACTCCAAAAAACATGTAAAATTGCAGGACGATTCATGGACATTTGATTTCCTAATATTAAGACAAAACCACTAAAAAAGACAACATGAAAATCCAGATTACATCCGATTAATCTAAACTACAGTTCCCTTGAAAAGAATTCCAAGTGACATTTTGTTATTGTTTGCTTCAAGAGATATAGTCCGGAGGAGGGGGGAAGTGGAAATATTTAACCCCACACACAACTATTCCAAAAGAAAAAGGCATTTTCTGACTTACACTAGTGACAGAAAGTATTTCTAAATCACTTTGTGGCATTTTGTTGCTAATGAATATCAAGCATACAGAACATGAAGGATGAAGCATATAAAAACTCCTTACAGCAAGGTCATTAGTGCTCAGGGATTGTGTTTAGTGATATGCCTCTCTTGCCAAAAGGAAAATAAAGCAAGCAGGAGAGTTAAACCACAGAATTCCCCGAGGTTATTTTGTCAGAAATAAGATACATGGGGAAATTGCAGAAAAAAAATTAATGGAACAATTGTCCTTATGGTCTCGCTAAAAAAAACACCCAGGTTCTCAGGCAGAGATCTACAGAGAGAGCTGGATAAACAAGAGGTAAATGCTGGGTAAGTATTACAAAATCTTAGAAAACATTTGTGTATACTTGTCAAATTATCAACTGGCACAAAAACTTGAGATTTTTAAATATGGAGATACTGCTCAGCCCATATATAAGCTCGTATTAACCAAGCCCATCACTCTAACTAAATAGGTGAGGGCCTCACCTCGCAAAGGGATCAGTTCTGTGAGGTATCAACTGCCCTCAACTCTCAGTGATGTGAAGTACCTTATAGGCTTGGGCACTTTATGGAGTCAATTTTTTAAGATTATTATAATAAAGAGCATGTCTTTAGATCATCCAAGCAACCACCCTCTCTAACTCCTCAACTAAGAAACCCAAGGATTTTTTCGGGAATTCTTTTTCACTTCCCCACAGTATGGACTATGGGCTTCTCAAGTTTCTCCAAGACTCCTCAGCAAACTATAGAAAAATACCCTGTGTTCCATGGCCCCTTTTTCACAAAAAGAGTCACTATTTCTCTTCCCAACAGCATCAAATACTGCGATTCTCACAGTTGAGAACAACCCATTTTGTGTTTGCTGAAGAGTTAGGAAGAGCTGGGAATAGGCCCTGACATCCACAAGTTACTTACCACATGAACTCATTGAACACAATGTAATTTACTGACTATGTGTATATGTGACTGTGAACCATTGATCACTACTCTCTGGGAATGGTTAACCACCCAGTTAGTCATCCACCTTATAATAGCTCCTTCTAGGGTGTATTTCCCTAGTTTGTTAAGGAGCCAGTCATGCAAGACTATATAAAAAGTCTTACTAAAATCTAGATGTACCACATTTATCGCTTCCCCACAGATGGGCTTGACATGATTTGTTCTTTGTAAATCCAGGTGGTTACTTATCACCTTATCTCCTAGATGTTTGCAGACTGTTTCCTTAATTATTTGCTCCATTATCTTTCCTAGTGAAGAAGTTAAGGTGACTGGTCTGTAATTCCCTGGATTGCCTTTATTTCCCTTTATATACATATGCACTATGTGTATCCTTTTCTCATCTTCTGGAATCCCTCCTGTCTTTTCAAAGATAGTAGCTAATGGCTCAGCTATCTCCACAGTCAACTCCTTGAGTATCCTAGGCTGTATCTGTAGTATGCAGACAGGCTTCAGGGGATCAAAAAAGCGATACTGGGTTAAATGGAAACTACTAGAAAATAAAAGGAATGCTTTTACAAGATTTTAGTAAGAAGATTAGACAAGATAAGGAAATTCTTTGTGTTTGTTTCATTTAAATTAAGATGGTTAAAGGCAGTACTTCAACATTTCAAAGCTGTATTAAGTCATTGTTCAGTTATGTAATTCTGAAAGAACCATAATGTTTTGTTCAATTACAAACATTTCAGAGTTACAAACAACCTCCACTCTCAAAGTGCATGTTACTCTGAGGTTCTACTGTACTGCTCTATACCACCTTTGTGTAGATCAGGCCTAAGACTCCCATAACACTAACAAAGATCAGTTCTCACTGAAGGCATCTCCGCAAGCAGGAGACAGTGGTGGTCTCTTGCAACTGATGTTGAAAGGGTTACACCAATAAATGCAAGGGAAGCATTTCAAACACCATGTTAATTGTAACAAAAATGGCACTGGGGCCTCCTCTACTTACAAGTGTGGCTTTGGCTAAATTCAATTCATTGAAAAAGGTAGCTATTTAGAGAAACATTGGTAAAATCTAATGTTCCATATTCCCAAAGCTGGCTGAAATGTCTTTAAATTAGAAGGATGTTTATTTATTTATTTATTTATTTATTTAACTTTTTCTCTGAAAAACACAACATTTTGTTAAAAGCTCTCTGAATATTTGTGTGACTGTTAAAGAAACAAGAACATTATTAAATAGTTGTTGACATGAATTTGCTGAACTGGTTTTTGATAAATAAAAATATTTAATAACCGGTTTGACAGAAGTGTCAATTAAAATTTGAATATTGGAGGGGATGAACAATGGGTTCATTCTGTGAAATGGAAACAACTTTGAAGCATTATTTAAAATGTCTCCCCTGCTTCCACAAGCTCTGCCCATTGAATAACACTACCACCATTGTAAGAACACTACCCTTCCTCTCACCTTTCTCTTTTTTAGAGACTTGTGAGGTGATTCTGTGCTTCTCTTTTCCAAATCCTTCTTCCTTGTGCTTGGGAGCTCTTTACCCTCAACTGTCTTCTGGCGACTCGCTTTCCCTGGTGGCTGGGGAATTCTTGAAAGGAGAGACAGCTCAATTTTAACAACAAGAGCGTGAGAAACTGGGAAATCCCGCAGAGGTGATAAACTCTTATCTTTGATAGGTAAGAAAAGTTTATCTGTATAAAAGTCCTCTTTGAGAACAATGGCAGCCTTTTTCCCACTAGTCCTGGCTGGGGTGTCAGGCACCTGGCTTTGAGTTATGGGACTGAGGGGGAAATGTTCTGGGCCAGCTATAGTGTCTTTCACGGGCTTAGGATCCAAAAATGCTTTAGCAATGGCTTGGTGTGAGCTCTTGTGCTTTTTCTTTTCCAAGGGCTCTTGCACTGTCCGTTTCAATTCCTTTTTGTCTGTAGATTTTGGCCTCCCTTTCGTTTTTACTTTTGGCTTGTCTCTGGAAGACTCTTCTTTAACTCTACAAAGAACAGGCTCACTCTCCACCTTCACACTTCCCCTGTGAGCCTCTTGTAGTGGAGTCTTGCTGGGCTTCTTGGTACCCACTGTGTGCCTCTGAGAAGGCTCCTCAGTGTGCAGGGGAGACTTTTGGCAGGGCTGTTTGCTCGGCAGATGTACCGCCTGGGGAACCCTGTTTGTTTTGCTTGAGTTTCTGGCGTGTAACTCATGTGATTCAGAATGTTCATGAGAACTGCTGCTGCTGCTTTTCCCTTGCCCCTTGATTTCCTGATGACCATGCCTATGGTCAGCATCACTGAGATTCTCACTTGGTGCTGCTGGTTGGTTCACCTTGGTCAGCCAGTTGTCCAACTGCCATTTATTTGATGTTGGTGGGTAAGGCTGTAAAGGAAAAATAGTTTGATGGGTGTTATCCCTGTGGATTATTCTTACGCTTTAAAAGTCAGATGCTATCAAACCCCAGGAAATTTTACCCTTTCTTTTCAAGGCGCAGGAAGTGTAAGTAAACGTAAGACCGACCACACTAAGAAGCTTTTAACAAATTCTCTCTTTTAGCACAGGGCCAATCTGACAATTCGTATCAGACTCTTGGTCTCCGACAAGCTTCACCTTTGCATTAGTAAGAGGCCCTTCATTCCGCAGGGAAGTTTAGCCTTGGGTCACCTTGTTGCAAAAGCAGATATCCTTGGCTGATTAACCAGTGATGCTGACCCAATGTGAGTTAGGGCAGCAACTGTGAAATAACTGGCTGATGACTTTAAAGCACTATTCAGCAACAGTGAAAGTTATTTCCTACCTCTATTAGGGCACCTAGAGCTGTTTTGTGTCTGTGGACTGGAAGTCAGAAAAAAAAGATTGGGGGTGGGAGAACCACAGGCCTGGGAACATATGTCAGAAACTGCAAATTAAAGGCATGATTGCCACAGCCCACTCTAAACTCTTCTGCTGCCAAATGACCTTCAGGTGCATTCCAGCATTCCACAGAGCATAGAGATGTCCCCAGTCATGATCCTTTATTTCCAGCTAGGCCCTTACACCAGAGAATAGCAGTCCTGAAGGATTCCCCTAGATTAGGCAGTCCTCACTACCCAGATCCACTGGGTTTAAGTCTGCTTTGTTATGGGGAATGTCTTCATTGCAAACACTAAGAAAAAAAGATGAGTTCTCAACTCAAGTTCGCTAACTTGGAAATTTAATAGCTAGTAATAAGCCCGAGGAGCTGCTGTAGTCTTTGACTCAACCTGCAAACTACAACTGCCTCGCCTGCATTAACATTCTAGCTTGAGTTACAAAAAGCTGCTTTTTAGGTATCCCTGCTATTGCCATCACTTTTGTCTGCAATGAAATGTTCTGTATGTGTCTTGCCTCAGAGGGTAGCTGTACAGATCTGTAGCTCCACAAAAAAACACCACCACCTTCACCACGCAGTCCTGTACCACCTGAAAGATTGTTAGGCAAATTGTTACGTTTTTAGTCTTTAAGGTGGTACAGGACTGCTTGGTTTTATATATCTCAGGGTATGTCTACATTACACAGCTTTTAGTGACAAGGCTGTGTCGACACACCCTTGTCGCTGCACGTCAGTTGTGTGAATGTTGTCAGCTCTTTTGTTAACAAAATACTTCTACCCCCACTGAAGGGGTTTTGCTTTGTTGGCAGCAGGGCACTCCTGCCAGCAAAGCAGCATGCAAGCTTTCACTCGCTGCAGCAAAATTTCATCATTAATGCAGGTGGGGATGAGGGGGAAGACATGGAGAAGACAAACATCATTTTATCCCCAGGTTGCTGCCCTTTAACCGTTTGGTCAGTGAGGAATTAGAGGCAGTAGGGTTCGTTAACCCTTGCTACCTCCTATGTGTGAACCACACAGTACCTCAGACAGGGAAGTCCTTGGTGGCTCATTTGCTTCGCTGTCACTTGAACTGCTCTCGCTCTCAGAATCTGAAGAATTGTCCGAATCACTGGTGCTCCCTGACTCTGCACTGCTGGACTGTGCTGATGCCACCAACTCCGGCTGTGATTGCGAGGCACTGCAAGGCAACCAGGCGATCAAATCAGAAAGCAGTATGGGTGAAGGTTTCTATGACTTAGAATTAAACAGCTTACATTTTGGCATTGGTGACAAGGGTGTGAAGGCAAAGGGAATTCATTACTGTACCATTAAAAAAAAGGTGAGGGCTCAAAATAAATCCTCCCTTTAGACACATGAACATGTGATATTACAATGATTATAATATAATCATTGTTGCAACCACTGTTATATGCTTGCACCATGTCTTGTACAAAGTGTGCCAAATAAAATGTCCATGAAAAAGCTGATGATTTGCTGATTTTGTTTATACTGTTCGTATGCATGTACCATTTTTATCTGAAGTAAAAGGTACTGGCTATGGGCTTACATATCAGAGGGATAGCCAAGTTAGTCTGTATCTTCAAAAACAAGAAGTCCTGTGGCACCTTATAGACTAACAGATATTTTGGAGCGTAAGCTTTTGTAGGCTTGTATTTCAAATGTCCGCTTCTGGAAGATATCAACAGGAGGCTTGTCCAGCTTATTGTGAATAGCTGTGGCAATGTTCCTTAGGCGGTGATAATCCACATCTGATGAGCTTTTCTTTGAATGTCCAAACCAGCATGGAAGCAAGGGCTGCTGCCTAAAAAGGACATAGTCATGTATAGACAGGTGACCCTATCATGTGACCAAACTGATCTTGAGACAATCTTTACCCAGCCAGAACAAGGGGAGTCCCTGCACATGGCTCTAGGGGAGTTTCCATTTGGTGTTCAGTCTGGCTCATCACCTCTGAAGGATCTCTGCTATGAACTGAAGCCTGAAAGGACCAATAGCCCATCCTAACAGAGTGCATATTCTAGAGACTTGAGTTAAGCTAGCAGATTTTTCCTTTACTGCTACAAGCCCGCACCAAGAACTTTGTAACTAGTGTACATAATTTCTTTCTTCCCTGCCCTGTCCTTCCCTTCCCTCACGAACCGTTAGATTTTAGATTCTAAAGGACTGGCTAAAAGCATGGTTTTATGGGTAATAGCCGAGTTAGAAATTGACCTTGGAATGCGGTTGGTCATTTGGGATCAGAAGAATCTGTTTTGATTTGGTGAAATTGGTTTTCGTAACTTCTCTCCCATATGTAAGGAATGGTATTGATGGTAACACAGGAAAACTGGAGTGGCTAAGGGGATTGTTTGTGTGAGTTCTTGCTAGCCAGTGTGGCGAACAGAAGTCGTCTTTGTAATATTTTTTGGTGTGCCTTACAGTGGAGGACCCCAGTAATGGGTTGTAAGAAGCCCTGTCACTAAACAATCCACCCAGACCTGACTCTCTCAGCACTGCGCTCAGAAACCTCCTGTATTATACCACCCCATACAAGAAAAATATGGCTCAAAATAAAGCCTCCATTTAGCCATATGAACATGTGAGCAGAGTTGCATCTGCCACCATAATAAGTTGGGAAGTCCTATTTATATGGCAAAAGTAAAAAAAGTCACTGGAGATTTTTAAAGCCCAGTTTTTCAAAAGGCCAACATTCAATGGGACTGACAAATTCCAACTAGATAAGTATGAGAGATTAGTTTCCTGGAAAGGTTTCATACACACTTCTCTCTTCACTGGGTTTGCCTCCTTTCCTTTCCATTCTCCGTGCAAAAGTGGCAAATTACCCCTAGACCACCCATCCCCTCAAAGCTTACAGCTGAAGTCTACAGAGATGTATAAAGTTCAGTGGAATTTAGGATTGACAAGCACAACATATGTTTTGGAAAGGGGTTAAGATCATAGTGTTAACCTAAGAAACCCACATGAACACTGATAGGTTTGCATGAGTAGCTTTCAATTCTTTTGATGATCTACTCTCATACTAAGAGAAAGCTACATTTTAAGAGCTTTCCCAGAAGCAAACTTCCAAAAATTATCACTTCTAAAAACTGTCATGCCCTTGTGCAAGTCTGACTTTTCAGACCATTATCCTTTGCTTGAAGTTAACAGGTTAGTTAACAGGCCAAAAAATTAGATCTATATTTAAGCTGTCTCGCTTTAAAAGGGTTCCAAGTTTTTTAAAACAAAACCAAACAAAAAAACAAAAAACAAAACACGCAATGGTTTGTGTGTGTGTGCCTGTGTGTTTTGCAGGGAGGAGAAGAGAGTTAGAGATATAAACCTCTGACCTATTTATCCAGCCCCAAGACAAAGTGAAATTTTGGTGTTTTCACTTAAAAAAATTAAGAGAAGGCCAATTTTTCAGATGTTAGCCATCTAAATAAACAGAATGATTTTCATTGGCACTGAGCACCCTCATATCTTGCAAGAGTCAATGATAACTGCAGGTGCATACTTCATGTAAAAAAAAATCAGAACAATTAATTAGGTGCTTTGTCATTAGGTACTCTGGCCCAAGTTCACAGGCTTTGTGACTATAAAGACAATCTTACTGGCGTAGCCTCCCTGCCACGATGCTGTATTAGCCTAACACTGCAGCTTGAGAAGAAGTCAGGCATGCCTCACTTGGTCTACTCCAATCATCTGAGGAAGTGGGCCTTGCCCATGAAAGCTCATGACCTAATACATGTTAGTCTCTAAGGTGCTACAAGACTGCTTATTATAAATAACAGAAAGGTGCATCTTCTACTCTTCACAAGGACCATGTTCTACTCTTGACCTCGGTGCGCATCGCCTGTCATTCTCGACAAATGATCCATTGGGGAGCGAGGGTAATATCTGTCCCTGACAGCTTCCTAGTCAGGTCTGTTGTCTCTTAATAAACTTAATGCAACTGTTTCCATAGCTTGAGCTTGAGTCACATTTACCGTACATGGCATACATGCATATACCTGTATATGTACACTTGTCTCAAAGCACACAAAAGGACAATATATTCTTATTACTTTACTTTGACCAGTTACCTTAATACCACTCTATATCAACCAGATTTATTAATTCAAATGTTTCAAATATTTCTTGACTTCAGTGGAAACTACAAACGAGAATTGTGAGCATATAGAAATGAACCTCAAAGCACCAGCTAAACCTGTCTCCACAATGCAACTGAACTTCCAGAATAACCTAGTCAGTCAGTCAGTCAGTACTATTTTTGGTTGCCTTTGAACTTGCTCACTCATTCACCTATGCAAACTACTACGTGCCAGGTCCTGAGCTGGGGCATATGCACACAGATATTTGTTTAAGCTCCATGAAGTTACTCTACACCAACTGAAGAGCTGCAAAAATCAAAATAACCTCCATTCTCCCCCATTCACTTCCGTATACAAAATATCAGGCAAATTTTTCTTCCTGTTGGTATAGTTAGTAGCCTTAGAAGAAACATTACCTTGGAGGAGTAGATGAGGAAGGTTGCTTTTCAGAGTCCTAAGCATTTAAAAAAACACACACACACACACAAAAGAAGAAAGTTGGGAGGACGTTAGGTTAAAGAGCTTAAGAACAACAGTACAGATCACATTGATTTAATAGATGTTCACTGTGTGTAGTACAGTAAAAGTCTGGTTATGAAGCACCCAGATAATTAGCACATTCGGTTAACTGGCTTGCTGAGGGACTGGCTGCCTAGGGGCTGGCAGAGCAGGCCAGCTGACCAGCTGGAGGCCGGTGCAGGGGGGTGGCATAGGAGAGCAGGGCTGTCTGTCAGCCCCAGCTCAAATAACCAGCATATTTTCTTATCCGGCACCCGCCAGTTCCCCAGGGACGCCACATAATAAAGCATGTACTGTATAACATAAAATGTCTAAAACTGACCTGATCATCATCACTGTCTTCACTATCGCTGAGCTGGAGGTCATCTTGTAGCATTCTGAAAGACAGAAAAAAGAAAAGTGACCAATATAGATTGGTATGCTTTAAAAGGCAGGCTGCTATACAAAACTTGGTCTATCTGAAGCCAGACATCTAGTTCTGATACTAAACTTCGGAAACACCTTTGGGATTTTGTTTCAGGATTTAGAACATTCTAATATTAAATACCATTATCATCCGATCAGAATATAATAATACATTACTCAGCTCGTACATCTTACAGATTTCAAAGTATTCACAAAAAAGGGCAGTAGCTCTATACCCATTTCACAGATGAAGTAACGGAGCCATGGGTGAGAAGAGACCAGCAAGCCACTGACAGAGCTAGGCATAAAACTCAGATTTCCTGAGTTCCAGTCAAGTGCTCTATCCAGTAGGCCACAATGCCTCCCGATAGTGTGGTAAAGTGTTTTGTAGGCACTAGAAGCAACACATGGCCATTGACTTTGTTTTTCCTGGATTGTGATTACTTCCATTATCGTATGTTTACTTTTTCCATCTGAAGGGTCCAAATTAAGAACGTCGAAACAAGTGTCAAGTTCAAGCTGAATTGCCCAATATTCTTCCTCCTCCCAGTAACAGAATGTTATGCTCCTGTACATTGGACTAGGAAACATAACACTGTGATTACATCAATACCCCCAGCTCGTTAAGGTGTATGAGAACTCACAGCAAATTTCTCTGGGACCCCCCAGGAGGTCCTCCAGCAAACCAGGAAACCAGGAAATTACAAACTTGACACTCCTGATATGCCTCAGGAAAGTTTTAAAAAACTCTTGGTAGGCCTTCATTTTTACTACTCCAACTACAATGTGGTCTTGGCCCTTGATAACGTCTTTCCTGCTACATAAATACAAATAACACATTTATAACAAAAGGGGGCAAACATGTCCAACTTCAAAGAAAATCATTTGCAGGTCACTTAAAAGCAGTGTTGTTTTTTGTGCTGGTACTTGCCGGTACTGAGTACCGGCGACTCAGCAGCTGCAGCCATGAGATTGGCTTGGGGATGGGGGAGAAAGGAGAGGTGCCACCTGAGTATCAGCTTTTTTTTTTAATTATAAAAAAGGCAATGCTTAAAACTTTGAGATTAAGATACTGTGAGCACGCTCCAATAGAAGCTTAAATAAACTTAGCAATTTCTTCCTTTCAGATATCTTCCACCCACACTTAGACAAATAAACAAGAAGTAACCTTACATTTATAAACTCCCTTCACACCAAAAGCACACAGCCACCACAGATGCTTCATAAACAACTGACATGTGACCCAACTGCAGCTGTTTCACAACAGCATAGCCTCATAGGACAGGAACCATTGGTCTCAAACCCAGATGAAGCTGTGGGAGAAACTGTTTTGTCAGTCCTATAAGATCTGTTTTACCAGGGAAGCAGCAATTTTGGCAGTCATGTAGAACAGTAAAGCAGCATCCCTCTCAGGTTTTCCGAGCACCAAATTTAATTAGCAAAATTCTAAAGGAAATGAGACAAGCTATAAACAAACACTGCTGCCACGGGGAATTATGCTTTCGAAATGAACGGGAAACGGACTCAAGTGATTATTTTGAAAGGCTTATTTGTGTTGTTTGCTCTGCTTTGACAGATTTATTTAAAAAGAGTGCTAACAAATCACCCTTTCAGCATAGAGCACACCTTCAGTAACACACATGTAAGTGCAGCTAGTTTTCAGCAGTCAAGATGTATGACTAAGAAAAGGACCTTCAAAAGCATTTTTGCACTATCACAGGCCAAGCCACTCGCCTTTCTAGGACATCTTACACCCAAGTCAAGCAAGGTAGCTGCGTACCAGTAAAGCTACTGTATTAAAGATAAAACTTCCTGTAATCCCATGTCCAACTACTATCATAGAAGTTAAACTGGAGTTCTTGGGTCGCTGAACACAGCTGTAGTCATTGAATTCAACCCCTTTTTAAAGTCTTTGCAGTACTAATGAAATCTGGCTTTTCAGCATCAATGAACAACATATACTACTCTGTCAAAGGCTTACGTCAGTAGAGCTTCAAGCCCCAGAGGATACCTTTCCGATACATACAGGGAGTTAATAATAGGGTTCTCTGAAGTATTGTTTTAACTTCCTGATTTCATAAAACAAACATTTTTACGTAGAACCCTCTTAAGAAGAAAGAATTGGCAAAGTCTGTTACACAACTCTACAACAGGACAACTCCAGATATGTACAACTAAAAGCCCAGTTTGCAGCACCTTAGAAACCTTATTTTCAGAATGTCCAGAGCTCCCATGCTCTGAAATCCAGCCCCTTTAAGGTGCCTCAAAGTTGGATACTCATATTAAGAGCACCCAGATTACTAGCCTCCTTTGAAAAATGCTGTTAAACTCCTAAAGGAAGGCAGCCAACAGAATTACATATTGCAAGTCAGGAATGTCTTCATCTGAATTATTGCTACCACCTTTCATTATTAAAGCAAAGTATTTTAAAGAGACAACTTGATACTACTTCCATTGTTTATTTATTTCTTGCATTTTACTGAGTTTGGACAATTTCACTTTCTTGTGCAGTTTTACATTAAGGTTTTCAAGTTTTGGTAAAGTTTGTAGCACCTTGGAAACTAACAGATTTATTAGATTTGTTTATTATAAGCTTTTGTGGACAAAATTTCATCAGATGGCACGAAGAGGAAATAAAAAGGCAGGTAGACATGTAAGAAAATTACTGCAAAAATGAACTGGGGGAGCAGTCAGGGTGATTAGGACCATTCAGTGTAACTGATGGGGAGATGTGAATGTTAATCAAGGGGAAGTTCCTTCTGAGTACTCTGAGGAAGAGGGTCTAACCCATGGAAGCTCAGCACTGTTTATTATTTGTTTTTCTTGTAAGCCCAAAACGTGTCTGGTCCTACCACCTGATGCTGGGACCCCTTTTAGATCTGGTATTTTTCCACTCAAAGTCTGAACCGAATTCAAAAGAATTCCCAGCTTGACAAAGGTGGAACACCAAACAATGGGTGAGGGGATGGGGGCAAATGCCAGAATGCTTCCCGCCCACTTACCTCCCAAGACGCCTGATGGAAACCTCAACAGAGGAGAGGATTGGGCACTCCTTAGCTTGTGTAAAAAGCTGATTAGGACTTCTAGAGAAAGAATTTGCATGTAACAAGATTCTTAGTGTATTAGACTTAACTGGCGAGTTTTGTTTATTTTGGCTTAGTAACCTATTTGATCTCAGAAAAACAAGGAGACTTTAAAGACTAATAGTTTTATTAACAATTTAATCACTTTTAATAATTTTATTACTTTGATCTGTTTTTGCTTGAAATCACTTAAAGCTTAACTTTTTATACTCAATAAAGAACATTTTTGTTTATTATCAGGCCCAAAATAAAATACTGTCACCTTGGAGGGTGAGCCACAACTGCACATGTGTATAAAACTTTTATACAGAGTAAGATGGAGTTATTTGGGGTTTTGGTTCCTTTTGAGGGTTGTGCCCCTGGATGCATTCAAGGTTGTAGAGTTTAGCCCTCCCAGAGCTGAGCTGGTTCAGCATCTGTGTTGCACTGCTGTGGATGGAGGTGGGGTGTCTGTTACTCCAAGCCTGTGCTTTGGCTGGGGGAGAGGGACACCAAAGCTTCTGGCCCAGCAGGACACGGTGATGGGGCACCCCAGAGGGCAAGGAGGCAGGCTCAGTGGCATGATCAGCACACCGGGTGACAGCCCTAAGGGGTCTTAACCTTTGACCAAATGACTTCAAGTTTACAGGTGTTTAAATCTTCATTTCTATTCAAATCCTCCGTCTTTCTGAAGTGATAGCCAACCAGAATGGCTCTTTTTTGGGGGGGAGAGAGAAGGGAAGGAAGGGCAATCCAGCCAACCGTCTTTTGGGAATTAGATGGAGTTCACCTATTCCATAACCTTGGAAGAATTAGCCATTGTAAGGTGATAACTATCACCTTGAATGTTTCATACCCCATTGCCAATTTCAAACCACAAGTTTCAGGCTGCTCAGATGTTTAAAAAAAAGCCCTATTAGGATCTTTAAAGTCTGGGTTATAGATGCATTTCCTTCCAAGGCAACAGGACAACGTGGGAGAGAGAGCACCAAGACTATCTCTGTTCTTTCAGGAAGTCCTCTTTAATTTTGCATTATTTTTAGAAGTGCCTTCCCCTTAAGCTATTACTAAATGAAACTGATTCGCTCAACAATAATGCTTCAAATGAGTCATACTTGCAAAGAGATAAAAGATAGCCTGTTTCCTACACAACATTTCAGCAAATTGTTAAACAGCCTAGTTAAAGAACAACTCAGACTAACAATTTTAAGATGTTAATTAGCTCAGGAGCAGCCATATTTTTAGGTGTTGTCACATTCTACTCTATAGTCTGCAGAAACTGCACCACATGTACATGTATTTTTTCAGAAAGCTTATTGCAAAGCTTTCTTAGGGAAGCAGTTCTAAAACCGACGTTGCATGCCAAACAGGAAGAGCTCCATTGAATGCACAAGCTCATCTCTCTCCATAGGCCTGGTTAGACACACGTTAACAAGAAAGAACTGGGCATCTCTTCTTCTAAAAAGAAAAGGCTACTTCTATTCCAACGCAGCCAGGTGCTAACTTAAGGACCTTATTCAAGAAAGAAAGCCATCTGGGAATCCTTGTACATTCTGTATAGCTGAATGCTTAATTTGGACACACAGATGCATAGGGATTTCAACCTTTAATTAACCAGCACAAATGTTGTTTGTTTTCAGTCAACTACACTTCCTAACAGGAGCTACTGTAGGTGGCTGAATTTTCAGACAGACAGTCGTGTATTTTGAAGAGCAAAGGAAGAAAGTGCCATTTTACCAACGAACACAAAAAATTAGAGATGCATCAGTTCAAGGATGCTGCTTAATTAAGTCCTGGGCAAATCATGGTTTATGCCATTATATATGCAAATCTAAGTCACTTCACTTTCACACTGACTGGGACTATGCATTTTGGTTGATTACACTTGGATTGGATATATCGACAGCTAAGCAAAAACTAATTCTAATGCCCTTAGTACGACAGTACCCACTGCTCTGCTGGAGTGTGCCTGCTGGTTTTTGTCTTGGAATAAGGAATGCTTTCCAACCCACGGCTGTCATGTATTAAAAACAACACACCCGCAGGCAGCATGACACCTCCCCAGTTTGTGGGGAGGTGGAAGGGGGAAGGCCGTGAGGCTGCAAGATGTTTACAGCACCGTGTGTGTCTGATGTGCCATGAAATGGCTGCTGCAGTTCTGCAGGACTCAACTGCAGGGGGTTGCGGGTGGAGCGCAAGGAGTGCCTGGGGGAGTCTGCAGCGCTGGACGCTGAAGGGGGAAGTGTGGGGTTTAGCTGACCAGTGAGAGGGGGGTGGCCAGAATGTGTTGGCAGTGAGGGAATGCAGGGAAAACAGGGGGGTGGAGCAGTCACTGTGCTGCTCATTCTGTAGTGCCAGCAGCGTGTGGCACTCCATGGTGTTTAAGGGCCACTCTGTGGCTTTGTTCAGGTGCTCAACATTCTCCTCCCACTCCCTTCCCTCATTGTCCCTCCACTCCTTCAATTATTTTCAGCAGCAGCCTGGAGCATGATCTCATAATTAACACTTGATGCCAGTGCCAGTCGTCCTGCCAGTGCCCTGGGCTGTATCTCTTGAGGGAAGAGGCAGGGCAGAGCAGGGGTGGAGCCTGGGCAGAAGGAGCATTGTATAAAGACTTCCCCCGTGGAGCAGAGAGGAGTTGCAGTGGGGAGGGGAGGTCATGTGGCCAGTGCCCTCCCTGAATCCTTCCTCAACTGTCGCCCCATCAGGGGACTTCACTGGGGTAGGGATGTTACTGTAGTCTGGGCAGATGTGTCATGGGGAGAACCAATAGTGCAGGAGAGCCCTATCATCACCATCATCCTCACATTTTCCACAGGCTGTGGTAATCCTGCACAATATTCCCCTGCTGAGGGTTCCCCTCCCTTGTCCCCATCACTTACAGCACAGAGGGGGTTGGAATGTTATACCCAGGAAAAACATTCTGTGGACTAGAAAATCTCTGTGATTCAAACAAAAACTGTAAAATTACTGGTCTGGGGACACACACACACACACACAGAGAGAGAGAGAGAGAGAGAGAGAGCGCGTAAATAAGTAGCCAAGAAACAGAAAGAACCCCAAATACTGTTCATATTCAGCTGGCTAACAGACTGTTACAAACACAGAATTTTCAACGTATGGCTTAGGCACAAACTCATACTTAATTTTCAGAAACAGAAATAAAGGCTCCCTGCTTATCTGAACAATTAAAAGAACGATTCACCTTTAAAAGAAATGGGAGACCAACTATAAAATCATTCAGGAAACTTTTCTTTTGGATAACTGAAGAGAATAATCCAAGAGACCAATATCCTCTTTATCATGATAGCAATATGAGGTCTTTTAATCATTTTAATCTATAGTTTTCCCAAAATCCAACAGTACACTAAGTGCTATAAAATATCTGAGTTTGAAATGGTGAGGAGTAAGTGCTTGACTAATAAACCAGACTTGTAAGTACAGTAAACCCATGATTTTACAAACCCCAATTTAGCAGACTTTGGGAACAACATTCCCTCCTACTCCCCCGCCCCACGGTTCCCGAAGTCTGCTGGGGCGTGTAAAATCATTCCCTCACCAAAAAATAACAAACAAACAAAAACCCGAAAAAACAAAAAACAAAAAAAACACTAAGGGACTTGCCGCTGCTGCACTGTTGAGGAGTCACCACCTCTTCCACCGCAGCTGCCCACATTCCTCCCACCGGGGTGGGGCATGTACATGGGCAGACTGGCACTTGTGTACGTGCCCCACTCCAGGCCATGCAGTGTCCCCTCTAGCCACATGCAGCGGGGTGCCTCTAACCATGCGGTAGGGTCCAGTGTCTCCTCCAGCGGTGGAGGCTCTGGTGAGTGGCAGGTATTTTTACTTTACTTTTTTTTTGGGCGGGGGTAGGAAAGGGGCTGGGGGAGCCTGGAGGGGGTGGGTGGGCAGTAGCGTTTGCATTTAATGGACTTTTGGGAATAGCAGACACCCCTCCCCCAATTAGTCTGTTAAACCGAGGGTTTACTGCCTTTCTATCTAAAAGAATGAATGGTACTGGGTACTTCACTTGCCTTCATAGACATTCAACTACATACATGAAAAGAAACGAAAGTAAATTTGCATTTAGGACAAGAACTTTACGTACTATTTGTAGTTCAAATTGTATGAGGTGTAGCTTGATATAATGCAGTGATAGAGAGAGGGAAAAATGCTCACAGCTTATTAGTAGTAATACTGGAAAAACCCAATTCATTAAGGGCTTGAGCTAATGCCTCCTGAAGTCTAATGAAGTCTTTCCATTGATTTGAACTGTGTGTTGGCTAAGGCCTGAGTTTTTTGAAAGAGGACTGCTAAAACTCCAATCTCCACAAAAATCCAGTAAGCCACGGTTTAAAATAGGCAATAGTTCATAACCACCATATCACCAAGAAGCGAATCTGGTTACTTACGATGTTCCTTGCTCTGAATCAGGCAATATTTTTGAAGGTGCATCATACTGCTCTGTAGAACCAAAGAAACACAGTTGGTGTGATTCTCATATGTGCCGTATTTTATTGTCCTTACTTTTTATTTGGGTCTTTAAATAACTTGATCTCTGGGTCAGGAATTTTCACAGACATGTGATGCTGATTCAGAGTATCACTCTGGCTATTGACCACTCACAACAGAGTTTTCTAATATTTTATACATTTATACCTATATAGTAAATATATAATAAAGATCAAGGCTCCAATGCAACAAAGTTCTTGAGCATATGCTTAAATTTGATT
This sequence comes from Carettochelys insculpta, assembly GCF_033958435.1. NCBI lineage: Eukaryota > Metazoa > Chordata > Testudines > Carettochelyidae > Carettochelys > Carettochelys insculpta. Next base: position 122,016,018 of record NC_134140.1, read on the forward strand.
ATGTGCTTCAGTTCATCCCTACGCAGCAAAGCTCTGAGACTTGTCTTAAATCACTGAAATCCTTTTGAAAATCTCTCCCTATGTAAAACAAACACAAACACATATACTCCTACTCCCTCCCTGTACTCATGCTCTCTTCTATAACATAGAATCTAATTTGGATTTTTTCCCCCATTTACTTACTCTGGTTCTGTATCACAGATCCAACATGGTGGGATTCCTAGAAAGAATAAAACCTAAAATTAAAATGCTTATGGAAAGTTGAGAGAGACTAGGTGGGTGAGGTAACATCTTTCACAAGAACAGCTTTTAAGCTTGCTCACACCTCTTTTTCAGTTCTCTCAGAGAACTAGATCTAATCTAATTATAATAGGTCTTTGTTTGCAGGTAGTGTGCATTTTGGTCTCTTAAAAAACAAAACAGCAGAAATGTAGCACTTTAAAGACTAACAAAATGATTATTCAGTGATGAGCTTTCGAGAGACAGACCCACTTCATTGGATCAACTGCATTTCCAGTACAGACTGACCGCTACACGTACAGAGGTCCAAAAAAAATTGCAATAAAAACTTGACAAATCATGTACGTAGGACTGAAGGAGGGGAATGTTAAGTGTCTTACCTGAGATAATTACGGAGTATCAAAGGAAGGGCAGCAGGCCTTATAATGCTTGAGGTAATTGTTGTCTTTGCTCATACCAAGTGTTAATGTGTGAAATTTGAATATGAACTCCAATTCACAAATCTCCCCATGCAATATGCTTTTAACCCAATAGAACCCTCACTGAAGAAACTTCACAACCATAAAGAATGCTTCTGCTGACTTACCTACCATTTTCCATTGACCTCGTTGCATCTACGCTGTGGGTAGGTGGATTTTTCAGACCACCAAACATCACAGGTGTGTCAACCTATGTTTTAAGCATACACCAGGCCTTACAAGCATGTGGGGGAGGAGAGGAGGTTATTGGTTTTTTACCTTAATTGGAAAAGGGAATTTTGAAGGCTCAGTTGTGCTAGGCGTATGGATAGCTGTTAAGGGAGGCGGCCATGAGTGGGTCATTTCCTAGAAAAGAATTTTTGAAAGAAAAAAAGAGAGACATTAAATGTTTTTATACTACTGATGCAGAGGTGAAATTCTACCTCTTAATATATGGAAAAGTCCCTGACAGGCCGGCATGTAGCTATGTTATTTAGAAAGGACTTCCTGTGAAATTTATATTCTGGCCATTGCAAACACTTACTCATGAGAGCAGTCCCACCGAAGTTGATGGAAAGTTAACTATATGTCTAAGAATATGTCTACACAGCAGTTATTTCAGAACAATGGCTGCTAGTTTGAAGACACGATGAAACAATCTTGGTAACTGCTTTATGGACTAAAGCAACAGAAGCACATTAACAATTTCTCCCAATGTTGCCTTTTAATGAAAGTAAAAGATCAGAGGAAAAGACTCATTACACAAGTATTTATGAGAGTTGCACTCACCTTCAAGATTTCTTCAACGCAATGGACTTCATTGGGGAAGGTCTGCTAAAATACAAAATAGATAATGTTAACCTTTCCTTAATTCACATGAACACTTGGTCTGAAGTCAAAGGCGAGCAAAGGCATTTACTCATCAGATACTATAAAGTTTGTGGAAGCTAGTAAATAAAATATTGATTAAACAATAGAGGCTATTAATACGAGGAGTGCTCTTACAAAACTGAGGCTTTCAGATCCTTGCTGAAGAGAATGAGGGTCAGGGTTGGGAAAAGAAAGGTCAGGCTCCTGTCCATAAAGAGCAATATCTGTTGGATGGTTGGGAGCAGCATTATCACAGCTATGAAGAAACTCAGTTTAGCACTCCTAGACAGAGAACTGCCATGAATTGCTGTGGGAGATAAGGAGAGGAGAAGGAAACATCCTAACATGGGCTCCTTTAACCCCCCTGTAGTTAGAACAACATTTGTTGCTAATGTTCCTGTGTTGAGTTCTGAGTGTTAGTTTTGCAATAGCTATCTACAATGAGGAAAACCAAGTTCAGTCATCAGATGCTCTCTGTTTGACCAATAGGCTGTCCCTCTTTCACCAGCTTCATGACCTGCTTTGTTACTGTTATCAAATCAAGGGCACCCAGATCTGTCAGAAAATTGCCAGAAGCAACACCAGACTGAGAAGCAGAGACAGGACTGGATTAATGCAAAGACAGGTCAATGCCTAAAGCCCCAGCTCCTTAAGTCATGTGATTACATTAGGTTCTGAGTTTTCCTTTAAAGACAGCTTCTAGCTCCTCTAGTTGTGATGAAAAGCTTGACAATACTACATAAGCGTAACTTTGCCAGAGACATCTGCCTGAGTCTGCAGCTAGTTATACTGACCTCACTTCTGGTGTTGACAGAGCTATGTCAATGGGAGAACTTTTCCCATTGATATAACCCCCTGCTTCTCACAAAGGCAGATTAACTATGCTGATGGGAGAAGTTACCCCACTGGGAGTGTAGTGTCTTCACTGAAGCATTACAGAGGTGCCGTTGCCCTGGGTGCAAATTTTAAGTGCAGACCTGCCCTGAATGGACATAGCTGGGGGCAGAGGGGAAGAAGACGACAATGTTTTATACCTCTCAGGCACACAAATGTAAGGTACTGTACATAACAACTCTGTCATCTCATGTACAATGGTTACGGTCTACAGCACACAGAGATGCTCAGAGGCAAAAACTGAATAGGTCACACCAAGAATAGCAAAGACTGTCTGAAAAACGTCAACTCACAGAACAGAATACTGCTTCCAAGTATCCACCAAGCATCTAGCCCAAGAGAACAAGCCTGCCTTATATATGTGTACATATCTCCTTTACTAATTAGTAGCAAAAGGCATCTTTTGTATATACTGCCTCCCACCTGATGAGCATCATAAATAAAGAAATATGTGAGTAAGTTCCGTTTGTCAAGCAGCTACGACATCTGCAACTTGAGCAGTTCCACAACCCGGCCCACACACAGCGGCTGGCAGATGAGTCCCTACAGCCCTGTGTAGGTGTCCGTCACCTTACCCAAATCCAGCCCCAAATCTACCTTCTTACTCCCCCCATTGTACCCCTTCTCTTAAGGGATGTAGCCTTGGGGGGCTACCAGGGGGCCTGGAGTGACATGGTGTAGCAGCAGGGGTCAGGCGCCCCTCTCTCTCACTGCAGCACTGGGAGCTGCAGGGAAGTAGAGCAATGCAGCAGCCTCTGCTCTGCCACCAGCCCAGTTGCTCCGCTTTATGAGGAGGCAGGAAGTGGTGCCCCCCACCAGCCCTAGCATGGGTTGGCTTGAGAGATGGAACACAGTAGGCTCCCACTGCCATGGTCTGTGCAGGCTGGCCTGACCCCTGCTGCCAGCCCCAGCCTGACCAGGGCCCTGCAGGGTAACCTAAACACAGGGGACCATCCTCTCCATAAGATAGTTGGGGAAGACGCCACAAGATCCCCAAAGTGCAGGGCCCAGGGGAGCGATGCTGAACTGTCCTATGGATAAGACAGCTCTGCACACATTGTTCCTGGGCCACAGGGACATGCTGGCAGAGACACAGAGCTAACAGCCAGAAGCCAATCTAAACCACTGCATTACTGGTGGGGGTGCCAGGACTCACCAAGGGAGGTTTTAAGTTGCCTTGGGGTGGCAGGTGGACAGAAGGGTGGAGATGAGGGCTTGGGCCAGTAGATGTGGGGCGGGGGAAGAGAGGGGAGAATGTATGGAGACCTCCCCTGAGAGGGGAGTGCCTGCTGGCCCACTAGGAGTATCTGACGGCTGGAACTGGCCCTATGGCAAATCAAAGACCCTGGTTTACACCTCTTGATTAACTCAGGGCAGACCACTGCAGGGCTGAGAGAGAGAGAGAGAGAGAGAGAGAGAGAGAGAAAGAGAGAGAGTGTACTGCTGCTGGCAGCAGAGGCCAGTCCAGGCCCCACACTCATTAGCGACAGTGGGAGTGCAGGAAGCAGAGTGCCCTGACCCCACCCTCTCTGCTTCCCCTGTCAGCATCAGGCTCCCCAGTCATCCCTTGGTATACATCATTCGGGGTAGGGTTTGGAGGAAGGGATGCAATGCAGCATGGAGAGGGTGGAGCAGGGGCCAGGTTTAGTTTAAGGGGTAGAGTGGAAGTGGGGCAGCATAGGGATAGGAAGAAAGAGGCCCTGAGGTATAAGAGAGGGGGAGGTGTCCCGGGGCCCAGCAGGAGGACAGCCGTATTGGTTCAGCTTTTTATACAGTAACTCCTTACAGTGAAATCATCAGGAGGATTCAGTATGATTCCACAGCTGAGTACAGCACAGTACTCACATGCTAAGAGGAGCTACCTTTCCCATATGGCCTGGCATAATAAACAACGTACGGCTGAAACACCCCTAGCTCTGAAACAAATCATGTCAGTACTGGGCAGTGACAGCACAGCACTAGGTTTCCTACTATCCTATAAAGGGATTTCACTTGTATTGTGTACGATATTTTACATTTGACTGTACAGCCATCACCACAATCTACTTTTACTCTGATGTTAACAGATAAAGTCAAATACAAAACAGCTTCAGTAATGAGGAACTACACGCCTCCACATGAGAATCTCCCATCCACACCCACCTACCCCCTACCACCATGTTCATTAAGAGAAAGTTAAACCTGTGCTCTTGAGAAAATTTTAGGTGAATACGTGTTGCATGTTGAACTGTGATAGAAGGGAAAAAAACCTGAGGAACACGCCACCACCAATCAAAAGGGCAAATGGCAAGAAGAACTGTTGCCAGTAAATGGACTGGCACCATCTGCATCAGACCCACATCAAAATGTTTACTCTACAGGATTCAGTCAGGATTCAGTTCGTAGCTTTACAAATATTATTAATTTGTGAAACTGGAAATTGACATTTATTCACAGTTCAATAAAAAAAGTAACAAGTTTATTTTTAGGAACAAAATTCTGCCCTGGTCCAATGCGCTAGCATATGGATTTCTATACTACTCTCATGCTGATCCTCTGTGGCATGTAAGGGGTCAGCCAGCTGCATGACTGTGGAAATATCTTAACACTGCCCACCCAACACTACACTACACTTCTGAACTAGTCACCCACAATTAGTCTAGACAGGGTCTGAACAGAAGATGATTTTGTGGGCCCAAGAACATCAATGGATCTGCACTTATAAGAAGCAGAGACCCTGGTATCCTGCACAGCCAGTACAGAGGGGCCAGAAATGCTATTTCAGCCCAGATGCACTGGAGAGCAAGGGCAGGGGCTTGTTTGGCTGCCCTCCTTCCTGATCATGGGTTGGAGATGGGGAATGTGCATGCAAGCGTGTTTGATTTTTCAGGTTGCGCTCCTGCACCCTTGACTGTGACATCCAAATACCCACCTTAACCTTTTCGCACCCCACCCACACAGAACGTGAATTTTGGGACTTTATTCAGGTGGAGTGAATATTACTCAGAATGAAAAAGGTAAATCTCTGCTTTGTTTCTACATGTTTCCTAACATTAAACTCACATCAGCACCCAGAAACAAGCCCTTTCTTTACCAGTTCTGTAAAGAGATAGGAGATGGGGGAAAAGGGAAAAAATTATGTCCAAAGAAGAGTTAAAAACCTCAAAGTTAAATAAAATAACTCAGACATAAAGCAGCTCTACTGAACAACTGAGGGTTCAGAACATTAAATGTGTTGTTTTCCATCCCTGTTTGCAATTTTGCAGCCTTTAGAGAGAACACTAATGTACTCTCTGAGGAAAAGTAGATTTCAACACTATGCATATTTTCTGTCTGACACTGCCATTCGTGTACACTCCAGCTAGGATTTCTTCATGACACATTCATACTAAATTTCAATTAGGGAATGGTGCAGACTCCTCTGGGAACCTTATTATCCCCCCTACCTTTCCAACACACCTTCTTACACGCACAAAACCACAGACAGGGTGCCTACTGGTGAAGTACATTTAACAGCATCCAGAAAGGCAATGTGTATGATGCTGGCAGAGTAGGTGCCAGCTCATACCGAGAAGAAAGAGATCCCCAGAGTTATTCTTGGCATGGCAGCCCTTAGAGACTTAAGAAACTGGCACATTCCTACCTCTCTGCTAACATTTGGAATAATAGATTGTGACTCACTTGTACATATATTTTACTTGTTTTAACTTCTCAATAACTCTCATTTCCTTTGCTTGGACAATAAACCTTTAGTTAGTCAGCTACAGAATTAACTACTTGCATTGCCTTTGGTATAAGATCTAGAGCAGTGTTTCCTAAACTTATTGAGACAACAGACGACCAAACAATAATACTTTTATGAGGAATACCAATGAAAATTTTCTTCAAATAAAAAAGATTGTGAGACCAAAAAACCCTCAAACAAACTGCAATATTTATGGCAAATACGAAATGAAATAATTTAATCAGGTATCATAGCAATGAAGTACCACTGTATCTGATTTTAATAACAGAAAATATATGGTTTATTTCACATCATTGCTAGTTGTTACACTGCTGTATAGATAGAAGAAAGAAGGTTAGAACAGAGGGGAGGCTAGCGCAATGTTAGTCAACCTTGCTGTGTTGCCAGATTACTACTGCTCTTAAAGATGTAGAAAGTGTTATGTTTCAGTATTTTCCATTACTGTTATCATCATAAAATGGTTATTTATTGTAGAACTTTGGATTATTTTTCCAAACACTTGCGAGTTGCTCACAGACCACCAGTGTTCTGCAGAACATAGCTTAAAAACATTGATCTAGAGTACCAACAGATCTGGGGTGAGTAACTGGTGTTTTGATACTGGAAGCAACTTAAGTATGATGTGATCTTTGGTGTAAGTGACCATTGATCACTAAGCCCAACTTATTTGGGTGGCAAGATAGTTTGGAGTTATAAGGGGACTGTTTGTGAGGCCACTGTAAGACTGGTATAGTAATCCAGGAATTCACATTCGGTACTAATTTGTTGATACCTAATTATGAAACACACCACTAGTTTGGGTGTTCACCCAGTTTTCTGACAGTCTGCCCTGAGGTAGATGGTCCCAGCTGTGAGCCACTCCAGATAGTGACAGTACACATTCTCCATGAAGCAGAGGGGGAAGGAAAGGGTACACAGAGTCATGTCATAATGTGTAGCTATGAAAGTGGTATATTCAGTTACAATAATTAGTATACTATTATACAGACTAATAGTTCTCAGACTTCATGGGGACATAAGCTAACCTACGGGGTAGGGACAATAAAAATATTATTGCATCACTGTCCAGGTATATTATGGGCATTTTGCTTCCCCCTAAAATATAATGTGTTCACTAGTGGCAGAATATGAATGCTGAACTACATGGATGAATGAATGCTCCTGTCCAGCAGTTCCTTTATTAAATTCTCTTTAATTAAGGAATTAAGTTCCTGAGGGTAGCCGTGGGTACTTTTAGGCAAGTGTTTCTCTCTTCACTAAACAGACATAACAAATAGCTCTGCCTATTAAAAGCCAAACAAAATAATGCTACTGATGAGCTTAATCCAATGTACTGAAGCACATGAGTAATCTATCTCATTGAAGTTAATCATACTGCACACACACTTAAAAATTAAGGAGAAGCTTAAATACTTTGCTGCATTAGAAACAATATTCAGAATTTTACAGGATCAAGCCCAATATAAACACTTCCCAGTAGGGAGAGTTAAAAAACCATGATGGACAAACAGGGAAAAAGAAGATGAATGTTTAGTTGTATTCCTCTAAAACAGACTTCACCAATATGGGCAGGTATACGTGTCTGGTGAAGGAGGGAGCTCCTAATTTATGACAGTATGTTAACAGAAACTCTGCACAGACCTGGGGTACATCTACACTACAGGGAAGGTCGATCCTGCCATGGTCACATCTTCCGGTGTCTGATTTAAAGTGCCTAGTGTGGAATTTACGGGGTGCCCCAGTCAACTGCGGTACTCCTACCCACTGTTAGGAGTACGGAAAGTCATTCCTGTCAACCTTCCTTAGGGGAGACAGTGTGGAAACCCAAATTAAGGTATGTCAACTCTACCTATGTAACTAAAGTAGCTGAAATTGCGTACCTTAACTTAACCTTCCCTGTAGTGTAGACCTGCCCCTACTTAACAGAGGATAGTAACTCTGTGAAGGACACGCAAGTTTACGGTTCAGTCAAATTCCCTTAGTGACTGAATACATATTCCTTAATGACCTCAGAGGTGGCTGATGTCTCACATCCTGCACAAACGACTGTGCTGGCATTCTGAAAGGGGTGAAGGTGGAGACCAGAAGAAGAATGATCAAGGCACTGGCAGTCAGCTACAGCACTGTGCTAGCTGGGGCATACGTGATGACTGTAGCTGATCAAAAGGTTATCTAGCACCCAGTAAGAGTTCAGTAACTGACGCAGGGAGTAATGAGGAGGAAGATACAGCTTCTGCTCACTTGGCATGGGGAGACCCTTTTTGGCTCACTTATTACAGCTAGAAAGGCCTGGCAACAGGCATAGCATTGTTGCTTTGGAGGCTACCGGGGAGGGAGAGACTTAACAGCATGACAGTCTCTGATGTTGTTCAGCAAATGGAAGAAGTCCCATTCTCACACACTCATTCAGCATTCCAAAAGTGCGGAGCATTCCGAGTCTACTTGTTGAATTGTAACAAAATACAACAAAAATTGCCCATTCTTGGGACTCTCAAATTGGGTCCCTGAATCTCCATGTAGGGCCTTAACCAAAGTGGCTTGAGTTTTAGGTGTTACGGCATTATCCACACAAACCCCTCCAGTGTATGCAATATTCTACAAACATACTCCAAAACTCTATGATTAAACTATTGTGGACTGTACTATACCACTGCCATAGAATACTGTTGGTTTTTTAATTCTTTCCATTGCAGTAGGTTTAGGCATAAAACAGGAAAAAAGAAAACAACATATTCATTAGAAGGAGACATGAAATATAAATTTTAGAAAGATTAAACATATATTGTGAGTCTTCAGGAAGAAAAAGTATTACAACACTCAATATGCAATTAAACTAATAAAATGACACAAGTTCTGAAGGTGCAACGGCTAATAGATCCTTGGTGCGAAATGATGAAACATTAATTAAAACCATGATTTCTAACAGTAATGTTTTTCATAGTTGAAAGATCTCTCATTATTTAATCACTAACAGAACAGCTGGGAAGCTTCTATATTTTTATGAGCTAGGACACAGGATGCACCATGCTCTCCTCCATTCTCATATACACCTTTTAAAAAGGACATTTACTACAATGAATTAAAAAGACTCAAATGCTTCACATGCACTAAGAGGTCTTACCCTGACCCTTCAGTCTTTCAAATTGATTCTTTGCAAAGTGTGCAATATACACTAATCTAATGCAATGGCTGTCAACAACATTGTCCTCAAGACAAAACTGACCATACATTACTTCACAAATCACAGGATGTCACTTGTAAAACAAATGAGCACATTTAAAGTCAGTAGCAGTAACAGCACAGGGACAGTGCAGACGTAATGAAAGGAGATGTGGATGCAGATATTAATGAAAGTGAACTGCCTTTCAGTGAAGCATTAAGGTGTTTCGGACCTGTCTGTTCATTCCTCTATCACTGCTTTCCTCCCCACCGCTCATCCTCCTGCCTGTACGGTCGCACTGTATTAAAATTTCCTCTGCGATATTCCTGTAGAATCACAGAATCATAGAAGAGTAGGACTGGAAGGGACCTCGAGAGGCCATCAAGTCCAGCCCCCTGCCCTCATGGCAGGACCAAGCACTTTCTAGACCATCCCTGAAAGCCACCTATCTAACCTCTTCTTAAATATCTCCAGTGATGGAGATTCTACCACCTCCCTCGGCAATTCGTTCCAGTGTTTGATCACCCTGACAGTTAGGAACTTTTTCCTAATGTCCAACCTGAACCTCCCCTGCTGCAATTTAAGTCCATTGCCTCTTGTTCTATCCTCAGAGGCAAGGAAGAACAATTTCCCTCCCTCTGCCTTATGACACCCTTTTAGATACCTGAAAACTGCTATCATGTCACCCCTCAATCTTCTCTTTTCCAAACTAAATAAGCCCAATTCTTTCAGCCTTTCTTCATAGGTCATGTTCTCTAGACCTTTGATCACTCTCTTTGCTCTCCTCTGGACCCTCTCCAATTTCTCCACATCCTTCCTGAACTGCGGTGCCCAGAACTGGACACAATACTCCAGCTGAGGCCTAACCAGCGCAGAGTAGAGCAAGAGGATGACTTCTCGTGTTTTGTTCACAACACACCTGTTAATGCATCCTAGAATCATGTTTGCTTTTTTTGCAACAGCATCACACTGTTGACTCATATTTAGCTTGTGGTCCACTATAACCCCTAGATCCCTTTCTGCTGTACTCATTCCTAGGCAGTCCTTTCCCATTCTGTATGTGTGACACTGATTGTTCCTTCCTAAGTGGGGCACTTTGCATTTGTCCTTATTAAACTTCATCCTGTTTACCTCAGCCCATTTCTCCAGTTTATCCAGATCCTTTTGAATTATGACCCTATCCTCCAAAGAAGTTGCAACCCCTCCCAGCTTGGTATCATCTGCAAACTTAATAAGTGAACTTTCTATGTCAATATCTAAATTGTTAATGAAGATATTGAACAGAACCGGTCCTAAACCAGACCCCTGCGGAACCCCACTAGTTATACTTTTCCAGCAGGATTGAAAACCATTAATAACTACTCTCTGGGTACGGTTATCCAGCCAGTTGTTCACCCACCTTATAGTAGCCCCATCTAAGTTGTATTTGAGTAGTTCATTGATAAGTATATTATGTGAGACTGTGTCAAATGCTTTACTGAAGTCTAAGTATATCACACCCACTGCTTCTCCCTTACCCACAAGGTTCATTATTCTGTCAAAGAAAGCTATTAGATTGGTTTGACATGATCTGTTTTTAACAAAACCATGCTGGCTGTTCCCTATCACCTTACCACCTTCCAATTGCTTGCAGATGATTTCTTTAATTACCTGCTCCATTATCTTTCCTGTACATGAGAGACAGCCAGTTTCTCTTTATTGATTGCGCAGGGTATTGGTTTGAGTCCCTGCACTTTGTATTTTTTTATACGAATTGGATATTTAACCAAATCTGCTAACATTTTTCTATCAAAAGGGTATGCGTATTCATACAGGTCTATATAAGCTGTGTGTGTGTGTGTACATGTTCTAAAAATGCATCACTGTAAGAACACTACGTCTGTGTCTAGACTGGACCCCAACTTCGAAGGGGGCATGGTAATTAGGGTGTTGGGAGATTACTAATGAAGTGCTGAGGTGCATATGCAGCACTTCATTAGGCTAAATCTCCAAAGTTGCTGCAAGGAAATGCTGGCATGCTTGTAGCCATGGGTACTTCGAAGTGCCCACGCTACTTCAAAGTCCTTTACTCCTCGCAAGCTGGCACTTTGAAGTTTTACACTTCAAAGCTGCCACCAGGGACATTTAGCCTAATGAAGTGCTGCATATGCACATCAGCACTTCATTAGTAATTTCCCAACACCCTAATTACCATGCCCCCCCCTTCAAAGTTGGGGGCTAGTCTAGACACAGCCTAAGAGTAAGAACTGCCCTGAATTTCACTTCCCATGGATTTTTAGCGTAATCAGAACATACTGAAAAGTTCAAAGAATGCAAGAAGCCAGTAGAGACTGAGCCTTCAACCTGTGTTCTACCTCAGGGGTGAGCAAACTTTTTATATCAGGCCCCACTTTTCATCCCTGCAATTAGCAGGGCTCCCCAACCTGCCTAATGTAATCCAAATTAATAGAAAATGTGGTTATGTTCATATGGAAATAAAATAACAAAAAACTTTTGGCCTGTGTAAGAAAACAGTGAATCCTCGAAATGCACGATTTCGGGTTGTGCTTAAGTCGCATTAACGTGAGTTAAGCACAACTCAAAATCCCACTTCCTTCAGCCCTGGCTCAACCCTCCACCCCTGGCCTGCGTGGCCCAGGCCCAACCCCCCATGTCCCAGTACAACACTCCCTCCGCCCCCACAGCCCTGGTTCAACCCGACCCCCACCCCAGTTCAAACACATAAACCCCCACTCATGGCTCTGGCTCAATCACCCCGGGCCTCAGTCCAAACTCTCCACCCCAACCCACCACCTGAGCACGGCTCAGGCTCACCACCCCCGCATGTAGCTCTGGCTCAACCTTCTCTGCTCCAGTTCAAACCACCTGTGCGCAGCTCCAGCTCAACTCCACCCAACCACCCCTCTGCAGCCCTGACCATCCCCCGGCTTAACCCCCCTGCCCTCTTCCCGTGACCCCAACCCACTGTCAGGCTTAACCCTCCCCAACTGCCCCCCACAGGACTTACCTTTCTGCTGCTTCTCTGACTGCAGAATTTGTATTCCACCAGGGAAAAAGCTGCCACCCCCCAACTTACGCGAAATTCAAGTTATGCGAGGGTATGTGGGAACACACCCCCCACATAACATGAGGGACTACTGTACGTAGAATGTAAAAACTTTATTAATTGGTATATAAACTTGAATACAGAAACATTAAAACAGTAACATATTTCAACATTTTTAATCAGATAGATGAGCCTGAGACCCAGCAGCCGATCACGCTGAGTCCCTCTTATGAAATTTCATGCCCCCCAAGGGGGCCCATCCCCCACCTTGCACACCCCTCTTCTACCCTAATGGCTGTGTTGTTAATTTTGATTGGTTACTTGTTAAGACTTTTGTCGCTAAAAAAGACATCAGGCAATCTCTACACACTGAAAAGCTGTGCTATTTAAAAAATAAATCAAATTATTTGGAGGGGGGGTGGCATAGCTCAGTGGTTTGAGCATTGGCCTGATAAACCCAGGGTTGTGAGCGCCATTCCTGAGGGGTCCATTTAGCAACCTAGGGCAAATAGATTTAAAAAGAAAAAAAAGGGATGGTGCTTGGTCCTGCCAAGAGAGCAGGGGACTGGACTTGATGACCTTCTAAGGTCCCTTCCAGTTCTATGAGATGTGTATCTTCATATATTCTATTTTAATCTCAGCTGTGTTCTGCAGAACTGATTGGTTCTTGTTTAAAAAAAACCCCACAAATAAAAACATTAACTGCTCTGACTCTTGCCACTTCAAGGTTATGAATCCCAACTGTTATCTCAACAGAACTGTGCTTACAAGCACGACCTGATGGAAAACCATAAAACAAGGGAAAGTTAAGATCAGGGCTGTTATAGTGTCCTCACTTCATCTGTATGGCCTAGTTACTACACGAGAGGCCTCAGAGCAGTGGGAGATCTTGCATTCTATAGGAGTTGTATTACCCATACAAGACAAGCAGAGGACAGCACAGCAGCTATCCTCAACTACCATCTGTTACTCACATTTTGGGAGAATTAAACTTTTTCCTCTTAACATTACTAGAATTTATTTTTTCTGTATTTTCTTAAACAAGACTGCAAGTGAATCCAGCAAATACACGGGTGAAACACGATACACATCAGACACTCTTCTTACTGGATGCAATAATATTCTGAAATGCAAAGAAAAGGGATGTGGACCCTACAGCCCACAGCTGAGTGCACTGGTGCTGGTAATCCAGCCAGGTTCAGCACCCTTCCACCCCTCATGTGGGTGAAGAGTCAGCACCGACTCCCCATTGCAGGGGTAGGGGGGAACCCCAGGCCTCATGGTCCACATCTGGCTTTGCCTCATAGGGGGAGTAAGCAGCTTTGCCTGATGCCATTCTCTCCCTTCCCCTTCACCCGCACCAGCTGGAGGAATGGCAACACAAGGAATCTCTGTCCCTGTACACACTTTGGTTATATTCAGACAAAATAGCAACTCCACAGCTAGTCACTGCACTCGAAATAGCATTCCAGTTCCGCTATCGTTCCTCCTGAGCCAATTATTTTGACCTTTGGTGCCGTTTGAATGGCACCGAATGCGAAATAAGTTAACTCAAAATAATTTATGCCATTTGTGTAAATTATTTTGCATTAGGAAGACAGTCTAGATGTACCTTTTCAGGCTCCACCCCCATCACTCCCATTGACCACAAGAATGGTCAGTGAGAGCCATCTGTGCCCCCTCCCCACGCTGCGCCAAATAGGTGCCCAAGCCCCCGCCCCCTCCAGCTCTCTCCCTACCAACCAGACATCATCCCCCAATCTCCAGATCACTCCTGCAGTCTCCAATCAAAGTCCAACCCCCGCCACTCCTCTCCTGAACCCTACACCTCCCTCCCAGCCCCCACACCCCCAGTTTGCTCTTACACCCTAGCTCACATCCAGACCCTGCACCTCTACCCTGCTCCCACACTCTACTCCTTGTCCAGATCCTGGATCCCCAGCCTGCTCCCTCACCCTACCCCCTGCCAAGACCCCACATACCCAGCCCACCTTAGCACCCTAACTCCTGCCTAGACCTCACACCCCAACCCCAGCCTTGCTCCCACACCCTACTTACCACCCAGACCCATACCCGACCCCTGCTTCTGTACCCTCCATCCCAGACCCTGCATCCTGAGCCTGCCTCTCCATCCTACCCTGTGCTCAGACCCTGCATCTCCAGTCCACTCCTGCACCCGACCTCACACCCAGCCCACTCCTGTACACTGAGCCTCTCATTTTTGGCGCCACCCCAGATCCTTGAGGTGCCCCACAAAATCTCCTAGCCTTAAATCCCCAGAAGGGTTGATCCAGCCCTGGGGGAAGGCCTGAGCCTTGGTGGCCAACCCCTGCTTCCCAGCACATGGCTGGTCTACAGTGGGAACCCCTGAATCTCAAGTTGCATGATGGAGAGAGGAACTTCTATGGTGATGCACAACAGTACTAAGAACCTGAATAGATGCTTTCTAAAAGGTTAAAAAAAATTCTGTTTTATGAAATAAAATACCTGTGAATATTTTATTTGTAGAATATCTGTGGTCCAGGCAGAGCTAAAATATAGCTCACGGTCACCCTCTCTACAGGTTTAGGTTTTGAACGCTGTAGAATTAAAAAAAACAAGCAAACATTATGCTTCTCTTATGGATGCTACATGTAAAAGCAAGTAGAAAGGTTATGTGAATTTAGTTTTGGTAACAATGATTTATGTAAATGTGTACACAAAGTACACACTGCCCTATTGGCAGGCTGTTAACATGGCTGGCCTTTGTGGGCACATTTGAAAGAGGCTTATCAATGTTACTGCAGATGTTAATTTAACACATCTACTTTTTCATCCAATCTTTCTCTCTCAAAATGGAGCTTTTGGTACACTGGACATTTATTATTTTGTCAAAAGTTCATGATAAAAAAATCTTCTAGGTCTTCTCTTCAAGGATTTGTTTTATGCGCAGAACATTTTCCTGTAACAATTCATGAATCAGCATCAGTCTAATGCTAAGGGATTTTCCTCTTATTAATCTGAATGTGAAGATTTGCTGCCAAGTAAAAGTATAAAGCAAGACTAAGATAGTGAAATCTAACTATCATGTCTCTAGGTTCACAGTGGTTCTGCTTGACGTATTCTTACTCAATCTTACATGTAACTATTTACTGAATCCTAAGAGGAGTCACATAAATGCAGCTTCATTTCAACAGCTCACCAGAGTCCTTTCCAATCAATCAAAAAAGCAAAGGGGAAGGAAGTAAAAGAGTTAGGAGGAACACTGATGTCGAATTCTATAGGGAATAGAAGGCTCAGACTCTGCTTTCAGCTATCTTCTGTGTGCTTTAGTCCTACTGATCATGTGAACTTGCATGAAAATCCAGAGGACCCCTGGGAAGTCTTTGCCAAATACCAGAAACCATGGGTATTGACAATATAGGGACACTCAGAAACGTTCAGTAGAATCAACTAACAGAGTGAAGTTAATGTGCACAAATGGAAGTATATTTAAACCCTTGTTTGGATGCCTTTATTCAGGACTATAGTCATTTTAGATAACTGTAAGTCCTCTAAAAAGGATTAAGTTATAGCAAACTAGAATTTTAATGCGGAACGAGGATACCCACAAAGAGGTTTGATGCATTTTCAGTTTTGCACATTGACTTGCACTTTTAGTTGGTTTGCCTTATCTTCCTTGAGTGTCCCCACACAAACCCCAAGAAAGAAGCAGCCCTCCTAAAGAGCATGCATACCCTACAGTTAGTCCAGCCTCCTACTTGGGTGTTGTCACTAGTCTAGCTACTCTCTACAAACCACTGAGTAAACAGAGTGGTGCATTAAATCCAGGCTAGCTGGCATGGCTGGGTGCATAGGTCTAAGCCCAGCTTTAGCCAGACTGGTAATGAACCCACTTTGTCTTCCAATACCTCTCCACAAATCCTCCCAGGCTGTATTTTCTTCTCCTCTCCCTACTCCCTCTTCTTGCCATGGCCATGCTGCTCCTCCTGTATTTCTAGCTAAGCCATGGGTTCACCACATGGTCCAAATGACAAAAAAAGGACTCAAAACAAAAGCAGATGATGTCTCAAATGTGCTCTGCAAGCAGTGCAGGGGAAACTGACTACCCACAAGCTTGACCAGACATAAAACCACACTATTGTTTCCTGCCACAGGTTTCACCAGCACCTCCCACTTCTGATACAGCACAAGAAACTAATCCGGGCCGTACTCTATTTAAAAGTAGGACACCATTAACCATTTTGGATAAACTTCACTTCAACTAGCTGAGACAGCCAGCCTGTTCTGGAAAGCCTGTATGTTACCCTCCCCTAAACCAGGAGTTCTGGTTTACTTCTGCTGAAGTTTATGACAAAGATTTCTATGACCTCAGTGGTGCAGGATCAGACACTCACTGGGGCCACATCCTAGGAGCGCAAGCTTTGAAGCCAGCTGGCACCTCTTCACAGTGCTTCAGGGTTGTGAAATCCACACCACAGTGAAAGGTACAGTACAACCCTGGGGCACCTTGAACAGTTTGGTTAACCCAAGTTCAGACTGTGCAGCTTCAGTCCTCAGCACACACCCAAGCCATGCATCCACCTGCACTTCTGCACAGTCCTGACAGTGTCTTGCAGAGATTTTAAAATTACCATTTGAAAAACAATAGCATTTTTAATGCTTACACTTGTCCAAAATATTCTTATGCTATCCAACACACTGCAGTATCGCGAGGACTTGGGAGCAAATTAATTTACTCTAAATGAATATGCATTATTAAATTAAAATCTAGTCACATTTTTAAAATGCATTAACTGAAGTTTCAAATATGATGTCTGCTCTTTACCATCCCCATAAATTTGTAGTTTTATAGTAATATTTTCCTATGCTTACAATGCCACGCACTAACCTGTTGTGTGAAGGGTTCCCCACCAGCTGCCAGAGAACTGACTACACCAGGGAAAGAAACAGTAACAGACTAAAAACAAAGTTCTGTCAAATGCACAAAATAAGCAAACTGGAAGAAAAAACATATTTCTCGCTGTAGTTTCTTTCAGTTACAGAAATTTCCTGTTTCTTTGTAACAATACTGGATTTAAAAAAGTTCAAAACCAAGGGATTTTTAAATCATGAAATAGTACGTGATCCAAAGCAAGCTTATGTCAACTGGACTCTTTCCATTGACTTTTATAGACTTTGGATCAGGACTCAAAGGAATCATGCTCAAAGCTTGAAAAGGCTTACCAATGTGCTTTACTTTAGGGAATCGAACATTCCCTTTGACATGGCTCCATGGGGACGACTCAGGCTTTAAGTTAAGACTTTACTTCTTAATTCTACCTCTTCAACGATGTGATTTTTTGCATTAACCCCAAATACACGCTTCTTCTAGGCTATACGTCCACTAGCCTGGAAGATCGACCCACTCAGGGTCAATCTTTCAGGATTCGATTTCATGTGTCTGGTAGGGACGTGTGAAATTGACCTCTGAGGGGTCACAGTCGACCCCCCGTACTCCTTGCATAATTCTCTTATCGACCTTCTTCAGTAAGGACAGCCAGGTAAGCTGAGTGCAGATATGTCTATTCTAGCTACGCATCTGCCATAGCTAGAAATGCCTATCTGCAGCCGACAGACTTGGCCTAGGGTAGACGTAGCAAGAGAGGTTAGTCTGTATTCTAACAAAACCAAACAGCAGTCAGCTAGCACTTTAACAAAACGATTTACTGGGTGATGAGCTTTTGTGGGACGGACCTGCTTCCTCAGATCAATCACATTTCCAGTCCAGATGCAATTATATAGCACAGAAGTCCAAAAAGAATTACAAAAAAACCCCTGACAAATCATAGAGAGAACTGAAGGAGGGGGGTGAGTAACATCCCCCAACCCTCACTGCTGTTCCATGAAAAACTCACAGGCGTGCCACAGCAGCATAGCAACTAGCAACAACATGAGGCGCACGTATACCTTCTCTGTTATTAAAACCAGATAGAGAAGTTACTCACCGTAGTAACGGTGGTTCTTCGAGATGTGTCCCCGTGGGTGCTCCACAATAGGTGACGGCTTGGCCGGCGCCGCAGATCGGATCTTCCAAGCAGTTTCTGCCGGACCGCGCATGCGCCGGCGCGCGCCGCTCCCTGGCGCGCTCCTGGCCATGTGCGCGATCCGGTCCCCGCCAGTTCCTCGACCAACCGCCTCGGGTGCCCCTGCAAAACACTAACAGAGATCCAAAGAGGGGAGGATGGGCGGGAAGTGGAGCACCCACGGGGACACATCTCGAAGAACCACTGTTACTACGGTGAGTAACTTCTCTTTCTTCTTCGAGTGTCCCCGTGGGTGCTCCACAATAGGTGACTACCCAGCAGTAACCCAAGATAGGAGGTGGGTAATCGGATTATGTGCAGCTTGTCCCCGAGAGGACCGCTGCAGAGAGACGGGTATCCTCTTGGAATACCCTGTGAAGGGCGTAATGTTTGGCGAAGGTGTCGTAGGATGACCAGGTCGCCGCTCTGCAAATGTCTTTCAATGCAACGCCCTTGAAAAAGGCTGTTGATGCTGCCACCGCCCTGGTGGAATGAGCCCTGGGAGTGGCCGACAAAGGAGTCTTTTTGAGCTCGTAGCACATTTTTATGCAGGATACAATGTGCTTTGAGATTCTCTGCGATGAGAGACCTTCTCCTTTCGATTTGGGAGCGAGAGAGACTAGGAGTCTATCCGTTTTCCGGAAGGACTTGGTCCTGTCTACGTAGAAGGCTAGCGCCCTCCTCACGTCCAGGAGGTGTAGGCGCGCCTCTTCGCTGGAGTTATGAGGCTTTGGATAAAACGAGGGTAGAACAATAGGTTCATTGATGTGAAACTCGGAAGAAACTTTGGGAACAAAGGCTGGATGCAGCCGTATGGTTACCGCCTCCTTGGAAAAGACAGTGCAGAGTGGCGTTGCCATGACTGCCGCAAGCTCGCCCACCCAACGAGCTGACGTAATTGCAAGAAGAAAGGTCGTCTTTATTGTAAGGAGGCGAAGGGGAACCGTGGCCAAGGGCTCGAATGGTGGTCCCATGAGTGTGGTAAGCACCAGGTCCAAGCTCCACGAGGGTGGAATCGGTTTCCGAGGGGGGTAGAGGTTTACCAACCCTTTGAGGAACCTGGTAACCATAGGGTGGGCGAACACCGTGTGCCCTCCATCCTCATGTCTGAACGCCGAGATGGCGGCAAGGTGGACCTTTAACGAGGATAGCGAGAGTCCTGCTCTCTTGAGGTCCAGTAAATACTCTAGAATTGTAGGTATAGGCACCGAAAGGGGGGCCAGCTGCTTGGTAGAACACCAAGCCATGAAGCGAGTCCATTTTTGTTTATAGGTTTTCCTAGTGGAAGTCCTTCTGCTACTTTCTAGGACTTGCTGTACTTCCACTGTGCATGTGCTCTCTAGGGAGCTGAGCCATGGATTAGCCACGCTTGCAGTTGCAGGCTCTGGGGGTGCGGATGCACTATGGACCCCTGGGCTTGCGTGAGCAGATCCGGCGCCACCGGAAGAGGCATCGGTGGGCGGTCCGACATGCGCAGGAGTAGGGGGAACCATTGTTGGCGATCCCACGTTGGGACTATCAGGATCATCCGAGCCTTTTCTCTCCTGGCTTTTTGCAGAACCTTGTGGATCAGCACTGCGGGGGGAAACGCGTAAAGCAGGGGGCCCCCCCACGCGTCCCCCAGGGACCCCCGGCCCAGCCCTGCTCTGGAGGAGAATCGTGGGCACTGTTTGTTGTGCTGAGTGGCAAACAGATCTATTTGGGGAAACCCCCATGCGTGGAAAATCGGCCGTAGTAGATCGGGACGGATCTGCCACTCGTGGGTGAGCGCAAAACGCCTGCTCAACTGGTCTGCCTTCACGTTGTGCGCGCCTGGCAAGTATGAGGCTCTCAGGATTATATCGTGGGCGATGCACCAGTGCATAGGCGGATTGCTTCCGCGCATAAGGTACGGGATCGAGCTCCTCCTTGCCTGTTTATGTAAAACATGGTGGAGGTATTGTCTGTACTGATCCCGACAACTTTGCCTTGTATACGGTCTCGAAAGTGTTTGCAGGCGTTGAACACTGCTCTGAGCTCTAGAACATTGATATGTAGAGACTGTTCCGTGGGTGACCACAGTCCTTGAGCCACCTCTTCGCCCATGTGCGCTCCCCACCCTATGAGGGAGGCATCCGTAGTGAGGAAAACCGATATTTGCGGCTGATGAAAGGGTACCCCTGTTAGCAAGTTCCCGGGGTTTACCCACCATTGCAGGGATTCGCGCACCCCAGGTGAGGGCGACACCACCCTGTGAACGGTGTGTACTGCCGGCTTGTATACACTTGCCAGCCAGTGTTGCATGCTGCGCATGTGCAACCTGGCGTTCTGTACCACAAACGTCGCCGCTGCCATGTGGCCCAGCAGCTGCAAGCACGTCAAGACCGGCACTGTAGGGCTGAAGGTGATGACCTGCACGAGGGAACCGATGGCTCGAAAGCGAGCCTCTGGTAGGTATACTCTCGCCGAGACCGAGTTTATGCGAGCCCCTATGAACTCTATGTCCTGTGAGGGGTCTATCTTTGATTTTGCCAGATTGATAACCAGGCCAAGTGAGGAGAACGTGTTTGCTGTGACGCGTATCATGCGGAGAACCTCCCTTTTCGAGGTCCCTTTGAGCAGGCAGTCATCCAGATACGGGAAAATAAACACCCCCTGTCTGTGCAGGTAGGCTGACACCACTGCCAAGGTCTTGGTGAAGACTCTGGGGGCCGAGGAAAGGCCAAACGGTAGGACCTTGTATTGGAAGTGTTCGTTGCCCACCATGAACCGGAGAAAATGCCGGTGAGCCGGATGGATGGTTATGTGGAAGTACGCGTCTTGTAGATCGAGGGCTGCGAACCAGTCTCCATCGTCCAGTGCTGTAAGGATGGAGGCAATCGTGATCATCCGAAAACGTTGCTTGCGTAGATACCTGTTGAGGCCACGAAGGTCTAAGATGGGCCTCCAGCCTCCTGTCTTTTTCTCCGTCAGGAAATACCGAGAGTAGAACCCTTTCCCTTGCAGTTGCTCCGGCACCTTTTCCACCGCCCCTATGAACTCGAGGTGGGCCACCTCCTGCCTGAGCCTGGCTACATGGGAGGCCTCCTGGGGGTGGGGCTTGGGCGGCGGGAGCGACTGGAAGGGGATGGCGTACCCCGTGGCTATGATCTCCAGCACCCATTTGTCTGTGGTGATCCTTTGCCACTGGTCGTAGAATGGTCGGAGGCGATGGTGAAAAAGTCGTTTCGGATGATCTTGTGCAATGGTGGTGATGGCGCAGCCCTGGATCTGTATGTCAAACTTGTGGCCTTTGGCCCCGCCCCGAGGACGGCCGGCCCTGTTGTGAGCGTCGCCTGGGGGTTCTGTACTGCTGGTGCTGCTGATGCCGCCCTTGCTCGTAACCCCTGTGATACTGGGGGCGCTGTTGCTGGTACTGGTACCACCTTTGCTGTGGGTAGTACCTTTTCTTTGAGTATGGAGGGGTGTAAATCCCCAGGGTCCTGAGTGTGGCTCTTGAATCTTTACTGGAATGAAGGACCGAGTCAGTTGATTCAGCAAACAGCTTCTGCAAGTCGAAGGGAAGGTCGACTATCTTCGCCTGCAGATCTCTCGGTATACCCGAGGTCTGGAGCCAGGACTCCCGTCGCATCACCACTGCAGTTGCTGTGGAACGTGCTGCCATGTCCGCAACGTCCAAAGCAATCTGAACTTCCATCCTCGCAGCCGCGTAGCCCTCTTGCACTATGGCCTTGAGGACCGGCTTTTTGTCCTCTGGAAGCGAGTCCATGAGGGACGTTAATCTGGCATAGTTGTCGAAATTATGGTTCGCCAAGTGCGCTGCGTAATTTGCCATTCGCAACATTAAGGTGGAGGAGGAGTAGACCTTTCTGCCGAACAGCTCTAGCTTCTTGGCATCTCTGTCCGTTCCCCCTGTTTTAAATTGAGATGTTTTTAATCTTTGTTGCGAGGACTCCACCACCAAGGAGTTTGGCTGGGGGTGGCTAAACAAGAACTCTATGCCCTTCGCCGGCACGAAGTATTTCTTATCCGCTCTCTTTTGGACAGGCGGAATAGTTGCAGGGGTCTGCCATATGGTAGTGGCGGACTCCAAGATCGCTTCATCAAGCGGTATTGCTACTCTGGAGGAGGCCGGGGAGCTCAAATTTTTAAGGAGCTTATGATGTTTCTCTTGCACTTGTGCTGTCTGGATGCCTTGCGTGAAAGCTACCCTCTTAAACAGCTCCTGAAACTGTTTGAGATCGTCCTTAGGATGGACGTCCCCTAAGGCCGTGGCCTCATCCGGGGAGGAAAACGAGGAACCGCTGGGGTACATTTCTTTGGACCCTTCCGGCTCTTGATGGTGATGGTGCGCCCTCTCGCTGGAGGTTTGTGAGGGAAAATCTCGTGGGTCCACGGCCAGTCCCCCCGGGATGCTTGAGTCTCTGTCCCCGATCGCGATTGCCCTCGGGGGTACGAGGTAGTGTGTGGGGATCTTTCCCTGGTAGATTGCCGATGGTGTCCATGCCCCGCATGGTAGGGACGACCATGGCAGTATAGGCACTGTTCCTGGGAAGGTGACCTTGACCATTCCCTTTGCACGTACCCTCTGTGTCTGGGAGAGGGGTATCGTCGAGACACTGGAGAGAGCGATTTTGCATAATAATCCAGAGTTTCAAATCCCAGGAAGGGTGAGGGTGGTGCCAGCCATGGGGAGGCTGATTGCAGGAAAGGAGAAGGGGGCTCCGGGTAGGCTAGGGGGGACCCCTGCCTTCTGGTTGGAGTCTGCAACATGAGCGGAGGGCTGTGAGAAAAGAGCTCCACAGCCCTGTCTGGAGAGGGGCTGCAGTGCCTCCTCTTGTGTGCAGCCTTTCCCCTCCCTAAGGGAGGTAACTCCGCCCCCTGATGGGCGGGGGATCCCGGCCCCGTCGGCACCGTGCTAGGCACGCTCGAAGGCGGTGCCGCACGTGCGG
This sequence comes from Carettochelys insculpta, assembly GCF_033958435.1. Taxonomy (NCBI): domain Eukaryota; kingdom Metazoa; phylum Chordata; order Testudines; family Carettochelyidae; genus Carettochelys; species Carettochelys insculpta. The sequence goes on from NC_134140.1 coordinate 122,039,385, forward strand.
AGTCCTTCTGCGCCTGCAGGCTACGTGCCTGCGCGCTCTGCACCGCCGGTTCCCCGGGGGTCGGTGCCGCTGCCTGCGGTGCCGCCGGTACCGGCGCTTGCTTAGCCGCCGCCCTGCCCGCGGTGCGGGGCGGCTGGCTGATTATCGGAGGCTGAGCCGCTTCCACGTGGCTCTCCGTGCCGCCGCCGATCAGCTGTTGCTGCGGCTGGGGGCTGCTTGCTCCTCCCGTCCCGCTCACTGTTGCTGCCGGCAGGGATCGGGTTGGAGAAACTTTCCTCCGTTTTTGCGCTGATGGAGTGAGGGAGGCAGCTTTTCTTCTAAGGGCCCCGGAGGGTCCCTCCTGCTGCGGCCGCTCCGGCACGTCTGGCTGGAGGGCCTTGTCAAGAAGCAGCAGTTTAATCCTCATCTCCCTATCTCTCCGTGCTCTGGTTGTTAATTTTGCACAGAAGGCGCATTTTTGTGCCACATGGGACTCCCCCAGGCACCTTATGCATAGACTGTGCCCATCGGACACTGGCATCGCCTCTCGGCAGGACTCACATTTTTTAAAGCCTGAGGAGGACATTGTTGGTGAGTCTTTGAGTTTGTTTATGGGTACTTAGCACCTTCTTTGTGCTGTTTCCCCGTCCGATGGCCTGCCTCAGCAGGAGGGCTGATGGCCCTAGCTCCCGGCCTCCGGCGCTTGTTACTGGGACTGGCTTGAGCTGTCCCTCCGTAGCTTGTTTGTTGTTTGTTTTTTTTTGTTTTTTTGTTTTTTTTTACAAAATAACAACCGGCTACTTATGGTAGCCTAAATAACTGAAAACTTTACAGAGAAAACAAATAAAGTCGTTGAATACGCTATGTGGCTTTAGCCTAGTCGGATTCCGTCCGCAGCCGACGGCGGTTGAGAGGAACTGGCGGGGACCGGATCGCGCACATGGCCAGGAGCGCGCCAGGGAGCGGCGCGCGCCGGCGCATGCGCGGTCCGGCAGAAACTGCTTGGAAGATCCGATCTGCGGCGCCGGCCAAGCCGTCACCTATTGTGGAGCACCCACGGGGACACTCGAAGAAGAAACAAGGTTACGTCTTTATTGCTATGACACCTGATTACATTAAGTCATTTTGTTTTTGTTATTTATGCTGCTGTTTTGATTTTTTTTGGGCTCTGCTTTTTCGTTTATTTTGGTTTTTTTTGTTTGTTTTGCGGTTTTTTTTTGTCTTTTGCTCTAGCAATTTTTTTTTTAAATTTCATAGGTGTTCTGCATAAATTTATTATTGTTTGGTGTTCTGTGGTATCAAAAAGATTAAGAAACTCTGGTGTAGACTACCTTGAGACTTTAATAAAAGTTACGTGGGGAGGTGCTCAGAGATCACAACAGATATTGCAGTGTAAACAACTGGAAAGCCATTTTCTGGAGGACAAAAGGTTAATTTCTCCACTTGAGAGACTCACCTGATTTCTGAGCACACTGGAGCAAAACTAAGAATTAAGAAAATCTGTTTGTCATTGTACATGGTTTTAGGTTCACTTTCACATTTTTCAATTATAAGCTTTCTGAAAAGCTCTCACTTCCTGGTTTATGTGCACTAATTTAAGCACTATGCTAAAAAGGCAAGGTATAAACACTGTAGAAAATGTTTAAACTATTTTTCTTCCCTTTAAAAAAGTGAGCACTGAAATTTCAATAAAACGTCAAAAATATATTATTTATAAAGACTTTTTTCCCCCCTAAAAAATTAACACTAAACAATATTTGTCCGTAAACTATGAGCTTGACAGCTCCATTAAAGTCCATGGGAATTTTGTGATTGACTTCTCTGGGAGCTGATGTTAAATATTTCACTTAAAAAAAAAAAAAAAAGAAAAAACACACACCCACCCAGAAATTAAAATAAAAGTGTAGCAGCTATTCTATAGAAGGATTAATAAGTGCAACTTAACCTATTTACTTCTGTCCACCTGCTCTCAGATATTACAGTGCAGTGCTCATTTAATGTTCAGTGCCCTGCTGACTGAAAACCGTGCAATGCTAAAAGTTTTCTTCTTCCCATTCAGGCTTAAGTGTACTTGTAAATGCAACAGTCCATTCCCAGAAGAGAAGAGGGAGCCACTTCAGTCTTCACAGGCTTGAAAACAAATCAAAACTATGCCCATGGATTTCTACTTGTGTTTTCTTAAACTTGTATGAGATGACCCCAACAATTGAAGCACTTTACATCAAAATGTTCAGTAAACAATGGTTGCACTGTTGGGTTTCTGCATGAGTGACTAGAGGAAATCAAACATTCTTTAAAGATTTTGCACGCTTTCTAAACTTGAGATGGATCATTCTGCTCAACGTAAAAATAAATGCCTGGGCTTCATTCTTATGTTCAAGCTGAGTCAGAAAAACATTGCTCCCCTTTAGTTTTTTGTGTGTGTGTGCACGTCTCTCTCTCTCTCTCTCTCTCTCTTTTTTTTTTAAGAAATGCAAAGGGCTTTGTGTTCTATGGAAAAGGCTGCTTATATATTTTAGTAACTTGTTAAAGCTGATTAATATTAGATTGATACCAGGCCCACTGATGGGAGGAGAGACAGACGGAGGAGGAACAGGGGGACTTGCCTTAGGGCCCGGCGTTTCAAGGGGCCTGGAGCTCTAGCCACCACTGCTACCAGCGTAACAGTGGTGGCCAGAGCTCTGGTCCTCTCTGAAGCATGAGCGGTGCTGTTCCGTCGCTCTGCATGGTACGTGTGGGGGGCAGTGCCACCGGCTGCCCTAGGTCCCTCCCCTTCCTCCATTGGCCCCACCTCTTCTGGTGTATGGAACTGGGCACCCCTCCACCTTGCTCCAGGGCCCTGCTGAGTGATCCTATGTCTCTAATTGGTCTTCACCAAATTATAATTGAAATCCAAATAAAACAGATTAATATGAAAATTAAGTTTGTAGCAACCTATACTAAATACATCTGAGAAACCAGTCAAGAATTCTTACTCCACAAATTAAGTTGCAAGTGGTGTTTTTTGTTGGTTGGTTTATTTTGTTTTAATAATAATTCTTGTTACTAAAATCTCCCTTAACTCTAACTTTAGTTGCACATCTCCAACTTTTCATTTTAAGGAAGAAGTTGCCTTCTCTTAGAATCAAGCCAAAAGAGGATTGTATTGCAGTTTTACAGGGCAGTAGAACACTATTCAGCTGTGGACCACTTCATCTCTCCTACTTCTTTGCAGTGAGTTAATTGAACTTTTCTCCTTTTCCCTCCCCTTCCCAAAAACTATTGCTCCTGAAAACTTCTCAACTCTTTAAAAAAAGAATATGAGCAGTCCTCTGGCTTCTGACATTCAGAAGCCTTCACATTCCTCACCGAAAACTGGACAAAAGTTGGGAAGAATAAAGAAGGGTTAAAAAATTCTCAGAGTGAGATAATGGGAATCTTCACTATGCCTTTAGAATCACAGAATCATAAGGGCTGGAAGGGACCTCCGGAGGTCATCTAGTCCAGTCCCCTGCTTCAAGCAGGATCAACCCCAACTAAGTCATCCCAGTCAAGACCCTGTCAAGCCAGGACTTAAAAACCTCCAGGGATGGAGCATCCACCACCTCTCTAGGCAACGTATTCCAGTGCTTCACCACCATCCTGGTGAAGTAGTTTTTCCTAATATCCAACCTATACCTCTCCTTCTGTAATTTAAGAGCATCCACTTCAGAGCTCCCCTTCAGGAAGCTGAAGGCTGCTATGAAATCACTCCTCAGTCTTCTCTTCTGTAAACTAAACAAGACCAAATCCCTCTGCCACTCCTCATAGGTCATGTGCTCCAGCCCCTTAATCATTTTTGCTGTCCTCTGCTGAACCTGCTTTAGCATACATCCTCTTTATACTGAGGGGCCCAAAACTGGACACAATATTGCAGATGTGACCTTATCAGTGCCAAATGGAGAGGAACAACCACTTCTCTAGATCTGCTCAAAATGCTCCTCCTAATGCACCCCACTATGTCTTCTTGGCTACCAGGGCACACTGTTTACTCATATCCAGCCTTTCACCCACCAAAACCCCCAGGTCCCTTTCCGCTCTACTGCTGCTTAGCCACTGGTCCCCAGCCTATAACAACGCTTGGGATTTTTCTGTCCTAAGTGCAGGACTCTACACTTTTCTTTAAGACAGGCCAAAGTTTTATTTGCTGTAAGTGGTGTCAGATCGAACACCATTTCTTAGAGCACATCAAACTAAGACCACTCATTTCAGTGCTGAACTTTCTGCTTCATTTCAAGGCTCTCTCATTTGTTGGTCCATTGCGAGAATGCTTGGAAGCATATCAAAGCCACATCTACAACAGGAAGTGTCATCACTTCAGCAGCAGCCAAAGCACAACCTGAGTATTCCTCCGAACCCAATGTTTGTCTGTAGTGTGTGTGGGGTTGGGGGAGGGGGTCTGGAGTGGCAGCAGGGATGTAATAGCATTATGTGGTTAAAATGCTCTAGCTAGTAATTCTGTGCAGATGCAGCATAGGCAACAGATCGAGACAGCACTGATTAGCAGGTGCTAATCCAATCACTGTGCCCCTGTAATACCTCAGTGCAGACACTATCTACACTGATGGGAGGGACTTTGCCATCAGGGTAGGTAATCCAGCTCCCCCAGAGGTAGTGGCTAGTCAATGGAAGAATTCTTCATCAGACCTAATGTTGTCTATATGTGGACTTAGACAGGTACCTCTTTGTGGTGTGTCTTTTTCATGCCCCTGAGCACGGTGGAGTGATTTAAATCACAAATAACATTGATTTAAAACAGCAAAAAAAGCTAAAACTGACTGCACTTAAGAGTTCACTCAGTTTTGGACTAAGTCCTATTGAACTCATTGGTACTTCTGTTTTTTCAGAAACAAGTACAGGAAGGGGTGCCCTTGGGAAAGTTAAGTTATGCTGAAGTAAAACAGGGAATAGATTTAGGGCATCACCATTATGGTCTGTGGCCATGAGGTACTAAAATAAGAGGCATGGATTATGTAATATAAAATACAAAAATGACACTCAGTGGTAACTAGATTTTATCATACTGCAGCTTTCTGCATTGCATATTTGAGTGGCAGATTCCAAACCTAATTAACTAACTAAATCATAAAGATTAGATAAGCTAAACATTTTTCTAGCAACAACCAACATAGCAAACAGCTTGGACATTTACTTGTCAAATCACACAGTTATACGAAAGGGCACAGAGAGTCTTGAATAATGATGCATTGCAGCAAAGCGAATTATTGCCATTACAAATGAGTTAATCCGCTCAGCCATATCCACGTCTTCCTCCACGTCATTTTCTTCCAATAAGCAGTTTGCCTTATGAAGTTTCATTCTTGCCACTGGGCCCTGCATGACAGGTATGGGGTTTTTTTTTGTTCTGTTTTGTGTTTTGAGACAAAAGTGTGGGGGGAATATAGGAAGCTTAGTGTGTGCTGAATAGCATCTTCCCTTTTTCTTTCCAGGGCTGCCTCCATCCCTTCCTATATATTTGTGTCTCTGTCTTTAAGACAATGTCTTAACTCCTGTGCTGGGCTTGCCCAAGGTCCACTACCACATTAGTGGAGAACAAAGCAGTCCAATTCAGATTGTGTCTGTCTTTGCAAATGTTAGTCTGCTGAGAAACAGAATCTGAAAGCCCAAACTTTGAAGAAGCAAGAGCTAGTAATTAGGCTGGACAGCCTACAGCCATTAATTCATTTTTATGAGACAATAAGTGTACATGTCGCATGTTTGTGATGAGATTTAACTGTAACTATTTCATATGAGAAATGTAGTACTTTATTAATTTTGAAAAACAATAAAATAAAATTTTGTTGATATAAAAAAAAATCATTGATTTTTATCCACCCTGCCCCTGTGCAACATAGTTATGCAAATCTAATCTTCTTATGTAGACGAGGCCTAACTCAGGCTGACTCAAGTGGAGTAACTAGACTAAATTAGTGCCAGCGAGCTTCTTCAGCGAAGGCAAGTCACTCTGGCTTGCAATGCAGAACAGAACACCACCTACGCATCATGAAATATATGGGCCTTAAGTACTTTGGACTCTAAATTCTACTTACTTTCCAGGAGAATTAGGTTCTTGAGTTACATGACTTGAAAAAGAGGACACGGGCACTTTTGAAAACTTTATCCATGGTTCCCACATGATATATCCCTACCTCTTGCAGAGATGCAGTGTTTTGTAGTAAAGGTAATGTATCCTGCCTAATTTATTTAGTTCCACTTTACCGCATTTAGAGACAGATATAAAACCTTGAAGTCTTTTTATGAACCAGGTTCAGGAAAAACTAGTCATATGAATAAAATAAGCCATTAATCCGGTCTTTGTTTGAAAGGACATCAACTCTCGGTATTGAATTTATTTCGGAGTTAAACCCAGAGCAGTGGGTTACACGATAGGCAACAAATGTTACCTACTGTTGGGAAGGGGGAAAAAGACTCCAAACTAGGGTTAATATACACTCTCAGGAAATACAAAAGAAAAACTATGAAGCACACAAAGGATTATGACTTCTATATGAAAGTCAGTGAAGATAAATACAATTCAGCTTCAGTTTCTTTCTTAGTACTTTAAATCCACAAATGAGACCATTTTGCTAAAATTAACACCATACTTTTATACAAAGGAAACTAACCCTGATCTGAAGTAAGGAAAAAGAAGATCCACAGCATGGATGATATCCTTCCAATACGTCCAGATAGATGATACCACATTACAGAACTCGGTCCCAAAGCGGTAGGTGAGATACATCTTGGCAGATTGAATAAATATTCAACCACAGGCTATGGTAACATCAGTGAGTTTTGCCAACAAAACCGGTGGAACATCCACACACAAAATGTGTTTTGTTGACAGTTTGTCAACAAAACTCAGCACTTTTGTTGGCAGTGTTCTGCCTCTCAGCCGTGAGGCATAACGCTGCTGTCAACAGATTCTGTCGACAAAAAAGTTGTGTGGATGCTCCAGGGGGCCTACTCTTGACAGACAGGGCAACCTGAACAATGGGCAGCCCTGTGTGCTATGATTTTGGGTGCCTGTTTTGTGGAGAGAACAACTGGGCAGTCCAGTCACTCTGTTGACAGAGTGGAGCGCTCTTCTGATTGGCTTTTGTTTGTGGCCGTACTCTGTCGACAGAAGTTTGGTTGAAAAATCTCTTTCAACAGTGACTTGTGTCAGTGTAGTGTAACCATTGCCACAGAGTTCTTTAGACAAATATTCATTTATTTAAGTCAAAGGTGTTGCACCCTTTACTTACATCTGAAGAGAAGTCAACATAGTAAAATCCCTATTTATCCTTTAAAGACTCAAAAGGATGTAACTTTTTAAAATACTTTTGATATAGCGAGCGACAAACTGACTATCTAAAATGAGTGACCCAGATGTTTACAAAGGGAGAAAGAAGCTCTCTGGTTCTGAGTTTGACTCAACCTGGTACTTCCTTCCTCTAGCCCGTTCCTCTCCCCTCCTCACTCCTCCACTATCACCCTCGCTTTTATTTCTAAAAATACTATTTGTGTGCTGCCTAGGTCACTGTCAAGTAGAACAGAAGCCAGAAGAGACAAAGTACCAAATCAGTATCTTGTGCAATGAAAGGGGAAAACAAATCTTAATGCAAGAAGGGATTTTGAATTTACAAATTCCCAAACAGTATTCATGCAGCATTCAGGTTTAGATGGGGACGTCCCTAGTGGGGTGCAGGGTCCACGGCAAACCACCTGTATGGGGCCGCCGCTTAAGGTTCTTATACAGGCAAGGGGGACTCAGATGCACCTCCATCAACCTGAAGACTTGCCCATCTCCCCTAACTAGGAACCAGGAGTGTTCCTCTTTCCCAGTACAATTAAGTCCTGACCCCCAGCACAGGGAACCTCCCCAGACCTCTAGAACACAGAGTTGCACTACAGTACAGTCCCTTCTCAGTGTATTTTCACCCACACCCACACCCACCTTTACTGCTCCCTGCCCAGGAAACATTCACATGCTTAATTCACCCCTTCCCTCACAAAGACTGATAGTATTCCTGACAAATTGCCACCACCCCATGCCTCACACATTGCAGCACCCCCCAGAAGGCATCTATTGCAAAACGCCTTTTGTTTAATGGGGTTGTGATGTGACTGACTTGTCCTTAGTTATGCTAACTGATGATGGGGCGAGTTCACATCATCCATCTTAATGAAGACAATGAGGTCTGTCTGTGATTCACCCAGACATGTAATGCCTCCTTCTCTGTGGTACAGAAGGGAACAGGTGGGGCTTGGGGTTTTTTGGGGTGGGTGTTTTTTTTGTTTGGCCCCGGGGGCAGGGGAAAGACCTGCCTCCTGTAACTATGGTGAATATGGTTAGAGCACTGGCCTTGTAAACCCAGGGTTGTGAGTTCAATCCCTGAGGGGGCTTTCAAGGATCTGCAGCAGGTTAGATTTATAAAAAGGAAAATCTGCCAGGGATGGTTGATAGGTCCTGCTGAGTGCAGAGGACTGGATTGAATGACCTCTCAAGGTCCCTTCCAGCTCTATGAGATACATAAATAACCCCAAATGTAGATGGCTAGTGACTCTGCATTCCCAAGAGACCAGTTTCCAAGCAGTTCATAGAAACCATTCAGATTTTACAACACTTGGCTGAGTTTTAAAACTCGTAAAATGGTGGGAATTAGTGGGTATTTGCCCACAAAAGCTTATATCTGTCAGTCTATAAAATGTCACAGGACTTGTTATTTTTGAAGATACAGACTAACTCGGCTACCCTCTGATACTTGAAAACCCTCTGCTGTTTTTCTGTAATTTGCCAGACCTAGTGGAGTTGTGGGATGCCAAGTCCTGATATTGCAAGGAGGGAATCCCAAGGCTAGAGCCTCCTGCTGGAGACCTAAAAAAGACAAAGAGGACCCTGACACCAGAGTTTGATAAGGTTTGCTCTTGGCAAACATCCCACCCCCTATCACACACACCTCAATGTTCCCTCTAATATTTCTATACGGGGCAAGGAGGGAAACAGCAGAATGTGGCAACCCAGCATAGGCAATGGTAAGCAAAATGTTTCATAGGCCACACACAAAACCCCAATCAGCTACAAATGGCCCATGGATGACTGCAGGTTGCCCACCACAGCTCTACCAGCACATCCTCACTGCACAGGAAGCCCTTCCTAGAATAGGTACCAGCTAGTCTTCATCGCCCAGGACTAGTGTCCCTCCAGTGACCAATGTCTCCCACCTTCCCTGTAAGCTGTGCCCTTCTGCAGCCACCCTGGAGAAATTCAAATGCCGCCAAGCTGATTAGCAGAATGCCTATTTCTGGGTTTCGTGTTTCTAGTGGTGGTGCACATTCTCACATGGAAGAAACCTGTCCATGTAGGTTGCCCCCTTCACCTCCATGCTGGTATTACTAAAGGGACATACACATAAAGAAAGCGCGAGTGAAGTGCATGTGGAGTGGACACAACGACTGTGAGAGCCACGTGCTCCCTCTGCTTTCAGTCAAAGCACTGCTACAGGTCAAGCGGCACATCCCACAATTCCAGGTATGCAAGCACAGTTAGCAAAACTGTCCAACCCCAGGGGATCATCTAGATTGCAACCACCTTGAGGTCCATTGAGATGAAGGAGGGGCACTCATGCAACCACTCACTAGCCTAGGTTGCCCATTGCTGGGGTAGAGGGTCCCACCACTGGAAAGGGAAAGGTCTATCTGTCCCTCTGAGGCAGAAGCCTGGAAGGCCAGAGTCAGTATCAGCCTGCTGGAACACCAGAACCAGAAGGCCAGTGGGTAACTGACCAGGAGCTGGCAGCGCAGAGACTGAGCAGCCTGTGTGGAAAGGCTGCAGGCATAAAAAAAGAAGTAAATGCCTGGCCTGGTGGGACCAAAGGAGGTGCAGATCTGACTCCTGCTGGCCCACCAGGCCCCCCACTATCCTCTTCCCTCATGCCTCTGAAGTGCAGGGACTGAGGCAGCTGCTCCAGTCTGTCCTCTTGATGGGACAGCTTTGAGTTTAGAAGTCAACCCACAAAAGTCAGGAAATTCAAACCGCTAACATTTCTCCCACAATACTAACAAGCCCCATGGCACACATTCCGTACTTTATTATACAGATCTTAAAACAAGCAGTTACCCCCTCAGGGTTTGTATTTAAAGAGGAATAGAGAATATTTAATATGCACAACATCTACGCCTGGAGGAATTCTGCACCACTGCACCATGCAGAATTTTGCAAAAATTAATGGTTTTATGAAGAATTTCCTGTACAATGCTCTCTACACTACATATTTGACCAAAATGATGTAGCAGACACTTCTAATTAAGGACAGGTTGAACCTCTCTAAGTCTGGCACCCTTAAGATCTGAGAAGTGTCGAATGAGAGAATTTGCCATACCACAAGAGGTCAATGCTGTCTAGCACATTACCAACATTCCCCCCACTCCCTTACTGGGCTCTTAGAAGACATTTAGGGGTAAATTACAGTTAAACAACAGCACAGAACACTGACAGCCAGGACTGGTGGCTGTAAACAAACTTTCTGGGACCACGGGACATTTGGCTACACTTATAAGTGGTCACCCAGCTAACTAAAATCATGCTGAATTACAGATGTTGCTTGATGAGAGAGTTCCAGATTAGAGAGGTTCAACCTGTAGTACTACCCCTACAAACTTTCTTCCCCAGCCTAATCCAGTACAATACTCCTCAATACCTATTGTGATAATTTCAAATAGAACATGCCTCTATTGTCAGTATGCTGCAAGTGTTGGTAAGTGAGCCATACTAACACTGCAAGCATTGGTAGAGTTGGGAGCAGGTAGGGCAGTTTCATTGGTGGGGAAAGTGGTGACTGGGAACACAGGAAAGGAAGTTTGTTTCATTTTCAGACACCCAGCAGACAGTCACAGAAACCTCAAGTATCTCCTCCTCTTCTGAGCATGCAAAAAGCACTTTTAAATCTAGGGCAAGGGAGTAGATATAGACTCCTTGTTTCATTCTGTATTGGGAAGATTGCCCTACTCTGGCAGGAAAAGGATTAAACTCAGCCCTGGGAAAGGGCTGAGGCTGAAAGAGCCAGCAGTTGGGGCAATTAGCTGCCAATTAGGGCTGCAGCTAATTAGGGCCCAGCTGGCGGCTATAAAAATAGGGGACTCCTTGAAAAGAGGGGAAGGGCTCTTGCTGCAGAGCAGGAGGGACCTAGCTGCCAGGGAAGTGAGAGGCTTCCTAATACAGAGCAGAGCAGGGCTGGGGGAGCTCTGGCCAAGCAACCCCCAGGCTGTAGGGCCTGAGACAAGGCCTGACGGGGCTAAGGTTGCAGAGAGACAACCTAGGCAGCAGGTCCACAAACCTCTTGCCAGTGAGGCGTGGCCATTTCAGACTGCAGTGTACCCCTGAGGTAAGGTGCTAGACAATGACTGGCAGTGGGTCACTGAGGCAAGATGGGTGTAGGGCTTGAGGGTTCCCAGGGAGGGGAAGACTCCAGAGTGTGAGGCACTGTGGCAGGGCAGTAGCCTGAGGGATGGGCACCGTGGTCTGGGAGGGACGTGGGTGCTGACATAAGTGGTGGAGAACAAACTGACAGGAAACAGGGGGCAAGGCACCAGCTGGAAGAGGGTGCTCCAGAGGCTGGAAGAGCTAATTCCCAAGGGACCCATAAGAGGCGTCATGGCAGCGAGTCGCACCCTGTTACACCCACCTTGAGAGTTATTACTTTGTTCACTCTACACTTTCCCACCATCCACCACTCCACAGCGTTGCTGACATGTAACTTGTTACCGTGTTGGAGTTAACTCTCCCCCGGAACCAATGGATCAGTTTTCACTTTTCTCAGTGCAATCCCACACAGCAGTCATCCAGTAAAGGTTATCTCTGCAATCACGATAGCTAGAGAACTAGGGTTATTCAGGTTAAGATTCTGGAGCACAATGGCAAACTCCAAGGCTACGTTCAGGCTGCCTTTATAGTTCGAAATAATTTACCCAATTTGGGCAATGCAAATTGTGTAAATTATTTCAAAATAAGGACCTATTTTGAAGGTTCTGTTACCCCACTCATGACAAGGGGTAGCAGAACCAGAACAACATGCACTGCTATTTTGAGCACAGAGAAAAGCTGCAGAGTTGCTATTTCGGGATACATTTATATTCCAAAATAGCAACCACAGTCTAAACATAGCCTAAGAGAAGGAACAATTTTTTAAACTTTTTTTCCTTCAGACTAAGGGTCCTGTGGCGTTAAGATCAATGGTCCCTCTATTTTTTTTTTTTTTTTTACTAGAAAATTAACAACTGAATTTTGTTTCAGGTGCATTATGTTCCAAGTACCAAAAATCATGTCATGATGTGCTGCCAAGGTCACGCTTAGCAGCTCTTAAAACTACAACACCTGCATACACACAACAGAGCACCCAAAGCCCCAATGAAGGTTATGAAGACTTTTACTAGTTTCAGAGAGATAAGAAACATTAATACAATTAATACAACTAATTAAAGAAAAATATCAGAGTGCTGTAAAGAGAGGGTAAAGATTTCAAAAGGAAGAAAGCCTTTCCAACACACCAGTTAAAATACCCAGTCTTTCACAAATATCCATTACTATTATAGCAACCCAAAACCTTCCTTGGGGAAGCTCCACTCCAAAGAAGACAGGTTGGCATAGTGTATCTGGCCAAATGTACCATGTTGTCCATGGCAGGAAAAATTCCTTTCTGACCCTTTACAATTATCTGAGGATAACTCCTGAATTGGAGACTAATTATAACTTAGCATGCATAACTATAAATAGCGTTACCAAACACAGTCTTAATTGAAAATCTGCTTGTGGCATTTGACTATGGCCTCTTGCAGAGACCTGAACCCCACAGGCAAACTCCATGAGTCAGCTTGATGGTATGTATATTTTATGACATAGCCTGTCTTTCCCCATTCTAAGAGCCAGATAACTTTCACCAAAACCCAGGGCAACCACCATGTTTCCAATGGCTTATGGTAGCAATGTATTCCCTGTGCTTTGCCTATATCAGGGTGGGGAACTCCCGGCCCAGATCTGGCCTGCAGCTTGTCTGGACTTAGTCCGCCAGGCCCGCCGACTTTGAGGAGGGGAGAAGTTGCCCTTGGGCCTGAAGGTCTGGCTACTGCTGCAGCCAAAGTAGGACTCAGGGCCCCTTTGAAGTGCCACTGCTGCACGGATCTGCATGGGGCAAAGGGCTGTGAGGGCAACCAGCACTGCGATCTGCGTGGTGCTAAGGCCTAACTACCCTAATGGGCAGGGAGCTGGGTTGTCTCCCACCTTGCCCCTGAGCCCATGGTGGCTCTTGGCCCTGCTGCGGCCCACAGAGTGCCTGGATTCAGCTCCCAGCTCCCCTCCCCAGCATCTGACCTGCTTTACAGTGTCACGTGTAGAGCACGTGGTCAGGAATCAGGCAAGCGACACAAGATCCAGCCCATAGGCTCGACCTGATGGGGGCAGGCAGTGGCTCTGTGCACAACCCCTACCACCCTCCGATACTCCCTAACCTCCAGCCCATTCATGCACCCTCTCTCCCACCCAGACCCCACACCCAAAGCCTGATTCTTGGTAGCCCCCTCCCACACTGAACCCCTAATTTTGGCCCCACCCCAGAGCCTAAGAGGGTCCCACAAACTCTATTAACCCTGGTTCTCATAGGCTATGGGGCTGGTGTGCGATGAGAACAAAAGGAGTGTCTTCTTTGTTGTTTGCCAGTTGGGGACCATGTCAGTGAGGTGTGGCTTGGGTTTTTGTTTTTGTTTTTAAAAAAGAGCTTTACTTGTGGGGCCCCTGACTGATTTTTCTGTAGGTCAGTTGCCTCTGACCCAAAACAAGTTCCTTACCCCGTCCTATATTATGGAGAACAGCATTAGCATCTGGGTCACAGATGTTTTAAACAACACACAACAAAAATTCCATCAAATGGTCATTACCTAAAGCACTATCTTTACATAGAATGTATTTGTACACTAATCTTTGATCCACAGTGTCACTTGAAGTAGAAATATATCTGGCAGTCATTAACAACATCTATTCTCTCACACACACACACACACACACACACACACACACACACACAGGTAGGATTTATCTTTTAACACCTTGAGCTTTAAAAAAACAGCACACCCACAACCAAAAGTGGAAATTCTAAGAATGCAGATGACAATTAAATAAAAGTTATCCTAGGAAAGTGGGATTTTGAGGTACAAACAAACAAACAAAAATCAATATTCCAACATTTTGCAGTTTTCCTGAAGATATGGAGCTGGATTAAGATATGAGAAGCACCTTCCCCCATACAGTTACAACCCATGGTATACTCAACATCTGAAAAGAAACATCTCCAATGGAATCCAGGACAATTAAAGAAAAGAAACACGTACAATCTGCCAATTATCTATCAAATGTGTGCAAGGGAGGGGAAAGGGGAGGGGCATAGTTATACCTATGCCATTAAAGCTTGTCTTGTTTACAAGCTCTTTTGTCCTTTGACAGCCACAGAAGTTCACTGGGATCTCTTTTTCAATGAAAAAATCTTTAAGTACAAGGCTGTAAAAAACCCCAAACAAATCAAAACACCATCACTTTTCTATTTATAGACAAATGAAAAAAAACTACAGCCAAGGCATCCCACCCTGCCCTGGTTTCTCTTCTCCCCACCTCCCACTAGACAGCAATCTTAAGTTGCTCTCAAAGATGCAGGTTAACACCAAATCATGTCTGTGTGGTGCACTTACCTCCGTGAACATGTCTTACTGCCTTCCCACATGGCAAAAGAATTTTCCTGTTTTCATGCATTCCCTTGTCAACCCTAATCAGTGTCAATAGGTTAGTGTCTTTTGTGCTGGCGGCTGCAGTGGTAGCCCTGACAGGAAAGAACTTCCCTTGCACTGAGCCATGAGAAGCAGAGAGCGCTCCCAGGCATAACTCCCTTGGCGCCTCTCCTAAAAACACTCTCTCAAGTACATGGTTGCTTAGCAATATTTGCCTTTCCCCTGTACATTTGAAATTGGCAACATCTGGCCCTTCGGCAGTTTTGACTTGTGCAAAGGGCCATGTGGAGAGTTTTCAATCCTAACAAAAATAAGCAGGTTGAAGATGTTATCATGTGAGACTTTACGGCTGTACTGGTATTTTGTTAATATTTTATTTCCATCGGGTATAAAACCTGTGGTTGTGTCTAGGAAAGGTACAGCAGAGAAAACCACCATGTCCAGTGGGAATCACCTGCTAAAAAACATAACAAGTAGCTTTTCGTGTTTACATATTTACACCTGCATGCACAAGTCTTTTTTTAAAATGCTAATCCAGTATTTCATTGGAACAGCATTTATTCTTCAAATATTTAGATATGATATAAAGGATGAAAATAAATGAATATAAAATCTGTTTGTGTTTTTACAAGCCATAGATTCTGCATTTTAACATATACCTGCCCCTTCAATATACACACAAACTGACTTCACAGTTAAGCACTCGGAGCAACAAGAAATGAATCATGATTGTGGTCTCAGGGTGCAACAGCAAAATAATAGAAAACCTGACCATATACATACAGAGATGGAAGCTTACAGTGAAAGGTAAAATGTTAACACACATTCTCATCACCTACATGCAAAAGTGCCTGGGAACACGGATATTACAAGGATACTTCCTTATGTTTAAGTGTTTTGGGATGAAGGAAGGAGAATATATCTCACCCTCAACTGGATTTTACTTTGGCCCATCCATACCCAACCCTAGTCAAGGGCTTGCTGTTTTACCGATTCTGAACTGCATTTCTTTGTGCGTCTGGGGAGAGGGGAGGTTTGTTTAGGTAGGCCTCCCTCCCCTCCAAGTGGGAGAAGAATTATGATTATTTTGAGGACCCAGATTTCAACTGGAGAGAAGTGTTTGTTTTATCTTTTAACTTATTAACCAGATGGTTAACTGAATGGAATGCTGACAAGAGGAACGTGTATGTTTACTGCAATACATTAATGCCATTACAACATATTAATGCAAACTTTTTTTTTTTTACATCTACCAACAACCCCCTCCCGTGACACTCACAGAAATTAATAGCATGACCCTGCAAATGCTGTGGTAAGCAATTTTGGTGACATCAGGAGAACCACATATAATAGTAAGCATAGCATCTGGCAATCAGGTCTTGGAAGAATTTAGCCCAAGTTTATTTTTAACAAAAATTAGACAATTAACCTATATTATAAATACACACCAAGATGCTGTTCTTAAGAAATAGACATGTGCTAGCTACAAGAGAACCAGAAATCTAATATTAAAGAGAGGAACTAAATTGTATATATACACAACATATATTTTTTATGTTGTAACTCCTCAAAAATAGTTTCATTCCAGTTTTAGAAAATAAGCCACAATTTAAAACCCTTTAACAAAAATTCCATCTCTTTTGTTAACAGATGTTTATAATGGAAGTGCTGATGCATGGTTGGCAAATACTGTGCTGTAAAAATTTGATGTTTATTAACGGAAAAAATATTTTTTGAGAGGGAGCAGTAGTTTGTCACTTGGGAATGAACCGGGTAGGGGTGGACCTTTTCATAGTATGAGCATGCCATTCCCCTGCCAGCAGATAGTCACCCCGTTGCATAGCCCATGTTAAAAAAGCAGACATTTTCAACCGCCCCTCCTGGCTTAAGAAAAGCATCAGTTACGTATTTAAAAACAAATAACGCCGATTTATAATTTCCACTGAATGTGTTTATCCTTCTTTTTTCCTGTTTACTTTAAATGAACAAGGTGCAAGACGACATAGGCTGGAGAATGAACTTTTCAAAAAGCCAAAGAGACTGAGACGTAAGTAACTTGATCAATTAGTGTTGCACAAAGACATGTGGTTTTCTCCCTTCTTTCCTGCCTTCAAGGATTAGCTTTAGCCTGCTTTCAAATGAGCAATATTTCAAAAACCCGATCCAGATAAAAATGTGTAAATATTTTTGCCAGAGAAAAAGAAATCTCATTTTGAAATATCAGCTTTTCGTGTAACAAACGTACAGCTTTGTCAAAAGTAATCTGACAGTGGTCTGTCCAATACTGAGTGCAACATGGATGTTCTGTAGCGTAAATTTTGATAACAAGATTATAAATTTACAAAACTGCCTTGCTTGAAGTTAAAAGGTCCAGAATGAGAGGACTTGAAGGCCATTCTCCATATATGCCCCCAAACAGGAACAAATACTCACATAAATAGGCAGTTGGGGCCACTCTCACCTTCATCTTTGAAACAGTTGTCTGTTTCTAGTTTTGAAACTGGCAACAATATGATGTCTAGCTGCAATATACTGTATTGTTTTGAACTCATTAACATGCATATCGGCTGCCACCTCTTGCTGCTTTCAGTGTTTGCTTTGAAGTTGCCTTGCTGGAATGCTTGGCTGTCATCTGTTTCTGGCCTTGCTCGGGCTTTCCTGCTGATCTCTGAATTTTTCCCCCCTTCACATGAGTCATATTCTGCACTAGCAGTAGTTGCAAGAGCCACGTGAAATGCTTTTAGTTAGATATTGTAACATGTTTCTGCTTCAAACCATGCTGTATAAAAATAACGTATCAAAACTATTATTTTTCACACTGTTTTCTATTTGCCAGTATGCAACACCTAGATCATATTTACACATTCAGCTTTTCTACGCCGAGAACACCTCTCTTTACTTCACTGAAACAAGTATATGGTTTTTTATTTCTGTGTGACGACTATTCCTCATGCCAACCACCATTACCTGATACAGATGCGAATAGTAACCACACCTGAAGAGGATGTCTGACATTCTCCACTGTTTGGAATTTGTATCCCATACAAATTGTTTGTGGGATTTTAGGTAGTCATCAACAATATTAGTAACTGCACTCAGTTTTCCACAACTAAAACTACTGCAGTTTCTGACAAATAAAAAGTAATTCCAATGGCTAGCACACTATGCAACATTTGTTTGCAAGCATTTGATACTGCAACTTGAACTGCAATACTGAATAAACTGTGAAGAGTGAAAATTTCCATCAGACTTCCATTTCCAAAACATATTTGTTCATATTTATTGTAAATGCCTCCAAAAAATCCAACATCTTTGAGTTTTTGAAAAGTAATTTATGCTATCTTGCAACTACTCATCTTAAGTAAGAGGGAAATTTGTACAGAAAGCTTCAGGTTAATTTACAAACCATATTTGGAGTTACTGTACTTCAGAAAAATTGCTATTTTCTTTTTTGTCCTCCCCAGTTTGGGGCGGGGGGGGGGGGGAAACGCAGTGTAAGGTCTCTTATCTACTCCATTAAAAATCAATGACTTGTTAAAAAAAAGATCTGTCTGGTCCAGTGCACACATTTGGACAGCATCAGTTTGACAAAGTTTAGTTTCGAAATTAAAATGTTATTCAAGGTCAAGTCTTTAATGCTGGAAACTCCACTACTCCCCCTGCTGGGATTATAACTTTAAGTAGCTTGGCAAACATTCATGTAAGTTACCACCTCCAAAAGCACGCTAAAGTAGGCTTATTTACTAAGAGGCTCAGAGAGTTACAGCCACAGCTGTAAACATCCAGCACAAGAAAAACCTTATAAATTAAAGGCACAGTCCTTTTCTCTGTGAAATCAGCAAGACATCACTGATCTCAATGGAGTCATCCTTCTGTGAAATTTTGTGCAAGAAATAGTAACAGAGAGATAGCCGTGCTAGTCTATATACTATCAAAATAAAAAAGCAGTCCAGTAGCACTTTAAAGACTAACAAATAATTATTTTGTTAGTCTTTAAAGTGCTACTGGACTGCTCTTTTGTTTTGTGCAAGAAAGTGCAAAATCAGGCTCTTCAGGGCTGGATAAACAAAGGGACTTACACCTTTCAACTCTTGCAGCTGGACACACCATGGAATCCACATAGCCCAATCTAGGTGGTCAGGCTCCCTATATAAATCATAGGGCAATATTTGCAACCCAAGAGAGGGATCCACAAAAGCCAGCCAACAGAGGTTAGCAGCCCAAACTAGCCAAAAGCAGATGCTCAGGAAAGAGGCTAGGGTAGGGGGCTGTGTCCTGAAAGATTCACAGCTGTGAAATCTCCCCTGAAGTTAGATCTAATGACGCACAAAAGGGGGCGGAAGAGGAAACAGGAGGATTGGGCTGTCTGATAACTCTTCCTATGTGCTTAGTGCGCTTGCTCACTCAGACAGAGGTCCCACCCGGGGGTTTGGGGGCTGGAGTGGGAATGCAAATGTGGGACACCCTCTTCCCCCCGAAAAAAAAAACCCATTATACAACACAGGTCTGCTTGGAGTGCCAGGAAGGGACTGAGGTGTACAAGGAGCCTCCCCTTGCACAGTGTGCTGAGAGCTGGGGGGGGTGAAAAAATTAAATAAGTTTTGGGCCAGACAAGGAGAATGACTCTCTAGGCTATGACAGGATGGGCAATACGTTTTTATGGGAGCGGGCAGCACTCCAAGAAGGGAGTGCAGGGGTTTGGGATGCAACTTGTGACCTGCAGCAGGGTGTGTGGGGTTGGTCTGTGTGGTGGCAGCGTATCCCCCAGGGTGAGAGAATCTCTGACCTTGGGGACTCTTTTAAGCAGAAGCCTCTAATAGTACAGTTCTTTAAAGTTCTTGCAGGCCCCCACTTTCTGCACTCAAAGTGCCAGCGTGGGGATCAGCCTTGACAGCAGACCATCAAGTAAAACAATGCACATGGACAACTGCAGAGCAACTTGACAGACTACAACTGGAGCCTGGCAAAACCATGGGTAGCTGCTCCAGAGCCGTGATTAATTTTTGTGGCTATTGGAGTGGATGCGTACGCTACAACTAGGGCTCCATATGGGTTTTTGTCCCACTCCGCTCTGCCTGGTGCTTACTGAGGCGTACAGCCAGGGTGCTCCTACAAGGAGCATGACTGAGGCAGGCTGTTTATCCTGCTCTGCACTGCCCAGCACACCTACTGGGGAGCAAGAGTGCAGCACTTCTGCAGAGGAGCACGGTCAGGGCATGGGCCCTCATCCTGCTCTTCCCTGCCAGGTGTTCCAACTGGGGAGAGGGACAAGCACCCATGCCCCGACCACCTGTCTCCCAAAGGAGTGCCTGACCCTGCTCCTCAGCAGGAGCGCCTGATGGGAGAGACTGGGACAAGCAACTCTATTCAACCATGCTCCTCCACAGGAGCACCCAGACCCTGCTCCCAGTGGTAGAGCCTGGTGAGGCAGAGCAGACAAGCATCCCTAGGACATACCCAACACCTTCACCGCCGCTCCTCCTGAGGAGCATTGTGAGCCGCTTGCCACAGCAGGGGTGCAGATGTGGATACAAATAAAAGGCAGGGAGTGCACGGAGGATCAGAGGCACATTGTTTCCAGCTGATGTGGACTGGGTGCAGATCCACACATTTACATTTGCGCGGGGCTCTAATTGTACATTGGGGTCCAAAATCAAATTATCCCTGTACCATAAATAGTACCCATTGGAATCTGGCTCCAGACCAGTCCTTCAGCTGCGTCTAAAAGAAAGTTAATTTTATTCTGTTTAAATGTGAAAAATAACATTTAGGGTTTGCTAAATACTGCAATTAACTTAACAGATCAAATAGCTCTCTTTTTTAAAAAAACACAATAAGCTAGATATATAATAAGGGTACGTTTAAACTTACATAAAAACCATTATTGCAAAGTCTTTCAAACCTTTAAAACTGGATGTCTTAACCTTTAATTAGCACAGCAAGATGTATCCTTAAGAAACAGTGTAGGAAACTTGAGTTTGCTCCTAATTTGCCACGCTAGTCAGGTATAAAGATCAATCAATACCTGGGAATATCAGGACAAAAAAAATAAATAAAAGTTAAGAAGCTTTTGCTAAGGTTCTAAACAAATGAAAGATATTTCATATAAGCTCCCTTAATGAGTAACTAGTATGAAAACTATACACCGTGTGTAGTCTGCTGTCAATCAGAACCATCAAAGTTGACTTGTTATAATTACAGGAGGTGTCTGTAGTTCATTAACATTAAACAATAAAGATGAATTTAACATTTCCTCACAAATCCTACGAAAGCACCTTCCTGTGTTGGTAGGTGATTTCAAAACCAACCGCTCAAACTTTAACCACAACTGCTACTACTGGATTTTAGTGTGTGTTTAAAGCCTCACAAGTAAACTCTTTGTTTTCGGACCTGGATGACAGGATTTTAATTGCGTTTCTGCCAGGGCTGCTGATGGGGGTAGGGGGAAGAGGAGGAGCAGCTACTTTGGGGCCCAGAAATGTAAAAGGGCCTAGGGCTGTCATTGCCACTACAGGCTGAAACTCCCAAACACGAAATTCTCTTGGCTGGCAATACCCATCTTCTGGCAGGACCATGGATCTTGCAGGAGCAGAGAGTCCTGGGGATGGGAGGAGGGGACAGCCAGACCAGCAGCAGGAGGCCTGGGTGGGGCAACCACAGCTGGTCTGACAGCAATGGGGGTGTGAGTGGGGCAGCAACAGCAGCGAGAGAGCCTGGCACAGGAGCAGCAGCAAGGAGGAGTGATCCGGGCTGGTAAGCTGACAGCTCATTGCCCGGGCCATGCAGGGAAGCTGTGTCTGGCAAGGGGTGGCTGGGGGCAGGACTCAGCAGCTGGGGAGCCTGTGCAGGGTTTGGGCAGCCATGGGCAGGAAGACCAGGAGCTGAGGCCCACACGGGGCAGAAGTGACCACCCCAAACCAGGACCACTCAGGTCCTGAAGGTGCTGGAACAGGGAGGTTGAACCCGTGGCACAGCAGTGGCATTGGCTAGAGCCCCAGGCCCTTTAAATTGCTCTGGAACTCAGAAATGCTGGCCAAGCAGCATGGAAGTGCTGGCTGGGCATGCTAGTCCATAAGTTCCACCTCCTCTTGGGGCCTGGAGCCCCCCACCCCGCAAACACACCTTTCCCCATGGGCCCGGTAACTCTTCCAGAAGTCTTGGCCTCTGGAGGTATGTTCTATATTAGGGAGAGGCAACTCATGTTCCGCCAAAAGACTGATTCTGAAAACTCAAAACAAAAATTTCTCATGCCTCCATATATTTTAGAGGTTGAGTTTTTGTAAGTAATGTGCCACAGACACTGTTGGCAACTTCACTGGTTTTTAGAAGGAAGATTTTTGGCTTTGGAACCCTGTATTATATTTTTATTATATACTAACAGATTTTACCACTCTCCCAAAGTGAATAAAAATGGATGATTTAGGAAAGAGGGAAAATATCAGATTTCTTAAATTTAAATGAAATAGGTGTTTTTTTTTTAAATTTAAAATAACTACAATTTATGTTATGGCCTAAACTTACTATAAATTATGTAAATATTTAAATTAAACAAAACATGTTAAGCAAAGAATATTTGCAGCAAAAGTTTTAAAGATCCAGATCTGAAGTAGTGAGTCTGCCCCATGAAAGCTTCTCACCTAATAAATTATTATGTTAGTCCTTAGCGTGCTACAGGACTGCTTTTTTGTTTTGTGATGATAAAGACTAACATGGCTACCTGTAACTACTGAAATAGTAAGTTCAATTCACTAACCACAAATAACACTTCCTTAGTTTAATAAATCAGTTTTAAATCCAAAATATGTTTTGATAATCTTTTTTATGTATACACTGCCTTTCAAGTAGTTTTTTTTAAACTAATAAAACAATTTTATAATTTTGGTTTTGTGCCTTTTAACTGAATTTTAATTTCTATCCAAATCACAAGGGAGAAATTAATTGTCTCAAATAAGAAATGCATCACTCACCATTAAGAATGAAGAATCTGAAACATGGTCCAGTAAGCTATAAAATTGCTCAAATAAATGTAAATAGATAAAGTACACCCACCTGGTTAGCAAAAAAGATACAGCCAATTTATTGTAAGGGCAACATTTATTTGTTAATGGCTGCTACTCCATAAGAATTAACCTCGATTTAGGAATATAAAAAGCAAAAATGCAAAACAAGACTAAAATAAAATACTTAAAACCAAGTTTCCTGCTTGATGATTTAAAAATCAATGCACTCTGCACTGACTTGTGCCTTGTGCAATCATTTACACCTGTTCAGAGCACATTCTGATTTGTTAGTACTTTGGACTCTCTTGGACGACACAACGTGCAAGGCAGTGGACATTCTGGCCAATAAATCTTCGGCCGTGCTAGAGTTTTCCAAGCACATTCTTCCCATTAGGTGGCACAGTTTAGGACTCTCTCTTTAGACAACCCAACTCAACATTTTCTTCTCTGTGTTTAGTCACTACCAGGTGACTATATGATGATTGAGTTTTGGAAAGTTTACTCAGGTAAATATGACTAATGCTCTGGTAGGTTAACACCAGCAGTGCAGACAGCCACCACAGGCCCTGGAGCAAGATGGGAGGAGGGCCTGGCTTTGCTCCAGGGAAGGGGTGGGGCCAAGGACAGAAGGGACTTAGGGCAGTCAGCTCTGAGGGGCCCCTCCATAACTTCCTCAGTCACGTGCAGAGTAGCGTCACAGCACTCCAAAGTGGCCTGGGGGGAAATGCTCCCTTTGTGTTCCCCCTCTTCAACAGGCCTGAGTAACACCAATCTGAGTAACCTCAGCAGAGGCCATTTTGTTCATGTTGTGCCTGCAGCTAGCACAAGATTATCCGGAAAAGTAAATAAGTATGTTTTCGAAGTGTGGCAGAAGATGACACCTCAGTAAGACCCTGTTACAGCACACATACACAGAGCCCTCTCACATTCAGAAAACTCGGGGTGGGAAAAAAAATAAAACAAGAACCCGAAGAATGAAAGTTATATATTTTGCCACTTTCCCTTTTACACAATAGTTCAAGATTTATAGTCTCTCACACAACCCAGCTTTGCTACTGCTTGGACCTCCAATAGAGTCAATCCCATTTAAGACACTGCAATCATTGCTTTGGAAGTTACCTTCACGGTGGTTCATGTTAGGCACTGACTTCTTTGCAGAAACAAACAGGAAAGGACGATGGACTGTGAGAGAGTACAGGTACCCAGAAGCCACCTGCTATAAGACAGGCCTTGCAAGGAAAACAAGAGAACACCACTGACCATCACATGCAGCACCCACCTAAGGCCTCTCCAGCGCATTATCAGTGATCTGCAACACATCCTGAACAATGATCTTTCACTCTCACAGACCTTGGGAGGCAGGCCTGTCCTCACCTACAGACAGCCTGCCAACCTTAAACAAATCCTCACCAGCCACTACAAATCACAAACCAGTGACTCTAAGCCTGGAACCAATCCCTGCAACAAACCCTGCTGCCAGCTCTGCTCACATATCTACACCAGTGATATCATCACAGGACCTAACACCAACCATACCATCAGGGGCTCCTTTATCTGCACATCTACTAACATAATATATGCCATCATGTGCCAGCAATGCCCCGCTGCAATTTACATTGGCCAAACTGGACAGTCTCTATGTAAACGAGTAAATGAACATAAATCAGATATCAGGAATGGTAATGTACAGAAGCCTATGGGTGAACACTTCAATCTCCCTGGACACTCAGTAGCAGATTTAAAGGTGGCAGTCCTGAAACAAAGAAATTTCAAAAATCAAATGGAGAGAGAAACCTCTGAGCTGCAATTTATTTGCAAATTTGACTCCATTAACCAAGGATTAAACAGAGACTGGGAGTGGCTCGCACCTCACAAAAGGAGCTTCTCTGCCCTAGGTGTTAACACCTCCACATTAGACTGAGAATGGGGCATCTCTCTCCCCCCTCCCATCTGACCTGTTTTTTCCTCTCTTCATATATACTACTGATAAAGGGCCTTTTCTACCTTGATTGAATAGACCTTGTCAGTTCTGGCCCTCCCTTTTACCGGGACCCCACTCTTTAAAGACCCCTCAGAACGCGCCCCCCCCAATGCATCTGATGAAGCGGATCTTTGTCCACGAAAGCTGATGCTCCAAAATATCTGCTAGTCTACAAGGTGCCACAGGACTTTTTGTTGTTCTTTGAGAGAGCATGTGCTTTGTTAAACAATGGTCTTAGGGAATGTGAAATACTTATAGGTGGCAATCCATTTCAGTGTCATTTATGGTTTATTTTTAGAGTTTTCTCATAGTATAGTATGTAAAAGTGTCCCTTTAAAAAGGGAAAGGTAAACTTGAAAGGCGAGAACTGGGGCAGAGAGGATGAAGAGCCGTGCAAGTTTGTGTATGCAAGTGGAAACCGCTCAGTTATCCACCGTGGATTAATTCACTTTGCAGCGAAGGTGCTTCTCTATTCAAACTCAAGGCTTAACTTGTCAGTGTTGCCATGAGCAGAAGCTGTCAATAAGGAATCCACAGGTGCAAGTGACATACAGGGCTTGGAAATTCAATTAGCTGAGAGCCATTTGGTGGAAGAAAGTGCCACAGATGGGCAGTAGGTAGGAGGAGAGGAGGAATAAGTGATATTCTACCAGGTCGCACCCACTCAGTATTTCACAATTAAAACAGCAAAGATCCAGAAGCACCTAGATTTTAATTTCATTTCTCATTCTCTGCTTCAATAAAAATGAGGACATTTTTGGCACTCCTGAAAGGAAAGACTAATCTCCATTTCCTGTCAAAAGCTTTTGCCTGATGCCACAGAACTTCAGGTGGAAGTTTTGCTTAAAAATAAACTGATGTCAATAACTAAAGAACCTCTAGAGAGCTTCTCAGGAATAGCAACGAAGGGTCCTGTGGCACCTTATAGACTAACAGAAAAGTTTAGAGCATGAGCTTTCGTGAGTTAACTCACTTCTTCAGATGCTGGTCCTGGAAATCTGCAAGGCCAGAGCAAGGCTGGGGATAATGAGGTTAGCTCAGTCAGGCAGGCTGAGTTGTATTGTCATCAGTAGATCTGGAGGTGTGAACTCCAAGAGAGGGGAAGCTGCTTTTGTATTTAGCCAGCCATTCACAGTCTTTGTTTAATCCTGAGCTGAGGGTATTGAATTTGCAGATGAATTGTAGCTCAGCAATTTCTCTTTGGAGTCTGTTCTTGAAATTTCTTTGCGGCAGGATAGCTACTTTTAAATCTGCTACTGTGTGTCCTGGGAGATTGAAGTGCTCTCCTATGGGTTTTTGTATATTGCCATTTCTGATGTCTGATTTGTGTGCATTTATTCTTTTACGTAGAGACTGTCCAGTTTGTCCGATGTATATAGCAGAGGGGCATTGCTCATGTGCCAGCAATGCCCCTCTGCCATATACATCGGACAAACTGGACAGTCTCTACGTAAAAGAATAAATGCACACAAATCAGACATCAGAAATGGCAATATACAAAAACCCATAGGAGAGCACTTCAATCTCCCAGGACACACAGTAGCAGATTTAAAAGTAGCTATCCTGCCGCAAAGAAATTTCAAGAACAGACTCCAAAGAGAAATTGCTGAGCTACAATTCATCTGCAAATTCAATACCCTCAGCTCAGGATTAAACAAAGACTGTGAATGGCTGGCTAAATACAAAAGCAGCTTCCCCTCTCTTGGAGTTCACACCTCCAGATCTACTGATGACAATACAACTCAGCCTGCCTGACTGAGCTAACCTCGTTATCCCCAGCCTTGCTCTGGCCTATTTATACCTGGCCTTGCAGATTTCCAGGACCAGCATCTGAAGAAGTGAGTTAACTCACGAAAGCTCATGCTCTAAACTTTTCTGTTAGTCTATAAGGTGCCACAGGACCCTTTCTTGCTGCTACAGATCCAGACTAACACGGCTACCCCTCTGATACTTCTCAGGAATGTGATCTGTATTCCTTGTAAGATGTGCGCTTTTGCGGACTCTCAGCAGAGATTCAGAGGTCACGCAGCTGATATCAGAGCACCCACAGCTAGGTTTATGTTCCTACTGGTGGGCTACATTGCACGTGCCTCCATGCATACAGAAAAATGTATTCCACACATGGATGGGAAAAAAATCCACATATAGATGGAAAAGATTAGAGGGAACATGGCATGGCAATCCCTGCTCAGAAACTAGGCCTAACTGATGAAAGGATATTGTTCTTTTTATCAAGGCCAAAATTAAGTTGTAATAAGTAGGTTGGAACAACAAGATGCTTTTGTGATCTAAAAGTCATACTTCTTTTACACAGCCATTATACCAAATACACACATCCAGCAGAGCGTTTCACAGAGATTACCAATTAAATACAGCTACGCTATTTGATGGTCAGAGTCATTCAGTATGTTCAGAAGTATGGTGTTTGAGTATCAGATTCTGAAATATGTCTAGAAACATAACTGGAGAGGATGCCTTGTTCTTAATATAGAGTGGACTGAGTTAAATCAAGAAAATTTAAATAATCAAGAAAAAAATCATTGTTCTAAATCATATTTCCCACCAATAATACAAATCCAATCACTGAAATGTTAATTTACAACTCAATACAGCAATTTACAACATGTAAGAAGGTAAATTTT
Organism: Carettochelys insculpta; assembly: GCF_033958435.1. Lineage (NCBI taxonomy): Eukaryota > Metazoa > Chordata > Testudines > Carettochelyidae > Carettochelys > Carettochelys insculpta. The sequence goes on from NC_134140.1 coordinate 122,066,756, forward strand.
ATGTATTTTTAAGATAGTTTAATTTATTAATTTAGGAAATAGTACAGAATACTTATTACCTGTGTCAAGCTGCAGATGCAACAGCAATACATTAGGAACGGTAAGAACTAAATCATATACACAAACACAATAGCAGCAGTTAGATTTTATTTCACTAAATCTTAAATGTTACATGACTATTTCACATTTGCAACTGCAGCAGCGTCCTTAGTTGCCAGTTGATGGCTGTCAATTTTTTCTTCAACTTCTATTAACTCTAACAGATGTGTCATCACAACACTCAGTGTATCATGTCACTAACACTTCTACAACTAGCTCTTCACTTCTCCACTTCCAGTGGCATTTTAATTCACAGACTGAAACAAAAATATGAAGTTTTCCTGGTTTCTTGGCTCCCAGTCAATTTCTGAGCTTTCAGTGAATAATACCAATTGACGAAAATACTCTCTCTGTGCCTGAAGAGGAAGCTACTGCTGTGAAAAGTTGGCTTGGCAACTGAAGGAACTCTGTTTAAAGGTGCCAGTACCACCATTTCAGGGGAGTGACTTTGTTCAAATCATCATCAGTAAAGACATACTGATTAAATGGTTTCACTCCAGCCTTGACATTTATTACAACTAGCCAGAGGAGTGATTTCAAGTTGCCCATACCATGGCAGCAGCAGTAGCATTTTCACAAGTTAGGCATCTACCTTTACATCTGGGATCAAGAATGCTCACAGGAAAAGAACACGGGAGTTAATGTTTGATCCATTCATTTCTTTATTGCTGACAGGTTAATTTTCTGGTGAAGTATTTATTTTGTCTATGTTTCTTAAGTGCCTTACAAATTTCAACACTGCCAGCAATGCAGCAGCCATTTCTCTGAAGTTTAAGGTTTTAGAACACTGAACATTTCCCCTACATTCCTCTTTAATATTAGATAATTTGGATGAGATACTCCCATCTTTTTAATCACATTTTTTTCAAAAAAAGTTTTATTAGAATAAGCCAATTCTTTTAAAAAATTACTCAAAACAATCAACCATGTAATTCCATCGAACAGCTTGATGAAGAATTAATTTGGCTCCTCCTCACGCTCTCTTCAGTGGAGCTGATGCAAAATGATTGTTATGGAAGCATTTTGCGACTTCAGCGACATTCTTTTATTCCTGGAGAAGACATAATTACATCTTTGGCTAAACGATGCACTAAATGGGCAATGCAGCCATATGTTAAGGAGCAACTTCCTTTTCTTTTTCTAAGTATCTTCTCATCTCTGCCCTAGTTGTAGCTTTATCTGTGACACAGTTGTACCCATGACAGCTTAATTTTTGTTTGCAGTTTATTACAGCTTTTGGTGCCATTTCTTTTAAACAATCTGTTATGTGGATATTTCCCAATGAATGTATTGTGTGACAAAAGGCAATGGGGGTTGCATATCTGTCAGAAACAAGCACATATTACTGGCTCAGTGTCAATGTTCCATCCAGGTGCAGAATAAATTTTATTATGGGCATTGAGGCACGTGCAGTGTGTACCACCAACATGCACATACACACTGCTGGCTCTGGGTGGCTGTGGGCACTCTGTGCATCAGCTGGGTGGCATATGAATCTCTCTGGGTGGTTGCCCAAGCACGCAGCTCACAGGGAGCGCTGAAAATTTTATACTTTGCTCTGTCCCTCAAGGCCTAACCTGGCAAATTTCCCTTCAGTATTTTTTTTTAAGTTTTTACACACTGTTCAAGGTCTTTCTCATAAACTGTACCTAGCAATCTTCTACCAGTGTCTGCTGTACCAAGTGGAGCATAGCCTGGTTCAGCCAAGTCAATGAAGGTGTTTATTGTTAACAATGCAAAAAGGAGAACTTGTGCCATAAATGAACCAAATGATCATTTTTTATCAAGGTGTCTTGCGGATATTTGCCAGTCCTTATTACAAACCCATCCATGCTGGTTTTACTGGATGATTGAAATATTTTGCCCACCACTGATACTTGTTTTTCTGAAATACGTTTAGTTGCAAAAATGCTGCAACAATGCTACTAAAGGATGACACTGAAATTGTTGCAGACAGACAGTCTCTTACCCTTAAATGGGCACCTGAAACAAAATTCAAAAATCCTTTTGAATAGTAGTTCTTCTTACTCTACTATTCAGTTAATCATTTACATTTCGTTTCCACAAGGATGCACATCAGATTCCAAGTTACCTACAGGCTTTGAATGACTGCACTTACAATGCACTTCATTTTGGAGCGAGTCTCACTGCACTCACTGGCACTTCTGTTTTTTGAGTAAACAAGTATAAGATCGTGTTCCATTGGGGAAGCTGAGCTATGCTGAAGTAAAATAGGGATCAGACTTACGGCATCATCATTATGTTCCAAAATAAGGGACCTGTTACCTACCATATGTTTGAGAGGGTTTGTTCATCGCTCTGTTTGTCCATCTGTAAACCTGTTCAGAAACTCCTCCTAAATGGGAAGAGCTAGGACCACCAGACCTGGTATACAGTTTCCTTTTGTCATAACTGAAAGAAAGATATGGGCTTGGTCTTGTCAGGACAATAGGATGTCCATGGAATGTGATTGTTTCTCATCAAACAGAAAGGGCAGACTCTGAAAGCACGGGCAGTTATACTCCAAAATGACCACAAAGGGCAGGAAGCAGGTGTGGTCCCCACTGTATCGACAGGCTGTGAGTGCAGCAGAAAAGCTGCTGGCTGGGCAGCCCTGCCCCCAGTGCCCTGGGGAAAAAGGTCCTTGCTCCCACATGCAGCCCCAGAAGCTGGCAGACAGGCAGAGCAGCCCCTGCCACACAGACTCTCTCTTTTTTTCCATCCATAGGTGGAATAAACGTTATGTGCACCAAAGCATGTGCTGCACCAAAGGCAAAACATGCTGACAGCTGTAGGTACTCTGGTAATCAGGCAGGTGGCACCTGAATCTCTACTGGACAGCCGCCTAAGCACTCAGCTTACAGGGAACACCGCTGACAGCTTCACACTGCTGCAGAGCAGCAGCCTGCTGGCCGGCACCAACCAGCACACCCCTGGGGAGCAGCTGCAGGCCAGCGCTGACCAATGTGGCCCCGGGGGACCTGGGAGAACCCCCCCGCCCCTTTGGCTAGTACCAGGGAGCTCTCTCACACTTCTCTGACTCCTGCTCCCCACACACCTTCCCTCATTCCCCCAACATCTCTCAACTCCTGCTACGACTCTTGCACAAGCAACGCTGGGGAAATCCTCTAGCATAACATAAAAGAGAAAATGACACCCAGTAGCAAATGGCAGCTCCAGATTTCTCTCATTGCAGCTTTCCATACTGTGTACTCGGGTGACAGATTCTCAAACTAGAAAAGTAAACAAACAAACCATAAGGATTAAGTAAGCTTTTTTTTTTCCTAGCAACATCCAACATAGCAAATAGCTTGCGAATTTACTTGTTAAATCACAGTTACACTAAAGGGCACAGAGTGAGTCTTGTAGAATGATGCATTGCAAAGTGACTTATTTAAGTAACGAAGCGGTTGATCCAGATTTTTCTTCAGACATATCCGCGTCTTCATCCACATCATTTTCTCCCAATAAGCAGTTTTCTTTACAATGATCCTTCTTGAAACTAGGCCCTGCATCGCCTTACACTGCTTATACTTGATATAATTTCTTTTCTTACGCACAGAATCAATTTCTTTAAAATATTCCCAGATTGGGTCTCCCTTATGCCCAGAAACCATTACAATTTTTGTGTGGCAAAAGTGTGGGGGAATACAGGAAGCTGTGTGTGTGCTGAAAAATATCTTCCCCTTTTCTTTCCAGTCCATTCCACTATTCCTTTCTGCGCTGCCTCCATCCTTTCCTATATATTGTCTCTCTGCCTTTAAGGCAATGTCTTACCTAACACCTGTGCTGTGCTTGGCCCGGATCCACCACCTCATAAGCACAGAACAAAAACAATCCTTCCCAGCCTGTGTCTTTCTTTGCATGTGTGACTTTAGTCTCCTGAGAAACGAACTGAATGCCCGTAACTTTCAAGAAGCAAGGGCTGGTAGTTAGGCTGGACAAACTAGAGTGATTAATTCATTTTTAGGAGATTAACTGTAGATGTTTGTGATGAGATTTAATTGTAATTTATTTTTAAATGAGAGAGAGTATTTAATAACATTTTAAAAATCCATTTTTAAAATAATTGTTGATTTTTATCCACCCTGGTTCTTATGGAGCCAATTATTGGAATAATTTCTAGTCCTCTTTCATTGTGATCACACATTGATATCACTCCAGTGTCATTTTTGAGCTAGTACAAACAATATTGCTGCTCTCAGGCAGGCCCACTGTCTCAATATGTATTTGGACTAGCAGAATCTCTTTTCCTGCTTCTGGTGCTCAAAGGAAGTGAAAAACAAAATAGAGTTTCATCCAGCATACAGTATCACTGACACACTCCATTTCAGACATGAGAGAGGTAACAGAGTAGAAAGTAAAAGACTGGAGAGAAAACTAATAGCAAAGTATACCAAGTGCAAAGGGAATACAGGGTGTGGGGGAGTGAAATGGGAAAGCAATGAATGACTGTTGGCAGAAGTGACATTTCAGAGAAATATCAGGAAAATAGGCCCTTCCAAAACTCGTGGCAACTGCAAAGTGCTAACATTTAAAAACTACTAAACTACCCAATACTTCCCGAAAACTATGATTTGAAGAAACAAATTGGAATAATATCCTGTTTTACTTCTCACCCTGCACCAAGAAATCTGGAAAGCTGAAACATGAAACCTTGACCATTTTGCATTTCTCATTTTAAGACAAGATTTGCACTATGAGGAATGCATTGCTTAAAAGAAAATAGGCAATCTTGGACTTGAGTGTCTTTTTACTACTGCTCATTTGTATCTATTGGTCTCCTTTAATTTTCCCATAATAACTGAGCTTAGACCAAACCATATACGGAACAGAACTCCCTACAACATCCGTTTCCATCAAAGCTCAGGCCCCAACCACACTTTTCCTTTGTGTGATAAAATGGCAAGATTTTATTTGAAAAAAAACCCTTCAATTCTCTGGAGTCCAAGTGCCATTCAGACCATACACTGGGATAATTAAACACTGAATCATGTCTGAGGGCTTTACAAAGGTATTATAAAATAAATAAAACAGGCGTCTTTCTCATTTAGAAAGGCCAGTGACAGTTTCAAATACAACTGTGTCCACAGCACCTTCAAGAAACGCAAGACATTTGTGGCTCAGGCAACAAAGTCAAAACACACATGACAAATCCAACATGCTTTCATGCTGCCAGCAAAAACAGACTCAACGAAACAGGAATGCTGCTCTTTGTCACACGAAAGCCAGGTCTACACTAGACCTTAAAGTCGACTGTAGACACACAATTCCAGCTACAGCAATTGTGTAGCTGGAATCAACTTATCTATAATCGACTTACCTGGCCATCCTCACTCAGGGAGGTCAAGGGAAACTCTCCCATCAACCTCCCTTACTCCTCACAAGATTGAGGAATACAGGGATCAACTGTCAACCCAATAGTCTGGCTTCATGCACCTCCACTATGCACATGAAATCAAACCCTGCAAGGTCGACCATAACCTGGTCAATCTTCTGGGGAGAGAAGATATACCCTAAGACAACAGTTAAAAACACAAAGAGGAGAAAAAGAAAAGCAAAAATCCCTCAAGTTCTGATTTAAAATTTTTAAATTTAACACTCCCACTCCTTTGTTATCAACTTCTTTTCCTGTGAAACATATAACAACCTCATAAACCCTGTGTGTGGGGCAAAGGAGACAAAGAAAGTTATACTACAGAAGTCTTGACTTTTGAATTATTCTGTTTTGCAGGGCTTCAGCCCACTGAATCATATATAGCTGAAACAGATTTTGGAAAAAGAGCTACTGGTTAAAAGGAGTAAGAAGGCAGAGTGAATAAAAACAGTTCTGTTTAAATACTGAGTCTAATTGCGAGTTTTCCAAGCTCAATAAAATGTCCTAGTCAGAAAAGATGAGGAAGCAAATATCCGCACCAGAAAACAACCAAACAAGGGTTAGAAAAAGAGAGGCAAGCAAACAATCCAAAGAGCTTTCTGCTTCCATTAATCCATCCCTAAAAATACATGGCTGAGATTTTCAACGTTGGCTTAAAGGAACTGTGTATTCTAACAGCTGGCTTTGGGAATTTCAACTTACACAAGAGCTGAAAACCTCCTCCAAATCATAGAATACCTCTTAAAAACAAGTCAGTAAGCCTATACTTACACTACAGGTTAAGTTGTGTCGCTCAGGGATGTGAATTAACCACCCCCTTTTGCAACATAATTTATGCTAATTTTAAGCACCACCAGGTGGACTGCATTGTGTCACCGGCAGAGAGTCTCACCCCAGCATAGATACAGGTTGAACCTCTCTAATCTGGAACTCTCTCTCACGTGGAGACATCTGTAATCCAGCATGATTTTAATTAGCTGGATGACCACTTATCATGGGTGTAGCCAAGTTTCCTGTGGGCCCATACATTTGGTTTACAGCCACCAGTCCTGGCTCTCCGTGTTCTGTGCTGTTATTTAGCTGTAATTTACCCCTAAAAGTCTTCTAAGAGCCCAGTAAGCAGTGGAGATGTTGGTAATGTGCGAGAGAATACTGACCTCCTGCAGTCCAGCAAATTATCTTGTTCGGTACTGGTCAGGTCCCATGGGTTCCACACTAGAGAGATTCAACCTGTATTGCAGCTCTTGTGGGCTAGAGTAACAAAGAGAGTGCTCTCTCTAGTCAGATTAGAGAAGCTACACTAGAGAGCTTACAGTGGTGCAGCTGTGCCACCTTTTCCCTATCCAGCCACAGGATTCTCTCAAACCTCCCACCACATGACAAAAAGAGCATAAAAATAAAGCCTTCCAGCAGCCCCTTTCCCTCATGGCTCTTCTCCCCTACATGTTCAGTTTAAATTAGTTATTCTGTAGGCAGCTACTGCTCACAAAAAGAACAGAACAGCAATTTCACTCACCTCAATGGGCTCAGACGGTATTTTCAGTTTGGATAGTTTGGCCTTGGCATTTGCTTTTACATCTGTTATTTTCCCATAGTGCTGTCCAGGGTATTCCTCTGGAAGTGGCTTGAGCTCTGGTGACTCATTTGGTGCCTGATCTTGGCCATCCATTGGTCTGACATACGCAGTAGGTTTCTGCTGCATTGCACTGTTTTTCGATGGCAAGGCTGGAGGAAATGTCTGAGAAGATGGTTGGGTGGCAATGGCTAGATTAATGGCTGAACTGTCCCGGGTTTCGTTATCATGCAATCCCACCGCTAAGTCCTGAGGAGATTTCATTTGACTGTAAGTCTGTCCATGAGTTTTGTTGTTATTCTCTGACCTGGAATGGATATGCTGAATGGAATGTAGAGGTGACAGGAGTGCCACCGGAGAAGACAAAGACGACAGTAAGGGAGAAAGCTCTGAAAGGGTGGCTTGCAGTTCATCAGTACTATTTTCATCAACACATTTATCACTTTTCTTGTGGAGATCACCACAATGGCTTTCCTGACCACTGTATCTGCGTTCTGGGCCTTCACTGTGACCACTGGACAAGCTGTGGCTTTTGGTGTGCAAACTTGAAGCCGGTTCCATTCTTGCTTGTTTCATCTGGTAGTGCATGGAGTTACGCATAGAGGAGGGAGCCAAAGCAGGGGGTCCTATAGGCGGTCCTACAGGCTGGTGGTGCCTCCTGTGCTGGAATGAGGTTGGTAACATGCTGCTGGTCTTTTCAGGAAAGAATGGGCGATCAGGCTTTCCTGGAGGGATTAGAGGAACGATGTTCTTGGGTATCCCTATGAGATTCTGATGTGACTTGGTGCTGATTAGCTCCTTCACCTCTTCATAATTACCCAGCATGTTCTGAATTCGACTGGACAATTCATCTCCTTTATTAATCTAAATCAGGAAAATAGAGAGGTTAAAAAGAGAACCAAAATCCAGACTGGGGAAAAGGCATACTAGTACATGGCTTATTTTCAGGAGATACCCCTTTAACTCAATTTTAGGCTACAGTTACACATGCTTCATTCTCCCTGGGTAGCCATGACTCATGCATGTCGTCTCCCTTCCATGAAAGGAACTGCTTATATGAGTGCTAATCCATGAAAGTAAAGGGTACAATTGGGACTTCGGAAGTTCCCCACATCACCAACGATCTTGTTTCAAGGGAATCTAGCAATGGATGGGTAGTCCTAGTGAGTAATAAGTGCTCACCAGTTCACACATGGAGATCCTGATGTCTCAAGCTGATTCTACACCACCAGCAGAATCTCCCAGCTTAGTGCATTAGTGACATTCAAAGTGAAACAATTGGGAGTTGCAATACACACGGATGTGGTTCTACGGTACATGTAAACTTGCTGCAATGCACAGGAAGGTCACATCTTCTTCCCACAGGTCTCTACAATCTGAAACATTATCAGTACCTTGTAAGGTTCTGCAAAGAGTGGGGCATTTTCCAGGAATGGATCTCTCTCCTGAAGAGCCTCCTGATTACGTCTCTCTCTCTCTCTGATCCGGAGCAAATTTCTATCCTCATTGTGCAAGCTTTCAGAGAAAGAAAAAAAAAGAAAAAGGATTAGTTAGCAGTTCACTTCAATTTACAGCTGTCAACACAAGTGTTTGCTCTGTGTGAAAGCCATTTTCTCAGCTGACGCAACATCCAAAAAGCCGGCAGACTTTAAAATCAGAAAATCCATTAGATAATTGAATTGATACATCAGCAACAAAAGGCGATCGTGACGCAGCATTGCCAGGGTTCACACAAGAGATGCCTCAGTGTGCAGATAACACTGCAGGATTTTATTCCTGGCATCATGCATCCATGAGACCAAACAGATTAATAATTCTCAGATAGAGAAATCAACAATGTTTTTGACTGCAGAGCTGTCTGTGAGACAACTGCCATTCTGCTCTGTTCCATAGACATATTTTCCAAACCTGATGTGTTAAAGACCTGACCATCCATATTATAAAATCCTGGTTTTAAGGGATTATAACTGTTGCAGGCTGAAACATTGCATACAACAGCCTCTTGACTATTTTAGATGAAAGCTTGATTTTCAATAAAGCTTTTTCTCCCCAATGTTTTTTTTATTGGGGAGTAGGGTTGCCAACTTTCTAATTCAGAAGTGGGCAATAATATTTGACCAGGGAATAGGAAAAGAGCACTACAAGATTTGGTAAGTGGTCAAGGGCTGCACTTTTCTATGGAGGTTGGTTGCAGAAGGGAGCTTGGGTAGGGGACAGAGGTGCAGGAGAGAGTAGGGAGGTCTATGAGAGAGTTTATGTAGAGGGTTGTGACCTGGGACAAGGGAGTGGGGTGCAGGGTATGGAAGGACGTCTGGGTGCAGGAGAGGATTCTGGCCTGGAGGAAGCGGTGTAGGAGGGGCTGCAGCATCTGAGAGAGAATTGGGGTGCAAGGGGGTGACCAGAGTCAAGCTCTGGCTGGGAGGCACTTAACTAGCAGTCTTAGACCACTCCATGTGGCTCTCTGCCCCACTTTCTTGTGATCTGAACCCATTGACAGTCTATAGGGCACTAACGACAGGCTAGACTGCCCTTGCTGATATAGAGGCTGAACCTCTCTAATCCAAAACTACCTCATCTGGCAATAACCATAATCCAGCATAATTTTAGCTAGCAGGACGACTGCCTATTGTGGGTGTGGCAAAGTTTCCTATGGTCACAAAGTTTGTTTACAGCCACCAATTCTGGTTCTCAGTGTTCTGTGCTGTTATTCAGCTCTAATTTACCCCTAAATGTCTTCTAAGAGCGTAGTAAGCCATGCAGGAGTTGGTCACATGTTAGACAATACTGACCTCTCATGGTCCGGCAAATCCTCTCATCCAGCACAGGTCAGGTCACAAGGGTCCAGGACAAGAGAGGTTCAACATGTACTGAATTCTGGGTATTTAAAACCAAAATAACCCTCACAGTGTTTTTTTGTTTTACAATTATGAGAGAACTACAGGAGTTAAACAAGGCTGCATCATTGCCCCATCACTGTTCGGGATCTTCTTTGCCATGACCCTTCACCTCATTGATGGCAAGCTTCCAGATGGCATAGAGACTGTCTACAGAATAAATAGGAAGCTTTTCAATCTCATGAGACTGAAGGCTAAAAGCAAGATCTCCACAACCTTGATCATGGAACTCCAGTACAAGGACAACAACATGGTTGCTGCTCTTTATCCCATAGCCCTTTACACCATCTTAAGTGCCCTTCCTGAAGAATTCCAGAATCTCAGCCTCATACTGAAAATCAAAAACAAGATGCCCCACCAACCTGCACCGAAGGGACAATCTCATGTACCTTCTATTGAAGTAAACGGAGAACAGCTGGAAAATGTGGAGCACTTCCTATACCTTGGAAGTCATCTTTCCGCTACAGTCAACGTTGACTGATGCAGAAATCCAGCACCAGCAGAGCTGTGAAAGCTCTGCTTTTGCCCACCTGAGACAAAGGGTCTTCGAGAACTGCGACATCTATCTCAAGACAAAGCTCCTTGTATACAGTGCAGTGATTGTTCCAACACTACTGGGCAAAACGCACGTGAAACCTTGACAACATACAAGTGTCATTTGAAGGCACTTGACCAATACCATCAATGCTGTCTCAGGAGAATCCTGAATGTCTCTTGGGAGAATAGGTGCATGAACACAAGTGTCCTGGAAGAGTTCAACATGACCAGTATTGAAGCCATTATCATTCATCATTCAATGCACTAGTCACATGGCTTGGATGTTTGATCAGTGCCTCCCAAAACAGATTGTTTTCTGAGTTGGAGGAAGGACAAGGAAGCATTGGGGGCCAGCCAAAGTAATAAAAGGACACTCTGAAGGTACACATGAAAGTGCAGCATCAATGTCGACATTTGGGAGAACCTTGCCCAAGACCATCCCCAGTGGAGAATGGTAGTCAGTGAGGGGGCGGTGCAATTTGAGTAGTCCTGCCACAGAGTACACAAGGTGAGGTGGAGCAGAAGAAAGAGCATCAAAAACTGCCCTGCACCCTTGCAACAGCTACCAACACCTGGCCCTTCTGTAAGATCTGCAGCTCCAGAATCGGGCTGATCAGCCATCCGTAGACTCACAAATGGGAAGGTGACATGAAGTAGTCCTACTCATTATTGAGTGACCGCCAAGAGAGAGGTTTCTGAATTCTCACAAAAACAGTGGCCAACAAAGGCTAGAGCCAAGTGCACACAGGAGTTCAAGCTTCTCCCACAAAAAAAGTTTCCCAACTTTAATTACAGAGACTGCAACATCTTTCCATCTCTAGACCTAGCCCTCTCCTGAGAGCATCCACTGAGCTGCCACCACCTCATGTAGAAGAGATAGATCATGCTAAACCAACACCATTTAAAGTATTAATCTAAACATCATGAGGGGAAACAAAAAACATGATTTGGTAGATAGGTTGGGTATCTTAAGGATAACAGATTTTTTATTTGTTCGCTTGCTTGTTTCAAGAGAATTAAGAAGTATAAAAATAGAGGCAAAACAAAATGAATGTTGCCAAATTATTAGATGTAATAATCTACATAAGTATATTAGAATGATACCTACTAAAATCTGTGCGTTTCTTTTAACTCCAAATTTTAAATACAACAGGTTAGACAAATGTTGGCTCCCCAGCCTGTCAGGGTAGGCTGCTGGTCTGCCTGGACATTGTGTCTTCCTGGAGTGTCAGCAGGAACGGAGCTCTTCAGCTCTCAGTGGCTGCAGTTTGCAAGTCCCTACCAATGGGAGCTGCAGAAAGTGATTCAGGCTAAGAGATGTACTGGCTGCCATTTCCTACTGACCTGTTGATAAGCTGACCTATTTTTATATCAAAAAAATTGAGCTTGTGAATACGTATATGTAGTATATGTTCTGGTTTAAGAACACTGAGAATTTTAAATTAAGAAATGGTGTCTCAGATAAACCTGGAGCTTGTTTTTTACCAAATGATCAGAGATCACACTTCTGTTGAATGTCCCCCTTCACCCAGACTGAACCAAAACAAATCAATACATTATCATGGAGTAGTAGCTCTCTGATGTGTCATGTATACATATTTTATCCAATCAGCCTATGTTTCAGAGCACCATACACTGGCCAATTCACTTCTTTACTATTAGGTGTTTGATCCAAAACCCAATGAAGTTGATGGAAACATGTTTATCTGCTTCAGCAGCCTCTGAATCAGGCCCTAAGGGAGAATTCTCCAAACATGTAGTGTAGGTATGATCTGAGGTACATGTGAATGAACCTCATGGAAAACCTGGTCTGTACATAGTAGGGCTAACCAATTTATGAGATAATGAGCTTCTGTGGGTAAGACCTACTTCCTCAGATTTTGGAGTAGACAGTTAGAATTAAGGATTTATATAGCTGGGGTAGGGGGACGCAAAAAGGCTACCTGTCACTAATAGGACCAGTAGGTAGAGCAAATTAAATTAAGCAGGATGTGTACCATTCCTGCGAATATCAAAGGTGGGGAAATTGCCTCGTAACACACAAGATAATGGAGATCTCTGTTAAGGCCTACTTTATAAGTGTCACGTTTGCAAATGAATTCCAATTCAGATGTCTCCCTCTGTAATCTTGTGGTAAAATTCCTTTCTAGACGAATGGCTACTTTGAAATCCATTAATGAATGTTAAGGAAGGTTAAACTGTTCCCCTATAGGCTTATGTGTATTCCAATTTGACACTTTCTACCACCCCCGTTTCCCTCCCCCACCCACTATATAGACCCTGGATTCTAATCATCTACTCCAAAATCTGAGGAAGTGGGTCTTAGCCACCAAAGCTCATTACCTTATAAACTGGTTAGTCTTTAAGGTGCTACAGGACTGCTTGTTATTTGTCAATTTGTCATTTTAAAATGTCAGATTTAGAATGTGATATTATATGATTAACAAAAATCACAAAGCCTAGAAATTAATGGTTTCAAAGAGAGCATAAAGCAGAAATAATGGAAAAAAAATTAATCCCATCTATTTTCCTGGCACAACCAAATCCTTATATTACTTCAAGTTATGAGAAGAAACCCTAAAGTGAATTTGGTGGCCCTAACACTTACAATTTAGGAGTTCTTGATCAAACAGCCAACCTGTCTAAAATACACGGCAGATGACATCCAAGTGGATTGGGCAAAACAGAATTCCATATTCCAGGCAATAAACTTACTTTTCAAATACATTCAGGAGGTATTTAAATGAAGAAAAACCTTCTATTCATGCCTCCCTTCACACTTATTCTAATCTCTAAGTTAAAAAGAACCATCAACTCCCTCCCAGCTGCGTACTGGTACTCTGTGCAACACAGCATCTTAAATTCTGCTTTTTGCAAAACCAGCACTTTTAATCTCAGAGGAAGAATCATCTGAAGTGGGTCTTCCCCACAACAGCTCATTACCTAACAAATAAATATGTTATTCTTTAAGGTGCTACAGCACTTTTAATATATTTACAAAACTCCTCTGTCCCTCACCCATGGATTTTTTTTTCCCCAAAGCAGAAACAAAATACATTGGAAAACACAGGGAAACCCTCAAACCAACTATTTGTGATGACAGCAATTCCAGTAGTGACCGCTCCAGCCACACACAATGTCCCAGCACACCTGCTCAGGAATACTTCGGTTGATATTCTCACATCTACTGGTTTGCCAGACTCTGCTAGATGAAGTTAGTCATGCATTACTACTAAATGCCATTTAACGCTGTCATGGAAACTACTGCTGTTGACTAGGCACAACAGATTACCTAAGGGTCCATGGATAGGTCACGTCATTCTCATTTGCTTTTTAATGAACCTGATGTATCTTGTTGCTCACTTTTTAAAACCATCCCTCAACCCTCATTCAGGGTTACCAGCAGCATATTTTCCTCTCATTGAAGTGCACAGCAGAGGGCATTTTTAAAACAGAAAGGGGTGGATGAGTTGGTATCCATTAGCTTCAAGTTTTGAATTTTCAAACTACATGACTAATTAGAATTAAAAAGTCTCCTTTAAAACACAAACTAGAACTAAAATTCGAGTTGGTTTTAATTCACATTTTCATATATTTCTGTGCACATCTGTTGCATTATTTCAGATTCCGAACACCCTGTTTCAAATACGGATGTAAATAGTGTTTTTAAAAGTAGCTGTTGAAACTATTAAAATTATAACAGTTAAATGTTTAACCATTAACTAGCTCACAACATTAGGTGCAGGAACTGGGGAGCATGAGGCGGCTCTGGAGCACCCCCATGTTTATATGTGGCCCCAGTTGCCTGCGCCAGTTTCAGTGCCTGTGCCGGTTACAAAATACATTATCCATTAAGATTGATTATTACTGATTAACCAGTTAACTTTTAAATTAAGACAGTATTTTACCAAATTAAGATAATCAAAACAGAGCCACTATAAATCCAAAAAAGCCTCCAAAATAATTAAAACAATGTAGTTATTTTCATTCCATTTCCTGGGCAGAGAAGTATTTAGGCCAAAATTTTCAAGAAAGATTCTAGCTGCATATTCAATTTAAGATATTTTGAAAAGATGTTCGATTTTACTGCAGCACTAATGACCCAGTCTCTGAAAATCAAGTCCTTGTAAAGGAAAAAAAAAATATGGGTAGGGCACTTGAATAAAGTCATCGGTTTTGAAAATCTTAGCATTACACTGCATTGTAACACCAGGGATGAGAGGCGTGGTTTTCTGGACTCTATTTTCTGAGCTCAGACTTAGAATTTTCACACTGTACTGTAAACCTGGGCCATGTCTACGTTATACAGTTGTGCCACAAAAAAAAAAAAAAAGGCTTTGGCACCAAAACAGTGAAAATGTACATGCTACAACACAGCTTTTATTATGGAAAACAACCAGTTTCAAGGACAAAAACTTCAGCCTCCTCTAGAGACTTTTTCCCCCATCCTTCCATTTACTGTTCACAAATATACAATATAGACATCTTGAGGCTTCTCCCCTACCCCCCATGTTTATTGCCTTCTGTGACATTTTCCACAATGCCTAAGGAAGCTGCTCTAGTCAGTGCTTGGAGCTCCACTGTCCTGCCAGTAAACAGCATTTGACCTGTCTGCCGGGAAAGCCCCATGAAATTTAAATGTCTCATGGCCTCTTCCCAGCTGATCATGGCTGGCTACCATTGCAAACACTCTCCAGCCTGAGCACAGAGCTTTTGGATCTGATCAGTGTATGGAGAGAGGAGTCTGTGCAATCCCACTGCAAGTAACTTGTAGGAAGTGGGAAACATACAGGCAAATTTAATGAAGCTTGGGTGAAAAGGGCTCTGAGTGGGACCACAGTGCAGAGCAAAGATAAAGAAGCTGAGGTGCATATATCGTAAGGTGAGGGAGGCAAACTGTCCAGGCACTGGTCTTAGGCAAGAAAATACACAGACCCTCCTTTAGAACAGAAGAATCAAATCATTGCTTTAAAAAGTATTTAACAAAACAAATGACAAAGCATACCCAGCAAGTGATAAAGTATACTTGGTTGCTAGGTGTTACAGATGAACTAAAATATGTTAGATTAAAACACAGAGAATATCAGCAAACCTAAGACATTCCGCACCAAACTCAAAAAATAACCTGATCAAGTCTGACTAAACATTTCCTTTCTACTTACATATCTGTATTCCTAGGTTGTGTTGTAGCCTGAACATTTACTGAATTCATTAAACCTGCTCAGGATTAAACTTCTTGGTCTCTCTACTCTAGCCAGACAAAGACAGCCCCCTTCAGCAGGCAACTGCTTTAATTCAAAAGATCCCTCTCTCTTCCCATTGTCTCACCTGGCTGCTTGCCAATGGAGAACCCACTCTCTCTGGGTTTAACCCTTTACAGGTACTCATTCTTGACAGGCAGGCACCTTAATACCACATCAACCATGTTTCAAACAGAGCTTAAGCATGTATCCTCTGGGGAGAAATTTTCTTTTAGTATTATAATCCACACAGCACCATTTCAAAAGTTCATAAGTGACTCTCCAACCCATAAGAGTAAAAGCTGAGAGCACTCCAGATTTTTAAAAACCAAGAGGGGATGGAGAGAAGTTACATCCCCACCTCTCTCCCATGCATTCTGAACAAGGAAAAAAAAAAAAAAAAAGACAGCCACAAAAAAAGTAATCCTCCCCATCTTTGACTGTGTTCAGGATCTGCTACTGGCTGCCAAAAGTGATTACTCCAGCCTCAGGAAAGGGAGGTGGAGACAGGCTATAAGAAAACACAATCACGAAAAAAGCACAAACGTGCGGTTTCCCTTCAAGCACATGCAGCAACTCTTCTTCCAAAATATTAAGAGGAACATTTCCTTTCAGCATAACTGCAGGAAATCACAAAAAACACACTGAAGCTTTTTTTGTATCAAAGATTACTTTTTTTCCCACGAGAAGCTGATTGCTAACATTTCTCAAGATCACAACATGCTTCTTATTTTTAATTCATATCACCATATGTTACAAAGAGAGAGCACAACAGACGTACACAGGACACATTAATCAGACTTGACCCCAAATTCACTCCTATGGAAGTCCTGATGTAAAAATTCTAATTGCTTTCTATAGGAACAGGATCAGTGCCACGAACCGTTTTTTAAATCTTCTTTATTTATCACCCCACCCCTTAAAAATGAAGATGGCAGAATATGTCACAGGAAGTTACAACTATACACATATTACACAGTGTGTGGCACTCTGCCCAGCAAACAGCTTTGGTTATGCAGTGTGAAAGATACTGCAAGCCAGGGATTTTAAAATAAGGCACTTAATAGACAACTAAAAAGGATTTACAGGCTTTACCCCCTTCTTACCATACCACTAAAACCCAGCTGATAATGGGCTTCATCCTCCCTAACTGAACTGACCCTGTCAACTCTGGCCTTCCTTTTGCCTAGGACTCTCTCCTTTTCATGAGCCTGTATATTCATATCCTCCTCTGGAACCCTCACTCATGTATTTGACAAAGCAGGTCTTTGCCCACAAAAGCTTATGCTCCAAAATATTTGTTAGTCTACACGGTGCCACAGGACTTCTTGTTGTTTGCACTTAGACTCCTGTATTCCCAATGGACCACAGGTCATCTACAAGTCCCTTCCACCTCACTCTGTATTGGGACAAAATCTCCAGCTCACTCCAGGAGTACTTCAATTGCTGTCCTTCAGTATCAGTAGATTTCCTCCATGCTGTCTGAGGTCTTCCTCTTTTGTGTTGTCCTTATGGGTTGCATTTGAGAGCTTGATGGGCTATGCTGGATGATGGTTTCCTGAGAGTGTGGCCTAGTCATCTCTCCCCCTCCCACCCACCCACCCTTTTTTTTTTTTTTTTTTTTTTTTTTTTAAAGGCACCATAAACCAATCTAGATCTGCTGGATATTTTTACTTTTATTTCACTCCTTAAGGCATTGCCCACATAACGACTGTTGTTTTTGTACAGCAGCAAATCACCACTGATACCTACTGCAGAAATGAAATATTTCATGCAAACAGCAAAATATGTATGTTAGGAAACCTTTTCAAGTTTACAAACAGTATTATTCATCAGAGCTCCTCCAAATTTTCAAAATACTGATTTTTGACAGCCAAAAAAGTTGAAATTTTCCTCCCATTTTTAAAAACAGGTAGTAGATGGTTATTAGAAATGCCAACCAAGGCCTCACTGTTGGCAGTACCTCAACGGTCCGTGAAAGAATCCCTTTACAAGTATTTATTTATGGCATCAGACACACAGTATCCATCACTGGTGCTGAAGTCTCCTCGCTAACAAAAAGCATATGAAAAATTAAACACTGAGAAACATTTAGCATGTTTCCAGCACACATTCCTTTAAGCTATGTTGAGATAAAAGAACATTAAGGGTTGGGCCCACGCAGCAGAGAGTAGCCATAATCATAAGCAAAAATTAGTTTGATATCTGTCCAGAAGTCAGTTCTAACACCAAACTGAATGTCTACCTACCTTATTACCTTTTAGAATGGAATGGGTGGAGGGCCATAACAACTGCCTGATCCCTGCATTCAAACTATATTTATTATTGAATACTGAAAAGGTTTCAGTTTCCTTTCAGAACATGCTACATTTGAGTTATTGTGGGTTTGATCCTAAGAGCCCTCAACACCCACTGACTTCAAATCGCAGTTGTATGCACTCAGCATATAATTGGACCAGCATCTCTCAGGCTTGGAACATACACCCCAGTGACTAAGCAGACATGTGCTTGATCAGCAAACAGAACATTACACAAAACCTCCACCCACAATTAAAAAAGAACCGGACATTACACCCTCTACCGAGTGCCCTTGGAACTGTGAAGTCTTAGCGCAAGGAGGAGACGTGATCACAAAAATCGATCCAGTCCACCACTGTGGTTGTATGTACCTAAGCAGCGTAATACAAGGGCATTGCCTCACATCCTGAAGATGCTCATTGTAGCATGGACATGTTTAAAAACATACATGTACAAATACATTTTAAAAGCACCTAGAACCTGGATAAGCCTGATGTTTGTTAGCCAGTAGGAAATAAAGGCCAGAATCCAAGAGATCACTTAGAGCCAGCTTTGAATAACAATTTTATACAAATATGGCTCAGAGCATTATAAAGAAACTAGAGCAATTGTTCATGGGTGTCTGGACTTGTCAGCTTAATTCTGTGCCTGCAATAATAGTAATTCCTCAATTACGTTACTGATGTAAAGTTAAAAAACCCGAAACAAATTGAGACACAGCTCTTCATTTATGATGCCATAGAAAACTAAACCCCAAAGAAATCTAAAACTGAACAGAGTATAGGAACAATAGAATAGCGTATGAGAAGATGTTAATTAATAATCATGCAAGCAACATGAATGCTGACATGCTCTGTGCTGAAAGATTCTCAGGAGGGCTTCTAAGATGGTATGGATATGTAGTAATTAAAGGAAAACAGACAACATTTTCTTCCTTCTGCATGTGAATGATGATGAATTTAACAGTGTATTCAATACAGATAGGACAAGGCCAGGGGTATACTTGAAAAAATTGCCAAATTGGCAGGTGTGTATATCTACACATGTATCCATGTCTGCTGAGGACAAACAGCCCTGGGGATGCAACAGAACCAGTGTAATTCAACAGCTCAAGACTCACACAAAGACCTTACAAGGCAAGACCCATACAAAGACCTTACAAGGAAAAAGACAGACACTTTCACCCTTTAAATACATTTACATTGCCCTCTCCTAGATCAAAGGCTATTCGCTGTAAACAGGAGGCCTTGGCATTACAAGCAAACATTACAGCTGAGTCTACACTAGAGGGTTTTGTCAACAAAACCCGTGGCACTTCTACTCTAAAAATGCTTTCTCTTGGCATACATCCTGTCGACAGAACTCGGCACTTTTGTTAACAGCCTTTTGCCTCTCCCCCAACAAGGCAGAATGTCTTTGTCAACAGACTGTCTCAACAAAAAGGCTAGGTGGATGCTATGGGAGTCCCTCAGTCAACAGACAGGGCTTCCAGGTCACCAGGCAGGCTTGTCTGCTGTGCTTCTGGTTGGCGGTCCTATTGAGAGACCGGCCAAGCAGTCTGGCCGTTCTTTGTCGACTGAGTGGATTAACAGAGCAATCCACTTTTGTGTATGGCTCCAATCTGGCTACAGAAGTTTTGTCAGAAGCTATCCTCCAACAGCAACTTCTGTTGACAGATCACTGCAGTGCAGACATAGCCTATGGGTTTAGACACTTCTACTGCCACGTAAACTTTGAAAATGCTTGTAAATTCCGCTCTTCTGGAAAGAATTTAGAATCAATCAAAAGGAGGACCAGAAATTTCACAAACTGCCAACTCTTCTTTCACTTTACCCCTCATTACTCCTTCGAGTGCCTCCTTCACCGTACTCCTACATAACCCTGTTGTCTCCTCTGACATGGCCTCTCTTCCCTGGAAACCACGTCCTGAAGCCACTCACCAGACCACAACCTCCTCTTCCAAGTCTTTTCTCAAAACCCACTCTTGCAATCAAATTTATAAGTTTGTCATGTAGGATATGCTGTATGCTTCAGGGTATGCCATTAATTACTCAAGTGACTACAGAACTAGCTGTGACCTGAGGAAGAAGTGGGTAAGAAGTCTGAGCACATCTTTTAGCATGGTTGCAGAACTTTTGCATGATGACAGCTACTTTCATGGAACTGTGAGATGAGCTCGCTCCCATCCTGTGGTATAAGGACATGAGAATGAGAACTGCCCTGCCAGTGAAGAAGCGCATGGCAATTGCACTGTGGAAGCTGGATACTCCAGACAGGTACCAAATTGGTCGCCAACCAGTTTGGAGTGGGAAAGTCAGCCACTGGACTTCTATGGAAGGAAGTGCACAGTGCTATCAATTGCACTCTATGCAAAAAGACTCTGGGCAATGAACATGAAATTTTGGATGGGTTTGCACTGATGGCTTCCCTAACTGCGGAGTGGACATAAGGTGGCAGGCACATTCTAATTCTGGCACCAGACCAATTGGCCTGTGAGTACATTATTGGAAGGAGTAAAATTTCTCCACAGTTCCCCTGGCACTTGTGGATCACCCACAGGCATTGCACAAATATTAATTCAGGTTGTTCTGGAAAGATGCATGATACAGGGATCTTTTGGAACACTGGACTGTTCAGGAAACAGCAAGCAGGGACTTCCTTCCTGGACCATAAGATCACTTTGAGGAAAGTTGAAATGCCCATTGTGATCCTGGGAGACCCTACCTACCTTTTAATGTCATGGTTCATGAAGAAATTATTGCTGCAATGAATTTTCTTCCTAAAAATAAATTTAAATTACTTTATCAGATATTCCTCATGTTTGATGATTATGTACAAAAATCACCTCTTTGCATAACAATAAAAAGAGAAACTCTATGTCAGACCCTACTTTTCATCCCTACAATCAGCAGCCCGCCAACCTGTCTAATGCAATCCAAACAGAGAGAAATTTTTGTTACACTCACACGAAAAAGAAATCAGCCTGTGTAAAAAAATAAGTATGTAGCATTTAAAAACTTTATTAATTGGTACGTAAATGTGAATACACATATATAAAAACAACAAGAAGTCCTGTGGCACCTTATAGACTAACGTATTTTGGAGCATAAGCTTTCGTGGACAAAATCCCGCTTCGTCAGATGCATGAGTGGGGGTTC
The DNA here is from genome assembly GCF_033958435.1 of Carettochelys insculpta. Taxonomy (NCBI): domain Eukaryota; kingdom Metazoa; phylum Chordata; order Testudines; family Carettochelyidae; genus Carettochelys; species Carettochelys insculpta. The sequence continues at coordinate 122,087,932 of NC_134140.1, forward strand.
CAGAGGAGGGTCTAAATTTATAGGCTCATGAAAAGGAGGGAGTCCCAGTCAAGAAGAGGGCCAGAGTTGACAAAGTCAATTCAGTCATGGAGGATGTGGCCCATTATTAGCAGCTAATGTGGAGTTGTGAACATCAAGAGAGGAAAAACTGCTTTTGTAATTGGCCAGCCACTCCCAGTCTCTGTTCAATCCTTGGCTGATGGTGTCAAATTTGCAACTGAATTGCAGCTCTGCAGTTCTCTTTGAAGTCTGTTTTTGATGTTCTTTTGTTGCAGGATGGCTACTTTTAAATCTGTTACTGAGTATCCAGGGAGATTGAAGAGTTTTCCTGCAGGTTTTTGTATGTTACCATTCCTGATGTCTGATTTGTGTCCATTTATTCTCCTATGTAGAGACTGTCCAGTCTAGCCAATGTAAATTGCAGTGGTGCATTGCTGGCAAATATAATATTAGTAAATGTGCAGGTGAATGTTAGGAACATTATCCCTGATGAGGCCTAGGCACAAATGGTGACAGTGCTTTGGGGTTTTATCCTCACCCACAACTATTTCAGGTTTGAGAACAATTTATACCTTCAAATCAGTGGCATTTCTATGGGTACCCGCATGGCACACAGTATGCCAACATTTTTATGGCTGACCTGGAACAATGCTTCCTCAGCTTTCATCCCTTAGCGCCCCCCTCTACTTGCATTACATTGATGACATCATCATCATCATCATCATCATCAGGACACACAGGAAGGAGACTCTTGAAGAGTTCCACCGTGATTTCAACAGTTTCTACCCCACCAGCAACCTCAGCCTGGACCAGTCCACACAAGAGATCCACTTCGTGGATACTACTGTGGAAATAAGTGATGGTCACCACTCTATACCAGAAACCCACGGACCACTGTGCTTACCTACATGCCTCTAACTTCCATCCAGGGCACACTACACTATCCATTGTATACAGCCAAACACTAAGATGCAACCACATTTGCTCCAATCCCTCATAGAGACAAACACATACAAGACCTTTACCAAGTTTTCCTGAAACTACAATTCTCACCTAAGGAAGTGAATAAACAGATTGACAGAGCCAGACATGTACCCAGAAGCCACCTGCTACAAGGCAGGCCCAACAAGGAAAACAACAGAACACCACAGGCCACCACATACAGCCCCCAACTAAAACCTCTCCAGTGCATCATCAGTGATCTACAACCCATCCTGGACAATGATCCTTCACTCTCACAGACCTTGGGAGGCAGGCCAGTCTTCGTCTACAGACGGCCTGCCAACCTTAAACAAATTCTCACCAAGTATAGACCATGCCACAGTAACTCCAAGCGTGGAACCAATCCCTGCAACAAACCCTGCTGCCAACTCTGCTCAGATATCTACACCAGCAACATCACCACAGGACACAACCACATCAACCACACCACCAGGGGCTCATTCATCTGCACATATACTAATATATGCCACCATGTGCCAGCAATGCCCCACTGCAATATACATTGGCCAAACTGGACAGTCTGTATGTAAAAGACTAAATGGACACAAATCAGATATCAGGAATGTTATCATACAAAAACCTGCAGGAGAACACTTCAATCTCCCCGGACACTCAGTAACAGATTTAAAAGTAGCCATCCTGCAACAACAACAACAAAATTCAAAAACAAACTCCAAAGAGAAACTGCAGAGCTGCAATACATTTGCAAATTTGACACCATCAACCAGGGACTAAGCGGAGACTGGGAGTGGCTGGCCAATTACAAAAGCAGTTTCTCCTCTCTTGATGTTCACACCTCCATGTTAGCTACTGATAATGGGCCACATTCTCCCAGACTGAATTGACCTGGTTTCTCCTCTCTTGATGCTCACAACTCCACATTACCTGCTGATAATGACTGAACTGACCATGACTGAACTGACCTTGCCATCTCTGGCCCTCCTCTTGATTGGGACTCTCTGCTTTTCATAAATTTAGATCCTCCTCTGGAACCCCGACTCATGCATCTGATGAAGCAGGTCTTTGCCCACAAAAGCCTATGCTCCAAAATATCTCTGAGTCTCTAAGGTGCCACAGGACGACGACTTTTTTTTTTTTTTGAAACACAGACTAACTCAGCTCTCTCTCTCATACACAGAAAAACAGTAATATGTTTCAACACTATTAATGAGATGGATGAGCCTGACACCCAGCAGTCAATTGTGATGCATCCCTCTTATGAAATGTTGTGCCCCTCCCCAATTTTATGCATCCTGCTCTATTCTAGTATACAGCAAGAGTAAAACCAAAAGCTGAAATTATTTACCGAGCAGCTGTTCTCTGCGTCTCCTAAAAATCTTTTCCTCCTCCCCCACTAATACCTCTCACCATATAATTAACATCTTCTTAGACCTGCCTGAGTAAACACATCTTTCTTTTTCTCTGCGGAGTCTGTTTTCACTTGAACTGTTGTGAGCTCTGTTAAGCAGCTCACAAGCCTGTCAGCTGGACTGTCACATAGCCTACAGGTGTTATATCACATTCACACATTGCACGCTGTCCTACTTCTATTCCCTCCTTCTGATAACACCTACTCCACACACCCTTTCATATCACCACACACAGCCCATGCATGTAGCCTCTCTCTCTCTCTCTCTCTCTCTCACTCACACACACACGTACATTGTGGGACCAATCTGGTTTTCAAAGTCTGTTTCCCAAATGTTAGGGAGGGAACACCATACGTGTTCTTTGTATCATACAATCCCATTTAAAATAACTGGTTGTTAAACAAAACCTTGGCAACATCTGAAAGACTGATTTTCCAAATAAGGTTTGTCCTTCACACAGGAGGCCCAACCCTTTAATCCTCACTCAGGTGAATAATCCTGACTCGCTCAGCCAGTCCCACTGTTCTCAAACAGAAGTACTCACAGAAGCAATAATTACTCTTAATAGTAAAGACTGTAGGAGTGGGCCCCACATAATATTGTACACTGATAATTTAATTTATGTAGGTGAATTTATGTCTCACAAAAGCAAATGGATTAATACTACTGATGGAGCTAGACATTGTGCAAACATCTGTATGCCTCTTTGCCCATATACCTCAATTCAAACCTGATGTCCTTGTTACTCCAATTATGGGTCATATGGATTCTTGAGACTTGTGCCAACTGTAGCCACAAAAGGCCCAAGTTATAAAGGAGTGGCAGCCTCAGCTCTGGATTTCATTGGTTCTGGGAATAGAGAATATAGCAATTCATGGTCTAAATGGCTCTGATGCAAAAAATACAAAATAAAAATAATTCTAATTGTTTAAAATAACAGACAAAAACATTTCCTTTGGTATTCATACACTGCTAAGTCTAATTACTACAGAGATACCTACATGTAACAACTAACATGATACTTAATATAAAAATGCCCTGTGTTTAATATGTATCGCACAGAGTTTAACCCTATCAATACATATGATGGAGTCCAGTATTGGCAAAATTATACTAACGTGTCAGTGTCTGGTATTGGGGAAAATGAAGACAAGCCACATTTTCAACACAGTCCAATAACTTAACTTCCAATTAAATACATTTCCATGTAGATTAAAGACCTAAAAAGGCTTTTCAAAAATTAGCTACTGACAAACTACATTATGAAGGAGTTATTTTTTCCCCTGTGTTTTCCAGTTGTGTGCAATAGTGTACCACTTTAGCAAACTGGGGAGCTCTAATGTAGTTCTTGCTCTGCAGATAAGGAAAGCAGAAAAAGATTAAATATGTTTGCAGAAGAAACTTGTTTCCATGGTTAGAAGTATATTTAGAAAGTCTTTTCTAGTTAAAGATTATTTGTCTATAATAGTAACAAAGAGGTAGCTGTATTAGTCTGTACTCCAACAAAATAAAGCAGCAGAAACGTAGCACTTTAAAGACTAACAAAATGATTTATTTGGGGATGAGCTTTCATGAGACAGACCCATTTCTTCAGAGCAATTTAATTTCCAACACAGACTGACATTTATAAGTACAGAGGACCAAAAAGAAAAAAAAAGTTGCAATAAAAACTGACAAATCAAATAGAATAGAAGGAAGGGGGTAAGTAGTGGGGGGGATGTTAATTGTCCTGTCTGAGATAATTACGAGCATCAAAGGAAGGGAAGCAGTCCTTGTATTTGGTCTTGTTTGCACATAATTTCAGTCTGTTCACAGTTGCTGAAGCATTGTATTTAGAAATTAAAGTGCTACATTTCTGCTGCTTTGTCTGTAACAGTGTTTCTCAACCTTTTTTTTAATAAATTACTCCTCTTAAAAAAAATTATAAGTACTCCCAGACTTCTCTTGGGTATGCGTCCCACCGTTAAGTAACATGGTCCTAAAATAATTCGAGGCCTTGAAACAAGCGCCATTCAACCTTTCCAGTTCGCTACACAATTGTAACAGAGAAGAAGCTGTGTTAGTGGACTTGTTTGTTCTATACAACTGCGCGGTGTGAGTGGAGGATGTGCGCGAGTGAAAGACATCATAGATGCAGAGGTGATCAAGAAGTGGGGAACTTTGAAGAAACATGCAGAATAGTGACAGAGAGATAGCCATGCATTGTGTCTTGAGATTGAATTTAATTAGCAGCACTGAGAAACCCTGGAGACTGCAAGAGACCCCTGCAGAGTGACAGACAAGGAGGGGTAGCCTAACAATCACCATCAAAGGAGAACTCTGAAAACTACAGGATCAACACCTCCTAAGGGTGGATGATTGCAGCATAACACTGCAAAACCCATAACTCAAATGGGAACTTACATTCATAAGGAGGGAAGCTCTTGCCATAGGACTCTGGGTTCAGATCTGCAACCCAAGCCTCTGAGGCACCGTGACTCCTCACTCAGTCAGCATTGCCTGGCCAGTAAGCCTGACTTTCAGTCACCGTGGCTGGTAACTATGTACCACCTGCAGGGCACCGATTTGCCACCGTTGCTATTTGGTCACTCTAAGATTATTCTAGAGCAGCAGTTCTCAAACTGTGGGTTGGGTTCCCAAAGTGGATTGTGACTGTTTCAATGGGGGAATCACTATTAGAGTTGTTGGGCCCTGGGGCTGAAGCCAAAGCCTCACTGCCTAGGGCCAATGCCCACAAGCTTCAGCACTGGGAAATGCAAGCTCAAGCTGTGCAGCGACCCTGAATGGCGTGTCTCAAATTGCAGGCTCCCTGCCCAGAGGTAAAGCCCTTGGGCTTTGGCCTTGCTCTCCCTGATGCCCTTGGGCTTCCGCTTTGAGGGCAAGGCAGACTGAGGGTTCGGTCCCTGCTGATGGGCAATGTAGTAATTTTTGTTGTCAACAGTGGGCCACAGTGCAATGATGTTTGAGGCCCCCGTTTGATATCAATAATCCACAACATAGTCTACGGGTTCTGGTGGATGCCTGCAGTGTATTGTAAAGCACAATGCCCACAAGTGCACACCCAGAGGGGCTTATGTATAAGGAAGAGAAATTAGTAGCAAAAAATGTTATAACATACGCCTGTCTACTATTGTGAACATATTTGATCAGTTTAGCTTTTATGTTGCAAAGCGAGTTAAAAGTGTTGCCTTGGAATTATGCCATCCATTAACAGACCCTCTATATTAGCTCAATCCTCAAATACACTTGTTTCAGTGCCCCTGCTGAACAGGGATGCTTTCCTGAATTGGGCCTGCAGATATAAGGCCAAAGGACACAAGATAACCAAAATAAAACATGGCCTGTGTTTCTCCAGCCCTCCTCAAGTGCATTTCAACAACATCCAGCCATAGTTCCCCAACTGGGGTCTATGTCCATGGGGAAAAAAAAAATAAAAATAAAAATAAAAAATTATCATAGAAAATAAGTTATAATCTATTTTTAAATTAAATATTTTCCAATACCGTTATGAATTGCTATCTGAAAAATCTATGTGGTGGTTTCCTTCTTCATTTAATGAAATGTACATAGCGGTTAGAATTGCCTGTTGGGGGTCCACAAACAGTTTGCAGGGGGTGATTGGGAGATCCACAAACAGTTGTAGGGAGGTGATTTGGGGGTCTGCACTAGTTAAAGGCGCTGACATGCAGCATGCACACTATATACCTCACGCCATAAGCTGCATTTAAGGGATTGAGCAATGGAAGCGGAGTGAATGCACTGAAGCTAGAATTTGCCCTTGAATCAGATTTACATAGAGGAAGAAAATACTGCAAACCATGAAATCCAGAGCAGAGGATGAAATAACACACTTCACTGGCCCCTGCTGTGCCTTAGGTCTACCTAATGGACTTTGGTCTAAGGTTCCAGCAAGATCTTGGCAGAGACAAGTGTTACTAACCTTTTCAGCTCTCTCCTCTAGTTTCTCAGCTTCAGTCAAAACTCTACTATTTTTATGAGGAGCTATTCAGCAAGCTTTAACAATATCATGAAAAGGAAAAAGTCAAGACTTCTAGGACTTTCTTAGAAACAACATTTCTTATTTAGACTTTTAAAAAACATGTAATTGACTGCTACCATTCTCCTGCAACATTCATAATATGTTTTACAAACATGTCTGTGAGACAAGTCTGTCTGTCTGTCCCAAGAAAGCTCATCAGTGAATAAATCATTTTGTTAGTCTTTAAAAGTACTACATTTCTGCTGCCCCCCCCCACTTTTTTTTTGTTGGAGTACAGACTAACATGGCTACCTCTCTGTTACTATTTACAAACGTGTGTTCAGGATTTTTTTTAAATAAATCATTATTCAGTTGGCCTAAATAGCAATCCTTGGAGCTGTTACACTCATGTAATACAGACTGTTGTGCTTTTGTTAGCCAAAGGCCTGGAGTGAGGCTGGGGGGGCGGGATTCTATATCCAGTTTTTAAAATGACTTTTTAAAAAAAGGGATATCATCAACTTGGAATGTCATCAATTAAAACACTTTTTTTCATTTCATGTACACAAGACTAAGATGAAAAAACAGAATAGGAACTATACCTGTCTGAATGTACCTCTGCCACTTTCCCATCTAAAACATTTTTGAGCTACCCTGTTGCTGAGTGAAAAGCTGAATGATCTGGAAACTGACCAACATGGACAGACTTGTAAAAGACAATCTAAGTGCTATTAAAAGCCATAAGCCAAAAAAGTGAAATAAAATATAAGGGGAAAAATTTTTTTTTTTACTTGCTAATTCCCTTTTATAGTAACCTTTGGTGCACCTTTTAAAAACAGCAAATAAAAAGAATCACATTGTGGAAAAAAATGTAATGTCTTTTTTACTTTAGCTTTTATTTTTAAAGGATTTAAAAAAAATTTAGCCCAACAAAAAGTATTATTACCTAGCTAAAATCCCCAGAAGACAGGAATTAACAATGGAAGTCACGAAAGATGTTAAAGTCCTGATCCTGCAAAATGCACCAGTGAGCCAGACCTCTATACTTTCAGCTCCACGTATGTATGTACACAAATGCTTCCAGGAGGGCGGCTGTCCTTAGCCATACAAGGCTGCGCCTGCCTAAGGGCCTGCTCTCAGCCGATGCAGGACTGCCTCCAATCCCTGGCCCACTGAGGTCTACTGCCAATGATGGTGGGGAGGGGCAGAGAGGAGCCCTCCACCTCTACAGCTACATTCTGGCCCCATCTCCTCCCACCAGAGGCTTGCACCTCTGGGTGGTGCAAAGCGGAAGAAGGCTGAGTGGCAATACCCAGGGTTGCTGGCTGCTGCATGCTGGGGATAGCCGAGCTCCCCCAGTGCATAATCCCCATCTCCTCCCTGGGCTTTCGGGATCCTGCTTTGTCTAGAGCAGCGCTGGTGAGAGGCTGCTGTGCATGCAGCTCCCCGCTGCCCTGTGTGCTGGCCTTGGCCCCACCATTATTTGAATGTGGCGGTCCTGGCCCATGCCGAGCAGGGGTTGGCACTTGCTCCTCCTGGATGTACACTGACCCGTGAGTGCTCCTGGCTCTGGGTAAGCCCCCTTGTTCCAGGCCCCACAGACAACTCAAGTCCCTTTGGCCCATCCCCTCTCCACAGCTCCTCTGGGGGAGTTTCAGTTCCCCCAGACCCATCATCCCCACCCCCTGCCAGCACTGCTGGGGGAGACTCTTCCTCCTCCAAACCCTCCTGCCCCGTCCTCCCACCAGCACCCCTGGTGTTGAGAGGGATCTGGGTCAGGTCCAGTTTGGCCTGGCCTTTCAGGGCCACATCTGGTCCTGACCTTAGTCTCTCTCTGTGCCTCCCTGCCTCAGGGGAGGACTGTCACGGCCAGTGTGCGCAATGACACTGGAAATCAAATGTAATACAGTGTTTCATGTTTTTATTTTTAAAACCTTTTAAATGGTTTGTAAATTCACCCCTAACTTCATACAAAAAGCAGCTCAGGCTCTGGTCGCTCATCTGAGAAACGTGGAGGATGAGATAGTGTAACAATTCCACGTTCGAGGGAGCAGCCTATGACTTGTGTTTTGGTCAGGTTTGGCTTTTGTTGGCTGTTCTTGCGCGCACGCGCACACACACACACACACACACACACTCTCTCTCTCTCTCTCTCTCTCCTCCCCCCCCCCCCCGCCCCATCCAGCTCACTTTCCTCATCTGGGTGAACTCTGGGGCATCAGGAGTCGCTGCTCTCATGCCCTCGCCCTGTGGAGCGCAGGCAGAGAAAATGATCTGGATGCAGGAAACGCGGACGTGGCTCCTCACTCTCACCCCTTTGGGGTATGCAGGGCAGAGCAGCAGCAGCCCCAAAGTAAGCAAGCAGCAATGCCAGCTGCTCTGTGTATCCAGGTCTGCTTCCCCAGGTGAGTGCAGGAGGGTGATGAAGGGGTGCAGGAAGGTAAGCAGGCCTGGGTGTCTTGTTGCCAGCTGCCTGTTCCCACCTGGCTCCCGCTGGCCCAAGCCAAGTATGAGCAGTACCATCTCTGAAAAAATCATATGGCAGCAGATAGATGGTGGTGGGTGTAAGAGCTGAGCTGGGCCAGGTGAGTCAGGGTGGGTTTGCTCCATTCACCTGGCCTTGGTTTTTTTCCCCCTACACAGCCAATAGGAAACTTGGCTTTGGCCAGCAGTTGAATGGCTCTGCCTGTGATGTGGGTGTGCTGGCATGGAGCAACCCAGCTTCTGAGCAGCTTTTGTCCAGGGGCTGTACCTCCTGGGCACACACAGGTCAGCAGGTCACCATTTTATAATCCAGTGTAGGATATATGAGGCCCTAAGGATAGCCCCGGATGGCTGCACTAAGGCACTAATCACGAATGGGGCATGCACAGGACTGAACACAGGCTAAATATTCCCCTGAAGTGTAAAATTAATAAAGCTCATGGTTTAACATATAACAACTATAGACTAGAGTTCCAGTGTTTGGCCTCCTACCCAGTCAAAATATCCACTGTGATACATTCTCTAGCAAGTTACTCAAAAGAGTGAGCACAACATAAATCCAAATAAAAGCCTGTCAAATGGACACTGAGAAGGCTTTTTATCCAATTACTAAATTTAATTCCAATTATCAAGTGCTTGAATAATTATTGCAAAATCACAGCAAGTTCTGGCTCTGAAATGCACAGCAAAGCCAGTGTGGAAATTCATGCTCAATGGGAAAGCAAAGCAATACATTTCTTACATGTAAATGAAGCCCATCAATGTAAAAACTATGAAAAAGGGATATAATTAAGATAGATTTAGCTAGTGGGGGTTGTTTTGTTCAGGTTGACTTATGCTCAAGTTAAACAAACACTCTCTTTACTTCATTAAGAAAAGATAAATTGATTCCCATATTTTGGAAACACGAAATATGGTCTAACAGCCAATTTTCAGATTAATTTTGCTCATTACATTAAAATGTTTTGTGCTTATTGAGGTCTTGATTAATGACATATGCAACTGTGTGACTTTAAGCAGGTAGTAGCTCCATTGTGTTAAATGAAAAGGACTATTTATGTGCTTAAATTAGGCACATGTACACGTCTCTGCAGAGCTGAGGCCTGACTGAAGATCTAAGAGCCATCTTCAGAAATATGAAAAGGGTTGGCAATTGCTGAAGAGGTCATGTTATATTTCCCCTTCCCCGAAGTCCCCACTACACACAACTTTCAAGCTGCCAACAAGCTGGGTCCCTAATCCAGCAAAGACTTAGGCATGGCCATGGTACTATCTATGTTGGATAAAGTTAAGCCTTTGCAGGATCAGAGCCCTTAAATTTGACGTTACTGCACACAGACTCTTGCAGGCTTAAAGATGAATACTATTATTCATAGTCATGCCGTGAAGGATTCACTTTTTGCGCTCAGTTAAGTTTACATAAACCCAATCACAGTCGTTTAGTTCTGGTTGCTATTAGCTTTCTAATAGGTCAAAGCTATTAATGGTTAGTTAATTTATCGCCTACGATCTGCCAATTTCTTATGCACGTACACAGGCAAATGCATGCGTGTGCGTGAACACATGCACACATTTCCTTATGCACACAAAAGAGATCCTGGAATAGGTAGTGGTTCAGAAATGACTTGCCACAGGCAACTTTTCACCCCAACACTCATTCTTAATTAACACTTTTATTAGTGTTATAGGAAGAGAAATGCTAAATGCTCTCTTTCGTTTATCTCTTAGTTGCTGTATGTGTTTTCGCTATACTACATTCCCTAATATAACAAGATTCTACATTTTCCATGTTGGAAGGGAATCTTAATTAGTTGCTTCCCCAGGTACATTTTTATCTTAAACATTTCAGATCTTTAGTAGGATTAAGATACAAAATTCTCTGCAACTGGCTGCTCTGATTTTATTCTAACACACAATTTTTCCACCACTATTACTATATATCACCATGGCCCGTTCTTTCAAAGGGTGTGTGTGTGTGGATGCTCTGTACCAAAAGAGCAAATCAATCTTTCAATCTGCTTTTCTGTGTGTGGACATGCTCTTTCAAAAAGTTTTTTTTGGAAGAGACCTTCCGGACGAACTTCTTTCGAAAGATCACTGTAGTCTAGGAATCTAGATAAATTTACACAACATTTTCTTACCATTTCCTAATAGACGTAAGAAACTCAACATTCTTATCCCTTCCCTTTTTAACCCTTTACAGTAGTCAACAGTTTACTCACATCATAGATCACATATTAGAAAACAAATATAGTTTTAAGTTCATGTAAATACTTGTGATACAAAAGCTCAAATAAAGTGTTCAGAAAGCCTTAAACAAATTCCATTCTTCACCACCCATCACAAACACCCCCACACACAAACACACACAAAAAAAACACCCACACACCACAACCCTGGGTTTTCACAACCTTGAAATACATGTACAACTGAAATAAAAGTACATGAAAGTGAATAAAACACAGATTATCTAAAATAGTGGAACAGCTATATTAGCATGAGATGATAATTTCAGAATGGGCATGTGGAGTAGAACATATTCCTGAAGCTCTGACATTTTGAAAACCAGTCAATGGGGGGAGGGAGGAGTTTCTTCCCCTTGAACTCCCTGCCAGATTTTGTGGCATTTCAATCTATTTTTCTTCTTCTTCTTCTTGTCGCTGTGTGAAAATTCTCCATGAACAAGTGAAAACACCAAAGGAAAGAATGAAAAAAGGTATAAATTCCCTTCAAATTCACATAAAGCAAACAAATTTAGAAATAAGGGAAATAACATTTTTTCATTTTATCTTAAATGTACAGTAAATCTTTGCCAAAATGTGATTTTTAAACTGATTATATATATTTATTTCAATAAAAACTTGAGGGAAATATTTAAAAAAAAAAAGCGGGGGGGAGGAGGAGAAAACAAAGGACTAGGAAAACTTGATTTCATCATCACTATGGTTCCAAATTAATTCTGGGTAGTGAGAATAACTTTTGCTCTCCAGCATTTTAAGCTGCCAATTATATGCATTCATTTAGATACTTTATCTGTTATCTACCTTTCCTGGATAAGATGAATAATGAAAAAGCTTTTTTTTTGAGGAGTAAAGGCACTTTGAAGTGCCTGTGGCTACACACATGCCAGCATTTCAAAGTTTGATGCTTCGAAGTTGCTGTGGGGGAGAATTAGCCTAATGAAGTGCTGCGTATTCTCCCATTGCTCTGATTAACATGCCCCCTTCAAAGTTGGGGGCAAGTGTACACCCAGCCAATCATTCCTAAACATGTATTGGAAGGGAGGGTAAGAGAGAAAGAATGAAGGGCAAATCAAGGTTCAGAAGAGCTTTTGTGAAGAATTCTGTCAGTCACATTAAGGACACAGGGCCTTCTCTCACAAAAGAGGCAGAAACAGCTTATACGGAGCCGAGAATGTTTTTGCCAAGTACAGTTTATTGCAATTCCCCAAACATACTAGACTATACTGGCAACAGTACTTTCTTCTTGTGGTAACCGAGTCTACAAGAGCGCTTTCCCAGCATACCTATGTTGGTTACGGGTTTGATTCCCCCTCCACATTCCTGTTGTGTCTATGCCAGCAAAACTTTGGTTACTCTTCTACAGTGACTTTATGACTGCAAGCAAAGTACAATACTAATTTTTTTTTTCCAAAACAGAAAACTAGTGTTATTCTGACATCAAAATCCTTTTACTGCAGAGTATTTTAACCAGTAAAAAATGAGATGGCGGTAATTGACATCATATTTGTAAGTGCAGTATCCTGACCATGTCAGCTAGTGTGTGGAAAGGGACACTTCCTAATTAATATTATTCATGTAGACTATATGCAAACATGCCGGCTGCTAACACAACTGCAACATGAAAAAGATATTCATACCGTGATCAATTAACACATCTGCTGCTTATTTCTCTCACTCCAGCCAATATTCTGTGCAACAGAAGCAGATATTTTTATAGTTCCAAGAACTGACTGTTTTGTTGTCAGTCAAGTTAAATATTAACATAGTGGTTGAAGAAAGGAAAACTTGAAGTGGGGACAATGTACAAAATGTGGTATTTAGTGCTGCAGAAACAACAAAAACATAAACCTAATCTTGTGAATTGGTAGGTTACCATTTTAGCGAATGATTCTGTTCACTTAATGCAACCTTTTAAAAAGGACCAGACTGAAAGCTATATTTTTACATCACTTACATCTAAACCAGCCCAGAGCACAAACATAGTTGTGCGACTCACAGGATACAAAGTATAAAAGCTTGCCTATCTGAACTCTGATAATTATACCATTTTGACCATGATTAGTTGAATGAATTCAAATTGCAAGGCATTGTAAAGATGTGCTGTATCTAGCAGTAACATTCTGACTCTTGACTGACTAAGTGCCTCCCCAACCTCACATCTCTGCTTCAGACCTCTCTTCTCCCCTCTGCCCCTTTCCCCCTTGCTCACCAAGACCTGTTAAGCAATAAAGAGCGTCTGGGCTGCAGTGTAAGGCAGTGAAACAAACATTTTTCTGGATCTGCACAGCAATAACACGGGGTCTGCTTCTTAAATGCTCTATGTATTGAGAAATGCCCTGAAGGAAGAATAAAAAAGAAAGGGAGGTTAGCAGTGTGCAAAAGCCTCCAAACCAGCAGGGGAGACAGAAGCGCTTGATCCTGCAGATAATTGCCCATATGCTTAACCTTGAGCAGACAAGTAGACAAACTGAATTCCATGACACTATTCATATGCTCAAAGTTAAACCTGGGTATAAATCTTTCCAACAGTGGGGTCCAGTATGGATGGATGCATCCCCTTCAGTGGATCTACTTCCCGACAAAGCCCTTTCCAAGTTAGCTGCATGCTATCTCTCCACCTCAGTGTCCTATCTCAAAGTTGACACCTGCCACCATTCAGCCACTTTTGGTCTTCACTATCAAACTCCCCTTCCCCGCACCCCGCCACTTTTCTTCTTCATGTTTGAATCATTATAGAACGAAAATCTATTACACCAGCCCAAATGGAAAAGCACAGCACAAAGGGGGTCCTTCTGCAGTATATAAACAAAACCTATAAAAATCCATTGCTTTTTTCCTTAATTCCTAAACAGAATGGATTTTTTGCAGAGATTTTTTCTATACAATATTTTGTTTAACTAATACCTGAATGGGTATAAAGTGAGGAGCAGCAGCATTTGCAAGGCTATGTTTAGATTGCAGTGATTTACCAAAAGAAAATTTTGTTCTGGTCGACAATCACAGACAAACTGCCAATCGCATCACAAGAGTGATCCATTCTGTTGACAGAGACCAGCCAGACTGCCCAGGCACTCTCCTGACAAAAACAGCCTGCTGGAAGCACAGCAGACAGGGCTGCCCAGTGACCAGGAAGCCCTGCCTTCTGACAGAGGGTCCCCCGGAACGTCCAGATCAGCTCTCTGTTGAAAGAGGCGTTATGCGTCATGGGGAGTGGGATAAGACTCAGCAGACTGCCTTGGGAATCTGGATGCTCCACTGGTTTTGTCTGCAAAGCCCTCTAGTACAGACATAGCCCAGCATCCTAACCCCGATGCAACTGCAAGCAGAAAGTACCACTGCATGCGTGATAAGAACTATGGAAGGAAGACAAGACGGTGAGATGGTATCAGTATGTGTGGAGAGAGGAAAGGTAGCGGAACGAAATGCACACATTTAACATTCACCCCTCGTCCACTCCCCATGCTGCACTGCACGTCCAAGTTCTTGGTCTTGGTTTTACATAACCAGAGAACGGCCTGAATCCTACGAAACTGGAGACACAAGTCCAATATACGAAGCAGAAATACTTTGAGGGGTTCACATATTTACAAGGGAGGACTTGATAACAGCCTTCAACTTACTGAAGGGAGGTTGCAAAGAGGCTGGAGAGAGGCTGTTCGCAGTGGTCACGGATGGCAGAACACAGAACAATGGTCTCCAGTTGCAGTTGGGAAGGTCCATGTTGAACGTTAGGAAAAACTTTTTTCACTAGGAGGGTGGTGAAGCATTGGAATGGTCTGCCCAGGGAAGTCGTGGAGTCTCCATCCCTGGAGGCATTTAAGTTTTGGCTTGACAAAGCCCTGGCTGGGCTGATCTGATAGGTTTGGTCCTGCTTAGGGTAGCGAGCTGGACTTGATGGCTTTTTTAGGTCTCTTCCAGCTCTATTGTTCTATGATTCTATGATCATTTCTTAATAGTCACTCATCTTTTAGTTACACAGTAAAACACACACACAAAACTCCCCTTTGCAGAACTTCCCCATTACCTGGATATTACAGGTTGCACCTCTCAAATCCGGCACACTCTCGCCCAGTAACATCCCTTGCCCAGCAGGACCAGGGGTGTTGCCAGAAGAGAGAGTACTGAGCAGTGCAGGAGCACCGGGGGGGGGCTGGGGGACAGAACCCCTGTGGGACAGGAGGCTGCAGCAGGCGTAGGAGCTAGAGCCTCCTCACCCCACAGCAGTGGGGGCTGGAAGCCCTGCCGTAGAGCCAGGAACCAGAGCCCCACCTTGCCCTGAGGCAGCGGGGGCCGGGAGCTGGAACCTGGCTTGCCCTGCAGCAGGAGGGCCTGGGAAGCTGCCGTACAGCTGGGAGCTGGACCCCTGCTTGCTCTGCAGAGCTGGGAACTGGAGACCCTACCTGCCCTGCAACAATGCGGGGCTAGGAGCCAGAGCCCCCACCTGACCTGTGGTAGAGGGAGGGGGGAAGGGGATGGCTGGAGCCTTGTGGGAGCTCCTGGGGGAGCCAAAGTCCTAGCAGAGGGAGGCTGGAAGTTGGTGCTACAGAAGCCTGAGCACAGCTCTGCACCTTCCCTTGTCTGGCAAATTCTCTTGTTCGGGACCTGTGAGGACCCAAGAATGCTGGATAAGGGAGATGCAACCTGTACAACAGAGCATTACAAAGTCCCATACATTAATGTCATTCTGCAAAGACTGCTGTGGAAGTAGGAAACGTTTTCTCACTCTTTAGCTGCGTCTACACGTGCACGCTACTTCGAAGTAGCGGCACTAACTTCGAAATAGCGCCCGTCACGTCTACACGCGTCGGGCGCTATTTCGAAGTTGAAATCGACGTTAGGCGGCGAGACGTCGAAGTCGCTAACCTCATGAGGGGATGGGAATAGCGCCCTACTTCGACGTTCAACATCGAAGTAGGGACGTGTAGACGATCCGCGTCCCGCAACATCGAAATAGCGGGGTCCTCCATGGAGGCCATCAGCTGGGGGGTTGAGAGATACTCTCTCTCCAGCCCTTGCGGGGCTCTGTGGTCACCGTGGGCAGCAGCCCTTAGCCCAGGGCTTCTGGCTGCTGCTGCTGCAGCTGGGGGTCCGTGCTGCATATACAGGGTCTGCAACTAGTTGTTGGCTCTGTGTATCTTGCACTGTTTAATGAAAGTGTGTCTGGGAGGGGCCCTTTAAGGGAGCGACTTGCTGTTGAGTCCGCCCCGTGACCCTGTCTGCAGCTGTGCCTGGCTCCCTTATTTCGATGTGTGCTACTTTGGCGTGTAGACGTTCCCTCGCTGTGCCTATTTCGATGTTGGGCTGAGCAACGTCGAAGTTGAACATCGACGTTGCCAGCCCTGGAGGACGTGTAGACGTTATTCATCGAAATAGCCTATTTCGATGTCGCAACATCGAAATAAGCTATTTCGAAGTTGGGTGCACGTGTAGACGTAGCCTTTAATGCACAGTATAAATAAGCATTATCCGAACAGCACTCAAAATCTTTCTACTCATAGAATCATAGGACTGGAAGGGACCTGAAGAGGTCATTGGGTCCAGCCCCCCGCTTCAAGCAGGATCAACCCCCACTAAGTCATCCCAGCCATGACTATGTCAAGCTGCAACTTAAAAACCTCTAGGGATGGAGATTCCACCACCTCTCCAGGCAACACATTCCAGGGCTTCACCACCCTCCTGGTGAAGTAGTTTTTTTCCTAATATCCAGCCTACTCATCTCCTTCTGTAACTTCAGACCATTGCTCCTTGTTCTGCCATCTGTCACCACTGAGAACAGTTTCTCTCCATCCTCTTTAAAGCACCTCTTCAGGAAGTTGATGGCTGTTATTAAATCACCCCTCAGTCTTCTCTTCTGTGAACTAAATATGCCCAAATCCCTCAGCCTCTCCTCACAGGTCATGCGCTCCAGCCCCTTAATCATTTTTGTTCCCTACGCTGAACCTGTTCCAGCACATCAACATCCTTTCTACAGCAGGGGGCACAAAACTGGACACAATACTCCAGATGTGGCCTCACCAGTGCCAAATACAGGGGAACAACAACTTCTCTAGATCTGTTTGAAATGCTCCTCCTTATAGTTTAGAAGTAATCAAAAGCCTCTTGCTGCATAACTATAGCGGGATTCAGTGAGGAAACCACAAGAATTTCTGCAGTTCAGTAAAAACATGCTGCTTCTTGCATTTGACAAGACAGATGATTTTGCCTCTACAAAGGACAGCAAAGGAGACTCTCTCTCTCTACCTTACATACTATGTCCTCCAGATCCAGAAAAAAAATAGAGTTATCTGAAAAGACCCTGCCTTTGAAGAGCCCATCTGCAGTAGAGACCTGGATGAGGAACAATAATTTTTCAAGTTTGATTTTCTTTGGATTTGGAACAAAAAGCACAACATTTCTGAAGTTGTCCATTATGCAGAAGCCCTGGGAACATGGGCAGCTGAGGAGCATTGAACTTGGAAACCCAGGCTTATCAGCAACCCACCAAGTGCAGAGACAAAGAATCAGACAAGCTGGCAAGATATGAGGCCATCTGGCTCCTGGGAAAATTTACTTTAAATCAACCTGGTCCCACAGGACATTTAAACTGGGCAAAGAAAAAAAAGGTTTTGTCAATTTTTTTCCAACCAGCTCTTATCTGCACTAAATAGTATGCCACACGGGGACACAGTGTTAACAACATTGGGTCTTGCCTGTATCAAATGGACCCATGTAATAGGCAAGTTATAGAAGAGTGTTTCAGACCTGGCCTTTCAAAGCAAAAACCAGCTAAGCAGCATTCTCCCCAGAACAGAAATAAACAACAACAAATAAAATGTGGCCATCTCATGAAGACATTTTTCAACTGAATTATTAGAAATAATCATCTTTAATCTTCATCAAGAGTAGGGTTGCTTTAATTTCAGTTTCAGTAAACACAGAGCAAAGAAATTCCAGGTCACTGTGTACGTTCATTCCCTGAGTGGCTGACTTAGTAGATACAACATCCCAAGATATAACAGAAAAGACATGCCTATGAAATGCTCAGATTTCATGTCTCCTGATTCCCCTTTTCTATAATGGGGCATTATACTGAGTACATACAAAAACTGAATGATTGATTATGCCAGTTTTCAAACATAGCTTCCGTCTTACAAATAATGATCTTGTCTGCAGTTGTGCTTCACAGGTCCAATTAGGAATTGTACTGTTCACCCATCTCCCGCGCACGCACACACACACACACACACACACGTAGGGAGACAAACTACAGTAAAACCCTGAGTTACATGGAGGTTGTGTTCCTCCAACCCCCACATAACTCAAATATTTGTGCAGGTCAGGGTGGGGAGCTGGGAACCAGGCTGCTGCTTGGTTCCCAGCTCCTTGCAACTTGTGGGACCTGGGAAACTGGGCTGGTCAGTTCCCTGGCTGCTTCTCCCAGCCTTGCTCTAGCTGCCCGGCTGTCAGCCTGACAGCAGCATGGCTAGTGGAAGACAAGGAGAAGAGACTCAGCCTGCCTACCTGCTCGCAGCTGCAGACAGCTAGGCAGGCTGACAGACGCAGAGCAGCTTCAAGTTGTACTTAACTCTCGTTAAAGCTAGTTACGCACAATCTGAAGCCACGTATTTCGGGAGTTTACTGTACTTGTTTCACACTTCATAACTTCATATTTTGGGAATATGGATGGGCAAGATGAACAGAGTCAATTCGTGGCACTTCATAATGTCAATGAGCTGTACAAGCAAGGCCTAAAATATTTACAAGACCCCAACTCGCATGAAAAATTCGGCCGTCCCTCCCCCCAAAATCAGCTTTTGGCTTTGAGTGCCTAAACTTTCTGGTGCCCAACCTGAGCATCTTTTAAACAAAAAATAAAATTACAAAACCACATACTTACTCAAGATGCCTCTAGCTGGATGTCCAAAAACCAGGCACCTACAATTTTAAGCCACTTTTGAATATTTGGACCTGAACCTACTAGCCAGAAGCTCTTAGGTTAAGAGGGAACATTCTAGTGACAAGCCCAGGTACAACAGCTGTTGCGGAGGGGAGCATGGTGTGAGTTTTAGCAGGTTACTCTCCTGGACCATGCTTGGGGTCTTGACACAACACTTACACCAGTCTCTTCCTAGTATTGTCATCACAACCATGTTCCCTCAGCATCTCCCAACAGCTCTAGAAAACCAATGTTTGGTTTCTTATAGGGCATTCATTGTTCATTCCAACACTACCCCTGCCCTTGTTTGCTCATTTCCCATATAACCTCTTGCCACCCAAAAAAATTACAGTGTGACCACTAGACCTAAAAGTATGTCCTTGACCTTGGAATTAAGCCATGCTTTAAGGCCAGCTAGAAGACCTAAGAGTCTTCCTCGTTGGCACACTAAAGCAAGGAGACAATCATGCAGACCTGTAAATCACACGATCAGCCATCACACAGAGCAAAATAGTGGAAAGGAAGGCACCTGCGTATTAGCAAAGTATTGTACTTTCTGAAAGACAGAACCTCACGTTATCCAGAAACAGAAATGTTTAGCTACCAAAATAGTTCAGCTGCTCATGAGGAACTTTTTCACCCAGTCCCACCTCCCAAAGCCTCAATGTTTTACCCACTAGGAAACTGACAATTTCATCAATTCCTCGTCTCAAATTAGGGGTTGAGGGGGGAGCTGAAGAGGGGGGCACTGAGAAATGTTGCCAGTGTCAAACTTCAGTTTAGGTAGGCCACCATTTGAGTGAGGTAGGGGATGGCTGGGATTAACTATCCCACTGAAAAAGTGTCTCACTTAAGTATTATTAACGTGCCCATCACTGAAGTCTAAATCCTAAAAGCAAAGAACATACAAGGAGTTGTGAGGTTTCCTAATGGAACCATTTCAGCCTGCTAAGAAAAAGCAACACCCATAACACTGAGTTAGAAAATCTGCTGTAAATAGCACTCATTTTTCTCCCAGCTACAAAATGTAGAATGGGAGTTTGGGGGCCTGTTTTTCTTTTCTTTTCTGTTCTTCCCTCCACCCCCAACCCACATACAAAAACATGTACAGAGCTAGGAGGTTTGTGAGGCTCTCTTTCAATGGCCCTCACTGACAGCAATGAGAGTTAATTATTCTTTTTCACACTCTCCCCCTACAACAGCACATTCCCAGCCTTTGCATACTCAGCAGATACACATACAAAAACCGGCTACCATTTTATTCTGATCATTTGCAATAGTAATACAGCTCAGTTGCCTCTTACAATGCTAAAGTTGCCTCTCACCCTAACTATAAACTACGTTCCACTCCCCCCCGCCCACCTTTTTTTTTTTTTTTTTTGCATTTGGTAAGAGGCAGTTTAAGAAAAAGCCAGTGCACAAAGGAGGAGATAAGTACTTCCTTCTCCTAAAATTCACTAATTTGCTTCTTTGACAGGGAGAGGTCGGGTAAGGAGTTATTAACTCCATGCATTTCACAAAACTTTCCATTCAAACTTTACCCAGGAAAGAGATACTGCTTTTAACCTTAAAAAAACCACACCATGCAGGACTGTCATCCAGCTACTTTTTACCATAATCCATTAATCAAACTGACTAGCAAGGTATCACAGAGAAGGACACAGATAACTAAGACAACTGGGGCAGCAGGGAGGGCATAAAAAACCCGAGAGTGGTAAAAGTTAATTTAATTTCTTACCTTGTTTGGGCAGCCATGGTGAAGTTTACAGTGACAAATGTCTTCTGTCCATGAGCCCCTTCCCCCAGCTGCTGTTCCTACCCTCCAACCAAAAACTTATTTGCCATTTGCTGCTACTTTTGGTTTCCTGGTTGCTATAAATTTGCCCACTGTAAAAAGTCACTGAACTCCCTATTCCCAGAGACACAGGCTCCTAGGTTAAATCTCTCTAGTTCAGTACTGGATTACACGAATTTTGACAGACATCCGGGCATTCTGGGCCTCCTTTGGCTTGATGCATTCCAAATCCGCAGGGAAATTAAGCAGCTCCTGCATTTTCAGCTCCCCTCATTCAGCATTTCCTGTTTAGAAGTTCACCACTTGAGGAAAAGGCTCGTCAGCATTACTGGAACATATCAGTGTAAGCTGTTGTTCTTATTCAGAAAAGAAGCCTTTTCCCCCAGCTCCTAGTATCAGATGCCTAAACATCTCAGACCTACCCCTTTTCAGTAAAGTTTCCATGGTACAATCCACCTCCTTAAATGGACATGTTATTCTGTCAAAGCAAGAAAACTGGAGGATTGGATAAGAAGAGAACAAGCCTAGGTCATTAGCCTATCACAGATGAAATACACGTTTGTTTTCTCTGCCAGAGACTCCACCTGCATGCTCCTAAATGGCCCTGTGCCAGAGCCCTCATGACATACAAACACAAAAGCGAGAACATAGGGGTCCCTGTTGCTTGGCACTCTGCATGCAATTAGTGTGTTTCATGGGATGAGGCGGAAGGAGGATAGAGCAAAGGAGTATTTAACTAAAAAAGAACAAGGAGGGAAAGGTACCGTACAGCATGAATTCCTCCCTGCCGCTTAAGCTGTCTGAAAGCCAAAAAGAAAAGTTTATTGTTTACACTGTTAGCTTTTTAAAGCAAAAACATAACCAACTCCAGAAAAGAGACATTGTTAATGTAAATTATTCAATAACTGGATACAAAATACGAACTGCAAATGCCAAAACATGGGATCACAGAGTAAGTGAAAAATCTGTTTTCTCCTTCATGTTAAGACAAACTACAGATTTTCTTCTGAGCCTCTGTGTTCCACAGAAGAGTTCTGAATTGCGACCTTGATTTGTGACTCATTCAGTAAAAAAGTAGCACCTGCCCTTTGTGCTGGGTACTTCTTGACATATTTATAACAATTATAAAGTCTTGTAACTCCCTTCAACCCATAACACACAATCCAGCAGTCAAAAATGTATTTAAGATCCTTACAATCTCCTACAGCATAGTGTGCATACACAAACACCCTGCTCCAACACAGCAAACCTATATGCTTTATCGATTTCCAACATCAGAGTGCTTTAAAAGACCAAGCTGATATTGGAAAAAACTCATTTATACAGCATCTTAGAAAAACAAGAAATTCAGTAGTAACAGAGAGGAAGCCGTGCTAGTCTAGATACTATCAAAACAGAAAAGCAGTCAAGTAGCACTTTAAAGACTCGCAAAATAATTTATTAGGTGAGCTTTCGTGGAACAGATCCACTTCTTCAGACCATAGCCATACCAGAACAGACTCAATATTGATGTTTTCTGTCAATATTGAGTCTGTTCTGGTATGGCTATGGTCTGAAGAAGTGGGCCTGTCCTATGTATGGCTATGGTCTGAAGAAGTGGGTCTGTCCCACAAAAGCTCACCTAATAAATTATTTAGTTAGCCTTTAAAGTGCTACTTGACTGCTTTTTTGTTTTGATAAGAAATTCAATATTTACCATAAAAACTATACTTAAAAATATTCAGAACAGGACACAATTTGAAATGGATGACTTAAAATATCAAAGCAGAAATGCTGGGAATAGTTATTGTTGAAGGACTCTCAGTAGATTCAGTTCTACCCAATTTTCAGGTGCATATAATATTTTCAGGCATAAACAATTTTCAACTCCTGACCAAATATGAGAAAGAATTTTTAGAAAGTGAGTAAAAGAAAAAAAGTGCACAATTCTTTTTTATTATGAAGAATTCACATGTGGAGAAGAGATAGATTATATAGCTTTTTTACATTAAATACCAGTAAGGGCCTGAATGTGAAAAAGCCAACACAGGTTGAACCTCTCTAATCCAGAACTCTCATCCAAAAACATCCATAATCCAGCATGATTGTAGTCAGCAGGATGGCCACTTAAAATGGCTGTGGCCAAGTTTTTCACAGTCCCTTAAAGTTTGTTTATTGCCACCAGTCCTGGCTCTCACTGTTCTGTGCTGTTTATTTAGCTCTAATTTACCCCTGAATGTCTTCTCAGAGCCCAGCAAGCAGTGGAAGTGCTGGCAGTGTTGACAGACAATCCTGACCTCCTGTAGTCCACCAAATTCTCTCATCCATCACCAGTCAGGTCCCAAAGGTGCCAGATTTGAGAGGTTCGGCCTGTAATGTTTTCTGTCAGTGAAGCCAGTAGGCTTGCTGGTGCCATGGTGGCAATTTAAAGGGCTCCTGGCTCTGGCTGTTGCTGCAGTGGAAGCAGTCAGGATTACCTGGCCCTTTTGCACCTCTGGGCCCTGGGGCAGTTGCCATCTTTCCTCCCTCCACAGACAAGCCTGTTCCTGGGTGCCCAACTTGACACACGTTAACAAGGTCTGAGATGAACATGAAAAGCTGACAGCCATAGTGGGTTTGGACATATGTCACTATCAAAATAAACAACCACTACAAGAGTTTGTCACTGCTCGTGGAAGCAGCACCTATATCTCCCCCTTTGTGGTGCACTGCTCCTACGCACTGACACCGCCTGGGTTCAGACCCAACACCTCAGCCCCTGCTGACCAGGGTTCTTTCAGGCTGCACAGTTCCTTGCCCCACAACTCAAAATACCTACCAAGCCAGTGTCTGTATTCAGCTCTCTCTCCGAATGGCCCAGAGTTATATATTACCACACAATTCTTTCTAAGACAGCACATCTGAATTTACATGCATGCTTTTCAAAAAGCTTGCCCCAGATATCACCCTATTTCCAATCCTGGGTCTGGTAGGCTTCTGTTCTTCCAAACCTATAGCCTGAGACTCCTCCTTGGGACAGAAAGTCCTAAGGTTTGTTGGACCAGCAAGAAAGCTGAGTCAATTGAAACTCAGGTTGGTTAACCAGATGTCCTTTCTTTGTCTCTCAGCCGCTGGGTAGTCAGGTTTGAACTAGTATATGGCAGCCTCCCCAGATGGTGGCACTTTTCTGGAACCTTACAACCTGAATGTATTTTCCTAGTCTCAGTTCTGGGGATCTGCGGTAACCCTCCCCTACAGAATTTCATGCCAGATCTGGCCCACAATGATACATAACCTTAATGCAGACAGATCTGCCAGAAAATTGCCATGCTGCTGAAATCACCACACTGCCATGATCTAGTTGATCATTACCCCTCTCTGCAGAGCTGAATTCGAGCTTTTCTGGTTAGAACTCCTGTTTTGCTTTGCACAAAGTATGCACTTTTGTGCATGTGTCCAGGGAACACATTCCACATTTACATGGGGTATTGCGTGGGGGCTTGTTTTTAAATAAAGCTTGTAAGAGGTTTGGTTAAGATGCTGCATTGCATGCTCAGCAATGGCTAACTTGCTTCCCCTTCCTGAGTAAATTTTGTGCCAAAAAAATAAAAGTTCTGCAAATATTGTTAATAAATAAATGTTGGGGATCCAGCACAGTATTGGGAAGCACAGGCCACCAACTACAGAGTAGGGAGATCGCCCTTCAGGCCCCTCCACCCCAGGACCCAGACTTGGCAGCAAGGCCACCTGGCTTTGACACAGTGCAAGAGCCAGTCCTGCCCCAGAAACATCCCAGTGCATTGCTTCTCCATGCCAGGCCCACCAAGTGTATTCTGTGGAGATCCAATGGGGTAATCTGGCTGCAGGTTCCAGGGACAGGGTAATAGGTGTATGTGGTCCAGAAGAAGGTGATTGGGGCTCAGCAGGGGATGCTCGTATACTGGGGTGAGTGGGTGGGCTGGCTGCAAGGGGCAAAAGGCTCAGTGGGGGTCCATATGCAGGGAGAATAGGGCTCATGGGGGAATATGGGCGGAGGTGGACCAGACGTACAGGGGTCAGGGAAACTTTGGAGCAGCTCCCCACACAGTGACCCCCTCCACCCACAGATGGGGAATGATGGGGGCAGCAAGGGGGGGGTGCAAAGTTGTGGAGGTTTCTAAGGAGGAATCTAACCTGACTCTAGCTGCTCCGTTCAGGGGAAGCATGCTCCTACCTCACTCCCAGTCCAGCGTGAACTAGCAATTGCCCCTAGCACGTGTGTGGGGCATTGAGCAGCCCCTGACCCAGGATACAGGGTGTGAGGCTCATCACAGGGGGTCTGGGTATGGAATTCCCACAGAGGGTGGGTCTGATTCAGCACTAGGGATTAACCGGTAAGCCTCACCCTAAACGAAGGAGGCTTACTGACTACAGGGCAGAGGGTTGCTCCAGCAGGATGCACCAGCACAACCAGAGCCACCCCCTTCCACAGCACAAAGGGCTGCTCTAGCCCAGCTGCCCCTCCACTCATTTAATCCATTAAAACTAACATTCAACCAGTTAAGTCATGAAATGGGATTTTAAATCTCTGCTCAGCACTAGCCTGTCCCTCTCCCCACAGCAATTTCTCTCTCCACCAGCTACTTTGGGTGCCCAAACCAACACATCCACCCTGTGGTGGGCGGGGGGGCATTATTGTCCTTGTAGCTCCCCCATCAGAAAATGATTCTTCTGCAGGGAAGCAAAGAAATTTGTGACCCAGATTGAAGACGCCCCCCAATGAACAGCGGAAGCTATGCCAGAAGGAGAACACCTCCCACCAACAGGGCCTGTCAACGTCCACACTTTTGTCAGGCAGTGGTGTGCTCTCTCAAACCCTTCACCCACAAAGGTTTTACTGACAGAAGTGCTGGTGCAGACAGAGCCTGAGTTTCCCTACTTCTAAAATGGGGATGTGCCAGAAAGGCCAGGTTCATTGCCCATGGTCACACAATAAGGTCACTTAGTGGAACCAGCATAAGGCTGAGAAGGAGGAGTTTTGAGCCCTTTCACGTTGCCTTCTTCAGCTTTGCAACTTTCAAGCTGGATCCTGCCTTGGGCATCACTACAATTACCACCATTAGGGCAACAAAAAAACCCTCCACCCAACACTCCCCCAACAATTCATCCTCTCCACACATCCTGGAAATTCAGTACAGAAGCTGCTTAGCCATTTGGTTTTAAATATAATCCAAAATGCTGAGAATTAAACTCCACCATGATTTAGACTGTAGAGGCCAAAACGTGAAAGGGGCTTTCCAAAGACGTGTTCTGCTCCCAGAAATTATCAGTACAAATAACACCTGAGATCTCCAACAGGAAGAGAGCATGGGAGTGGAGATCTCCCATTTTCAGTTTACTTGTACGTTACAAAATCATACGTGTGCAGTTTCATCTTTTTGGATATAACTTTTGTGCAAAAAGAAAAGAAAAGAAAAAAGGGGAAATGTGATTGGCTGGGTCAGGTGTAGATTTCAAGCAGGTGGTTTACATTTAGTAATTGAGGCTCTTTTGTACTTATTTTTACAGAATTTTAGTTCACTTTTAGGATTCTCTAAATATAATTAAAAAATAACGAACTGTTAGCATCAGTCAAATTTGCCAACCACCTGTTTTTTTAGTCTTTTCAGCATGCATATCGTTTGTCAAAAGTATTAAAAATTGTCTTGGGCTTTCTCCCCCAATGGTAAAGAGCCCATGTCATTTTCCAGTATCCTGTTTGCAAGATTTAGTTCTCAAATAACTATTAAACAGGACTTCTAATTGCAAGCAAAGGATTTCTGTTAATATCCATAGAAGTTATACCACTCTGTTTTTGGCTAATTAAAGGCTACAGGTAATACTTTATTGCACTCTTTTGTAGTGGCTTTCATCCAAGGATTACAAAAACTCTCTCTCCTAAATTAAATCCCACTAAATGGCTGTAAGTTAGTGAAGTAGCCCCATTTTACAGCTGGACATTTGAGGCCCACAGCTGTTTAAGAAGTAGCCTAATTCCTGTAATATATCTGTTTTGTGTCAATGCTGGGATTAGAATATGTCTGTTTACAATTCCAGCTACTTCCTTCCCCTCAAGGAAACAAATGGTGGCTAAACATGACTTTAGTCAGCAGGAACAAGCCAGCTACCTTTAATTAAAAGCCAGCTCTCCTAATTAAACAGACAATTCATTATTTAGTATACGTGTGGAACTAGGGGGTAGAGAGTATATCAAAATAATTTTAAACTAATTTTTAAAAAAAAATTTAATTTGGAGAGAATACCATTACGGTAAATCCTCCAGTTCCTCAGGGGTTGCATTTCGGCAACCCCCCGTAAATCGAATTTTCATGCAAGTCAAGAGGGGAAGGAATCAGGCTGCAGCCCACCAGGGGTGGTCAGTTTCCTAGCTCCAGAGTGGCAAGGAGCTGGTAATCAGCACAGCCTGGTTCTCCTCTTCCCACTGCTTGCCACTTGTGGTACCCAGGAAACTGACCAGCTAGTCAGTTTTCCCTCTCTGCAAGTGGTAGGGAGCTGGGAACCAGGAGGCAGCCTGGCTTCCAGCTACCAACTGCTTGCAGAGAGGGGAAACTGACCAGTGCAACAGCCTTGGTAAGTATCCTGGCTCCAGCCAGCAGAGGAGAGCAGGGAACCAGGGGAAGCTAAATAACAGCACAGAACACTGAGAGCCAAGATTTGGTGGCTATGAAAAAAAAAAACTTTACGGGACCCCAGGAAACTCTGCCACGTGCATAAGTGGTTATTTGGCTAAGTAAAATCATGCTGGATTACTGATGTTGCCAAATGAGAGAGTTCTGGATTAGAGAGTTTCAACCTGTACCAGGTTTCTTTTCCCTTTCACTGAATTATTCTCCAGGAAAGCAAATATAAATGACAGCCTGGCACACTGATGTAAGTACTTGAAATAAATTATTGGGTGTTTATGTTTTTATTCTCTAGGCCACATGATTGCTTTCCCTACTGGAAATGATCTGCATAATGGAAATACAGTGGGAGAAAAAGCCAGTGGGAATCACCCTCTTTTCTGATACACCTTCCAAACAAGTAATGTAGATTTCCTCTTTTTAAAAAACATTTATTCTGTACCATCTCTGCACATAAAAGCTTACAGTCTGAAGTGTGCCATACAAAAGGTGAGGGGAGAAGAATGCACACATTATAGGTGGGGCTGGAAATCAGTCACTTCCCATTAGAAGAACTTCTTTTCTTTTGGTGAGAAAACCTGATCAAATTTTAACTGTGTGCAGTGATTTCCTCTGGCTGATTTTTTTGTTTATGTTTTTCAGCCAAAATGGAATAAAGGTAGGGGAAAATAAGTTTGACTCATGTTAAAAATTCTGCTTTTTCTTCTTCTTCTTCTTCTTCTTCTTTTTTTTTTTTTTAAATGCATCCGTGCTCTGAACCCAGGATTTAAATTTTGGCAGGAGAGTGGGTCCTTTTGTCAGTTATATGTCTTTTGTCTTCTCTAGGAAAGTCCAACCAAACCTAGCCACATTATATGCCTCAAAAATTGCACTCTGTGTTATATTCTCCAAAAAATCTGTCTGCACTAGGCATGTTTTAACCCACGATTGACGAGGATGTTCCCTGAAACCTTGGGCTGCTGTGGGCCATACTAGATTCAGGCACAGAAACAAAACAAAGAGGCAGGGTCGGTCTCTCTTCTGTTCTTGGCCCAGGAAGGAGGTTGTTTCCTGCTTCAAATACAGAAGAGCCAAGAATGGGACGTGGGAGAGTGACTCACGAATTTCTTTATGACAACTAGCAAAAGAAAGAGCAGGGGACCTATGGGAATTCCATGTAGTTTCCAACAGAAGCAGTTATAACAAAGGGTATCAGCATGATTGTGAAACGTGCATACAGATATCCTTTAAGGTGTTACATACATACATACACCCAATATAGGTTCTTAAGAGTCTGTGCCAAGGTGCTGATCACTGCAAAGGTGAAAAGCAGGTTTTGTCAAACAGATATTTATTCATCTGTTTACATGTAAATTGTCTCCTTCACAATGGACTTATGTCCAATCTGAACTGAACACAAAGAAACAAACCTCAATACTTCAGACAGAGGCTGATTCACATCAGGCACAGACAAGGCTGCCTCAAACTAAAAGCAATTGGTGAAGTTCCTCGCAATGCTGGGACCATATATATTAAACCAGAAACATTCATGGGGGAGAGGAGAAAGAGGGACATGGACTGTGGTGCCAGAGACATACACTGGGAACCCCTGTATGTGCCAGAGACCGAAAACCACAGAGAAGGAAGGAAGGAAGGAAGGGAGTGGGAGAAGACAAATCTAACTAGGAAACAAGATGCAAGGGGAGAACCAAGAGTGGCTAGTCAGAAAGACTAGGGCAGGGAACTGTGTGGTTGTGGAAAAGAAATAGCCGATGAGCCCAAGGGGGGAAGCTGGGAGACACTGGGAACTGAGAGGGTGGGTGGGAGGAGGGGGACAGTGAGACAGACTGAGCAAGAAGCAGAACTGGGGCTGACAGGGCAAGAAGACAGACTGGGAGTAGAGAGGAAAAGGTTCAAGGGGCTGCAGCAGAATGGGGTCAAACTAGGGACACAGGAGGAAAGGTGTGGGGCCAGGCTACGCAGTGAGCCTGCTCTTGTAGTGGTCTCACTGCACCGTGGAAGAACATGACTGACTGGGAGAATCTTTGGGATTGACCAGTGATTGCAATCGACCAATTGGTCGCCACTGACAGAAGATTACCTATCAGTTACTCCCATAGTTCACATGACAGATGTCTGTGTGGTAGATTCAAAGATTCCACCTCTGCTAATGATCCACACTGGCGTCATTATAAAGTCATGTGATTTGATTTCTGTTTTTTATTTCTCCTTTTAAAAACCTAGAAAGTACACACACAAACTGTGTTGAAGGAACACTACTAAATACACAAGACAAGCACTTAAAAGTTAGGAAAGAGCCCCAGTGAGGATGGCCATGCAACACTAATTTAGTCTCTGTGTGTTTGCATTATGACACAGCCTTTAATTACATGATTAGACACTATTTTTCCACAGGTTGCCTGCCTCATTCACTGCACAAGATGGACCTGCTATAGCTGTTTAGGAAAGGAGGCTATTATTTGTAGGACACCCACCTCATTTCTGCATAAGTTGGAAGGTGTGTAATGAACAAAGCAAGGAACACAGGAAGGGGAAAAGAAAAAAAGGAGGGGTTGTGTTGAACACTGTCCTTGCAAGATATACTACTGTAGCAGAGGCAGGGATAGAATCTATGTGGTGCCAGGCAAATCGCTTAAACTAAAGTTTTCATGGGTGGTCCCAATTTGTGTGTTCCACACTTTCTGGGTGCCTGATATGATACGCTAGGGCCAGATTTGCTGAAGTCCCTAGCATATGGAAAACAAGTCAACAAGATCTGTGTTTTGAACATATAATCTGCTAGGTCTGGACTGGAAATTTTATAGGTCCAAAGAAGCAGGTCTGTCCCACGAAAGCTCATCACCTACTAAATCACTTTGTTAGTCTTTAAAGTGCTACATGACTGCTGTTTTGATCTGATATAATACTAAGTACTCTGAAAAATCAGGTCCTACTTTTTTCAAACTGGCACCCAAAATTTAGTAGAACCTTTTGACCTTCATCTCTACTTCAGCCCTCTCTGTAAAAGAAGGATACCTCACAAGGTATTGAGAAACTGAATTAATGTTTGTGAAGCATTCAGATAGCATAACAATGACCAGCACAGAAAAGCCAATGAAACAATTAATTCTATCTTCAGAACAGGGTTTGAATCCCATGCAGTAAATGAAGCATGGGGCCACCCACTGAGCAATGAGGAGAACACCAAAATACTGAACAGCTGTTCATTAAGTGAACCCTATCCATCCTGTGGACTGAATGAGGCAGTGTTCTGCGGAAAAAGATATATGATCACATAATTAAAAGACTTTACCAGAGTGAATCATAGTGAATACAAAAAATCAAATGTTTTAATTTACATCAGGATTTTATTTAAATACTCTTTAAAATTTCACTTAAATTATTGAGTTTATTTTTAAAAAATAAGCCTTTACATTTAAAAAAACTGAATTTAATATATAATATTTAAGCCCAAAATCTATAATTATAGGATTGTCAATTTAGTTGTAAACATGACATGTTTTTATGTAAGAAGTTTGTTTCCAAAACATTCAGGGTTCTTCTGAGTAATAAAAGTGAATTTTTATATGCTATTGTGTGGTTAATTAAATTCCAGTTACCATGCTAATGCAGTTTGACTCAAACCATGAGGACAAGTGAATTACCTGGTAAATAAGAAAATCATCATTCCCCATTTTCTAACATAAAGTGTACACTTAAGAATTTGAAATTAAGCTTCATAACTTGTTAAATAAATGCATAGCCCTCCTAGATAGCCAAAAAATAATCAATAAACAAACTACTAAATTTAAACAGTAGAACATGTTTTAATCATTATATCAGTAACTGATAATGCACCTTTCTTTAGAAAACAGCTTAAGTACAAATGGAAAAATCAATCAAAATGGATTACTTAAACGGAGACTTTGACTAAACACAAGGAGGCCAAAGTAAATTTGCACAAGCAGCTTTAATGCTGGCATTTCCTAACTTTTAACCGTCTATGCTGGCAGATGCACAGTGCTGGTAGTTACAGCATTGCTAACAAACCGCTGCAGGGGAACTACTGTTGTGCTTCCCCTTCATGCTCCTTATGACTGCAGAGGGCATCTACATGAACAGCTCTTGCAATGCCACAGAGGGAAGTGCAGTGTGGTGGCTCTGTCACAGAGTAGGCACCATTACACGACGCAGGTTTCCTGATCTCATTGCTCCATCCTCCTCCTCCTACATTGACAGCTGCTTGTCAAATGAAGTGCAGGGGGAGGATTAAGGAGAGGGACTGCTGGAAGAAGCAGATCACAGCTCATGCGAGGACTAGGAGCAGAACTGGCTGGAGCTAGGCAGCTGGAGCAGAGCTAGGGAAATGAGGGAGGCGGGAGGGTTGCATGGGAATGGGTCTCAGAGTAAGTGGGCCCCTAATTTACTCTTGCACCAGGGCCCTTACGATCCTCCTTATACCACTGGTCGGATTATTTAAATTTAAAAACATCCACCAATTTTAAGGAAACAAGAAAGGAAGAGAGACAAGGGTCGGAGTCTAATTAGATGAGTGATTACCATCCATTTTATTAAACGCTCATTACATGAAGCATACAGGAGGTAAGCTTTCCATAACGCATGTTCAGTCAGAGAATATTTGTTCATACACAGGAAAAGTAGGCCAAATGCATGCACCTACCAATTTATCCAAACATTTCATTCTACTTTATTCCAGCAATTTATGTTCATGGAACTTGTACTTTCACTCAAGGTTTTTGTTTGTTTGTTTTTAAAAAGAAAATACTGTACTTTTTACTCACCTACCATTTCCAAAAGTATTTAGTTACTCACTACTTTCATCACCCCACAAGCCACTACACTAAACCTTGAAATGCGCAATTTTGAGTTGAGCTTAACTAGCATTAATGTGAATTAAGTGCAACTCAAAATCCTGCTGCCCCGAGCCCTGGCTCAATCTGTACAACCCTGGTTCAACCCCTCACCCCAACCCCACTCACCACCCATGCACTGCTCCGGCTCAACCCCTCCCCTCCCACCCTGGTCATAACCCCCCCGTGCGTGGCTCTGGTTCAGCTCCCCGGGCCCCAATTCAAACCTGCATGCATGGCTCCAGTTCAACACCCCCACGCCCCGGTTCAAACCCCCCATGCATGGCTCAACCCCACCCCCACCTCCACCCTGCTTCAAACCCCCCAGCCCCAGTTCAACCCCACCCCCGCAGGCAGCTCCCGTTCCATCCTCTCACCCCAGTTCAGCCTCCCGTGTGGCCCTGGTTCAAACTCCCCGTGGCCCGGCTCATCACTCCAATGCATGGCTCTGGCTCAACCCCCCCTGCCCCAGTTCAGCCACCCCCCTCCCCCGCACACAGCTCTGGCTAAACTCCACCCCCGACCCTCCTGCAACCCTAATCTACCCCAGACTTAACCCCCCCCAACCTTCGTCCCACGGCCCCAACCTACCGCCAGACTTAACTCTCCCCAACTCCCCCACACCCAAGGACTTACTGTTCAAAAAGGAGCTCCAGGTGTTCCTGCTGCTCCCCCAGCCGCAGAACATATGTCCCACTGGGGAAAAAGCTGCCCCCGACTTATGTGAAATTCAGGTTACGCGAGAATGCGTGGGACCGGAACCCTCACGTAAATCGAGGGGCTACTGTATTCCAATTAGCCAAAACACAGCTAGCTGCACGTGCATATCAGGCAATTATCACGCAGTGACAATTTTAAAAGAACCAATACACACGACAACCCAGCCAAAGAAGAACCTTCTTACGATGCTTCTGTTAAAAGGCTCAACACCTTGACATTCAAAACCAGTATGTATGAAGTATCTACCAACCCAAGTGACCAAGGTGATGTGCTGAGGGGGATTCATATGAAGAGTCTCACGTGACTTTACCTGTGGGCCGGCCAGCCAGCTAGGTAGGAGAGAGGACAACAGCTGCAGCACTTACTCTGCCTCAGGTAATTCCTCTGCTCTGCTAGGGGACGCAGTAAGGTGGGTGCCCGGGGCAGGGGCTCCCCATTCTCCCTGGGACAGAGGGCCTCTGTAGAAGCCCTATAGGAAGAGGGTGGGGGCAGGCAGTGCTGGAAGAGGCACGGGGCTGAGGTTGCTGGGGGTTGAAGAAGTGTGTGTAAATTCTCTCTGTTCTGGCCAGCTGGATTTGGAGCTAGTATGGGGGGGGGATTGGGGGAGTGCGGGGGAGGGCTTCCCTCTGTACGCTGGCTGATATGGATTTGGAGTAACCCTGTTCTCTGGATGTGTGTTAGTGTGGAGCAGACCTGGGTCTACCCTCCCCACTTTTCCTCCTAAACTCCACTGGGGGACTGAGGAGGAGGAAGACTGGGCTACGAACTAGGAAGTGGAGTATAACACCTGAGTTTGGAGGTGGGAAACTTTTAATTGTGCCCCTCCCCTACCAGCAATTTTTTCTGTCTTCCTGCTTCCCTGGCTGGCTTAGAAGTTTTGCTCACTTTTGGCGGTGGAAGGGCTGCTTCTGCTTCCCCAATGCAAGGCAGGTGGCTGGGTGCAGAAGAGATAACTGTTACTGAAATCACCTCTCCCAGGAGTCCCCCAGAGTAATGAGTCACAGTGGGTGATGTCTGGCTGGATGGCTGAAATGCATTACCTTACATTCAATTCTTAGTGACCTAGCCACACACTCAGGTTTTGTTTATGTTCTCACCACAAGTTGTACTTCTCAGAATGCTGAAAGTTCCCAAGTCAGGGGGCCTTCTTAAAACGTGCCTGACCTGAGAAATTTTTGAGCACAGTGTTATTCTTGCTTCAAGATCAGGAATAAGGATTTTTCTTTGCTCCCATCTTAACCTGAAAACCCTCTTCATTCTCTGGAAGGATGAGATGTGATTGTTGCGACTTCCAGTTTCAATGAGGCACTTAAACTCAGGGGAATTTAGTGGGAATACAGGCGCTACCCCATCTCTCCATCCCTCTGCAGTGTTTCAGCCCTGCTGTTCTGGCTCATAAAAAGGCTTGGTGGAATGCACTTTTTATTTTTTATAACTTTTGTGTAATATGCTTTAAGCTTTTTGTATGTTTATAATGATCAAAGTTGTGGGAAATTACGGAGGGAGGTCTGATCATTTTTAATGACAGATGAAGTGGAGAGGCAAAGAGTTCAAGCTTTAAAGCTGTTAAAACACAGAGAGACAAGGTGGTGAGGTAATATCGTTTTTATTTTGAAATAGCTTTGGTTGGTGAGAGATTACCCCTTTTGAGCTTCACAGACCAGAAGAAGAGCTCTGAGGAGTTCCAAAGGTTGCCGCTCTCACCAACCATATTTGGTCCAGTTAAAGATATTATTTCGCTCACTTCATGGCTCTCATCCAGGCACCAACATGACTACAACAGAACAGCAAAATCCACTATTTCACATGTCAAGAGATACAAAATAAAATATACAAAATAAAACATGATTTGTTGATTTAACTATTCATTCACTCATCCGTTTGTTACAAGCCCAGTTCAGAAGTTTATATAGTTGAATTTTAACTCTAACAAGTTCTCAAGCCGCGTTTTTCTTGCTTTTCCTATCTATAGATAATTTAATTATTACCGATGGAAATATTTAGGATTGCTGTGTACTGTGAAATCAGCTAATCTCTAAATTATTTGGACCCCCCCCGGAAATCTCCCCCAAACCCTCGACATTTCAGGTGCCTAAGTTTCCTCTGGAATGACAACTGAAGTTGCCTCCCCAGCCCCACCACAATCTGATATGGTACCACTGGTGAGTCAGGAGTGGTCAGAGAGCTGCAGAAGAGCCGTGGGCAAGATGCAGCCCACATCCGATAGCATGGAGCTCATCATGAGCTGCAGGTCAACCACCAGGCATTAGGGACAAGTGCTGCTACAGCCAGGGAGCTGCCAGTGCTCCCTCATAGAAGCTCAAACTGTGGAGGTAGAATCCACTGAATGGCGTGTGACCCCCCTCAGATATTTTTACCCAATGTTTCATTTCACACTTGGATGCCTTTTGAAAACAGTAGCTGCCGTCTGGGTGTCTTACCTGGGGGGAAATATTTAATTCAGGGGTAGGGAAACTTTTTGGGTCAGAGGCCACAGTCCAGGGTCACATAAAAGTGAGAAGCAAAAGCAAAAACCAAAATAAAACAGAACGCTCACTGATGTGGCCCCCAGCTGAGAAGAAGGAATTCATTCCCCTCGCACATTCCCCTCGGAGGGCCCAGGCTAGTTGATTTTGTGTGCTCCAGCTCCACGACGGACAGCAGGAGGTTGGAGCTCCAGCCTGTGCTCCTCAATGCTGGGCTGGGGGTGGGCGGGGGGGAAATCCCTGAATCTTGGAGGGCAGATCTAGGCAAGCCAGGGGATGCATCCAGCCCCCTGGGCCTTAGATTCCCCACCCACGGTTTAAGCTAAAAGAATCCATTCCCCATGTAGCTCTTAAAGGAATGGCTTGGCGAAGCAGGACTCTGACAACTCCCTTTGCAAGGGGGAAGAGACAATAGCCCTGTACGCAGAGGAGCAAGGGACTGAGCAGTTTCCAAGGGAAGCTGGGGGGTGGGGGGAAGATGTAGAGGGGGCAGCACAAGCACCATTCTCTCTAAGGCTTGACTGTGATCATTCTGAAAATCAACTCTTCTAAGACTGAACAAGCGTTTTTGTAATTAATCATTACAATGCTAAAATGAACACTTGTGAACATAGACAAAATAAATACATTTCTGTAATTTGACTCCTGTATTTAATTTGGACACTCTAGTTTTATAAATGAAGGCTACAACTACAATTCCAGATTTGAAATATACATCCATAGTACGTGTCTATAACACACACACACACACACACACACACACACACACACACACGTGTGTGTGTGTTTATTTTTATATACATTGGGAAAAATAATAGAGCCTTATGATAACTCAAGTGGTTAACCATAGATTTCTATAGGATGGTTACTTTTTACTTCTGGATATTTTAGTACTATCAAGATGCAATAACTTTGTACTTTTACCAATGTCATTTTCCAGAAGGATACTTTGACTTTTACTTAAATACATTTTTTGCAAAGTAACTGAACTTTTACCTACGTAACTTTTTCAGGTACTTTTTACCCACCTGTGAAAAGTACATTATACATAAGTATTTTTAAAAGGCACACGCGCACGCGCACGCGCACACACACACAAACACACTTCAAGAGTCAGTGCTGTCTTAATTAAAAGGTCTTTTCCCACCTCTGTTCCAAGAATTGTGCCTAAAAGCCACCACTGGACATTTCTTTTCAGTCTGAGGTGAAAAGGGCAAGACACATTTATTTAGTTTTCAAGTAGCTAAGACAAACCTGCAGTAGCCTTTTCATTTGCAAAGAGGTTCTCAACACCAAATCAGTGAATGACCTTTTCAAAGGCTTTGGACTTCCTGTAGCACCTTAAAGACTAACAATTTCTCAGACTTTTCAAAGAAATTAGTTAAGTCAATAGCCACAATATTATGCTGCTTTGCACTCCTCAAAACCACCAATAAATAATGTCTCAGCAAAATAGTATCTCACATGGTATTTCCCTTTTGGCATTGCCAAGCAACCAATCATGCTGCCTCCTGCTTTCACGCATAAGCTCCACACAATTACAATCCAAAAGTACTGTCTGTGACTTGCTGCCCATGTACCTGCAGTCAGGGGACATAAAATTCAGCACTTAAGCAGATCCCTAGTTGCCAAAATGAAGACTCATTTTATCCTTTTACACCTTGTCTTTACAGCAGATTCATCCCTTCAGTCACAATACAGGGAGGCTTCCAGAGTCCTCTCCATGATTCTCCTTTCAAACAAAAAAAGACTGAATTACATAAAGCTGCTAGACAAGTTCCTATTCCCCACAAGTTTTACACCTAGCAGGAGACACTGGCCCTTAGGTTGCTACAGTAGGAGGGGCATAGGAAGTCTCAGCATCTTATACTACAGTAGCCTTTCAGATAAAGAAAATAACTCTGTGAATCCCACAATCCTGTTTTTGAAAGGTAGAACTGCAAAGCTAGCAATGTACTGAAGCCCAAAAGTGCAAGCTGACAGGAAAAGCCAGTTTAACTAGGTTAGAAACACAAGGTTGGTTAGGTAATCAACCTGTGGTGGAGAGAGAGAGAAGTCTGACCTTTGGCAGAGTTATTCATGTCTGGGAAACTACACAGAAGGGTTTGGGAACCTTTTAGGGGTCACAGCCACTAACCCCACAAGAGGGGGGGAAAAAATAAAAATCGGAGGCCACACATAAGTGAGAAGCAAAACAAAATACTCTCAGGGACATGTCCCCTGACTGATAAACTGGAGAAAGAGATACGTCAGTCATGAAACTCAGGGCACCAGGGTTCTCCTTGTACTCCAGCCCCTGGTGAGACAATCCCCAAGACTTCCCCCCAGGGCCAAATTAACTCTTATGGAGGCCTGGAGTTAGAAGATTCTGAGCTCCTCACAAGGCTCTGGGGTTGTGCCAGAATGACGGGTTCAGTGTCTGGCAAGGGCTGCCAGGGAACAGGCTGGGGCTGAGGATGTAGGGTCTGAGCAGGAGGGAGAGAGGGTAAGCGGGGTCTGAGAGGGAAAGATGGAGGGTGCAGAACTAGGTACAGCTGCAGGCCATGGGGCTGCCCACCCGGTGCAGCTGGGGAGAGGGATGCAAATAGCTCTGCACTGCTCCAGCCACTGCAGAGCAGCATTCCTTGTGGGCACCACCTCCCCTGCCCCACTGGCCAATTCCCAGCCAATGAGAGTGATGGAGATGAGAGGTGCAGTGCCTGCAAGGAGTGCTTCCCTGCAGCAGGCAGAGCCGCTCGCTCCTCACTTGCCAGGCATGGCCTACAGGTCAGTTCCAACCATTATCTGGCCCATGAGGCTTGGAGCTCTCCCCAACCCTGACAGCGAAAGCCAGTATTGGCACTCCAGCCACAGCAATGCCCTGCATGGCTGTACGTTCCCTGTCTCTGCTAGAGAAAGATGGAGGCCTGTAGCATACCCAGCCTCGCAGTGTCACAGTGACATACCAGGTGTAACAATGTTTACTGTAAGTAGTTGACGTATAATTTTCAATCAGTGTTTCTTTAACTATGTTCTGTGAAACACTGGCATCCCATGACCAACTCAGAGGTATGCCGCAAGCATCTGACACTTTTTTGATAGTCTATATTTTCTGTTATTAAAACCAGAAACAGTGTTACTACTTCATTTCTATGGCACCGGACTAAATGGCGTAATTTTGGTTTTGCTGAATATGTTTCTGTTTGGCTTTTTTGGTCTTTTTTTTTAATT
Organism: Carettochelys insculpta; assembly: GCF_033958435.1. Taxonomy (NCBI): domain Eukaryota; kingdom Metazoa; phylum Chordata; order Testudines; family Carettochelyidae; genus Carettochelys; species Carettochelys insculpta. The sequence continues at coordinate 122,126,606 of NC_134140.1, forward strand.
GAAAATTTTCAAAGTGCTCCACATAAAAAATATTATTGTTGTGTTCCATGGTCTCAAAAAGTTTAAGAAACACTAAGTGACCATTCCAGATGAAGTGGCCTTTTAACACTCCTTCAGTCACACTGTGGAAAAGAAGAGGAGAGACAATTATGGGGGTAGCTGTTAGTGGGTTATCCATTATTGTAATAAGCTGTAAATCCAGGGCTGTTAGCCACCTCACTATTTTTAGCATCTAGCAAAATTATGAAATTGAGCTCCCAGGCTTGACTTTTGAAAGTATTGTACAAATGTCCTTGGTGATGATGAATAATAGGTCAGATACAGAGTGAACGTTCTGTGAAAAGGTGACAGAATATTTGTCTTATTTTCCTGTGGATGTTTGTTCATTGATTCCAGGACATCACTTCTTTATAGGGCAGGGTGACCAAGCCAAGACTCTTATATGTGCCTCTCCCCTTTTCCTCTTACTATCAGACTGGGAGGGGAAGGAGTTACGGTCTTCTCCCCCGAGACTGGATGGTGTGGCTTCAGCTGCATGAGGCACATGTGCTGAGGCTTGGATTTCAGCCCTAGCAGGCACTTCCTCTGGGGATGAAACCCTGAAATTTCCCTTGCCACAAGTCCCAGCAGACATTCTGGCTCTCAAACTTCTGACAATCACGGTACATGACTCAGAGGATCAGTAAGTTTGGCCAACCCTGCCATTTGCTAACATCCTTGACAAAGAGAGCATAGCCATGTTCCTCAAATATTTGCAAGACAGTGGACCACCCTCAAATGTCAACCCAAAACACATCACTGAACTCATCCATTTCATATACATGATAGATGAAAGGCTGGATACGAGTAAACAGTGTGCCCTTGTAGTCAAGGAGGCTAACAGCATATTAGGGTGCATTAGGAGGAGCATTTAGAGCAGATCTAGAGAGGTTGTTGTTCCCCTCTATTCGGCACTGGTGAGGCCACATCTGCAATATTGTGTCCAGTTTTCGGCCCTCCCAGTATAAAAAGGATGCAGATGTGCTAGAGCATTTTCAGTGGAGGACAACAAAAGTGATTGAGGGGCTGGAGCACATGACCTATACGGAGAGGCTGAGGAATTTGGGCTTATTTAGTTTGCAGAAGAGAAGACTGAGGGGTGATTTAATAGCACCCTTCAACTTCCTGAAGGGGAGCTCTAAAGAGGATGGAGAGAGACTGTTCTCAGTAGTGTCAGATGGCAGAACAAGGAGCAATGGTCTGAAGTTACAGAAGGAGAGGTGAAGGCTGGATATTAGGAAAAACTACTTCACCAGGAGGGTGGTGAAGCAGTGGAATGCGTCACCTAGAGAAGTGGTGGATTCTCCATCCCTAGAGGTTTTTAAGTCCCAGCTTGACAAGGCCCTGGCTGGGATGACTTAGTGGAGGTTGATCCTGATTGAGGCAGGGGGCTGGACTAGATGGGCAGGAGATGGATGGCAGGAGATAAATCACTTGATCATTGTCTTCTGTTCTCCTTCTCTGGGGCACCTGGCATTGGCCACCGTCGGCAGATGGGATGCTGGGCTCGATGGACCTTTGGTCTGACCCAGTATGGCCATTCTTATGTTCTTATGTAACAACAAGATGACCTCCTGAGGTCCCTTCCGCTCTATGATTCCAAGAAAACAATTTTACAACAATTAGTCTGTTCAAACCATAACCCTATGATGGCTCCAACGTATGCCATCCTCTTCATGGACTACAATGAAGAATTTCTAGACAAATGCAATGCAAAACCAATGATATATCAGAGATACATCCATGATATCATCTTCTAAACAGTCAAAAAACTCCCTCAAAGATTTCAACCACCACCACCAAAGTCTCTGTCAATCTCAAATTCCAGGACATCACAATCCACTTCAACAGTGGAACTCTAGATACAGCTCTCTCGAAGAGAAATCCACAGACCACCACACCTACCTTCACAGATCCACTAACCACCCCAAACACACCAAGAATACTGTTCTCTACAGCCAGACACCCAGATACCACAGAATGTGTTCTGAGGAGAAAGTCTTGGATACACCTTAACAGAAACTGCCTTAAAACAAGCCAACCATCCCCATAACATTCCACTGGAGATGTAGATTTCATTATGAGACAACCTTTTTTAACTCTGACTGCAAACTTCTAGTTGTCACCTACCACTTCACGTTGGACCCCTACAGCACATAAAACAACCACAACCCATACTCAATAGGGACCCAATTCTTAAAATCTTTCCTGAACCCCTTTTCCTTCAAACAACCCCACAATCTCTCCAAATGCCTCATCAGAAGCAAGCTTTCCACAGACCCTACCAGAAGAACAGATGCAAAACCTGCAGACATATCTCCATTGCCACAATGATCAGTATGCCCCCACTGCCCACCTTTCAAGATTCATGGGTCCTACACATCCCTGTCACAACATGTGGGTGAAACCAGACAATCAGTACGTTCTCAAGGGCCAAACACCTTATTACCTGTGGGTGAACACTTTTCACAAAGCCATCACTCTACATCTCAGCTATTCATCTTCAAAGGAAACCTGTAGCAAATTTCAAAAGATGGACCTGGGAGCTTACATTCGTCGCTTTGTTAGACTACTATCCATCCCTCCGTCTTTGTCCATGAAAGCTTATGCTCCAAAATATCTGTTAGTCTATAAGGTGCCACAGGACTTCTTGTTGTTATCCCTCTACTAGGTTCCCTGACACCCTTTTTCCCTTCCTATGACATGAGAGATGTTAATGAGTCACTTCACCATGAATGGTCTCTTGAAATACATTTTAAACTACTTATGCTAAACAGTCTGTTCCAATTTACATTTAGCTGTGATGCACTGCAACCCCGAAGAAACAGCTTTGTGAAAGCTAAAGTTTGCTTCTCTTACACTGACAGAAATTGGTCCAATAAAATATATTACTTCACCCACCTTGTCTGTCTAATATAGCGGGACTGGTATGACTACAACAGCACAAGAAAGACAGCAGATTGTGAGTGATGGCAATACTCCTGGCCAACAGTGGCCAGGAAGTTGGGGAAAATATTTATGGCCATGATTCTGCAAAGCACTTTGGAACAAGGTTAGCTTTAAGTACTTTAGGGTTACAGCTCCAGCACTTTGCCTAACTGAAGCCTATAACAAGATCTCTACCATAGTGTATGCCTGTTGGTTAATCCACAAGTAACAGATGTTATTGTCTACCCCACACATCTGGAGGAAGGCTCCAGACCTGAGAGCAGAAAATAATGAAACAGAATCCTCAGGAAAGGGGCAAAATACAAATGATGTATTATTAACAGCGGAGTTTATAAATGCACACCATTGCTTAAGAGTGACCGCAGATGTTAAAAATAAGATTTCCGGAGAGAGTGGGGGAAGGGAAATAGTTCACCACAGTTTCAATATTCCAGCAAAAAGAAACATTTAAAAAAAAAAAAACTACTGCCTCTGAACCAGACTATTTTGCAGACTGTACACCAAAGGCTCTTTCCAGTCATCATCAAGAATTCTTAACACGTTGCTCGGCATTACCTCACTGACATTCATACAATCCTAATACTTTAAAGCAACACGCTCTTTCACAAATGGTTAAAATTAAACCCAGGGATGTTAGATACCTTGTTGGCTTTGGCACCAGAGCTGTAAGACACCACACTGTGAAGAGTGTTAAATGTCCTAAAATTTACACTCCACTTAAATCAAAATAACCTGCACGTACACAACACAATGTGCCCTACAGATTCACAACAGCTGTCAGATTCATTCTGATCTGATATCAGATGCCAAGATGAAGCAGAGATGTTGTTAGATGTTGTGTTCAGATATGGATAGCTGAATGTGAAGAGGACATTTCTTGCCCATCTATGTGATTTTAATGAAGCAAATTAACAAAGCTAGATTAATGTTAGACAGTAGGTTAGAGGAGGAATTAGTGATAAGTTTTCTGGCCTGGATTCAATTTCTAGCTTTGCCAATGGCTTTCTGTGACACTTAGGACGACAAGTCACAGTCAGTAGGTGCCTGAACTGGCCAGCTGTAAAATGGAGAGATCAGGACTTCCCCACCTCCCAGAACTGCTGGGAGGAAAAATGGCAGGAAGGTGATCAGACACCCCCCTGCTGGGCCCATCTAAATACCTCAGATAAATTTAATTTGCCAAAGTAATCCTAAACACATCTCCATGACCTCCTGCACCCCAAAGGTATAAGATCAGCATAGCCTGGATTCAGTCCCCAGGTCAGAAAAGCCCTGCTTAACTATCCTTCTTTATTCATGTGACACAGGATAGAAGCTCTGCATTTTAATGGCACAATCAACCTCATGCAGATCACTGGGAGGCTTTGTGCAAAACAGAGTCTAGGATACCTTTTTTCAGTGTTCCAAGATCAAAATAAGCTTCTTCTTAAAAAAAAAAAAAAAAATTATGTTCACACAGCCACAGCACCGTGAAGCTGAGCATCCTCATTTACAGCCATTGTTCACAGACACAGCATTACAAAAGGAGTGTTCACATAAGCCCATGAATGCTGTGCTTTATTCACACACATTCATTTTCAACTTTAAATGGCGGGGGGAGAAGAGGTGTTGACAAAAGTCCTTCTCAGAGCTGGAGTTACTATTTCAAGGGAAAAAAACCTCTTATCTCGACTTTTCACACATGGCAGTGTGAACAGCTTCCCACACACCCCTTTTTTCTTCAGAAAAAAAGGGGTTTTCCAAAAAAATTAAACTTTTCAAGTGTAGACAAGCCCAGAATGTGTCAAATTCTCTGGGGCAGGCCGCAAACCACTGGATGTGTTTTAAGGTAAGGACCCACCCCACTTATCAAACCCGCAGGACTAGTGGCCATTGCTCTTGGGAGCCATCTCTCCCCCACATTGAGAGTGGGTGTCAAATTCTTTATTTATATGGATGAGACTGACAGTAATCTTTTGCTTTGATGAAGCATAGTAGATTTAAAACAAAACAGATCTGTTTTCCACCCCCCTCACAAAAAGTCTCAAAATGAATGAAGAGAGGTTAAATCTGAACCTATCTGAAAATGAGTTGAAGAAGTAAAATGCAAAAGGGTGTTCCCAGTGTTACCGTGCGCTAATTCCTACCCGTTAGTGCTGCTTGGTATGTCCATGGATGCCATTACCACCCTTCGGTGTAAATCAGCTCATCTGGAAAAGAAACGAGACCATTAATATGCAAGTTAAAAATATCCAAGTGTCTTCCCCTCAGTAAGACACAGCACATATTGATATTCAGCCTCCCTAGGTGCTACCTAAGGTTGCTTAACAGGGAGCAGAGGGATCACTTTTCTCCCAAATGGCTGCTCTCCATATGTGGTTCCACCCCGCAGGAGAGGAAACTGCATGCATCTAATCTCAAGAGAACTGCTCTCCTTGTAATGCCACCCTGCTGGAAACGTCTTGTTAATGCAAGACAGAAATTATACAGAGGAAGGACTGATATTGACACTTGAAAGGATATAGCTGCTTTTCAGCTTTGGTTGTCAGCAGTATCTGAGTCATCAGACAACTTCTCCGACAGCTTGTTTTCTAAAGCCATGTTGCAATTGAGCAAAAATGCAGGTACCTTACTCCTATAAAAGTAATGCTCTCCGATCACTAACTATGAGAGAAGACACAGCAAAACCAAAACATGCACTAAATTGTTCAGTGGCTCTCCCCAAGGTCAGCTCCCTCCACCACAACCACCCTGTGCCCCCCAAACCTGCAGTGCAGTCTGAGCTACCTTGCTAGTTTCAGGTCATCAACCTGATTGACCATGTGCAATGCTAGCTGTAGTCCACAGAGCTAATGGTTTACCTGAGGCAGTGACTCAACCCCCACATGTTCAAAAATAAGGACAATGACTTCAAAACTGAGATGATGTGAAAAACAACAGACTGGTGTTTCCTTTATTTGCCTTCTGCTTTTTGAGCCTGTAGGGTGGACTAGGGTTAAATTTGGAAGCTTTCTCCAGAGCTGCAAGGGTAAGAAACTTACTTTTTCTTTAAGAATGAAAGCTGAAATTGTCCACAAACTGTTATGAGATTCATGATAACATAAAGACAGTCAGCTACACTGCATTAGGATTGTTACTATGCAAATTCTGACAGTTTGCTCCATAATTTGCAATAGAAGGAGAAATAAAATAGTTCATTTCCCCAGAAGTTTACAATCTAAGAACTTGGTAATGAACACAGTGCTTAGTCCTGTAAGTCATCCCACTGGTTTGAACTGTTGGCTTCAAAGGAACTTCACACAGAGATAAGCCAAGCTAATTCTGGCACAAGACCACCTAGACTCTGAATGCATTAATTGGAAGATATTCTCCAGGCACATGTGGATCACTGTGGACACTAATGCAGGTTGGTCCAGAAAGAAGCATCACCCAAGCATCCTTCAGAACACTGGCCTGTTCAGGAAGCTGCAAGCAGGAAATGTCTTCCTGAAACAGAAGATCACTGTAGCGGGAGGAAGTCAAAATACTTATTGCAGTCCTGAAAGAAACCTTCTGCACCTTAATGCCATGAAGCCATACATTGGGAGCCCTGACAGTAACAAGGAGCAATTCAACAACAAGATGAGCAGGTGCAGAATGACTGTGGAGTGTGCTACTGGCCATTTAAAAGCCCGTTGGTGATGTCTGCACAGGTAGCTGGACCTGGCTGATGACCCTATGTTTATAGTTGCATGCTGTACCCTCCATAATATTTGTGAAGGAAAGGGTAAAGGTCTCACTCAGGGCTGGACTACTGAGGCTGAGTACCTGGAGGTTAAGTTTGAAAAGCCTGAGACTAGGACTATTGGAGAGTGCAGCACGGGGCCATACGGATCAGGGACACCTATGCACAGCAATTTGATGCTGAAATTCAGTACTCTCTTGCTATGCCTGGGTGGTGTGGTGGTTGTAATGTCCCCCGTGACTGTAATTGGTTCATATGACGCACCTAGTACAAAAGTGCCTGTTGCTTTTCTGGGGTGTGCTCCCATGGAATGGAACAGAACAAAGAATACTTTGAAATCCAAGAATTCTGTTTATCAAAAACAAATGTAGGCCATAGATGCAGCATGACACATCTGCACTTGAGGAGGTGCAGGGAAAGGAGGAGGTGAGGCCCCAGCATGTTTATGGATCTGAATATATCCAGGTAGCATATGCAGCACCATGCTGTCTGATGTACTGTCCTGGGGGAGCTACCATTCAGCAGGGCTAAACTGCATGGAGACAGGGCTGGAGAGCATCAGATGCCTGTGGGAGCCTGCAGGACTGGACAGTGAAGGGGCAGGTGTGGAGTGCAGCAGGTGCTGACTATGAGCAGAATGGTGGCCAAAACATGTTGGCAGTGAGCGGAGGAGGGTGCATGGAAAACAATTTTTTGTGACACAGCTGCTGGTGGGGAGTGGTCACGGAGCTGCTCCATCATCGGAGCCAGCAGTGCCTGGCATGTGTCAGTCTGGCACTCCTCCATGATGTTTAAGAGCCACTCGGTGGCTGCATTCCAGCGCTCAGCATTCTCCTTCCGCTCGTTCCTCTTGTCATCCCCAACCCTGCATGGGGAGCCCTATAATCACTAACATCCATGCATTTTTCCACAGGCTGTGGTAATCCTGCAAGATATTTCACTGCTGAGAGTTAGAAGGGGTGCAAGGGAGGGTCTTCTGTGACAATCTGGCTACCATCCTGGCCCTTCCACTGCTTGCCTGTGTGTAGCGATGGCTCCTCCTCCCCTCCCCCATCCCCCACCACTTATGGCACAGTTACCCTTAACGGGACAGTGAATAAAACAGTTCTATCAAGGAACCCCCAGAGACAAATAGCCCAGCCTCTGCTTGACACTTTCGATGAGATCTGTGAGGCCGATTGCCCTGAAGCAAATACTCTCAAAGAGGTAGCTGTGTTAGGCTGTATTGTGACAAAACCAAAAAAAAAAAGCAGTCCTATAGCACCTTATAGACTGGGGGGTCCAACCTGTGGCCCACAGGCCAGAATCCAGCCCATGGAGCCAGCAGCAGCAGCATGGCTCATGGGGCTCGGCATGGCACTTGGGGCTCTGGCAGCAGCTCCAGTGAGTCACTGGGTATGGGGTGTAGGGGGCCTGGCTGCAGCGCAGGGAGGGGTGATTAAGCCTGGGGAAAGCTTGGGGCTGCCAGGGGTCCAGCCTGGGGCTATTTTGTGTTCAACCACCAGAATATGTAAAAAATTGCCATGTGGCCCCGATGAAAACACACTGGATGCCCCTGTTATACACTAAGACTATAATTTCGTAGGTGATGAGCTTTTGTGGGACAGACCCACTTCAGATCTGGAGAATCCTGACAACTGAGATGTAGAAAAAAAACGGAAATAAAAGCCAATGGATCAGGTGACAGGGCAGAAGGAAGTGAGGCGGAGGGAAAGGGGGAAGAAAAAACAGCCTCTGCAAGTGTCTATTAAGTGGGTTAGCCTGAAGTGAGAGAGTCCATCAACACCTTGTTCCACCTCCGACTAGCCCTGTGTCAGTATCAGTACCACACAGACCCAAGCCTGCATCCCTCCCGCCAACAACTCACTTCTGCACTTCCAGAAATCAAAGCCACTTACCAGACACACTGCCTGCTGTTTGCGCTTCCCCAACCTCCAACTGGCAGCCTCCTCCAGGATAGAAAATAGCTCCTGACTGCAGCATCAGTGGACACCAAGAGATCCTCTGGATCTGGGTCCCCCCTACCCCTCAGCACCCTCATCCAGGATTTCCTGTTCCTGACTCGGTCCACTCTGGGATGACCCAACCAGCCCTGAACTATCCAGGGGGACTTCAGAATGGAGGCAGGATCACCCTTACGTATTTCAGCCACTCTCTGTAGAGCCAGCAGGTCGTGGGTGCAGCACCGGGGTGGCAGTTTGCCTTCTGCACCTTGTGGTAGGTGTATTGCAGCACCTTCACTTTGGTGCTTCATTGCACGAGACCACTGCAAGCCAAGCCAGCCCACTGGGGAGAGGTTCAGGTGTTCAGGCAGCAAGAAATGGGATTGACATTTCACAAGGCTTACAAGGGAGCAAGACGCAGAGCTGCTTAGCTGGCTGCAAGGCAGCAGACTTCAAACTGCCGAGCAGAGCTGCTGAATGGGAACTGCAGCCACTGCGTGGAACCCAGTATCAGCAACATAACGCCTTGTGGTGCCTACTCCACGCGTTTGTGAATAACACAGGGAAGGGAAATGAAAAGTGTCCCGGATGGAGCTGGAAGGTTTCCTGTTGCCAAAAATGGCCATTCTTCACAATAAAAGTCGAATTCCAGTGTGAATGCTCACATAGCCTTTTGTTGACAAAAGGCACTTTTGCTCAACAAAACTTGCCAGTAGAGACAAAGCCTTATTCCCTCAGGGGCCGGGGGGGGGGAGATTTTTTCCCACCCCTAAGCAATGTAGTTATATGTTATATTTACACATGTGTAGTATAGATCCTAGCCACTCTGGAATAGGTTGTACAAAACCTTAAAAATAGTAATTGATTTATAAGGTTCAATTGGCCTTTTAACAAACTTCTTTTGTTAAGAGCTGAGAAATGCTCTACAAAACACTGCTTTTGAGTAAACCAAAGTGAAAGTAAAGATAGACAATTGGGTATAAATCGCTGCAAGTATAAAACTCACATCACTTGCCAAAGGTACCGGAAGAAGGGAGCAAAAATGAATATTGGAAATAAATTCTAGCAGGAACACAAGCACAGAAATGGTTAGTTATCAGACCAGACCCTTTATGTGGTGCTTCTGAGAACATAAAATAGATTTATGGCTCAAGGACAGGCTACATTAGCATTATGTGAAACAGTGGGAGCTCAGCTCAATCAACTGAAATTAAAAGGAGTAAATGGTTTTGTAACTGGATAAAGAGGTTGACCTCTCGGTCACCAGTTTAATTCAGACCAGTCAGCTACCACTGGAAAGCTGTTCTGCACACTATAAGATGCAAGTTTGGTGGGCTCAGGTTGACCTATGGCAGCATCTCCTTCAGATCCGCACCACCACAACAAAACAAAACTTACTTTTGAAAAGACTCAGGCCTAGAGAGGAAAACAAACCACACATTTTAACCATTGCGAGAAACAGAAGCGATTCCACTTTGATAATAACAATGTAAGAAAGCAGCAGTACGAGTTCCATTGATATTTGAGAATTTAAAGAGACCTGACACTTCACACACTTCTCTGGCTTTCCCACCTCTAGTCACTGCACAGCCTCAGAACCCCAGCCTAGGAAGGCTGTGCCATCTCTGGCAATATTTAAGAACAGGTTAGGTAAGTGTCTATCAGGGATGATTTAGACAGTATTTGGTCCTGCCATGAGGGCAGGGGGCTGGACACAATGACCTCTCAAGGTCCCTTCCAGTCCTAGCACTCTGTGATTCTATGACTACCAAGTGCTGGGCCCCAGCTCTTCAATCTATAGTTAGGTATGGAAAGCATGGAGCTACCAATCCTCCACCCCCACCCCTGGCTGGGGGATGGCAGGCATTACCTGCAGAGAGGCTTCTCCACCACTCTAATAGGCCAGAATTCCAGCCAATCAGAGCAGCAGGGGTAAGGGATGTCTGCCAGTGGTGAGACAAAAAGCTCTCTGGAGAGATTTTACAGCTGATGCTGATGTTTCCCCAGCTGGGGCAGAAGTGGCAGCAGCACACAGAGATAACCACCACACTCCCAGCCTACTCCTGACCAGACACATACATCCCACCACAGAACCCTGCCCAGACTCTCACACTGCTCCTGTACCTCCTCCCACCCAGACCCCCCACCACCTCCAGCCTGCTCATAACCCCACTCACTCACTGCCCCCAGCCCACTTAGGCACCTTACCTCCCATCCAGACCCCCAATATTTGCTCGCTACTGCACCCTCCTTCCCACCCAGACCCCACACCTGTTCCTCAGCGGTCCCTCCCACACACTGAACCCTAAACCCTCCATTTTCAGTCCCTCCTCAGATCCCCAAAGAGTTAACCTGGTCTGAAGGAAACTACAGAGTAGCATGAGGAAAGTGGGGTGTCACAGTCAGGTCCGCATCAGTGAGGATTTTGTGGAGGATTTTTTTGGTTTGTTTTTCTTCTTAGTTTTATGGGGCAATGGGCTAATTTTTCTGTGGGTAAGTGCCCCCCACCCAATGAAAAAAGGTTTTCCAACCCTGAGGTTCTCAATCAGCCTAACATTAGCAGCACATGATCAAAAAAGCATTGGCCCCTTATGGGAGGCATTGGCTTCAGGAGACCCACAGAGATATCACAAGTTCATCACAGATTGACTGGGCAGATTAGGGACAGAAGCACAGACTGCCAGGTAGATAAAAATATCGGATTTTAAAAATAAAAAATCAGTTCTATTTAAATGGGACATTTAAAAAAATCAATACTAAATTTCTCTATAAAACCTAAGTTACAATTAAATCTCATCACAAACATGCTACACATTCACTTACATTCTCATAAAAACAAATTAATTATTCTAGTCTGTCCAGCCTAACTACTAGCTCTCACTTCTTCAAAGATCTGGGCTTTCAGTTTCTGTTTTTCAGCAAACTAAAAGGTAACACGGGCAAAGAAAAACACACTGCATACAACTGCTTTTGTTCTGTGTTTACGTGGTGAACTTGGCCAAGCACAGCAGTGGAGTTAGTTAAGACTGTTTTAAAGCCAGGGGGATGTCTATACTAGAAGACTAGGCTGAATTTGTTTAGGTCAGTTTTCTTAGCACCCAATTTTGTAAAGTCAAGGGTGCATGTCCCCACTGGCACAGGAAGCCATTGTAGTACGTCCCCATAAGGGTGAGCGGCTTCAACTTAGTCAGCAGTACACTGTGGGTTCCTATGCCACCGTTCCTGCTGCCTCTTTGCAGTGTGGGTTGTTGTCCCAAAATACTGCAGGTGGTTCCAGGTGTGTGTTGACAACCTCCAATAGTGCACTTGTCTCCTCCACCTCCCTTTGGAAAGGAACAGCAAAAAGGTGTTTGTGTGCACTTTATTTCACTGGGTATCCATTCAGACTTCATTGCAAGGCTAGCATGGAACCTGTCCAGCTTCAAACTGTTGCGGCAAATCTTATAACCCCTCACACATTGTGCTGAGGTAGTTGCAGAGCTTAAGCAGCCTTCAGAGCAAGGAAGATGAGGAACAGAGATGCTGGCTGCACTCAACCCTTTGTACACAGTGGACCAGCTGTTCTGGTGTTGTGAAACAAGGTCAGAGTGGTGGGACCACATTGTTCTGCTGGTAGGGGACCATCTGCAGTGGCTACAAAACTTCCACATGCTTAAAAGCCACTTTCATGGAACTTTGGAAATTGCTTTTCCCCCACCCTGAAGCGCAGCAGTAAAAAAAGGGACCTGACATAGAAAAACTGTTATGGTTTCTGGGTATAAGAGAGAGATAATCTGTGAAGCTTTTGAAGAAATTCATTCCTTTGGTAGAAAAGAAAAAGTGTGTCAAATGCAGGTGGTGCAAGAAGGCATATCTACAAGAATTGGCAACATCAGAAGGAAAACTGCTTGTTGGGAGAAAGTGACGTGGGTGAAGACGTAGATATGGCTGAATGGATCAATAACGAGTAACAAATACAGGTTGCACCCCCTAAAACTGGCAATCTCTGAGCCAGCAACATCCCTCTTCCAGGAGGACCAGGAATGCTCCCAGACCACAGAGCTGGGGCTGCAGGGCGAGCAGTTGGCAGCCCTGAGGGAGGACTGGGGTCGGAGTGCTGGCATCCCTGGCAGTCCCACAGGGGACTGAAGCTGCGGGGGGGGGGGGGGGGGGAAGGAGGAGGGGAACTGCAGTGGCAAGCCAGGGAACATGGCCAGAGAGAGGGTGGGACGTGGGGGGGGGCAGCAACCAGGGACCAGAGGGGCATTAACTTCCTCTGGTCTGGCAAAATCCCTTGTTTGGGACCACAGAGATCCTGAGGGTGCCAGATCAGAAGTCCAACCTGAAATTTACTTTGCAATGCATCAGTCTTCAAAATTCTCCCTGTGCCTTTTAGTATACGTGTGATTTGACAAGTACATTCCCAAAATGTTTGCTGTGTCAGCTGCTGGCAGAAAAATTTTGCTTAGCTAATCCTTATGGCCTATTCAATTAGTTAACTTGGTTCAGACTCTATCATTCAAGTATACAATATAAAAAGCTGCAGTAAGAAAAATCTAGAGTTGTCAGCTGCCACTGAGTATCATTTTTTTTTTTTATCTTATGCTACATAATATAGGCCCTTTATCTTGGAACATCACAGTCGTCATAATGTAGATACCGTATGTCTATTCCCTATTTTACTTCAGCATAACTCAGCTTTCCCGAGGGAACCTGATTCTATACATGTGTTGTCAAAAACAGCTGTGCCGGTAAATTCAATGGGGTTTACTTCAAAATTAAGTTCACTCTAAACACAGCCAGTCTTATCTTTTTTGATAACTTAATTTAAATCAAGTTTTTGGTTATTTAAATTGTTGTTTAAATCAACAATTTAAATGGTCTTGATTTAAATCAGTCCACCCTGTACTGCCAATACCCATGCTACATTCACTGTACAGATATAGAGCACATTAGTTTCTGCGATGAAATTCTGATTCTATTTACGTCAACGGAAATTTTGCCACTGACAATCTCACCAGCAGGCGTGTGAATCCAGCACTACATTCATTTAAGAGGTTTATTAACATATATCATATTTCAATAAATCACCACTCCTTGCGATCGTCATCTATTTTCTGCCTCGTCTCAGTTTGTATTTGCATAAACATTCATAAGCTTTCCGCTGCACTGTACATCAACATCGTAAAGAATTCTAGCAAAATTCCCAGTTTTGTTGTCAAAGTGAGCATGCAACTTAGTTTTTTTTCTTACAGATTTTTGTCAGTTTCTTCCTTCACTAGTTTTGAATGATGTATGTTACGTCCACTTCCCACTATGATTCAGAAATTCTAAGACGCCAGAGATTTCCTCTAGACCCACAGTCCAGACATGAACTTTCTTTTAAGTGGCTTACTGAATGCTTTTTTAAGCCTATTTTCAGTAATAAATTCCTATGGTCTGTGAACAAATGTTTTTTCAACTCTTCAAACCTTTTTGGAAGAACAAAAAAACATACTATCAAAATATAAAATATAAAATGCGTATGCATGTTTATACTACTTCTTTCGACATGCTAAGTTGCCACCTAACACTTGCCACTAGTAGCCATGCAAAACCAAGCACCTGTGACACAAGATTCAAATCTCAAGTAGAAAGGCAAAACATGTTCTAACTGCTAGGGAGACCTGTACTGTGGAGTAGGAGAGCAAAGACAATACAACAGCTGTTTGGAAGAGATTTAAAATTTTGACTGTTTGTTTTGTAACTCTGTACGTCACAGGTACAGACTCAACACCTTTTAAGTGATCTTGAAAGGTAAGTGAGAGTTTGAAAGTGGTCAAAACAGTTTAGTTCTTTCATAATACAAGTTTCTAAGGCTCTTAGAAAGAGCTGAATTCAAACTCTCATGTTGGGAGACAAGTAGGCTAGCGTTGAACACACCAAGCTTTTTGCCAATAAATTTGTCACCATTGATACCATAAATTCTGCTCCACCCTTGGTGAATACAAACATAGATGACTCTCCAAGCAGCTGCTATTCTTTTAGCACTCTTTCATTTAACCCTGAAAAGGTCCTGGGGAATAATCTCAGAGTCTCACAGGGCCTGGGGAATTTGACAGCTCTGTCTTGGATTAGTTTAGCTTTAGTGTTAAGAGGTATTTCTTTTTCATACTATTGTGAGCAGCAATGCAAACTTTTAACATCGTTTTTAAGTAGTTGTATGTATTCACATGCACACAAAATTCTTATAAATGACCACTTTGGAGTAGTTGGGCACTCATATACCACAGTAGTCACAGACAAAATACCTAAATTCAGTGTTTCCCAAAGTGTGGTACATGAAAGGATTTCACGGGGTACACAGCAGAAAATAAATTACTAAAAATCAGGAGATAAGCACTGGAACATCACTGGGAGAGAGGGTACGTTGATAAGGCCCAAGCTTGGAAACAAGTATGCAAAAACACTGCCTAAATTCACAGGATACCATTATCCTAAACCTGTCTTTTAAGTGAACGTTATCAACATTTAAAAGCATTATATAAAGAAGTGGACTTATACAGAGAAACTGCTGTCCATCTCACAAAGAAGCTGTAAATTATTATCAAGTAGCAGACTTTCAAGGAAGGAAGTTTAGATCATGGATCCTGGCGCACTAAACTCAACAATCCTCAACACTGGTTTATCAGGCTCCTGCGGCAGAATATGTCCAATATAAAGTATTTAAGGACAAGAGCATGCTCTAACACAACTGGGAGCTTTTCCACAACCCACAATGTTTTGAACATGTAAAATACATATAAGCTGTTTAAAAAACACAGACAAACCAAGGCACCTGAAACAGATGTGTTTTGTGTGACATTGTTGAAATAGATGTTATGCTAGCCCTTGTTCACCCTAACTGAAAAATACTCTTGGCAAATAAATGCACAGTTCATAGGCTTTGTGTTCCCAGTCACTGTTACCCTCACCTTCCTCTCCCCTATCAATGAATTCTACACCAGGCAACCTTATAAATACACAGTAGTAGACAGTTTATATAGTAGAAGCCTCAGAGGGGTAGCTGTGTTAGTCTGTAACTTCACAAACAAGCACTCCTGTAGCACCTTAAAGATTAACAAATTTGTTCACTAGGTAATGAGCTTTCCCAGGTAATACTTACCTTCTCTGATTTTAGTATAGTATACTATTGTATAGTAGGACAGTCGTATAGGGTGATGGAAAGGAGGACACCACACAGGCTGAATGATGATTTGTAAAAGTTAAGTTAACGCTATGGTATTTTTCAAAAACATTTCTATAGCTTTCAAAAGATTACAGGAGTTGTGCTGAGTAAGATAAAAGCTGCAACCTATAATCCAGAAGCTAACAGTCTATGCTAAGAACATATGTAACCCAATTAGAGAATGACAGGAATATGTTGCTCCCTTAGTTGTTACAAACATAAAGAACTGTCCCAAGAGTCTACAGGGTTTGCACCTCCTTATAGAAAAGACGTATTAAATCTAAGAGTCCCTGTGCAAGGTTTTTGGAAGTAACAGTTTGAACCCCTCTAATACAGAGCTCTCATCCAGCAAGCTCAGTAATCCAGCCTGATTTTAGTTAGCCAGGTGACCACTTATCATGGGTGTGGCCACGTTTCCTGTGGACCCATAAAGTGTATTTACAGTCACCAGTCCGGGCGCTCAGTGTTCTGTGCTGTTATTTAGCTGTAATTTACCCCTGAAATGTCTAAGAGCCCAGTAAACCAATGAGAGTGTTGGTAATGTGCTAGATAATATTGACCTCCTGTCATCCAGCAAATTCTCTCATCCAGCACTGGTCAGGTCTCAGGGGTGCCAAAGTGCAAGACAGATGGGAGAGACCATCTCATGTAATGAGAATGAGGTCACCTATAATGTGAAGAAAACCCTCTGCAGTGAATTGTGCAAACAGTGTTATTAGACTGAAAATGTACCACAAAATAAAGACTGTGGTGAATATGATTTTTTGTGACAATGAACATTTACTGCCCCTTTAATAGCGTTAGTCCTTGAGAGTGAGGATTTGTAATTTAGGATCCTATCACCGAAATCTCCACTGGAAAGCGCTTGAAATTTGGAAGGATTTGAATCTTCCAACACAAAAGAAGGGAACTATTGGCCCTCTTAAAATACCACAGGTAGGTATTTTTCAACCAGCCAGGTTTAACTTAAAAAATAAGGGAGTCTATTGAAAATATAAATTGCTGGGCAGGACCTTATCAGAGCATACCATGCTAAAGAGTAAATGCAAAAATAAATTCAGGAGAAAACAGAGAGCAAGTTTAGCATGGGAGTGACCACAAAATCAAAAAGCCTTTGGGCATCTCATACTGTGGTGGCACTTAAAAGGGGGAAATGCTTAGATTTTTGCATGGATTTTACAAGGATAAATGCCATCATCCAACCTAATCCTTACTCTACAGCCCTTCTGGATTTACTGGGCAGTGCAAAATTCATAAATAATCTGGATTTGACCAAAGGACACTGGCAATTTCCCTTAGATGCTGCCGTCCAGGAAAAGTCATCTTTCATAGTGGAATGTAATCTATACAAGTTTAAAATTATGTCTTTTGGATTAACAAATACAGACCTATGTTTCAGACATTTGTCAATAAAGTGCTGCAGGGTTTACACACTTTTGTCAAGGCCTACATAAGCTTGGCTGCTTTTAGTGACTGCTAGAAAATAAAAACAAAAAGCAGTCCTGTAGCACCTTAAACACTACCAATATTATTTATTAGGTGATGAGCTTTCGTGGGACAGATCCACTTCTTGAGATCTGGAAGACAGAAACATAGCTCACCTGAACCTTGTGGGGATTGTGCTTTGAAGGGGTCTAAAAGGCCAGCCTCACTGTTAAGGTATCAAAATGCAAGATGAGGGTCCATATTACACCACTTTTACATATGGGGCATCGGGGGCAGGGGGAGTGGGATGTGTTGCCAAGACAGCTGGTGCCAGCTCAGGCCACTGTCTCTGAGCTTCAACTCAATATTGATAAATGCATAGCTGAAATCTGTCTGGCTCACATGTATCAGTAGTGCTAAAATACTATTAGAATTATATAGTGACTTTATAGAATCCTTGTAAGTTGCTGCACACATTAATATCACTTTCATATTCCATATTATAAGGTAAAATTTCAGTGTTTGCATTGTAAGACACTATGTATATCACTGGACAAGAGAGGTTAACTGGTAAGTGCTGGTCTCCAACCAAAGATGTAACATCCTGGCCAAGAAGGAAGTATCATGGATGCCAGACAGACTAGTGGAACATTAAAAAGATGAATAAAGACTTTGTTGTTTACTCTACCTACCCCGCAAGAAAACATCTGGAAAGTAAATTCCTCCCACCAGAGAAGCTTTTAGGTCACAGCAGGAAGGTGGGGAGGAGGGGAATAAAACTTCCCATCAAGGAGGAACTGTATCTTCATGCTGCTCTGACTGTAAGGAATGATGATTACTTGGCATATGCAAAAGATCCCCAGTATTTAGCCTGGGGTAGCCCTAAAAGCATATTTAGGGCTTGCTTCTTAAAGAAGTGTCTGTTACTTTTTGAAAGTTAAAATTGGAGTTCAAATTAATGTATTGTTATTCAAGAGCAGATCCTTTATTAGAAATGTTATTTAAATAAAAGGGGATCTTCCACTGATTCACAGGAATATTCTTCCTTCTGGTTCATTTTCAAAATATAGAAAAATTAAATGTGCAACACTGCATTATGTTAAAGGTAAATGGATGCTCTGGGGTTAAGCCATGCATACACTAGCTAGCTTATAGTGACACAGGTGTACCAATCACTTATGTGGTCTCCCATGGACATAACAAAATTAATGAGCAGTACGTTCTATGTCAGCAGGAAAAGCTCTCCCACCAACATAGTGCTGTGCACACTGCCACTTACAATGGTGAAACGTATGTCACTGGGGGGTGTTTACTGATGAGCAGCATAAAATTTTGCCAACATAAATGGTAGTGCAGACATGGCTTTAAGCCCCACTCCTGCAAAAATTTACATGTGCGAGTATTTCCACGGGACAGCAGACCTACTTTGTCATGCAACATGGAGCAGTTTGCAGAACCGGGGAAAACTTGCTTAGGTAGAATAGTAAGAGATGTAGCCGTGTTAATCTGTATTCTAACAAAACAGAACAGCAGCCATGTAGCACTTTAAAAACTAACATAATGATTTCTTAGGTGATGAGCTTTCGTGGGACAGACCCACTTCTTCAGATTTGTTTACAAGCACTGCCCCTGCCGCCACCCAACGCCACAGGGAAGGCTGCAAACCAGAGACAAGAGTCCCAACCAGCTGGTACTCGCCGCTTCCTCCCTTTCCCCCCCCCACTGCAAACACTTCTTGTGCCCATCAGCTGGTGCTGGGGGCTGGGCTCTCCCTCCCCAGCATCCCTCCTGCACGCCGTCCTTTCTCACCTCTGCCTCGTCCGAGCAAGCGCCCTCAGGAGACGAGCTAGGGCAGGGGCCTCCGTGCAAGAGAAGGGGAGAGCTGCGCCTGCAGCTGGGCTCACACTCACCCCCGCGACCTGTTGCAGCTGCACACAGGCGGATTCCAGCCGCGGCGCGCGCCACAGGGCAGCGGGAGGGGGAAGGTGAACTTGGAGAGCGGGCGGCCTGGGAGAGCCCAAACCCCGCCTCCTTCTTGCGGACACGCCCCCCTCGAGGCAAGCGAGAGGGCAGGTCTCCTCCTTCCGCCCACCCTGTGCCTGCCGAGCGACTCCGGGAACGGCCGAAGAGCCGAGCGGTTGCAAGCTGAACTGGCTGTGGGGTAGCCCAGCTGCGAGGAGAGCGGAGGAGTCGCTTCCCCAGGCCCTGCTGCAAGCTGCGAGGAGGGATAGGCCCCTGGGGGGCGAGGCATGGGGCAGCCTAGGGCTCTTGGAGACACAGGGCTGGATGCCCAGGCTGTGGGCAACTCCCTGCCAATCTGCCACGCTCCCTGGCTCTCCGCGGCTGCAGCAGTGGGGCAGAGATGCATGTCCAGGGAGGGTGTTACGGAGGCGGGATACTCGTGGGACAGTAAATGTGTACATAGTCTCTCCTGAGAATTTAGCACTAATTACCCACTTGGGGGTTCTAGTTTCATATTTCATTACATTCATGGGGTACGTAAAATTGCTTAATTTTTCTCTGTGCCATTGCATTGTCTGTTTATTCAGTTATGTTACATCCTTCAGCAGTTCTCATAAAATAATCTGGCCTATAGATTTCAAAATCAGCAACTACAGTACACACACAACTCAGACCTCATCTGTAATTAGAGGTGAGGTGTATGTAATTCCCAGCCCCACTGGACATAAGCATGCAGGTCCTCATTAAGCCAGCACACTAAAAACAGTAGTGTAGCAGCTGTATCATAGTCAATGGTGGCACAGGCTGGACACATTGATTAGGTACCAACAGAATGCAGCTGAATTCATACTTGGTGCAGCTAGCCAGAGCAGCAGCTCGCAACTAGCCATGATACCACAGGTATACTTTTTTTTAGCATGCTTACTGTCTGCAGCTAGCGTGAGTATGTCTTTGTGAAGTGGGAATCCCTCCCCTTCAGCTCCAAATGTAGACATAACCTTAGTTCATAAACTCTTCAGAGAAGAGCGTCCCACAGGCTATGTCTACACTTTGTTGACAAAAGCCAGGGAGCGTCCACACTAAAAATGCGTCCTGTCAACATACTGTCAACAGAACTCAGCACTTTTTTCCACAGCCTTCTGCCTCCCCCAAGGCAGAACGCCTTTCTTGACAGAATCTGTCAACAATGCAGCCATGTGGACGCTTGGAGGGGCTCTGTTGGACGCTCGAAGGGGCTCTGTTGAACGCTCGATTGGCCAACCAGAAGCACAGCAGACAGGGCTGCCCAGTGACCTGGAAGCCCTGTCTGTCAACAGAGCCATTCTGTTGAGAGAGTGGCCAGGTAGTCCAGCTGCTCTCTGTCAACAGAGCCAATCAACAGAACGACCTGCTTTTGTGTGTGGCAGTGATTTGGCAACAGCAGTTTTTTCAGAAACTATCTTAAGACGGTAACTTCTGTCGACAGATTGCTGTAGTGTAGACATAGCCTCGGTGCATATTTACATTGGCACAACCCTGACTGAGGGCTTTTAATGAGAAATATGCAAACAGGACTCACACACACAAATGGCCATTTTGTGCTCTTCAGTGTCTGTATGGTTTGCCTGTTGGCATGACCACACCAAGACTCAAGTTACAACATTTATATGGTGCTGTACATTTCTACATGACTTTCAGACACATTAGGTATCTCCCTTTAGAGCCTGACTAGCTGACAGTGCAGCTCTTGGCGTGTGTCAGAGTTTACAGTGAGTATGGAAGCCTCTAAGCTTGACAAGTTTGGCAACTGTAACAATTAAATGAGAAATTAAATGAGTTTCAAAGCTG
The DNA here is from genome assembly GCF_033958435.1 of Carettochelys insculpta. Taxonomy (NCBI): domain Eukaryota; kingdom Metazoa; phylum Chordata; order Testudines; family Carettochelyidae; genus Carettochelys; species Carettochelys insculpta. The sequence continues at coordinate 122,147,640 of NC_134140.1, forward strand.
GCCATAACAACGTGCTTGGAAATCCTTCTCCTAACTGGATCTAAATAATTTCAGGAGTTTACACAGCCACCCAAAGCTATAGCATCTGAGTGCTGCCTTTGTAAAACTACAAAATCTCCAGCAGACTTCCCAGAGCCTCTGAGACATCTCCCCTTTTGGTGTTACCTACACAGGCAACATTATTCTAATGCCATTTGCATGCACATATCAGATTGATACTGGCTGGCTTTGAAAACTTGTGCCAGTAATATTTAATATAAACTTTCTGTTCTGTGGTCCTCATCATAAGACGTCTTGCTAGATGTTGTTTCACACATACATCATTAATTAATGCATGAAAGTAAATTCATTGTATGTCGTAATGATCAGCACTTACATCATTTGGGGGCCAAGGGAGAAAAATCCAGGAACGGAGCTGAGTTTAGAGTGGCCAGGTGGCGGGCGCTGTAGAGCAAGGGCCCTGGAAGCAGACCCTGAAGTCATGGGGAACTGGGGGTGAGCTGTAGGAAGCCGGGGGGAGGGAGGACAGCTGGGAGCTGCGGAGAGCAAGGAGGAGTTGGTGGATTCGGCAGATAGCCAGGGGCAGTGGCAGTGAGACTAGCAGGGAGCCACAGGAAGCCAGGCCAGCAGCTGTGAACAGCTTCAGGCTGCCTGGATCTGTGGGTGGTGGGAAGCCACAGTGGACAGTAGCTGCTAGGACCCAGGAGCAGCCAGAAGCTGGGACCCAGCTGGGACCTAGGATCAATCAGGAGCCAGCTGGGGGGAGACACGGGAAGATGACTTTCCCTCATTCAGAAAACTCTCTTATCCGGCTCAGGTCAGGTCCTGAGTTTGCCAGATAAGAGAGGTACACCCTGTACAGGTACTGTACTGTACCGTAGTGTGGCTGCTGGAGGTAGGGGCAGGCTGCGTGCAGTTGAAGAGACGCAGCCATGTGCAGCGCCCTCTGGGCACGCAGGTGTAGCACTCGCAGGGGCAGGCTGCATGCTGAGTTCAAGGGAGGAAAGTATCTCAAGCTAATCACATTATTCCTTATGGATATTAATTCCCCTTTGTAAGTCATTTCACTATAAGTTGCATTATTTAGGAACATAACCTGGACTTGTAACAAGGACTCCCTGCACGGCTCTAAAAAAGGAATTGACCATTATAAGTGTACTGTGTTCCTTAGTCACAAGCAGGACCCCGAAAATCATTAGCAGAGAAAGCACAAGAAAATGGTGAATTTATTTGCTCTTATTTTTCAAAGCTTTTGATCTTGACGACAGGGGATGCTGTTCCCATTTTCTCTGTCCCTTCTGTTTGCAGCATGGGGAGGTACTAGGAGCAGCCATTCAAGCTGTTTTCTCCCTGTCTCACTATGAGTGCTGACTAGTGATGATGCTCTGCAAAGCCCATTATTACATCAACAAAGGAAACATCAGGGATGGATTTGTGTGCTGGCATGAGGTTGCCTTACATTTCCTCCAGGCTTAGCACAAAATGCATCCCTTAAACTAAGAGGGGCGCATTACCTGTTTCCTCAGTGGGGAAGTCCACATGCAGTGGAACCAGGGATGAGCGGTACAGTCTTATGTTTATTTTTCTTAACAATTTATGTCTTTAAAAATTCTTACTCCACAGCCGCCTTCTGTTAAAACGAGCAGGCTAAGGAGTCAGTGGCTTTGTGAGCTACAGATTTCTAGACTTTAATATAGACAAATAAAAAGTTAATTTAAACAATTCTCGTGGGTCATTTTGTAGGAGTGAATCTCAGTACTGAGCTTCAAGGGGTAGTTTGGTTGGTGGAGGCATGTCTTCTACATATTTGACTCCCATGCCCAGTCCCCAGGTATGCAGCTACAGTTTTGTTTTTGCCCTTCTGACCCTTTAAGGTAAGATATTTGCCTTCATGACCTGTAGAAAAGGTTGCATTTTTTAAAAACTAAAACACTTATTTGATCAGGAAATGTATCGTTTTTTTCAATAGTGACAGAGAGGTAGCTGTGTTAGTCTGTATCCTAACAAAACAAAAAAGCAGTCCTGCAGCATTTTAAAGATTAACAAACTAATTTATCAGATGATGAGCTTTTGTGGGGCAGATCTGAAGAAATACGTCTACCCCATGAAAGCTCATCACCTAATAAATTATTTTGTTAGTTTTTAAAGTGGTACATGACTGCTGTTTAGTCTTTTTCAAAGCTTCTTTTTTTTTAAAAAAAATACTTGATATTATCAACATTGAGGAAAACAGGTCATTTTCATGCCTTGCAAAATTAAATCAACTAACAGTTAAGAAAGTCATGAAATATTTAAGTTTTCAACCAGTTCTGCTGACTTTTCAGAGGGCAGGGCACTGATTCAAGTCACACTGGAGGATCTGCTAGCTAAAGAGACACTTTCCATTTGATCTCATGGAGGATTGTTTATACTTTTTCTCTGTTTTCCTTAATGTAAAATAAGCCATCTAGACTGAAAGGGCTTGGCCCAAAGCTCACTGATTCCAGTGGAATGGATTCCCTTTGACTTCAGTTGGCTTTGGATCAGTCTCAAATGGCAGGTTTTGCCTTATGTGTATGGACACTGTAAGGCTTTGTATACACTGGCAATTGAGCGACAACTTTTTCTGTTCCCAGGAGCTTAGTCCCTTCATCCCCAAAGTTGTCAGCTGGGGTGCTCTCCTGTCCCCAGTGTGAACCCCGCTCATGGCTGGGAGGGGGAAAGTATTTTGTTGGCCAAGTCACTCATAGCTGTGTGGTATGGATGGAACATAAGAGTAAACCAGAAATAGGGATCAAAGACCTTCTTTATTCTGCATTGTTTGGGCTATTCAGAATTAAATAGTCCAAAAACTTCAGGCAAGACTGACACATGCACCTCTTTATTCCTGGAACAGCTTTTCTATTCATTTACATTTAATTCATCTACTTGATGTACTTAAAGTAAATGTCCAGGCAGAATGGATTTTCCTGGCTAACAGTTTCTTATGTTACAGGCACAGAGGGAGCAAAGGAGGACAGTTTGCCTGTTGTTCTGACAAGCCTAAGTGAACTGTATCCACTGATGTGCCATGGAATATGATTTTCACAGAAAGAGGACAGTAAAATCTGTTTTAGCAGCAAGCTGTTACAAAGTGTAAGTTCTGGTTAGTACAGCCTACAGGCAATAAACATAGCAGCTTGCACTCATCTAATGCACCCATAGTTTGTTAATTATCATTATATTAAGAGATTGGGGTGGGACAGTCCTTGCTCCAAAGATTTTACAGTTGAAATAGACAAAGGGTAGGTATGGTATCTTAGGCACAGGGAGGAGAAGTGTCTTGCCCACAGTCACACAGGCTTTATCACCACTGAAGTAAAAGGCCCGTGGTATGGCCACAACTGTGGGAGGGTCTAAGCCCAGGACTCAATGTCCACACTGCTATTTTTAAACCTGCAGCCTAAGTCAGCAGTGAGATTCAGAGTCAACAGTTTTGTATCATAGTTTAGCCCTGACAGAACTAAGACTAGAATGCAGCTTACCTGGCTCCTTGTGTAATCTCCTCTCCTGCCTCTTAACAATTTTTCAATCTTAAATTGATTAAATGCTTGTTAAGTGTCAGATTGCTGGCACTGGGAAATAGTCCTCTGTCCACAGAACCAGGTGCTGAATTGATACACAGTCCTTGGCCCAAACACAGCTATGTGCACCAAAATAAGCTTCTTTTGGACTTCAAATTCAAGCCAACCAGGACGAAAGTAGGTACTGTATTGTAAGTTACTGCAAGTAAGGGGATATAGGAAATTCCAGCTCATATATTCATAGAAAAATGTATAATGCATAAATATAAGAGAGCAGAGTTAAGGTTGAGTTTTAAACTTCAGTCTTGCATTTCCTGGCCTCAATCCTCAACTGTAGAGTTTCACTGTTAACCTTTGTTTATAGGGTTTCTTCTGTTTCTCCTAGCTGAATTTAGAAAGATGCTTTCACACAGAAGAAATTGGAATGAATCCCACAATTTAAATGCTTTTGCATTTTATATGTTTTCATCATTTCTCTAACAAACTAGTTGCATTTATTACAACATCAATCTTTTCCTAAGACTAGAGTAAAGACAGATTTATAAGCAGCACAGATAGGCAGACACATCTGTTCCCCTAAGCCCTACAACGTGGGAACAAGTAGAGAGCCACCCCACGTAGGAGAGGTATTCTGCACTCCAATGCTTCCTACCCCTAAATTCTGCGCCTCCTGTCTCTGATGGAAATTTAAGGTTGAATGAGGTGATCCACAGTGGCAAAATGGGATGTGCTTTTTCTTTGGCTATGTCTACACCAGACAAAACTCAGAGTGTCTACACACAAAACCTCCTCTGACAGAGTTCTGTCTCTCCAGGATGAGGAATAACACCTTTGTCGACAGTTTCCATCAGGGACCTTCTGTCAACAGAAGAGGCTTCCAGTTCACGGACAGCCCTGTTTGCTGAACTTCCGGTTGGCAGAGTAGATTGCTCTTTCAATCCACTTTTGTGTGTGGACGTGATCTGTCAACAGAAGTTTTGCTTGAAGACCTCTTCTGACATTAACTTCTGTCAACAGGTCACTGTAGTGTAGACACAGCCTTTGTGTTTAGGAACAAACTGACTCATGTCAGAACATATTTTAAGAGGTCCCTGCAAATAGGGGCCACAAAAGAGTGACTTTGGAGTGCAATTCATCTTTTTGCTCTTCAGAGAAGGAACAAGATTGCAAAATTGTCAGAAATTTGATTTAACTGTCTTAAGTAATAAAAAGCAAATTATGCCTGACTTTTTCTGATTGTGTCATTCTATTAAACATGGTATGAATGAGGGAAAAGTCTGATCGAATAATTGATGATACTACCTTTGAAGCCTCCCAATTTTCATTAATTTCTCTTGTCTTTCTCTGTGCTTTCATTTTTCTACAAGAATACAGATGGGAGCCAAAACAACACCTGTTTATAGACAAACGTGTCATTTGAAACCGATAGCCTAGCTATAGACAATGCTGTGCGGGTGCCCTGATGTGGATTTATTTTCACTGCTGTACAAACTACTCATTCATGACATTTTTTGCTCTCACAGAGAGGATGTTGCAGAACTTGCTTTGCTGACAAGGCGTTTGTGCTGGGAAATGGGACAGACAAACCCGTCTCTCCTTAAAGATATCTGTTGGCGCCACGCTTTAATGTTACAGCCAGCTATCACTGTTGAATGCAGGCTGATCCCATCAGTACACAGTAAGTTGTATGATATGCTTTTAAAGATTCAGGGTGCATCTACACTAGGAACTAATTTCGAAGTTAACTTTGAAGTTAGGCACTACATTGAAGTAACCAGCAGAAAGTCTACACACATTTTCCCTTACTTCGAAGTTAACTTCCAAGTACGGAGTCCAACTTCGAAGTCCTGACTCCATTCCTGGGAATGGAGTAGTACCCTACTATGAAGTTTAACTTCCAAGTAGGGAGTGTGGGTGTAGACACTCTCCTTCGAAGTTGCTTACTTCGAAGTAAGCAACTTTCAAGTTATTTTTGTAGTGTAGAGACAGCCTCAGTGTCCCATTTTGTGTGGCAATTGAAACAGCAATTTGGTGAAATCAGCTAAAGTCCATACTCGGAATTTTTAAATGAATTCCATGTTCTTAGCTCCACTTCTAAGTTCAAAACAAGAGAAGCAAATATTCTGCACCACGGTGAGAAAAATCAAGAAAAAGTGATTACACATGACAGAAGATAGAAGCAACTGCCCCCGCTCCTACAACATTGTAGAGTTGTTCAATAATATGCATCTTGTATCATATACAGCGACCTTTTCCCCTCAGAGTCAGCATATGTCTTAAAGAACAACAAGAAGTCCTGTGGCATCTTATAGACTAAGGTGCCACAGGACTTCTTCTTGTTCTTGAAGATACAGACTAACATGGCTACCTCTCTGATACACGTCTTAAAATGTTCACTACGTCTCCCTCCATTCAACAGCAAATTGTTTAAGATTCTGATTTTTCACTAGGTCAAGCTGTTCTCGTCTTTCTGGGTTGAAAGGCTCTACTTTTACTACTGTTCTGTTTTCTGAGGTACCTTCCACTCCTTGGTTTGGTGGATTTCAGCTATAATGGTCTTGCAGACCCTTGCCAATGACTGCCTTTGTGATCTTGAGGAAAACTTAACATCTGTAAAATGAGAACAATACTTACCTGTCTTCTGGGATTGGTGATTACTTAGTTAAAGTTTGTAAAGTGTTTTGAAAATGAAAGTACTAAACTCCACCTAGCTCTTTTATAGTGCTTTTCATCAATAGATATCAAAGTGCTTTACAAGGGAGGTCAACAGTCTCTCAATTTTACAGATTGGGAAACTGAGGCATAGGGAGGGCATCTGAATTGCCCAAGATTATCCAGCAGGCCAGTGGCAGAATCACAATTCAGTTCTGGTCTGAGTCCCAGGTAAGTATGCTGTCTGACATCAGCGGGAGAGGAAATCACCAGGAAGAGAGAATAATGATTTAAATTATTACATTTAATTGACAGCTGTGCCAAACTTTTACTTGGGTACAGCTAAGAGGAATGGAGGTAAATCTGAACTATCTCAATTTTGTTTGTTAAATCTTATAAAAATAGTTTTAGAAAAATTACCAGTGCAGAGTGGGTGGGGAGGGGCCAGAATATCAGATTGAAATGGATTTCAGATGGAAGGTTAGCAGTATGGTTATGGATACCCCATATATAGTCATACTTTAAATTAGTCATTGCTTCTATTTGTAATGAAAATTCTCAAGAGAGCTAGTTAAGGTTATCCAGATGGATAAAATAGCCAATAGCATGAATAGAAATGACATTGTATTTTAGCTGTGAGAACACAAAAGTAGGGCTTATAGGAAATATAAATTGTCCCTTAAGGTGGTTTCAATGCATATTCTCTCTTTCTCTCCGATAGCATTAGAGGCTGAAAGGAAGTTTGAAGCCAAAAGATTGAATAAACTTGACCACGAAAACAAGACTGCCCAGCAAACGGAATCTGACCTGAAGGGTAAGAGAATTGGTGCAAGAAGGCCACTTCCACCCTTCTGATGGCCTCATGTAAGGCTCAGATCTTTGAAGACCTTGTTCAAGCCTCACTCAGGCCCTACTCAGAACTCCCATCGGTGAGAGCAGTTCAAATTGTTGTCTCACTTTATGCTATTGTAACATACCACCTCCAGCAAAAACTGACATTCAGAAAAATTCTGCTGTTAAGTAAGGCCTTCAAGTTTTGGCCATTTATTTCCATGAATTCAATTGACTCAACAGCTACCTGCTAGCAAGGATGAGCTGTCATGTACAGTTGAGTATGTAATACCCAGGAAAGCTGGATGTGGGACATGACTAGGGCATGAATAAATTTCAACTTTGTACAAGTCCGTTCACAAGCTATCTACATGGTATTTATTTTAAAACTCTAGCAAGCTCATTTGTAGAGTCCTCCTCACAGGATGAATATCCTTAGTACATCATAAATGGGCTAAATTCATAATCTGCAAAAAACGTACAAGTTTATGAATCCATAGTTTTAAAAGGACTTTGGTCCAGACCCTCCAAAGGTATTTAACCCCTTTGTTCTTTTAGATATGTCAGTTTTAGAAACAATGAAACCATCAGGCACATTGCCAGTATTACCTTGAGATATAAAATTAATTTTACATGTTTTTGTTTTGGTAACAAGTTGCATAGGGTGGGGTGCAGGAAGACTATTTTAAAAGGGCATTCGGATCTCAAATCAATGTTATAAAGCAGCATGTAGAAATGAGATTGCATGCTGTGTTTGTAATACAGTTTTAAAAAGGATTCAGTCTTGAGTATGTTAATTTTGATTTGTAGAAAGGCCTAAATAATATCTTTTTGGCCTGAACCAGGATATCAATTCTATGATATATATATCAAAGGGACTGGTCTACACTAGGAGGCTAAATCAATCTTAGCTGACTTAGGTTGATTTTCTAAGCAATCAGTCCACACTACAGGGTCCATTCCACTGACTTTAATGGTTCCTAAGTTTGATTTTGGTGCTTTGCATGGAGTAATGCCAAATTTGGCTTTGGATGGTCAACTTTAGGTAACGCAGATGGAGCAATGTGAAATTCAATGTTCTTGACTTCCTGGCAGTGCCCCACAATACCCCAATGTGATCACTCTGGCCACCACTTTTAGCTCTGCTGCTCTCCAGGTGTGCAGGAAATGGCACGGGAAAGTCTGAACTTCATTTCTTGCTTGGCCAGTGTGGCAAGCAGAGCAGACAGCACAGTTTGGTAGCACATCTGGCCATGAATTCCCTGGGTCAAAGATGAACTCCAGCATGGAACATGCAGGAGATTAGTACCTTATTGCTGAGGGCCGGGGGGAGGGGGAGGGAGGGAATGAGGCAGTGCTGGCAGAACTATGCAGCAGCAAAAGAAATGCAGACATCTATGCCAAGATCTCACAGGGCATGGTTTAAAAAAGATACAGCAGGGATGCCCAGTAGTGCCACGCAAAAATAAAGGCACTCAGGCTGGCATACCAGAATACAAAGGAAGAAATGAACATTCTGGCTCATTGCCACAAACATGCTGCTTTTATGAGCAGCTGCATGGGATTCTAGGGGAACTCCTCAAAGAATCCATGGATACCTCCCAACAGATTCCTCAGGCAGCCTCTAGCAACAGTGGGGAAGACATAATAGATGAGGAAGAGGAGAACAACAAAAAAGGGCTCTTTGACCACTGCTCCCCACCTTCCTCCAGCTCTTAGACTGGCACAGATCTGAAGGAGAAAATGAATGTGGTAAGACATGTTCCTAGAGCACTGCAAGCCACTCGCACAGACAGGGTACAATTAAATGCATGGATGAGAACCACACTGGAAGAAAGGAGGGCAGATGGAGAGGACAGGAGGGTGCTCAGAGAGCATAAAGTCCAGGCCGAGGAGGATATGTTGAGGATGATGCAGCACGCAGAGCTCCAGCTGATGGGAATAAGGGGATTTCAACCTTTGCAGGGTCCTTTCGAAAAGGATCCCCATGCAGACGAGCTACGTGCAAGTGAAACCCAGCACTTTCAAAGTGCTGCGGCCAGCAGCATGCTAATAAGGCTCTGAATATTCATTTCAGTGCCTCATTAATATTTTCTGATTTGACCATTAGCATGGCCATTTCGAAACTTTCCCGTAGAGTAGACGTAGCCTAAGTGAGGGGAAAACCACCTTGAAGACTAACAACAGCTATTAACAACAATCAACTATGATGAGCCAAAACTAAGCAACAGAAATGTAGCACTTTAAACACTAACAAAATGATGAACTTTCGTGGCACAGACCCACTTCTTCCTAACTAGAGAATGCCACCAACTGTGAAGCAGGGGTTAGAAGCTCCAACGTGGTCAGTAGGCGGAAAGAAGGAACTTCGCAGGGGTTGGGTTGGCAAAAGTATTTATATGCAATGTCAATGATGTCGCTGCAGTGGGTGCTGCTGCTGATGCAATGGGTACAGCTAGGGAAAAATCTTCTGAAAGTCACGCACACAGTATGCATACACACATACTGGAATGCACAGGAGCAATCACTCGAAGAAGAGACTGGTTCTGGAATTACCACTCCCTGACCCTGTGATACCTCCAAGGTACATGTTAGGTGCCCTTGGGTGTAGGGGTTTTCTTCCCCAGCGGTTTGCACTGGCCTTAGTGGACGAGATACTGAGGCTGAGGGTCTCTCCAATATCCCAAGACCAACTTGGGAGCCCAGGGCTGCTAGCCACTGACTAGCCTTACCGGCACTTGTGGTGCTGAGGGCTGGGGTGACCAGGGTGTACTGCCCAGCTACCAGGAACAAGAGGACTCACAACTACTTCTCTCAGAGTCGTACTTGTTCTGAGTCCACCAGAGTCTCTCTGACTGTGAAAAGCCCCTACTGCAGGATGCTGGCATTGATTCAGGGAAGGTGGATCTGTGCTGGCCACCCAGCGATCTTTTTACTGCAGGGCTCTGGAACAGGACCAAGAGGTGGGGTGAGACTGGTTTAGCCTGAGGAATGTTGGGACCATGAGCAATGCTGAGACTCACAGGCTGTGTCTACACTAGCCCAAAACTTCAAAATGGCTATGCAAATGGCCATTTTGAAGTTTACTAATGAACTGCTGAAATACGCATTCAGCGCCTCATTAGAATGCCGGCAGTCGCGGCACTTCGAAATTGATGCGGCTCGTCCAGATGGGGTTCCTTTTCAAAAGGACCCTGGCAACTTCGAAATCCCCTTATTCCTAACAGCAGATAGGAATAAGGGGATTTTGAAGTTGTTGGGGTCCTTTTGAAAAGGAGCCCTGTCTGGATGAGCCGTGCGGCAGTGAGCCATGTCAATTTCAAAGTGCTGCGGCTGCCGGCATTCTAATGAGGCGCTGAATGTGTATTTCAGTGCTTCATTAGTAAACTTCAAAATGGCCATTTGCATGGCCATTTTGAAGTTTTGGGCTAGTGTAGATGTAGCCATAATGTGGGGATGAAAGCTTGCTTATTCACACGTCTTTGAGCGCAGCTTTTAAGTTGAAATGTCTGATGCACTGCAATATATACTTTATGTGCCACGGTTATGCAGAGTTCAGTTTCCTACTAAATACATGTTGTTTTAAACCTCCAACAACTAAACACCCACCAGCATTAGGCAGAGGAAGAAATGGAAACTAAGATAAAAGGCTTATGTTCTTTTGTTTTAAAACATGTAATAGCACAAAATAACAGTTAAAACCACAGTATTCAGACAAGTATAACAACCTCATGTGGACATAAAACACACCTACATATGTTTTAAAATGTATTTTTATTTACACAGTGGAAATGCCTGATCAGTAATAAATGTAGGCACCTGATAATTCAGCTTGTTTTGTAAAAGTATATAAATATATACACAAAATTCTATGAAGTAAATATCATGAACAGTGATACTTACAGTAAACATTCACTACTCTTTCCTAGGCTAACAGGTGTCTTGTAAAGCTTAAATACTGATTTCAAGTATCCCTTATAAAATTGCTTTACTATATCAAAATACTGAAAAAATACAATCTGCTATAAACAAGCTTTTAAAATAGACTAGTAAAATGTCTCTGTATGAAAAGTTCACCAGGATAAAATACTGCCTTATTTTCCCCACCCTCATTCTCTTGAAGCAGAAACAAATATTAAACAAAAAGAAAAAGTTGCATACCCATATTCTCATTTCAGTAATTTATCATAGAGTAAGTTATTTTTCTTGTTAGATAAAGAACTCCAATATTGTGGGGCATGGGGAAGTAGTGGTACTACATTGTCTTGCCCTTTACTGTGTATTATAAGTAGCATGAAGGGCAGACTGCATTGACGAGATGGCTGACAGAGAATGAATAAAAGGACTGGACTGATAATGGTGGAATGAACACAATATGCTGGAGCCTTTGTCTCTGTTCCTTTCTTTTAAAAAGCACTTCAGGCTTTGGTATTTAATTTGCCCCTTTTCTGTTCTTCAGCTTGGAGATGTTTTAAGACATACAGGACAACTTGATAGCAGAAAACATACTGATCCTGTGAAAGGAAGAATCATGAACACATTGAACAAAATGTTCACACTAGCTACATAAGCTAGCCTCTACGTGTACTTCACAGGTGGCAAAGTTCCTTATCTGAATGATATTTCACATAGTTTATTAACAAGAGAATAAGCAAATCCACAGATACCTGCTTCATATCCACAGATATCTACATCTGTGTAAGTGAATAGCCACAGATCATTTTTGCAGATGTGGATGAGGATACCAATTTGGTAACCGCACAGGGCTCTAAATATGATGAGTGGATGCTATAAGGCATCCAAAGAGAGAGAGTCAGTCAAGAATAGCTCCCCTGTTTTCCAGTGTACTCCATGCGGATTTGTCTCATGATTAATATTCAGTTTTATTCCTATCCTACCACCACCATTGTTGTGCTCATATAGGGCTTGTCATCTGCAGACCTCAGAGCAGCTCACAAATGAGGAAGAGGAAGTACAAGGAAGTGAAGTGAGTGGTCCAAGGTCTCACAGAAAGTCAGTGGCAGCGCTGGGAGCAAAGGCCAGATCTGTGATGTGACCTCCTAGTTTACAGTAATAATCCTGCAGCGAGTGGGGCTATTACTGGACAATTCTGCATTTTGTATTAAATATGGTCCGAGAGCTCCCTTATCTTGTATTCACTGTCTTTTCTAGGTTCAGCTTAGGAGGCTTCTTTAACTTTTTTCAGTCCTAAAAGCCATCCACCCAATTACCATAATGCTAATGGCTAAGAGCATCAGGTAAAATGTAATTGCTTTTTATAGGTGAAAAGGCACAAATGTGTTATTACGATAGTATTTCCAGTTGAAGTAAAAATAAAAGTGTTTCCAACAATGGAACAAGGGATTTAATACAAAAATTCTAGAATAAGACTATGTCAGATCTTTTCTAGCCCTGATCAACACTGTTCACTACATGTACATTTGCACATATTTGTACCTGTCAGACTTATGTCTGCATGCACTTGTATTTACATGTGATGAAGCATGCCAAAAATTACATGAATCCTTATGAATTTTGTCCTTATATTTCACTCCAGCAACATTGAGGTTGAGTTTCTAGGACACAAAGTGACCCATTCTACTATATTTCCCAACACAGACACATTTATTTCCCTGCACAACGTATATGCTTATCACAATTTTTTGAGATCAGAAAATAAGTTACAAATCTTTATTAAAACACAACTTGTTAAACAAAGACATACCTCTGTCTGAACCATTCCATGCCTCTGTAGTCGCATTGTACGCACCAAATCAGAGATGTCAAACTGCCATAAGCAAACAGATGATAGCAGCAAGTGAGATGTTATAACAAACACACATATATACAGGACAAAACAGGGAATTTACATTTACACTCTAGTCTAGTACACAAATATTAGTCAAATGCCAGTAAATCCACTATGTTACAGAAAGCCTATTGCATAGCCTTTAGCAGTGCAATAAATACGTGAGACCTTTCTGCGGGTGTGTTTAAACTACAAAAATGACTTCCAAGTTGCTTACTTTGAAGTAAGTAATTTTGAAGCTGAGTGTCTACACACACCCTACTTCGACGTAGGGCATTACTCCATTCCCGAGAATGGAATAAGGACTTCAAAGTCGGGCTCTGTACTTCGAAGTAAGTGAAAACGTGTGTAAGTAAACTCTCTGCTGGCGACTTCGAAGTAGTGCTTAACTAGTTCCTAGCATAGACGTGCCCAGCGTGTATCATCGACTTTTCCCTTACCTTTCATTTTAACTGCTCCAACACAGCTGTATCTTCCCCATTCTTTATTTAATTAATGCTCAGTCTGGCAAGGTGCTGCACATTCTACCCCTAATCCAGGAAAGCCTTTACCTATGGGCTCAACTTTTAACTATGCTTGCATTCTCTTTGATTTCCATGGGACTACGAGAATGATCAAAATTAAGCATGTACATATATGCTCTGCTGAACTGGGTCCTGAGATGCTGCCAATACACTTTATTTTAAAGCTAGATGATTGGAAAGTGATTATTCCATGAACTGGGGGTTGGCATGTCATTAAAATGAGGCTGTCACTGCCCTCCTGTGGACAAGGAGCACATAATTTCTATGAAACAGCATGATAACAAGTTTCATTACAAAAGCACTTTTATCACATCACTGACTTAGGTTTAGGTATGAGAGTTGAAATAGTGACCTATTTTGGTTTTGCTTTATTACAGCCACCTTACTGTGGATGAAAAGCGGTAAGTGCTGTATGCTACAGCTTTCGATTGTACATCGTAGCTGCCATAAAATGGCCAACCTGATTTTGCTTTTTGTTTTAAATATTTGGTTTAGTTGGCTTCTGAATGTCACAGTGTCCTATGCTCAAACAGACCAGATCTCTGAAAGCAGAATAAGGGAGGATTTAAAAAACCAAAGCATTAGATAGATTAATGTCATTTAAAGCTCATTTTATAAAACCACTCTTAAGAAGAAATGTGAGTACTTAATTCATTTATGAGAAAAAATTACTAAAGTCATTAAATAACAAGGTGTGATAGATTTAGATCTTATTTTTATAATTGTGATGTGTAATATTAACATTTATTTTTAAGTTTTTTTAAATGTTCTATTTACATTTTCAGAGTTGTGCAAAATTATGAGGCTTAGTAGTAGTCGGCATCCTTCAGTCTGCATGGACTATGGATCACGCCCCTTATAGTTTCAATTGAGGGCTTCATTTACAGCGTCTACTGTGACTAGGAAGACCCACACGAGAGTGACAGTCCTTTTTTAAATGTTCTGTTTACATTTTCAGAGTTGTGCAAAATTATGGGGCGTAAGAATTTTTCTTTCAATTTTTCTTTTTCAGCCACAGTAATTTACGCTGTGATATCAGACAAGTTATTTAATGACAACAGATACTGAGATTCAAAATGTTAAGCTTTTTAACCCCTAAAATAAACTGTTGAGATCACATATCAAAATATAGTATCCTGGATTTACGCAGAGGTTGCATCCTGGCAACATCCACGTAAATCGAATTCCACATAAATTGGGGAGACTTGAGGGAGCAGGCAGCTGGAGGGAGTAGGGGGGCAGCCACATGGCCCATGACTTCTCCCAGGTGGGAGGCACACAGCTGCTTGTGGCAAAACCACACCACAAGCAGCTGTGTGCCCGCGGGGCTCCCCAGCTGAGAGAACCAGTGCTGCAAACAGCTGTCTGTTAGCGACAGCAGTCTGACTCGCGGTTGCCGTCCCTGACAGGAGCAGGTTTCACACTCCTGTCAGGGGAGGCAGTCGCATTAACCTGAGACACATGCAACTTGATTGCATGTTTCTTGAGGATTTACTGTATACCAAGTAAATATCCGTACACCACACTCAAAAATTCTCAGCCAACATTTTTCTTGCTTTGCCTCTCTAAATGTTGATCAATTTTTTGCCCCTTTGTGAGTGTACCATGAAAATGAAATTTACCAAAATCTACAGGTAAAATTCTTATCCTTCTAAGCCTATAAGGATATGTCTACATAGTGTTTTGGAGCTTATGCCAGTGAGTCTTCCAGCCCCAGTTCACAGACTTGGGCTGCAGGTGGCTCATGCTCTTGAAAACAGCTGCACAGACTCAGCTCTTGGAAGTTGTGACTTGGGCTGTACCTTGGGGTCTGAAATCTAGAATGATCTGCTGTTTTTAGCATTCTTTTTCCTTGTACTCAGTATTTCTGGTCTTCCCAATTATAGCTATTCTATACCAGGTTAAGGTATAACCAGAGTCCTTGATTCATAACACTTGCACACTAGAAAAATAACCACGTAGCTCCTAGAGCTCACAGTTCACTTAGGCCAGGTCTTCACTAGACCTTAAAATTGATTGTAGATAAGCAATTCCAGCTCTGGAAACTGTGTAGCTGGAATCGACATATCTACAATCGACTTATCTGGCCATCCTCACTGAGGGAGGTCGATGGGATAAACTCTCCCATCCACCTCCCTTACTCCTCACAAGAATGAGGCATACAGGGGTCAGTTGTTGACCCCGATAGTTCGATTTCACGTGTCTCCACTAGGTGTGCAAAAACTGAGCCCCAGAAGATCAAACCCGACTGGGTCAATTTCCTGGGTAGCATAGATGTACCCTTGATGAAAGCACAGTTCAATCTGTCCTCTGGGTACTGACCTCAAGATCCTTGCTGATTAATCCTAGAACCACGTCGATACATATAAGAGTCCCTGAACGTCCAATACCAGCACTGCAGTGAGTGATGATAGGTCCCGACTTATGGATGTGCCTCATGTAGGAGATGAAAGTGAGCAAGTTGTCTGGTTGAGATGGTGTGTCATGGTCTGGCCAGGCAGTGAAATTCAGATGAGAAACATGCCTCAATTCACCAGTCTAAGATTTCAAAAGATACAGAACAAACATACACAGATATGAGAAAGCAGACTGCCAGACCCTGTAAAACTTGCTTAAACGCATCCTGAGGTCAAACAGCTCACTATAAAAATAGACTTGCCAATTAAGTGTGACTCAAATTTTAGGTTTTGTAAACAGAACAGTCTTTAAAATGATTTACTTGAATATAAATGCAAATTTGCTTGAATTTCAATCTTTCCCTGCCATGTGTCAGGGGAAAAACCTAGAGCATATTAGAGCGTGAGAGCAAAAGATCGTGGACTATGTATAAAGGTGAAAGAGACCAGTTTTGTTTTGTTACATTAGGTGCACTACTAGCAAGAATTCATACTTCACATGCACTGACTAACAAGTGAATTTAATTTTCTTAAACCTTTGTGTTTCTAAATATAAGGCACAATTAGTAATGCATAAATAGGGTCAAGTCCTGACCCTCTAATATAAGAGAGAAAGGGGCATATTAGCATTGTGAGGTGATGTGCTTGAGCAATATACAACTGCTACCTGCTGATAAAGTCTCTAGCTAGCTTAGAGGAGCACTGGAACTACTTGTACAGTGGGTGTGCTGAGAACCACTGAACCAAACTGCAAACCCTAGACATAATGGAAACCACTTAAAGCAAGAGAGTGCAACAGCATTCTCAGAACTCCCTGTTCCAATACCTGCGATACGTTATGCAGAATTTTATTCCAGTGGTGGAAGAAGTCGCTCACTCAACGTTCTACATGGAAGAAGAGTGGCTCAATCATAATAGTCAGAAGAAATAAGGACAAAAAAGCACAAGAGTAATCCCATGTTTTTCCCAGGATGTGGAAGTTTAGACCAGCTGGACTCAATGAATCCAGGCCAAAGTAACAAAAAAGAAGCCTTCCTAATTCCCCTCAAAGCCCACAGAGTGCACAATGAGTGGATTTACTTACTTGAATATCTTCTAGCTCCAGCACTCTAACAACAAAACCTTTCAGCTGTTGCATTCTCACAAGGGCCAGTCGAAGTCTGTCATTTACCATGATAGTTTTGCCAAGTACTTCTGGCCAATAGCGCTGGCATTTTATCTTTTCTCCTTCTACTTCCTGGGTCATCATGGCTATTACAGTACACTTTTGTTCCCAAGTCATTTGCCAGAAATCAGCTACCGTAGTTGGGAGTGGTCCTTGACATGCAATGTAGACAAATTCCTCATTCCCCACTGGCATTCTAATGAAGCTGGCATTGATGTATCCACCTTCAGCTCCCAGGGGCACTCTGGTGGTATCATCTGCAATCCCAGCATAGAAAAAATATTTTAATTATATTTGTCCATATAGTCCTAATTAAACCAATGCCCTCTAAACACTTACGGAGTACTTTTAATCTTCAAAGAGACTCACATCTCAATGAATTCCCCCAAATAAGCTTCTGAAAAAAAGTAAGTATTAACCCCATCTCACATAAGGAAGAAGCAGCAGTGAGGTGAGGAACCTGATTATCAGAGGTACAGAGCCTTCCCAATTGCTGTAGAGAAGAACTGGAATTTTGGGCTTTCAGCACTCCTAGAAATCAGGCCCTATGAGTATGTTTAAACTCTGAGCTGGGGTGTGATTCCAAAGTGTTAATCATTAAGAGCTAGATCACTAACATGAGAATGTATTTTCAGCAGTGCAAGCAGCTAGCAGGGCCAGTGGCCCCAAGTGCCTGCCAATCATAGGCCCTATCTACACATTTGCAGCATAGTATCATAGAAGATAAGGACAGGAAGAGACTTCAAGAGATCATCCAGTCTAAACCCCTGTTCAAAGTAGGATCAACCCCAGCTAAGAGATTCCAGCCAGGGCTTTGTCAAAACTGGCCTTAAGTCCATCACTTCCCTAGGCAACCCATTCCAGTGCTTCACTACACTCCTAGTGAAATAATTTTTCCTAATATTCAACCTAGACTTCCCTCACTGCAACCTGACACCACTGCTTCTTGTTCTGTCATGTGTCACCACTGCAAACGGCATCTCTCCGTCCTCATTGGGACCCCCTTCAGGGAGCTGAAGGCTGCTATCATGTCCTCCCATATTCATTTCCTCTGCAGGCCAAACAAGCCCAGTTCCCACAGCCTCTCCTCATAAGTCACGTGCCCCAGTCTGCTAATCATTTTTGTTGTCCTCTGCTACACTCTCTCTGATTTGTCCACATATGTTCTGTAGTTGGGCCCCAAAACTGGATGCCATACTCCTCACTAGTGTCAAATATAGAGGAATAATCACTTCCCGCAATCTGCTGGCAATGCTCCTAGTAATGCAGCCCATTGTACTGTTAACATTCTTGGCAACAAGGGCACACAGTTGACTCCTTTCTAGCTTCTCATTAACTGTAGTCTCCAAGTCCTCTTTTGCAGAGCTGCTGATGAGCCAGTCAGTGCCCAGCCTGGAGCAATGCTTGGGATTCTTCTGCCCTAAACACAGGACTCTGTACTTGCCCTTTTTAACCTAATGAGATTTCTTTTGGCCCAATCCTCCAATTTGTCCAGGTCACTCTGGATCCTATCCTGACCCTCCAGCATATCTACCTCTCCCCTCAGCTTAGTGTCATCTCGAATTTGCTGAGGTGCAATCCACCCCATCATCTAGATCATTAATGATGATGTCTAACAAAACCAGGCCCATGACTTATCGCTATGGCACTTTGCTTGATACTGGGTTCCAAGAGAAATCAAGCCATTGATCACTATCCTCTGAGCCCAATGATCTAGCCAGCTTTCCATCCACCTTATAGTCCATTCAGTCAGGCCATACATAACTTGTCAGCAAGAATAATGTGGAAGGCTGTGTCAAAAGCTTTACTAAAGTCAAGGTATACCATGTCCACTGCTTTCCCAATATCCATAGAGCCAGTTATCTCATCAGAGAAGGCAATTAGGTTGGTCAGTCATGACTGGCCTTTGGTGAATCCATGTTTTCTGTTGTTGATCACCTTCCTTTCCTTCAACTGTTTCAAAATGGATTCCTTGAAGATCTTCTTCACGATTTTTCCAGGGACTGAGGTGAGGCTAACTGGTCTGTCTTTCTCTTGATTCTCCCTCTTTTTAAAAGGCGCATTTGCACTTTTCCACTCATTCAGGTCCACCCCGATCACCACATGTTTTCAAATAAGCTAGCTCCTCCCACTGCCAGGTCTATGAGCTAGAGCAGATATGTCTCCTAGAGCTGGGAATCACACCCTCAGCACAAAGTGTAGACACACTTATAGCGTCTTATCTAAGACAACAGACTGACTCTGTTGGAAAAGAATTTAGAACTCAAGACTTTCTGGCTCCCAGTTCTAGACTTGGACTTCATGTCTCTTGCATATGTAACTAATGGAATATAAATACAATTCTTTCATAGTGAGAGTGACATGGTGTTATTATCTTTTGTACGCCAGATTTGCAATGGTGTAACTAATAGCATGGTCTGTCCTCCCTTGTTGATTTTTATGTTATGGGACAAACAGGATCCTCTGCATAAACAGAATTAACGTTTTAAGTGAGAGTGGATGATAAGGATGGGAGTGATAAAATAACAAGCAGGTGGAGCCAGGGTGAAAGTAACAAATTTCTCACAGGTCCTATTTTATTGCCCCTCCTTTGGCTGTGGGAAGGGGAGGTGTGGGGATTCAGGACAGGCAGTGTGGGGAGCAGGAGTCAAGACAAGGGTGGTGGGCTCAGGGCATGGGTGCAGGAGCCAAGGCAAGCACAGGGAATGTGGAGCGAATGCAGGAGTCAGGGCAGTGGTTTGTGGAGCATGGGGAGCTCAGGGCAGGGAATGGGGGTGCAGGAGTCAGGGCAGGAGGGGGGAAAGTATGGAGGAGTCAGGAGTCAGGCAGGGCTTTGTAGAGCATGGCGTTTAGCAGTGTATGTGTGTGTGGGGGGTGGGTCTTGGAGCTGGGAGTGTGGCCACGACGCTCCCTAACCATGGAGCCCCAGGGCAGTTTGGAGTGCACTGCCTGGCCACCAGATTCCTGGGCTGGCTAGGGCAGTGGGGACTGCACTGCCTCGCCTCTTGAGCACTGGGGCTGGAGCCTGGGTGCTCTGCGGCCACACAGACCAGGTGCTAGCAGCATCCACAGTCACGCCCTCAGCCATCGAGTCTCTTACCAGCGCGCTGCACTGGCTTACTTTCACGTTTGAGGTGACTCATATAATGATTTCCATCCACAGACCTCAAAGTACTTTACAAGGGTGGGTAAGCAGCAGCATCTCTGTTACAGACCGGAACAATAGGTGCAGAGAGGTTTAAAGATTTGTCCAGTCACACAGTAACTCATCCGTAGAGCTGGGAACAGGAGCCAAACTTTACCAGTCTGATGTCAAATTCACCAGACCATGCTGCCTTTCTGGTTAAATCAACATAAACGTTTATCGTAGGATTACTTAGAACTTACAGGGAAGTATATTTTTATATCTGTTTTTCCTCCTGTTCTCTTTAGTTTGTCCAACCAAACACTGATCCAAAGGCTTTAAGTCTTGAAGATTCTATGAACAGATAGGTCATATTAATATTTGCTGGGATAAACCAAACATCATCAAGTTTTAACTGTAAAGTGACTTACAGTATCTATTAAAAACATATGTTAGGAATAATATAGATGCACCATAGATGCATAGATTCCAAGATCAAAGGGACCATCACTATGATTTTCTTGTTTGACCTCATGTATAATACAGGCCACAGAACTTCATGAAAATAATTGCTGTTTGAACTAAAGAATATATATTTAAAAAAACCCCATCCAATCTTGACTTTAAAATGGAGAATTCACTGTGATCCTTAGTAAAGTGTTTTAATGGCTAATAATAAGGTCACAATGCACACCTCATTTCTAGTATAAAAGTATTTAGCTTCCAGCTATTGGATCTCATTATACCTTTCTCTGATAGACTGAAGAGTCCATTATCAAGCATTTGTTCCCCAAGCTATGTAGTTACAATTCACAGTCACACACGGGAGGAGGAAAGCATGCAACTTTGCAAAAAAAAAAAAAAAGCCCCAAACTCTCCTCCTGTCATTACTCTGTAATGTTCTCTTACAAGTTTTAACATAATTTTCATTTTAGCAGATGGATTTTGCAGAGGTTACTACATTTTCCATGTCCTTTCAGCTTAAGTGCTGTTTTTTTAAAAGTATCGTTAGTTATTAATATTGCTAATGGATTTGAAGAAATGTGCAAATCTCAATCACATTTCTAGGTCTAAAGCCAATATAGCATAGTCTAGCTAACGCATTAAACTTGAGGGAGGGAAAGTATTCTTTGTACCCTTTTGCTCTGGAGCAAGGTCATGCAGAACCAAGCTCTCTGCTTCTACCTGCTTCACCTAGTGAAGAGTATTTCTATTTCATGATTCATATTTAAAAGGGTTTTACAAATGATGTCAAATAGCTGATGTTTGTTTACCTCAATCTCTTTGGAAGGAACTCCTTGTTCTATTAATCCACGTAACATTCGGATGACTGACTTCAATTTGGCTCCAGTGTATTTGCCTGAAGGAAGCACTCTGACAATCGGAAGCGCAGAGAGCTCTTCATTTGTCACTAAAGGGCAAACTAGCAGCAAAACTAGATTGATTTATGTGTACATATAAACAGCTACCAGAAAGGACAGTGTATAGCATGTTCTAGTGCAGTGCTAGGAAACGAGACATTTCCCAGTTACGGACACATCCAGTTTTCAGGTTGTCAATTCCTTGGTCATACACATGTTATATTTTATATAAAAGATTACCCATAAGAGATCCGTGACAAACAGTCCTTGCAGCATTATCCCATTACTGATAATGCTTGCTACCTTTTGTCACTATTTTCCCCAGACTGTAGACAGATCAATTAATGATTAATTATAACTAATAAAATGTCACCATTTGAGAACCCATGAATGGACAATTTTCAAATTTAATTTCCTTGTAGTAAATATATTGAAATAATCCACAAATGCATTTTAGCATGGATTCTTGACACACTGTAATTTGCAAGATAAATAACCATACACAAATATGAAATCAGACCTCTGCAACCTGAGCCACTGAGACACTCATACATAAAAGTGCAAGGTCACCCCTTGTAGGTTTTTTTCGTTAAAGCTTCAGTTTAAAATGTGTTTTTACAATAGACACGTGATATATGTTAACTGCATTAAGTTCTTCAAAAATGTTCAAAAGGCACATGTCCATTATTCTTTCAAATGCCACACAACTCATTAATAATTGAGGATTTCTTGACACGAGGATTAAAAATAGCTTGTGACTACTGAATCATTCAGAAAGCTAACTGGAAAGGTTTATGTTGGAGTTCTTTTTTCCAAATGCAAAAAGCACTTTGAAACACAGATAAGACACAAGTCTGAATATGATCTGTGAATGAGTTCAAATAATTGATATTCCTGAACATAGTCACAATGCTGAAGACAGACACCAAATTCTGCTCCCCTTATTCATGTTGTGCAGTATCTTATTTTGGGAGTAGGTCCACTGATTTCCAGAAAGATGGCAAAATTAGGCCCAAAGTTATGAGGAAAATGCTTTGTATGTGGATTGTGGAGTCAGCAATCATTAGATCCTACAGGAGCTCAGTCCAACTACACATTTCACCTTACACCACTAGCTTTTGCAAAATAGATATGGTGGAAGGGAATTGACTTCAGTTCTGACTATGGGACCAATTCTGTATCCCTGGATCAGATGAGCATTTAGTGAATCAGTGGGACTACTCCCTTATGTGAAAAAGGGTCTGCAAGCATGAATTATGATGACCAACTCCTATGAACTCTTGAACACCTTGCTTTCCCACTGATTGCTCTTATCAGGACTAGGACCTTAATAATATACAGTACATGTTCAAATACATTTCTGACATGGTATAATTACTGTAAGGCTCATTTCCATTGCTTGTTTATTTGTTCAAGCCCTTGCCTTTAGCTAGATGTTCCTGATTTATTGATTCAATGGGGAGTTCATCACTTCCCCATGTAATTTCATCTTCATCTGCTTGCCCCATGAGAGGCTCTGAAGGTGACCTGGAAAAGCAAAAAATGTACAGGTGTCTCACTTCCTATTACAACAACATGCTGCAATTTTAAAGATGAACATTTTCGGTCAACAAAAGACCCCACAATTTTTTAGATAATTTTGAAAATTACAGAAGTCTTAAATTTAGATAATATTTATAAAGATGACAATAGATATTTGACATATCCAATAGATTCTACCAAGACAAGTTTAATCCCCACCATGAAAGCTATTTATGTGATACCTAGAGATTATGATATATTATATAAACTATAAATATAGGGAAATCGTTTCAAAAAAGAGAAAAACTCGAAAAGGATTTTTTTCTGGATCAATTTTTCTTTTTGATTCATAAGACAGATGCCTTAGTTTCTAATTATTTCTAGTCTTCTTCAAGTAAATTTAAATGACTTTTTATAATACGTATATTCATACAAAAAACTACATTAAATAGCACAAAAATCCCAATGTCAAGTACCCAAATATTGAGAAATCCTAGTTGTTTGCCCTTGCAATTATATATGCATGTATGTGC
Source organism: Carettochelys insculpta (assembly GCF_033958435.1). Classification (NCBI taxonomy): domain Eukaryota; kingdom Metazoa; phylum Chordata; order Testudines; family Carettochelyidae; genus Carettochelys; species Carettochelys insculpta. The sequence continues at coordinate 122,171,098 of NC_134140.1, forward strand.
AAATCACACATGTAATTATGATACAGACAGACGTTGTACACCCACCCATTCCCACACACCAATGGCTTTCTTCTGAGCCCTGTATCTTTCCAGGACATAATGAGGATACAAACATAAAATAACTAATTTATTTGTGAAAAAATCAGCCATTAAGCAGTTCAGTTTTCTGAAGTTTTGCTCATGGCAGCATGGTGTAGATGACTTTGCTTATATGTTTACTTTATTATGCTTGTGCTATGACTAATGGTTCTTTCAGTTAAAACTAGCATGAGAAAAAACAGAGGAGGAACCTTTGCTGCTAGGTTAGAAACCAGGGTGATGCTTATGGCATCAGAACATAAATAGCTAAATCATTCCCCCCCCAGATTTCCATTGTGCAGATTCCTCACATTCTCAGACCAGAACACCTCAATCCAGTTTTGAAGGGACCACCTTAAGCCTGTCTATCTTTGACTCTGCTGATGCTGCTACTGAAAGTGAGGCCTACTGCAAGTTTTGAATGGGATACGGGCGCATTCCCACAAAGAAATGTCTGCTCATTCAATCAATAAAATTACTTTCAGAAAGGAACAACTTTCAAACACTACTATCCTGGGCTGAATTCAAAGCAGAGATCCCCCGATGAAAAGTTGTCCTTTGGTATCTGTAGATTTTGGGAGAAGAGGAAGAAGTAGAGGCAGCTGGGAGACTATGCAAGTCAGGACCTGAATACAATTTCACTCTAAAGATGAGTAGCAAAACAGAGTCCTTCAGCAGATCTGTACTGTTCACAATTCACAACTGGAGTTCTTGCACACCATCACTTGACTACATAATACCATGACCTCTCAGATAACATGAACAGACACAAAGCCATGTTATATCGGCATGTCAACACACAGGCATATGTATATGGGGTTTGTGGTATGCTTGTGCTTCATCTTCCCTCACTTCACTGAGTTGTCCTTTTAAATTCCACTTAAAAATCTCACCTTTCAGGCACTACTTTGTCTTCACAATGTTCTTCACAGCCATTTATTTGTGTGGGCTAGTGAACAAAACATTTCAAAGTGTAGTGAATTATGCTAGAAGGGGATTGTACAACAGGCACACTTCTATATTATGAATTAAAATAAATAATGTTAATAAGTAAATTCAATATTATGCAAGGTGCCACACTGAAAGCATTATGCACTGATGATCTCTATTCTTCCCGGAAATCCACCCAACCACAAAACCCTCAGTCAGTCAGTCTCTGCCTGGGCAATGCTAAGCAGCTGGAGAGGTGAAATGATACCCCATTCCAGAGCCATTGAGTAGAGCTGCTGTGCTTTTAGACCCCCTACAAAAATATTACAACCCAAGGGATACTGGTGTTGAATCATGGTTGTCATAGCTGGGTGGGAAGTACAAACTGAGTGAACACTGGATAGGAGGATTTTATTAACTGGATATATTTGCTATAGAGTCTGGATATCTATTGACTGATACAACATATGACAACATGGGTAAGTGTAGGGTGAAGGTGGCAGAGATATCTGATCAGAAAGATGAGGGACCGCGCACTTCATATTTGAACTCTTTAACAGACACTTGGCAAAATATCTGAAATGGTCTGATTTTTTCGTAATGTCCTTTGAACTGAGGGAGCTTTTTGTTTCGAATGTATGAAATAGCAGTGTATTTTATTATCATTACACTTCTAAAAAATGTTGGCTTTCATTGTTTTCTTGCTCTCTTAGTTAATTTATCACAGATTAATCTTGGTTTATAAATACTAGTGGCCAATCAAATGGCAGTAACAGTTACATTTAAAATGTTGACAAAATTATTTCCAGAAATTCAGTGTGATTGGGGGAATAAGAAGTCAAGGTAAATAGTCTAGAAAATAAAGGCACTGCCAACATATTTTCCTTTTACCTCTGGAAAATCTTCAGGCAAAGATGACCCATCGCAGTCTGTGTCTTCAGCTCTTTCTTCTGCCAGTTTCCTATCGGCCTTTACAGAATCTGCTGTAGAAATACATTGGAAAACAGAAATATGGAGGTGATCTTATAGGTAGATTAAGTGAAAACACTCATACTTGCATTCAAATATAGTAAGAAAAATTGTGCCTGCAGCTAAAAAAATACAAAAACAAGAAAAAATATTCTAAGCATATGAAGCTTTGGTCATACATGCCTTCTGAACAACCCTTGACTGTCAGTGCAGACCATAGGTTTAACGGTAGCCTAGGGGCCTGATTCCCTTTTATACTTTGGCAGTAAAACATGGAGTAGAGTAAGCATAAATTAGATTGGCATCAAGTTTAAATTTCCTTTACACTGCCAGAGTAGTTTAAACTGTCCTTAATGAAAATATTAATCAGGTCATCTTACTTCATCATTCCAAGCAGAGAACCAAAATCTGGGCCTTTTTAAATTTAGTTTAACTACATGGTTATTTGTATTCGTACTGAGCTGATGGACATACTGTAGAAGAATGGCAACTTCTTAACTCAGCAGCATGAAACTAATTTAACTCATCGCAGAGTTAAATCTGGATTCTAGTTATGGCCTGTATTAATGAATCATCTTAAAATTGTACAGGATAAAATCTGGCCTATTTTAGCTCATCTTCCAGGTTCAACACACCATCCATGCTGCTGTACACAACGGCTTGGTTCCCAGCATGTCCAACTTTGGCAGAAATAGAGCCACACAGATTGACACCAGAATGAGAATGGACAAAAATAGGCCAGCAAGTTCAGAAAGAACCAGAAAGCAAAGGGTTAAAATAGTTATAAACTGGTGTGCTATACTTCAAATCTCATGACCACAGTAGCAGCTTGGTTTATTTCACTGAATTAGGTGCAGGTCCCCAGTGACACCTCACAGTAGCAATTAACAACCACTGTTCCCACCATCATGCTCATTTCAGTTGATAGTTGATCTGATGACAGAACGAAAAGGGAGCACTGACCCTTCCAACACTAGGAACAGAGGATCTGGATAAAAATTAAAGGACCAGATAAGCAAATAGTTTTCAAAAATTGCAGACAATTTTGTCAGCACCATAGGTGTAATTTGGGTGCCCATTTGCACCTGCAAACCAAAAGAATATAATCATCATCCATACTACTGACAAACAAGTGCAGGTATTAATACACACCCAAACATTATTTAGACTAAGGATCAGATCTAAAAAAACTGGACTTCACAAAACGATCCTCTCACTTGATACACTGTCCCTTTAACTGTATCTCTTGGAAAAACTCAGTTTGCAAGGTACTTCCATCCCACCACTTCCTGTTAGCTAAACAAAAGGCCATTAAGTGTTAGTTGCCTGGGGTTAAGCTTTCCGATGGCTTATGGTACCTGGCAGATGATTACTTGTGCTTGCATTACTGCGGTTTAAGAGGTTCTGGGCCTCCTCATCAACAACATCCAACAGATATTGGACAACTTCATTGTGGTCATCCTCATCATAGTAGTCATTATCCAATATCTCTGTTTCTGGAAATACAAAACAAACAACATGGGAGAAAGGAAAATAAAAATATTAATGACTATAAAGGAAGATAATGGCAAAATTAGGCCTTCTATCATACATAAAATCTACATATTCTTTAAGAAATAATTATTGCGACTCTCCTTCCATAACTGTGCTACTGAATTCAAACGCTGATCACATTACTCTACCACTTCTTTTCTTAGCAACTGACTCATTTAGAAGAGAGTACAACACCAAAAGGATATATTAGAAAATGTACATTAAATTTAATATCTTAAGTTAAAATTGGCTTTCATTTCAAAATCTTTAATGCCAAATCTCTCTTGTACTCTTGAACTGAGGAGCACAGTGGTGTTTAAATCTAAATTATTTTCCTACTCTTCAAAGTGCTACTTGACTGCTTTTTGTTTTGATAATATATAGACTAGCATGGCTCCCTCTCTGTTACGATCCCCCTTACCTGAGTGATCACTGTTTTTGCAGGAGTCTGATCTCCGATTTGTAAAACCACTGGAGGGCATGTTTCTATAATCAGAGTTTATTAGCCCTTTTGCCTGATGAGTGCTGCTTACTGAATTTGCATGAGAAACTCCTGTCATGCTTTCCCCATTCACCTACCAAAACAAAAGAGTAGCAGGAGTTAAGTTTTCTTTTATAAAGATTTGTTGTTTGTTTATCTTATAGAAGTCAACTCCAATGAAGCAGAATGTACTTAGGAGTGCAGACAAAGAAATGCAGCCCCTTTCATCCCTCCTACAAAATTAATAAAACATGATTTAATCTTAGTGGTAACTTATGTTTGAATTTTTTTTAAAACTGGCAATGCAATTGCACTATAAGCTATAGACAAAATAAAAGAAAAAAAAGGAAATGCGAACCAGAATGTCAGGAAAAACTGAAAGTGGAGAGCTAATAGATTGTGAAATAGCCAACCTCATGAGAGAGCACTATTGTTTCAATTACTATCCTCTTCTTGTCCTCAGATGCAGAACGAAGCATGAGGGATAAAATACTTTGCATTTATTTTGTGTTCCCCATCTAACACTCTTAAATATTAATTGTCTTAGTCCTGGTCTACACTAGGAGTTTAGGTCTAACTTATGTGATTTAGGATGATTTTCTCACGCAAACAGTCCACACTACAGGGTCTGTCCCACAAACTGTAAGGGCTCCTAAGGTTGGCTTTGGTACTCTTGCATTTCAGGAGCAGTAACAACAAAATCAACTTTACATGGTTGACTTTAGGGTAGTGCAGATGGAGTGTAGTGAAATTTGATTGTCTTGGCCTCCTGGAGGTATCCCACAGTGCTCCAATGTGACCACTCTGGCTGCCACTTTCAGCTCTGCCGCTCTCCAGGGGTGCATAAAACAGCTCAGGAAAGTTTAAATTTCACTTCCTGCTTCGCCAGAATGGCGACGGGAGCAGGCAGCTCACCTCAGCAGAACATCTGGCCATGAATTTCCAAGGTTGTAGGTGAGCTCCAGCATGGAGCATGCAGGAGATCCAGGACCTTACTGATGTGTGAAGGGATGAAACTGTGCTGGCAGAACAATGAAGCAGCAAAAGAAATGTATACATGTGCATCAAGATCTCATAGGTCTCAAAGGAAACACTAGGACACCCATCAGTGACGTGTTAAAACAAAGGCACTCTGGCAGGCACACCAGAAGATAAAGGAAGCAAATACACAATCTGGATCATCACCACAGACGTGCCGGTCCTGTGAACAACTGCATGTGATTCTAGAGGGAAACCCAACCACTGTTGCCAAACAGTCAGTGGGTACCTCCAAAAGATTCCTCAGGCAGTCTCTGGCAACAGTGGGGAAGACATGATTCAGCAAAGTAGGGAACCTGTTCATGTGAGGTAAAACTATAACATCCACACTGCTGGGCAGCAAATTGGACTTTTTTGTTGAACCAGGCACTGGTGCCACATGACTTTGTCGGGGCCATCTGCAGTTGTTCCGGGGTCCCCGACTGCTCAAGAGACTAAGATCACTGTTTCTTGCTGTATAGGATTAGAAGATTTACTTTGGGGTGCTGAGTGCTGACTGCTTCAAATAAATGTTTTTCAATTAGCCTTGGTGTCTTTTCACTTGTGAACCTCAATCCTGTTTCCTGTCCTACCTGGATGATACAGCATGCAAGCCTCTCGCATGGACAGGACACAGTTAAATGCATGAAGAACCACCACACTGGAGGAGAGGAGGGCAGATGGGAAGGATGGGCAAGCAGATTGTGAAGAAAGAAGAGCACTCAGACAATGTGGAGTCCAGACCCAGGAGGCAATGTTGAAGCTGATGATGTAGCAAACAGAGATCCTGAGGTGCCTGGTACAGGAGCACAGAGCCCCACTGCAGCACATGATGAACCACCTGTCTGCCTCACCATACTCCATGCCTTCCCCCTATGAGCACCCCAGAATGCAGGATGGAAGCAAGGGCAGCCTTGCATTCCACTCTGAGGGGCACTTCTGAGAGCTGACATTCCCCCACTTGAGACAGCAAAATGCCTCTTGCACTTGCTTACCCATGTCCAAAGCCCCTTCCATGAACTCCTTTACTATCCCCTGAATAAAAATTATTAATCTCTTTTTTGCTTGTATTGCACAGGGAGTGGGGTTTATAGGGTAGCACACAACATACAGGGGGCACCTCCTTAACAGCAACAGACATGACTGTCATGTCGCTGTATGGTCATTCAAAAATCTATTTTTCAAAGCCTCCCTGATTAACAATGCCCTTAGCTGTGCTTTTCTTACTGCTCTGTCTGCCTGCTCATAATGAGCAGTCAGGTCAGGGGTCTGCAACCAAAACAGGGAGAAGAGCCATTTTTCAAATTTGGTTACAAAATCAATACTTCAACAGCTGTAACGCATGTGAATATGAAACAGTCCTTAAATAACATCAAACCATAGTTTTTGTAACCCCTATTTTAAGAACAGTATACACACAATGATTTGTAATGGGATCCATGTAAACCTTTTCTGAGTCCTAGTAAGTTTCAAGATCAGTCCTATCTACAGGCAACGAGTACCAGAAATTAACTTGGAATCTGAAGGAGGTCAATTGAGGAGCATACAATATAACATTCTAATTTACAATGGGTACTCTTTGCATTTGTATGGAAATAACAGCTCATGACCTTACATTTCTATTTTATTCTAAGATGTCTCTCTTTGAAACATTTTACTAATTTTCTCCTAGTCTCTAACTTCTTTATTGCATCCCATTACAGCATATACCCACCTCTCCTTTATCTTCAGTTACTAAATCACATTCAAAGACAATTAAAATATATTAAACACATTGCTAACAGTACTTCTCCAGGTAAACAATTGATGACTCTACCAAAGAGATGTTATCTTTTCACAAGTGCAAGGACAAGTGGTGGTGCATGAAAATTTTTTTTTTTCAGATGTGAAACAAAAACATTTGAGAATCCCCATTTTAAAACTGGGCAGAGAGAGGGATGGGAGAGACACCCAAGCTGCTCCATACCTGTCCAGAGCAGGACCCCGCTCACTGCAGCCCACTGCACCATGCTCTACTTGAGCGCAGACAGGATCCAGATGCCACAGAGAGTTATGCTGAAAGGCACAGGTGGAGCAATAGGGCCAGCCCCCCTTCTCCCACCGCTACCCTGCCCAGCTGTGCGAGGAGGAGGAGGAGGAGGAGGAGGAGGAGGAGGAAGACTCAAGCATTGGCGAGGCTGGATATAGTTATTGTTCCAGTGGTTGCAGGGCAGGGTCATTCCAGCATCCGAAGCTGCAGAGGAGTCAGTGTCTGGAGCCACAAATGACTCCTTAAAAAGCTGCATGCAGCTCCAGAGCTGCAGGTTGCCGTCCCCTGTGATCTGCCTTGGCCCTCCAACCTGCATGGAATTCCCCCCCAACTTTCACATAAGTTATGGAGCACACAGCAGGCTGCTACCACGAGGAGAATGCTGCTTTCACTGAGGTCTTACCGAGTCAGGAGGCTCTTGAATCTGGCTTCTAAACAGCCAAAGGAATATTCTACCACCATTCAGCACTTACTCAGCCTCTAGTTGAACTGCTCCTTACTGCTGCCAGTGTATGGCATGAACCACAGGAGAAAGGGTTAAGCTGGATCTCCCAAGACCAGTTTTTGCAATTCCACCTTTCCAATGGCGATTTTGTGGTCTGGGAAGAAAGTTCCATTCTTTAGCTTTCTGAACAAGCCAGAGTTCCTAGAGATGCACACGTCACGAACCTTTCCTGACCATCCCACATTGATGTTCATGAAACAACCCTTGTGATTCACCAATGCCTGTAACACCATCATGAAGTACCCCTTGCGGTTTATGTAGTCTGTGGCCAGGTCATCTGGTACCACGATGGCAATGTGCATTCTGTCACCTTGCAGCAGTTAGGGAACACCATCATGGCAAAACCATCCACTGTATCCTGCACATTTCCCAGAACCACTGTATTTCACTGAAGAAAGGTACTGATTTTCTTGGCTACCAGGATGACAGAAGCCCACATTGTAGATATTCCCACTCCAAACTGATTGCCTACTGACTGGTAGCTGTCTGGCGTTACAAGCTTCCACAGAACTATTGTCACTTGCTTCTCAATTGTCAGAGCTCATCTCATTTTGATATTGCTGTGTTTCAGGGCGGGGGAAACCAATTCACAAAGTTCCATGAGAGCAGCCTTATGCACGCAGAAGTTTTGTAGCCACTGCTGATCACCCTGTACCTGCAGTACAATGTGGTCCTGTGAGGCTGAGCTTGTTTCATAGCACCAGAACTGGCGCTCCACTATGTACAAAGCATTGAGTGCAGTCAGCATCTGCCCTGTCCTCCTCTCCAGTGTTTCACATTCACGTATGTCTATGTCCTCCTTAGAGTCTCCATCACTCTGAAGGCTGCTTAAGCTGCGCACATACCATAACACAATGTGTGAGGCGCTCATAATACACGTCAAAACAGTTGGAAGCTGGATGGGTTCCCTGCTCCCCCTCCAATGGCATCTGCACAGATACCCAGTGAAAAAAGGGTGGAAAAACACTTTTTGTCATTGCTTTCCAAAGGGAGGAACTGATAAACGCACTATGGGAGGCTGATGACACACACCCAGAACCACCCATGGCACTTTTTTGTCCCACCAGACACTGGGAGCATAACTCATAATACAAAGGAGCAGCAGATACCGTGGGATAGGCATCCAAAGTGCACTGCTAACAAAAAAGCTGCCAATCCTAATGGGGAGGCACTCCATCAAATCATGTGCCAGTATGGACATGCATCCCTCAACTTTACAAAACCGTGTGCTAAAAAAATCAACCTGAGCAAATTTGACCTAATCTCCTAGTGTAGTCGTACTCCTACCTTTACATCACTTATAACTCTGTGAGGGAGGTGAGCAGAAAAGAAAATGGAAGCAGAAAGAAATTAAAGTATTTGTCCAAAGTAACACACAAGATCTGTGGGGATTAGGGAAAAGAATTCAGGTTTTCTGAGTTGCAGTCCTATGCCTTTAATCACAAGTGTGGTCTTCTTTCACTAAATGGGGCTCTGGGTATTGGAAAAATAATTCCAGATACTCGTGCATTTACTAATTCAGATCAACTGACAGCACTGAAACTGCACAGTTTGAGAGAAAGAAATTTTGCTTTAACTGGCTATGGGTATTAATTATATTTTTTCTCTAATTACTGAAAATTCACACCAATAGGATTACATGCACATATTTTATCACAATCTAACAAAAGAAAATAAAGCTGCTGTATTAAATATGGTTACTTCATTTTATTCACCTTGGGCAGATAAATATCAGGTGCTATTTCTGTTTTCCCATAGTGATCTCCAGAGAGATGGCCTAAACAAAGTAGAACAAATAGGTAACTTTCAATAACAAAATGTTTGTAGGGATCACATTATGAAAAACATTGCTAGGTAGTAAAGAAAAATATTTATCACTTGTTATGAAATGTAATATACTTCAATCTGCTGACAGTTTTTTAAAAAAATAACTGAACCTAAGCAAATGTAGAATATTGGGGTATTTAACCACCCTTGTATTCATATGACACTACAGGTTGAACCTCTAGTACAGCACGGTCATCTGGCAACATCTGTGGTCCAGCATGAGTTTAGTTAGATGGATGTCCACTTATCATGGGTGTGACCAAGTTTCCCATCATCCCATACAGTTTGTTTACAGCCACCAGTCCTGGCTCTCAGTGTTCTGTGCTGTTATTTTGCTCTAATTTACCCTAAACATCTTCTAAGAGCCAAGTAAGCAGTGAAAGCGTTAGTTATGCTAACAGACAATATTGACCTCCCGTGATTGGGAAAATTCTCTTGTTCTGCACTGGTCAGGTCCTGAGGGTGTCTGACTAGAGAGGTTCAACCTGTATTTTAAGATAACATTATGTTTGCAGAATTAGGAGAAAAAGAAAAGACAATGGCGCAATAAATGAGTTTTCAAAAAGACCATTGTTGATAAATAGTAGTAATGATATATGATGTGAATTACATGGCAGTAGGCATGCATGGTGCTTTAGAGAAATATTTAAGGCTGCCATCTCCAATAGTTTAAAATCTAAGAGCACATCCCTCCAAACATATTTCTAGATGTGATGTACATCTAGGTCAGTGATCCTGCTTATACTAATAAGTACTTGCAGGACAAAGCTCTAAAGCAACAATGTCTAGTCAAGTGATGGGGGAGATGAATCAACAAACATCTAGTGCAAGATATTAATCTCTCTATTCACTTTTACTGAGAATTCAAGTACCAAAGGCAATGTAACCTCACATTCAGGGCAACTTTGAACCTCTGACTGCCAGAAGCTAGGACGGATCATACCAACTACCCCGTTCTGTACATTTCCCCTGAAGCACTATCTGGTGTGGGCCACTGTTAGAAACTGGATACAGTGCTCAAAGAGCCATTGGTCTGACTCAGTCTGACAGTTATGTCATAGTAGAGTGACACTTTGCATCTAGTACATCTTCAAAAACACTTTGGCAATTAACAAATAAACAATAATATTGTGGAAAGTATCATTTGACCATTACAAAATTTACTATCACTTTCTTCAATAGGAATAAGAGCTGTATTCTTATTTGGTGCCAGATTAGAAGACCTGAGACAAACAGTATATGCATTATCAGTTGATTTAAGAAAAAACATAAATAGTTATCTTGTCTTGCTGTGAAACAGTATGAAGATTTTGAGCATAATATTTTAAGTAAACAAAGCGTGTTCAGGTATTATTGAAATTTTCCCATATTACATGGAGAGTCTGGTAGCCTGGGAGACTATAAAAATGCAGCAATGATATACAATTAACAACACTAGACTAACAAAGGAGTAAGGGAAAGCAGAAATCGACTGAAGTTTCCTGCTGAGGAAAAGTAGCATGTAAATGCCAACATTGGAAGCGCCAAACTGTGTTGTATGTAGCAATGCCAATATATCACTCAACCCAACAATCTACTAAACGGAGCACAAAACACTCCATTATGTTGAAATGGTTCTATCTGGCTTTGTATCATTTTTCTCAGACTCTCTGACATTATGCACTATCTCTCACCCATGTCATTATGCAAAGTAGCTTTTTAAATCTGTTGCAGAAGCTTGATAAACTACTTAAAAGGATATCATTTACCCTGTTTATGACAGGCTCTTGTACGCAAAGGACAGATACCATACTTCAGTTGTCATTGGTAGAAAGAAACTCATTTACAGTAACTAACTAAGAGATCCTTACCATTAGCTTTCATTAACCTTGGACTTGAGTTAAGAGAGCCCCTGGACTTTGGAACCACCGGGTGACCATCTCTGCAATAAGAAGAAACATACTGTATTTTAAAGTACCTATTTCTGCACACTCTCTTATTGAATCTTACACCTTAACTATGTCAACTGCATTTTCCTTGGACAGATTTGGAATAAGGTACCAAGAACATCCAATATCCCAACAACAGAAAACAATTAATCAAATATCCTGGTTCACACTGACTTTCAGAAGAGGTAGAAGACTTCACCAAGCTAAGAGTTCACCCCAGCCTGCTACAGACAGGGTTAAATCACAGAACACCTCAGTCTCCTCGGCACTTCCAAAAATCAAGAGCTATGGGCCTGGAAGTCAGGCACACAAAAGTATTGGAAATTTAGTAATTTCTCTGCCTCACTTACCTTACCTACAAAATAGAGACAGTAATGCCTATGTAGCTACTTCCTTGCAGCACCATTGCAAGGATTAAATTAATCCTAGTAAACAGTTCTGAAATTAAAAGGCTAACAATGCAGATGACCTGGGCCAACCAGCTAGCATAATCTGAAACTTCAGCCAGGTTTGCTGGGCCAAGGAGATTTGTTTCAGTGTACATATGACTCTCTGAAGACATAAAGCCAATGAGTGGGCTCTTACAGCACGCCCACTCCTGGCTGGTGATATACTGGGGGAAAGGTATGGCTGGAACACCCATACACTAGGTCAATCTTCTGTGATTTCAGTGCTGTGTGAATAACTACGCAGCAGCTGGGAGTGAGCCTAGCGACTCAGTTAGACTAACTTGTGCTTGAATCAGTGCACTAAAGAAAGCACTGTGGTTGTGGCAGATCAGGGTTTCGACTCCAACATACCCCTTCAGCTTCAGAATATGAGATCCAGCTCAAGATGCAGCTATTTTTAGTGTGCTAGTTTGAGCCATTCTCCTGCAAGTCTTTCTATCTGGGCTGAGTCTTTCTATCTATAGCTTGAGTCTTTCTATCTGGGCTGGGAAACTCACTCCAGTTTGCGCAACTTTTGAGGTAAAATGTTGACAAATTTGACAACTTTTTCCAAAACCATTTGCTTTTTCAAAAAGGGCATTTTGACCCACTTCTTATTAAGGCTAAGATTTCCTCTCAGCTATTTTTAGTAAAAATGAATGTACAGGTCACAGGCGAGTAACAAAAGTTCACAAATGCCGATGACACCTGTGACCTTTGCTAAAAATAACAGCAACAAAATATGGAGTGGGGGATCCAGCACCCACTGCTGCTGTCACTCACCGCAGCTTCCACGAACTCCGTGACATAATCATAGCCTTACTTATTACGTAAGGGTCCTACCCAGCCGATTACACAAATGCCCACATATAAGCTGGGCACACATCACATTTAGTCTGAGAATGACTTTCATGCTGCAGTCAGCAGTTGGATAGTTTTATCATCACTATGAGCCCAATTTGCTAAGACACAGAGCATTCGCAACCCAAGAGAGAGAAAGCATTGGCCAAAAGAGCAGCCAACAGAATTGAGAGCATAAGCACCCTCAATAATCAGGCCTTTAACAAATAGCTGAGATTCTCTCGCCAAATGGTTAGCTATTGTGCCAGGAAAATACATTTAAGGGGGAACAGCTACAATTTTGTCAGTTAACAATCACATGGAAGAGTTCATTTCCAAAGGATACCTCGTTGCTTTCAGCACCACTTTAGGAAGTGACACTTCCAGTGCTCTTCTGGCTTCTTTCAGAGTCATTCCCTGTGTGCTAACTCCATTAATATAATGGATTATATCCAACGTACAGAGACTTTCCTCGTTGGCAGCAACTGACCTTGGCTTGATATCACTAATATACACCACCTGATAAAGGCTGTCACGACCTCCTGATATAGACAGGCCTGTGGAGGATAAAAAGAAAATCCATTTATTTTTTCCTTTTAGTAGTTATATGTGGTTTTGAAAGCAGGACCAAGAAAGGCACCTCACACAAGGCAAACAGCCATACAATTTTATATTACCCAGCTCTTCTTCATGGCACATTAATGTAATATCCGGTAGCAAATGAGGCAACACAGGAATCTTTGGCAACTCTAGAACACGTCCAAGCACCAATCTGACAGTCTTTGGTGCAGCTCGGAGAAAGGTGACTGCATCTGTGTGAGTCATGTTAGTGACATCCATGTCATTAACCTATGAAGAGAAAATCAACCGAAAAATCCTCATGACTGTGGCAGTGAAGATGGACAATGATACTGAAAAAACTCATTTGCAGTTCCTGTTATTTGTATTTCATATGAAAAAAGCAAACATACAGATGCTGGAAATGACAGCTGCTGCAGTCTGTGATGTTATCCATTCCCACAGATAAACATTTTTAACACAAACTGGAAGAAGAAACAAAGCTACCAACTTCAAAATAGAAACAAATTGCAAAACAGGTAAAATATACACCAATTCCTATATAACAGAAGGCCCAAAGGCAGGTTCAGTGCCTAATCCACACTGGTTTGTGATTTTATTGCTTACCTAAGGTTAAAGCTTATGCCACACGACTTAATGGCCTGGATTAGCAAAAGATCATGCTAAGCTCTACGCACTATGAGTGGTTCATTGACTTCAGTGTAATTATTAAGTGCGTGTGCCGAGGGAGCCTAAAATGTAACTAAGCATATTCTTGTTGTTTCACAACACTTTACACTGTTGGCATTGGCTGCTGTGTATCTGTATTATTGGACATTTTTGTGTTCTGTTTACCAAAAGGAGTGCGACACAAGACAATGTATTCACGTGTCCCTGAACAATTTCTCTTTGAGACTAGATGATCATGATAGCCCCTACTAACCTTAAAGTCTATGGCCATGTCTGCATGAGCGGCTTTTCCCAGGAAAACTGTGCTTTTGCTGGAAAAAACAGAGTGCCCACACAGCAAATGTGCTTTGTTGAGAAAACTTGGCACAACTGCCAGCAGCATTATACCGCTCCCCGTTCGGGCATAATGCCTCTCTTGACAGTATTCTGTTGACAAAAGAGCTGTGTAGATGCTCTAGGGAGTTTTGTCGACAGAAAAGGCTTCCGGTTCACTGGGCAGCCCTGTTTGCAGAGCTTCTGGTCAGCTGTTTTGTCAAGAGAGGGGTGGGCAATCTGGCTGATCTCTGTCAACAGAGCAGATTGCTCTTTCGATCTGCTTTTATGTGTAGATGCAATCTGTTGACAGAAATTTTGCTGCGAAATCCTTTCCGACAGTGACTTCTGTCAACAGAGGCTTCTTGTGTAGCTGTGGCCTGTAAGTACTCATAAAGGAACCCCTAACTGTAACCATAAAGATCACATATACTGAATCCAACCCTTTCCACTGTTTTGCTATCTAGAAGATTACACAGATGTTAATAGCAAAAGCTTTTGGTTTATTTTATATTTATATTTAAGTTTGTTCAACAGCTGTTATATTATGATTTTCAATACGTGCATTTAGTTGTTAGCTTCACATCCACATATTTGACCCAGTCTATCATAGGGCCCAGTGTTCTGTTTTTTCTATAGTCCAAGGCTGGTTTCTTCCTCTCAATTATCACAGAGATCTCTTCATCTTTAATTTGGCTTCACTATGAAATTTTACTCATCTCACCTTGATGAGGCGGTCTCCAGGACGTAGCCTCCCATCACTTTTGGCAGGATCCTGAATAACATCATGAATGTAACAACCAATGTTCTCATTGCCTTTGGTCACGGTAAAGCCCAGACTACCTTTTTCTGATTTTGTCATGGTAACATGGAGTTCCACTTCCTATAGGGAAAACAGTATTTTAAAGAGTGTTCTGGAACATAGAAAGGTTGATGCATGCAGATAAATAGTGTATACTGTATGAAAGCATAGTTGTTTGAAAGAGGTGTACCTATTAAGACTGTGTAATTTGACACACTTTACTAACCAATTTATTTAAATCAAATATTGTCCTAATCCTGAAAACACATCTGTTCTTAGGTTTATGTATTGAACCCAAAGGGACTACTCAAACTTTATGCATCATGTGGCCCCCAGAACCCCAGCTAGCACATGGTAAACTTTCCCCACTGTGTGTTTACATAGTCCTGTTTACGTGAACACGCATTAGGAAACTTCTGATGTATGCTACCAGGGTCTACATGGGCCCATGACCACTGATCGGGGGGGGAAGGGAAAGGAGGCAACTGCCGTGGGCCCTTTAAATCATTGCTCGAGCCCCCAGCTGCACAGCGCTAAGGGCTGGCAGAGGAGGAGCAGTCCAAGTGGTACTGAGGCTGGCTGCCCCAGCCCTGCCCTTTCAAGGTGCACGGAGCTGCACCCCCCTTGCCCAGAGGCTCAGCAATTCTGGCAGTGCCCCCACATGAACCAAATTGTGAACACCACCCCGGTTTGCTTTAGAAACTACTCCACTTTTCCCCGTAACATGCTCGTGTAAGCTAGCCCTTTGTACTGTACAGTGCCCTGTGCTGTAGAGAAAAAGATCTGGTCTCTTATCAGTGCTCCCTTTCACTCTGTGCTTTAACAGGGTTTGAGAGAGATGGAGGGGGTTTTGCGCTGCACTACACCAGCCTTTAGTGTCAGAAGGGTCTCCCAACAGTTAGATGCACTGCCTCTGAGACAGAAAGAAGAGGATCTGTGAGAGTGACAGATGTAAACGCATAGCCAAGAAACGAATGGGATTACAAGGAGTCCAACCAGTCAGAGGTTAACAAGATGAAAAAAATATATGGACAGGTAAGAAGCTTAGTCTCAGAATATTGTCCATACATAGTTACACACAGCATTAAATCTTCAAAATACAGATTGAAACTGTACTTAAGAAATATGTATACCTGTGCACCCATCCACAATACGCAAGGGTAAAGGAACATTTTAGCACCCAAACTGTATATGTGCTAGCAGAGGAGAAGCGAGCCCACAGAAAGCACAGTAAGGACCTGCCAGACACCCGTTACACATGCAACAGATGAAGCAAGGACTGTCACTCTCGTGTGGGCCTTCACAGTCACAGTCGACGCTGCAAATGATGATCCCAAAGGGAACTACGAAGGGCGCGATCCACAGTCTGTGTAGACTGAAGGATGCTACAACTACTACTACTACTTAACTGGACTGCATAGTTTTAGAATCCAATTTGATTTTTTAAAAACTCAGGGTTCTATTTCTAAGAGTTAAGTAAAACATTTTCCTTTTCCTCTATCACACATCTTGGGACACTGCCTGAACAATGATTCCATTCCTACTATCGCAAATGGCTACTTCCTGAAAGTATATTTTAGAAGAGTCTTTTGCAAAATACAATCATTTAACTATAAATTTACATTAGAAGCTAGAACAATTACTCTAATTTTAAGGAACTATAAATAGGGTGCATTTTGTTATGGACAGAACCAAGGCTACCCTGTTCCCCAGCAAAAATATGGTCTATAACACATTTATGGTGGGGAAAAGTGAGAGAGAGAGAGAGAGAGTGTAATTACTGGTTCATATTCATCACTATGTTTCTCAAAATGGCTGAGCAGTGGTGTTATCTTCTCTTCTTGTGGCAACAGCTCTGAGAAGGAACTGATGTAGGCATCATCCATTAAACCAGGGGCAGCAATGTCAGTAACAGTTCTACAGCTTGGTATTGGCGGCAAATCCAAGGGTAGAGGAGATGGAGAATTACTAGGAGAAGACAAGGAAAAAAGGAGGTTGAATGCTTTATAATAGTTAAGCCAGACTACGCTGCTTATGTGATTAGAGGTCTGCAAAGACACAACTTTTCACTTTACAGTTATTCATGTGTGAAGTCTGATATTTCTGCAAACATTTACAAACTTGATATGGGTTCTGACTGTACCATCCCCAATAAACACAACTTTTTCGATGTGAAAACAACCACGTTTTATCTGGACGAAGTCTTAATTTTTTACAAGTGAACCATTTTTTAAGAGAAATTCTGCCTTTTTGATTATTCAAAGCTTGTGAAATCTGAGTATTTATTTTTGCAAAATAACTAATTTTTATCATTATACCTGTGTTCATACTCCAGCTTGCTGGGTGACTCAAGAGCAGAGTAGTAGATGGTACGGATTGTTTCCTCTTGGCTACAAGGAGTTTCATACTGACTGTGGGCTGGAGCCACCATTTTGTCTAAAGTTTGGTAGAGGGCCGAATTCCAGCCAGGGCTTGCGATCTGTGTTGGGGTCACTGCTACCTCTTCGTCGCCACTCCCACTGCTGTCACTGTAGCTGTCTCTCCTGGAGGGGGATTTTAGCCACTTCTTGCTCTTATCAGTCATTTCATTTTCATCTGAGCTGTCACCTGGATCTCCATTTGACTCACCAGCAGTTTCTTTGCTGACGTCTGGAAATATTTGTAGTGGGGAATATATGGGAGTCTGCAACAAATGTGATGTTTAATAAATCAAGGCTCTGGTTTTAATAGCCATTTATTTGTTTTAGGTTTAGCAGAAAATGTGTAAAGAATGCAGAAGTAATCAAACACATTTAATCAAAAGTTCATTCTTTCTACAGTGGGCCAAATTCAGTCCTGGTATAATGCCAGGGTGAATTTAATTTATTTTCTGCAACATCACACATGTATAATTTTCAAACACGTGTATCGAGGAAACTTCAAAAGCACTAATTAGAATAAGAGTTGTAAGCACTCAGTTCTCTCAAATGGAAACTGTGAGTAAACACCAAGAGGCAGATCCTCAGCTAAGGTAAATAATTGATTGGCATATGACAATTTACACGGGCTGTGGTTTGTCCCCAAAAGTTTAAACTTTGGACTCCAGTGCCATTTCCCAAAGAACTGTGTAATCACATTCCCATAAACACAAGGTACCAATTAATGATAGGTGCAGAAGCTATGACAGTTCATGTAGTCATCCAGTGGAAAACCTCAGATACTCATCCACCCTGAACAGCACCAACTATTTTACTCCTCTGTTCCTTTTACCCTTTTTTACATTTATAGTTAGATGGCCCCACAGAGGATACAAATCTGTTCCTAATCTCAGGTAAAAACAGTTTCTAATCTGACTTGATTTAAAGATTGCTTCCCTGTTATTGACTGCTGAAAGCTACTCTACTGATGTGGATTCCTCCATCATGGAGTGCTAATTATTTCCTGCTGCAGAATTTAGTTTACATCAACACTAAAATTTTTAAACTCGGGCTGTAGTCTTTGGACTGATTTGATGGAGCCCTTTTACAAACTGTCTTTGGGATTATGCATTTTTGATTCAGAAAACAAGGCGGATTTTTTCCAGCTTCATATGCACCTGAATTATAAATAATTATTATTACAAGGTAGTTTCACGGCTAGTTCATCACACATCTCACAGAAAACGTAACACAAGGTGAAGCCAGCTTGAAACTAACCATCAACATTACCAAGGCAAATGTATGTGAGATTACTCTTCATATTGTATGAATATTTTCTTATGATATGAATATGACATAACAGAGATCGACTTTAGGCAAGATAGCTCATGTAAGGTATCACTGGAAAAGTTATGATTTACTGAATATGCTTATCCTATTTGTATGCATGTAGCACTTCTGTATATGAAGTCAAGATTATCTGTATTTCAAGTATGCTGCTCTGGGTGATGCCCATTGCTAACTCTTCAGGCACCACAATGGAAAAGCCAGGCGGAGCTAACGGTCTATCGATGAACTGTGAAAAGTCTTGAGAGAAAAGCGGAGGAGGGGGGAAAAAAAAGTCTTCACTTTGCTTTTCCTCTGCTGCCCCACCCAGAAAAATACTTGCAAACACCTGGAAACAAAAGGACTGTGACAAAGGGGGATGGGAATAACTGCTGGACCCAGGCTAAAAGACACCTGGCATGTGATGGATTCTACCTAAACGACACTGAGGGTGAGGAATTATTACTTGTGAGCATTTTTTAGTGACTCAAGCTTAGTTTGTATGCTTTGTATTTTCTTAGCAATCTGCTTTGTTCTGCTACCTCTTTAACCACTTAAAATACACCTTTAAATAGTTAATAAGTTAATAAACATATCTCTTGTATATCACATAATCCAGTTTACTTAATTCCTAACTGAGGGGACAGTTATGCATACCTTCCTCCACATTGAGGTAGGAGGTGAATTTCATATAACTTCAGGTTTGTACTCCAAGGAAGGTGGTATCTGGGTGCAGTGGAAAGTCTCTTAAGTGGAGCCTCTGGGGAGCTGATCTCACTGTGTGTATTGTTCTGCAATGGGGTGTAGCCCTGCCTGAGTGCTTGGCTGAAAGAGGGATGTGAACTTGGCTCAGCAAGACCAGATCAAGGGATCTAGGCTGGCAGAAAAGGTAGGCACAGATATATCTTTAACATACCGGGTGGCATTCCAGTGGGTTTAACCCATCACAGTGTAGTTGTAGTATTTAAACCTTTTAGGAGTTTATTTTTAAAAAAAATTTATTACAAATATACAAAGATCCGTGCAATGTCTCATTTCTATAAAATAGGCTGTTTCTATTGCGTGCATGTGTGACTTAACATAGCAAACACATTCTCATAATCTGCTATTCCCCTGGCACCGCTCTTTATTCTTCATTTACATGTGTAACCAATGTATTCTGAATAAGCAAAACTTCATGAAGACAAAACTAACACATCAAATGCCATAGCTCTTACCAACAGAGAAGGATCAATGTCTGGCAGTATACCAGGTGGTGGCCTGCAAAGGAGAAGAGAGACTTCTGGGGATGTTCCTCTGAGTGCTGAGATGACCTCCTACAGGTACAATTGATTCTGTATTAGATGCAGGTCCCACTTGCAAAGCACCTGTTACTTACAAGTAAGACAACAGAGAGAGCTCTGACCTGCTGGGATAGTCCTTTTAAGGATGCTCCGTTCACTTTCAGGATGACATCCCCAATTTCAATCTGCCCACTTTCTGCTGCCGGCTGCCCAGGGAAGAGCTTTTTAACTCTCACTATGCTTGCACCCAATTGCTCCGGAGTAAGGTTGTCTTCACGACAAAAACTGAACCCCAGGCCCGAGCTGTTCTTCAGTAACTTTACCTCAAATGTGTTGTCTGCAAAATAAAAAAAAGAAATAATGGAATTCTCTCTTTTGCTGCTGTACGCTGTCCTTGAACGCTGTTTATTCAGCAATAATAGTCAGGTTGCATCCCAATGGTGATCACATTAATAGTTTGGGTAACAGCTGTGTGGGAAAGTTTTGTATGGCATCCCTGTCCCTATACATGATCAGGTCACATAAAACATGCAAAACTTATTAATGGTTTCTTGCCCTGCTGCTACTGTCTTGCTCTTGGAGGACACAGCCAAAATCGCATTACTGGGGACAGGCTCAGAGGACCTGCAGGAAGGCTGTAAAAGTGTTAGGATCTAGCAAAATCTGATGTTTTGGAGGTTAGCCATAATCTATTATGGGAAGCAATATCCTTCCTTTCAAAGACGAGAAAATGTAAATGTATTAAACAACAATCAGAAGAGAAACTATTGAAAAAGCTGCTAAAATAAATCACAGACATCATTAAAAGAAATATTCAAAATGCATTTAGCAATAAGAAAAAGAATCTCTATTGTATGGAAGCTTGGATATGGTCACTGCCACCTCCAGCTTCTGTGATTCTCTTCACTCGAGGGTCACCTGGTGGCAAGAGTCGGAAAGTTTTGGGGATTCTCTAACGTTCAGATAGGTTTTTCCTCATGACCTGACCTTCAGTGACAAAGCTGTAGTCTTTGCTATCGGTCAGTTTCTTCTCTGGTTTCTTCCAGGGCTCACTTTTTCCTGCCTGATTCGGAGGTGTGCACTGCGGTGTAACTGGAGCATGAACTTTAGACGCTGGCAGCTGCCCCTTCTCCAGCAACAGATGCACTACCTACACAAATATAACATATGCAGGTTAGTTAGCACTAGGCGCAAAAGGTAACATTTTACAGTACAAGGTCTAGTCCACTCTGTTTGGGTAATTCAGTTCCACAGCCACAAATTCTCTGTAGCCACAAAAAATCTCACATGAATTACTGTAAACAGCTCATTATTTTGTTAAGAACTGTAAATGACAACATCAACAACAACAGAGAAAGAGCCACAGGATATCAAACAGACAGCAGCTAAAATAAATTAATATTTTCCTCCCCCAATATTATGAGGTATGAGGGATAATTAAAAATGCCACTGACTACATTCTTCATACACAGGTCCTGTATCAAGGGAACTATAGGAAAAGACACTTTACCACATGTACTGGTGGCATTTTACTATCTCAGACTCCTAATTTTTGTGCATGCACCACACATTTCCATTTACAATTAGCTGAGGGATAAATTCGGATGTTTGAAGTAGCCGTCTCAGACCATGGATACTGCCATTAACTTGGAACGGCAGCACTGTGGGAGTGAGGTGCCACTCAACATGACTGAGGCTGTTTCTACACATGCCACTTTCAGAGAAAGTGGCATGTTAATAAACAGCCCGAAATATGCTAGAGGCATGTATGTAAATTTGCTAGAGGCGTGTATGTAAAAAAATTTTTGGGAAGAAGGGGCCTCCGGAAGAAGGACTTCCTTCCGGAAGACGCCCTGGGGGGTTGCACTTCTACACACCATTTTGAAGTCCAGAAGAGCATCTTCCAGACTCCAAATCATGTGACCTTATGCTAATGAGGTCCCTGGAATTTACATACATGCCTCATTAGCATATTTCAAGCTGTTTTTTAGCACGCCGCTTTCACAGAAAGTGGCATGTGTAGAAACAGCCTGAGTGTATCGGAAGATGGCCCTAAACAAGCGCACAGTGGAGAAGTGCACTGCTGTTGTAGGTTTTGTCTACAGTGGTTTTATTCACTATAACTTTATTTACAAAGATGGGAGAAGAGGATGAGCTTACCTGGCCAGTGTTTCTCAGTGTTTCCACAGCTTGTTTATGGGTTGCACCTTCCAAACTAATCCCATTGACTGAGAGCACACGGTCCCCTACATGCAAACAAAGCGCGATTTAGAAGAAGGGAGAATGTAGTAAAAACTAATTCACATAGAGCACACTTACAAACCATGTAACAGTGATGTGTTCACTTCTCAATGAACAAAGCCTGTGACTCAGTCAATCCCCTCTGCACTCAGAGGAGAACAAGGCTTTTTGTATCAGAAGTGCTCCGTGGCAGAATTCCGATCTCAAAAACTTGGACCATTCTAATGCTCAAAGTAATGCTTTACTGGCAAATCTGGGGAGAAATATAACAAACCCTCATCTAATTGTGGGACTCTACTTCACTAACAAGACTGACTTAAAAACAAAAGACATTCAGAGCTATGACAAGGATTTTCTGTACTGAGATACTTAGCATGTCAAGCAAAGAGGTCAGCAGTTACACAAAGCCTCTTTCTCCTCTCTTTGGGAGTAATCAGAGCAATTTGCTCCATTAAAGCAGAGTGCATTAGAACAAAACAATGACTAAAAATATTTTGTCTTTTTTTCACCAGTACAGCTTCAGTGCTTTTTGCAGATACCACAGTAGTCCCAGACTTTGCCTTCAGTTCTTATCTCCTTAATGCACAGTGCAGTCAAATGTATAAACTTAGTACTTATTAACCCTTTACACGATTAGAATGCTTTACAAACTAAACAAATTAACCCATTACACCACCCATCTGAAGTAGAGACAAAGGTGATGGTGAGCTAAAGAAAAGCCTCAGAGAGATAGGTAGTTTCCCGTTGACAATACAAACCCATAAAGTGGTTACAAGTAACTAAAGCCAGGTAATCAGAAGACCTCTAGAGTTCTTAGCCCCTAGATCCGGGGTCAGCAACCTTTCTGAGGTGGAGTGTCAAAATGTGACCTTTTGCGCTCTACGTATGATGAGAGTACCAGTGACACTTTTTAAGGTCATGAATAGTCCTACTCACAACAGCTTCATTAATAAAGAAAGATGAAGAGCTTTATTGTTTAGGTTGTAGTTGATAGCATTAGCTGATCTTTTGTCAATCTACATGCAGCATGGCTTTGAGCAAGCTCCCACCTGCATGGGGGAGAAGGGATGGGACTGAGTTTCTGCTTTGCGTGCCAAAGACAAATGGCTCACTTGCCAATCTTGGCACCAGTGATAGGGGCTGCTGACCCCTGCCCTAGATTATAATGCCTCTCCAAAGCCTACATAAAGTAACCTGAATTTCATTCTACTACTATTTAAGAAAACGTATGGAAAGAGCAAAGTAAGTACCTTTCTGAATTCTACCATCAGCTTCAGCTGCTCCTTTAGGAATAATGGCCTTCACATAAATGCCACCATGTCTTACACTGGTGTTTACACCACCCTAAATAGAGAATAAATAGGCAAAATGGAAACTTAAAAACTTAAACAGAAGATCTTAGATCAATAAAGTTAATCAACCCTTAAGAACCTATGAAGCACTCAAGTTATCAGCATGTAAAAGCAGCAGCCAATGTGTTATAAATAATTTTGTATAAACAGTATTTTGAGATCCATGCAAATCATGATCAGGTGGGGTGAATATGGAGGTGGGTTTCTAAAACTATTAGGCTAAAATCCAAACCTTTCCAGTCAAACACGTCCCTCAACAGACATATATAAGTGTGGAAAGGCTAAGTGTTTTTGTGCACAACATGCACCAGCAGCCAAACTAAAAGACACAAACATGCAATATCTTAGTTTTGTCCACACTTATTAAAATAATGTCAAACTAAAAGCTATTCCTCTCTTGCAGGTAACAGAAAGCCATCTTGAAAGCAAAATATATTGCAGTAGGAGGTGCAATAAAGATTTGCTTTTAGGTTTCATTTGAAGATAATTCAGAGGGTAGAACTCCATCTTCCTGTTCAGTTCAGATAGTCTTCATCATACAGTTTGATGATAATTCAGGGATTCCTCCAAACTTTTACAGGAGAAGGAGGAACCAGCCCACAAATAATTTCAGTGTATGCCCCAAGATCCAATTATTTTGATATTACCTCTGAGGTTGACAGTAGGTTTGAGAACAGTGCAAGGATAAAGATGTCAAGTATCAGAGCGGTAGCTGTGTTAGTCTGGATCTACAAAAGCAACGAGGGGTCCTGTGGCACCTTATAGACTAACAGAAATGTATGAGCACAAGCTTTCGGGGACAAGGACCCACTTCTTCAGATGCAGGATAAAGATGGAGGCGGAAAATGGTAAAATGAGATATAGCAAACACTTGTTAGGCCTCTCTGAGGAAAGCCCTTGTGTCGGTGACCATTATCAACCTCAATTGTGCCAAAGGACTAGCAGGATTGCTGCTCGTCGGTGGCTAAATCATTACGATACATAATTTACACTTCCAATTGTCTCTCATAGCTAATTTGGCTCCAAAACAATAGCGACAATTGCTACAATTTCTGTAAATTTAGAGCATGTTTTCATTTATAATTCACAGGCAAGGTTTACAATACATAATTGAGCCATAATCTAAACTATGGACCAAAGAATCTGTAGGAAAGATTTCCCCCACCCTCAACTCAGCCTGAGAGTCCTTAATTTTACTTCTAGTTAGAACCCACTTGGTAATACTGTCAATTGTTTAAGATACTTAAGAAGCGTGTGTTATCTATGTATTGGTTGTAGGTCCAGAACACACACTATCAAAATTTTTGATCTGAAAACATCAGTGATTGATCCTGTCATGGCTAAAAATGTGAATAAAAGGATTAAATCAGAGTTGTAAAAAGGGAACAGCTTTATTCTGCTGCTCTCATCTTCAAAGTAACATGCATTAAAATCTGCCACAGTTGAAAGAAGGTGTCTGGATACACAATGTATTTAGAAAATCTCTGTATCTGTAATACAGCTAAGTCCCTGAAACTGCTTCTTCTTTGAACTCTGCCTAATATCTGCTCACTATTACCAACATGTTACTGTTGACACTGAAACTAAATGTAGAATTGGGAGGTGAATAAGTTAGACTAATCACTGAAACTTAAATTGTCTATGAATCAAAAAGTGGTTTTGACACCTACAAAAATACAAATGGGGAGAAAATGATATCTTTGTCACTTTCCCTTTAAAGGGACATACTCAAGGAGGTTAGGATTAAAATTTGAGAGTTTACAAAAGTTATAATCTGATGTGAAATTTTTTAAATTAGAAAAATCCATCCTTACCGACTCGCTGGAAGGATGACAAAAATAGTAACTAGACAATAGATAAAATTTTTTGTGCTCTTCTGTTTCTCAGCCAGCAGAGGGAGAGCACGAGCTCTCAATAAGTGACAGCAGCATCAATACCACCCTGTACCGTAAACCCACTGACCACTACACCTACCTTCATGCCTCCAGCTTCCATCCCAGACACACCACACGATCCATTGTCTACAGCCAAGCACTAAGATATAACCACATTTGCTCCAACCCCTCCGACAGAGACAAACACCTCCAGGATCTCTACCAAGCATTTTTGAAACCGTAATACCCACCTGAGGAAGTGGAAAAACAGATCAACAGAGCCAGACATGTGCCACGAAGCCTCTTACTACAGGACAAGCCCAAGAGAGAAACCAACAGAACACCACTAGCCATCACCTACAGTCCTCAGCTAAAACCTCTACAGCGCATCATCAGGGATTTACAACCCATCCTGGACAATGATCCCCCACTTTCACAGGCCTTGGGAGGCAGCCAGTCCTTGCCCACAGACAACCTGCCAACCTGAAGCAAATCCTAACCAACAACTATACACCGCACCACAGTCACTCTAACTCAGGGACCCATCCATGCAACAAACCTCGTTAACAGCTCTGCCCACATATCTACACCAGCAACACCATTACAGGACCTAACCAGATCAGCCACACCATCGTGGGTTCATTCAGCTGCACATCTACCAATATAATTTATGCCATCATGTGCCAGCAATGCCCCTCTGCTACATACATCGGACAAACTGGACAGTCTCTACGTAAAAGAATAAACGCACACAAATCAGATATCAGAAAACCCATAGGAGAGCACTTCAACCTCCCAGGCCACACAGTAGCAGACTTAAAAGTAGCTATCCTACAGCAAAAAAAATTTCAGGACCAGACTCCAAAGAGAAATTTCTGAGCTACAATTCATCTGCAAATTCGACGCCCTCAGCTCAGGCTTAAACAAAGACTGTGAATGGCTGGCTAAATACAAAAGCAGCTTCCCCTCCCTTGGTGTTCACACCACCAGATCAACTGCAGGTAGTAAGCCTCACCCTTGCTGACTGAGCTAACCTTGTTATCCCCACCCTTGCTCTGGCTTATTTATACCTGGCCCTGCAGATTTCCAAGACCAGCATCTGATGAAGTGAGTCTGTGCTCACGAAAGCTCATGCTCAAAACTTTTCTGTTAGTTTATAAGGTGCCACAGGACCCTTCATTGCTGTTAGCTTCTTTAGAGAGACTGATGGTTCTGGTGAGCAAGTCACTAAAACAGAATTAATTCTGTACGAAGTCTGGCTGAAGTTAACTCCATTGGCCTCAAACAGTGTTATCCTGGGTATGAATTTGGACCTTTAACATCAACCTTGTAATGGAAGCTACATGACTTCATTTTAAAGGTCCTTCATTGTCCATCATCTCCCATTCAGTATCACCTCCAATCAGCCCATTATACCAGTCCCCACAGCCCACTTGTTAAATTTTCAAACCAGCATTTTTATGTTCCTTTCCTATGCTGCCCCTCACACTTGAGAGGAACTCTAACTAAAGATTCACTAAACTACTGAATTATCATCCTTACAACCCTCCTGTTCTGTGATTCCTAAACTACCTGACTACCTGGCTGTGTGCGCTAAGCCTGCTCTTTATCAGATAGATCAATACTATGTCTTGTTTTACCACTGTAGTCTCCCATCTGCCTGTATACCTCCCTTGTTTTGTATCTTACATGTAGCTGGCAAGCTTTTTGGAGTTTTTTGGTTCTGCGTTTGTATCTCACATAGCATAATGGGGTCCTGGTCCACCACAAGGGCAACTAGGTAGTAATGGTAGTGAAAGTGGTTGTAGTATTAGTAGCAATAATAACAACAACAACAAGTGAGGGATAATAAAGTAAGAGCTAAGGACATAATTTGTATTTTCCAGCTTCAGGAAGATTAAGAGTATTCGTAAGAGGTACTGGACATTGTCTTTTTAAAACACCTGGCTTCCCTGTAAATGAGCAATTAAACAGGTTGCTAGGAGTGGAGAAGAAGAGAAAACATCTAAAAACCTTGTCAAACAGTACCGTGACACTTATTCCCAAGCCGCTATCTTTTTTGGCTAGTTCGACCTCAAAGATATCTCCCGGGTTAAGAGGTGCTGCGGAAAGCTTTTTAGAATTCATTTTGTTTGTTGCATTCACCGAGGAAGACTCCTTTACAAAAATAAAACAAAAAACCAAAAACAAAAACAGAAGACAAAAAGAAATAACGATTTCCCATTAGAATGGATATTAATTATTAGTTTCCATGTTGTGTGTGTTTGTGAGGCAGAGCAGAAAGGAGTTAACTAGGAGTACTGATTAATAAAATAGGACTAAAATTTTTCCTGCTATAACTGCATATATTGTACTTTAATATGCTTAATACTGGGATGAACTTGGCCCATACTGGTTAAATGTTTTTACAGACCAGTACACTTGTATGCATTGATCTTTAAAATGAAGGTATCATTGTACAGTGAGGCAGATCCTCAGATGGAGTAAACTGATGTCATTCCCTTGAGTTTAAAGGACATTTCCATCCACTGAGATAAGGGCCATTACATTTAGGAATTAATCTACAATGTCCTCAGTCAGTTTACTTTTAGACAGGCACAGCATCAGGTCTCCTCTGCTCACTGAGTGGATATGGATTTTACAAATATGTTTTCCTTTATTTTCCAGCCATAGCCAAAAGGACCCCTATTCTGCTATGAGCCTACTGGTTTATCCCAGATGGTGTCACCGCTTTTCCCTCAGGCAGGTAAAATTCAATCTACCTGATCTATAAAGAAATACATTTTAAATCATTGTCTGTTTATTCAATCCCCTTATCTGTAGCACCACAGGGGGTTAGCATTAGAAAATCTGTATGTCAACATTAGTACCAAATGCATTAGCAGTTAGCAGTAGAAGCTGCAGACTGTCCCTCCCTCCATTTGCTCCCTCCCCCTCCAGCGCAATATGAACAATCTAAAGCAGAGTAACCAGCTTGTATATGAAACCGTTCGAAAGCGTTCAACAGAAGTGGACTGTGCCTTTTTAGCTGCCTGTTGCTCCTGACTGCTGGAATACGTTGCTTCATCCATGTCTGAATCCCCCCGGTCAGAGTAATCCACAGTTTCCACTCCCGCAGGCCTGTTTGGTTTTGCCTGGGTACTGTCTGCAGAGTTTCTTTTAATCTCATTTGTTTTGGAAATGGCAGACTGAGAATCACTGCAATGTTGCAGACCTGTCTGGGCTTTGTCACCAACATGGTTGCCAAAGAAGCCATTTGCTTGGCTCTGTGATTGGCTGGCACCTTCAGTCCTGGAATCTTGGGAGCTCAAGCTTCTCTCCCATTTGCCCACATCTAATCCAGATGAACTTCCTGAGATGGGCCTCTGGTGACCTCGAGACCTGTTGTGTTCCTCTGAAGATGATTCTGCCTCATTGTCCTGCATTGATGAAGGCCTCCTTAAATAAGCTTTTGTTCCATTGGCAAGATTTATAGACGACACTAAAAACCAAAACCCAACAGTTAACAAGAAGTAACGTTTACTCTGCTACAAATATAGAAATCACGACGGCTCAGGTTAATTTAAGGACAATCTCCAATCTTATCAATGGGGGAAAGGTGTACACTGGTCACACATAACACTGCATGTCTTATACACTCCATATTAGAGCATGGACTCAAATTCAGACATTTATAGTAACTCTTTAAACCTGCACACTGTTTCTACACTATGCTGCACTGCACACTGCAGGGGTCCGAACTGCAGAGCCTACCAAAATGTTGCACTCTTAACTGCCACATGTAGAGGCTGCTGTTGTGAACTATCAAGTTAACATGATCCCCTTTCAAACAGGACTATGTCAGTGTAACTATCTTTTAGTTCATGACAGACATGTCTACGTGATGTAATTAGACCACAACATTCTGGTATGCTCTTCAGTTCACTCCCCTGTAGCTCATACTGCAGTGTAGTGTAGACAAGTCCTCCAGAAAAGCTAAATGAGACATTGGTTTTTCACAAGGTCAGAAAAAGTACATCCTGAGAGGTCTTAAGGTAGGAGTGGAAATCACTCTCTGTTATAATGAAAGGTAAAGGAAAGAATGGAATTTGTAATACAAATGTAAGGATGTTTGACAGTACCTTTGGAAAGTTTGTCCTTGGGCTGAGAGATAACAAGTGTCACGTCTTCAGGAGCATTCTCCAGAATTTCTAATGCTGTGTGATGGCTGACACCCTCCAAGCTCCTGCTATTCACAGATATTAGACGGTCCCCTGGACAAAAAAAAAAGATCTGTTCAGATATGAACAATCCAGGATTTATGTTTCCAGATTTTAATGAGGTTGAGAGGTGGTATCTCTGAGCAAAGCTTTGTGCTCATTTTCATTCTTAGTAGTTGACAATGAAGGTCAAAATATTTGGCCAATAAAATTAAAGAAACACTGTCAAAATGAAACCTAGATAATTTTAAAAAATCTTTTCAAATTAGTTTCAGGTTTCAAACCTGTCTGTCTCCCTCACAATTCTGGTGGGATTACAACTACAGGTTGAACCTCTCTAGTCAGGTATCCTTGGGACCCGACTGGTGCTGAATAAGAGAATTTGCTGAACCACGAGAAGTCAATATTGTCTAGCAGCATTGCCAACACTTCTACTGGTTACTGGGTTCTTACAAGACAGTAAGGGGTACTTTACAGCTAAGTGACAGCATAGAACCATGAGAGCCAGGACTGATGGCTGTAAACAAACTTTATGGGACCACAGGAAATGTGGCCACATCCATAAGTGGACATCCAGTCAACAAAAATCATGCCAGACCACATATGTTGCTGGATGAGAGAGTGTGCTGGATTAGAGAGTTTTAACCTGTACACTGTCCCCTATTTTACAAACATTTCCACATTCCCTATTGCTGTGTGAAAAAAACAGAAACAAAAGGTGAGCAGGGGATTATTGTCAGACAGTTAAACTGGCTATCCAGGGTGCAGTCAAATGCATAAATATGCTAAAAAGCCTGAAATTAGGTAAAAACAATTTTAGGAGTTACTTGTGACAACATTAAGTCACTTTTTCAGATAGAAGTGTGATTTTGCATTGTTTAAAAATGAAATAAAGTAGGCATCAAACAGCGAAGTCAAACAGTAACTTCTTTATATGAATTGTAATAATTTTCATGTTACCTCTACAGAACCCTTCATTTTCACAGTGCATAATAAACAATAATCAATCATTAATACTTTTCAAATAATTATCAATATGTATGGTCAAAGGAGAAACAGAGACAGAGACATTTAAGTTACAACTGTCCACAGCCAGAGATGTAGGCAATATTAAAGGAACAGGACTAGAATGAAGGAGTTTCTGGCCCCTCAGTCCTTTGCCTGGAATACACCTCTCTCTAATCATATAATTTACCTGGTTTTAAGGACCCATCCAATTCAGCTGGTCCTCCAGGAATTAATGAATGAATAAAAATTCCCAGATCAAGTTTTCCAGTTTGCTCTTCACCAACAATCTCGAATCCTAGTTTTAAAAAATACACAGAGAGAGATGACAGTCTTTAAAAGTTTGTATTTTGCCATTTGACATGGAAGACTTACTACTATTTTAGCAGCTTTTAAGATCATAGATGTAACAAATCCATGTACCAGGCTGCTATCCTCCCCATATTTTTCATTTTTATGATGCATGAAGAAGTCTTAAAAGAGGTCTTAATAAAAAGGTTTATTTCAGTAATATTTCCTTTTCAGCTTGATTTTTACCTAAGAAGTTCAGACCTTGCCTTAATAGCTTTCATTAAAGTCTCTGTGGGTGACTGGAAAACCTGGAGAACTGTAAATCAGAGGTATGAAGGAAGTTTAATTCATTGAGCAAGTTTGGGGTATTTTTATCTATTTAACATGTTTGTGTTTGGTTGTTTTGTTAATGTTCATTTAACTCAAATATCTGAACAACACTTTGAGGATATAACGCACTACCCTTTCAGTTAAGGTTGACAGCCCATATCTGAGACCTGCAATATGCATCTTCAGGTTGGCCTTGGAAGACTAAACTTGATCATCTCTATCTTTCAAGCATCCCCCTCCCCCTTCCCCCAGAGTAGTAGGAGACAAAAGAACTGGATTATAGTTCCTGCTCTGCTATCTGTACACCCCCACTCTTACTTACTTCTCCACCCTTCTAAGGTTGTCTTTAAGAGATGTGTTGCAAGCTCAAATATAAATAATGTTTCTTCTTGGTATTTCCCTACTTAGAATTACACAGTGGCGGTGATATCCTGATCCTACAGAGTAACTTTCAAAAGACCATCTCCTATTTTTCATACAGTGACAATTTGCCAAGATCACGTCAGTCACTAGCAGAGCAGGGACTATAATCCAGTTCTTTCATCTCCTACTACTCTGACTTAAACCATGAATTAATGCTCCCTCTCTGATAAAAGTAATGAATGCTAGTTCACAATGGTCTGTCCTTTTTTTCTCTCTTTTCTCTTCTTTTTTTAAATATCACAGCTGCCCATGCTGCCTGAACTGAAACACAATGCTGACAGCCCCATTTTAGAACCACGTTTACGTGCATAATTTGGAATGGCACTGAGATTCCTTTTATCTGGTTACTGACTTACAAAATGAATTATGAAATTGAATGGGTGCATAGCTTTTCAAAGACATTCACAAAGGGAGGTAGTAAAGAAGGGCCTTAATAACTTACCTAAGCCATGTGTTTTATCTTTCTTCAGATTTACCAAGGTGATCTCCCTTTCTGGTGAGGACATTGTGTTCTGCTTTGTTTGTAGAGTGTCTATGAAAAGTCATCAGTAATAACACAACATAAGGACTGGGCAAAGCAATGTGCCTTTCATATTCATTTTCTCACCACTTGCCTTGTAAGTCAAAAGGGCACTATCGAGTTTGACAGGCCCAAATATGGACCAGCCACAGTGCAGTGCAATGGACTTGAGGGCTTCTCAAGGCCCCTTCTACCTCTATATTTCTATGGTTTCATTACCTACACTTCCATACAATTCTCCCTTTTTAAAAAAGAAACAAAATGCCTCTCTTTTCCTTGCTCTATGTAAAAAGCACTCTTTAGGATATATAGCTCAGGGCTACAAACAGGCAAGCCCTCTGATTTTACAACATATGGGCCTCATTCAGCAAAGCACTAAAACATGTGCATACGTGTTTCAATGAATAAGGAAAGACTTATGCACATGCATGCTGTTAAGCCTAGCTTAAGTGCTTTGCAGTATTAGAGTTACTGTCTATAATGGAGGATGTATGTGGGACAAGTTTGCAGGAAGAGGTTTTAACTCCAGCATATGGATTTCTTTCAATGTATTTGCCGTAGTTTGAGAAGTTGCACAGCTTTAGCCTCACAAGCTTTGCACACTCACATTTTATCAGTGTCATTCTTAAATGGTCCCTGTGAACTTGAAATAGGCCCCAACATTTAGGCTACGTCCACACTAGTGGGTTTTGTCAGCAAAACTAGGGAGCATTTAGATTCCCAAGGTGTTCTGTTGACAGTAAATCACCAGAATGCAGCATTTTTGTCAACTGTCTTATTCCTTTCCCCATGGCTATGGCTATACTGACCGAACTGCCAGCAGCAGTATGCAAATGGAAGGTCTTGAAAATGCAAATGGCTGCTCATTTGTCTATTTGCTCACTTGCAGACGCTGCTGCTGGCACAAAAAAATCTGTGTAAACATGGGTGTGCCAGTGAAACCGCCACCTTGTCAGCAGCCTCTTACGCCATTTTAACCCTACATCAGATAATACCCTAATTTAGATGACAAATAAAATACGACTTTTTCAGTTCTGACCTACAACATAAGCTTGACCATTATCTTCAATGGATGATGAGTCGGATTCATTTTTCCTCCTTTCAAAGCTTCTATTTAAACCTGCAAGAGATTTTGAACTAAACAGGACAGGGAGAGAAAAGGAGGGAGGATCAATGTAAGAAAATAATAGTCTAAATCAGCAGTTTCCAACAAGGATTCAAAGATCGCCACATTTGTGGCTGTCTTCCTTCCGTATTCTCTACAACCGCGCCGTGACTGTAAATGAATGCCCTCCTCTTCCCCCAGAACCAGGCACCCCCAGCACCCCATTCTAAACTAATGCTGGCGACTCACTGGAGCTGATGCCACTGGAGCTGCCAGAGCCTCTGGGGCCACCAGAGCAGCCAAAGCTGCCAAGACCACTGGAGTGGCTGAAGCTGCAGGGGCTGCTTCGGCTGCCAGGGCCACCAGAATGGCCAGGGCTGCTGATGCTGGGCCACCAGAGCAGCTGTGACCTTTGGAGCTGCTGGGGCCGCCAGAGCAGACAGAGCTGCTGCCGCTGGAGTCTCTGGGGCCTCTTAAGCCATTGGGACTGCTTCCACACGCTTCTCCCACTAAGCAGTGGGGCGTGTCCGCAGAGCAGGCAGATGGCACTCCCTGCGTGCAACTCTAGGAGGAGCCACATTTAAAGGCTCCAAGAGTCGCATGCAGCTCCTGAGCCGGAATCACCACAATGCAGTGTCCTGTTCACAGGTGGTGAGTGGCGACCGTATTGGACACCGCGGGCCTGAAGAATACATATGGTAAAAATGAAAATGGATGTAAACTGCAGATGCATTGCATTAAAAGGAGAGAGCTTTGGGAAAAGAGTGATTCTTACTTGTTCAGTTTAACTGCTCCAGCCACTGTCCCAGGATTAGATTTTGGTCTCTGTTGAAAGATTCTTTCGATCAGCTCCTCCATTTTCCGAGGGGAGGAACCCACAGCAGTGATAAAATTTTTCCGCGGCGGGTAAACAGAAACTTGGCTTTGACTCAGATCATGAAATGATTTGCTCATGGCTCTGGGCCTATCCTCCCAGGAAGCTTTCTCATTCTTCTCTTTGCAACAGCCAGGAAGTGGCTGAAAAAGCGACAACTCAGAGCAAGAGAGTCTCTTCAGAATTTCAGCTTGAACTGACACAGGTCGGACTGCAAGCTTGTTCAACGTACTGCTGGCCAGACTGCCAGTACTGATCGCACGGCCCATATCAAATCCTTTAACAGACTCAACGTGAAGGTTCAGACTTCTAAATGAAGCTCTCTCTGAAAGGAAACAACTGATTTACACGCATTATAGCCCTTCAGTACACTGTTTCTTTTAATTTAATATCTGTTCCTATGGTATATTTTAAACAAATGGGACATTTTGAACTTTAACTTATTAGTGTGAGCCTACTGTATGACTAAGTTGGCTTGGATTATCTAGCTCAGAGAGAAAGGCATGGATTTAAAGACAGCATGCTGACCTTAGCTTAGTCTAGACTAATGTCAGGTAACCTATACTGGAGTCTGGAAGGTAGGTGGAAAGAGAAGAATTAAATAAAGTTGGTTTTATAGACCAGGATATTCTACTGAGTAGAAAGAGTAAGGTTCACCCATTTGGGATTTACACATATTATGATAGTTCATGCTCACAGATGGGAAATAAGATGCTTAAGAGCAGAGAGAAACTTAGGACATACTATTCCAACTCCATATGATTTAACGGGAAAACCTTGTCTCTCAACCTGTGTGGTACACCCATTGAATATTGCCATTCAAGTACCATGGTCACCATTTAAAGTCTATTTGGCAAGTTAACACACAATGGTAACAAGTATTAGAGGGGTAGCTGTATTAGACTGTCTCCACAAAACAATGAGAAGTCCTACTGCACTTTATAGACTAACAGATTTATAGGAGGATAAGCTTCCATGGGCAAAGATCCACTTCATCAGATGCATTCAGAATAAAATGCCATAGGACTTGTTGTTTTCACACAACTGTAGGATCTGAGATAACAGTTTCACAGAACACAAAGCAGCTGTGGGAATTATTTAGCATTCTCTCTACAAAAAATACAGACACATGGAAAGATTTATTTAACTAGAGAACAACTGGCAAGTTTTTAAGGAGAACCACGGGCACGTTTGTTTTTCTTAAAATTGTATGGTACCTACTGCTCCAAGTTCTCACCTAATGTTTAGTCCACATTTTGATGGATCTCCTTGAAGAAGAACTGCTCAAACAGGTACAAACTTCACATCATGTCCTTTCGGATAGCCCCATGTAGGACTTTCTAAAAGTCCTGCCAAGACTCTTAAATAAGTACACACACACTGATCAAGTCTTCTGTTTTAATTTTCCCCAGGTTAAATGTACTTAAATTCATAGAAGTCTTTCTCCACAAGACTGACTTAATCCTTAACTAATTATGTAGTCCTCCTCCTACTTTTTCAAGAATCTGAATCTCCAGTGTTTAACCTTGTTCCCAGTATTGTATTCAATATTCCAAGCGTACTCATACCAAGGTTACATAAAAGCTACCATTATGTCTTGATTTAGAAATAATCTCCCTTATGATCCATGGTAAGACCTAGGAAGTTGTGACACACTCAACTCTTTCCTTTGAACTACTGTGTCACCCTGATTACTCAGCAATGATACTATTCAAGGTATCCTACATTCTCCGAAAGAATTATCTTACATTAAAATCCCATGCACCCTAGTCATCTGCTCATATCCCTAGACAGCCAAAATCCTTCTACAGCAAGTCAGTAACTATGGCCCTACCAACTTCAGGCTCACGGCTCTGAAATTGGCTTTTCTCCTTGAAATGTGACCTCCCTAAAATCAGCCAGGCTGAGGAGTGATAGGATTTGTCCTTCCCCTGCTCGGCTGTTGATAATGGAGGGAGGTCCAGGGAGATCTGACTGACTCACCTCCACATGTAGCCCAGAAGCTGCTCCTCCTGGTTACTCCAGCAGTGGCTCAGAACATCTGCTCCCTCTGCCTCACAGCTCCTCCACGTCTGGAAGTTTCCCAGGCTCCAGCTGGGGTTCAGGACTGCCACCCCCCATGCTTCTGCCCAGCTCTGGATGCCTGAACTCCACTGCTGCCACCCTGCTCTCCCTCCATTCCTCAAAACAGGACACAGCAGCCCATGGCAGCATCGGCTACTGCTGCTCCCGCCCAGCAGCTTCTGCCCAGGCTTTGAGCACCCAGCCTCAGGGCTGCTGCTCCCCAGCTTCCAACAGCTCTGGCTAGGTCAGGGATGCCCTCTCTCCATGGTTCCTGCCTGGGCTCAGAGCTCCTACTCTCCCTCCCCACAGCCTTCGTGTTTGATATAAATATACACAGCTACCATTCTCAAAATGGGAAAGCCACAGTCCTCACCAATGTCCTGAGTGTCTTGGTTGCTCTGTCTGGCTCTCATCTGTAGCTGGAATTTATGCTGCGAGGAGCAGAGATGCAGGAGGTACTGGCAAGTCTTACTAGTGTCAGTTTGGAATGCATGCTTTATACCATCTGACACGTTCTGCAGGGTTATTTTCTTTTTCTGGAAGGTGAAAAAATAAGATCATAAAAACATTGCTGTTTTCCAGCCCCAAGAGACTACGTGTTTCCGTGCAAACAGGTTCCAGGAAATAAGGTTTATTCAAGTAAATTGCATTGGATGAATTTTTCACATATAATTTGAATTCATTTAAAATAATGTTAGATTTAAGTAGTGACATTCCTGCATCTAAACCAACAATCACTTAGTACTTCAAGTAGTCCAAAGTGTATGCAGTTCAGTGTTTACTCTTGGATCAACACCAAACTAACAGCACTAGTTTTTATCTGAATTTGCAGGATGGAATTCTGAAAAGCCCCTAAAGGAATTAAAAAGACATCTGTGCCTGAAAGTCCATGGAATCTGGGTGCCTTAATTCCTTTGGTAATTGTGAAAATCTTAGCTAGTATCAAAGGCCTAATCCTCACTTTAAAAAGAGAGAGACTGAGAAATAGAGAGGTGTGTTCTTGACAGATTTCTAAGGTAAAAACAACTGGGAGGCTGGTGACACTTTACAGACTAACCATTTTATCAGGGTATAAGCTTTTGTGAGGTGCAACTCACTTCATCAGATGCAGGAAGCGAAAGAAAAAGAAATGGATAGTAGGAATAGAAATGGGAGTGTTGCATCGGAGCTAAGTCAACCAGGGTGGATGCGGATTAGAAGGTGAGAACACCTAAAACAGAAAGTGACTTATTTTAATGAGAGAGACCTCATGAATACAAAAGTAATTATCAGAAAGCTAAAAAAACAGATATACAGACATACGCTAAAGGATATTTTCTTTGTCTCTCTCCACGGGAAGCGAAGTACAGGTGTGCGGACTCCATTGTGAACTTCAAAAATAAGGACTCCCTTAGAACACACTCCCAGTAGGATTCCAGTTTGGGACTTCTTCTCAGGCAACACCCGATGAAAATGAATACCATACTCTGTCAGTCTCTGGCACACCTGTATAGAGATACATTTGTGAGACCATGAAGATGAGGATGCTAGAAAAATCGACAGGTACACTGACAAATTAAAAAAAATATCTCGTCACACTTTACATTGAGATTCTATTCATGCAAGATTTATTTATAGATGTTACACACGTGTGATCGACGTGAGCAGTATGTGTTATAGATGGTTGTCAGACATCAGCAGAAGGTGTTATAAATGGCTCTTAGCCATGGTACTACACAATCTATAACCATTAACCAACTGATTATTTTAAAAGGTGCATTAAACTATTAGAATATTAACATGACATTTTAACTATCACATTAACTCTTATTTAAGTTTATAACACCACTTTGTGTTACTTGAAGTGAGGTACAGCCAAAGCTGTACTCATCACTGGAGGTTTTAAAGTCTGAAAGAGTGTCTTCCCACAACTCTCTCAGGTTGAACAAATCCTGTGATTAGGAGAGAATTTGGGCAAATATCTGAAGATTTGTGTGCAGATCAAAGGCATGAATCTTCTCCTATATACATGACTGAATACAACCTGGAAAGCTACAATTGTAATCATTCCTAGTGACGGATAACCTGCCACAATGTGACATCCTTGAATCAGACATTCCCAGGACATCCCACTTCCCTAACCTGCATGCAGAACAAATTGTGTTACTGGGTTTTTTCCTATTTGCAGCTTTCAGTAACACTTTCTAATGTTAAATATT
This sequence comes from Carettochelys insculpta, assembly GCF_033958435.1. Classification (NCBI taxonomy): domain Eukaryota; kingdom Metazoa; phylum Chordata; order Testudines; family Carettochelyidae; genus Carettochelys; species Carettochelys insculpta. The sequence continues at coordinate 122,209,506 of NC_134140.1, forward strand.
TTTGTTGCATATGTTCCTCTGTAGAGTGGCACACAAGACGATTTTCACTGGCACATGAGGTGGGAGCTCAGCTTTGCCCCTCCTCCCCCATGTAGTTGGGAGCTTGATTCAAGCCATGCTGTCTGTGGATTGACAAAAGACTAGCTAATGCTACCAACCACCACCTAAATGATAAAGCTCTGCACCTTAAATTTATGTATTAATAAAGCAGTTTGTAAGTAAGACTATTAGTGATTTTAAAAAGTCTGACCAGCACTCGGAGATTGTACATAGAGGTCAAAAGGTCAAATTTTGGCACTCCACCTCAGAAAGGTTGCTGACCCCGAGCTACAATTTCCTTTCCTCACTTTTAATAACTATAACTTTTATGCGGATCCTCTTATCCGCCTTTGCCACTGTTATTTTAGAAGACTATTTTCCTTTGTTATTCATTTCTATTTCAGGCTTTTTTTTACCCCATGCTCCTTGTATGTGAATCTCATATGAACACAGAATAAGTCAAGAGGCGCTTTGACTTACCTTCAAAAATTCTATCTCTGTTTCCTTTTCAGACGCACCCACATAAGTATTATGCAGTTTGGACAGCTCTTCTTTGATGTAGGATAGGTCTAGTTTCTCCATTACTCTAGCTGGTACGTAATGTTCTAGTCTAAAATAGGATATGCCATGTACCTATAAAGTGAAGCATTTTTATTTTTCCTATGTTATTACAAGAACAACAAACTTATGCGTTTGTGTGTATAAAGATGAACTTCAGCCAAACCACTGGATCTGAACTTTCAGACGGAGTGGGGGAAGGAACTCAGACTCTGAACACAGAGCTAGAGTAAATTTCATTTTTGGTCCTTCTCTCTATTCTACACCCAGTAAGACCATGACATTTTACAAAGTCTGAGCCAATAGCAATTAAAAGGACAAACTACAATGCTGAATCTAGCCATCTGCCAACAATGGAAGGGACAATGGATTCAACATCCAGATCCAAATCTGAATGCTACAGCACAGGTTCAACATTGAGGCCTGAATTCTATAGCCAAGGCTCATCTGTGCATGAAAGAACATCTGTGTTCTCTCTCTCCTGGAGTTCAAACAGCATAAAAACTACAGCTAGGAAATCGATTGAACCGCCAAAGAACTGGAATATATTCAAGTCCTGAATTGCACCCTGGAGTACGTGCACTAGCTGATTAGAACAACAGCAGTTCAGTTATGCATTGCTGAAAGTACACCCTACCTCAGCCTGGTAATCGCCATACTCAGCCTGGAGGGCCAAAGATGCAAGCAATAAAGCAGTCTCATCGTCGCAATGCATCCTTTCCTCCAGGAGATCTTTCCGTAGCTGTAGATAATACTGGTGACAGGTCAGAGAGTGCCTGGGGGAAAAGCAACACAAAATATTGTTCCTTTCAGCAATACTTCTCACATTCCATGTACGTAACTTGTGTGGAAGGGTAGGGGGAGGTGAGGATTAAAGCTGGGTGATGAGAAAATAATGTTTGATTACTCACTGTATGAGGCTGACATCATCCACAAAAAACTTAACACGAAAGAACAGAGTGAAGTTGACTGTGGCTTTGCTCTTTTTTTTAGGGTCCTCTTTCCATCCTTCTGGAGCAACCTTTGTTAGTTTTACGTCAGGGTCAACAAATGAAAATTCATTGTCTGCAACGTGGGCAAGAGGAAAACATTTGCATAAACTATCAGAAACAGACACTTATGCTGGGCCCAGAATTAAGATCAGCCTTACAATTTTGAAGTTTATTTTTGACAGTTAATATTCTTATCAACCAGGAGAGAATTCTAACACACAATACAATGAGACGCATGAATGGCTCAGTGGTTGCTAAGATGAGAAAGGCTTTGTCCACATGGAAAGTTTTGTCGAAGAAATGGGCCTTTTTGTTGATAATACTGCATCAGCATTCATACGGCAATGTAACTTTCGTTGGGAAAAACAGCCATTTTTGTTAAAAAACAAAAACTAAAAATCTCAGCTCCACAAGGGACTTTTTTTTAATTTACTTTTCCCCCTCCCTGTATTGTTGACATACATGAAGTGAAAAGTCCTCAAGGCATTTTGTGGCTGATTCTGGCCTCCAGCAAGTGGCCCATAATACCAAATCAGCTGCTCCGGTCACCAGTTTGAACTCCACTGCCCTACAGCCAGATGACCAGCTACCTGTCCTGACCCCTTGCAAGCCTTGTGAAACTTAGATCCATTACTAGCTGCCTGAGCATCTTCTTCCCCCGCTGCAGACTGGCTCAGCATGCCGTGGTCTCATGGTGTCTTCCTTGGTGTTCATGTCTGGCCATCACACAAAATGCTCCCTGGCTTGGATGTGGTGCACACACACATGTATTGGAATGCACATGAGCAACCACTTGAAGAACTCCTCTTTGTATAAAGGAGCTGATGCTATCTTCACTGATGACCCCACTTCCACCACCAAGAGCCCTGTGGATACTTCCAAGGGCATGGAGGCAGTAAATGGAGGGCCTAACAACATACTGGGATGCATTAATAGGAGCACTGCCAGCAGATCTAGAGAAATGATTACTCTCCTATATTTATCACTGGTGAGGACACATTTGGAGTACTGCATCCAAATCTGGTCCCTTCCCACCATTATAGAAAGGATGTGGATGCACTGGAGAGAATCCAGTGGAGGGCAACATAAATGACCAGGGGGCTGGAACACATGATTTATGAGGAGCAGCTGAGGGATTTGGGTTTATTTCATCTACACAAGAGAAGAGTAAGGTGAGATTTGATAGCAGCCTTCAACTACCTGAAAGGGGGTTCCCAAAGAGGATGGAGAGAGGCTGCTCTCACTGGTAACAGCTGACAGAACGAGGAGCAATGGTTTTAAGTTGCAGTGGGGGATGGCCAGGTTAGATAATAAGAAAAACTATTTCTGTAGAAAGGTTGTGAAGCAGTGGAATGGGTTAACCTAGAGAGATGGTGGAATCTCCATTCCTAGAGGTTTTTAAGTCTTGACTTGATAAAGCCCTGGCTGGGAGGATTCAACTGGGATAGACCCTGCTTTGAGCAGGGGGTTGGACTCAATGACCTCTTGAGTTATCTTCCAAGCCTATGATTCTATGATTGCAGATGCCAGTAACAATGCTAGGAAAGAGAGCTGCAAAAGCACAACGACAACCAGCCCTTTGCCAGGCAGCCCACAGAATGCATGACCAGGATGATGGAGGAACAGACTGAGATCATCAAGTGCCTAGTCAAACAGCAAAATCAGCCAACAGCAGTATCCTTTTCCCCCCTGCAGCAGATTCAAAATTCTGTATCTAGCAAACCCCACCCCACCCCCTATGTCTCTCATACTCCTTTTTCATTCTCTGGGAGCCTTCATTGTTCCCATGCACTCCAGAGCCACATGTTGCAGACCCCTGCCCTAGTCCAAAGGTGACTGTCTAACCTGCACAGCTGCTCTGCGAGTGCCAAATGCAATAACAGGTTGCTGCTGTCCATATCACGCAGACTGTCAGGCTCCTCTGAGTCTTCTTCCTTTATCAGTAATTTCATGATGATCTCCACTGCCAGGTCCTCACCACAGTTAACAGAGCATGCAAGAGAAGTGTGGCATCCATTCTGCAGATGGCAGAGTGCACAGCAGAAAATGGCAGTTGGGGAAAAGGTGCAAAAGGACACTGGAAGTCCCTGCACAAAGTGGTGCGTGACAGGACATCATGGTTGCAAGATGCCACATTCTCTGTTCTTTGGTTCCACAGCACCTAGGCCGCGTCTACACTAGCCCAAAACTTCAAAATGGCCATGCAAATGGCCATTTCGAAGTTTACTAATGAAGCGCTGAAATACATATTCAGCGCCTCATTAGAATGCCGGCAGCCGCAGCACTTTGAAATTGACGTGGCTCGCCGCCGAGCGGCTTGTCCAGACAGGGCTCCTTTTTGAAAGGACCCTGGCAACTTCAAAATCCCCTTATTCCTAATAGCAGATAGGAATAAGGGGATTTCAAAGTTGCCAGGGTCCTTTTGAAAAGGACCCCCGTCTGGACGAGCCGCTCGGCAGCAAGCCACATCAATTTCAAAGTGCCGCGGCTGCCAGCATTCTAACAAGGCACTGAATACGTATTTCAGTGCTTCATTAGTAAACTTTGAAAGGGCTAGTGTAGACGTAGCCCTAGTGACAGATGGTCTCTCACCATTGATGGGGAAGCTAAAAATGTGCACACAATCTGTCGACAGAAGGAGCAAGTATAAGCATGCCTTGGCAAACTTTGCATGTAAAAATTAGTTTCCTCGACAGAACTTGGTAGTGCACACATACCCAAAGTCCTTCACCATTTAAAACTCAGTCTATGGTGCACATGAAATAAGGTTGGGGATCTTAATCCATTTTGATTAGCTCCCTTGAAATTAAATGTATAGAAGCGACTATAGGAAGTAAAAACGTTAACACATGGCACAAGACTGGTTGGAACCCTGAAAGCCCGGACGTCTCTTGGAAACCTTACAAATTTATGTGAATTTGGACAAAATCAAATTTTCTGCATCATCATTGTCCATGGGAAGATGTTCTGTTCGAAAATGTCTGACCTGCTCTTCTACAGAATCACTAAGGGCTCAGTGCAGGCGCCCATATATTGACTAAGATGTCTTTACACAAGTAACCCTACCAATCTGGGTAGGAACACTTGTATAGTAAGTTTCTGCTCAGGAAGAGTAACGTTAGCAGAATGGGGCCATAACAGAGCTTTTTGATGTTTTTCCCAAGAAGTCCCTGTTGACTAGAAACATAAAAGTGAAAGACAACTTGTAGGAGGGAAGACAATGCAAAGTAAGAAAGATAAAGGGCTGCCCTAATTCTCTGACTGTTATTCATGTTGTGTAATACCATGCTAATTTAAACAAATGGGTCTGTTCAGGGAGCAGGATAAGGGTGCCTGAGCCTAATTTAAAGGATTTATCACAAATTATTGCTGTGGTCTCCCATTCATCTTAAACCCGTTTTTGACTGTCTCCAGCACAGTATATTTAACCATGTCTAGTAACTTCAGACCTTTCCAGTTAAATTAAAATACTGTTCTTACCTTTTAGGCTAGCCAAGCCAAACAAATGATGCTCCACTAAACCAAGATGGGCTACCACCATATCAAAAACATCTTTGCAAATAGTTTTGGTATCACAGGTCAGTTCCAGTCTCTGCCCACTTAGAAGCATTACATTTACTTTCCTTCTGGTATCCTCATTCTTGCCTTTCTTAGTCTGCATTTTGTGAAATAAAAGTATCAGACCATTCACATGTATCATAAAGATCTATGAGTGGTTTAACATATTTCTTTTACAACTTACTGCTAACTAGATCATTTCTTACCAAGATTGACTTTGGTAGGTCCAAGGAGACGAATGGCTCAATAGTCATTTTCACAAATTCAGGACCAAAGAAATTCTGCAAATCAGAGAAGTCTGAATTAACTCTTTGTGTTTCTACAGACTGAGATGGAGAAACAAGGAATTCTTAACAGATGAACTGGAAGTTGAAATGAACACTGATTTAAACACAGGAGAATATGTTGAATTGTTCCCAGCAATCTGGTTAGTTGGAAGACTTTAACTTTGCCAGAGTGTGATCAAAGTTATGTTGGCTCCCATGATGATATTTCCCACACTGCATTATTTATATATTTCAACATTACACATATCTAATTTACTCCTATGCACAAAAGTGAAACTACTGTTGTATCATCATAATCAACAAACAACTTCCTAGAGGTCTTTAAGTCCTGGCTTGAAAAGCCCTAGTTGGGATGACTTAGTTGGAAATGGTCCTTCTTTCAGCTGGGGGTTGGACTTGACCTTCTGACCTCTCTTCCAATTCTGTGAACATTAGATGGCCATACTGGATGTCCCAGATATTTGGAAATCTGACATTCATTCACACTTTTAAAAACTTATAACTATCGTGTTCCACCAGTGATGTGCACCATTCATAACAATTATTTTTATTAAACCATTCTTCAGTTAGACTAAAAGTAAAAAATGTACTACCAAAACCTTATGCAACATAAGACTCTGATCCTGCACACTGTTCTGTACAGGTAGATTCCCGTGTTAGTGTGAATCCTCACTGAAGTGAACAAGGCTCTGCAGGCACCCAAAGGATGCCTTGTACAGATCAGCCCCTTGGACTGGAATGTAAGTGATATCACAGCAGAAGTTTCAAAAATAAGAGAATTCAGCTTATAATTAATTAAACTAAAAATCTTTTCCTGAGTTCTAAGCAGCACAAGGTTCGCAGTCCAAATACTAATTAAAAAAGGAGGATAGTGGTTAACTTCACGGCTTGTAGAATATGCCTTCTTCCCCATTCTCTTCAGAAAGCCACACAAGGGTTTGTCCATTATGTGTGCACAATGGGGAAAATACCTCGAGGTTTGAGATTTTACCTGCTAATATATAATATTCGTTGGAAGTATTTAATACAAAATGCCTATATGGTAGCACAATTAGAAAAGCAAAGATTCTGTGCAGTTTCAATCCTAGATAAGCGACATGGCAAAGTGCTATTTGTCAGACACACATATGAAAGGGACATTTTTCTAGGCTATGGAGCGAGGGTAGACTGAGATCAGTTTTAGGCTGCATCTGCACTACGAGATAAAATTGAATTTATCAATATAGATTTTGTAACACTTGAATTATAAATTGGATTTTGACTATCCTCACCTCCCCACGTGAGCCTCATAATGTCAACTTATTGTTCCCACGCTCAACTGACAAACAGCGACTGTTGCAGTAGTGCATTGTGGTAACCTATCCTACAGTTCCCTCATCCCTGTAGCATTCTGGGTATGGTCCCTGGTCTTTGAGATCATCTTCCCACATTGCATTCCCCTCCCGTTTTAAGTAAACATTAATTTTTCCTGTTGGAAGGAAGAAAAAATAGGGCATTCGCAGAGATGGCAAAAAAAAAAAAAAACCCCAAAAAAAACAACAACAGAAATCTCTTTCTTCTGTACCTTAATTCTCAACTGGCCATCCACTGATTGTCCCCCTTCCCATGATTGCATCTGATCCCTGAAAATAATACAGGGATCCTGAAAAGCCTGAAGAAAGAGATGATAGGAACATTTTTGAAAAAAGTGAGTTGCTGAGGGGTAGGTCTTTGGCTTTCCAGTGCACCATAAGGCTTTTGTGCACAGACTGTGTTCTCAATTGGCCATCCACTGACTGTTCCCCCTCCTGTGATTGCATCCGATTCCTGAAAATGACGCTAGGACAGACTGTATTCTCAAACTTAGAAGAAAGAGGATAGAAACATCTAGGAAAAAAGATCTGCTTTCCCTCTTTGCTACACAAACATTGCCAACAGGGGGGATGGCAGTGAAATCTCATACACTGAAATTATAACTGAAACAGCAATCTCACCTGGCCCTCCGCCCTGTGTTTTTGGGGGTTCAAAGCATGGAGACAGATAGGAAATATTAGGAAAAAGATTTTAGAACAGAAATATGAAAGCACAAGGTGTCTGAAATGGACAGCAAGCCCCCAAAAATATTTCTGGTGAGGGGAGGGTTGGGGGGCTGTGGTCTGCAGCTGCAGAGCCAGTTGAAATGCTAAAGTAGTGAAGTAGTCCCCCTGACTACCTTAGCCCCTGGAGGAGATTTCCCCCTGGTGGCATCTAGACCCCAAATATCTTAGCTGCTGGGGAGACTTCCCCCCCTGTGGCAGAAAGCCCCCGAAAATAGTTTTGGTAGGGGGCGCAGCTGAAGGAATTCCCCCCAAATATCTTAGTTGTTGGGAGAGACTTCCCCACAGTGGTTTCAAGCCCCCAACTTTCCAGCCCTTGGAGCAAGCTAGGACTTGGTGCTGCCTGGCAGCATGGTCAGCACCGAATGGCAGGGATATCCTTTTATTGGGTCGGGGGATGCCCACGTGATGTGGAAAGACCGCGACTGTGTGGTGCCTTTGGGGGAGGGAGGGGGGTTTGTGCACAAATGTAAACTGCCGAGAAGAAGTTTCTCGGCCTCTTATGGAAGCACAACCCTCACAACAGCATTCTTACTATATGGTGTGGTGGGGCAGTGGCTGGTGCCAGGCATTGCAGAAAAAAAACTGGTGTAGAGACAGAACCACTAACTCCATGCTGGGGCTATTTATAATGGGCAGATGCACTCACAGCTGTAATAGTAAAGACAGACAGACATTTCTCAGGCTTTCATACAAATGTGAGCCCATAGTCACAGGCTTCCTGGTCCCAATTTGAAATTCACAGTCTTCCTGTTACCTTATTCCTGTGCACCTGGAGAGCAGTGGCCAGAGTGGAGCACTCAGGGCATTATGGGTTACCTATGGGACACCTCTGGAGCCTAATAAATTTGATTATAACACATGGCGCTTCCATGCTGAGCTTTAATTGAATTTTTGAATTCGACCTTGACGCTACACCCATAAGGTACGATGATACTGCAATACCGATATTAGTGCTCCCTACATCAAGCTAATGCTATTTTCTGTGAAGACAGTCAGGTGCTAATATTGAGCTTAAATTTGAGCTTAAAATTGAGCTTAAATAATACTGCCTTAAATTCGAATTTATCTCGTAGTGTAGACACAGCCTTATTTTTTAAGTTAATACAGTTCACGTATGCAGCAGCTGACTTCTCCTAGCAACAGGCCCACCATTTGCATATCTTAACCTCCTTCTCACTTCCAACCCACAGACCTTGTCTACATTTCAAGATGGCAGGGGGAGGGCCTGAGCTCAAGGGAAGAAAGAGAAACTTGTACAGGGACTTGCTGGTGGGCTGGCCTTTGGCTGTGTGCCAAGAGCCCAGCAGAATCCCCTGGATCCCTCTTCTCCTTGGTAGGACCCCTCTCACAACCTGCTGGAGATAGTGAAAACCCAACCTGTCCTAAGGGGAGAAGTGGCTGTTGCTTTCGGATCATCCTCCCTTGCCTCAGAATCTACAGAATGACTTCAGTGAGCGAGAGAGGCACGTGTGTGGTGAAGATGAGAGTCACTTAACGGGTGTCTGGAGAACCTGAAGAGAAAATGGACTGCAGAACCCTGCAGGAAGTGGCTCTCGTTTAGATCTACTTGCTCATCACAACATCCAAAGAATCTTCTCACCATTATAAATCATGAATTGTAACCGGAAAGCGTAAGTGGGGAGGAAATTGGCATGGCTGAGATTCCTACTCCTGTCAAAGCCAGACACAACTGTTGCAGGTTGTTTGGTTAATGATAATGTTGGAAAACACAGTATATGAATTCCCTAAAAATGACTGAAAAACTACAGAGCATAGCATGACAGCAGGGGTGAACAAACCCTAATAAATTGCCTGTAATACTATTCAGCAGTGAAAAGGTTAACCACTGTTATGCAGTTAAGATTTGTTTTCAAACTTATCCCATTAAGCTAAAGCCGTCTGATGCTGTTTTAGGACGCATGTGCTACAGAGTCCACAAGACGTCAGAAGTACAGCTCACGTGAGAGCATTCTTTCCACTCAGAAAAACCAGCGATCTCTATTTTGGAAATGGCAGCTTCCATTCTGAACAACAACAACAAGTAAGTCGAGGCAATGGTCTACCAAAACAAAAATTAAGAGTGCAACTGTGTTGAAATGTTACCCTAAGTTTTCTTTGAGTCATGGCGGTTTCCAATGCTATCTCTTTCAGAGGGTCTCTAGTGACGTCCAACATCGATGTCCTACCCAGATCTCCTGGACAGAGGCTGAGTCGAGACTGTTTAAGAGCCATTCTAGCCTGCAGCTGTACCATTTCCTCCTCTTGACGCTTTAACATTATTTCTTGGCTTATTAGGTTGCCTTCAGGTGCTGCTTCATATTGCCTACTTTGTTAGAGGGGAAGAAAACAATATGGTTAAAATACAGCTAAGCACTATGGCACCATGGTGATGGGTGGACAGTGAGAACCTAGACCACTTACAGCAGGAAATCTAATGGAATTATTTTTGTGGGATTTATTTATTCAGCAACTGAGGCATTAAGGCAAAATGTCCCTGGACTGAAACAGCCTACAGCAGTGTTTCACAACCAATGGTACATGTACTTCTGTGGGTACATGAGATCTTCCAGGTGTACCTCAACTCATCTAGATATTTGCATAGTTTCACAATAGGCTATGTAAAAATACTAGTAAAGTCAGTACAATCTAAAAGTCCATTCAGACAATGACTTGCTTCTGCTGCTTCCTATGCCTTACGCTGAAATGTAAGTACATTTATTTAATAATAAGATGGTTGAAAGTCAGCAAGTTTTTAGTAGTAGTCTTCAGTGATATTTTTGCATGTTTTCGTAAGGAAGTTGTTTTTAAGCAAGGTGTACTTCGTGGTATGCAAAACAAATCTGACTCCTGAAAAGGGTACAGTAATCTGGAAAGGTTCAATGACACTTGTTCAAAACCTGAGATTACTTTAGGACCATGTTTCTCAACCAGTGGTACATGTACCCTTCAGGGTACATGAGAGAATTCTGGGGTACTTACAATTCTTTTAAAAAGGGGTACTTCATTTAAAAAAGTTTGACAAACACTGGCCTACAGCAATATATCAGTATGGAAAATACCTGGAATAATCCCAGTTTCCATCACTGTCTGACATTTATTTACATGGGAATAAACATGCTATTGCAGTCTTTCTATCAAAAACACATTGTCACCAAAACAAAACAACTTTATAGCTGGAAAAAAACTAAGCATGTCCTGAAAGAGATCAGATCTTTCTCATAAGTATGTTTACAATTTAGCATTTAAAAGGGAACCTGAATGCATAGACGAGACAGTATTTAAAAGAGGCTGACATAATACTTTCAAATGTATTTCTGCAACAAGTCCCTATTCATTACTTAGATGAGACCATAAGACAAACTATTTGTCTGATACAGATATCGTTTAAAACATTCAGCACCCAAATTCCTGTAAAAGGCTCTATTTCAATGTTGCTCACTCTGCTGGAAAGACAGCTCTTGTTCTTTAAAATCCTGTATATCTATCTTGCCCTTTTGTTTGTTGTTTGCTTTTGGTAATATTTATAACACTACGGGTCTTGATGAAAAAAAGACATTTCTCTGAAGCTGTATTTGTAAAAAACTCTGTGCCTGCCACCCATTATTTGAGGGCAGCAAAAGCTCCAAATCAAGTATTCTAGAGTCCAAAGAGCCCACCAGGGAAAAAAGGAAATAATTACTTTTTCGCAGGACAAAAAACAAAAACAAACCCCAAACCAAGTCATCACAAGAAGGAAAACAAAACAGGGTTTTTCTGGTCAAAAGCTATTTTCAAGAGACTTCTTCATACTTTGAAACAGAGCACAAATGCTCCTGGTTCCTTCTCTTTTGGAGGATGCTTATTCAGAAGGAATCAACTAGTGTAGTGCATATACTTGGGGCCAACAGCCGAGACATGTCTCTTGGTAAAAACCAGTTGACCTGCTCCCTCCACTGGGAAGGAGAAGTCCTGTAGCAGATGAGAAGTCTGTTTGGACTGGTCCCAGTGCGAATACACATAAATGGGACAGGGCACAAGGAGCATTTCCCACCAAAGTCATGTCTGGATTGAAGATTAAGGTGTAACTGTAGCGCATGTAGGCAAATCTAATTACCACATGTAACAATACTAGTGAAGAGATAACGGTAGAGGCTTCAGCACAGATCAGCTGCCCCAGTACCAGCTAGGGACCCTGCTGCTAGTTTTACACACACACCATTATTAGTTCACACAGGGTACATGGCGCAGTTTTAACTCTGCTATCAATACTCATGCTAGTTAGGTTAAATCTAGCACTGATCTAGCTACCTGTACTACAATTACACTTTAAATTTCCACTGTAGGCATACCTCAAGAGAGCTCCTTCAGGCACACTGCCTCCTGAAGTGCTTGCTGGGTTGGGTGTCTCTTGGATGTCATAATTTCGCTCACTCTCCACTACCTTAAGCAATCCCTACCCAAACCAGGGAAGCCAGGACCTGAAGTTTCTGATGTTAAATCCACAAGAAATAAATTTCAAAAATATCCAAACTCATTCACTCAATCTCTGCTCTTCAGGCCATCTTAGCACATCCGAAAGTGGAAATAATAGTTATTTATATTTAATTATTATTTGTGTGTTATGATTATTAAAATTATCGTTTGGCGTTCCATGGTCTCAAAAAGTTTAAGGAACACTGTACCAGAGTAACCAGTGCTTTGTGGGCAGGAGTACTCTTCTGCTGAGGAAGTAAATACCCCTCAGAGATGGTGGAGGTATTTTTGTCAGCAACAGTGTGAACAGACAGTGTTTATACTGTCTGAATTTTAGCCACAGGGCTGTGCTGCTAAATGTTGTGTAGTATACACCTACCCTTAATCACCTATTCTTCAGCTTCTGTTGTTTCCCCTCTCACATCTCAATTCTCTGTTCCATCATACAACAGAGCAAGGAGCTTGACTATACTTGCACTTTTGTCATTCACAGGTATTTAACCCCCACCATCCCAACTACTGGACAAAGCTTTGCTGCAGCAAATAAAATGTGAATGCTGCTCTGTTGGCAGGAGCTCTTTCCCGCCAACAAAGCAAAGCCACCTTGTAGGGGGTGAAAGTATTTTGGTAGCAAAAGTTCAAGAAATAGGATTCCACACAAGCTGACGTTTAGCAATAGGGCTGTGTTGACAAATAGGAAGGCAGAATGATTCAGCAGAGACGGTCACCAGACTGGGCGCCCGTTTGCCCACCATTAAAGGAGAGGATGTTCCTGACCAACTTATGAACAGAACTTTTGAGACCTACACTTCTTTGCAAGGGTCAAATATTATTAGTGCCTGCTGCACCACAACAATGTACAGCCAACATAGCCTGCGGCCACAAAGTCAGCTTGGATTCTCAGCCACAACCCTTAAGGGCATGCTACAAGAGCAATGAATCTTATGAACAAGTTAGAGAGATTTGGGTTTCTACAGAGATGTTATCTCTGAACAGTGTGAACCAAAGCAAAGAAGTGTGCCATTGACTGCTAAAGGGACCACTATACCATAGGAAGTCATACACTCTTCATAGTGTCAGTAACTCATGGGACAAAGATCGATCGATCACTTGCAAGATTACTGCCAACTGCACATTCTTTGTGGGTGGATGAACATGGTGGGGTTCATTTACATCCAAATTGGGTGCAGCATCTTGAAAAAGTTAAAACTTGGTAATCTGCCCTTCTTAGATGTGGGGGTGGGTTTTTTGGCAGCACTGAAATTGACTTCATTAGCTATAAATTTCCATAATGGCAGAAAGTACATATGAACTATGAGAACTGCTTTTGTAAACTAACTCCTTCGTATTGCTTCGTATAGATATGCTCTCTGATGTGCAATATAAGGGCTCTCTTCAGCATCAATTAGAAATTATGGCTACTTTTAAGTACTGCAAAGTCTATGCATCTATTGGAGAATGATTTTTTCCCCCATTCTGTCTCATACAATCAACAGTAATTTTAACTAACTTTCTACGGCAGGACCAAATTCTGCACTGGCTTTCATATGCACAACTCCATTGTTTTCAGTGGGGCTGTTGAGTAATAACTGAGAGCAAAGTGTCATATCAAAGTCTTTATACTTTAAGAATTCACTTTGAGCTTCAGATCTCAGATGCATTTGCTGGGCTGGCAGTTAGGAAAGCCAAGTTTGAACTTGGGTACTTGTGAAGAATGCAAACTTAACAAAAAAATAAACATGGCATTTTTGAGTAATTTTTTAGAGTAAAAGTACACATTAAGCAAAAGTGGAGAAACAGACCAACTTCTTGATCCAAATATCTCTATGATGGGTTGGGATCACAGAGGTCTTCTTGGAGCGGTCTCTGGGTGTGCTGATCATGCCACTGAGCTACCTTCCTGCCTTCTGGGGCACCCCACCACCCTGTCCTACTGGTCCAGAAGCTCTGACCTCTCCCCAGGAAAGGCACAGAGTAACACCCTCCCTACAGCAGAGCAACACAAATGCTGAAACAGCTCGGCTCTGGGAGGGTTCAGTTTAGAGATCTGATAGCACCCAGGAATACAACTCTGAAAAGGGATCAAAACCCACATGAATCCATCTTACTCTGTAGAAAAGTTTTACACAGAGAAAGCTCATAAGCTGTGCTCTCCTTGTCAACTGGAGAGATGGATGCACACTGGCTGCTCACCCGAGGTAACAGTTATGTACACCGGGTTTGATAATAAACAAAAGTGTTTTATTAAGTACAAAAAGCAGCATTTAAGCGATTGCAAGTGAAAAGAAATCAAAGCAAGTTACAGGAAAAGCTGGGTCATCTGAACTTCAGAGCACAGGCAGGCTCAGTTAACTGGCATCTGCTCTGATGTTGGCTGCCCAGCCAGGGCTGGTAGAGTAGAGTGGATTGTTGGGGGGCCAGGGGTACAAAGTGCTTTTTCTGAGCCTTCATAGAAATGGGGGTCAAGGAGGAGGGAGTCTCCCAGGGGTCACTGGGAAAGGTGAGTTTGCAGCAGTCACCCGGTGATCTACACCTTCCGACTTGTTGGTGCTCGTATCTGGAACTAGACCGAAAGCTGGAGCAAGACTGGTGGAATAGTGCTGGTAGGACAATGACTGATATTCTGGGGACAGCACTGAGGCCTCAGTGACACTGACTGCTGTTGACCGTTGCCACACCAAGGAGCTAGTGCTTCATCAAGTCTGTGCCACGGCACAAAGGAGCACTGTCCCAAACCCTGCCTTCGTCCCACATCAGGAATAGAAGTGGAATTTAATGCCAGTCTTTCAGAATGTGCAACTTGATTGCTTCACAAGGGGGAGTGCTGGTGGTCCAGGCTCATAGGCCCTGAACATGAAACTCTAGTTTTGCACAAAGATAACCATGTTACATGGAAATCAGTTAGCAGAGCAGCACTCACTGATGTTTCAATTAAAAACTTATTCCTGAGTGAAATAAACACAGAAACTGATAACTGATTTCCTGATATCTAATAAACACTACTTTCAACACTAAATAGAATTTAGGACAGAGGGAAATAAATTATTTGATTGCTATTAAAGAATAATCACTGTATAACACAACAAGGACTATAAAATATGATAATTGCAACGAAGGGTCCTGTGGCACCTTATAGACTAACAGAAATGATAATTGCAGTTTACCTTGATCTTAAAGGATGAACATGACTTGATGGTGAGCTATCATCAGTTCCTGGTAAAGCAGAACTGGAGTCATCTCTCTTTAAACATTCATTTTTTCTCACTTGCACACAAAAAGGAAACAGAGATAAATTAATCCTTGAATGGGCTAGAAACCATGTATAGGTAATCCCACCTAAAATTCCAGGATTTATCAGACACATGGGATTACTTAGAAAAGATCAATTTCTATGCACTGGACCATGACATTACAGTATTAGAGAAACTGACATTAGGAAGTCAATTTCAGTTTTCTAAGATATGCTGTTGTTTTCCCTCCAATGAGAGAAATCTCCTTCCCTAGAGATCCTTAAGTCCCACCTTGACAAAACCTTGGCTGAGATGATTTAGTTGGGATTGGTCCTACTTTCAGGAGGGGGTTGGACTTGAGGACCTCCTGAGGTCTCTTCCAATTCTATGATCCTATGAGAGTTGCTGAACAATCCTTAGAAGAAACACGTTAGCAAGGGGGTTGAAGATACAGAATTCTTAATATATTTCTCTAACTTCAAATGTTTTATTGTCAGTTTAAACTTGAGACATCTGAACATGAGGAGGCAAAACTAATATGTAGAAAGCTAAGTGCCCAGAATAGTTTTATAACAGCTCGTAAAGATTACCTGACTCGGAACAAGGGACTTAAAAATCCCTACCTTGTGGAGCTTCCATTTTTTATTTCTGCCTGGATTTTTCTCCCTCTCCATGTCTTATGAAATACTGGGTTCTGCTTTTTGACAACAGAAGTCTATTTACTAATGCGGCCTTCTTTAGAAAAAATCAGCATTTACTTACAGTAACATCAAACATACTTCAGTTCAGGCACAATTCTGCAAGATGCAGAGACCTCTAGTTGTAACTCACATTGTCTTCAAGGAGGAGGGATGGCCCTCAGTACCTTGTGAAAGGTACTCAGCACCTTGCAGAATATATTTCCTAAGTATAGGAAAACAGCAGCAACTTTCTCAGATATGCTGCATCATTGACTACCTATGTGCAATCTAATTGGTTCCCAACATTTATTGGTTCATGTACTCCCTTCTTAAAAAGATGATGTTTGAAGTACCATATACAAATTTCTTATTTTTTGTATCCATTTGTTTTAGGCTGTGATAGACATTAAGTACTTCAGGACTCTACTGCAAAATATAGGCCCAAGGAAGCCTAAAAAGTTTGATTATAAATAAAGCTGACCAGAAAATGAGAATTCCATTTCATGAAAAATTTTGAGCTTTCCATATATTTTTGTTCTGATACAGAACAAAACCAATCCCTTTGAAACAGAAAGACAGAGATCGCCCCAGAACAGCAGACACAAGTGAGGATCCTAACCACAGAGGTATTTCTTGGTATTTGTCTCTGGGGCTTTTACTAGCATTTCCATCCCAGACTTGCGAAATCTTCCATAAAAAAACGTAATCAAAATCAATATCCTTGTGCAGAAAGTTTTGGTTCTGATGATCTGCCACTGCTCAACAAGAAAGTTTCAAAAAAGTTCCCGACCAGCTCTAATTATAACATCCTTCTCAAATACTCCACGCTTTTAGAAAGGGCATGAAAAAGAAACACAACGAAGTAGCCATTATTATATATGGATATGTCCACACTAAAGCATTTTGTTGACAAAACTTGGGGAATATCCAGATTACCAAAGCATCCTATCAACAGTAAATTGATGAAATGTAGCACCTTTGTCAACAGTCTTATCCCACTTCCCATGAGGCATAATGCCTCTGTCAACAGATATCTCCTGACTGAAAGCTGGTCTGAACCTTCCGGGGGGGCCCCTCTGTCGACAGACAAGGCTTCAGGGACACTGGGCAGCCCTGTCTGCTGTGCTTTTGGTTGGCCGTTTTGTTGAGAGAGCAGCTGGGCAGTACAGCCGCTGTTGACAGAAGTTTTGTCAGAAGATATCTTCTGACAAAAACTCCTGTTGACAAATTACTGTAATCTAGACATAGTTTATGATTTGTTACCTCAAATTACAAAAAATATTTCTGATGTCCAGTCCTACTTTGGCGTGGGCTACTGATCTATGTCAATGGCCTGAATCTATAACTTGTCTAACTTGAGTTAGCAATTCCTATTAATACTCATATGGCTGAACAGGAGCTGTCCTTCACATTGCTTCCCTTTTACAAAGTTTAAATCAGTACAAAACATTAGGAACAGTTACTGGAGAAAAGAAAAAGCAATGGCATGTATGAGAAGGGGCCTCTGGGTGAAAGTGCAGGGACTCTGGTATGCTGAGTACAAAATAAGAGAAAGGAGATGCTGAGTGAAGGGGACACCGGTATCTACTTTTGCATAAAAACGGGAAGGGGGCTCAGAGGGGACGGGCACCCACATACATGTGTGTGTGTGACAAAGGGAAGGGGGCTCAGAAGGGACGAAAGGGGAATGATGGCCAGATGTGGTGGGATTCTACTATAGGAGGCCTCTTGCTCTTCTGTAGCTCTGCCTTCTCCTACCACACAATGCCTTTGTACGGAGATACACATCTCATAGAACTGGAAGGGACCTAGGGAGGTTATTGCCACCCTTTTGTGGCAGGACCAAGCACCATCCCTCTTCCTCTACGCCCCTTCTACTTACCACAGATCCCTAAATGGCCCCCTGAAGGATTGGGCTCACAACCCTGGTCTTAGCAGGCCAATGCTTAAACCACTGAGCTATCCCTCTCACCGTATGCAATGTTGTATGGAGTGCTAGGTGAATCTCAACAGGGGCTCACCCTGCTGGGAGAAATCTGAAATTGCTGCCAGCTGGCTGCTATGCTGCTGAAGAGAAAGGCAGCTCTCATAATCCTGCAACCAGGCTTCCATTCACTGGCCCTAAGCCCCTCGTTCCCACCTTCCCCATGGAGACAAGAGGGAATTCCCCATGTGCCTCCACCACCCAGCCCTGCAGGGGCCAAGCTGCAACTTCTGATGGACATGAAGTGCAGGCAGCGGCCTGGGCGGAGGGCCTTCTCTCTCAAGGCTGAGTTTGCAGATTTCAGAGCCACTCTGAACTTGTCCTGCATATACACATCTTTTTGGACAAGAGGAGCTGGTGGCACAATATGGAACCTCATGAGTTCATTTCAGTAGCTTGAATTGTGCAACTGAGGGCAAGCTGGAGGGTAGGCCAAGTAAAAAGCCAACCAGTTAGAAGACAGCACCCAGCTGCACGGCCATGCTGCACAATACTAAAGAAAATTACTTTGTTGGCCTGGTCAGCAAGTATTACTCATCATTACAGCTGAAAGCAGAAGTTTTCTGGTGAGCTGCAGTGGGTGCAACTGCAGGACTGTTTGTTTGAAGCAGATGGGTTATTGTTTGTTTGATTGCTTGAAGAAGCTTTTGGCACACAACTTCCAACAAACTCACATAAAGGGCTTACGTACCACAGTTTGGGAACCTTTGATCTAAGTATAGTAAAGTATTCTCCTTCTTCCCTAAGGACTGGAAGACACAGCAGTAGTTCCAAAGAAGCAACAAATTTCATCTGCCCCCTCAAGCAGATGTAGCAGTTACAGCTAGAAGGTAATTCTCATTTCAAATGAGATCAGTGGGGATTCAGTCACTGTACAGATCTCAGAGGAGATGGAAATTCATTTGCCAAACCCTATGTTTGTAATTGCAATTAAAAGAGCCCAGAGCTGAAATGTATTCACCTTCATTAGCTTAAGGATCTCAGAAAGTGATTTGATTTACACTCTCAAGGTTTCTTCCACATTTTGCATAAAGTCTCTGCCTGAGCTATAACTTTATTTTACAGACACATTTTCTGGAAATAAACTAAACTGTGAAGTCCTGCAACATGCGTCTTAGAGACTGACAAAAAAACCCCT
Source organism: Carettochelys insculpta (assembly GCF_033958435.1). NCBI lineage: Eukaryota > Metazoa > Chordata > Testudines > Carettochelyidae > Carettochelys > Carettochelys insculpta. The sequence goes on from NC_134140.1 coordinate 122,228,502, forward strand.
CCTGCTGATTGCATTGGTGGGGGAGACGCAGTTGTCTTCTAAGCCACACACGTGTTTTCTCTCTCTTCCTTGAATTTTCCTGAAGTAACTAACTTTGTTGGTCTTTGAAACACATTAACACAGTCAGAACAAAAAGTCAAACTGGTAAATGACTGATAGAAGTATAATATCAGCAGTTTGAGTTGAAAAAGTTTGTACTGTGCTGGTTATATATTTCCCTGTAACTTTGAATGTCATCCCATTCTTCTAGGTCTTTCATTGACATTTGCTCTCCTCCTTCCAATTCGAAGGTAAGGGCAAAGAGCTTCATCAAAGCTCTGGACAAGTGTGTGCTGTTTCTTCTGGGCTTCAATTCAATTTTACACCCTTCTTATCTCTGTTTTACTCCATTTCTTCTCGCCACACTGCATCCTCCTTGCAATTCTGCCTTTTCATTAGCTCAGAAAATATTCTCACATTCTGAGCACGCAAAAGCCTCTGTACTCTCTGAAAACTTTTCCTTCACTTCAACACTAGAAATCCTTATTTTTACAAAAAACTTTCTTAAATTAAAACACCCCTCAATACCTCCACACATTTGTCTGGTACCACATTTATCTGAGTCACAACATAAATTCCATGGGCCAGAATCAGAGGAGAATTTAGCCTCACATCTCTCATGCATAATTATGGCACTCTTTAAACACAACTGCCACTAATATAATAGTACTTCTGAAAATTCAGAGTACACATTATATTTTAAAGCAAACATTGTAAAAAAATCTTAATTATTTCCACCATATCCAGTTGATATCCCTTATCCAGTATTCCAGATCCAAACCTAAACTATACATGCTGTAAGTTATGCTAAACTATGTAAGATGATCTCATATGATTAATCTTCATATTGTTCTTAATTACCAAATTTTTAGTATAGGTTTTTGTTTTCTGCCTACTCACTGGGTTTTGTTTTAAATCTTCCACGTATACATTTGTTTGCTTCTTTTGGAGTCGTCCTTTATTTTATTTTATTTTTTTACAATGCTTACCTTGCCTGAAATCTGGCTCAGAAGAAATAATAGATGGACTTTCACTGGACGTACTATAGACATCACTGTAGTAAGATTTGTACCTTCTCATAGGTTCTAAAAGTTGAAAGCAAAGTGTTAGGAAAGCAAAGGAGCAACAGTTCCAAAGCAAAATCAAATGTGACCCCCTCAGGATGTCTAAACTTTTCTGTGGCCACAGTTTTAAAATATAGAAACAGTCACTGAATGCTGTTAGGCTGCAGAGGGAGCAGTCAGCTCTCACAGTTGAGATTATATATGGTTACCACACACCTCACCTTCTTTACATGTCTGACACTTTAATAATACCAGTAGGAAAAAAACCTAAGTGGATTGAAACCAGTTGAATCTGACAATCCTGCACACGGGACAATGGTAAACAAATTGCTTCATGGGCCATACACAGAAGCCTGATGGGCCACATACTGCCCACCTCTGCTCTGCTGCCTCATCCTGCCTCAGCATCACTGATGGGCAACCCTGAATGGGGACAAGTATCGGAGGGGTAGCCGTGTTAGTCTGGATCCGTAACAGCAACGAAGGGTCCTGTGGCACCTTATAGACTAACAGAAAAGTTTTGAGCATGAGCTTTCGTGAGCACAGACTCACTTCATCAGATGCTGGTCTTGGAAATCTGCAGGGCCAGGTATAAGCCAGAGCACGGGTGGGGATAACAAGGTTAGCTCAGTCAGCAAGGGTGAGGCTTACTACCAGCAGTTGATCTGGAGGTGTGAACGCCAAGGGAGGGGAAGCTGCTTCTGTATTTAGCCAGCCATTCGCAGTCTTTGTTTAAGCCTGAGCTGAGGGCATCGAATTTGCAGATGAATTGTAGCTCAGAAATTTCTCTTTGGAGTCTGGTCCTGAAATTTTTTTGCTGTAGGATAGCTACTTTTAAGTCTGCTACTGTGTGGCCTGGGAGATTGAAGTGCTCTCCTACGGGTTTTTGTATATTGCCATTTCTGATGTCTGATTTGTGTGTGTTTATTCTTTTACGTAGAGACTGTCCAGTTTGTCCGATGTATATAGCAGAGGGGCATTGCTGGCACATGATGGCATAAATTATATTGGTAGATGTGCAGCTGAATGAACCCATGGAGTGGATCACATGAGTGGCCACAACACCCCATGACCCACAGCAGTTCCCCCTGCAGCCCTACCCACTCCCCTCCCCGCATGCCTGTTGCACACCAGAGCACTTCACTTCCCTGGTGGTCCCACTACCTCCCTGTACGTTTGGTGTGTGGAAATTGCCTGATTTGCACTCCCGCCCTGCTCCTCCTCCTCCCTCCCACCCAGAGTTGGTAAAGCTCCAACCAGTTACTCACCATTGCTCAATAATCTCCTTAAGCCTGCACACCATTCAGCCCCCTCTTCCTGCCTTCTAATCTCTCTGTAGACCCACTGCTTTGCCTCTCACATTACACTTATCGCTCTTGGGTCAATTAAAGCCAAACTGTGTTACACAAAGTTTGTCACACAGCTGAACAGGGTGCAGCCTCTTTGTGTGTGTGTGTGTGTGTGTGTGTGTGTGTGTGTGTGTGTGTGTGTGTGTGTGTGTGTGTGTGTGTGTGTGTGTGTGTGTGTGTGTGTGTGAGAGATTTCTGTAACTGAAATAAAATATTTATTAAAATATTATTTTGGCAGAGTGGGATATGATAGTATCCTCTATTTTATACCAGGTGTGGATGTTCTGGCTCTGAGGCTTCCCTTGTCTGGCCTTGTAATGCATCCCAGGCAGCTGTGCTGTTAGCCCTGGGGAAATTCTGCAATTGTTGGAGTTGGAGCCATAGTAAAATTGCAGAGTTCCTCCAGGACTGTTTATGACCGCAACAAGTTATTTTTACACCATGTTGAAGAAGCACCAAAGAGCACTCTGGAGTTCTCTCCTTGGTTAATTCTATTTAACATCGAATTTTAATGGAACTGTCAGATTAGGAGCAGTTTATTATTTTATTTCATAAGCAATATACTACTACATCAATGCTAAATCTATACCTAGTGTTTTTTCCCCTGTGGTGTAACAATGGGTTGAGCATTTATATGCTATTTCTTGTTTTCTTCAATAGCATTCTAAGCAAAATTACCTTCTTTTGCATAATCCATGACTGATCTAGATTTACATCTCTTACCTTGGCCTCATTCTCATATCAAAGTTTGCTCCAGCAACGTTCAAAGAATTTCTTTGATTGAAAGTTCAATAAATGCAATCTTCTTATTTCAAAGGCATGACATATTGTATACAGAGAGGGTGGTATGAGTAACTGAGAAATGTTTAATTAATCTTGGGTCAGAATGATTTAAATGTACATCGTGCGTAAAGAAAAGAGTCTTCTTGATAAGTCCATATGTCAAACACTTTCTTTTTTCTGATACAGTTAAGTAACCTAAATTTAATACTAATTCCTTAAATGGAGATAATGCACAAGCCTTACAGTCTTTTTTCAAAAGGCAGAGCATCTCGCTTTATCCCAGCTAGTTGCCTGAATATAAACAAATAATTAATGATCCAAACAAGATTTCTGTGTATTACAAGCAGTAACATTCAGCTATTTCACACACAATAATCAATTATAACAACACTCGCAGCGCACTTTAAGCAACACATACAAAGACATTGGAAATTGCAGTTTTCTTCCTCAGTAGCTTGCAAAAGGTGGATCTAGTGCAGGGGTGGCCAACCTGCGGCTCTCTGAGCCATTAAATGCAGCTCCTCCTCAGAGCCGAGTGCTGGGAAAGCCATCTGCTGCTCTGCGCACATGTCCCACTGCTTGATGGGAGAAGTGTCTGGTGGCATCTCTGGGGCAGCAGCAGCTCTGGTGAGTCACTGGCTTCAAGTTACAGCAAGGTGGGAAGGGTCGGGGGGCCTGGCTTTGGAGGAGGAAAGGGGGATTGGATTAGACCAGGGAGCTGGGGGTGCCTGGCTCTTGGGAAGGGGTGAGTGATTGGGTAGAGCGGATGACTGGCTGTGCCTGGTTCTGAGGAAGGGAGAAGGCATTGAGCCATATATTATATATTTATTTTTATCTATCTATAGATTTATATTCTCTCTAGATAGATAGATAGATAAAAATAAATATATAATACGTGGCTCCTTGCATTCTATCTGTGGGTCTTCATCCCTAGCTGGTTGGCCACCCCGAGTCTTGCTGCATTACCAGATTCAAAGGGACACCAGGTAAGGCAGTTTGGCCCCAAAATGTAGATCGTGTTTCATAAACAAACTTCATTAAAAGCTAACACACTAACATTTCTGCTGGGAAGGCTTTCCTGAAATCAACAACTTTAACTAAAATAAATCTGTGAAAATATTTGCTCAAGAAAAGAAAGGTTACTCACCGTAGTAACGGTGGTTCTTCGAGATGTGTCCCCGTGGGTGTTCCACATTAGTTCCACATTAGGTGTCGGGCTCGCCCGGCGCCGCAGATCGGATCTTCCAAGCAGTTTCTGCCGGACCGCGCATGCGCCAGTGCGCGCCGCTCCCTTGTGCGCTCCTGGCCACGTGCGCGATCCGGTCCCCACCAGTTCCTTGACCAACCGCCTCGGATGCTCCTGCAAAACACTAACAGAGATCCAAAGCGGGGAGAATGGGCGGGTAGTGGAGCACCCACGGGGACACATCTCGAAGAACCACCGTTAGTACGGTGAGTAACCTTTCTTTCTTCTTCGAGTGTCCCCGTGGGTGCTCCACATTAGGTGACTACCCAGCAGTAACCCAAGATAGGAGGTGGGTAATCGGATTATGTGCAGCTTGTCCCCGAGAGGACCGCTGTCAAGAGACGGGTATCCTCTTGGAATACCCTGTGAAGGGCGTAATGTTTGGCGAAGGTGTCATAGGATGACCAGGTCACCGCTCTGCAAATGTCTTTTAGCGCAACGCCCTTGAAAAAGGCTGTTGATGCCGCCACTGCCCTAGTGGAATGAGCCCTGGGAGTGGCCAGTAAAGGAGTCTTTTTGAGTTCGTAGCACATTTTTATGCAGGATACGATGTGCTTCGAAATTCTCTGTGAAGAGAGACCTTCTCCTCTCGATTTGGGAGCGAGAGAGACTAGGAGTCTATCCGTTGTCCGGAAGGACTTGGTCCTGTCTATATAGAAGGCTAGCGCCCTCCTCACGTCCAGGAGGTGTAGGCGCGCCTCTTTGTTAGAGTTATGAGGCTTTGGATAAAACGAGGGTAAAACAATAGGTTCGTTAATGTGAAACTCAGAAGAAACTTTAGGAACAAAGGCTGGATGCAGCCGTATGGTTACTGCCTCCTTGGAAAAAACAGTGCAGGGTGGCGTTGCCATAACTGCCGCAAGCTCACTCACCCTGCAAGCTGACGTGATTGCGAGAAGAAAGGTCGTCTTTATGGTAAGGAGGCGGAGGGAAACCGTGGCCAAAGGCTCGAACAGTGGTCCCGTTAACACATTAAACACCAGGTCCAAGTTCCACGAAGGTGGAAGCGGTTTCCGAGGGGGGTATAGGTTTACCAACCCTTTGAGGAACCTGGTAACCATGGGATGGGCGAACACCGTGTGCCCTTCCTCTTCGTGTCTGAACGCCGAAATGGCGGCAAGGTGGACCTTTAACGAGGATAGTGAGAGTCCTCCTCTCTTGAGGTCCAGTAAATACTCTAATATCACAGGTATAGGCACCGAAAGGGGGGCTAGCTGTTTGGTAGAACACCATGCCGTGAAGCGAGTCCATTTCTGCTTGTAGGTCTTCCTGGTGGAAGTCCTCCTGCTACTTTCTAGGACTTGCTGCACTTCCTCCATACATGTGCTCTCTAGGGAGCTGAGCCATGGATTAACCACGCTTGTAGTCGCAGGCCTTGGGGGTGCGGATGCACTATGGACCCCTGGGCTTGCCTGAGCAGAACCGGCGCCACCAGAGGGGGCATCGGTGGACGGTCCGACATGCGCAGGAGTAGGGGGAACCACTGCTGTCGATCCCACGTTGGGACTATCAGAATCATTCAGGCCCCTTCCCTCCTGGCTTTCTGCAAGACTTTGTGGATCAGCACTGTGGGAGGAAAAGCGTAGAGCAGGGGGCCCCTCCACGAGATCGCGAATGTGTCCCCCAGGGACCCCCGTCCCAGTCCTGCCCTGGAGCAGAATCGTGGGCACTTCTTGTTGTGTTGAGTGGCAAACAGGTCTATCTGGGGAAAGCCCCATGCGTGAAAAATCGGTTGTAGCAGATCGGGACGGATCTGCCACTCGTGCGTGAGTGCAAAACGCCTGCTCAGCTGGTCTGCCTTCACATTGTGAGCGCCTGGTAAGTACGAGGCTTTCAAAATTATATTGTTGGCGATGCACCAGTTCCATAACCGGACTGCTTCCGCACATAAGGCACGGGACCGAGCTCCTCCTTGCTGATTTATATAAAACATGGTGGAGGTATTGTCTGTACTGATCCCGACAACTTTGCCTTGTATATGGTCTCGAAAGTGTCTGCAGGCGTTGAACACTGCTCTGAGCTCCAGTATATTTATGTGCAGTGACTGCTCCGTGGAGGACCAAAGCCCTTGGGTCACCTCTTCGCCCATGTGTGCTCCCCACCCTATGAGGGAGGCATCTGTAGTAAGAAAAACCGATATTTGTGGTTGGTGGAAGGGTACCCCTGTTAGCACGTTTTTGGGGTTTACCCACCATTGCAGGGATTTGCGCACCTCTGTTGTGGGCAACACCACCCTGTGAACGGTGTGTGCTGCCGGTTTGTATACGCTCGCCAGCCAGTGCTGCATGCTGCGCACGTGTAACCTGGTGTTCTGTTCTATGAACGTCGCCGCTGCCATGTGGCCCAGCAGCTGTAAGCACGTAAGGACCGGCACCGTAGGGCTGAAGGTGATGACCTGCACGAGGGAGCCGATGGCCCGAAAGCGAGTCTCTGGTAGATACACTCTCGCTGTAATAGAATTTATACGTGCCCCTATGAACTCTATGTCCTGTGTGGGGTCTATCTTTGATTTTGCCAGATTGATAACCAGGCCGAGCGAAGAGAACGTGCCTGCTGTGACGCGTATCATGCGTAGTACCTCCTCCTTTGAGGCCCCTTTGAGTAGGCAGTCGTCCAGATACGGGAATATAAATACCCCCTGTCTGTGCAGGTAGGCTGACACCACTGCCAAGGTCTTGGTGAAGACTCTGGGGGCCGAGGAGAGGCCAAACGGTAGGACCTTGTATTGAAAATGTTCTTTGCCTACCATGAACCGGAGGAATCGCCGGTGAGCCGGATGGATAGTTATGTGAAAATACGCGTCTTGTAAGTCGAGGGCTGCGAACCAATCTCCATCATCGTCCAGTGCCATAAGGATGGAGGTGATTGTGATCATCCGAAAGCGTTGCTTGTGCAGGTACCGGTTGAGGCCTCGAAGATCTAAGATGGGCCTCCAGCCTCCTGTTTTCTTCTCCGTGAGGAAGTACCTCGAGTAGAACCCTTTTCCTTGCAGTTGCTCCGGCACTCTTTCCACTGCCCCTATGAGCATGAGATGGTCTACCTCCTGCTTGAGCCTCGCTACGTGGGAGGCCTCCTGAAGGTGGGGCCTGGGTGGAGGTCGTGGCGGTGGGAGCGACTGGAAGGGGATGGCGTACTCTGTGGCTATGATCTCCAGCACCCATTTGTCTGTGGTGGTCCTTTGCCACTGGTCGTAGAATGGTCGGAGGCGATGGTGGAATAGTTGCTTCGGATGACCTTGTGCGATGGTAGTGATGGCGCAGCCCTGGATCTGTGTGTCAAACTTGTGGCCTTTGGCCCTGCCCCAAGGACGCACGGCTCTGTTGGAAACGTCGCCTGGGAGTTCTGTACTGCAGGTGCTGTTGATGTCGCCCTTGCTCGTAACCCCTGTGGTACTGGGGACGCTGTTGCTGGTACTGGTACCGTCTTTGTTGAGGGTAGTACTTTTTCTTTCTGTATGGAGGGGTGTAAATCCCCAGGGTCCTAAGTGTGGCTCTTGAATCTTTACTGGAATCAAGGACCGAGTCAGTTGATTCAGCAAACAGCTTCTGCGAATCGAAGGGAAGATCGACTATCTTTGCCTGCAGATCCCTCGGTATACCCGAAGTCTGGAGCCAGGACTCCCTTCACATCACCACTGCCATAGCTGTGGAGTGTGCTGCTGTGTCCGCAACATCCAGGGCGATCTGAACTCCCATCCTCGAGGCCGCGTAGCCTTCTTGCACGATGGCCTTGAGCACCGGTTTCTTGTCCCCTGGAAGCGAGTCCATGAGGGAGGTTAACCTAGTGTAGTTGTCGAAATTATGGTTCGCTAAATGCACTGTGTAATTTGCCATTCGCAACAGGAGAGTGGAGGAGGAGTAGACCTTTCTGCCGAACAGCTCTAGCTTCTTGGCATCTTTGTCTGTTCCCCCTGTCCTGAATTGAGATGTTTTTGATCTTTGTTGCGACGACTCCACCACCAAGGAATTTGGTTGTGGGTGGCTGAACAGGAACTCCATGCCCTTCGCCGGCACGAAGTATTTCTTATCCGCTCTCTTGTGGACAGGCGGAATAGTTGCAGGGGTCTGCCATATCATAGTGGCGGACTCCAAGATTGCTTTATCAAGCGGTATTGCTATTTTGGAGGAGGCCGGAGGTCTCAGATTTTTGAGGAGCTTATGGTGTTTCTCTTGCACCTCTGCCGTCTGGATGCCTTGCGTGAAGGCCACCCTCTTAAACAGCTCTTGAAACTGTTTGAGATCATCCGGAGGATGGACGTCCCCCAGGGCCGTAGCCTCGTCCAGGGAGGAGAGCGAGGAACCACTAGGGTACGCCTCTCTGGACCCTTCCGGTTCCTGTTGGTGATGGTACATCCTCTCACTGGAAGCTTGCAAGGGAAAATCTCAGGGTTCCATAACCAGTTCCCCCTGAGACACTTGAGTCTCTGTCCCCGTTCGCGATTGCCCTCGGGGATATGGGACCGTCTGTGGGGATCTTTCCCTGGTAGATTGCCGGTGGTGTCTATGCCTCGCGTGATAGGGGCGACCATGGCAGTATAGGCACTGTTCTTGGGAAGGTGACCTAGACCACTCCCTTGGTGCATACCCTCTGCGTCTGGGGGAGCGAGATCGTCGAGAGATCTGGGACACTGGAGAGAGCGATTTGTGATAGTATTCCAGCGGCTCAAACCCCAGGAAGGGTGAAGATGGTCCCAGCCAGGGCGAGGCTGGTTGTAAAAATGGAGACGGGGGCTCCGGGTAGGCTAGGGGGGACCCCTGCCTTCTGGTTGGAGTCTGCAGCATAAGCGGAGGGCTGAGAGAAAGCAACTCTGCAGCCCTGTCTGGAGAGGGGCTGCGGTGCCTCGTTTTGTGTGCAGCCTTCCCCCTCCCTTGAGGAGGTAACTCCGCCCTCTGACGTGTAGGGGATCTCGGCCCCGTCCGCGCCGTGCTCGGCACGCTCATGGGCGGTGCCGCACGGGCGGTGTCCTCCGGTGCCTGCAGGCTGCGTGCCTGCGCGCTCTGCACCGCCAGTTCCCCGGGGGTCGGTGCCGCTGCTTGCGGTGCCGCTGCTTGCGGTGCTGCCGGTACCGGTGCTTGTTTAGCCGCCGCCCTGCCTGCGGTGCGGGGCGGCTGTTTGATTATCGGAGGCTGAGCCGCCTCCACGTGGCTCTCCGTGCCGCCGCCGATCAGCTGTTGCTGTGGCTGGGGGCTGCGCGCTCCTCCCGTCCCGCTCGCTGTTGCTGCCGGCAGGGATCGGGCTGGGGAGGCTTTCCTCCGTTTTTGCGCTGATGGGGTGAGGGAGGCGGCTTTCCTTTTATGGGCCCTGGAGGGTCCCTCCTGCTGCGGCCGCTCCGGCACGTCTGGCTGGAGGGCCTTGTCGAAGAGCAGCATTTTAAGCCGCATCTCCCTGTCCTTCCTTGCTCTGGCTGTTAATTTTGCACAGAAGGGGCATTTCTGCGTGACATGGGACTCCCCCAGGCACCTTATGCAGAGACTGTGCCCATCAGACGCTGGCATTGCCTCTTGGCAGGACTCACATTTCTTGAATCCTGAAGAGGACATTGTTGGTGAGTCTTTCAGTTGTTAATGGGTACTTAGCACCTTCTCTGTGCTGTTTTTCCCCCTCTCCGATGGCCTGCCACGGCAGGAGGGCTAATGGCCCTAGGCTCCTGGCCTCCGGTGCTCCGCTTGTTACTAGGACTGGACTGAATGCCGTCCCGCTTGTTGTTTCTATTTTTTTTTTTTGAAAATAACAACTGGCTAACTTAACAGTAGCCTACGAACTTGAAAACTTTAAAGAAAAAACAGTTAAAACCATTGAATACGCTAACTTGGCCATAGCCTAGTCGGATTCCATCTGCAGCTGACAGCGGTTAAGAGGAACTGGCGGGGACCGGATCGCGCACGTGGCCAGGAGCGCGCAAGGGAGTGGTGCGCACCGGTGTGTGCGCGGTCTGGCAGAAACTGCTTGGAAGATCCGATCTGCGGCGCCGGGCGAGCCCGACACCTAATGTGGAACTAATGTGGAGCACCCACGGGGACACTCGAAGAAGAACTCTCTCATCACCATTTGTTACCTAAGCACCGCTGTCTTGTCTATTGCCTGAGGACCAGAAAGGCCAGTGAAATGTAAGAAATAAGAAATAGCATGACTAGAGAAAAGAAAGTACCTGACTCTGCAAGTTGCTATACGCAGGCAGATTCTGCATGAGTTCAAGGACAAGGATCTGCCTGGAAAAATCACAGCCTAAAATAGCTCAAAGTTCTTCATTCTATAAACTATCAGGAATGGTGTTAATAACTGGGGATTAGCAACTATATATGAGACTTCCTTATGCCTGGAAATCATAGCCCAATCAGAACTGAGGGAATGGTTGACTGCCCTTTACCCTAACTTTAAGAAGGCTTTGGTGCAAGGCACTATGGATATCCCCAACCTAGACCCACACATCTCCTAAATAATTTTCTGAGTTTTGCAGGATCACTTTAATTTTTAAAAATATGCCAGTCAATTTAAAATAATCTTTTGTTTGAAAATTTAACTTTTGGCATTACAAATATTTCCAAGATGGCTGCACAGTATGCCTGGTATAGAACAGAGAAAGCATGTGCTCTATTTTCTCTATTTGTTTTATGCACTTCATAGCACAATATATATACATTGCCATTTTCACAAGTACCTGTCTAGTCAGCCTCCCTGTTTGCATAGGTCATTTACACCACAATGAGACAGCAACGTTTAAAAAACTCATACAAAAATATGATTTTAGAGTGAAAAAACTGCAGTGGTCCACAGCATTAGGGACAGTACTTCTAACTCATTCTTAAAAACTAATTATATTTGAAGTTGCGGGGAAATATTTTCAAAAGTGCCGAGGTAGCTTGAGAGCTGAAGACCCATCAGCTGTCATGTTAAAATGAAGATGAAGGGTCTTACAAAGACGTTAACCCAAAATTACTTTCAAGTCCCATATGACATCTGATGGAGAAACCCCAAAAGAACAGACAAATTTACTGACCGGGGTACACAAAAGAGATAGAACTGATCGGCTGTGTCTAGACTAGCCCCCAACTTTGAAGGGTGCATGAAGGGGGCAACTTTGAAGGGGGCATATGCAGCACTTCATTAGTCATAATCTCTCCTGAGGTAACTTCGAAGTGCCAGCTTGCGTGTAGCCATGGGTCAGCTGAGGGTACTTCGAAGTGCCCGCACTCCATTGAAGTCCCTTTACTCTGCGTGGGAGATTTTGACTAATGAAGTGCTGCACATGCACCGCAGCACTTTATTAATAATCTTCCGACACCCTAATTACCATGGTCCCTTGGAAGTTCAGGGCTAGTTTAGATACAGCCATTGCTTTAAAAAAAGGTGGGGAGCTGTAGGATGGGGTTTTTCAAAGCTAGCAGGGAACGAATGCCTGAAACAAGTATTTCTTTCCTTTCTTCCTGAAGAGCGCAAAAGGGGCTTTGCTTGAAAGCATTTCAGAGCGGCCTCTTTTTGTACTTTGTTTTGAAAAAAAAAAAAAAAAAAGAAGAAGCAGCAGCCAAGCTACCAAGGCAGCAATGAAGTCCCCAAACACAGGAACAATAAACAGGTTAACGGTGATCTGTCTTGGGTTTGTAACTAGTCCACTTGCTCACATGTCAAGCAAGACTTCAGTCTGATGAGGATTCCTAAGAATTGGTCCCAAAACATTTAGCTCAGAACTATGCCTCCTCTTATCAGTAGCTTGTTAATTATAGACTTTCAAGTGTGTTAAACTGACTAGGGGCGTGGGAGAGGATTAAAAGGTTTTAGTGGTCCATGTGGTCATTAACCTGGGTTTCACATACAGAGAAACATGAATAGTCACAGAGAGACGGCCGTGTTAGTCTGTATCTTCACAAAACAAACCAGAAGTCCTTTAGCATTTTAAAGACTAACAAAATGATGTATTAGGTGATGAGCTTTTGTGGCACAGACCCACTTCCTCAGATCTGGGTCTGTCCTATGAAAGCGCCTCACCTAATAAATCATGTCAGTCTTTAAAGTGCTACAGGACTACTTTTTTATTGTGAGAAATGTGGTTCAGATCATATAAAAAGGAGTTATTGGGTAGGGAGAGAGCACTATGGGGAATGCAAAAAGTTGAGATGATGATGAATTTCAAAGGATGAAAAGCAGATCCACAAAGTCAGACTTGCAGTGGTGTTTTCCGTTAAGGGGCAGCAGGAGGCTGGCCTCTATAAAGGAATGTAAGGCTTTTCTGCTAAGCTTGTTAGAAGGAGTCAAAACTCAGCAGCAAACTAGCCAGCAAGCCCATCAGCCAGGGAAGACAGAATAAAGCTCCAAACCACCACTCAGTCTGTCTTTTTCTCCGGGGCTGGTTTTAATAACAAATATGGAAGAAGCTCAAAATAATGTCAGCACAGGGGGAAAGGGACAAGGGCTGTACCACTTTCTACCAGCCGCCAAGGAAAATTTTTCCCCACAGGCTTTAGTCCCCATGCAGCTAATCAGGGCTGTGGAGAGGCTTGTTTGGGTGGGGTGGGGAGTAGCTGAAGGGTGCTGCTCTTTGGCTATATCCCCAGCAGGCAAATGGTCCCTGGGTCCAGAGCAGGGAATCAAAAGAGTGTGGTGGTGTTACTTCCCAGCATTGTTTTCCCCTCTGCTGGGCTGTCCTGAAGGGCTGTGAGTTTGAAGACAACCCACCTTTGTTGGGAATGCTCCCAAGCTCAGGTAAAACCAGTTGGCTCCTATCCTGTTCTTCATGTGGCTCATCCAGCAGAATCACGCTCATACTTCTCCCAGAGAAAGGAAGCAAGGAAGCTACTGAGCAGCTGCAGCAGAAGAGGACCAGCAGCTTCTCACAGCTTTGCTAGTTCACACCAGGAACTGTTCCTGGGCCAGACGGTGAAGCCGTGATGGGAAACAGCTGGGGAGGCAGACACCTCAGACATCTCTCTATAGCAACAAGGCTGATTCAGAGGCTTCTATTTGAATACTGCAGGGCCCAGCTCACGCACTACATTTTCAAATGAGGATCAAAGCTTTTTTTTTTTCTTTTTTCTTTTTTCTTTCTAATAAAGTAAAGGCATCCTCAAGGGTCACAGACCAGACACAGCCATACTGTAAGTCTGGATACACTACTACACAATACGGCACAATGGATTCATTATAATATACTCATCCCTCGCTCTACGAGCACAATTGGTTCCCAACTTTGTGCTCATAGACAAAAACTTGTAAGACGGGCACTAAATTCTCATTAGAATACATGGTAAAGACTCTGATTGGTTCCTAGAGCTCGCGAAGGTGTGGCAGCGGCTGGCTCTGCTTTGGAAGGTAAGCGAACCTTGGGTTTGGTGGGAGTAGGGAGTTTAAAGGCTGGGGGCAGTTTAGGGCCATGAGTGTGAGGGAGGGTTAAAACCTGGTGGCCAGCTGGGTCCGTGGGGTGGGTGGAGGTTCAGGCTGCTGAAGGTTGGGTGTGTGGTCCGGCAGGGGGTGGGGTGTGGCGGTGGTCAGGCTGCTGTGGGGCCAGTGGGGGAGGGGGTCAGGCTGCTGTGGGTAGGCACTGTGGGGGGGGGGCAGGTGTCAGGCTGCTGTGGAGCCAGCGGAGGCGGGGGTTCAGACTGCCGTGGGGGCGGGGGGGTTCAGGCTGCCGCGGGGCCAGCAGGGGACACTGGTCAGGCTGCTGCGGGACTGGCCGGTGACAGGGGTCAGGCTGCTGTGAGTAGGCACTGCTGGGCCAACAGGGGGCAATGGCGGGAGTCAGGCTGCTGCGGGCTGGTGGAAGTTGGGGGTCAGGTTGCTGCGGGTATGGGCTGTGGGGGTGGGGTCAGAATACAGCAGGCTGGAACCGGGGCAGGGGATTAGCCTCGTATTAGCAGGGGGAGTTCACTTGTAGAGTGAACTACGGTAAGTAAACGTGTCCCTTGTTTAAGCGAGTACTCATAAATGAAGTACTTGCTTAATGAGGGATGAGTGTATTAATACCTGGCAAAATCAAGAAATCCTAACTCAGGCAAAACTCCCATTGACTTCAGTGGGCCTTATCTGCATTTAACTTGGGAGTGGACTGAGACTCTTGCCTGAATAAGGAAAAAACAGGGGTTCCCTTTTCTCACAATTTTCAAGCCTCAGCTTCTGGAGTCATGCAACTAGGTAAGAATCTTGGCTTTCATTTGAAATTTGAAATGAAAGCAAGTTTCAAAGTACAGTATGCCACAAATCATACAAGTTAGAAAGTCTGAACACAACTCTCCAAAAGGCTCAAACCCGATGGAAACAGAAAGAACCCAAATTTAATTCTTTTTAAAAATATCGTGATTTTGGTGGGGGTCCAACTTCTGAGTTTTGAATGTCTAGAGTTCACAGTGTTGAAATACTGAACAGGCACTTTTTGGAGTAAAGCCCACTCTGCAGTAACATTCACAAGTTACAGTGTAATGGGCTGAGTAATTGTTTTTGTTGTATAAAATAATGCAGTATTGTAAGACAACAGTTTTGTAACTAGGGCGGAGTCTCTTAATAATCAGAATGTCTCAATCACTTCACATCTCAGCACACCCACCTTGAAGTAACATGTCTTATCAACAGAACCAATGAGCTGTTAATGAAACTTCAAACACCACGAAGGAGCAGCCACAATCCAACAGTGAACAAAATACTGTGCCTTCTGAATGAGTGTTCATGTTGATATGCCTTTCGTTTCCGGGGTGGCAGGTAGCATAGACAGAGGAATACATGACCTTCCAACCTGCCATACCTGGCCCTGCGTGTGCTCCACTGGAGTCCCTCTGCCCACCCCCCGGCCTGATGTTACAGTGACAATGGCTGCAGCTGGTAGGCTGGGGGCCATGCCACCTGTCTGCCCACTGGAGGCTTGGCTGCAAGGTGGGTGGGGAGGGGGGATGGTGTCTTGGTTTGGAGTCCAGCCAGCAGGCATCCTGCAGCTCTGAAGCTGTTCTATCACAGGCTGGGGGTGCTGCCACAGGTGCGTGTGGGAGGTGGTGTTTGGGGGTCAAGAGAGGCCAAATGTGGGGGAACTGGATTCTGCTGGGCACAGAAGGGGCATGGCCTTGGGCCGAAGGGGCTGCTCATGTTTGATTTTACCTTTTCAAGCTGTCTGTCAAAATCAGCAAAGGCACTTAGCACTAATAGGACACACCATTTAAGCAAGCCCAGACACGTAACGCACAGAAAGGCTCATCCAAGCCAACTGCACAACAGAAAGTAAAGAGCCACACTTAACCTGGAATTTTGCCATCATGAACACATGACTCAAATCACAGAGATACAGATTTTCAAACGCAGTACTACAAAAACAACCGTCTTTACAAAGGAGAGAGAGAAGGTGGAAGAGCAAGAGACGGGAGGAGTTCATTGCAGAAGTATTGTAAGACAAAAAAAATCTTTTTTAAAAAAGATGGCTAAACCATTTGAAAAGGCTATTATTTAATAAGAAAATATCCAAATACAGATTTCAGTGCAACACAGCTTATGTGGACAGCAGCTTTTTGCAGGCTGCTGTATCATACTGCTGCTCTAATAAAGGTCTCGTCAGGCTTCCCAAGATAGACCTTATTTTTTCAAGAGTTTATAATTTGGTTGTAAAATGTGTTCTGGGTAAAAACTTTGAACAACGAATTCTATGCGTGGGAACCTCTTTAAAAAAAAACACATTCAACCCATTAAGTTACACTAAGATTTCCCAGTTTAACTCAAATAAGATAGATTTAAAAGTAACACTTGGCCTTTTTCTTTTTAAATTCATCTGCCACGCAGAAAATAAATTTATTTTCAGCAGTTTAATCTGCACTCAGATCTAGTCTAATGCCTTTTTGTAATTTGAAAAAAGAAAAAATAAATAGCAGAGATTTATTGACATGTATATGTAGTAATGGGCATGGACTAAGGACAACTGGGATTTTAAGTCAACAAAATTTCAAATCCCCCCAAGAAGAGGTTTTGCAAATAGACACCCTCTCTCAAATCAGGCCCCTGCAACACACACAGTTTCCTGCAGCACTGTAGTTCTACCCACTGGCCAACATCATAGACCTGTTCCTGATATCAAGGCACCCTTTTGTCTCTACAACCTATTCTTCTCAATGCACAGCATCGTTATTTTCCACTAGCCCTGTCACTCTGGACCTGGCGAGAAGACGCTATGATCAGAGCTTGGGAGGAGAGAGGACAGGGTACTTCCTTTCTTGGGATCCTCTCATGCTTTCTTCTTTCTGGGAAGTTCCTTCCTAAGCTAAAGTCAGTCTCCCCATCTGTCAGCTCTGCGATGAGCTGTGGGGAAGAGTCAGACAGTGATCTAAGAGGTGCTGGCCTAAGCCACTGCTACAGGCGGAACCTCTCTCGTCTCATAACTAACTTTATGGGACCACAGGAAACTTGGTAACGCCCATGATAAAGTGGTCATCCGGCTAATGAAAATCATGCTGCATTACGGAGTTTGCTGGCTGAGAGAGTTCTGGGTTAGAGAGCTTCAACCTGTATTTACTACCAAAGGATGGATAACACATTCTACTGCACTTCCTAAAGGACAGTAGTTTCACCCATGCACTGCCCCTAAGATACCTCAAATACCAGAGGTGTAGCTGTGTTAGTCCATATCCACAAAAACAATGAGAATTCCTGTGGCACCTTACAGACTAACAGATTTTTTTGGAGCGTAAGCTTTCGTGGGCAAAGACCCACTTCATCAGATGCACTGGAGCTACGTCACAATGCTATGCCTGTTTTCATGCTCATATACCCATTGCAAATACAGGCGGAACCTCTCTAATTCAGCACTCTCTCATCTGGCAACATCCATAATCCAGCATGATTTTAGTTAGCTAGATCACCTTTTACCATGGGTGTGGCCAAGCTTCCTGTGCTCCCATAAAGTTTTTTTATGGCCACCAGTCCTGGCTCTTAGAGTTCTGTGTGTTATTTAGCTCTAATTAACTCCTACATGTCTTCTAAGAGCCCAGTAATCAGTGAAAGCGTTGGTAATGCTGCTAGACAATACTGACTTCCCATGGTTTGGCAAATTCTCTCATTTGACACTGGTCAGGTCCCAAGGGTGCTGTACCAGAGAGGCTCAACCTGTACACTTCAAAATACTACTGCCATATGAGAAAGATGTAAAGCAATGGCCTAGCAAAAAGAAATTTTAAAAGTGGGTAACAGGGATAGTTTAATACTTACTCTTACTTGCATGTGATTTAGTCACCACTGTGACAGAGCAAGCAAGTAAGAGATACTTAGTTAGTATTCTTTCCCTCCTCCAACCCTAAACGCCTGTCAGACACTTTAACGGTTTAATCCAGAGATGGACAACCACAAATTCACAGTGAGCTGCATGAGTAGCCCTCCCCTTCACCTCAGTGGGGTGCAGCAGTCTTTGGCCTCTGGGGTTCCACCTTCCATGCAGTGCCACTTCTCACCCACTGCCTGTAATGGGGCCCTTGCGCACCAGGACACCAGAGTTCCACACTTACTTGCTCCTCCCTGTCCCGCCCAGCATTTTCAGAGTGCCATGAACTGCATGAGTTGCACTATGCTCCTGCTCCTCCTTCCCCCTTCCAGAGCTGGAAAAGCCATGAACAGCTCATTCACAGCATTCCAGCTCTAGGAAGGAAAGGGAGGTGCATGGACAGTGTGAAAATCAGGCCATTCATGGTGCTCCACCAGTGCTGGGAAGAAGGGGAAGGCTCAGGAAGTGCAGGGCTCTGATGCCCCAGTGAGCGAGACACACATGAGTGAGAAGGGCAGCCAGGGGGTCTGCAGGCCACATGTAGAGCCTCAGTGAGCCACATGCAGCTTGTGGGCTAGAGGTTGCCCAACACTGGTCTAATCTGTTTTAACAATAAGACCGTGTCTACACTAGCCAAAAAATTAGAAATGGCCATGCAAATGGCCATTTTGAAGTTTACTAATGAAGTGCTGAAATACATATTCAGTGCCTCATTAGCATGCGGGCAGCCACGGCACTTCGAAATTGACGCGGCTCGCCACCGTGCAGCTCATCCAGATGGGGCTCCTTTCTGAAAGGACCCCGGCTACTTCAAAGTCCCCTTATTCCTATGAGCAGATGGGAATAAGGGGACTACAAAGTAGCCAGGTTCCTTTTGAAAAGGAGCCCCGTCTGGAGGAGCCGTGCGGCGGCAAGCCGCGTCAATTTCGAAGTGCCACGGCCGCCTGCATGCTAATGAAGCGCTGAATACGTATTTCAGCGCTTTATTAGTAAACTTCAAAATGGCCATTTGCATGGCCATTTCGAAGTTTTTGGCTAGTGTAGACGTAACCTAAGTGTGATAGTATATGATATAGTAAGAAACATGGAGGTAAAAAAGGACCAGAGGAAATGAAATGAGGTAAGCATAGTTGATGTTTTGTGTAATGTTTGCTTCTTACAAAATAACTAGGAGAGAGTGTGTAACATTCAACAGACTTCTCATGCAAGTTATAAACACAGATGAAGAGTGCCTCTAACACCTAGAATCCCTTCACACTCTAACTTGATAAAAATATTCGTCACTGAAAACCAACAGAGTAAGTTTAACTGAGGATTCATATATATAACAAGATTTTAACCCATGTATTTTTGAATAATTGACAAACAACAGAACAGTTTAAAAAAAGATTAAAATCCTCATGTTAGAAGAAATTGTCTCTCAAAATGACTTCTCTAATTAACTAAAATGCTCCACCACCCAGAAGCAAAGCTCTCCTTTGGGCACGTACTACGTGTGATAAATCAACACATAATTACATTTATTTCACAATTCTTTTCAGGGGAATGTAAAACATGCATGTCACAGGTCAGGCCTACGCTGGAAACTGTCTTACAGCCTAGTCTATCAAATAGTTATTGCAAATTCATAATGATGGTAAATGAGTCACCATTGTCTACACCCTCTCTCAGTAAATTTGTCATTCAGTAGCACTGAATGCAAAGCCAGAGTATCTGTTTTCCCTGACTGCACTTTTACCCTTTTCTTACAGGATTCTAGTAGTTTCATACCTTGGAATCATCTCAAAAGTTTTCAGGGCACAGACCTGAGACGTTTTCTTCAGAATCACTAAGCTGTCTGAATGGGATGATAAATTCTTACTCATCCACTTGCTTGTCTGTCTTTGTTTTTTGGGGTTGTGCAAGATTAACATACACAAAGTGAAGCTCTAATGGATGGGACAATTTATCTGTTTCTTTACAGGTAGTGGCTTACTTTTTGATTTTATAAGCTGTGTATGTACAAAGAACGATAGTTAAATTAATTCGTATTAGACTAACATAGTGGCTTTAAAAATTTTCAAATAATATTGCCAAGGACAGTGATATTTTGAACTTAAGGAAGTGAGTGTCTAAAGAAAAAAAGGCCCTTGTTTCAACACGAGAAACCCTGAAAAAATAATGTAAATAGAAAATACTGACACTTTTTATTTACCATAATTCTGCATTTTTCTAGAGACGATATCATCTTCTCAAACTAAGACCTGAAAAGACAGACGTCTTCACTTATTACCTTAGTGCAGTGTTTCTTAAGTTATGTTCTGTGGAACACTGGTGTCCCTGAACTCCTTGCAGGTGTGCCATGAGCGTTTGGAAAAAATATATTTTCTGTTATTAAAACCAGATACAATGTTACTACTTCATTGCTATGGTACCTGATTAAATTACTTTTTTGTTTGTTTGTTTTTTTGCAGTACATATTGTTGGGTTGTTTTTTGTGGTTTGGTTTTTTTTGGTGTGACAATTTTTTTTTGAAGAAAATTTTCAGAGGTGTTCCACATAAAAATATTGTTTGGTGTTCCGTGATCTCAAAAAGTTTAAGAAACACTGCCTTAGTGTCTGCATTATAAGGAGAAAGTCTAATTCCACCTACACAGTGGTGATCTCCAAGAATCTATTTTCACTCACTTTCATTCTGTTGCTTTAAAAATGTAGCTTTCATCAAGGATGCTCACTTGATAGAAGGGCAAGCACTGGCACGTCAAGCTTCCCCACACCATCCCAATAACATGCCTAATCACTAACAGGCAAAGACCACCTCCAGTAGTAAGAGTACAGTTTGATCTCCACCCCTTTCAATTCTAAATCTCTACTGAGATGGCCAGAAGAGGTGCCTGTAGCGATTTTTATGATTTAAGCCACACTTCAGAAAGGTATGTAACCATCTTGTCTAAACAGGGATGCTTTCCTGAAAGAAGGCCTTAGACAAGCCCACTAGAAACTGGACTGAAACGGCAATTTCATGTAGGCAGTCTTACAGCAGCCAGACTGCAATGACTTTTTCAACTCTACAAATCCTCAGTCAGATTCAAATGTAGCAGTGAAATTGAGCTCTGAATGTCGAGTAAATATAGCTGTTCTGTCGTACAGTGATTGATTTTACAAGCTGTGCAGCAAAGCATGATGCTTACTCAAGGTCAGAACTTGTTCCTTACTTTTAATTACTATTTGTCCCTGGCACGACTAAACTCATGAAAACACTGGCAAGTTTTAAAAACAAAATATGCAGTCATGCCCGTGAAGTTTTACATACAGATGATTTAATGAGTGCCCATGTGTTTGATAATAGGAAATATTTTCCATATAAATGCTTAGTTAACCCATAAGTCTCATTGCCACTTGATACTATTGGCAAGATTCAAAAAATCTTTAAGGAAGAGGAACAACAAGAAGTCCTGTGGAACCTTATAAACTAACAGATATTTTGGAGCATAAGCTTTCATGGGCAAACACCCGCTTTGTCTCTTAAGGAAGAGAGTGACACACAGGGAAGCGAAAAAAGCTTAACAAGTTATTTATATACAACCAACCAAGAGGGTTGGAAGAACTATAAATTATCCCATCTGCTTCTGGGCATAAACCAACCACTAATTATTGGGAGTTACAAAGAAGCTTTCCCTGGAGGAATGTTTCTCCATAACTGTCTATTACAGGGCTTCCTGTGATTTCATCTGAAACATCCATTGCGGGATAATATCAAACAGGCGAGAGGTCCAATCCAGTATAGCAGTAGCTCTATCCTACCTACCTTCTCACTGGCAGCAGTCATTCTAATGCTTTGTCATATACAGAATGAAAAACTACAAAGCAAAATTTCACCTCCCCCAAGGGCTCCTAAAAAGATAACAACTAAATCAAATGGAAGAAGCCTATGCATAAAGCCCCACCTTATGGACATAAGGTAGAAAACCCCACTAACCTTCTACATTCAAGGCTTCCCTCAGAGCCTGTAATTTCTTCTGTCTCTCTCTGATCCGGTCAAAGGCACATGATATTGCTGCAGAGGTGGATGACTCTGGCACTGGACGCATATGTTCCAGTCTTTGAGGCCCAAAGACATCCAGAGCTATGCTTCCATCAGAGTATCTTGCTTCCTTGTTCCTAGCAGGAGCTGAAGTCCGTACTGTAACTGCCTCATAGTGATTGTTGTGTCTGTGAGACTCTGCAGAATGATCTGTCTCAGTTGCTTTGAAGGTTGTGTCCAATAGGTCTGTGGAGGAAGCCCAAAACTTCTGTTTGGGACCACTGTCTGCTCCAATGTTACCTTTTTTCCCAAAATCATTAGTTCTACACCGATAAGGGCAGCAAGCATGATCATGTCCAGAGTAGTAATCTGAGCACATTCCCTGGGAAAAGTCTCCCTCGTCTTGTGCTCCTTTGATGGACAGGAATCCCATAGATTTACTAAGCCCTTTGTTCAGCACGGCCTGTTGAGAGAATTGAGCCTTGTGTACTGATGCGTCACCCGTTAAACTTCTTCCTGGAATGAGAAGAATCCATCATGTATGTCCTGTCAGTTCATACACTGGAGTGTAACAAAAGTTATTGGTTTTGTAAGCTATACGCTAATGAAAAATGCAAATGCTGTAAAAAAAAAAAAACACTTTCAAAGCTCTTTCAGCTACGAATAGCCCAAAATAATGTGTATGTAATCAGATCCTTTTCAACATTTATTTTCTGTTGCTTCTGAAAGATCCAATAATGAACTGCTGAACTAGGAGACTTGGGTAACTAATAATTAGGCTCTACCAAATTCATGGCCATGAAAAACACATCAGGGACCATGAAATCTGCTCTTTTACATATTTTTACCCTATATTATATATCATTTCTCAAACTGGAGGTCCTGACCAGTTGTGGGCAGGAGGCAGAGGTTACAATAATATTTTAGGTGATGTGTGTCTCGATACTGCCACCTCTACTTCTGTGCTGCCTTCTGAGCCAGGTGGCTAGAGAGCAGTGACTGCTGGCCAAGCACCCAGCTCTGAAGGTAGCACTCTGCTAGCAGCAGCACAGGACTGCGGGTGGCAATATGATACCTTGCTATTGCCCTGCTGCTTTCTGAGCTAGAGACCAGAGTGTGGCAGCTGGTGACTGATGGTGCAGCTCTGCAAGCCGCAGTCTACAAGTAAGGAGGGCAATGCCATACCATGCCATCCTTACTGATGGACTGCTGCTGGCTGGCTGGCTCTGTGTGTGTGTGTGTGTGCACGCGCACGTGTGTGCCTGCAGATATAGGCTCCTAACCAGCATGTGCTGCTCCCCAGTTGTCCACTTTGAAGGCAGAGCTGTTGTCAGCAGCTACGCACAAGTAAGAGCAGTGGTAGTGCAAACTCCTCCACAACAACCTTATGAGCTTCCACAACTCCTTTTGGGGTCAGACTCCCTACAATTAAAGCACCGTGAAAATTCAGATCTAAATACTTCAATAGAAGAAAGGTAAAATTTCTAAAATCTTATGACCAAAATGCTCTGTGAATTTGGTAGGGTCCTACTAATAAGGTTTTACAACATACCCAGTGAAATAAATACTTTTAAGAGTTCTCTCCCATCACTCAATGGTCTTTTGAAAATAATCTGAAGTGCTCCTGAAAATATTAGCATTATCATTTAAATAATTTTCCCCATCCCATGCTCTAAAGGCAAAATCCACATTTTTAACGCATTATGAGAAGTCTAGGTTTGTTCTACTGATTACCTGGGTACACTACAGTACTGGGTGCAGGAGGAGATTACTATGTTACTTGGAATTTAAAAAGTCCTGGCTCTTACAGTAATTACTATTTTGGATAATGTTAGGCTCTCCTGAGTTAACTTTCTATACCCAATTAGGCACTCTGGTCAAATTTTCAAGAACAGAATAATTGTACAAACTTCTAGGCATTATGTTAAGATAGCATTTCAAGCAAGTGAGCTATTTTGAAACTATTTTAAAAAATAGTATCAAATGAGACATTTCTTTTACAAATGCACTTGGAAGAATGCTAAACTTTACTTAATCTCAGTAACACCACACTATTACTGAAAACTTTCAATGCAAGTAGAGGTTTTTGTCACGAAACATTCTGAAAACTATGGATCTAATTTCACACACACCTAATACCAGGAAATGTACTTGCAGCCATCAGTAACCACAAAAAAGTCCTTGGGAGCATTCTGTTAGTTTGTAAGATTCTACAAAATACATGTTCATGTATTTAAGGGCAAGGTCACACTTGAAAGTTTGCAGTGGTGCAGCCATGCTAAGTGACAGGGCCGACGGCCTCGCTGGACCCCTGGGTTAAAGTGTATAGGGCCTGCTTTGTGGACTGCAGCATGCTGGTTCCCCCCCATCCCCTGTGCTGCCTGCAGGGTGCTTCAGAAGTGATTTAAAGGGCTTGGAACTCTGGGCCCTTTTGTATTGCTGGGCCCCAGGGCAATTCCTTCCCCTAGCCACCTTGTTGGGCTTGGCTGAGAGTTCTCTAGTATCACAGCTCTCTGCTGACTGGAGAGAGCTCTCCCATCAGTTTAAATACTGCAACGCCCACAAGCGACAAAAGCTTCTCCCACTGATATAATCTCATCCACACCAGTGCTTACGATTTAAGCACCTCCAAATGATATAAGCTGTGCTGACTTAAGCTGCAGTGTAGACACAGCCTAAGGGATCAAATGACAATTGCTTAAAACTACTGTTTAAAGATTTCAAAAATACTAATATGCAAGAGGTAAAACTATTTGTTACTAATATTCAAGATAATCAAGCAATGTCCAACTGCTATTGCTTCTCTGTTCTATACACCTTGACACAGGAACATCTGAAACCTTTCAGTACAAAGTTATGGAAAGCTGAACTAAAAACCTAGCTGTGTATTCCCATCATAGAGTAGTTTAGTCCTGTGCGTATATTACAATTCCAGAAATATGCTGCTAAAAACAACATGGATGATCTTTAACTTTTTTAACATGAGGTGTACACACATTATACATGTTGATTTTCATCCATTATAGCATCCCTGCTTCAAAAAAATGTATTGAAAACAGTCTCTGGTATGCAGTCAAGTCAATCTTTCTGCCAGCCCAGCTAAGGATATAGTGCTGCTGCATATTGTCTGTCAGAGCAAACTTTTAACAATATCCCAGATGAGATATGAGCCTATATTTCTTTCCGTTGAGTTGGCCTTGAAGTTCTCTTCACAAAAGAAAACAATCAAAGTAATTGGCTTCATTGATCCTTCTCTTGTGAAGGACAGCTCTGAAATCTGAACTTCTGCCCCTTGTTAGAGAGTTGATCAACCCTTGTCCACAGACACACTTGTGCATTAGGCTCCTGCTGAGCTTTCAGGAAGACTGTTACATTTTATTGTATTTTACCGACTGCTCTAAGAGTTTCTACAAACACTTGGAAAACTCACTGATGTGCACCCCTAAGCTTTGGCTATCTGTTCTTTTCTTGTTACCATTTTGGCTTGAGTAAGATCTGGCATGATAAAAATAAGCTGTTCTTATCCCTGCAAAGTCGTAACACTTTAGTGTTGTGAGCTTCAGAAGAAACTAAAGGTCTTCAAGGCAGCACAAAAGCCGCTCTGTGTTGCAACTCATTGAAAATAGTAAAATGAAAGGCTTTGTCAAAGGAATAAAAAAGTTCTAAAATTGACTGTTGCACAGCCAAGTCAATATTCTGTAATTAGCATTAAAATCATAAGCTTCAGTTAAAAAGAATATAATACTTGGCTGGCCACCATCTTACATGGGACATCTACTGATCATTTCTGCTATTAATTATTCAGAAGCACCCTTGCTCAAGTGTTCAATGGCTGGCTGTCAGTCAACATGCACATTAATGGCCTTCAAATGGTCATAAGCCACAACACCATCACAAGCAAGGCTGTTACTGCTAATGGCCCCCTCTCCTCACCCTGCATTATATGTAACCATTGTGGTTTAGGAAAGGGCATAAATACTGCAGCACATGGACACATAATCTTTAGCCCCAGAGGCTAAGGCACTCACCTGGGCACTTTCATGAAGAAGGGATTTGAACTTTGGTTTCGCACATATTTGGTAAATGCTCTGACACCTAAGATGCACAATCATTTGCTTTCCCTACTTCAAGGACAATTAGGTTACTATGAATGAAAATGAATAGTTATTGAACTAGAAAAAAAAAGAGAGAGGATGACTCTGCAATTTGATGGTTAGGGTACTCCCCTGCAATAATATTTACATTTGCAAATTTGTGTGGTACAATTACTATCAAAGGGCCAAATCCTGCCTTCTTTAATTAAACTGCATAGGGCATTGCTTTCCAAGTAGGACTACTGATTTTCCTCTGAGCACAACTGACAGGCTCTGGCCCCAAACAAGCTCCATCTAATAGTTTGCCTGTAGCAGTGCATTAGCAGGGTAGTGCAAGCAATTGATCAGATGTTCAGTAACTGTGGATGTCGTCAATGCAGTTTATCTGACAGCTCTAGAATGCAGGCTATATTTATTCCCATTCAGTGAATTTAGTTCAAGCCTTTTAAAATACTTTCTCCTATCTTGTTTTTCCTCTGGCCAACACAAAATATATTATGCTAGTCAAGCATAAAATTACATCTTTTTGTATATAGAGAGCTATCGGCGTGGGACTGGAAGGTCTGTAAAGAGGAAGTGATTATACTGGAGTTTAAATAGACCTCCCAGACAAGCTATGTTATTGCTGGATGCAAACAGAAAAATTCCTACCACAAAACAAAGCAGCTAGTCAGTCAAACGAGAGGGGTAGGCTCACAAAAGAAGTTATATTTACAATCCCTCAGGGACAAATTGGGAGCCAGAAAGGAGATAACAGAGCCAAATGTGGTCTAGGGATTGATTTGCTGCACCCCTCTCCCCCTCCCCCCGCCCCTGGCCCCACACACTTTTTTTTTTTTTTGGTAGAGACATCCCAAGTATTAGATTAAAGTTACTGCATTCCTTGTAAAGAACAAGAGCTGAGAAAAATTACTCTTTGAAGAGATGTGAGTAAGAAGCGGCATGAACGCAGTTCTTTTAGGCCTGCACACATTGTGTTTGGCACTTTAGTTTAATTGCTGACTTGTTCTTTTTTCTCAGAGATGTAAGAGATACATTAAACCCTCGATTTAATGGACCAATGGTGGGAAGGGGTGTCTGTTAATGCCACAAGTCCATTATATACGAATGATTATACTGTATGATGATGCACTGACCTTCGCAGACCATCACTCACTCCTGTTCTCTGCTCCCCTTCCCTTCCCCACTTCCTGCCCCATTCTTCCCTCTACACCTGCATCTCCCTCTCCCAGTTACCAGAAGAGGAGCTGAATGCCGGCCTGGCTCCCTCCGCTTCCCACAGCTCTCAGCACTGTGGCTCCTCCAGCCCCTGGCTCTGAACTGCCCGCAAGCATGTAGAGCATGGCCACCCCCAGCCGGCTGGTGGGAAGCAGTCTCTGATGCCATGGCTGCTGCTCAGCATCATTGCAGAAAGCGGCAGCTGGGCACTGACATGCTCCACGTACAAGGGACTGAGGGAAGAGAGCCCCTGCCCACCCCCAGCTCCTTTGGCGCCGGTGGCCCCAGCCACTGCATTGGCCCCTCCACCCTCAGCAGCCCCAGCCATTCCAACAGCTCCTCCAACACTGGCAGTGGCTCTGGTCAGTCTCCAGCATTCATTTGGAGGTGGAGGGCTCACAGACGGCATCCATTATTTCCGAAGTCCGTTACATCAGGGGCCATTAAATTCAGGGTTTACGGTATGTACTCCTCTTGAACTAACGCCTAAATGGTCACCTCGCTTCCCTCTTGATATCCAGAGACATCAGAAGTTCTGAGAGGTCATACAGACAGTCAGTTGCAGCACCAAGTCACTTTACATCTCTGTCACCCTATCCCCTCTCACCTTTTGTCTCACCTCTCTCTTTAGGCTGTGCAATCTGCAGGGAAAGGACCTCTTACTATCCGTTTGCATCATCACACCAGAATCTTAGCTAGGGACTCAGTGCATCACTAGGACACTAACAAAAGGCCTGGATTTCGAATCATAGAATCATAGAATACTAGGACTGGAAGGGACCTCGAGAGGCCATCGAGTCCAGTCCCCTGCCCCAATGGCAGGACCTAGTACTGTCTAAACCATCCCTGATAGACATCTATCTAACCTCTTCTTAAATATCTCCAGCACTGGAGATTCCACACCTCCCTTGGCAATTTATTCCACTGTTTGACCACCCTGACAGTTAGGAACTTTCCTAATTTCCAACCTAAACCTCCCTTGCTGCAGTTTAAGTCCATTGCCTCTTGTTCTATCCTCAGAGGTCAAAAAGAACAAGTTTTCTCCCTCTTCCTTATGACACCCTTTTAGATACCTGAAAACCACCATCATGTCGCCCCTCAATCTTCTCTTTTCCAAACTAAACAAGCCCAATTCTTTCAGCTTTTCTTCACAGGTCACATTCTCTCAACCTTTACTCATTCTTGTTGCTCTTTTCTGGACCCTCTCTAATTTCTCCACATCTTTCTTGAACTGCAGTGCCCAGAACTGGTCACAATACTCCAGCTGAAGCCTAACCAGCGCAGAGTAGAGTGGAAGAATGACTTCTCGTGTCTTGTTCACAACACACCTGTTAATGCATCCCAGAATCATGTTTGCTTTTTTTGCAACAGCATCACACTGTTGACTCATATTTAGTTTGTGGTCCACTATAACCCCTAGATCCCTTTCTGCTGTAGTCGTTCCTAGACAGTCTCTCCCCATTCTGTATGTGTGAAATTGATTGTTCCTTCCCAAGTGGAGCACTTTGCATTTGTCCTTATTGAACTTCATCCTGTTTACCTCAGACCATTTCTCCAATTTATCCAGATCATTTTGAATTATGACCCTATCCTCCAAAGCAGTTGCAACCCCTTCCAGCTTGGTATCATCTGGAAACATAATAAGCATACTTTCTATGCCAATATCTAAACCGTTGATAAAGATATTGAACAGAACCGGTCCTAACACAGACCCCCGCAGAACCCCACTTGTTATACTTTTTCCAGCAGGATTGAGAACCATTAAGAACTACTCTCTGAGTACGGTTATCCAGCCAGTTATGCACCCATCTTATAGTAGCCTCATCTAAATTTTATTTGCCTAGTTTTTTTTATAAGAATATCATGAGAGACCGTATCAAATGTTTTACTAAAGTCTAGGTATACCACATCTACCGCTTCTCCCCTATCCACAAGGCTCAATATCCTACCCAAAGAAAACTATCAGATTAGTTTGACATGATTTGTTCTTTACAAATCCAGGCTGGCTGTTCCCTATCACCTTCCAAGTGCTTGCAGATGATTTCTTTAATTACCGGCTCCATTATCTTTCCTGGCACAGAAGTTAAGCTGACTGGCCTGTAGTTTCCTGGGTTATTCTTATTCCCCTTTTTGTAGATGGGCACTATATTTGCCCTTTTCCAGTCTTCTGGAATCTCTCCTGTCTCCCATGATTTTCCAAAGATGATGGATAAAGGCTCAGATATCTCCTCTATCAGCTCTTGGAGTATTCTACGATGTATTTCATCAGGCCCTGGTGACTTGCAGACATCTAATTTTTCTAAGTAATTTTTAACTTGTTCTTTTTTTTATTTCAACTTATAACCCTACCCCTTTCCTGCTAGCATTCACTATGTTGGGCATTCCTTCATCAGACTTCTCAATGAACACCAAAACAAAGAAGTCATTAAGCATCTCTGCCATTTCCAAGTTTCCTGTTACTGTTTCTCCCTCCTCGCTGAGCAATGGCCCTACCCTGTCCCTGGTCTTCCTCTTGTTTCTAATATATTTATAAAAAGCCTTCTTGTTTCCCTTTATGCCTGTAGCTAGTTTGAGCTCATTTTGTGCCTTAGCCTTTCTAATCTTGCTCCTGCATTCTTGGGTTGTTTGCCTATATTCATCCTTTGTAATTTGTCCTTGTTTCCATTTTTTATATGATTCCTTTTTTATTTTGAGATCATGAAAGATGTCCTGGTTAAGCCATGGCAGTCTTTTGCCATATTTTCTATCTTTCCTGTGCAACGGGATAGCTTGCTTTTGGGCCCTTAACAATGTCCCTTTGAAAAAGTGCCAACTCTCCTCAGCTGTTTTTCCCCCTCAACTTTGCTTCCCATGGGACCTTACCTACCAGCTCTCTGAGCTTACCAAAATCTGTCCTCCTGAAATCCATTATCTCTATTTTGCTGTCTTCCCTTCTTCCCTTCCTTAGCATTGTGAACTCTATGATTTCATGATCACTTTCACCCAAGCTGCCTTCCACTTTCAAGTTCTCTACCAATTCCTCCCTATTTGTTAAAATCAAATGTAGAACAGCTTCCCCCCAGTAGCTTTTTTAACCTTTTGGAATAAAAACTGTCTCCAATGCAATCCAAGAACTTAGTGGATAGTCTATATGCCCCACTGTATTAGTTTCCCAAAATATATCTGGATAGTTGAAGTCCCCCCCCGCACCAAATCTGGGGCCCTGCATGACTTTGTTAGCTGTTTAAAAAAAAGCCTCATCCACCTCTTCCACCTGGGTAGGCAGCCTGTAGTAGACTCCTAGCAGGACATCACCATTGTTTTTTACCCCTCTTAGTCTAACCCAGAGACTCTCAACACGTCCGTCTCCTGCATCCATCTCCACCTCAGTCCAAGTGTGTACATTTTTAATATATAAGGCAACACCTCCCCCCTTTCTTCCCTGTCTATCCTTCCTAAGCAGGCTGTACCCTTCAGTACCAACATTCCACTCGTGTATTATCCCACCAAGCTTCTGTGATGCCAACCATGTCATAGTTGTATTTATTTATTAGCACTTCCAGTTCTTCCTGATTATTACCCATATTTCTTGCATTTGTATATAGGCATCTAAGATATTGATTTGATCTTGCCTCCCTGTTTTGCCCCAACTCTCCTTCTACTCTGACATTGTTGGACATTGGAAAATAACAATCCTTTCCTGGCCTATTATCCATAAAGTTATTCCTTACCTAGAAAATTTTGTTTTATTTTTTAATGCTGAATAAAAGAGCACAGTGTCAGAAACTAAGCTTTCAAATAAACTGAATAAAGTACTCTGTCAAATGTACTGCTATTTGAAAAACAATAAACCTGGCTTTAGCAGGGAACATTTTAGAAGGAATTATTCCATTTCAAGTATGTGGAGGACACCAAATTAATGTAATTTTTTCCAGACTGACTGCTGTTTGTTCTTCTCATTAAAAGAACTTATATCAGGTTATTAGAAGAAAATCTCCTTCCCTTGCTAACAAACAGCCACAACTATGTATTACAAAAATTTTCTGTCAGCTTTTGCTAAGTGGCTAAATTGAAGAAAAAATATTCAGAAGACCACTAATTAAACACTACAGTTTTATACAGAACTGTTATCTCATTTGTTCCTTTGATGATCTAAACACTTTAATGATCACCTTTAGGATGCAGTTGCTATTTTACAGCTTGTAATTACAGCATGTCATTAGTGGAGAGTGTCAAAACCTAAAATTTCATCCAGGATTGCTGAATCATTTCCTGCCAAACTTTAATACTGTTCAATCAGAAGAATACAATGCACACAATGACATAAAGCTTTTCATTTTGACCTGTCTCTTAGAAGTGATTCCTTGCTTTATACATTGACACATACTCTTTTAATGTAGCCAAGGTTTGAAAGTTTGCTGGACAGCCCATTTAACGTTTTGTCTTAACAATCCCATGAGTTGCAATAGGGAAGGTCTAAGCTGGATATTAGAAAAAAATAGTTCATTAGGAGGGTGGTGAAGCTCTGAAATGGGTAACTAAGGGAGGTGGTGGAATTTCCATCCCTAGGGTTTTTAAGCCCTGGCTTGACAAAGCTCTGGCTGGGATAATTTAGTCAAGATTGCTACTGCTGTCAGCAAGGGGTTAGACTCAATGACCTCTTGAGGTCTCCTCCAACCGCATGATTCTAACAGAGGGAGAAAAGAAAGAATTCTGGGGTTGTCTCTTAGAAGTCAGGGAAGAAAAAAGGACTTAATACTGTAAGAACGTATTTTTTTTATAGCCACAGGGGACCTTACTAATATCAGCAGCCTAGACTATAGTAGCTGAAATACACTCTCACAAGTTGACAGCACCATCTGTTTAGAGAGTGGAAAAAGAAAGAAAGAAAGAAAACTATATCTTGAATTAATCCTTTGAGAATCAGACTTAGGAGGAAGCGAATGGGCTATGATCACTCTACACAGTGATGTCCAGACATTCAAAATTATGTCAAAAACTTATACAGCACCCAGGCATTCTAGGTGCTTGTCCTCTGAATATGAGAGAGGTAAAGGAATTAGCTAGGACAAGTCAAGTGTCCGAGTAAATAGACATATTCAAAACACACATCAGATTAGTTCAGCTTCTCTTGCTTATTAATTTTTTCCTTATCTTTCCTCTCTCACTCACGCTTCTTTCAGCAAGCTTCTTTTCTCTCTGTCTGTAGTGTGGTTTGAGAGGCAGACACAGACACACTGTTTCATTTGAGGACGATGAACAACACTTTAGGTATGTGCATAATGGAATGGCTCCAGAGAATTATGAGACACTGAGCACTTCATCACCTATAAGAAAATGGGCTAGAGGTTCTGTATGAAATATATTGGGTGTTTCAGCTACCTTCCATCACACATTCATATCACAAAAATCCCCACAATTGCATCGCTGGTGAAGGTCTTTTCAAAAGGGCAAGGACTGAAAAGACAGCCACTGAACCACATCGTCACTCCTTCTGGTCAGGCTGAGGCATGTTAAGTGCTATGCTACTGTAGGACCCAGAGGCACTGAGACCTCATCTGGGGTGAGTGAAGTCTCTGCTCTGCAGCCTTGGCTGAGA
The DNA here is from genome assembly GCF_033958435.1 of Carettochelys insculpta. NCBI lineage: Eukaryota > Metazoa > Chordata > Testudines > Carettochelyidae > Carettochelys > Carettochelys insculpta. The sequence continues at coordinate 122,261,089 of NC_134140.1, forward strand.
GCCAGCTGGCATTGAGCTCATGTGGTAGAGTGCAGGGCTTCAGACCCTACGCTCGCAGGTTCTATCCCTGGGGCTGGCAATCTGGGTCTGTTGGTGTTATGCTACTTTCTATTTAACCAGTTCTTATATGGGCCTTATCACAGTAACTGCTACACCTTGAATGTACTTGCTCTGTGGATAGAGAACTTTAATTTTCAGGTCTATCAGTACAGCAATTTCCATAAGCACTATCTGCACTTGCTTGGGGGAATAAACGGCAGAGGCTCATTTGACAATGTGACATTCCCTGGACAGGGGAACATAGCACATAAAAGGAGTACTGCCTTGGCTCTAGAGATTACTTAACACATTGAAACTGGTGAGTTTGCTTATCAAGAGTGGCTGTGCAAAGTGGACATCCATCTCAAGGAAATCCTAATGCAAACTCTTCTTTATTCCACAAGCCCACAAGAGAAATGAACACAAAAAGAATCCTGGGTTGTTTTTTTTGGCATTTTGAAGCATACCCGGGGGAATGCCAGGAGGGGTGGAGAGAGAGGAGAGGACATGTGCAGAATCACAGGGAGCCAGATGCTGCATTTCAGCTGAAGTTCAGTTCTCCGAGTAAATAAACATTTACAAATTCCCTTCTTAACCAGTTCAGAGGAGCAGCCATTGTGTGTACTGAGTGATGCAAAAACAGCAGGGTGAGGGGAAGAATATTTTGTCCCATATTGTTTTATAAACAAATAACACTGGTTACACCTGTTAAGATCAACTCAACTTCCCCTGCAAATTCAAAGTCCCTTGAGAGAAGACACACTAGACATTAAACAGGCACTACTGCACACTAGAACTGAGCCAGAAAGCCATGAAGCTATTACGACAAGATGGCTTGAGTTACAGTACCAATCTCTGAAGCTAAGCCGTAAAACCCAAACATAATTATACGTTAACTACAAGGCTTAAGACTGTAAAGGCATAAATTTACTTCTGCTAAAGACAGTCTTATAAGTTGTGGGTATTAGAACAAAAAGAAACCAAGAAGAAATACACACACACTTGAGAAGAAGAGATTTTATGTTGAGGACAAAACAAAACATAAGTTGCAAAAAAAAAAATGAATGCACTAAGTACTAGATTATGATTGCAGAAACCAATGGGAAGTAGTGCATATTTGAGAGTGAGACACTGCATCACTGATGGTTCCAAAAGGCATACTGCCTGTAGAGGGCAGCAGGAAAAAGTCAGCGAGGAGGGTTCTTAAAAACAACTCTGCTTCTGATTTGGAAGAGCAGTTTCCCCTTCCCTTCAAGCACATAGTTCTGAAGCTAAACTCAGGAGAGTATTGTTGCAGGGCCATGGCCCTGCCTACTTTTGCCTTCTTTGTGGTATCTAGTGCAACTGGTGATTCTAGCTGCTATCCCTTCCGGACTATCATGGTTTTTAAACAAGAAAGTAAAATACATAAGACCTGAACAACAGACTGAAAAATACTTTTGCAAAGTGGTGGCAGATGGGCAAAGACTGACAGCAACACATGACGAGCTAAACACGCCAGGTACCTTCTGCACAACAATATATCTGAGCAACTACGTCTGTTTACTCTTTGAGAAGTGAGCAGTAACTTGTGCTGGTTGCGGGATACTACATTTGCTTGTACGGATTTTTACAGTGGAATTGACTATTTTGACCATCTGGTCTGGACTCTTGCATAATGCAGGACAAATGGGTCCTGGTTCAAACCATAACTTCTTGTTGACCTAGAACATAACTTTTAGGAATACATCTAGCCTTGATTTAAAGATCTCAAGTGATGGCAAATTGTTCTGGTAGTTAATTTATTCTGTTGCAGATATCTTACTCTGGATACCTGGCATGTGAATAAATCCAAGTTTGAACTGCATGTCTTTCAAAATTCTGTTTTACACAAGTCTGACTCACCTGCCATCAATGGGCCTTAAGCACACAAGTTAAGTGCTCAGTGGAACAGTTCCCTCTGGTGTACCAACCACCAGGATTCTCGGAATGTGAATATAACTTGTCTCTCTCCTATTACACTCACTTGGGTAGCTAAACAGCCTAGATTTCTTCTACGAGGTTTTAATCATTCTTATCCTCAGTGCACATTTACCTGTAGGAAGTCCCTTTCCTCTCAGCCTATCCCGAATGGCCTGGCTTCTGTCTGTCTGCAGTCTTGCTTCTCCATTGCAGGAAAGCTGATCCACCTGCAAATGTACAGTAATGTGACGTCAACTGTTCAAAAAAAGACCATGTTAGCATCAAGACTGGATACGTCTGGACAAAATGCAGCACATTAGCAGAACATTTTCTTTTCGAGGCAAACAAATGTTCAAAAGAAGTAACATCCAGTATTTACATTACAGTTTGTGGAAATTCAGAACTTCTTCACTGAATTGGATTATCAGTTTGGCTTTCTACCAGGGTTATTTTTAATGTTGGTCATATTGTTTAATAAATGTTTAGCATACTTTTTCCCACAAATAAAAAGAAAATAATTCCATAAAACTACAAACATAAATATGTTGTATTACAATAAACTGGAAATAAAAGACTTAAAAGAACTTTAGATATGGCTTGATGTGCATATAAAGGGTTAGTTTGCCAACTTACAATTTGTACCTACTATTAAATGTGAGCTTAAAGATGATAATTTAAGTTGGTACCCATAATATCGATGATGGATGCCCATACAGTGGCTTTAATAATTCCTGAAAAGTATGTCCTTCAGTGTTTTCAACCTCTTGAAATATTTTATCACAGATTCCCTATCTTTTTAAATGTTAATTCAGTACATATATTTATCTAAATCTGGATACTTGCATAAAAGTAATTCAAAGAATCTCTTTAAATTGCACATATAATTTTTACCCATACCTTTCTGTAAACTGGAAAATAATTGTCAGAATTAGAATTGCACCTTGTGATAAATCAAGCTACCTTCTACCTAGTAAAACTGCATTGTAACCAAACTAATATTCCACAGGTTCAATCAGTCATCTTCCCACTAACCCTTTATAAAATATTTAAAAATTAAATGCACCCAATCATATGTTAAAATATTTTGCATTACAACGGATGATGTCCTGTATAGTTCAAGTAGAAGCATTTAAAGGATCACCACACCAACTCAGGGTCAACAGATATGTACAGGAACACATTTCTAAACTGGATGCTCTTTATAATCTTGAGCAAGAGCAGCACAATTTCAATACATAAACAGTGCACACGATTAAGTCAAAATTTCAAATATATGTACAGAAACAAACAGCAAAAGGGCATATGTATATACTCTGGAATGAACACTGGGGAGTGAAGATTAGCCCAGTCTATAAAGAAAAAAACACCACCACCATCATGCAGTCACCAACATTCTGATGATATCTGATTCTATTTTCCTTTATTGTTTAGTGTGAACTGCGTGCATTTCAGATATTTCAGTGACTTGGTAAAACAGGGATATGGATGAAAGACAGCATGCTAGGACTCCATTGAGGCAAAACAGAGGTGATGTTGATTGATAGAGGGAAGCAGAAGTACTAACAGAAACTCAATAGGCAGTATCTCAACCAAAGTCTTTTAACACTCCTTTCGCTTAGTAAGGTGGTGCACAAAAAGGAGCCTGTGACGGATTCACCTCTGATCCTGGAACTTCCAAACAGGCTTTTTCAATGTTAGCCAAGATCCAGGGCTGATCAAAGTTAGTGGTGAATTTACTTTTGGGCCAAATGTCCCCTGGCCCCAAGCTTAGAAGAGGCCCATTTGATGTTGGGTAGCCTAAGAGACCTTGGGAGCAAGAGTTTCTTGTTCAGCTCCCTGCCTAGAGATCTGGCTCTGATGCAGGAAAGGGACAACATGTCCCAGCATTCCCTTGGCCACTAGCAACAGGAATGGGAGAAGGAGCAGGGTGGGGAGACCTGTGAGCTATGTTGTGAATGAAGAGTGGTCTGTTAGCAGGGACTGGTGCTGTGAGAGGGAACATGTGCGCACAGGTGAGTAGGCGGCTTTGGCCCAGATCTCACTCTTATAAACCTGCACCAGACTGGATTAGGGATGCTAGTGCCCTTGGTTCGCTGCCTTCAAAGAAGGCTTTGGGTGGACTGAGTGGACAATGCACCTCTCTCTGAAGCCTAGCAAAGGAGATAGGTGGACTCTACCAGGAGAGGTTGATATGATAAGACAGGGAAGGAGAGCCCTATTAGATGGTTGGGGCAGCTTTAGGTATAACACCAGGCACCCAGGAAGATCTGACTCTAGCTCCACAGTCATGGAAGCAGAAATGGGCTTCTCCTTTCCAGATTTATCTAATACTCAGAAAGGGAATCCAGCAACTGGTTTCCAGATTTGAACAGGAGAGCTCAGATTTAATTTGGGTGGCTGTTACATCATTTCTCCAAAATCAAATACTGACCTACTGTAATTTGTTGTAGAAAAAGTAGGATAAAACTGAGAAACAAGTGCTGGCATCTTACCACTGATAACTGGGACTGGAGTTGCTATTTTCAACTGCCTTTACCTTTCTTTGTTTTTTTTGTTTCACTGTTGTTTTTATTAGTTTTCTTCATTTAAAAAGACGGTATTGGTGATTCCCCCCACAGAAAAAGTGTGGAACAAAAGAACAAAAGTTGAGGCATCTCAACTTTTCCTCATTATGTGAGACAGCCTTACAATATGGATCCAGCTAGCCTCCAATCACACACACTGAAAACTGTGTCACCTTACTGGGTGCTGGGGAAGGGATTTGTCAGAACCTGTCAGGTAGCTGCTGGCTGTGGAACCTCACTAACTGAGACCAGGGCCACATACAGTGACTGGTGAAATAGGGTGGTCCTGGAGACAGGGCTACCAAACATCTGGATGAGGAAGGAGATGAAGTCATTGGAATTTCTGCTGATCACTTTGAAATTTCTGCTCATTTTGGACATTGGTAAATCCATATGGGCGTGCAGCTCATTGAGAAAAAAATGGGGGCTGAGGAAGCTGTGTGTACAATCTCTAAGAGGTGTGTGATCAAAACGAAACATGCCTCAGACTCAGTACTCAAGCACTGCCACACCAGGCCCACATATGGTAGAAACTGATAATGTCTACGTGAGGGCCGCCCAAAAGTATGTTTGTCACCAGTTTAGCAAGAGACAACATTAATAAAATTCATACCAGTGCTCTGCGCCCTGCTGACTGCCACTGCAGGTCACAGTGCAAACCTATTTTAAAAGGAATTGGCTGAGGCCTGACTGTCTAAAAGACTGCCTCTTGCTTTGCATTACAGAAGAAGAGCTACACTGAGTTACCATGGAGGGACTCCTATAGCACCAAATTGGCAATCATTGCAGAGAGAGAGATTCAGCTACCATGCTTAGGCTGACAGACAAAGTATGCCTCACAGCTCCCTCTCTCTGGAAGGGCTGTAGGTACGAAACCAGTGAGTGACAGAGATTAAACTGAGCCAGAGTCTTATCTCTTCATGCAGCAATTTACCAAACAGATTAGCAAGACCCTGGCAGCACTCAAATCTCTCTTCTCAAGAAACAGGGTATCAAACAATGTAGTTTCCTGTAATCATACTGGTTGCATGTGTTCAGGGATCCAGTGTTACACTGTTTGGCTATGGTTACACTAGAGGGTTTTGTTGACAAAACTCATGGAGCATTTGTACACAAAATGCATTTTGTCAACAGTGTGTTGACAAAACCCGGCACTTTTCCTGGCAGTGACATGCCTCAAAACTTTGAGGTATAATGCTGCTGTTGACAGATTTTTGTCGACAAAACAGCTGTATAAATGCTCTCTCAACAGACGGGGCATCCACAATAATGGGCAGCCCTGCCTACTGTGCCTCCAGATACCTGTTTTGTTGAGAGAACAGCCAGGCAGTCCGGCTGCTCTGTCGACAGAGCGGAGCATTCTCCTGATTGGCTTTTGTGTGTACATGCTATCTGTCAACAGAGATTTTCTTGGGAAAAGGCTCCTGACAGTGACTTCTGTCAACAGATCACTGTACTGTAACTGTAGCCATTAAGTATAAAACTGTAACAACATAGTGGAGAATCAGGCCCACAGCATCCAAGACCTATGGTCCTCCAATTCTGTAGAAATACTTTGCTTGAGTGGCCTGATTGCCAATTTTAAAGATAATTTATACATGAGAATACTGGAAGTAGTACTGCTTGGCATCATTAACAGTTAGTAAGCTCCAGCAGAGTCCTAAAATGAATCACCCCAGGAATGCTTTACAAAATTGCACTGAAGGGAGAGGTTGCCAATCAGGAACAGTTAACTGAATGAGATAAAACAAAGTAGTTTCTTTCCCATACAAAAATAGCAAATGCTTTTGTCATACTATGAATTCCCTGACAGTAATAAAGGCTGACAGCAAGTAGAATCTTGAAGCAAGAATTGCGAAGCCTGGTGACAAATTCCCTTATTTTTCCTCAATAAATATACAAATATCCAAAACAACATGCCCCACAGCATCTATTCCAACTTTTGTTTTCTGGAGTCATATTTGCTTATTTAAAAAACTGATTCTCCCCATTCCTATGTGGAAGACCCAAAATTGTGAGAAATGAGTGTTCCCAGGGAAATGGTGAATGTGACCACAGATCGTGCTGCCAAAAGCACATAGTAAACTAATAAAAATTAGTGAATGCAATATTTTCCTTTAATCTTCCAGTAACTGCTCTTTCAGATGCTGTTTGTGACAAAGACAGGTAACAGGCATTCCTACAGAAGTATAATTTTTAGATTGATTGTCTCTTCAATAAAGTTAGGAAAAATTACAGACAAGAAGCAAGACTGGTTGGAGTGAGCCTTTGAACCAATTTCTTCATTATGTTTTTTGCAATTCCCAGTTATTGCTCAACTACTTGTAAACACTTACCCCAGTGAGGCTTCCCAGAACCAGTTTCACCAACTGTTTCACGTAGGAGAAAGAAGGTGCACAATTACTGTTCCTTATGTGAGCACTGCAGGCGTCCAGAACAGTCCGTACAGAGACACGGGCATACATGACATCTTCACACATGCCAAGCAGTATGCTGTTTAGGTGATCCCCAAGCTGAATAGGCTGATTTTGGAGAAGGGGAATAAAAAAAAAAAACCAAATATTTCTATTAACCAAATATGCAAATAGGTTGATTTTGTGAAGCTTCAGATTACTTTCAATACTATTTCATTTTGGTTCTTTCGAAAATTCCACCTGATATCCTGCATCTGAAATCCATCTCTTGGACAAGAGAAGCAGAATAATTTAAAGCTTATGGTTCAGGGGACTGCAATCAGGATCCTGGATCTCTGTGTTGGCTGTGTCACTTATCTGTTTCATCTTGGACTATTCACACAGCCTGCAAAGTGAATATAATAATACTGGCCTATTAAGTATATTAGGGCTAATTTTAAAAACGCAGTCTTGAATAATAACTATATTCATTAGAACTGCTAGCCATAAAGGACTCAGAGCCAGTGTCTGTGGGAACCTGCCGATGAACTTTAACAAGTGTATTGAAAAGGTCTGAATAATCCTTTAGCTAGTCCAGAATTTTATTTCACCTGGATTTGTATTTTCATCTTCTCAAAAGGTGTTAGGACTGGCTCACCAAGTCCCTCTTGATTAGCAATTATATTGGATATGACTTGTATTATTACACAAGATTATCAGATGCTTAAAAATTCTTTCCATAGTCCAGAAAAGTTTTAAGATACTATTAGAAAAGGGGTAGGAGTGAGGCAGCAAAGTGATCGGCTAAACAAGTGAAGCCCTACAATTATGGGCAACACCCATAGGGTTGGGAACCTTAGCCTTGTTTTTTTCCCCAGCCAAACAGGCAATCCTGTCATATTCTATGTAGAATCACACCCCAGGGTATGTGACAGTCAGTGATAACACCACTTCCCAGACACTGTAGGCACTTGGCCTTCAGCACTATGTCTCACTCTGTACCCACGGTGGGTGGTTATCAAAGAAATACATGTCCCATCATGTGCTACTCTTTACTGAGCACATTCAGTTTCATGGTATTTATTTCCATTTATTTTTGAAACTTACTATAAAAATTTGTTCTGCGTCAACCTGATTTAACGTACTGAATTAATACAGGCTTTTACCATATACTGACTAATAGGCACTACTGTCTCTCAATAATTTTTTTTAAGGGCAAAATTTTCTTGAATCACAGAATTCATTCTTGCATGAAAGTTTGTACACAGCAGATAAGCTAAAATAACATTCATCAGCTAGAAAAATCAAGATAAAATAATTTGTAAATTGTACATTTTACATCTGTGTTACAATGGAGAAACTTTCAGGATTAAAGACAAATGAAATTGCGACAACTTAATTTAATTTTTATAAAGGTAGATCAATGAGCTTTGCTGGAATGTTAGCAAGAGTTATATTCGTATCTCTCAATGTTTCCATTGTACCTTTCTGTCTTCAGTGGCTCACAACTTTCTAAAACTTTTCCCTTTTGGGCTGAAATTACCCTTAACTGGTCTCTTTCTCAGGGTGATTACCCCTCCACCGCCCCCAGCTCCTGTCGTTTTCTTCTTCGGATTATAGACTAGAGAGTAAAGGGGAAAGCCCACAACAAAAATATTTTGCAATCTATAGTGATTTTATAAAATCACACACACGCTCACAACAGGACACACACAGCAAAAAGCAGGGACAAAGAAAAACGTAGTCCATAGTAGGGGAGTCGGGGCACATAATAAGCCACAGCCAGGGCTAAGAGGGGTTAAGAACTACTGTACAGCTATGCATGCTCCCTAAGGCACATAATCCATCCTTTCAAGGAGCACAGTTTTCTCTCTTCCATATAAGTCTTGCTTTGCTGGATGGTGCTTATGTAGGAGTGATGTCTCAGTCTCTTCCTCTAAGGAATCTAGTGTCATTACCTGCAGCAGGACTCTTCAAATCCTGACCATCAAACAGATAAAGGATCTGGGACTACGCTCAATACCCAAACTAGAACACAAAAGAGCTGTAGCTATGTATCCTCTTCTCCCAACCTGCAAAGGGTGAACCACAATCTGGCCTTTACCATTAGCTACAGAATGTACAAAATAATGGAAAATATTGCAAGCCTCTCAGGGCAGGGGCTGCCTTTCTATTCTATGTTTGTATAACACCTTACATTCTGGGGTCATGGATCCACGATGGGAATGACGGGAATAGAAATAATAACTGGTCTTTGGTCTCAGGGTTAAGGCACTGGATTTGGATTAAATTTCTTAAGTCTCCCACAAACTTCCAAAATGACACTGCACAAGTCACAGTCTCTCTCTCTGTCTCAGTTTGCCGTAACTAAAATGGGGTTCACAATCGTGAATTATTCTCACACTGTACTGTCTATTTAAATGATTAATTATTCAGAATGGAGAGTCTCTCTTATTATGCAACTCACCTATCATATTGCAGACATGAGCTCTGTTGTGGACTCTCAAGGTGCTATGTTTATGAAAATAACATGGAAAGAAAGCATTTTTTCTAAAAAAAAAGAAAAAAAATCCTAGTAGCTACAAAACAGATTAAGACTATCACAAAGGAGCTGACAATTTGTAAACACTGAAAGCATGTGGTTTGAATGAAGAAGTCATGGACTATCTGTAACCACGCAAAAATCCATTATCACAGCATGACAAGTATCGGGATGAAACTCTCCATAACATGCTTTGTTTTTCCATTTGAACCAAATGCAGGCAACCAGATTACTCTTTGGTTTCGGAAGGAAATATGGTTTTTAAAATTGTAAGTTTTCTGTTTTAGGCTATAAGACCATCAAAGCCACAATGTAGTTACAGCAATGAAGGAAAAGAAGAATTCTTTCTAAATCCCCATGTTCAATTGCTAGGTTTTTTCCTAAAAATTAACTATATGGGCTAAAACTCAGGAGGCAAATTAATTTTATTAGCATCATTCAGAAAGAAAACCCTTTGCATAGACTTTAAATCCTCAGGAAGAAATGTGGTGGTGGGGAGTACTAGGAGACAAAACAGTTAAAAATAAAATTAGGTATGAACGAATGAAAGTTAATAATCGTCTATTTTCCCAAAATCTATTTACGCATGTAACACACATATATATGGATACGACAAGGTTCTTGTCTAGACCTGCACAAAGAAATTCACTCCTAAAATCAGTGCCACACAGAATCATCCTCACTTTAGTAACTGCTTGCCGCCCTTACAGATTGCAGCAGAAGTGGTGTAACTTATGTGGCATGAGGTAGGAATGCCTTCCTGACCACACCTTCTGGATCTAGAGTGTTCTGGAGTGCAGAAGAGCTCAGCAGGCACAATTAAAAATCAAAGGCAAAAGAAGGAAATTTTTGCAGCTTTACTTTCTCTTTCCTGACGCATTGCATCATAAGATCCCAGAAGGGAATTGCTGTTAGTGCCGATAAAAATCGGATGCTGGAAGCTCTACTGCCACTAATGATAAAGACTTCTAGGGAGAGAAAAGGGAATAAAGTTCCTATTTTCCTTTCTGCTCTTAACTTCTTCAGCCTGACTTTTAGCCAGTACTGCAATTTTTCTTGCACAAATCCAACAGCTCTGAGCTTCCAGGTCACCTCTGTGCCAGATCACAAAGGGGAGATAACTTGTCTCAACAGGGAGTGAGGCAGTGGGGAAAGAAGCAACTGCAAAGGATTAACCCTGGTAATCACAGTGGTAGTGGAGCAAAATTATCTACCACTTGCTTTTCTCTCTTCAGTTTTACCAGAGCTGCAGTAAGGGCCCAAGGGTCTTTGTTTTCTGTTCAAATTAATTTTTAACTGAAAAATTCCTGGATGTTACATAAGTATTATGCTTTTTGTCTATCGATTTTCATCAATTTTTGGACCACCCAAGTACATACAAATACTGATTATCCATTATATTAGACAGATGGGTTTATGTGAATAATAAATTACTCCAAGCCTTAAGGGCGAGGCTTCCTGTTCATGTATGCCAATATAGACTGCAACTGCACATCACTGCTTAAATCCTAATCAAAGTAGTAACTTCCCTCCTTGCCTTTCCCCTTATTTCTCAGCCGTAACACTGCATTGACAGTTTTCTGCATTTAATTAATAGACAAACATTTTTAGCAGCTGAGTAAGTTATGTGCTGAGAGCTGTTTTTTCTCCCACTTCTGAGCAGGAGTCAGGCCAAAGGTGCAATATTTGCATAACCCTACCTCATCACTGAATATTCTTTATGGATACTGACGCCTAATTTTTCAGTCTCCTCCAACTATTTCAGCTATTGACTTGCAGTGTAGTTACTGTGGGGGCAAAGGGTGGGGTTATTTTGTTTTGTTTCTTAAGATGAAAGAGCTCTTGAAAAAGATGAGTCAAATGTCAGAGACTGAATTCCCAAACCTGACTGAAGGAGTTCCATATGTGAAATAACCACACTGAACAAGGAGGTTAAGCTCTAACCAGTCTATAACTCTATCTGCAGCTAGTGGCAAATCAACCACCAAGAAATCTACCTGTTATTCTACACTAGAGAGTTTCGTGGACAAAACTCGTGGACTGTCTGTACGCAACAACCTTGTTATCCCCACCCTTGCTCTGGCTTATTTATACCTGGCCCTGCCGATTTCCAAGACCAGCATCTGATGAAGTGAGTCTGTGCTTACGAAAGCTCATGCTCAGAACTTTTCTGTTAGTCTATAAGGTGCCACAGGACCCTTCGTTGCTGTAGACAACATGTGTTTTGTTAACAGAAACTGTCAACAAAAAAACTGTGCTCATGCTCCAATGGCCTTTTGTCAACAATGTGGATCAAAAGATCGACCCGCTTTTATGTATAGATGCAATCTGTTGACAGAAGTTTTGTCAGAACATCTCTTCTGACATAAATTTCTGTGGACAGATGCTTCCTGTGTAGACACAGCCAACCTTCAGAGGTAGTCATGTTAAGAATTCACCCAAACATGCTTACCTTAGGCTCACACAAATCACACTGGGACCAAATGGAGCACAGGGGTCAATAAATCATACATTCTTTTTTAATAGATGAAGGAAATTTCAATATGACAAACAAGAACAACCCATTTTAGGACCCCTTAATGAAACAAATGCAAGCAAAGCTCTATGGATTCTGTGGTAAAACAATCTTTAATTCTATACCAAAACCGTCTACTCTCATTAGGAGTGAATTCAGTGACAACTTCTGCAGTTGCAAGATCACAAAATATACAGCAAATGCATCAAAAATCAGTCTCATCTACAGCAATCAAGACTCTGATAAACTCACCTTTAAGTACGCATAACACAGTACCCATAACGCTAGCCTCAATATTCAAGAGGCATCTCCTTCAGATAATATTTTCTCTCTATCCATACATACTTAGGCCTGATCCTGGGAAGACCAAGAACCTGGAACTCCCACTGACTGCAAAACGACTGTAACAGGAGTTGCATGTGCCCTGTACCTCTTGGGTTCATGCCCCAGTAAGCCTAATACTGCAACTATTACTCATAAGAAAAGGCCCATTCATATTTATGAACTACTCATATGAGTTTGGACTGCAGGAATGAGCCCTAAATTCTGCTCCTTAGGAACACTTCCCCCTCTTACCTTCTAATTATGCAAATTACAATACCCCAAATTATGTAAATACTCCTGCTTTTCCCTTAGTCTCTCCAGCATCTCAGAGCTTTACCTTGCCCTGTTATTCATGTTTTTTTTCTGGAAGTGTGGAGGAGGTTATCAAACAAACTCTGTCTTAAAACAGTGAGATTTTATGAAAGTACTCTTAAAAATACTTACTTGGCTTTGAGGGACTTCATGGTCAGCTCCCCAGTAGAGGGTCATCCCAAGAGAATAAACATGAATCTGTAATACAACACAAACCATCTGTCAACTTAACAAAGGGACAGGGATGGAATTTCATCAGTATATTCTAGAGTATTAAAGTCCCTGCAAATCCCATTATGGGAAAAGACTTGAAAAAAACTACTGTTCCTCTAAGTTCTCCATTTAGTTTTTATCCTTCCTTGAAAATTAAGCCTCAACATACATAGATAAATTACAACACTTGATGGCAATCAATAAATTCTACAGCTACTTCTACAATATATGATAAACTTGAATTTAAGGCAGTTAGCTCAATTTTACAATGTCACTGTCTTCACTGTAAATACCATTAGGTCGATTTTAGGCAACACTAAGGTCGATATTATAACACTGAGAAGCAACTAGACGTAGCTTCAAGTTCAAATTTAGAAGTCTGAATTAAGGCTAGTGTGGAAATGCCATATCTTTAAATCGACCATTAGCCTCCAGAGGTGACCCATATGTATCCTACAATGCTCCACAGTTGTCCACTCTGGCCGCTTCCATCTCTGCTGCTCTCCAGCTGCGCAGGAAGTAGGTCACAGGAAGGCCACAAATCTGAATTCAGCATCAGAAATCTTTGGAAATTTAAAGAGAGTGCCCAGAAGCCAGAATTTCTTTTAGCCCTCACATCAGTAGCCATCACATCACATCGGTAGCCATCTCTTGCAATCATAAGCACTCAGGTTTGTGATCTGAGTTCTTAGGATCTCAAGAGTGTTCCAGCATGGACCCATTAGGAGATTATGGATCTCCTTGCTGTTTGGGGAGAGGAGTCAGTGGCGACCAGACGTTGAGTGTCCAAGTGAAATGTGGACATATATGAAAATATTTCGCATGGAATGGTCGAGAGAGGTTATTTCTGGGATCCTCAGCAATGCCAGGTGAAGGTGAAAGAACTCCGGCAGGCCTATCACAAAGACTGGGAGACCAATGAGTGGTCCAGGTGATCTCCAAAGATATGCCAGTATTATGAACAGCTGAATGAGCTTCTTGAGAGGGACCTGATCAATTTGCCCAGTCTTAAATGGGACTCTTCAGGAGGCCATGTTCTGGAATCTGAGGTGAACTGAGAGGATTTGAGCCTGGTGGAGGGTGGCAGGAGGAAGAGGCTAATGGAGAGGAGGATGGGAGCAACCAGCAAAGGCCCAAGAAAGCTGTTCCTGGCATCCCAGAGCTCTTCACCATCAGCCTGGAGCCAGTACCCTTTACGCCTGTCCCCTTTACGCCAATCCCTGAACCCTTGGGGACCAGCTGTTCTAGTGAGTACTTTTTTCTGAATGTTAAAGTAGGGTTATGGCTAAGTACAAATATAGGTATTCCATGGATCTATGCCCCGCGGAACAGAGTGTTAATATTTCTGGGGATGAAGTGCTTATTTTTTTAGAGATTTCCAGGAAGGCTTCATCCAGGTACTCTTGTATTGTTTGCACAAGGTTTTTGGGCAGGTCTGACTTATTGTGACTTCCACAATAGCACACCTTGCCATGCCAGGCAACCAGACAGTGATCTGCTATCATGGGACCACACAGCTTTTTGGCAAATTTTCCAGTCTTGGGCTCACACAGGATCAGCACCTCTTCTTTTTCACTATCTGTTATTCTTAGGAAGGTGATATCTTCTTTGGCAACCTAAAGAAGCGGGAGAATTTTGATTGGATTTCTTTGCAATGCTCCTTTCCTTTTTACTGTTCCCTGGACTGCATTGCAGCACCATGTGGCTGGCGGGCTCTCCATCTTCCCACTTTACACAGCTGGCAGGCTCTCCATCTTCCCACTTCACACAGCTGGCAGGCTCTCCTTGTCAGCCTTAAGAAGCCTAAAGCAGCCTTACAAAAAGAAAGTTTCACTGATGGTAAAGACAGAGACCCACTCATTCAATGGATAAGTGCTTTGTGTGAATTGTATCTCAGTTTTGACCTTCACTTTCCAGCAGACATCCATAGCTTGGGAGACAGGGTGAAGAAATGCAAAAGGTCCAGGCAAGACCTTTTCCTGCAGCACCTGGAGAGGGCTGAAATAGCAACTGCTGCCAGCAACAGGGAGGCAGCACAGTGATGGCAGACTGCCCTGGAGTTCAGAAGAAAGTATTAGTGCATCTGAGGGACGATATGACAAAGCCCATAACAACTGTGACTGACTAAACCAAGGTTATGCGCTGCATGCTGGAGCTGCAGAGGGACTCCCTGCACACCACTGCAGGTTCCACTCACTGCTGCCCAGAATCCCCAGAATCCAGGTCACCCAAACCCCCACCAGATGTCGCAGTCGCCAAACATGGGGAGGGAGGTCAAGGACAGTCTGCCACTCTACCCGCAAGACTCACTGTAAGTTATTCTACCTCCCTTGAAACCTCTTCTATTCCCGGCCACTTAACCCTCTCCCCCACAAATGCACACATTCTTTTGATGACAACCACTGTGTGATTTATTGGTATCCATGTGTGGTGGGGTGCACAAATCACTGTGGGGATCTGGGTGGGGGTGGAGAGTGCTGATAGCACAGCTGCCCACCTCTACGGCAAGGTCTGAAGAGGATTCACAGCAGAGGGACCCGGGTGAGGTTGGGGGTTGCAAAAGCTGATGGGGCTGATGAGACTCCAGAGGCTGTGCCCAGAATGCCAAACCTGGCTTACTTCATGCTTATGTTCATCTCACTTAAAAAAAGAATAACTTTCCACCCCCCACCCAAAATACAAACATTCACCTTGAGGAAAATAATAAAACCTTCCCTTTATATCCATTCTTCTTCCTGCACCTTATACCCCACCCCACAAATAAAAGTATTCTTTCTGTGAAAGCCATAGTCTGATGTATTGGTTCACATTTGGTGGGGTGCACTAATCCTTTTGGGAAGTGGGGGGGTGGTATTACAAGAGTGAAATACAGCACAATCATGTGGCTGGCAGATCATTCATGAAGCTATCTTTCAAAGCCTCCCTGATTTGCCACTGCCTCTGCATTGGTATTGGAGAATGCCTCTGAAGGCAGCTGAGAAAAAGCCCTGCTCGTGGCATCAGCCTCTGTACTCCAAGCACTCTTGAAAGTCTCCCACCTGGATTCACTAAGGTTATGCAAAATACAGCACACTGCACCACAGTAGGGACATATGTTTCTGAAACGTCCAAAACAGGCCAACAGGCAACTGAACCTCGCTTTTAAATGGCCAAGATGCATTCCAGCACCATTCTGCACTTGCTGAGTCTGAACTTGAAGTAATTCTTGCTGTGGTCCAGGGTCCTTGTGTATTACTTCATGAGGCAACGAAGCAGAGAGCAAGTAGGATCACCCAATATTACTACAGGCATCTCCATGTCACCAATCTTGATTTTCTGGTCTGGGAAAAAAGTCCCATCCAGGAATCTTCTGTACAGACCAAAATTTCTGAAGATGCACGCATGGCAAACCTTCCCCAAACATCCCACTTTGATGTCGGTGAAACGACCTTTGCAGACAAAACTCATGGAGCATTCACACAAAAAAATAAATCACCAGAACGCGGCACTTTTGCCGACCATTTTCTGCCTCTCCCCCACAAGGCAGACCACCTTTCCCAACACAATCTGTGACAAAAAAGACATGCGGATGCTCTAGGTGGCATTCTATCAACAGACAGGGCTTCCTGGTGACTGGGCAACCCTGTCTGCTGTGCTTCCAGTTGACCATTCTGTTGAGAGAGCAGCCAGGCAGTCCAGTCGCTCTCTGTCGACAGAACAGATCAACAGAGTGATCCGCTTTGTGTGTGGCTGCGATCTGCTGACAAAAGTTTTGTCAGAAGATATCTTCCAACAGTAACTTCTGTTGAGAGATTGCTCTAGTGCAGACATAGCTCTAGAGAGATCTACTATCTGCACAGCAAATGCTGTGGGAGACAAAGGAAAGAGCTAATGTTTATTATTAGTCTAACTTTTATGAAACAATATTATGATATAGTGTCAAAGAGTAGTTCCATCTGGAAGTGCCCTCCTGAAGTAGGTTGTGACAAATGTTCTCTCTCAGGAAACTCAAGAACTCCATTTCAGGCTCTCTTGCTCCAATACCACCCTTCTAGGGGAACAATGCAGTTCATAACAAATATCCCCAACATAACATATCTATCATCCTAATGGTCTGCAAAACCCCACAACATATCATCTCATGCGCTCCAGCATCTTCTGCCACATTCTAGGCTCCTAACCAGTTCTCACTGTCCCTTTGCCAAGGATGGCCAACCCAACTCTTTGAACTGGAGTGAGTGTAAGCCTGCTCTTCTCAAGGGTAACTTCCCACAACCTCTCTGCTGGGAAATCATCTTCAATAGGAAAGAATGTCTCCTTCTCCCTGTTGTACTCTAGTCTGGGATATGACATTGGGAAAATTCCTCTGATGCTCTCCAGCCTCCAAAGCTCTCTGGCTCTGGGCTGCATCTCTCCAGCTTAGATGTCAGTAGTCAGCTTTCTTTGCTTCTGCCTGGCATTGGCATTTTGGCTTCAGGATGTCAGCCAGCAAACCTCGTTTTGGTTTTTTCTTGCTGTAAGCTCCACCTACAGCTTCCTTTCAGGACCCTGGATAGTCCTCCTGAAGTTCTCACCTGTCCCTCACCAACCAAGGCAGCTCTCACCTGCCTCTTTCCTGATGAACTCTTCAGGTCCCTCAATCTCAGCTGCATTTACTTCATCTACAGGGGGAATCTACCCTGTGATATATCTACAAATTTACACAATCAGTATAGACATTTCTATTTAAAAGGTTTCTTGAATTGCAAAACCAGTATTAAAGTGCAAAACATACACAAAGCTGTTGCTTCATCCAAATACAGTATTATACCAATAGGCTTGTGACCTGAGGAGTGAGAGTGAAACCAACAGCCTCCATCACGTCACTGCCAAGTACCAGTCATTTATGCAAAGTCGAAACAAGAACAAAAGTTTGAAGTGTTTCACACTTTCTCAAAGGTGTTCTTATGAGCCATTTGAAGCCACCCTAAATATAGAAGTGCAACATGTTTTGTGTTAAACAAAAGCAGAGATAAATATTCAGTGATGTATTTCAGACATATGAACCTACTGGTGTTAACCAAATCACCTACATATTCATGTTGCGTTGATGTCAGCCAAAAACAAGAAATTATGGTGAGAGAATGAGATTTTCTTTGTTCTCTGGGGGTATGTTTACAGAGTAGCTTTATTTCAAAACAAGCTTTTGCCGGAAGAGCTTATTTCAAAATAATGCTACTACACATAAAACATGCATTTCAAAAGAGCATTTGGTTATTTTGAAATACAGTGTCTACACCCATAGAGCCAATTTCAAAACAGAGCTATTGGATGCACTACGGCTTATTTCAAAATAAGCTCTATTCCCTGTCTTAAAAGCACCTATTTCAAAAATAGATAATTCAAAATAGGTGCTATTCCTCACAGAATGAGGTTTACCAATTTCTGCACAAGCCAACTGCTGTGTCTAATTTTTTTCGTAATAGCAGTAGACACTAGGACAGTTATTTTGAAATAATGTCCATTATTTTGAAAAAAAATTATTGTATAGACCCTGGAAAAATTGTTATGGACTTTACCTTCCTATTAGACAGTTAAATCAGGTATCAGGAGCTCAGGGCCTCTCAGTTTAATGAACGTGCTTGTCATTGACTCGTCCATTAACAAGTAAATGAACACCTCCAAATACTGAGCTAATACTTCTCTTATTCAGCTTAATATCAAGACCTTCTATAACAGTGGTGTCCAAAAGGAATTCAAAGATCGCCACATACATATTTGCCACAGCCACGCCCACCGCTCCCCAACTGAATACCCTCCCTCAGAGCCAGACACTCCACCCCCACTACTCTAAAATAAATACCTTCTCCCTTCCCAAGACCCAGGCACTCCCAGCTCCTCCTCTAAATAAATTTTCTCCCCCAGAGCCAGCACCCCGCAGCCCCCTGTTCTAATTTAATACCAGCAGCTCACCAGAGCCACCTCTGAATCTGCCTCCAGGGCTACCACCACACACTTCTCCCACCAAGTTGTGGGGCATGTGCTCAGGGCAGACAGACAGCACTCCCCACATGTGGCCCTCAGGAGAAGCTGCATTTAAAGGCTCCAAGAGCTGCATGTGGCTCAGAGCCTTATTCATCATAACATGGCATCCAATTCGCCACATGTGGCAAGTGGAAAATGTACTGCACACCACAGTTCTAACATATTAGAGAGCATTACCAATTGTTCCATAGACACACTATAGCTGTGCACAAAAAGGAAAGTTTATAGTTGCAATACCATTAAACAAATAAATACATACAGACATAAGTGTAGCCCAGAAAATGGAGAGAAGAAAAAGATATATTTACCAAAACCAAGTGGTATTAGTATAAAACAATGTTTCCCAGCAAAGATTTTATTAGAAAACATTGTAAGGCAGACCCTGTACTGAAACTACTATTTTTAAAATATATTTTTCAAATTAAGTGAACAAAACACATTCTGGTGTGGTGCTCCATTTTATTTTATTTGCATATGTCTAATTGGCAATCAGTTTCTGTGAACTGTTGTCTTTTGAATATAGTATATGTATAAAATGTAAACAAGATAGCAAAAGATACATATATATGAAGCAATCATTTACATATAAAATGATAGTGATGAATAAAATAAATGTGCTTCAGTTTGTTTTAAAAATATAGTTATATTACTTTAATGTTGGCATTTTACATTTCTTCGTATGAATATTGTATACTCTTCTCTAAGTGTTCATTATGGTTTGACAGACTAATGTCATGCCAAATATTTTTTGGGAAAAAATCCCATACCAGAGCTTATTAGATCATCCTGGTTGTGACTTACACTCTGTAATCACAAACACTATAGTAATGAGAATAAGATCAAGAATAAAGCTCAAAATGAGTTCTTATATTAATGTGTGTTATGGATATACTTTGTACTATTTCAGGTAAATAATAGCAGGATAAAAGTTGAAATATGATCTTCAGGAAGAGTTGCAAGTACTCTGCATCTCCAAAAAATTATGACCCTTACTTAAAAGCTTTTTAGTAATCCTGATCTTTGGCTTTTATGATTTACATTAAAATAGTTGGAACAGTTTTCATAGGAAATAAGCAACACTAAATTCATATCCCAAATTTATTATTTGTGGAGAGATGTGCAAATGTGTGTTCCAAATAAGCCTATCATTGTTTAAAACACATCTGTGGTTCAATTTAATAATAGACTTAAATTCATTGTCTAACGAGATTTTGGCTGATATTTATTATTGAATCATTACATCTTTGGTTTTGAAGAAATGACATAATCCAAAGACTAATGCAACCCTGTTATTGTATTTTAAGGGGCCAATAGAAACTAGAGTTTGTTTTGGTAAAATTCTGACGAACAAATTTCAGCACAAGAATGAAAAGTATAACAAAGTCTTCCACTTAAAAATAGCTTGGTAAACTGAGGGAAATACACCAAATGAAGTCAAGCTTAAAGATTGAAAACCAGACAAGATTAGCACGTATACAACAATCTAAAAATGCCAAATGACTAACAGAAACTAACCATGACACTACTCAAACCTTTGCTTAATACAGGTGGAAGGTAAGACAATACTAGACTTATAGGCAAGATGCACAGGAAAGATATTGTGGACTATAGACATTTGAAAGAAACGGTGCACTCCAATCATAAGACATTATTACTGCACCTCAGAGAACACAGCGGGGGAAAATTATCTTTCATTACAATAGAGTTTGACTCCTATCCATTTTAAGCCAAAAGATCGATTTACTTGATTTTGACTAGCTTGTTTTTTTTCCACAGAACCAGCAATTTGCCTCCATGTTATTTTTGTGAGCTTGCTCTGTCAACAATCTCTTGCAATGGATCCAAGTATTACCCCAAAGAAACCTTCTACTTGAGCTAAATCTACACTATGTTCTGTGTCTACACTAGCCCACTCCTTTCGGAGGGGGCATGGTAATGGGGCAGTTCAGAAGATGCTAATGAGGTGCTGATATGAATATGCACCGCCTCATTAGCATAACAGCAACTGTGTATGATTTGAAAGAGCCGCTTTCAGAATGCCGCCACCCGTGTAGATGGGGGCCTTTGAAAGCCCCTTCTGCCTTTTTGGTTTGGTTTTGGTTCTTCATTTTGAAGCAGTGGTGGCTCACTTTTGGTATTTTTTTTCTCTGCAATATGCACATATGCAAAGTTAGCTAGAATTCAACCCAAAATAAGATGTATTCAATTCCAGTAAAAACTTCAATACAACACTAAAACCAAATACCACAAGCTAAAGGGATATAAACCAAGTTAAACCAACTGTATGAGTAATATCTTTATGCAAACTAAGGAATGCATATTTCGACATACAATAATCTTGCAAGGAAATACAAATTCAGGCTCTTGCAGAAGTAAAGGGTCACAACTGTACTATCAGCACCTTTCAGAAAATTACGTTACCAGATACTGTATCATAACAAAATGTGGTTTTTCATAAGCAAGGGCCACAACCTGAGAGAATTAATCAGACAGGCATGCCAGGGGACAAAGGCCATAATTTAGTCATCCACAATGACTAAGCCTTGGTTGTCCTGTGACTCTAAAAGGTGTTTGGTGCTAGAAAGACAGGTGAGCATACCACTTGGTGCTGAAAGCCATTTTGATCCAGTGTTTTTCCTTGGGATGGGGGGGCATTATAGAAAAAGGGTTTCCCACCTTTTGGAGAACTTTATTTGAGCAATGGGAAGCTACCAGGTTTTTTGTTGTTGTTGTTTTTTTCCCTTCAGCCTACTTTGGAACCTGCCTAAGAAGAAACAAAGAACTGGGAAAGGCCGTTGACCCAAATCAGAGAAAAAAAGCAGCTCTGCTTTGAAGATTTGACCTGATATGAGAACAACTCTTTAGGGTAAGAATCTGCATTCCATTCATCTCCTAGGGAAGTTAGAACTAGCTGTGTGTTTTCTCAGAGGTGTGGGGATTGCAAGGGGGCATTGGCCATGTACCCTTGCCCCCATCTCTCCCCCCTGCTCATGCCCTACCCTTTCCCCACCCATGCTCATCCCCATCTCTCTCCCTGTGCTGCTCAGGGGAGAGGCAGGACCGCTGATGAGTGCAGGGGAGGGTGATGCTGCGAGGTACATGTGGCCCCCTTTGCATCTCCCACATGCCACTTACGCATTTTTTTCATTTCATTTTAGCAACTTAAACATAAAAAGCAGGGCACAGATATATGAATAAAAACTCTTGTTTATGATCAAGCCCAGTGTAAATAATTGTTACCTAGGGGAGGACTACCACCTGTGCATATCTCCCTTTCATTGATAAAGAGGGTTTACCTATTGAGCCCTCCCTGTGCAAATCTTTTGCACAGAGACAGATGGATTTATTTGGGGTTTGATCTCTTTGGGGGTTGGTGTCCTGAGTGGTGTGCTCTAGAACTAAACCTGCACAGAGCTGTGGTTAATCAGTGCCTGCACTGCTCTCCTAGGGGTGGGGGTTATAACCCCACCTCTGTGCCTTGTCTGGGGGTGATCTGAGGATCTGGCTCAGGAGGACAAGGTGGTACGGAGCCCCAGAGACCAAGACAGTTGGTGTCAGTGGCACAACCTGCACACTGGGGAACACAAACCCCAATGCTTTAAACTAAGAGAAAGTATGAAAAATATACTCAGGCCAAAGGTGAATATTCTGCAAAGACAGGACAGTTTGAAGTGATTCTGAAATCTTTGTTGTAGGGTGCTACATAAATAAAAGGAAGTTGCTACCAAACCAGTTACAATATAGTTTAATGTAGACTATCATTTTCTGGAAGAGAAGGTAGTGTACCTTTTCAGTATCTGAAAGAGATGACCGTGACTGGCTCTGCAGAACCTCTGGTGCCATGAATGCTCGCAAGTCCTGGTTGGAAACATTTTCATCTGTGAATGACACACTCCCAGATGGAAGCAACAACAAAGACCATGGAGAAATGATGAAGCTCAGGTCAGCAGGATCAGCTATATTTGAAACAAACAAACAAACAAACAAAAACTATTGAAAGGCTGCTTCTACCAAAAAAAAGGACTCCACATTCATCCCTATAAAGTGTTCACCTGACAAAGAGACAGTTGGGAAATGGAAGTGGGTGATATAATAAGACCCTTTCATTTTTAACTTCTATGAAGAAAAAAGCTAAGAGCTTTTATTACCAAAAGTTCATGGGAGACGAAACGTAAAGACCTTTCAGACAATTCATTATTTTACTTTGAAAATATGGATGTTATTTATCTGGAATTCTCGAACAAAATCATGCAACTTCCTTGCTTTTTACATTTTTAAATAAGACTGAGAAACAAAAACAGACTAAATAATGTTAGCAATCAGATGAACAATTTTATTTCAAATACAATGCTCACGGGAAAAGTGAATTGTCAGGTCTTCCTCTCCCATTCACAATCTCCTCCTACTTAACTAAAATATAATCAATATTATTCCCATTTTGTAAATGGGGAAATCTAAGGCACAGAGGTTACATGATAATGACTTTATCCTGAAGGTCACAAGCAGTCTTATTGTTATAGCCTGCACTAGAGCTCCTGACTATTACTCCTATGGTACCTTTCATGGCCTTTGTTTTAATGATGCAGACTGATGATGAACATTGCACCACAGCGATATTTTCTGATTTGTTTACTGTTTATCATTTAAAAACCAAACCCTCCAGTCTCAAAAGGGATTATTTTTCTGACCAGAAGTAGGAGGATAAAGATATGGTGAAGGCTAGAGCAGAATAAGAAAGCAGGTAAAACCAAAATTTATTTTAAAAACATAAATAGTACAATCTCATGCAACAACACATGTTGCGTGTACATCAAAATATATTAGCCAACAGAAATTAATTTTAACTATCCAGCTCACAAAGGCCATGAAGTTTCAAATATCGTATGTTAAGATTTAATTAGTTAACATTTACTTGTAACATTGGAGCCAGAGTCTTCTCTAAGAAGAGGCTCATGTTATAAGGTTGTCATACTTTGCTGTCCAGTCCAATTTTAAATATTGTAAATATACACAAAACTTATTAACACCTTTTTTGAGGTTAACTGTTTGATATTATTAATTCAATCAACCATTTAAGTTAAAATTAAACTACAGTTTAGGTTTCTTGGGACTAGATGCCTGCTCTTTTTTCCTCCTATTTTGCTTGATGACAACTATGGTTATCAATGCCTTTTTCTTTAAACAACCACTAAGTAACATCAAATGGTTGTCATTTCTGTATTAATACTCAGACCCTCAAAGTGATATGGAACCTTCCAAAAGACTAAAGATGGCCTCTTCAGGTTCTCCTTTGGTTTTTAAAATGGAGCTTCCCCACTGGAGTGATTTAACTTGATCAAGACCAACTCCTACAGTAAGGACAGGTCTACACTAGTGGGAAGATTGACCCACTCAGAATTGATCTTCTGGAGTTCTATTTTGTGCATGTAGTAGAGACATGTGAAATCTACCTCTCTGGGGTCACAGTTGACCCCCTGTACTCCTCAAAACACACGAGAAACTCTCCCATCGATCTTCCCCTGTATAGACAGCCAAGTTAGCCAAGCACAGATATGTTGATTTTAGCTACACAGTTCTACAGTCAACTTTCTCAGTCTAATGTAGACATAGCCTCAGCCTGAAGTTAATGGGGGTAGCAGTGGAATGTGCAAAGAAGCAAGTGGCACTAAGAGTCTCCATTCAATCTATGTGAATAAAATTATTGGAGAGAAACAAACACTGATACAACATAGCCTTCAGAGAACATTTTACGAGGAAAAACACTGCATCTGAGTATTTAAAGTCTAAAATCTGATGAAAACAGTGGCCACTGACCTGCAAAGATGCAATCCACAAAAGACACCTTGAACATAAAAATGAGCAAAGAAAAAGAAAAAGAGAAGAGAGGGTAAAAGGATCTAAAGGATTTTAATGATTGCTGTATGAACATCAGAACACCACTACTGAAATACATGCAAATTAAGGTGTAACAATGATTCTGCATAGTGTTGTAGTAAATTATAGAAAAAAAATACGACACTGTCATTCTAGGGAGAGAGGCAATAGTACCATTTCCTCCCACAATGCTGTTTCCTATGCTGTCCAATAATCCTGGTTTACTGAGAAACCAGATTGAACAGCTACCAGAAATAGAGATACACACCCAAAACTTTCAAGTTTCCAGCCTTCACTCCCTCCAGCACCCTTACCTGGTAGAGGTTTATGCATCTGGTTCTAACATCAGGCATTTAACAAAAGAAAAAAGAGCCTCAGAAATATAGGCCTAATTTTCTAGTTCAGTGCCCAGAACCCCCAATGTATAGCTATCAGAGACACTGTCCACGCCTATCTGTATACAGAGAAAAGCTGTTACATGCCATTCAATGTACACTGTGGGGATTAACCTGTGGTAAATTTTTTGTGGTTCAAATAAGAGCTTATTGTCCCTATTGTCCTGGAAATGGAACATTTCACTTTATAAAAAAAAGAACACTTACAGCAACAGGAGCTTAACCAACATTCACAAATGGACAGGACTCTATGGACCTTAGTTAAAGTAAGGGTGATTATGTGATTAAAGATTCAAAAATATACTCTACGAAAAAGAACATACAGTTACAACTTTCACTTCCAAGTATCCACTCACTATGGCTTCACTGAGACTGAGTTTCAGTATTTGTCATGAAACTGAGATGATGACATTTCTGCACTCAAGGTCAGGGCTGCAGATAGGAGGTGTGGGAGGAGGTTGACGAGAGGTAAAAGGGGCAGATGCCAGAGGGCCTGGCATCGCAAAAGGCCCCAGAGCTCCTGCTGCCACCACTGCTGAAGTAGCAGCACCATCGGCTGGAACTCTGCCCCCCCACCCCGAAATGCCACAGCAGCGCTGCTGCAATGAACCACACGTGGCAATAAGGGAGCATGAGGGCAGGGGCAGGGCTGGCTGCCCAAGCTCCACCCCTTTTGCCCTGGGCCCCACCTCTGCTGGGTGTTTAAGATGACACTGAAAGTCCCAAGGAAATGCGGTTCAGTGTAAGTAGGCGGGACTGAACAACATAAGGAGAAAGAGGCCAGTCTTGAAGTACAAAGTAGTTATGTCTTTTGCTGAGTTTTGTTTTATTTTGGTTTTTTGTGCTTTCCCAATCTTGGGGTAAAGAAATACTATGGAAGGATCTGAAACAGTGTAACTTCATTGTTTTTGTCCACTATTAGTATAATTGAAGAGACTAATCCATTATAAGCAAGACTAAAAAAAAGTCAAGCTTCGTATGAGCAATATTTGAATAATTTATGCAAGAGTTTAAAAGAAAATAAACATACTGCTGTCACCTCAATTTGTGTCAAATGAAATTAAGGACACTCTTCTATAACATACTGTAGTATTAAAGTAAGCATTTGAAAGGCTGTAGTAATACGTGTATTTATCAAGCTGTAAAACAAACTATCAGCTGAATTTCCATTTATTAAACTGCATACTCTATGATGTACATAGGTTGAAAAGAGAATTACAAACATACAGACTTCATGCACAGAGCCATTTCTGAAGCCTTTGACTGCAATGAACTTCCACTAAAATCAATTTCATCCACATATGTATACATACTTGCCATTCAGAGACTCTTTGTCTTGCACCTATGAGTAATCTATTGATTTATTATTATTTTCATTATATTGGTATCTTGAGGACTCAACCAGGATTAGAGCTCCACAAACACGCAGTAAGAAATGTTAGACTTTTACATGTCTTCTATTCACATTGCTTATTTAAAACCAACATTCCCTTCCAATATTCAGAAAACTCTCTCACTGTGCAGAATTGAAGTAATGAACTTTGGAAGATAAATCAGGAAAAGCTACCAAACACACAAAAACAAAAACAAAAAAAACCCATAAATCAAAACCAAAATTACAAACACACAAACAAAAGAAAAACCCAGCAAAAAGTTGAGAAGATACCACATTTGACCAAAATACCCAAAAATTCAGTCCAATCACCTGAAAAGTAAATATTAAAAGACCTATTTGGTCAGGTCTTTCTTATTTTAATTTTTACTGTATTGTGCATTATCCTGCTGCTTTCCGAATGCAACTAGAAATTTCATTTACTGCAATGGCTGGAGGCTCAGGCCCTAAATCAACAGAGATGGAAGAAGTCTCTTCATTATGTGGAAATATGGAAAAAGCTAAGTTTATTGCCACCACTCTTCCAAAACACACACTGCAGCTAATTACTGGATTTGGAAAAAAGTTCTTATATTCATATTAAAACTGCAAAAAACCCACATATATGATAAAGGAATGTTAAGGGTCTGACTCAACCCACAAATAAGAAAGTTATGGCCAGACTTCATCTTTAAATTACATTTCTATACCACAAGGATTTTAGCATACACATACCCCAGAAAGCTGAAGACAAAGGATCAAAATTCACGTCCATTGTAACTCCAATAAAAACAATGAATTAGGAGTGGAGTCAGAAAAAATCCTATTTAACTAGGGCTGGAAATATAATTGGATACCTACTACCCCAAAGAGTCAGTTTATCATCACAGGACAAAAACACCTTTCCTATCACATACAGGGCCACACTCCTCAATTTTAAGGAATAAACAGTTATTCACTGGCCCAACATTCGGAAGGTGCATGGTAATGAGCCACTTTGGCAGATGCTAATGAGGTGCTGCCATACCTATGAAGTGCCTCATTAACGTTATGGTCTATCAGTTATTCACTGTTTACTGTTTTCTACATTTCATTGTTTTATGGACAATCATCTGCTTAATACATTTTAAAGGTATTTATTTAGAAGGGTATGTTTACACAGCAGTTGTGTAAGACTAATCTCCAGCTTAACTAGACACATCCATGCTAACTCTAACTGCACTATGTGCTAAAAATATAAGCGTAGCCATGGTGGCTTAAGTGGAAGATCAGTCTTAGGAAATCACAACTCCAGCTGAAAATTTAAGTACATATTCAGGGCAGCTAGACCAGCCTGCTGCTTACACCACCACAGCTACACTTCAAGTTTTGGCACGCTAGGACAATCAGAACCATCCAAGTTGTAAATACCACCGCCATATCCAGTGTAGACATATCCTAGGTCTCTCTTGTTTTGTTTTTTCAGTTCTTCTTTTGCCTCCTGTCTTCTAGTCTAGTCTAGTCTTCAAGCCCTCACCCAACTCTTCAAACCTTCCGGATGCTGGAAGGTACACATATTTTGTCATTCTTGCACTGCAGGACCTTCTTGGTGCTACAAGTATGGGGTTCTTGAGTTTCATGAGCTAATAAAATAATGTAACAGCTACCGTACTGGTGGGAAGAGCATTTCTTGATACACCGTCAGAGAACTACCAAAAATATTATGGAAAGGACCCTTGTCTCAGTGGGTAGTTCTGGGAGAAAGTCAGACTCATGTTTTTTTCCCCCGCTTCTGAGGCTACTTGCTGCAAGCCACTGCTGTCAATGACCATCTTTCTTCATTTGCCTGATAAACGTTGATTGCACTGCTCCCCCGATTTTATCAGGCCTCAATGGCTGCTTATTAGTGAAGTAGGAGAAAGAAGAAATATTCACAGAAATCTCAACAGCAGGTCTAGAATAATTAAATGAAAAACCACTTATTCATAGCTGGAAGAAAACACATAGGCAGCTCAATTCCCACTGCTGATGTTCCTCGGACTAACACTTTCACACTGAGAAAGGCAGGACAAACACCCTTGCCTTCCTCTTTGAAGCATTTCTTGGCCCAGGGTCTCCTATGTATGGCAGGAGTCATGCCATCAGAAGAGTAGATGTGCCAAGAAACACGCATAATAGTTCTGAACTATGATAACTACATTATAGAACTAATTAGCTCTTAATTAATTGCTTTTCATCCACTGATCTCAACACCTTTTACAAACATCACTACTCTCATTCTACAGTCAGGAAACTAATGCACAGAAATGTGAGGTGAATCACTTGATTTAACAGAGCAGGTCACTGACCATGCTTGGAGTGAAACCCAGGTCTCCTGATTCTCTGGTTAGTTTCCTATCCAATGGATCATGCCTTCCATAGGTTCCTGAGCAGCGGGAGTGACACTCCACTGCTGTTTTGCAAAGCTTGGGGCACCAGTAAAGGCTCTGATACTCTTTGAATATTTCAAGAGCCACCACTACATCCAGTCACACTCCATTAATATCTGTGAGACCATTTTCACAACCATAAGGACTGGAATTTTGGTTTCAAATTAAGTCTTCAATTCTGCAGAAGCTATTGGGACTCACTCGACAGCTTTGCAGATGTGGATTTTTCAAGTTCCAATTAAAACTGTAGAAAGCACAAATAATGTGTTAAAGAGCAGCACTTTTCCTTTGAAAAAATGTGGAAAGTGATATAGCAGTTTGGTATGACTGCTTTGGAAACAGACTGTAACTTACTTTTGTTAAAGCTATGACTTAAATATATATTTACAGACTTTAAAAATGCAGATTTGCCTAATAAACCTCAAGGCTTTCTTCAAAGTAATTACTGCTTGTCATGTAATTGAAACCATATATTAAAAATCCCTTTGAAGATTATCCTTTAAAAAAGTTAAAGCTTACACAGACACCATGCTCATATTTCTAAATTAGAAGGCATGCTTGTAAAATCATTTCTCTCTAAATGGCTTACAGAAAGTTGGTTGCATTGTAAACCAGATGCCTAGTACTTGTGCATAAGCAAAACTATTTTTTATGTTATAATGCAGAAAAAAGTCTTAAAATGATTGAAAATGTATAGCAATTAATGCTAGTCCCAGGAGCATTACATATATTTATAAGCCTTTGACACCTGTGCTTATGGAGCTATAATACAGCTTAGGGTTCACATACCTGTGCTACATTAATATAAAGGTTTTAATGTCCTTTGAACTTATTGTCACATTCACCTATTATTGTATAAGGACGACAAACTGAGAATACAAAATGTTATGGTCCAATGACTATACTCTGAATGAAGAGAAAAATAATTTTGAGTACTGCACTCATATTAATGGAATAATCCTATTCCTTATACTCACTAACTGAAATAAACACGGAATTCAGAAGCAATACAAATGCAATGCTTATTATCAGCAAGTAAATCCTGCTCTATGCTCTGCAGGACACTCACTCCAGCAGAACCAATACCCGTTGGACCCCCTCAATCTGGCATCCTCAGAACCTAAGCAGTACTGAAGAAGGGAGTTTGCCAGACCAGAGGATTTCAGGCCACTCTAGGTTGAGACTGCTCTGTCTGACAGGACTCCCTGCCCCTGGAAACTGGTGGCTCCACAACCTGGGCCACCTGATTTCCCTGTCCCAGGCCTCCTTGTGCCTAAGCCACTGGCCCTGCAGGCTGCCTGCCACCAGATCAGCTGAACTCCCAGCTGCTACACACTGTGGCTGGGACTCTCTAGTCCAGCATCATTCATGGTCCAGTAGCTGATAGTCCAAATAACTAAACGTACTGGACCACAGATGTTGCTGGACTAGAGAGGTTCAATCTGTACTGTTCTGCTCAGCGAGGCAGACTGCAGACAGAATGCTTAAAATCTCTTATGGGCTGGGGGGAGTAGGGAGCGTGTCCAGGGTTACGGTAAGTATGGGGATATGCCAACTACAAACGCAGCCTTATGGAGTGCTTGGGGCAAATGGATTCTGTTACACCAGCTCTCTTCTCCACCGCATACTCACTCACTGCTTATGGGAGGATACATAGGACCTTGAGTCTAACAGCCCTGAGGTCACAGCAGGGACCACCAAGTGGATTCCTTGTTCTGCCAACCTCGTCTAAGAAGTTCATCAGCACACAACCTGGCTATACTGAGAGCAGTATTTGCCACTAAAACATCAACAGTATCTGCTTCAATCTACAAAATAACATATTTCAACCAATTTAGATGCTTAAATAAAAATATGTCCTTTCCATCCCCTTTCCCTCTCCTTTTTATTTTGGGCTGGATATTTATTCCCAGAAACACAGGGAAGATAACTGAATAGGAGCTTCTAAAGTAGAATACTAATGAAAGTGATTTAAAACAACATAGCCATTAAGCCAGGTACAAAGCAAGGAATTGACCTTTTCCGGGCAACTCCAGCACAGGCACTTCTCCGGGACTCAGGAGAGAGTGAGAGAATCTTCCACTAATTAACCTTCCTCATGCCTGCTTTGAAGTTCTTGTTTTGCTCCTCCAGAAAGATTCTTACCAGCAATAGGGAAACATCCTCTGAAAGATCCTTTCTTTCTTACCAAAATACAGGGATAATCTTTACAAAAACCATCTTCAAATCCTCCTTTCAAAACCACTGGAATTTTTGGTATGGCTTCTGGTCAATTATATGTCCACTACTCTTTTCTGAGCTAGATCTGCCAGCCATCTGAGCTAATTTCAGAAATATGCAGCTTGGTAACAAAACACTTGTGAGACCAGAGTTTATTGATCACTGCCAAAAGACAGATAAACTGTGTGGTCCAGTTTAAAAAGAAAAGAGAAACAGTACTGGTTTTAAAGGCCATAAACCAGGGAGATTATTCAGGTTAACAGTATGTAATATAAATGTAAGGCACTAATTTTGACATAAACCTTTAAGCTGTGGTCCCAGCAGGGGAAACGTGGCCCCACCAATATATGGCTCACTAATATCATGCAGGACCACAGATGTTGCTGGGCCAGAGTGCCAGAATGGAGATGTACAACCTGCTGCGACCTGACATCATCATGACCAACAAGGAGCAGAAGGTCATCATCATGGACTTCACAGTGCCTTTCAAGAATCTGACCTGGCCTTCCAAAGGCCCTGAGGTCAGAATGTTGAGACGCACACTCCACTGGCAGACACCCTGAGGGCCCAGGGCTATGAAGTCCAGATCCATGTCCTGCTCCTGGGGGCCCTGGGCACATGGGACTCCACAATGTGCCCGTGCTGCTAGCATGTGGCAGCAGCTGGTGCTATGTCTGGCTTTTGAAACAGCTGATTGTGTTTGACCCCATCCAGTGGTCCAGAGACAGCTACACAGAGCACGTGGTGGTCCACCACCAGTACCAGGATGAGTGGCCAAGATGGCCAGTGAGGGATATGGTCAGAGAAACTACTTGTTTCCTTCCCTAGCAGATGATATAGCTTTCCACAGGAGACTCAGACACAGCAGACTGCTGAACAGAGGTGCAGTCAGGGAGATAACCCATTTCCTTCACTGACATACTATATATCTTTGAACAGAAGACCCACAAAACACTGACAGACCAAGGAGAACACAACACTGAGGGATATACTCCACCCCTGTGCTTATCTGCTTCACTGCTGTAAACTGTGACACTGTACCCTTTATGTCCCGCATCCCCAAGACCACTTATTTGCTGATACTTCAAAAACTCACCCACTTTAAGACTACACTGGTTATATATACTACATATCCTGTTTAGCGTGTAAACTGAGACTTGTAATTCTTCTTAACTCAAGCTTGACCCCAGATGTACAATACCTTGCATTTAAAATCGTATATTGTGAACTTTTTTTAGAAACATTAGCTTTAATAAAATCTCTCCCTTTTTCCTAGAACAGCCCTTCAAGACTCTCTTCCTCCCCAAGGCTTCAAACTGCATAGCTGAAAACATATTTGCCCAGATGATCAGACAGACTTCAACAGAGATAATGGGTTCTGTTTTCTGCCCCTATCTCCAGATCAGAGCTAGAGACATTTCTGTTCTCAGAAGTCTACATTAGGAAAATATTTTCTGGCCACCACTTTCAACATCAGTTCAGCAAAATTATCATAAGCAACACTGGATACTCTAGTGCAGAGGGCCCTTTCGCTGCCAGTGCTGTTCTCAGCACCATCTCAATTAGACTCTTTCTTAGCAGAGTTAGATGACAGAGCTGAAAACTTCACTGGCAGCTAGTAGGCTGCATAGCTCGTCAAGTATCTTTAGCAGAGTAAATCAGGAGAGGAAGATCCTCTCTAATACACAGATACACACTGATCATGCTTCAGATGTTACAAGTGTTTAACCTCTCAGCATCCAGGGGCAAAGTCACTGATTTAACCCCTAGGCTGAAGCATGTACATAAACATTTATGCAATGGGCCAAAGACGGGGATTGGGCAGGGGAGGTGAGATTTTCTACTCACGATTACCTCATTAAATAGTAAACTTGTGCTGGAGATGTCTTGGAAGACTCCAGAGTTTACTCTCGGCATCCAGGATTGAGTGGGGTTAAAAACATATATATAATGTAAAGCCTTGGAACACATGTTGTGCTATATAAACACAGCTTGAGGAAAGAGAGGGAGCAAGAGCTACCACACCCCTTCTTTCTGGGAAAAGTGTGGGGAGTTGAGCCCTCTCTCAGCAGCTTGGAGGGTGGGTGTTGCAGGAGAATGAAAAGAATAACTCCCTTTTTCCTCAATAGTCGACAAAATGGAAATCATAAAAGAAAGTCTAAATTTATCTGACAGAAGCTAGCAAAGGTTGATCTGTAGAGATGGTAGTAAATGAGAAAGATTTTCATACAAAGACATAGTCCCTTTCTGAAGAAAAAAATTGAATGTCAGATTTTTTTTCAAACAGTCCTGAAGACTTTACATCTGATGGGACCCCTACTCAGACTCCATCACAATAGTGAACCTAGAAACTCTTCGTGTAGGGACATGTTATGGGAACATTTTTTTTTATTAGAGGTCCACTAGTAATCTTAATACTAGGACTTCACCTAGTAGTTTAGGTTCCTAGAAAAAACATAATTACTACTTCCCTACTACCACTGTTTTGTAATATTGCAATGCATGCATGTACATGCTCTGTGTTCCATACAGTCAAAATTCACAAGCTAGCCTGGTTGCTCCCCCATGTCACCCTGGTATTATTTTTAACTTACTCCACTTTTCCTGGTCCTCTCAGTTGTCTGTTTCACCTCAGATCCCTATTTCTATACCTTGTTCATGTGTTTACATCCCCATCATAATGATGATGATGTTTAATCCTTTGGGCTCCTAGTGGAGCACAGGGCCTCCACAATCATTCTCCATCTCTTGCGATCTTTGGCTACAGTCTTGATTTGATCCCACATTAAGCCAGCTGCTTTTACTTCGTTCAGGAACCTTTGTAGCCACGTTTGTTTGGGGGCGTAACTGACATATTAGGCCCTTTTTACTTTTAACTTCTGGTGATGATTCATAAGTTATTTAGTTGAAGCAGGTGATTCCTGCTTTATTTTTTCTTAGCAACAAAAAAGGGACAAGCTCCTTTCATTTCTACAGACACACACTAAGACACTACGCTTGAAAGGCTTGTTAGGTCTGACCTCATGGAGTACAGAATGCAAGATGCAGCACGTTTCAAACAGCTGAGGCACCCTCTACCCTACAAAATTATTGCTGCAGGAAATTAAGTAGGAGGTGTTTTAGGAGCAGCTTTTTCAAGTTTATCTACAGATTAATCTAAATATTATCACTACTCCAACCAGCCATAGATTGCTTCATCAACTCCTCCACTTAACAACTAATTGTACGACATGCGGCCAATTCAGTGCCCAGGTGAGAAAGCAACAGAGGAAGATGGCTGCTGGCTCTGGGCACTCCGGCATGGAAGCAGAGGGCAGAGAGAGTACAGAAGCTGGGAGCGAGGCATGGTGAGGGACTACACTACCTGGTCAGACCAGACCACTAGGGCGTTGAGAGGGATGCTGAGGGTTTACTTGATGCAACATCTCAAACAGCCTTTTCCCTGCTCCATACTCTGGACTATGGTTTTGGGACTCTATTTATTATGGTCCATGTGCACAGGGCTTTTCCATAAGCACTCTTTGTACTCAAAGATCATTCTGATTATTTCTGGTGATTCTGAAAGAGGGACACTGAGACTGGTTCCTGTGTCACTATGTAGGCTGCGGCAGAAGGGCACGCCAGGCAAGGTTGCGTTATGACCCACGTATATTTAATGCTATCTAGGAGCCTGGTTAGTCTCACTTTAGGGTCGTATGTCATTGCATGAGCATTATAGCCAGGTGAAATTTTTTGGACAAATCTTTCTTTTGCAGAAAAAGGCAGGTTTTGCCGCCGCATACCAATATGTGAATATAGCAAATGGTTCACATCACCTTTCTATATCAGGCATTAGAGGACTGAATCATGGCCTCCCAAACCCTTGATGGCTGGTCTAGCTACTGGACTAAATTGAGAAGGATGATTGTGGTGGTGGCAGCCACATCAGAAACTCCTACTATGGCCAGTTTGTGAACTTTCTTCTCTACCTCCCCACCCGCACTTTAAAAAGTGAGTGAATCTGTGTGAAATGGTTTGCTTGACGTTAAATGTCAGGTGTTGGTTTTGACATCTAAATAGCTAAATCAGCAGTTTCCAGCCTTTTCCCAGGCTCTCCCCTGGGAAAATGTACCCACCATCCTCCGCTTAAACCCCTCTCAGCCCCAAAACGCTCCCCCGGCCCCGGCCCCTGGCTTAAACCTTTCTCAGCAAGGTCTGGCAGATTTTTGGAAATCTTACGTGGGACAGGCAGTCCCACCCGCAAGATCCCCAGCAAGGGCTGCCTGTCCCTCATAAGATTTCCAAAACCTGGGGTAAGCGGCAGCCCTGCAGCTGGGAGCCGAATGGGTCACGGAGGCCTGGCTGGCAGCGCCAGCTATGGGATCTTTGGCTGGGGGAGATGGGGGGACCCTGTAGCAGGGAGATGGCTGGGGCATGGAGCCCTGGCCGGCAGCGCCAGCTGCGGGAGCCCTGGTGGGGGCGGGCTGGTGTACCCCACAGCCCTGAAGCTGGGACCCAGCTGTCCCCAGTCTTAAATCCCTCTCAGCCTCCCCCATCCCCTCTCCTCCCTCACATGAGTTCCATCTGCTGCTGCTGCCCACCGCTGCTCCTTCACAGGGCCACTGCTGTCTTCTCCTCTGCCTGGCTCCTTCCAGGCCTCGTGCTCCTTTCCCCCTCCCCTCCCACTGCAGCACAGGCAGTTCCCTACCCTGCCCTGCTGAAATTGGACTCAATTTAATTGTTTTAATGGCTGGATCCCTCCTGCTGGCCATTAAGCCAACTAAACTGAATTTCATTTCAGCACAGCAAGGCAAGGCAGGGACTGGGAGCTGGACAAGTGAGTGACAGCAGACCAACAAATGGCTCCGTTAAGAACCACATGTGGCTCAGAGCCAGCCAGCCAGTGACCCTTACCAAATCTAATCATGACCCATATTTAGGTCCCAACCCATAGGCTGGGCATCCCTGATTTAAGTGGTCTGGTTATTACAGCTGCGGTCTGTGGAGATGCCTTTCATGCAATTCTCTTGGCATGAAAGAATGAGAACGTGCCCCTAGCTAGCCCGAATCTACTGACATTCAGGGCACGTTGCACAGTTAATCTCTTTAAAGGTGCTTTTATGGTGTGGAAATACTGTTTGAGAGGTTGCAATTAGTGAGGATGGGTGCATTTTATCTGCATATTAAAAGTCTACTCGTTTATTTTTATGCTTTGTGTGAAACTGTTGGTTTCCATTCATTTATATTAACTATTTTTAAACCAAATGACCAGCAATCTCATGTGTAACACAGGTGTCTCTCATGAGCTGTGTCTACACATGCATGAAATGTTGAAATATGTGGCCCTCTTTTGAAAGAGCAGGAAGACCGCCTACACGTGCAAGGCCTTCTTTTGAAATAAAATCGAAAGAACGGGGCGGAGACATTGAAATCCGAACTCTGATCCCGTAGCGGAAAGATCGCCCCCTCTTGAAACACTACATCAAAAGCGTGCACGTGTAGACGCTCCACATCCTGCTTTTTCGAAAGAGGGGTCTGCCGTGTCAACAGTCAGCTGGAGTGCGGGGCCGCTCCAACCAGCAACAGTGGGGCTGTACCTGGCATCCAGCTGTCTTAAAGCAGCACGAATGCAGGAACCCCGTAGCAAGAAACAGAGTGTGTTAGGAGCAGCCCCAGCACGAGCTCCAGCTGCACACTCTGAGTGAAGCCTGGGAGCAGCAGCAGCAGGACACAATGGCCAGTACACAGCCCCCTTGTGAGCCGCAGGGCCCCTCTCGGAGCCCACGTCTCCAGGGTGAGAGCAGGCCGCATGCAGGTGTCCTGGTGCCGGAGCGCATGGGTGAGCTCGTGGGAGATCTCGTCAAAGGTCTGCCTCAACACGCGGAGGTTCCGCAGCCACCTCTCGTCATTCCACTCCCCCAGCACCAGGCACTCCCACCAGCTGGTGCTGCTGGGGTGGGTCCAGAAGCCCGGGGCACCCGGGGGGGAACATGGCGGTGTGCTGGGCGGGAGGAACCTCCTGGCCCCAGGAGGACTGCTCACCCATCCGAGTAGATGGGGGGGGGGCAGCTACGGCAACAATACAGTGCACTGCGAGAATGGTCTCCATAATGATGGCATCCTCAGCAAGGAGGAGCTGCTGAAACTCCATTCCAGGGCACTGGTGAGCTCTGCCGGGTTGGGGTCAGCTCGGCAGCACTCAGTTCGTGCAGGGTGGGGGGTGGAGGGAGGGACCCTTTAAGGGAGCAGCTGGCTGTGGCTCTGGAAGGTCTTATCAGCCATGGGACCCCCTCCATGGTATTTCCTGCCTCTCTTCTTTCAAAGGAGGACTTGGGGCCGTGTGGATGCTCCCTTTGGACGGCTGCTATTTCGACCTCCACACATCCCTTTAGAAAAAGTGCTCATGGGTAGACCCGGCTTTGGTGTTTTAAATAGGACTCTTAATAATCACCAGTGTATGGGAACAGAACATTTGAATGTGTCTTTCTGAATGATAATCACTTCCTGTGATCTTTGCCCACCAAAATAACCTCCAGGCTCACCCCCTCACCCCGACTCCCACAAGCACTGGAAGCCACAGAAGAGTTAAATTTTAGCAGCAGCTATCTCCCTGCATTTTCTGTGAAAATTAGAAAAGGGATATATAATATGTATAGGTAGAACATGAAATAACAACTGTATGCCAGACACTACAGTGTGTTCCATAACTGTAAATCCCATAGGGGTCTGAGGTGGAAGATTGCATTTCTAGATCACACAAGTATAGAGACTATGAGGAGCACAAAGAGAAGAACTGTTGCTCCAAAGGATTCCACAGACATAGAATCATAAAATTTGTCAGTGTTTGAAGGCAGAAGGTTGATAATATTTTTTACACGATTATGTTACCTACCTACAAAAATAATATCAACCAACAAACTCAGTGGGACCTGAGCTAAGCAAATCCTTCACAGTAACCAATAATATGTTCAACAGCTGTGATACTCAGACTACTGCTCTTAACACTACTCCTTCAGCACATGATATTAAAATACTGTGTGATTTAGTAAGTTATTAACCAATCAGGATGCTTTTAATCACATTTAACTAATTGAGTTATCAATTTGCACTTATTCTTTTTTTTTTTTTTGCTATGAGAACTATATATTAAAGAAGAAAATATTTTCTCTGTCATACTGCTTAAACATGAATAGAACTATAGTAAATGAAACAATGAACCCAAACTACTGTGACTCTCTTGGGTAATGTTTATTGCTATTTTGGCTTCTAAACCACTGAAATCTTAAAAAACAAAAAGAAGTCATGTGGCACCTTATGGACAAAGATATTTTGGAGCGTAAGTTTTTGTGGACAAAGACCTGCTTCGCTAGATGCATGAGATCTTAGTATCACTGTTTTACAGGCTACATTACTAATAAACTCTTTCAAGTAAACTAAGCACTAATCAATCAGTGCTTTGGCTGTGCTTTTTTTTTTTTTTAAATAAAGCTGGGTTGTTGTAGATGGTGCTCTTTTAAAAAATTAAGTAGTTAGAAAGGGAAACCCTACCTTAGGCAAACAAATTGAAAAATCTCTCAATTAGAGCAGACGAATTCAATTGAAATTATGTTTCCCACAGGCAATTTTTACATGTGAAATAGTTTGGTAGGAGTCAATAGGGGACCTTTATTGAAAGCATGCTTTTTCTAAAATAACCGTTGAGTCAGACAACACAGTAATTCTTGCTGATTATCGTCCATTACATACTTTAAAAGGATTGGCTAGCAGGCCCTTCTCTACAGCAGACTTAAAAGCCTAATGGGTTTGAAAGATGTATTCCAGTTCTTTAAATATATCTGAAAAGCTGCCCAATTTGTGAACTGAATAAGTTTTTCATAACTCTCTTTGTAACCCTTTAAAACAAAATTATTTCCCAGTATAGCTGACCCACATTTTGAACTCTGAACTTTTTGTCTGAACCTTCCAAAAAATGCTACAAGGCCTTCTCCTAAAAACTGCACTCACATGAATACCCCTATTGAAACCAGCAGTACCACTCATAAGGGTTTGCAAGACGGGGCTCACAGCTTGTTTTTGTCCAAGTCACTTTCTGAAAAAAAGCATTCACCAATTTGCCTTTGGAAGAGAGCATTATAAAAGTATATACAATAATGAATGGCATAGAGGAGGTAGATTAGAATGCAACTCAAGAACAAGGACCATGTCATTTAAATTAAAATATGGCAGATTCAGACCAATAAATGGAAATATGTTTGACACAGGGCATCATTAGAGTGTGAAACACAGTACCATGGAAAGTGACTGAGGGAAAGATTTTATCAAGATTAAAATGGATCAGATATTTACATGGATATCAATAAGATTCCTAGTTACCTGACCGACAACATTTTTTGAAGGAAAATTAAACCTCATGCTTCTGGACGTTTACATTGATATCAATAAGACTGCCAGTTATCCTAACTGACAACAATTTTTGAAGGAAAATTAAACCCCATGCTTCAGGGCTTAAACCAATCTCTAAATACTGGAGATCAGGAAAATCCCCCATCTGCCTAATGTGAGATCTTGTCCTTCCTCCAAAACAACCCTTGCTAACCACTGTTGGAGACAGAAGCCTAGACATAATGTGAATCTGATACAACATTCCTACATTTTATTTTACACTTCTGTTAAAAATATGAAGCGTCTGTTTGGAATTATATGCTTGAAAAAAGAGCCCCAAATTCAGAGTGGTAGACATGATAGTCCGTATCCACAAAGACAACGAGAAGTCCTGTGGTACCTTTTAGACTAACAGATAGCTTGGAGCATAAGCTTTTGAGGGCATCTGACAAAGTGGGTCTTTGTCCATGAACGCTAATGCTCCAATATATCTGTTAGTCTGTAAGGTGCCACAGGATTTCACATCGCCCTCCCCCACCCCCAAATTTAGTGGACCTTTATTATTTGTGACTAGGTATCTCAGTCTTGTCAAGAAGTTAAGGGACTGTTTTGGGCTGGGGTGACCCTGCCCCACTGTGCCTATAAATCAGCCCACAAGTAGAAGAGAAGTTAAAACAAAAGAAAGTCTACACAAAGGGGGAAAACCTTGGAAAGAGAATAAGCTGTTGAGCTTTTCCAGCCATGGAGACAGGACTGACATCCTGCAGAATTCCTGTGCTCCAAGAAGAATGGCACCAAACACTTAAGTCAAAGGGAAAAAAGGAATGCAGCTTTCCACTAGAGGCTAGTGAACTCTTCAGTGCACACGGTTACTCCCAAGATATCGATCTGAAACAGACACATTCAAACATCAGCGGTTCAGGAGCTATATCAGTGACCATTACCCAAAAGTGGTGGGAACTCATTGTTTCATTTATTCTCAGAGAAAAATGACTGACCAATTATTCCACAATTTGGTACTAACAACATAACAAGGCCTCCTGATTGGCATATAACTTAGACTGGTTAATGATTAAATCACATGGTATTTTAATAAGAGCTACTTGAGGCTTGCAAGCCTCAGTCTTGAATATCACTGCTCTGAATGAAGTCAGAGATGCTCATATCCTGGAGGGAGTTGCTTACAGGTTTTTCTTTATTTGTCTACTGTTTAATCCCTTGTGTTGATTGTATGCTGTTTCATGGCATCACCAGGGCAGACACACAAAAAGGGGACAAGACAGTCAAGGGGGCCTGCCAATAGGTGAACACCAGTCTGCTAAAAAAATGCCCTGCAGTATTCACTAGGGTTTGGGTGGAGTAACTGAACCCTCATGTGTGCACTCCCCATGTAGTCTAAAAAAAAGTGTCCCTACTACTGGCAGATTTGTGACAGCTACAAAAATAAATAATTTAAAAACTGAGTCTAGTTTTCTCTCTGAAAAATTACACACAGCAGTACGTGCACCTTTAAGTATAAATATTTTCTCATGTAAATACAATTTCTCCACATCAGTACAATTATTCTTTGACAGCCAGCTTGAGGCCATTACAGAATTCTGACCTTTAAGCTTAATTTAAATTTGTTAAAAATGAAGACGGGGTGGGGGAGAAAGCGATAATGCCCTTAAGTTTGCTCATGGTGAATTAGTGCCTAAAGAGTTCATCAGATAGCATTGCAGATGTTCCAGACTGGAGCTTGACACATTGGCCTTTTTTCAAGCCTTTTCTTCATTAAAACAAAGATATTTAACCTGCTCCCAATATATCTCCATTCTAAAGGCACAAGAGGTTACCTTTTCTGAATAACTCTTGAAGACTTTCCGCACTTTGATTTAATACAGCCCATATTTCCTCTTCCTGCAGTGGCCCTCCCCGAACCTCCAGGGCTTCGGCTAGTGACACATGCATAGTACCTGGGAAAGAAGACATAACTGGATTAAGGCGGCATGTGTACACATACACACAGAGAGGCATTTTTTCCCTTGGGTGTAGCATTCCAGTGGAAATGTGTATGTTTAAAGCCCAAATCACAAATTCTTTACCATGCTTCCATTATTAAAAGACAGATTGCAGCGAGTGGGGCAACCCCCAAAGAATTTTTAATTAAGTGGAACTTTTAATCGAAATATCCATGATTATAATGAAGATGAGAGGAGGAAAAAAAAAACAATTCTGGGGGAAAAAAAACACACTTGGTTCATCGAACAATTAACTGTGACAGTCTAGCATTAAACTATCTGTACATCTACTATGCTTAAGAGTTTAACTTGTTTAATCAGTTGACTAGAATGACTACAGTAAATTCTTTCATATCTAGCAGTCCTGGATGGGGAGATTGCCAGATATTCAAATATTCTGGATAACAGAGAGGGATATGTAAAAATGCATAACACTAAAGAAAAGCAAGATTAGATAGTAAAAAATGAACAAAAATGTATGCAGAGTACATTATGTATCAGCAACAGTAGTACTGTACACTGTAGACATATATTGTATTTGCGGTATTTATTTGTATTTCCTTTCACTATACTGCACTTAGTGAAAATGTAACTAAAATTTGCTTATGGTTAAAATGCCAGTTATTTGAGAGTTCCAGATGTCAGAATGCCAGATATGAAAGAGTTTACTGTAATATCTTCAGTTGATTTATGTTGGTAAACCCATTAACACTTTCTGATTGGAATAAGTAATACCAGTAATTTATTAGAGAACAGTCCCCTCCACTTACATCACCACAATTGTCAGATTTGTTTCCTACCCTAAAAAATTACAGTGTATGTTGCTTAGAGAAAAATCAGTTCTGAATTTGTGTCTTCTAGATTCTGTGTCTGCTAACTGAGCATGGGAGAGTTGATGTGTACTGTACATTGTATCCCTGAAAATAACATAGATTTGTTGTCTCACAGGTAGGAGAGTTAAAGATTTTGACAATGTTTTCATAATCACAAAAAAGCATCACCATAACATGGACACAGTTGTTTAAGCCATTAGCATGCTATGATTCTGACAAAGATTGAAGGTATCCCAAACGCATTCTTTTGTTAATCTCAGCTCCAGTCATACCCATGAGCCATGCTAGTTTTGTAAAACAAAAAAAACAAAACAAAAAAGAAAAAAAAGAGGTAACAGCTCTCTACCCCTGCAGTCAATCCCACAGCTGAGGCTGCTGAGATTCCGGTACTCATTACCGGCAAGTAGGTTCTGCTTAGCTGACAGTGCTACTACATGGACCCTTACAGATGCGTTAACAATTCTCTGATGCCTAAGGTGCAGTAGGTAAATCAAAAAGCTCTGGTAGTTGTGTTGAATATAGGAAGAATGCATAATCTAGGCACCATGCTTGGAATTTATGCTATTTTTGGTTGTGTCTCTTTCTAGACTCGTGGCTATTGGTGAGAACTGATAATTTCTGTTCCACATTTCAGTTTCAGAGCAGTCAGCCCTGAAAGAACCACATTTGGAGAGGCAGGAGCTTGATATGTGGGTGACACATCACACCTATGAGTTGTGTCACAGGTGAGGAGTCTGTGGGAGATGTAGAGATGGAGCTAGTAACATTTGTTTTAGATATGGGTACCAGGCTTGTATGGGCCATGCAGGAGCTATTAGGATGACTTGAGCTGTATCCTACTTTTTATACCACCTTTTGAATTATGGGTATCAAAGGGAAGACCTATAGCAGTGGAACATCACAGGTGATTGCAAACACATCATCACCAGTGAGTTCCTGCTTAATCCTGCTCCAGAACAATGCTTGGGGCATTTTCTATTGTGCGTTGCAAACAGATCTGTAGTCTGGTATCTTCAAGTTTGCAATATGATATTTTCTAGCTGGGGGTCTAATTCCCATTCATCTTGGAATGGAGGGGTAGACAGAAGTTGTGCTTCTGGGAGGTGAGACAGCCCCTCCCCCCACCTCCAGCAACAGCCAGACTTTGAAGAGAGACAGTAAAGCCAGTATTTGAATCATGGTCTGCTGGGAGAGTCAGAGAAAAAGAA
This sequence comes from Carettochelys insculpta, assembly GCF_033958435.1. Taxonomy (NCBI): domain Eukaryota; kingdom Metazoa; phylum Chordata; order Testudines; family Carettochelyidae; genus Carettochelys; species Carettochelys insculpta. The sequence continues at coordinate 122,304,606 of NC_134140.1, forward strand.
TGAAAGAACAAAAGAAAAGAAAAGAAAAAGAAAAAGGCAGAAGAAAAAGATAGAGAAAGAAAGAGAAAGAGAGAGAGAAAAAGAAAAAGGGAGAAAGATGATGATCATTCTCTACCTCTTTCTATTAACTATCTATAACAACACTAAAACAAAGTATTCTAGGAGAGGTATAAAAAACCTGAGGCTCCATCTCAGGCCGAGGCAGATGAGAAGGACCTGAAGGTGGCTTGCCTGAGCATCTCTATATAGTCAAGAAGGCCAAAGGTGCATGTGTGGGCTGACAAGACACTACTAACTGAAAATCTGTGATCAAGGGCTCAAGAGACACACCTGAAGTGGAGCACAAACTGGGACGCTACCTGAAGAAGCATCGTAGGCATTTAAACAGTGGGCTAAATTTTTATAAGTACAGGTTGAACCTGTCTCATCTGGCACCCTGGAGACCTGACCAGTGCTGGATGAGAGAATTTGCTGGACAATGGGAGATAAATATTGGCTAGCACACTACTAACTCTACCACTGCTTACTGGACTCTTAGAAAACATGTAGGGGCAAATTACAGATAAACAACAGCACAGAACAATGAGAGCCAGGACTGGTGGCTGTAAACAAAATTTATGGGACCACAGATAACTTGGTTACACCCATTGTAAGTGGTCATCTGGGTAACTAAAATTATGCCAAATTTCAGAGTTTGCCAGACGAGCATTCTGGATTAGAGAGGTTCAACCTGTATCAATAGCTACACCTACTTAACACTTTGGAGTCCTTTAGAGGCCGTATGCATACAACTATCAAAAGACAGAAGTACCATACAGCAGATATTGGCACTAAGATTGAAAGCAGAGAAAGGATGATGAAAGAACAAGAATATCTACACTTGCTTCATCGATTTTCAGAAGGCATTTGACAGTATAGGTCAGAAAGTGACTTGCGGGGTGTTGGAGTTCTATGAAGCGGATAGTAGACTGATAATGATTGTTGAAGGACATCAATGACAATGCAGATGCAGCAGTGAGAATGAGAGGGGAGTTGGGAAGCTGGTTTAGGAAGAGTAGAGGTACGAGACAAGGAGATCTGATATCACCGCGTATCTTCATCACACATCTAAAGAGAGCGATGGGCGAGATTAAGGAAGAGATAGAAGGGATAATCCATGCACAGGGAAAGAATTAACAACTTGAGGTTCACAGATGATATAGTTATCATTGGGGAAGATGAGGAGAAGCTAGTGGAAATGGTGCAGGTGCTAAACGAGGAAGGGAAGTGGTACGGACTGATTATGAACATCAGTAAAACACAAACAATGGTATTTGGAGATAAGAAAATAGGAAGGAAGATCAGTGTAGATGGAATTGTACTAGAGAATGTAGAGAAGTTCACATATCTGGGGAGCAACATAATGTATGATCTCTACTGTAATAAGGAAATAGCAAATAGAATAGTGAGAGCAAGAGTGAGTTTGAAGGTGATGGATAAGATCTGGAAAAGCAAAGCGATTAGCTTAGGAACAAAGCTGAACATCTTGAAAATGTCTGTATTCAGCAGCATTTTGTACAGATGTGAAACATGGGTGATAATGAAAGATTTGAAGAGAAGGATATTGGCATTTGAGAGGAGTTGTTATAGAAAGATCTTGAGAATAGGATGGATGCAGAAGGTCACCAATGAAGAATTATACAGGAAGATACAGCTAAAAGAGAACCTATTGCAGAAGGTTATACAATGGAAGTTACAGTTATTCGGGCATATCTGGAGAACGAATAACGAACGAAAAGTCAAGACCCCACTATTTGGCATAATGGACGGTTCAAATAGGAGAGGCAGACCCCACAGAGAATGGGTAGATGACATAGCAGATTGGTGCGGAGCCACTAAGCCACTCTGCACGCGACAGGGAAAGATGGAAGGAAATAATGACAGAGGCATCAAACACCAACAGGTGCTGAGCCCATGGTGGTTGATGATGATGATGATGATGACGACGACATCTATTATAAATAAATTACAACTGTGAAGTTCCAAAAATTAAGAACTGAAACAAATCTTTAAAAAGAAAGTGAAGGAAATTTAGCAAAGAGGATTAATATTTGAAAATCTGAGAAAGGGAAAAATCTTTAGTTTTAGTGATAACAGTAAAGTAGCATAAGTAATTAGAGATTTAGGGTCAAATTTAAATTTGCATAAATTGGTGCTACCAGTCTGAATTTGACATTAACAGGGAATTTTGTCTCAAATGTTGAGATCTGAATTTTCAATAAAATGGGATCAAATAGATGGAAAAAGAAGGGGTATATTCCGCTTGCAAAGCCTGAAGGCAGGTTTTATCAAAGTGTTGGCTATGTATGTCATACCCCAGAGAAGCAGGTGCTGACTAAAAAGATTAGAGGATTTAGCTAACGGCTCATCAGTAGTCAAGGTTAGATTATAAAACTAGATGGCTCTTCACATAATATGCTATGTACATGTGCAAGCTACATTTATTTTTACTGACATGTATATAAGGAATCAATAGAAGTGCAATCTAGAACCTTTCACTTAAGTCACTGATCATAAGCCAACCAAGGTTGTTAGTCCCTGAAATTTACCACCATCATAGAAGAGTAGGACTGGAAGGGACCTTGAGAGGCCATCGAGTCCAGCCTCCTGCCCCCATGGCAGGATCAAGCACTTTCTAGACCATCCCTGAAAGCCATCTATCTAACCTCTTCTTAAATATCTCCAGAGATGGAGATTCTACCACCTCCCTTGGCAATTCGTTCCAGTGTTTGATCACCCTGACAGTTAGGAACTTTTTCCTAATGTCCAACCTGAACCTCCCCTGCTGCAATTTAAGTCCATTGCCTCTTGTTCTATCCTCAGAGGCAAGGAAGAACAAGTTCCCTCCCTCTGCCTTATGACACCCTTTTAGATACCTGAAAACTGCTATCATGTCCCCCCTCAATCTTCTCCTTTCCAAACTAAACAAGCCCAATTCTTTCAGCTTTTCTTCACAGGTCATGTTCTCTAGACCTTTGATCATTCTCGTTGCTCTCCTCTGGACCCTCTCCAATTTCTCCACATCCTGCCTGAACTGCGGTGCCCAGAACTGGACACAATACTCCAGCTGAGGCCTAACCAGCGCAGAGTAGAGCGGGAGAATGACTTCTCATGTTTTGTTCGCAACACACCTGTTTATGCATCCTAGAATCATGCTTGCTTTTTTTGCAACAGCATCACACTGTTGACTCATATTTAACTTGTGGTCCACTATAACCCCTAGATCCCTTTCTGCTGTACTCATTCCTAGAGTTTATTTTTAGCAACCTTGTTCAAGTTAGCAAAAGTCCAAGGAGGGGAGAAGAAAATAGTGTAACATTTACTTTAGGTAACCATAAAGCCCAGCACAAAATGATTTTTGATATTATATTTATAATTGATTAAACTAGCATTTGTACTCAACTTGCTTTTAAGTGCCAAGCAGAAAGAATCCATAAAAGTGCATTAGAGTAGTAGCATTGTTCCATTCAAAGACAAATTGAGGCTCTTCTCTCTAAATCATATGTCTTTTGCTTTGTAGGTTTATTCACTCTCAGTCCCAAGACTATATGCATTCTTGTAAGTGAAGATTTTCTCTTGAAGTTCTCATTTCTTTCCTTCCCCTATATATCTTTTACAGCTTCTTCCTCTGCAGCCTAAATATGAAAGAGAAGCCTGAGATACAACTCAGAACAGTGAAGCAAGACAATTCTAAATGGCACATGCTTGATTCACTGCATGCCCAGCTTGTTTGTTCTGTTTGAACACTTTATACCAGTCATAAGAGCAGAATGCTATTTTCATAAATCTCATCACTGTTAAAGCCTGTGATAGACAATTTTGTCAAGACATTCTCATGTATTATTTATGCTACAAATTTAAAAGTGGAATTGAACAGTCACTTCAGAAAATGAAACAACTACAGGTTGACCCTCTCTAATCCGGAAATCTCTCATCCAGTAACATCCGTAATCCAGACATTAGTTAGCTGGATGACCGTTTATCATGGCTGTGGCCAAATTTCTCACTGTCCCATAAAGTTTGTTTACAGCCACCAGTCCTGGCTCTCAGTGTTCTGTGGTGTTATTTAGCTGTAACTTAGCCCTAAATATCTTCTAGGTGCTCAGTAAGCACTTGAAGCGTTGGTAACGTGCTAGACCAGCAGTTCCCAACCTTTTCACTAATGCAGACCCTCAAACACCCCCCAACCATTTGCAGACCCCCAACAACCCCTCCCAAACTGTTCACAGAGCCTCATCAATGCCAATTCTATTTTCTATGAATTTTTATTTATTGATTTACTTATTTAATTTATTTATTTGCAGCCCGCGCCCCCAGGTTGGGATCCATTGTGCTAGACAATATTCATCTTCTGAAGTCTGGCAAATTCTCCCATTCAGCACTGGTGAGGTCCCAAGGGTACTAGACAAGAGAGGTTCCACCGTACTTAGTCCATATATCACCTGCTGTTCCGACCTTAATGCATGGTTCGTGGGTTTTTGTCTTACCTTCCAGCATCAGTATGTTCGGTGTTGAAAAAGTTTTAGAATAAATATTAGAGTCAACCTGCCTAAGTGAAAGCTCTATTTCAACTGCTTCAATTCACTTAATTGCCTGGATCTATTTCATATTTGTGTGCAATCTCATCAACTTTCACGACCAAGAAATGTGTGGAACAGATGCTCCGGGGGTCTGGTGGAAGGGCTGTGCAGCTGCAATTTTTTTTTTCATTTGATGCCATTAAAGACAAGAGTACTAATAAAAAGATTCTCTATGGCCATGTCTATACGAGCAATTTATTTAAATAATAATTTGAAATAAGGCCCCCATTTTGAAAAGCACCACAGAGCATCTACACACGTTATATGCTACTTCAAAATTGGGATCAAAGTAACAGGGCCATATTTCAAAGTAAAAATTGGGATTGAAGTAACGGGGCCACATTTTGAAGTCATTCTTCCATTTCCGTATTGGGAATAGCAACCTATTTCAATGTGTGACTTCAAAATAGGACATGTGTAGATGCTCCGCAGTCCGCTCTTTCAAAATAGAGGATCGTGGCTTTGTGCATGTGGATATGCAATTTTGTTCTTTCGAAAAGTGCATTTTGAAAGGGGTCCTTTCCAAAATGTGGCGTAGTGTAGACGTAAGCCTGTGTGTTTTAAGTCTGTTCTAAATTACTGACAAAACAAAAACCCCTCACTTCATCAATATAAAAATCTCAATTGCAAACCTATCCTGTCCTATCCCATATTCTGCATATTATACTGAGAACAAACTGCATTGTGTTCTAACTAAAGTATGTTGTCACTACTATCTACAGGTTAAACCTCTCTAATCCCTCACCCTCTGGACCTAATGAGTGCCAGATGAGAGAATTTGACAGACCATGGGAGGCGATATTGTCTAGCAGCATTACCAACACTTCCACTGCTTACTGAGCTCTTAGAAGACATTTAGGGGTAAATCAAAGCTAAATACCAGCACAGAACACTGAGAGCCAGGACTGGTGGCTGGAAACAAACTTTGTGGGAGCACAGAAAACTTGGCTACACCCATGATAAGTGGTCATCCAGCTAACACAAATCGTGTTGGATTATGGAGTTTGCCAGACAAGAGTGTTCTGGAGTAGAGAGGTTCAACCTGTACAAAATTTCTTCTCCCGGCCACAGGTTAATTTCATAAGCTGCTTCACCCTCCTTCTCTTTTGTGATTAAAGACCCTCAAGCAGCAATGCAGCTAGGCAAAACTCATAACAGCAGTGGGGTCAGACAATGGTTCCCCAAAATTAGGTTTGTACATTTATATTAGAGACCAAAATCAATACACATTTGGCCCAAATTTTAGATGAGTTGATCATCTTCAAATCCGCTTCAAGCAATGGAAACTGCAGGCAATGCTTACTTTGTGGCCAGAGCTTCCCATGGCTGAGCCTTGGCAACTCTAGGCTTGGCAGTTCATAGCCCAAGCACCATTGGGCTCCCTGCATCAGTGACTAGTGTAAAAAGCTTGCTTGAGACACAACACCTCTTTCATTATAAATTAAGCACGGACTGCAGTTATCAGCACACCTGAAATTCCCCTTATCATTGGGTGACCATATCTTCCCCAGCCAAATATGGGACACAGGGGAATGATGCTGTCTTGGCCAAACGGGAAGGATGGTCACCCTACCTGGGAGTCAGTCAGTGGCTGCCCTGTGGGGGCTACCACCCTCCTGGGAGGCTGTGGGGGTGGGGAAGCTGTGGCTCTCAGCTGCCCCATGACTTGGAGAACTAGAAAAGGGGTTGATGCCCCGCCAGTGAAACTCCCAGCTTCCACCAGCTGCGGGAAGCTGGGTGGAAGCTGCACCAATCCAGCTCCTGGCTCCTGCCACTCACGAGAAGCCAGGCAACAGCAGTGCTGCTGCGCAGGTCCAGATCCCGGATCCCACCACCTGTGGGAAGCTGGGTGGCAGCTGTGACACTGCACAGGTCCGGCTCCCAACTCCCCCTAGGCGGGGAGCCAGAACTGGGGGCAGCCATCTGCGCTGTAAAACATGGACTATGGGCCAATTAGCCCCTTTGGAAAAATAAATCAGGACACCGGAATGGTGCCCAAAATATGGGAATGTGCAACTCAAAATGGGATGGATCGTCATCCTACTCATTAATATTGTGGGGCCTAATATTTTGGAGCTAATATCCTGGCCAAGAATTGCACTTTTTTTGCTTATATTAGCCAGCTCCCCTTCTCCTACCCTTATTTTCAAGGAATGGAACCTATCAGTACATTTGAGTTAGTCCCCCTCTGAATGTAGTTTCTGACAATATGCCAAAGTGAGAAACCCTGAGAAAAGTTAGTATGGATGTGACACAATATCCCGTGAAACCTAATTTTTAGATATGAGCATGCCTAGATATGTGTGGAAGAGATTACATACTTAATATACATATGTTAATCAGGAATTTTGTTGATGAGATACCCAGTTCTTGATGGCCATTGCAGTGATAATTGCAAATTCAATCAATTTTTTAAGTGTGGGAGTAATCAGAAGCCTGTCCTTGTGTATTTCTTCAGCAAAATTTAATGTTTGTTTCCCATTCTCCCCCTGCCCCCTTGCAGACAGATGTGGAATTTAACAAACACTATGAACAAATACATCCTTCCTCTTTGGGTAAATATGAGGAAGGTTTCTGTGAAATCAGTCACTTCTTATTCTGAGTGACAGCTTTGGCTGCAGGAGACCAAAGCTCTCTGGTAACAGAACAGTACCGAAAGAGGGTAATCTCAGCTTCTGTTGGAAGGTAGCATAGTGGGCTTTTGCAATTTGTTTCTGAGGAGGTGAAGACTGGCAAATTGCATAGCCAAAGTATGTCAACATGGCTGGTATACTCAGCTGAGCAATGCAGTGATGTTCTTTGAAAGAAATTTATGGCAGGCTTCAGGAATTTTCTTACAAACCAGCTCTCAACCGTCCAATATCTGAAATTTTAGGGAACAGACTGCACCATGCTTGGAGCTGAGGTTTGCACTTGCTAAGCGGCCTTTCCTTATCTTGCTGAAGAAGCACATGCTTTCTCTTCCGGTTGACAAGGGAGCAAGGTCAACCTGTGGCAGAACTTATTCCATAATGGAAGGCTGGTAAGTACTCCTCTAACAACACGCTCCTTCCTTTTCCTCGTCCATACACAATCAACAGAACAAGATAAACTTGTTTAGTGGATGCTTTGTGTGAAGCAAAACTAGCAAATCCACTCTAAGCTGTGCACTGTTCTCATGTGAATCATGCTTCTATGAGGCTGCACAATGTTCTTTCACACAAAGTATCAACGATGTTTAGCACAGATCTTTTGCATCTACCACTTCAACACAATTCAGAACGCTACATAATTATGACTACAAAGCTAGCTTGATCCTTATAAATGTAAATAATAGTATGACATGTAGCCATCTCTGAGTTTAATCTTCATCATAAGAATCTTGGGCAACTCCCAGGTGATTGACTGCTGAGGTGGAGTCAGCTGCAAAGAGGCATGTTTCCCTAGGTGTGTTTTTCATATGCAGCTATTTTTTTTAAATTGCTGAGAAGGAACATAATGACTGTGACTAATGCAAACAGCATAAATGAAAGCGAGTAACAGAACTGGGAAGACTGGTTAGTAATGGTAAGACATTTTAAATAGGCAGATGAAGCAATTATATAATCTTATTAAATAGCTTCTTCACACACTACTATCGCTCTTCTGATGCCACATGAAATAATTAAAGACCAGAATAATAAGCACTAGAGAATAAGTAACCTCTTGATGCAGTATAAAATATGTACTGTATAATTTTCCACAACAGTATAATCTTCATAAGACAATGCCCCAATGGGCATCCCTTTGTCCCTAGGAATCCCCCGTACTTGTTAGGTTTAGATACTATTACAGTACTGATGGACATGAAGCTGCACAGGCAGCAATGGTTCAACAGGGCCAAAAGAAAATTTGTCAATTTTTGGGAAAAAAATTGATTTGGAATCTTTATTTAAGTAATTTGTGTAGACCACTGAGTTAAGTAACTCTATCCTCCTAGACAGGGTCCTGGAGTTGGGAAGTGGCACTGTTTGCAGCAGGACAGGGACAGACCCCTGCTGAAAGATTTGTGGGATGGCATCCCCTTATGTATAATTTGCTCCTTCCATTTTCATCTTCTTCCTAGGAAGAAGAACCAGTCATATATCATATACTTTGTACGAGTATCTGCTTGTTGCACATGTGAAGGTGAACTGAAAAGGTATTGTTGGTGAATAGTTCAAACCAGCTTGAAAGTGACACAGAGAAAACTTTTAAACATCACTACTTCTACCTGACTTCATCCCTGGGAAGCAGTGGCTACTATTAACTTTCAGCTAGTATGTGGTATTTATTAGGTGTCTATTTATAAAATAACAATATGATTGGTGCACTAGAATAAGCAGGCAGAAATATGATGGATCACTATGTTCAATGTCCCTGTGAAAATTTTCTGAACAAGTAAGTTCCAAATTAAGTGGAGAGTACCAAATACCAGTTTCGCCCATAGACCTATCCATCCACAGAAAACATATTTAAGAAGACTAAGAGCATGTCTATATGTCCAAAGAGACAAACTAAAAACTGGAAAAAAAAAAAAAAAAAGCTATTTTCACTCTGGAATAAGAATGTCCACTAAGGGCATTATACCATTGGCACTATATCAGTTTAAAGTCACATCTCATACTGGTTAAACTTTCCAGGGCAGACAAGACAAGCCACATTACTCTACAGTGGATCATAATCTATTAGGGACCAATGATACATTAACATGGCCACTGTAGTGATTCTGGTGAAGGTGCCAACAGGAGAGAGGTCTCCCATCACACTAATTACTCCACCTCTGTCAGTGGCAGAAGCTATTTTGGCAGGAGATCATCTTCTGCCAACTTAGTGCTTGCACCTAGGTTGCCATAACTCACTTTTCCTGGGGTATGAGGAGTGGCTTCTTCACGCCCCTTGACCAACATAAGATATATTGACATGGCAATAGTACTTTACTACACAGGCTATCACAATATAAGTAATGGGACTGTGGATGTAGTAATGTGGCATCCAGTGTGTATACTGGAAATAAAATTGGGTCTTTAGTAAAGAACCAGCAAGTGTATGCTACTAGGACACTGTAATTGTAATTATTTTAGGGCTCTTCCATGGCTGGCATTAGTAGCAATCACATTTAATCCCTTCTGGCCTTGGAACCTGTGAGTGAAACACACAAAAGAAGGCTGACTTTAAGATGATATTGCAGCTTTTTACTGTGAATTTCCTGTTTCCCATGTAAGTCTGAATCTTTCATTGTAGCGTTGTCTAACTATAACAATACATACACCAATCGAACCTTTACACATCTCTACTTTAGCCTTAGGAAAACTGGTACTAACCCAGGTTGTTTTAACACTAAATTTTAGATGCGGATATTTATTTTTTTCTTCCCACTGAGATGGAGGGTTTTGTTGCCGTTGTTGTGAGCAAAGCACTGGTTTCATTTTATTTTTTAAACAGAGGGTTATTTCAAATACAAACCAAATGGGGAAAAAAAAAGTCTCGGTCTCTCTCAAATGCCTAAGCAATGAGACAGAACACTAGAAAAGGAGTTATTTGTTTTACTAGGTTTGCAGAATGCTTTCTTTACTGCCAAAACAATTCAATGTTGTGTATGGACCAGAAGATATCATTTGATAGCTATTTATCAAGAAACTCTCAAAATAAATTCAGTTATTTTTCCCTAACTGTATTTTGCTTCTGCTAACGTCCTTACACATTGGCAAGAAGGGGACCTTTGTTAACAAAGATGCTGGAATCTGAGCAGCCCTTTCCGAACGAAGTTCACCCATTGACATCATTAGCATAGCTCATATAAGTTACTGATATAAGTTTCAAATCACTCCATTAACAGGGAAATAGCAATTGTTCCTTGGAAAAATGCTTGCAGAATAACACATTTAGGAAGTTTGAAATTGAAGTCTGTTCCTTTATAATAAGTCCCTTTCGGTAGAAAGGGAAAAAAAAAATCGCATTATACGTTAAACCTCTCTAATCCAGAACTCTGTCATCCAGCAACATCTGGCATGAATGTAGTTAGTTGGACGACTACTTATTGGGGCATGGCCAAGCTTCCTATGGCCCCATAAAGTTAGTTTCCAGCCACAAGTCCTAGCTCTCAGTGTTCTGTGCTGTTATTTAGCTGTAATTTACCCCTAAGGCTATTTCTACATTACAGTGATTTGTTGACCAAAGTTTTTGTCAGAAGATATCGGCCAAACTGCCAAGCGGACTGCAAGAGCAATCCGTTCTGTTGACAGAGAGTGGACAGGTTGCCCTGCCCCTCTATCAGCAAAACGGCCATCCGGAAGCACAACAGACAGGGCTGTCGACAGAGGGCCCCCCAGAACATCCAGACCAGCTTTCTGTCGACAGAGGTGTTAAGCCTCATGGGGAGCTGGGTACAGCTGTTGACAAAAGGGCTGCATTCTGACAATTTACTGTCAATGCAAAGCTTTGGGAATCTGGACATTCCCCAGGTTTTGTCAACAAAACACCAGTTTTGTCCACAAAACTCTCTAGCGTAGACATAGCCTAAATGGCTCCTAAGAGCCCAGTAAGCAGTGGAAGTGTTGGTGATGTGCTAGACAATAATGATCTCCTGTGGTCTGGCAAATTCTCTCATTCAATACTGGTGAGGTCCCAAGGGTGCTAAACTAGAGAGGTTTGACCTGTGCCAGCTGTAGAACCTGCCACTTTACGACATCATTTAACAAGCTGCTTCATGGAATCAGATATTTTTACTACTGTGTCACTAAACTTTATGATGTCATCTATATTTTATTCTACCAAAATTAAAAAAAACTATTAATACTATAGATTAAAACGACAAGAACTGAAATTAAGTTTCTGTTTTCTTATTATGTGGCAACTTCTTATTATGGGGCTAGTACCATGTTTTTCCCCCTAGAATGGCACAAAGGAACTCCTCCCAGTCAGCTGAAACTCAAAGCAAAATTGTTTCCTGCATTCTTTGACACTCCTGAAAGCAATGATCTCTTTTTTCAAATACAGCTACCATCCTAGCCCACCACCCTGCATGGTGCTTTTGGAGCCTAAATGTGGTATAAAAGGAAACAGGATTCCTACAGGACAGCCAGCACACACCATGAACTTAAGTGACTTCTGATAGATGATAGGCACAACCAACAATCATTCTTAAGGCTGCCATAACAACTGATCAAGTTCTCAGGTTTAGTGTTTATAACATACCCATCACTGTAAAAGCTGAACTTTTATATAGTAAAAAAACATTATGATGCATGTCCAGAAAGTTGTTTCTTTGGCTAGAAGATGGAAATAGAAATTTGCAGGGGAACCTAGTATTTGGTGTGCAAAGGGAAAAAAAATGATCCAGTACATTACATGTTGTTGTGGATGGGAACCATATGTCTTAGTGATATGCAGCCATTCCTATGGAAGAGAGTTACAGTTTCTAGAAGGAGGATGAGGCATTATCATTAGAGTCTAGTTCCTTTGCTTTACTAGAGAAAAGTCTGAGTTTTTGTCCTAGGGAAAGAACATAAACTTGGATTTCAATTGCCTTGATTTTGTTAGACAAAGCTATAAAAAGAAAAAAATCTTATAGGACAAAAGAGTGAATTTTAAATGTTCAGGACACTCAGTACTATGTTTCCTCAAGCAAAGAGGAAAAAAAGCATGTACTCCAAATCTAAGGCTTATTTTAAAATTAGGGATAACAAATAAAAGAACAATAATAAAGCCTCTTTCAAAAACCTCAACGTATATTTCTCTTCTTTACATAAGTGCTCCTATTCCAAGAATAAGATGGCTTATATTTACTGAGCATGGCCAAGTTCTTAGAAATGTATAGGATAGATACACAGTAAAGATCAAATTCATGGTTACCTATATCACACCTCAAACAAGCTTCAGAAATAATGGTATTTTACACCCATACCCCACAGCACTTTAAAATCTGTATCACGTATTTTGCTGGTATACAGATGCGAAAGGTTACAGCCATCCTTATGGAGAGTAACTCTGCTTTCCAAGGGGCTGGGCTACCTTCAGAAAGCAGCTTCATTTCTGAACACAGCTGGAGATATCTGCCAGCACTCCATTCTCTAAATGACAAACAGACAGACATCTGTACACCTCTGAGGAAAGTTAGGTACATCTGCCTTGATTTGACCAGGATATGTAATAATGGCCCCAGTTACACCAAGAGAAAAGCAGACACGTGACGTGACCAGCTACTGTTTCCTATGTTCTTCTTCCCACTCTGTTCATTGATCAGGGACTCCATAGGACAGACAGACTCTAAAACAAATGGAAGTGGCAGCTGGCAAGGCTTGACTTCTAGCTCCCTAAAATTCCTTCCATCACAAAGGAAAGGAGTGCCTTTCGTACAAGAACTCATGTTTATACAACGCATTTTGCAGCACAGAACATAATCCTGAAAGACAGAAGGCTCTCCAGTGTCCAGAACTGTAGCTTTATTTTCGGACCTGACAGTCACAAGTTTCAGTTCACAACATGGAGCCTAGAAAGCTTATGAAGGTTTTTGACCAAAGACAGCTTTACAGCAGGAATGTGCAAGAGTTTCAAATAGATTTGTACCACCAGATGGACTGGGGCAATAAAATCTGCCTTACCTTTGCCCAGAAACTAACCTCCCTCTGCTCTACACAAGCTCCTGGCATTGATACCTACCTGTACAAGGTAGAACTGTATAGAAAAGGTGCCTTCCTAAGAAGCTTCCCAGGAAACACCTAGATGTGTGAGTAACTCTAGATTGGCCAAATCAGATTAATCAGGGGATGGCAAGGATTTTTCTCTCTTTGAGTCAGTTGTAACTTCTGAGAGGGTTGAAGGTGTGGAAATAGGACAGAAGAGAAACTGTCAAGACTTCCCCTGAAAATGTTATCCTTGAACAGAAACATATTTTGCTTTCCTAAGAGACATGTGATTTGATTCAACCGTATATTTATATGAGAAAAGGGTGCAAAATGAACTGCCCAATCAGATCAACGATTAGATCTGTCAGGCACACGATTCAGTCACAAATACCTCAACTCTGCTCACCTCTGAAAAAGTTTGCTTTGAACATGGACAGGGACGCTTACCTTCTTTTCTAACATTAACTGCACTGCCATTGATACCAGTCAGGCTGGTACATGAGAAGCAAAGGGCCTGTTGCTGATTGAGGGATATATTGTATGACATTCACTCACACTCAAAAGCCCTTATTCACACAAACCATCCTACAGCGACCATTTCAAGAAAGAAAACTACGTGGTATGGAGGAGGGGTGTTCTGTGACTCAGGTGACAGATGTTAAGGTTCGTTCTAGTTGTAGTGTCAAATTAAACAGAAGATTAGCTTGGCCCATGACAACAAGTTGTATTTTGTATTGTCAACCTGAAGAGCTCCTCCTTCCAGGCTTGAAACTCTGCCCTCTACCTTTGTAAAAAACATATATATAAAACTCAATATATGTAGACTGGAATATTGCATACAGAGTAGAAATGAGCTGTTTTGTACAGAGAAATAACTGGCAAAGATGTGAGTATTCTTGCACACTTACCTTCTCATGCAGTAAGATGCAGCGGGGGATAGAAAAAGATCAGAGGAAGCCTGGTGAGGTGCAAAGAAAGTTGTTTTAGAATCACAAAGTGGATTTTGAATTCATTTGAGATGGGTAACATAAATGGTTGTCACTAGCTAGCAAAATGAAAAAAAATCTGTGCTCTCTAACATTTATAAACTATTCAGGAAAAAATCAAGATATGAATTGATGGAGGAGTAAATAAGGATTTCAGCAGAGGCAAAAAGTTGCAAATGTTGCAATAACTGTGGCTAACTGAACTTTATGCACAAGTTGAAGTGCAATGCATGGCCAACTATTTTCACATCACGCACTTCAGTTCTTCTGGGCTTTTAACATACAATTATCAATGGAAACATCAATTTTGCAGTCACCCTTGGGAGACAAACTTTTAAGCAGAAACAGTTCCATTTCTTCTCTTTCCATCACTGTAAACAATCCCCTTCTCTCCAAGTCAAATTGCTTTATAAACACAAGTTTGACTCGAGTTTTAAAACCTGAGCATCTACAACTGGGATAGTTGTATCATTCTTCCTTCAGTAGGAAATGTCTCTATCTTCATACTGACACAAGGGTAATTGCACACCCTTACATCACAGCTATTGTGTCCACTGAAGCTACACCTAATAACGGGAATTTCATGAACCTTTAAGATAGACTATTTCTTAATCATTTGATGAATAAGTTTTGCAGTAGGTTGCATTTTGTACTTCAGCTTAGTTCTCATGCAATTTGCTACAAAGAGAAATATCTCTGAGAATACATGGAAAAGAACAGCTTTTCCACCATCAAAAATAGCTAGTCTCAGAGAAGAAAGCTTGTTACTTTAAATGTCAGTCTTAAAGTGCATTTCTGAAACAGTATCAACTGACACTCCAAAGGTATGAATCTCGACAAATACATTTACTAACCAATCACAAACACATAAACTAGGCGACGTTAAAAGGTAATTGTGGATATAATAGGCAAAACTTATATGAATAAGTCACATGAGAGATACACAGATGAAATATGCACATTTATAAGGTGGATACAAACTTTCATGCTTCAAGGCACATACCAACTGCTAATTGCCTCAGCTAAAGACGGAATTCTTGATGGGCAAACTCCACAACTGTCCATTGCAGGGTTTCCTGCAACTTTGTCTGAAACAACTGGCACTAGACACAGCTGAATCAGGATACTGGATTGAAGTAGTTCAGAAATTCCCACAGTAGCTAGTATTTGTAATACTGTAGAGCATAAAAGCCCTACTCAGTATTTTGCTTGACTCGGTCAGGCAACTACTAGCCAACTGTAGATTTTCCCAATGGCAACTATTATGGGGTTTTTTTGGAATGCAATGGTACACAGCAGATACTACTTCCACTTCACTGACAAAAGAATATATATCCACACTTATGGAATGCTCACCCAAATTTGTAAACTGCTTTGAAGTTCTGTGGATGTAAAGCACTAAGTGTTAAATAGCAATAGTGTTAAGAACAGTATGGTCAATATGACACTACCATCATCATATTTATGGCATTTATCTAGCTAACTGTACAGCTGTTATACATATCACAACATAGTATAGTATTGCTGAGATATCTGAACAACAAGACACTTTATAGGCAGTTCTTCTTTACCTGTATAGAATTTTTTTTTAAAACCCCTTTCTTGATGGAGGCCTAAAGCTTACCAGAGAGTCTTACATAGTCTAGCTTAAATCTGGCAATGAGGAGATTTGTAGCTCTTAATTAATTAGGAGACAAAGCTGCTCAAACACTTGGAAAGCCTGTAGGAAAACATGGTCTTGCACTGAAACATTAGTTCACACAGCACATATGGCCCATTACAACACTTACACAAGTGACGAGGCACCTAACAGGGGAACTAGAGTCCTTAACCATGTCATCGTTCACTGCACTTAAGGGAACTTAGCAATTCTGATTTTGCAAAGTATGGTGCCCAGTTTATAATTGCTATGTTAGATATGTTGCTCCTTCAAATGACTGTTTTTGTTTTACGTAGAGTTGAGCTCTGATTCATCCTAAACATAGATGCTGCCAGCTATAAATACAAATTTGTCTAATAATTGCAATAGTGTCCTACTTCATGATTAGGGCTCTTAGACACTGTAGTAACACAAATAAAAATAAAGTTTGCATAATATTCATTGCCTATTAGCAACTTGAGTTAATAAATGATAGAAAAATGTTACTGCATATGCATAATGGTTTCTTTCCCAATTTTATCTTTGGATAATAAAGTTTAGGTTAAGCCTATTAGAATTCATATAATGAAAATTTAAATGGGGCTGTACTTTCACTATAGCAAATAAACAAGAATTCCCAAAACCTTCTGATGATCAAAGATATATAGATAATCTTGATATAGCAAAATCAAAACATATTTATCAAGGAAGAAATTCTACTAATAGTAATAACCCATAACTTTCAACTAGGATTCATGAGTCCAAAGGAGAGAGACTTACATAAATGTATTTTCTATGGATGCCAATAAAACCCTGGATCATACAGAATTTTTATTTCTTTCTTGGGAAACGTGGTTTTGATATAATTTGGGGGTAGCTGTTGCTTTTTAATGTAAGCCTCATGTTCATCTTCATCAACAAAACATTTTCCTTCTCTCAGAGCTCTCCCCTATTATGCAGAAGGCAGAACACTCCAACAAAGACAGACATACTTTGAGTAGTTTATTAACGAAAAGTAATTTCCATCACAAATATTCTCACTGGAGTCACTCCTGGCCCTATGGAAATCAGTAGAAATATTACAATGATGTCAATGGAGTCAGAGTTTTACCCAATACCACTACTTGCAGAATAAGATATTAAATTCAGTGTAAATATACCTACCACAAGTTGATGTTTGGTAATTAGCTTCCATGAACAGACTTAGCTGACCAGAGGTAAACCAGCAATACTCTTATAAGCCTTCTCTCTAATACAGAGCTTTCCTATTTTGAGGAGCTCCAGTCATACTAATAGAACGTGCCACGATTTCTGAAATATTGTAAATCTATAAAAATCTGATAACTGATTAGAAAGATAAACAGTAATGGAGAGAGGCGCATAAGGGTTTTCTTAGATACCATGCACTAGGGATAGAAGACTAATTACCAAGTGTATAATTTCAACGTCCCTTAACAAAATTGTAACTAACTTACTCCAGATGACCATGAGAACGTTATCCATCGTAGAGACGACGTGGACAAGACGACATGCTAAGTCATTTGTTTTAATTATATCCTAAAATTATTCATTTTAAAGCACATGGAGCTCTATCAAGTCTATGACAAAGACATTTATCCCCTTGAGTCTCACTACTTGTTTACTGCAAGATATTTTAGTAATCTGAGAGTCTATGAAGCCAAATAAACTACTGTATATGTCAAATTGCTAGCTGGAACACCACATTGCCACAAAGCAAGGCGGGGGGGGAAGCTCCTCCAAGCATAACACAGTGCCAAGCCTGCTGTTGCTGGAAACCAGAAATGATGGCACTTTTCACACTGCTCAGATGGATAAACATGTTCATAGTCATAGACACACAGGACAAAGTGTCACAGACGCTTGGTTGCACAGGAGGGACAACCTAAATAAACTCCTCTGCAGCAAACCAAAAGCCTTGCAGTGATGTCATGCATGCATGCCTGTGGCGACGCAAACCTCAGCTTTTCCATCCCTGCTCTCATTCTATATTGATTGACTTAATCACTAAGTGTACTAACAAGAAAACAGCAGTACCACTTCCTCTTGTTTTATAACAGACAGCAATCGCACAGCCAGCCCTGATCACAGCTGTTGCAGAGAATGAGTTCTCATCTGCCCTTTAACATTCTCCCACAATTTGGCCAAGAATTGAAGAAACGGGATAGCTATGTTTTAAACAGACAAAAGTAGCTCTGCTTCATCAATACACCTCAAAGTGTGGTAAAATGTTTTTGTGTAAGTACCTCCCAGTAAGAGAGGAATCCCAGAGGGCATTAGTCAGAGGAACCAAGCATTTACTACACAGGAGAAAGAAGGGTTTAAATCAGGGATGGGCAACAATCCTTTGTGAGTCACACGAGTGGCTTTCCTTCACCTCAATGGGCCACAGCAAGACAGAGGCTTGGGGGGTTCCACACTGCAACAACTGATTCACAGCATTCCAGCTCTCAGAAGGAGGGAGAGGAGCAAGGATGTGTGGTTCTGGTATCCCAGTGCACAAGAGGCCTGTAGGTAAGAGGGGCAGATGGTGGGGCAGCTGGAATCCCAGTGTAAGTAGCTTGCAGGCCACAGACCAATGGTGGGCAACCTAAATTTACCTATTTAAGGAATATGGGGAGCTCATATTGAGTCCAGAAGTTATTAGTTGGGGAACCAGGCAAAGGAGAGGAGAAAGAGATTTTATTTTATTAAATGATGTTTGTACAAGGGGAAAAACAAAAGGACTGTATGTCAGAAATGATTTTATTTGGCGGCTGTGGTGATATTGTGGAGACTAAATGACTGTGCAGCTAGGTTTGGGCTAGTATTACTATGCCCCCAAAAGTATTTGCTACAAACAGCATAACTTGTTGCGAAAAGATAAGCTTGTACATGGGTCACCGTGGACCACCTAAGGAGCATGTGTGGTATTTTAATTTACATTACTGCACTTTGCACATGCTAAACCAGTGAGTTTCAACAAAGGGTACACAGAGGTCATCCGGGAGGTATATTAGCTCATCGAGATACTTGCCTAGTTTTACAACAAATTACATAAAAAGCACAAGCAAAGTCAGTACAAACTAAAATTTCACACGCTGAATTGTTTATCCCCCATATGTTCTACAGTAAACTCTTTCATAGCCAGCATTCTATTATCCAGAACTCTGAAATAACCAGCACTTTCGCCATAATTAAATTTTAGTTATTTTCCGTAAGTACAGTACAGTGAAAGTAAATACAAATAAATATAGCAAATACAGCATAAGTTTACAGTGAACAATACTACTGCTGTTGGTAAATACAGTAGTGTCTTCCCCCTCCTTATGAGGGTAATTCATTCCTGAAAAACCCCTCTTAGGACTAATTCTCGTAAGTCAAAAATGTAATTACCATTAATTTCAATGGGAAAAAATTCTATGCATTCCCGAGTCCCAAAATTTACACCCATTTATGCTAAAACAACTCCAAATCCCATTAAATCTGGTGCAAGGGGGCAGGCAGGGCACAGGGAGACAGACTGGCCTGAGCGCAGCTTAGGTTAAGCAGGGAGTGGGTGCTGCCAGGGGCTGGCTGTGCAAGGAGCTAGGCAGGCACAGGGGGCCCCAGATGGCGAGAGGCAATGCCTCACTCATGCAGGGCTGCATGGGGGAGAGGCCCCGCCAGTGGCAGTGGAGGCAGCAGCGGCTGGCAAGCCAGGTGTTAAATGGGAGGGAGCGCCACAGACAGCAAGCGGCGCCCGAGGCACAGCTGCGCAGGGCGGGCGGCGGTGGCCCCCTAGCAACCCGGGGGGGTGAGCAGCAGCAGCAGGGCTGGGATGGGCTGCGCACCCAGCATCCACGTCTCGCAGAGCTGCGTGATCTACTTTCAGGACTTGGACAAGTCTACCTCCCTGCACCAGACTGCCATCCTCTCGCAGGGCGCCACTGCCCCCCTGCACAGCCTCTTTGTCAAGACCAACGCGGCCGACTCCATCCCCTCGGTGCTTGTCTACCAGAGCCGCCAGCCTCCAAATCGGTCCTCGTAAATGTGAAGAAATGCCTTGTAAGCTGAAGTAGGGGTATTAAATGAAACTCCTCGTAAAGTCGAATTCTCATAATTTGAATGGGCGTATCCCGGGGTATAACTGTACTCTGCATACATTTGTTTGTTTCTTAGTCTCTAATTTTGTTTTTCTTTAGTATTATGCATTGCTAGGTATACCTCTGTATTACCAAGAATATTTGAATATCTGGCAACCCGGGGCTGCCGGATATGAAAGAGTTTACTGTCTATTGATACTGTGCTTCCTGAAATGTAAGTGACACATCTGTAGTTTTAAAATGAGGTGGATTTTGGTGGTATGTAAGACCAGTCAGACTCTTGAAAGGGTACTGTTGTCTAGAAAGGCTGAGAGTCACTGCATGAAACTAAAAGTCAAGCCATGCCAAATCATCTGCAAAAATTAGTCAAATGCTTTCAATGTACACATCAAAATTGAACATGAAGAGATTAGCACTTAATTGCCAACAGAAACATGAAATAGTTACAGCTGTCAGCAACCTGGCTTTGTACCCTCCCCTTGCTTGCTGTGGAGAGGAGAAGGTAGCTGAAAACTGTGAAAGTGCCCGAGAGGGGCAGGCTCCCAAAACAATCAGAATTCAATAAATATGACTACAAATTCAACAACATTGTTTACTAGTGGGCAAATACACAGCCATTCTGCCTGCCATTTAAAAACAATTATAAGAAGTAACATAAAACCGAAAAGCCCGTTATGATTGGTCACTGTTCCCCCTGTAACATTCTACCTGCACCAAACTTGGTACCAGTCACTACTGCAGCTTTTACTGGAAGCTAGAAGATCTACTCAGTATTGTTTGGGTCCTTAAGTCAATTTTTGTTTTTTTGGAGAATGAAATGACAAAGTATGAACTTCATTTAAATAACTGCTTGGGGGTGGGGCCAGGAATGAGGGTATCCACAGACAGATTGGCCCAGGGAGAGAGGACTACCCCAATGCTCTCTCACCACACCATCTTAGAGCCAGGTGAGAAGTGTCTCTCCATGGCTACTGCAGCTTCAGCAGGCGCAGCTGGGGGAAGGGTGCATGTACCCTGGCTGGGGCAGATCCAGATTTATCTGCTCTCTGTGCTCCACAGCTAGAGTGAAGAATTACAGAACACTGCACTTTTCCCTCACTCCCCGATGAAGGTTCCTGTATAAATCGGAGTGGGCAAAACTTCAGTGCCGCCACCCTCCCTAAAGGGCACCCAGGAAGTGGGAGGTGCTCCCAGCTGTCCCCTTTGACATGGCTGGTGATTGTCTCTTTTCTGGCTGGTTTTATGAGAAGCAATCCCATTCCAGGCACATCCCATTCTCCTGACACAACCAAACCCATATGCTACTTTAAGCTATGATAAAAGGAAGCTCCAAACCGATTTTGGTGGTTCTAGCACTTGCCGCTGAGGAGGAATTCTTGAAAAGACAAACTCTCTAAAATATATAGTAGATTAAGGAAAGTAAAAAATTGAAAAAAGGAAACTTGTGCTATGCAAATACTCAAAGGCGGTACACTGTAGGGTGTTTCTGAAAATTTTATAAAAAGCACCCTGACTTCCATTACGAATAGTTCTTGGCATTTTTGTTGCAATCTTCTACTGGCTTTGGTAGCATATTATTAAAAATACATCGTTTGCCTTGAAATGAATACTGTCTGTACTAACAATTAGTCTAGACAGGCAATATGTTCTATTTCTCATAAACCAATGAAGAAGGAAGCGAAGGAAGAAAATTTTGTATCATCAGCAAGCTTCCCAACTTGAAGTCCAATGAGGGTGAAAAGTTAAACTCAGTGATCTATAATATTCTCACAGCACAGGATAGGTGTAAGGGAGTTAGAGAGAATTAATGTGGGTGAAAAAGCTCAGTGAATGTTAAGCACAGAAAAGGTCTTCCCATAACACTAACACAGTTTGAAATAATACTAATCCATACAATCACTGTACACTCTACGTGCATTTCTCTATTATGCTACTTAATAATTAGTATTAACCTACTATCCAGATGTTAGCATCTCATAAACCAACAAAATCAAAACTAAAATTAAAATTTCAGTTTAAACTTTAAAGAGCACCCCTTTTCCCCACTCTCTGCTTATTTCAGCACACGTGGCACAATGGAAAACACACCATCATGCCTATGTACTGAAGGAATCTGCCAATGGGAGGACTGATGGTATGATTTCCAACTTCAAAAACCATACTTAGAAAAAGACAGTCACCTGTTCCCTAACTGGTGGTTGAGATGCATTGTTCTTGTCCATTCCAACTTAGGTGTGTGTGTGCGCTCGCCACATGCACTGGTGCTGGAAGTTTCTTCATTCTCAGTATCTGTCAGGGGCTGGCTCTGGTGCCCCCTAGAGTGCTACACATATCGTGCAATACAAGGGGCACCACCAGCCACCTCCACCCTCAGTTCCTTCTTGCTGAAGAATCTGACAGTGGGAAAGGAGAGCGTTTGGAGTTCATGGATGTGCTGCATGCAATGCTGCACTACCGAACCCCATCCTCCCTAGCTTACTTGATGAGAATGTGGGGGACCAAAAAAAGACATGCATAGAACACCATGCAGTGGCCCCGCAAATGTCCTGGATTGGAAAATTATTGAGGAAAGCAGTCAAGGACGCATGCACTCTTGTTGTGTGAACCTGCGCTATTGGCAGCGGAAATACACATACCAGGTCATACTAGTCTTTGATGCACGAGGTGATCCTCTGTGGGGACACCAGAAGGCCCTTCGTTGTGTCAGCAGTTGCTACGAAGATCTGGGCTTGGTGCACTCAAAGTAGAAGGCTAAGGCACACCTACTGTCCAGAATGTGCAGCCTCTTCTCCTTACTGTTAGCATGAAGCATGGGATAAAAAAACGGGAGGAAAATACCCTGGTTAATGTGGAAGGTTGAAAAAAAGCTTTCAGCAAAAAAGCTGGGTGGGGCCAAACCTGAGCCTTGTCTTTTAAAAAAAACACTGTGTATGGCAGTTTGGCTGCAAAAGCTTTGAGCTCTCACATGTCTAGGCAACCTTTCAGGACAACTGGGTCAGTGAACATGAGCCCAATGGAAGGTGTTGCAGCAAGATGGGGATGGTGGTCATGCTTCAGTGACCAGGAGCGTACAGAGACTGACTGGGAATCTCCTTTCTGGCTGTAATCATGCCATTACTCTGAGTGGGATGCATAGGTGGGTGGTAGCAACTGAGATCATAATGCCAAAAGAGCAAGCATTCCATTCACCGTCATTGGTGGTCAGAAGGAACTTAGGACGTAGGTGGCTGGTGATATCCCTAATGCCACACAATACCGGCACCACTCCCCTATGGATACTACGAAATGAAAAATGTCCACACCACTATCAATATTTTTTGTTCCTCATGCAGGTACTTGCAGACCATGTTCAAAATATCCCTTAACTTTCTCTTTGTTCAACAGGCCAAACTCCTTAGTCTATCACTTTGATGCATAGTTTCTAATATTTAAATGTGTAGGAGACGGGCTCTGATGCCCCCTGGAGTGCTGCACTCTTGTTGAGTGAACCTTGCTGAGTCTTGTGACTCTTCTATCAAACCTTTCCAATTTAACAACCTTCTTGAATGGTAGACACCAAAACTGGACACAGCATTCCATCAGCAGTTGTACCAGTGCCTAATACAGAGTTAATATACAATTAATCACATCAAAACCCATTTTTTTTCCAGGCAACCCTCCTGTAACACATACAATGATTAAACTTATTCCATAGAATAACTGAAACCGTCCATCCCATTGGCATTAGGAACAGAAGCGCCAGGTAAAATAAAAATGCAATAATGTCAACTATTTCAATCCATCAGGGCCAAAAGCAAAACTTTCCATTCATTTTCACTTATGTGTCAGGAAAATGTATATAACAAAATATCTCTACATGACAATAAAATAAACACTGAACAAACGGGTTAGATAGAATTTTTTGGTGACAACTTGAAGCACAGCTTCTGACTAATCTGGGTTTTGGTAAATGTCTGTCTCAATTACTCATCTACATTCATTTTCCTCTCTGACCTCATTAAAGTATTACTACAGGGATCATTACAGGTTTATTCATTTTATATTCTCTGCATAAACCAGTCACTCATTTTTATGTTGAAAACAATAGATACTACCCAGTATACAGATCCAGTTCAAATAAGAGATTAATATTAAAGGGGAAAAACCCCCAGATGGATTGAGCATAAAGTTAACCAGTTCCATAGCACAAATAAAGATTACAATTTGAAGTATCTATAATCTTTGTAATAATGAAATAAGCCATATTCTGTCTGCACACAGTAATAACTTAGAAAGCCTTACACAGTATTCAACTGCTGGTTCTTTTCTAAGCAGGATCTGAGGGCCTCTCCAACCCAAGAGCATACCACTTTCTCCCGTATTCAGATGAAGAACAGAAGGAAGAGCATAGAACACTTGCATGAAACTTTTAATGGATTGTATCTCATACCTTTTAATTTAACAAGAGAGTAATATCCCTTTTCATTCTATTGTGGAGCAGTTTGTAAATGACTTTGGGTATCAAGGATGAAGTTGAGACTACACTAATGGCAAAGGATTAACAAAAGGAGAGCTTTATTGAAACAAAAGTTGCCAGATCTTCGTTTTGATTGAAAGTGAGCCCACATATGCCCAACCTACACTTTCACAGTGCTGGGAAAGAGACTTAACAAGAAAAGAAAACTGGTTTGTTTCCTATTAAAGTTGTAGCATCAAATTCAATTATACAGCAGGTCTACAAATCATCTAATTGCACACAAGCAGAGTAGCCGCCCAGGCAATCTTTCAGTGTAAGACTTTTTATACAACACTGGACAAGTTGAGATATGCCACTTCAGAGGTGCCTCTCTACAGGTATTTCCGGAAACAGGTATCAACATTAGATAGAATAATCTAGTTTTAGAAGATAATGTGAGTCCATATGGGCCCGTACCAATTTTTTTTAAATGCAGTTCAGTAGGAAGTTTCCCTCTATTCCTTGCCCCAAAGGCAAGAAAGTACTGCACTTCCCTAGATTCACTGCTCTAATCTGGAAAGTCACTGATTCAGAGTTTTGAAAATGCCTACTCAAAACTATAATGCACTGTTATTCCTACAAAGGCACAGACACAGAGTACTTGAGAGGGATGTTATATTCTGAATTTTTGGTAGAAAAATAATAGTTTTTATCAGTAGTATGGTCTTGTGATTAACATTACAAACTGGAATGCTGAACATTGAACATGACTTAAAAAGTCTCTTCATATCTGTGACTCAGTTTCCCTATATATGAAATGGAGATATTATGACCTACTTTCTTATATCCATTATTTGAGTTGTCTACTTAGATGATAAGAGCTTTGGTGCTTGTTCAATACCTAAAACAACAAAACATCGATCAGCTGGGTACTCTAAAAATTACTGTACTACAATTGAATAACATACATCCTGCAGAATTCTAGTTTTATATCTTGTTCTCTAGTATAGAGACTAGGTCGTATCTTGCATTGGACCAAAATCTGTTGGTGAAAGAGACAAGCTTCCAAGGTTTCACCCACCTTGTCTCTCTAATATCCTGGGACCAACATGGCTATACTACCACCACCAAACAATTTTACTAAGCACAGCCAGAGTCATTCGAAATGCACATTTCTATGTCATGCTGAACAGATGCATTGCATTTACTGAACTGTATAACGTGAAGCAAATAAAAAACTGAGAACCAAAACCCCTCACCTCTGTGATACTACGTTTGAAGTTTTTATGCTAACCAGGACAGAGTTCTGTGGAGCAGAAACCTGCTGATTTGCCAACCCTGAAAACATTTTAAGAGACACCGAGGCATCAAGACTATTCCTGTGTCCCAACCATCTACATAACTGATGTAGATTAGGCAGAACACTAGACAAAATAAATACAGCCATACTAATTCTTTTTCTGCCTGCCCATCTGAAAGTGTCAGAGGAGTAGCTGAGTTAGTCTGTATCTTCTAAAACAACCAGAAGTCCTCTGGCACCTTATAGACTACCATTTAATGAAGCAGGTCTTTGCCCATGAAAGCCTATGCTCCAAAATATCTGTTAGCCCATAAGGTGCCACAGAACTTCTTGTTGCATCTGTAAGCTAGCTTCTGTTTATGTTAGGAGAAGGTAGAGATGAGACACTCTTCTGTGTGAAATTCTACTCTTCCTTACAAAGATACAGTGTTTATTAGTGGTAAGAGGTGGTATCCATTAACTTCCTATGATATATGTCAAGGATACTCCTCACTCTGATACTCAGAGTGCAGAAGGTGGGAGCCTGGAAGAGACTTTAATATACCCTTCCTCTATAGACTTCTGCTTAAAAGCTTCCCAAGGGCATGGACTCCCTGGCCTTGGGAGGTAGCTGCCACCACCCAAGTGAAAAAGTCCTCTTTAGAACTCAGGAAGACACACTTGACATGTCTTCCTGTGAGGTTACTCCAAGCTCTTAACCCTCCCTTACAAGAGAGCTTTAAAACAAAGAGAAAGACAGTCTTGCACCTTTCTGTCTTAGGCATGCATATACACAGACCCTTCTCTAGGACACAGGACACAAATCATTGCCTTAAAAAGATGATTAACAAAACAAAAAGATTTAGGTCATAAAGCATACTTGGTTGGTAGGTGTTACAGATCAACTACAAAAGATAGATTAAAACAAAGAGAATTATATCCCTGGGATTCAGTTTAAAAGTTACAGTGTACAGAGGGGTCCCTCAGCCAGCCTGAGAAGTTCCACACCAAACCCCAAATAAAAAAAAATAACCTGACTGCATTTGACTAAACATTTCCTCCCTATTCACATATCTGTATTCCCAGATTTCTTTTGAGGCCTATCTATCTACTGAAATCCTCCAAGCCTAGTTCAGATTTAAACAGCTGTCTCTCCTCTAGCTTCACAAAGGACTCTCTCAGCAGGTAAATGCTTCCATTCAAAAATCTCCCTCTCTCTCTTCCTATTGGCTCACTTGGCTTTTTCCCAACAGAGAACCTACAATCTCTCAGTTTAGCCCTTTACAGGCATTCATTTATGACAACACATAGTTAGTTTTTCAGCTTCACTTGTCAGGTAGAAAGGGACAGCCTAGAATAATTGTTTATTTATACTTTCTCCATTGTTAAACAATATATTGAAACCTTCCTTGACTCATTGACTACCACCCTCCCATTCTGAGAAACTACAATTAAAATGTCAAGTCCCAGAGTATATATAGAAGAGACAGGATTATGCGTTCAGAACGACCTACGGAATATCCTGACAAAAACCCTTTCTGGTAGATCCAAAACTGAAACAGCATTTCTTTTCCGTTTCAAGCAGAATATCAAGACATGGCAGTCAGGCCAATACTTAGCTTTTCATCAGTTTGAGCCAACCGCCCCTGAAATCAATGGGAGATCTGCCTCTGTTATCAGGCTTAGATTAGTTGTGAGAGAAATATGCTAAAATCTGCTCAAAAGCAAATCTTGCTTTCTAAGTGCCTGATCTGAATTTCATTTAAGCCAATGAAGTTATTCTGATTAATATCAAGTTCAAGGAACCTCTGAGGGCAGAACCTTGCACTAGTATGGCGCCCAAATGAAGTTGGGCATGAGATTCAAGCATGCATAAATGCAATGTATGTTCATAAGGATAGAAAAGAAACAGCTGAATTGCAAACTTTTCAATAAAGGGCCTTTAAGATTAAAGTGTAACCAGAATGGTCTGGAGCAGCACCCTGCCCACAGGCGGGGATGTCCCACCAAAGCCAGAGTAGGCCCATCTGTGGCAGTGCTGAGGCAGGGCAGCTAGGAAGGTTACAGGGGTGGCTGGGGAGGCACCAGCCCAGCTGGAGCTTACCCCCTCCCCATCCCACAGCATGCCTGAGGCCGCTGCTGAAAGGGGATGCTCCAACCAGGCTGGTGCACCCCTGCCTGCAGTGTTCCCAAGCCAGGCTGCAGCAGATGGGGCTATGGTCTGGCCATGCTTGAGCGCCTCCCACCCACAGCAGCGATAACCCTCTCCTTGTTTAATCAGTTAACCTTTTAAACCTAGTGTTCAACTGTTCAACCAATTAAGTGGATTGAACATGTCTACTTGACGATTGTAGAATTCCTAGGACAAGAGCACTCCAATCCTGACTAGAACCTCTGGGCACTACTATAATAAATGCATCTCAAGAGACCAACTTATTATGCTGCCCACAAGCAACAGCAGTGTAAAAAAAATAAAAAAAAGCCTTAAATATTTCTTCACCCAAGTTACCTATGCTATGAAAACAGGCTTCTGTATAAGATCCTGCAGATAGATAAAAACAGGACTAATTACTTACCTCTCTCACACAAGTGGAGTGAGGTTAGGGCTTGCTAGCCAAGCTTTGGAAGGTACTGTAAAGATATAAAGCACTCTGTAAATCCTAATTAGTATTACTCATGCATGTGCTCAGTTGTGTAGAAAAAAAAAATCTGCTCGTTACCTGAGAACTGCAAATCTGAAACTGGTTGTTATGTGGTTCTCTTTAAACAGTCTCTTACCAGCAACGCACTTGGAATCATTCACCTGGTATCTTTACTCCAACTTCAGATGGTTACTAAGTCCTGCTGTGAAGAAAAACAACTCCAAAAATCGATCTCTTCCTTTGTATCACAACTGGCAAAATCTTGTCTTCCTAACCTCTCACCCTAATTTTGTCACTTTCCTCCCTTCTATGGCTTTCCTATCACCCTTTCACTTCCTTTTGCAGGGTGTGCAAATCCAACAGTGCTAAGTCTATGCTGCTGTCAAATTCTTACCAGTGCATACTCCATTTTGATAAGCCCACCTCATTCATTCCACATCACTCTTAAAACTTTGTCCCTACTTTCAAAGCTCCCAAGAGTTTTTCCCTTCCCCCCGACATTAGCAGTCTTCTACCGAAATCTGTGCTCTGCACCACTTTCACCTGTGTCAATATACACCCTTTGTCCACACATCACTTGTCTTCCACACTACTCCATACCCCAGAATGTCCTTCTCAATCCATATTCCTCAAAATCTCCTGCATTCTTTAAAAGACTCCTCAAAACTTAGATTTTTTTCACCATAACTCTTTAAACAACAATATCCAATTTCCCTATGGGGATGTGTCATAACATTTTCTCCCATTCTCTTTTCTGTAGGTTGATTTTTTTGTCATCTATCCTACAACTTGACTTGTACTTTCAGAGGCCGTGGGAAGTAAATGGAGCTGCTTGTAGGTGCAGAGATTTAGGATTACACACATTCTTAATTTATCTATTGAGAACAGTCCTACCGAAGACTACTGCTGAGTGTGTAAAGTTGCAGTGTCCAATAAGCCTCCCATTTGCCACAACACTGCAGTGTGGTGACATGGAACGCCCTCCACCCGCTCTGTGCACACACCCCACCACTTGGTGGGACAAGCACGTGGTGGCAATGGGAGTGGCACCTCCCAGCATGACTGGCCAGTCTCCAGATGCAGGGCCTGGTGCAGCCTCAGCCACGAGGCTCAGCACAGCTCATGTGGCCCAGTGGCTCCAGAGTGGCAGCACTGATTCTGGTTAGTCACCTGCAGTTGGAGCAGGGTGCCTGGCTCTAGAGGGCAAGGGTGCCAGGCTCTGCAGCTGGGGACTATGGCAATCCTGAAATTCCTATTGGACACCACTGGTGTAAAGGTAAACCTATGCTTGAGCCTTTGCAGTATCAGGGTCTTAGGTTGCAAACTTGTTTATGTTTACAATGTTTTAGCATCCAATTGGGCATTATTAACAAAAACGCAAACATGAATACACTCATTTATATCAGAAATAAACATTTATCACATAACCAAAATAAACCCCAAGACAACCACTTGAAAAATGTTTATAATTTTCAACCTGTGTAAGAACTGTGCATCTTGAAAAAAGCAAAACCAAACCCCACTTTTGAAACATTTTCTTATTTTAAGACCATCTTATTTTTCTTAAAAGACTGCCCATGTGGCAGAGAAGAGAAGCCAATAAGACAAAATACAAATGCCTTACATGAAAGATAAATAGATGGGAAGATTTGCTAGCCATGAAGTGACAGCACAAGGTGTTGCAACTGAATTACCAATGAAATCACTGACAAAGCAGCATTACTTTGTCTTCCATCAGATCCCTTTATACATCAGTGGTTTTCAACTGCATTCAGGGACCCTTTGGAGTCTGCTGATTATGTCTAAGATTTGCAAAGAGGGCTGCACCCCCATTGCAAATATTTTAGGGTCTGCAAATGAAGAAAGGGTGAACATCACTATTTATTCCTTTTTAAACCACCCGCCTATCTAAGATTTCTTGCTAACCTGCTTATTTTTCAGTTTCAACTCCAGCTTCTTGCACAAGCCTTTTCAGACATATCCATTGTTTCCCAACCCAAATATTTGTGGAGAGGGGGACTAAAATGCCAGACCTGATCCTGATGTGGTGCTGAGTGTGAAACTGGGGGGTGCTTAGCACCACCTTGCAGGTTTAGCTCTTATGATATTAACTGAAATCTTGAGATTTCAAGTACTTGTGCATTTAGTGACAGCTTTTCCTCACAGCATTCCAACACCAGCAGAAAGTTTGGCATAACTGAATGGCAGTGACCCAGTTATCCTGTACAATCATAGTACATGCCATCTTCTCATTTAAGGGAGCTGGGAACCCAGCATTGTTACTATCATGGCTAGTTCCATAACGAAGAACTTTTATATTTACCTTTCACCATGTACACCCTAATAAGGTGCCTAGACATACATAATCTGGAGTAGCTTTATATCTCGCCTCTTCACGACCAGTGTTCCCTCTAATTTTTTCCATCAATGGGTGGAATAAATGTTGTTATGCACACCAAAGCATGTGTGGAGGTGCACCATGAGCAGAAACACATGCTGCTGGCTGTGCCAGCTATGGGCTCTCTGCTAAGCAGCTGGGCAGCACCTGAATCTCTCCCGGTGGCTGCCCAAGCACTCAGCTTAGAGGGAACATCATTCATGACTTACATTTAATTTAGAGCCTGGCTATAAAAAACCAGCTCTCCGATACATGGGACGGATTCAGAGAAGCACCTCACAGCTCCCCATCAAGTCACTGTCTTTGCTGTTTGAAACATTCACTTTTACAGAGAACGACACAGACTACAGTATGAGAGAGATTATTTTATGCCTTGCTGATCATAGGGAGGTAAAAAACCAATGAAAGCTACGCTACTTCTCAGCACAAGCTTTTTCCCCCGATTTCCTCTCACCCCTCAAAAACGTGGATAGCATTTGAGCCAGAATCCTTTCTTAAATAAGTTTCTGACTTTCAGAGCCTTCAAACAAGCCCTTTAGTAGCTCAGCTCTTATTGCAAATACACAGCAACCCCTCTTCGAGGTTTGCACATTTTCTGCTCCGGGAACCCTGCAGTCTCGTTTAACCCAGAGGTTTTCGGACAGGAAGTAGAATGGGAAAACAGCAATAATAATAAAACCACTTGCCTCATGTGGTTCTAGGCTCCCTCCGCCCTGCATTCCCCTCATGCAACACGGAATTTCCATAAACACTTAAGACATTAGAAACAGGGGCCTGCTATTTAAACCTGCACTAATATCCACTGAGTTTTTCTGTCCACAAGATTTTTTTTCCCTCTTTTTCCTGGACCTTTCATTCACAAACCTCAGATCGTGCAGCCAGCACGACTAACACCCAAAAGGAGCCTCATGCAAAACCCACCGACCCCCAGCGCCCAGTTAACCCCAGTGAGAGGGAAGAAAACTCTATGAAGTGCCTTGCAGCAGAACAGCCTGTTGTCTGCCACAGCCTGGCTCTTCTTCAGGGGGCAAGCCTGGCAGTCTCTCTGCTCCGTAGGTCACTCGCTTGCACCAGCCGGGTTCTCCAGGGGGCTGCCCCCAATCAACCTCCCGCCCCTGCAAAACCAGCGAGCCCGTCTCCTACAACCAGGACTGGGCAGCGAAAAAGCACAGTCCTGCCAGACCGCAGGAGCCCGTCCACACGTCTCCGAGACCCCGCGCGCCGCTGATTACAGAGTCATTATAATAATGGGGGGAACCCCGCAATCACCCCCCCCCCCCAGCGCCTGGGAAAGTTGAGGCTTCAGCTCCCGACTTCGCGGCTCGAGCTCCGCTCTGGTACCAGCTGCTGGGTACAAAGGGAGCCAGCCGCTCCCCGCCCCCCCCGCTTACCAGCCGTCCGGAGAGCCGAGCCTACGGCGCAGGGGGGGCTGGAGATGCGGAGTCCGAGGCTTCCCCCTCCCCTCGCACGGGCTGCGGCTGGAGCCTGCCGAAGAGCCTGGGCAAGGAGTCAGGGGGGAGCAGCATCTCCCCCAGCCCAGGCACCGCCGCTCCTGCTCCGCGGAGTCCGCCCCACGCTGCCTGCCTGCCTGCCTGCCTGCCTGCAGCCCCCACCCCCGCCTGGCCGGCCGCGGGACACCTCCGCCTGCTGCTCCTGGGAGGCGAACCTAGCGGGGCTCCAGCACGGCAAGCGTCGGCCTCCGCGGCCCCGCCCCCCTCCGGCCGCCGCACCCGCCCCGCTCGCAGGCGAGCAGCCGCTGAGACAGGCTGGCTGGGCTGCGCTCTCCCCCTCCCTCCTTCTCTCCCGCTCTCCCTCCCTCCCAGCCCGCCCCGGCTGGGGCCCTGGCAGGTCTCGGCTGCCTGGTTACTACGCCAACCTCCAGGCCTGCCTGCCTGCCGCGGCTGAGCGAGCTGCGCTGCCTGCCCCATGGCATGGGAGGGAAGTGGGGGGAGCTGCCACGCACCCCCTTGCCACGCCAGACACCCGGCAGGAGGGGGGCAGGGAGAGGCTCAGTGCCAGTCCTGAGAGGAGGAGGGTTCCCAGGGACCGTGTCCCCCTGGCTGGGGAAAGTTTGCGAGGTCTGCCCTGGAGCCTTTCCTGAGGGCTCTGTTACACCGCCTCTAGCACAGGAGGAGATGCGCCCTATCCGGCGCTCCCTGCTCAGCGAGCCCATGCCTTCAGCAGAAGTGGAAGGAAAAGGACACCGCTAAGTTGGGATGGGGCGGCACCTATGTCCTTAGCTTCCCAAGAAGACAAGCAGTCCTGTAGCACCCTAAAGACTAACAATTTATTTATTAGCTTTGTGGGTGAGACTGGGAACTCCATAGGCCTAGCTGAAGGGAGAGAGAAAGAGAGGACCCAAGAGTCCAGTAAGGACAGGAGCGTAGGTGGGCAGGAGGTGTAAGTCCCTATCCGAGTGTACATATTCCACCAGTGAGATGAGAGAGGTCCCTTACCATTTGCCAGTGTTTACCATTAAGGTAGTGTTTCATTTGCAGCCACCTCAAGGGCTGGCCCATTTCCTTCAGTGCAGCTGAATGTTGCCTTCTCAACGTAGTTTTCAGAGGAGAAGGAAAGCAAACTCTCGGGTTCCCCCAGCCTTCATTTTCCTATGGTAGCAGGCCTAGGGCAAAGGGGGTGTTGCAAATACATTCCCTCACCCCCATGCAGAGTTTTTCTCCCTTCCTCCCTGCTGCACTGTGTAGAGGGAACCCAAGGCACCCTGGAAGTTGTAGTTCCTTGGCCAGCTCCCTGCTTAGAGAGCTGGCCCTGAAGCAAGAAAGGGACTGCATTTCGCAGCATGCCCTTGGCCACTAGTGACAGGAGAGAGAGGGAGACAAGAAGAAGCTGTGAGACCCCTGAACAGCATTTGCTTTGCATGAAGAGGGCTACTGTAAGGGGTGGAGGGTGTGCAGTGGAGAACATGGTGTACAGAGAGTAGGTGTGTTTGGTCTAGATCTCGCCATCAGAAGACTGAAATATTTAGGAATGTTGTTTTTCACTTATGATATTACAGCAAGATCCTAGAAGGTAATTCTGTAAAAGCTTTGTTACCAAATAAAGTTTTAGTATATTACAACAAAATCATTTTACCTATTATTGTTTCCACTTAAATTGTTCATTAACCCGCTGTTACATGCACTAATTATATAACATTGTTATTTTATATTTTAAAAATTTGTGTTCCAGGTTTACAGCAAAACACCCTTTTTCCCCCAACCAATTCCTGCTTATGGGACCAAGTAGCAAAATCCAGAATCCATAATGGTCTATTTTACTGCACCATATATGGAGAGGGGGATAGTGCTGCTTGGGCAATGCACTTGCTCCTTACACTAGCCCGAGCAATGCACTTGCTCCATACACTAGCCCAGGCAATGCAGTGTATAAGAGGGTGCCAGATGGAGAGGACACTCCATCCTTGCTGACAACATGGAAACAACATGGGAAGTGGGAGACGGAGAAGCCATGAGAGAAGCTGCAGACTCAAACACTGGCCATAGATCCTCACCGCCACTGCTAACTACAATCTCTCAAGATGAAAAGGGGCCATAGATAGGCATGTTTCATTATAAGACCCCTGTTTTCACTTATAAATTTCCCAATCTTTCATGGTGAGGATAAGATTAAATATGTTGTTTTCCCCATTTCAAAATAACTCTTTCAACTGAATCATTGAGAACCTCTACCACGGGCCAACAACCCCTGGCACAGGTGCCAAAAGTAGCAGGTGAGCTAGGAACTCAGACCCTCTCCACTCCCTATGCAGCCAGAAGCTTGCTGAAAGCCATGCTGCCTGTGGATTAACAAAAGACCAGCTAATGCAAGCAACCACCACCTAAATGGTAAAGCTCTGCATCTTTATTTATTAATGAAGCTGTTGAGAGTAGAACTGTTAGTGACCTTAAAAAGTATCACGGGCACTTGGACCATAGGTAGAGGTCAAAAGTCAACCTCAGAAAGGTTGCTGACCCCTGTACTAGACAAACCACAGTGGAACATCAGAGAACAAAAGATTGTAGCTTGCTTGCTTCCTCCATACCCATAACACCCACTTGCGATCCAAAATCACTACTCACTTTAGGAAACTGGGGCTAATTTTTATTGCTTGTCTAGATGATGAGAAGAGAATTGGTGAACATCCACTGACAAACATCTGAAGGGGATAAACACCAAGTAGAGAGGAGCTATTTAAGGCCCTGATACTATAGTAAAATCCTTGTATGTACAGTGATGTCAGTGAGAACAAGAACTAGGATACATCCATGTGAACACAATAATAGGATCAGAGCCGACAATATATATAGGAGTATCACTATGTCTTGAGATGAAATTAAGAAAGAAAAAAATTAGGATGAATATCAGTCAAAATTTCCAGATCTATCAGGCTGTGAAATAGTTTCCCAAGAGAAGCATCAGATGCTAATTTGATTGGGATATTTAAAGCTAGTTTTGTTAAAATAATAGTAAATGTACAATAAGAAATAGCCCTGCACTGGCATGGAGGTAGACCACATGTAGGTCAACTGAGTCTTTTCCACATTCTAACTTCTGATTCTATACTAATAAAGATTTTTGTCTGGGAATTAAAAGGTGAAGAGTTAAATAGCAGCAGCCATTAAAAGTTTTAGGCAAGGGAAGAGATAAAAGTTATGGGGTTTTTGTTTGGTTGGTTAGTTGATTGGTTTTTTTTAAGATTTGAAATAAGATGACTGGTCAGGGAGGCAGGAAAACAAACAAAGGCTGCCCCAGTCCACAGACTGTTTTGAAGAAAAGCTTTTTACATCAACATAGGCCAGATTGTGTGGCAGGACAGAGAGGAGTTGAGACAAGTGCAGCAGTAAGTAGCATGAGAATGTTTATAGAAATTAGAGGGTCACTACATTTCCATAAGTGATGGCTCTTGAGTAACTATATTTTTAAAGGGGAAGACGAGCAATTTGAACTCTAGACCCTCTGATTTGCAGTCATCCAACATTAGAAAGCATTGTATTTAATGGCAGCACACCTATTCTTTCACTGCAATATTGTGCTTCAGTATCTTGAGGGTAGAGCCAGATGTTGGTCCTGCAGAACTCCGGGGGAGTATAAGGCGTAAGATTCAAGCTATACATGGCAGCATTACATTCCCTTGTAATCTTCAGTACGTCAGCTTCATACGTGCTCATGACTAAACTAAAAAAACCTTCTTTTGACAAATATTTTGATTATTCCATATTTAGACCAATGTATGGAGTAAAGATTATGGGTCTGACAAGTGAGAGGTTGGAGTGGGGAGGCACAAGAATGTAGGTAAAAAATCTAAGGTGTCCCGATGATGGTGTCACTGGCCCTTTAAAGTGAATCAGGTTTGCCACACCTGTGAGGTGACTTAACTCTCTGCTGATCGTGATCTGATGATTCAGTTACAATTTGTGATCCCAGCTGTGAAAGGGTCAGAGTGGGAAGAAAGCTCAGTGAAGGAAGAGAGCCAGTAAAGAGGAATAATAGGAATTTCCTCACTCCAGGAAGGGTGTGGGAAGTTGGGTTTGAGTGGGATTAGCTCTTGTGGGAAGTCTTAAAACGGCTAGGGGGGTCTCTGGGGATGGGGATTATCCTGGTATGAAGCAGGGCCTCAAGGGGAAATGTCCTGGGAGACAATGCTCAGCTGAGGGAACTATGCAGTCCCTGGGAAGAGCAGAAAACCTCAGTGCCAGCCCAAGAGGGGCAGAAGATTAATTTATTGGGACATTTATTTGGATTTTCAGTTGGACTGTTACCTTGGAAGAGGACTAAACTTAAGAAGCAACCTGGCCAGAGGACTCAGTCATGGAACGTGTATCCAGACACAAGTCATGGCAAGGCCAGATAAGTGTCTAATATGGTGCTGGACATGAAGACCCCTCCAATGCCAGGCTCTGATGCCAAAAGGTGGAAATACATACACAGCTAATTTGGCCTAACACGTAAGCATAGGTGCGGTCCCACTGAAGTCAGTAGGACCATCCACATGCTTAAAATTAAGCATCTGCTTAAGTGCTTTGTTGGATCTGAGCCTAGATTTCCAAGCATAAACTTGAAGTGGTTGGAAGCCACATTGTAATCTACAACAAGGACACTTACAGTGTTTTTAACTAATTCCTACTTTGGGGGATACATTCTCACATCAGGGTGAAGATGAGAGGACTTGCACTTGTGTGTCTTGAAGGTGGATTCTTGCTTGATGTCTCTTCTAATGAACCTTTTTTCCCCTAGGCTGTGTTTACCCAGATTAATTCTGTCCAAACTAGATAACTTTTATAGTTTTCACTGTTGCTAAAATTTCTTTCACTGCATTGATTTTTAGCAAAATGAGGATTTCCCAGGCTCAAAGAACAGTCCGTTTCTCCCATTCTTTTTTGCTCCTTATCTTCTGCAACTACACTAGGGATAAATATGGCCCATTGGATTTAAGAGAGGCTGAGATATCCAGGAGAAGATGCCTGACGTATGTTTGGCAATATTGGACAGTGCAAAAAATCAAAAGTGGATAGAAGCAGATAAAACGGGTTTCCCAGGCTCAAAGAATAATCAGTTTCTCCCATTCTTTTTTGCTCCATAGCTAAACTACACTGTCCCAAGAGGCCATTTTGATTGCAATCTTCTTATGGCTGCTGTGATGAAGGAGGGCCTCTCATGTGGCCCACTCACTAGCCTACATTGCCCATCACTGCTCTGGGAGCAGGGCCATGAACAAGGGGGTGGATGAAGCAGGGGCATGGCCTCCCCCAGTAATGAGCAGGCATGCAGAACTCCTCTGGCCCAGAGCCAGAGTTGGGAGAGAGAGAGAACTCCTCCATCTCCAGGGCTCTGAGGGGCACAGACATCTCCTCCAGGCCTCGGACCAGGGGAGCTCACTGGTTCTCCTCGCTGTGGCTTCTTGGCCAGAGGGAATCTGTGACTCTGACACAGCCAAGTAGTTCTGGATCAATTTATTCAGATGGCACCACACAGCATGTGGGTTTTTGCTGAAAGGATTAGTATACGCTGCTTATTACTATGCATATGATATGTGTGCATGTGTTGATAAGGTTCAATGTGTAACATGTCTGTGCTAATATACCCATCCAAAAGCAGTCATATTTCAATTCCTGCAAGTGCTGCTTCTAGAAGCCAGTGATATCATTTATAGTAGCACAAATACATGACAAAAGTGTAGCCACATCTTTCAGTGCTCTACAGAAAGCTGCTCATATACTGTGTGGTGAGTGCAGTAAGAACTTTTGCTGAGTAGCTTGTGAGTGTCCTTTGTAGTCTTAAGCACAGACTCTTAAGTATCATATTGATAAATGTTATATGTCTTCAAAAATTTCATGCAGGCATTAAAGATGAAGAAATAAAAATATATATTTTTTAATTTCTTCCACTGTGGATAATTTGTGTGGCCTGTTTATCATATTTTTAAATGTGGTATCTACAAAAGGTATGATGTGAAGATTTTACTAGTACTCCCTTAGATTGTCAGCTTTACTCACAATTGGTCCCTCTCAAATCATGACCAAACACACCATCATGTATGCTAGGTCCTGAGGTCGTGTTAACTGGCATTGCTCTACTAGTTGTATTGGAAGTTATATGGATTTGTGGGAGCTGAAGCATAAAGTATATAATTGTTAGCAAGGTTTTATAACTTAATTGCTTGAAACTTGCCACCATCTTTTGCTCCTCAGAGCATATTGCCATCTCATACGGATCAACTTTTGTAAAATTCTTTTTCTGCTAATATAGCCTACTTGTCTTGATGAGCACATTTTTTTCTCTTGTATAAGTTTCCTATATCACTGTTCAGTTCCAAGAATTCTAGAATTCTGTGCCAAATGGTTCTCTGTGTTCCAGGAAGTGGGATGAGATCACCCTATTCTTGGTTACCTACTTATCCATTTCTAAATCCCACTTAAAATTGTTTTTCTGGACTTCAAAACTCTGTGGACGTCTTCCCTCTTCTTGTTCTATCCTGTACATCTTCACCCATCTAGTGTTCTCTGTCAGCTTCTACTTCCTTTCCATCTAGCTGCAGGTTGCTTACATCTATGTTTTTCCTTCCAGTTAGAACTGTTTCATCTCAGCAAATATAATTTTAAAACCACCCTGTTACTGTTTGCCTTAGATGCCATCCTAATCTATACAAAAGCCAGTATCACTCTGCTCACTGCAACTATTTTTTGTTTTTTTGTTTCCTATTGCTGTTCATTTCTTGCAAATCCAAAACCTGATGATCAACCATGATGCAATCGATCTCTTGGAGTTT
This sequence comes from Carettochelys insculpta, assembly GCF_033958435.1. Classification (NCBI taxonomy): domain Eukaryota; kingdom Metazoa; phylum Chordata; order Testudines; family Carettochelyidae; genus Carettochelys; species Carettochelys insculpta. The sequence continues at coordinate 122,343,576 of NC_134140.1, forward strand.
GATTTTGCCACGTGTTAACACATGGCAAAATCAATCTCTCTGGGCTCAGCTGTCGACACCTGTACTCCATGTTATTGTGTGGAGTAGGGGACATTGGCGTGAGCCTGAAGAGCCCTGGCCTACACTAGGTAAGAAAGTCAATTCTGATACATTGATTCTAGCTACGCTAATGGCATATCTAAAATTGCATATCGGAAATTGACATTTCACCCGAGTATACATCTACCCTAAAATTGGTATTTAAAATGTTCAGACTGCAAGTGATAAATACAAACTGTAACTAGACATGCTCTACTTCAGAAAATGAAAATGAAGTACACATGGTTGCTCTCTAAATATAGCCATGGTGGACCAGATCACTGATGGGTTTAAACTGGTATATCTTGTTAACTACATTGTAGTCAGTGGTGCTACATTGATTTATACAAGTGGTGCAGCTGCTCCTGTCTGCATGTTAAAATTCATAGTACAGTCCTTCCTTGCATCTGTGGGCATATTTTAAGCTTATTTTGCATAATCATTAATCAGGAAAAGAAGCTATTTTGTTCCAAATCTACAGGTATTATTTTAAATAGAATATTGGCAAAGCAACCAGTTTAAAAGAAAACAATTCGGTGGTCTTCCCACTTATAACAGCTAGAACACTAGATATTATTTATTTTATATTTTAAGGGTATATACTCAGTATTCAAATAGTAACTGTGTGAGATGTATTTTATACCAAGCAAGGTAGCTGTGCAAAAAAGCAAATATAAAACATCCGTTCTGTTAATGTAATCTTATCTGTGCTGTAGAACTGAAATATATTCATTACACATGAGAGATAGTACTCTGTTAAGCATCTGTTCTCCCCTAAAAACAACAGGAGAAACCTTTTTACCGATGGTGCCTTTCCTTTGATGCTAAAGCAAATAGTAAACAATGTCATGTGATCTAAAAGTACATGTGTATGTAGTATATTAATAACTTTCTAGGGTTTTAATCAGCTTTATGTTTAGTGTGCTAGGAGCTTTTGTGGTTTTGTACGCTATATTAAAAGCATTTTTAATGCAGCAAAGAATAGAATTCTGGAACAACGTCTACAAGTTCCTCCCATACTCTTTTGACAGTGCTGTCATGTAAAGTGAATGAATGCTTCTTTCATCAACATTTTTTGCTCCTTTGGAGTATCAGAGTATTAGGCTACCCCCAGAATACATTCTACTTATGATGCCGTTTCAAGGAAGAAGATGGATAGAGGTGCATCTCTGTGGAATACATCTACCAATCAAAGGTGCTGTTATGTGAAAATGCTAGACAGTTTAAAGACCCAACACACACAATGCTCAACTCAGTGAAACCCTTTAATATATTCTTTTAGTTTTATAGGCACACTCCTTCCATTCTATTCCTCTGAATCGCAGTGTGTTACAGCATAATAGAGAGAATTCCTGTGTGCGAATTTGACTTTTCTGCAGAACTTTTGCCCTCTTTTTTCCATGTGTAATCCTGCTTTGTTAATAGTTAAGTCTATGGTGTTTCTCCTGAAACCTCTTGTCCCAGTTTATTGCATTGATAGTTGGGTAAAATGTTTAAGAAGCCCCAATCTCTAATATCTAAATTTTGCTTGCTTTTTCATTTTATAGGCATTTAAGCTCTTTTTCATAATTTATACTTATACTTAGTTCATAGTGGTAATACCCAGCTCCGTCTATCAAATTCTGAGACAAAGTGATGAGTGAATATTATTGAATGAATACAGGATGATACCAAAATGTGTCATCACCTCCCTTCTCAAGGATTCTTTGACTAACTTGTCCATCATCAAGTGTTGTCTGTCCATCACTATATTTCTTTTCTACCAGAGGCATTTTGTGTAGAAATGGATCCAAGCTACAGATTTTTTACATCTTGGTGGAATTCTCCCAAGCCTTGGGAGCGTAACATGCTTTGTTTCTAGACCGTCTCTAAATTTGGGTAGCAAATCTCTCCACATTTTTCATATGTCCCTTTCCATACTTCTGAGTCTTCTCATGCGCCATTATTAATTTGCTACATTCATTGAAAATTCTTTCTATAGTATTATTAGCATAACCTCTGTTAAAGAGGGAACATTAGTTCCAAGATTCTTCCTGAATGTACATGAATCTAATGTACATGTGGGAAGTGCCCCACCTGCAAGGTTTTTGAATGCTGTATTGTCCTACTAGGGAAGTTGTTAGACTAGCTAATAATTACTTTGAAAAAAATTCTATCCTCGCATGAAAATAACTTTATTTCAGACTCTTCTTGCTTATGAAAGATATTTACGTGAAATTCACCAATTACCCACGCCATCAGTCTAACACCAGCAGCAACAGTGAACATTCTCCACACTGCCCAGCCAGTCAATGAAGATATGGAGGGAACAATTTTAGGGGTAAGAGATTAGCTTGTTTTTATTCGGTCCGTGCTGCTCTGTAGATACTGATGACCATGTTGATTATGGTGCAGATCTATGTGATGTGAATTCTTTTCTGCTGGAAATTGGGCTGAGACCAAACTCCTATAGAGGTCATTCAATAGCTGGTTAATAGTAATAATGTTTGAGCTCTCTTTCTCCTTAGACTGACCCAAATTTAGACTACTATATTATGAAACCCTGCTGATTAGTCTGTTCTTTCTTTCCTTAGGTCTTCTGAAGATTTTATCAAATTGAGATTATGTTGCATTACTTCTACCTCTCCAGTAGAAGTCCAAATAAATAAAATTGTAAACAAAATTCTGTCTCTCTCTCTCTCATACACACGCCTTTTAATCTCATGACAAAGATGAAAATAGAATTCTGTAGCATAGCTTTGTATTGCTCATTGTTCACAAGTACCTGCCAGCATATGCTCTGATACGCTCAGGTAGTTATGCTGGTTATGACTCCAATGCTAGTTATAGCACCAATGGTACAATATCTCCATTACACCATAATTTCAATATTTTCATTCTCCTCATGCTAGTCACTCCACTGTGTTGTAGATAATGCAACAATTAAATAAACCTTTCTGAGAAAATTCCTCTAATTTCTATTAAATGCAGTGTTCTCTGGGAAGATCAAGAGTCGTTTCCCTTTAACTGAGCTCCTCCTCTTCATAAAAGAGGAAGGATGATTCTTAAGCCTTTGCCACTGTCTTTCAATCTCTGTGGCCCCATCAGTGTAGTACCTAAGTATCCACAAATATTATTCCACAATCCTTGGAACACAGTTCTTGCGTTCCCATCTTACAACAAGTGAGGCACAGATTGTGACTCACTCAATGTTGCATGTTAAGTGCAACAGAGCTGGAAACTGAATTGTGGTTTCTTAGTCTAATCACAAGACTATCCTTTCCAAGTTTTTTTGAAGACTATATTAGTAATATAACAAGGGATTACACCTTTGTACTTACACTGCTGTATAGTCGGGGTGACTGGAGGGGGGTGTATGTTGCAATTTCCTTTGAGAAAACCTGTAAAAGACCTTTGAAAGCCAGCTTCAAATGGAGCAGAGGAGGGAACAGATGTGCCATGACTAGGCCCAAGCGAGGAAAGAAGAGAGACTGGCCAGAAACAGAGTTCTTGGCAATTGGAGGGAGAAAACTCAGGAGGTGCAGGAATTGTTGTGGGGGACAGGCGAGGAGAAGCAGAGACCTAGGAGAAAACTGGATTTGAAGGAAACCAAGGGGATGTTTCCTGCTAATCTCTGAGTGCTGGTGTGAAGAAAATACCTCTGGCCACTACTCTGTATAGCTGGCCAGGAATGGGGAAAAAACCTTGGAGAAAAGTGAGATTTTTTTTTTATTAAGGCCAAAGTGGGAGGACACTGAGTACATTGCTGCTTCATTTGAGATTTGAAGCCTATTATGGTTAAAGGGGTTAAGTTCAGGAACCCTCCATTTTGAAGGAAGATTGGGAACTGAAGAAGAGACAGAAGTGACAAGAGGTGGCAGAGCCAGAGATGTTTTGAGTTACGATATGGAATTTGTATATGATACAGGTTTTTGAGACGTGCATAATTAATTCCCCGTGACAAGGGTATTCTCTATCCCAGAGTATGCTGAAAGAGAGTAGGGAGGGACTTTAAGGAAAGGGCAGCAAACAAGCCCACATGCCTGTGATACATGTTGCTGTCATAAAGAGGCACTTAAGGATAGCCTGGCTTGTTACAGGCCCAGACAAGAAAGCCTAGATTCTAACATTCCCCAGAGATAAATATGGTTCCAGCTCATCTATAGAAAAGAAACAAACCATCATTGACCATTAAAGGTAAACAAGCTGCCAGAAGGATTAGAATCCCCCAATCCCCCCCATACTTCAGTTTAAGGTAATTGTAAGCAGTTACAATTTTTCAGTCTTTAGACTGTCCAATTCCTATCTGATAAAGACCCTCAAAACAGATAATAGCAGTAAGATTATCCAAAGACATCCTGGATAAAGCATCAGGATCCCACTGTGGCTAGGACTGTCTTCATGTTAATATAGTTTGAATTTCAGTCACGGATTTTGTTTAGTAAGATACATACTGACACCATGGTTCTATTTAGACTTCTCTTCTCTTGAGGTAAATACCGTACTGCCTACAGAACATTAAAAGCGATGTGGATCTTTAAGACCCCAAACTTATGAGGACTTAAGCATGTGTATAACTTTATACAAATCAGTTGTGCTATTGACTATGATGTGACTACTCACATATGTAAACTCAAAGTCATGTTTAACTAGGCTATGACATTAATTTTCAGAGAAAAGTGGACAATTCTGAATCAAAGGATTTCCAATGTGTTCTGTTTTTCAAAACATGACTGAGTTTCAGCTACTTCATGTAAGCGTAACTAGTGTTTTTAGGTGGTGGTGCTGTGGAATGTCTTTCAAAGAATGCGCATGTGCCCTGAACTAGAGTGATGACTTCTGAAGTTTGATCTCCTGTGCCACCTCAGTCCCTGGCCTTCACGCTGAGTGTGCCAATTAGGATTAGCGCTTCTGTTTGTGAAGAGGACATCGCATTCTAGAAGCTGAACTCATATCAATTCAGTTCAGTGGGGTAACCAAAAATACCATCAGACAGGAATGACTTTCAGGAGTTACCCAGCGTCTTTTTCCAGCAACATAGAAAGAAATGTCAGGTTCCACTGTTTACATTCTAAATTCAAATTAGCTAGAAGAAAGCAAAAGTCATGTATGGAAGGAAAAATAGGTAAACCATAGTGTAAATATTAAAGTATTTTCACAGTGGTGTTTGATTTCCTCACTCTTATTTTGTAAAACAAACACTTTCTAGAACATGCCACATTTTTATTCATGTTGCATGGTCTTATGGTCTGACAGATATAACTTGGGTTCCCTCTAGTGGTATTTAAATATACTTCTGTTATATGAGAAACTCTTGAGTAATAAAAAGAACTAGGAAGCTAGTCTCAAAGAAAAACACATGACATGTCCCAAATTTAAAATAAATATTAATTAAAATTGTTTTTTTAACTGGGGAAACAGAGTTGTAGTTAAATTTTAGAGAAATATAACTTCTTCATTAAGACTGGATATATAACTGTGTATTGATCTGACCAAATTTGATTAAGGTATATGGATGGGTTATTTATGTCATGGTAATACTCAGTGACCTCAGTTGATGTCTCTCTCTGCAGTCACCCCTCTCTCCATACACAAACACACTCCTGAAATTTTGTTTAAATGTGATGAGAGATGAAAGGTAGAGGCAAATGGAGCGGTGAGATGTGTTTGTTTGGAGCAGGTAGGCAGCAGCCATAAAATGCCTACTGCATAATTTATTCTGCAGATGAGTGTGGATGGATCTGCTACTGGACAAAAGAAGGTCTTAGATTATTACATTAGTTTTGGAGCTCTAATCTGATCATCTAAAGTGACATTTTTATTGGCAGTCACTCGATAATGAGTAAGACGTCTTCATGTCACCTATGGAACTTTTTTTTTGTCCCGTCAGACACTCGAAGCTTTTAGTCCTGTAACAGCACCTAGGCGGTGGATGTCTGTATCAGTCATTCCATTTCGAGAACTGAGGCAATAGAACTGTCTGGCTGCTGCATCCACAACTGAACAGCCCTATTTAGGATCCACCCTGATCACCCCACAGTGGGAGGGGGCTAGAGGAGCCAAACAGAATGACTGATATGGACAGCAGCAACCTGTCATTGAATTTGGTGCTCACAGAGCAGAAGTGAAGGGTAGAGAGTTGCTTTTAGCCTAGGGAAACCAGCTCTGAAGGGTGGAATTGAATCATCATGCAGGTGTGGGATGAAGACCAGCAGCTATAAATTTTAAGGATGCTCAAAGTAACCTTCCCTGCCCCCTCACAAGGACATTAAAATGAGACCTGCACTCTCAGTTGAGAAGAATGTGGCAATTACTGTGTGGGGTCTGATGATTCCCGCTTGCTACCAGTCAGCTGCAAATCATTTTGGAGTGGGGAAGTCTACCACTGGTGCTGTACAGTACTCCCTGCATGCTGAGCACTTGGGCAGCACCAGGAGAGCTTCAGGTGCTGCCCAGCTAATCATCAGAGTGTTGACAGCCACCGACAGTGGGCAGCCTGTGTTTCTATTGGTGACGCACATCTGGACATTCCTCACTGCACATAATATTTATTCTACCCATTGATGGGACAAATTAGAGGGAACCCTGGTGCTGTACTGCTGCAAGTGTGCAGGGCAATAAATTGCATTCTGGTATGGAAAAATGCATTCTGAGAAATGCATGACACAGTGGCAGGCTTTGTGGACAATGGGATATACCAAATGGAGTGGGGAAATAGATGGCACAAATAATAATTTTAGTGCCAGCCCACCTTGCAACTGAATACACCAATAGGAAGTGATACTTCTTGATTGCAGACCATTGAGTACCTTTAACAGACATCAACGTGGAGTAGTCTGGAAAGCTGCATGGCACATTGGCCTGCACAGAAAGCTATAGGTAAGGACCTCCTTTCCAGACTACCAGATTACATTGGGAGATGTAGAAATTCCCATGTGATTGTGGAAGACCTTGGCTAACCCCTGGAAACCCTGGCTTGTAAAATCATGCATAGGCCACTGGGACAGCAGTAAGGAGTGTGTTAATAAGAGGTGGAGCAGGTGCCATATGGTGCTTTGGGAGATTGAAGGAGAGGTGGTGGTGTCTCTATGGCAAGTTAGACTCGCCGAGGACAATATTCGCAGAGTTACTGCAGCTTGCTGCATTTTGCATGATGTATGTGAATCTAAAGGGGAATTGTTTCTTGGGTGGTAGACCACTGAGGCATAGAACTTAGCTGTAGACTTTGAGCAGCCAGGCACTAAAACTATCAGCAAAACTCAAAGGGCTGTTCTTAACATCCAGGAGGCTTTGAGGGGCACTGAAATAAACCTCTTGCAGTTGTTGCCAGGCTGCACCTCCTTGCCAAAGCCACACATTGCCAAAGCCGACTCATGGGAAGACAGTGTTTGGTCAGTGAGATTGTTGAACAGTAAATAAAAGCATAGAACTGTAGAACTACGCTGATGAAATCAGGCACTCACTATCCTCTCCAACAAGTTCGCACAGAAGAAGCAGCCTGCAGGAAACTGAATTTAAATTCTGTGTGACTTGCCAGCGGGTGAGATGGGTAGCTGATCTCCTGGCTGCAGGGAAACGGTGTTCAAACTGCTGATTGCAAATTGTGGGCCACATCCTGGAGGCCAGAATCAGCAACAAAACACCTTGAGGTGTCTGTTGCACTAAAAAATTCCCTCTGGAGACCACCCAGGGTTACACTAGTATGGATTGACAGAGGAATTAACACTCCACTATATGGTCAAACTAAAGAGAATAGAGCTGCCACTACAGGTTTAAACTAAAGAGGGAACCAGCTGTCTCTCTCTCATCACACACACACTCCTTCATTCACACATTCATTCTTGCCCTTACATAGGCATGTGGGTTGCAGAAGGAGCCAGTGCATGTGAGTTCTGGAGGATCTGTCTGCTGATCATGTCTGGGAACCTTTTCAGGAAAGAGACTGGCTTCTGGAAGAGGAGCGTCTCAGAAAGAGAGCTAATGCCCCATGCTCCCTCCTTTTATTGCCTCTGTACAACCCCTTTGACACATCCACATTTGTCACCAAGCAGCATGCCCAGACTTCCCTTGATCCAGAAGAGCAGCAGTCTCCTTTGTTTGTTCAACCTTGATTGGGTTGATGACTCATCACATGGCTTCCTGTGCTCAACCTTGCAGTTTCTAATTCCAAACACTCAATGGTCTCCACTCCCACACACATGCATATCTAAGGGGAGAAGGCAGTTTAAAGCAACTTACAAGCAGAGTGGATGGAAGTTATAAACAAGAGTACAAAGCTGAGAGGCTCAACAATCACCTAATTTACAGTAAGTTTCTGAATTTATAAAGCAAAGTTGCTAGGAGTTACAAAGTTGCAAGGTTTTACAAAGATTGAGTTGCAACGTCAAAGATTACAACGAGTTGCAGAGTTCAAAAGGCAATGCAGCAGAAACTTTACAAAGCTTCAGAAAATCATTTGAAAACCAGTAATGAAATGATTTAGAAGACAACTGCCTCAACCCCCCAGCAGTGAAGTTAGCAAGAGGATTTCGTCAGTCTCTAAGATATGTGTTGGCAGGTCCTTACAGTTTAGTGTATTTCCGGAAAATCCATGTCTAAAATCAAGTAATAGCTTGGATGCAGGTGTTTATGCAAGAGAGTCTACACTGCAGCTCACTACAGGCTAGTAAATATTACACGTTTAGAATCTAATGAGCTGCAGTATTGCTTACTTGTACCACTTGCAATGTCACCTGTGTCTAAAAATTACTTGACTACTACACCTAGGTGAAGTGTTTTGACTGAAACTTTTCAAAATGAAAAATGCATAATCAGGTTTGCTAGAACATGTAGCAGATTCATGTTGGCTTTGGCAAATTGTTTTAGTTGGGTAGGGAAGGAGGAGGTGAGGGAACATTCTCCAAAACTGGACCCCTTTGTTTTGACATTTTTGAAACAGAACTTATCTTTCAATTCAAAATATTTTATTTAGAAATTTTCTTTACATTTACATTTCCTTTTCAAAATGGAAGTTCTTTTGCTTCAGTTGAACATAGGCTGTGTCTACACTGGCCCAAAACTGTGAAATGGCCATTTGCATGGCCATTTCGAAGTTTTGGGCCAGTGTAGACATCGCCATTTCGAAGTTTTGGGCTAGTGTAGACATGGCCATAACGTTTAGTTCAACAGAAAATTCAAACTTCACATCACATGCAAATCCCGAACCATTTTTTAACTGTCAGTGAACTGAAAAGTCTCCTATTGGCCTATTGATATGCAGAATATTTCTCACTTTAAAAAGCTGAATATTTCTTGCAGTTTTATTTGTTTCCACTGGAGACAGAGCAGGCAGGGAGTAAGTTGAGCAGTTAAGTCTACCGGAACATTGGACTGTAGGACTACAGCTACACTACAGAGGTATTTCAAATTAAGATGTTTTGAAACAAATATCTTATTTCAAAATAATACAGATACACACACAGGCCATGTCTGCACAAACACCCTCCTTTCAGAAGGGGCATGTTAATGAGGGAGTTTGAAACATACTAATGAGGCACTGGCATGACTATGCAGAGCATCATTCGCATAATGGTGGCCGCAACAATTCAAAAGTGTCCAAATCAAATGGAAAGAAGGGGCTTTCGAAGACTCGGGAGGTTGTTGCAAAAGGCTCCCAGCTACATGGGCAGCGTGCAATTCGAAAGTGGCACTTTCAAATCGCCGTGGTTGCCATTATGCTAACAAGGTGCTGCATATTCATGCCAGCACCTCATTAGCACCTTTCGAACTCCCTCATTAACATGCCCCTTCTGAAAGGAGGGGGCTTGTGTAGACACAGCCACAATGCATTTTGAAATAGCATTTCAGGACACATAGCACTAGTTTGAAATAGTGCCACTGGGAACCCTTATGACTTATTTCTAAATAGTGCTATTCTGTGTCTTAATAGTGCCTATTTCGAAATATCTATTTCAAAACAGTCATCATTCCTGCTGCAATGAGGGTTACTGATTTCAAAATAACACATTCTCTATTTCTAATGTATTTTGAAACAGCATGTGCAAATTGTAGATTCTAGCAAAGTTATTTCAGAATAACAGCTGTTATCTCAATATAACTCTATAGTGCAGATGTGGCCTTGGACAATACCTTAGAAAGGAGGGATCTTTGTATAGACATAACATTCAAATACACTAGTTCAGGACACAAACTGAGGTGACAGTTGTACCCTGAAAACTGAATAAGCTTCTTTTACAGGGGTGCCAGCTTGTCTGCTGGCAAGAAGGACATTTTCCCCCCTTTAATACACATTCTGTTACTGGCTCACCATGTATCAAAAATAACTTCTTCTTCATACCTGGCACAAGTACTCTGGTATAAAAGGTACCTGGAGTCAGGGAGGGAAGAATTTATATCTTATATGCCAACTGTCCCATTCAGCTTTGACTGTTCTTTGCTGTCAGCAGGAATTCATCTGCAATGTTGAAGATATCTCTGTGTGTCATTCTTCCCTTTCACTTTCGTCTGAACAAGTTTCTTATATAGGTTCATTCTGAGACCACATTCCTGACTCTTCATATAGAATGTCTGTTGTCTGATCATTGCTTCCAAGCCTACCTGCGAACTTATCTACAGATCTAAGGTATGTAGGGCAGTGAATTCTTTACTTATCTTAATGTCTTTTTGTTTAAGGTGTCCAAAGATCCTCTGTAAGAAAGGAACCATTTCAGTGAGAACTTTTTAGTTTAACTCAGTGCTTAAAGTGGACTTTTTTTTATTCTGCTGCTTTCTTTATCGATTGCCATCTATCCTTCCTCACTGGTATCAGCGGCCTAGAACAATCCAGTAGAATGTAAAATTTTTAAAATTTGAGGGGAATTCTCTTCCATTTATTCCAGGCCTGGAAGAATATTTGAATAAGGCAAGACTTGAAACTTGGTGTTAGTGAGGCCTGCATAAATGGAACAAAGACAGTTTTGGGAAGTATGAATGTAAAGCCCAAATAGAGAACGGGGCTGCATGATTTAGGGCAGGTATGTCAAACTCAAAGCCTACTCAGGACTGCACAAATGAAAACTGATAGCTTTCAGTGCCACCAAAGAAGATGTATTTCTATCAGAAAGTCGTAATTATTTATTATAGATCATGTTTTAGGTATATTCTATAATATTTTTTCAGGTCTTGTTTGAACATAATACAATCATTTTAATTGAGAATTTAATACTTACTATGAATTTTATTGTTTTATTAATAGTTCATAAAATTTGATGTGTAAAATTATTTGCTCATGTATAATTTTTAATTTAAATATAAATTTAAGGTTCTCTGTGCCCCAGCCAGCTCTGTGTCCTGGGGCTCAAGCTGTGGGCGGGGCTCTGTGCCCTGGCTGGCTCCCAGCTCTGGGGCCACAAAAAAATTTGATGGAGCCACAGGCAGCCCACAGTCCACATGTTTTAATATGGTGGCAAGTATCCGAGAGGTAGCCGTGTTAGTCTGTATCTTCAAAAACAACAAGAAGTCCTGTGGCACCTTATCTCTTAGTCTAAAAGGTGCCACAGGACTTCTTGTTATGTTTAACGTGTTTGATTTAGGGTCTCAAGTGCAAGGGCAGAAGCTTGCACTTCATGCTCAGTGCCACCTGGATTTAATGACTCAACTGGGAGGAGGGGAAGAGGTTGGCAGGACAGCTGAAGTGTGGCAAATGACAGCCACATTTTGAATAGAAGAAAGAAAGTAGAGTGAAAGTCCATGAATACATTTTTAATTGAGCTTGATATGATGGCCAGTCAGATTTCCAAAATGAAGAAATAATTCTGAGAGTAATAATTCAGTTCATCTGAATGGATGAAGTCACCCAAGGATAAGATGTGGAGAGAGCCAAGTCAGAGGAATGCTAACAAAGAAATTGCAGGGAGAGGAAGAGAGGCTCACAAGATGGTTAAAGAAAAGCTGCAGAGGTAGGGGAATGGGAACAATGGTGTCAAGGAAGCCAGTGACACATGGGATGGTCGAGCAGGAGGGTGCAATAGGCCATATCAAAAGAAGCACACAGCTCTAGGACTTAAGAAGGATGGAATTTGGCTTTGTTATATAGTCAGGAGTTCAGCTGAGATGTTCCAGTCCCATTCGTGAAATGGAGAAGGCAAATACAGGATCATTTATCCAGGAATGGGTGGGAGTAGGAAAGTTAATACAGTGGCTTGTGAGTTATGCATGATTGATAATATTTCTTTTTAAAATAATAAGCTTTGTTCTGTTACCTAGGAATGCATGTCTCTAGAAGGTGAAGTTCTGCTGTACATTTGTATACACACCGTAGCTATGTCTACACTAGAACACTCTTTTGAAAGGGCGCCTTTTGAAAGAGAGTGGTCAAAAGACATCCTTTTGAAGAGGAGCATAGACACACAGGCCGGGGCTGGCACCGTCGACCAGCGCTGTCATAAGGGCCATGTGCCATGTCGAAAGAGGCCGTCCAGGACGTCGAAAGAGAGCGTTTACACTCACCAATGGCTTCTTTTGAAAGAAAGGGCCAGTAAACACTGCGGAGGGGGTTGCAGGGTGGCCAAGCCCTTCCGGGGCCGCAGAAAGCCACTCCTTTAAAGGGTCCCTCCCCAACACCCTTGGCCTGCACAGCATGAGACCTGTGGAGCTGCCATAAGCCCCGCAGGTGCAGTGCCTGCAGGAATGGACATGGAGAAGCAGCAGCTTGACACCCTGCTGGCTTCCACCAGTGAAGTGGGTGCTCTGCTGGCTGCAATACTGGCAGCTGCCCTGCAGCTCCTGGCAGGATCCCACCCCCAGGGGACACCCCAACCCATGGGGTCCTCCGGGCCCCTCCTTGGGTGCTCCACCAGCTCTGGAGCTACCCCACGAGCTCCGAGTGGTGGGAGTAACTGGTCATAGGGGAGCGGGATGACAATTGGCAGCTCTGGAATTTCCAGATGTGGCGACAGGCCTTCCTGGAGCTGTGCCCGTGGCCGTCTCTGGCCCTGAGACACCAGGACGCAGCACATCCTCCCCACAGAGAAGGTCGCAATAGCTGTCTGAAAACTACCACTCCATGGAACACCAATTTGGTGTGGGTAAGGCCACAGCTGGGGCTGTCGTGATGGAGGTAAGGAGGGCCAGGCATGCACCCACTGGGGGGGTGGAGGGACTGGGGGACTAGGGTGGGGTCAGGGGTGCTCAGGTGGGGCTGGGGAGTGCCTGTGTCACCCCCAGGTGGTCTGTGCTGTAAATGCCATCCTCCTGCGGAATGTCATCTGCATCGGGGACCTGGATGCAGCCATCACGGGCTTTGCTGCATTGGGGTTCTCAAATTGCTTCAGGGCCCTCGACGGGACCCACCTACCTATCTGCGCCCCAGAGCACAGCGGAGGACAATTCATAAACAGGAAGGGCTACCATTCCGTGGTCCTGCAGGCCATGGTGGACAGCCGGGGCCAGTTCCAGGACATGTACATGGGCTGGCCCAACTGCACACACGACGTGTGGGTCTTCCATACCTCAGGCCTGTGCCGCCGGCTGGAGGCAAGGACCTACATCCCCCAGAGGGAGGAGATCATGCTGGGGGACACCACTGTGCTCTGCTCCTCTGCCTGGTGGCTGACGCTGCATACCTGCTGCAGCCTTGGTTCATGCGGCCCTATATGGGCTACGCCACCCCCACCCAGGAGCACTTCAATGGCCAGCTCGTCCACGCCTGCCAGATGGTTGAGTACACTTTTGGCAGCTTGAAGGGGTGGTGGTACTGTCTCCTTGCTTGCCTGGATGTGGGCATCATCAGCGTCCCCCAGGTCGTGGGTGCCTGCTGCATGCTCCACAATATCGTGGAGAGTAAGGGGGAGGTCTTTGTTCACGGGTGGGTGACCGAGGCCAGCATAGGCTACCCCCAGCCACCCACCGCCCCTAGCCACCAGGTCCACCAGGACGGGATCCATATCCGGGAGGCCCTGCACTGGTACTTTGACTAGGGTCCCCAGTGAGCGCCACCCCGGCCACCCTTGGTGGGCCTTCTGCACACCCCCTGCCCCCCACACACTCTCCGCACCTCCCACGTGTACACCCCACCGAGCACACAGGTCAGAGGTTTTTGAAAAATAAACCGGTGTATTGGTAACTGCAAAAAATGTGTGTGTAATGCGCATTGCTAAACATAATGGAACGGCTAACTATTGCGCGGGGGCAGGGGAGTGGCTAACATTTTAAAGAGGGATGGGGACCTAGGTGGCCTGCTGGGTGGACCACCACCCTGGGGCAGGAGTGGAGGGGCGTGACCTGCGCCAGCCCCAGGTCCCAGGCCCCTGCTTGTCCAGGGTCCCCCTCCTTCAAATGGAACTGGCACTCTGCCAGCTCCACTGGTACTGGATGCAGGCAGTGAGGTGGGGGTTCTCTGCCAGCTGCCTCTAGTTGTGCTGCGACTGGGCCCGTCCTGGCGCTGGTAGTGGCGGCTACGGCCAGTCATTGTCCTTTGCCTCCAGAGGGCTGTCCAGTACCACAGATGGTGCAAGGCTCTCCTGGCCCTCGGATGGCGTGGCTGTGGAAGCAGGAGGGAAGAGAGGCAAAGGCCACGAGTACAGACCCCTGCCTTCTGGCCCACACACCCCCGTCCTCCCATGGGGGTCGGGTCCCGGTCCCCTGTCCCCCATCCATGGGTGCGGTGACCCTGTGGGTGGCCCCTTTGTATGGTCTGGCCCGCGCTCCCCGGGGGCAGGGCACTTTGCTGCCCATGGGAGTGGGTGCTGACAGACACTGGCAGCCCGGCCACTGTCCCGGGCCCCTGGTCAGGCTGGACCCTGGTGGGCTGAGGTCTGCTGGGTTGTGGGGGCTCCCTGGCTGTGTATGGTGCCCCTGCCACATGATCTGGGGCATGTGCCCTGCTGGAGATGCACCTGAGGGTCCACCGCTGAAGTCAGGGGGATGGCCATCTGGCCAATGCCCAGTTGGAGGTGCAGGAGGGGAGGTCTATGACCAGCTCCCCCTCCTCGCTGGACCAGTCCCTGGCCCAGGCTGGCTCTGTGTCTGGCGCTGGTGGTGTGGGGCTGGCCGCTGGTCCTGGCTCTTGCTCCTCTCCCAGCTGGGGCTCGTCCACCAAGGTGTCCAGGAGGGCCAGCAGGGAGGAGGTGTCTCGGGGGCCCAGGGTGCTCTTGAGCTCCCTGTACTAGGGGCAGGAAGCGGGGGCAGCCCCCAACCAGCTGACCAAGTCCCGAGCTTGGGGGTAACCCTGCTGCAGCTCCTTTGCCTTACTCCTGACCTGGTCAGGAGTGTGAGCAGGGTGACCCTGGGTAGTCAGGCCCTGGGCCAGCCGGGTGAAGGTAGCTCCATTCCGGCACTTGCTCCCCATGACCCAGAGCACCTCTTCCTCCTGCCAGAGCCTCAGCAGGTCCCATAGCTCATGCTTGGTCCAGGAGGGGGCGCACTTCCTCCCCTGGCTGGACCCTTGGGAGCCCTGTGTGCTCTTGAGGTGGGGGGTGGGCTCCTCACATGCCTGGCTGGTGGCCATTGCTCTCTGGGGGCTGCTGAGGGTTGCACTGAGGCGTACAGGGGCACCATGTGTGATGGCTGCTGCCTGCACACTCTCAGCTTCCTGCAACGGGGTTTCTGGGTCTGTGCAGCTTTAAGAGCTGCTGCACGCACAGACCACAGAGCCCTGCAGGGGCTGGGCAGCATGTCTCTGCCTAACAGCTGACTGCCGCCATGGCGGACCCCGCTCTTTCGAAAAAGCGGGACGCAGAGCGTCTGCACATGCACTTTTTGAAAAAAGACATTGAAAGAGCAGCGTCTTCCTATTTTCTATGGGGAAGAGCGATTTCGATTCCTGTGGTGCCTAACGTTAATTTCATCTTCAAAAGAGCATGCGGCGTGTGTAGACGCTCTCTGCGCTACTTTGAAGAGGGGCCTGTTCTTTTGCAAGAATGGGCTTGTGTAGATGCAGCTCTTATGTCTACAAGCGCAGCACAGAATAATCAGGGCTTGTCTCCCCTCTATTTAACAACTGGCCCTCGAAGAGTGGAAATCTTTTGAATTATATCTTGTAATATTCAAAAGCTCATTTTAATTAAGGCTGCATATCACACTAAACATGTCAAACTAACTTTAGAATCTGCATCACCACCCTTCAGCAGCTGAGCAGGGAAAGCGATGATTTGTATTCAGTTCTCTCTCAGACTCACAGATTATTCTTGCTGTGCCTATTGTGTCCTGCAGAAAATTCATTTCCTCCTCTCACCCCAGAGGAAAGGGATAAGAAATCTAATGCTAGAGAAAGTACATACAACATTAAACTAACAAAGAGTAATATACGGAAAGTGGCAAAGTAGAAGTAATGAGGTAGCAATGATGAGATAGAGAGTCAATCCCTGCAGTCCTTCTGCTGGAGGTCAGACAAAATTCCCACTAACTTTTCTTGCAAGCTTTGCCTTCATTGCCTAGAGGGCTGCAGAAACACACACCACCACCTACGGACTGCCACAAGGTGACAGTCTTTCAGAATCTTTCTATTTTGTTAGAGCTCAAGAGCTGATACTTAATCTCTGCAAAATCTTTGCAAGATTTAAACACTTGAGGATTTGTTGTTGTTGTTGTTTTGTAATTGAGTTTTCATGAGTGTGAAATGTCTCCCATTAATTTTTTGAATCAGCGCAATATTGTCCAAGGGTGGCCATGAAACTTCCAAGGACTGTTCCTTACACTGAATTCTGAATAGAGTCAAACTGGGACTGGTTTCTTGATAGAAGTCAATGGTTGAACTTGCATGGTATTAATCCTGACTGCCCTCTGAGTGTGTTCCGCATTTAGGAAGGTCTGCAGAAGTCATTTTGATCTCTCACATCCTCTGTTCAAAATCTGTCTTCTGGCTGTGCTGCTTTGATGATGTTAAATGAAGCCTGTATGTTAAGAAGACCTCCTTAAAATGATTTTGAATACATAAAAATGGAAACACTTATGTAGGTGATTTTAAAGTTTACACAAACAGGACCTGATCCTGCCGTGAGATGGTGAATTCCTGTGCCCATGTGCAATCCTACTGAGACAAGACAAACAATGGCTTCAGAGGAGCTTTGTGTGGATGTACTGTGCCTATATATGCAAAGCTTAATCAAGCCATGTGGCCATAGTCTGATCTCAGTCACGTAGTCAAAATTGTCCACAGAAAGTATGTATTTGCAGAATTGCAAGTGATATGTGTTCAACTCTATGGACATGAGTGAAAGCTGCACACAGGCCAGCTGACAGGAGGGCGAGGTGCAGGAAAAGGAGTCCAGTTTTTCAAGAGGTGTCTGCACATATATACAGTGGAAAAAAGGGGGAAAAACATTCTTTTTTGCTGTTGCCTTTCAAAGATAGGGGGAGGAGATAAGTGGACCATGGGAAGCTGATGACACACACCCAGAAACACCCACGGCACTTTTTTTTATCTTGTCAGACACTGGGAGCGTACCTCACAGTGCAAGGAGGTAGCAGGAACTGTGGGATAGTTAGCCACAGTGCATTGCTGACAGTTGAAGTTGCCCACCCTAAAGGGGATGCACTCCATCGACTTAACGTGCTAGTGGGGACGTGCATCCCTTGATTTTAAAAAGCTTGGTGGTAAAAAAATCAAGCTTAACAAATTTGACCTTAACTCTTAGCATAGACCAACCCTCAAGGCCAGTGGCTCAGAATGGATCAGAAGCAGGCTAACCCTCCTTAGCTCTGATCTTTAGATGATAGACTCTTGTGAACTTTAGTCACTGCTGTGTTACAGTATTTCTAGGCATGCTAGGAGGTGGTTTAGGTTTGCAACTTGACCATCTTTAAAAACATTGCAGTTGTATTTTCTCTGTTAATTCTTTATGAATCATTTTTAATTCTTAGCCTTGAATCACTTGTTATACGCTTATCCCTTGTTAAATGAGTACTTCACTTACAAGTACTGGCTAAAGTGAGGGACACACATACCTACCTTTGTTCACTAGATGAGTGAACTCTCTGTCACTAATACCAGCGTTAACCCCCACCCCACAGACCCAACCTGCCGCAGACTGAAACCCCGCCGCCCCCACAGACCCAACCTGTAGCAGCCTGACCCGCCCCCCGGCTGGCCCCATGGACCCAACCCGCTGCAGCTTGAATCCCTTCCACCAGCTCTGTGGACCCAACCGGCCGCAGCCTGACCCCCCACCCCTGCCGGCCCCACAGTCCCAACCTGCTACAGCCTGAACCCCCCACTGGCCCCACAGTCCCAACCCGCCACAGCCTGACTGCACCCTCCTGCCAGCTCCTCAGTCCCAACCTGCTGCAGCCTGACTCTCCCCCACAGTCGGCCCTGTGTACCCAACCTGCCACGGTCTGAACCCTCCACTGGCCCCACAGTCCCAACCTGCCGCAGCCTGACTGCCCCCCCGCCAGTCCCTCAGTCCCAACCTGCCGCAGCCTGACCCCCCCTGCAGACTCAACCCACCTCAGCCTGAAAGCCCACTGGCCCCGCAGACCCAACCAGCAGCAGCCTGAACCCCACCAGTGGCACTGCACATCCAACCTGCCGCAGCCTGAACCCCTCCCCCTGCCTGCCCCGTGGCCCCACCCGCTACAGCCTGAAACCCTGCTGGCCTCCCAGACCCAACCTACCGAGATCTTAACTCCTCACCCACCCCACGGACCAAATTTGCAGCAGCCTTAACTCCCCACCCTCCCCATGGACGCAACCCACCGCAGCCTTACCCTCCCTACCCACCCCATGGACCCAACCCCCCACCAGGTTTAACCCTCCCTCCCACTGATGGCCCCAAACTGCCCCCGGCCTTTAACCCTCCACAACCCCCCACCATCCAACCCAAGGTTCACGTACCTTTCAAAAGCAGCACCCCATGCTGCCACTCCTTTGCCAAATTATGAGCACGTGGAATGAATCAGAGACGTTTACATATATTTTAATGGGACTTTAGTGTCCCTCTTACGAGTTTTTGCCTACGAGCAGAAAGTTGGGAACTAATTGTGCTCTTATAGTGAGGGATGAGTGTACTGTGAAATGATAGCCACTGATTTTACGGTGCTTACAAGAGCATGTAATTTTCACATACGTATATCACATCAAGGACATTTGACACTTTGAAAACAAAAAACAAACCAAAAAAACCCATTTTTTTCTATGTTTATGCTGGGGGGTTTTGGTGGAAAATCTGGAAGGGTATAAAATTATTGATCTGAATTGCAGTAGCACTTAGGAGCCAGATTCCTGGGGTTTCTTGGGTGGTAGGTGCGATATAGACACACTCGTTGCAAAGGACTGGAGACGTATGCTGATCATTTTTGAAAATCTGTCCACAACTGTATTTACGTAAGTATTGAACTCTAGGTTTACGAAGGTGGAATTTTGTCTCTTCTGAATAACAACCTCTCAAACACTTGCCACTAGCTCTGCTGAGGCCCCATAAAATCCCACTGAAGTGGAGCTACTGACTGCCCAGCAGCCATGAAAATCTGCCCATGAAGCACTATCCAGGACTTTCCATGTGTGTACAGTAGTAATTTTACACTCTAGGGCAATGGTTCCAAAAATGGGAGGTCCCTGCCCTCAAAGGATTTGCAGTCTAACTTTAAACCAACTGATGCAACACATGAGCAACGACCAGGGAGATAGAGAAGGGAGAGAGCCAGGGAGCGTGTCCATGAATTTGCACAGTTCTGCAAGTTTCTTGCCGTATGTACAACTGCTGTTTCAGTGTTTTCAATCTAGAGTGGGCATTTCAGATGGAACAGAAGAGAGAAATGGGATAAATATGACCTTAGAAAGACTGGAGCAAACATGATGGTATGAGACAGTGCTGGGAGCTAGCATATGAGCCAGCACTCTGATAACTGTGGCACTAATTAGGTCCCCCAGAGTGGTCTGATTAGGATGTAGTTAGGTAATCCTTCTTCTTGGGGATCCTAGAGACTTAGTTAGCTCCTCAGCTAAGCACAGATAAAAAGGCCCAGGAAAGAACTGCAGGGTGGGAAGAGCAGGGCTAACTGAGTCTAGATTTAGAGAGATTGTTCCCTCTCAGGTTCTGCAGAGAGGGATGATGATACAAGGGAAACTGTAGATAGTACTGGAAGCCATTGGTGGAGGGTGTGATCCTATAGCCCTGTATTTTTATGGAAAATGAGGCTAGTAACCTGTCGTTCAAGAGGTTATGTTCTTCTGAATGTGAATATATCTGTCTTGTATATGAAGCTAGAAGTATGAATTGTAAACCATTTTATTAATCTAAGTCAGGGGTCTGGGTGCCAAAATTTGATCTTTTTACCTCTATGTATGGTCCAAGTGCTGGTGATACTTTTCAGTCACTAATAATCCTACTTAGAACAGCTTCATTAATAAATAAATTCAGATGTCGAGTTTTACTGTTTATGTGATGCTTGGTAGCATTCGCTGGTCTTTTGTTAATCCACAGGTGTCATGGATTTGAGCAGCAGGGGCAGGGCTGAGCCCCGGCCTCACGTGCCAATGAAAATCTGCTTGCGTGCCACTCTTGGCACTTGTGCTGGTGGTTGCTGACCCTGATCCAGTCTTCTAGTGAAAGTCATTAGTGGCACAGAAGGAACTTACTGGCCTAGTGCTCAAGACAATGATCTATGAATGGTTTTTGTTTTCCTATAAGCCTAAACTATGGCTGGTGCTATAAAGACATGTGACTGTTCCACCTGTTACTGGAATCCCTCTTGAATTTTGTACTCTTCCAGATAGGACAGAATTAAACAAAGGTTCCTGGTCCTGTGCACATTCTATTAAAGGGCTGGGGAGCAATCAATGATTATCTTGAGCTGGCTTTTGAAACTGCCTCCTCATCCCAAGAGATGACATATGAATACCTAGGAAAAAAAGAGAACTGTAATAAGAGGTGCATAGGAGCATTGCTGGGTGCAGGTCAGAGAAAAAAAATCATCTCTGGCTTGTGAAGAATTTTACCTGAAATACAGACTATGGTGAGGGATTATGGTTGGTAACAATTTCTTTTAATGCATTAGGCTTAGCTGGCATGTTCTGTTTATTTTTGCGTAGTAACTTTGATCTGTCTGATTTCACTTGCAGTCACTTAATACTTAATAAAACACGTTTGTTTATTATCAAATCCAGTGTAAATAATTGTTAGTTGTGGGGATCAACAGCTGTGCATCTCTCTCTTATTGATAAGCAGAGGGAATTTATGAGCTTTCTCTGTGTAAAACTTTTATACAGAGAAAGCTGGATCTCTCTGGGGTTTTGGTCCTGTTTGGGACTGTGCTGCTGGTTGCTGCCAGGTCGATGTTGCTGAGCCTTCCCGGAGCTGAACACTTATCAGCATTTGTGTTACTCTGCTGCAGGGGGAGGTGGCGGCTGTTACCACACTCTATGCCTTTGGTGCGGGTGGCCCAGTAGGACAGGGTGTGGGGCCTCCCAGAGGGTAAGCAGGCAGGCTCAGTGGTATGATCAGCACATCAGGTGACATTCTGGGATCCAACCCATCATGCAGGGAAATGGGAACATAAATAAAATGAATGGGGTGGACACCTACCCATACAAGTATGAGTGGCTTCCGTGATGTGGAAGAAAGGAGTGGAGTACTTCCTTCCTGCGGGCTAAGGTGACAAGAGGAGGGGAAAGCAGTACAGCCAAAGTTTGCCTGAGCTCCTCAGCAACTGGGAAGCTAAATCAGAGATGTGTGGGAGACTGGAGATAAGTCATCATCCTTTTAATGTGCCTGTTCTTTAAAATATGTGTTATGTGGAGGCATTAATCAGGCTTATCTTATAGTATTGATGTTCTTCGTATATATTGTGTAAACTGACATTTCTAATGAGCAGTTTACCGATATGATTTTCAAAAGATATCATATGTTTTAGCTGACATTGTGTACAATTTTATTATTTCTTTTATTTACACAGCTAAATATTTATAAGTGCTTTGAATGTGGGTTTTTAGCAGATTTCATGAAGGATCATGATGCTACACTCTAAGCACATGGCCACAGGTCTCAGAGGGTATGGCTACACAATAAAGTTATTTCAAAATAATGGCTGCTATTTTGAAATAACCTTGCTGACATCTACACAACACAACTCCTATTTCAAAATTATTTCTAAATCACAGATGGCTTATTTTGAAATAGGTAAACCTCATTGTACGAGGAATGGTGCGTATTTTGAAAGGATCATAGAATCATAGGGCTGGAAGGGACCTCAGGAGGTCATCGAGTCCAGCCCCCTGCTTCCAGCAGGATCAACTCCAACTACATCATCCCAGCCAGGACTTTGTCAAGCCAGGACTTAAAAACCTCTAGGCATAGAGATTCCACCATCTTGCTAGGCAATGCATTCTAGTGCTTCACCACCCTCCTGGTGAAGTAGTTTTTCCTAATATCCAAGCTACTTCTCTCCTTCTGTAACTTCAGACCATTACTCCTTGTTCTACCATCTGTCACCACTGAGAACAGTTTCTCTCAATCCTCTTTAGAGCTCCCCTTTAGGAAGTTGAAGGCTGCTATTAAATCACCCCTCGGTCTTCTCTTCTGTAAACTAAATAAGCCTGAATCCCTCAGTCTTTCCTCATGGGTCAGGTGCTCCAGCTCCTAAAATCTATTTGCCCCAGATCCCTACATGGCTCCTCCAAGGACTGGGCTCACAACCCCGCATTTAGCAGGGCAATGCACAAGCCACTGAGCTATCCCTCCCTCCCTCCCAGATAAGAAAGAAGCACTGAATGTGGTGTACCTAGACTTTAATAAGGCATTTGATATGGTCTCACGTGATCTTATCAATAAACTGGACAAATACAACTTAGATGGGGATACTATAAGGTGGGTGCATAACTGGCTGGATAACCATTCTCAGAGAGTAGCTATTAATGGTCCGCTGTCATGCTGGAAGGGCATAACAAGTGGGGTTCTGCAGGAGTCTGTTTTGGGACCAGTTATATTGAATATATTCATCAAGGATTTAGATATTGACACAGAGAGTATGCTTATTAAGTTTGCAGATGATACCAAGCTATGAGGGTTGCAATTGCTTAGAAGGATAGGGTCATAATTCAAAATGATCTGGACAAACTGGAGAAAAGGTCTGAGGTAAACAGGATGAAGTTTAATAAGGACAAATGCAAACTACTCCATATAGGAAGGAACAATCAGCTCCATACATACGCAATAGGAAGCGACTGTCTAGGAAGGAGCACTGCGGAAAAAGATTTAGGAGTCATAGTGGACCACTACCCTAAATATGAGTCAACAGTGTGACGGTGTTGCAAAAAAACCAAACATAAATCTGGGGTGCATTAACAGGAGTGTTGAGAGCACGACACAGAAAGTCATTCTTCTGCTCTACTCAGTGCTGATTAGGCCTCATTTGGAGTATTGTGTCCAGTTCTGGCCACCACGTTTTAAGAAAGATGTGAAGAAACTGGAAAAGGTCCAGAGAAGAACTACAAGAAAGATTAAAAGTCTAGAGAACATGAGCTATGAGGGAAGACTGAAAGAACTGGGCTTGTTTAGTTTAGAAAAGAGAAGACTTAGAGGGGACATGATAGTGGTTTTCAAGTACCCAAAAGAAAGTTACAAGGAGGAGGGAGAAAAAAAATTGTTCTCCTTGGCCTCTGAGGCTAGAACAAGGAGCAGTGGGCTTAAACTGCAGCAAGGGAGGTTTAGGCTGGACATTAGGAACAACTTCCAAACTGTCAGCATGGTTAAACATTGGAATAAGTTACCTAGGGAGGCTGTGGAATCTCCATCACTGGAGATATTGAAGAGCAGCTCCTCTATTGGGGATGGTTTAGGCAGTGCTTGGTCCTGCTGTGAGGGCAGGGAACTGGACCTGATGACCTCTTGAAGTCACTTTCAGTTCTAGTGTTCTATGATTCTATGATAACTGATTTGTGAGTGGAAATAAGAGTAGAGCTTTCCAAGCATGGAAGAAGGAAATTGCAGAAAATTTTCACGGTGTGAGAGAAACTCTAAGGTACAGTACTTTACTCCATTTTCACTGACTAATCTGGCAAAACTCACATTGCTTTCCGAGGATATTTTGAATTAGGAGCTCTGGATATAACCTGTTAGTGCAGGCTCAACATAAACGAAACTAAAATTTGCCCCTTTACACTACAACACATCAGCACTTGGGTATAGCTGGTACTTACAATTATACTGGTTTAATCAAGACTACTGGGAAGTCAAAACAGTCCTTTATTAGACTGGTTTTACTAACAATCATACTGCCTCTTTAAGTCTAACTAATATATTAGAATTTCCTTGGGTCAGACTTAACTACAAGTATGTTCCGCTGTGGTGGAGGTGACAGTGGGCAACAAATCAGCTCTGGGAGCAGACAGATGCAATGCTCAAACATTTATGCTGGCAAACTGAAGGTATGCCTCTGTGGGAAGAATTTATGTAACATGAGAGGTCAAATGTACACGTTGAGTACAGCGAATGCTGAGAAGTGAAACCCATGCAAGTGGAAGAGCAAACGGTTTTTCTCCCTCTAAATTTTTAAATGTTCCCCACGCCACAGAGAAGCACAATGAAGCCAGGTCGGACTGGGGCTGCTGAGGTTTCTGAGAATATCTGGTTCGTGAATCCCCTTTCTCCCTGTCTTAGTAACATCCCTTGTAGAGTCCCTCCCGCACTGCACTCCCTGGGATTATCCTGCTCCTTTTACAAGCACCATAGCATCTCCATACCCAGATGAGGCCCTCAGGCTTGTTTTCAAAATGCACTAAGTGGCTTACGCGTAAGAATACGTCGACACAGCAGTGTTATTTTGAACTACAGTAAACCCTCAAAATCCAAGATTTTGAGTTGTGCTTAACTCTCATTAGTGTGAGTTAAGTGCAACTCAAAATCCCGCTCCCTCCCAGGCCTGGCTCAGCCCCCCGGCCCCTCTGGCCCCAGTTCAACTCCTCCTCGCCCTGGTTCAAAGCCCCCACTGCCCAGCTCACCACTCATGCATGGCTCTGGCTCACCACCCCTACCCCGGTTAAACCCCGCACCAGCTTTGGTTCAACCCTCCCGCAACCCATCTCACCAGCCCTGCGCACAGCTCTGGCTCAAGCCCCCCTCACCCTGGTTCAAACCCCCTGCATGTGGCTCCAGCTGAATGCCACTTCCCCTGCAGCCCTAACCCACCCCACACTTAACCTCTTGCCCCCCTCCCATGGCCCCAACCCACTGCCAGGTTTAACCCTCCCCAACTGCCCCACGCCCCCAACATTAGGACTCACCTTTCAAAAGGAGCTGCAGGTGCTCCTGATGCTTCCCTGGCTGCAGAACATGCATTCCGTTGGGGAAAAAAGCTGTCCCCCCAACTTACACAAAATCTGAGTTACATGAGGCTGTGTGGGAATGCAACTCTCACATAACTCGAGGGACTACTGTACTCCATTCTGGAATAGCTGTTTCAATATAAACTATTTTGGAATAACAGAGCTACACAGAAGAATGCATTTCCAAATAGTGCCCAACTATTTCAAAATAGCACTTCCAGACATCCAGTGCCTATTTTGAAATAGTGCCATTGGACTCCATTATGGCTTATTCAAAATAGGCGTTATTCCTCCTGCAATGAGATTTCCAAAATCCAAAATAATGTGCCCTCTGTTTTGAATTTATCTTGAAATAGCATTTGTGCAGTGTAGATGCTCGTGAAGTTATTTTGAAATAATGTCTGTAATTTCAGAATAACTTTGCTATGTAGACGTAGCCTAAGAGGGCAGATTTCTAAGCTCTAAGTATTTTTAATTAAATACAGTGAGAAGACCTGTGGAACCTTATAGACTAACATATTTATTGGAGCATAAACTTTTGTGGGCAAAACCACACTTCATCAGATGCACAGTATTTTAACTGTGTGTTCTGGCACCCTTTTTCTCTGCCCATCCTAAGTGTGTTCCTCTAACATCCTTTGCAAGATAAGGCCAGTATGATACTGCATATGGGTAGGTATGGCTACATCACAATAATTTAATCTTGTGCAATGTCATATAACATGAGACATTGAGAAGACCAGACAACATCAGACATAGTTCACAAAATTGGCTCAAGCAATGAGGGAACATATATGGAAAGATTGATCACACTGTTAAACAAAAGATGCCGATTAAATATTTAAGGATTTTCTTCTACATTTAGGCTGGACATTAGGAACAACTTCCAAACTGTCAGCATGGTTAAACATTGGAATAAGTTTGGAATAATATATTGATTTCTATTTCAGCACAGTACAACACAATGCAAAGAATATAATGCCCACTTTATGATTTTATTAGAAACACACGGTGATTTTTTTGTTCTGGTACTTGCCGGTACTGGGTACTGACACCTTGGCAGCTCCTGCCAGGGGATTGGCTGGGTGGAGGGCAGGGAGCTGGCTGAGTATCGTCTCCCTTTTTTTTTTTGAAAACAAAAAGAGCACTGCAAATACGTGCACAGTAAAAATGGTAAGACATAGTATTTTTCAGTTCACCTCACAGAAGTGTTGTAGTGCCCTCTCTTAGTTGTGAACGTCTAACTTACAGATGTAGGCTAGTGACAGAGAGGTAGATGTGTTAGTCTCTACTCCAACAAAACAAAGCAGCAGCAGAAATGTAGCACTTTAGTGATTTATTCGGTGATGAGCTTTCATGGGACAGACCCACTTCTTCAGATCAGTTTCATTTCCAATACAGACTGACATTTGTAAGTACAGAGGAGGAAAAAGAAAAAAAACAATTGCAATAAAAAGTAACAAATCAAATAGGATTGAAGGAAAGGAGTGAGAGGTGGGGGGATGTTAATTGTCCTGTTTGAGATAAGTACAAGCATCAAAGGAAGGGAAGCAGTCCTTGTAATGCGTAAGGTAGTTGAACAAAGATATCAAAACCAACAAGAAGTCCTGCAGCACCTTGTAGACTAACAGATGGTGCCACAGGACTTCTTGTTGTTCTTGAAGATACAGACTAACACAGCTACCTCTCTGATACAGAGACATCAACTGTCTCACACATTACAAATGTAGGGTTTTGTTACACAACTGCACTCAAAAATAAAACAAAGTAGAACTTTAGCACATACAACCTCACTCTATCCTACTTCTTGTTCAGCCAATCGCTAAGATAAACAAGTTTGTTTACACTCACAAGAGAAAATGCTTCCTGCTTCTTACTGACAATGTTCTCTGAAAGTGAGATCAGGCATTCATGTGGCACTTGTGCAGCTGGAGACTTGTCGATGACCTATGCTCCATTCGAAATACAAGGGTTTAAGTGAAGTAAGTGAAGATATTTATGTGACAGATGTACTAAACGTTCGTCTGCCCCCTCATGCTTTGGCCACCATTCCACATGGCATGTGTCCATGCTTGTTTAAAAAAAATAAAAAGTTATGAGGCTTGTTTAAAAAATTCTTGTTCAGCTTGTGGCTGAACATGTTTGAGGAGAAGTGTGTGCCTCCTGTTCTGCCATATATTTCATGTTACAGCAGTCTCAGTTGATGACCCCGGCACATGTTCATTTTAAGAGCCCTTTTACAGAAGAGTTGACAAAATGCAAAGAAGGTACCAATATAAGATAATTAATGATAGCTATAGCATTTAACCCAAGGTTTAAGAATCCAAAGTGCTGTCCAAAATCTGTGGAGCATGTTTTCAGAAGTCTAAAACCAGCACCATCTGGATGTGGAAACCACAGTTTCCAAACCATCAAAAAAGAAAATCAACCTTCTGATGCTGGCAGCTGACATTTCTGCTTTCACTTTGTGGTGACATTGTAAACAAGAAGAAGACAGCATTATCTCTTGGAAATTGTAACCAAACCTGTCTGAGCAATTAGCTGAAGAAGAAGTAGGACTAACTGGACTTGTAGGTATCTGTGTTTAGAGAAAGAAACCTCTTGAGTTATGGCTAATGTAGTGCAAATCAAATGGTGTTACGGGCAGCCTTTCTGAGTTTTACAATTCTAACA
Organism: Carettochelys insculpta; assembly: GCF_033958435.1. NCBI lineage: Eukaryota > Metazoa > Chordata > Testudines > Carettochelyidae > Carettochelys > Carettochelys insculpta. The sequence goes on from NC_134140.1 coordinate 122,371,543, forward strand.
TCAAAGCTTAATAGTTTCAATAGATTCCCAATATTCTTTTAACTTTTTAGATTGCCACTGGACATTGAGCAGATGTTTCCATGGAAAAACTATCAACAATGATTCCAAGACCTTTCTTGAGTGGTAACAGCTAATTTAGAACCCGTCATCTTGTATGTATAGATCAGATTGTATTTTCCCATGTGCCTTACTTTGCATTTATCAACATTCAATTCCATCTGTCATTGTGATGCCTAATCACCCAGCTTTGTGAAATCCCTTTGAAACTCTTTCCAGTCAGCTTTGGACTTAACTATTTAGACTAATATGAAGCAGTTAAATAGTACCGGTCCATTTATGAATCAAAGAGCATTGGTCTCAATACAGATCCCTGGAATATACCACTATTTATTATTACTACCCTTTGTTTCCTATCTTTTATGTGGAATAACTGACAGTGTTTTCATGGTCGTCTAATGATCCTTCAATTACTTGAATGACAAGCATTTTATCATTAGTCACCCTGCCTCCCTCTGTTTATAAAAAAACTCTATGCCCCAAAGGAAAAGCTAGGAGCAGCACAAGCTCGGTTGCTCTAAGGATATCAAGTTTCTCTTCACACATCCAGCACCCAATTCACTCATGGTTGAGGCAGCCAACCAAAAACAGACAGTTCAAGACTGACTCATCAGACAAGGAAAATAAAAGAATGGGTGCCTTTGGTTGAGAAGTATATTCACCCTCCACTTTACCATCCATCAAGGCAAACTATGTGGCACTATTAGTAAAATAAAACCAAAAAACTGGTTTTATTGAGGACATTCCTGAAGATAAGAAAATAGTTCAAGGTACTGGTCTCAGAGGGACAGTTGATCTCCGTACAATTCTGCAGGCCATCCCAGATGGTGGTGACATGACTGTCAGGCCCAGCACCATGATGACTGTCATGTACCATGCTTACTGATTTTCTTCCTCCTCTTTCCTATGGGAGATTCAGAACACCATCAGGACTTTCCCTTTGATGGCGATAAACCTTTTACAATGAACACTAAACAAGGATGACACCACCTACAACCATGTCCCAGCAACTACTACCACGTGGGTGAAACCAGTCAATTGCTAAACATCCTCTTACCCATGGGTGAACACTCCCCCCACCACATAAGCTGATCAATCCATATCTGCTCACAGTGTTGACATAGCAGAAAGTTGTCAAAGTTGTCTCTAAACAAAACTTCCACAGAGAATTTTATTTACATATGCAAGGAATGGTTAATTTGGGCTGATCATAATACCTTATAAAATTCTATAAACAGTAATAATTGAAAATCTTTTGAGACTGTAAGTCATATTCCAGTAAGTGTTGGTCCTAAAATTTTGAGGCACATTCCAGGGCCTAGAATCATAGAAGATTAGGCTTGGAGGAGATCTCAGGAGGTCAAATAGTTCAACCCCTTGTTCCAAGCAGAGCCAACTCCAACTGAAGCTTGAGCTGAGGGGCCAAGAATGAGACGTGTTTGACTAGAGCTCCTGGTGTCAGAATAAATGCTTAGCCTCAATTACATGTTTAGCTTCACTGCCTTGGTGAGGTGTGGAAGGAGCAAAAAACCAAATTTAATGGGAAAGGGATGGGGGTTTAGGTGGTGGCTGGCAGCATTAGCTGGTCTTTTGTTAATCCACAGAAAGCATTGCTTGAAGCAAGCTCCCAGCTGCATAGGGTAGGAGGGAGGGGGATGAGATCCCGCCTTGCATGCTCAGGAGAATCAGCACACGTGCCACTCTTGACACCTGTGCCGGGGTTGCTGACCCCTGTTCTAGGCCATGATCAAATCACCTGCCAACCTTATCTTTAGTAAACTAAGCAGATTGAGCTCTCTGTTTCTTGGGGGAAAGCAGATTTCCCAGTCTTCAGTTTTCATTTTTCCCTGAAGGATTTCTCCTGCACCATGGCAGTATACCATGAAAGAATATGGGCTGAATGGCAGTGGTAGGAAATTGGGTATGAAGAAATGAGTCTGTACTATATCCAAGTCATTAAATTTGATTTTGAACTGAATTCATTTCATACCAACTTTCTATACTAAATCCCAGTAAGATATACATCCTTCAACTGAGCAAGCTTGTGTATAATCATCACTTAACTACTGTTTTATGCTACCATCAGTATAACTATGTGGAGCTCTACTAACTGGACATGGGACTGAACAGTGTCACTATGTCCAATATGCATACCTCTTAAGGACACAAGTAAACATTTGTATTGCAGAACTAATGGGTTTAAGGTTCTCTCTCTGTGCATTTCAAGAGTGTAATTGCCACATTTCAACACATTCCTTACTAAGTCAAGACAATGAGATGATATGTTATTTAGGTCACTATTTTCCTAGCATCCAAGCTGTGCTCAGCACAAGGGAGACTGGGGAAAGGCCGTCAGGGGATCCTGTGCTGGCTAGCCCTGGCATGAATTGGAGTAGCTTCCTGAGCTCTTTCAGAGTGCCCTCTGGGGTAGGAGGTCTCCACAGCATCTTTCTCAGTGTGTGTAGTCTGCACTCTGCCCTTATTCAGTATTTCAGAGCCTTCAATGTTTCTATGGGGTGTATGTACTGAATATAAGCAAATGGGTTGGATTTTTTTGGAGCAGTTCATGCACTCCCTAATATATAGATAACCAATCAATACCATGCTCATTAGTGGACTCCTGCTTTTTTGTACCTCACTAGGAGTCAGCTTTCAAGGAGAAACATTAACTTAAGTGTGAGGCTAGAACCTGAGCGTTAGCTGCCATCAGCACGACATGCTGTTTTCAAACCCTAACACACAACACTTAGAATTCCATTTTTGGTGGAGGCTGTTGCTGACCAATCCCCTTGGAGGGGAGTAGGAGATTTAACATGCATGGGATAAAAAAGAAACACAGACACATTGTTCAAGCTATAACCCTCTTCTTTCCAGTCTTGGCCAGTGACTTTTTTGACACAACAACTTGAGATGACAAGTCTGGAAGAATCAAATACAAATGGCTGGTGCATCCATGGTGTGTGTCAGCAAACATGGTACTTGCTCATTAAGACAAAATGCGACTGGCTATCAGGACCTATAACCCCAATCTTAAAACTGCAGCTGGTTAGTTGATTTCCACATGGAGATGCACACCTTTAGTCAGGATCAGGGCTTATCAGGTGGAAAAAAATTATAAGTTTGAGTAAAATGGATGAGGGTGCCACAGCTGCCCAATACTTGCAACCACAAGAAACCTTGAAATAAAAGTAATTTACCAGAAAAGGCTTTATAGAAATTCTTGAGAAACAAATATGCCCCCCAGCAGAAAAAACAGGTCTTTCTACCTGTAAATCTGGATTAAGTATTGAAGTCAATGTAATTTATTGGTTTCATTGTTCACACTACACTCATTAACTATCATATCTGAGCAATCTTCTATGTATGGTAAAGTAACCAAGAGCAGAACTTGGCCCAGCATTTCTAAAGCCTGCTTGTAGTGGGGATGAGTTTAGGACTATTGTAGGCAGCCAAGTTCAGTGCAAGAATTATTCTTCTGAAACAAACTCAAGTTGTTAAAACGATCAGTATTTATGTAGCATATGACATCTTCAGGCAGGCTGAACACCATCTGTTACCATCTAATTTAGTTTTCTGACTGTAGTAGAATGAATCCACAGTGGAAAATTTTTCCAAATGAGTTCAGAGTGGGTGTGTTAAAGCTTCAAACAAAACTTAAGAAACTCTTTGCATGGTGCTTGTTACTGCACCATTCTTTAAATGGGAGATGCACAAACTTTATTCTGAAACAATTTTATAGTCTCCTAACTTCTGTACAGTAGTGGAATCACTTATAATTGATAAATGACTTGTATTAGAGACATAAAATCCCATTTAATTTGCAACCCCCATTTAATCCTGCATAACTGCCCCTCCCCTCCACCCACCCACAATTTATACTAAAAAACAGGTAGCCCTGGATTGAAGAGAGAGTGGTAGAGAGGATGGAAATGCTTGCATTAAGGTGACTGCAGGATGGAAATGAACATAATCTTTTGATAATCTAAAGTTTTATATTGTTACTCCGTTACTGTATGAGCAACTGAATAGCTACTAAAATATTTTCAAAAGATTAAAAAATAGCAATGAAAGTAATAACTGCTAGTGATGGCAAAGTACTAAGTAATTTGCATCACAAGGCCCCAATCCTGCAATTGTTTATGTACTTAAATACTCATGGCCCAATTTTGGGTGGGGAGCCAATGCCCATTTAACTAAATGAGTCTTTTTGTTGACGTCCACAGGCTTTAGATCAGAGTCCTGACTGCAGTATTACACCCCATGTGGAATTTGTTCCTGGTCTTGGCTGATTATCAGTTTATTGTCTGAGTTTTTATTTTAGCTAATTGATCTGAAAATGATGTTTTTAGCAACTAAGGAGAGTGTCAACCAATGGGGTGGTTCATAATTTCACCACAGTAGTACTCAGTGGGTGTTTTTCTGCAGATTTCAGTGGGATCAGAATCATGCTTTAAAGCAGTGTATCCTTTGGAGTCTATTTTCCAGGCAGCTTTTTGTCTACTTACTACTGAGAGACCCATCAGAGGAATGGCTGTGTGTGGGAAATCACATTAAAAATGTTTCTCCCCAGTTTCCATCTAGAAAAAAAGCCCTGTATGACTAACTGGTTCCTTGTTTCCTTACTGAGTCAAAGAGAATGTCTCTACTGCAGCACATGGCTGTGCCCAAATTAGCTTTAATCTAGCTAATTGGGGTACCAGAATGGTGAAGTCCTAGCACACCAGTTTCTGTAGGGGCCGTACAAGCTGCCTTGTAACTGAAGGTAAGTATTCTATGCAGCTGAGCATTGCCATTCCTGTACCTAAGCTAGCTTGGTTATGTCTGTGTAAGATGCAGTCACACTCTGCGACTGCAATGTAGATATGCCAACAGAAGTTATCTATTGCTGGCAGACCTGCTCCTTTCACAGTTGCCACTTTCTTTACAATGTCATTTATGGAGGAAGAAATGCACGTAAGATCTTGTGATCACAGGCAACAGAGACAGTGGATTCTCCTGTTCATTTGCATGGAAGTGATCATTTACATTTATTCAATAAATGTACCAACAAGTGTTGGAACTGGGAATGAATGAGACTCTCACATCCAGCCTTCTTGTATTCCATGAGTATTCTCCTTCTTTATGTGCAGTACTGATAATGAACAGTTTCAACATGCTATAGGAATACTGTGTTCAAAGAAATTTCACTTTCTGCAAAAAAGGCATAGCAGATGTTTATTAGCTCATTCATTTACCAGGCTACAAAATTTAGAAATGCACATTAGGGACCCTATCGTTTGGGAAGATAAAACACAAATATTTTTGTGCAAAGATTTGCCTGAGCAGTAAGCCTGTTTTAGAAGCACAACATGAGCAGATGTTGTCAATGCAGGCTATGCCATAGGAATGTATTCTGCTGTCAGAGGGCTTCTTGCCTGTCCCCACATAGTTAACGTCTTCCAAAAGGATTGAAGTATGACATTTCCTTCTCCATAACTCTTCTGCCACAGGGTGAGCACACCCACCCCTCTTGGCAGGGTATGTGGCAGCCGCTGAGGCACATCTGGGTGCTCAACCCCACACGTGCTCTGTTAGGGAAGGCAGAACAGTGTCCCTGCTTCTGACTATCCCCAGAGCTCACCCCAGGCTGCAGGACCTGTGGCTGCAATTAATAACAGTGCCCTCCTTTCACAGGGCAGTCAGGCCAACCACCCAGAGCCACTGCCCTGTACACCCTTCCCACAGGGCAGCATGGACTAGTGGCTGGAGTCATCATCAATACTCTCATGAAACAGGGGAACATGGCAGCCCAAGTCACTCACTGTTCCCTTCACCCAGTCCCAGCCCAGGGCCTTGTCAGCAGCAGAGTGGTTCACCACCAGCTCAGTGCCAAATCCCTCTGGGACATGTCAAGCTCCTGGGGTACAAGCCCCACCCTGGGCTGCTTCCCACCAGTCTCTCCAGAAGAGTCATCCCTGGCTCTTCCTTCTATACTGGGGATTCCTCCTTTTGCTCCCTCCTGACCCGTCATCATCAAGAACTCCAGCAACATTTCTTTCCCCAGACAATGACGCCTCGTCGTTGTCAGGAACTCCAGCAACACCTGCTTTCCCCCACTGGCAGCCAGTCACAACTGAGCTATTCCACAGGCCTTTTATACCCATCCTCCAGCAGGAGCAAGCTCAGCAGGATTGTGGGGGGCGGAGCCTTCTCGGCCAGGTGAATAAGGTTAACCTTCTCAGTGCTAGTGCAGGGTCGGTGGACCACATTGCACCTTGTAGATTCAATTTATTTTTTTCCTTTGGCTACTGTTGTGTGAGTTTCACAACCCTGACCTTTAAAGGGCCTGGTGATACAGGGGGTCCAGTCCAGGAAAAAAAATTGGTTTTAAAATGCTTCATTGGAGTCTTTCATATTGTATCTGGCCACTGCAGTATCACCCTGAACTCAATTCCAAGCCAAGATACATTGTATAGGCTCTTATTGTGCCCCCGCCAAGGCATAGAACCATCTCAGCAAAACACTGCAAAAGACAAGTTGTAATTGCTACAGATGTGGGTGAACTGAAGTGCTGATAAATCTGTGCCTGTCTATAGAAAGCACAGTTCCTTTATCATATAAACCAGCGTGCTGGGAGATGCAATTTTCTGTTAGCTTAGTTGTTCAAAAGACAAAATACCCTGATTACTTCCTGAAGCCTTTGCTCCATCTGAAAGCGCATGGGCTGTTTTCTTTCCCAGTCTTTTTCCATGGCTTATAAATGGGCTGGGCCTTTCACTTAGTGGAGGGCCCTCGTATTTTCACTCACACACACCTCTTCGCAGGATAAGGGCCCAAACTGTCCCAGGGCTTGCTGTAAGACTTGGAAAGGCATATTTGTGGGGAATCTCTTTTTTGGCCTGGAGTCAGGCCTGCTGATGGGGAGGGCTAAGGGTGCAGTTGCCCAGAAGCCCAGAAATTCAAAAGGGCTGGTAGGACAGCATGTGCTGTGGAGGGCTGGCTACCTCTTCCACCTGAGGCTATGCCCGTTCCAGGAGCATGGAGCCAGGCCCCTCCACTTTGCCCAATGGCCTGGCAAGTCTGTCCAACCCTCTGTTAGTAGCAGAGTGGATATTAAACAAAATGTTATCAGCTCAACCAAATTTCTAAAATTTCTTTTAATTAGAAAGAAATGATGAAGCTTTGAATTGATGTGATTGGAAAAATTCACCCAGATAAATAGCAGTGATGGCTGTTGAGCTCATTCAATGAGCAGGAGATGGGAAGAGTGAGTTGTCCTTATTGAGCCCCCTCCAAAGACTGGCAGCATAACCCCATGGAAAGTGGAAGGCTTTGACAAGAGTTAGGTGCCGAGGCATTTCTGAAAATTCTACTAGATGCCTATCTGCATATATAGGTGCCTAAATGGCTTTTAAGAAATCCAGAACATGGCCTTCGAAGTCCCAGCTGAGTCCTGTACACTAGATAGTGCTGCTTCAGTTTTATTGTCCTGGCTTCTGACAGGTGAAGAAGAGCTTGAACTTCTATAATGGGCTGTTAACTTGTTGGGATAAAATATCTGGACACAGACTCCAACAGCTCTTTTTTGGCCTATTTTTATTTCCATCACACATGCAATATTTATTCATATATATGCTTTTTTTTGCTGAAGGTAATAAGAAAATCTGAAAATAAAAAAATCAGAAAATCAGCAGCAGACATGACATGCACCTACACAGTCAGGCTCTTGTAAAACAGAGCTCACCATCTCCAGCAATCTGCTTCACTCCAGCATTGCTTCTTGAGATTGGCCTGTCCCACTCAGGTGATATGTCACTTAGAAGCCTCATATGCATAGTCACACCATCCTTGTTCTATTCAGGAATAAAGGACAGATATGTTTTACCTATTATGTTTAAAGAGGAAGTCAATAAATGTTTATTTGTATTAACAGTGGTGCACACGGACCCTAATGAAATATCATAGTGGTAGCTGTTGCATGCATGCAATCACAGAACTTGCTACTCAGTGTAGGATTATAAAATGCAATAGATGAAATTGACAAATGCAATGGGGAGGACAAGAACAGTGAGATGAGCTCATTTTAAATGTTAATCCTACCTGTCTATCGTCAGATAGCAGTATTGTCCAGGCATCAGGGCTCAGTAAGTCTACTGGAAGTATCTAAAGTAGAAGCGGGTGACAGCATCTCTATGGATTTTGTTAGATTTCTCGTGCACATGGGGTGAAAGCTCGTGTTACTAAATATGGTGGATAATAAGGAAGCTTGGTGGATGTTTATGGGGAAAGCCACCCAACCATGAGGAGCAGTGTGAGCAAAAGCACAAATGGGCTTGATAGAAATGTAACAAGTGGTCAGCCACCTTTCTGAGGTGGAGTGCCAAAATTTGACCTTTTGACCTCTATGGATGGTCCGAGTTCTGGTGATACTTTTTAAAATTACTAACAGTCCTACTTAATGTCACAGGTGGAATTTGAGCAAGCTCCCAGCTGTACAGGGGAGGAAGGATGGGGCTGAGCCCCCACCTGGTGTGCCTATGAAAATTGGCTTGTGTGCCACTCTTGGCATGTGTGCTGGGGGTTGTTGATGCCTGGGCTAGTGTAAGCTAGTTAGAGGCAATTGTTGACCTTTTAATAGCAAATGAGGGATTGCACATAGGGTGGGTATTGACAGTGGGCCTTAAAAGGGAACGCAGATTACTTATGTTTGATGTGATAAAGAACATGTGAATGTTATAGGCTGGGATAATGATCTTGGGTGCAGCATTCTGAATGGATGTGTTCGGGCAAGATTAAATTAGTCAAGGCCAAGAAAAGGATGTTTCAGTAACTGAAACAGGAGATGACAATGTGGAGAAGTTTTGGTTCTGTGGCTGGATAAGAAAATTGCATCTTAAAGAGGATATGCAGAAAGAATCAGCAAGAGCTGAAAATGGCCTGGATGTGAGAATCTGGAGAGAGAGGTCCAAATCGAAGAGGACATTCCCTGTTATTGTTCTGAGTGACATTGATAGCTTTTGATGAGGAAAGTCACATTCAGCTGTGGTGGAAAATTCTCTGGAGGAGACCTCATTAAAATGAGGGACTGGACAACATTTTCAATAAGAGATTTACTCTTGGTTGCTTCAGGTCTCAAGCTAAGCCCACCTTAACTTCTCAAGGTATTCCAAACCCCCGCACTTTCCTGCTATTTTCTTCCAACACTTCCTGCCACACATGAACCTCACCCCCAATTTCAGTGTCCACCCATAATGTACGGGTAGTGCAGAGGGTGATCATGCATAGTTGTCACTTTGTAAGCCTCTGTAAAGTATAGTGATTGACATGAGTGAGTTGCAGCTAACTTTATATATGCTTACTGGCTAATCCACAGCAGTATCTCAGCACATTACTGAAACAAGAAGGAAAAAAGACCACCCCCCATCAATTCCTGCTTTGGGTTTCCCACATATTTTCCTTTATGTGGCCTCTAAATGCTAATGGTTCATTTTAAAACTGACATGATTAGAAAAAGCATGACACACTCAGGAGCTGTTTTGGTTGGCACTGGGGTATCTCCAATATAATAGCAAAGTTTAAATTTAATTAATTAGTGTCATGAAAGAATGTCTGTACAGGCTAAACCCAGAGAGAGTGGGTTCTCAGTTGGCAAGCAGCCAGGTGAGCCAGTGGGAAGAGAGAAGGATCTACTGAACTGAAGCTGCTTTATCTATTGGCAGGGGGGATCTTTCTTTTGTGTGGCCAGAGCAGAGAGACAGATTTTTAATCCTGAGCAGATTTAATGAATGCAATAAATATCCAGGCCACAAGGCAATCTCGGCAGGTCAGGGAATCTGTGACCTTGGAAAGCTTTTAAGCAGAAGCCTATAGAGGCAAGGTATTTTTGAGGTCTCCTGCAGGGCCCTGCCTTCTGCACCTGGAGTGTCAGGCTACGTCTACACTAGCCCCAAACTTCGAAATGGCCATTCAAATGGCCATTTCGAAGCTTACTAATGAAGCGCTGAAATGCATATTCAGCTCTTTATTAGCATGCGGGCGGCCGCGGCGCTTTGAAATTGACGCGGCTCACGGCCGCACGGCTCCTTTTCGAAAGGACCCCGCCTACTTCGAAGTCCCCTTATTGGGAATAAGGGGACTTCGAAGTAGGCGGGGTCCTTTCGAAAAGGAGCCCCGTCTGGACGAGCCGCGTGGCTGTGAGCTGCGTCAATTTTGAAGCGCCGCGGCCGCCCGCATGCTAATGAAGCGCTGAATATGCATTTCAGCGCTTCATTAGTAAGCTTCGAAATGGCCATTTGAATGGCCATTTCGAAGTTTGGGGCTAGTGTAGACATGGCCTGAGAATGGGGAACAGCCTTGACAACTGATCTGAGTTAAAATAATCTGGAACTGAGTAGAGTCTCTAACAGAAGAGAAGAGTGCAGTGATGGTTAGAGAATTATTACAATCCATTAGGGTGTGTGAGGTGCAGTATTTACATTATATTTGACCCTGTATCTCCCTGTGACAGCAGTTTAATTCTTTCTGTAATGGAAATTAGATACTATAATGATTTCAGTATATTGCTTGTACATCTTATATTTTATTATTTGTACTACAGTGGTGCCTCACCTAGGTTTCAACTGAGATCAGAGCCTCATTGTGGTAGGAGTTATACAAACATACTGTAACAGATCTCTTCTTGTCCTTGAGACACTCATATCTAAGTAGTCAAAAGAAGGAGCATTAACAATATTTTCATTTTAGAAAATGGGCATGTAAAGTACAGAGGGGTTAAATGACTTGCCCAGTGCCACATAGGAAGGCTGTGGCAGGACCATGTAGTGAGCAGGTTCTATTTGGAAATCCAGGAAGTCCTATATGGTTACCCAGGAAGTGGAGGAGTCAGAAGAGGGGCTGCAACCTGACACACTCAAGGTAGGCATGCACCAGGTTCTCCCTCACACCACAGAAGGGATGGGCGTTGGGGTAGGGGATGAACCATGCCAGTTTCATGCCTGTGCTCATGGCTCTGTGTAGGAGCTGCCAAATTATGTCCCTGGTGAGCCTTGGGACCAGGGTGGAATAGAGGCTGGTCCACAGGGGTTCCTCCCTCTCCAAAGGTGCCAGGTAGTCCTAGCCATTTGGTATTGGGGCAGGACTTGAGAATGAGGAAATGGAGCATGAGCATGGTCTCTGAGCGCGGTCTGGAAACAGACCGACTGCAGGGCATGCATTTGGCTGAGGTTGCAAGGATTGGGAAGCTGGAGGAGTAGGGGGGAGGTGTCAATCAACAGAGCCCCCAAAACAAAGGGCAGAGGGGTTGCAGAGCAAGGGGGGCATACCCTGTTGTAGAGTCCGCTCCAGGAAGGCAAGAGGGGGCGCAGCAATGCTGCCCATATATCTGAGAGTACGTGCAAGAGGGTTTTGAATGGTGGAGAAGCCCATTTGGTGACCAAGCACCTGTGGCTCAACCCAGTTCCCCCATCATAGTCCCAGGGGTCTCCGACCCAGGTGGTTGCTGCCAAGATCAACCAAGGGAGACACTGCTGGCTGAACACTTAAGGCTGGATTGTTTAGCAGGGGCTTTGTGAGGAGGTCTGCTCCCTCGGTGGCCGCAACAGACATGGTCACCCAGAAGAGCTTGGCGATATCTCACAGAGGCCTCTCGGATGGAGTAATAAAGAGCTGCTGTTTGTATTGGAGCCCTCGGGGGCAGCAGAGGAAAGAGTGCATCAGTGCACTGGCCACTCACTGACTAGCTATTTGAGACATTGAGAAGTGGGTGTGGCTAAGCCTGCCCACTGCTAAGGCCCCTCCCCCAGCCTAGTGTGAGGGGCTACTGGACCTAGGGCTCAGCAGAACACTTGGGACAACTAAGGTAAAAACAAGGACGGGGGTGCAGGCTATAGGTTCAGAGTGAGGGAACTGGAGGGGAACACGGAGCAGTGAACCCTGGAAAGTGCCCACTGCTCCTCAAAGCTGTCAAGGGAGCCAGTGGACATCACCCAGAGTAACTCTGCCCAGATGCGCGACGTGAGGGAGGAATTGGAAATAGGCCTCACAGTCGCAGAGCTGCCCTTGTCCATCCTCCTCCTCCTGGTGTTGTAAATGGCTACTTTGGCAAGGAGGCGCCACAGACGGGGTGTGGAAAGATGAACAGGTGAGGGGAGAAGTGCAGCCAGAATCTCAGGAGGAGAGGGGCTGCAGCCTGGAACACTTGAGGTAGGCATCTGCCAGGTTTTCCCTCTTGCTGTAGAAGGGACAGGTGTTGGGGATGGGGGTGAACCATGACAGGTACATGCCTATGCTCATGACCCCGTGTAGGAGCCACCAACTGATATCACCTGTGGGCCTTGGGACCAGGGTGGAATAGAGGCTAGCCTGCCAGGGTTCCTCAGCTCACATGGTGGTACGTAGTCCTGCCATTTGGCATAGGGGCAGGACTTGAGGGGGAAGGTGGAGTGCAGGGAGCATGAGTGTGTACAGAAGGTTCCTGGGCATGGTCCAAAAGCAGACCGGCTGCAGACCTCACAGCCGGCTGGGGTCACAAGGAGCAGGAGGCTGGGAGAGGGGGTTCATGGAACAGAGGCCCCAAAACAAGGGCCAGAGGGGTTGCAGTGGGGGGCATGGGGCATAACCTCACAGGGTTCACTGCAGGAAGGTGAGTGAGGGGCATAGCAGTGCCGCCCATACATCCTGGGGTACGCACAGGGGGTTTGAGTGGAGGAGTGCCCCATGTGCTGACCGAGCACCTGAGGGTCCACACATCTTTGCCTTGGCATAGTCCAGGAGGTCTCCGACTTGAGTGGCTGTTGCCAGAGCCAACCTTTGGCACAGTGAAGGAGACCCTGCCACCTGCACACATAAGGATGGGTTGTGTAGCAGGGGCTCCACAAGGAGGTCTGCCCCCTTGTTGGCCACAATGGACCTGGTTGCTTAGAAGAACTTCCAGGTCTGGAGGAGGTCCTGGCAGAACTCCAGCAGCCTGGAGATGTCTCACAGAAGGCCTCTCGGGTGGAGGAAAAAAAGAGCTGCCGTTTATAGCAGAGGAAGGCATGTGCCAACACACTGGCCACTCACTGAGGGAGAGTGGGAAGAGCCACTCTGGTGGGCAGAGTCCAGCCCTGGCCCCTTACCTGACTGGAAGTTAGGGGGTGGAACTATCTGTATAAAAGCCCCAGCCAGAAGCCCACTGGGGGCTCAGCCACCAAAGAAGGCAGATGCTGTCCCTGAGTTCCAAGGCTGGGAGGCCAGTACAGCCCTGCAGGAGTTTGAAGACTGGCCCAGATTGCCAGAACTCACCAAAGAGGAGCTACAAGACGGGACGGAGACCCCACTCTGTCCAAGCAGGGAGGAGCCTAACCTGCTGCCGCCTGAGGTATGATCAGGAGAGGGAGTCTGGAAGTGACCCAGGTATAGCTGAGTGAGCATGATGCGATTTTGCATTCCTGCTGACCCCAGTGGCAGACCCCTCTCTTTCATCCGGCACACGCCTGGGTTTGTCAGCCCCCTGCCTTGAAAGGCGGCATGACCTTTTTGCTGCCCTGCTCTAAACTACGGCTTGGGCCTAGTGACTCCTGTTTGAACTGTTATTATTTGTTGCTCTGCCCTGAACAAGTGCCTGGGCCTAGTGAGGCTTGAGCACAGGACTAACAGACCAGGAGTTGTACTCAGGTGTCCTGAGGTCTGTTTCAGTGTATTACCCAAAGACCATTTTTCCTCTTGCCATTGAATAGCGAAAGTGCAGAGTAACTGCCGAGATGTGTAAAGCAAATATGCCTCAAATTGCAACTAACGCCTAAGTTAGAAGACTTCAGAAATCTGAACAAAATCTGTAAAGTCAAACAACACCACTATCTATCAACCATCCAACTGACTTTCTTGAGCTGTAGGGTTCACAGAAGTGACACACTGAGTATCCAGCTGTAGAGCAAAGCATCCTGGTGGTAAAGCACAAACCCATGGTCCTGCCATAGGGTTTCTAACCTCATGGATGCGTTACCTGCCTAGGCTTGTTTCAGATAGCAATAAGGGAAGGAAGTGATTCCCTGCTGTTTGTTCTAGTTTAGCTATTTGAGCACAAAGCTGGAATGAATCTAAACAGTTTGTTTTCAGGTTCCCTACATTGGTACACATGCATGCCGGAGCTAGTGCAAACAAGAGGTCAGAGCTGCCTCAAGAGAATCCTTTTTGCTATCACCTACTCTTTATACAGACTAGCTCCCTTATGTTGCAGGTGCCAGTACTTCTGATGCTGGTAACTGCTACAGAAGGCTATTCAGCTTCCCTTTGCAGCCTGTTCTACCACCCCCCTGTTCCCGATTCACTGGGAGATACGGTAGCTGTAACAGCAGATTAGACGTTTTGTCTCTTCTCTCTTTTCTCTCACCCCCCACCCTCGAGACCTCTGTGCTTTGACGTCATGTGTGCTCCTTTCAGTTGCCATAGCAGCCCCATTCCCCAAGCCCTCTGCTTGTCTCCTCTGGTAGGTTCCACAATGGTACAGCCAGCATCACGCTGCACAATGGTTTCTAGGCAGTGAAAGAGGGTGATTCAGCAAGCCACTCTTTCTTCCTCTTTTATTTCATTATTAGCATATGTTTTCCCTCCCTCTCCCCCCTTTACTTTATTTTTTTCCCCATGGCTTTTATTTAGTACACTTTTTAAAATATTGGTTTGCCTTGAAGTCACCTGCCCATCGTTAGAATTTTTTTAATACCCCGTCTCTTCCTCCTCAGTTTGGAATGTGGTTAAAAATACAACGTAAGGTCGCAGTTTGAGGGAAGGGTTGCCGTACCAGGAGCGTAGTTCGCAGGCACGGAATGGTAGGTGGTTGATGCTAATATTCTACGACTAACCTGCCTTCGCAGGGTGGGGGTGATGCATATTGATTGTTGATTTTAAAAAGAGAGAGAGAGACAGGCAGCTTATTGAAGTAAACTGCTAACCGATGCAAGAAAGCAGGAGCATTACAGATATTGCGGCAGGAGAACTGTCATCTTCTGTATTTGGGTGTGTATGGACATTTCTATTTGGGGTCTTGAGGTGGCCAGCGGGTTTAGGAGCAGTGCAGATGCACAGCATGGATGGGGTGGTAGTGTTTTAACAGCTGGTGCATGTAAACAGTAGTATTGTACTAAGCCTCCTATGTTTCTGAAACTGCTGGGGCTTTCTTTGGGAAATAATTCTGGTCTTTTAAATGAGAAAGGAAACATTTTGATTGGGTGTGTATCTGTCTACAGCTATATAAAATATATAGAGTTGTTTTTAAGAAGGAATTGCTATTAACAAACACTGTGATGTAAAAGCTGAAAGTACTGGCCTTATGCATTGGGCTTAAATGTAAAGAAATGCATGGGGGGAGGAGAGTGAATGTGCATGAAAAACTGTGGTGTTGGGATGTGTATGGTAGGTGATGGAAATTATAGGCAGATGGAGGGATGTCTTTAAGGAAGTGGTCTCTTAAAGTCGGCTTCACTGCATGACTTCCAGATCTAATTAAACAAAAAGTGCTGCGTTTTATAGAGACACCAAAAGCCTTTAGGGAAACGGCACGCAAAATAATTTTCCAGTGCTATGCTACAGAACAGAATCCAACAGTTCTTGAGACTGCAGTGAAATGAATGTAGCTTATGGAAAAATCCTCACACAGCTCTGGAAGCACAGCTATGGCAAAAGAGTTAGCTATTTTGCTTTTTTTTTCCCTTCTGCACAAGTGGGCTTATGACAAAATAATATGCATTTCCCTTGGAGAGTGAAATGCCAAACCCATGCCTAATAAGCAAACTGTGCCACTGGAGAATCTGAATGGCCTTGTTCCTTAAGTGGTTGTTAGCTTGTTTACATGGGCTCCTTTTTACTGCATAGCCTCACCATATCTCAGTGCAGCCTTCCTGTTCCCTGGTTTTGTTCAGTGTGACTTTTGCATGATCCCTGTGAAAGATGAAATAATTTTACCATAGGAAATGAAGACAAAGAGGGAGAGTTTTTATGGGGAAATATTAAACAAGGTTATACGTTATTAAATCAAGGATCCTCTCTCAAGTGAGCTAGCTGCAGGACATTGATATTTTGTCATGCATGGCCAATTTTTTTAAATGGATATGGAGGAGTGAGCATTCATGTACATTATTCTGGAATTGTTTGTGTTATGTTCCACCACATGCAAACAAATTTGATTCAGATTATGTGGACACAGGGAGGGTATTGACACTGTGATCTTCTGACCCTACTTCAGACCATGTCAGTGACTGCATAATATATGCTGGAGTAAAGTGCTCTCTTTTCCCTGGTTTTCCTTCTGCCTACTGGGTACTTTTTCTAGACCCAAGAATGGCATAAAAATATCTGTTTTAGTTGGATGGTGCAATTGATTTTTCTCCATTGGAAACACAACTGTGAATGACAGATGTGGCTGGAGTTCAGCCATTAAACTGTACATTTTCTGTCCCACTCACGCATATTCACACAGGTGCATGTTGGTTTAGTACATTGTTGCAGAGGAGCTTTATGGTTCCAGAAATGTTTCTGAAGGGGGATGAAGGCAAAAGTACTTAATGTGAAACATTAGCTGCCTTCAGCTGACTCTGGTTGCATGCTCAATATTAGAGAATGTTTTTCATGTTGTTCAGGTAAGTGTGTGTGTTAGAAGGCTTGGTTTATAAGCAGATCCCAGCAGGGATGAGTGTGGTGTTTGCTGTCAGTGTCTGGCACGTCTGCAGCCATTACTTGATGATTTCAAAGTACAAGTCAATAATTGCAAGGCACAGTATTGGTCGGGTGGTCTTGTGTGTGAAAGAGAGATTTGATACTACAGTGGAAGATGTACAGAATTTCTCTTTGTTACCCTATTGCTGAGTGTTGCAAAGCTCTCCTCAGTCTCAGTGGGAGCAGACGTAGGCCTCAAAAGATTCCTGTTATTACACATACGCTATTTTTTTAAATAATCCAATTACTGGAAAATACAAATTAAGGAAAATCTTCGTACCTTTAAATCTAAATTTAAAATACAATGCAAATGAGCACCGTAGTTCAGATGATTCCTGACTAGCACAAATGATAAACATCATTCTGATGAGCACTAAAACCAAAGCAAGGCTCCAATATCCTGCTCAGTGTGGAGAGTGCTCCCAACCCCTTAAACCCACCCTTATCCAGGTCACATTTTTAGTTCGTTGGCGCCTTAGCAGAAATGATGACATTAAAAAAACTGAATCATGGTTTGCTACTATTCTTGTTGCTTTGTTTGGTCATTGAGGTAACAGGCAAGAGGAAAACTGAGACTGGCTGAACCAGAATAACAAATACAAACTGGGTTCCTGCTTGTATTTGTTTTCTACTTCCCTTGCTATGGCTTCTGTAAAGCTCAGTGCTACCCTGCAAGAAAACTACCCTTCCCCCACCTGGTTGGCAGATTTGGCAGTTCTCCAAAACTATGCTGAATTTGCTGCAAGCTGTTTCCTTCCTTGGGTACAGAGACTTGGGGGGAAAAGAGTGCCACAGTCTGACTGCAACGAAGAAATCTGGTTTGTTAGTAATTAAGAGCAAAATACAACTTATAAACATCATTCCTGTGGAACACTGGATGTTGGGGTCATATTCCTGTGCTCTGGATGGAGATACTATTTGAAGTGCAGATGAAAGGCCATACTGTGAAGGGGAGGGAAAACATGTTATTTTAATGGGATTGAATCTCCCAGTTTCAAAAGTTTATTAGATAGCAATAGAATTGTATTTGTATATCAAATAGCCAATCCAAAAGGCTACATTCAAGAGCATCACTATTACTGATAGCAGTCTTTATGTACATCATCCCTTTAGTAATTTTTTAAAAAATAATGGGTGCAGAAAAAACAAATCAGATATGTCTAGGAAGTTCTGATGGTTTTATGTCCCTCTCTCTCTTGCTCTCTCCCCCGCCCATTGGCATATTTTAAAATACAATGTGGGGTGTTGGCCCGGCTTGTCAGCTCTTATTGTAGTGCTCCAGCAAAGGCCATTGGCTTCTGAGTGTCCCGATAAGCCCCATGGCCATGCCAAGGTGTGGGATACAGAAGGGATGGCTATGCTGCCTGTATGCTGGCGTGGTATTGCCATTGTAGGACAAGCTGTGCCACTTTCAGGGTGCAAAATGAGTACACTAGAACACACACTGTGGCTTTTGGTATATAACAAACAGCAAAAACAAAAAAGCCCCTAGTACGAAATCCTGGCTCCCTTGAAGCAAATAGAAGATTCACCACTGGTTTAAAATGGGGCCAAAATCTCACAGATAAGAGCCAAATACTAAATTAAACCTTGATTGTGGTGGGACTGCCGAGGGTGTGAATCAGCATAAAATTTAGGCCCGAAACCTTAAGATGGTTAAAAATCTTGCCTGCATCCTTCCCATAGGAGTTCCCAACGTGTTATTCTCATGCAGTCACAGTACATTCTTCTTTTGAGCTGCTTGCAGTGTGTGTTCTGAATGAATGGTAAGACAACTTTACCTAAGCCTTAATGGATTGGTTGATTGATACTGGACTGGAGCAGCTTTCCACTTCACATGACCAATGCACGAACAACTTACATTGTTTACTTAGAAATCCCCTTACTATGGCGATATATTATAAAAGAATCTTAAAGCATGAACACAAAATGGTGGGTAATTGTTGGAGGTTTTATTTAATGAGACTTTTCCTTTATATTTTAGTCTTCTTGTGTGTGAGGGGAGGAGGTGGGGCAAGGGTTAATTAAACTCACATTTAAAAACTAAAACAGAATCTTTCCTTCTGTTTGTTTTCTGTGTTTAGGGCTAGTGTTAGAAATTGGTACCAGCAAAGCAAGCCTGACTCAGCTATGGGAATTCA
The DNA here is from genome assembly GCF_033958435.1 of Carettochelys insculpta. Classification (NCBI taxonomy): domain Eukaryota; kingdom Metazoa; phylum Chordata; order Testudines; family Carettochelyidae; genus Carettochelys; species Carettochelys insculpta. Next base: position 122,390,406 of record NC_134140.1, read on the forward strand.
GGCATGAAGTTGACCCCTCTCAGCCATTTCTTATAGATGAGACCTAGCACAAGCTGTGGTAAGTTACAATGGATTCTTTAAAAATACATCTCACTGTTTGGATTAAAAACTGCGTAATGCTGACATGTATGCTGTTAAAGCTGTCATTTTAAATGCAGTCTTTTTTGTCATTTTTAGTCAATATGGGCTCAGAGCTGCCTTTTAAAACCTTTATTACTGCAGCACAGGATTGTAATTGCAATATAATTTTGGAGGAGGTATGAAGGCAGTATTTTAGTAAGAGAAAAACCATGCACTTTTATGGATTTGATATAACCATAGGGCTATGCAATTGTTTATAATTTTTAGCTTATGTGTCTTTATTTATTCTTGGATGTCTAAGTAGACCTCAGTGTGAGGAGTGCTTAGTCGGATTTTTTTGGACTCAAATTCTATTTTCTGTGGTTTGCTGCAGTAGGATTTAGATATTTTTGTCAGGTAACACTAGGAAAAGGTAGTGAAATTGTCAGTCAAAATGACCATCTGAGCTGAGTGAAGTGCAAAACATAAGTAAGCAGCATGAATGGTGAAAAGTAAATAAGATACAGGTTGAACCTCTCCCATCTGGCACCCTTGGGACCTGACCACTGCCAGACGAGAGAATTTGCCAGATGACGGGAGGTCAGTATTTTCTAGCTCATTACCAGCACTTCCACTGTCTTGCTGGGCTCTTAGAAGACATGTAGGGGTAAATGAGAGCTACATAACAGCACAGAACACTGAGAGCTAGGACAGGTGGCTGTAAAGAAACTTTTTGGGACCCTGGGAAACTTGATCACACCCATAAGAAGTGGTCAACGGGCAAACTAAAATCATGCTGGAGTACGGAGTTTGCTGGTGAAGAGAGTTCTGGATTAAAGAGGTTCTACCTGTATTAACAGTTCTTTCAGTTTTATTAATCCTGAGTGTGATTAGTACTGCAGGAAATAAAAGTATGTGAATATGTCATTTTGATTTTTATGGTATCTCTCTTTTTTCAGTTGACCCATTTGGTTTTATTTTAATTTTATGGCGGAAGGAGAAAAATACTTTATTTTGAGATGTACAAAATTATCACAAACTAGATTTTTATTTGCTATTACTTTTAATTTTATAAGCAATCACATTTATTTTGAAAATGAATCAGTATTTGTAAAAACATGAGTGATAATTTTTTACCATAACTATATGTGCTACTGAGCAAACAGTCACTATAAAAAGGGTTGTGAACTGCACAGCAGCTTTGGCACCAGGTATAAGGATAGCCTGCAAAGTCTCCAAGATGTTTGTTCTGTGTGTCATTACATCTCCTGGGGTTTTCCTTGAAGATCATACAGCTTTGCAACATGTGAAATCTTCTCTTTGATTTGGTGTAAGCCAATTGTCTGTGTGTGTTCCATGTCCCACTCTTGGGGGGAGGGGGGATGTCAGGTGTCAAGTAAGCTCACTCAAGAGAGGGCCTGAGTCTCTTCAGCTTGAGCCAAAAAGCTAGGTTCTATAGCTAGCAGACTCCTATCTCCTATAGATGAAGCATAAAGAGGTACACAAACACATGCCAACCAGTACGTTATGCAGGCATGTGTTTAATATAGCAATAATAAAACTACGATTGGATTGCTAGTCTTGTTAGTGAGAGCTGCTCTGAAGGAATATGGACATACCTGGAACAGAGACCAGCTGAGGAAATTTGTTTCTGCTTGCAAGTGGAGTGTGGGTGGAGAGAGAAGAAAAACAGTGCCCAGTGGTCTCTGTCATAGCATTTTAACCTGCTTACACAAAATAGGGAAACTACACAAGGTCTGGTTACCACATTTCAGGTCAGAAGTGTGACAACTTGGCTACTGATGCTGTTGACGCATGAATATTCCATGAGAGTAAGATTTTAATGCTCCACTCAAGAATATAATTAATGGGACATGGGGTGAGGAAGAAAGAGCAGCACTGGTTTCCAAGTTTGTGAGCTGCGGGCAAGGTTTATGATCTTCATCATGAGCTGGCCATGTTAATAAGACCCAGCATTTATCTTAGTACAGTAGGGAGCCAGTTTAATGGCTACGTCTACACTAGCCCCAAACTTCGAAATGGCCACGCAAATGCCAATTGACGGCGAGGCGTGTCAATTTCGAAGTGCCGCGGCCGCCCGCACGCTAATGAAGCGCTGAATATGCATTTCAGTGCTTCATTAGTAAACTTCGAAATGGCCATTTGCGTGGCCATTTCGAAGTTTGGGGCTAGTGTAGACACGGCCAATGTCTCTTATAAACTAGTTTGAATCCGTCCAATACAAAAAACAGCTCTTAAACTTGGAGTGGGCAGTTAGAACTGTGCAATGTTCATCTGGCTGAGTTTGTAGGTTTTCTCTTGGAATAACCTTTTTTTTGGCATGTATTTGTATGAGTCACAGACCAGGGGTTTTGCTTTCTGTTTCAAATGAATGCACAAAAATCAAGTAGGAATTCAGATGAAGCTGCTGTTCTAGTTGAAACCAGAGTCACGTTTATTTTATCCAAGTTTGCTAAGAAAAAAAGCTTAGCTTCACTCAGAAGATTTGTGAATCTTACTACAGGTTGAACCTTTCTAATCTGGCACTCTCTCATCTGGCACTGTAATCTGGCATGATTTTAGCTAGCTGGACCACCACTTATGGATGGTGTGGCCAAATCTCCTGTGGTCCCATAAAGTTTGTTTACAGCCAACAGCACTGGTTCTCAGTGTTCTGTGCTGTTATTTAACTGTAATATACCCCTAAACATCTCCCAAGAGCAAAATAGGCAGTGTAAGTGTTGGCAATGTGCTGGACAATGCTGACCTCCCCGGTCTGGCAAATTCTCTTGTCTGATATATGTCAGGTCCCAAGGATGCTGGACAAGAGAGATTCATCCTGTACAATATCCATGGACCTGGCCGAGCAAGGAGTTTGTACTGAAAGTCAACACCAGAAACAGCCTGCAGGGTTTTGGGTTTTGTAATGAAGGCTGCGATGGGTTTGATCTGAGATCCTTCTGAAACTGTGACTTGTCATGCTTGTAATAATTCTGAGCCTACCTATCTGCCTTTTGAGGTGCCTTACCACCTTGTCCTGATGGATCAGAAGATCTGGTCTCCCTCAGCAAAGGCATGGAGTTGGGGTAACAGCCTCCCTCCCTCAGCAGAGAAATGCAGAGGCTAAACATCAGCTCTGGTAGGGCTCAATTACTGAGATTTGATGACATGCAGAAGCACAGCCCTCAAAAGGGACCAAAACCACAAATAAATCCATCTTACTCTGTGTAGAACTTTTACAAAGAGAAATCTTATAAGATTCACTCTTTATCAGTGAAAAAGAGAGATGCACAGCTGTGGCTTCCCCACTCCAGGGAACAATTATTTACACTGGATTTGATAATAACCACAAGTATTTTATTAAATATAAAAAGTGGGATTTAAGTGGTTGCAAGTGAAAACAGACATCAAAGCATTCTCACCCTAGTCCTTACCCCAGGTAAAATCTTTCAAGACAGAACTGATATTTTTCTTTGGCCTGTGTCTAAAATGTCTTGTATCCTTAGATCTTTGATTTCAGGTTTCTTCATGTGTATCCTCTTAGGGTGAAAGGAGGCAGTTTCAAAAACAAGCAGAAGATGACACTGTTGGCTTTCCATTCCTTAAATAGAATTTCCCCTGGATGGGAATACATTTCAAGATGGAGTCCAGCACCAAGTGATATGATCACATGTCTTTGTATGACCAACCAGAATCTGGGCTTATAGGGACATCAAAACCAATTTATCAGGTTTGAACACAAGACCTTGAGCACCAGGCCATTAAGCCCCATAAATACCACCAATAGCTTTCATTTGAAAGTTTAGATTATTAAGTAGGTTTACACTTCATATTTCTAATTTAACATACAAGAACAATCCATTCACACAAATAGAATATACACATTCAGGGGATCACAGGATTCTTGAATGATAGGTTACTTGACCTGTTTTGCATAAAACATATTTGAGTTACACTTATTCATATTCAAAACTATATTTCCATAAAAATATGGGGTCATAGTGTCACAAATGGACATTACATCTTTGAAGATTGTAGCTCTAGATAAGATACTGTTTGTAATAAATCAGTACATGGATACACTAACAGGAAGAATTTTTTTCACTGGCATGTTGATGGAGAATTGTAAAAAAAGCTCTTATCGGAAGTTTGTGGGCTTTCTTATTGTATTTTGAGGTAGAACAGAAATATGTTGAAATAATATTTGCATAGAAACCTTAAAGTATTTTAAGAACTTTAATATGGGATCAGTGCCAGTGCAAGCCTATCTTTAGGTCACATAGCCTTTAATAGTGTTGCTTTTAGAATTTAGTTGTTTAACTAACTCTTTTTTTGGAGGGGGTGGTAGATCACCTCCACTTTCCACATGTCATATGTGTAATAGTACACGTAATCCTAATTATTTTAGGTTATTTTGAAGTACAATTATTTCTCTGTCCCATTGTGATGAAACTTGAATAATTCATGCCTCAGGTCACCAAATTTTCCTTTGTCTTAATGTAGCAAAGACTGAATCTGTTTCAGCATCTCCAAAGTACTGACCAACACTCTTATCCTGGCTTTTTTTGCATGCAAACTAGAGAGGGAAAAACTCATTTAAATGTATATCTTCTGTTCCTCTTATCTCCATTATGGATGGTAACGTGATCTCAATGCAGTCTCTCAAGAGGTGTTGTGGGTTGCATGTCTCTGCTTGGTTCAGAAATACATGGCACCAACCACAAGAGCTAAAAGGCTGTGCTAAGTGGATAATGTGGGCATGGAGGTGCTTTTGGGGAGATCTAAATTCTGTTCATTGATGAAGCTTTAGGTATTCTACAAATATGAAGGAAAATGTTTTGAAGAGCTGATAGTTTAAATACTTTTAAAAGAAGTTTGTATGTCTTCTGAAACTTCATATGATAGCTTATAATATAGTATAATATAATAGTATATATATTTATGTTGCTCATGTGCACAGGAGGACTCCCAGAACTGTAAACGTGAATGTGCCTGACTTAGGAGTACACACACTGTATTCAGGACCCTGAAAATCACCCATTTGCATTGCATTTGTGACTGTAATCTGGCATGTCTGTGTGCAGATCCGGCAACTGCGCTCAGCTCTGTATGCTCCAATACCCATTCACACATGAAAAATGCAGGCTTAACACATTTAGAATTTATGTTTGTGAACTCAGAAGTCACTTCTGAAAACTTTAACTATGTAATCAAGTGCAGGCTGAACCTCTCTAATCTGGAATTCTCTCATCCAGCAACATCTGTAATCTGGCATGATTTTAGTTGGCCAGACAGCCACTTATCATGGGAGTGACCAAGTTTTCTGTGGTCCCATAGAGTTTGTTTACAACCAGCAGTCCGGGCTCTGAGTGTTTTGTGCTATTATGTAGCTGTAATTTACACCTAAATGCCTTCTAAGAGCCCAGTAAGCAGTGGAAATGTTGGTAATACTGCTAGACAATATTGACCTCCTATTGTCCAGCAAATTCTCTCATCTGGCAACAGTCAGGTCCTAGGGATGCTGGATGAGAGAGGGTTAACCTGTAGAAGAGATACATTATTGTTCTCGTTATTACATGGCCAAGTCATTGTATTATGATAGAACAATCTTTCAAAATCATAAGTATGAGTTGAAGCACAAAAATCTACTTTCCACTAATCACCAGGTAAAGGGCAGGTAATATAATAACTGACAATATTTTATTCAACCCTGTAAAGTAAAAGTAAATCCCATGCCCTGGATGTGTAGAATTTTGCAAGACTGCTAATCTCTGGTAGAAATGAAGCAAAAGTAGTGAGAGATGGCCTAGGTTTGAAATATCTAGCTATGTAAATTATGTTATGCTCAATATCGTAGGTACAGGAGTTTTAAATATGTAAACACTCGAAAAAAGATCTTCAAAGGGTTTCTTGTCCTTTAAGATTATGGAGATCAGTATCTCACAATATTTCATAAAAATATAAATCTCTACTTCTATTAGTGGCTCTTTCTTTTTTGCTGGTACCGTTATTAACCTTCAACCCAGTAAGTTGTATTCTGCCCTTGAAGACCTGCAGCAGTGAATCTCAGAACCCAGCTCAAATAACTCCAGCTCATGAGGCTCATGCTATGGAGCTAAAAATAGCAGTGTGAATGTTTGGGCTTACACTGATTCCCAGGCTCTGAAACTGGGTGCAGTGGCTGGGCCTCAGAACCTGGACTCCAGCCTAAGTCTGAATATCTCCATTGCTGATTTTAGTTGTGCAGTGTGAGCTGCCAAAGTCAGTTGACGTGGGCACCGAGAATTGCCACCATGGGTCAGTCTTGCAATGTAGATATATGCACCAATATAAATATTGAGTAGCTCAAAACTTTGTGAATTACCAGAGCTCAGCTGTCATCAGTATTCTGGAGTCATGGTTGAGAGCAGGAAAAATAAGGTGACCATATTTCCTAAGCCCAAATACAGGACATGCTGGGGGGCGTGGGATGACTCCCCAGCTGTGGCCCCATGGGGGACCTCCCCAGCTGCCCCACGTCTCGGGGCACTGGGAACAGGGGGCCGGCTGCGCCAGTGTGCTCCCTGCTTTTGTGAGCCGCAAGGAGCCAGGAAGGAGGTAGCAGCAGCTGCGCTGGTGCTCCTCCTGGCTTCCCCAGCCTGCTGGGAGGTGGAACCGGGTAGCAGCCACGCTGGTTGCACTCCCCGCTTCCCCGAGCTGTGGGGAGCTGGGAGCCAGGCAGCGGTTGCGCCGGTGCACTCCTGGCTTCCATGAGCCTCAGGGAGCCAGAATCAGGCAGCAGCTGTGCCCCCGCATACCTCGCGGCAGGACTCCCTGCTGGCTCCCTCTCTGGCCTGCAGTTGCACCTGCAGTGGTCCGGGGTAGGGAAAAGGTGCAAGGGGAAAGCAAGGGTCCTGAATATGGGGCAATTAGCCCCTTTGTTAAAATAAATTGGGATGCCTTCCTGGTGCCTGAAATACGGGGCTGTCCCGCCAAAACGGGACGGATGATCTCTCTACGGAAAAACATTCTGGCTACGTCTACACGTGCACCCAACTTCGAAATAGCTTATTTCGATGTTGCGACATCGAAATAGGCTATTTCGATGAATAACGTCTACACGTCCTCCAGGGCTGGCAACGTCGATGTTCAACTTCGACGTTGCTCAGCCCAACATCGAAATAGGCACAGCGAGGGAACGTCTACACGTCAAAGTAGCACACATCGAAATAAGGGAGCCAGGCACAGCTGCAGACAGGGTCACAGGGCGGACTCAACAGCAAGTCGCTCCCTTAAAGGGCCCCTCCCAGACACACTTTCATTAAACAGTGCAAGATACACAGAGCCAACAACTAGTTGCAGACCCTGTATATGCAGCACGGACCCCCAGCTGCAGCAGCAGCAGCCAGAAGCCCTGGGCTAAGGGCTGCTGCCCACGGTGACCACAGAGCCCCGCAAGGGCTGGAGAGAGAGTATCTCTCAACCCCCCAGCTGATGGCCGCCATGGAGGACCCCGCTATTTCGATGTTGCGGGACGCGGATCGTCTACACGTCCCTACTTCGATGTTGAACGTCGAAGTAGGGCGCTATTCCCATCCCCTCATGGGGTTAGCGACTTCGACGTCTCGCCGCCTAACGTCGATTTCAACTTCGAAATAGCGCCCGACGCGTGTAGACGTGACGGGCGCTATTTCGAAGTTAGTGCCGCTACTTCGAAGTAGCGTGCACGTGTAGACGCAGCTTCTGTGTACTTTCATATAAAAGAGCATGATTTTAAGGTTTAGGCCCTATTTGCAGCTTCTACCCATATACATACCCACTGATGTGAGTCTCATTGTTTATGCATGTAATCGTACTCAAGATTGCTGAATTGAGGCTGTAGTGAGATGGCTTAGAGGTGGCAGAGAAGAAAACCCCAAGTCCGTCTGCCTTTCCTTGATCTTTTTCAGTGGTGGTAAAGCTGGTGTGTATGATGTGGAACAAGTATGAAATGCATCCCAAAGGTGTGTAAACGACAGAGAGAGAATATTCGTTCAAGTGAGCTAACTTGTGGAAGTTTTGGAGGTTATTAGTGAGATTTCAGAGCCACATGACCCCCATTGTAGTCAATCAATATTGTGTAACACATATAAGCTGTGTCTACACGTGCACGCTACTTCGAAGTAGCGGCACTAACTTCGAAATAGCGCCCGTCGCGGCTACACGCGTCGGGCGCTATTTCGAAGTTAACTTCGACGTTAGGCGGCGAGACGTCGAAGTCGCTAACCTCATGAGGGGATCGGAATAGCGCCCTACTTCGATGTTCAATGTCGAAGTAGGGACCGTGTAGACGATCCGCGTCCCGCAACGTCGAAATTGCTGGGTCCTCCATGGCGGCCATCAGCTGGGGGGTTGAGAGATGCTCTCTCTCCAGCCCCTGCGGGGCTCTATGGTCACCGTGGGCAGCAGCCCTTAACCCAGGGCTTCTGGCTGCTGCTGCGGCAGCTGGGGATCCATGCTGCAGGCACAGGGTCTGCAACCAGTTGTCAGCTCTGTGTATCTTGTGTTGTTTAGTGCAACTGTGTCTGAGAGGGGCCCTTTAAGGGAGCGGCTTGCTGTTGAGTCCGCCCTGTGACCCTGTCTGCAGCTGTGCCTGGCACCCTTATTTCGATGTGTGCTACTTTGGCGTGTAGACGTACCCTCGCAGCACCTATTTCGATGTGGTGCCGCACAACGTCGAAGTTGAACATCGACGTTGCCAGCCCCGGAGGACGTGTAGACATTATTCATCGAAATAGCCTATTTCGATGTTGCTACATCGAAATAAGCTATTTCGATGTTGGCTTCACGTGTAGACGTAGCCATAAAGTACCCAATAATAGAATTTAACTCCACTTTGTCCTAATGGCCTCAAAACAGATAGATAAAACCAGTTGCCCCTTCCTCCCACAACCAAATGTAAAAATGGGTCGCCTGAAGCTAGCTGGTGAACTGTGCCATGAGTCAAGTCTCCATTTCTTTCTAACGAGGGCAGTGTGTCTTAAATTACCCATGTGCCCATAGTAATTCCTCCTGCCAGTTGTGACCTGCAGAAATTTCAGAACAGAGGTTTGTTTCCTCGTATGTTATTTTTGGAATAGAGGATTAAAAAGAACATGAAAGAAGATGAATTTACAGTGGGTTGTGTGCTGGTGTTGCTTACAGCATGATGGCTTCTTTGATGATTGGTAGTTCTTAGATTGTGTCAAGTTGTATGTTAACAGTATGATGTGCCTTGTTTTCAGTAGTTTGGCATGCCTGTGCCTCTCATTGAAATCACTCAGCTCACTATGGCTATGTGTACACAACAGCCTAAACTCAAAATAAGCTATGCAGTTTGTGCTATGCAAATTGTGTAGCGTATTTTAAGTTAATTTTGAAACAGGTTATTTCGGCATGTCTAAATGGCACCAGATGGCAAAATAAAGTGCTATTTCAAGGCATCCCTTATTCCTCCTGCGATGAGGGATACAGGAATGTCAAAATAACCTGCTTGTTGTTTTGAAAAATATTTCAAAATGACAGGCACATTGCATAGATGCAGGGCAGCTATTTCGGGGCACTGCAGTATTCCGAAATGACTTCTTCTGTGTAGACAGAGCCTATGTGATTGAATGACTGTTATTTCCCTTTTTTTCACTCTCACAACTGCTCTCTAAAGACCTGACCCTACAAGGAGCAAAGGATCTTCACTTCCATTGTGCAGGAGTATTCAACATCTCCCATGATCATATCTCAAGTGTGAGGAACAAATGTAGACAGTATTTATGCAATTTAACAAAAGTACTGGTAAAATTAGCTGGGGCCTGGGTTTCAAATCACAGACTGTCAAGCTTTCAAACCATTTCGCCTCTGGGTATAACTCCCCCACAATCAATTTGAATAACTTGAAGAGTCTGCCATGAATGGCCAATATGTTGTAAATTGAGGGTGCACTGCAGAGCTTAAAGATCAGTAACAGTAGACCCTACAAAATACCAGGATAAGGGATGGAAAGAGGTCTTATTGATGGGTTCTTGTTTTCTGAGAATCTACACACTGGGTAGTAGTGTGGGAGGGGCCAGTGTATGCAGAGGGAGCTGGAGAACCTGGAGCAAACAGCCAACCAGCACAGAGAATGTCTTGTCAAAACTTAGAAAATACTCTGATGACCTCCATCAGGCAGTTCCAGTGAGGCTGGCTCTGCAGCTGCCCTGCAAGCTTATGTTTGGCTCGGTCATCCCTGCATTTTCTGTCCCCAAGCCCACCTGGCAGAGGAAGGATGTTAGTGCCCAAGGGGCAGTCACCCCTGAATAATTCTAGGTTTGGGGGACGTTGGAGAGAGGTAGCACTGGCTGGGCCGCGTTTTACCACAGAGCAGCAGTACCTGCTTAGACTCAGGCAACTGAATGACCTGAGCAGGATTCCAAGAGGAAAGCAAAACCCAAATCTCTCTCCAGTCCTATACAATCTATTTCCAATTCATGGGCATTGCAGAACTGGCAGTCAAACAGAGTAAATACTTTGGCCATGCAGATTATTACATTGGAAATGTCTATGAGCATATCTCTGGAATTTCATGTTGGCTTGTGTGTAATTTCATCTGATGCATTGAAGGCCAGACAGTGCCTGGTACTTGCATAGGGGTGCCAAGGATGGAGGTATTCATGAAGGGGTTGGCTAGACTTCCATACTTAGCCAGCAGAGACGGGCAAACAAAGGGTGACTATTAGTAGTTAATGGATCAATCATATATCCTGACGCTATGCAGTACTATGACTGACATTAACAAATTTGTCTCTGCAGTGTTAACAAATAGGGCCTGTAAGGAAGAATACTTACATATGAGTTCTAGAGCTAGCTAATATCGAATATCTGCAGCTTGGCTTTCTGAGACACTGTTATTGAAACGTTAGTTTTTATGGTAAAGATGATGGGTTTCCAAACTTCCATGCTCGGTTTCAGCAACTCTAGTGCTGCCTTTGACACTGGTGTGGAAATGAAGGGGCAGATTCTATCTTCTTCATGTTCAGAATTCTCCTTTATCGCAATGTCAAGATCTGATTGTGGGACTAATGGCACAAACTCTTCCATTAGTCTTGCAATCAGATTCTACCTGCATGGATTAAGTTACCAGATTGTAGCCTGTATGAAAATTTAATGGAAGCTAGCGGCATCCTGATAGGAAGCAGTGCAAGGTCTAAACTCGAGTCAGATTATGACTCTGGGAATCGCAACCTAGTTCCCCCCATGCTCCAGGAGGATATAATTAGTGTTAGCCCTATACCTGGTACAGCTTGTCCCCTTGGTGTGGGTAGGAGTAAGGTGGGGTCATGTCTGTGGAACCAAGTCTGTCATCACTCTGCCTTACCACATCCAACCCGCTTCTATGGGAGAAAGTAGCACCCTTCTAGGGATTGGATTCTCTCTGTGCTGTTATTACAATATGAGGAGGCTTTGCATGAGAGTAGGGGTCTGTAAGGCACCTTCTGACACTCATGATGAAGCATTAAAGATTGTCCATCAAAATCAGTAGACCAGATAGTCCATGATCCTGTATTTCTTAATTTCCCTATCCCTCTGTGTTCAGGTTGCAGTGCAGATGATTTACTAGCTATACCTATAATTATCCCCCTTTCTTGATATAAATAAAAATTCAGATAGATTCATGATAATGTAATGGAACTTGTGAGAGTCTCTGAAAAGAAATAGTCTTTGGTAGAAAATTTTTACCCTTCATCTTCATTTACTGTCCTAAGTAAAATATTCTCATGTAGTTTAAACAGAACACTTTTACTGACTCATGCTTTTATTTTCAATTTTTTCTCCAATAGTCTACATACACCTTACTGCCAAGAAGAGTTAGCTTGGATGGCTTTTATATTTTGGGAAAATCTAAATACACTTGCTTCCCAGAACATAAAAGCACTTATGTAGCACTTTAAAGACTAACAAAATAATTTATTAGCTGATGATTATTAGCTGATGAGCTTTCATGGGACAGACCCACTTCTTCCGATAATACCTTACCAGAACAGACTCAATATATAAAGCACAGAGGTCCAAAAAAGCTCAAACAACAAACAAGAAAAATTATGCAGACATTTAGTTCTGCTACTGTTGTTAAAACTGGTAAACAAATCCCTCTCTGAGTTTTTCCTGAAACAGATCTGTACAATTTAATTGCAAATTATAATGTATGTATTAATTTCAGGTTAGATTTTAGTCATCAGTTAATGGATAGATATTTGTATAGCATTATGCTTCACTTATAGCTATATTTAAAAAAACTTGATTATACTTTACCAAGTTGTACTAAGAGAAATAGCTATCATGGCCATAAGCCTTTGTGGCTATCATATTGGCAATAACCTGTCTACTGTTAAGAAAAAAATAAATGCAATGAATTCTTCTTAATCTAACAAACCTGTATCTCAGAGCAATGATTTTTCTTTTGTGTACCTGGGACCTAGATGTTTTCCCGAGGGTTTGGCCTTTCTTATTCTTGGGGCATAGAATAGTTCACAAGTTTCTGTAGTGACTATGAATACGTGTCACTACCATGCAAACAGTGAGCACACCATGTTTCTAAATGTTAGGTCAGAGCCTCAGATCATGTAAATGAACATATGCCATTGAAACCTGTGGAATATTGGTGGTGTATACCATCTGAGGCCCTGAATTTCAAGTCAATATGCTAAAGTTGTGCAGATGTGCAAGAATCCCTGTATGTGTGGACAAAGTCAACATATGTAATTTTTGTGATATGTTTCATTATGACGCTTCTGAGTTTCTGCATGCTTTTCTTATACTTTTACCTGACTGTGACTGCCCCATGTTGCAGTGACACAGGTAAAAATTTCTGTGTGGCCTTCAAAATATCTGTAGCAAAGATCTGTGGTCAATTATAAAACAGTATTGTCAAATCCAAGTACTGGGGGAAAAAAGGATGTAGTTGTGGCTTAATTACCATCCTCTCTCAAGATTAGTGTAAAGAACATGACATTTTTTAAAACTGCGTTTATCCACCTTTGGTTTTGGGACCTTTAAGATAGTCTTGGCTCACGTTTTCAAGCTTTTGTCTGTGACTTTTTTTTTACTTAAAAAAAGCAAGATTATCATATAATTAGATGACTTGAGGACCTGGGGTTGTAAGAAAAAACACTCTATAGTGTGAAAATCACAATGAAAAGGCAAGAGGTGGCAATGCTGGAAGCTCTTCAGGTGTACCCTACTGGAGTTGTCACACATTTTTGATCAAACTCCACAGTTGTTTCCCAGTCTGTCCTGGGAAATATTTTCTGTGGCAGCTTATGTTTTCTGGCAGTTGTTCCAAAGTCCTTGCCAGGACTCACGCTACAGCCAAAATTTGGTGTGAATGCTGTCAAAGTTAAGGTAATTGTTGAAAAGGTCTAACCAAATCACAAAGATAGAATTGTAACCTCCAGATGGGTACTTTTCTGTAATATTAGGAGATAAGGTGTCCTAAAGACCTTGCTGATGTTACTGAAAGTCTTCATTGCCAGATTTGTGGTTCACATGATGCCAAGCTCTTCATGTGCCACTTACTTAATACTTAATGAACACCTGAAGATACTTGGTCAGTTTTACTGTTGCCAGAAACATAATTGTTCCGCTTCTCCTTTGAAAGCTCTTGGGGCTCTGCTAGCCTCTATTTTTTTCATAATCTCCTCCTGCTCTATTCCTCCACGTGGTACACCTCTCCTGCCCTCCCAGTCCCCGCTACTCTCTCCCCTTCCCTCCCCCTAAAAAAAAAGAAAAAGAAAGAAAAGAAAAAGACAGCAGATGTAGTTGGATTATTATCTTTACATTTTTACCCCACAAACATCTTTTGGAAGAGAGAAGTTAGTATCCTGATTCTGTTCTTGTGATATGCATGGCAATGGCATTCTTACTATGGTTGCTTTCATACAGACTCATTTTAAGGGACTGATCAAGTGATTATTGAGATCAATAGCAAACTGAAGGCTTCTAACCTTCAGTAACTAGGGAAAAACAGTAAAATCATGAACAAGAGAATTGTTTTTTGGAACATGTGAATCAGAGTCGCTGATCCTAAAATGCATATGTATCAATTGTGATTTTATAACTTCTGAATTTGTAAATATGACAAATTTTTCTGCCAGTAAGATGGCCTTTCTGTTTAATAGCTTTGGAGCTGTTAGTGTTATTATATATTTTTAAGAGTTGAGTGTCATGCAAACACACTGGGCCAGATTCTGAGTTTTTGTAAATCAGAACTGCTCAATTGTCTCCAGTAGAGATACGTTGACTGCTCCAGCTAAGGATGTGTCCCATTATATTTAAAAGTCATTAGATAGAACTGTGAAGATATTACTAACTCTCTTTAGAATTCATTCCAAAAGTTCACAATCGTATAGGAAATAGCATAAATTTTATGCAAATATCTGAAATTTGCATGTAGAATACAAAATGGAAAAGTCATATATCTGAGCACAAGACATATATATATCTTTATAATAAAACAGTCATAATACTTTGAATTTAGATGGTACTTTTCTAATAGAAGTTCTCATAGCATTTAACACATAGCCCTTTCTTTACAAGTAAGTATCAAACAAGTATGTGAACAAACTGATTTTTAAATGGTTTTTCTTCATGGAGAAGTCCTAAACCTAGGAACCATATTTTCTGTCTCTCAATCGTATGCCTTAACAAGGCTGTTTTTTTGCCCTCCCTGGGACACAGTCTGTGTCTCTCGCTTGCCTTCCCATTCCTGCCTCCCCAAATTAATTTAGAACTTCACCTTCAAATGATCAATTGCTTTTTGACTTTATCATTGAAAATGTCAAAGGGATAATCAGTAAAATGGATGCCCAAGGTGATGCCAAATGGAAGTTCTAAGAAAGAATAGCACTCAGCTGTTGAATGGTCCTGAGGCATCCTCCTTTCCAAAATATTTTGGGTCAGACCCTCACGATTGGTTCCTTGGTGCCCAGTGTGACAAAGTGTGTCTGTACAAAAGTATTTTTAAAAATAACTTTGAAATTCCGCAGAATGAGGAAAAACTTACACAAACTAACAAATCTTCCCACCACTTGAAATAGTTCCAGAATGCGAAGCTTTGCAGATGCTATGGTGAAGGTGCAGCCACCTTCATTGTCCTCTGTGCTTCTCATCCATGAGCATTATCTTTTAAATTATTGCATATTACAGGCCATTATACTTCCTCAGGGTGCTCTTGCAACATACAGCTTCAGATACAGACATCCAAAGCAAGGATCAGTATTCAGTTTTGGCCATTGAATAGATGAGTGGAAGGGGAAAAGACAAAGGGAAAAAAAATGAAGGTGTCTGTACTAATAACTTTCATGGGATTTCAAATTACCCTCCATTATCCACTTTCAAAATCCAAAGCACTACCATTACTCTACTGCATGTATTCTTAACCTGGGGTGGGGGACAGTTAGTGCCCCATTGTTTTGCAGAGGGGAACCACAAAACTTCTTTGCATTTGTTAAATGGCACTGCAGAATGGAAAAGGTTGAGAACCACTTGCTCCGTAGCCTAATGCACAGGAAGATAAATAAGTGACTGAATGGCATTCTATGTTCTCAATGTACAAAGACCACAATAGAATTAAACTTTGAAAATACAGCATTTATTTTATTGAACTATTTTGTTGGATTGGTATTATATCAGTAGTATTAGTCTTATTGGGATATGGAAATTTTTATGGAAAATTTTACTGCAGAGGGACCCCACAATCAGTGAAAATTAAATTCTGCTTTTTTTTTCCTTTAAGCCATCATTTCACACTGCTGCATTTGCAGTTAGAAGTCAGTGAGCCATCTCTATATACCACTGAAGCTGTAGAACTGGTAGTTTACCTGGCATGGGAGAAACACATAGGGAATTTCACCCCATTCTCCTCCCTCTTCCTATATTTTTGTGCCCTAAGCAATGCAGATCACAGCACAGTCCCTGCCCCTGGGGGAGCTGAGGGGCTGCCTTTTCTGTTTGTATCTGCTGAATGCATAAAGCAAATAAGCACAGGTAGGAACTAGGCCAGCAATGACCTTCCATGCTGGCTCTGGAAGAGATTCATGGGAATGACGTTCATAAATGATTGCAGCTGATTCAAGTGGCTCCAGAATGAATCCAGTGCCAGTACAATTAAAGCTGTGTGGCGTCAAGCCTAACACATGCTAAACGAACATATGAAACATCCATCTCCCATGCAAATAGCTGCTAACAACATCCCCTTTATTCCAGAGGGAGCAGGATGGGCCCCAAATATTCTTCTTTTGTGGGCAGTAAAACTTTGCTGCAATCTTTGGGCCCATTCCCACTCTTCCTGGACACAACAGGAGCTTATACTTGACTTTAATGGAGCCAGAACAAGCCTGAAGACTTTTTTTTTTAATCTGTTCTTTGTCTTACTACCTCCTGTGATATTTCAGGGTAAGTTAATTAATTAAGCCATTTGTTTCCATAGAGAGCTCCTCTTTTTTCCCCCCTGTTTCTAATCATGTTATCCTTATTTTAATTCTCTCCTGCTATGGTTGATTTCTGTAGGAAGCAAAGAGATAGCTGATTTAGAATTAACAGAAAATGTTTGCTTCATTGCTTACTTTTTTACCTTCATTTTCCAGGCTTGATTCATTGCTTCAGTGTGTATAGTGAATGGCATTTTAAGTACTGATAAATAATCTGCTTGCTCAGTAAGTAGATGTTTCCAAGGTCTCATGCTCCAGTGTTCCTTCTGCTAAACAATTTCAGTACCAAGGGCATAATGTTATATTTAAAAATTATTTTCTCTTATGTCAGTCCTTTTTAAAAGCACCATGTCTCCTTTGCTTGAGGCACAGGGGCACAGATAATAGGGGGTTAATCTGACTTGGGGTTTTATTAGATCTGGCAACAAGACGTACCAAAAAGCAAGTATTTATTTCAAAACACTCGGTAGAACACATCATGGTCACTTGCAGAAACTGGTACTAACAGTGGCATAGTACTACTGCCTATAGACCACCCCAGGTGGAAAATAGTAATTCCTAAAGGGGTGGCACAATTTGAGAGGTCCCACCACAATGCAGACAATAAGAAGTGGAGAAGAAGAAAAGATTGTCAAAAACTGCTCCATTCCCCTCCAACAGCCACCAACACCTTTCCCTTCTGTGATAAGACCTGAGGCTGTAGAATCAGACTGATCAGCCATTGATAGATTCACAAATAGGAGGGTAACATGAAGACATCCTACTCATTATTGAGTGACCTCCAAGAGACAACTACTTATAAATTCAAGATAACCTGGTCATAGAACAAACAAAAATAGTCAGTGACACAGTCCCTCTTTGCCCTTCACTTTCTCCTCTGACCTTGTTTAACATAAGGAGCAGTTCTTCTTCCTCTAACCCTTCTTTTCACCATTGCCTTCCTTCTTTGCTCATTCATCTCTCTCCACTTCTACCTTATGATAATGTTCTTTAAATCAATTGCTAGAGCATGGGCTTTGGGGAGGGAGGATGGTCTTGTGAATAAGATAGTGAAGGGGTCTTGTTACAGTTCTTGGCTCTGCCACAGACTTCCTATGCAACCATACGGAAATCCTTTAGGCTACAGCTACACTACAGAGGTATTTTGAAATAAGACATTTCAACACAGCTAAACACAAAATGCATTTCAAAAGAGCACCCAGCTATTTCAAAATAGCTTTTCTGGACACATAGCACTACTTTGAAATAGTGCCATTGTGGCTTATTTCAAAATAGCACTCTTCCATGTCTTAATAGCACCTATTTAAAAATACCTGTTTTGAAATAGGTGTTATTCCTCCTGCAGTGAGGGTTGCTGATTTCAAAATAACATGCCAGCTACTTCAAATTTATTTTGAAATAGCACAAGTAGTATAGACGCTAGCAGCATTATTTCAAAATAACAACTGTTATATCGAAATAACTCTGTAGTGTAGACGTAGCCTTAATTTCTGTGCCACAGTTTCATGTTTGCAAGGTGGGGATACATTTTCCTTACCTGACATGGTTCTGAAGATAAACGCATAAATATGTTCAGGCCCTCCAAGGCGGGAGAGGGAAGGCAAGAGGGCAGCTGCCACTGAAAAGAGCCCAGGGCTCGAGCCGCAGTGGCTGGTAATTGCCATTGCAGCACACTGTGAAGGTTGATGGGGATGGGAGAGCAGCATGGCACACTCTGGGCAGTGCTGAGGGTTGGCTGCTCCCAGCCCTGTCCCTTCTGCCCAAGGCCCCACCCCTTCCAGGAGTGTAGTACTGCCCTGGCCCACCTTGCCCAGGTTGTTGACACCACTGAGTATGGTAGTGGTGCTCAGGCATTATACTGATGGGAACCCACACAAGCAAACTAAGCATGTCAAGTATCAGAGGGGTAGCCATGTTAGTCTGGATCTGCAAAAGCAACGAGGGGTCCTGTGGCACCTTATAGACTAACAGAAATGTATGAGCATAAGGTCACCTGCCTCTGACAAAGTGGGTCTTTGCCCACGAAAGCTTATGCTCATACATTTCTGTTAGTCTATAAGGTGACACAGGACACCTCCTTGCTAAAGCATGTCAGTGTGAGTAGATGAGACAAGGATACCTAAACTGCACTTCCTCTCTTTACTTTCTACCATCGACATTGCTTCCCTCTGCCACCAGTTATATGCACCGAATGTCTCCCTGCATTGATAAGTAACAGAGAGAAAGCTGTGCTAGTCTATATACTATGAAAACAAAAAAGCAGTCCAGTAGCACTTTAAAGACTAACAAAATACTCATCACCTAATAAATTATTTTGTTAGTCTTTAAAGTGCTACTGGACTGCTTTTTTGTTTGCATTGATAAACTACAGTTTCAGTTATTTCTCTCTTATAGAAAACTCTCTATCTAGGGAAGCCTTGACTGCAAAGCCCTCAAGGTTCTCCTCACACTTTCATAAAGTCAGGCAGGGGGCAGGTTTCAGCCTCATGGAGAAGAGACAGCTGAGTTCTGGAGCCCTCATGTATTCTAAGATCTACAAGGAAAGCAGAGGGATAATCACATAGATGCTGGAAGACTTTATACTACAGGTTGAACCTTTCTTGTCTGGCACCCTCAGGACCTGACTGATGTCAAACAAGAGAATTTGCCAGACCATGGGAGATCAGTATTATCTAGCAGCATTACCAACACTTCCACTGCTGACTGGGCTCTTAAACATTTAGGGGTAAATTACAGCTAAATAACAGCACAGAACACCCAGAGCCAGGACTGGTGGCTGTAAACAAACATCATGGGACAATGGGAAACTTGGCCATATCCGTGATAAGTGGTCATCCAGAAACATGTCAGATTAAGGAGTTTGCTGGACAAGAGAGTTCCAGGTTAGAGAGTTTCAACCTGCAGTGGAAGGATCCTTTCAAGTGTTCATTACACTACAATCTCCTGAGAAGGTCTGGACTACTAGCTGGCCCATTGGTCCCCAACAGCCCTCCTCAGGGGCCAACAAGCATCATGAAGGGATAGTTAGTACAGCTGCTACAAGTGGTGACTTCCAATTTTCTACAGGCAAAAGGGGAGAACAACTTTGGGCAGCTGGTGCCAGGCTTCTGCTTCTCCCTGCACCGCCTTCTCTTTCCAAGAGAGTTCGGACCGGTGTGAAGGAGCTCTTCCAGTGTCCCAATGAAAAAGGGAGCAGACACCAGAGCTTCAGCTCCCCTCTTCCAAACTCACATCTGTTCTGACTCCACTTTGATCCTTTCCACATCTTTATGGCACATGCCTTTATTTCCATTCAATAACATTAATTTAGGACTGCAAGGGAAAATAATCAGTTGATTGCTGAAAGAGAGAGAGAGAGAGTGAGTCTTACAAAGAATAGGTGGCATGTGTGCTATTGAAGAGGGGCATTGTTAGGTGACACTTGACCCTCCAGCAATGAGGCTCGCAGAGGTAAAAGAAATATGCAGTCAATTCCCACAGAGCACCAGGCATCTGAACCTTATTCTTTTTCTCTTGAAATATTTTTTAAAGTATGAAAGTGGAAAGGGGGCAATGTACAGCTATTTGTGTTTGTGCTCCTTACAGATTGCAAAGTGTATGTCTCCCACTTTCAGTAACTGTCACTAGCAGGAATTACAAAGGATGGGAAATTAACAGAGGAGGAGAAGTAGGAGTTTAAAGCTACCTGGTTTACTGGTGGTAAATTATATTACATTGTACTTCCTCAATGGAGTTATTTCAAAGGTGCCTAGACAGCAGATTTACAGATTCCCTTTTTGCATTTCTGGGCATTTCAGTGGATATATTCCATACACATGAGACCAAATACATGTATTTAGTTAATTTATTTCAAATCTGGTATATTGTGAATGTGCAATAAAATCATGGCTACTTCTTTCTTAGAAAGCAAACAAGACAAATCCAATGCAAATAAGCAATTTTAATGCTTCATTATGGTAGAAAATTAAGCCACACAATTTAATAGAATATAAAATAATGCAAAACACCACACATATTTTAAGAAGCCTAATTCCGTGGCTCTGAGGAAATCATCTCGAAAATAAATTAACTTTGTGTCTTAGCTCTCAGTCAGAACATTGCAACAACATACATTAGTTGTATCATTTTGTTTTAAACTGAATAAGAATATTTACTGTTTTCACTATACAGAAGTCACCATTACACTGTTGGTATTTGCCATTCAAAAGCAATTACGTATGGGAGCCCAAACGTATGGAATACCAGTAGCGATTAAGCAACACCAACTGCTTTCCACTGCCAAATATCACTTCATGATAATCTCTACCCTTTGAGTAACATAACTGAATGTGTTTGCCTCATATACTACAATGAAAATATTTAATATTTAGATATGAATTTACTATAACTCATGCCATTATTAAAACAAATTATTAAAATAGTTTTGGCAACTTATTGTATTTCTGATCCAAATGATCCTTTTTAGTATAAGGATTCTTTAATATGCAAATGGAAAACAATCATCTTAAAATACTGCCTATCACTGATGATGGGATAAGAACTCAAGTGTGTTTACACCATTATTATTCATATATGGTAATAGATGAGATAAAATTATATTAATGCACCTGCAGGAAGTCTAACAAGAAGCACTATTCACTGTGAATGTAAATGCAATTGCCATTTTATATGTTAGTGTATTTTGATTACAACTATTGTAAATAATGTAAGATTTAGGTGTGGTATAACTGTAAATGTGGCAGTGTGAAATGATAGCTTATAGGAAAACAAAAGTAGAATTTAATTTTCACTGTTTGTGGGATCCCTTTGCAGTACTGGTTGGACCTCTCTCATCTGGCACCCTCAGGACCTGACAAGTGCCGGGTGAGAGAATTTGCTGGACCCTGGGAAGTCAATATTGTCTGGCACATTACCAACACTTTCACTGCTTTCTGGTCTTTTAGATGACATTTAGGGGTAAATTACAGCTAAATAATAGAATAGAACACTGGAAGCCAGGACTGGTGGCTGTAAACAAACCATATGGAGCATGAGAAACTTGGCCACACTCATGATAAGTGATGTCTGGCTAACTTTATGCCACGAGAGTGGCAGATTAGAAAGGTTCAACATGTACTGCACAACCCCTTTGTGGGCTCCTCAAAAGTGCAAGGAGGCTTCTGTAGTTGTGAATGCTGAGTACAGGATACGTAGACCTTACAGAGTGTGTGCAAATTCCCCTGGACTTTGCTCAGTCTGAACCTCAGAAAAATTGTGCAGCTTCACCCGCATCTCTCCTGGGCAGGCCACTGTTAATGCAATAGCTGGTGGGAATCCCACAAGGCATAAGAACATTTTGCATACAATGCTCTTGTCTCCAGACCTCTTTGTTTCTTTTTAAGTCACAGTTTTTAGCCTTTAAAACTGAGTACAGCTTTTAGTTCCACAGAAATATTGTGGAAAATCTCTCCCTTAGCTGCACTGAAATCTTGTTTGCAGATGTTAGCTGTTGGTTCATACAGGGGAACATCCATTTATATATCTGTTTCTATAAGCCAAGAGAAGGTGGTCTTGGGTTTTTGACTTTATTTTATTCTAGGTGTGAAGTGTTTCCTTTGGGGTAACTCTCTCTGCCTTGGGAAGCCATAGTGCTGTCTCAAAGGGAAGGAAATTTTGGATAGCAAGTGAGACAGGCACTCTGCTGCAGATGTGCTTCTTAAAGAAACATTGCTTGGATCGCAGATATTTATCTTATTTTAGAATAATTTATAAACCAGGGGTTCATTTAAGTAGATTTTATGGTGATTTGCTGCTTCAGAGAAGTTTAAAAAGGTTGGGTTGGTGGCGGGTGAGGGTGGGGGGATTTTCTCATTGTTTGAAGATGAGTCATTTTATTTGCGTATATGTATGTTGTGTAAGAGGCAGAATTTAAGTTCTGTAAGCCTGTTTACAGCAGATTTAGGAAACATCAGGATCTGAGGAACTATGTCTGTTGGGACGTTTATTACCTCAGGATATTTGCCTGTTTTTGTTTAATTCCTTCATTGTGATGGCTATAACCGCCTCAAAAATATATTATTTTGTAGAAGTATTAGAAGCACTTTTAAAGTAAAAGGTGCCTTTTTATTAAAAAAACTCACACTTAATGGAATGAAAAGTGGTGTTATATGTGTACATCATTGCTAGATCAGTGGTGAACTTCATTCTGGGCTTTAAGCTATCCTGTTGGGATAGCTAAAAAAATGCAACAACGAGAAGTCCTGTGGCACCTTGTAGAGTGACAGATGTTTTGGAGCATAAGCTTTTGTGGGCAAAGACCTGCTTCATCAGATGCGTGTACTGGAGATTCCTGAGGCAGGTCCCACTCTGACGAAGTGGGCCTTTGCCCCCAAAGCTTATGCTTCAAAAATGTGTTAGTCTATAACAGGGATGGCCACATGGCAATGTTTTACATGTTCCGGGGGCCAAACACAAAATATCCCGAAAACTAACCCCACTCCCTCCCCCAGGGTTAACTCGTTCTCAGTATCCCTCGCCAAAGACTTCCCCACAGCAGGGCAGGAGGTGTGAAGTACTTTCTTCCCTTTCAGATCTGCTGTCTGTAAATTCCACAGGGTGAGTCCAGGTTCTGAGTTCCATGAAGGGGTTAATAATACTTCCCAACCCCGTTTCCCCACACCACCCATGACTATGCCTTTTTAAATGATTCCTAGCATTCTGTTTGCCTTTTAGACTGCTGCTGCACATTGAGTGCATGTTTTCAGAGACCTATCCAAAGTGACCCCAAGATGTTTTGTTAGTGTGAATAGTGATGACTTTAGAAATAGTTATGAAAAGTAATACTGGGATATGACTTTATAATCCCAGATACACTGCAGCTATGTATTTTGTTGCAGAAACAGGGTGGACAGCCAAATGTGTTGTACAGTCCATTTTGTTCCATAGAGGAAGTCTCCATGTTTGTTCTCTGCATTCTATTAGAGAGGCAAGGAACTCCCGGAGTACATTGGCTCATGAGTGTGAATGCACAGAAAAATCCATGTTCTTATACTGAAAGGGGGTATTAGGTTGCATCTGCTATTTCCTTTGCATACCCTGCAGGAACAGCCTGGGTTAGAAAATCCAGGGCCACATAGGTGGTGGATTTCTTCCCTCACCCCTGCTTTGATTTAGCACCACATTAGGTTAGATCCTGAGCTGCTGAGGGGCCACAACATCTTACAGATCGAAGGGGCTGAGTGATTCACAGGACGAAGACTTATTTTCCTCAGAACACGGCCTTTATGCTCAGGCTTGCAGTTTTTCATATTCACTGTTATGTCTTTCACATTCTCCAGTCAGCACCCTAACAGCCTAATCCTCAGAGATGCAGAATGTCCTCAATTTTCACTACAGTTAGTGACAGCTGGGGCCACTCAGCGCCCTGCAGGACTGGGCCTTGAATTCCTCTGAAGACCCCCACTATGTTAAACTTTCCTGTGTTTTAGGCTTCATGTGTCCATGAGAAGAACGTATAAAGGTAAAAGAAGACCGTCGAAAACAGTGGCATGGTAACTGAATGAAACATTTGCATTTCTGGCATTAAGCAATTGGATAAAAATCACAAGTGCCTTAAATAAAGCTGAAGCCCAGCCCCCTCTGTTTACATGCATAGGAAATTTAGTCGACCACCTTGAGAAATATGTGCTAACCTGCACCGCTGCAGGATATATAGAGTAAATAATTAAAGCTGCCTCTATGAAAAACACACCACAGCTGGAAAGGAATAAAGAATCCTTCCCTAGGAGAAAAAAAACCCATTAAATCTTACAGGGAGAAATTAAAAAAAGGAAAGCCAGCCACCATAAATAGAGGCACCATGAAATGAAAGCCATCTGGAGTGTTAAAGGCCAATCTTGTGGGGACTAAGCAAACCCATATCTGCAAACTGTGTCTAAGTTCTCCCTTGATATTGCTTGTTGGTATTTTTTACAAATGTCATCACCGTATTTATGCGGCATGCATGAAAGTCACTAATGCAAAAGTCAATATGCCATGCTCATTGATCAGCGGCTTGCATACTTTATCAAGTCACACTGGCATGTAAGTGAAAGCAACTTTTCATTATGCAGAGAACATGTGTACTGTGTTAGCAAAAAGACACAAGTCGTACACTAAGGCTTGTACCAGTCTGGTTTGTTTTTGTTATGCTTCTTATGTAGCTGTGAAATAGGCTAAGTTCCCTCTAAGGCCACGTCTACACTTCCAGGAAGATTGACTGTGCCACGGTGGATCTACCGGAGCTTGATTTAGCGCTCCTGGTACAGATGTGCTAAATTGAATGTACAGAGTGCCTGCGCTGGAGCTGGTACTCCTGCCCCTCCTTAGGAGTAAGGGAAGTTGACGGGGGGGTGAACACTCCCATTGACCTCCCGTAGTGGAGATGGCGCAGAAGCCAAAATTAAGGTACTTTAACTCCAGCTACGTAATTAATGTAGCTGGAATTCTGTACCTTAATCCAACCTTCTACTTTAGTGTAGACCTAGAGTCTGCTGCCTGGCTGTGCACTTGCCTGACAAACTGTGCAGGGGCTCATGGCAGCTGCACAGAGTACAGCGTCTGCCCACTGGCCCCAGCACAAAGCTGCTGTGGCAGAGGTGCCTCACCCATTACTGAAGCAGCTCTCCGTGATGGGGCTGGGAGTGGGGGTCCCCTCTCTTGGCTGTGGCAGCTCAGTGTTGGGTCTGGGGAGTGTTTCTCTGCCCAGCCAGGAGCTGCTGCAGAGCTGCTGATACCCCCTGGGAGACAGATGCCACTTCCCTGGCCCCTCCCAGCCTAGTTTGGACCAGCCCTAGCAAGGGGATAAGTACGTCTCTCCTGGGTGTGCCTGCTGGAGATGTGGCAGCCATTGAGAGGTGCTTGTCACCGGGCCTCAAGGTGCCATGGTGAGAGAGGGCTGGGGGGGTAGTCCTCTTCCTGGGGCAGCCTGCACCCTTGACCCCTATCCCTGGCCCCATGCAGAGCCCCATCCCTCAACCAGTGCCTCACTCCTCTCCTGACAATGTTCTGATCCAGCCCTGAGCCCCCTTCTGAACTGCAAGCCCTCAGCATCTCCCCCACCGTGCACTGCCTGACTTTTCTTATGCGATACATCACCTCTATATTATGTGCATGTCGCGAAAGTCATTCTGCATTTGGAAGTTAAAAAAAAAAAAAGTAGAGGGAACACTGGCTCAGGCCTTGTTCCTTATGTTGACTGGAATGTGTTTTGCAAATAGTCCAATTAGACATCAGTGCAACGCTTGGAAACTAAAATACATCTTAATGTTGAGTGAAGATGTCAGAACGAAGCCCATGGGAAATGGGTTTTGTTTTTACTTTGTTTTATGGGAGACAAGTACTGATGAGATAACCTGCCAGAATATCAAAACTTAGATCTTGAGGGAAGATAATTTGTTCAGAATGTCCACATCTAGAACTCATGGCCAGTATGTTGGGTGCAGCCAGTTAATTGCATGTGCATGCACTTGCTTTTCTCAAGATGGGTACCTTTAAGGGCTGTCAATCAATCACAGTTACTCGAGGTGATTAATACAAAATAAATTAAGTAGCTTAAAAAGTCACCATTAGTCATAGCTTTAATCACACTGTTAATATTACAATACCAATTTAAATTTACTATAAATATTTTGAATGCTTTTACACATTTTGAAATACATTGATTTCAATTACAACACAGACTACTAGGGGTACAGTTTATATTAGTATGACTAATATTTGCACTGTAAAAATTTAAAAAAAAAGTATTTTTTCATTCACCTCATACAAGTCCAGTCTTACGTCTTGTTCAGCCAGTCACTATGACAAACAGGTTTGTTTACATTTCTGGGAGATAATGCTGTCTGCTTCTTATTTAGTGTCACCTGAAAGTGAGAACAGGTATTTGCTTGCAATCATTGTATTGCAAAATATATATGTGCCAGATTTGCTGAACATTTATATGCCTTGTCATGTGTCAGCTTGTAGGCTCTAAAATTTTATATGGTTTCTGAGTGCAGTTTTGCGTTAAAAAAAATCTGTCTAAGTTACACTTTCACAGTAGAGGCTCCACTGCAGTACAATTATATGAGGTGAACGTATTTACATAAAGTATATCAAAGCCATCAGCAAACAGCAAATCAGGGCAACCAGTTGGGGCCCTGCAGGTGGGAACGATTAGCTAGTGCGCTCAGTCCAGGAAGTGATAGATTGGTCCTGGAAGTGATGTATTTGTCACTTCCACCCTGGGCCCTGCTTTGCTCCAGAGCCTACTCTGAAATATATAGCCACAAGCACACCACATGTCTTCTCTCTCACCCCAAATTCTTACTTTAAAACAAAGTTATTTAGGTTGCAAAGTCACAAAGCTTGTGCCGTCTTAATTTAGACCCTTTGTGTCCGCTCATGTTCACTAAATGAGACATAGGTTTTGTGGAGTGGAAGAAAGCATGTAATCATGTAACTAAAGACTCTGTAACAATGCACATGCATAAAACACCAGAGGCACCTGACAATCTGACATTTCCTAACTTTTGAGCACTTGGCTTTGCAACCTAAGTAATTTTCTTTCAGTGTAGTTTTTTGTATGAAATTTCCTACTTTTTAAAAAGGAAATCCATTAAAACAGATTCCACTTTGGGCCCCTGTAACAACCTCCTCTTCGTGTATCAATGTCCGGGTTTGAATCCTGAATCTTAAACACCACATCATTGTTTATCACTTGAACTACAGGACCAGCTACAGCAGCTGGTACTACAAGAAGGGGATTGGTCTCTGGGGCCACGTGTTGGGTGCAAGGGGAGCGAGCTGGGGATGCACCCAGCCTGAACCACATGGAACAGGAGATCCTGATCCTGTGGCTCACCAGAATGGGGGATGGGACACTGAGGGCCCTGTGCTAAATCCAAAGTGTGTGGTGGTGGGCAAAGGACCTCAGCTAAGTTGCTTGTATGCTGCTGTAGCAGGTCGCAGGTATTCCCAGTGCACTGTGGCTTGTTTACTTAGGATTTATTTGGTATTTTGCTTCAAATATGAAATTCCAATTTGAAATTTCAAGAGAACCTTCTTATATAGTAGAAGCTTTTGTGAGCTGTATTCTGCATGCTATAACCTGGCAAACCCGGGCAAGCATTTTTAGTTGTAATACCCTGGAACTGCTACATCTCAAGATGAACATACAAAAGAAAGATTTAACCATCCTTACTTTTATACATCAATACATGGACCAATTAATCTCTCCTTCTGGAAAGCCTAAGGGGGTAATAAGAGTTTGAGATCATCTACAGAAGTACAGTCAATGCACGTTTATTCTACATCTTAATAAAATTAGCTTGTTGAATGACGTTATAAATGTCATGCAGAAATGCAGAACTATCACGAATCATTCACCATATTTCAAAAGACTTTAAAATATGCAGTTATACCATTTACTGAGTCTCAAATGAGATTTTTATTAAGCTAGCAAGCTGTGACATGAGATTTCACCTTATATGGTTGGATTGTCCCCTCCATGTTGATCCGGCAACTTGACAATAGTGAAAGAGAGTCCTTTCTTTGTTTCTTCCCTAGGAACTGTTTTTGAGTTTTTACTGGGGTATTTACATGTAGCTGTGGAAAATCACTGTTCATTGTCAGGCGTGTAGTGTTCAGCCATTGTAATCTTCCAAGTAGTTCAAGTTTATTTTTATATGTAGAGTTCCATCAGTATCGGACTCTGTTTTATATATGTAGATAGGGACATGATTGTTTATATATGGATGTTGTTTATTTAGGTTGTGTCTACACTGCACCTCCTTTCTGGAAGGGGCATGTTAATGGTTGACAGTGAAAATCATATGAGTTGCTGATTTACGTATCTCACACCTCATTTGCATACTCACATGTGCTCTCACTTCCGGAAGAACCTTTTCCAGAAGCCAAAAAAGCTCTGTAGATGGAGTTCCCTCAGAAGAAAACCCCGTTTCCGGAAGTACCGTTATTCCTCAAACATTTGAGGAATGAGGGTTCTTCCGGAAGTGAGGTTTTCTTCTGAGGGAACCCTGTCTACACGGCTGTTTTGGCTTCGAGAAAAGGCTCTTCTGGAAGCGAGAGCAGGCAAGAGAGGTAAATCTGCGCCTCATTTGAATTTTCGTTCTTGCTCATTAGCATGCCTCTTTCAGAAGGGTGATGCAGTGCAGACGCACCTTTAGTGTATAATTGAAGGATAGATTTTTCTAGATGGTTCCATACAGTGCTGTTTTAACTTCAGGTCATGTTCTTTATTTCTTCTATGAAAGAACGAGTGCTTTGGCTCTTATCTACCATTTCGCCAACCACTTATGCAATTTGCTGATCTCATCTTCCTTGTATTTTACTTAGCTGTATGGTTAATTGTTGGATTTTTCTTGGTAGGCATGGTGATGCCTCTCTTTTGGACAGCTTTCATGGTATTTCAAAGGCTTGAGGGGCTTTCTCACAGAACATAATGTATGTCAATGGTTTTCTGTAAACTGTTATTTATAACCAAAATGTCTGAATTTATAAAATACCCCAGAAAATGTGTGTGGCAATCTACTTGGCCACAACCCCTTCAGCAGAAGCTAAGGCTTTTAAAATAAATTCTGTTGGAGATTACAGGGACACGATTCAAATCTTCCACACAGAAGAGTTTGCAGGAGGAGCCAGTAGTCCATGAAGTCACATATTTGAAAATGAAAAAACGGGGTTGCTAGCTGATACCTCTACTGTGCAATCTAGATGTGCAAATCTGCCTACCTTCAATTCAGCTCATAGCAGGGTTCCCATGCTCATGAGGATTGTAGAGATGACTTGCTATAAATGAGTGACTACTTTTTCTTGTCCTGGAGGGCAGAAGAGTACTCAGCTCACTCTGTTTTTCTTATTCCTCTAGAAATGCAGTTTCTGATAGCAAGTAATATTTCCAGATCATGTTCCTATGCATAAAGAATTTAGCGTTTTAATGAAAATGGGGAAAAAACCATAAAAGGGTACTGTTTGTTTAAACATGGCCTGATGATTTCTTTCTATCCACCAGATGTCACTTTGCCCTTGCTTCTTAGCAAATTATGGATTTGGAGTATCTTTGCTTCCCTTTTTCATGAAGGGATGTGTTTCCCTACCTTGTCTTTTAAATCTGAATGCCAATGGGTGTGACAACTTGTCAGCAGTTAATTTGTCAAATCAGCCTCAAGGCATGTGGAACTTGTGACGCAAATTGGAATCTCCCAGCAAAGATTTAGGTCATGTTGCTGATTTAAATAACTCTGAGTCACTGAAGAACTTGCAGGGGCCTAGAAGATGAGCTTCTTTTTCGTTCAGCCAGGTCTGATATAGTAAAAGTCACTGGTTCCCAAGCTGGGGTCCATGATGGTATTGCAGGGAGTTCATGAGAAAAAAAATAAAAATGATCGTAGAAAATAGAATTGGCTTTGATGGGGTCTGTGAACAGATTGGGAGTCTGCTCTAGCGAAAATGTTGGGAACCATTGGTCTAAGTTCAAGGCTGTAATGAGAGCGACAGGGGGGCTATTGTAGGAGATGGTCTAAGTGCTCACTGTGGTCTAGACATTCTGAATGATGGTTTGTCCGTAGGCAAAACATGAGGCAGAGGATCTGGGAAGCAAAGCAAAGTTACTGTAAAACAAGACCAAATCAAACAGAAGGAGTCTGTCTAAAGCCAAAGGGAAGAGACTGGCCAGGGTTCTGTCTTCATGAGAAAATTATATAAATATAACTTGCCTTTATTGAGGAGTAAGTGCCCTGTGTCCACATACAAAATAGTCTTTTATTGGTGTTTCTTATGTTTTAAATCAGAATAATTAAATTGCTCTGGAATATATGTAGAAGAGATGTATGTTGGTAAAAAGTTTGTGTTAACACATCCCTATATTTATACACTGCTTCAGTTAGTTCTCCCACTCCTATCCCACAGTGCATTGGTTTATGTGCCTGTCTAGTTACTCTTGTGGCTCCAGGATCAGCACTACCGTATGTTTCTCCTCTGTTTAAATGATGCAGGCTCAAATCTAAGTGCATCATTGTAATCAGACACAGTTGCAAGTACGTTCATTTTGAGTCCATCACTTCAGCCATTACCACTATTTCTGCATCACTCTATCAGGAAGCCATGGACTTCTTTGGCCTCTGGGGATTTGAAGATATCCAGTCTCCTCTCTCCAGTAGTGATGAGATTTACAATCAACTATTACAGAAAATGGAGGAGAAAGGAAATATGTGTTCCAGAGCAGTGCCAAAGCCAAAGAGTTGCAGAGAAGCTACCAGAATACTAAGAAAAATTAGAACGGTCTTTAGAGTGCTTTGAGTTTTTCTGCATGCTGTGAGGATCTAGACAGAAGTTTTTGCTTGAGGTGCCACTACAGAGTCCCAGTTTGATGCTGGACTGAAAGGGGGTGGAAACATCAGCAGAAAGAACCCAGGCAATGCTGACCATCAGTAGGGTGCCCAGAACCTCTCTGGTGCTTTTGAGGCTGACCCAGAAAAGCTCCTAGAGTACTTGCCTGATAAGGCTGTTGAGCAAATTTCAATTGGTGTGGCTTTTGGTATATTACTACTTTCTGGACAATTAGTACAGGTTGAACATTTCTAGTCAGAACAGGGTGTGTTTTATGAAAAATAGCACCGATTATTTAATCATACATGGTCAAGATACCATCTTCATATCATATTGGAAAGATGGCACCAGCATTAGCACCATGTTGGTCCACTGGCTGAGTACTGACACAGAAAGGATATTTTCCTCCTCAAAAATTTAGTTCATGACCCAAGATTAGCCTGCTTTAGCCACAGTAAGCTTAGTCTCTGCATGCAGCCTGACATTTAGTTACTGATGAATGGGCTTTAAATCGCCAAATAATGGAAGCATAAGAGGGCTCTGGGGAGAAACCCAAAGTTCAATAATTATTACTGTGGAAAGGACAATTTCTTTGACTATTGATAGGCTTGAAAAAGCTCAGTGCATCAGTAGTCAAGAAGCCAGGTAAAGTCTTTGAAATGTGAAGAAAGGCACAGGTTGAACCTCTCTAGTCTGGCACCCTCGATACCTGAACGGAGCCAAACAAGAGAATTTGCCGGACCACAGAATGTCAATAGTGTCTATCAGCATTACTAACACTTCCACTGTTCACTGCGCTCTTAGAAGACATCCAGGGATAAATTACGGCTAAATAACAGTACAGAACACTGACAGCCAGGACTGTGGTTGTAAACAAACTTCATGGGATTACGGGAAACTTGGCCACAGCCATGATAAGCGGTTGTCTGGCTAACTAAAATCATGATGGATTATGGATGTTGCCATATGAGAGAGTGCTGGATTAGAGAGGTTCAACCTTGATTTAGATACTTACTGAGCTGGTAGTTCATATTATTATAAGATCAACCTGTGCTATTTTGCAGTGCCACATAATCACAATTACAATAACTGCAGATAGATACTTGTCTAGCCCTCTTCTATATAATTATCTTCCAACTATGTCTAAATGAACCCAAGATTATAGAACAACAAAAAGTCTTGTGGTTCCTTATAGACTAACAGATATTTTGGAGCATAAGCTTTTGTGGGCAAAGACCCACTTCATCAGATGCATGTGTGGGGGTGTGGTTTCAGAGGGGTATTTAAAGAGTGGGGTCCCAGTAAGAGGGAGGGCCAGAACTGACAAGGTCTATTCAGCAAGGTGGAAATGGCCCAGTATCAACAGCACTTATCAAAAGAGGAAAAACCAAGTCAGATCAGTCAGGGGGATGTGAGCCATTGTCAGTGTCTAATGGACAGCTATCAACACCCATAAGTACTGTTATGGTGCACTCATGCATCTGATGAAGTGGGTCTTTGCCCACAAAAGCTTATGCTTCAAAATATCTGTTAGTCTATAAGGTGCCACAAGACTTTTTGTTGTTCTAGAAGCTACATACTAACACGGCTACCTCTCTGATACTTGTCCTCAAGATTATAGTTATTTAAATGTTCTGTGCTAGGTATCCTCTTCTAGAAGAAAAGTTTGACAGTGCCTGTTACTGTGTCATTGTACAGGAGGGTACAAATAAAGATCATATTGGGACAGGTACTTGTAAGTACATATGTACCTAAATTTAACTTGTATTGTATTTGGTATCTCTGGTCCTATTAAAAAAGTCTTATTGCTTACTTAAATTACAGGTTTTTAAAATATGGCTTAGAGTGGTATTTTTGTACTCTGAAGAGAATCCTATGAAGGGCTCTGTAGTACCAACTTTGTAGCTGCAGTGTTGGGCTATAAGACAGGGGAAAATAAAGAGGGACCCTTCGCCCTCTCCGGGCAAGAGGTGGGTTTTGAAAATATACACAGTAGAATAGTTAAAACCAAAGAAGACCCTCCCTCAAAGAAGGGCTGTTAATATCCTATTAATTTGTACAGGACTTTTCCATAAGGGATAGAAAAAATGATTTGCATGAAATAACTGATTCTTGGTTGAAAATGCAAACCAAACATTTTCTTTGAGCTCTCCTATGCATCTGAGGTTCCTGGCCAGATCAGAGGATGGTTTACTGGAAATCTCCTGGTTAGTGATATTTCTAGCCTGTATATTTAAGGTAAGCATCTAAATCTCCGGTTGCTTATCTAAACAGAAAGCCTGAAACTTCTGAGGTTCATTCATCGTGGACAGTCCTTGCAAGGCAATCAGGGAAAAGTGAATTTGGAGCTTCTTCAGAATAAATTTTAATTCTTCCTTCAGGCATGTGTGCACAGATCTTATTAAATCAGTGGCAGTTGAGCAGGTATTCCAGGTCAGGATTTGGCCTTCACACTCCGATAGCATCTTCAAAGTATTTTACTAATTAATCCTTAAAACAGATCTAGAAAATTGGTAGCTAAGTTTTTTTTTTAATGATCTCTGGGGCAATGCTGAATCAGAATTAATAGTTGTATTTATCAGAGGTGCTGAACATCTGCAGCTCTTGCTGATATCATGTGAAGATCTTGGAGCCCAAGAGCTCTGAAAGCCAAGCTTTGGGGGCGGGGGGAGTGTAACATTTGCTATTGCCAGTGAATTCAGTGGACCAGTGTTAAGCCAGTGCTGAACATTTTTGGAAGTTCCGCTCTGTGCCCTGTGTTGGGGTCAGAAGTTTGTGGAGTTCTGGACTGGAGGCCATCAGCTTTTCTCAGGTGCAGTTGGTAAATAATGGAGGAATTTGTGTGTGAATACTTTGTTAGGAATTGCATGGTGACAAGTATCAGAGAGGTAGCTGTGTTAATCTGTAGCTTCGAGAACAACAAGAAGTCTTGTTGCACCTTATAGACTAACAGATATTTTGGAGCATAAGCTTTTGTGGGCAGAGACCCACTTCATCAGATGCATGAGTGTGTGGGGGAGGATGGTTTCAGAGGGGTATTTAAAGAATGGGGTCCCACAAAAAGGGAGGACCAGAGCTGACAAGGTCTATTCAGCAAGGTGGAAATGGCCCGTTATCAAGAGAAGGTATCAAAAGAGATAAAAAAAAAAGTCAGATCAGACACAGGGATATGAGCCATTGTCAGTCTAATGGGGAGATCTTAACACCCAGGGCAGAGAAGCTGCCTTTGTAAGCTGCAAGCCACTCCCAGTCTCTGTTTAATCCTTGGTTAATGGAGTCAAATTTGCAAATAAATTGCAGCTCAGAGATTTCTCTCTCCATTTGATTTTTGAAATTTCTTTGTTTCAGGACTGTCACCCTTAAATCTGCTACTGAGTGTCCAGGGAGATTGAAGTGTTCCCCCACAGGCTTCTGTATATTACCGTCCTGATGTCTGATTTATGTCCATTTATTCTCGCCACAGGGAAGGTAGAGTGGGTTCCCTGTGCTGTGTACTGAGCTGCAGGGCTGACAGAAGCATGGGGGAGCATGTAGGGCAGCAGAGGGTTGGGAGATGTAGGGCCAGGCAGTGAATTTTACTGGAGCCCGGCTTTCAAACCCATGATTTCAAACCCATCTGGAGTCCAGCTTGGTGTCCTGCACAAATGAGTTTAGGGGTATCACTTGGTCCCAAATTTTATTTTTTTTTTACTTACCCATCTAAAAAAAATGATGATGCTGAGAAACCCAACCTGTTTGCACACTAGCTCAAGTTTCATGATTCTGTTGCTATGGTGACAAGGGATGTGCTGTCAGCTGTCTTTCAGCCAACTGACTTCAATACTGAACTCCGTATGAGGCTGCCAAGTGTACAGCTTCTCTATTTCCTGATCCAAACAGTTGTTTCTGACATTGATGCAATTGCTACAATTCAGGACCACTGACTATATAATAATTCATGCACAGAAAATTAGGTTGAGTATATATCCATTACCTTTATTTTTCACATTCAGACATACTGATGTATTCCATAACTATCTGCAATAATTTCTTCAGGGATGTTACCTTGCAGTTGATAAGTGGATCTAATGATAAACTCGGACACATCCATCCTAAGTCTCAGTCTGCATCCTAAGGAAAGTAGGATTATTTCCGAAGAACTCTTACCTGAGTGCACATCTCGTATCTTGCTTCAGTAACACAGAGATCCTCAAAATCGTGGGTCAACTCACCCCTAACTCTGAGGTGCCCAAAGTCCCTAGGTGTCTGTATTTCCTCCATTAAGGCCCACAGGCCACTAAAAATCTGCCAGTGAGTCTGCACACAGCTGCTTCAATGTAAGGACCCAGGTGCTTATTTTCTGCCAAGCCTCAGAAAGCAAGGCTAGACTTGGCATTCTCTGACGAGGCCTGTGGGGCCTTATCTGAGTACATCTAAACCCCCAGGAAATAGCCACAGGCGGAGGTACCACCATTAATGCCCTTATAGCAGCATTAACCCAGTGCTTGGAGCACTTTCCTGGGCCTCCCATATTTTATGTTGAATTCCCCTCACTGTCTGATGTGAGTAGGGATTAGCACCTGGATCATCTTCTTTCTAGGAGGCTAGTTTAGCTACCAGACTGTGGGCACCCTAAGGCAGGCCTCTTTCTCAATTTGTCCTTTTAGTTCCCTTTTGTTATGTATAAATAATTAATGTTCTGAGGAACAGGGTCACTGTAACCAGGGTCTTCCACATCTTGAGTGAGTTCTGTAACCAGCAGACTAAAAGTTGTAAAAGAGGGATGGTGATAGAACCACTGTTTTTCTCAGGTCCAAGTGAAGAGGTGCCTTCCTCTGACTTGGAGCTGGGAGCCGAATTCCTGCTGAGGGCAGGTCTCTGACCACATCTTCTTCTTGGCATTTTCTATTGGTTAATTTAGGCAGCTCATCACTCAATGGGCTGGCTTTTGTGGTATCTATTTTTAGGCAGTTAACTCTCCTTGTTCATTGTATGTGGAGTCAGAGCACCTTATGTGGGGAAGTGGGCTCCAGGAGCCTAAGTCCCTTTGTGGGTCAAGCCTCTCTGGGTTTCTGGGCCTCAGTTCCTTTCTGTAAAATGGAGAGAATAGTAGGGGTGTTGTATGGGGCCTACATGACACAGAAGTATTTTTCTTTCATGATTATGTCACACAGGCTATGTCTACACTGCAGAGCTATTTTGGGATACTGAAGTATCCTGAAATACCTACTCTGGGTCTATGAAACATGCCTGTCATTTCAAAATATTTTTCAAAATAACAGGTGTGCTATTTTGGCATCCCTGTACACCTCGTTGAAGGAGGAGTAAGGGATGCCTTGAAATAATGCAGTATTTTGACATTTGGGGCTGTGTAGGCAGCACCAAATGCCTAAATAGCGTATTGTGAAATAAACTTGAAGTAGGATATGCAATTTGCAAATTGTGTATCTTATTTTCAGCTTAGGGCACAGTGTAGATGTAGCCACAGGGTGGCAACAGTTCCTGTTCTAGGCCTTTCTCATGACTAATGTGGTGCCGTGAGAAACCTGTTCTGCAGCTGTTTTCCCTGGCCATAGATTTAGACAAGAAATTACCCTTCCTAATCATCCCTCGCTTGACTCTTAAAAGTTAAATTACTCAGATTTTATTTCAAAAACTGAATGTCACCACTCTATAACAGCACAATATTTCACAGACAGTGTGTATTTTTTTAAAATAATCATCCCTTTTCATTTGAATTCCTGAAGTGCAATAAAATATTGATGAATAAATTAAG
The DNA here is from genome assembly GCF_033958435.1 of Carettochelys insculpta. Taxonomy (NCBI): domain Eukaryota; kingdom Metazoa; phylum Chordata; order Testudines; family Carettochelyidae; genus Carettochelys; species Carettochelys insculpta. The sequence goes on from NC_134140.1 coordinate 122,427,024, forward strand.
AGGGAGAAAAAGCAGGAGGGTAGATGTGAAATGCACAGGGCTGAATTGAAATCACCTAGTGTAGAGGTGATTTCAAATCTAATGTGATCTGTAAAAATGTGAATTACAATTATGTGGGTATCTACTGGGTTTCATAAAGTGCAAAATTGTATCCTGTTCACCATCATGGTGCTGCAGTATGATCAGCTATATTTGGAGAGGCACTGACCTACTGCCCACTGACTTCAGTGAGAAGTCTTCCATAGGCATTGGGTTGGGTCTTGTAAGCACTGTGTTCATGGTTTTCTCTTTCTAAATATCTTCTGATTTGTCAGTACCAGAAAATGTTTGATTAATTGAAAATGCATCTAGAAATCAAAATATAGGAAAAATATATCTGTGGATTACCATAATCATAGAATTATAGAATGCTAGGGCAGGAAGGGACCTCAGGAGGTCATTGAGTCCAGCCCCCTGGTTCAAGCAGGATCAGTCTCCAAAGTCTTCCCAGCTAGTACTTTGTCAAGCTGGGACTTAAAAACCTCCAGGGACAGAGATTCCACCACCTTTCTAGGCAATGCATTACAGTGTTTCACCACCCTCCTAGTGAAATAGTTTTTCCTAATATCCAACCTGCTCCTCTCCTTCTGTGACTTCAGACCATTGCTCCTTGTTCTGCCATCTGTCACCACTGAGAACAGTTTCTCTCCATCCCCTTTAGAGCTCCCCTTTAGGAAGTTGAAGGCTGCTATTAAATCACCCCTTGGTCTTCTCTTCTGCAAACTAAACAAGCCCAAATCTCTCAGCCTCTCCTCATAGGTCATGCGCTCCAGCCCCTTAATCATTTTCGTTGCCCTCTGCTGACCCTGCTCCAGTACATTCACATCTTTTCTATACTGGGGGGTCCAAAACTGGACACAGTACTCCAAATGTGGCCTTACCGTTACCAAATAGAGGGGAACATCAGCTTCCCTAGATCTACTCAAAATGCTCCTCCTAATGCACCCTAGTATGCCATTAACCTTCTTTATACATGAGGGCACACTGTTTACTCATATCCAGCCTTTCATACACCATAATCCCTAGGTCCCTGTCTGCTGTACTGCTGCTTAGCCAGTCGGCCCCCAGCCTATAACAATACTTGGGATTCTTCTGTCCCAAGTGCAGGACTCTACACTTCTTGTTCAACTGCATCAGATTTCTTTTGGTCCAGTCCTCCAAGTTATCCAGGTCACTTTGGATCCTATCTCTACCCTCCAATGTATCTACCTCTCTCCATAGCTTGGTGTCATCCACAGGCTTGAGGAGGATGCAATCCAGTCCCTCATCTGGTTAATTTATAAAGATGTTGAACAACACTGGCCCCAGAACCGAGCCTTGGGGCACACCTCTTGAAACCTGTAGCCATCCAGATATTGAGCCATTGACCACTACCCATTGGGCCTGGCTATCAAGCCAGCTTTCTATCCATGTATCCAATTCATAGTTCCTTAACTTATGGGCAAGAATGTTGTGGGGGACTGTAACAAAAGCTTTGCTAAAGTCAAGATATATCACATCCACTGACTTCCCTGTGTTCACAGAGATAGTTACGGCATCATAGAAACTAATCCGATTGGTCAGGCATGACGTGCCCTTGGTGAATCCAAATTGACTACTCTTGATCACTTTCCCCTCTTCCAAGTGCTCCAGAATTGATTCCTTGAGGATCCCCTACATTATTTTCCCAGGTACTGATGTAAGGCTGACTGATCTATATAGTCCCCTGGGTTGTCCTTCTTTCCTTTTTTAAAGATGGGTACTACATTTGACTTTTCTAATCATTTGGGATCTCTCCTGATCTCCACGAGTCTTCAAAGATAATGGCCAAAGGCTCAGAAATGACGTCTGCCAATTTCCTCAGTACCCTTGGGTGCATTAAATCCAGACCCATGGATTTGTGTGCATCTAGTTTTTCTAAGCAACTCTTAACCTGTTCCTTCCCCACCAAGGGTTGCCCTCCACCTTCCCAAACTGCATTGTCTAGCATCCTAGTATGGGACCTATCCTTGTCCATGAAGACTGAAGCAGAAAAAGCATTGAGTACTTCAGCTTTGCTTACATCATCTATCACTAGGTTACCTCTCATCCAGTAACAGCCCCACACCTTCCCTGATAACCCTCTCATTGTTAACATACCTGTAGAAACCCTTCTTGTTACCCTTCACATCCTTTGCCAGGTACAGTTCCAATTGTGCTTTTGCTTTTCTGATTACTTCCTGGCATTCTCCAGCCATATATTTATACTCCTCCTTAGTCAACTGTCCATGTTTCCAATTCTTATACGCATCCTTTTGTGTTTAGCCTGATCAAGGATTACCCTGACAAGCCAAGCTGGTTGCCTACCATATTTGCGTTTCTTACTATGCAGCAGTATGGTTTGTTCCTGTGCCTTCAGTAAGACTTCTTTGAAATAATAGTATACCTTGGGTAGATTTTTAAAAAGGACTCCAGAAGTAAAAGATGGAGAGAGGAAATTAGATAATAATGATTAAAAAATGTTAGCTCAAAGTGATTATGTAGCCAGTGAAATGTGTACAATTTACCATGTACTCATATTAAATGCTGTGGGACAATGCTGAACAACTGTGACATTTAGCGTTAGGGTCAGGATCATAGAGTCATAGTAGATGTGGAGGAAACCTCCAGAGATCATCAGTTCCTGTCTCCTGCACTCATGACTGGACCAAGCATTATTCTAGAACATCCCTGACAGTTTGTCTAATCTGCTCTTCAAAAAGGAAGGAAAAGATTCTGTAGAATCCATTGGAAATAGTGGGGAGGAATTGGAAGCTAATGACCCGGCCTGAGGGCTGGAATTGGAAATGCCTTAAGATGACCCAGACACTGTCTCCAGGATAGGAAGCAATGGAGCACCACTCTCTCTGAGGGGGGAAACCAACTTGAGAGAAGCAGACTAGAAGAGGGCACGTGGATAGGTCTCTGTTTAACATGTACCCTGGAAGGCATTTGATTGATGTACCCAGAGGGTGACTCAGTGGGAGGGCTGAGTAGCTGGACAGGCCATGGTGGATGGAGGCAGTGCAGATACATGCACTCACAGAAATGGTGTGCTTCTGGGAGGTGAGTGCCACCCCATTACAACATCCCAGAATGATGGTTACTTTTTTTACAATAGTATCCATCTCCTGTCAAATAAACAGCATTCCTGTGGCACCTTAGAGACTAACAAACTTAGACCATGAGATTTTGTGGGTAAAGCCCAATTCTTAAGATGAAAAATGGAGAGGAAAATATTATACAGGTTTTAGATTGCAGGGAGAGGGAAGGGAGGTAGGGATTACCTGTTGCTAGTAGAACCAGTTGATGAAACAAGCTAAATAGGATGTGTGCTGTCCCTGCAAATAACGAAGGTGGGGAAATGGCCCTAGCAATGCAGAAGGCAGTTAAGATCTCTGTTCAGGCCACAGGATGCAGCACAGTGCTGATGATGAGTGTGTGTGTGTGTGTCAGTGTGTGTTTGAGTGTGTGTGTGTGGACACTGGGGAGTGCATGTGGCCCCCTGTGCACCTCTCATGTACCACCTCTGAACTTGCTGATAGGCTTTTGAGGGGGAACTTCAGCTATTAATGGAGTTAGTAGAAGAAATCTTATTGTACCTCACAGGCTTGTGAGGCAGTTGAGAAAATAACTGTATCATTTTGTCTCTGTGTGTAGGGAGGGAGTGATAAATTCAGTGGGAAAAGGAATCCAGTTTAGTTTTGTTTGCATTTTTGGGTTGCTTTTATGTGGGGTGTTGAATAGCACTCACGCAGCTGCAAGCACTTCAGTGGAGTCTTCGGTTCTTAGTCTTCTTGCATGCATGAATTACAGTTATTCAGCATCCCTGAGCAATATTTGGCCCCAATTTAACCATTAGAGAAGATTTCAGTTCAATAATATTAATGTTTGACCCAGACAGGATTAGAGAATCAATGGGGGTGCAATGCGGTACTTTGGATGCAAGACAAAGAAAGTGGAAAATTAAAGGAGTGCTGTGTATAATTACTTCTAGGAATTAACAAGCAGTGATTAAGGACAATGATTGTGATAGGAAATATAATTATTCCTGCTTTATTGTCCTAGTTAATAGTACACTATTGTTCTTATCTCTGTTTATAGAAGGGCAAGTTTGATAATCTACACGTGAAGGAAAATTAGATTAGCATTGATGTAAAGCATATTTCAGATTTAAATAATTGAGGATGTTTTTTGTCTATTTTTGTTTGAATGCTTTTAATGAGTTAAATACACATCAATATATCACTAATCTTACACTCATTCAGAAAACAAAATATGCAACTGCATACTTACTATTTCAATTCCTTTTTTTCTACAATACTGCACTGCTGATAAGAATGGGAAGAAACCAGTGCTGCAAAGTACACTCATCCCTCGCTATATGAGCACAATTGGTTCCCAAATTTCTGCTTCTAGGCAAAAACTCATGAGTGACACTAAATTCCCATTAAAATACATGTAAAAGTCTCCAATTTGTTCCAAGTGTTTGTAACTTGACATAAACCAGTTGAGTTTAGGTACTTTTCTGATGTATTTGAATAGTTTGGCACCAGAAATAGAATATAGTGTATGTATGTAGAGCACGGATTCCCAGCCTATGGGTCGGGACCCAAACATGGATCCCATCAGATTTGTTAAAGGTCGCCAGCTGGGCAGTTCCCAGCTGCATGTGGCTGTTAAAGAAGCCATTTGCAGTTTCTTAACACTGCTGCCTCAGGCAGATATCTGTCACTAGAGATAACAATTACCTTGTGCCTAGGTGCTGAAACCCTAACACTTGAGTTAATTGGATTTAACGACTGTTACCTGCTGGGAACAGTAGGGCTGGGGGAGCCACCCAACCTAGCAGCTCCAGAGAAGAGGCTTAAAAATACTGAGCTACAAGTTACAGCTATGCGGGCATATTTGCAGAATGAATGATGAATGAGAAATCAAGACCCTGATATTTGGCATAATGGACGGTTTGAACAGGAGAGACAGCCCCACAGGGAATGGGTAGATGATATAGTAGATTGGTGCAGAGCTAGTCTACAGAAATTGAGCCACTCCACACTGAATCGGGAAAGATGGAAGTAAATAGTGACAGAGGCATCAGACACCAACGGGCACTGAGCCCATGGTTGTTGGTGATGATGATGATGATGGTCAGTTATAAGTGGTGCGTAATTCAGTAGTGTTGGTCATTGTGCAAGAGTGCAGTGCAAGGGTGCAAGAAGCCTTTCACCACTGTTCTATGTGCAAGGATCATTGCAATCTTAAGGGTGTGGGTAGGAATCAAGAGCCCTGTCTTTTTCAGCTCAGTTGCAGCCTATAGAGCTGGCTGCCAGTGGAAAGCAATTTCAAAGAATGCAGCAGCTTGGGCATGTGCCCTGTGTCCTAAGGCGTTGCAGAAAGGGATTGCAGCTCTTGACACGCAATTCTTCCCCCAGCACTCCTAGGGCAGTGCCACTCTACTCCACACCTTATCCACACTATTCCAGGCTCATCTTGAACACTGCGTACAGATGTGGTCTCCTCACCTCAAAAAAGATATTTTGGCATTAGAAAAGGTTCAGAAAAGGGCAATTAAAATGATAAGGAGTTTGGAACGGGTCCCATATGAGAAGAGGTTAAAGACACTGGGCTTTTCAGTTTAGAAAAGAAGAGACATGATAGAGGTATATAAAATCATGAGCCGTGTGGAGAGGGTGAATAAAGAAAAGTTATTTACTTGTTCCCATAATATAAGAAGTAGAGGACACCAAATGAAATTAATGGGTAGCAGGTTTAAAACTAATGAAAGAAAGTTCTTTTTCACACAGTGCACAGTCAACCTGTGGAACTCCTTGCCAGAGGAGGCTGTGAAGACTAGGACTTAAATAAGTTCAAAGAAGAACTAGATAAATTCATAGAGGTTAGGTCCCTAAAAGGCTATTAGCCAGGGGTAGGAATGGTGTCCCTGGCCTCTTTGTCAGAGGCTGGAGATGGATGACAGGAGACAAGTCGCTTGATCATTGTCTTTAGTCAACCACCTCTGGGGCACCTGGCACTGGCCACTGTTGGCAGATGGGATGCTGGGCTAGATGGACCTTTGGTCTGACACAGTGGTGGCCATTCTTATGTTCTTACTATCATTATCCAAAGCTGTGCATCATTATAGAATGTTAGCAGACTTAAAATAGTACTGACCAGGGTCTGATTTTTCTCTGATGGCAGTTTTACATCCATATAACTCTATCGATATAACTAGACTGATTCTAGTGACATACCAGTATAAATGAGGAGAATCAGACCCTGAAATGCATCATCATAACTTCCCACTGTTTCTTTCCCTCATTTTGCTATCTCTTCATTTTTAATTCAAGCATTTTTAAGAAGCACTAATCCTACATAAACAGGTGTTACTGTAAAATACCTACAAAAACCAAAGAGAGGCAAAGTTTATTTTGAATGCATTACTGTTATATATTTATTCCCCACTTATTTTGTTATTGGTTAGTGCTACATTTTGTTTTGTTTGAGTTTATTTTTCTGTTTGTACAAGCAGTTTTGCAGGTGTATTATGTAGTGGTGGTGATGGGGAACCTCGATTGGTTTCTTTTTTGTTGTGAGCCAGTCTAATCCTGTGTTATTCATGATGTCTAAAAGCATTTGTCTAAGGAAACATACATGTGGAATTTCATTGCAATGGAAACTCAGGACCCTTTTTAATTCAGGCATTAAAAAAAGAGTTTTGTGTTAATTTAGGCAAGGCATTGGGAGTGAAAGCTTCTGGTTTCTGTCCTGGATCAGTTTTGGGCCAACCAGTTAGGTCCACACTGTGAATTTTTTGCTCATAATGTATAATATGTCACTCTATAAATAGCCCCATTGATATCAGTGGGCTACCAGCCAAGCAAAATGCGAGTAGGTGAAAGAAAAAGGTTCACAATCTGTCCCTTAGACTTTCTGCACCTACTGTAAATGAGAATGACTTTTCCACAGTTCATATTAGTATCCTGTGAGATTTAACTAAAGTTTGTATGTTCTTGGAGAACCTTGAGTATTGTAAATGCAAATTATTACACCAATAATTTATTTTTGTTGCCATTTGAGAATGGCATTATAATGCAAAATTATGTTAATGATGAATCATTTAAAAATATTCTGCTTTTCTAGCATGTGGACAGTCTAAGATAGCTCATGAGCATTTTAGGAAAGGAAATTATTAAAGGAGAATTATACAAGTCAGTGTGTCTCATAATTGGCTGGTGTTTCCAAAAGGGAAAAGTGATGTTAATAACCCCCTGCCCATGTTAAATGAGGGTTTTTTGTTATCTTGCTACATCAAGTTGCTCCCTTTCTTCATTGTCCCTGAGGTCCTTTGAGCTTCAGTACTTGCCCTGAAGATCCTTCTTTACTGGCTTTACATCCCTTTTCACACTTAAGGACTTGTCCTCTATCCAAGATGCTGATGTTGGCCAGCTCAACAGAACACATCTCTTTCTGAGCCTGATGAAAGAGTTGCTTCAGGACAATATGAGCATTCCATGGTGCTCCTAGATCTTAGAGACGGGGCTTGAGGCTTGAATTTGAATTCCTTTAGCACAAGCTAGACCAGTGATTATTGAGTGGACCGCATAAGTGGCCCTCCTTCGACCCAGTGGGCCATACTGGCAACTGCAGCCCACTGGGGTTCCACCTGTGGCCCATGGATCCCCTGTCTAACCTGCTCCCCCATATGCCTCTAGGACACTGGACACCCACACTTCCTACTCATGTCCCTCCTTCCCCCTCTGAGAGCTTTAATGCTGCAAATAGCTGTTCTGAGGTGTTCAAGCTCTGGAAGGCAGGGGGAGGAGAGGGGACAGAGTATGAATAAGCAGATTAGTGGCACTCTGAAAGCACTGGAGGGAGGGGAAAGTGTAGGATGTGCAAGGCACCAGTGTCCCAGTGTGCAAGGGGGGCAGAGGGGGGTTTGTGAGCCGCAGGTGGAACACCAGTGGGACACAACTAGAATGGGAGCTGCAAGCTGCCCATCACTGGGCTAGATGCATAAATTACTTTTCATTGATCAGTCTGGGACAACTTGGGACTGAGTGGGCACAGGCCTGCATTTGGGATATTATACAGTGATGCCACCGTACTGGTAGCTCTGTGGTGGATTGACTCTCGAACCACCATTGACTGTGAAGGAATAGATGCAAGGGCAGCATTCTTGCTGCACTGTGTTCCCCTGCCTGTGGCCACTTAGGTCTTCTGGTGCATGTGGAAGGCAGTGAGGCCTTGGGGTGACTAACTGCTTATGTGAGTAAGCTCTATTCCTTGCACATAAGGATTGCATATTCAGGCTCTGCGTAAGTCAGTAATATTCCTAACTAAAAAGAGAAGCTCTTTTCTATTTGTTATTCTAGATAAAAGAGTTATAGCCCTGGAATCTATATTTTATTAATTTACAGCAAGAAACATTGTCCAGTAATTTTGCAGAGAGATATAGAAGAGAAGTGGGATGCTTGAATGCTCTATTTTTTTTTTTTTTTACTTTTGCAGATTAGGAGTATTTGAGGTAAACTGTAGCACTTCTCTCTAGGGGAAATCTTCTTTAGAAAGAATCATAATTTATTGCAGGTGGTGTATAACTAATGCATCTCTTGTGCATTTGTTTGAGATGTCTGTCATTAGAAATTATTTAAAGTGGGTTAAAAGGAGATTGCTTTGTTTTCTATTTACCATCAATTGAATCTTTGTGTACCGTACTTGCTTGTGTAGAGTAGGTAATCTTTATGCTACAGAGAATAAACTTTTCTATTGGTACAAAACAAAATTGTTTTTGCTGTAATGGAATATACCTTTGGGAAAGGAAAAAGGAGTTGTATCAATAATATTATTTATCTTTCATTCAAGTATCTGACTGGTTGTAGTTATTTCCAGTGGCACCACATGCCTTACATTAGATGAAGTATTCAGGAAAGCAAAAAATAATAAAATGGTTCCCTTCTTCCCTCTTTACTGAACTTTTCTCCTCAGTTGTAGCTGAGGGAACATGCTTGGTTCTCTGTCACCATTTAAAGGAGATAAATATTTTATTATTTCCTCCTACCCCCAATGTCTCTTGGCAGTTCTGTTTTTTCCCTAAGGAAGGTTCTCTCCCTGCTTCCAAATTACTATAGTTAAAGTGCTCTGGGTTTACCTGTTCTTTTTGGAAAGATCTTTGCTGTGATTTTGATACTCTGGTCCATCTGCCTGAGCTCAGCTTGCATTCATCACCATGTCTCCTTAAATCACTCATGGCCATGTTCCCATCACCCATTCCCCTTTACACTGTAACCAGTTCCTCTCTTATTTCCCCCTGTTGTCCATCTCTGATTTTCCTACACAACCCTAAGGTGAGAACTTGTGGACCAGTCATTGTTTAGCATTAAAGGGTAGGGCACCAGCTGCCTTTTCTCCTGGTCCTCTGCATGCTGTTTTATACATGCTCTAGCTAAAGGTTGTATGGGCGTAGGCAAGGAAAATGGAAACTGAAGTCTTCTGCCTGCTCACTGCAGCAGTTGCTAATGGTAAAAGACCAAGTTTATTTTGAGTGGTTTGTTTTCCCACCAGTTAGCTATCAGGGATTTTGGCTGGAGTGGAAATCAGCCCATATTTGGTTTTAAAAACTCAGCGTATTCTTTGCTAAAATAGGACAGGCTGTTTGTTTGGCATACAAACTATGGTTTACTACCTCTTCAAGTTGAAGTCAGCAAAACCATCAACAGTTCTTGTCTGTCTTGATTTCTGAGCTGCCTTCCATTAAGTCTTAGAGGTTATTCTAAATGCTCCTATTCTTGCTATGTGAAAAAAGAGAGAAACCTCTCAGCCTACCTAAGCTGTTTTTACACATTTACAATGTGTCCTCAAAACAGCTACATTGCTGGCTCCATCCAGCTCACCATGTGATTAGTTACTCTGCAGCATATGAAGAGAATGTAATGAAGTTTACCCTTGCAGGAAGGAAGTCCTGTTAATTTGGATTGTCTGTGTTTAGGGGCTTAGGCATTTGCATCCTTGTCAATTTTGCTCAGAAGGGAACTACAGAAGAATCTGGATATCCAGAAAGTGCATGTTTTGCCTGCACTGAGAGCCTGTTCTCATTTCCTGGCAGCTGGGTATTATGGAAGATGCAATTTTTAAAAACATGTTTTTTTCACTCCTGAGCTTGGGGAAATACGGACACAGATATCATAGTTTAATTAATGTAATAATAAAATGAATGTGAAGGGTCTAGTCTTGGGCCCCCTTCAAAGGCATGTATCAGATTTAATGCACAGCCCAGAGGCACAGAGTAAGCCAGTGGACAGCTTGCCCATTGCTAGTTTACTGACACACAAGAGTTAATTTGAGATATGTTTACTGGAGCAGATCCATTGCTGTTTCAGCTGCCTGGCTGTTATGTTATGTAACCACCCTCACTGACTCCAAACTCCGTAATCTGGCATGATTTCAGTTAGCTGGATCAGCACTTATCATGAGTGTGGCCAGTTTCCCGTGGTCCCATTTGTTTCTAGCCACCAGTTCTGGCTCTCAGAGTTCTGTCCTGTTATATAGCTGTAATTTACCCTGAATGTCTCTTTAGAGTCTTTTAAACTATTCTGAAATAACATATCCATACTACAGAGAAACCCCAAAATAAGTAAAACTTATTCCAAAATGGTGTGTCCAAACACAGCATCTGATGAAGCGGGTCTTTGCCCACGAAAGCTTATGCTCCAAAATATGTTAGTCTATGGCCATGTCTACACTAGCCCCAAACTTCGAAATGGCCATGCAAATGGCCATTTCGAAGTTTACTAATGAAGCGCTGAAATACATATTCAGTACTTCATGAGCATGCGGGCGGCCGCAGCTCTTCAAAATTGACGCGCCTTGCCGCTGTGCGGCTCGTCCCGACGGGGCTCCTTTTCGAAAGGACCCTGCCTACTTTGAAGTCCCCTTATCCCTATCTGCTCATGTATTTCAGCGCTTCATTAGTAAACTTCGAAATGGCCATTTGCATGGCCATTTCGAAGTTTGGGGCTAGTGTAGACGTAGCCTATAAGGTGCCACAAGACTTCTTGTTATTTCAGAATAGCTATTCTGGAATGGATTATTTTAAAATAATGCTGTCGTGTAGACATCACCTAAGTGATTGCGAACTGCTGCTTTTAAGGGGATTTTTAGTTAGGTGATTTTTAGTTTAGTTTTTGACATAGTAGACTTACTAACAACAAGCAGTCCACAATAACTTCTCAGGTCTCCAGTGACTCATTTACCCTTTGATGTTTTTTCTTGTTGCTGTCTAATGACATGCCTTTTGAGGCTCTGAATGACAGTCCTAGTGACAGGAAATATGTTTTCCTGTCTATAGAAAAGTGTTTTTTATTGGAAGGACTTCATTCGTATTCTTCTTACAGGTACAACGTTCAAAAATTTTGAAAGGCTCATCTGAGTCAGAACTGACCTCTTCGGTTGAAGCTGGCATTATTAGAGATGCACATCTCACAGAACTGAAAGTTACCTCAGGAGGTCATCAAGTCCAGTCCCCTGCACTCTTGGCAGGAACAAGCACCACCCCCGCCCCTTTATTTAAAATAATCTAATTGGCTCAGATTCCTAAATGACCTCCTCAACAATGGAACTTACAACCCTGCATTTAGCAGGTGACTGCTCAAACCACTGAACTATCCCTCAAGCACTACAAGTGAGTAGTGGTTGCCACTGCAGTTTAGTTTAGCACAAGAAGTATGGGTAACCCTTCTGGGTTCAATATCTAGGGGGTCCTTTTCATTGACACAATGCAAAACTGGCTTGAGTTCACACCTCGTAACCTGGGAAATTTGCACACCATCCCTGGGTGCTTCTGAGAGGCAATAATTCCCAACTCACAAGTACAGAATCTGAGTGTAGAAAAGAAACTTTTAATAAAAGGAGGGCAGTAACTTAGCATTAATTTGGGAAAACACCACAACCAGGGGTCAGAAACATAAACCATGAGTAACAGACTCACCCCAAGTAGGTTGAGCAGTGTCATTTTCTTTTCAGGTTCGTAAGGTCAGCAATCTAAATGTCCCCCTTCACATGCCCAGCACTTCTCTGTACTCCGCTCATGGTTGCTTTCCTGGTTCAGTACTCACCCAGAGTTCAGAGGTGCATCTGAAGAGTTCATCTCCTATCCTGGGTGGGTGGGGGGAATAGAGAGGCCTCCCTACTATGGCCTTGCTGGCCACTCAATACTCTTGGCAAGCAGAGTAGAAGAAATAGCACCACTTGATTAACATAATGAGGAGGCTCCTAATGAAGCCTATGTATCTCCTTTCTTTGAAGAGTGGGGAAAACAGGTCAAACCAATACAGGCAGTACCCTTGGGAAGGGTGAAAAGCTTCTGGACCAGAATACCTGTCTCCTGCCTTCCCACTTCTTACCCTCAGGAGGCTCTGACAGTCGAGATCCTGCTGAGCAACTACTTTCTGCTACATGTGAGTCCTTTCCTTTGAAACAGATAAAGCACAGTTCTGCTTTTCTGTACTTCCACAATAATTACACATTGGTAACAGTGTTTCACTGCACCAACAATATCCAGTGCTGACATAGCAGGTGTTTGGTCACAAGTGAAATTGATTACAATGAGTAAAACATTGCTCCATCTCCTGAATATTTAGCAAATTTAAGAAAAGTAGGATCTCTCCCCCCACTTCATAAGGAAATAAGAATGGCCACATTGGGTCAGACCAAAGGTCCGTCTAGCTCAGTATCCTGTCTTCCAACAGAGGCCAAAGCCAGATGCTCCAGAGGCTGTGAACAGAACAGGTAACCACAACAATGATCCCTCTCCTGACATCCATTTCGAACCTCTGACAAACAGAGGCTAGGGACACCCCCAATCCATCAAAATTATTGCCCCCCCCAGTTGAATTGATGAGGAAAGTTAAATCTCTATGGTACGTAATTTGCTAAAGCACTTGGTGGCTTGTAAATCAATAAACATAATACAGCTTGCAGCGTTGGTGAACCTGTTGGTATTACTTAGTTTTTAGTTCAGAACTGGTCAAATATTGCTTATTGGGCAATAAGGAACACATGAGAGTTTATGCAACAGGTGGTGATATTCTTTTTATTGAAGGTACGGAAAAGATGCAAGTGGAGCCAGCATGCTAATGGGCTAATTCACACAGGATATTAGAGTGAAATTAAACCATGAATTTAGGCGAAGATCCAATATTTAATCTGCTAAAATACTCACCCCATCTTTTTATTTATCATTTACATCAACATTATTCATGTGTTTCAGCAGTATGCATGAACAACATTCGCCTGTCAACCATTTTGACAGCATTATATACTCAACCTCAAGCTAATAATTTTAGAAAGGGCAATGCATTAAAAATTAGAATCTTTCTCAGAATTCAACGCACATTGAGTGACACATTCTGTAGCAATTCATTGTATATTCACATCTCAAAATTCTTATTAGCAGATGTAGGAAAATGATTTGAACAATTGAGATTCTTTAGTTTTTAAACAAAGATGCATGTTGCATATAAGATATTCAGATTCTTGGTGCTCCCTGAAGGAACAGTAATACTGTCTGGGTTGAAATGATTTCTGTGTTTGTCAGCACAGCAAGAAGTCCTGTGGCACCTTAGAGACTAACAAATATTTTGGAGCATAAGCTTTCTTGGGCAAAGACCCGCTTCATCAGATGCATGAGTGTGTGTGGGGGGTGGGTTTCCAGAGGGGTATTTAAAGAGTGGGGTCCCAGTAAAAGGGAGGGCCAGAGCTGACAAGGGCTATTCAGCAAGGTGGAGATGGCCCATTATCAGTGGTGTGTATCAAAAGAGGAAATAACAAGTCAGATCAGAGAGGGGGATGTGGGCCCATTGTCAGAGTTTAATGGGAGATATTAACACCCAGGGCAGAAAAGCTGCTTTTGTAAGAGACCAGCCACTCCCAGTGTCTGTTTAATCCTCGGTTGATGGAGTCAAATTTGCAAATAAATTGCAGCTCAGAGATTTCTCTCTCCATTTGATTTTTGAAATTCTTTGTTTTAGGACTGCTACTTTTAAATCTGCTACTGAGTGTCCAGGGAGCTTGAAGTGCTCTCCCACAGGCTTCTGTACATTACCGTTCCTGATGTCTGATTTATGTCCATTAATTCTTTTATGTAGAGACTGTCTAGTCTGGCCAATGTAAATTGCTGTGGGGCATTGCTGGCCCATGATGGCATATATTATATTAGTAGATGAGCAGGTAGAGTTGTCAGTGAGGTTTGTTGCCAGGATTGGTTCCAGGTTTAGAGTTATTGTGTTGTGATCTGTAGTTGCTGGTGAGAATTTGTTAAGGTTGGCAGGCTGTCTGTAGGCGAGGACAGGCCTGCCTCCCAAGGTCTGTGAGAGTGAAGCATCATTGTGCAGGAGGGGTTGCAGATCACTGATGATGCGTTGGAGGGGCATTAGGTGGGGGCTGTATGTGATGGCCAGTGGTGTTCTCTTGTTTTCCTTGCAAGGCCTGTCTTATAGCAGGTGACTTCTGGGTACCCATCTGGCTCTGTCAGTCTAGTTCCTCACTTCCTTAGGTGGGTATTGTAGTTTGAGGAAAGCTTGGTAAAGGTGTGTTTGTTAGTGAGCATTAATGGTGTCCAACAAGTATGAGCAGTGGTGCTGACCTGATGCCTCTCACGTTGTATATGTCATGCAGCTTTTCCTGGTGGAAAGACACAGACTTTGATGTTCTGAGCTGAACCTGATTTGTTTGCTCTTTCCTTATCAAGGTCCCAGTGTAGCTAAGCACTTGGTTGACTTCAGGGAGAGTAAACACAAGCTTAACTTGGAATATGATGAGTTGGAATTTCATCTGACAGTCTACTTGTCCTACATGGCAGTTCAGAACCGACAACTGAAACCAGCCATTTAGTGTACTCAGAGCCAAAGTCGTGATTGACTAGGGTATACTAAAAGTTTCTGCTATAAGAGTCAGCAACAAAAGCTGCATTCTCCAGCTCTAGGGAATATGAAAGGTTTATTTCCTTCTGAAACATGAAAGCTGTTCAGCAGAACACCTGCTGTTTAGAAATGTGAAATGTTAATCATGATGACTTTTTTTGAAAAAAAGAAGTGTCCAAAATGGATATCTATTTCCCTCAGTTAAGAATATGCTTAACTTTAGTATAAAGAAAATAGCAAGTGTATGCTTAGATCAAGCAGTGTTTTCAAGATGTATTGGTGGCAGTAAAATATGGTTTGCCAATACATGAGTCACTTAATAGAAATCTTTTAGCCAAATATGCACTGAGAAGGCAGTCCAGACTGGGCAGTTCTCAAGGTGAGAAACACTATTCTTTTTGTTTGTTGTCAAATGAAAAAGCTAGCTTCATACACACATGCTCAGAACATTGATGAGTAGATTGAATTACATCTCTGAGTAGACATACTAAAAAGCTATATTGAGGTCCTGGCTTTTGGAAGTAAAAACAAAAAAACACTTAATTAGGGGATGCAAACAATACAGTTCATTAACCGCTACAGCTCTGTTCTCACCTACTTGTCTCAGGCATGTCTGTTATCCTTTTTAAAAAAGCATTTGTTGAGATTTGGGCATGAGGTGGATACTTTGAATTTAAAAGTAAAGATGAAATACAGCTGTCTGCATGCAGAATCAAAATAGGGTTTGAGCTACATTCTTGAGTGAGGACTGTATATGGGCAGCTTGGTTTCCTGTGTTTTGAACACATATGATACAGAAACTATTTAATATGGTGGTAAAGCGCAACAGAGGGGTAAGAACGATGTGTTCCTGAGTGGTTCAGAAGGAAAAGTTAGCTTACAGTAACAGAATAAAGATGCCATTTACTCTCCCGTTTCTCATGTCTTTACAACTACTGCCTTCATAATAACTACAGCAGATAGCTCCAAGGCATATTTTTGTTAGAGAAGGGCACTAGATACACTTTCAGTTCTAATCCTGATCTCATCAGCCCCTTTGCAAACATGGTGTAATTCCAGTGACCTCAGTAAAATTGCTCTAGATTTAAACAGTTGCAACCAAGAAACGAATTGGCCCTGGATCTTTGATATTGTCCATAATTGAATCCAGTAAAGGCCAACTTACTTTTATTTTCTAGCACATTGAATGTTGGTGTTTCTTTCAGAATATGATAATTATTTATCCTATATATGTAGTGAATAAAACACCTTTACATTCCAAAGGTGAGATCAGTTTTCTTTTTCCTAGCATCAATCTTAAAGCATTTTGCAAATATGAATTTATTAAATCTCACAAGATACACTGTTATTCATATTTTACCGAGAGAAAAATAAGAGATCAGGGCTAAAGCCAACCCTCTAAAAGGTTTACACGAATTTTGGTTCTCAGCTTTTGGGTTTCCAACTTGATATACCTTGGGTGCTGTGATAGTCTACCAGTACTAATCATTAATCCTTTGGACACATCAGGAATATATATTTTTAAAAAAATCAAATCCTTTTCTTTCTTCGAGATTCTGCTATCTCAGCTGACTTTACATTATCAAGGCTTGGTTTGGAATGTTGAACTAAAGTATCAGAGAATGGTAGAAATTAGATACGTGTGAACTGTGAAACAAGGCAAGCTGTTCAGTAGCACCTTAGAGACTAACAATTTATTTACAAGGTGATGACCATTCATGGATAAGACCCACTTCTTCAGATTGTGGGCCATCATCAATTCTATATCATCAAGAAACCTGGAGCAAGCAGGCTGCAATTATAGGCTACGTCTACACGTGCACCCTACATCGAAGTAGCTTATTTCGATGTTGTGACATCGAAATAGGCTATTTCGATGAATAACGTCTACACGTCCTCCAGGGCCGGCAACGTCGATGTTCAACTTCGACGTTGCGCAGCCCGACATCGAAATAGGCGCAGCGAGGGAACGTCTACACGTCAAAGTAGCACACATCGAAATAAGGATGCCAGGCACAGCTGCAGACAGGTTCAACGGGCGGACTAGCGCTTCCGGGGCAACAGCTAGCCGCTCCCTTAAAGGGCCCCTCCCACATACACTCAGCCTGCACAGCACGCGGTCTGACGAGCCATATAGGCACACAGACCCCGAGCGCCGCAGTCATGGACCCCCAGCAGCAGCAGCAGCAGCAGCAGCAGCAGCAGCAGCAGCAGCTAGAGGTCCACCCAGCCCTCCCGGCAGGAACAGGGCTTGCCCTGGCTCTTGTCAGGTTGGGGGCAGCTGAGCACCTTCTTGCCCCAGGGGAGGACATGCCCCCAGGGCAGCAGGGCTCAGCCCCTCCCCCTGCAGCACCCCGCTCCACCCCCCGCCTCACACGCCGGCGGCTGTGGAGCTACCCCACCAGCACCGACTGGTGGGAGCGGCTGGTGCTTGGGGAGTGGGACGACGACCACTGGGTCCGCCACTTCAGGATGACCCGGCAGACATTCCTGGAGCTGTGCCAGTGGCTCAGCCCCGCACTCAGGCACCGGGACACTGCCATGCGGCGTGCCCTCCCTGTGGAGAAACAGGTCGGCATCGCTGTCTGGAAGCTGGCCACTCCGGACAGCTACCGATCCGTGGGGCAGCAGTTTGGCGTCGGCAAGGCCACCGTCGGGGCTGTCTTCATGGAGGTAAGAGAACCCACAGGGGGAGGCCAGGGCAGGCCAGGGGGGCCAGGGCAGAGCAGGGCAGGGGGGCCAGGGCAGGGCAGGGCAGGGCCATGCACACCCTGCTCACCCCTCATTGGGGCTGTCCCATGTGCTTTCTCTGCAGGTCGTGCGTGCCATCAACTCCATGCTCCTGCACAGGCTCGTGAGGCTGGGGGACCCACGTGCCACTGTCGCCGCCTTTGCCACCCTGGGCTTCCCCAACTGCTTCGGGGCTCTGGATGGGACTCACATCCCCATCCGCGCCCCGGACCACAGTGGAGGCCGATACCTCAACCGGAAGGGCTACCATTCAGTCGTCCTGCAGGCCTTGGTGGACAGCCGGGGACGGTTCCAGGACATTTACGTGGGCTGGCCTGGCAGCACCCACGACGCCCGGGTGTTCCAGAACTCGGGCCTGTGCCGCCGGCTGGAGGCGGGGACCTACATCCCCCAGCGGGAGATCCCTCTGGGGGACACCACCATGCCCTTCTGCATCATCGCGGATGCGGCCTACCCCCTCCGGCTGTGGCTCATGCGCCCCTACACGGGCCACTTCTCCGCCAGCCAGGAGCACTTCAACGAGCGCCTGAACCGTGCGCGCCAGGTGGTGGAGCGCTCATTTGGCCGCCTCAAGGGACGATGGCGATGTCTCCTCACCCGCCTGGATGCCAGCCCCAACAACATCCCCCAGATTGTGGGTGCCTGCTGCACCCTGCACAACCTCGTGGAGAGCAAGGGGGAGAGCTTTCTTCAGGGCTGGGCCGCCGAGGCTGGCAGGGCACACCTCCAGCCACCTGCTGCCCCCAGTCGGCAGGTGGACCCAGAGGGGACCCGGGTCCGGGAGGCCCTGCGGGCCCACTTCGATGACCAGGCCGCGGGGTGAACTCTGGCCAGGCCCCCTACTGCCCGCCCCTTCCTCCCCCACACTCCTGCCCCAACGCCCACACCATGGAGCACCCCACCGCCCCCCCCGCACTTGTCCAGGAGAAATGACAGCACGAACTTGTGGGTGAACGTAAATGTTTTTTTTGTCCTCACGATTTTTTTTTTTTTAAATAAAAAAATATATATATGTGAAACAGAAACCAAAAAGGAGGGACAAACATTCAACAAAACCAAGATGGGCACAAATAAAACTATGTACAACAATAAAAATGAAAGCACTGTGTGCCATCAAAAGAAAAACAAAAAGCAGGGAGGAGAACGGGGAGAACTATGTACAGGGGGGGACGGGGCAAACAGGGGAAGCACCCACACCACCCACCCAGTCCCCAAAGTCTGTCCAACAAGGGGGGGGCCACGTCCCGGGCCCCTCGCCCCTACAGCCCAGCAGTGGGCGTGCCCGGCCGGGAGCTCCGCCGGGCCTGCAGTCTGGTGCGCGGCTGGGTGGGAGCGGGCTCCACCGGAAGGTAGCGGCGCCGGCGAGTCTCGGGTGGCTCCAGGGGTCCCTCGGTGCGGTGGCCCTCGCGGGGAGGTGGTGGGGCGACGGCGGACGGCCCGGCGACGGCTGGAGCAGCCAGTGGTGGGGCTGCAGGAGCGGGCATGGCGGGTGGTGGCACGGCCGGCGTGGCATGGGGGGCCAGGGAATCAATCAGCCGATTGATGGTATCCAGAAAGGCCCCCCATGCCTCTCTGCGCCAGGCCAGCGCCTGCTCCTGCAGCTGCAGGTGCTGCTTCGAGACCTCCAGCTGCCGGCGGAGGATGGCCAGCAGCTGGGGGTCTGTGGCCGTCGCTGGTAGCAGGCGCGGGGTCCGCCGTCTGGCCCTCCGCGGGGCTGGTGGTTCCTCGGCCGAGGGGCTGCCCTGGAGCGAGGGTCCCGGAGGGGTCTCCGGGACGACCGATGCCTCGCCGGCGCTCTCTTCCGGTCCTTCGGATGGTGCAGGTGCAGGTGCAGGTGCAGGACACAGGAGAGGAGGGGGGAAAGAAGAATGGAGACAGGCGTTAGTGTGGGCCCCGAGCCGTGGCCTTTGTCCCCCCCGCCCTGTGCTGCAGGTTCCCCATCCCCGTCCCCGGGAGATGCTGCTGTGATGGATGGGGTTCAGGGGTCCCCCTGCCCTGCAGCCCGTCCCCTGGTGGGAGCGACTCTCACTTCACCCCGCAGGGTCTGAGAGCAGGAGAGGTTTCTTAGGCCACAGATGGCCAGTTTCTGGCAGGAGTGACAGCACCAGCTGTCGGAAGAGACAGTCCTTCCAACCCGTCGTGGGGAGAAGACCCCAAGGGGGGCCCCTCTGGGATGCAGCTTTCCCCCTCCTCTGGCTGGCTGCCTACCAGCTCTCCCTTCCCCTAGCCTCTACCTGTGGCCCCCGCCCTCGCCCCCCAATTCCAAGCCAGCTCGGCTCCTCCCTCCTGTTTGTTCAGGGCAGAGGTGTCACCTGCCAGCTGTAGCGCCAGGATCCTCCTTTGGCCCTGGGAGCTCCTCGGCTCGGGTGGCTCATGTGTAGCCTGAGTCTCCCTTTGGCACTCCCCCCACTCCATCGCATGCTGCTGCTGCGGGGTGTCCCACCCCCTCCGCCCGGGGGCCCCTCGAGGTTCCGCTCCCCCCTGGCCCGGGGATGGGGCATGGCACTGTCATGCAGGGTGGCGGGGGGCAGGGGCTGATGGCTGCAGTGCTGTGAGGGCCATGGCCCTGGTGTCCTTGGGGCCATGGCCATGTGAGCGTGTGGGGGGCCCTGGACACATCTCTGTTCCCTGCGCCCCTCAAGCCCTGGGGTGTCCACCAGAGAGGGGTACCTACCTGTGGGTCCGCTCCCACGGTCCGGAGATCCCCGGGGGTCGGAGGCCCTGCTGCTGCTCCGGGATGGCAGGAGGAGGATCTGCAGGCTGGAATCGGTGGAGGAGGAGCCCCCCTCCTCCTCCTCCTCCTCCTCCTGCCGCGATGTCCCGGGGATGGCCTCCGGGGGGGGCCCCCGGGGTGCGGGGCTTACCTCCGGGGCGGAGCCCGGCTGCAGGGCCTGCTCGGGCTCGTCAGCCGAGGTGTCAAGGGTGGCCGGAGGGGAGGAGGTGTGCCGGGAGCCCAGGATGTCCCTGAGCTCCCTGTAAAAGGGGCAAGTGACGGGGGCGGCCCCAGATCGGCTGGCCGCATCCCGGGCCCGGGCGTAACCCTGCCGCAGCTCCTTCACCTTACTCCGGACATGGTCCGGAGTGCGGGCAGGGTGACCCCGGGCAGCCAGGCCATCGGCCAGCCGAGCGAAAGCATCCGCGTTCCGCCTCTTGCTCCCCATTACCTGGAGCACCTCCTCCTCGCTCCAGAGCCCCAGCAGGTCCCGCATCTCGGCCTCCGTCCAAGAGGGGCCCCGCTGCCGCTTCCCAGACTGCGTGGCCCTATGGCTGCCCTGGCTGCTGTGGCTCCTCTTGGGGGGGGTCCCCTGGGGGCGCTGGGGGGGCTGCTGGGCAGCCATGGCTGCTGTCAGGGGCTGAGGGCTGTGCAGGCTCGCCGCCGCATGTGCAGGCAGGAGCCTGCACGTTGCCTCAGCCTCCTGCAGTCAGGGCGGGGGAGGGGACCTTTAAGGGGCCGCTCCACGCGGCCACCAGTGAGCTGCGGGGCTGGAGAGAGCGTCTCTCAACCCCCCAGCTGATGGCCGCCATGGAGGACCCGTCAATTTCGACGTTGCGGGACGCGGATCGTCTACACTGTCCCTACTTCGACGTTGAACGTCGAAGTAGGGCGCTATTCCTATCTCCTCATGAGGTTAGCGACTTCGACGTCTCGCCGCCTAACGTCGAAGTTAACTTCGAAATAGCGCCCGACGCGTGTAGACGTGACGGGCGCTATTTCGAAGTTGGTGCCGCTACTTCGAAGTAGCGTGCACGTGTAGACGCAGCTATAATGTGTTGTTGCCTTGATACTTGTACTTTCCAGCTTCTGAACAAAAAGCAGTCAAGTAGCACTTTAAAGACTAGCAAAATAGTTTATTAGGTGAGCTTTCGTGGAACAGACTCACTTCTTCATACCATAGCCAGACCAGAAGAGACTCAATATTTAAGGCACAGAGAACCAAAAACAGTAAGCAAGGAGGACAAATCAGAAAAAGATAATCAAGGTGAGCAAATCAGAGAGTGGACGGGCGAGGGGGAAGGTCAAGAATTAGATTGAGCCAAGTATGCAGACGAGCCCCTATAGTGACTCAGAAAGTTCCCATCATGATTTAAACCATGTGTTAATGTGCCGAATTTGAATATAAAAGCCAGCTTGGCTGTTTCCCTTTCCAGAATGGTGCAATAATTCTTCTTCAGTAACACACATACCTTTAGGTCATTGACAGAATGCCCCATTCCATTAAAATGTTGACTAACTGATTTGTGGATCTGGAGGGTTTTGTTGTCTGTTTTGTGCCCATTGACCCTTTGTCTAAGGGAGTTAGAAGTCTGTCCAATATACAAAGCACCTGGGCATTGCTGGCACATGATGGCATATATGATGTTAGTAGAGGAGCATGAGAAAGTGCCCCTGATTCTGTGAGTAACCTGGTTAGGTCCAGTGATGGTATTTCCAGAGAAGATATGTGGACAAAGTTGGCAGCGGGCTTTGTTGCAGGGAAAGATTCCAGGACTGGTATTCCTGGGGTATAGACTCTGGCTGTTAGTGAGGATCCTCATGAGGTTGGGAGGTTGTCTGTAGGAGAGAACAGGCATGTCACCCAGGGCCTTCTGGAGTGTGGCATCCTGATTAAGGATAGGTTGTAGGTCTTTCCAGCTTCTGAGTTTCGGAAAGGGAGATGAGTTCCTATTCTTCCAGCAATACTCATGCTTGTTGGTGGTTTCTGCTGTCAATGCGAGAGTACGTCTCAAGGCCTACTACCAGCAGACTCCAAGGCCAGGAAGGTCTATGCAGTGGAGGGCCTGCAACTGAGGATTGCCAAGATATAGACTATTCTCAGCTGATACTGCTTGAGTTCATGGGATGCCGTGTCCAAATTTAGAAAGCTCCTCCCAAATTGAAATTCACTGCTCTCCTACAGGAAGGGAAAGGAGTACCCAGAATTGCCCTCCAATGAGCTTTGGACTCACCCGATAGATTGTGCCTCTTGAGGCAACATTTCATCCCACATTTCCATCTAGGCCCATGTGGACATGCAGAGCTCCCACCTGTGGGCAGTGTGTACATGGTTCTTAGGTTCTGAAGTGAATGCAGATACAAATATTGTTCCTGTTTCTTCTAATGCCTCTGATGCTGAATACCTCGAACCCAATGGGAGTTGAGAATACTGAGCACCTTGTGGAATTGACCAAATGAGCCCTTCAGTGGTCAGCTTGGCAAAATAAACTTAGTTTCCTTTTAGCAAAGGGGCTGCCTACATCCTTATCAGTATTTCAGTGGTCAGGAAAGATATCCTCTGCCTCTTGCCCCTGTTAAATATAACGGCAATGGAATTATGTCAAGATGAATTTCCTCATGGTGTTGCCATTTCATTTTCTAATTATTAAACAGCGTTAACATGTAAATGATTTGAATTATGAGGAAAAATATTTATTTTTAGCTTTTCTTCTATTCCTCATTTTGGGCCTTTAGCACTTTTCAAGATTGTGTAAGTGTATCTCATCTCCATGTCACAGGCTTCACATATAGTTTGTCATATTCATTATGCTGCAAAATAATGACCTTCACAGCTTGTTTGGTTTATCAAAGCTAATTAGCACTGCTAAATTAGCAGTGCATTACCATGCAGTGTGATTTTTTTGCATTGCTATCTCTTATACCATGTTAGAAAATGTATTACTAGGATTTCATGAGACTCTTCTGTATCTAAACTATTGGCAGTGGGAAGCATATAGTGATTCGTCATGCCTGTTGAGGAAGGTGTTTTTATGTCACACACTTTCTCTGGTCTTCAGTATCACAATAATGACAGTTCACAGCCCATTCCCTAAGCCTTGCTTTATTAAACATTTTGACTGGCATACAATGACCATCTTGAAGACTGATGTGGGCAAAAAGTCCACATTGAAGAATATGTCTCATGGCTGGAGATAGTGCCAAACTCCCATTGGTGAGAAAGAATCACCGAGAGGTTACTAAATTATGGCCATTTCAGTTGCCTTAACGTGCATTCAGCCTATTTCTGCTGCCATCTTTGAAGGTTACATTTGTTAGTGAGGCCTTCAGGCCAGTTCCCATATTAACTAAGGCTTTATAGCATCCAGAGAAGCTAATTTAAAATCATCTAGCATGTAGAAAGTTGTCCATCCATCTTTTGACAATCATTAAGGCTGTGTAAAACTCAGTAACTCAGTCATGAAACTCTTCCTATCCCATTTTACTGCAGACAAAGTATAACTGTGGTTTTATGTCTCAGATTTACTGAAACTCTGTACTTTTCCAATCATTTGTCCTGTGACACGTTCATTGTTTCCCGCTAGAAAAGGCCAAGTGATTAACTCTTTGAGTAGCCAGATGGGGCAGGGCTGACATTTTAGATAGGGCTTGTGAAAGTATTTATTTTGTAAGCAAGGAAGGTTGTGTTCTTGTGGACTGATGTATTTTGTGTGGTGAAAGAGGGTTGATTTACTACAGGCTGAACATCTTTAGTCCAGCACCCTCAGGACCTGACTGGTGCCAAATGAGAGAATTTCCCGAACCATGGGAGGTCAATATGTAGGGGCAAAATAGAACTAAATAACAGCACAGAACTCTGAGAGCCAAGACTGGTGGCTATAAATGAAAACTTGGCCATACCTACAATAAGTAGACATCCGGCTAACTAAAATCATGCTGGAGCATGGATGCTGTCAGATGAAAGAGTACTGGATTAGAGAGGTTCAACTTGTACTGCTCTTTTTGTTTTAATTGGGTTTATTTTTAAAAATCTAGATCCAGAATACCTGGAGCCTGAGGTAGGTGCTTGTTACCTGGGACAGCTGCTCTGAATGCAAATCACTCTTCCATTGGCAATGGTGTCAACATTTTTATTGACTCCAGGTTTCTAGAACTTACCTACAAATAAGTGAGAGCTCTAAATAGCTCATGGTATTATAGATATAGTCTTGTACAACTCCACTGGAGTGCATTTAATGCATTTTTTCTATTAGCAAATCAAAAAACCCTATGCTTAGTAGCAGGACAAGTTTCATCCATCTAAAATCTTAAAAATATAAATAAGAAGTTAAGGGGAAAGACTTGTGCATTCATTTTCCCTTTCATATTGCTTACAACACAGGCTATAGCACACCCAAGTGCATCAGAAAGCTTCCATGTTGATCTCCGATCTGTACCCCAAATTCATGAAACTTGTTCCCTAACACAACACCTCAACAGTTGCTTCAGCCTGAACGTTGCTGGATAACATTGGACAGAGTTTAGCATTTGCATTGGAGTGAACATTATATGAAGCTGGGGCATATATTATTTTTTTCATGTCCAGTGAAGAGGGAAGCAAAATCTGGTTTTAGAGGTTTTGTCATTGGGTGAATCCCACCCTGGGCTTTGTCCACCCATATGAATATGTTTGAAATCCTGGATTTTGAGATTCTTTGCTTAGTCTTACTAATGGAGCCACAGGAGTCATAGCTAGCTGCTGTGTAGACCAGTTACTGGAAGAGAATTTGACACATGCTTTCCACTGGAGTTATATAGTACTGTTAGTCAGTAGTAGAATACATGCTTACAAAAAGTCAAATGCTCTCTTGAAACACCCACAAATCATGAAATACAAAGTCATCATCTGAAGTGACCTTGCAACATCAAAGAAGGTGCTCTCAAAGAAGCTCCAGATAAACAGGTAGAGGGAAAATTAATAGCTCAGAAAAATCTATGGTAACAGATGCAATCATTGTTCTGATGGATGAAAGAAGGAAAATAAAAGCTTAAAGATTTATATCAGAAAAAGTGGAATACGGAAGAATAAACAAAATCGTAAATAATAAATTCAGATTAGTAAACTCTAAATGGCTGAATGATAAGTGCACACAAACTGAACAATTGGGTAAAAGGAACAAGCAAATGAGACAGTAAAATATAAGAGCCTTTGATTATGGAAAAAAGGTGCCAGTACAACCTTTAAGAACAAAAATAGACAACTTTTAACAGACACTAAAAAAGAATCAGAAATTCAAAGAATATATAAAGGAACCATATGGTGGGCTAGACCAGAAAGAGATTAAGTGATCCCTGTCAGAGGGTTTATCTCTTCACCTTTGCACTTCTCTGGTCCTTTTCATGTGAATAGAAAATGTTAATACCTGAAGTCCAGCAATGAGGCAAACAATTCGATATTTATTGGGTTTAGCTTCCAGCAATATGAATCCAGTTTCATTTCTGTTTTTTTCATTGTTCCAAACCTACTTCTTGTTTGTCCTCAATGTATATATGGTAATATTTTCAGGTACACCTTAACCAATCATTTTACTGTAATTTAACTAATCTTTATATTGTAACATCATTATCTAATCAGTTATGCCCCACCAATTTACTTGGTTTACACCCAGAAAAATTAATTATACAGCAGGGGAAAACAATCAAAGGACCATACAGAATATACAGGAACAATAGGGAGGTGAGGGAGCAAAATAACAAAACAATAAAGAAATGAAGATTTCACAACCTCAGCTACTGAGAAGAAGTGGGTCCTTGCTGTACAGAAAGATATCAACCTAAGTTTTCTTTAAATCTTCATGTCTACTCCCTTCTCCTGGTAGCAGTAGATTAGATTGCATGGCTAACAGCCCAAAACTGCTCTCTTTCAATGTGACTGTATTGGAATGTGTCAGAACATGCCTGCATATTTCCCATTGGATGTGTGCCCTGGCTGCTTAGCCAAAAGCCTTATCTTAAGAATAAGGCCTCAGATTATCACATACCACAGACTGTGGTTTTGATTCTTTGTTTTTATGTCCCTCTAATTAGCAAAATGGTAAGAATACCCCTAAATTCTTAAAGTGTAGGCCTTTGCAGGCAGACCTGAATATCTATAGCCTTACATTCCACCAATGATGAAATCATGGCAGCAGTGCCAGGTTTCTTAATGGAAGAGCCCTAAATTGTGATGGAATGCTAGCTGAATTGTTAAAAAGCATAGGGAATTAAGACTGGAAAATTGCCAGAAGGCTTTATAATATGTGCAAATCCTCACAAAAGAACAATGTTGTGGACTTTAAACATTTCAGAAAGAGGAGCTTCATATTGCATGCCTGTAAGGTGCTTTTGCCAGTTACTCAGGAAAAGATTAGTAAATATAACACCAATACCCTGAAAATATGTAAAGGGCATAATAAATGCCATCATGTTCTTGAGGCTCATGTTGGAAAGATCAGCTGAAAGGAGGAAACCCAGTATTCTTCTGCTTTATTGACTTCCAAAAAGCATTTAATAAAATCTACCACTGCCAATTTCTCCAGTACGTTCAGACTTCTAGAGATTGATGGAAATGAACACAAAGAAATAAAATCATTATACTGGAATCAGAGGGTAATTATAATAGGAGAAAAAAATATAAATCTGATACAGATTGAGAAGATTGAAACAGTTGTATAATATTGCTGATTTTATTCAGTACTTATAGGAAGTGGAATAAATTAATCACTTAAATAGAAGATACTAAGATGGAATGCAGATAACAGTAGGCTGGCTGAATCAGAAGGTCTGCAAAAGTTATGTAATGCTGACAGACCTGGGTTGCCAGGCCTAGGGCAAGAACCTGTAAATATAGGGTCCAAAGCCCTGCAATCTACCCCAGGAGCTAAAGGCCAGCTGAGACTTCACTCACCCCAGATTGGGGTCTTCGTGCCTCTGGCTACTACATGCTTTCCTGAGCTTCTGAGACCTTCCAGCAGTTCTTTCTGGCCAATGCACCAGTTTGTAATGCTGACAGAGCCAGATTTCCAGCCCTAGGGATAGAACCTGAAAGCATACGGTCTAAAGCCCTGTACTCTATCACAGGAGCTAAAGGTCAGCTCATTCTTAGCTGAGGCTGGAGAGCAGAGACTTCACTCACCCCAGAAGAGGTCTCAGTGCCTCTGGGTACTACACTTAGTAGCGGTTATATGTGAATACAGCAAACAATATGGTCTGAAGCTGAATATTGACAACACCAGAATAATGGTGGTATGCAAGAATCCTGAGAAAACATGCACGGTGCCAGTGAATGATAGTTGTACAGCACGTGAAAAATTAATGCTACTTAGGAAGCATCATTACAGCACTTGGCAGGTGAGATACCAAAATCAATATGAGAACCACTACAATACAATGAAAAATTACCCAAAGGGGTAATATTTTTAAATTCATATTATTCTTTCCCTATCAAATTTTGGAAGAATTAGATTTGCAGGGCATATTCTAAGTGGTTGACTGGATGATGCATGTTTATGGATCCTGGAAAAGAAAGTTAATAGCAGAAGAATACAGGGCAGAAAAATGTTTTCAGTGGATGATGATGATGATGATGTATCATGTGTGGATCAAAAGGACTTATTTGTAGATCAACAGTTCATATTGAACTTTCTCCAAGAATAAAGCTCAAAAGTTCACAGCAACAAGCAAAATAAAAGCAAAACAAAAAAATCTCAAAACCCTGACCTAGGGAAGGCCCTTAGCAAGCATTTTTCTCCAGAGCAGCTGCAACAGCAACAGCCTACCTTCCACCTGTCTGGCTGCATCTGGTAAGGGTGAAGAGTTATCACTGTGAAATCTATAGGAAACTCAAGATAGGTGTTAGTTTGCCTGTTACATAGGTATTGTCTTCTATTGTTATAGAAACTGATACATGGGAGAACCATCACCACAAGAGCCTGTTAAAGGTGCCAAAAGTACCATTCTGACTTTTTCAAACATCCGTAAAGGTGATTTTGTGTGTGTGTACATCACCAAAGTAAATCATGGTTTTGGCTCTGTTCATGTTACATGATTCTGTTGTGCAGTTGAAGCTAAATTCACACAGTTAGTCCTGGGTTCCACCAACATAGAGGCTAGAAGAGGCTTCTCAGAAGCAAACATTTCCGTGGGCAGAAGGAGCTTTTGAAAAACAGTCACAAGAACTACGTGAGACCTTTTGGATGAATTTTTTCATTCACAGAAAAATGCAGTCTTAGGTTCACAGAATCACAGGGGGGAAGAGACCTCAGGAGGTCACCTAGTTCAGGCCCCTGCTTCAAGCAGGATCAACCCCCACTAAGTCAACCCAGCCAGGACCTTGTCCAGCTGGGACTTAAAAGCCTCAAGGGACGGAGAATCCACCACCTCTCTAGGCAACGCATTCCAATGCTTCACCACCCGCCTGGTGAAGTAGTTTTTCCTAATATCTAACCTACACCTCTCCCTCTTCAACTTCAGACCATTACTCCTTGTTCTGCCATCTGACACCACTG
The DNA here is from genome assembly GCF_033958435.1 of Carettochelys insculpta. Lineage (NCBI taxonomy): Eukaryota > Metazoa > Chordata > Testudines > Carettochelyidae > Carettochelys > Carettochelys insculpta. The sequence continues at coordinate 122,455,967 of NC_134140.1, forward strand.
AGGACAGTTTCTCACCCTCCTCTTTAGAGCACACCTTCAGCAGGTTGAAGGCTGCTATTAAATCACCCCTAAGTCTTCTCTTCTGTAAACTAAACAAGCCCAAATCCCTCAGCCTATCCTCATAGGTCTTGTGCTCCAGCCCCTTAATCATTTTTGTTGCCCTCTGCTGAACCTGCTCCAGCAAATCCACATCCTTTTTAACCTGGGGGCCCAAAACTGGACACAGTAGAGCCAAATGGAGGGGAATAACTACTTTTCTAGATCTGCTTGGAATGCTCTTCCTAATGCACCCTAGTATGCCATTAGCCTTCTTGGCTACAAGGGCACACTGTTTACTCATATCCAGCCTTTCATCCACCATAACCCCTAGGTCCCTTTCAATGGTACTGCTGCTGAACCAGTCAGTCCCTAGCCTGCAACAATGCTTGGGATTCTTCCGCCCCACGTGCAGGACTCTACACTTCTCCTTGTTGAACTGCATCAGATTTTGTTTGGCCCAGTCCTCCAATTTATCCAGGTCACTCTGGATTCTCTTTCTACCCTCCAATGTATCTACCTCTCCCCCCTAGTTTTGTGTCATCCACAAACTTGCTGAGGGTGCAATCCAGTACCTCATCCAGGTCATTAATAAAGATGTTGAATAAAATTGGCCCTAGAACCAAGCCTTGTGGCGCTCCGCTTGAAACAGACCGCCATCCAGCTATTGAGCCATTGACCACTACCTGTTGGGCTTGACCGTCAAGCCAGCTTTCTAAACCAAAACTATCTGTGAATTAGAGGTTGACCATGGCTAATAGGCTCAAATAGTTGTTGGTGAATTTCTCATTGCAAATGAGTCATAAAGGCCGTGTCTTCACTGCAAAAATAACTTCAAAGTTGCTTAAGTAACAGACTTTGAAGTTGAATGTCATACATTCCTTACTTCAAAGTAGGGCACCACTCCATTCGTGGGAATGCAAAGTAAGGGAAAATGCGTGTAGAGTCTCTGCATCTTACTTCAGTCTGAAATTTTCTGTTTTCATCTTTGATTTTCCTCTTTTTTGAAACCATTCCAAATTCACTCTAATTATGCCTATTTTACTTCACATTTAATTTCAGTTTTCTTTCTTAAAATGCGTATTGCCCCTCCCAGCAGCAATGTTGCAAGCTTCCTTTTCCTTTTCAAAATCAAGACTTTATTAGCAATATGATCAAAACACAGACACGGGATCATATCCTACAATGCACTGCACATATTAAAGGGGAAGTTATCCATCATTTTGAGATCACATATCATTTGCTGTTCAGATATGAGTTGGTCATTGCTGGGCTTTTAGATGTCACCATTTATCGAAAATAATCAGGAAGGTTTATTTGTTTTGTTTTGTTTTTGTTTTGTTTTCTACTTGCAATTATAGCATCAAGAGCCACAAAGAAGTTCTTAAAGAGCCACATGTGGCTCCAGAGCCACAGATTGCAGGCTGCAACCTATGTAATAGGTGAAGGAAATATGTTTGGCCAACTTCTCCTACAGCGGATGTTGCTGATTAGGGAGGGTGAATAGTAGTAGCTACTTTGTTGATTCAAAGTATTCCCTCAGAAATCTTTCGGGGATGGGGGGATCCTTTTCATCCTACTGTGTACTTTAAATTTGCCTTCCTCTGACATAATTATGAGGACTAATGGCTTTGGAAATACCATCTGCCTTTCCTGTGGCCAGGCTGCTTCATGGTTATGGGATTTGCATTTCCTTGGGTGAGAAATGTAGGTGTCTGAGAAACAGGACAGTGAAAGAAGAAATGACAGAAGTCAGTGACAGAAATAGCTGAAAAAGACAAGGCAATCTCATCTTCACATACGTTTTTAAAGAGTATAAGAATGAGAGTAACATTCACCATTGCCTGGCATCTTCTGGAGTTATTTACAGCAGCACAAAATAGGTGTAAAATGATTTGCATTGGTTTACATATAAATGAATATATGTGGTTCAGGGCAATGGTGAGCATTGTCTTGCATCCCTTCATAGCATGGACATGAAATGAAAGTGAAATAGTTGAATAGTGCCCAGAATTAATGCATTTTCCGAAACAATCTGAATTTCATTCAATGCATATAAGTGCTGTCTATAATAATGACATGATTATTATATGTAATTATTATATGACATGTAACTGTTATAAGCAAGACACTTCAGAAACACACTGGCTGCTGTGAGAAGTCAAAGACAAGAATGGTTAAATCTTGTCTCAGAGGTTGGTAGGCCTTTGTATATGGTTGAGGGAATGGTCATTTCTTTAAGAACATAATTTATGGCTTTTTGGAGCACCCACATATTTCCCTGTGCATGGTGGACTCAAGTTATGGTAACCACTCAGAATACAAAAGTTCATGTCTAGTCTGTCACCTTATGATATAGTTCACCTGGAATCCATCAGTAGTTCTCTAGCTGTTAACAAGGCTTCTGCACAATTGCTATGAAGGAGGGAGTTTCACCAGTGGATCAGAGGATTTCCTGGTGTTTGACCTATGTGTATGTGACTGCTGCTTCCAGAACTGTTTTCTCACCTTATGAACGCTATGCTACGCAAAGGGATAGTGGGGAAGAGAGACGTTTGTTCATACTTTTTTTTTTTTTTAAGTCCTGCACATTCAGACCCACCAAGGAGGTTGTGGGGAGGAAAAGTGGGAAATTGGCTCAGGGCCCAGCAATACAAAAAGCCCCAGAGCTCCTGGCCACTGCTGCTGCTACCGCTGCATGAGTAGTGGTCAGAGCCTCAAACCCTTTAAATTTAACCCAGCGCATCACAGGCTGGGAGAGGGAGGTGCACCATGGTCCAGGCAGCACTGGGAGTTACTGTCCCAGCCCTATCTCTTCTGCCTGAAGCCCTGCCCTTTCTAGGGCCATGGAGCAGGATCACTTGTGTTCAATGTATGTTCTTCAACATCACATTTCCAAATTGGTGTTGTTGTTGCACAAGGCATCAAGCATCTCATTTTGTTGTTTGCAAATAGAATCAAGTTTCCTCCCTTAAAGGCTTTATCATTACAAAACAGATTAACTTATTTTTTTGGAGCTCTGTTCCAGTCTAACACAAAGTGCTGTAATAAATGGAAATAAAAATAGGCAACAGAGACAAATAAATTAGAGGCAAAATAAATAAAAAATAAATAAAAAAATAGAAAAGGCTGGTAAACCCTGAATTTGCATGTAAAACTAAGACTCAAGTTTTGAAATACATTTCGGAGACATGAAGAAACAAATGGAGTAACTTATTTTAAGAACACTCCAGGAACAAGTAGATCTTGACGAATGTTCAAAAATTTTTTTCAGGAAGAAGGGTTCTTTCAAAAGCAGGGCTTCTTTTTGAAGGAACACTGGATACACTGCTATTTTGCATTTTGAAAGCAGCACTTTCTACATGGCGAGTAACCACCACTATACAAATGAGGCACTCAATATTCATATCACCATCTCAGCATTTTTGATCTGCTGCATTTACATGCCCCTTCCGAAAGGGAGGAGCAGTGTAGACACAGCCATTTTGAAATAAGCTATTCTGGAATAGCTCTTACAGAATATCTTATTTCAAAATAAGGCTGTTGTGTAGACATATCCGTAGTCTTGACAGGCCTTTTCCCCCGCTCCCTGCCCCCCCGCCCGAGTAGTTGTTTTGTAGAAGGAGGGTATATATGCAGTCACTCTTTGACTTTTCTTCCAGTTCACCCATGATCTTGCCTTGATTAAGGTTTGGTTGGCATTTGGTCTTATGTATGTTTGTTAGGGTGTTTTGGTGTCACAGACGCTGGTTTTGATGAAGAGGCAGCTAGCTTTGGAGCTGATGGCAGGAGTTACAGAAATTTAACCTAGATTTGCTTCCAATTTGTTAATATAATCTAGCCCTGAGGCATGACTGCAGTCTTTTTCCTTTTCTCCCCAGAGGTACAGTTCTTCACCTGTTAGGCACGTGTAAACTTCAGGGAAGATCAACCTGGTCAGGGTTGATCTTCTGGAGTTTGATTTTTTTTTGTGTGTCTGCTAAAGATGCACAAAATCGATCTGTTTGGGGTTGGCAGTTGACCCCCATACTCCTTGCTATGGTGGGGAGTAAGGGAGATCAATGGGAGAAATGTTTCCATCGATCTTCCTTTAGTGAGGACAGTCAGGTAAATCAATTTCCACTACGTCCACTCTAGCTATGCAATTGCCATAGCTAGAATTGTGTATCTGAAATTGACTTCCAGGCCTAGTGTAGACCTGGTCTTAAATTTCATTGACCTCTCTTATGCACACTCATTCCATGACTATTTTGAACTCCTTAGCTGCGTCTACACGTGCACGCTACTTCGAAGTAGCGGCACTAACTTCGAAATAGCGCCCGTCACGTCTACACGCGTCGGGCGCTATTTCGAAGTTGAAATCGACGTTAGGCGGCGAGACGTCGAAGTCGCTAACCCCATGAGGGGATGGGAATAGCGCCCTACTTCGACGTTCAACATCGAAGTAGGGACGTGTAGACGATCCGCGTCCCACAACATCGAAATAGCGGGGTCCTCCATGGCGGCCATCAGCTGGGGGGTTGAGAGATACTCTCTCTCCAGCCCTTGCGGGGCTCTGTGGTCACCGTGGGCAGCAGCCCTTAGCCCAGGGCTTCTGGCTGCTGCTGCTGCAGCTGGGGGTCCGTGCTGCATATACAGGGTCTGCAACTAGTTGTTGGCTCTGTGTATCTTGCACTGTTTAATGAAAGTGTGTCTGGGAGGGGCCCTTTAAGGGAGCGACTTGCTGTTGAGTCCGCCCCGTGACCCTGTCTGCAGCTGTGCCTGGCTCCCTTATTTCGATGTGTGCTACTTTGGCGTGTAGACGTTCCCTCGCTGTGCCTATTTCGATGTTGGGCTGAGCAACGTCGAAGTTGAACATCGACGTTGCCAGCCCTGGAGGACGTGTAGACGTTATTCATCGAAATAGCCTATTTCGATGTCGCAACATCGAAATAAGCTATTTCGAAGTTGGGTGCACATGTAGACGTAGCCCTTTATATTTAAAAAAATTGCAGTCCACTTTTACAAAAAAGAAAAAGAAAAAAAGAAAAAAAAAGAGCCCCCCCCAAATTCCTGTGTACAGGTCTGTAATTTCCCATAAATCTAAAGAACATTCAGTTTTCAGTTTGGTAGGAAGTTGGAGGGTACAAGGGTCCTCCCCACCAAGTAGCCTTTTTCATGCTATTCTCTGAATCAAAAGCCAAATGGTTAAAGATTGGTTCTTGCAGTAGCTTCTAGATCAGGCATGTCCAACCTGTGGCCCGCGGGCCGCATGCGGCCCTGGACAGCTAGTAATGCGGCCCCACAAGATCGTAAACTTTTAACATTATTATGTGGTTTATATACATTAACTATATTATATATTTTGTACGCGGCCCAAGACTATCTTCACTCAGTGCGGCCCAGGCAAGCCAAAAGTTTGGACACCCATGTTCTAGATAGTTCTTCAACCTCCCTGGAAACCAAACAACTTTGGAAATGGAGTTCTCTGTCACTATTGCTGCTGTAATCCAGAGGCAGGTGCCTTGGAAACTGAATGTGGTATTTCAGGAGCACCTCTTGCAAAGGATTAATATTAAACCTTTCAGTTTAATAAAGCAGGACTCCCTCTGCAACTGGAGTCTGTCCAAGTGAGGATAGCTTAAGAAATGCTTCTAAAGCATCAATAAAGCTCAGAAGAGTGTATAAACAATCTCACAATGAAGCAATGGCTTGCCTAATTAGTCATTAGTGTAAAAAAAGGTATTAAAGACAAAATAATGTATGTCATAAAATACTGAAGTAATTGCATTCATTCTCAGGCATTACAGCTGTAATGACCAGCTGTACTGTCTTGTGCCATTTTAGCAGACTCTGTCCCCTGATGAGATGTTTACCTATTTTTGGCACACATTACTTATACAGACTGAACCTCTAAAATCCAGAACTCTTTCATCCGGCAACATCCATAATCCAGCATTATTTTAGTTAGCTTGATGACCACTTATAATGGGTGTGGGCAAGTTTCCTGTGATCCCATAAAGTTTGTTTACAGTCACCAGTCCTGGCTTTCAGTGTTCTGTGCTGGTTTTTAGCTGTAATTTACCCCTAAATGTATTTTAAGAGCCCAGTATGCAGTGGAAATGTTGGTAATGTGCTGAACAATATTGACCTCCCATGATCTGGAAAATTCTCTTATCCAGCAATGGTCAGCTCCCGAGGGTGTCAGACGAGAGAGGTCCAACCTGTAGTAAAGCACACTACATAAAGTAGTTGCCTGCGTTTGTCAACAACTACAATGAGGTAATATCTGACAGCCAGTCATTATAGTCTGATTGAAAGGTTGGTGGCAACTCTCATATTTATGTTGCTGTATAAATAATACGGCATCAAAATCAAGGGATAACTGACTACCCTCACAATTAAAAAGTTGTGTTAAATTGGTAAGATAAAAAAAAAAGTCCAAGAGCTTTAACATTCACTTGGATTTGAATGGTCAACAGAATATTTAGGTATTAAAGGGACATGTTGAAACAACTTCAATGAGGTAAGGCATGAATATAGTCTGTGATGGCATTCACTGAGCATTTTCTTCCTATCATCCTGTCTGTCCCTTAGTGCTCTCATGGGTTCCCGAATATAGTTGGCTCACTATATATACACATTTGTATCAATGGAGATTGTCCATTGGATGTATAAATAACTGCTTTTGCAATTATCGTAACCTTTCCTCATGTCCTTGGTTTTTTTACAGAAAGGTAAACATATTTGCCTCAGAGAGAGTTATGCTCTGAGCAATTGTACTTTTTAGGGGGTCACTCCTTTTAATGCATACTGGCAACTGCGCCAGACATTGTTGCAGCGCTGAAGAAAGATAGCTTTTATGCTTTAAGGAAAGAGATGCATTGTGAAAGCTGTCACGTTTTGTTGCATTGATGGCAAGAACGATTGGAATTACTGAGACAGTTCTCTCGGATAGCAGTAATTTGTGATTTCAGAACTGAACTGCATTCTTTTAGTAACTGGTCTAGCTGCTTCTTTAGATACTTTCACAAATATAATGTGCATCACACATGGTGTACATATTGGATTTTCAGCAACATGTATGAATGGTGTTTTCTCTAAAACTCAGAATCCAGGGGCAGATATGAAGTAAAGTGACTATTGTTCAACTAATGCACATGGTATCTGTGTCAACTGGTTGAATTTCTGGCTGTCCTCTGGATGCATTCTCACTGATCATAGTTCAAAATAGAGTTAAAATAGTTTTAAAAATTAACTAAATTAATTATTTTTTTAATTTGCTTGGCTAAAGAAAATTGATTCTTTCTTAGTTGTTTCAGTGGCCCTGTTCACCATCACAAAAGCTTCAATTTGTTGAGTCTCACAACAGTGTTCTGTGGTGGGGAAGTGTTATTTTCTGCAATGGAGGAACACCTAAGGCAGAGAGAGACCATGTGACTTGGGGCTTATCTGGACAGTGCAGCAATGTGCACGAGCAGGATGTGATTTCTAAAGCACATCAACATGTCATGCACTAACCCAGGGCTGAGCAAACTTTTTGTGTTGGGCCCCACTTTTCGTCCCTGCAAGTAGCAACTTCCCTCCATCCCAATCTGCCCGATGTAATCCTAACTGATGGAAATTTTGGTAATGTTCATATAAAAAAAAACAAACTTTCGGCACACGTAAGAAAATAAGTGTGTAGAAAGTAAAAACTTTGTTAATCAATGTATAAACATGAATACACATACATAAAAACAGTAGCAGATTTCAACATTTTTAATGAGCTGGATGACCCTGACACCCAGCAGCCACCCATGCTGCATCCCCCCTTACCACTACATCGAAGTAGCCAGAAGAGAGTCTACACACATTTTCCCTTACTTTGAAGTCCTTACTCCATTCCTGGGAATGGAGTAGTGCCCTACTTCGAAGTTTAGCTTCAAAGGAGGGTGTGTGTAGACGCTCAACTTCGAAGTTGCTTCATTCAAAGTTATTTTTGTAGTGTAGATGCAGCATCAGTGTATAACTCATTGGTGAGCTGTAGGAATCAACCTTCCTTCCTCCCCTTGCCCTCCCCCACCCTGAGTTGTGAATTGCTGCACTGTGTAAACCAGCCCTGTCATGCAGAAAGTCTGTGGTAGAGCAGGGAATTGAATCCAGGTCTCCCAGGCTAGTGCCCTAACCACTTGCTCTGTGATTTTTGATCCGTTACAGTGGTAACGCCATGGAATAATCCCTGTGGAGCCATACCAGGTTATCTGGGAGGATAACTCTACTGTCTAATAAGCAGATCAGTGACATAAGGCTTTTAAAGTGCAAAGATATAGGCCTGGGAGTTTTTTATGCTTCACCTCTTGGTGGGGTTCAGCTTATTTCCCCATACACGCCTGTTCCATTTTGTGGAACAATGTGCAATTAGCAAGGCAAGTTTATACGACCTCTCCTACTCTTTTGCAGTGTTAAATACTCAACTGTCTAAGGATTAAAAGTGGAGGCATAACTGTTCCTGATTTAACAAGCATCATGTGTCACGGATCTTCAAGAGACAAGCTTTGCAACTAAGGCACTGTTTTATTCACTATGTTACATGGAAATCCAGTGGCATTCTACCTAATGTTCTTTTTTTCCCTCTTCTCTTGCTGGACTGAGTAGAAGTTGGTGTTATTTACTTCTTATGAAAGATTTTTAAATCCATGATGTAATCAAAATTTTCCTCATCTGTCAGTCCAAACATTCAAATAGCCACAACTCTGGTGGAAAAGAAGCTATCCTAGGTTAATAGAATTAATATTTGTTCTTCCTGAGAACAGTAAATTCAGCCAGAAGATCAGTTTTCTAAACGTGTGTAAATTTCTTAGGCAAGTTAAGTGCTGACTAACCAGCAGAAGCCTAGAGAACAAACACCAGTTAACTGGAAATACAAATATATTCACTTTCAGTTGTGCTTTTGAATCAGCTTGCAAACCGTTCAGGTATTCAGTGCTACACGCAGCAGAGAGGAAGATTATTGATTGCAGCAGTGTTTGACTGGGTGTTTTTAGGCTGTTGTAGGCTCTCTAAAACAACCTGATGGTAAACAAATAATCATGCATTAAAATAGATCACAAAAGGGTAAGAGGGAAGTATAACAAGCAAAAATGAGATCCAGAAATTGAAACTGATTCAAAATAGACCACTCAAGTTTCACCGTCCAATGCAAGTGAAATACTAACTACTAATTTTTACCTTGGCAGCATAACTTTTAACTACAATGCAACTTTCTCTATCCAAAGCAACTTTCTCTATGCAACTTTCACAGGGCTGGAAGAAACCTCAGGAGTGCATTGAGTCCCAAGCAGGACCAACCTGAAATCATTCAGGATTTTGTCAAGCTGGGACTTCAAAACCTCTAAGGATGGAGATTCTACCACCTCCCTAAACAGTTACAAGATATTGGAAATTTTCTGCATGTTTAGGACTCTGAGCGGAAATGAATGGGAAGCCGCTTATTAGATCAGCAATATTTAGGATACAGGCGTGACTGTTGCTGAGGCAAATTTCAGTGTGATTCCAGCCCCATAATCAGCAAAATGTGTAAGTACATGCTAACTCCCATGAATGCAGCAGGACTGGCGCACGTGCATCAATTCTTTGCTGGAAATTGAAGCTAGCTAAATTCATACTGGAGAGAAGGCAGAAGTTTTTGAGAGTGAGCATAATTAACTAATGGATCAATTTGTCAATCACTGATGATTTTTATATCAAAATTGGATGATTTTTCTAAAAGATCTGCTCTAGGAATTATGTTGGGGATGTTGCATGGGCTTGTATTATACGGGAGGTCTGACTAGATCAGGTGTTGGCAATAAGTAGCCCACAGGCTGGATGCAGTTCATCAGCATTAGTACCTGGCAGGCAGCCAAACACTTTATTTACCTGCATGTCCACAGCATTGTTGGCCATGGTTGGCTGTTTCTGGCCACTGGGAGGTTTGTGACGTGTCGCAGACCATGCTACCACTTTAAGACGCTCCCATTGACTTATAACAGTGAACTACAGCCAAGGAGAGCTGTAAGCAGCCCTACATGCAGAGGCACAGGTAAATAAAGTTTCCGGTAGCCTGCCAGGTGCTAACCCTAGTGAACTGCCTGTTGCCTGCAGGCTGCTTATTGCCCACCCTGGGACTAGATGATGAAAATAGTCCCTTCCCTCCTTGAAATCTCTGCAACTATGAATATGATTCAGGGGCATTAATAATTAATTACCTAGTCAAAAGACTAATATGGTGAAAATCTAGAGACAAGAGTACTATTGCTGGTAACTAGTAGACTGCTTTTTATCAGTTGAAAGATGCCCATTGAATTCAATGGGCTTTGTATCAGGCCCTGCGCATCAGGGAAAAGTTGATTTATGCTAATTTTCTATGAGATGCTGTTTGAAAAACAAGAAGTCCTGTCTATAGTCTATAAGGTGCCACAGGACTTCTTCTTGTTCTGGAAGATACAGACTCACACGGCTCCCTCTCTGATGTTTGAAAAACAGAAAATCCAAATGAAATAAAGGAAAGTAAACTAGAGCAAAAAGGTTTGCCAAAACTTCAAGGAACCAGTTGAGCGAAGTCTAACACAGATGAATTCTTGGGATTTTAGTAAGACCTAGATTTATCATAATGGTTGGAGTTGAGCCAAATGCTGTGAATGCAGTGTAGAGAGAATAAATAAACTCCTTCAATTTAAAGGGCTTTTGGATAACTTGCAGTCTCTGACTCCTTGTGTACTTGTGGTAAGATGGTGTAATATGTAAAATGATAGCACTCGTCATATTACTTTCATAACAGAAACAGTTTTATTTTTACAAACTCCTGTCTTTCTAATACATGATATTCATAGGAAACATCAGCCAAATGTATCTGACAATATGCAAGTTGTTTTCTAAACACAGTTATGTCGGTTACACAGATCTCTAGGGCTAAGAATAGCTATAGTGATCTCACCCTTATTTTTTTAAAAAGAAAAACATACCAAAACACTAAGGTGTAGTTCTGTGATAATGTCTGTTAGGGCCCAGTGGTTAAATAATTTCATGAGTTCCTCTGTTAATAAACCAACTTGTAAAACTTGAATGATTTTATATTGCATCCTATCACTGAGTCTGAGCATTTACTTCTAAAATTGTCTTCCTCCTAACTAGAACATCCGATTTTTATCAATACCCATGATTTATAATGTTGCCCTTTATGAATCAGGAATTTGCATTTTATTAAAAGGAATATATTAGGAGAACTTTTTTAAAGAATAGTATATTAATACCCACATCAGTTAAAGTTTTAAAAATGACAGTTTCTACATTCTAAAAGATACATTTTTGATAAAAAAAACAAAGAAACAAAAAACACAAACCCAAAATATCAAGCAGTCCTGTAGCACCCTACAAGACTGTTTAAATTTTTTTTGTGAAGCTACAAACTAACGTGGCTACCCCCTCAGACTTTTGACTCAGATAATGTCACAGACTGTAATGTGTAAGAAGAGATTTTTTTCCCCTTTTTATTGACCTTCCATGAACTTCTTTGGTTGTGAGTGTACATGCCTTCTGAGAGTTGACTATTGTATGCTTAAGTAGTCTTCAAGTTGATTCCTAGGCATTTTAAAGACTAACAAAATAATTTATTAGAGACTATTGGGGATAACTTCTTAGTACAAGTGCTGAAGGAACCGACCAGGGGCCGTGCACAACTTGACCTGTTGCTCACAAACAGGGAAGAACTAGTAGAAGAAATAGAAGTGGGAGGGAACCTGGGCTGCAGCGACCATGAGATCGTAGATTTCAGGATCCGGGCGAAAAGAAGAAGGGTGAGCAGTAACATACAGACCCTTGATTTCAGAAGAGCAGACTTTGACTCCCTAAGAGACCGGATGAGCAGGATCCCTTGGGAAATGAAGATGAAGGGGAAAAGAATAGAAGAGAACTGGAAGTATTTTAAAGAAGTCTTACTGAAGGCACAGGAACAAACAATCCTGCTGCGTAGTAAGAAATGCAAACATGGTAGGCAGCCAGCTTCGCTTAACAGGGAAATCCTTGGTCAGCTTAAATTCAAAAAGGATGCATACAAGAAATGGAAACAAGGACAGTTGACTAAGGAGGTATGAACATACGGCTGGAGAATGCCGGGCAGTAATCAGGAAAGTGAAAGCACAATTGGAACTGCAGCTGGCAAGGGATGTGAAGAGTAACAAGAAGGGTTTCTACAGGCATGTGAACAATAAACGGGTTATCAGAGAAGGTGTGGGGCCATTACTGGATGAGGGAGGTAACCCAGTGACAGATGATGCAGGAAAAGCTGAAGTACTCAATGCTTTTTTTGCCTCAGTCTTCATGGACAAAGTCAACTTCCCAATGATGGTCCTAGATGATGCAGTATGGGAAGGTGGAGGGCAGCCATCTGTGGGGAAGGAACAAGTTCTGAGCTATCTAGAAAAACTGGGTCTGGATTTAATGCACCCCAGGGTACTGAGGGAATTGGTAGAGGTCATTGCTGAACCTTTGGCCATTATCCTTGAAGACTCTTGGAGATTGGGGGAGATAGCAGATGACTGGAAGAAGGCAAACGTAGTGCCCATCTTTAAAAAAGGAAAGAAAGACAATCCAGGGAACTATAGACCCATCAGCCTTACCTCAATCCCTGGGAAAATAATGGAGGGAATCCTCAAGGAATCCATTTTGGAGCACTTGGAAGAGGGGAAAGTGATCAAAAGTAGCCAACATGGATTCACCGGGGCAAGTCCTGCCTCACCAACCTGATTAGTGTCTAAGACGAGGTAACAAGCTCTGTGGATGTGAGGAAGTCAGTGCATGTGATATACCTTGACTTCAGCAAGGCTTTTGGTACGGTCTCCCACAACATTCTTGTCCATAAGTTAAGGAAATATGGATTGGATCCTTGGACTATAAGATGGATAGAAAGCTGGCTTGATGGTCGGGCCCAATGGGTAGTGGTCAATGGCTCAATATCCAGATGGCGGTCTGTTTCAAGTGGAGTGCCGCAAGGCTCAGTTCTGGGGCCGGTGTTATTCAACATCTTTATTAATGACCTGGATGAGGGACTGGGTTGCACCCTCAGCAAGTTTGTGGATGACACAAAACTAGGGGGAGAGGTAGATATGTTGGAGGGTAGAGAGAGAATCCAGAGTGACCTGGATAAATTAGAGGACTGGGCCAAACAAAATCTGATGTGGTTCAATAAGGAGAAGTGTAGAGTCCTGCACCTGGGGCGGAAGAATCCCAAACATTGTTACAGGCTGGGGACCGACTGGCTCAGCAGCAGTACGATGGAAAGGGACCTAGGGGTTATGGTGGATGAAAGGCTGGATATGAGTAAACAGTGTGCCCTTATAGCCAAGAAAGCTAACGGCATACTGGGGTGCATTAGGAAGAGCATTTTGAGCAGATCTAGAGAAGTAGTTATTCCTCTTTATTCGGCACTGGTGAGGCCACATCAGGAATATTGTGTCCAGTTTTGGGCCCCCCAGTATAAAAAGGATGTGGATTTGCTAGAGCAGGTTCAGTGAAGGGCAACAAAAATGATTAAGGGTGTAGAGCACAAGACCTATGAGGATAGGCTGAGGGATTTGGGCTTGTTTAGTTTACAGGAGAGAAGACTTAGAGGTGATTTAATAGTAGCCTTCAACTTCCTGAAGCGGAGCTCTAAAAAGAGGATGAGAAACTGTTCTCAGTGGTGTCAGATGGCAGAATAAGGAGTAATGGTCAGAAGTTGAAGAGGGAAAGGTGTAGGTTAGATATTAGGAAAAACTTCTTCACCAGGCGGGTGGTGAAGCATTGGAATGCGTTTACTAGAGAGGTGGTGGATTCTCCATCCCTTGAGGTTTTCAAGTCCCGGCTGGACAAGGTCCTGGCTGAGATGACTTAGTAGGGGTTGATCCTGCTTGAAGCAGGGGCCTGGACTAGATGACCTCCTGAGGTCCCTTCCAGCCCTGTGATTCTGTGATTCTGTGGTGAGCTTTCGTGGGATAGAATTATTTTGTTAGTCTTAAAGTGCTACTGGACTGTTTTTTTGTTTTGATAGAATATAGACTAACATGCCTCTCTCTCTGTTACTATGCTAAGCATGTTAATATCCTTAACTTCAATTTCAGTGTATTCTTGAATTTTAAACTTTTTGAATTACACCCCCTCTTCTCTTTCTGAGATTTAGTCGCATCATGATATATCTATATCTATATCTATATCTATATCTATACACACACATAGTATTGATTTAGGTGTACAGTTTCTGCCCTAAGCATACTGAATTTGTTTGTATTGTGGTTGCCATTATTTAGCAGGTGTAAAACCAACTTGTCTGTGTTATTTAGGGACAAGCTAAGAATAACCTTCACTTATGTGCTCTAGACATTTCACCAGATACTGTAGTGTGTTTAGGTAACGTCTCAGAAAATGGTATTTTATGGAGGATTTTCTTTTTGTTCCTTGTAACATTGTCGATACAATATTCTTTGTTCTGATCAAGAAGACAACAGTATCATTCAGCTAGGACATTTGTTACAGTCCAGATTTGGTTGTATGGTTTCTCCATGCAGAAATTTTCTCATTAAATTCTTTGAAATCTTTTAAATATAACACTGGTGCTCCTCCACCCCAATGTAATTTAACCTTTCTGTATAATTTATAACAGGTATTACAGTATCCCACTGACATGCCATTACATCTTTCTGTAATGTTTATTATGTCAGGAGCCTTCTCTCCTATTGCCAGGCATTTTAGTTCACCTATTTTTGCTTTAAGATTTCTTGCACGGGTGTTCTACTATCATCATAGCATCTGAGTGCTTTAATATTAAATGCATGGTAAAACAAAGCTAAATAATTGGAAAGTAAATTATATATTTGTGTTTAATGGATAAATATTTTAGAATTATTCTTAATCCATCTTCTAGACACACAGTTACTGTTCAATAATAGTGAAACCTCAATACTGTTTTTGTGTGCCTCTTTTTAGAGCCATTTGAGGGGAAGGTACCTCATGGTCTATAGTTGTAGAACTTTTCTCTCACTCTATCACTGTGTCAGCATTTGATAATTGCATAGGAGGATGCAATATCTCTCTTTCGAATGTTGGAATATCTTGTTTGATGCTTGTATGGCTTTACAGAGGATATTAATTGTTCTAATATCTGTGGTGTCTGATGAGGACTTCAGTTATGTCTGTAGTTCTACAACTATGCCTGAAAATCTGTAGATGTAGGCCCTCACTGGGGGTTTCAGATCTAGCATCCCACTTTGCACTCCCTTGAAACTTGATGGCATTTGGATGCAGCGTTCAGGTTCAACTCACTGAAGAGAGAGGCCCAAGCCATCAGGTTCATATCTGAATCTGTTATATTTCAAAAGGATGTTGGGCCTCGATGTTCTGATTCACTTTCAGTTCAAAAATATATGATGTCACCCTACGCAATGCATGAATAACACATGCCAAATTATTAAATTATGTGCTCTCAGGATTTGAATATGGGCCTTCCCCATTAGCCTCTGACAATCATGTGTATATGCTATGGAGAAGAGGGGTAAAGGACACAACTGTATTGGTTCTATATGGTACAAAACCAAAATATTTGCTCTTTGGCACTATCTAGTCCATTGCAGTTTTAATCCCACCAACAGCAACAACTGCTTTGTGTTCTGTTGACTCTGCACATCTTTGAAGAATACAGCTTCAAATTGTGCCGTTCCTAGTAAAGAAAGTGATACATCTATAAACCTGATATAATGTGCATGTGACTTTTATTTTTATCTCCATTGAAATGCAGCCAGAACTTGTCATGAAACTACTGAATATGGAAATATCTCTCTTTAGGGCCGTGTCTGCACTAGCACCCCACTTTCAAAAGGGGGATGCTAATGAGACACTTTGGGATATGCTAATGAGGTGCTGGAAAGAATATGCAGCACCTCATTAGCCTAATGGCAGCCACAGCTCTTTGAAAGTGCTGCTTTCAATCACACGTGGCTCATCTACAGGGGGTCCTTTTCAAAAGGACCCTGCACACATTGGTTATAGGAATAAGGGAATCTCAAAGTGTGCCGAGTCCTTTCGAAAAGGACCCCCTGTAGATGAGCTGCGCGCAATCAAAAGCAGCACTTTAAAAGTGCCGCGGCTACCATCCCAAAGTGTCTCATTAGCATCCTGCTTTCAAAAGGGGGGTGCTAGTGTAGTCATAGCCTAGCTGATTTAATATGTGTTTTTGATACTAGAAATGGAGGAATCAGGCTGGCTTTAATTGTCGGCTTGAATATCTAATTCCTAACTATAAATGCTGTGGGAATTTAATTTATTTAACACTAGAATACTAATCTGGTGTTGCCTGGGTCCTTCAGGGCAGTGGAAGGGGGTTCATGAGTCAGGTCTGGGGATTGGAAGGCTGCTCAGGGCAACAGGTTGGCAATGGCTTCTCCCTCGGGGATGGCAGGGACTGTGTACCCTCCCCACTGGGTTGTCCCTGGGATGGGAAGACAGACAGCACACCCTGACCTGCTGGCTTGTCCCTGGGGGCGCATCCAGGGTGGGAGAGGCTGGAGGGTGGTTCAGTGTAGGCTAGTTAGGGGGCAGGCATGCTGGGTGGCCTGGGAGTGCTGGAGGGGGTACACTAGGGCTCCTCCAGGGAGTGGCAGGGCTTTCTCTCCTCCCCTTCTGGCAAGGTCTTCTCATCCCCTGCCCAGCAGGACTTTTTCTTTCCCACCACATCCGGCTATTCCCACTTCCCTGGCCCTAACCTTGCTTTAAGTTAGGATAAGAGGAAGTGGCATACGGCATTTGGTGGTTTTAGTTCTTACAGTTTAGAAGGAAGACAGACTCACAGACATACAGACACAATCTAAATATGTAGATTTGCAACCTGAGAACTTTTTATGGCAAACTGATCCATTTCTTGTAGCAGAAAGATGTTTCATCCCCTCCTCCGAGAGTATTTATTGAGTAATTCTCTGACCCCCATCACAAGAGTATCTGAACACCTCACATTGTCCTTTTGGTGCCCTTGTGAGGGGTGTGTGTGTTGTGAGGGGAATATCATTGCAAACAGTGAAATGATGAACAAAGATTTAAAGACTTGCCCAAAACAAGAACCAGGTGTTAATCCCAGGACAACTGAATTTTAAACTAAATTTGAACCTCAAGACTATCCTTCCAATCTAGCAGCATTCAAAGAGGCAGTGGATATTATCTAGGCTATGTCTACACTAGCCCAAAACTTCAAAATGGCCATGCAAATGGCCATTTCAAAGTTTACTAATGAAGCGCTGAAATACATATTCAGCACCTCATTAGCATGTGGGCAGCCGCGGCACTTTGAAATTGACATGGCTCGCCGCCACGCGGCTCATCCAGATGGGGCTCCTTTTCGAAAGGACCCCCGCTACTTCGAAGTCCCCTTATTCGCATCTGCTCATAGGAATAAGGGGACTTCGAAGTAGCCAGGGTCCTTTCAAAAAGGAGCCCTGTCTGGATGAGCCGCGTCAATTTCGAAGTGCCGTGGCCGCCCGTATGCTAATGAAGTGCTGAATATGTATTTCAGCGCTTCATTAATAAACTTCAAAATGGCCATTTGCATGGCCATTTCGAAGTTTTGGGCTAGTGTAGACACAGCCGTAGCGTGACAAGCTCCTCCTCTGGCTTGGTGGATCCCATGCTTTTTGGTGGATTATTTGCCTCAGAGAAGCGCTCAGGACCAGCTATCTGTTTGGGGGAGCTACTCTTCTCATGGGCCAGCACAAGACAAAAAGAGAAGACCAAATGCCTTACTCTCTACTGTCCTGCCACATGATTCAGGCAAGACAAACCCCTCTACCAGATCAGTCCTTCTCCCGCACTGCATTGAGGGAAAATGGGGGAGCCCAGGCCCACCCGGTACTCTGGGCTCCAGTCCAGGGACCCTGGGAGAGCAGCTGCCAACAACATCTCAAGTTCCAGCTACTTGACAACAATGATTCCATGGGCCACTTCCCCACAGCAGTCCCCAGCACCCTCCTTACTGCAGGTTCTTCCCTCTGGTACCTGCTAACACTTACTCCTCTCAGTCTGACTCTGACTCTACTTCTCAACCAGCACCGAACCACTAGAAGAGAAATCTTTTTATAACTATTCTCAGCCAGTTCATTATTGACTCCAGCTGTCCTGCTTAGCCTGGCTCCCTTTCAGTCTACGAGCTTCTGAATTGGCCCCAGGTGTTCTAACTGGCCTAATTTCCTTGATTGCTTCTAGTGGGTGCCTGCCGATTCTGGATCAGCCCTGGCTCATTTATTCTGGGCACAGGGACTTACCCAATCTAGGGCAATATAGCTCCCCAATAGGACCAGTCTTCTGTAGCCCTCTGTCCTCACCCTGTCACAATAGATAATAAGAATAGTCAGAGTTCTTATTGTTAATACTGGAAAAAGAGAGAGGTTGAGAAAAGAGATATAAACTTTCCATATTTCAGCATTTTAAACCAGCTTCCATTAGAGATTAGAGGAAACTTCTCCAAAGTGAAGATTATCCCATGTATGTCTACAACAGAGTTTCTTGCTTTTCCTTTCCAGCATCTGGTTCTGGCTGCTGTTAAACCAAAACTATTTTTGACTTGGTTCACGGGAAAAACACCTCTGGAGTTTCTGTATATTATAAACATGTTCTGAAAAAAAAGACCAGTGTGGTCTATACCTTGTTTCAAATTCTAACCCTGATGCTTTTCTGTGTCTCCCTGAAGCAACATATTGCCTTTCTGATGACCTTATTTGAATAATTTGATTCATATTTTCATTAAAAATTCATAACAGGCAGGGGCACAGGAATGCTGCAGGCAGAGCTGTTCAGGGTTGACGGAGGTGGCAGAGAGTGGAAGGAGGATGGGAAGGGTACCTCCGGCATGTTGTGACTGATCGGGGTCCTCTGACTGATAGGTGGCGTTCGGGGTTTACCTGGCTGGGGTGTAGCATGTGGCTCTGTCTGAGGAGAGGGACTGGGGGCCCACTGACTGTGCTGTTCTGGGGCCTGGAATTCCTGTCAGCAGGCCTGGAATTTCCCAGTCTGTCAGCCTGTGAAAGACACTGTTAGCTCACTATCCCGGGCATTACCTCAGAGCGGATGGCATGTGACATTGGGGATGCGCCACAATTGCAACTGGCACAGCTGTGGAGAGAAGTTATGCGGGCTGTCATTATGGGAGACTCCATGTATGACACCCAGCCCCAATCCCTGAGCCAACACCGAGGGTCTTGCTTCAAACACTGACAATGTGCTTCAAGCATGGCCGTATGATGCCTTCCCAGCAGGTACTGTCCAGCATGGGCACAGACATCATCCAGCTGGACTCCACAACTGCCAGGATGGTGTCCTGCTGCTCAGAAGAGCAGCACCTGTGGGCGTGCAGTCCCAGAACAGCTGGACTCCTCCTGGGCCTTGTGGTAGCCCTGGTGTAGCTCCTTAATTTTGAGCTGGCACTGCTCCAGGGTCTTGGTGTGCCCCTGAGCTCTATGAAGTCCAGGATCTCTGCACTTGTCCAAAATGGCCCGTACCTGAATCCTGGGACGGTAGGTGTAATGAGAGCAGGTCTGGCCCAGCTCATGGCTCCCTCTGGCTACCCTGCAGCTCAGGGCTTCAGGACCGGCCATGTGCAGCCAACCCTTCTGACCGTGTTTAGTTCCTTTATGGCTCTGCCAGGGGTCGGGGGTGGGGGAGGCGAAGCAGTGGAGTTGGTTGCAGGTGTCCCTGGAGTGGTCAGGTCTGCAGCTGTGCCAGGCCCCAGGAGGCCAAATATTTTAGAATAACAGCTCCTGCCCATGCACACCGGCACTATTTTGAAATAACTATTTTGAAATAGGCGCTTACTCCTCTGAAAACCAGGGCTATATTATTTCAAAATAACTCCTGGTTATTGTGAGATAGTGGGTCCTCGAGTATGCACAGACAGCCCATTATTTTGAAATAATTGGGGTTATTTTGAAATAACCCCTCTACTGTAGACCAGGGTTTACAGATTATATAACCAAAATCACTCTGTTAAGTGGGTACAGCTCCATTTAAATCTGATACCATGTAGGGTGACTGTCCATCTCATTTTCATGGGACAGTCCCTTATTTAAGCTGTCTCACAGGCGTCCCAACTTTTTTAAGAAAATGGGCACATTGTCCCAAATTTTGTGGGGCTCTTGTTCCCTGGCACCTGGTTTTGAGGTGGCAACCCCCACTGCCAGGAGCTTCTCCACTGCGCGGCTGCACCATTCTCTGGCACCCCATGGAGGCAGCTCCCATTGCTGGGGAGCTCTGCCATGGGGTGGCCTCTTCATTCCCTAGTGCCCTGCTGGGAGGTGTGGAGCCCCCATCCTCCACTGCCCCCATCAGGAGGCTGCAGAGCCCCCATCCTTGGTGCCTCACTGTGGGGCATCTGCCCCCATCGCTGAGGAGCCTTGACATGGAACAGCAGCCCCTCATCCCTGGAGGCAGTAGCCCGTATTTGCCATAGGGGAATGTGGTCACCCTAATGCCATGGGCTAATTTAGCCTGAAATATATTGATGTATGTGTTTTTGAAATCTTAAGTAGTCTGATTTCCACATTGGATTTCTCATCTGTATGAAGTAAATTAAGGGTTATTGTTTGAAAAGGGTTGCAACAGTGGAAAGCAAGAATCTCTACAATGAAGTCAATAGAATTTGTCCAGATTTGAATCTGTCTTAATAAAGCCAGAATCTGACTCAAAATGGTAAGAAACTGATAAAAGTGAATGCATAAGAGAGGGATCAGAAATTATTCATCCTTCCTTCTTGGTTTCCCAGGATGGTTTGTCAGAAGGACCTGCTTTTCTAGGATTGCTTGTGTCGGAGGCACAGCATGCTCCCTGGTTATTATTATGAGGATGTGCTAGTTGTTGAAATACCATACTTGTTTACATTGACATATCAGGGTCTTTAAAGGTGAGTACTCCTTAGCTGTTTCTTCTTGCCATAGCCCATTCTTTAAATCAAACTCTGCATGCTACACAGAAGAGGCCTTGGGAAGACAAATACGCAACTGTAGCCTGCAGAGCATTTCCTGCACAACCCTTTGTTGGAATGTATTTTGGCAGCTTGTAGGAGTAGTTAATAGGAGCTAATAAGAGCAGTCTGCAAAGCTGCTGGTTGCTATCTGTGTTGCTAAGTGTTTAGCACTGCCATCTGAGCCACCACGAGCTGGCCTGCTGCTTACTGTAAAATAATTTCCATTCCACTCAAAAAAGATTTTTCTGTCAGCCAGCTGTTGTCTTTTGAATGATTTAAAGCCTTTTCAAGGCCTGCAACTTCTGAGTTAGAAAACAGTGCCAGGCTCAGAAAAATACCCAACAACTAAAAGGAGGTGAGGGGCAGGCCACTGACAGGAGGCTCATATGTTTGTTGCAATGGTGCATAATGGCTGCCAAAGAGATAACCAAGAGATTAGTAATAAAAAATTGTATATTAAAATTCCCTCCATGGTAAATGCATCTTTCTCAAGGAAAAGGAAACCTCCCATATGTGGAAATACAAAAGTAATTAATTCGTCCATAAATTGGAAGGGTAGAGAATTGCATTTAGACTTGCATCTCAAGTAGTGTACAGATTTGTATAGGGAGCCACTGTTTGGTCTGCCTACAACCTTACAGTTACCATATAAAAAAGAGGATACCCCTGAGAGAGAATGTATCTGTATCAGTATTTACCAACTCATGTTGTATTAATGTGTTATAGTATATATAGTACATTAATATGTGAGTTGGTAGATAGTGATACAAATACACTCCCTCTGAGAGGTGTCCTCTTGTATGAAAGGTCAAATATGGTAGTCCTATACAACCTGATACTTCTGGATCTTATAGACTGGGGAATGTTAGCTTCCATGTATTTTTGAAAGGAGAGAGATGAGTAAGACTGCTAAATTTGAAGTGAAATTATTTTTATTATTATTATTTTGTTATTTTATTTATACTGCAGTGATGTCAGGAGCCTCAGTCATGGACCAGGACTTCATTGTGGTTGGTGTTGTACACATATTGAACCACAATATGGTTACAAGCTGAGCATATGCCAGTGTACACAATTAAGTTGTTTGTTTGAACTTACTGGGTGGGTATTTGACTTGTGACAGGGTCAGACCAGAGGGCTAGCTTATAAGGGGAGAGAGGCAACTCTCAACAAGCATAGATGCCCTGGCTAATTAGCGGAGGGGTTACTTCAGGGCAGTGAGGAGCAGACTTGTGGAAGCTGGTGAGAAGGGGCTGATATAAATAAATTAGGGCTGACTGAGCTCATGTGGGGTGCCATAGAACTGTTTAAAAAGCCTTCCCTGTCATGAGAAGGGCAGAAGAGGGAGTTGCAGAGAGGTCAGAATAGTTATTGTGAGAGTGAGTTAGAAAACTGAGAAGCAGCAGCAGCAGCAGCAGTAGTAGCCGCTGTTACCGCTGCTGTCGCCATTGCTGCCAGCATTACCAGAGGCAGCAAGGGAGGTGAAGAGTGCCCACAGGGAATGTTTGGGCTCCTCTTCCTGCAGGTGGCCACTGGGGTCAGCCCGTGGCTGGGGGGAAAGGCTTACTCAACCCGGGCAGACCGGGGGCCGCTACCCAGCCCCTCCTTCAGACAAAGGACAAGTCCAAATGGTGACTAGGGCACGTGGGGCCCATTTTCCAGTAGCCAGATTACCTGTGGGACTGAGAGCTGAACAAGGGGCTGGGGCCCAGGAGTGAGGCTGACCCTACCACAGACTTCCTATCTCAATGTAGGTGTGCATGTTGTGTGTGTGTACACCATATACATACACAGCCATACAATGTGTGTTCATCTGAATTTGATATATACAGCCAGATACTTCTGGTTCTTATGGGCTGGTGAATGTTAGCTTCCTTGTGTTTTTAAAAGGAGCAAGATAAGTAAGGCTGCTGAATTTGAAGTGAAATTATTATTATTATTATTATTATTATTATTACTATTATATTGCAGTCATGTTGAGAAGTCTCAGACTTCATTGTGCTTGGTGTTTGTACAAGTATTGAACCACAATATGGTTACAAGTTAATGTCTCGAGTGATAGCCATTTGATAATGGCAGACTGTACAGTAAAGTGCATTTGCCAGGTATCTTTGTCTCACCTCCCTTTGCCCCTTCTTGTAGCATCTACTTAAACAGTCCAAACCGTCTGGACAGCTTCTAACACTACAACACAAGCAAAAAATGTTTTGTTTTGTTTTTTTTGGGGGGGGGGCAAAAACTTGCCACAAAAAATTTTCCATCTTTTTCAAATACAGAATTTTCCATCCCCTCTCCCCACACCCGTTGCATTGCTCTTAGGTGCAGGATGGAAAGTACTCAGTCCTGGATCATTAACTTGTTTAGGGACAACAACATCTTTTTTCTTTACTTGGGCTCCTCACTGCCTCTGGATATCTTAATAGCCAAGGCTGCTCATTATTTAACCTTGTCCGGCTACATTCCCTGGAGACCACACTCACCCACCTCTATCAGATTTGTACTTGACCGTATTTATCACATCCAGGTTTGGTTATTTCAGAGCACCGTTATCTCAAGGTACATCTACAGTAGGAGATTACGTTGAATTTGAGGTCAATTCTTTATAACTCAGTTTTGTAAAGTGAAAGATGCATGTCCACACTGGCACATGAGTCAGTGGAAAGTGTCCCCATTAGCACAGGCAGCTTCGACTTTGTCAGCAATGCACTGTGGGTGCCTATCCTTCAGTTGCTGATGCTTCCTCCCATTGTGGGTTAAGTCACCAATTTCTGATGGGAGAAAAAGGTGTCATGGGTGGTTCTGGGTGTGTGTTGTCAGCCTCCCATAGTGCACTTATCTCCTGCCCCTCCCTTTGAAAGCAGCGGCAAAAGGTGACGTGATTGTCCCTCACTGGCAAAAAAAGAGCCATGCCCTAGGGGAGGCTGTGCTGGAGGCAGCTAATCAGAGCAGCCAATCAGACTCACATAAAAAGAGAGCTGCAGACCACAGGAGGGAAGTTCTCCATTGGGAGCCCAGCAAGGAAGGACTGTTGTCGCTGAGCAAGAATTGCAGCACTCTGGACAAAGAAGTGCTGCCAGACTTAGGCTGTGACACAAAAATGACGCTGGATCCACATGGAAGAAGGCACCACAGTAATGGACTACGGTTGGCCACTGAAGGGAGTGGCTAGAGCAGGCCTCAAACTCATGGCCTGGGAGCCATCTCCAGCTGGAGCAGTTGTACAATCTGACCAGAGATGGCCATGAATGTGAGACCCTTGGGCTAGACAGTGAACTGCAGATGGCCACTGAAGGGAGTGGCTGGACAGTAGACTGTCGATTCCCCCCACCAACCCCTAGAAGAGGGGAGCATGGTGTGTGCTGCGACCAGAGGGCTGTGCTGCTGAAGAGGATGCTGTGGTCCTTGGAGAGACATAGATCCTACCAAAGGAGTAATGGTGGCTGGCACCTAATTCCCAGGACTACCAGCAGAAGGCATGAACAAACTGGGCTGCAGAAAAATTCTGCATAAGTTGTGGGACAGTTGGAGAAGGAGACTGGCCTTGTGCCCCTACTTCACCCTTGCTCCTCCCCGTCCTGCATTTGCTCTGCCCCTTCCCTCCCCATTGCTCCGCCCAGGGCTGTACGCCTCCAGCAGGAGTCCACATGCTGCCATGCCCCCTCACTGGCACCAGGGACAGGGGAAGTGCTGCACAGGAGCTCTGGTCTCACAGTGTGGCTCTCAGGATGTGCTGCCTGGCAGGAGGGGTGGGACCACCACCGCACTGCTCAGCAGGAAGTGGAGCAGCCTGGCTGGCAGGCTGCAGAACCTGGGGCCACCCTGCTGTGTTGCTCCTCTTCCTGCTGCCAGTGAGTGCGGGAGTGCGGGAAGGAGAACATCACTGACTCCTGCTGCCGGCACAGCCCCACTAGTACCCGTGCAAGTCTGCACTTCCCCACTTACCAGCAGCAAGGGGAAGGTGCTGCCAGATGGCCCCAGCTCCTGCTGCTCTCTGGTCATCTCACACTGCTTCCTGCTGGGGAGTGCAGGGACAGTCCCACCCCTTCCCGAAGCCATGTGGCTGGAGAGCAGCAGGAGCTGGGGCCCTGTATTGCACCTTTGGCAAGGATGAGCATGTGTATGAGGGAGAGGCATGCACTTCTGTGGGTGGGCAGTCCCCTCCGCCACAGGGGGCGTATGTGGCCCTTGTGCACCCCCCCATGCAGCCCCAACGACTCAACTGTTTTCCCCTGGGCCCAATGGCAGCCCCGGGGGAGTTTCAGGGATGTGATTTTATCATCTTCAGCAACACACTAATGAAATATTATTAAAGCAAACTTTAAACTAAGGTCCTGTAGACTAACATGTTGGCTGCGGTTGCGCTAGCCCATACCTTTCGAAAGGGGGATGCTAATGAGCCACTTTGGCAGATGCCAATGAGGCGCTGCTGTGAATATGCAGTGCCTCATTAGCATAAATGGCAGCCGCATGCATTTAAACGAGGGCCTTTCAAAGGACCCCGTGGACTGTGAAAGCCCCTTCTTCCCAAAACCAAATGGGAAGAAGGGTCTTTCAAAGTCCGGGGTCCTTTCGAAAGACTCCTGTCTACATGAGCAGGATGCATTTCGAAACTGAAAGTTTTGAAGTGCGTGCGGTCGCCATTATGCTAATGAGGTGCTGCATATTCATGAAAGTGACTCATTAGCATATTCCAAAGTGCCACATTACCATAGCCCTTCCAAAAGGAGGGCCTAGTGTGGCCACGGCTGTTCTGAGTGAATGTTAGAGTAATGCACAACAGTTCTGTCTTTTCTTGTCTTCATTACAACTTCAGTGACTTTTAAACAGTTTTGGAGTTATGGACATGAGCTCTTCCACCTTCATAAATGTGACTGGGAAGGTGAGAGAGGCACTGCCTGAAAGTGACAATCTAACAAGATGCCACAGCAACTTTCCCACCCACCTTCCTACTTTTTACAAACACTGCCCTCACTCTCTCACTCCTTTCCTGCCTCTAATGGAAGGCCTGATCATTTCTTGCTATGAATTTCTCCAGGCTGTCTTCCCTTTAAGGCGATTCCCAAACCACAGCTCCATTCTGGCAGTCAACCGCCCGCTGGTGGAGAAACTCCTCCTTCTCCTTCCTCAATATCTTCCCACTGTCACTCACTACACTGCTGTGCCAATGTGGAAGTCCATCGCTAAAACGTTGTCCTCCACTGCCTGGTGCTGACCTCCCCTCCCCCAGTTCAAAGGCTCCTTCTGTATTTACCAAGCAAAATGGGAAACGAAATAAAACATAAATATGATCCTCCCTTGCCCCAAAGCAATCACGTCTTCCCTCCCTGCCCACCTTCTGAGGGCGCCCCGTGCAGCATCCAGTCCAATGCACCACACACGTTTGTCTCTCAAACGAGATCAAAGGGACTGTGAGGTTGGCATGGCTGCAATGGAGAAGGTGGGAAGGAGAGGGAGACGGATTAAGCCCAGTTTTCACTCTCCACATTGAATCCAACTGGGAACAGTCAGTTTGTGGGGGAGGGGAAGTGCTGTCTGATCAGCTCCTCCTGCTGAAACCAGTCCCAGTCATTGGGGAGCAGGAGCGGTGGGGGCAGACACAGTGCTGCAGGAAGAACGGAGTCACCCCTTCATAAGACATAAGCACAACCAGAGTCTGCAGCCAGGAGAGATGAGATAACAGGAGGAGAGGCTGTGGGCAGGGCAGCAGCTGCCCACCATGGGGGCAGGGGGAAAAGAGATGAACAAGGTGAGGTGCACACACACAGCAGTGGGAAGCCAGGTGAGCCCCCCTGCACACAGGATAGGGGACCAGGGAGAGCACATCAGACCCTCCCCACCTGCTCACAGTAGAGAGGGCAGGGAAGAAGGGTCCTGATGCAAGCACACAATGGGTGGTGGGGAGTCCAGGTGTCCATGCTGCTCCCTGCCCCTCTCTGCAAGGGGATGGTGGGTGGGCAGTCCGCTCCCAGAGCACCCTTGGCTGGATCAAGTTTCAAAGTTGCCTATTGTGATGCTGCAAACTGATGTAGCCTCAGTCCCTTATGCACATGCAGCACATGCAGCTGCGTATGGGCATCCAAAAATTTGATGCCCCCAATTTTTGGATGCCATATGCAGTGGTGTACTTTGTGAATGCCTAAGGACAGCCCTGTCTTTATGTCTCTGTTATCTGCCTCCCCCCAGATAATTATGTTGTTTTAAGGGCTTTTGAAAAAAATCTCATCAAAATATGTGAGAAAATTGTCTGCATGCACAAAAGAAATATGCACTGCTTAGGGTTGATTCTACCTCCTGAATGACTGCAAGCATTACAGCATCTGTTGTATATAATGCATGGGAAAGGACAAGATCAAGGTATGATATATGATTGCAAAGGCCTGATTGCAGCTTACATGCATCTAGCAGCATCTGCACTTGAATGACATGATTTTACCACTCATCCCAGCATTTATGAAGATTAACCTATTGGCTTCCTGTGAGACATTAATTCCCGTATCCCCATGCATGGTTACACACACTTGAGTTAGATTCTCAGCCAGAGCAAGCTGGCATGGCTCCATGGCTGCAGAAGGCAGCTTGCACAAACTGATGTGTCCCTAGCAGAAGTACATGTACACACACAGTCCCTATGCAAAAAGGAAATTTGTTTCTAATAAACCATACAGAACGTGACCCCTGATCAGTTTATCCCAGAACCAAATCATTTTAAAGAAGCATCTGGAGCTAAAAGGAAGAGTGGTTGAGGGTAAGCAACCATGGAGTTATATTTACATTGTGACAGTGGTGTTTTTAAGGATGGTGCATGAATGACAGGAGAGGTCACACTGGGGAAGCAGCTGATCTCCGCTTACTGGAGCTCTGGAGACACGATCTTGCAGTGTGGGCTTCCTTGAAGCACATTTGTAGTGACATAGACATAACAAAGTGTATTTGAGCCTACTAAATTCAAACCCACATCATTCAGATTTAGTCACCTGCTTGTATTATTTGATTAACTTTACACACGGTTCCGACAATCTAATGTTATCTTACATATCCAGGTTGTCTCATTTACAAAGATATAACATCTAAATGAACATTGAGCTAGTGGATATAATGCATTGTGATTTGGAATGGTGCATAACTTGTCAAAGCAGCACTTCTGGATAGTCTGTTGTGTTGGGCTGACAAGTCCCAGAGGTCCACAGAACGTGAGGACTCAGTTTTTTATTTTGGGTGAATTGGAATAGTTTGGGTAGCAAAGAGCTAGGATCAAGCTTTCTGCTGCATTGGCTACAGGGAGAGAATATACAATATGCAATTGACCTGTTTCTTGTTGCTATTCTAGTGAATACAGTTCACCTAAGTTCTCTTGCATGGGATTCAGTCAAGTGGGTGAAAACAACAAAGATAGATAGCAATTGTTTAACTCAGAAACTCCTTTATTGCAGCCATAAAATTATGAAACTGGGACTAAGGGGGCAGATTCGTCAAAAAGAGAGTGGGAAGACATTTTCCTGTTTCTTAATTGTGGGTAATAAGTGGCACCTCTATTAATGATCTGCTTTGCAGTTCATTGACTTGTGGTTATAATTGAGCAATACTCATTTATATTTCTGGAAAAGTAGGAAAGGGAGAGAGGCCTGTCATTGGCCTGAATCTGGCTAATGGAAGTGTGTTTTTTTTTTAACCATTTGATGTTGGCCACTTGTGAATTTGCAGTGAGTTAGATGGTCCAGTAAAGTTCCAAGTGGAAAGGTGTCCATAATATAAATAGTAACCTAATAGTGTTTGGCAGCACTTGGCATCCTCAATAGCAGTCTGTGCAGAGAGAAGCTGTGATTTAAGGGGCATGGGACATGTTGATCACCACCCAGAATGAGACATAGTAGTGATGCTTGTTCACTTGGAACTGAAGCTGCTTTGTGAAGTCAGTGTGACACCTGCCATAAGCACTGGATCTACTCCTACACTTCCATGTAGCAAAGGGGAAAGCAATGCATATTCAGTGTATATAATAAAAATTGATGTTCAAAATGTAAATGGAAGAATAAGCCTGAATGTATGTTTGAGCAAACAGTTCACTGCCACTCTGGTTATTATTTTGTGCAGAACTTTTCCAGCAATGTCATTCTATGCTTTGAGACAAGATGTTCAGGATTGCAGTACACCAAATTTTTCATTGAGCCTGTTATTCTTTTAGTAATCCGTGGCCTCAAAGGCCTCTGTCTCAGAACTCTTAACCCACCAGTCATCACAGGACGCACAAAAGTACTTAGTTACCGGATTTCAGACCAAATCTTTACAACTGGAGAGCTTTATTACCTTGATAAAACAAATTCTTGTGAAAGTGCTGATTGACATTTATAAAAGTTGTATCTAGGAAGATTAAGACTAAAGATGATGGGGTATTTGGAGATAAACTGTCAGGATATCACAAAATTACTCTCAAGAAGCTTAGGTTTATTTAGCTGATATGGTATTTGGTTATCCAAGCACCATAGTATTTCATTTTTATTAAAGGAAATTGGTGCCGTGGAGGTTTTTTCGCTAGTAGTGGGGTTTGTGTTAGATCAGCCTTGTTGAAATTGGTGAGTATATAACAGTTGCCCTTCATTTGGGTTACATGTAAGAAATAATGGAATCTTCAAACCAAAGCACAAGGCTTTGTCTCTGCTCCTCTGCGCCCTCCCCCCACCCCAGCACGTACACTCAGAAATTAGAACTGTATGGGTGTGAGGAAGGGTGTGGGTGTGTATTGCTTGGTAGAAGTGTAGGTGACTTTGTGGGGAAGAGGAGGGAGAAACCCAGGTGTAATGGTGAAAGCTGTTGGAAGCCAGACACAACCTGAGTGAGCACATAGAATATTGTAAGAGAAGCCTAGCGACATTGAGCTTTTGGCCCAAGGGCTGGCTGAAATGTGTTTTACAGCTGTGAGCAAAGAAACTATCTTCTGCTGTTTGATTTCTCCTGCACTCAGGGGCACAGGACCATGTATGTTCTTTGTAAACAGGTTTGCATCAGATACCTAATTTTATCAGTGATATCCCTTTCTAAATAACCTGTAAGAGCCCTGAGATCCCTTCTGGTTAGCCATGCCCCAGCACAGATAGGTTTGTGCAGCTGGAAGTGGCAACACCGAAGACCATGGGAGGCATGGAAAGCCTGATCGTGGAATATAGTAGGAAAGGAAAAGTAGATTCTTTTAGCTGCGTTTAGCTTTTAAATACTTAAAATGGTGATTGCTGTTAAAGGCCTCATCTCGCCGTTCCATTTGTTCACTAAATCCTGTATCCGGTCCAGCTGTTGTCTTCTACCACGCTTGCTAAAGTTTGCAGGAAGGGAGCCTTGTTTCAGCGTCTCAAAGTCTATTTAGCTGCCTGTACCTCCTACAGACTTTATGTGTTTATAATGAAGTGACTGGATTCCTTAGCTGGACATTTTTGGACTTTATAATATTCAGATATGTTTTGGAAGGGTTAACTCTTCTTGACTCTTCTTTAATGATATTTTTAAAATATTTACAGTCCAATCCATTGTCTGACATACATTTTGACACCATACTGTGAAAAGAGTAGTAGGTAGTGTGTCTTTTCTACAGGTAGACTGGGGATGAGTGTAAAGATGTTTGGGTTTTATCGTGGCATTGTCAGTGAATTACTTTAGACATGTCTTTTAATTTCTCTGTGAATTTTTCCCTGATCTATAAAATGGATAGAATAAGTTTTCTCAAAAGTGCTCAATGTTTGTAAAGCAATTTAAGCTTGTTGGGTAGAAGCTGGGGTGAAAGTTTTCAGTATTACTTTTCATTCGTTATTTTTCTTCAGTGTAGCCGATGCTCTGCTTTTCTTTGCAACACTTAAGAGATGTTTAATATGTCAGTTTTCATCCCTTTAGGCAACCATAGAACCTGCCTCCTATAACTGATTTTGCTGACAAAAATAGAAAAATGACAGTAGCTTGGGAAATACGTTGCTATATACATTATTACAATGGTTTATGTAGCTTACTCTATGGAATTTTTGTCCTGCTCTCTTTCTAAGACTGCAGGGAAATGGGAATAACATAAAGAAATGTCTCATGTTTCCAACCTTTCTTCCTAGACATCATGTCATTCTGCATAATGCAGCTTTGTGGCATTTGTTCCACACGGGTTATAATGTCACTTTTAAAAGGAGGGGAAGGAATCAATCAATATTCCCCCAGTTGGAGTTTTTTTACAAAGTGAGGGCAGGTGATTTGGGGACAGACAACCACATCAGAACCTGTGGCTATCCATTCTTGTTTAGTAAACGGGCTTCAGAGATGCCCATAACACATGAAGTAGCATCCTTCATTGCTGCTTTTCAGTTTAGTACAGAAAATAAAAAAGCAGGGCTACTGGCTTTTTTCTCATATGTGGTCTTTCTATGTAGCTCTCAAGGTGAATGAAGGTGATGGATAACCCATGCAGTCTTGTAGTGTTGGAAACTCATTCTGCCTTCCAGGAATTGATTTCAGTCAGCTACTTTCAAACCACAGTGACAGCTGATGAGATCCTGGAGAGAGAAAGTCTGCAGGACTGCATAACTGTCTACCCTAAATATTGGGCTTAGTAACATAGGAGGGGGCAGACTATCATAAAGAGCTTTATAGCAAGTTCAAAGATAATAAGTCTATCTTCTAGGGATTTGCAAGAAGCCAACAACTTTTTTGATTTTTTTTCTTATTGTTAGTTGGTTCTTTAACTTGCATTTAGTAGCAAAACAGAGCAGCTATTTATATTACAGCAGCATTTTATGACTGCAGTCAAGGCTTGCAGTCCCATTTTGCTGGGATGTGAATTCATATGCACACACAACAAAGACAGATGCTGCCCCAAAGAGCTTATAATGTCATGGTAAAATAAGAGTTGATGGAGATTGCTCAAGGTTCTGATCAGTGTTATAAATAGTGATAGCAACACCCCAGTTACCTAGTCAGTCAGGTAAGCTAGTGAAGTACAATTTACTACATGTTCTGTGTGCCTGTGTAATTAGGAGTAGTAATTGTAGTTGCCACGTGATGAAGCAAAGTTACTTTCAGGCTTTAATTTTAAACCATTCTTACTGTTCATAACCACATAAAAATTATTGTGGGGATGACTTTTCTATTCTTGATCTAAGCCCAAAGGAAACAAAAATTGTAAAGCTGATTTTTTTCATTCATCCTTGAAAAGAGCTTTGAAGTTGATAACATTTATGCATTTAAAATTAATATGCTATTTTGTTCATTCATGACTCAAAATGGCTCATGTTTAATAACATGAGAGCCTCATTCTGAGCCTGATCCTATGTTTCTTGAACCATCTCAATTGGGCAATGGATTGACCTTGAAGAACTGCAGATTAGTTCATTATAAATATGTGAAAATTATCAAAATTTTAATAAACCCACATTTTTCACTTATCTGCATGATTTGTGTGTGTGTGAGAGAGAAAGTGATTAGACCATAGGCAGATGTCTTTTATAAACAGTAGAAATCGGCTACGTCTACACGTGCACCCAACTTCGAAATAGCTTATTTCGATGTTGCGACATCGAAATAGGCTATTTCGATGAATAACGTCTACACGTCCTCCAGGGCTGGCAACGTCGATGTTCAACTTCGACGTTGCTCAGCCCAACATCGAAATAGGCACAGCGAGGGAACGTCTACACGCCAAAGTAGCACACATCGAAATAAGGGAGCCAGGCACAGCTGCAGACAGGGTCACGGGGCGGACTCAACAGCAAGTCGCTCCCTTAAAGGGCCCCTCCCAGACACACTTTCATTAAACAGCGCAAGATACACAGAGCCAACAACTAGTTGCAGACCCTGTATATGCAGCACGGACCCCCAGCTGCAGCAGCAGCAGCCAGAAGCCCTGGGCTAAGGGCTGCTGCCCACAGTGACCACAGAGCCCCGCAAGGGCTGGAGAGAGAGTATCTCTCAACCCCCCAGCTGATGGCCGCCATGGAGGACCCCGCTATTTCGATGTTGCGGGACGCGGATCGTCTACACGTCCCTACTTCGATGTTGAACGTCGAAGTAGGGCGCTATTCCCATCCCCTCATGGGGTTAGCGACTTCGACGTCTCGCCGCCTAACGTCGATTTCAACTTCGAAATAGCGCCCGACGCGTGTAGACGTGACGGGCGCTATTTCGAAGTTACTGCCGCTACTTCGAAGTAGCGTGCACGTGTAGACACAGCCATCATGTTGCAAAGTCCTCACTGATTATTCTGTTATTCATGTTTGAGTATTTCTTCATTTAGCTTACACAGTATTAAAGGCCTTTTTGGAAGTGATTACAGCTTTGCAGGAAATGACTCAAGCAGCTTTTCTTCTGGCATAGCATTTGTCTTTGTGTCTAATATTGTTTCCATATAATTCTGCTTGGCTGGGGGCTTTCCTAAAATTGGCTAATACACAAGTCTTTTTTCTTAGAAAAGGGTTTGATATAGTCTGCCCCAGTAAGAACAGTGAATTATTTATAGGCTGAAGAAAGATGTTTGAAGAATTATATTAGCTCAAATATCTTCCCTCTCTAAGGATCACAGTGAATTCTATTCAGTTGATGGAGCAGACCAGAGTTTCCCAAACTTGAAATATTTGCATACCTCTTTTGGGACTCTGGCCTTATTGGCATACCTCCTCTCCAAGTGCTGTCCAAGTGCTTATCTCCTGATTTTTAGTAATTTATTTTCTGCTCAGTACCTTTTGAAATCCTTTCATATACACT
The DNA here is from genome assembly GCF_033958435.1 of Carettochelys insculpta. Classification (NCBI taxonomy): domain Eukaryota; kingdom Metazoa; phylum Chordata; order Testudines; family Carettochelyidae; genus Carettochelys; species Carettochelys insculpta. The sequence continues at coordinate 122,489,691 of NC_134140.1, forward strand.
GGTGGTATGCGTACCACACTTTGGGAAACACTGGTGTAGATAAAGTACTGTGGATAAAATGTCAGTGGTGCTTGTATTTCTATGCAGCATACCACTACCTGCTTTCCTGAGTCAAAAATTATATTTGACCTTGGAAGAAGGAAACAAAAATTTTACTGGGTAAAGATCAAGCTGCAGGCATTCAATAAGTTGTCACTGATACGTTCACTCTGCTGCATTATATAGATAATGTACTGGAAAGCTCCCAGGCATTCTCTTGAAAAGTTGCCTAATTATCCAGTAAATAACTTTTTTACTTCATCTTTCCATGGAATGCACACAAAAATCTGAGGGAGCATCTACATTTATCGGGGGATTGACTTGTTCAGGGTCGATCTTCCAGGGTTTGATTTTGCGTGCCTAGTGGGAATGCATGAAATCAAATGATCAGTGCTCGACCATTGACCCCTGTACTCCTCATTCTTATGAGGAGTAAGGGAGGTTGATGGGAGAAGCTCTCCCAATGACTTCCCTCAGTGAGGAATGTCAGATAAGTTGATCTTAGATATGTTGATTCCAGCTATGCAATTTCTGTAGCTGGAATTGCACATCTAAGAGTATCTTTATGAAAGAGAACATGTACTAGTGCTTTGTTAAGTGAGGAGTTTTTTAGGGCTATGCTACGCCTTTTGAACACAGGCTTTTGTTGAGATTGATGTGCCACTCCCATTGGAAAGTCTGGGAAGCAAATTTCCTCAGGGAAGGAAAGCGTCTCCCAGATCATTTGAGAATGCTCAAACAGCACACTTTAAGAGCACTCCTTCCTGACAACAACAGGTCTGCTTTTTGTTCCGTTACAACTCTATCTACTGTACAGGCATGTAATATGAGTTAGGATTGTCTCTTTCGATTATTTACTGCTTTTATAATCATGTGCATAGTACTTTACAAAACACATACTGTTTATTCCCAAGGAATTGTGTTCATCCAATGTAGGCTCAATATAAAGACTACAAGACTTATTGTAAGTAGCATGAACTAGCCAGTCTTATGTGTAAAGCTAGACAGAATAACTATTTGAATTTGGAGTTGGGATACACTTGGCACTTTGGAAATGGGGATGATCTTTTTCATAATGGTAGTGTGGATTCACCAAGGGCAAGTCAAGCCCAACCAACCTGATTGCCTTCTATGATGAGGTACCTGGCTCTGTGAATGTGGGGAAAGCAGTGGACATGATATACCCTGACTTGGCTTTTGATCTGGTCTCCCACAGTGTCCTTTTCAGCAAGCTAAAGTAGTATGGATTGGATAAATGAACTGTAAGGTATATAGGAAGCTGGCGAGATCATCATGATCAATGGATCCATTTCTGGGTGGCAGTCGGAATCAAGAGGAGTACCCTTGGGGTTGGTCCCTGGTCAAATTGGAGGATTGGGCCAAAAGAAATCTGATGAGGTTCAACAAGGTCAGGTGCAGAGTCCTGTACTTAGAACAGAGGAATCCCAAGCACTGTTACAGCTTGGGCACTGACTGGCTAAGCAGCAGTTCTGCAGAAATGGACCTTGGCATTACAGTGCATGAGGAGCTACCAACAGCGTGCTATTGCAGCCAAGAAGGCTAGCAGCATACTGGAGTGCCTTAGTAGGGAAGGCGGTGGACAGCCCTCAGGAGAGAGAGAGAACAGATGAAGAACTATTTAGAAAAGCTGGATATACACAAATACACAGGACTGGAACAAATACACGCCAGGGTGTTGAGAGAGTTGGCAGATGTGGTTGCAGAGCCATTGGCCATTATCTTTGAAAGCTCTTGGTGCTCTGGGGAGGTCCCAGCCAACTGGAAAAAGGCAAATGTAGTGCCCATCTTTAAAAAATGGAAGAAGAAGAATCTAGTGCAACTACAGACCGGTCAGCGTCACCTCAGTCCCCAGAAAAAACATGGAGGGGATCCTCAAGGAATCCATTTTTAGACACTTGGGCTATGCCTACACTAGCCCCTGTCTTTCGAAAGCGGAATGCTAATGAGACACTTTGGGATATACTTAATGAGGAACTGCTATGAATAGGGCTTTTGGATTGCACGTGGCCTGTGAAGACAGGTGCCTTTTGAAGGGCCCCCCACCAGTCTTCAAAAGCCCCTTATTCCTAAAACCAAATAGGAATTAGGGGCTTTCAAAGCCTGGGGGGTCCTTTTGAAAGTCCCCCATCTACATGGGTGGTGCGTGATCCAAAAGTGGCACTTTCAAACTGCTGCAGCCGCCATTATGCTAATGAGGTGCTGCATATTCATAGCAGGGCCTCATTAAGCATATCCCAAAGTGTCTTATTAACATCCCCCTTTTGAAAGGCGAGGGCTAGTGTAGACTTAGCCTTGGAGGCAATGAACATGCCTTAGTAGAAGGATTGCCGGCAGATCCAGGTAAGTGATTATTGCCCTTTATTCAGCACTGGTGAGGCCACTTCTGGAGTATTGCATCAACTTGAGGCCACCCTTTACAGAAATAATGTGGATGCGTTGGAGAGAGTCTGGCTGAGGGTGAAAAAATGATTAGGGGTCTGGAGCACATGACTTATCAGGGGAGGCTGAGGAATCTGGTCTTATTTCATCTACAGAAGAGAAGAGTGAGGAGCGATTTGATAGCAGCCTACAACTACCTGAAGGGGTTCCAAAGAAAATGGAGAGGGGCTGTTCTTGGTGGTGAGGGATCGTAGAACAAAGAGCATTAGCCTCACATTACAGTGGGGGAGGTCTAAGTTGGGTATTAGGAAAAACTATTTCACTAGGAGGGTGGTGGAGCACTGGACTGGGTAACCCAGAGAGGTGGTAGAATCTTCTTCCCTAGAGGTATTTAAGTTCTGGCTTGACAAAGCCCTGTTTGGAATGATTTAGGGTTGGCCTTGATGACTTCTAGAAATCTCGTCCAGCCTATGTTCCTATGATTCTACCGTATGCTATGTGCACCCAGATAATAAGGTCTAAAAAAAAACATTGTTCCAGTACGTTAAAGTTTAGACAGAGGAGCGGGTTGCAGGCACTTAGATAACATATAATGAGACTTGTATAAGCTACTGCTAGTTGGATGATGTTCCTTCCCAGCCCCACTGAAAATTTTCATTTTCCAATAACCTGAAAATAAACAGCTCAGCTGAAAATAAAAACAGTTTGATTTTAGCCAAAAATATTTACTTTTTGGTTATGTGAAAAAGAAAATCCAGATTTTTTTTAAAGGAGAGCAGGCACCTTCCACGAAAAATCTGTTTATCAAAAAAACAATTTTCCACTGAAAGAAAGCTGTAATGGAAAATGTTCGATCAGCCCTAATATCACTTCTTTGAACCAGACATTGCTGTTTCCAGTGTTTGAACTGTGCCTAGGAAAATGAATTCCCAGTCTGTTTGTTGTAGGCGCTATTGCAAAGTAACAACATGCTATAGACAGCAGCAGCAGGTAATTTGCTACCAGTAATACTATGTATTTAATTTAGTTATGAATCACCAACAATACAGAGCCCTTTTTTCCTCAAGTTATTGTTTCTCTCCTACCTGCTTTATATGCAAATTTTCTCAATATATACTTGAAAGTATCAAAAATGTTTTATTTTCTTCAGGAAAGAATAAGTTGATGCATGGTATTTAATATATTACAACCCCCAATTTTATCGTTAAAGTGAGTAGTCCTGTTAAACTTCATGGTTGTAGGAAAGAATTTAAAATGAGAATTTAGGGATAACGTGAGGTTATGAAGAAAGCTTACATTTTAGCTATTTGTGTGATAAATAAACCTGAATATTCCATAGCTGCAGAATTTACAAAGGAATCTATCCCGGTCACACAGCTTTGCTCCTCCAACCCCCTAACCCCTTTCCCTCACTTCTGCATCCCTTCTCTGAGTGCCCCTCACCCTCTGCCCTGACTCCTGCACCCTCACACCATGCTCTGAGCCCCCACCCACTCCCAGCCTCTTGCCCTGCCTTCAGCACCTCCCACCTCCTGCCCTGAGTCTCATTTAAATAAGGCACGTACATTTTCCTTTAAATTTAAAAAATGCCTATATTTAATGACCTCAGCAACACTGAGTACATCTGCTAGTAATACAATATAGAGACCAACAGTACATGAATGGACAATTGTGGAAACAAAATCAAAACAGGAAAAATTGATGTGCTGTAACTGGCTCATCAGATGTTCTTTGGGTACCTCTGACTGCAGGTCTCTGAACACACTTGTGCAGTTGAATTTATCCAGAGGAGGGTAATATTCCAGTAATATCAGCTTTAGTTAATATATATTACTAGAATTGTAACAGCCAAGGAGACACACATGACCAGCAGTGGAAGCATTGATGTTACTAGCATCTTGGGATGGGATGGGTTTGTTTGATTCCAGGATATGCTCACCAGTTCTGTGTCATTGTCTCAGAGACTTGTAGTCATTAACGTGATGGCTGCCAGATGACATCTGTTTCTTTTTGCCACATGGTGCTTGTCTACACTTGCCCCCACCTTCAAAGGGGGCATGTTAATCAGGGCGACGGGAGTTTACTAATCAAGTGCTGCAGTGAATATGCCACACTTCATTAAGCTAATTTTCCCCCTGTGGCAACTTCAATGTGTCAAACTTTGAAGGGCTGGCATGCATGTAACAGCAGGCACTTTGAAGTGCCTGTGCTACTTGAAAGTGCTTTTACTCCCCAAAATTTTGGGGAGTAAAGGCACTTCAAAGTAGCGCAGGCACTTTGAAGAGCGTGTGGCTACAGGCATGCTGGCACATCGAAGTTTGACGCTTTGAATTGTGACGGGGGAGAATTAGCCTAATAAAGTGTGGCATATTCACTGTAGTCCTTCATCAATAATCTCCCTTCCCCCTGATTAACATGCCCTCTTCAAAGTTGGGGGCAAGTGTAGACCCAGGGGTATGTATTAAATATAGGTGAAGTAATCCAAATGCTTCTTTCATTGATATTGCTGTCATATAAAAATGTATATTTTGTGGAATAAATGCCATTTCCACTAGTCATAAAATGCCAAGGATATGTACTTTGAAGGCAAAAGAAACTAAGTTAGTATTGTGTGTGGAGATTGTATTTTGGCTTTATAGGTTTTAAAAATGTTGTTCATTATACAGCTTGAAGCAGTTTTACCACCAACATTTATCTAAAGTAAACAGTTTTTATTGATTTTTCCTAGCATGTCATACTGGAAGGCATATGAAATTGTGAATGCTGTAGATGGAAATTTTTCTGAAAGATGGACTTCCATAGTCATTAATCAAATATTGAGTTGATTGAGAAACTATTTTATCTGAAGTTTAATTTACAGTTTTTGCACACAAAGTTTTGGCATATGCTTAAAAAACTTTTTCTTTTAAAATATCTTATGTCTTGCTGCTTATATTAACAATAATAAAGTATGTTACTTTGAGGTAGCTGTGACTTTACTGTGGATGTTAAAACATGAAATGTTACAGTTCAGGAGTGTGTGAAGCTGGGAACAGATCTTGGGGGAGGGAGGCATGGGGCATGATCAGCTGCTGGATTTCTGGCTTATCCATCTCATTAAAATGTTGAAAGTTGTTTTTGAGTATGTATATTCACATTTCTATACCGCTTAATAAAGTTTGCACTTTCTCCATATTTTCACATGCCAAAAGAGGTTGGTTTTTTTTTGTTTTTTGTTTTTAATATGAACATAATGGAAATTTCCATGGATTTGGATTACATTAGACAGGTTAGGGAAGCCCTGCTAATTGCCAGGGCAAAAATTGGGGCCCAATGTAACAAGTTTGCTCACCCCTGTTATAGGTGAGAAAGACAGGCCTCACTCTCATGTTACGTGACTTTGAAAATGAAGGAAATTTCTGATGGAGAGAGAGAAGGGGAAGGCAAGTTAGCCTTTGCCAGAGAAGAAAAATACTAGTGATGGTCCTTTTAATATTCAAATTGACACAGTTGGATTAATGGCAATGAAAGCTTATTGGGTAAATCCTACTTCATAGAAGTCAACTGAGTATATATAGTATATTGTGTGCAAACTCAATTCACCTTGTTGATGGAGCTAGAACTAGCCTCTCCATAAAATCTTTGATATATTCCTTTATCCTTCTTTGCTTTTCTCTATATAAAAACTGAATGAAGAAATTTAGTAAAAAAAAGTTTTGGCCTTATGACGACTGTAGGGCTAAGAAGCCTCAAAAAAGATCAATATCCTGTGGTGCTACCAGGATCAGGAACCCGCGGCACAGATGCCAAGAGTGGCACATGAGCCGATTTTCATTGGTATGCAAGGCAAGAGCTCAGCCCCACTCTTTCTACTCCATGCAGCTGGGAGCTTGCTAAAGCCATGCTGCCTGTGGATTAACAAAAGACCAGCCAATGCTACCAACCGCCACCTAAACAGTAAAGATCTGCATCTTAATTTATTTAATTAATGAAGCTGTTGTAAGTAGGACTATTAGTGACTTTAAAAATTATCACCAGCACTTGGACTGTACACAAACGTCAAAAGATCAAATTTCGGTACTTGGCCTCAGAAAGGTTGCTGACCCCTTTGCTAGGCACTGATCAATGTTCCCTCTAATTTTTTTCCATCCATGTGCAGAATAAATTTTGTTATGTGTACCAAAGCACATGCAGACATGCACCAGTAGCACAAACACATGCTGCTAGTTGTGGGTACTCTGCCAATCAGCTGGGCAACACCTGAATCTCTCCCGGGCAGCACCTGAATCTCTCCTTAGCTTACAGAGAACAATGGCACTAACCAAGCATAGTAAGAGACAGTCCCTTGCACAGAAGAGATCAAAATCTACAGATTGAGAGGAGAAACAGAGTCACAGATAGTTGAAGAGACTTGCCCAGGGTCATGTCATGCATCAATAACAGACACGGGAATAACAGTCCTGGCCTCCTGGGATTCCGTCCAGTGCCTGATCCATCAGACCATGATGCCCTATCCTTCAGTCCTTTCTCAGGTGGAATTTCTATTGGCTTCAGTTGGAGTTTTGCCTCTGCAAGCACAACTAAATCAGGCCTTTCATCTTATTTTTTTTAAAGTTCATGAGGGATTATGTATGAAGGGTTTATTTGCATATACTAAAAAACTGAGAATAGAAAGCTGTGCTTCACCATTACAGGAAATAATACATGGCTTTACAAAGACTGTGTAATTGATAGCTATCAGTGAGTTTTTATAAAACAGTAAAAGATTATATTTTCTTATATCAGAATACTCCTTTATTACTGAAAGTAGGACTTTTTAAAGCATCAGATTGTTTTATCAAAGCAGAAAGGGCCTGGATATGTAATGGAGAATAAGTGTCTACACAATTAAAAACCAAAGAACATTTCTGTTTAATTTTAAACCGATAAGCTCTATGTTCACATGAAAAATTTTTCTGACTTTCTTTTCCTTGAAAGACTTCAATGATTGTGTGATGGGATTGTTTTAAAATTCCTATTACTTTCCAAAGCAAAGAGTTTTTTACCATTAGAGTATTTATTTAATCAGATAATGCCTTGCAGTTCAGTGAATTTGTCAAGAGCAAAAGATTTCTCTATTGAAAATCTGTGTTTTATATAAAAAGGTTCTGTTTGGTTATAAGAAAAATCTTGAATGGAGAGTCATATGATCTGAAAACCCTATGGGTGTCCAGCAAAAGAGTTAATCTCCACTATGTAAGGATGAGTAATAAGGCTGAACTTTCATCTGAAAACCCGATCAAGCTCACAGTGGGTGTCTAAAAAATCCTTTTTAAAGACTTGTAAATTTTTGCTGCCCTAGGATGAATTAAATATCATTAATTTTTAACATCCCCTAGCACTATGATTAAAGATAGGCAAGTATTTTTTTTTCTTGAGCTGGCAAAGTGTTATGAGTCTGGTTGTGAGAGCTTCTGTGCACCTCAAGTATCCACTGATGGCAGTTTTTGTTGTGAGAGCTCAGCACTTACGAAAATCAGACTCTGCAACAACTTTGCAAGGTTGGTCTTTGAAAATAGATTTTCTAAAAGTCTTTTTTCCCAAAACCGCTTGAGACTGAGAAGGAAGCCTTTGTGAGGGCAAGATTACGCACCCTCTTGTTACAGGACTGTTCTCCCAAGCTTCATTTAAAAGCAAGAAAACCAACAACAGCAACAGTAGAGCAGATTAAAAACAGATTAATAGATTGACTGGCCCATGGAAGGAACTCCATAAAAACTTCTTGCCTCTGCTTCCAGACTGCTTTGCCATAGCCAGTTCAGGTTTCTGTACACTGTGGTCATAGGGTATGATTCCCGTATGTGCAGTAATACCTGAGACAATTTTAATTTAGCTAAACAAATAAGCTGCCAAGTAGCAACTTAAAGACTAGCAAAGTAATTTATTAGGTGATGAGCTTTTGTGGGGCAGACCCACTTTTTCAGATCTGGAGAAGCACAATATTGTTCATATTCACTGATATTATTAGGATTCTCCAGATCTGAAGAAGTGGGTCTGCCCCATGAAAGCTCGTCACCTAATACGTTATTTTATTAGTCTTTAAGGTGCTACATGACTGCTTGTTTGTTTTGTTAGAATACAGACTAATACAACTAGTTCTCTGTTACTATTAATTTAGCTAGCTGAGGTTACAAAGCAGTGAACGTACAGTAGCCTGGATTCTGGCTAGGCAAGCCTTTCTGGAACCTCAGCCAGCTAGCATGTCCTGAAACTTATGCTATCGCAGCTTAATATCTCTAGTACCTGAGCCAGCTATAATATATCTCTAGTACACAAACTGCAGACACATTGTGGGAGTGCACTATAGACATACCCTTAGGCTTTAGTTTTGCAGCTTGTGCATGGAGATTAACTAGTCTTTAAGGCCACAATCCAGTGGCATCCTAGTAGCCCAGGTGATGGCTCATGCAGGTAGTCTGGTGAGGTTGTACTCAGGTGGTTAGCTCATGCTGCTGCAGTGAGAGGTCTATTTTTAGCATAGTAGTTTGGTTTCTGTATATCTTCCCAAACTGGGAATCTCACTTCTCAGCTGTTGCATACACATTCTTCAGGGACAGATAACCTCTCTGCTCATTCTCATTTGTAAAATGGGTAATTCAGTTGTTAGCGTCCCCATTTTGATAGTTAAGTCCCACTTGCCAAATGTGGTGTGAATCAGCTGAAATAAATGACACTTGCAGGTACTTGGCTAACTGAAAATTACACTGTTGGGTTTATGATTGGGAATCTAAAGGCTGAGACCTGAAAATATGGTTCAGAATGAGTTGCTTAAAACCACACGGTAGGTCAGCAGCAGAACCAAAATTAGAAATCCTCAATTTCTTGCTCTTACTTTTGTGCTCTAATCACTGAGGAAATCCACTCTAAGTTTTCTGCCTTTGCACTTGGTTTACACTCTATTTATACCGAATACTTCCTCTCAAAGCCATTCATATTTCGTTGCTACGTCTAAGCTCCTTTTCTCTTCATCTCTTAACACTTAAGAATTAGACTAGTGAAATCTATTAATTTTTAAAGCCTTTATTATCATTTCTCATTTAACTCTAAGATTTCTTTTTGGATGATAAATCATGTATGCTGGTATTTTATCTAATATTTTACTTAATAAAGTACCTTATTTGCAGATATATTAAGCATTACTCTCTCTCTCTCTCTTTTTCTCTCTATATATATAATGAGTGACAGCATACATCCAATGGGGAAAATACATTCCTCTCCTATAATATTGATCTATTTTATATATTTTATATTTGAGAGAGTTCGTGAGTCTGTTTGTCCAAGAACTCCTCCTAAACAGTAAGAGCTAGAACCACCAATTTTGGTATGCAGCTTCCTCTTGTTGTAACTTAATGCAAGGTAAGGATTTGGTTGTGCTTGGGGGGTGGGGGCTGAAGCGCCCCACACCCAGATTAGTTGCTTGCTGTTCTCTCTTCCTTACTGTCAGGGAGTGAGGGAAAGGTCATTGTTTACTGCATTTCTCAATCTGGCTGGGGAAGGCAGGAGGCAGATGAGCTGTGCACTTTTCTCTCACTGCCTCACAGGGACAGGAAGGTGAACAGTTAGGGGCTGGGGCTGAGGACAAGGGGCTGGAGGTGTGGGGGTTCAGGAGTCAGGGTTGGAGTGTATGTAGAGGCAAGCAGCAATCAAGACAGGGGGCTGGTTGTGTGGGGACATTAAGGCAGAGGGTTGGGGGGTTCAGGAGTCAAGACTGAGGATGAGGAGGGGCTCAGAGCAGGGGGCTGGTGGTGTGTGAGTGCAAGAGTCAATGTTGGGGGTGACGAGGGGCTCAGGGCAGGAGACAGGTGTGGGGGCTGATGCAGGAGTTGGGATGGAGGGTGAGAAAAGACTCAGAGCAGGGTTGGGAGTGCAGGTTTTGAAAAATACAATCATTTAAATAAAGTATATACATTTTCCTTCAATTTTAAAAAAACAACCCACATCATTATTGACTTAAGGATCTGAGCAACACCAGGTAAGTTTGCTAGTCAATACATAACTCAGAGGATTTTCATTAGTCAGAGGATTATTTGTCTCCTTTGAAAGCCTCAGACTTCCTACCAATCTCCTACTCTCTAGAAATAGCAGCAGTAACAGCATTCTGTTGTTACAGTACTTTAAACTGGAATTCTAAAATTGGATTTTTTGTGTATTGATGATAACACGAAGCTGTCTTTTCTCTCATGACCCAGTTCAACAAAACATTTAGGCATATGCTTAATCCTGTTCTGAACTGGGGGCCTAAAGATTTGGTAAATGTGAACACTGATAACAGCAGATACTTCTACATAAACCCAGGTTGTGCCTCTCTTGATTTGCATGCAGAGATTGTCTCTATGCATGGGTTTTACTTCCTCCATGTAGAAGGGTTTGAGGTGTCCTACAGAACTGAACTTCCAAGACTCCATACTTTCAAAGATTTATGCAGGGAGAAGTGTTGGAATGAGGGAAGCATGTCATTCCTCTTCTACACGCATGGAAGATACTTTAAAATGAATTAGCACTGGTTGCATCTTATCTTTTTCTGGAAACTGCTGTAGTCACGAGTAATCTCTGGTTGCAATTTAATCATTTTATAAGGAAACTGAGTGAGGGCAGGAGCCACTGTGGGTGTCAGGTTCTCTGGAAATGGATCCTGGCCTCCTGTGAATCCTACAAGTTCTTTAAGGTTTGCCGGGTAAGGGAAGTTTTCCTGGGAAAGCAGGATCCTCTGATTATCCCTTCATGAGATGATGAGATTCCTCTGATCCAGGGAAGCAGCATCCTCTGATTATCCCTTCATGAGATGATGAGATTCCTGAGGGAGACAATTACCCTTTGTTAGGTTTTGTCATGGAGGGGAAAATCTGGGCCATAAATTCCCACAAAACAATTAGAAATAAATTAAATGTACCAGCAACTTGGTGTTTGATTTTACTATGCACAAGTCTCATGTACTTTTCAGTACATCTGGAGGTAGGTGTCTACCTGTCTCAGATTGGCATGGAATCTGATGGTTGCAAATTGTGAAGAAATTCACAACACTTTCTTTCATTGTTAATATTATCAGTTAGTTCTCATAGCTATAGTAAAATGCTGCATAGAGAGGAGATGATGCCTGTATAGCACAATATATGGAACATAAGACTTAGACCCAGGGAACAGCATTTTATCCCAATTAATGTTCCTAACTCTGTCACACTTTGGTCAGATCTGCGTTGTTTTGTCAAGGAATATTCCAGTATGAGTTCAAACAGGTTCTGTTTATTGCCAGAAGCAAGAACCTTTTTGTTTTTCTTCATCTTGTCTTTATATGCAGAAATAATCAAAATTTAGTGTGAGAAAAATGAAATTCTTAGAATAAAATTCCAATGATATCACCCAATTTTTTTATATTCTGTGTACAATATTTCAGTGCTCAGATCAGGTATGTCCAATCAAAGAACAGCATCTTCTCAAGTCGTGGGGATAGTTCAGTGGTTTGAGTCTGGCCTTGCTAACTCAGGGTTATGAGCCCAATTCTTAAGGGGGACATTTAGGGATCTGGGGAAAAGAAAAAAAATCCCCAAAGCACGGTGGTATAGGTCATGCTGGGGACTGGATTTGATGACCTCTCAAGGTCCCTTTCAGCCTTAGGAGACAGTTATATATCTACATAAGATGATGGACAACCTGTGGTTCTTTGCTGCTCCTCTTTTTCATAGTTCAGTGCATCCTTGAAATAAGGTTACCCCCAAAATCAAGCTGTGAGGAAGGTGACATTGAATTTGGTGATGAAGAAAGTTGCACCCTGGTTTCTTCCCCACCATGGTATCAACTAAAATGCAAAATCTGTTACAGTCCTCCATGATGCATAGGCACATGACGTCACCTTGTCCTTTGGGTTGGATTCACCTACTCCCTGGTTGTGTGGAAAACTCAGTATAGTCCCACATTTCCTTCCTATTTGTATAGTTGCCTGATGATTACTGTACACACAACATGCAAGACTAGATCCAGTGATATCTTACATGATACATAGCAGACACAACTTATGATTGGGTGCACAAACAGGTCACTGAAACTCTTTAACAGATATCAGTGAGCCTCCTGCATTGGGAAGCTAGTTAGGGTCACCATCAAACTTCACCAGGGAGGGTTTCTGAGGTCCAGGATGGAACTGAGTGAGAGGGAGAACCCCAGACTAACCAGTAGCTGCAGTGGTGAGGCAGTCAACTGGGATGGGAAATATTTTGAAAACTTGAAATGTGTGCAATATGGGAAAACTGATTCCCACCCAGCTCAAACCAAGATCACTGTATAATCCTACTAAACAGGGACATGCCCTTTAAACCCCTGCAGTCATTTGCTGGGTTTCCAGAAGGCAATGAGATTATGACTAATGTTAATATATGTACACCAACAAAGCTTCTGTGGAATGTGTAATTTCCTCAGTGACTCATTGAACACTGAGGCAGCTATCTGAGACACTGAAATGTGATGCAGCGATAGTGATAACTTGCTTTTCATGGCCAGATTATTCATTCATTCATTCATTAAAAGTTAAGTATGTGCAGGACCAGATGGTACAATTCAGAGAGCAAATGCTGGGGGACACTTTTCTTTTTATGACATTTTCAGCACCATGCAGGCGGAATAGGGTAAAATACTTCCAATAAACACATCACTATTTCACAGTACTTCAGTCCATCATTAATGCACAATTATGACAGTCTCATAAATATCTTAAGATAACAGGGTAGAATTTCAAGATCATGATTGTAGCTCAGTGAAGTAGGATAACATTTCTCAGGAATAGCTTTTACAATAATCTTATTATATTAACAAGACAAAATTGAAATTCTACAAGATTTATTTCCTTTTCTTTTAAAGGTAGTTTTTTTTTTGATGCAATTAAGATTTTTGCCTTTTTCTTTAATGCAATCCTGCTTCTTGGGACAAAACCAGTGGGCGATTTCAGTCTTTGCTGTAGCACAACTGCTCACTTGAGCAGCCTTTTTCACTTTTCTGTATTAGGAGTTGAAGAAGGAATCCTAGAATCACTCATGAAGGGTCAATGGACCAAATGAAGCTAATGCCACCATCCCTATGGTTCTGAGCTCTGAACTCCAAGGATTCATTTTCGTTCCTGCTGGTGGAGAGGATTGTGAATTCCACTGGACTGCACGTAGGGTGAACTTTGATCTAATGATTTCAGGTTACTACCAAGCTAGGTTGTGTTTGAATGGGTAACCTTTCCTAGTGGTTTGAAGGCTCTCCAACCTTTTATCAATTCACTGAGCCACCTAATCTCCTCTACTCACATAACTGAATAATAATTCACGTTTGTTTTCGTATTGTGAAATCAGGTGAATTGTAATTGTAATACCAAATCAACAATAGGTATGTGATTTTCACCTTCTTTTTTTTTAATTACAGGTATTTATGAGCCGCCATTTCTTCTACTACTGCAGTGAACCTACCCTGGATGTGAAGATTGCCTTTTGTCAGGTGTGTGTTCCTTACCGGGTAGACAAGGTACAGTATATACTTGTACTTCCATATTTGCCATCTACATTGTGCCAGTAGAATTATAGTAGAGGCCCAGTGCAGGCTACTGAATTGTGAGAATCAACAAACAGAAAAATACAATAGAAAAGGTAGGCAATGCATCATAGAGTTTACTTTTTCCATTTGTTTTGACCATCACTCTTTGTGGGGGAGGGGTAGCTCAGTGTTTTGAGCGTTGACCTTGTATATCCATGGTTGGGAGTACAAACCTTGAGGAAGGCCATTTAGAGGCCTGGGGCAAGTAGATCTATAAAAATCTCTCAGGGATGGTTTTTGGTCCTGCCAAGAGGGCTGGGGACTGGATTCCATGACCCCTCAAGGTTCCTTCTAGTTCTCTGAGATATGTATATCTCCATGTATTGTGTTTATGACAGTGTTTCATAATGGCTAATGAATATGCTGGAGTAATTTTTATATAAATAGTAGTTTTACGCCTTCCTACACAAAATGGGAATTGAAATAATAAAACCAGGTTTTAAGTGACACCAGTTTAAGTTGCATCAAAATAGGACACTCAGTCTCAGAAGTTATATCTTTAAAGTATCTACACAGTGGCCCCAATAGGCACCATGGGTCCCAGGACAAACAGGGAGGGAGGGTCTGTCTCTGCGCATGGAAAGGGTGGTGCCAAGGGGCCAATACCATATATCATATACCAGTACCATAACGCTGAACCCCTGCTCCCCCCCAACAGCTGCAGGCAGCCAGACCAGCGGTGCTACAGTGTTTCAAAGGGACTCAGAGCAGTTCCCCCTTTTGCCCCCACCCCATGTCTACACACAGACATGCACACAATTATCCAAAAGGGTGTCTCTGCTTTTACATCTTTGCTAAGGGTTGAGGAAGAATGGATAAATTTGTGCATGAAGTATGAAGTGAATAGGTAAATGACAAGTGTGCGAGTGACATTTCACTGCACTGAAGCAGCAATATAGTCAATTTTGTACTTTTCAAGTTAATCTTGAAATTGCTCAGTCCTGTTGGTTTAAACTGTGCAAGGCTGAAAATAAACTCAATACTGTAATTTAAGTGCAGAAGGAAGGAGGATTAATTTATCCAATTCCTGGTCCCATTAGAGTTGGAACGTTTAGTATTCATACATTTTCAGTAGCCACAAATCATGGAGACATTTTCATTACCTGGTGAATATGTTTTCTTTCCTTCTCACTTCTTCTCCTGTAATGTGACTAGTGCTTGAGCACTGCCTATTCATTCATATTTCTGATAGAGCATTAGTAATCTGGATGATCACAAGAATAACAGGTGTTTCTTGTTTGGTGAGAACAGTAGTGCTTCCTTAAAAAGACTCTTGCATTAATATTAAACAGCAAATGGATTACACTGGGTCCAAGTAACTGAAAATCAAGTAAAAGTGATATTTGTCCTATGTCCTCATTTAATATAAAGGAGCAAAAAGGCTTTTTTTTTTTGACAAATCTCTTTTCCTATTCTCTGCATTTCACCCAGCTCTCAGGTTCAAGATAATCTGGATCATATAATTTCATTTTTCAATCTGACAGTCAGCTTCACACATATCCTTTCCCCCAATCCTCCCCTGCCTGAGTCATTTTGTCTCTCCTTGGCTACGTCTACACGTGCAGCCAACATCGAAATAGCTTATTTCGATGTTGCGACATCGAAATAGGCTATTTCGATGAATAACGTCTACACGTCCTCCAGGGCCGGCAACGTCGATGTTCAACTTCGACGTTGCTCAGCCCAACATCGAAATAAGCACAGCGAGGGAACGTCTACACATCAAAGTAGCACACATCGAAATAGGGATGCCAGGCACAGCTGCAGACAGGGTCACAGGGCGGACTCAACAGCAAGCCGCTCCCTTAAAGGGCCCCTCCCAGACACAGTTGCACTAAACAACACAAGATACACAGAGCTGACAACTGGTTGCAGACCCTGTGCCTGCAGCATAGATCCCCAGCTGCCGCAGAAGCAGCCAGAAGCCCTGGGCTAAGGGCTGCTGCCCACAGTGACCATAGAGCCCCGCAGGGGCTGGAGAGAGAGCATCTCTCAACCCCCCAGCTGATGGCCGCCATGGAGGACCCAGCAATTTCGACGTTGCGGGATGCGGATCGTCTACACAGTCCCTACTTCGACGTTGAACGTCGAAGTAGGGCGCTATTCCTATCTCCTCATGAGGTTAGCGACTTCGACGTCTCGCCGCCTAACGTCGAAGTTAACTTCGAAATAGTGCCCGATGCGTGTAGACGCGACGGGCGCTATTTCGAAGTTGGTGCTGCTACTTCGAAGTAGCGTGCACATGTAGACGCAGCTCTTATTCCTTATCTGCATATAGATCTTATTTGCTCAACTTTCCCTTGTACTGTAACCATCTTTGGTAGACAGTAACAACTCACTATTCCTCCAGAGTCACTATTTTGTCACCATCATAGAAAGTTGTTATTGGTTTTCATCCGTATTTCCTTAACAGAGCTGGGAACACTCTTTGCATCAAAACATTTTTACTGAAACAAAATGATTTCTCAATTTACTTACATTTTCTGCCCCCCAAAATCCCATTTTAAATAATTTTTGCAATTGCCTAAAAAAGTGGTTTTGTTTTTTTGACAAAAAAATTGTAAGATTTTTTAAAAAAATCATTTTGCAAAAGTTTTCATGGGGGGTGGAAATAATTTTCTGACTCTCCCTACTTCTTACCTTTTTTTGCTTCCTCCTACTGAGACCCCATAGTAAAGTTGTACAGGAATGTTTACGTATTATTCTTCTTTCCCACTTGAAAGTATGTGGCATGCAATTGTTATGCATCAGTGCACATGAGAGGCATCTTACCATTTACACTGAGCTCCAGTTTCAAATGAAATGAATCTCAGATGGTGTGTTCCTCTTCCCTGTCATACTTAATTTATATAATAATCAGAGGAAAGGGTTTGTACCCCTCTGTTCCTATGTATCATTCAGAATTTCTTTGATTAGACCAGTGGTGCGTGCCGATTGTTTTATTGCTGGATGCAGGGTTTTGAATTTAGATCTAATAGTGGCAAAGTACTGTTGTAGTTATTCCTATTCAGTTCATTTAGTCTTGTGAAAAAAGGATTAGGAGGCACACATAGAACTGTATTTATGTGCAATTAATTTGACCCACAAAATAAAATTAATACAATTCTGGCTGTATTTTTAACACTATAGCCTCTTTACAACAGCCCTTGGCACTAGGTGAGACTTCACCTGGAGTATTGTGTTCAGTTTTGGGCCTCTCACTCTGAGAGAGAAGTGGACATATTGGAGAAAGACCAGAGGAGATCAAAGAAGGTTAGAGGTTTAGAAAACCTGACCTGTGGAAATATTACAATGTATTAATCTTAAGAAGACAAGATTGAGAGGGACTTCAAATACTGTAAGGGCTGTTTTATAGAGGACAGTGGTCAAGTGTTCTCTGTGTTCTCTGAAAATAACGCGGGAAGTGATTGGCCACACTTTCTAGTCAGCAGTGGGAGAGATAGCTCAGTGGCTTGAGCATTGGCCTGCTAAACCCAGCCTTGTGAGCTCAGTCCTTGAGGAGGCCATTCAGGGATTGGGGCAAATAGGTGTCAGGGATGGTGCTTGGTTCTGCCAAGAGGGCAGGGGACTGGACTAGATGACCTCCCAAGGTCCCTTCCAGTTCTAGGAAATGTATGTCTCCAATTATATCATATCAGTGTAGCTAAGCTCAGGAATAGGCTTTCATGGAAGATTGTGAAATCCTCATTATTAGAGAGGATTTTAAAGAGCAGGTTAGAAGAATACTTATCAGGGAGGGTATAGGTTTACTTGGTCCTGCATCAAAGTGGAGGGAAGAGCAATTTGGCAACTCAAGTTGCCTTTCAATAACACATTTCTGATTCTATATTAATTCATTCTTTCTGCTAAGATAGGCCACGATTCAGCAAAACATTCCGGTACCTGCTTCACTTTAAACATGTGAGTAATTCCATTTGATATCCTTAAGTGTTTTTGTTAGATCAGGACCACAGCAAGCAAGAGTATCATCTATTACTATGGCACGTGGAGAGGGATGTGTGATGCATGTGCCAGGCCTCTAATAATTGACTTAAATTGTCAACTCATTCACAAAGGGTAGCAATGTTTAGTCACTACTAAAGGATGACAGAGACATGGAGGTGAAAGGCTCTTTCATTAGTTAATAAACCTTCAGAGCCGGTGCTGAAGAAAAGAATTTTTTTTTTTGGGTCACAGGGAAGACCTGCAGGAAGCAGCTGTCAGCTCAGTCAATGAGCCTCATGGTTCTAGGGACTTCTCTCAGAAAATATAGATGCGGTGTAGATGGAATGGTCATCCGTAACAAGGGGCTGATGCTGCTACTCAAATCCTCCCAGGACTATGGCCCAAGGGAATTCATACAGTTTGTATAGCAAAGAGCATCTATAGGTTCATCATCTCCAGCAGGCATAATTATGCCCGCTTTGTGGGCTTTCTGGGGTTTTGGTGCATTCAAAATATGTTCTTGTTCTTGTTCTTGTACGAGTCTGAGCTGGAAATCAGAAGTTCCTGATGTAATTTGATTCTTACTCATTGGTTTACCAAGATATGTAACAGAGCAGAATTTAGTTAATTATAAATTCAGCATGCAGTTGTAAGCAGAATGTACCTCTTTAACTTTTAATCTCCAATCTGCATGGCACCCTGGGTGTTTATAATATGGTCTCCAGAGAGGACATTTTTGAAGTCACTACACCATGCACCAGATCCTCAGCTGATGTAAATCTGTGTAGCTCCTTTGTCTTACAAACTATATTGATTTATACCAGCTGAGGACCTGGCCTTCTGTACAAGTTTGGACACCTGAAATATGCAATCTTTTGGAGATGAATAGCCAGTGGTTATTCTGAACAGCAGCATTTATATCTGGCCAAGTAGACCTATTTGAAGGCCACAGAAGGCAGTTGCTGGAATGATCAAAACTGGTGGTCTGTTAACAAGCTGAATAATCATTGGTACTCAAGTGGAACACACTAAAGTTCTCTTTCTATTCAGAATCTCCACCTTCTGGCCTTCCTTCCATTAAAAAGTGCGTCGTCCCAAAATATCAATTCAGTAGGGCAATAGGAAAGTGAAACTTAGGGTTCTAACTGGTGCTATGCAAACTTTTCCTTGTAGCATATGCTTCTTGAAGTGGTTTCTGGGACTACCTACAACAGACAAAGGTCCTTGTGCTGTACTTGGTAGTGGCACAACTTACTTACTTAAACCCTTGTACTCTTAGTGGTGCATAGATCATCTACAAGTCTCCTCCATTTCACTCTATCTTGGGACAGAACTTCTTGCTGACTCCAGAAATACCCCAGTTGTTGTCTTTCTATCTCTGTAGATCTTCCCTCATTGTCTGCAGTTTTCCTCTTTTGTGTCTTCCTTGTGGGTTCCATGTGAGAGCTTGACAGACTATACCGGATGATGGCTTTTTTGAGAGTGTGGCCTAGCCATCCGCACTTTCTCCTCTTGGTTTGAAGGTCAGGTGGTTCTTATCCTGCTCTGTTCCAAAGCTCCTCATTTGTACTTCAGGCATCTGCTCATGAATGTCTATAGCTTGTGATTTGAAGACTTTTTAGTATGCCAGGTCTCACGTCCATGCAAGAGCACTCTTCGCATTTATGTTGAAGATTCACAGTTTTGTCTTCACGGATATTATTTGTGAACTCCATATGGGACAAACTGTCTTGAATGTAGCTGTTGCTTTCCCTATTCTGGCACTGATATCCTTATCTATTCCTCCATCTATGCCCAAAATACTCCACAAGTAGGTGAACTGCTCCCCATCTTCCAAGTTATCCCCTCCCAATATGATGGTGGTGTTGTCGGACTGCTTGATCCTCATTGTTTTGATCGTTCCCTTCTGAATGCTCAGTTCAGTCATTCAGGCAGTTTTGTCTTGTGTTGCAAACTTTTTTTCCATGTGTTCATGTCTGTGTGAAAGGAGCCCTTTGAATTTCTTATCTTAGTTTCTTATTTGAAGCTTTCTTTCCTTTTTTAGGCTGCGTCTACACGTGCACGCTACTTCGAAGTAGCGGCAGTAACTTCGAAATAGCGCCCGTCACGTCTACACGTGTTGGGCGCTATTTCGAAGTTGAAATCGACGTTAGGCGGCGAGACGTCGAAGTCGCTAACCCCATGAGCGGATGGGAATAGCGCCCTACTTCGACGTTCAACATCGAAGTAGGGACGTGTAGACGATCCGCGTCCTGCAACATCGAAATAGCGGGGTCCTCCATGGCGGCCATCAGCTGGGGGGTTGAGAGATACTCTCTCTCCAGCCCTTGCGGGGCTCTGTGGTCACCGTGGGCAGCAGCCCTTAGCCCAGGGCTTCTGGCTGCTGCTGCTGCAGCTGGGGGTCCGTGCTGCATATACAGGGTCTGCAACTAGTTGTTGGCTCTGTGTATCTTGCACTGTTTAATGAAAGTGTGTCTGGGAGGGGCCCTTTAAGGGAGCGGCTTGTTGTTGAGTCCGCCCCGTGACCCTGTCTGCAGCTGTGCCTGGCTCCCTTATTTCGATGTGTGCTACTTTGGCGTGTAGACGTTCCCTCGCTGTGCCTATTTCGATGTTGGGCTGAGCAACGTCGAAGTTGAACATCGACGTTGCCAGCCCTGGAGGACGTGTAGACGTTATTCATCGAAATAGCCTATTTCGATGTTGCAACATCGAAATAAGCTATTTCGAAGTTGGGTGCACGTGTAGACGTAGCCTTAATGTTATAATCTGTATACATTTCTTGACCATTCACTGCTCTCTCTCTCAAATCTCACCCTTGTTTCAATAACAGTCTTATGGAGGAACATTTAGACACCAGATTATTTTGAGAATGCCTTTAGAGATGCATGAACTACAGAAAAGGTCATGTTTCCTGATCTTCACTGGCTGAACTCATCTGTGAATTGTTTCTTATTTTTGATAAACCACTCTAATTACAACTAATGTCTTAATGAGATCGGGTAAAGACTTTGCTTGCAGTCTTAAACAGAGTTGTTTTCATTCAAAATTCCCTGTAATTACCCATGGTTTCCTGTGCGTCATTAATCAAGATTCATAATATATAAAAGAATCACTGATTTACAGCTTAGATCGTTAGGTTCCAAATCCTTCCTGTTTAATAACAAGAGTGATTATCGTTGTTATTTTGGGCAGAGGGTGGGGGTGAGGGGAGTTCATTTCTCTGCAGGATATTCCTTATTTATTTATAAAAGGGAAACTTGTTTGTTGGCTACCATTTCTGTGTCGAGTGCTGTTGTTATAAAATTATAACTTAAAATAGAATTGATGGGATAAGGAGTCTGTTGTGATGTGTCCTCAGATAATGCTTCTATTTAGTGGAATATTTATGTAGCTCAGCCTTCTTCCTTTTCACCCTGCATACCCAGTAGGAAAAAGAATCTAAAATGTTCCTTGAAACAATTGCAGAGCTATTTAAAAATCACTATGAAATATTGCAATATGTTATCAATGTATGATGTAAACTATAAAAATTGTGCATCTCATTATATGGCTTTCTTTTCTTCCTAAAGTCTCCATGCCACTTCCTTTCTTTACTGCCATTCATAATTCTACTGTCTTTCCCATCTCCCAGGCTTGCAATCCTCAGAACTTTGATTGTTCTCCCTCCTTCATTGTGTTTGGTTTTTCCCTATGGTGTTGTTAATTCTCTCTCCTAATATAACCAAAACCCACTCTTCATTCACTATTCGCATTGCTAAGCTCTTACTCTAAATTGTCTACTGGAAACATCTGTGCTTTCACTTCTTGTCACTTCTCCCACTTCAGACTATCCAAGACACACTGCCTCCATTCTCCTCTATTGTCACTCACTCTCTGTTTGTTACAGTATCAAATTCAGGCTAAAGTTCAAAGACCTATGTAATTTTATCATGTGTATGTCCCTGATCTCATTTCATTTTTCCTCCTATGCCCCTCACATCCTTCCTGTTCACTGCTTCCCCTTTTTGGTGTGTCTTGCCCCATGTTGGCTTCATGTCTTCACTGGCTCCTGTGCTTCCGACTATGATAGGTCTGGTCACAGACATCCCCTGGAGACAGTCACTTGATGTGCTGAAAATACCACTGAATCTATCTACCTGCCCTTTACTGCATGCCAACACCCTGCCCTGCTGAGCCAGGTCTGCCAGCCCCCTCTAGAACTGGCACAGAGTTGGGGTCACAACTCAAAGCAGCATAATACAGACAGTGAAATCAGCTCAGCTCTGGGAAGGCTCAGTCAGAGGGACTTGCCACAGCAGCCTGGTGCACAGGCCCAATTGGACCAGAACCCCAGATAAATCCATCTTACTCTGCGTAAAGTTATCATTTTTGAAATGAGATGACCAAATCTGCACATAGTATTCCAGACTGTGGGACTTTGAGTTACTTGAAAAGCTTTTTAGATCTCTTGTGGTGGGGATTATGGCTGCCTTTGAGCCTTGAATATTGTTGACACCTGACTGTAGAGTAAGAGGGATGTACATAATCTTTAACTTACACGTTCCATATACAGAATACATGATAATTTGATATAATGGTTCACTGTCATCTCTGTGGCTTCATCATGCATTTGACCATCCTAAACTCATATTTCAGAATAACCAGCGATTTAAGTAAACACGTTAATCTTATAATTCCAGTGCTGTTCATTGCAGAATTACAGCCTATGTGGCTTTTTAAGGTGTTTAATGCAATATTGAGCTAAGACTTACATCCAGCCTGCACGCAAACTACTTTTAAATAACTTTTGCGTGTGCCTTCTGAGCATAGTCTCACAGCCGTTTAGGGGAAATGAGGAGATTTTATGATCTCTCATTTCTGTAACGTTTCTAATCATCACATCCAGCATTAGGACAAACTGTACTTTGAACACAGATGCAAGACAGAAAATTTGAGCGCGTCCTTGTAGTGTATGGTTTTGAGTACACTCTTGCCTATAACACTTACTGTTTCTAGGAGTTTGATAAAGATAAGAGCTCAAATCTACTGCAAACACAGCTATCCATTAAAATATGAAAGCAGCTGAGACCATCAGAGGAGACGAAAAGATGTAAGGATTCTGAAATGCAGTGAAGTAGCCAAATGCTAGGCATTGTTTGCATTAAAGAAAGGGCCAAAAGAATATAGAATAGAACAGCATATAGGAAAGTTTTTGTTAGCGAACATGAAAAGAGTGTTCTTTTTAGACATAAATCAGGAGGAACTGGCCTGGGGGCCATTTGGAAATGGATTGTGGTAAAAGAGTATGCACACCATGAAAAATGATCCAAAGGAAGGGAAATAAAATGAAAATGAGATAACCATGACATGACTGGACATCAAAAAGGAGCAGCTGGGCCCCATGGCTGCATAGGGGAAGCATTCCATAGGTCAAAATCCTGCGTGGTGGACATTGTGTTGTGTTATCTCCCACAGGTGAGGAAGGGATATAAAAGGTGTAAAATAAATCAATAGAGACAATCCGGGCAAGAAAGCAAAGAATACTTGACTTAACAGAGGAGGGTCTGTTTTGCTTTCTTTGAGACTTATTCATGCAGGCGGCTGTTACATGAATAGAATCTTTGACTTGTAAGGTTTCCCAGGTGAGTTGGGGTTGCAGGATCATGCCCTTATTTCCACTTTGGCAATTCATGCACAAACTCTCCAGATGTCATGAATGAGCCCTTTTATTTGAACAGGTCTTTTCTTTGGACTTTGGGGACAAGACGGCAGGTATAAGACATTGCCGGTGTTTGAGGTAAGAGATGAGAGGGCACTGCCCACACCTGAATCCCTTGAAGGATTCTATCTGAATAAAAGTGGTAATTGGTCTTGTGTATCTAAGGGCATGCACTCCGAAACAGGAGTTCTGCCACTTATATGCTGCTCCCAAGGCTGCTCACTCTCTTTGGTTGTAGTAGAGTTGTGGAACGAGGGCCACCTTTGGAAGGATGTCACTGGTGCTAGGTTGACAGTGTGCCTGTGCAGGGGCTTCTATTCTATTTTCTTCCCTCTGTATACCCTGTACACCCAGCTTAGGGTCAGCACCAATCTGGCCCTGGGTGAAGTAGCTATCATATTGGCCTTGATTCAAGACTCAAGGAAGTCAGTGGGAGCTATTCCATGGACTTTAGTGAGATTTAGGTCCGGACCACTAGCAGTATGAAAATATTTTATATAGAAGTATATATTGTGACACATTCAGACCAGACAGCGACCAGAGAATGGTTGAAAGCAGATGTTGTAGTCTGAGAATGCCAAAGACCCTTTTTCCCTATGAGCTGAGAAGGGGATACCTCAGATCAACCAGGGACACTTGAATCCAATTAAGGGCTACCTGTGACCTTTGAAAAAACCCTCTTCTACTGTGAGGAGAAAGGAGGGACTCCAGGGAACGACTGGCACCCAGAGGCCAGCATAATAGGACAACACTCCAGAGAGGGAAAAGCAAAAGGTTTTCCATTACACTGATGCAAGTTTATTTCTTTTTCTGTTTTTTTTTTTTTGTATTGAAGAGTACTGCTTGGACTAGACCCATCAATGGAGGGGTTGGTGTAGGGATGAGGGAGGGCAAAGGGAACCGTTGCCCCAGGACCCATCAATTCAGAAGGGCCCAGGGCTCCCAGCTGCCATGGCCACTCCGTAACCTGCAAAAGTGACAGAAGAATCTGAGATCAATAACCCTGGTTCAGTTTACTGTTGTGTTTCCCTCTGTTTTGCCCTTCAGATTGAGACAACAAATAGCTAATCAAAGTTGTGTGTGCAGCAGCAATTGCTGCTGGTGTTTTATCTTTTCCATTGAATTGTTCCATAGGAGCCAGCAATGTGTTATTTTTTCCAGGATTTATCTATGCTTGAAGCAGGTTCATTCTCAAATCCTTCTAATGATGGAGTCTTCACAACTTTAGTTCTATGTAATTTGGCATTAAACAAAATTTAGGTGTATTTCTTCTCCAGCCTTAATGAGCCATATTCTCAGTTGGTACAGGTCTCCATAGATCTGATATCAAGAGTGAACCAAAAATGAAGAAATAAGTTTGCAAATAAAATAAAAACAGGAATTGGACATTGTATCTATTTTGCAAAATTCAAAGTGGAATCATTTTTCTTCACTGCAGAGTATTTTTGATAAAGGTTAATTTTTGAAACTTTTTCCTATTTGTATCTCCCTCCCCTTTTTGTCATTTACTTCAATAGAATGAATGGTGACTAAGATTTTTTTTCTTATAGCACTCTCTAACTTTTCCAAAATTAAGTGTCAGAAACTGGACTAAAACAACAAGAAGTCCCGTGGTACCTTGGGAGACTAACAGATATGTTGGAGCATCAGCTTTCATGGGCAAAGCTCCACTTAATCAGAAACTGGACTGGAAATAGAAAATGTTTGTGGGAATGGTCGAGAGAGTTGTGTCGACAGAAACTCTGTCAAGAGAGTGCATCTGCGCACAAAAGTGCATGAACAGAGCAATCTGATCTGTCAACAGAGAGCAGATAGACTGCCCTGCCCTCTCTCGACAGAATGGTTGACTGGAAGCTCTGCAAACAGGGCTGCCCAATGAACTGAAAGCCCTGTCTGTCAACAGAAGTGTCTACACAGCACTGCTGTTAACAGAAGCATTACGGATGAAAAAAGTGGTCAGCAATCTGTCTGAGGTGGAGTGCTGAAATTTAGCCTTTTGACCTCTATGTACAGTCCGAGTGCCAGTGATACTTTTTTAAAGTCATTAACAGTCCTACTTGAAACAGCTTTGTTAATAAATAAATTAAGATGCAGAGCTTTACTGTTTAGGTGGTGGTTGGTCGCATTAGCTGGTCTCCTGTTAATTCACAGGTGACATGGCTTTGAGCAAGCTCCCAGCTGCTTGGAGTAGGAGGGGCAGGGCAAGCTCCTGCCTCGCATGCCAATGACAATCAGCTCACGTGCCACTCTTAGCGCCTGTGCTGGGGGTTGCTAACCCCTGCTTTAGATGGTTTTTAAAATTAAGTGATATAAAAGCAACTCTTTTTTTCTCTGTCAGAAATCACTGGGTATTAACGTTGATCTTTCCCTTTAGTTAGTTCTCTTTTTTCTTTCGGTTGATATGAGGATGTGGCAGCCTGTCATGCATTAATTACTTTTATTTCCAATACTTTGAGAGAAATGTATGAGTGTGGGCTTGCTGATTGGGCTGTTAACTTTTTTTTGTAAGTCTGCTTAGGCCTACAGTAAATATTGATGAACACTAATTCTGGGCTGACTTATAAGAGGAATTGCATAGGATTCATGCCAACATAGAATTTGACCTTTAAGCTCTTAATTATCATATTGTTGAGCTTTTTCATACTTACTATTATGTCATTTTTTTCCTCCCTTCCCCATTACACTCCCTTCTACCCCGGGATATCCATCCATGTAGCATTATGTCATCAGTGAATGTGAGGACAAATAGCTAGTATCATTATATTACCCAAATCAGACCAAAAACCATCTCCGTTTGTTTATAAAATAACCTATATTTCTAGCACTACAGAATGTGACCAGAGGTAGAAAAAGTACTCAAATTTTACTTGAGTAAAAGCGCGGCTGCTTTCACTTCTGGATACTTGAGTATAATCAAGATGTGATGTGTTAGTGCACATGTGCGCATGCACTTTTACTCGAGTAGCTTTTCCAGAGGGACACCGGTGACTTGAACTTCCCCCTCAAAGCAGCTGTGTACTTTTGCTTACTTTTTGGGTACTTTTGCACCTCTGAATGTGACTATTGTTCTGGTGGTAGAAGACTTACAATGTGAACTTTGTCTTCACTGTGCAAAAAGTGATAATGGAATAAAAGGCATTGCAATCTGTTTGATTATGTGTACATACTTGTGATTGTCTCCTGACTTTCAGGGAAATTGTATTAGCACCCAGCCTCTAACTTGCAGTTCTGGTGCACAGGACTAAGCAAACCATCCGAATATTTCTCTTTAGCAAATGCACGAAGATTCAAGGCTTAAGCTTTAGAGTGCACTGCAGAAGTAGGCTCTGTGTCTTTGAACTTATTTTTGAATAGTGCAGGACTTTATCTTGAAGTTTGCTTTTAGTGCTCTGATAGTGTCCTTAAAACATTTATTTTTTGTCCCCAGCCCCCCCAAATAATTCTTGCACTGTGTCTGGCTTATAACAAACTATAATATTTTAATTGCTTCTCAGAAAATATTTTGACTGAATGAACAGCCATGTGAATCAGAATGCTTCAAAGAAATTAAATAAATGAGAGAGTTATAATTAAATAGTGCTATCCAGTGGAGTGGCCGTTCCCATGAGAAAGAGATCTACAGTATTAAGCATTCTAAGGCAAAACCAAGAAGAAATCTTGACAAGGCAAGTGTCTGAATTTTAGTGCCTCCTTCGTGGAGTATTGGCATTAAGCCGTTTAAAAACAAATAAAGGCAAATAACTTCTCCCTCCACACAAGGAATTCTTCTCATTTCTCCAACCCATCAAAATCATACTGTTCGAATTCTGTGGTCATGTATCACAGTTTATTGTGACTGCAAAGTTTTGAGTATATAACAGAATATGTTATGATCTATGTTATTTGTAGTAATAGAATAAGTGAAAGAGTGTTCACTAACCAAAGAGGGTTTTCAAGGGATTGCTGATGGACAACCAGGGAGGTTAGGAGATAGTCAGTGGAACTGGTTTCTATGCTCATTGAAGGCAATAGAGAAGCTTCCTTTGACTTCTGATCATGTATTATCAGCTACTTGACCCTCCACCCTGGAAGATATGGAGCACCTTTGGCTCCCCTGGAGGTCAATGAACATTAGAGGTGCTCAGAAACTTGCAAGATGAGACTTTGTATTAATACTATTTTTCTGCGATTTTAATCCCAAAATAAACCTGTCTGTTTGTCAGTCTATTATACCTATTCTTTTTACTATGATTATATTAATGTAATTGAAGTTTTATACCAGAAGCCCCAGTAATGATTTTGGTTCTGCTGTGCAAGATGTTGTAAAAACACAGAGTTTGTAGCATCTAACCTTTACATTTCAGGACAAATGAATTTTTGCTGAGAAATCTGAGAGAACAGTCCTTTTGACTTTTTTTTTCCAGAGGGTCACACAGATAATAAATACAAGGAAAACAGAATTCGACTTATTACTAACCCAAATCTGGAGTTTTTGCATTGCGTAGAATACAAAGGATACAACCCAGACCAAAGAACCACAGTTGACGTCTTGTTTTTAGTGAATGAAAAATCCAGGAATATACCAAATTTTAATCCTAAACTTTAGGAATCCTTAGTTTTTTTCAGATGACAGATTTATATGCTAAAATGATAAAATTGAAACTAAATATATATTTATATAATTATAAATATACAGTCATCAAAGGATTAAGAAGATAGTATCTGCAAAGGATGTCAGAAGATGCCATTATTGCCTTATAAATCCTTGCCTTATAAATCCATATCAGATTAACCTCCTATTTTCTTATTGATCACTAGTGATTCAAAACTCGTGGGTATTTGCTATGTTGGCTATTAGTTACACACGGAGATGTTGGCCTATTTATGATAAAATACTTTTGCACACCAGCCTCTGAAAGCTGCTTGTTTTTACAGGATCAAATCCCAAAGTGCTTAACTCTGCTTTTTCTTTGGCTCAGTTTTATTTCAGTGAAACTTCTGCTGGAGAAAGGACAGAGCTAAAATTGATAGGTATGTCTTGCTCCGATGTTTTCAAATTCAGTAACAGTACCAGAATCCTCCTCTTTAACAGAATGTCTCCAAATATTTTTTCACTGAAGTGCATTCTGAGACAAGGGTCCTAACCAAAGAAGGGCTAGCCATGCCATGCTCAATGAGAACAGCTCTAAATCTCTCAGGATCAGTCCCATAATTATGGCTTGCTTTTTGTGCTCATCTAAAATGATTTGTGCCTTTGTCCTGATGTTCTGCCATAATAGTTCTTTCTTCACATTTTTTCAGGCAACTACTACAGTTTATAAAACGTAGGAGTTTAAGTTCCATGTCATTTGCACCATTTTACATTGATGTAAGCTCACGGATATTAAAGGAGTTCTCCGTTACTCCTGGTTTCTCTCACTGAGAGGAAAGTCAGGCCAAAACACTTCAAGAGCACCTTATAGAACCTTTCTGAAAAAGGCCTGACATACCAGTAATGACATTCATATAACACTCGCAGGCAATTTTTGTTCTACAGACAGTGGCTGGAGGAAGCTTCATGACCTGTATGAAGTATGGTGTGGATGAATGGACTACAAGATGGATAGAAAGCTGGCTAGATCATCAAGCTCAATGGTTTGTGATCAATGGCTCAATGGCTAGTTAGCGTCTGGTACCAAGTGAAGCGTCCCAGGAGTCAGTTCCGAGGCCTGTTCTGTTTAATATCTTCATCAGTGACCAGGATGAGGGGATGAACTGCAGCCTCTGCACATTCAAGGGTGACGCTAAGCTGGGGGGAGTAGTAAATACACAGGAGGATAGAGATAAGATCCAGAGCAACTTAGACAAATTGGAGTATTTGGCCAAGAGAAATCTGAGGTTGAACAAGGACAAGTACAGAGTCATGTGCTTAGGACAGAAGAATCCCAAGCACTGGTACAGTCTGGGGACTGACTGGCTAAGTGGCAGTTCTGTGTAAAAGGACCCAGGGATTACAGTAGACAAGAAGATGGAAATGAGGCAAGAGCGTGCCCTTGTTGCCAAGAAAGGTAATGACCTATTGGGTGCATTAGTAGGAGTACTGCCAGCAGACCAAGGGAAGTAATTATTCACCGTTATTCAACACTGGGAAAGCCATATCTGGAGTACTGCATCCTCTTTTGGGTTCCCCAGTACAGAAAGGATAAGAACAAATTGGGGAGACTCCAGTGGTGGGCAACAAAAATGATTAGGGGGCTTAGGAGGAGAAACTGAGGGAACTGGGTTTATTTAATCTGCAGAAGAGAAGAATGAGGAGGGAGTTGATAGCAGCCTTCAACTACCTGAAGGGGCGTTCCAAAGAGGATGGAGCCAGGCTGTCCTCAGTGGTAGCAGATAAGAAAACAAGGAACAATTGTTTCAAGTTGTCATGGGGAAGTTTAGATTGGATATTATTTAAAAATTACTTCACTGGCAGGGTGAGAAAGCACTGGAATGGATCACCTAAGGAGGTGATGGAACTCCATCTTTAGAGGTTTTAAGGCCAGGCTTGACAAAGCACTGGCTAGAGTGATTTAGTTGGTGTTGGTCCTGCATGGGGTCAGACTAGATGACTTCCTGAGGTCTCTTCCAACTCTAATAGTCTGTCATTCTCTGACTTTGCAATGGAAATTTCCTAGGTGAATGAGAGTTTACTGTTGTATTTGGGAGTCTGAGAAATCCTCCAATAATGTACAGATCCTTGACAATGAGCATAAAATGACAGGAAACTAGGATCTCTTTCATTTTTATGCTGATATCTTACTGGTCTTGGTTTTGTCTTTTTGTCTGGTGATCTCCATGACAGGGATTTGGGAAACAAGTGGATGTGTCATATATTGCCAAACATTACAACATGAGCAAAAGCAAAGTTGACAACCAGTTCTACAGTGTGGAAGTAGGTGACTCAACCTTCACTGTTCTCAAGCGCTACCAGAACTTAAAACCTATTGGCTCCGGAGCTCAGGGAATAGTCTGGTAAGTCTCTTCAGGTTTTTTTTGTTTGTTTGTGTTTTTTATGCTGTTAAATACCTTCTGCATTTCATCAGTGGTTGCTAGCCCAAAACATTGTCTAAGATTAAGATTGTCTAAATTTGTCTAAGTTAAGCAGCATACATTCCTAGATAAAAAGAGCCTAGTGTTCTACAAATAAATTTTCTTTCTGTTGTGAGTGGTTGCATTAGATTTGTTTCTCCACATAGCGAGTGTTCACTAACAAGAAAGCAGGAGACAGATCTTACGAGAATTGACAGCTATAGCCCTTATCTGAAGCAGAAGTGCAAATTACATATCAAACAAATCCTGTAACTTCTACTCCTGTTGCAATAAAAGTCACTAAGACCTATCTAGAAACAAGTCACATCCCATAGCATCTTGAAACTCTCACATATCTACATGACAGAGAATGTTTTCCTTGAAGTGACATTTCAAGCAGTGTATAAATAATCCAAAGAAATGACAGAAATGCAATATGTGCAGTTTATACAATTCACAATGTAGCCATTTAAATAATCAGATTTACAGCTTATGTAACATTTCCTTTTACATTCGTTTTTGCAGTTTTAGTGATGGTCTTTTCCTTTTGCCTATGAGTGATTTATAGCAAGAACCCCTTTGTCCAGTGGTACTCAGCATATTTGTTTTAGACAGCAAGCACTCCTCCCATCATTACTTTATCATAGACATCCTTTTTCTGTTTGTCTTCTATAACACTGCAGTATTATGAAGTGAATGTAATGCTGCCTTTCTGCAGGACAGAATGCAGAAACACTGTCTTTTAAAACAAAGGCAACTGCAATCCCATAGATTGCTCAGCAAGGGCACTAAATATTATCAGTCATCTGTACCTTCTACCCCTTCCAAATCTGCATCTCACCTATGTCCCTTCCACTGACCAAACTGTGTAATTTCAAATCTGCTTTAGGGCGTCAGATGCAGAATCTACATTTAGCCTTTTATCATATGTCTTTTCCAATTTTGCTTGCAATCAGATTTTAGAAAGAAATATAATTTATGTGTTAAGTGCTTTTATTTGTTTTCCCAAGGTATTTCACCTTCTCTATCTAGCACCAAACTCTTGTGTTCTCCACTTAGTATGTCATATTGTTGTGAGACTCCATCCTTCCCTCAAATCAAATTTTCTTATGCCTATCCATAACTCATTTGCTGTAGTGTTCTATTATGAGCAATAAAAAAACAGATAAAGCTATAGGCATCAAAACAGAATAAATAACACCCTGTGATAACTGTGTTTCATGCTGAGATTTGTCAGGTCAAAAATCTGAATGCATTATGTATCACCACCCCCACACTCCAAGCAAAGTAACACAAACATCACCCAACAAACAAAGTGTAAGCCAGAGGTGGGCAATCGTTTTTGAGGGAGGGCTACTCCAAGAATTTGGAAATTGATATTAAATGAAACTAATGGAGGAGGTACAGGGACTGGGATAGAGGCTGGGAGAAGAAGGGAGGGATTGGGGTGCAGGTGGGGGTTTGGGATCTGGGAGGGAGTTTGGGTGAAGAAGGGTTTGTGACCTGGGGCAGGGAACTGGGTGCAGGGTCTAGGAGGGGGTTTGGGTGCAGGAGATGATTCTGACCCAGAGGAGGGGTGTAAGCAGGGGTGCAAGGTCTGGGAGGGGGTTGTGACCTGGGGCAGGGATGCAGAGGTTTGGGTTGTGACCTGAGCAGGGGATTGGCTGCAGGTTCTGGGGGTGGGTATGGGTGCAGGAGAGGATTCTGATCTGGAGAAGAGGTGCAGAAGGGAGTGCAGTGCCTGGGAAGGGCCTTGAAGTGGAGGAGGGACATAAAAGGGGGTGCAGGGTCTGGGAAGGGATATGGGTACAAGAGCGTGAGTGCAGAGGATTTGGGTTACATGAGGTAGGGGGCAGAGGGTTATGGGGAGAGACTGGGAGACTCTGGCTGGGAGGCACTTATGGGAGTGGCTCTCAGCCAGCAGCCCAGCCCAGGAGGTCCCTTAGGCAAAGTCCCTGCGTTCTATGCCCCCACATTTGCTCAGAGCAGCTTCAGGGGCTGTGTGCACAGCAATGAACTGAATGTGGGGAGCCCATGCAGTGTGTGGAGTAGTACATCACATGCTGCCTGCCCTGCAAACAGGCAGTTCCCATTGGCCAGTCCCCCCAAGCCCTCCAGGCCTGCAGCCTTCACAGAGCCTCACAGTCAGCTTTCCTGAGTGCTGAGCAGCACAGGCAAGAAGACAGCTTAGGCTCCTGCAGGCCAGATACAATGGCTTGGTGAATTGGCTGTGGCCTGTGGTCTGTATTTTGCCCAGCCCTGGTACAAGCTAATAAAAATCCCCTGGAGTAAATGAATAATGGAATGAGACTGAAAAAGGACCAGTACAGTACATATTAGGATTGCAGGTGCAGAGATACAACATCATGGATTAGGAAGATAAGATTAATTTCTACAGAGAGTCTAAAATATTGAGTTAAGTTTCAGGCTCTAATTTACCAGAAGCCTATTGACAACCTGTTAGGTGCAAGGGAAGATGAATCCTTGGTATTGTGGGATGAAGTGATTTATTTATAAAGGCAGATTCTAAGATGTACCTCTAACTTAGCTATGAGAAAACAAGTGGGGAGATATGCCAAAAGCATACAGATGTTTAAATGATGTAAACACCAAAGGCAGCAGACATATATTATTTTGTGTGATGCGTGTGGATATATCTAGGAGCTATTGGATGATCTTAAGAAAAGGAAAATGTAGGCTGATAGCCTGTCAGTGAGATTTATTGAACTGTGAAAGAGTCTCCCAAAAGAATTGGTGGAAACCTTGTTGCGTGGAACTTTTAAACCTTGATTGGCCAAAAGATAAAAACATGAGTTTGAATGGTTTTTCCTTACATTGACAAAGATGGATTGGGCAATCTTTTTAATAGGTGAATTCTCTGATTCTAGAACATGAACTGTATTTAATTGTGTTGGAGTGTTAAAAAACCTGGCATGTATAGAAATAGTTTGATACAGTCTGGAAAATGTATTTTGAGAAATAATCATAATTGGCAAGATTATCGTTTAAAAAGATTGGCCAGAAACCACCCTGATAATGGTTTGGAAGTATTCCAGCTATTTGGGAGGAGTCAATAAATAAATGGTATCCTCCAAAAGTGGGAGAACCTCCATTTTCTTCCCACACTGGAGTAACAACAGGGCAGTTTTCATGCCAAGAAATAGGCAACAGCTGCTTTTCTTCCCCTTCTCCCATGCCTATTTTTTCTGAAAGATGACCAGACTTGGAATCATGTGAATGGCAGTGAGCCTTAAAAGAAATGGTGACATTTGGCTCTGGTAGAGAAGATTTTTTGCCAAGCTCATCTTGTTCTTTAGGTGAGAGAAATGCTGATAGAGTCCCTACATAAATAAAAGGGAAGACCTATGTCTTGTTATCTTTTTATTCCAATGACTGTCCTTGTATGGCATCTGCTTATGTGGTGCTCAGGAACATTTCAGGGACTCAGTTCTAGCTCTTGTTGTCAGAAGGGTGTAGTATCAGAAGGACGGATTTGTAGTATCAAATCAGATGATTTTTAAGCCATTCTGTCTATCTAGATGCTGGTCATGGTTCTGCATGGGTCCTAGAAGCATAAAAGTTGCCAAAGGCCTTTTCTTCCTAGAACAGCCATAGAAGAGGATTTGGTACATCTAAGTATCAAGGTTTTTGTGAGACATGGGCGACAGATCATAAAGGGTAATGCATGGGAAAGCACTGGTGACTAACATCAAGTCAAATTCTATCACTGTGTGAGAATGACAGCACAAGGACACATTCTCAGAATGGGAGCATTGAAATAAGGACATAAAATTCTAAGTAAGTGTTCTAAGGAAAACTCTGAAATACTGGCATTATAAAAAGAGAGAGAGAGAGAGGGAGAGAAAGCCTGCTATACAAAGTATGTTTAATCCCATTGCATACATGTGGAATAATTATAAATGTTGCAAAACAGCAGCCCTGTTGAAATCATCTGGTTATCCTGAAGTTCATGGCTTCTTTATTTTGAGTTCAAGGGAAGGTTTTTGTAAGTGCAGAGGTAGAACACTTCTTTGTGAGCAGGGTTTCATGCATTGTCCCAGCCACTGATGTGTCTGTAAAAAGGATTAGCTGATTAAATGCCCTGAAGGGGCAATGCCAAGGTCTGGGTGGCACTGAGGGCTGGCTGCACTGCCCCGCCCCCTTCCTCCTGATTCTTTGCCCTTTCCAGGAGCATGAAGCCACCCCACACACGCCTTGCCCCAGGGCTCACAGTGGCTGTCAGCCCTGTTGTATGGGAGAGCATTTAATGGATGGCAGGTGGTTGTTGAAGTAGCAGTGGAAATGTGAAGTAATTTAAACCATCTGTCCATAAGATTAAAATACCATGGCAGTATCTCAGGTGTATCATTGGTTTCTTATCGGAGGGGTAGCCGTGTTAGTCTGGATCTGTAACAGCAATGAAGTGTCCTGTGGCACCTTATAGACTAACAGAAAAGTTTTGAGCGTGAGCTTTCATGAGCACAGAGCATCTGATGAAGTGAGTCTGTGCTCACGAAAGCTCATGCTCAAAACTTTTCTGTTAGTCTATAAGGTGCCACAGGACCCTTCATTGCTATTGGTTTCTTAGTGCATTTGTCTGGAAGTTCTCCTTCAAGATGGCCCACAAAGAGGTTGGCATCGGAATATCCATTGATGTTGCCCTGGTTTGACTTGGTTTCATTGGCTTAAAGAAGTACTTTACTTGAATGGTCCCATATAATATGTGCTAACTACTTATGCTAAACTATGGGTTCCATCTTGTGTTTTGCTCTGAGCTAGGAACCTCTTTCCCAGAACTGAAGAAGAGCTGTTTGTGGCTTGAGAGCCTCTCTCTCTCACCAACAGAAGCTACATTTATGCTGCATAGTTTTTATTATGAATTATTATTATTGAATCAGACAATTAATTTTCAGCAAACCCCTGAAGTTTTCCAGTGCTCAGAACTAGTACTTCAGTCTCAAGTCTTGCTTAAAATTGTTTTAGTTATTACAGAATGGCAATACCTGAAACCCAGTACTTTTCCCTCGAATAAATTGATACAATCATTGATAGGATAGGGCTTCTGTTAATACTCAGAGGTTTCTGAAACTTTGAACCACAATAAACACATGGCAAACTTCAAGCTTGGCTGACTCATCCCACTGTTGTGTTGTTTTATTCTGCAGTTATGATTCATATTCACGCTGGAGAGTCTCTTGTTTTAGACTTTCTAATTTGTCATCACTCTGAAATATTTAATTGCGCATATTCATTTAGCTTTTGACCAGATTAAATGTTTACCCTTTGACCAATATCTGGAACAGTAACTCTGACTTTCCAGTGCTACATTTGTGATTCATTTCCCAATGTCAAATTTGATAAATCCATTTGGAATCTGAATTGTTAACAACTGCAACTTGAGGTTCCAAGCACCCACCACTGTCACCAAGTGCATGAGGGTTGCAAATGGTCAGGGTTTGGCTCTGAGTCTTTAAGGAGTGTTTGTGAAGTAGGATTTGACTGGACAGGGGCAGATCTTTTTAAGATGTGATTATTGCAGCCATCCTCCTAGTAGGACTGCAGAGGCGATTTGCTGAGCTACTTGGGTGTGAGGCAGGGGAAGTATGCCCTGGGATTGTTCTCCCTCCAGCAGTTTGGCTGGATTCCAGAGGGAGCTACCATCAGCCCTGTTAACATAGAGGATGTGTTGCCACTATATTAAGCTCTTGTGCAAACTAGAGGGGAAAGAAAGCTCCAGAATGTGCTTTGAAGGCTGCATAAGAATAAAGGACTTTTATTCCACTTCTGCTCTACCTTCTTATAACTTCTTCCTTTCCTTAATATTGTGAAATAGTGAGGAGCAGACAGCTGAAAAGATACACATTTATCTGCCCATAATATATAGCCACATCTGAGGCAGGATGAAGACCCATTTTTTAAATTAAATGGGGACTTGAAATATATAAAGATTGTGCAAGAGTTATTGTTAGTACAGTATCTTCTTTTTTTGCTTAGAAGCTTAAAAGCAATAAAAAAGATGGGATGACATGTAATTATTTGACAAAAATGATTCTTCGAATTTCTATAACGTCCCTTTGCTACCTCAGATGCAGAGGCTTCTGCTAGGAGAGACGTTGCCACATATTTCATGCATATCTTCTCATAGTTCATTTTTCTTTGCCAGCATACAGAAATCTGAGCGAGCATTTCGATTCTGTGACCATGACAATGTGTGATAACGCGCACTTTGGTATAACAAGCCTCCTTGTCGGTAGCGTAATTTCAGGTTTTGGTAGGGGGTGATGTGGGGCTGACAGCCAGACAAGCCCCCAGGGCAAGGCAGGAGAGGGCCCAGATCCTTACACCTGAAAGGACTGCAGTCAGTCCTCTGGCCCTCCCTCAAGCTGGCGGAGTGTCAGAGAGACACAATGCCACTCCAGCCCATTTGAACTGCTCCATATGACAGTTCAAAGGGGCCAGGATATCACAGCCACCTTTGAAGTGCTGGCCCGGGGGCAGTTCTTGACCTCCTGTCGTGTGTGTGTGTGTGTGTGTGTGGGTGGGTGGGTGGATGGGTGGTTGGGCTTCCCCCTTCCCTCTGGGAGCATGTGTGTGTACACCTGCTTTAAAAATGCCTCCATCAGTAACTCAGGGATGTGGTGCCCTGGTGGTACACTTGGGAACAAGCACACATGACCTCAATATTGGGCACAAGAGAAAAATCACTCCGTTCATAGGTGAAAAATCTAGAGAGAACAGTGCCCCATACCTCAGCCCTCTGCCTTCTGAACCCTCCAGACTCCACACAACACTTAAATTTATTACAGGCACTTTTTTATCACAGTGCCCTCCCTGCAAGAGGGGGTGGGGGCTGGGGTAGGTTGTGATAGTTCACTACCTGTAAGAAATTTGTTACTTTCACCCCAGTTAAGAATAAATAGAAAGGATTGGAAAGAGGTTCCAATCCTAGTGTTTCTCTAAGGATATCAGAGTATAAACATCACCTCTATGACAATTATCACCCCATTCACTGAAGGTACTCAAGTTTGAGAGATTCTGTTACCTTCAGAAATATTAAAAAGAGAACAGGAGCCAAGATTACTTACCAGTTGGAAGAGAAGGATGGTACAGGAGACACAGAGCTACAAAATAGCTGACTGCACAGGGCAAGGATTTGTTGTTTCTGCACAGTAACCAGTAGCAAAGGCGCTGTGGGAAAAAGTCTTTTGAATTCAAAAGTACATTTGCTCTCCTGTTGAGGAATCAACATTTGTGTATAACAGTTCAGGCCCTACCTGGTAATCTGACCCAAACCATTGTGCAAAGTGGAACTAAAGGGAAGAATAACCCCCACTGGGGTAATATCATTTCCCCCCGACCCCCAAAATTGGAGAGTTGGAAAAAACAGGAAAGCTTTAAGTGTAATTTAAGCAATGTCCTGCAGTGGCAGAGTTCTTTGGGGAGGAGCAGGGTGTGTGTGTGTGTGTGTGTGTGTGTGTGTGTGTGTGTGTGTGTGTGTGTTGCTGGCCCCCCCCCTTACTTCCCTAATGCCCCCCTCGCCCCTTGCTGTCTGAGTGTTTGCTCTCTGATATTTTCACATTGTGTTTCTCTCTTTATAAGAAACTGGTAACTGTTGCAGTGTCATCCCATTTCCTCTCTGAGGCCTTGCCTAAACATACAGTTTAACTAAATTGGTTTATAAACTAAATAAATTTGTACAGCCCCCAGTGTGGACATTTACATTGGTTTAAGAGAATTCTATGTTGATTTAGCTTAAACTGATTCTTTATGGGTGTACAGTGTATCAGTGTAAGGCACTCTCAAGCTGATTTGACAGTGTCCACACTATGGAGTTTTAATGTAATTAAGTCCATTTCCAAACTTACTTAGTTAAAGCAGTCCAACTTTCCACTGCCAATGATTTCCATAGCTCCTGGCTCTCCCCTTCTGTTTTCTCATTCCCCACATCTGCCCATCTCAGCAGGTTTTTAAATGATCCTTTGATTCTCCTTTTGAAGTTGCCAATTTTTTCTAGTATAGTTGAGGGGCAGGCAAGTTTAGGTTAAAAATAAAGTTTGGGTTCAAGTCTGACTGTTGTCCACAAATCTCAGTGATTCCCTGATTTTACTCAAACTTGCTCCTGCATTCCAAGGGTGAAATCCTGGCCCCATTGAAGTGAACAAAGAGTTTTGCTATCAGCTTTGATGCATTCAGGATTTCACCGTAACCTCGAGCCAAAAGCTCTTCAGGGCAGGCCTGGGGAAGGAGGCCAGTGCTCTGCTTTTCAACTTTCCTCTGATCATTTGCTTTTGCATCACCACTTGTCTGCCCACTCACATTTACACTGGTGAGGTTCTGTCTAACAGATCCAGATGCTGGTCTGGTGTGGACAGTTATGGTTTCCACACACATTGCTTCTTGTTGTTCTGAAAATTCCTAGCTAGGAACCAGTCTCTAAGCTGTAATTGCTGTGGAACAGGCAATGTTCACCAAACAATCTATTTTCTTTTTGTGGATTCCCTATTGCTCATCTCTTAACCACCACCACCCTCACACCCCACCCCCCATTCCATCCTCTCCCTACTGCCTCTCTCTTTAATTTCCAAGTAATTTCCGGCTCTAAAAGATGAATGTTATTCTCTGTCAAATAACATGAAAATACACTTCCTGAAATGTCATGTGCCTTGTCCAATCCATAAGCAGTAAATGTAGATTTTTTTTAAACTGAAGGAGAAATCACAGCTTTAGGAGACATCCAATCTTCTTTACTTTTGTAGCTCAGTTAAAAGAATATTCCTGCACTGGGGTAACGTTATAGCTCTTCTCTTGATTGTGGTTTGTTTGCCATTAGATTAACCATTCCATGAACTTTTGTATTATTTTGCTAGAATTCCAGTGCCACCTTTTGCTGAGCACATCAGAGTCTGTACAGTGATAAAATAATGAGAGCTGTCATATGGAAGAGATGGGGATGGGTTGCAGAGAAATAAACCAACAGCAAAACAAAGAAGTAATTGAATCAGAAATAGAAAAAATAAATACTGGTAAATCATAAAAGAAACATGGCTTTTGTCACTTGAATTTCAGTTTCAGACTACTAGTTAATCATTATCTAATAGTTATATATTAGGTTATAACAAGTATGCACAGTGGTGTGCAGGAAATGAAAGGAAGTTGTCCTTCTCCCAGATGCCTTGCATGCTACATTAAACTAATACAGGAAATATGATGGCAAAAAATGAAGGGGGAGGAGGGAAGACGTCTACAACAAATTAAAAAAAAAATAGGAAGCAAGTAGTTGTGAGTGCATCTTGAAAGATCAGATGACCTTTAAGAACAGAGGGAGGCAAAAAAGAAAGAAATCTGTGGCAAAGGATTAGGATTCCTCAGTGTGAAAACTCACCTAAAAAGAGGATTTTAAAAGAAGACCTAGAACCTGAAAGAGAGGATGCTTTAGGGAAGGAGGGAGGGGGATCCAGGCACAGAGAACAGAAGGGAAGAAGGGTCAAAGTCATGCAGGGTGTAGGAGAGAAAAAGTGCATCAGAAGACTTTGTTTAGAAATTGAAGTTGCCTGCAATGGGCAGGGGAGCAACAGAAACAAGACCTGAGCTGTAGGCAAGGCAGACTTGTGAACTGTCTTGAAAATGAGGAAAAGGAGGTGCAGAGACTCATATGGTTCTAAGCCACTTTTGTACCCACTGATGCTTCATTGTATAACTGGGACTCCTGAAAGAGCTGTCTATAAATCTCTGCAGTTCTGCATGTTACAGGGCTGTCCCACCATGCCTTATGCACTACAGTTTGAAAGTGATTCCTTAGGACTGTC
This sequence comes from Carettochelys insculpta, assembly GCF_033958435.1. Classification (NCBI taxonomy): domain Eukaryota; kingdom Metazoa; phylum Chordata; order Testudines; family Carettochelyidae; genus Carettochelys; species Carettochelys insculpta. The sequence continues at coordinate 122,530,167 of NC_134140.1, forward strand.
TCCCACATTTCCTGTGCCAGGGGAACCCCCATCCTGCCAGATGCAGACACCTTTATGCTGCTGTAGCCTGTTTGCCCCCAGTACAGTTGCTGGAGTGGGGATGAGGCTATAACTCAAAAAAGTTGTAATCTTGATGTAGAAAGAACTGTTGACCTAATGTAGTAGTTATAACATTGTTCTAGAACTGTAGAAAAGTTATAAAAACAGTTCCTTTTTTGGTTTATTTATGTTAGTGACTTCATGTCCCAGAGACAAAAATATTGGTGAACAGTTAAGCAAAAAAGAAGCTTGAGTTTGAGATGACACGTCACAATTAAATTATAAAGCGTGACACATATATATATATATATATATATATATATATATATTGCCTGCCCATCAGAGGAGTAACTTCATTTTCAAGGGTTGGGTTGAAAAGACTGTAGCTATCTGTGTTGCTGCAAGCTGTCTGTTCAATGTAATATTTTTGCATAATGATTTCTTCAGAAAAGACCATGCATATTTAGTTTTGTCTTTTCTCACTTTTAGATAATCTCTGTTATTCACACAGTATGGCAGAGTTAGCAAAGGACTGAAGTATTCTGGTAAAGTATTCTGGTAAAAGTTACAGTTCTGAAAAGGTTGCTGTGTAGAAAGCATCCAAATAATTGCAAAAATCTTGTTATTTTATGCTAAGGCACTTCTTGTAGCGCTTTCATAGAATGTTAAAGATGGCTAAGGATCATGTCTCATTTGTGAGCCAGATATTGATCAATTTCCTAGGTATAAATCTTTTGACATTCTTGACTTCGATAGACAAATTTGAGATTGACACCTGTATAAATTGGATTGGAATCTGTTCCTATGTTTTGTAAAGTGCCATGTAACTATGGAGTTGCACACAGTGTCTGTTGTAATAACTGATTTTTCTAAGTTTGCTGTTAAATATTCTTTTTTCAGTCTTTCATATAGTTCTCTGCATTCAGAATCCTGGCTATGCCCAAGTCATAGTAGAGGGAAGCCATGGAAATAAACTTCTATTTATGGATTTTGACTTGTTGCTAATCTACAAGCATTTGGGCCAAAATCTCAATTATATAAATTGTATAGGCTGAACCTCTCTAATCTCATATGCTTGGGACCTAACTGGTGTCAGACAAGAGAATTTTCTGAACAATGGGAGGTCAATATCATCTAGCAGCATCAACAACATTTTCATTGCATACTGGTCTATTAGACTTTTGGGTAAATAACAGCATATAACACTGCGAGCCAGGTCTGGTGGCTGCAAACAAACTTTATGAGACCTTTGGAAACTTGTCCACACACATAATAATTGGTTGTCCAGCTAACTAAAATCACGCTGGATTATGGCTGTTGCTAGATGTGAGGGTTCCGGATAGGAGAGCTTCAACCTGTACTAGACCCATGGAAGTTAATGAAGCTGTGACAGTTTATACCAGCTCTGGCTCTAGGTTTTGAAGTAGAAAATAGATAGTGTTGACCAGAGTTGGGAATATGATTAGGAATACTTTTTGGGGTTGACTTGCCAAGTTATCTGACCAGAAAGTCTCTACGTTTGCCTTCCACCCCAGCTGCAGACATTAAGAGCTAATAAGCTCTATGTCTGGAGGCAGGCCTCAGGAAGTGCAGCAATCACATGTACACCGTGGGTGGTACTGAATCAGAGCCATTTTTATCGCAGTCAGTCTTAGGATCACATGCAATAAAATATCTAAGGTGACAACCACCTAAATGGATTCGCTCATCCTGGTTGGCATCATAAATTCAGCCTGAGTATACACCATGCTCACAGTCCCCCCCCGAAGACTCCAGGAGTTGAAGGACCAGCCTCATTCTGCTGGAGGACCAGGGGTGCAGTGAGAGCTAAGAGAATATTACAGCAGAGAAAACCAAAAGATTTAAAGAGGTGCTAGTAGTAGTGAACAGAGAAGATAAAGGGGAAAAGAGTTTGAGGAAGAAAAATCCCCTCACAATACTATCGGTCAAGGGGTATATATTCAGGCTGCATTTATGTTACTAACTGTGGCAATCAAACCCCTTTATGAGGTCATTGCTGTAGATATTTTATTGTGTGTGATTTTTAGTACCAGTTGTGATAGAACTTGCTCTGATTCAGAACTACCCATATTGTATGTGTGATTCCTGTGGTTCCTGAGGCCTGCCTCCAGGCATAGAGCCTATTAGGTCTTAATATCTGTACCTGGGTGGAGGGCAAACTTAGAGATTTTCTGATCAGATAACATAGTGAGCCAACTCCCAAACCAGTATTCATAGAATTATGAGGCTGGAAGAGATCGCAGGAGGTCATGAAGTCCAGCCCCCTGCCTAAAGCAGAACAACCCTAATCATATCTTCCCAGTCAGGATTTTGTCAAGCCAGGACTTAGAAACCTCTAGGGATGGAGTTTTTACCACCTCTCTAGGTAACCCATTCCAGGTCTTCAGTACCCTCCTAGTGACATAATAGCCAACCTAGACCTACCCCACTGCAAGCTGAGACCATTGCTCCTCGTGGTACTGTTTGTCACTACAGAGAACAGCCTCTGTTTCTTCTTTGGAACCTCCTTTAGATACTTAGAGGCTGCTACCAGAGCCCTTCTATGGACTGAAAAAGCCCAAATACCTGACCCTCTCCCTCACAGGTCATGTGTTCCAGCCCCCTAATCATTTTCCTTGCCCTCCCCTGGACCCTCTCCAATGTGTCCACATCCTTTCTGTAGTGGGGGGCCTAGACTTGGATGCAGTGCTCCAGATGTGGCCTCACCATTGCTGAATAAAAGGATCTACTTGAAATGCTCCTGTTAATGCACCCTAATATGCCATTAGCCTTCCTGCCTACAAGGGCACACTGACTCATATCTAGCTTCTCCTCCACTGTAATTCCCAGGTCCTTTTCTGCAGAACTGGTACTTAGCCAGTTGGTCCCCAGCCTGTAACAGTTCTTGGGATCCTTCCATCCCAAGTGCAGGAATCTGCACTTGTCCTTGTTGAACCTCAGCAGATTTCTTTTGGCCCAATCCTCCAATTTGTCTAGGTCACTATGGACCCTATCCCTACCCTCCAATGAATCTGCTTCCCTTCCTATCTTAGTGTCATCCTCATTATTCCTAATCATAATCCCCACTCTGGTGAACAGAGTGGCAAGCCAGCCAGTTGGTTCTCAAGGTAGTCACAGCTATAACTCACTGTAAATGTGGCAGCACTGGAATGAGAATTTTTCTGTGGGCAGTGCCAGCTAAAAACATCTGTAATTGCTGTTATAAGAAAAGCATTTTCTGTGTGTCTGTGTGCAGTGCCTAAGGTTTAAAAGGAATGCATTTTTAGTGTGCTTGTGCCTAGGTGCCTCATTTCCTCTTCTGGTCTGGATTGCACTCTTTCTGTCCTTCTGGCCAGATGCCCAGACTGAGAGGAAACTGCTTTCTGGCTCGATGCCCAGACAGAGGGAAAACTGAGAGGAAACTGGTTCTTGTGTACCTTAATACTTAACTCTTCTGCGGCCATCTTTATAATATAGTTCTGCACATTATTGGATTTGTGGAACGTGAGTGCATGCGTAAAGGGTCTTGGATTGATTGTTTATTGGTAAGTGGTCATGTTAGGATCTGGCAACTCGCCCTTGCAATGACAGGGAAGCTGTTCAATTTGGTATCGTTGAGTGTCTGGTGAGTGGGAATCCACACAGGTTGGGTTCCCCACTTTCTGCTCCCCACAGATCTGGGCCACGGCCCTAAGCCAGCCAGGGTAGTACTCACATTATCTTGGGTTCCCTGGATAGGGTTTCATACCTCTTAATCCACCAGTACCTCTTGGCCTTTGTTGGAGGATAAGGATCCATACCCCTCATCCTTCTATTTTGGGACTTCTTTAAGTACTTTTGGGACTGGTCTGGAGTATTCTTGGTGTGTTTGTCCATAAGGAGGGGACACCTTCCAGTCTGTAAAACTTCCAGTTTTAGAGTTAAGTGATTGTGTGATGTTTCAGTAGTTTCTTGGAGTCAAGTTTTCTCCTCTCTTGTGGGAGTGATCTACAGAGCAGTTAATTGGCATATAGAGATATGAGTGAGATGGCAGAGTGGGCAAAAGCTATAGGGTGCATCTGGAATCATACATTTGCTGTTATGTTCAGCTGCATGGAGGCAGCCTGGAGAGACTAAGGGATGTAAAGGGCCTGCAGGACCACAGAGATCCACGAGGTTTGGTAAGCCTTTTTTCTTTCAGTGAGATAAAGAAAGGAAAAGTAGAGCTTAAAGAAAGCTTAAAGAAGTTGCCATGCAGTTTCTCATAACCATTTGTTGTTTTTTGAGGAAAATGGTTGCCATGCAAACTGAATCAATTCAACAGGTTCAGGCAACAGTGGCTGAGAAAGAATGAGTGATTGAGGATTTAAAAGAACAGTTGTGTGATGCTTCTGAGGAGAAGTTGATGTTGCTTCCCAAAATAGAGTGGGGTTATCATTCAAGACACAGAATTGGAAGCTCAGGCACAGAAAGAGAAAGGAAACCTTTGAAAGCTATGTAAGCACTTGTGGCTTTGGTCACAAGATCAGATTAAAGAGCTGAAAAGCCAGTACGGGGAACTGGGGAGAGAGAAAACATAGTGAAAGGGCTGGACTCTGACTCAGTCAGTTATGAGGTGCAAAGTGCAGAGAAAGAGAAATCTCCTCAGGCTGAGAGGAAACCTGAAAGGGAGTTATCGAAGACTCCTCTTTCCATTGGGTTGGTGGAGACAACAGAGGTCCCCTCAGTTAAGGGGACAATGACTCATGACAAAAAGCAAGAAAGTTGGCAGCAGCTGAGATGCTACCATAAGAGTTGGAGGAAGTGGCTAGCCGGTTAGCAACAGGCAGTATGACAGAGGAAAAGGGAAGCCCTCTGGCCACAGTGTCAGAGGAGGAGTTAGACACAGTCGCAGTCCCAGAGATCGGGCTGGAAGCTGACACCATTTTGTTAGATTCAGATTTGAGTTTGGAGGAGGAGATACCCATCCCCTTCTATGCAAGCTTCTACAATCTCCCCCTTCCAACAGTTACCAGGGCCAAGGCAATCCCAGAACAACCTCCCATTCCCCTTTTCCCCCCACCCAGTGACAACAAAGGTTGCAGAAGCTGAAATATCCTTTGACAGTTACCTTGCTAAAGAACTAGAGCGAACAATACTGGAAGATGTGCAAACTCCTTATCACCCAGCTGTAGGAAAAAGAACATGTGAATTTGCAGCCCAGAGTTGTCAGTCTCCTCACCTCCCCGTTATGGTAACTTCTTACAAGAAAAGGAGTCCTCAGTTTTTTCCTTCTGTGGGGATGACCCTCAAGGTCATCAGGAAGTGATGGGTTCGATGGAGTGCCCTCAGTCCAATGGTGCATAGCAGTGTCGTCCCCAATCCCAGCTGTGCCTCCTCAAGGTACTTTGAGGAAAGTTATGCATCAGTATAACAAACCCTTTAACAGTATTCTATGATTATGTTTAAAGCTACACTAATTTAGTTTACCTGAAAGACAACAGTAGACTTGTCCCATCTGTACAACGCATTTGGAAAACACAGACAGAAGGAGAGCCCCAAAGGCCTGAAATATGCTTCCTTCACCTTTACAAGGAGAAATACTGTAGCAGCTTTTTAGGAGCTCTGCTCTGAATTGCCCACTGTGAGAATATATATTTGATTTATAGCTTGTAAGCCTATATATTCAAGTCTCTCTACTGTCCTAAATCTTTCACTGTTTTATTCTATTCTAGCAGTAACACAAGGCCCTGCAGGGGATCGTACCCTGTTAGAAGTCAGCTTTAGCAGTAGTTTAGCCTGGTATTAGGGTGATTTATAAATAAGAGTTATTAGCTGTGATCTTTCTGTGACTGTTACTGAAATATGTGTGACAAAATCCTATCTTTAACAATAATACAGCCAAAGATGATAGCGTGTGGGTGAGAGTCATCCTTTTTACCATTTTGTCTGAACTTGGCTTGTATCAGCCTTAGAAGTGGTTAGTATCTCTCCATGCAGGCTAGCTTCCCATTTTGAGAACTTCTGGCACACGGCAGCTGAGAGGGACAAGTGATATTGTAGAGCCCCGTACTGCAAATGGATCTGAGGGGGTGGACTACTGGGATTTGCCCATGCAAATCATTTGTAGATGAGGGACCCAGAGGAACACTTGTGTATTAATGCCATACAAAACTGTCAGGACTTCTGATGGCAAATACAGGGGTTAAGATCTGAAAAAAGTGACATTTCTCCCTCTGTGCAGAACTTGTACATTTCGATGAATGTGTGATTGTTGTGATAAAGGGACATTTTCCCTCCTGGCTTTTTGCTTTCAGTATAGAGCAAGGAGAAAACTGAATAGTGAACCTGCAAATATGATCTCCTTTTCCCACTCCTGGCCTCACCATTAACGAGAATTTATTCTAATAGGTTGAGTATAATTATGATGCAGAAGAGATTGTTTTGGTTTTGGTGGTAGAAATAGCAGATATATTTGCATTTACAGTGGGTGAAAATAAAATCTATCTGCCTCCTGTTGGGACTGAAGCATCTTCCGATATGGCATAATGTTAAAGCCCAGTGTTGTTTGAAATGGAAGGGAACCAGTATTTACAAACGAGACTGTTACTTGACTCTTAAATGTAATGGCTCTAATGAGTTTGCAGCAATGAAGGAAGAAATAAAACATTACACAGAAGTCAGTGAACATTCGATCATGCTCCCTCTAAGCAAATTATTTCCCTTGGAATAGATGGATTCAAAGAACTCTATTGGGAAATGTTAATGCTTAAATGCCAAACACTATCCTAACCAAAAAACAAAACCAACAACAAAAAGCCCACCCCAGACACATACTACTAGAATCAGATTAAATGCTCTGACTGACTGTGATATGGTTTAATAAGGGAAATAGATACTTCAGGTTTTTAAGTGTGAAGGCAATGGGTGAGACTTGCTGATGCGGTGCCTCTTGCTGGTTATTCAGGGAATCAGCTCATTTCAGCCTTTGGAGCACCTTTAGCTGGTGTCTTGCCCACAGTTACCTGCTTGTTCTCATCCGCCTATGTCAGCACCTGCTTCAATCCCAGACCACAGGGCCCTCCCCTCAGGCTGCTGCCATCCCACAGTGCCCTCACTCTCTTCTGGGGGTCTCCTGTTAGGGAACCCTGAGCCCCCATTCCTACCTTGTGTCAGTGTCCCTCCACCAGTCATCACCTATCCCAGTGGTTGGCAACAAAAACAGCAAGGCAAGCCATTTTTTCCAATTTGGTAAAAACTCATTAATTCAAGCACAACAATGCATGTGAATACAAGATGGTCCTAAACAAATAATGTCAAGCTATACTTTTTTGTAACCGCTATTTTAAGAACAGAACACACACAATAATTTGTAATGCAACACAGATTTAGTGTAGGACATTCACAAACTGTTTAAATATTCTGTTTCCTCACACTTTACGTGTGTATTTGTACCCCTGTTTTCCTGACTTTCACTCCCCAACCTTCTCTCTCTCTGGAGGACTCTGGCAGGACTTATCCAACATTTTGAGATCATGTATTGTTTGCTGTTTAGATATGAGTTGCTCATTTTTGGGCTCTTAGACACTCACCATTTATCAAAAATAATCATGAGGGCTACATCTACACTAGTCCAAATCTTTGAAATGGCCGTGCAAAAGGCCATTTCAAAGATTACTAATGATGCACTGAAATACATATTCAGCAGGTCATTAGCATGCCGCTGGCCACGGCACTTCAAAATTGCCGCTTTTCACTGCCGCACAGCTCGTCCACATGGGGGTCCTTTTCGGAAGGACCTCACCAACTTCGAAATCCCCTTATTCCCGTCTGCTGATAGGAATAAGGGGATTTCGAAGTTCCCGGGGTCCTTTTGAAAAGGACCCCCATCTGGATGAACAGTGTGGCAGTGAAAAGTAGCAATTTCGAAGAGTCGTGGCCAGTGTCATGCTAATGAAGTGCCGAATATGCATTTCAGCACCTCATTAGTAATCTTTGAAATGGCCATTTGCATGGCCATTTTGAAGATTTGGGCTAGTGTAGACGTGGCCGAGGGTGTTGTTTTTTTTACTTTGCAGTGTATAGTATAGTACACAAAGAAGTCCTTAAAGAGCCTCATGAGGCTTTGGAGATGGAGGTTGCAGACTCTCTGATCTAGTCCTTACCATAGGGGAAAACTTCAGTCTGAAAGGGCTAGTCATTATTAGCAAGGGGTGGAGGCATCATACACTCAGGCCTTATCTAAGGCCCCGCAGCCTGGGGCTTGCCTGGCCAGAGCTCCTCTGGCTCACCCTGCCTTTCCCCAGCTCTGCTCTATGTTAGGAGGCCCTTAGCATCCCTGGCAGCTAGGTCTCTCCTACTCCACAGCAAGACATTTCTTTCCTTCCCTCCAGGAACTCTCTTTTACACAGCCCTCTGCTGGGCCCTAATTACCTGCTAAATGCTGCAGCTGCTCACTCTTCAGTCTCACCTCTCTCGCAAGGCTGGCATTGACCCTTGCAGGTCCAGGGCAGGGCAGATGGATCATCACAGTGAGGTATACAGACTGTGTTGTGGAAGTGGGATAAGGAAACAGAATGCGACAAGTAATAAAGCACTATCAAAATGTTGGGGAAGAATGAAAAATTTCCTTGTTGTCCCTGAAGTAATCAGCTAAACATCTGCTTTGCGTAGCCCTGTACCACCAATTAGCCCTGTGTAACAGGTGTGTCGATTTTTCAGGTACTGTAATTCCAAGGGATGTTGGGATTTCAGATCATGTAAATGATGCAGCACTACATGTGACTTCTATGTGTATCTGGTATGCTATGTTACCTTGAATGAGCCCTAGTATGGAGTGAAGACCCAAGTCTGAGAGCCTTATTCTGCTCTCTTGACACAGAATACTCTCTATCAGGAGTAATTTAATGTATATAAGTGAATTTGTGGTCATTTAAAAGTGATGTAAAAGTGCATTCTGTCTTCCCATGTCTGTGATTGACCATTAGCTAATAGTCTAATTCAGTTTTTCCTTTGTTTTCAAAACTACTTCAGACAGTCTGGGCAGGATCTTCTGGTCCATTTCCAGTGCAGCAGAGCAGCCCTAAAACTACCATAGTTGGCTAGCTGTAGATTCTCCTTCAAGAAGGCAATTCAGAGTTGGCACAGAGCACCTGTATTAGCTCCTAAATCCTCTTTCCCCTTCCAAACTCTGCCTCCCATTGGGATTGCAGGTTGTGACTGGGATGTCCTTTTGCCAGGAACATATACTTTCTGGAATTTCTCCTTGGGGTTATAGGTTGCTGTGCATAATTTAGAGCAGCTGCGAGGATGCTTTAACTTGTACCGGGTGATGACTGGCTCCTGGACCATTGATGGAGAGCATTGATGGCTTAAAATAGTGCTCCATCCCCAACCAGTTGTGAACCAAGTAAGCAAACCAAGACTAGGGACAACATACCTGCTTACCCTGGCCAATACTCACTGATGAACCTATCTTCCACAAATTTGTGCAGGGCTTTTTATCCCAGTTATAGTCTTGGCATTTACAATATCTGGTGGCAAAGAGTTCCATAGTTTGATTGGGTATAGTGTGAAGAATACTTCCTTTTGTTTATTTTAAGCCTGTTGCCTATTAATTTCATTTGGTAATCCCTACTTCTTGTGTTATGAGGAGTAAATAAATAACACTTCCTACTTTCTCCACACCAGTCATGATTTCATAGATCTCTATCAGAACCCTCCTTAATCATCTCATTTCCAAGCTGAAAAGTCCCAGTCTTTTCAATCTCTCCTCAAACAGAAGTTTTTCCACGCCCCTTTCCAGCCTGTCACAACACCGGGACAGGGTCACACCCTGAAGGCTACAGATGCACACTGAAAGCAGCACTGTGTGAGACCTTTTCCCAGCACTCAAATATGCAGCGCCCCTGCAAGATGAATCCTAAATAAATCTGGCTTATGCTGTATAGAGTTCTATAGAGTATAAGATCATACTTGCCCTCTTTTTTCAATATTAGGAGAGAGATGCTCAGAGTCCAGGTAACAGTTATCTGCACTGCGTCTATTATTAAATAACACTGGTTTCATTAAGTATGAAAAGGTAGGATTTAAGAGGTCATAAGATAGCACACAGAGAACAGAATAGGTTACTAAGCAAAGTAAAACAGAATATGCAAGCAAAGTTTAAAAATGTTAAAGAAACTAGTTATATGTAATATTTCACACTCAAAGTTGTTCTAATAATCTTCACAGACTAGACATTTTTCCAGCCAGGGTCCGGTTCCTTCCCCCACTATACTCTTAGTAGTTTCCAGTAGTCATCTTGGGTCGCTAGCCAGGGAGAACTGGCAACCAGCATTACCTGTCTTCCCACCCTTAAATAGGTTTTACAAAAGGCATGAATCCTTTGTGTTCAGACTTTCCCTCTGCAGTTGTGGAATAATACAGCATCCAATATGGATTCCAGCATCAGGTGGCATGGACACATGTCTTGAAAGGACCCACCATAGTCCCTGTTCCAAGGCTTACAGGAATTTTCACAGATTGTTATCCTGAGTTTTGAGACATTAAGTTCTTGAGTATTATTAATGACCCTTGTTTGTCATGACTACGTTAGTAACACAGGCTTATACTTCATATTTCCAACTTCAAATACGGAAACAATACATGCACACAAGTATGATATATACATTGAGTAGATTATAACCTTTCCAATGACATGTCACATGAAGTATTTCATATAGAGCATATTTCAGTTATGTGCTATTCCTGTCATAAGCTTATTTTCTTAAAAAATATGGTGTGCAAAATCGCACATACCTTGACCTAGAGTGGAACATGCACAGGGACACTCATCTCGAAAAACATCAGTTATTGCACAAAGTGAGTAACAACTTATTTTCACCAGACCAGTGGACCTGGCAGTTGCTTCTATACCAGGGGCTACCCTATTTGGTTCTGAGGGAACCCCAGTGAGGTCAGGACCGAGTCACGTCATCACCTCAGGGTGATGCACCACCTTTCTCGGGTGATGATGATGAGCAGGATGACCCTTTGCCATGCCTCTCTAAAGCTGCACCTTCATGTTACCAGTTAGAGATAGACATGCATGTCTGGCAGCCCAAATTGTCATTGCCATCTCCTTTACCCCTCCCACCTAATTGGCCAAGAACATTAGACTGCCTAATCCACTGCCCTCCATAACACTCCAGTCTCCCTCACTTACAGGCCCAGGATGAGGAGGCTGAAGAACAGGATGCACCTGAAGGAGATACCTTTTCACCTACCTATAGTTCATCTTTGTCTCTTGCTAGTACTAAGTACCAGAACCTCAGCAACCCCAGCTATAGGTGGGGATCCATCTGAGTACTGGTTCCTCTTTTTTTTTTTAATTTTTTAAACAAAAAAGCACTGTGTAACATGCCCATCCTTGCATGTATATTTATACCTGCTCAACTGCATTATACTTGGTGCCACTTCATGAATCTGACATGAGTTCCAGCCCGCGAAAACTTATACCCACAATGTTTTCGTCCTTAAGGTGCCACAGGATTCCATTGTGAAAGAACTTCAGTGAAATTTCTAATATTTTATGCTGATGTTCAGATGAGATCTTTGAGGGTAACACCTCATCCATTTGTCCAATGGAGTAGTTAGATATCTCACGTCCCAATGTCCACATATATCTGCAGTTAGTCTACAATAATTAGTTCTAAAACCTGTGCACAATGAATTGCATATACAGCGTTAAGAGACTCCTTTTGAAATTGAGGCTTTCAGACTTCATATATTGCCGTGTGTGATAGAATTTAAAGTATCTACATATATCTTCTTTACATGAGATACAGCGTAATCCAATGCTGTCTTGTTAACAATCATTCACACCTAAATGTGAAAGTGACAAACCAGAGATTAGGCTCCACAACATAAAATTGGACAGGTATTTTTTAACTTCCACTCAGGGCTGAGGATAAAAAGACCAGATAATTTGAGCATTTATCTCCTCTGTTACCATCTCCCATTTCATACAGCTCATGACAGATATCCTGCATTATATATTTGACAGTTGGAACTATCTATCTGTACCACAGTCTGGCATTCTCTCCAAGAGAATGCAGATTGACCTGCCCCTATTTAAAATGGTCTGCAGCAGCAGCTCAGCTGAGCCACTGTATTTGTCAAATTGCCTTTCACGGTGAAGAGATATTCTATTAGCGCCTTAGCATTTCAAGAGACACATAAGAGCACTAGCTGGAATGCCTCACCACTGGACTGGACTGTCACACTCTACCTCATGGGGTATTGCTAGGGGCATCCTGGCCAGCAGGTAACTTCTCTTTGTCTCCTGCCCTGCACTTGAGAGATCATCAGTTTTAATGTTCCATCCATTCCAGGAATATATACCGGGCATTCGCCCAGAAATCACTGTTGTATGAAGTGAAAAGTGAAGAAGGCCTGGGGGTTGTTTTATTTATTACTTGAAGCAGCCCCACTGATATTAAAAATAACTTTTGAGAGACTGCTGCTGATGGAGATGGGGTTTGATTGCATTTTCTAATCCAACTCTTGCCAGTTGATTGTGAGCAGCTGTGAACTGATTTAAATGAATAGTTGTCTCCTTTTGCTACAACTGGAATAATATAGTAGGCACCTGCTATGAAGCACACATTGGTCACAGTAAAAAAAAAAATAAAGTGTACTTTAAAAAGCATCAAAACATGATGCAGTATTTCCCTGTTGTAATGTGAAATTACTGTGCTTGCTCTGATACCACTGTGAGGTTACTGGTGGTAAATGGTGAACTTGGTAATGATCATTAGCATGCCATACAGGTGTAGAAGAAGATGGGACGCTTAAAAGTTCATCACAATTTGACCTTCTATATTTGGTGGAAATTGATAATGTCGGATGCCTTCTACTTGATGCCAACAGGAAATCTATACTTATTGCTCCAGAGGAAGGAGGGAAAGGCCCAAAGTCCCTACCAATAAGCCATGCATATTAAGGAGATTCCTTCCTGACCACAAAGCTGAAACTTCCTTTCTTGCACTGGATGTTACAGCTTATGGCCTGATCTACAGCTTACTAAAGTACATGGAGAAACGTAATTGACTCCATTGGGCTTTGGAGCATGCACTGTGTAGGGGTGGCACAGATTTACAGTGTTTTTTTATGTTTCGTAGAAACTTTAGCACCATGTTCATGATTATTTTTTAATTATGTGAAACACTTTCCTGTTCATTTATACTGTGTTAAAGGAAAATGTGGGCTATCCTTTTTTTTAAAAAAAAAATGAGAATCCATTTTCAAAATTGAAGGTTATACTGAATATTCCCACACGATCAGGAAAATATTTTTCAAAATAGGCAATATAAAAAGAATAAAAACCTTATGGTAACATAAAACTTGGATTTTGGCAAAGAGAAAGTAAAGTTACAGATCAAAAGTTTTGAGTTAAACTCTAAAACTGGAATGGATAAGTTTAACTGAATTCCAAAGCACAATTAAGAGAACTCTTAAGAAGTTGCTTGACATTAAGGAAGCACATCCAAAAATGTGCTGAATAATAATGCTTTCCTGAAATGGGATCTTAATTTCAGAAAAGACATATATTTGATTTAGAATATGGGGATTGTGTATCTAAATGTCCATAAATCAATTAATCAATAACATCTTGCTTAGAGTAGGAGAATATATCTGGCTTTTTGAATCTCGAAAAGCGATTGCTTCAGAGAGAATATCTATAGTGGTAGATATCTAAAGTCAGGGAAGAGGGCATTTTAAGTAATAGGAAACCTTGTGAAAAGAGGTTTTTTTTCACAGCTATTCTTCTAGGATGCCTGTTAAAGCTATATCACAGCTTTTGTTATAAGTCACACATTTCAAAATTGAATATTCACTCCAGTCTGATTCTTGACCTAGACAGATGTCAGTACTGTATGTCTGGGTAATTTAAAGATCATGTTATTTTGTGGCATATTGCAAGCGCAACATTGAGAGTTGTTTTCAGCAATGTTGGAGTTAAATAGATTGGGTGAAATGCTGACATCAGCAATGTCAATTGCAAAACTTCCATTGACTTGAATGGTGTCAGGATTACACCTATGTCTTAGTTGCTCAGGAGGATCTTTTAATGTGCTAGTGGTTTATAAAATGGCAGTGATTCTTTATTAATAGAATAGCTTTTAATGTCCTGCTGGAGAGGGAAAAGAAAAGACTCAGTTGTGCCATTTGGAAGGGTAAATTAAGCACCATACAGTTGTTCAGATTCAGATTCATGGCGTTGTTGATAAGGCCGATGTAAAGTTATTTTCAATTTTCATTGGTCTTAGTGGTTTTTCAGTCTGCTCTGGGACAGATGCTAGTGGCAAGAAACATTTGTGCTTTTCGTTATCGATGGAATAATAAAGGATAAAAGAATAATGGATGAGACTCTAATAATGGGTGTATTCAAACAGGAATTTGTCCATTAAATTAAGCTGCTATTCTTTGTTTTTAGAAAAAAAAAATCCTAGAAATGATTCCTAGGAATGTATGATGTTACCAAGCAATGGAAATTGATAATATATAGTTTGAGGTCATACCAACATTCTTGGTAAATTATGTGGTTTAGGTCATGTAATTCTTCTTGTCTAAAACAAAATTGAATTACTTGACTGCACCACAAGGAGAGAAATTATCATGAAGAGTGTGGTTATTATTTACACTGTGAAATTTGGCTGGATTTATTAAGGTCAACTTTTTAACATCTGAATTTACAAAATTGAAGGTGCATGTCCTTACTGGGCTCATGAGTTTGACAAAGTGTGTCCCCAGTAGCATGACTACCTTCAACTTTAATACTAATGCATGGTGAATAGCAATCCCACAGTTCCTGCTGCCCATTTGCATTCTGGTTTTGGCTCCCAGTACCTGATGGGATGGAAGCATGACAGCGTGTGTGTGATCTTGAGTATGTCATTAGCCTCCCATTATGTGCTTATCTCCCTCCACCCTCCCCACCCACTTGAAAGCAACAACAAACAATCTTTTTGACCCTTTTTTCCCCTGGTTATCTGAGTAGATGCCACACCAGAGGACTATGGACTCCACTTAGCTGCAAACTGCTACGGCAAGCATAGCAAACACCTTGCATGTTATACTGTGGATTGTCCACACCCTAGCCATATGATGCTGGTATGAGGAAGAATGTGAGGAGGAACTAAAACAGATATTCAGGAACCCATTGAGTGGAGCAGTTGGCATATGCTGGCAGCAGTCAGGCCTGTTAACAGACCAGAATGCTGATTCTGGTCCTGGGAGACAAGCACAGACTGGTGGGAACCACATAGATACGCAGTTATGGGATAATGCTCAACATCTACAAAACTTACACATATCTAAGGCTACTGTCATGGAACTTTGGAATTGGTTTCCCTCATCCTCAAGCACAGCAATGCCGAAATTAGACCTTCCTGGACTGTTGGGAAACAAGTGGCAAATGAGGCTCTGTATACTGTTGTAAAGAGGTTTGCTTTGCACTGAAAACAGCAAAAACTCACAACTAATCTAATCTTAAATCATCACCCACTATTCCAAGTAAAGATGAGGACTCTTGCCTACAGAGAGATATTTCTGAATCTCTTTGCTTCCTTAGGTTTTTCCTAATTTATGGTAAAATCCATCTTTTATAGTGATTTTTTATGCTTAATAGGTCTTTCATCCATTTGCACATAAATCTTTTGCTGCTGTTGAAATGAATAATAAGTAATGGTGTGTTTTCTGTTCTACTGCTGGGGGATCTCAATCCCTCTGTGTTTGTGGATTTCCCATACCCATTATTCCCATGCCTGTCTTTGTAGTTCTGATTAATTCAGCAGACACCTGACCTGAATGGAACTTTCAGGTACCCCATGTGCCCTTAAAACTGAAGAATATCCATTTAACATGTATAAATCTTGTATTTGTAATCACTGCAGTGCTGCATATGATGCTGTCCTTGATAGAAATGTGGCTATTAAGAAGCTCAGCCGACCATTTCAAAATCAAACACATGCCAAACGAGCTTACAGGGAGCTGGTCCTCATGAAGTGTGTGAATCATAAAAATGTAAGTTTTCTTGTGGGGACCAGGGGAATGCTTAATTTGTTGGGAGAAACAAAGGGGAAATCTAGTCTCTTCGTGCTGTAATAAGATACTTCAATTTATGACTTATGCTATTTTAAAGGCTAGATTGTGACCCATACTACACACCTACATATCGTAAAAAACGCCAGAGAGGGCTGCCGTAACTTTGGTTCTGGCACACAGGAGTCAGCATAGCTACTCTCCATCGTGGTCCTCCTCCAGAAGAGGTGGGGAAAAAATAGATGGAATTTTGGCTTCACGTTCTGTTTGTTGGTATTGGCCAGCAGCAAATTAGGGTCCTCCCAGGAGCATGGAGGAAGTAGGAAAGGTGTTGCGACTTACTAGGACGTCTTTGAATTATGCTACCTTCCAGGAGCTATTTCTACGGTGGTGCATTGGAAACACACCCCTCGTCAGAGCTCTACCTAAAGTCACAATCTAGCCTCCAAATTGGAGTATTTGTTTGTAATGCCATCAGGAAGTTTCTGTTTATTGATAAGAACCCATGGTTCACAGTGGGAATCTGATATGATTTTTCTCTGCAATATTAAGAACCTACATGAATGATTCCTACATTACCAACTGTTTGGATAGTTCATACTAATGCTGTGTAACTAGACTGTCAAAAACTACATGATATTTTGTCTTACTTGTATTAACCTGAAGAAGTGAACGAAGACTGAAGATCTGCTGTTATACTTAATTCTTAGTACCACTTGTATTGTGCATAAACATCTTCTGTGGAGTTGTAAGGAATGGCCGTCATATATTAGCAGGGCCAACATGTACATTAGCAGGGCCAATATACGTATTTAATGGTTGGAATGATACATTTTATATAGTTCAGTGTGTCTTGAGGCTATGAGATACCACTGGGGACTCCCTCACATTGTTCTAATGTTGTTCTATAGTTATTTTTTGTACAAACTCTCCAGTCCTTTTACTGCCCTTTTGCCACAATTGGCCAAACCTACAATTTACTCATGTGAAAATGCGTAGGAGTCCCATGGCGCCTTAAAAGCTAACAAATTTATTTGGACATAAACTTTCTTGGGTTGGAGCTCACTCCAGCAGATGCATGGGTTGCCCAAATAAATCTGTTAGTCATTAAGATGCCTCAAGACTCATTGTTTTTGCTAAAATAGACTTACGTGACTAACTCTCTGGAACTCGTTACTCGTGAATAGGTCAACAAAATCAGTAGGAGTACTTGTAAGAAAAGCAAACAGCATTTGTGTTTTTATCTGTAGCATAGTGTTTTGTTACTACAGGCTCTGAAGATGCAAGGCTAGTATCTTCCCATATCTGTGCATATCTGATTGTAGCCCACTAGGGATGCTACAAATAATAATCATAGTAGACAGTCCATGTTAGTTTCCATCGAGAATAAATGACCTGAATTAATCTGCTCATTGTATGTAAATTCTTGTCACAAATCCTGAAATGACTCTTCCTCTCAGTACAAACTGAATGAATGAGCCTGATAAGCCTGATAGACTGAGCTTTGACATATTATTTCTCACTCATTAATTCACAGGGAGAGTGAAAAAAGAGGCTACATTTTTTTTCTCTCAATGAGATGTAGCTCTGAAATTGCAAAGAGTGTGGACTGGAAATATGTGCACTTTAAACACTTATTCTGAAAGCTGAAAAAAGTACTTACCACCAGTCTCTTGTTATACCTTGTTGCTAGCAACTGTTTAAGTCTTTAGCTTACAGATGAGTAGTGTCCCTGGCAGACACTTCACAGAGCCCACCAAGACTTATTTTGCTGTCTTTTGCTAAATACTGAGTTATCCTTAAAATTTCTAAGTATTGTGCAGTCTGTAAGAGTACATCTTCACTACAGGGAAGATCGACCCTATCATGGTCTATCTTCTGAAGTTTGATTTAGCACGCCTGGTAATTGAACTTACTGGGCCACCATGTTGGTACTGGTACTCCTGCCCTTCATTGGGAGTAAGGGAAGTCGATGGGAGCAAACACTCCCTTCAACCTCCATTAGTGGAGACAGAACGGAAGCCCAAATTAAGGTATGTTGACTCTAACTATGTAATTGTCATAGCTGGAATTGCATACCTTCATTCGACCTTCTGCTGTAGTGTGGACCTGCCCCAGCTGATTCCCATTGGCTTGGATGGACACTGGATGATTTAAATCAGGCGTGTCCAACCCGCAGCCCACGGGCCGCATGCGGCCCTGGACAGCTAGTAATGCGGCCCCACAAGATCGTAAACTTTTAACATTATTATGTTAGTTTTAGCGATATTTTTCATGACTCGATTGTGCGGTACTTGAGCGCGGACTGCGTAGGCGACAACGGAACGCTGTGTAGGGGAGGGCGCAGCGCAGTGCTAACTTCACCTCCCACGCCCGCCACACACAGTCAGTCGAATCGAAACCTGTGTGTGTCAGACGTTATATGCGCTTGTGCGACTTGGCAAGTAAAACGCAACGATTACCGATAATACGTGTGTGATAGTATGATGTGTGTGTGCCTGTGAAGACAGGCGTTTATTGTTATTAACCCAGCAAACAAACGCTAAGTTTTTTTGCTGGGAAGCAGACATGTAAATTTTCTTATTTAATTATTGCACTTGGGCTTGTTGTATTACTTCGTAAAATAATTTAATAAGTTAAAATAAGTTAAAATAGTTTTTTAGCAGCTGTGGTGGAGTAAGTACAAAAATGAATCAAATAGTTTTTTGCTCATGATATTGATATAATTACGTATACAACATCGCTAATACTAGAAAAATAAATGGTTGCTTATTTATTAATTTTTTTATCCGAGCATGGCTTCAACATCATGTCAAAAGAAAAAAGAACCCAAAAAAAGAAAAATCGTGGATGAAGGAAGAGTGTTCAACAAAAAATGGACAGATGAATACTTTTTTTGTCAAGACAAATAATAAGGCACTTTACTTAATTTGTAGGGAAATCGTGTCAGTTTTCAAAGATTACAATTTGAAAAGACATTATATGCAAAAACATGCTGCCAAATTCGATGCATATCAAGGAATGTTTCGTAAAGACAAAATAGCGGAACTGAAAAAATTCTGTCATCTCAACAATTTTTTTTTTTAAAAATTACAACTCAAGCAGACTCTATTGTGAAAGCTAGTTATGTGGTAGCAAATCTGATTGCAAAAAAATCAAAACCATTTACTGATGGTGAGTTTATTAAGCAATGTATGGAAAACGTGGCAGATATAATTTGTCCTGATAAACAAATGGATTTTTCTAAAATCAGTTTGTCTCGCCAGACTATAGCCAGGCGAATTGAAGAAATAGGAAAATCTATCGAAAGAGATTTGGAGAGTAAAGCTGCTAATTTCAAATGTTATGCTTTGGCGATAGATGAAAGTACTGATGCTACAGATATGGCTCAACTTGCCATTTTTATTAGGGGTATTGATAACGAATACAATCTCACTGAAGAAACGGCTTCTTTGGTGCCATTAAAAGACACAACTAAATCTCTTGATTTGTATGAAGCAGTAAAAATTACATTAAAGCGATTTTCTTTAACCTTTGCCAACATATCTGGTATAGCTACTGATAGTGCCCCGGCTATGGTTGGTAAAAAAGAGGGACTTATAAAACTAATAGAAGACGGTGCAATTGCTGCCGGCAACTCACATTTGATGAAATATCACTGCATCGTACATCAAGAAAATTTATGCACGAAAGCTTTAAAAATGGATGATGTCATGCAAATTGTCATCAAAGCTGTGAATTTCATAAGATCCAGGGGATTGAATCATCGCCAATTCCAGGAGTTCCTTAAAAGTATGGATGCTGATTATGGGGACATCATTTACTTTTCTGAAGTAAGGTGGCTAAGGCGGGGTAAAATGTTGAAAAGATTTTATAATTTGCAAAATGAAATCAAGTCATTTATGGAATCAAAAGGAAAATTTGTGCCAGAATTTGAAGATGAAAAATGGCTCACAGATTTAGCATTTTTGGTGGATTTGACCACTCATTTAAATGAGTTACACATGCGTCTTCAAGGTGAAAATCAACTTATCTGTGCTATGTTTCAAACCCTAACAGCGTTCGACATGAAACTTAAATTATGGCTAGCTCAAGTTATGGCAAATAATTTTATGCAGTTTGATACGTTGGCTAAACACAGTCCTGTGAACAGTGAAAAATATGCAGCCTTGCTTTCCGTTTTGATACGGGAATTTGATAATAGGTTTCATGATTTTCGAAAAAATTATCAATTTTTTGGTATATTTGCGACTCCATTTTCAGTCGACATAAATACATTACCTGCGAATTTTCAAATGGAATGTGTAGAGTTGCAATCAGACATTCAACTGAAAGAAAAATTTGATCATGTCTCTTTACTAGACTTTTATAAGTCCTATCTTCCCAGAGAAAAATATCCCTTGCTTCACAATCATGCCTTATTCATGTCATCGCTTTTTGGCAGTATGTACATTTGTGAACAACTTTTTTCAAGGGTGAAGCACACGAAGAGTAAAATTAGATCAAAATTTTCTGATGAGCACCTTGAGAACTCACTAAGAATTGCAACCACTTCCATTGAACCAGACATTGATTCATTGGTTTCACAAAAACAAGCTCAAATATCCCACTAGTTTTATGTTTATATTGCCCTCTTTTGTTTTAATGTTGTAATAAAAAATATAAAAAAAGGAAGTTTGTTATTTATATACATTAACTATATTATATATTTTATATGCGGCCCAAGACAATTCCTCTTCACTCAGTGCGGCCCAGGCAAGCCAAAAGGTTGGACACCCATGATTTAAATCCTTATATGTCAGTTTGAAAATGCAGAGCTGAGTGAGTTGGGCACGACACATAACTAGAGGCTTTGCGGTGCGTTATTATTCATGTTTCTTTATGTGCTTGCAGGGCCAGAATTCTAGAAAGATAGGACTGATTTGCAAAATAGGCCATTACAAAAGGACCATGCAGTAGAACTTCAGAATTACAAACACCAAAGTTATGAACTGACCTAACAACCACTCCCTCATTTAGAGCTGCAAGCATGCAACCAGGCACTGGTAGAGACCAAAAACAGACAAACAAACAAAAATAAAACCCAAACCAAAAATAAAACAAAACAAAAATCACAATACAGTACTGTGCTAAACATAAACTACAAAAATGGGAAAATTAAAAAAAATAAAAGATTCCACAAAGGTGAGGAGTTTCTGTACAGTACTTGCTTCATTTAAATTAAAAGCAGCATTTTACATAGTAAAGTTTCAAAGCTGTAGTAAGTCAATATTCAGCTGTAAACTTCTGAAAGAACAATTATAACATTTTATTCATCCTTGCAAATATTTCAGAATTATGAACAACCTCCATTCCACAGGTATTCACAACTCTGAGGGCCTCCTGTATTTGACACAACAGCTACAGTCCTATTACTGCAGTATTGTTAAAGCTTTCCAAAGAATACTAGAAGAGAGAGATTTCAAAAACGCTGTGGGACAAAAAGGTGCGGGGGGAGGGTGGGAAGAAGCAAAGGAAAGATAAAAGGGCAAAGAGGTAAATAGAACAGGAAGAAAGAAAATTAAGGCTTTCTTTATGAATATAAGCCCAGATAGCCACATTTTCCCATTAGGAAGGCCTGTCCCAGGTGCCAGATGGCAATAAAGATTCTGCAAGATTTTCTTCATGTTTCCTTCTTTTTCTCCCACACACATATGGAAGGGGAGGGAAGTCAGGTGCCAAACCCCATGGCCCTCCCCATCCTAAGAAGTGCTTTTGCTTTGTGCAGCCTTTCAGGCGCTTTCAGCTCCCTGGCAGAATCCTGTTAGCAGCTTTCCCTACTGACTGTGTTGTCTGGAATCTCACCTTAAAAAACAGCATGGTGAGCAGGAAACCTCTGGCCATTTCCCACTTTCTACACTGCCAATTGAATGACAACACTTGTTGTTTACAGGCATGTAACCCTCCCCTGCCCTCTTCACCTTTCCCCAAAAGACAAAAAGTTTTGTCACAGCAAGTAGCAATCTGAATGGCTTGTTGTCGGCAGGAGTGTTCTCGTGTCAACCATGTGCACCCTGCTCATGGGGGCAGAAGCATTTTGTTGGCAGAAATCCAACAGTTTACAGTGCCAGACTTTTAGTGACACAAGCATGTCACTAAAGGCTGTGTAGTACAGACAAAGCCTGAGGTTCTCCCGTTTTGAGATGTATATGTTACAGCAAGACAGCTGGGAATTGGATTATTTTAATGAAATAGCATCTGTATAAAAGTTAAAGAATGTCAGAGAGAATAGAAAGTCATGTGTTTATGTTTAATAGGGTGACCTTTGATTATTTCTCCCCTCAGACACAGTCTTAATATACCGAAAATGGACAGTGACTGGACAAGGACAATCACGTTTGTTTGAGTTGAGGCTGAAATTTGAACCACCAGTGCTAGAATTCAGAAGACTAATTCCTTCAGCATTTCAGCTAATTGCTGTCCATCACCAGCTCCGCTTACATATACTCCTTCAATTGCACCCTAAAAAATAATGGAGCTTTGAAAAATTGTTCTGAAATTTCCTGGCTGCTTACTAACACCTGTATTTCTACTTGTCAGTGCAAGCTGAACAGCAGAAAACAGATGCTATTGTATAATGCAATAGTCCTTCAAAATGTGTTCAACTGCATATTTTTATCTTCTCTCTCCCTCTGTCTTCCTCTGCTTTTCAGATTATCAGTTTATTAAATGTCTTCACGCCACAGAAATCTCTGGAGGAGTTCCAGGATGTGTAAGTAATATGGGCAGTAATTAAACTAAAGATTTAGAGGGAGATGGGCCCTAGTACTATATATTGAACATAAAAATCCCAGTATAATAAAAAAGGATGAGCTCCTATAGTGGATTTATCTTGTGGAAATGAAGCATTAGATACTCTACATTTTCAAATCCTATCTGCTGGTCTAATTTAGATATTTATAAGGCACCTAGCACCTTCCTATCTAAGTACAGGATTAGAACATGCTGTGCAAAGCATTCTAATGACTGTTCTTAAGACAGGTAACATGGAGAAATGTGAGCATCTGCTAGGTAGTGTACTTTGTTCTTTGTGTTATTGGTTTGCCCAGGATCTGTTATGTATAACTCCCTGAGGTATATGGGAGTGCTTGAAAATGTAGTGATTCACTTTGAAATAATTTTCTTCTCAAAGAAACAGACGTGAAACATTTTTTCCCTCTCATATTTATTGCGGGATAACCTTTGTGTGAAATTTTGTGCATTGGGAAATAGGGGCAGCATGTGAACAATTAATAGCGCCACTGAACATTGTCTACATCATGGACAATGCTGCCCTGTCCACAGCCTGGACAATACTGCTTCATTATCAGATCATGACAAGTGCTGCTGCTTTTGCTTTTCACTCTTCAGCCCCTTGTTTCATTATTGCGGTAACAATATTCACAAAAGTGTTAATAGCATTGGTTGGAGCCAGGCAGGTACTGTCCATGGGTCTGCACAAAAATTTGCTGTTTCTTTTCAACAATCTCACTTGCAACAATCTGTGGTGCAGAGAGCTGGTGAGACGATCATGTGATTAGAGGTGAGCCTGAGTTGTGAAGCTCAGATGTCAGTCTAGATTTAGAGTCTTCCCAGAGTTTGAGGGAGTTCACATCTGATGTCTCAAGTAAAGTGCACCTCTACTGAAAAACAAATGTCTCCTAAACACTGAGCTGACGGGTTAAATGTGTCTATCTCATAATGGAAATACAAAAGAAACAGCCTGTGAAGAGAGAGAAGTGAATGTTGGTTATTGTGTAGAAGATAATGGAAGTTCCCTGCCTGTGCAAGCAAAAACTGTATGACTTTCTTCTCTTATCTAGTTATCTGGTAATGGAGTTGATGGATGCCAATTTATGCCAAGTGATTCAGATGGAATTAGACCATGAGCGAATGTCTTATCTCCTCTACCAAATGCTGTGTGGGATCAAGCACCTTCACTCTGCAGGAATCATTCACAGGGTAAGGGATCTGCACTTTGAGGGACAAAATAGTTTTGCTGTTGTTAAAGATCATAGATATGTCAACATGCAATCTTTGTGATTCAACCTCTTCTTTAAGACCTACCCTTCCCTAAGTAAACATTGAGACTTATCTGTCAACAGCTTTCATATTTGGCAGCTTGCAGCATGATTTTCTATAAGGAATGCGAGGCAATATTTGAAAAGGTGACAATATTTGAACTTTCTTCTGTAACCATGGCTGGCTGTTTGCAGGATGACAGTTTAATATAACGCAGAATTGTTATAAACTGTTGTCCCTTGGCAGAGTTCCACTGAGAACTCTCTGATCATGTATTTTTGGTTCTCCTCATTGTTTTCCTTTGCTTAAATGTGTGTAAAGACTGGTAGCATAACTATGCTTCCAGTCCTGTTGGTTTTCCATATAAACAATTGGTGTAGCTGTCACAAGAATGAATGTGAAAGTGGTCCAGGCAATTGTTGATAGTAGAGTAGATGCTCCCTACAATTGTGAACATGATGGGAAGTCATCCAGCTGACACTGAATGTATGGCAAAATGTCCGCGAGACAACCTTTCTCTTAAGATATGGTCCACGCTATGAAAATATCCTGGTATGTTAAAAAAAACCCAGTAATTTTTATGCTGTATGAAGGGAAGGTAAGCAACATGGCTGAAAAGATGTTCAGACTGGGTGCTACTGTATAAAATATAAAGGCCTTTTTGCCTAAAACATACTGGCTGCGTCGACACTAGCAAGTACTTTTGGAAAATCAGGCCCTCTTCTGAAAGAACAAGTGGTGCGTTTACGCACAAAATACACTCTTTTGAATTCCTTTCTTTTGGAGGCACTTTTCTGCTCCCAAATGAGGAAGAACACCTTTTTCTGAAAGATTCTTTCAGAAAAAATAGTGGGTAGACACTCACTCTGGGGTCCCTTTGTTCGAAAGAGTGCTATGGTACCAGAGTTTTTGATCCCTGGCCGGTTGTTTTGAAAGAGTGGGGGCTGTGCGGATGCTCTATTCAAAAGAGCAGATTGCTCTTTTGATCTGCTTTTTTGTGGATGGGCATGCTCTTTTGAAAGAAGATCTTCCTTTGCATAGAGGCTGTAATATGTCTGGTATCTCTAATTGCCAGTGTTCCAGCTAAAGAATGGTTGTTTTTGTAAATAAAATATTCACATGGAGCTGCGTATACGGGTTGTGATGGTTCCCGTTATTGGAACACGTTGACCTTGCCCCGCTCAGAATAAAGTGTAAATAAAAGCTGTATTTCATCTGCCTGATGCTGGAAGTGGAATACTTGTGTCATCCAGAGGAAAATACTCTGTTTAGAAGGCCAGAAGGGACCATTGTGATCATCTGCTTTGACCTCTTATGTAACACAGCCCATAGAACACCCTCCCCAAAATAATTCCCTTTGAACTACAACATATGTTCAAATAATCTTGATATAAAAACTATCACTGATGAGGAATCCACCATGATCCATATTAAATTGTTTCAGTGCTTAATTGCCACTGCTATTAAAAATGGATGCTTTATTTCTGGTCAGAATTTGTCTAGCTTCAGTATCCAGCCATTCGGTCTTGTATCTTTGTCTGTTAGACTGAGGAGTCCATTATTAAATCTGTATTCCACATGTAACTACCTCTAACAACTGTTATCAAGTCATCTATCAGTCTTCTCTTTGTTGAGCAAATGAGATTGAGCTCCTTCAGTCTGTTACAGAGAGGCATGCTTTCTAATGCTTTAATCATTCCCTGACCTCTTTGAAATTTATCCAGTTCAGTAACACCCTTTTTTGGTAGATGCAAGCTGCTTGAAGGCCCTGGACTGTCTCAGTAGAGCACATATTCCAAGAGGGAGCTGCCAAATCAACCACAGGATTCAGTCATGTCAAAAAGTGCCTTCTGTGAATTATGGCACAGGTGGCTATGGAACAGCAGTGTTTAAAGATTTATCCAAAACATTGATCTAGATCGCCAGAGTGCATGATCTCCATAGATGGTAGTCATGTCTGTTTTCATTTGTCTCTCTTTGCAGGATTTAAAACCAAGTAATATAGTGGTAAAATCCGATTGCACATTGAAGATTCTGGACTTTGGACTGGCCAGAACTGCAGGCACCAGCTTCATGATGACTCCCTATGTGGTGACACGTTATTACAGAGCACCAGAGGTCATCTTGGGAATGGGCTACAAAGAGAATGGTAGGGTTGTACCTCAGTAGCAAAAACAATGTGGCCTGAAGGGCAAGGGCTACTTTTATAGTTATGGGCATTACGAGAGGGAAAAAGTAGCAGTAAAGAACACTTTGAATTTAAAAAACAAGTGATATTAGGTCTGCATTTCTTTTCATTACTATTATCAAACTGCAATAAATACTAGGATGTAATATTGCAGAGTAACAACTACTTCTTTGCCTGACTGGCAGCTATAAAAGCTCTTTCTGACTAACGTATGTACCATAAAGGCTGCTGTGACCAAAAAACAGTGAGAGAACTGTTAGGGTTGATGAAATAAAGTCAGCTCTTCTGGACCTCAGACCTCTTCTAGAGAGGAGGAAGGAAGAGAAGGGACCAAGCCATAATTAGAATTCGTACATTCCAAAATGTTTCAAGATCTAGATCGAAATTTGATTCTCATGAATGGCTTCTAGCTGTATAATAGGCTGAACTAAAATCCCAGACTCTTAATAACCCATTGTTGGAGTGTACACACTCTAGATCAGAATTATAGAGTTTGAGACCATCGTTAGGAAGAAGAGAAAGGAGGAAGAGAAGGAAACTGAACTACTTTTCTGTTGTTTTGCTTGCATTCAACCCCCAATCCCCTAGGTGTAGGTAGAGGGTTCTGCTGTGAAACACCTACCAGTGGTATGTGTCTTGCTGTCCCTGGACAGGTTGTGGGTTGCATTTACAGCTACCATATTAGAAAGGAGCCTATAAGAAAGAGCTTATTGTAGTGGGGGATAAATAGAAAGATTTATTGAATATATAGTTTTTGTTCTATAATATAATTAAACACTATAACTGGCTAGGTTCCAGGTAGACCAGGTTGGAAAGAAGAATAGGAAACACAGTGGAGAAAAGTCTATTATTATACTATTAGTGCTGCCAGAGCAATCTCCCTGTAAGATGAAGAGACCTTTTCCGTGACAAATGTAATGGGAAAGCAGTGGAAGCTCACAACTATTTTAAGTTGGAGAATCCAATTAATACTGAGTAACGTTTGAAGTGACAGCTGAGCATTCTTCAGCAGACAATGAGATGGTATGGGTTTTTTAGACTGATTTGTTTACTTGAGCAATAATGCAAGCATCGTCACAACACACCTGTAAACTATTTCATTACACAAATTGCTGGTAA
Source organism: Carettochelys insculpta (assembly GCF_033958435.1). Classification (NCBI taxonomy): domain Eukaryota; kingdom Metazoa; phylum Chordata; order Testudines; family Carettochelyidae; genus Carettochelys; species Carettochelys insculpta. The sequence goes on from NC_134140.1 coordinate 122,557,597, forward strand.
GATTCATGGATTCTCAGCATGGGTTTTGAAGCTGTAGTAATTGGGAAGGTATGAAAGTAAGTGCTAAATATGTTACACCGTAGCTTTCTGAGGTCCTCCAAAAATCTTAACTGGAATCAGCTCACATGTTGTTATTCCCTAATCCAGATATTGGGTTCTTTTTTTATTACAAAATGATTTGCTCTGGCTTTGTGTGATTCTTTCACAAAATGGGATGGTTGATGTGTTTGCTGCTGTTGTATTTGACACAGAAGAAAAATTTGCCCTGATTTCATGCTGACATGAACTTTGGCAAAGTTTGAGGCACTGTTGTAATCAAGTGAAAGATGTGCAGAGTTACTCAGAAAGTATGCAGCCCTCAAAGGGGATGATCTAGTCTCCTAGAAGTTAATGGAGAGATTCCCATTCATGCCAGTGGGCAATGGATCAGGATCAAAGTGAATGTGAAGCTTTTTCAGTTGAACAAGATAAAATAGACAAATATTTAAAAATAAATCAAATTTAAAATATTTAATAAGGAAACACACATCAACAAATCTGAAGAGGTGCTGTGCACTAAGGCCCTCATCCAAGTCCCACTGAAATCAGCATGAAAAATTGTTTTCTACGCTGCTGTGCAGGCCGGTGCTACAGTACTACATTAGCTCTCTCACTTTTTCTCTCACCACTTTGTATGTTGACTATGAAGATTGTTTGCTGCTTTCATTTTCTCCTGGTGGGTTAACAATGCAGAGTTAGCATCATTTTGCTGTGCTTACCTTGGAACGCTCCTAAACTACCACAAAGAAGAAAACTTTAACCCCATCTCAGGCATGCTTTAGCTGTCCTATGCCTCTACCTTTACCCTCTTTTCCCAGATGAAACATTCCATCCCGGTTTTGTTTTACCGACGAGAACACACAGTTTTGGTTAATTTGTTTATTAATTTTCTTTTTTAAAGAAGTAAAAAGGGAGCAGAAAAAGAGGAGAAACTGGCTGTACAGCCCAAAAACTTACCACAAAACAAGGATTCAAACCTGTGAAAATATGGTAGTTTCTTGAAGTTAGTTTTTTCTTCACCACTTGGAGTGGTGCTGAGCCTTTCTTTCTATGTGTGCTATATCATCGAGTATCTGTCTTTTCCCCCTGCTTGTACAATTTAGAGGAAAAAGAAAACTCTCTGTTAACCAAACACATGAACAACAGTGCACACTGCATCAAGGACATGAAGGCATGATGGAGCATAGAAATATGGGTGAAGGCATGATGAGAAGCATAGAAACCTTTATAGGATATGATGTTAGTCTATGCAGCATTCTGCCTTTCAGTATCTATACAGTATCCACCACAGAGTTGGCCCCAATGCCAAGTAACAGATGATTCCGGATGATCACCAACTTTTTAAAGTGAGGATTTGGAATTTTATTTACTTCCATTGTATTTTTCTCACCCACTAAGTGCAGTCCTTGCAGACTACACAGCTTTACATCTCTATTTTTACTTTCTGGTTAGCTTTGTGCCTTTTAGCATGTGGGTGCCCCACAAACTCATTTGTAAAATGAGTGGAATTGAAAGAGTTCCCTTTTGAATTCATGCCTTTCATGCATAGCAGTAAATTCTCTACTAAACTCCCCGGGATATTTTAAAATAGAGCAGACATGCTTTCAGCTGACCAGTTTCCCATGTATGAAGCCTGTTTGTAAGTTCATTGTCTCTAGATGCCTTTTTCATGGTTTCTGAATCAGAAAGAGACTGTATTGGCAAACCTTGGTTGCTTTTCTTGTGAAAAAAAAAGATATATGTTTTGATTTCAGTTATTGCAACAAAAGTTCTGAACATGCCAATATTTCAAATATTTTTCCAATTTTACTGATCTTGTTGGTGATTTTTATCTATTTAATTATTTTAGCATTTCATGTGAGGAGAAAAAAATGTACTTATTCTGATCAACCTGCTCTTTTTCCCCTCCTTTAGGAGTGAAGTGACTTAGTTAACTTTGCTTTTTCACCCTTCCCTATACTTCCCTGTCTCTGCTGTTCTAGTGGATATATGGTCTGTGGGATGCATTATGGGAGAAATGGTTCGCCACAAAATCCTCTTTCCAGGAAGGGACTGTATCCTTGTGCCATTTGCTGCAGCTTCACCTATTTATTTATTCTTCATCTCCACCCCATGACCCTTTAAACATATAATGCCTGTACGAGGACTGTAAGGATAAAAACAAAAAGTTGACTCTAAGAGGTATGAGTAATTTTGAGTAGGAATAAACCAATTTGTGAAATAAACAAAAAATGAAGAATGAAAGTGGAAAAACAGATACACATTGAATTATTTCAATCCAATCTTTCTCCATTGATCACTGTTTTAAAATCTTTAGTCCTGTTTTATGTAGAAAGCGTGTATGCCATGTTAACAAAAAATACAGAAAACAAATGGAATGATCACAAACTTGTTAGCATTCCTTATTGATTAGCCTTCCTCTGTCTCTCATGCACACAAAACACCATAAAACGCTATCTTCGCGCACCCAACTGTGTAAATCTGTTTTTCTACTTTACTGTTTTGGAAATGGTAAGTTTGTGATGTTTGTGGTGACATCATAATCTTTTGCTTGCTAATGCATCATTGATATGGATTCACCTCAGTGCTGTATGGGCTCAAATTTGAGTCGATACAACATTTTTTTCTGAATTTTTTGACATGCCCTCTTCAATACAACCGTATATCTGATGTGATCTCCAAATTTTGCCTGAAATCAGATTCCTGTTGATTTAAAAATGGATTTTCCTTCACTTGCATGAGATTTGTGTCCTTCTCAGTCTTGATCATCTAATCTTAGATAATATTCTTTTTACCACCTCTGAGGTGGTGGAAGTAATATTAGAAAATGAAAACAGAAGAAGAGGTGTGTGCTTAGCTTTTCACTTGGCAAAGGCTGAGCCAGAGGAGCTGCCTAGGATATGTGAAGAGTGTGGGAAATGTATTTGTGCCCATGAGAATAAAAATGCGATACCATAACACATGTTGTGTTTTTTTCCAAAAAAGGGAACTAATTATGACAGATTGGCAGAAGGACATCCTAAAAATCTGGCATAAGAAGATATTAGCAATATGTATGACAAACCTGTTTTTATAGACATAAGATCATAGGCACTAATTATTTTTGCTGGCTCTCAAGTGATTCATGTAGTGTTTAACAAGTTATGTACAGAACTTGCAACTGGATTTATGTGAGAAGAGTCCCTTGATCCCACCCAAAGACGGAGGCAAACTCTGGGCCAGTCTCACTGTTTTAAACCATTGAAAATCCTGCCCTCCCACCCCACTCCCTTGAGTAATTTATTGGGACCCTTTCAAAACCTTTCAAAATCACCCTACCTTTTTGGAGAGGGGGGGTGCAGGGGAGTGAGGCTTGTCAGGTGAGTTGGGGAGGAGGAGGAATGCAGTCATGAACTCATTTCCAAGTTTGTTCTTTGTTAATGGATCTGAGTTTTCAGGATCAGAAAGCCTGGACTCTGTGTGTGTCCTTCCCCTAGTTGGTAATTGTTTAAATGAGCAGGTCCAGTTAGCCTTCTCAATACAGTAAGCTGCTGTAGAGCACTTATTCAGCAACAAAACCATAACTGAATGCTTTCTTGACAGAACTTTTCTTGCAGTGCCTTTGGGCTTTTCTGATGAAATTCAACCCTCCAGCTGAAAGGGATTTTGCTATACAGAATTATAAATCGTCTTATTTTCTTTGTAATTGCTAAAAGGAATGGCTATTTTATTTGTTTTGCTGTCACTCCATGGATCCAATTCATTTGCAGCTTCAGATATGAACCCTCAATTATACTGGTACAATAAACACAGAATATTGAGAGTAGTTGGCAAGTAGCTGGCAAGTTTGAAGAAAAGGCACATCTAGACATCCTAAATAACCATTGAACTGAGTCTGTTAGTCTTCTGAAGCTTGCATGGAAATTAACGAACATGGAGGACAGATTGCTGACTAATGGATCTTTATTATCAATGAACTTTTTGTAAGTAACTTAGTGAAAAGTCCTAAATTCTACGTAGAACTTGGGGTAATATTCTCATATCAGTGGCTTATGGGCATATGCACATAACTTCAGTTAGTGCTATAGGAAGGTATGCATCAGAATGAGAATACATCTACCAGATGTATCAAATATAATAACTAACACTAGGCAACCTCATGAGAAAGCAATGCAGCTTTTGAAAATGTTTATAATCAAATCCTGAGGTTCTTCCTCAGTTTTTACTCAGTTCTTACTCCTAATTATGTCAGTAGGACTTAGCGTGAAAAAAAGAGTAAGGACCTTAGAATATAACCAAATTTGAATTGTTGGAAACTGCCAAAAGCAGGCAGAACTTCTGAAACCTCTAATTGTTCCCAAACCTTAGTCTCAGGTCTGGCTAAAAAAAGGCTACAAAATCTCATAAGGTTTCAGGCTCCAATGATTGGAAATGCACTTCGTGTACTATGTAATGAAGGGACAACATGAAACACTATGGCTACGTCTACACGTGCACCCAACTTCGAAATAGCTTATTTCGATGTTGCGACATCGAAATAGGCTATTTCGATGAATAACGTCTACACGTCCTCCAGGGCTGGCAACGTCAATGTTCAACTTCGACGTTGCTCAGCCCAACATCGAAATAGGCACAGCGAGGGAACGTCTACACGCCAAAGTAGCACACATCGAAATAAGGGAGCCAGGCACAGCTGCAGACAGGGTCACGGGGCGGACTCAACAGCAAGTCGCTCCCTTAAAGGGCCCCTCCCAGACACACTTTCATTAAACAGTGCAAGATACACAGAGCCAACAACTAGTTGCAGACCCTGTATATGCAGCACGGACCCCCAGCTGCAGCAGCAGCAGCCAGAAGCCCTGGGCTAAGGGCTGCTGCCCACGGTGACCACAGAGCCCCGCAAGGGCTGGAGAGAGAGTATCTCTCAACCCCCCAGCTGATGGCCGCCATGGAGGACCCCGCTATTTCGATGTTGCGGGACGCGGATCGTCTACACGTCCCTACTTTGATGTTGAACGTCGAAGTAGGGCGCTATTCCCATCCCCTCATGGGGTTAGCGACTTCGACGTCTCGCCGCCTAACGTCGATTTCAACTTCGAAATAGCGCCCAACACGTGTAGACGTGACGGGCGCTATTTCGAAGTTACTGCCGCTACTTCGAAGTAGCGTGCATGTGTAGACGCAGCTTATGTGAACTCAGGTATTCTGAAAAGAGAATTTGGCTTACGGAGAGAAGAGGTACTGAAATCCAGACTGACAATGCACAAGCATCCATATTCATTCCCCCCAAGGATTCTTTGTTGAATAATTGTCACAATGATTTTTTTTATTTCCCAGTGTAGGAATATTTATTTTCTATGGTAGGAAAGTGACACAATTTATTTCTGGCATGAAAATGGCTGTAGTTTGTATAGTACCCAGAGGTACAGAGACCTCATCTAGGGTGGGTGAAGTCTCTGCTCTGCAGCCTCACCTGAGAGCCAGCTGGCCTTTAGCTCATGTGGTAGAGTGCAGGGCTTTAGACCCCCTGCTTGCAGGTTCTATCCGTGGTGCTGACAACCCAAATCTGTCGGTGTTACATTTGGAGCAGGGTAGGTGTGTATGAGAGAGATTCTTGAAGAAGAGTGCAGCTGCAATATTATAGTAACTGATTGCTTTATTGCAGAAACATCAAAAAAGCATACTCGGGAGCAGGCACTTTTTTAACAAAAGTGGGTGCCGGGGGTGGTGCGGGGAAGAAAGTTTCCAGTTCTGAAGAACTTCACACTACCTCAGATGAAACGGTGGACGTACATTACCTTGGAGCCTGGAAGCAGGCTCAGGAGAGAACGCAGGGTATGAGGCATCATACTCTCCCCTTTATGCTGAGATGTAATTTGTGTAGGCCAGGCTACAGTCAGGACTCTGTTAGACTTGTGAGTCCAGCACAGGTAAATTGTGACTACGTTTAACTATGGTGAGCATCATCTTTTCTGGATTCCCAGGACGTGACTTCTTTTAAATACCTTGCTGAATTGAGGCCTGAGAGTAGAATATGGCCTTTTGCTAGATTTGTTGGTATCCTGATAAATACACATGCTTAAAAATCACTATTATTTATATTAGAAGCAGAAGCTCTAAATTAAAATTTTGAGTGTCTCTCAAATTCCCTTAGCCTTTCAGAGCTCAGTTTGCAGACAGGCGAGACAGAACTACTATGGATCAATGAATGTGTAATATCTCTAGAGGGAAAGAGAGAGACCTTTAAACCTGGTAGGAAAAGCTGCAGCATTAATACCGTATCAAATAAAATAAATTTGCATGAATCAAATAATGTGTTAAAATGTATAATCATTTTTATAATGCAAGTGTAAATTTTTATGGGATGAAAGTTCTGAATGGTCAAAGCAAAGCTTTCTGAAGCCCTTTGCTTGATGGCAACATAATTGTTTAGCTCAGAGATTAATACAGGCTGGTCTCAGACAGTGGGGCTGACACCTGCCATGGGTCGCAGGCCTGGCTCCACACCTCTGGAAGTGGTGGGACCAAGGTAAGAGAAAGGGGGGCTTGGGGCAGTGAGCCCTTAGGGCTGCTCACATTGCAGCACTGGCCTCCCCCAGATTTCCAGAGGGCACCAGAGAAGCTATCACGTTCAAAGCTCTGGCCACCACCACTGCTACTTCAGGAGCAGAGGCGGCTGGAGTTCCAGGCCTCTTTGAAATGCTGGGTCCCTTTGCACCTGACCCCGTTGCCCCCACTCCATCTCCCATTGGCAGGCCTGCTCACAGACTTAATGTAGCCAAATTGCCATATACTCACCAGGGGAATAGTTTGCACTCTGCTGCTTGGAAAGAATCCAGACAGTCTACAAATGAGTTAATGAAGTTCATAGATGGTACTAAGCAACGGAAGGAATGGTTTGGAGATACAACATTTAACTTATTCATGCTGAAGCGATATAGCCTTGTGCTATATCCCTTCCTTGCCATAGGAAATATACATGATGCACCATAATTTTACATGACACAAACACTGTCATTTGAGAAAATCACTGACTCACGTACATTTTTAAATAGGAGTAACTCCAATGCACATTTCCATGCCAAGTAAATATTCTGTCATGGTAAATAGTTTCAGAGGGACAGCCATCTTAGTCTTTCATGATCATGGTTGTGTTACAGTCTGATTCTGCGAGGACCAAAGTTTCCAAAGACAGAGTGGGGTTTGAGGACACTTAGGCTAAATCTACATGGCAACAGAACACTAAATAGGCTATTTTGGCATGTGGTACTGTCTAAACAGTGCCAAATGTCAATATAATATGCTATTTGAAAGCAACTTTTAGTTTTCCTGCAAGGTGGAGTACAGGGATGCTGAAATAACGCACCTGTTGTTTTGAAAAATATTTCAAAATAAAAATCACGTTTCAAAGGCACATTTCAAAATAGCTATGCTGTGTAGACATAGCCTGAGTAGCATCCAGAAAGTGTTTAATCTGTTGCTGAGTAAGCCTCCTTTAGTCTTATTTACCCCTTGCCACAGAGCCAAAACAGGTCTCTTTTGTAAACTTTCTCTTAAGTAGTGCATAAACCTGGTGCTGGCCCTCTGTCCTGAAGTGATTTTCAGCCCAGTGATCAACTGGAGTCTGAAAAGCAGCTCTTTACTTTGAAGTCCTGTAGATCAGCAAACACAAGGTATGTATGGGCAAACATCAAAAGTTTCAGACTTCACATGCAGTTTGCATAAGCCTCCAAATGTTTAGATACTTCTGTGAGCTATCTGAACCACGTGAGTCTGTAGGATTGTGCTGGACACCTACTAACAGCTTTCTTGTGGGATTACTAGTACTTCTGGTTCGCTTTCCCACCATAGCTACAAGACCAAATATCTGTTTTCACACTATTATGTTGCTTCCATTCACAGATCAGAAACCAGAAGCAGACAACAAGATATCTGAATCCTTACAAATCAAAATCATTTGTACTAAGTTATTTGTTTGTATTGCTTATATAAGACTAGTGTTGTGTGCAGTGTTTCAAAGGCACAAAATAAGGCCTGACTTCTGCTCAGAAGTCCTTATGCTCTTAGGGCTTGAACCTACATGGTGCTGAGCAAATGTTTTAATCTGCTGAAAGCCCTCAACCCCATGGGAGTTGAGGCTGTGTGGCATCTCACAGATGGTTTTGGGGATCTTGTAAGATTGTGTCCGAATTCAGGGTGTACCTACACTTACTGGGTCAAAGGGTCAATTACATGGAGTTCAATTTAGCATGTCTGTTAAAGACACGCAAAATTGATCTTTCTGGGGTCTGCAGTTAACCCCCTGTACTCCTGCTTTCAGGAAGAGTAAGGAAGGTCAACAGGAAAAACACTCCCATTGACCTCCCTCAATGAGGACAGACCTCGCAGTGACTGCAGATATGTCAGTTATAGGTATGCAATTGCCATAGCTAGAATTGCATATCTGCAGTTGACTGTAAGGTCTAGTGTAGACCAAGCCTCAGATTGTATCATGGGGGCAGGGAGAGGCAATTATACAACTGGAGGGGAACATGGGGAGGCTAAGGAGATCAATATTTTGCAAAGGAAGGAGACTGTAAATGTGACAGAAATTTTTGATTATTTTTGTTGTTTTTTTTGTTTTGTTTTAGTGTATATTATTAATGTTTACATAGTCATGTGCCAGAAAAGGAGTAGGCTCTGGTGGAAAGAAACACAGGAGAAGTGAGGTTTAAAACAACACCACAAAGTAATTTGATTTACAGGTAGTAGAATGCTGCTCCAGACATAGAGGAAAGCATGAAAAAGGCAGAGTTGTCAATGGAAGAAGGGAATGAATGGCACATTATATGGAGAGGGATGAGGAAAACCCAGGGTCCAAGAAGGAATAAGATCAAAGATATTAGCATGGCTAGAGCTATATGGAGCCTTGAGGTTGATGACCAGGAGTTTGAATATGATTAAGAAAGATACTGGGAGCCAGTGAAGAAATTCACAAAGGGCAGAAAAGGAAGATGTGTGAGTTTAAGCTTATGAATGGGCTAAGGTTTGGGAAGCAGCAGGGAAGAGGATCATACTGTTTTCTAAACTAGTTTGTCCGCTTCTATCAAAATATTAAATGGCCCACATCTGCAGGAGACATTACCTTTCCACCTCTGTGAGTTGGGCTCAGTGGTGCAGTGGGACCTAACCCAACACTCTGAAGAATTACAACTTTTTAAATTGTAATTTAAATTTAACTTTTTTAAGTCTCTGTGCTGTTTTAATTTTTTAAAAGAACAGTCCCCAGGTATAGTGTTGTGGTTACAACATGCGACTGTATAGTTACAGCATCTGTCTTTGAGATGTACCAGAATTACTATCAGCCAGCCCTCCAATACTGAGGACTGTGATGGGTTTTTATCTCTGAATGTTTCAAGTAAACAGCTGGATTCAGTTCAATAGCTGGAACTATAGTATGACGAGCTGGAAAAGTATTTCTCAGCAGAATACCCAAAAGAAACCCCTTTAAAATGGACTGGAAGAGATAAACTCAGTGCTGACAAGTATGTTCAGACTTCCCTGGATTCTGCCCAAACTTCAGACCTCAGCGTGTGTTTGTGAAATTTGTTTGGGCTGTTAAATATTCTGGGCTATTGACAAGCAAATGAGCACATCAAGCTTCACAGTTTGCCTCAGAAATCCTACATCCAGCTGTTCTACAACAGGTAGCTTTTCAAGATATGGTGGTCTGTGTCCAATTCATAGTAAACAAGTAATTGTGCCATTAAAATATAAGCTATCACATATGGCACTAAAGTGGCCATCTTGGCAGTGGTGGAATCGTACTGGATCCTCTGCAGATCAGAGATGGGCACACTGAGTTAGTAATGTGGGGAAAGCTTGTACGGTTGCTGCCTGCCCATGTGCCTGTAGTGAAAAACAGGCAACTCGAGGCCCGGAGACTCTGGTGGGGAACTTTCTGTGAAAACAATATTCATGCTCTCTCCTCTTATCAGGTATAACCAGCGTAAGTCTATTGACATCATTAGTTTTGATTAACAGAGGACTAAACTGAATTTAGGATTAAGATTTATATCTCTTTATTACGTGTTTGTTTAGAGCCTAGAACTACCTGGAACATTGATCCCTAACTAGGGCTTCTGCGCACTATTGTAGTATGAATAACAATGAGGTCTTCAGCCTCCAGCTCCTTATAATTATCAAACTTATACAGTGCAATTAGGGATTTAATTACTGATTTTAAAATCTGTGAAAGGGAAAAATGAAGAAAAAAAACCACTTATCTTTGCTCTGCAGATGTTGAGTCAAATTCAAGGGTTCTTGCCAAGTCCACTTGACTTTGGAAATTTTCTAAGAGTTTCCTTCACAGAACTTCACATGTAGAATGGAATTCTTCCATTTCTGACTTGCAGTACAGTTAAACCATTAGATGATTTTCCATAGATATTTTAATAAACACTTTATAAAAATAATACCAAGAGGCAGAAATATCTTAAAATAAGAAATGTATTAATAACGGATGAACGCAGAAATGTTTGCATTATCTTTTCCTGATATTCTGCATATAAGCTTGTTGCGATGGGAGCAGCAGTAATTTACTTTTCTGCATTTGCTTATTGCTACCAAGCAATAGCCGTTTTTTTCTGAGATGTTAAAGCTTCTCATATGCTAAGTAGAACAACACAGAACCTCAGAAGTATATTTTCCTTAGAAATCAAAACCACTTTAAGCCACGGCAACCAAATCAGAGTCTACATGGAATCTTAAGGAGTGAAGCAAACCATATGATACTGGTCTGTGCCCACACACATCCTGAACAGCAGTCTCGCTCTGATATGTAATATCATAGAAAGAAGTTGGCAGATGCAGTTCAATTTCAGGACTTGCTTGCTTGTGTGTTTGTGCTGTATGGTATTTAAAAAGTTCATCCTCACGATAACAAGGACAGCACAAATTTATTTGCACTTTAGACATCAAGGGCCTGATTCTGCTATCATGTATGTCGCAGTAAATCATGAGATGCTTCCTTGAAAAAAAATTCACATGCCCCAAGTGTACGCAGCAGGGGAATCAGGCTTCTGGTTTGCTCTGAATTGCAGTCCAGAATGGCCAGCTTAGTGCTTTGTATCAGAGCTGTTGCATAATAAAATTAGCATTTCCTATTGTGCAGAATGAAAATCTTATGAAATTCTTAAGATAGCCATTCTGAACTAGTGGCTTTCGTAGAAATTCAATGGAAAAGAGCCAGCAGACGCCAAAAGATGCATTATCTAAACTGAATGATCTCAACACATTTTATTCACATTTCTGAATGAGAGGTGCATACGTTTTGTTAAGGCTAAGTTTTCCTTTGTGGCTGTTGGATGTTCAGCTTTTAAAATATGCATGGCTGTCTTGTAGTTGAAAGGATAAAGGGGAAGCGATTTGCATATCCCCAATGAATACAAAGACCGGCATTCATTTACAGTGGCAACCAGTATGATTCTAAGTAATGAATGCAAATGAGAGCTTTAAAAAAGAATGAAATTAATTATTTAATTATAATTGCAAATGTGCATGAATGCATAGTAGTTCGGCCTGGGTCTGACTCAGTTTCTAGGGTTTCATAATATTGTCTCTCATTTCCATGAGAAAAAAAGTGTGGAATCAGTTTTTCTTAACCCAGGTATTCTTTCTCAAACATGTATACACAAACATGGCTCCTCCAGATAGATCTTTCAGAGGGGTGTAAGGCAGGCCCTGCATCTGAAGTATAAATTGTAGGCTTCTGTACTTGGCATGATTGGATAAGTTGTCGTCTCATTTATTTGTTGTTCTGTTGCTGTGTTCTTGTTTACCTTCATTTCATTTTTGTTTTCAGTTGACATGTGGTCAGTAGGGTGCATCATGGGAGAAATGATTAAAGGTGCTGTGTTGTTTCCTGGCACTGATCGTATCCTTCCTAGCAGCCATTGGCCTCTATAGGTACTTTCAATCTGTTCCCTTTGGACATCCTGTTAGTAGACTAGTGCTGATATAGATTTAATTTATTTGAATGACTGGGATAAGTCCCATTACAAAATGCTTGAAAAACCTGCCCCTTAACTATAATGTCTTTGTCTCCCAGTGAAAGGCTTACCTGGAGAACACAGTGGGTATAGTACAGGTTGAACCTTTCTCATCTGGCACCCTTGAGACTTGACTGGTACCAGACAAGAACTTGCCAGACCACATGAGGCCAATATTTTCTAGCACATTTCCAACACTTCCACTACTTACTGGGCTCTTACAGGATATGTAGGGCTAAATTACAGCTAAATAAGAGCGCAGAACACTGAGAGCCAGGACTGGTGGCTGTAAGCAAACTTTATGGGACCACGAGTAACTTGGCCACACACATGATTAGTGGTTACCCAACTAAGTAAATTTGTGACAGGTTACGGAGTTTGCTGGGTGACACAGTTCCAGATTAGAGAGGTTCAACCTCTACGTGAAAGATCTAACCCAATTATGTATTGTTTCACCACAACCATCTTCTGCTGGTAACAGTCAGTGACCACTTGTTCATCAGTTATGTTGGACTGTAAATATCTCAAATGATCTTTTATTATTTTTATAAATGACATTATTTTAATGTTCTAGTTATGTTTTATAGTGGGTGCCATTTAAAATCAATGTTCATAGTATATATAAGTGTGTAGTAAATCATAGTAATTACACTTTAGGGAGAAGAAATGGCAACTTAAACACTACTGTTTGGTAAATATTGATTTTTCTAATGGTGCTCATTGTACAAAGAAACACAATGCTGTTAAACTAGGAAATGCTTTCAGATTTTGGATTTTACTTTTTCTTAAAACTGAGAGTAGTTTGGATTGTATTACATTTGTGAGTCAAGCCTCTTTACTTAAAATCATTGTATTTGGCTTCACTTTTATTGTGATTCTGAAAAATGAAACTAGAGCAGGTAAGCTTCTCCTCTTCATGAAACCTATTAATGTGATTTTGTGGAGTAGGGTTTTTTTCATCATTGCTAGAAAGTACAGTATAGTTAGAGCTTCTCAGATGTCTTTTTTCATATTTGGAAAAGACGAGCAGAATGTCACTGCTAAATACATCATATTTACATACATTATACATGATAAGCTGTATTATAAATACAACGTATTGAACTATGACCATCTGGTTACCTTTTCCAAACTTGAAAAGAGCCCTGTAAAGCTTAGTAGAATATCCTGGTACCATCACAGCTGCAGCAACACTGCAAGCAAATATAGTTAAACTCATTTTAAGTCAGTTAAACTCATTTTAAAGCCTCAGTAGGCAACACGTGCTTAGTTTTGTTCAGTTCTGTTCCAACTACCATTGAGATTTTTATTCAAATGTCAATAAATACTTAATTGTTTAAACATGCATAAGTCTAAAATTTCTATTCTCTCAGAAGTAACTCAAAGAAATTACAACAAGGACCTTTCGGACCATTCAGTTTATAGAAAGGTTTTATTTCTCATGTGGACCCTGTGCTTAATAGAACACATAGGCCATATCTACACAGGCAGCCTCTGTCAACAGAGAGACCTTGGCAGTACCTCTGTCAACGGACAGGGTATACACATAAAAATAGGTTGAAAGAGAAAGCCACTCTGTCGATAGAGAGCAGCCAGACTGCCCTGCCCTCTCTCGACAGAATGGCTGACCAAAAGCTCTGCAAGCTAGACTGCCTGGGAAACTGGAAGCTCTCTCTGTCGACAGACGCTCTGTCAATGAAACACTGTCGACAGAAACATTATGCCTGATTGGGGACAGGGATAATGCTGCCGACTGAACAGCTGAGTTTTGTTGACAAACTCTTGATAGAGCACTTCAACCATGTAAACGCTCAGTGAGTTTTGTCAAAAAAAGCCCAGTTTTATTGTCAGAAGCTGCCTGTGTAGACACAGCCATGGAGAAGAGAGCAGGGAGATATCTTCAGGTGTTAATGCATTTGTCACTCAAGTTAAGTGCACGAAAATCTCTCTGAATGTAATTTTTTGTGCTATCACATGTTTGCTAAATGAATTTTTCATGCACCAGACGTAATTATTTGATTAATGTGGGAAAATAACTGAAGGCTTTTTTTAAGAAAACAAGATTTTTTTTTCTAGACTTCCATCAGTACAGTAGTCTGAGCCTGTATGTTTGCTGGCTATGTGGCTGAACTATGGGCTGCTCCTGTTCTCATTGAAATTAATGGCAAAACAACTGTAGGAACAGGACTGGGCTGAGTGGGCATGGTAGGATTAGAGTTTCTGCTGCATGAATTAGTGTAATTCCAGTTAGCACTAGTTAAGGATTTGGTACAGGATGTGTTTCTGAGTGTACTGTGGAAATTGTGGGATAGGGTGAAGTATTCATTCTGCTTTATCTCAGCGCTGCATTTCCTCTGTTTGTTAGGTGATGTGAGATTTACTTAAAAGTGTTACCAGCAAAAGTATTAAACAAAATGAACATGTCTGATGTTTTGATTTTTAAAAGATTGGTTTCCATTACATAGCTTCATAATTATTAAAAATAAATCACAAAAAGCCTCTGATTAAGCTATTAAATTCTATGTACATAGCAATAATTTCCAGAAATCAACCATTAGCAATTACTGATTAGTTTGGGATTATTCCATAACTGAGTTCATGTTCTCTTCATAAATTTAGCAAGATGCGATTCTGGTACGTGGGCAGTGCTCTTAAGTGCTACAATAATAATAAATTATGTATATATAACTAATAATTTTAGTAACACGTATATGGTGCTAAAACTGCACTGCACTTCATATGCAGCTCAGCTGTATTTTTCTGCAATTCTCTTACTTTCTTCACTGATGCTGTGCTGCAACTTACAAGTTCTCCTTCAAACAGCTGAGCATCCTTCTTGAGGAAAAAAACACATGCTTTTCTAATACATGTCATAACCAAATCCAACCCATCTCATGACCCTTCAGAGGATAAGTGGGTCTGATCCTGCAAGGTGCTGTGTGCCTCCTGACAGATATTGAGCTCAGAACTCATAGTCATGGAAACTGAGGAGAATCAGAAGCTTAAACATTCAGGTCCAAGATGTGTTGTTCTTCCATTCAAGGCAGGCTCTCGAATCCTGAATTGACTGGAATCACAAAACCAGTGTAAACAGAAAATGGAGTCATGCCCGCAGGGAAAAAGATTAATAACCTTTGTGAGCCACATTCAGCAGAGCTTTTAAACATGTGCTTAATTTTAAGCATATGTTTCAGTCTCATTAACTTCAGGGGGAAACAAATAAACATGTGCTTAAATGTTTAGGATAAGTGGGACTTTCATCATTCCCTTTTCAAGTAAATATCACAAAGTTATTAATCTGTTTTTCTTAATTGTTGGGCATATGAAAGAAGACAAGTTGGTTAAAGTAGTCAGTGGACCTAATATAGTTCTCCGTTGACCAGAGAGAACCTAGGAGGAAATTTTCTACAAATATCTGTTTCAATTAAAAGTAATATTTGATTTGAAAAGTGTTTGCTACCCTTTTACATATAGCAAACTTAAAAATGTTTATTTGATTATAAAATTCACAATTTGCAAGTTGTCATGTGGGTTGAGTTTGACATATAAGCCATGTGATATTGTTTCTATTTTCTCAATTGACTGACTTATATAACAAACCAAAATAGCTTGAGTTGCAAATACTACAGTCAGATACGATGGTGGACAAATTGCAAGCTAGTTTAGCCTGTTTTACCATTGTAAACCTTCTGAATTAGTTGTAACCGAGAGTAGAATTTAGCCATTGTTCTTTTACCAGGAGGTCTCTGAAATTTGATCAAATTTTAAGGGGAAGTTTTACATTACTAGTGGTCCCTTCA
This sequence comes from Carettochelys insculpta, assembly GCF_033958435.1. Taxonomy (NCBI): domain Eukaryota; kingdom Metazoa; phylum Chordata; order Testudines; family Carettochelyidae; genus Carettochelys; species Carettochelys insculpta. The sequence goes on from NC_134140.1 coordinate 122,573,444, forward strand.
GTCTTCATTGGCTCCAAATTGTAAAAAGTTGCACTCTTTTCCCAGCATTTTCACTGCTTGGCTATGCTACATTTTATACCAGCTTTTTGGTATGGTAGGTTGCCTCTGTCCATTCTCCTTTGCAACACTGGGATATACATTTGAGGGCCTACAGCTGAGGACCTTCAGTTAAGGGATGAATTGTGACTTTTCCACCAGCTCTGAACAAGATTCTGCCTCAGTTTCTTGGGTGGAGTGAGAAGGGAGATAACAGCCCCATAGAGAATGCTCTTGTTCTCGCAATGCTATCTGCGATTTGAATAGCATGAAAAAAGGAGTAACAGGTGCCTCACCTTAATTCCTATAGTTAGCTCTGAAAGGAAAGGTTATGCATAGCTTTATTTTCTAAAGTACAGTTTCCAAACAAATTTTGACCAGAGTAGCCTTTCACTAGGAAGTTTGTGAATGCATATGGGAATGTATATAATTCTAACATACTTGGAATATACGATAGTGTTGTATGTACACTTTTGTCAGCATGAACATGGGCTGTCCGCCTGACTCTGCGTTTATGAAGTCATATTCCACCACACACTCTTGAATTCTGTATATACCACATAATTTTTTTTCAAATTATTTTTGAACTGTCACAGCAAGTTGTAAAATAATTGCTATATTTTTTGTGGTTCCATCTGGACAACCAGGTGCCTTACACTGTGCATCCAAGCATACAGTCTCAAAGCTGAAAGTATAACAAGTCCATTTTTGAAGCCTTTTAAAAGTGGCCCAGAATAGTTTTTTTCCCTGTAGTTAAGACTGATGTCAGAGTCTAAAAAGGCTAAGAACAAATGCCGTATACCATAAGAAAGAAATTCTCATGTTTCTAATGGTTTAGCTGCTAGTTTAACCATTCCCATTTTGACGTTGATGACTCACAAGTTATTTGACCTCAAACTTGTTGTTTGTTTAGGACTTAATGGCTACGTCTACACGTGCACCCAACTTCGAAATAGCTTATTTCGATGTTGCGACATCGAAATAGGCTATTTCGATGAATAACGTCTACACGTCCTCCAGGGCTGGCAACGTCGATGTTCAACTTCGACGTTGCTCAGCCCAACATCGAAATAGGCACAGCGAGGGAACGTCTACACGCCAAAGTAGCACACATCGAAATAAGGGAGCCAGGCACAGCTGCAGACAGGGTAACGGGGCGGACTCAACAGCAAGTCGCTCCCTTAAAGGGCCCCTCCCAGACACACTTTCATTAAACAGTGCAAGATACACAGAGCCAACAACTAGTTGCAGACCCTGTATATGCAGCACGGACCCCCAGCTGCAGCAGCAGCAGCCAGAAGCCCTGGGCTAAGGGCTGCTGCCCACGGTGACCACAGAGCCCCGCAAGGGCTGGAGAGAGAGTATCTCTCAACCCCCCAGCTGATGGCCGCCATGGAGGACCCCGCTATTTCGATGTTGCGGGACGCGGATCGTCTACACGTCCCTACTTCGATGTTGAACGTCGAAGTAGGGCGCTATTCCCATCCCCTCATGGGGTTAGCGACTTCGACGTCTCGCCGCCTAACGTAGATTTCAACTTCGAAATAGCGCCCAACACGTGTAGACGTGACGGGCGCTATTTCGAAGTTACTGCCGCTACTTCGAAGTAGCGTGCACGTGTAGACGCAGCTAATATTTCCCATTCTAACTCTCAATCCTCTTTAACTTTGAGGGATCATCGACATGTTGGCCGTGGCTACACTAGCCCCTGCCTTTTGAAAGGGGGATGCTAATGAGCCACTTTGTCAGATGCTAATGAGGCGTTACCATGAATATGCAGCACCTCATTAGCGTAATGGTGACAGTGTGTTTTGAATGTGCCACTTTCAAAATGCACACCATGGGTGTAGACAAGAGCCTTTCGAAAGGACCCCAGACATCGAAAGCTCCTTCTTCCCATTTGGTTTTGGGAAGAAGGGGCTTTTGAAATGGGGGGATGGTCTTTTTGAAAGGCCCCTGTCTACACCTACGGTGCGCGTTTTGAAAGCAGCACTTTCAAAATGCACACGGCCGCCATTATGCTAATGAGGTGCTGCATATTCTTGGCAGCACCTCATTAGCATCTGTCAAAGTGGCTCATTAGCATCCCACTTTTGAAAGTTGGGGGGCTAGCATAGCCATGGCCTTGCAGATAAAGAAACAGCAGATATCTCTTTTACCCCTTCACATATGATCTCTATGAGAAATTAAAACTACACTTGTAAAGGACCTACATGTCAACAATTTTCTCTTTCACTTTAGGGATGATGTGTAAATTGAAATATGAGAGAGCATGTGAAAGAGAAAATGAAAATGCAGAGGAAAAAATCAAAAAAGGCAAAAATGAATCCAATTTATTCAATGATTGCAGAAACCTGGGTATGTGGGTATGTAGGCATTGCAGAAGGAGCCTATTATTATGGTTTGCTTACAGGTCCCATCATAAGGTCTTGTTTACTGTTGTTTATAATGTTGACAAATTCAACCATGTAGGCTGAAAGTATCCATTTTTTTCTTGGTCAATTTTTTTGCCTGAGGTCCAATATTCTTTTTAGTATCTAAGTAAAAATAGTTAAGCTATTTCCAAGAATGAGGCTAGGGAAAATACATTACTTTGCCCAAGTTAAAAAAAAAAACTGTTCTGGCAATTCTTTTAGCAGGGACTTGAAATTTGGTAGTGGGGGTAGGCTTACATATCAGAGATATTTCCTTTCTTTTTATTTCTATGAAAATTCACCACCATCTGGCCAATCAGAAAAACTGCAGTTCGTACACGGCATGACAGAGACTTTTGAAATTTTAGTAGCTAAATTCCATGAGTTCGTTGATGCTGAACATGCTCCTGCTGAAGTGGATGGTCGGAAATCAATTTTCAACTGTGCCCCCTGCCCTCGTCTTTCATTATTTATTTATTTATTGCTACAGTTGTAGAACAGTTCAATTATTTTGAGAAAGAATGTCTATGGTCTTAAAGAAGACAGGTCTGTTTCTTGGTAGCACAGGAAGTATCTGCTAATTTCAGTCAAAAATGCCATAACTGCATGCAATTCATTTTACCTACAGCAATAAGGGTAGATCTACACGAGGAAACAAAGTCGATCTCAGTTAAGCAATTCTAGCCAGCAAAGCCATTGGAGTAATTAGAATCAATGTATCAGAATCAACTTTGCACTAGTGTGGTCCAGGGCTCTTCAGGCTTACACCAATGTCCCTTACTACACTACATTCTCATTTAATATGTATACTATTCTGTTTATGACGACATTTACGTCACACTGAGTAGGCATACCTGCCTGTAGTTGTTTCAGCTCATGATTAGGATACTTAGATTTGAATTTTGTGATGACACAATTAATTTGAGAATAGGGGTTTTGTCATGTAACATGGATTGCTCAACTGAGGACATATTGTTGTTCATGGTAAATAAAATTTTATAGCATTTATACTTACATATGTGTTTCTAAAAAGTTCATCTCCACCTCTGCTAGACCATACTATTCATAGTAGGGTTGTGACTTTTCTTGTCTCCTGGATTTTGCAGGTTTGGGTAGATGGCCACCTGAATTTGAACTGCCACTGGTTTTAGTGCTGAATTTTGCAAAACTAAAATTGTGTGCACTTTCGTTAATCTCATATAGGGTTCCTCTACGCTTACCGCCAGGTTGACACCCTGGAGGTCACCACACCCTGGTGCCCTGTTTGCTACATGTTGTGAATGGAGATGGTATTGGCCACCGTGGACTTAGACTGAACCCATGCGGAACAGAAATTCCCTTCCAACATTTTCTATTTCTCCCTTCTCTGTCACTGTCAACATCATTCCTTTTTCCTCTTCTTCAGGTCCACAGTCCTCTCCTTCAGGTCCACAGTCCTCTCCTGTGCCCTCCACATCCAGCTCCTAACATAGATCTATCCTGGCTTTTTCCATTCTCACAGGCAAATCTCTCTTTCACCGCTTATTATACCCTGCCTTGATTACTGGCCTCTCAAATGCACACATTGACCTCCGTCAGTTCATACACAGTGTAGTCACTTACCTCCTTTCCTTTGCTCATCAATTGGCCATGATAACTCTCTCTTTATGTACTTTGAGTGGCTTCTTATCTGATACCAAATCAAATATAAGCATCTTCCCACCATCTTCAGACCTCTGAATAACTCTGCATCTCTTACTTGTCTTTCCTTATCAAGCTTCATGTTGTATCCATGACTTCTGCACCTGCAGTGTTCTCATCCTTGTCTACCCTTTTTTATTTCTTCCATGTGATCTCACATGACACAGCTTGATCACAGACTTACCCTCATGTCTTTTATACACAAGACAACCCCCATAAGCTTATGTTCAAAGCCCATATTTAAACCTCTCGTAAAAACTCCCTTCTGCCAAGTTGCTTTTGATGAATCATGTTGACTTTCATACAAATTAGAGGTGGTCAAAATTTTTTGATTTTGTACATTTTCCAATGAAAACGGGAACAAAATTTTCACTTAAAACTTCATCTCACCTTTTAACCAGCTATTGAGTTGGTTGAAAAAAATCAAATTGTAAAAGTTTCTGACTATAAAAGCACAGATATTTTAATGGAAACTTAAACCTCCAAATGTTTCCATTTTTTCATCCATCTCTAATACCCAAATTGTATGTAATTTGTCTACTGTTATCTCCTTTCCTCTGGCCACTTTTCTGTCCTTAGATGGTGAGCTCATCATAGCAGTTGCCGATTTTCTTGAGTGTGTGAAAATCTTTTAGCAAAGACTAGGCATACCTGTAAACAAACAGTTCACTGTAATGAAAATGTGGTTGTCTTCATACTTTGCCACATCAGAAATAGACTTTCTAAAATGAATTTTCTCATTCCAAAGAGTTCTTATGAAGCTCCCTTAGCTATAGGCTTGTGACAGTCTTTTGGTAGAATTGTGCATCACTGTACTGAATGCCTTTTTCATATTTAAAAAAAAAGAGTGGCCAGTACTCAGACAGCTCCCTGCCCCATCCCTTCAGCCAATCCCATGGCTGGGGCTGCCAAAGTGCTGGTAGTACTCAGTACCGGCAAGTACTAGCACAAAAAAAGCACTAACTGTATGTATTAATACAGTATCCCAGTATCTTCAAATCCTCAGCATGATGCATGCAGGGACTATAATGGTAAGGTTGGGCCAGTTTTAAAGGCAATATTCTTGATCAACATTTCCCCTCCCTTTTTTTTCACACATTGTGCAAATTCTGAACTTGTCTGGAAGTGACCTCATTCAGCAGATATGCTCATTATTTATTACTCCCAGAAAGCAAAAAGAATTGCCTGCTGAGACCCACCAATAAGAGAGAGTTTCTTGGCTGAGTGCAAAAGCACGTGAAAGCTAGCATTCATGGTGAAGGCATAACAACTGTTTGTTTCTTGTTAGTCATCATGTCTGAGGAAAACAAAACAGAAATATTTGTGTGTAACTGCTACATTGTATAATGAAAGAAAAGATTTGTTAGAGGAAATGGTGAACAATCAAGAAAAACACATTTTTACAAGTTACTCAATAGTTTTTGTTGTTATAAAATTAGGCTGAGAAGAATAAAAACACAAGTGTGCAGTATTTCAGTCTATGTATACACCTCCAGAAACTTCTGGTAAATATGTCTTTTCATCACATTTTATTCCCAAAGAAAATGGCATTTTCAAATTAGTGATCACTCATGAAAAAATGAGAAAGTTTTCACACCTTGCAGAACCATTTTCAGGCTGTTTCACCCCACTGGGTTATGATCTACGTAATGTGACAGCTATGATTAATATGTTCATCTGATCAGATAAAGTTCTTTTTACCTTTGTAGGCCTTCTGATGTCTATAGGATTACACTGGTGAAAGGCAAAGTAGCCATTAAGCTCTGAGTTAAAAACGAAAATAGACTAATATCCATAATCAACATGGAGGGAGTTTTACTGTGTGATGTATCCGGCTATTAGTATTAATTCTTATGTGTGTAGTGTTCACAAGTAAACTAGATGCTTTAAATATCTCACCCATTATGGCTTACAAAGCTTCAGGTCATGATGATGAACCAAGATGCTGAATGCCAAGTACTTTGGGAAGGAATTCTACATGAGTTGCCAAAAAACGACCAGCTGAACAAAAACAAACAAACAAAAAAAGCTAGTACGCTGCATGTTTTTTCCCCCTTAACCAACTCTCCTCAGATATTGACCAGTGGAATAAAGTAATTGAGCAGCTGGGAACACCATGCCCAGAATTCATGAAGAAGCTGCAACCCACAGTGCGGAACTACGTGGAGAACCGACCTAAGTATGCTGGACTCACTTTCCCCAAACTTTTCCCAGACTCTCTCTTTCCAGCCGACTCAGAACACAACAAACTCAAAGGTATGTCCAAAGAAGGACCAGGGGGCATGTGTGAGCAAGTGCAATTCAAAAACGTTGTTCTCTGGTGAGCCAGCTGAGTTTAATGTACTTCATACAGTGGGCCATAATTTTTTTTTTTCATTGCTAAGATGAGGGAGAGTCATTGATGTGGAAAAACGGGGAAGCACTTTTATTGTCTTTAAAGTTAGGCCGCACCCATGCTTTTGTTGGAAACTGATCTCTTTAATGTGAAGATAACGCAAAATGTTTGTGATCTGCAAGTGGTATGGTAGAGAAAAGTAAAAGTGTTTTAGCTAGTTGATGTTTTCATGAATAAATCTTGGCGTATGTCAGATCAGATTCAGGTGCTGTAAAGACCAAGACACTTTTATCTAGGAAGGACCTAGTTGTAAATATGACTTTGAGAGGAATTTGGTCCTAGGGCAGACAGGCTTCTAAGCTGCATATATTATCATTGATTAAGCAAGTTTGGACATCCTGAATTCTTATTAATTTTGTTCTGACATAGTGGAGCCCAAGGAGTCTTCTCAGAAGATTTCAAAAGTGGCATTAAAACTTTCTTTGTTGTAAACCAAACACTGTCTATGCAACCAGAACCCTAACTACAAAAGTGTTGGTATCTTTACTAAATAAAGTTAAAGCATCAATGCCACTAGTTAATATCATTCTTGATGTAGTTGGAAGATAATAACTATCTGTAAGTGGTTTCAGCAACTAGGGTTTGGTATGTGAAGCAGAGTAATATCTTAATTACAGTTGGGGTACATATTTCCATTGTACAATATATACAATGTCATGTGATTGTTTTGTAGTTCTGATCTATTATTTGCTTTATTCTTTGTTTTCCATCAGAGGTCAACTGCAAATTATATAAAAAGTAAGATAATAATAGATAATTTCAACCAGGAAAGCATTTTAATGTTTTATGTGCATTAGTAACATGGTATCTTGCTAATCTTTAAAAATTATCACAGTCAATTTATGATACAAATTATTAACAGTCGAAAAAAAACAAAGAAAAATCAGTTTGTGGGTTGATTGGCAGCATTCTTGCTATGAATCCAGAATGCTACAGGCTTTAGTCCCAGATTATTGATTTTGGCTTGTATTTCACAGAGATCATCATATGGTGCTAGGGGTTGTTTTTTTTTTATTGGATACATGCCCAGTCAGACATCAACATGAACTTCCATCTCATGATTATTCAAACTTCTGTCAGAATGAATAGAGAATTACTTTGCTGTCTTGGCTAAATTTCATATTCCATTTGCCCCTGCAACCACCAGCTAATTTGTGTCTGTACACTGTGAATAGTAAATCGCATAGCAATGGCTACAGCTACCTCCATTCAGGTCCTATGCTATGAATAGAAAAAAAATCAGCTTGTTCTCAGGGAAGAGAATTCACAATTTTCTGCTATCCTGAAATCTTGCATGTTCAGCTGTGTTACAGCCAAATTTGAACTTTCTTGACACATAAGACTAAGTGCATAGGGCCATATCCTCAGGATACATTGTTACAGCTCCATAGAAGTCAAACACAAGTGTAAATGAAGTTGTTTGTTAACACCTGCCAATGATAAGGACCACTGGCTTCAGCACCACTTGAGTGAGTAAGACAATCAGGATTTGGACAAAGGCTTAGTTGACAATGCTATCTAGAACCTATTTGGTGATGAATGTCCAAGGATATGTTTCCACTACTCCAGAAGATCGACCTGCTCACGGGCGATCTTCTGGGGATCAATTTTGCACATCTAGTATGGACATGTGAAATAGGGGTCGTCGTTGATCCCTGTACTCCTTGGCCATGTCTACACTAGCCCCAAACTTCGAAATGGCCACGCAAATGGCCATTTCGAAGTTTACTAATGAAGCACTGAAATGTATATTCAGTGCTTCATTAGCATGCGGGCGGCCGCAGCACTTCGAAATTGATGCGCCTCGCCGCCGCACGTCTCGTCCTGACGGGGCTCCTTTTCGAAAGGACCCCGCCTACTTCGATGTCCCCTTATTCCCATCAGCTAGTTCTCAGGGAAGAGATGGGAATAAAGGGACTTTGAAGTAGACAGGGTCCTTTCGAAAAGGAGCCCCGTTGGGACGAGCCGCGCGGCGGCGAGGTGCATCAATTTCGAAGTGCTGCGGCCGCCTGCATGCTAATGAAGCACTGAATATGCATTTCAGCGCTTCATTAGTAAACTTTCAAATGGCCATTTGCATGGCCATTTCGAAGTTTGGGGCTAGTGTAGACGAAGCCCTTGTGAGGTGTAAGGAGTAAGGAAGGTCAGTGGGAGAAACTCTCCCATTGACCTTCCCCAGTATGGTTAGCCAAGTTAGCTGAGTGTAAATATGTTGATTTTTAGCTATGCAGATATCGTATTGAGTATCTGTGGTCAACTTACTTTGCCTAGGGTAGACATAGCGCAAGCAATAAGAATACCATATACTGCTACATTGTGAGTTTCTACTTTCTATGACTCACAATGTGCTTCTTCCCTTGAAAAGGGACTTGCTGGTAGGGAGAGAATTTCAATATTACTCTCCTCAAGAGAAAACCCAAAACCTTATACCCAAACTCCCAGAACTTTGTGGCAGTTTGAATGAATGGATTCCAGATTTACTCCTGTTCTTAGCTTTGGTTTTCCAAAATAAAACACATTGAAGGGATTTTGCAAACCCAAAACACAACCCATTCACTAGATCCCCAGGGTCATCAATATGGCCAGTTTTCACTGCATAGTTGTCAGTTTCTGGCTATACAGTGAGGGTGTGTCTACACTAGCACGTGCATTTGAAATTCAGATTGGAAGACCGAGTTCTTTCGAAAGAACCCACAGAGCATCTACACTGACACGGTGCTCTTTTGAAATTAACTTCAAAAGAACTCCCCTGTTCTTTCGATGTCAGTCCTTCATTCCCAGGATGGGGAAAGTGCCCTCCTTCAAAAGATTATTTCGAAAGAAAGCAAGTGTAGATCCTCCTCGGCCCACTTTTTCAAAAAAGCGAGTCCTCCATGGCCGCGATCAGCTGGCCGGTGGCAGTGCCACTCACAGCACAAGCAGAGCTCTATGGCTCCAGTGTCTATCCGTGCATAAGGATGCAGGCTCCCAGAAGCCCTCAGGGAACCCACGCTGCTGGTCAGCCCACTGCTAGTTGCGAAACCCCGGGGGAAGCTGCACCACCTCCAGCACCATGGCCAGCAGCTGGGACTCTCGCCCATCCCAGGGGCCATCTAGGGACCAGGGGGAGTCCTCCCAGGAGGGGAGCCAGCCCCCCAAGAGCCGGGCCTCATCCTGGACCGACACTGAGCTGCAGGACCTCCCTGCCCTGTGGGAAGATGAGGAGGTCCTGCAGCAGATGGGCGTCTGGCACCGGAACGTGGCTGCGATCAAGTGCCTGGCCAAGGGCCTCACTGTCCAGGGTCACCTGCCCCTGACCTCTGGGTGCCCACCCATGCCCTCTCCATCCCCACCCCTGTGCCCGGGTTGCCTGCCTGTGCCTGTCCCCATCCCCGCCCCTGTCCTCAGGGTGTCCGCCTGTGCCTATCCCCATCCCTGCCCCTGTCCCCGGGGTGTCTGCACATCTCCGGATGGTGCCCCTCGCCCCCCACATGCAATCTAGGTGTGAGCTGGGCATGGCTTACCTCGATAAGGATGGCCCAGATGGTGGCTTTGCCCACCCCAAATGGGTGGCCAACAGACTGGTAACTGTCTGGGGTGGCCAGCTTCCATAGGGCGATGGCAACCCTTTTGTGCAGGGGGAGCGCCGGCCTCAGGTGTGTGTCTCCATGCTGGACGACTGGGGCAAGCCAGTGGCAGAGCTCCAGGAATGTCCCTCTGTTCATCCTGAAGTTCTGTAGCCACTGGTCGTTGCCCCAGTCCTCCAGCACCAGCCGGTCCCACCAGTTGCTGCCTGTGGGGAGGCTCCACAGGCGGCGGATGACCCAGGGGACTGGCTGGGGACATTGCACCCTGAGGATGACATCCAGGATGGTGGCCATTGTGGTGACCACCCAGAGCCGCTACAGCACAGCGGCCAGGACCAGAGCCAGGGCATTGGCCATGGCTGCGATGGGGGAGGGGTGCTGCTTATGGTCCATGGGGGCCTGAGATGCCTCCTCCAATCTCTCTTTCTCTCTCTCTCTGCCTGGGGACAGGGTTGCTGACCCTTGGCATGTGCAGGCTGAGGAATGGGGGCGGGGGCGGCTTTAAGGTGATGGCAGGCAGCGGCCCTGGAAGGGCTCATCTGCCATGCAACCCTGCCTGTGGTGCTTCCTGCCCCTGCTCTTTCGAAAGAGCACCCTGGTATGTGTGGTCACTCTCTTTTGAAATTGTGCTGGGGGCCTTTCAAAAGAATGGACTGAACCTTCAGTCCCCGCTGGTGTGTGTGTGGCCACTCCATTTCGGAAGGCCATCTTTCGATGTTCTTTTTCAAAAGACATTCTTTCGAAATGGAACTGTAACGTAGACGCAGCCTGGGTGTATCTAGGCATAGGTAGAAAGCCTCAAGGCAAGTGAGAACCTTTCATGATGTTAGTAGCTGGTATAGGAACTACCACAGCACCCTTCTTTCTGCTGCCAGCACAGGGCAGATGAAAGGGGATGAGGCAGAAGCTAGAGTTACTCAACAGAAGTTTTTGAAGGCTTAAAAAATTTCCCATCCTTTATCAGGGCAAAACATCAATCTGAAATGAAACCAATGTGGGTCAGTTTCATTTCAGTTTCAACCCCACTTTCTTTTAAAATATTTTAAAATGTAATTAGTTTGAATTTTAAAATGAAAAGTTTTTTGAGATGGAAAAAAACCACACTGTTTCCTGGTAGTGAAAAAAATAAAACATTTTGATTATTTCAAAGCTTTTTCTTCAAAAGAATTCTGAGTTGAAATTTGATCAAAACCAACAAAAATGTTTTGGCAAATCAGCATTTTAGGATCAGTTTGAGGCTTGTACAGTGTGCAGGTCTTATTCATCCTCTGGGCATATTTGGATGTTTTAATCTATTGAGGAGTGGCAGAAGGGTGAGAAATGAAAAATAAATGGTGGGAACAATTGCCCTACTTATTTTTTTATTTTTTATTTTTTTGCACCAGTTAACCAATTCCTGCGTGTAGTAATTTTGTACTGACTTTGTGTTCCTCTGGTTTTATTGCTCTAGCCAGCCAAGCCAGGGACCTTTTGTCAAAGATGTTGGTGATTGACCCAGCCAAACGGATATCAGTGGATGAAGCCTTACAGCATCCATACATTAATGTGTGGTATGACCCCGCGGAAGTGGAAGCGGTAAGCAATAGATGGACATGGAATTTGCTTTCACCTTAATACTGTGAAATGAAGTCATAATATTTCTTTTAACCCTGCCAAACATGCCCTGAAAGAAACAAACAAAACTCATCATCATCAATAACTGTGGGCTCAGCGCACGTTGGTGTCTGATGCCTCTCTCACTATTTCCTTCCATGTACGATATACCTTATTACTATACATAAACCACATGGTGGAGAGGGGCAGAACTAAACCAGAAAGAAAACTAAGCTCCCATTTCAGGAAAGCTCTGAAACCTTTGCTTAAGTCTCACTGTAGTCAGTGGTACTTGAAGAATGTTTTAAGTTGAGCAGGTGGTTTCCTGATTTGGGACCAGAGTGTGTAATTTGAGATGGAATTTTCTGATCATGTTATCCTGCTGCAAGGACATTCCTCTTCCTGTGCCTTTTGGCAGCAATCACCCATTGGCTTCATGAGGACAGTAGCCTATGTGAGGTGCCTGTAGCCAGGTTCATTGTGAATTTATATTCCTTCTACCTGCCTGAAAATAAAAGAAAGCAAAGATATTAGTGAATTCAAAACCCTGCTTCTGAAACCCTACTTTCTCTTAATCAATCACAAAGTGATTGTAATTTGAGTATGGAACTTGGACACTAGGGCCACGTCTACATGGTCCAGGTTATCAGATCCACTGCCAGCAGAGCTATGTTAAGCAGGTTTCTGGAAATTGCAAATGGCTTCCAATTTGCATACTTACATGGCTAATTAGAATAGCTGTGCAAGATTTTGCTCTTGGCAGAGTGGTCTGCCAGCAGGAAAGAGGTTGTGTAGACATACCTCTGCCAGCTAAACCCCCTTTTGTTGCCATTCCCATCAGGCATAAGGTACTGGTAACAGATGGGGGTTTAGCCAGCAGAGGCACATCTACATGGCCTCTTTCCTGCCAGCAGACCCCTCTGTCGAGAGCAAAATCTTGCACAGTGGTGCTAAGTAGATGTCAGAGTGTGCAAATGGCAAGCCATTTGCAATTTCCAGAAACCTGCTTAGCATAGCTCTGCTGGCAGTGGAGCTAACAACTTGGGCCATGTAGAAGTGCCCTAAGTTTATCTTGCTTCTTTCCTTGGGGTTTCCTGGAAACCATTTTAACAGTTTGGGGAAAAGGGAAGCAACAATAAACTTGTCCTGGAGGATTTTTATCCACTCTTTGTTAATGCTGGTTTCCCCACTTTTTTGAGTCCCCTTCCATGTGCCCCATTCCTGCTGCCTGCCACAGCTGAGCAGATTCACCCCCAAATAATTTGTTGGGACCTGCTGTTACATGCAAAGTCAAGACTTGAGTTCAGTTATCACCTTGGCAACATTATTTCTATTGATGCAATACAGTGTGGCTACATAAACACATGGCCCTTGTATTTCTGTAGAGAGAGAGCTCATGACAGGACACTATTTGTCTACATAGCTAGTTAGATTTGATTGGAAAAAATTCCTGATAGCATGATAAATGGAAGGCCCAGTCCGTAATTACCAGTATCACTGTAATGATTAAGGAAGTTAAAAGAACTCAGCAGCTTACAAAACCAAGTCTGTTAACGTTATTATAGAAGTGTTCTAAATGAAGCAACATACTGCACATGCTAAAATTTAATGTGATTTTAAGTTAAACAGGCACTCTCTTGATTTGCTACCAGAGATCACTATTATATAGTGTATGGCCCAAGGTGGAATTTTCTGATCATGTTATGGTCATGCAGGGACTGTACATTGCTTATATTTCCATGACAGTTGCTTTTGCACCATCATTTACTGGTACCCCAAACGAATTGACTGAATATATCCTTTTTTTCCTATTGGCTATTTACTTACTTTTTAAAAGCATGTGTCTTAGACTGAAAATTACAAACATGCACATATTTTAATTACAGATGCCTGTTCTAGGTATTCCATTCCTTGGTCATCTTTGTTGAATTACATACCCATTTCTGAATTTCATTCAGAATGGCTTCTCTGCTTTTTGAACTTCACTTGCAATCTCTTCTTTCCTGTCTTCCTATCAACTCTTGCCGTGTTCATTCATTCCATTCTTTTGGTCTTGGCATTCTTCTCTGTCCAGTCCTGCACAATTCAAGATCACTCATTTATTTGTACTACTTCCTCTAACTCTAGAAGAGATGGAGTTTTAATAAACTTCCAAGTTACCAGATCTCTCCCTGTTTCTCCTGAACTTCACCTTAGCTTATGTTTTGTGCTAAGCCCTGCTCATTCAATTCTCTTTCATTCTGGTATGCCTTCCTTATACCCCACTGTGGCAATTCAATCCTTCTTTCTCGAAAATTTCTCATCATGGCTGATCCCAGCATTGCTCCTCCAGCAGCAACTGTGGTGGGATCACTGATGGGGCTGCCAGATCTCCTTACTGCTGTGTCATCCAATGACAGTGGGTTTCCATGACATACTGGTAGAAATGCTATCAGAGGCACACACAAGGGCTACATCTACACAGGCAGCCTCTGTTGACAGAGGTCATTGTCAACAGAGAAACCTTGGGAACACCTCTGTTGACAGATCACATCTACATATAAAAGTGGCTCTAAAGAGCAAGTCACTCTGTTGACAGAAAGCAGCTGGACTCCCCTACCCTCTGTTGACAGAACAGCTGACTGGAAGCTCTGCAAACAGGGCTGCCTGTGGAGCCAGAAGCCATGTCTTTTGACAGAACTGTCTACACGGGCACTCTGTCAACAAAACAATGTTGACAGAGGCATTATACCTGATCGGGGAGGTTTATAATGCTGCTGGATGAACAGCTGGGTTTTGTCGATAAACTCTTGACAGACCACTTTAACCACGTAGACACTCATCACATTTTCTTGACAAAAGCCCGGGTTTTTTTGATAGAGGCTGCCTGTATAGACATAGCCTAATTGTCTGCACCATTACCATAAGTGGAATGTGTCTAGAAGAAAGACTAGTATTGCTAAAGAAATAAGTTACAGTTTTGGCTTTTATTGCTCTATTCCTTTTATTTGTCCTTTGCTTGTATGAGTCACTGCATCCAGCATTGTAAAGCACTATCTCCTTTTACTTTTTGAGAAGTTGCTTATGAATAATACTATGTAGTAATTAATTGAATTACAATTAGAAATGTTAAATGCACAAGGGAACTGTTTATATCCTCTGTGTTTGTTGTGCTTTTTCAGTCAAAGATATAGATCAGAAAATTCCAGAACTTCATGGTTCTCTAAAGTCTGGGAGGGTAATTCTGAATAAGCATTTGGGACCTTGTGTAAACTTTTCTGCTCAGGAAGTAAGGTTGGAAATTTCATAGGACACTGCTGACTTTGGAGATTTCCAGTATTTTCTCATTTTGGTTGAGCCAGGTATGCTGTAAAACTGCTCTTTCCCAAGGCATTTCTACTTTTGCTTTGGGATGAGCTCAGCAAACACAGCATTGTTTTATGCTGTGACATGTAGCTGTGAAGTGTGTGTAAGTATAAAAAGCCCCATACATACGATAGAACTGGAAGGGACCTTGAGAGGTCATTGAGGACAGTCCCCTGTGCTCACAGCAGGACCTATTACCATCCCTGACATCAAGAAGTCTTCCAGCACCTTATAGACTAACAGACTTATTGGAGCATAAGCTTTTGTGGGCAGAGACCCACTTTGCCAGGTTTGGTGAAGATAAGTGTGACATCTTTATGAGCCAAACTGGCCTCATATCTTTAGAAATGTTACTATTAATGAACCTGATATTCTCCCTTCCATCTTAAACTGATGTTGGCTGCAAATAGGACTCAGGCATTGGATGCAGGTCTCTTGACTGTCACAGATCTACTCCATGATATGGGGCACACATGGCTCTACATTATCTCTATCATACAGTTCCCCCTTCTCAAAAGGTGCAATTCCCTCTTTCCTGGTAACATTGAGCACTGCAAACAATAAAGAGGATAATAGGGAGTAATTTAAAATTCCTTTGCTATTTTAGAATATGTTGGATACTGTAATTTGAGGCATTCAGGAAGGCTGGTCCCTGAGGGGAGGAATGCTGAGACTGACATATATAAGAATCACTTAATGGGCCCAAAAGGCATTGACACTGCTTCCAGTGACCTAATTTGTTGCTTAGATGCTTTAAGAGCCAGATTGTGCTCTCATTAAAGCCTTTGGCAAAGCTCTTACACTCCAGTGGGATGGGGGGGAAACAGAGCACCCTGAAAAAAGGGAGGCTATCCACTGGCAGAGAAATGAACTCTCTTGTCAGTTGTGAATCTACTTGCTGTAGGAGGTTTAAGAAGAGGTTGCCTTTACACAGGCCCAGGTGTACGTAGGGCGTAGGTATTGCAATGCTGGGCATTAAAGTGCCTAGCTTTTAGACACCTACAGAAATTACAGCAATACCACTGTGATCCACAAAGTCTGAGCAAAGTATCTAGGTGTGGAGCCATCTAATCAGCAAAAGGGAGAAGCTGAATGCTCAGGGCATGTGCTAAACCCCTCCCCTGTCATGAAGGAGGTAGGTGCCTAAATACAGGCATGCCCCTACTCACTTGAATGATCCATGAATGGGAGTCCATTTCCTGGAGTCAGGTAGCTTTGGCCAGAAGAAGAGGTGGAGAAGGTGGTAGTGCCCTTCTTTATAATATTTAGACCAGTGGTGAGAACACTCACCTGGAAGGCCCAAGTTCAATTTCCCCCTCCTCTATGCTGGAGAAAGGATTTGAATAGGGAGCTCCTGCCACTCAGGTATGGGGGGAACCACATATTGTTAGAGAATGTAGCTTTGTGCACCTGATTCTCTGCTGCCCTTCTCCTTGTGTCACCAGTTGTACCTGTGCAAAGAGGAAGAAGAGCTCTGTGGGGCTTGAAGGTTTGTCTTTATTACCAACTGATAAAATATATTACCTCATGCACTGTCTCTCTCAAAGCCTGGGGCCAACAGGGCTACAACAACACTGCAAACAGAGGGGTATGGAAGCTATCAAACCACTTTCTCTATTCCCTTCCACTGGTGGAAGCGTTTCAGACCCATTTTGCACTCAGCAGAAGGGTATATGTCTACACAAGGTGCAAAGAAACAGAGAATGAGGCCCACACTATTATAATAGAAAGGACAGATTTTGCCACCCTGACTTGTGTTGGGCTTGTCTACATGACCACCTTCCTTCGAAGGAAGGATGGTAATTAGGGTGTTGGGAGTTTACTAATGAAGTGCTGCCGTGCATAGGCAGCACTTTATTAAGCAAATTCGCACCTGCGGCAACTTCGAAGTTTTAAATTTTGAAGTACCAGCTTGCATCTAGCTGCAGCTCAGCCGCCAGTACTTCGAAGTGCTGGGGCAACTTCGAAGTCCCCTTACTCCTCAAAATTTTGAGGGGCTTTTCTACACTACCACCTTCCTTCGAAGGAAGGTGGTAGTGTAGACAAGCCCGCTGAGTAATTCCATGTTTCAGACATTCCCACATTGATTTCAATGGAATAAGGTGTGGTTCAATGTGAGTAAGTGGCAGAATCTGCCCCTAAGTGAACATAGTGTTGCGTCTTTGGTAACACTTCACAAGATGGTGGGTTACCTGCAGAAGTAATGCACAATTGTTCAAAGTTAAAGGAACCAGGGTTTTGATCCAGTTATTTGTTCTGACGTGTTGCCTGTGTCCAAATTGCATCTTTTCAGAATGTTCCTTTGTTAGTTCTCACTTGTAGTTCTTTACCCAGCTGAATTGTAGTTAACAAACTTGCCAAACATCAACTTCCTCAGCTGTTATCTCCATCTGTCCTGCCACAAGGATTACTTCTTTAAAACATGCTATGTTTTGTTCCTCCAATATGCAGCACACTATAGAACTGTGTCTCAGCACCTTTGTAGTGAATTTAATTGATGCCACTTTTCTATTATCATTCAGAGACCCAATACAGTTCATAGCAGACCTGAAAGGAAGGAAGATTATATGGCAGCATAAATAGGGGAGAGCGGGCTGAATGAATAGCTATTGTATTTCGTGCAAGTCATGTGTGTCTCATTATGAAAAAGGTCTGACTACTTGTAGGGCACCTTAATTTACAGATCTCATTTCAGCAGGGACACTTGAAAAACAGTGATGCTTGTTTTTACCATTATCAGTTTATTAAATCTTAAATTTCCTTCTGCTAATGCTGACATGCCTATAGTGGCTAATTGTGAGTCATTGGGTAATTACTTTCCAAAGAGAATTTGTCTCGGTTGGATATCACTTGCTTCTTGCTTCATCTCTTAAAAAAGGCAGTCACTGTCTGAATTGCATCTACACTGGGCATGGGGAGGGGCTGTGATGGTTGTGTGAGTTTGTCAAAATATTATAGCAGAGGCACATTAGCTATCTGTTCTTTTAGTCATTTTCTTTTATGTGTTGCAGGGGTGTGTATTGAGCCCTCAGTCTGACTTCCAGAAATTTGGTGATGGGGACATTAATTTTTGCTTTACTGAAAGAAAAGTTTACTTTTGCCTGAACATCAGTTCAAGTTCTAGCTTTCTGTTCCTTTGTAAAAAGCCGGTGTCAGAAATGGCTTTTAGTTAATTTAAAAGGAAGATACCAGAACAGCACATGATAACTTTTGTTTGGCAATACAATTATTTTTCCTGCTTAAAATCTGCAATGGCTTATTTCCTCTTGGCTGAAGCTATGGATAGTCGTTGCCAATCTGTCAACTGCCGTACATATGCATCAAGACTCCTGGAATAGCTTTATTATTTGGTTGGATAACCTTCTGCAGTTTAACGCAGTGCATAGACTAAGTATGCTGTAAATTATTCTTTTGTGTGAATTAGTTTCTATTTTGACATGTTCTGTGGACTCCCTGAGTGCATTTCCTGTGCTACCTGTACAGCTCTGTTTGTAACGCTGTCTCTTCTAATTTTCCACAATTGCAATACAAGATACTGTGCCAGAGTTAAGCAGTGACATTGTACTCTGCCCCCTTTTGACTTGATTACCCTTTATTATAGTTTCTGGAGGACATTTGGGGTATGAACAGCCAAACATTTTCCACCATATCATTTGACATACATCATGGAATGGATATGGAAATTGTTTCCTTTCATTGTAGTCTTATTAGATCTTGTTAAGACCAGTGGCCTTGGGTCTAGCTAATACTAATATGAGAGACCTCCAAAGAAAATATACATTTGCTAGGAAGTGCCAGAGTGATTCATGAGCTAGTCTTGCCCCTGTGTCAGTCTGTATTGAAGCAAAGCTGCAGAAGTGGTGCCAATTCTTTCTGGTCATTAATCTTCCCTGGGCAGTTTCTGCAATCACAGATTTACAGATTCCAGTGCCCGCAACAAGTTGAAAGCTGATAATTGCTGTCTGTCTACCTAAAATCCCCTCTCCAGTTTTAATTGGACAAAGCAGTTTTTACTCTGTTCCTAAACTATAGTGTTAGTGTTACCATGTACTTTGAAAAAACTGCTTTGTGTTAGACAACTGGTACATTTCAGTAGGGGTGCTTTTTCAACAGCAACGGGTCCAAAACAAAACTCTGATTCTAAATCTGAGCTTTGGAAGGTCAGGATGGACTCCAACTACCCACGTGTATCTAAATTTTGCAGCTGATCCCTATGTCTGGAATGAACCATAACAAAAAACTTTAGATCCAAAAGCAGTAGAGATGTGATCCAAACATAGGAGCAGTAACTGGTAGCCTTTCTGTACTTATCTGCATAGTTTGTAAACCAAGAGATAACAATGCCTTGTGTGAAAGGCTCTGAGTTGGTGAAAGCTGATCATTTGCCATTGCATGGAGTGGATTTATAGTCTCCCCTTTTGCAGTTAAGGAACACAATTCCCTAAGATCTTGATTTTTGTATTTTAGCTGTGCTGAGAGTCTTTCTATCAAGGAAGTGAAAAAAGCAAATGAAACATATTACTGTCTTGAACAGTTTATTCAGGCAATTTAGATGCCATGTTTCTTTGTGAATTATTTATGAACAGGTTTAGAATTGATGTTCATTACTGGAATTATTTGACAAATGATTTATGCAAACATATAACAGCATAAGGATTGCTTGTGAACTGCGTGAGATTGTATTATTCTTCACTCATGGTTTTTGCTGTGTGATCGTATGGTTCTGTTTCTGTTCGATGACAGAAAGATCCCAGTCCACAAAGGAATTTCTTTGCATGTCTAAGCATGTTGCTTTCTCTTTCTGTGAACAGACTTGCAAACAAAATTTCACTTCCATAAATTCTGGGAAGAGATTTAAGGACAGGAATATACAGAAGTGAAGTCACAATTTTGTTAAAATGAATATATTTTGCAGCATTTGTCAAATTCTTCTACTGAATAGTCTCAGGATGTAATCCACTGAGGCACTCTAATCTGGACATTTGATTATTCTAGCTCTTTGCTGCTTTTAATTATCTAACATATTCATTCACAGATTTTTGCTTTTCATAGACTCATAGACTCATAGAACACTAGAAATGAAGGGACCTCAAGAGGTCACTGAGTTGAGGCCCCTGCCCTCACAACAGGACCAAGTACCATCTAGAGCATCCCTGGTAGATGGCTAGCTAACCTGCTCTTAAATATATCCCCAACCTCCCTAGGGAATTTATTCAAATGTTTAACCACCCTGACAGTTAGGAAGTTTTTCCTAAAGTCCACCTTTGCTGCAGTTTAAGCCCGTTGCTTCTTGTCCTATCTTCAGAGGCTAAGACAAAACATTTTTTCTCCCTCCTCCTTGTAATAGTCTCTTGGGTACTTGTAAACTGCTATCATACCCCCTTTCAGTCTTTTCTTTAATAAACTAAACAAGCCAAATTCCTTCAGTCTTCCCTCATAGCTCATGTTCTCTAGACCTTTAATCATGCTTGTTAATTTTGTCTGGACCTTCTCCAATTTCTCCACATCTTTCTTGAAATGCGGTGCCCAAAACTGGACACAATACTCCAACTGAGGCCTAAACAGCCCTGAGTAGAGCAGAAGAATGACTTCTCGTGTCTTGCTCACAACACTACTGTTAATGCATCCCAGAATCTTATTTGTTGTCTTTGCAACAGCATCACACTGTTGATTCATATTAAGCTAGTGGTCCACTATGACCCCTAAATCCCTTTCTGTAGTACTCCTTACTAGACAGTCACTTGGTATTCTGCATGTGTGAAACTGATTAGTCCTTCCTAAGTGGAGCACTTTGCATTTGTCCTTATTAAATTTCATCCTGTTTACTTCAGACCGTTTCTCCAGTTTGTCCAGATAAATTTGGATTATGATCCTATCCTCCAAAGCAGTTTCCACCCCTCCCAGGTTGGTATCATCTGCAAATTTACTAAGCATACTTTCTATGCCAATATCTAAATAGTTGATGAAGATATTGAACAGAACCCAAAACAGACCCATGCAGAACCCAACTTCTTATGCCCTTCCAGCATGACTGTGAATGATTATCCATCCAGTTATGCACTCGCCGTATAGTAACCACGTCTAAGTTGTGTTTGTCCAGTTTATTGATAAGAAGATCATGTCAGACCATATCAAATGCCTTATTAAAGTCTAGGTATACCACATCCACCACTTCTCCATTATCCACAAGACTTTTTATCCTGTCAATGAAAACTATCAGATTGGTTTGGCATGATTTGTTCTTTACAAATCCATGCTGGCTGTTACCTATCACTTCTTTCAAAATTCTGCTGCACTGCCACTTTTCAAAATAATTCCAAAATATCACTCTTATTTGTTCATTCTGTTCCACTGTGGTTGTCTTTAGATTTAGAACTGAGTGTTTTGACTTTAAAGAAATTTAGAGTTTGGGATATCCTTGATGCATTATTTTTGTGATTGTACTTAGTGGTAGTTCATGGCGTGCTTATGGCATCTTTTGTTGAAATATGGCCAGAATAGGGCATTTACTTCTTGAGTATCATTAGAACAAACTGAACTGTTCATTGAGAGAAATTTTCCTGTTTGTGACCTGTTAATGAAATAATTATGAGTTTTATGAGTTTTGCTCAGTATTTGCAAATGCTTGATGAATGCAGTTTACAGGTATTGGAGCCTGTGTATTTTTTGTAAAACTGTTCCTAGCACATTTGGTTGACTAATACTTGCCAGACATACATTTTTTCTCCATGAACTGGTGGCTCTAGTTAGTAGACTTTTTAGTGAACCAGTCACTAGAGAGGAACTCAGGCATGTAGGGAGACTCAAAATGGATCTTAGCAGGTATGTGTTACGGAGAATAATTCTGCTCCTTGTTAGCCTATTACTTGTGAAGTAACATGGTCAAGTGACCCCAATGGAACTGCACCTGGTCCCTTTACTGGGGTGCCAGGTTGGAGGGGGATCCTTTCATCATCCTCTCCCCCTGCATCTTGTGCACTTGCTCTGGCCCATACAATTGATCCCTGAATAGGGAATTGTGGCTTTAGCACATAGTGAGTTGCTAACTTCAGATGAACAAGACACTGACCCATTTTCCTTTCCTTCTCCACCACTCAGCTGTCAGTTGTTCAGTAGGTGTTGGATACAGAGGGACAAATTAGTGATAGGACAACTGTTAATGGAGATGCCCATAAAAGGACTTATTGTGTCAAGACTTGGTGCAGAGTCAAAAGTTAGCATTGCTATACTAGTACCCAGCTAACTCTAATCAAGCAATTTTCTTTCTGGGTATGTGTGTCTGGGTGTGTTGATGGAATAGCTGTCCATCATCCTAGACAGCAGAGTGAAATAGACATGCTGGCTTCAAACTCAGCCAATAGTTTGTGTGAAACCAAATTATATTGTGTCTTCGTGTCGTATAGCCACTGTTTTCAGTAGTTCAGTAGCTGTTCTTTTCTACCCACCCATTGAATGCTGTCTAGCTGCTGCAAATAAATGGATGCAGTGGAGGGAAAGATGGCCAGATGTGTGTGGTGGGGCGGGAATCATTCTGCTACATTCTCAGGAATGGTACAAAGGTCACACACTGACTTTGGGACAGTAAATTTTGTGAGGGATTTCTTTGTCATAATGCGGCACAATCCCTCTAGGACTATCTTGTAAGACTTCAGCTTGCCACAGCCTCCAGTGTGGACCTGGGCCTGAATGATGTAATCTAGCTTTCTTGTCGGCTAGACATGCAATGTGTGGACCAGAGGGAACCTGGCAATGGAGAATGAAGTGAGTGATAACTATTCTCTATCTTATGTAACCTTTCATTGCTTAGCGAGTCACTGAGGGCCTGATCCTGCTACCAGTATCAAAAGGATAGTTTGTGGTGTGAGGTACTTCTCAGTGTCTGGGTAGCAGGATCTGGTCTCAAGCTAAATAGCTCTGTCTCAGAAAAGCATGACTCTCCAACTAGAACTGCTTAAAAATGACAAGCCTATGTTAATGTTTTAAAATTCATTATCGAACCAGTACAGCCTGAAATAAGAATACCTTGCAGAAAACCAGCATCTGTAGAACCTTCATGTGTTCATATTAATGCCATGAGCAAACCCTTGCATGTCAGGAGCTAATCTGTCCTCTTCTGTCAGTCCATCGTCCACTCTCCAGTGCCGTATCCAGGGAAGAGTAAAGAAGGGCAACAGCACTACTTTTCAGACCTCTTCACAGCTGCTCCCCCCCTCCTCTCCTTAGATTTACAGCATTATGAACGTGTGAGGAAAAGACTCTGTCTAGTCAAAAGTCTAGAATGTGGGCCCAGTGAGGCTGTTTGCCCTAGCAACAATGATAGACATTTCATCCTATCCTGTATTTAGTGTTGGGATTAAGATCACCATGGGATGACAGACAGGAACTGAATTTTAGTTTAACTACTCCATCAGGAGCCTCAGTGTTGGTCAAAGTCCAGACCAGAACCATTTTTAGACATGATCTGACTCAATATATTATTTGGGATTGAAATATGAATGCTACTGCTGAGGTAAATAGTTCTATCCTCCTAGTGCACCCTAAAATCCTACTGAAGTTGGGAAATGAATAGTGTAAGATATGTGGGATCAGGCCCCACAATAACACTCTGCACTGATATAACCCATTCCTCCAAAATGTATTGACAGGCATAAATTAGTCTCATGGCAATCCTGTGAGAAAACCAGCACTGTATTATTTTGTGACTGGGAAAAACAAAGCTCAAAAAGGTAAAGTGAATTCCTGAAGTTACAGGAAATTCCTTCTCAACCCAGAATTAGAATTTAAATAATTTAACTTTAATTTTTCTCTTGTAGACCATAACATCATCCTTCCGATGTGTTTAGTGGAATACGTGTGCCAATTTAATTTCTAACTATAAGCATATTTCATATGACTTTGATTTTATCGTAGAATCTTAGAAGATTAGGTTGGAAGAGCTGTTAGGAGATCATCGAGTCCAATTCCTTACTCAA
The DNA here is from genome assembly GCF_033958435.1 of Carettochelys insculpta. Classification (NCBI taxonomy): domain Eukaryota; kingdom Metazoa; phylum Chordata; order Testudines; family Carettochelyidae; genus Carettochelys; species Carettochelys insculpta. The sequence goes on from NC_134140.1 coordinate 122,597,445, forward strand.
AGCAGGATCAACCCCAACTAAATCATTCTGGCCAGGGCTTTTTCAGACTTGGCATTAAAAGGAGATTCTAACACCTTCCTAGGCAACCAATTCTGGTGCTTCATCATTCACCTAGTGAAATAGTTTTAGTGAAATAGTTTTTCTGATATCTGGTCTAGACCTTCCCTCACTGCAATTCAAGACCATTGCTCCTTGTTCTGTCATCTCTCACCACTGAGAGCAGTCTGCCTCCATCCTCTCTAGAACTCCCCTTCATGTAGTTGAAAGTTGCCATCAAATCCCCTCCACCCCTCATTCTTCTCTTCGGCACACTAAATAAGCCCAGTTTACTCCACCTAGCCTCATAAGTCATGTGCTCCACACCCTTAATCATTTTCATTGCCTTCCATTGGACTCTATCCAATTTTTTCTGTAGTGGAGGTCCAAAATTGGACATAGTATTCCAGAAGTGGCCTCAGCAGTGCCAAATAGAGGGGTATAATCACTTCCCTCAATCTACTGACAGTGCTCCTACTAATGCAGCCCAATGTGCTGTTAGCCTTCATGGCAACAAGGTTGACTCATATCCTGGTTCTCGTCTACTATAATCATCATGTCCTTTTCTGCAGAACTGTCAGGTAGCCAATTCATCCATAGCCCATAGCAGTGCATGGGATTCTTCCATCCTAAGTGAAGGATTCTGCACTTATCCTTCTTCAACCTTGCCAGATTTCTTTTGGCCAAATCCCACAATATCTAGGTCACTCTGGACCCTATCCCTACCCGCCAACATAGCTACTTCTCTGCTAAATTAGTATTATCCATGAACGAGCTGAGTGTGAAATGCATGCACAGAAAGAATCTGCATCATCCAGATCAATAAGGAAGATGTTGAACAATGGCCTTAGCATAGACTCCTAGGGCATTCCACTTGATACCAGTTGCCAATTAGAGTTTGAGCCATTGATCACTCGTCTTTGAGCCCAAATGTCTTTCCAGCTGTCTGACCACCTTATAGTCCATTAATCCAAGCCATACTTTAACTTACTGGCAAGAATTCTGTGGGAGCCCATATCAAAAGCTATTAGGTTGGTCAGGCATAACTTGCACGGGTATATCCGTGTTGAATGTTCCTCATCTTCCTCCCCTCCAGGTGTTTCAACATGGATACTTTGAGGACCTGCTCCATGATTTTTCCAGGGATTGAGGTGAGCTTGACTGGGTCTGTAGGTCCCTTAATTCTCTTTCTTCACTTTTTTAAACATGGGTGCTACATTTTCATTTTTCCAGTTATCCTGGATATCCCCTGATCACCGTGAGTTTTCAAATTAATGGCCAGTGGCTCTTTAATCACATCAGCCAGCTTCTCAGGACCCTTGGCTGTATTAGATCTGGCCTCACTGACTTGTGCAGGTTCAGCTTTTAAAAATAATCCTTAACCTGCTCTTTCAATACTGAGAGCTGTTCACCTCCTCCCCACACTGTGCTGCTCAGTGCAGCAGTCTGGGAGCTGACATTATGTGGAAAAAGCAGGCAAAAAAAATGGAATACTTCAGCTTTTCTCCCATCACCTGTTACTAGGTTGCCTTCCCCATTCAGTAAGGGTCCCACACCTTCCCTGACCACATCTTGTTGCTAACATTCCTGTAGAAACACTTTTTGTTAACGTCCCTTTGTAGCTGGAACGGCACTTGTGCTTTGTGCAATATGTTTATGCTCCTCCTTCGTCATCTGTACAAGTTTAAATTTTTATAAGCTTCCTTTTTTGTGTTAAAGCTCGCTGAAGATTTCTCCATGAAGCCGAACGGATCACCTGCTGTATTGCAATTCTTGGTGCACGTTGGTTTGGTTTGTTCCTATACCCTCAATAAAGCATCTTTAAAATACAGCAAGCTCTCTTAGACTCCTTTCCTCCACATGTTAGCCTCCCAGGGGATTCTACCCATCAGTTCTCAGAGAGAGTCAAAGTCTGCTTTTCTGAAGTGCGGGATCCTTATTCTGCTGTTCTGCTTTCTTGCTTTTATTAGGATGGTTTCCTGAACTCAACCATCTCTTGGTCATGGTTGCCCAAGTTAACACCTATTCCTACTTTCCCTATCAATTCTTCCCTGTTCGGGAGCTTCAGGTCAAGAGGAGCATGACATCCTAGTTGGTTCCTCCAGCACTTGCACTAGGAAATTGTTCCCAACACTCTCCAAAAGACTGAATTCTAGCTCCAGGCAAGCAGCACACTTCTCGAGTTTCTCAATCTGGACGGCAGATTGATGACTCTGTACCCCCTTAAGAGGAAGTCCCCGAACCACCACCCATCTCTTTCTCTTGGGTGTGGTGGTCATGGAACCTCCAAACCCCAAGACAATATATCCCATGCCTTCTGGTTGATAGGGTCTTCTTCTCATTCCTTCCCTCAGATAAATTCCAAACCATTCCCTGCCATAGTATCTGTGCAGAGTGCATGGGCTCAGTTTCTTACCTCTGTTTACATTGGGGGTAACCTTCTCGTTCTTCTTCTGGAGGTTCACATGCTGCCAGTTTTCCTCCATGCTCTGCACTGCCCTCTCTGATTCTTCAGCATTCTGTGCCTGCAGTAGCAAGCACTGGTAGTTAGTGTCTTCAATGTCTGAACTACAGCCACCATGAATAAATGACAGACATTTATTCTATTCCGTTCTTAGATTGCTATATTTTTGCTGCCAGGTGAAAATATTATTGTTACCTCTATTTCATCCACATCTAGGCTATTCTGTTTATTGTATCTTATCGTGATATCTCCCTAGCTGCGTATTACTTCTCCATGGCCCATTCTATCTTTAGCAAACATTTCTCTCAAAACTTTGCTTTCATCTGTACAGATATCTTTTGGTAACTGCTAGAGGTTCTTCATCCTGAATGTATATTCTCCAGGATAAAGCCTCAAATCTGGTATTCATTTTGTGTGTGTTTTTATCAGATGCTATCTGCTTCAGTGTGAGCGTTTTAACCTGGTGTGTTTAAATTATTCATGAAAACATGCCTTGCTGAGCTCTACAGAGCAGCTGGTTTTGTTTGCCATCTGAGTGACTCTGTACACTAGCTTTGACTTTCAAAGCACTTCCTGCTGGTGCACGATAACAATGCAGCTTTTGGTCTTGTCTGCCTGATGTCTAGTGGGATTTTGTGTATCCTTGGCATTAGACAGTGTTTTGAACAGGGTAGGTGAGAGTGAGGTCACCTGTGCATCAGCATCTGAGTTACATTCTGCCATACAAATATCAGTTTTCCTTCTCTCCATTTTATCACAAACAGTGAATGAATTTTAACCAAACACATTCCTGACAGATTTCTGAGGGATACAGTACCCCTCTGGCCTGTCACTTACCAGGGGACTGAATGTGGGGTTCATCCCAATCCAGGGACTGTAGCTGGGCAGCATCAAGTGTCATGCATTGCGATTGTCCCTGCACATTTGTTAAATGACTAAATAAGGGACTTCATTTCTCCAGGGGGTCTTGCCCTACCACCTTTTCCTAGGGGTACATGTTAAGATTTTGAAAAAAAAGAATAAAAACAACTTGAGATGTTACAAAATGAAAAGGTATTTTTATTTGGTGCCCCTTTAAGAGGAGCCAAACCATGGCTACGTCTACACAGCATTTTTTCTGAAATAAACTATTCTGGAAGAGCTATTCCAAAATAGCTTATTTCAAAATAACACAGCTACAGACAAAATGCATTTCGAAATAACACTTGGCCATTGTGAAATAGAGCATCTGCACACATAGAACCTATTTGGAAATAGACCTATTGGATGCCCTATCACTTATTTCGAAATAGGCCCTCTTCCCTGTCTACAAAGTCCCTGTAAAATAACAATTTTAAATAGGTGCTATTCCTTATGCAATGAGGTTTACCAATTTCAAAATAAGCCAACCACTCTTGGAAAATTATTTCGAACTAGCAGTTGCATTGTGTAGATGCTAAGATAGTTATTTCAAAATAACTGTGCTGTGTAGACCTACCCCATTAAACAGATTGTTTAGTCTCACACCATTATTTTTTACAGCCTCCCCTGAAAGCTTTATGGTTGCCCAGCACAGATTGCCTGATCTTGTTGACTACTGCAGCTCTAGGACTCATTCCAGTCCCTCCGAGTATCTTTACTGTGGTGTTACTAGGTCTATATGGACACGGGCATCATCCCATTGAGAGTGGAATTTAACTCAGCAGGAGGAAGAAGCTGTCAGCCTTGTTCTTTTTCCTCTACCCTTCCCAGCTGTAATTATGACTACGCTTAGCTGGACATGGTAGAGAAAAGGGGCATTCACTAGCATCTGGGTACCTGCTTAAACTTGGTGTCTATTAACTTTCCTTTCATTTTTTTTTCCTGTAGTGGAGTGTTTTCTGCTCACCAGACTTAAAAAAGGTATTTATTAGAAGCAGTTGTTTCCTGTTTGTGTATCTCATCACATTAGTTACATCATGTTTAGAAAACAAAAACAAGTGCTTAAATGATGTGAGAAGATAAATGGCTCAATTTCTTTATTTTGTAGAAAGTGTTATTAAATGCTTAGGAATTGAATACATAAACTGTTTTAAGTGCATAATTTTAATAAAATGTAAAACCAAAAACTGAAAGTCAACCAATGACACCAAACTACTGTTTGTTTTAAACGTGTATCAACAAAACCAAAAACCCACACCGCCCAAAATGGATTGCAGTCTTCATTGACATTGCCACTTTTAAATCTCAAAAATCAACCCTTTGGGCAGAGTGGGTAATGGCTATCTCAAAACACAGGTAAATGCTGCCACCCTTAGGGCTTTTCTCCATTCTTTGCTTGTACCTATTTAATGATTCCTGTTTAGAAACTGATACAATGGAAGTGGTATAAGTCCCTGATATGGGCTCAGGGATGCTGGTATGATATTGTTTACATCAGTATGATTTATTTATAGGCAACTTTATATAACTGCCCGTACTGAAGAGTTGCTCCAATTTAACTGGATTGGTTTCTGAACCGATCTAGTTAAACTCCAATAAATATCAGGTCTAAATAAGCTCTTGCAGACACTGAATAGCACCTTAGGCTCAATGGTTCACACTCTCCCACTTCATGCTTTTCTAGGGTCCAAGATACTTCAGCTGCCTTGTCCACGGTTACATTATTAAGTTTTATTTTTAGAGCTCAGCTATAAATGTGGCTGTTAGCAAAAACTTGGCAGACCGGTGTAACTAATATTCAGAGGGATGATCAGCTAATAAGTTACATGATTCCCACTAGTATTAGCGTAAATTACATGATCAAATCCTTGATCACCCCAGAAAGCATTGATTTAGCTGGGTGACTTAATTCCCTTTATGCCTTCTGAAAAAACTATCCTTGCCATCCCACTGAAATGAAGGAGGCCATTTGTGGATTCAGGGTGCTACTTTACATGACAGTGGTGCAGTCAGGCCCATAATTTTCATCCTTAGTGCAAGATCCTGTAATGGATTCCCCATGGGCAGAGTCCTACATCCTGCTGAAGCTCAGTTGCATTCATGGGTGCATAGCAGATGCTAAGTGGATTGTAGCACAACCTGTGTATACTGTATGATCAGGGATTCATTCATGTGGGTCCCACTAATGCTAATGGGCATGACAAGCTTAACAGCATGTGCTCACACTGAATAAGTTACAGGCTGGGAACCAATTAGCTAAGTAGCGGTTTTGCAGAAAGAGACCTGGGGATTACAGTGGATGAGGAGAGAGATGTAAGCCAACAGTGCACCCTTTTAGACAAGAAGGCTAATGGCACATGGGGGGTTGCATTAGGAGAAGCATTTCCAGCAGATCTAGAGAAGTGATAGTTTCCCTTTATTTGGCAATGGTGAGGCCATATCTGGAGTATTGTATCCAATTCTGGGCCCCTCCCCCCACAATACCGAAAGGATGTGGACACATTGGAGAGGGTCCAGTGGAGGGCAACAAAAATGATTAGGGGCCTGGAGCACATGACCTACAAGAACAGGCTGAGGTGTTTGGGCTTGTTTAGCTTGCAGAAGGGAAGAATGAGGAGGGATTTGATAGCAGCCTTCCACTACCTGAAGGGGGTGGGTTCTGACGACAATGAAGCGAGGCTGTTCTCAGTGGTGGCAGACGACAGAACAAGGCGCGGTGGTCTCAAGTTGCAGTGGGGGAGGTCTAGGTTGGATATTAGGAAAAAGCTATTTGACTAGGAGGGTGGTGAAGCACTGGAATGGGTTATCTAGGGAGGTGGTAGACTCTCCATCACTAGATGTTTTTAAGTTCTGACTCAACAAAGTCCTGGCTGAGATGACTTAGTTGGGGTTGTTCCTGCTTTCAGAAGGGGCTGGACTTGATGACCTCCTGCAGTGTCTTCCAGCCCTATAATTCTATGATTTCTGTGATTTTAGTATTAGTTACCCCTGCCTGCCAAGTTTCTGACAACAGCCTAATTTTATAATGGACGTCTAAAATGCAAAAAAGAGAGGTTTGTAGCGTAACTGCTGAAATAGCATGGGAAAAGGTACCTGGAACCCCCAGGACAGTGTGAGATCTGGAGGTCAGTCACTTATCTTTGACTACTTTGTCAACTAAATAGGCATTTGATACAGAGTTAGATCAGATTGTGCCTATTCCCCTAAAACAGTTTAATTCCCAGGATGTTATTTTCTGTAAAATAATTATTGCTGCCATTTTTTTAGCCTCTTCTGTTAACGAAAGCTGCCTGCTTGAGACATTGGCTGGAGTAGATTAATAGATACCTAACCAAAGATATTTTGATTGTGTAAGGAGGCGGAACAGATAGGCTGGGTCTATACGTGCCCCTTCCTTTTGAAAGGGGCATGTTAATGAGCAGGTTCGAAATATGCTAATGAGGCACTGCAATGAATATGCAGCGCCTCATTAGCATAATGGCATCCGCGGCAATTCGAAAGTGCGGCTTTTTGAATCGCACGCACCCGTGGAGACGGGACCTTCTGAAAGGACCCCCCCCCCCAAGTTTTCGAAAGCCCTTCTTCCTATCTGTGATCGTATGCCTTCAGTATGCCTTCTTGTCCACTCTGGGCTCCTTCTGCCACCTCACTGGGTATCGTGGCTTCAGCTCAGGTCACAGACACATCTCCTGTAGTGTAGCTTGTGCAGACCCTCATGTGCACCTGACAACCCCCTAAAAGCTTTGCTTTGTTCACCCTGGAGCAAAAGGTTCACTGAATTAGTGAAGGCTTCAAGCGTACATGGAACACTGCGTCTGCTATGTGGCATGCAGCAGATGAGGCAAAGGCCCTTTGTGTATAAAAGGTCTCATGGACTCTCTTTTTCTTGCGCAAACCCAGTTGCAGAAAATAGTAGTCACATCTATCTAAATTAGGACCATTGTTTGATGTTATTCTGTGTTTTCATCTGTATTAGACTGAGAAATAATGTATGATTGTGTGGTAAAAGTATCATTGTGCACATGCACAGCTCAGCTCAGCTCCAGATCACAGCCTTGCAGCAAATGCAGCTGTCACTTGCAGAGAAGTTATGTGAGTTGCTTCATGATCCCCTCTGGGTCACTGCAACTTAGGGCGACCATATCTCCCTGCCCAAATACAGGACAGGGAGATATGTAGGGGAGGAACAGCTCCACCGAGCTCCAGGGAACTGGGAAGGAGGTGGCAGCTGCTGGTACTCTCCACTCCCACTGAAGCAGCAGCCACTGGCCCTCTGTCCACCCAGCCCTGGGGAAGTGGTAGCCACCAGCACCTCCTCCGCAGGGAAATGGCAAGGATATGGCAGTCAAACGCTCTCCAAAAGGTCAGCAGGCTGGGGGGTCCAAATACGGGACAGTTAGGCCCTTGTACAAATAAGCAGGGATGCCTTTTTCGCAGACCAAATACAGGACTGTACTGCCAAATACGGGATGGATGGTCCCCCTAGTGCAACTTCTTCAGTGGCTTCTCCAAGCAGCTAGCTCTCATTATATGCCCTGACTAAACTGACCTGAAAAATGCAAATCTTTGTCAGAGAGCAAAGATACAGGAGTTTCTCTTACCTCTAGCTCCGGGGTCAGCAACCAAGACAGCAAGATGAGCCATTTTTTCAAAATCAGTTACAAAAATCAGTATTTCAAGATCCACAATTAGTGTGAATATGAGACAGTGCTTAATAAATAACGTCAAACTGTACTGTTTGTAAGCCCTGTTTTAAGAACAGCGCATACACAATTATTTGTACCAGTTAGAAAGTTTAATTTACTTTCAGCCCTTGATTGGAGAGCAACTGAGGACAAGGAAAATGCTGTGCCTGAGAATAGGGCCTTAATCTGGAAGGAGCAATGTTCACATCATCCCTCCATGCCTCCTGCCATTCCGAGGCTCTAACCCCCGCCCCCACCTCTCCCTCCTTGGCCCCCAAACCTGCCCCAGTCTCCAGGCTTTACCTGTTTCAGCTCCCAAATACACCCCCTCTCCCCAAGTGTCATTTTGCCCCAAACCTGTCCGTCCATCCACTGGATTAACTCGCCTCAGCCCCCAATCTGGCCCCCAGGATTAACCCATCCGTGGCACTCGCTTTGCCCAGTTTGCCCAGTGAAAGGAAGGCTGGTGTGGAAGTGTTCCACTGGTGGGGGTGAGCCGAGCCACACCAGCCAGAGGGATGTGGCTGGTAGGGTAGTGAGGGGCTCCCTGCAGCTCTCTGCCCTGCTGTTGCTGAAATAATGGAACTAAATTCAGTTGGTTTAACAGCTGGATCCATTCCGCTGCCCTGCCAGCCATTAAACCAATGAAATTTAGTTGTACTGCTTCAGCGGCGGCAGTACAGGGAGCCACAAAGGAGTCAGCAGTGGCAGTGTCTGGAGCTGCAAATGACTCCTTAAAAAGCTGTATGTGGCTGCAGATCTACAGGTTGTGGACCCCAGCTGTAGCCCTGTTCCAGAACCCAATGAAGTTAATTGTTCTTTGCCTTCTGTGGGCTTTGGCTTGGGCCATCGTCTATGAGGAACACCCATATGTGAACTCTGGAGAAGTGTCTGAGCAGGACCAATTCCATAGTAGTTGCTAGGAAAATTTTCCTTTGTTGCTCTCAGCCACTTCTGCTGCAAGCAGAGCCTGCATTGGAGTGTTTGTCTCAAAATCCTGTGAGGAAAAATTTCACTCTCCATCTTAACCAGAGATCAACCCAATGATTGTGTGGTCAGTACTGAATAGTTCTGATAGGAAAACAATGGTTTGCCTGCCCACAAGATACCTGAAAACTCCTAGAGCTATTGATGAACAAGGGAGTGCATTCTCCAAGCTCATCCTGAGCTCTAGGTTCGTTATCTTAAGAAACTTTATACAGGAAGCAGTGGGATAAGCAGCTGATTGGGATCCATAGTAGAGCATCAACATCAGCTAGTCTAGAAGGCTGGTAATGCTATGGGATTTATGGAAGCATGATAATGAGTAGGTTGTAGGAAGGAATTAAAGCAGTGGGAGGCAATAAGCTAATCCCTTTTACTCCATTCCTCTTGCCTGATTCTTTCACCTCAAAGAGACATTTTTAAAATTACTGAGACCCTCTTCGGCCTTCTTTTCTCACCCCCCAAATTTCTTTCTTATTGTGAAATTTTAATTTTTTTTTATAAATTCAGATTATTTTTAAAAATTATTTTTTCAGATTGATGAAATCTTTTCTGTATATATATTTATACAGGGAGCAGGGGAATTGTCAGCAAACAAACCAATCCATTATTTTCACATATATGGGGGTACAGAATGAAGAAGGTAGGGAATTCACATACTCACCATGAACAAATGGGCCTAGATGCATCAGCTGTGCAGAACTATCAGTGCAGAGCCCATGCTCCACTTCCTCTGTTGAAAAGGCCAGTACATGGCTTGCTCACTTTCTCTTCCCAGGACCAAATTGCTCTCAGTGAGGAGGGAGATTTACTGAAGACTCTGACAATTTTCACTGTATGATGACTGGAGATTATGAATTCACAGTTGAATGTATTGCTTGGAAAATGAATATACTCTGAGTTTGCAGAATTCCTTGCTGGGTAGCCCTGTCTTACTGGGGAAGTAGGTCTGGGCGCACAAAGGGAGCAATGAAAAGAAAAAACCCGTCATCTTAGTATTCTGATAAAAATTGCAAACTGAGTTTGACAAATCTCAGGTGAGTTTGCTTTTTTATCAGACTTCACATCTTCATGGCAGTCAGTAATTATTCTGAACAACACTCAGGCCAGGCAGGTGAGTACTGTTCATCCCATATTATGGATAGGAAAATGAGGCAGTGAGGTATCATGCCTTTGATGGAGCCAAGAGTAAAGGTTAGATGATCTTGACACCCAGTCTCATGCTGTAACTATTAGACCATGCTGCCTTTCGGCATACATGAATGCCTCTCAGATACATCAAAATGTGGAGTCCACAGGTAAGGCAGGTCTGTTGCCACCAGATACTGCCCCACTGACTGAACTCCAGAGGCCTTTCCTTTAAACGCTGTATTCTGGTTAAGACATTCCAGCCTCAGGAATGCAGATTTTGGTTGATGCTGTAACATCATTCCTGCCAATGTTGATTGTTTGACTAATATAATTGCAAGGCAGTGTTGCATGACTTTCAGGATGGTTGCTCACTGGCAGGGATACATACTACTTTGTTGGGTGGAGTGATATTAGAAGCAGCAGCAGAGGTTTTTTAGTATAAACTGCTTTTTTCAGCCTTTTAAATGCCTTTAATGACCAACTATAAAAAACATCCAGAAAGTCTGACTGTGTATTTACTTATTAATGTAAAAGAACAGGCTATTGACCTATCTTTGTTTCTGCTCTACAGCCTCCTCCTCAGATATATGATAAACAGCTGGATGAAAGAGAACATACGATTGAGGAATGGAAAGGTAATCCCATTTTAAAGATATGTGGACTAAAATCCTGCCCTCAGATGTAGCAGTACAAATCCAGAATAATTTCTATGGAGTCAGAATATTTAGCCCTGTGTATTGATACTGATTCTGGTGAATATAGAATAAATTTCTGGAGTTAAACCTGTAGTCTCCAAAGGATTTGAAAATAACACCAATAGTAGCATATTTGATTTATGGAAAAAAACTGTTTTACAGTAGGCTTAAGGATTAATATAATGGTTTTAGTAATATAACAGCTCAGGGCAGGAAGTGAAAAGGAATTTCATGCTCATTTGAAACCTGTTGATATTGCTCATTGTGGGCCTGATGATATAATATTTACTTACATTGAGTAGTACTTTACTATATGAATAGATTAATTGCTGTCTCGGGGGTTACTTGTGTGACAAGCACATGAGAAGAATGACAGAAACAGGCCCTGCACATTATATCCTGATTGCCTGATATACTATGTACTGCCTAGCAAAGACCATGTGGCCAGATTCTGAAGGCAAGGGGACTATTCATGGAGTAAGATTATTCAACAGGGATAGGGTGTTAGAATCTAGGTGGTGATAAACAGTATTACAGTCACTGTGCCAGTTCTATTTCTGGATAATGCAACACTAAAAGAGCTTAGCTATTACACTCTCCTGCATATATCTAAAAAGCAAACACACAAAAATCAAAACTGAATAGATAGAATGAAAAGACTTGCTAAAGCGCTAATAAGCAAAATGAGATTGCAGAAGGCTGGCAGAATGATCAACTCTCTTCCTCTCAAATAGGTGAAAATAGTGTGAGAAATAAAAAGAAACACACACAAACAAAAGGGAAGTGGTTACACAGGTAGCAAGTGGAAATAGAAAATGTTGGTTTAATGCTTGCATTCTTTCATCATATAATTGTCTGGGAAGATTTAGCTTCATTCCCAGTTTGTATTTCGTTAAAGACTAGCCCATTTTGGCCTGTGTTAAATCATTTTAATGCGTTGCACAAATGGTTTAAAACTCCCTAGTGGGTTTGCAGCTTAATTTTGGTACAGAGAAGAAAGATTTGTAGCTTACCTTTGTTCAACACATGGAGTCTGCTGTGTACAAGCCTCTTTTTCAGTGCCATGTGAGGTCCAGTTACAACAGTCAGTGTTACTAAAATCAGAGAGGGCAAGCCAAACCTTCTGGAGTGGCTCCAGCAGCAGGAACAAGGATGAGGGGTAGATAATTGGGGTACCAGGAGAAGAGAAAGAGAGCGACTAATTTAAAGTCTTTTTCAAGTATTATTTGTAGCATTAAGTTGTCTCATGAGCACAAGAACTAACTGCGTTCATTACACCATCAATTGTCTTTCACAGAATTGATCTACAAGGAAGTAATGAATTCTGAAGAAAAGACTAAAAATGGAGTAGTAAAAGGACAACCTTCTCCTTCAGGTACTCAACCCCAATGAACAACATTAATGTGTTCTCCACAGCAGCAAAGAGAGGCTGCAGTTATACACCTGATGATGTAAAAATACTCTTATAATGAGTTGAGTTTTGTTAACTGTGCACCAGTGTCACTTTAATGTTTTAAAATAGGACATGTTATATACCATGTGAGCTTCGCAGTCACTTTGGGGATTTCTTCACACTGAACTCGTGCTCTTATCAGCATTGGCCTTTCTAAGGATTATGCAAACTCCATAGTTATACACTGGTTAATATTTTCAGAACCACTAGGAAAAAGAATATTGGCGATGGCATGTGAAGCTTCTGTGTGTGACAAGGTTTGGCACTTTTTAGCTGTAAGATTCCATTGTTAGCTTACGCTATGCTGGATGGATGAGGGCCCGATTCTCTGCTGGTGTAAATAAACGAAACCTATGGAGGTTAATCTCTCTGTGCCCATTTACTCTAGCACAGAGTTTGGCACTATATCCTCAAAAGTGCACTGCATAAGTGTCCTCTTTCTCCCGATTCCTGAAATTCATCTTTTCAGAAGCTCTGGTAGTGTTAAAACACTTTATCTGAAACTAGATTTACCTGGCATTGCTCAGATTCTTCACTCAATATTTGTGTCGTCCCCTGCTATCATTTAAATCATTGCTCTGGGATGGGGCAAGGAATGAGGAGTTCAGGATTCAGGCTGCCCCAGGGAGAGAGGTCGACCTCCGGCCTCTCTCACCACAGCTTGGGGCCCAGGTGAGAAGTGCCTCTGTGCAGGCACTGCTGGGAGAGGAGTGCTTGTCCCCTGGCTGGAAGACAGACACACAGACAAACTCTCTGAAATACATAGTAGATGCCTGTCCCTTTCTCCGCCATTTCCCCCTGCTGCTCCAGTGGAGTTATAGCTGTCCCACTCCCCATCTCTGGCCTCTTGCTGCCCCACATGGGTATTATGTAGTATAACTGTCCCTGCTTTCCATCCCATATCCCCTGCTGCCCCCCACGTGGTCACTGGAGACTGCACCACTCCCATTCCAGTTTATGAGAAACAATCGCATTCTAAGCACATCCCTTTGTCTTGGGATGTTAACTATACCTTGTTATAAGTTGTGGTAAGAGGAAGCTGCATACCAAATTTGGTGGTCCTCACCATTTAGGAAGAGTTCTCGAACAAACAGACAGACACACTCACAAACAGGCAAACTCTCTCAAATATATGGTAGGTATTGATTGAGACTGGGTAAGCAAATAGATTAGAAGGGCCTTGTTTTCACATAAGCTCTCTAAACAGCTTCTCTCTCTCTCTCTCTCTATATATATATATGTATGTATGTATGTATGTATATATATGCATGCTCAAAATGAGCAAATTCCACATATATGCAAGCAAGCATTTGTATACCAACAGTGACTGTGTACACAAACGAGTAACTGTGGATATATACATTTTTAGACAACCATTAGGCCTCCAGATATGTATCCACGTAAGGTTTGTATCTATATATACGTGTATCTGTGTAGGAAACAACTTTCAATATATTCTTATCTTAAAGGCTAATTATTAATTGCAGTGGTCTCTGCTTCTGTTTTTTGTGAGTACATATTCACCCTTCAACCTCAGAAAGTCATATTTAATCAAAAAGTTCTTAATGTTTGATGTGTCCCTGTATGTGTTGCACTGAGCATCTTTCCAATGTTCACACAAACTATCTCATACGTGGTGCCCTGTTTCTCAGTGATGAAAGTAGGGGGAACACGATGGAAGTGCAATAAATTACTGGCATGCTAACTGGCAACATTAGAGTTCTAATATTAAATCTTCATTTCAGCTACAAGGAAATATATATGAATGACAATTTAGTGTGTTGCTGCAGAGTAGCTGGATAAGTACATTACAGGCAGCATTGGCTTAAGGAATTATTATACCTCTGACAAAATAAATCTGAAGGCCTGGCAAGTATTTGAGTAAGTCCTTGTAATTGAACATTGCTCTACTATAGAGCACTACTTGCATATTAATGTAAGTTCAAATACTACTGTAGTTGCTTGTTTAGGGAACTAATTCATAAAACCAACCCAGGAATAGGTTTGCATAAAAAGAAAACTGAACTTTTCATTGTTTCAGGCCTGTATGGCTATGTCTACACGTGAACGCTACATCGAAATAGCTTATTTCAATGTAGTGACATCGAAATAGGCTATTTCGATGAACAACGTCTACACGTCCTCCAGGGCTGGCAACGTCGACGTTCAACATCGACGTTGCGCAGCACCACATCGAAATAGGCGCTGCGAGGGAACGTCTACATGCCACAGTAGTACACATCAAAATAAGGGTGCTAGGCACAGCTGCAGACAGGGTCACAGGGCAGACTCAACAGCAAGCCGATCCCTTAAAGGGCCCCTCCCAGACACAGTTGCACTAAACAACACAAGATCCACAGAGCCAACAACTGGTTGCAGACCCTGTGCATGCAGCATGGATCCCCAGCTGCAGCAGCAGCAGCCAGAAGCCCTGGGCTAAGGGCTGCTGCACACGGTGACCATAGAGCCCCGCAGGGGCTGGAGAGAGAGCGTCTCTCAACCCCTCAGCTGATGGCCGCCATAGAGGACCCTGCAATTTCGATGTTGCGGGACGCGCAACGACTACACGGTCCCTACTTTGACATTGAACGTCGAAGTAGGGCACTATTCCTATCCCCTCATGGGGTTAGCGGCTTCGACGTCTTGCCGCTTAACGTCGATGTTAACATCGAAATAGCGCCCAACACGTGTAGCCGTGACGGGCGCTATTTCGAAGTTAGTGCCGCTACTTCGAAGTAGCATGCACGTGTAGACACGGCGTATGTGAAAGATAATTTTTAATTTCATTGAAAGTATGAGGACAAACAGATCAGCTGATGTTGAAGATCAGGATACAGCAGGGGGATACTTTTTGTTTATAACACACACATACACAAAAGGTTTTTTTCAACAGTTATGCTAGAAAGCCATTTACCCAAGAAAACAACCCTCAATAGAGCAGTTGAGCCTTTGAAGATCCTGGTGAAAATTGGATTTGATTAGGCAGATTCAGGAGGATTTGAATAAAGACACCTTTGGGTCATAGTTAGTAATTGGGGTTTGATTATTTGCACTTCCTACCACAGTTCTGAATAAAGGAAGGGTGAACCATGTGGGCCAGTTCCTCAGCTGATGCAAATCAGCTTAGTTACTTTTAGAGCTGTACAGATTTACGCTGGCTGAGGATTTTGCCCTTCCTGGTTATCCCATTCATTTGGGCAGAGATTTATGGAGGAGAGTGGCTTCAATGCACCATGAAGGTGGTAAGATGTGAACAGAATGGGGCAGATTCCCACAGGAATTCTGTCTCACTGTGCTCTAGCAAAGCCTGCACCACTGACAGTCTAGTCTGAGCTCATGGTCAATAGCCCCATTGAAGTTGGTCATTTTCCCTCAAGGGAACTTCAGTTTTCATGTTTGTAATTTACTGATCACAAGAATATAAACCATGTGAAAGTTTATGGTTGGGTTGGCAAATGGAGGCTCCCTTGATTTTTCAATGCATTGAGGCACCAACCGTCCCATTTTAACTTCCTGATTTTCCATTCTAATACAACTCTGTTGAGGTAGTGTCAGTGCTGGGTCAGAGGCCTAGAGTTCTCAAGCCAAACCAAAAAGCATCTTCTACATTTGCCAGCCGGCGATCTACTGTCTTTCCAGCCACATCGAGAGAAGTACCTTTAACAACTGAACATGGTGTGAACTGTTCTGTAAGCAAATGGCTTGCAGGCATGTTAGCTAGTAGGGCACATTGAGCGCTGAAAATATTTCCTCTTCATATACAGCTAAATTTTTGCATTCCGTTAACTTTGCTGCATTGGCGATCTCGAAGTGTCTACATTTCAGAGGCCACCTTGTCACATCATGCCTTCACTGGCAGCTGGCAACCCCCTTGCTTCTTTGCTGTGTTTTTCCACACAGAACATGCTAGCCAGTGGCTACGGATAGGCTGCTGAGTTGTCGCTACGAAGTTTCTTATTAAAATGAGGAGCACGTTCACTCAGCTTTTAATTAGGCTAAGCCTTTCTGGGAATACTGTCTGGTCACACATAAAAACATACTGTGGGCCCTCAGGCAGAAGAGGCGGGGGCTAGGGCAGTCAGCCCTCAGTGCTGCTCAGATTGGAGTGCATGCCACGATCCTCCCTGCACCTCCGCACCCCAACTGCCCCTGCCCTGAGCTACGTGGAGCGACACTTCCACAGCATTTCAAAGGGGCCTGGAACGCTGGCCTCTGCTATGGCTAATGAAACCCTGGTGGCAGCTGAAGCTCTGAGCTCCTTTGAAGTGCCAGTCTTGCGTACCCCCTTAGCCAGCCTCTCCTCAGTCAGTGGGTCTGACTACATATCAACAAGTGAACAAACTGAGTCCCCGGAGCTACAAAATTGGGCTTTAAATCCTGCTGGAGTGGACTGATCTTTGCCCCTCAGACCCTGCTCAGCTGTATTGCATGTAAATTGACCACAATTTAGGGCTCTGCCCCTAACAATAGAAGCGGGGTGGGGGGGGTGAAGAAAAGGAAGAATCACAACAGAATTAATTTTCATAGAATTCTAGGGCTGGAAGGGACCTCAGAAGGTCATGTAGTCCAGCCCCACGACTCTCTTTGCTTTAGGTGGCATGTATAAATTCTAATTCCAGTACACATAACCTAGTGTGTATACCCCATACTCTGTCATGCACGTGGCCAGTGTTAAAGGTCAGTTGCTACTGTCAAGCCAGCGGTGTTCTCCAGCCATTAACCCTTGTAGCTAAGCTGCATCATGGCTTGGAAAGCTAATAGGAAACAATAGCCAGCTCTCTGACAGTATGGGCTTGGCTATATGTAGCTGCTTGTTTGAGCAAAATGGGCATTTGGAAAGTGGATATTTGTGTACAGAAATCAGCAGGCGGCACAACTGCATCATTTCCAAATGCCTCTTTTCTGACAGGGATCTGGCTTTTTGTGTGCACAAAAATGCACATGCAGTTTTGGGAACTCAGAATTAGCAGTTACTGTGCAAAATGTGGGCTGGTTTGACCTTCTTGGCAAAACTAGTTCCTTGGTGCCAGAGGGGTCCTGACCTGTATGATGCCTGACTGGAGAGCAGGCCTTATTTCCACCCCCTGCTATCTAACTTTCAATCTAAAGTTTATGAAAGTCCACTCATGCCCAGTTAGCTGGAACATGCATTTTTAACTATCTGGCCATAATTAGAACCCAGAGTTGAACCTTTGCACTGTTTCCTTTAATTCCCGAAGCATAGTCTGAACAGTCTCAGACGGGTAGCCATGTTAGTCTGTCGTGTCACAAAAACAAGCAGTTCTGTAGCACCTTAGAGACTAACGAATTTATTAGGTCATGCACTTTCATGAGTAAAACCTTCTTCTTCAGGTAATTGGAGCAGACAGATAGAATCTAGGGCTTATATGGGGGGAAGGGGCAAAAATGGGTTACCTGCCACTAGTAGGACCAGTTCATGAAGCCAATTAATTAGTACATGTGCTGTTTCTGTGCATATCAAAGGTGGGGAAATTGAGGATAGTTGAAATCTCTGTTAAGGCCTTGTTCAAATGTGTCATATTTTCAAATGAAGTCTAATTCAGATGTCGCCCTCTGTAATCCTGTGGTAAAAGTCTTTTGTAGAAGAATGGCTACGTTGAAATCCATTATCGAACGTCCAGGGAGGTTAAAATGTTCCCCTATGGGTTTATGTGTATTCCAGTTCCTGAAGTCAGATTTATGGTTGACTCTTTGGCACAGAGGCTGTCCAGTCTGTGTAATGTACATGGTAGAAGGGCATTGCTGGCACATGATGGCATATATCACATTAATGGATGTACTGGCATATGAGCCCCTGAGGGTGTGGCTGATGTGGTTAGGTCCTTGTTGCTCATATTGCTATGTGGACAGAGTTGCCAAGGGGGTTTGTTGCAGGGATAGGTTCCTGGATTATTATTTCTGTGGTCTGGTGTGTGGCTGCTGGTGAGTATTTTCTGCGCTGTGGTGTGTGGCTGCCAGTAGCTATCTGTAGGAGAAGACTGGCCTGGCACCCAGATCCTGTGGCCAACTCTGTTCACCTTTGTAGATGAAGACAGTTGTAGGCAAATTGTTTCCAGTTAGTTGTGTGGCTGGCAAGAAGGAAGCCAAGGGACACTACCTTGAGCAACCTCTGTGTGAGGCTATAATAGAACTTGCGTTTGAAATAGCCCTACTCTGAAAAGCGGTACATGGCCCTGCACGAGGTTTGATGTCCTTTCCTCCAGATACGTGATAGGGCGTAGAGGCTTCTCAGCTTTTCTAAGCTGCCACAGGACTCCTCATTGGTCCTAATAGGTCTTGTCATCCTCTTCTAAGGCAGTCAGCCACACATTCTAGCTTGCAGCTTTGTGGACACCTCCAGCAAGGAGTGAAAGTTGCTACTCTACATGGTACTGTGATCTGACCAAACCGTAATCTAAAAAGAATAAAAGTATAGTCAATATTCAGATCTGAATTCATTCTCCCAAGTGACAAGTTTTATTTTATTGTTATTATTTTCATTTATTCACGAGCAGGTCAACAAGTTAATGTTCATAATCAAATTTTGAATCAGAAGTATGAGAAGGACTATCAGGCTCCTGAATGCTAACTAGAATGGTTGCCTTGCTTTTACATGAAGGCTTTTGGGTTGTTTACACATAGAAAAATCTGTCCCAAGAAGCAATTTGCTAGCTCAGAAATGTAAAACCTGTCTCCTTGCTGCAACACAATGGGGTGAGCATGTTAGATAGCTATATGTGGTGCTTAGGCATGGTGACATGCTCACATGTTCCACAATTAATATTTGTTCAAAGACAAGCTGTTCTTGATGTGCCATTTATGTCAAAACTATTTGATACAACTAGTTTTCCTTTCCAAAATGTAATGGATCATGAGCTTCTGTATTAGTAGCTCACATTTTCAGAGTACTGGAATTGCTCTATCATCAGTGTGTGACCATTCAAAATATGTCCCATTACACTAGGGTATAGACTGAATACAGCTATATGGAAGGCATCAGAAAGCCAGAGTCTGTGCTGCTTGTGTTACAGCATTTCTCTCCTTGCAATGTGACCTCCACTTGTTCATTGCATATCAATGGAGGGCTTCTTTTTTCTTTCTGGATGTCATCAAAATGTACAGGCAATTCCCTCTATGTAATGAAAAAGGGAAGTTCTGACATAGTTGCTGTCTGCTTTAAAACCTGGATGTGTGCTGCATAATTCAGGTCTCCTGTGTCACAGCCATTTGTTTATTCACCAAAAAAACCACAGGGGATATTTTTTTGTGACATCAAGGATTTAGTAGAGGTTGACTTATATTAACCTGAAGCAGGAGGATTTAGACCCTTTACATGTTTGTATCCTCTCTAATGTGAATATGTATAAGCTTGCATTCTTAATAGTCAGATACCTGTGTCAGTCTCTTTTGAATCCCAGTGACCTTCTCCAATATTATTTGTGGAATTGACTTCCTCAGGAACATTTTTGTTTTTAAAAATTGTAAAAATTCATTTTACAAATTAGTCATTTAACAGCATGAAAGATGTACCTTTTTTAATTTCATTGGGTAACTCCTTCCAATCTCTTATCATACAGAAGGATAGATATGAGTGAGTTTCTCTGTACAGTAGCCCACCGACTTACACAGAGGTTGCATTCTTGTGCAACCCCCACATAAGTAAAATTTCGCATAAGTTGAGGGAGCCAGGAAACTGACCAGTGCAGCAGCACTGGTCAGTTTCAAAGCTCTTCTGAGAGGTGAGCAGCCTGGAGCCAGGTGCCAGCTCCCACCACTCAGGGTCACATTAGCCCAAGATTCACACAGCTTGAGTGTGTGTCTATCTTGGGGTTCTACTGTGCCATTCTTGTCATACTGCTTTTTGTTAAAAAATCTTATTAGTCTCTTCTACCGTGAAAGCTCTCCTATTCTTCAAACAATTTCCACTGTCAGTTTTTCAGCACTCCAAACATACTATGTCATGTTTGAGGTTGGGTGGCCAGAATTGAAGATAGTTGTCCAGGTGAGGACATAACATCGATTTATATAACAACAGTATCATCTTTTCATTATTTGTCTCTATTCCCATATTAATATAATGAAACAGTCTTTTTTTAACCACTATTGTTAAAGAGAAAGTGTTTCCATTCAGCTGTCCGCAAAGATCACCAGATTTTCCACCTGATTGTTTAATTTATAGCTGCCATCATTGTGTACCATTCAGCTCTTAAAGATTTAGTTTCTTTAGTAGCCAGCTGCAAAGGATTCCCAGCAATGGCACAATTTACAGAAGTAAGCAGCTGAGGTGTCGTCTCAAGAGCAGTATAATCCAGTACCATAGTATCAAAAGGTGGTATCCTAGATAAAAGCTGGAACTGACCCCCCCCCCAAAGATTTTAGAAAAATGTAGTCATGGCTAATTCCTCCAGTGACAATTTAGTGAATCAAAGAGACTGGGTAGTTGGAATCAAAAATGTTGTTATATTTCTTGCAGCTGTTTTCCCTTTAATTTCTATAGCACCTTCCATCTGGAAGCCTCAGACACCTTACAGTTAGTTAATTAAGCTTCACATCAATGCTGTGAAGCAGATGAATATTATTGCATCTGTTTTCAAGATGGGGAAACTAACTCACACATAGGTTGAGTGTCTTGCATAAGGTTGTACAGCAAGTCAGTAACAGAGCCAGGAACAGCTCCAAGGAATCCTGAGAAACCAGCATCTACCTAAAGCTTCAATCTGGTAGTGTTCTACCAACTCAATAAAAAAAACCCACATGTTCTGCAGCCCCTAGAGCTCCTTTTGAAACATAAGTTCTGGTGATGGGGGGGGGGACAGTTGGAGAGGGTTAAGCCTGGCGATGGGATGGGGCCATGGGAAGGTTAAGCCTGGGGTGGGTTAAGGCTGCAGGGAGGGGTGTGGGGGGATGGAGCTGAGCTGGCGTCATGTGTGGGGGAGGGAGGGGGGGGGGTCTGAAGCCAGAGCCAGGCCACAGGAGATTTGAGCTGGGGTTGGGGGGTTGAACTGGAGTCACACATGGTGAGAGGGGGGAGTTGAACTGGGGTCAGGGGTTGAGCTGGAGCCACACGGCTGCAGAATGTGTGTTCCGCTCGGGAAAAAGCTGTCCTCCAACTTACACAAAATTTGAGTTATGCGAGGGCACGTGGGAATGCAACCCTTGCATAACTCGAGGGACTACTGCACTTGAACACAGTTCTGGCCCTGGGCAGACTTTAAGAATTCTTCAGCCATCTAGAGCATTGCATGTGTATCTCTATAGGGCTATGTGTGTATGTATAGGAAGGTGGTGGGGGTTGGGCAGGTGGCGAAAGCATATGGAATTTATGCTTGAGTTTGGAATGGACATGTTATACACATGTGCAAAGCTGTGAGTAAGATGCTCCTAAATGAGTGACATTAAACCCTTGATTACATTCTACACCCTCATTTATTCTGTGTATGGAACAGTAAAAATAACAATTTAAGAATAGTAACAGAGAGATACCCGTTCTAGTCTATATACTATCAAAACAAAACAGCAGTCCAGTAGCACTTTAAAGACTAACAAAATAATTTATTAGGTGATGAGCTTTCATGGGATGGACTCTTTTATATTCAAATTTGACACGTTAACACATGGTTTGAACCGGGACAGCAATTACCTTGTCTGTTAAAAGGACTCTTTTACATACTTTATTTTATCTGCCTCTTGACTTCCCCCCACCGCTTACTGCCCCTCTGCTCTTCTGATTTGCCCACCTTGATTACAGTTTTTCTGATTTGTCAACCTTCATAACAAGTTTTGGTTCTCTGTGCCTTAAATAGTGTGTCTGTTCTGGTATGGCTATGGGCTGAAGAAATGGCTCTGTCCCACACAAGCTCACCCACTAAATTATTTTGTCAGTCTTTAAAGTGCTACTGGACTGCTTTTTTTGTTTCAATTTGAGACTGTATTGGAGGTTTAAAATATATAAAGGGATTGTTTGATGTCCTGTTTCAGGTACCATTAGTATAACAGCAGATTGTAGAACCCGCAACAAATTATGTGGCAATAGTTTTTTTCTATTTCCTAACAATGTAACAGCTTTAAAGTCTGGCACCTCAGATCTTCCAGGGGACAAGAAGCCAGTGCCAAGGCCAATAGTGGGTATTTCATGGTGCCAGGCCCACGAGGGCATATGATATCAAACATTAAAGTCATGACAGTTTTAACTGAAAAGAAAAACTGTGAGGCAGAACTGACTTAACCTTCTCAGCCCTTGGATTGTATAAATTTGGAAGAAAAGAAGCATACATTTCCCTGACAAGTTAATTTAAAATAACACAAAACAATGACAGCTGTTTGAAGTTACATTTCAAGCTGGGCTATTATGTTCTACTGGGGATGAATTAATGGGTGGAGTATTGGAGAAGCAGTCAAAGGTACATGATAAATTTATTCTTCATATGGTTTTATAGTTTACCATGTGGATATCATGGTCATGTATGGATGGATAGATGGCTGTGTGTGTGCATATCTATCCTTAGATAACTTCAGTAATCATTTTCCATAATATTTAATTTGTCATTTGAGACTCTCAATGTGCAAATTGATTTGGGAAGGTTCCAGATGAGGAAAACTGAGGTGCACAGAGGTTAAGTGACTTGCTCATGGTAATATGGTAAGTCGGTAGCAGAATCAGGATCAGACTGGCCCCATTTTCTGTGTTTTATATGTTTCATATGTTCCTCCCTTGATAGCGTCAGATGGCATACTGTTTCATTCATTGCATAATTTGTCCCACGAGTTTGTCCACCAAACTATTTAGAGCATTCTGAGTTTTTGACAGCAACTGAGATTTTTAAATCTTCTTAGATATTTTCTCTTCACTTGGCTTCTTATTCCTACAGTTCGTTCAGGCTCAGTTTCAGTGGACCACAGACTTCTTGCCTGGATTTTTCATGGTTCTAAGAGGATAAATCACTGGATTCACTTAATTTGAAATGTGATATGAATTGTATTCAAAACAGCCACATGAGTTGGAGAGTTTCCCACCAAAACTTCTGTAGCTTAATCAACATTAGAACTTGAGGGCTAGAAAGGGAAGCTTTTTGGTCTATCTTACTACCGTTAAAGTCAATAACTAAACATTCACTGACATGTATGGCCCCAGAGTTGAACAGGGATTTGGCCAACATACCATTCTAACCAACAGCCACAAAAAGTCCAACAATAAATGCTTCATTTTTCTTCAGGTTGCAAGCATGCCTTGGGTTTCAGGTTTAATCACATTGGTGTTCATTTTCTTAGCACAGGTGCAGCAGTGAACAGCAGTGAAAGCCTCCCTCCATCCTCATCTGTCAATGACATCTCCTCCATGTCCACTGACCAAACCCTGGCATCTGACACCGACAGCAGCTTGGAAGCTTCTGCGGGACCGCTCGGTTGTTGCAGGTGACTAGCCGCCTGCCTGCGAAACCCAACGTTCTTCAGAAGATGAAGCAATTTAGGAGGAAAACAATAACAAGAATAAAAGATGGAAAGGAAGAGAAATAAAATATAAAGATTTAAATGAAACAAAACCCTTTTCAGCCTGCTTCTCCTACCGAGTTATGTAATGCAGCTAAGCTCAAATGCATATTTAACTTATAGTTGCTCTGCTTTGGTCTTCTTCCAATGATGCATAATGAAAAAAAAGGAATTAAAGAAGCCTTTTTTCATAAAATGTAAAATTAATGGCTGCTAAACCAGCAATCTGCAACCATCCTTTTCCACACTGGCATGACAAGGTGTGCAGTAGCCACTCTATGTATGTATGTGTGTGTATCTGATTTCACTATATTGCTAATCTATTTTATCTACTTCTGCCAGCTTAGACAGATATAGATACACACACACATTTATCTCAGTACACGTACAGCACACACAAATGTGTATGACAATATGTGCAGCTGATACACAGTGTGCACCCTAGAACTATTTGGCCCATTTCATGTGAACGGCATAAAATGCATCTGTAACATATTACCAGTATATAATCTGTTCAGTTTTTTTCCATTAAGCTGCATATTATACAAGAAGATTTGTAAGAAACAGAAGTAGTAAGTAAAGCCTGAGCTCTCTCAGACCCTTGAAGATGTAGCACCCAAATTTCAACTGATAAATATATTTTTAATAATACGGTTTGTATGAAGGATGCACAGAATGGAGATTTACAAGGAAAATGTGCATTGGTTGTGCATGCTAACATTTGTTGCTTTGATTTTTAGAACAGATATGGGCTAGGACCTGGTTAAAAGGAAGCACATCAGTCTTTGGGAGCTGTTGGGGCTGAGGATGGAGGAGCTGTCCTGTGACTACCTAATCTCTCAGCCTGCAAAGACTTCAGAGACAAACATTCCATAGTGATAATACAGTGAGTTATTTTTCTTAGCTTATAGATAGGCTTACCATTTTTAATTACAATGTGTATGTTTGTTAGGGGCTAAAATGTTTGGGGATAGGTTCAGCTAACAAAAGAAGGATGTACACAGTTTTTATGTATAATATGTGACTAGGTGCTTGGTAAGCCAGGATTGCAGAGGAAGGATGTTTGCAGTCTACATCCTCTCTAGGTATTTCTTGCCACAAAAAGTTGAGTACCAATTAAATATTTTCCCTTGTGGGAATTACATTACTTGGACACCACTGATTCTAAAGCTCCTTTTGCCTTTTCCCCCCTGTGACAAATCATCTGATTCTTCAAAAGTCTTCAACTGCGCTAGCACAGGAGGTCAGTACACTGAATGGCCAAATATTCTCATACACTGAATGTGCTTTGCCTTCATTTAACAGCCAGCAGTCAAGCAGATAGTATAACTGTCAGGTAGATTATGCATATTTGTAAAGAAACCAATACTGAATATCAACTGGATTTTCACTGGTAATACTATTTTTTGAACCTGAAGCAATGAATAATGCTAGGTCTTTTAATTGTGTACAGCAACTGCACACTTTTTTAGGGCACGTGAAGAACAGTTTTTCCTCCTGAAACAATAATGAGAATTTTAGGTAGGCAAAATGCAATTGTCTGAGTTGGAATTTAGCCAGGATGCTAGGGTTCACATATCTCCTCTAATCTAAATGTGCTGTGCCATTTGTAATGTATGCCTCATCCAAACGGCAGGAAGAGTTAATTTAAAGAGCTTATTCTATTTAACTGTAATGTATGACAATTTTTGGATCTACAGATATTTGATTGGACAGTTAACAAAACTGCCATCCCTAAACTGGGGAAAATACCTGACTATCAACTGAGATTTTGTCCAAAGTAAAAAGCAAAAAATAAAGCTTCCACTAAAGTATGTAAAATAAATATAAAGAATCAATGTATTGTAATCTCAGAGTTAGTAGCTCTGAGTGGTCTTGAAATTATTCTATAAAGTAATTTTTCCCCAGGTACGTTTTGGTGACTTTTTTCTGTAACATTTTTTCCTATATTGAATACAAAATTATGTAGGTGATTTTCTAAAAACTCAGTTACAGCAGTAGATGTGAAAGCAATAAGTATCAACAATAAATTACTACTGCACAACAGGTTTAGCAATATTCTCTCTTAAAGCCATGAAACATCAAATCAGCGTTTAGCAACATGACCTTAACCCAGCCTCAGGTGCATGCAAGTAAAGATTGAACCTCTCTTGTCTGGCACCCTTGGGACCTGACTGGTGCAGAACAAGAAAACTTGCCTGACTACAGGAATTCACTATTGTCTAGCAGCATTACCAATACTTCCACTGCTTACAGCTAAATAACAGCACAGAACTCTGAGAGACAGGACTGGTGGCTATGAACAAACTTTATGGGACCATGTCAAACTTGGCCATATCTATGGTAAGTGGTCATCCAGCTAAGTAAAATCATACCAGATTATGGATGTTGCCAGATAAGAGAGTGCCAGACTAGAGAGGTTCAACCTGTACCAGTGAAAGAGTTTGAAGGGCTTCACAGTGCATTGCAGGAGTATGTCAAAAGCAATAACACCGAGGGGCGGGGAGCCTTCTTAGCAATAATAGCAGTTATCAGCTCCAGTTCAATCAACATACATTAAAACTAGTAAAATCTAGAGTATTCACCTCAATTTCATACTGTTGACGTGCACCATTTTAAGTAGTCTTCCCAACCAAGAAAAGAGTGAGCCTCTTGGAGTGACAGATTATTAAATGAATACAACTACAAACGTGCCCTGAACTCAATGACATGCAGAACAATTTTAATGATAGTAATGCCTTGGCAATAACTACCCAAGCAGTAGCTGGAAAGCACTTCATAGAGAGCTACTTAAGGTTCATGGCAACTCTCCCAAGTTTAATCTGTCAAAACAAGGACAACTACTTCTCTCTTGTGCAGGATCACACATTTTTCCCTGGGTTCATGAAAAGAGGTGCAGTCACCATGAAAAATGCCCCAGTAATTGGTGCTATAGGACTCCCTAAGCTACGGCATTTAGATAAATGCTATTATCTAAATGACACAGAGATCAGTGCAACTTACACATATGCTTATAATTAAACATATGGTTTAGTCCCTTGCTGAACAGGTTTGAACATACACAAGTGCTTTGCTCATTTGGGGACAAAGACAACAGTTAGGGGCTCTGAAGTAACAGCCCCTCGGACACAAGCAGTATCATTTATTTTCTCATGAGCACAGGAAGTTGATGTTTTCAGCATGTAACCTGAAGGAATACATGTACTGATCAGCTAGAAACTACAGTGACTGAGGCTCTGTAAATACCTTTGGATAGACAAAACCTCCCTGCGGTTTCTAAATGTCCCAGGTGTCTATGCTTCAAGCCTTTTCCTCATGTAGCCAGCATAAACTAATGGATGGTCTTATTCTCTCACTTGCCAGTGATATTTAAATCTACCTCTGTTTTTAATAATATTTAAAAAATTAATACCTCACACTACTAGGAAAACTTGTATTTTAAGCGCTCAAAGTTCTTAACAGCTAAAATGATGTAGAGAATGAGACACATTCTGGCTATGAGTCAAATTTAACATTAACATGCACCTAGGCACTTACTTCAGTGGGAGTCACTGAGAGTTAGGCATCTAGAGGGATTTTTCAAAATCACATAGGGGTGTGTTTTGAAAATCCCACTTGCACTTATCCGCATCTTCAGGTGTCCAACACCTTTAAATATATGCCCTTAAGTGACACCTTAAATCATATTGATAGCCATTGTCCGAGTAAGGACTAGCTATCTTGATTGCCAGTCTGCAGTAAACACAAGTTAAAGTCACTTTAAGAAAGGAAGAATATGATTAAAGACCCTCTCCAAGAGGTTCCTACATCTTCACGGGCATCTTTCTAAGTTTCTGGATGGCATGGAAACCCTACAGGAATTACAGCGTATTAATACCGCCAAAATACTGGCATATTTTCTTGATTGAATAGGAAGAAGATTGAAATACATGTGGTCATGGAGGCTTACCTTTCTCACCTTAACCTGTTCCTATAAACGTGATGGCTGTTGGACGAGTGTTTTCTTTTTAGGCTTGTTCTGGTTATGCAACACCCACAATGCATGACTGATGAGTCATTTCCCCTAGAGAATGTAAGATACAATTATCATTTGCTCATAGCATTTAAATAAAGGTATAATTTTCTGCTATAGAATACTAAAGATTGAATCAAGAAATCTACAGAAAGGCTCTCTTGCTCTACACGTCTAGTATAATAAACGCAGACCCCCCTACTGGTTTCATTATGTTCTGAAGAAACATTCCATGAGTATTGTAATGTGTCTACAGACAAAGTATTTCTTTACGTTGGTCCCACACAGCGAGTTTGCAACACACATTAATATTCTGAATTATTTTAGTCTACATGACATTCCTGATGTAACCTCAAGTTCAGTAGGTTACTATATTGCATAGAGTTTAAATAACACACGTTAGTTTATTTTGTTATTAGAAATAGATCCTGGAAGACTACTACATCCCTAATACACTAAATTTTTCCTTTTGAAATCCTTTCCTTTGTGGCATAGATCTGTAACTCCAAGAGGTGGCACCATTGGCTAGACAAAATGATGGCTGTGGCAGTACCACTCTGCTAAATTTACAAGCCTCGCTGAGGGTCCCATATATGGTTTCACCTTCAGGCTGCTATTTGGCCCTTACTGAAGAAACCAGACATCTGTCAGTGTCCTCAGAACAAGTTCCCTAACACCATCCCTTCATTAAATGCAATCCTATTCAGCAGAGTGGTTTGGAAGTTTTCTAACATTTTTTCATCCAAACCAAGCAGATTCATCAAAACTCAACAGTGAGAAAGGGTTGATTTTGAGGGAAGAGAAAGTTTTGAAAGTGCCACAACATCCTGTATTGACTTGATCTGATTTGTATTATGATGATAGTTGTGCAGAAATTTTCAAAAAAATTTACGTTTTGTTCCTAAACAGGACAAGACAAATTTTCAAAATTTTGATGTTTCCTACCTAGCTATACTTAGTGTTTCTGAAGCTAGGAACACAGAATGAAAACTGTTGGGGAGAATTAGCTTTTTGTTAAATAGTCAAACACAAGTCTGAGTTAGGTGTTTAGGTTTGTATTTTTCTGTGTGCATGTGTGTGTGTGGGTAGGTGCTTACTAATATTTGATCCAAATTTAATGTGAAAAATAACCCTGTAAACTTAATTGCACCATGCATCTTCAAGAATCTGATAGTTGTTCTTGTTTGAATTTACATAAGTTTTCAAAGGCTACTATACATTTGTGGCAGGCTCAAGATGAACTTTAATTAAAAATGTACGCCCTAGACAAAAAAAAAAGGTTCAGCAGATCTGAATAGTCTACAAATATGTAATATCCGAATTAGAAAAAAAAAACCCATCTTTATAGATGAGTTGGAAAATAACTTTCCAGTGGAATTTAGCCAAATCGGTGAGATATATTAGGAACTTGTCAGAAAGACCCTATTTCTCAGCTTTTAATTAGGTATTGATTGCAAGAGCTGAATTGTTTAAAACTTCATTTCTGTTCAATCTAGTTGACAAATTCCAGGTTAAGGCTTTTGGAGAGGATCCAAGTCTGCAAAAAGAACAGTTGAAAACTCCTCTTAAGGCCAAGTGTGTCTTTTCCAGTTAAGGTTGAAATGTATATACTCAAGTAAGATTTGGCCACTTTGGAAATTAAATAACCTCATTGCTCTAAGCCATTTCAACAGGCATACCTATTCTCTTTGCTAATTTCTGCTGAATGGGGCCTTGCTTTTCTTCTAGAAACCCAGATATTGACAATGTAAATAGCTGTGCTGATTCTTTTCTTCTGTGTAACTAATATGTAATAATCCACTACCTTTTTTTGTTGGCTCTTTTAAAAAAATAAGGCCACTGGAAGCCGGAGGTCAACTACATTTAGGCAATTTCCTTGTTCAGACCTGTATGAGAAGGAAGATCTGTTGGATTTCCGTGTACATAAGGACTCATATGTATTTAGTAAATTGAGTAAATGGGACTTATGGCCAGTATACATTAAACAACAGTAACAAACGCTCCAAAAACCTAACAAGGAAAATGAACTGTTTACTTTTCCATGTCCATTCTGTAATATGACCTTGCTTGCACCTGCCTGTACTCCCTCATGAGTGGACTTCAAAGTATAACCCACATTAGGAACTGTAACATATCAGTTTTGATAAAAGTAGATTATTTAAAAAGCCAGTAAGAGTTCAGCTTGAAGACTGGGGCTTAAATGGCCAACTGTGTTGCAAGAGCCTAATTTGATGTGGTGGACAGAACCAATAAATATGGATATATTGAAATAGTGACATTTAATGAGGGACTGAACTATTTCCACACACACACACACCCCCCACCCAACCGTTGTTTTCTTTTTACCCTTCTAGTTGATGTAAGGTGCCCTTATGGGCCCCAGCTTTATTCATCAATATTTTGTGAATAAATCTGGAACCAATGCGTTTGGAGCTGGGACAGTCCTTCCCCCACTCATCTCAAAAGGAAACCTTGTCTGAGTTCTTTTCATGAAGATACTTTTCACTAGTGTACTGATTTCCTTCTTTTACTTGGTTTTTGATGTTCCAGAGGTAAGTAAACCATATTAAGCCAAGCCCTCGTTATGTGTGTCTTCTGTACCCTTCAACAACAGTGAGCAGTTTGGTACAGAAAGTCAGGTAGGGTTGGCTCTCAAATGAAGTACGTTAAGCAGTCTGTTCATGAGGCCCCATGTGGCTCTCTGTGCCTGTCCTTTGGGAAAGCTGCTGAATTTTACAGAATGGGACCTGCCTTAGCTGTGAAAAAGCTTTGAGAGAACTTCACCCTTCCTCCTTAAGAGCCCCACATGAGGCCTGTGGACCACTTGTGCCCCATTTTGAGGAGAGAAAATATTGTGGAAGCCTGGTTAAGGGCTCTCTGCATAGGGGTCTGTTTCCTCTAGTTTGAATATACCTAAATGTCAAGACAGACTGTTCTGATAAGAAATGATTTGGTTGCTGAGATGAGAGGAAAAAAACCACAGTCAGCTCTTACAGCCCTCTGTGTTTTCTTGCCTGCCCCCTCCCCTTCTTCCTTCACTCCTCATTAAAAGTTGGGAGAAAAAAAATCTAAATCAGCCTAAAGCACATCTCAAATTACTTTGATGCCTTTAAGGAGCGAAATAGAAGCATGGGATTTAGATAACATTACAATTGTAAATCAGTGACAAGCAAGGCATTCAAATGTCTTTTTGTGTTAAGTTAGTGATATGCTTTGGATTATGAAGAGCTGAGCTCCCTACAGTCACCAGGCAGAATAAGATGAGTTTTGTAGTCTGTTCTGCTCCCAGTGTCCATGCAAAGAAATGGTCCAAAACTAAAATGTTCAATTTTAGACCTATTGTTTAGCCAAAGCATTTGTATTTGAAGTCCAGGCTACAAACACCATTTTAAGAATTTGGTTCCAAATTGGAATGAGTCAGGATGGGATATTTTCCATTTACATGGAGCTGAAAGCTTCCAACACAAGGGTTAGGTTAGACTTGCACCTCTCCAGCATTGAAAGCTTTGTGAGAGTGTTTCATGAGAGCTCTGCATCAGTGAATCCAAACCTGCACTTCAGCCCTGTTTTGACTTCAAGCAAACCCTGAATCCCAAGTTACAGAGGGTCTGGATCTGAATCTTGCCATTTTTGCTGCGTATCTTGTAATGCCCACTGACTTTTATGGGGCACTGTTGTATGTGCATCTTGAAAGACTAAGATGCTTACTTGAAATTTCAGTTTTCTGGTCTGCTGTTGTCTCTTTTAATTTCACTTGTGTTTGTGAAAGAAGTTGCAGTAAGATTGGTTACGGCAAATACTCTATGTGAAATAGCATTTGCAGACATGAGGCAAAACTTTACCTATGTGTTTTGTTCAGGGCATGTAGATAAGAAACTATCATCATTATGACTAAGAATTTTTGCCTGTCAAGAGTTCACGAGTAGACTGCAAAGCTGGATTAAGCATTTAATGAAGGTTCTAATTCACCTTGGAAGTTGGTTTGGCTTCAGTAAGTTTGCATGGCGGAATCATATGCTGGCGTGGTTGAAACCTAAAGTCAGGTGGGCCTTCAGCTTGAAACTGGCCAAGAGGCAAACATTTTAGTTCTTTCCACATTACTAATGCACATGCCTTTCCTCATTACATCTCCTGTGTTTTTTCTATTGTTTAGATAACACATTCTTCAATTATACTGCTTTGTGGCTAAGCCTTTCCTCCCACCAATAGAAATAAAGAATGAACTCCATTTCAGGTTAATGAACTGTGCTTTCTCCAGCAGCTGATCACAGTTTTCAATCATATATGTTCTGTAGACTTCTATTAACTGCACAGCTTGAAGCCTGAATTGCTAAACTCATATGTCTTCAAGAATGTGTGATTATGGGTCTCTTACTGCATGGTGCATTATGAGCAAGTGTAGCTGGTTTACTTAATCGTGATTTCTTAATGGCTTTGTCATATTGTAAAATGGGCCTCTGGGAAGGATTAATTATTGTTAGCTTTGTTGATGACTCTGTTGACTGCTCTGTCCCTAACCCAGTAGGACACACATACATACAGAATGGTAATTGAGCCAGTGGAAAAAATAGCTATTTTTCTGAATGCTTATGCCCAGTAGGCAGACGTGAACTTTTATTAAGCCTCCTTGTAGGGAGCAGCTGGCTATCAACTCTTCTGTGACATACTGTGAATGTGGAACAAAGCATTTGCACATCCAGAACTTCCAGTTCAGGGGAGGAGTGTGGAAAGAATTTCAAGATGATAAAGAATGTCTAGCTCTGGAACACAGGACAAAAAATGTATGATCTCATCTTAATACGAACTTGCAATAAGCTTGTTGGTTGCAGGATGTGAGACAGAAAGCTTGGTCCAATAGACGATCGTGCCTCATGCATTTTATGTACACAGAGCATGTCTTTCACCAACAGAAGTTGGTCAACTGAAAAGCTATTACCTCATCCATCTCTTCTCATCCACAAACTACATAGACAGACATTCAAATCACTCTCATTTTGCAAGAGCAATCAATGTTTTAGGGGAAGAGTAGGATGGAGAGTCTTACAAGGTCAAGCTATTCACTGATCAACATATGTTCGGGGAAAAAGTCCTAGGTGCATATCAACAAGACACATATGCATATACCATGAAAATAATACGCTGTCATGAACTATAAGAGCTGGAGAAGCACAAATGAAGTGACACTGGATTTTTCATAGTGGAAATTGACTACTGAGTCCAGTACTGATGCGTCAGGCGCCTAGGTAGTAGCAAACAACCCTCAATGTGCAATCGTGTGTATGATGGTGCAGGAACCAGTTCTTTTTAGTGAGCAATTTATGCCCTGTGGCATCAGGATTATTTGCGCTACAGTCCCCCAAACCAGAACTTAGCTTTTAGGCTTCAGTCTTATGGTCATACCCTGAAGCTAGGGGAAAGAATTACCAGTGTCCTGAATTCTGTTGACACCTCCAAGCCAGGAGGAGGCTCTGCGCAACACAATGAAGCCAGAATTTAGATATTTGGAGAAAGATTTCAATCCACATTTGTGATGCATCTCTTTCAGCAAGTTGTGGACCAGGTTGGTCAATGAGGTACAAACAAAACAAACCTTGGGGCTATTCTGCAACACATTTAGATTGAACCTA
The DNA here is from genome assembly GCF_033958435.1 of Carettochelys insculpta. Taxonomy (NCBI): domain Eukaryota; kingdom Metazoa; phylum Chordata; order Testudines; family Carettochelyidae; genus Carettochelys; species Carettochelys insculpta. The sequence continues at coordinate 122,630,919 of NC_134140.1, forward strand.
GCTTCTTTTTTAAAAAAAAAACATTTTTACAAAGTGAAATGAAACCCTACATCTGACCAATGTGAACTTGGAGTTCCAAGGCAGAGCCCTGGCCAAACTGTGCTTCAATGTGGGTTCTCAGCAGTGGCAAAAGAGTGCGGGGGGCATATATAGTATTTCATTTCCAGAAAACTCAGTGCTTATTATTTAAGTGCAAATGCACTTACCCCTTGTTTCCTCTCTGGCACCTGTCGACCCTCTCATGATTTTTACCTGCTCCATAAGCAAGACAAATTTAGTTCTGCAATACTTGCAGTTGATGACTCCGGATGGATCACTTGGCCAAGTGACACCACTGTTATCTTGCAAGCCCCATAGTACATGCTTCATTGAGCGCCGGACAGAGCAGAGTTGACAATCAAGAGTATGCTCAATTACTCCTTTCCTATGCTGGTTGGTAGGCCTGTAGGGAGTTATACCTTACTGTGCTCATCCCCTGTGGCTACAGTTTTCACATTCATCTTCTGAATGTGGTCTTACAGACTTGTAGGTATAACTTCCTTTAGAAGAACACAAGCGAAGGAACATGATGTAAGGAAATTGGGTCATCTAAAGGCCTCACTAGAAGCCAAAGGCCTCACTAGAAGCCAAACCAATGTTTCTATCAGGTTTGTACTGCATTTTTTCCTCTGCTTAAATATTAAGGGCTCAGTGGGGTTAGTAGCATTAGCTACAGAAGCCAGACATATGGTAATCTCTTCATAAAGTTAATTGTCCTTTACCCTGTCTTTTCTTTGGACGAAGAACATGCCACCGCCATCCCAATAAGGGATAGTACCTCAGATGCATAGTGGGTAAAAATAAGACCAATGCATTTTGTGTAAAAGACACTGCTGTATGTTGCTTAAGGAAGTAATTGTGTCGTGTCTGGGAGCTATATTAAAAAGTGTGATTATACTGAACTCCATGTTATATTGTTTAGAGCAAATGTCCCCTAAGAAAAATCATATTTGCATCAACGTTATATTCCTGCTCTGAGGCGCTAATGAATTGTGTATATATATATATATATATATATATATATATATTTTTTTTTTATTGCAAAGAACAATGCCAGAAGGGTATAGTTCCACTAAACAGCTGGCATGTATGCTAGAAGGTTAGTAGGCAAGGAACAGTCACATCCCAATATGAATGAAAGAAAAAGCATTTTATTTTTCAGGAAAAAAAAAACCAAAGGGGTTAGAAGTCAGGGTAATACATAGCACCATATTATCGAGAAACACAAAACAGCAGAAACAATGTCATTCTTCAAAGTAAATGGAGATTATTTGCTAAGTCAATTTTTCTGTAAAATGGTGCCAATTCAGTCATCACTGTGGTGAAAAACTCAGGCTTGTATGTTTTTTTTCTAAGTACTGGTTATCTGCCAGTTTCAGATTTTTTCCCTTTCAACGTCAGCCTGCCTTGCCTGAAATGCAATCTGTACCATAGGTTACAGTGTGTGGGAATACACGGCATGTGAAATGCAGTAAGATCTGGTTTAAGCCATTGTCCAAAGAGAGTGCAAAAGTGATTTAGAAAAAAAAGGTGTGTGGGGGGGGGGCAGACTTGCTGGGTCCTGGGGCCAGGTGGGGGGATGCAGCACCCTGATTCTGGACTTGGCAGGACCTCAGGTGCAAGGACTGGGGCAGCCAGCCCTCAGCACTTCCTGTCATGTGCCATGCAGCTCTCCAGAGACAGGGCTTGAGGCTCCAGCTGCTGCTCTTAGCAGCAGCAGCAGTTGGGAATTGCCCCGTTGCCCTGCACCTGTCAGCAGGCCTGGCTAGAAAGTAGTGCTATATTGCTCTTCAGCTGCCTGTTCATGTATTGCCTTGTGGCATTGTTTATGCATGTGTTTGTGCAATACACATCTGTGCCGATTTGGGAGAGTTGTAGAGACACATCAGTATTGATGCAAGACACAGGCATGCAGATAGCATGGGGCCCAAAGTACTGGGGAACAGTCTCAAAACTGGGGTGCTACCTAGTAAGTATGGCCTTTTGTACAGATTTTACTGTACATTATTTTAGCACGCTTTTCGAAAGAAAAGCTGTCCTTCTGAGTTATATAACCATAACTCCAAGGTATTACAATGCACAAGGCACAGAGTCATTCTTCTTGTTTTTCCAGGAATGCAATTCTCATTCATAACAGTAAATCTAGTGCATTTGCTTTATTACTACTGCTTAAACCTTCATGAAGGAAAAGAATAGGCTTTTTAAAGAATATTAAAACGAAAAGGGCATAGGCTCTACTGAGTGTTGAACAATAGTTTCAGCGATGCTATGATTTACATATATGAATAAATCTTATTAGAATGCTGATCAGCCAATCAGAACAACTTTGTCATTGTGAGCAACTGTGTAGTTGGTGCTACATTTAGCACTGCAAACTGATGGATGCACATGTCAGTAACAAGTGATTGCATTACAATAATTGTATTGTTCGCTACGGAATTAAATGAGTACAGTGGGACAAAGCAACATGTTCCCATTGGAAATAGGCTTGATCCAGGAAACCGCTTGAAAAAAAAATTAAATGGCTATTCACAGCCCAGCTCCTAAGTGGGATTCCCACCAAACGTACTGTTGAAGAGCCAGGATTGGAGACCCTGTGCCAAGAGATACTCTTTCGCCCACAGCATGCTGCCCCTTCAGTGTTTGTTTTCCCTACCCTAAAAGAGGGAAGAGACGTAAGGAGCAGCATGTCACAGGAACAGCCTCTGCAGTCACACACAGTGTGAAACAGTAAGTGCAGGGTATGTGCAGCCCATGGCTCACCTGTTCCATAATCTGTGGGGCCGTGTCTACACTAGCCAAAAACTTCGAAATGGCCATTTGCATGGCCATTTCAAAGTTTTTGGCTAGCGTAGACGTAGCCTGGGAGTGGTTTCTCTGCTGTGATTCATGCTGGAAGCAAATCCCACTGACTTGTGCCTGGAATTCATGGTCAGAATTGGACTCTTTACAAACACAATTTGATTGGTGACTTTTTTGTTCTCATCCTCACACATGAAATGAAACATTTGTTGTCACATGGAATTTCACTGACACCTTTTGGTTAGCTCGTGGAATTCTACATTAGTTCTCTCCTCAAGCTTGTTTTAATGAACTCCTAGGGCTTTAGCCCCGAAACAGGTTAAAACTCAGAAGCCTGAGGAAGGCAGCGCCCAAGGCTGGAACAGCAAACACCATTAGTCAGGCCTGCAAGATTTTATAACAATGACTGAAAGGTGATTGTTTTACCTAAGTGGAGGGTGAGGCCCCAAAATAAACATATTTCCTTTCGCAACTCACCTGTAGAATGAAATCACTCCTATCCAGAAAAACTACTGTAAAACCACATATTTTGGCAAACAATGTATCATCTTTTCTTCCTTATCTCATGCACAAATGCCAGGTAGTTTAAGAGTGAGGGACTTGTTTGGAAAGTGAAGTTCCTATGTTAGCTACAACTGCCGCGACACGGAACTGATGCTCATTTCTTCACTTTAACAACGCTAACATAGACCCAACCCTGCATTCCTCTGGAAGGCAGAAACTCACGCTTTATGTGTGGCAGAAAGCTTGTCCAAACAAGGTGGGTAGCATTGGGGTTAAAAATCTTATGGAGATTGAACAATGGAGGAGGAGGAAGAAAATGTTCAACTGCTGAGATGAGATGTAATTCCTTTATGTAAAATAAATAGAAGCTTAATTTTCATGGTACTGTTTGTGACTGATTTTATTCTGGTGTGAGAAGGAGGTATGTGCACGGTTCCTCTACAGCAGTCCAGTGTAATAGTCTGACAGTCTTTTTTTTCCACTCCCAAGCTCCTGCTCCAAACAGCACCGGACTTTTCAGAAAAGTATAATCAATTCAGGAATTGACATACATGCATTTCTGGTCCTGAACTAATTATATTTTTTTAGAAGGAAAGAAAAAAAAGACACTCAAGATTTTAAAATTTACTGTGTATGAATAAATACTCTCTGTGTGTGTGAGACTGAAAATAAAAAGAACTCTTTGAAATCAGAAGTAGTGTGAATTGTTTGACAAATGCCTCATGCCACCCCAGCATTTTCAAGCATGACAGTACTGTACACATTACGGCAGCACCTAGGAGCCGCAGGCAAGATTGAAGCCCCTTTGTGCTAGGTGCTGTACATTACCATAATAAAAGACAGCTCCTACAAGAAAGAATTTATAATCTAAATAGACAAGGCACAGAGCAGCACAATGATTGCTTGAGGTTGCAGAAAGATTAGTGAAAGAGCAATGACAGACAGAAAACCCTGGACTCCTAAATCTCAGTTTGGTGCACTATTCAATAGAACACATTACCTCTCAATCTATAAACATACTATCCAACAAGCACTGCTCAAAGGAGAGCTCTTCTAAACAGCCAGACTAGAAGCTTACCTCTGAAGGAATTAGTGACAAGTGTTCTTGCGTTGAATCCATTTTGCTTTATTCATGCTAGTAGTCCCTCTTAGGTCAGATTTTTTCAAGTTGTCTGAATCATAATTTGCCCTGTTTTGCATCCAGTGGAGCAGCCCTGGAGGATGTGTAGCAGAAAACTGCAGAGTAGGTGATCCTAAACATTTGACTAACCTTAGTATTTATCAATCCTCTCTCTGACAATGATTCAAAAATTAAATAAGCTACTCAAATAAAAATGCAGTAATGCTATCTTTAATACTCATCATAAGAAGAAAACAATAATTGTATTAGCTACCAATGTTTTCCTTGTCCACATGGGCAACATGACCTTTTGCATGGATGGGGTAGTTACATTTACACCTCCCCCCGACCTGTCCAGAGGTCCTACAGAAGACTTCATGTGTCTCTTTAAACAATGGTAAGGACTTCAGGTGCCTCTGCACTGGACTGAATTTTTTACTATTGGAGTCTTAGTCAACATTGTTTTGCCTATTTGAATTAATCCCAGCACAGACCATGTGAGTTTCACTTCTGAAAGAATTATGGGATCCACCCCAGAGTTGATATGGCAATGTTAATTTTGTGACTGTAAAATCATGTGAACACAGTTAGCATTGATATTTTGGCCTTTTTTGATTTAATTGCTAACTGTTTTCTGAAAGCATCACTGCAAAAATACCAGAGCTACTTTAACAAGGAATTTTAAAACAAATTAAGGGAGTTCAGTACATGGCATCTCCAAAGCACATGGGCATCCTCAAAAAATAGCAACAGCATTTGGAGTCAAGCAGTAATATGCAGCAATAGAGATACAATAAATCAATTCAAAGCCATTCCTCCTTTATAAATACACCTACAAATAGCTTTCTCTGTTATCTGCTGGAAACTGAACTAGAATGAGAAGAAAGTTATTCTGGAAAAATATGTGGTCAAGCTTCCTTAACCAGACTGTCTCTGTTAGAATTTCACACCTTGGATAAAATGGTCTGACATTCCAAAAACTAAAAGAACATTATTTATGTAGAGTTCAGAGTCCAAAGGAAAAAAAATCCAAAAACCTTGTCAGATATTAATATTATATTTTTTATAAAATTATTTACACTTTCTTTTTGGTCATCTGCAAATCCATTGGCACAAACAGCACAACCACACATTAGCCTCTTGTTTTAATGTCTAACATTTTATATATATCTATATATATATCTATATATCTTTAGCACCCCCCCCAACTCCCAGCAAGAGGATAACAAAAATGATATACAAAATAAGTTGATGGTAACAATGCCAAAAATAGCTTATTATAGTAAGTGCAAGGGAGAAAAGCCTCAATATAAAGCTTGATTGCAACAACATTTCAATTTAGCAGTTTAAATACAAGACTCGCATTAAAATATTTGAGATATGTCACTCGCCTTCTCTTTAAGATGACTTTTTAAAAAAATCTATGTACACATTCAGTTGTAGCACTTGACACTAGCATTATGAAGCATTCAAAAAGTATGTACGACATGATAAGTACACATTGACGTATGGGCGGTTAATGTCCGTAGGTATTCTTCCTTCAAGGATTGACGACATTTTGTTGAGTCCTAGCCTCAGTCAGGTGACCAGCCACCTGAAGTAGTATGATACCCCCAACAGTCATTCCCAGAATCCCACAGGCCTCCCTTAGAACTCTCACTGAATCCATATGGTGTTGCCTCTCTCGGGCCTACGAGGCTCCACTGTTAGTTCCCCAAATGTTGAGAAGAACTGCTCCATCTCTTTTTGCAGCATGTCATTCCTTTTCTCTGCATCTTCTTTGGCCCGTTCCGCATTGCGCATTTTGATTTCTACCATTGTAAACTTCTTCCTCTCCTGGTCCAGCTCATCATGCAGGGTCATCATTTCTGCCTCAAGGCTGAGGTTTCTCTGTTCCAAGCTGTAGAAACACAAGTATATAGATGACAGCCCTCACTGTATTATCCAGCCTAGCTCAGAGCAACAGGTTGTATAAAGAACTTGGACTAAGCTTTGAAGAGACAATTTTAAAGTAACTGTTTTTTACTGGATGTTTACTATTGAATTCTCTCTCACAAGAAATGGTGGAATTGTCATTTCCTGGCTTATTTATAACTGAAAGATACAAATCACTAGCTTATAATAAGAAAACAGTTCTGTATGTAACAGATGTATCTGTGTTAGTCTTTACGCCAACAAACCAAAGTAGCAGAAATGTAGCACTTTAAAGACGAAAAAAATGATTTATTTGGTGATGAGCTTTCATGGGAGAGAAGTGGGTCTGTCCCACAAAAGCTTATCACTGAGTAAATCATTTTGTTAGTCTTTAAAGTGCTACATTTCTGCTACTTTAGTTCTGTATGTGCTAGTCTATGATGTAAATAGGCCTTTTTTCTCCTCCCAGGGTTGATTCTGAACTCACACTGGTTGTACATTGGTGCAGCTACAGAGTCAAATCCACTGTCAGAACCCTATATCCCTGAGGATTGTGGTTCATGCGGATATACTTATTTTATTCCATTGATCCCCCTTTTCTATTTGCAAATATTTATTCTCCAAGCTGACCTGCTGCTTGAAAGAACTGTCAAATCGCAGGTGAGAAGGGGCCACAAGCAGCATCTCATCTAAGCTTCCACCACGATGCAGGATTTGCTGTGACTAAACTATTCAAGATAGATGACTACCCATCCTCTTTTTGAAAACCTTCAATGAAGGAGACTCCATGACTTCCCTAGGCAGTTTATTCCACTGTGCTACAGATAGGAAGTTTTACCTGACTCTTATTCATGCTGTAGTTTGAACCCACTTGTCCTGCCCTCTGTGGCAAGAGGGAACAATTTGCCTCCATCTTTCTTATACCAGTCTTCCAAGTATTCAAAGATCACTATCATATGCTCTCCCTTTAATCACCTCTTTTCCAATCTAAACCTACGTCGTTCCTCCAGTCTTTGCTCGTACGGTATGCATCCCATCCCTTTGATCATTTTTGTGCCATGCCTCTGGATTTTTCCCCCCATTTATCTACATCCCGTTTACACATCAGAGGTCAAAATTGGACACAATACTACACCTGAAGGCTAATCAACACTGAGTGGATTGGTACTACCACCTCCTGTGACTTGCATGCTGTGCCTCTTAATGAAACCCCAAAGTGTCCGTCCCCCCCGCATTTGTTTCCCCCAACAAAAGCATTGCATTATGGACTCATGTAGAAGTTGTGACCCACCACATCTCCCGGATTATTCTCAGCAATTTTGCTGCCAAACCAGTTATTCCCACCACCATTCTGCTGTTTTTTATTCCCTAAGGGTGGGTCTACACAGAGACATCCTGCTGGCAGCCTCATGGTAATGAGCAATCTCGCAATTGCAAATGGATTCCCATTAGCATATTCCTGCTGCTCATTAGCCTAGCCATGTGAGATCTCTCTGATTTTTTTTCATGCATAACGTTCTGGAGACAGAGGGTTTTTTTGCCAGCTGAGGCACATCTACACGGCCTGTTTACTGCCGGCAGCACCCTCTGCTGGCAGCGGGATCTCGCTTGGCTATGCTAATGAGCCATGGGAATATGCTAATGAGCAGCCATTTGGGAGACTGCTCATCAGCATGAAGGTGCTGGCAGGATGTCCCTGTGCAGACCCAGCCAAAATGTAGCACCTTAAATTTGTCTAAAGCTGAATTTCATTTTGTTGTCTGTAGCCCAATTCTCCAATTTATTAAGAACCCTTTGAATTTTAGTTCTAGCCTCCAACGAGTTGGTAACCCTCCTAAGCTTTGTGTCATCTGCAAATTTGAACAGAATAGCCAAGTCACTAATAACAATGTTAAAATGACAGTAGACCCAGAACAGATTCCTGTGCAACCCTACCTGAGAGTGCCTTCCAATCTTATATCTGTCCATCAATAGTTCATTTTCAGTTGTTTAACCAATTACAACTTAATGGTAGTTCTACCAAGCTTGCATTTCTCCAGCTTACTTATGAGAATGGCATGTAGGACGGGACCAAAAACCTTGATAAAGTCTAGGTATATTTTGTCCACCACATTCCCCAGTCCACCAAAAGCAACTAGTTACCTTGTCTAGGAAGGAAATCACTGGTTTGGCATGATTTGCTCTTAGTAAATCCAAGTTGCTGCTTCCCCAGGTATTTGCAAATTAAATGTTTACATACCGCTCTAATAGGTTCCCTAGTAACAAAGTTAGGCTGACTAGTCTACACTTCCCTAGCACCTCCTTTTTTCTTCTTTTGAAAGATGTGGAGTATGTTAGCCCTTCCTCAATCTTCCAGGATCTCTCCTGTAATCCATGAGTTTGCAAATATTATTGCCAGTGGTGCCAGGATTTCTGCAGCTAATTCCTTCAGTGCCCTGAAGAGAATATCGTAAGGCCCTGCTGAGCATTCAAATTAGTCATAAGATCTCAGTCATGTTTTTTACTTATCCTGATCTGCATCTGTTGCATTTTATTGTCTACAGTACCATTGTTGGTCATCAGGTCACATGTTATTTTTTGAAGCTAAATGTGTTCGAGCATCATCCATATTAACAAACTAGTCCTCCTTTTGCTTTCTGAGCACCGTATCTGCAGTGCAGTGGAATCAGCAGCCATGCTGTGTTCCAGTTCAGCTCTGGCTAGTTACATAGGAGACACACACACACTATGCTGTCCCTTATATGTTGCAAAGATGGGAACAGAAGCCACATCTCCTGGCTGCCTTTCTAGAGTCATATCCACTACACCATTGTGCTGGGGTCATAACAGCAATGCTTTATTCCACTCCATGCTGTTATGTGCCCTAATTAAGGGTAGACATAGAGTTTGAATATAATCACTCATCAGTTCATGCACCTGGGTATTTTTTTTCCCTCCAAACTAAGACTTAATTTACTGTGTTGATGAAGTAGCAGAATCAATGATTGGTAAATTGTTCTCTGTTTGAAAAACAATAAGAAATTTATTTTCCTAACATGACTTAGCTTCCCCTGTTTTAACAACTCTTGAACTGCTTAGGAAAGTTTCATGCAAAGTAGCAATGAGGAAATGCACCTATTGGCTGGATTTATAGATGCAGGGAAAATTCTGTTTCCAACCATCCATTTGGGAATTCTGCCTTTTACAAAAACAATTTGAGTCTGTTCTGAAGTTGCATGCCACAACACAGTAAGGGCTGAAGATGAAATGCCAAACCCAATCTGAATCAATTTGAAACTTCACAATTCACATGTATATAACCAGCACCACTCATGACTAAAATCTGGAAGGAGAAGTAGCAGGACTAAGCTAGATCCATACCTACCTGTTTTTAATTTATCTCTCCCCTGTTATATGCATGACCCCCTGAATCACCTGGTGGAGTTACATGATGTAGTGATAGTCAGAACCCCAGGAGCAATGTGAAGCTGACAAAATTGTGTCAGTTTCACATTACTGCTGGATGAACCTATGAGCAGAGGAGGTAGCCACTACTGGAGCTATTCTCAGGGAGGAGGGCACAAAAGAGGATATGGAGAAGTAGCAGTGTGTTGGATACATCTTCCCTCCTTTCGATACCTAGGGGTTAGACTAGCACACACACTGTACTCTCATACAGCTGTGACACTGTGCAACATGGTGGGAATAGAAAGAGATTTCACTGCTTCCAACTCTTTCAGCAGCTGGAGAGAAATGAACAAGCTGGAGGCTGTGAAACAGGGACCACACCTCTCCAAAAAGGAATCTCACCCTAACAAGGAATTGCAGCACTCTCCCAGTTCCAGATGTGAACAGAGTGGGGCCCTTGAGTTTCACCATACTGCACTAAGAAATGAACTGCCATCCTGTTTTATCAGCCTCTGACTAATCAGCGTCTCGAACATGTTATATATGAGCTAAAATACTGATGTCTCACTGGTAGGGTCACTATCCACACTGAATATGTGGGATACTCCTCATTTTCCTAGTACAATGAAACATCAATTAACAAAAATTATGGTGTTGTGATACTTTAGTCGGGAGTGTGGCAACATTTTGGAACAAACTGTATCACATAGGTTTTTGATGGGTGGGCAACCTCAGGCTCTGGAGCCACACGTGGCTCTTTAAGGAGTCCATTGCAGCTCTGGGTGCTGCCGCTGCTGACACCTCTTGCAGCTCCCTGCCCTGCTGCTGCTGAAAGACTGGAACTACATTTAATTGGTTTAACAGCCGGCAAGGCAGCGGGAGGGATCCAGCCATTAACCCCATTACATCTAGTACAGTTATTTCAGTGGCAGCAGGCCAGGGAGCTGCCCACACTGCAGGTGAGGGAGGTGGCAAGCCTGCAGGAGAGCTGGGGGAGGGGTGGCTGAGTCTGCCCATGCTGGAGCTGTGCAGCCCTGCTGACAAGGAAGTGGTGGCCATGCAGGAGCAATGGAAGCGTGTGTGGCTGGAGGAGCAAGTCAGTTTAGGTGGGTTAATCCTGTGGATGGGGGGTGGGGTTGGGGCTGAGGGGTTAAGTTTGGGGATGGGGGGTAGGGGCTCAGAGGGGTTAATCCTGGGGACTGGAGGGCAAGATTGGGGCTGAGACGGGTAAAGCCTGGGGATAGGGAGCAGGTTTGGGGCTGAGGCAGGTTAATCCTGGGGCTGGAGGGGTGGGTGTGAGGCTGCGAGGGGTTAAACTTGGGGATGGAGGGTGGGTTTGTGGGCCAAGTGGGGTAGAGGCTGGGGATGGGGTGGGGAGCATGGAGGGTTGATACGAATATGGCTCCTTCCTGCTTAAGAGCCCCTCCCCAGGCTCAGCATTCTCCTTGTCCTCAGTTGCTCTCCAATCCAGGGGTGAAAGTAACTTAAACTTTCTAACTGGTATAAATCATTGCGTGTGCACTGTTCTTAAAACAGGGCTTACAAAAGGTATGGTTTGATATTATTTATTAAGGACTGTCTCGTATGCATACGCACTGAGGCTCCTGAAGTATTCATTTTGTAACTGAATTTGAAAAAAGGCTCTTCTCGATATTTTGGTTGCAGACGCGGGTTTGTGAGATTGCATCATGATGGCCGAAGTTTCACCCAGTGGGAGTAACTCAAAAATGAAGAAAATCTAGCAAAGCAGGTGATGAGCTCCAGAAATATTTTGGCAAAAGGATATTTTAACAGTCACTAAAAAGATCAGTTTGGCTAGATCTACACTAGCCAAAAACTTCGAAATAGCCATGCAAATGGCCATTTCAAAGTTTACTAATGAAGCACTGATATACATATTCAGCACCTCATTAGCATGCGGGTGGCCGCAGCACTTCGAAATTGATGTGGCTCACCACTGCGCAGCTTGTCCAGATGGGGCTCCTTTTCTAAACGACCCCGGCTACTTCGAAGTCCCCTTATTCCTACCTGCTCATAGGAATAAGGGGACTTCAAAGTTGCTGGGGTCCTTCAGAAAAGGAGCCCCGTCTGGATGAGCCATGTGGTGGTGAGCCGCGTCAATTTCGAAGTGCTACAGCCGCCCGCATGCTAATGAGGCGCTGAATGTGTATTCAGCACTTCATTAGTAAACTTCGAAATGGCCTTTTGCATGGCAATTTCGAAGTTTTTGGCTAGTGTAGACATGGCCTTTGAGTTTTGTAGGCTCTTGAAATCACACTTCTTAAAAATCACAGATGATAGAATAAAACAACTCTCTGGTAACATCAGAACCTCAGAGATGCCTTTTTTTGTGTGCTATATGTCAGCAGGTTTTTTTGCAATAGTCATAGAATAAACTAGCATGTCTGTGCGTTTTTCCATATTTCACACAGGGATTAGTGTTACACTTTGGCTACACCTCTCTAACACTGGAGGCCATTTGTGCAGTTTGGAAGGGATATGCCTATTAAACAGAATTATTAGCTTCTATTATCATCACTGTTATTTATTTGTACCCCAGCAGCTTCACCCATGCTGCAGTCTGTGTGCCCATATTAAGAGTGAAAGAATAGAACCAAGTCTTTTGCAGGAGACAAAAAGCACCTTTTGAAAACTGCCCTTTCTGTTTGTTTTAAATGGTGATCAGATAAAGTGCCTTCAACAGGACTAAGTAACAGCTAAGCCACTTTCCAGTTTTCAATCAGTGCTGCACTCATACTGCCCTGAAGTAAACTAAAGCCACCTTATTATATCAGTATCAGAGAGGTAGCTGCATTAGTCTGTAGCTTTAAGGACATCAAGAAGTCTTGTGGCACCTTATACTAACAGATATTTTGGAGCATAAGCTTTCGTGGGCAAAGACCTACTTCACCAAATGCATGAGTGGAGGGGGTTCAGAGGGGTATTTAAATAGTGAGGTCCCAGTAAAAGGGAGGGCCAGAGCTGACAAGGTTTATTCAGCAAGGTGGAAATGGCCCACTATCAATAGCACTTATCAAGAGAGGAAAAAACAAGTCAGATCAGACAGGGGGATGTGAGCCTTTGTCAGAGTCTAATGGGGAGATATTAACACCCAGAGCAGAGAAGCTGCCTTTGTAAGCTGCGAGCCCTCCCAGTCTCTGTTTAATCCATTAAACAGGTCCATCTAATCCACGCCCCCACTCATGCATCTGAGTGGGCTTTTATTTTATTCAAGCGGTTTTTCCACCTCTACTGCCAACTTCTATGATCAAATTCACCAGGGCATGGGAGCATAAGAGAATTACTCCACCCCTCAGTTATATAATGAGTATATATGGCAGAGAGCTAACATCTTACCTCTTTATCCGTGTTTCATACTCCACCTTCTGTTTTGCCATCTCCTGTTTTAAGCTGGACACAAGGCTGTGCAGAGCACTGTGGTTGCTCGTGTTGTTTGTGACAAACGTGTCACTGTTATCACTGCTGCTCGTGGCCCGGCTGCTGCGTCCTCCCAAACTTCTTCGGTCAGTTTTATTCTCATAGTCTCCTTGGTTGGAGAGATCTTCATGTGGTGGTCCATCTAGCACCGAGTCTTCAAAATTAGCCCCATAAAAATCTTGCTCGGGGCAGGTGGTGGTAGACGATCGACATGAGTTGGAATGTTCAGGGAGGGATATTTCACAAGAGGATGTAGACCAGGTGGCGCTATTTACGCTCTGTTTATCATCCGAATTCACCATGGAGAACTGCTGGTGGACATTGTCATAGGTGGAGAGTCTGTTATGCTGACCCAAGTCATTCACCAGCTCCTTTTGTTTACTGTCCCTCAAGGTCACGTAGCCATTGGGCATCCAGCTCAGGTTTCGGCTGTTGAGGGCATTGCTCTGTGCATCCGTGCTTGAAATGCCCATCCGCACACCTCCATTCTGCATGCTGTGTGTGCCCATTTTAGTAACTGGACCTTTCATGGATGATGGTCTCCTGGCCTGCAGGGTACCATTTGGTACGGTCTGGGTTTTCTCATGGCCCTCCACAGAGCTGCTGAATGACCCATTAGTGACAATGCCACTGCCTTTATTAAAGGCTGGGTTTTTCTTCACCGTCAGTGGTGGGCTTCTTGTGACATCAAGTTTGTGGATGCTGTTCCTTGGACTGTTTGACTTGCTCCCTGGCTGCACTGGGGGAGACCCATTGTCCATGCTGCCTTTCAGGAGAGGCTCAGGTGTGTCCCAAGAGCAACTTCTCACCGCTGTCTCCTTGTTGTTATTGTTCTCTTTGTTCTGGAGCTGACCAATTATCATTTTCTTCTGGATCTCATTGTTATTATTGCATACCTCCTCCCCTGTCTGAGGGTCTGTGTCCTTGGGAAATAGTTGCTCGTGTTCACTTATCATCACTGACATTAGCTGTTGGACTACTGCAGTACCTGGATGATGGGAAATGAATAACTATTAATGAGGTAATTTCATTTGAGTAATGAACAGTCTTTTAAAACAGATTTTCATAGAGTTCATAAAGATGGAGCTGGTTAATATAAACGTAATTTATACATCTATCTCAAGCATATGTAGTACATCTAAGCTATTACAATTTTCATGCGTAACATCCTCTCTCCTCTTTCTGGCTCCAGATCACCACAGCACAGTCAGTGCTGTATTGCCATCTCTGTGAAAAAGTAATAAAAATATGTCCATATGTTTGCTGGTGCACCACACTACCTCCTCTGCATTGGCTCTGGTGCACTGGCCAACATTTGGGAGCATAGTGCAGGCTTTGCTCATTCCTGTAGGCAGTGCTTTTTCTGTAAAGCACTTTTCAGCTTCACAGCTGCTTTTTCAGCTGGTTACCCACCCACCCCCACTCCTTCCAGGGTTTCCACAGCTGAGGCTGCCAGAGGTACTCTGTGCCCCAGCTGGCTCCCAGCCTCAGGGCTGCTGGGGTTCCCCCACCACCTGGTCAGGGATCCTGCAGCTGGGGCTGCTGAGGTGCTGGTACTCAGTAGTGGCAAGTACCAGCACAAGAAAAGCACTGCCTGCTAGCAACTGCTTCCCTCCTCTGCAAAGAGCCTGCCGTGTGAGTAGTCACTGCAGGGGAAGAAAAGTGCTCCCTCCAGCTCTTACTTCAATATTGGGGCATGCAGCAATTTCAAAGGAGACATCATCCTGAGGAACTAAGACAAATATCCCAAGACAATCTCTGCAATTGGAAACCACTGGGATTACACAGGAGGCTGAGAATAATCAGAAGATGAATGATGTAACTGTAATATGTGAATTTAAGCTCAATATACCAGGCAGCTTTAAAAACTTACTTCAAGGCTGGGAAAGCACTAGCAAGCTAATCTAAGCGATTGAAGGAGGAAAGGGTTTCTCACCCATTAACTTTTCAGGCTATCAGAGGTTTAATATGTAAACCTTAAACTACTGTGAGATGAGACTGCAGCTGGCCAGTAAAGGGTATCATGCTGTCATACTCTGTGGAATCCACTGCCAGTAACTCATAAATCACAGCCTTATACCACACAGCCCTCCACTTTGCAACACGTAATTATAAATGGCTACACTCCTTTGCTAGAAACTCATGTTGCACACACCACATGACTTCACTTTAATTTACAGAAATATCATTTGGGGAATGATGTATCACTGCATCAAATAAATATTTTACAAAACCCTATTAGGGAGTATAAAGAGTTTTCCAGTAATGAGGTTCGGTTGCTTATAAATACCATTTTAAAGTCCCTCGGCATTTTTCAGTGGCATGCTGTGCTCTTTTAATCAATAATTTCCCACTGGCTGATATCATTTTATACAGATTGCATTTGAATAGTTGAGCTTTTTTTCCTTGCAAATACATCTATTAAAAATGCAGTTTGCCATAGGGACTTTTTGTTCATTTTTGTTCATTTGCTTTGGGTTTGTGAAAATCTGCATTGCTTTGCAACATCTTTGATTCTACCATGAGAAATATGGGGAAGGGAAGTCAGTTTCCTTTCAAAAGCCTTTTTAATCACACATATAGCTCTTTACAATTCATTAATGGTAATTTTTGAGTAATCAAAAGATTAGATACAAAGTGAAAGTAGAAACTGAAAAAAAAGACAAGTTAGATAAAGTTGATTCTAAAAAGGAGGGTGTGAGGGTTTTTTTTTTAAACGGGTTATTGAGATGTCTCCTTGGCTCAACTCTGTGTTCTCAACACCATGATCACTCTTTGTCCTATGCCATAGTCCAGCACCACCTGGAGACCTGACCTGTGCCAAACCAGGGAATTTACCAGACGATGGGAGTTCAATATTGTCTAGCAGCATTAACAACACTTCAACTGCTTATGGCCTCGTTGAAGACATTCAGGGGTAAATTAGAGCGAAATAACAGCACAGAACAATGAGAATCAGGAGTAGTGGCCGTAAACACACTTTATGGGACCATGAGAAACTTGGCCACATATGATAAGGGGACACCTGGCTAAGTAAATCATGCTGGACCACAGATGTTACTGAACCAGAGTGTGCTGGACTAGAGAGGTTCAACCTCTAGTAGTATTAGATTGAGGATTGCTGTGAACAATTTTGCTTATTGTATTGTAGGATAAAGGCTTGAAGTAGGTGACAACATACTAAATTCTAAGTCCGTGGGGAAAATTCTCAGGGACAGCAGAATTACATAAAACAAAACAAAAACTCAAAATTCCACTCTCGCGTTTTGGAGAGGCATTCTATGTAGGGACTTTGCAGGTTTTTGCTGGTTTCTGCAAAATTAATATGCAATTTCAGTTGGAAAAAATTAGCAGTTTCATCATTAAAAAAAGTCAAATTCCTCTGAGCAGAGAAAAGGGAGAAATTTAAACCTGTGGCAAAATTCTTAAGATTCAAAACTTTATTCATGATGACTTTTTTCCATAGTCATAGTAAACTGTATCAACTGAGTCTGGCAACCTTCCAAACACAAAGCTAGATTTGTCTTCTCTGGGAATAATATACAAAACAGATACTCAGAACAGGCCTTTATGTCACCAGCGGATGTGATGGAATTTTGTCACAGATTTAATTCTTGCAAGAGCACTGGAGTTCAAATGTGAGTATCTGCAACATGAAAACAAGCAGGTTTGCACAAGGCTAGCCACCTCTTTTCTAAAGTGCAAAAAGCTTGCGGGGAGGAGAGAGATTTTAAAATTGGCAGATGCTTAAACATATGGAAAATTAGCTGAAAATATGCACATTTTGAGTTATTTTACCTCTTTTACCTCATTTTGTCAAATGCTCTAGTATTGTCTTTTTGATTCATTGAGAAAAGTAGCCAAGACTTGCATCTTGGGCACTACTGTAATATCATATTTATTGTTAATGTGGCTTAAATTCCACTCGGAAAAATGACAGTAAAAATGGCATTGCAGTATTACTGTAGACTGCAGGAAATGTTATGTGGGCAATAGATTGTCAAAGGTGTAAATAATTGAAAAAGTGTGGCCTAATGGAGAGAATGCTAGACTGGAACTCATGAGACCTGACATATTACTAGTTGTGCTCTATATGACCTGAGGCAAATGTGTTGAGTAAGAAGCTGCCATTGCATACAGCAAAGTCAATGCATTACAAAGAAAATTTCTATTTCCTCTGCAGCAGCATGCTTAGCATAGCAGTTAATTTAAGTTATGTTAGTGGAGGAAAAGTTGTGTCTACACACAAACAGGCAAAAGTAATTTTGGACATCCAATGACCCAAAACACACTGCTGATGAAGCTAACAAAGTTCTGTATTCTTGATTTAAAGTTGTTTACAATTTTCATTTAACTCACCCTCCATGATGGTCAGAGGATCTTCCACTTTTGGGCGCAGGATGTTGGGACCAAACACAGTAGCCAAGTTTTGCACACTCATTTTGTTTACACCTGCATAGGACTGGACTTCATCCAGGAATCTATGAAATAGCGAGGTGAAATGAGAACATTAGCATCAGAAAAGACAAAGGTGCATGCTGGTCTCTTACAGTAGTTTTTGTATGGAATTTTTTTAATTATTTTTAAAGGTCTCCACTTCAAGGCACTGTTGTTCACCTGGAAAAGAGGGTCACAGTTGTGATGGTCCCTGGCAGAGCCATTACAAGGGATTCAGAGAATCAGGGTAACCACTCCTGGCTCTGTGTTTTGGAAGCCTCATGAGGCTGGTGTGACTGGCTGGCATGGTCAGTCTCAGAAGTGAAGAGTTGGTCCCAAAAGAGTGACAGATTCATCATTTCTGCCCTGGGCCCTGCCCTGTCCCAGGGATGGCCCCAGTCAGCCAGGCGTCTGGCTGGTGGTCTTGCCCACATGCTCAGAGTCTTGCTGATCACCATATTTAGGGATTGGAAGGAATTTTTCTCCCCAGATCAGACTGGCTGAGACTTTCTGCAGCATGGGACACAGGCAGGACTGGTGACAGTTGTCACCAGGCCCTAGGCCATTGTGTGTGTGGGGGGGTGGTGAGGTCTCACCTATGGACCCCCTAGAAGGGTCAGGGCCTCAGGCAGAAGTGGCAGCCTAGGGCTAGCCAGGCTTCAGCACCTCCCAGACTATGCCACCCCTTTCCCAGCCATCCTGAGCCCTGCCTGGACCACACCATACAGTGCTCCAGTGGCGATTTAAAGGACTTGAGGCTGCTGTTGTGGTAACAGCCTGGGGCCCAGGGCCCTTTTAAATTGCTGGGCACCAGAGCAACTGCCATTTTTGCACTCCCTCTATCATTCTCTCTGGATATTGAGCCACTTGTAGGTTTGTACTAAAGTTAATCATGAAGTTTTTGAACCTTGGTCTTTAAACCCTGATTTGAGGATGCCAGTAACTCAGCTAAGGGCTACAGGTATATTTCAAGAGTGAGTGAGAGCCTGTGGACTGCAATGTGTAGGAGGTCAGACTAGACGATAATGATGGTCCCTTCTAAGGTTATAGTCTACAAGTGAGCCTTGTTTCTTTCTGCCTAGGATCAACTTCTTGACACCTCCGAATGCTTGTAACACAAACACTTCCCTCCAGACCCCACTCTCTCTTTACAGCTTAGAGCTAGGCTGACCCCGAGTCTCCTAAGCATCCATCAGTGGTGTATAGTCTCTCTTCTCCTGGACTCTGACTGAACCTCCAGGCCTCTGTTCCCGAAGGACAGTGCATGCAGATCCCTTGGCACACACCTTTCTGACATGTTATGCATGCACACATCTCACAATGGTTATACCAGTGTGATGTAGGCTTTCATTTGAGTCCATACAGAGAATTCTTTGGCAGATTAAAACACATATACCAGAACCAGGGGACCCCTGCAGCCCTGATGTATCCCTATGCCAGTTAACTGAAAGAGGTACTTGGGTCACAATACTGTGATTACATTCTGTAATCTCAAAATGCACGACCAGTCTCCAGCTGAACACACACACTCTATACTTCCCACACCCCTTTCATGTTTCAAAGGAAAGATTTCCTCTTCCAATAATCACAGGCAGCTGCAGAGCTCCTGATGTATGACAGAGCAACCCACTTCCACTGCTACCATACTCACCTAGTTCAAAGCATGTTTTCAAATAAAATATGCAGCCAAATTCTCTCTTTATGAAAACGCGTCTAGCCTCTGGCACACTGGTTTGAACACAGGATAACTCCACTGAAGTCAACAAATCTACTGCAGAATTACATCAGTGTGACTGACTAATACTTGGTTCACAAGGAGCCGTGGAAGAAAAAACTTGGTGTAAACACATTCTGTACCAAGTGCATAGCATTTTCTATGCTGCAAGCCTCCACTTAATCTACTTATAATATTATATAGGCCATACGTGTATTGTTTTCCATTGGTATCTGCACCTACCAGTATCTGTAGAAAATATATTTTCCAACATACCGAAGTTTTCTAGCATATAATGCTCTTAAGAGCTAGCTCAGTTGAGCTTCTATCCGTTGTACCTTATGCATCTTCTTAATGTAACAGGGCAAACAGGCCCTTAGACACAGGTAACACTGTCTTGTTACTTTTCAGGCCCAAACCAAGGCTATTCTGGGGGTTTTAGCTTCCAGATCAGTTGTGAGGAAAAATTTCAAAAACCTGCTCTAAAGTTATCCCTAAAAGCCAAATTACTCATAATAGAAACTGAGGACTCCATGCATCCAACAAAGTGGTTTTTGCTCATAAAAGCTTAGGCCCAAATAAACCTGTCGGTCTTCAAGGTGCCACAGGACTCCCCAGTGTAAATTACCTTTCGAAACCTAAGCCAGTAAATCATTTTTGTCTGTATTTGCTTGTTTCAACATCACAAATAGCTCTGTTCCTTTTCCTATTTAAGACATCTTCATATAGTTTACTGTAGGATTGCCTATATATATTATCCTCACTTTGAGACCTGAAGCACAATTGACATGGGGTAAATGACTGATCTTTTGGAATTAGGAGTAATCTGAATGTTGTCATGATTCTTGGAGTTATGGGCCATCTATCCATAAGCTATGTTCACCTGGGTGGAAAGATAAACTGGAATACCCAATAGGACTGTCTGTGACTCTGTATTAAGGCTGTTGAAGTGCCTGAGGACTTACCACTTCGCTGGTAAAATCTAAGTTTAAGAATTTACAATCAAATTGGGGTTTGTGCCCTCATTTTAAATTGTCTGTCTAGAGGTTTGTATATATGGTTTTGCATCACCTTTGAAAGCTTCACAAATACTAACATGTAGCAAACTAAATCAAAATAGTGCCTGTTATAAGGCTGTGTTTGATCCCCCACCCTGTGTACACACCATGTCTCCCAGGAACACTTACACTTCTGCTGTTTTAACCTTTTTAACCAGGGCTCTTAGAAGATGCATGAATCATCAGGGCCAACATGAGCTGCTCTGAGTAACTGGTCTGAAAATATACACCCGCTTCCCCTTACAGAAGTAAGTAGATGGTGATATTCCTTTATCCAACTACATCTCCTTGTCTGTCATGCTGGGCATGGGCAATTCATTAATCCCACTTCCAGGTGTACAAATTCAAATGGTATATTCATAATTAGTAATATGATAAACAAACTCGTGATTGTGTTAGGTAAAATGTACTACAACTCTGACTCATTTTGTTGTTAAACTCACCCAGATATATTCACCCAGAGAGACAGCAGTGTCTACAAGGCCACTGAAATAAATACCTGCCTGATAATTTTTCAGGAGTACTTACCGACAGATATATTTTAGCAGATTGTAATTGACAGGTGGCAGATTTTTTACTTGTTTCACTAATTCCTTCACCCCCTATGGAAACGAATAAAGCAAAAAGAGATTCACAGCACTTAGAATTCAACAAACCAAGAATACCAATGACATGGTTCAGATTTTGGTATGAAATAAATGAAAAAAACCTATGGAAATGGATTAAGACAGCTGATTGCTTAATAACACCCAGATAAACTATGATCACTAACCTGTACAGTTTGAACCTCTCTCTTGTCCAGCACCCTTGGGACCTGACCGGTACTGAATGAGCGAATTTGCCAGACCACGGAAGATCAATATTGTCTGGCACATTGCGAACACTTCCTCTGTTTACTGGACTCTTAGAAGACATTTAGACTGGGTCTACTCAGCGCTCCACCCATGCCATTTGCAACGCTGAGAAGCTCATTTTGCATAGCTCTGCCGGCAGTGGCGCTGGGCGGAGCGCTGTGTAGATATAGGCGTAGGGTGTAAATAACAGCTAAATAACAGCACAGAACACTGATAGTCAGGACTGGTGGCCGCAAACAAACTTTATGGGACCACAGGAAACTGCCACCCACATGTTAAGTGGTCATCAGGCTAACTAAAATGCTGGATTATGGATGTTGCAGACAAGAGAGTTCCAGATTAGAGATGTTCAACCTGTAGTATCCATTTCATTTGGGCAAAGCAATGTTTTGACTGACTTGCCAGGTCTGCGTTAGCTTTACAGAAACAGAAGATTCTTTCAGTCTGTCCCCTTACTAGGATTTAGAAGAGCAGAACAATATGAACTTGGTTTCTGTGCCCACTGGAAATAGTCTCTGGCAAGTTCCTGCCACCAGTGCATTTGGATGATATTTTAATTCAGCCTGATGCTTTGCCAGCCACTGTAGGGTGTTTGATTTCATTGCATCAGCAAACCAAGTACAACTTAGGATGGGAAGATCATGATACTGCAGTTGTTTGCTTGGCAGAGTCTAGAAAAGGCAATAAGACAAACAGGTACCTATATGGATAGTGACATCATTTGTAATACATGGTATAGGAGAGTCCAACACAGGAGACTGAAAAACTTGACAAATGATGTGACAGCCAGACTGTTAAACCAGTATTACAACAGCATAAAAATGGCTTATCATATCTAGCATTGGTGACTCAAACTGTCAGTATCACCGCGCAAGAACAGGCTCTAGGTTCATACACAGTATGTGAAGTGTTGTTTTCAAATATAATTAATAAAATATTTCATGTGATGTTCTCAGAGAAACTATACAATGGACACATTTAATTACAGGAAGTAACACACAGCATCTATTAGCAGTGCAGTGACAAAGCGAGTAGAGGTTTCAACAGGGGTACCACTGCAGCTGGTGCTGAGTTCAGTAGGATCAATTAGTCAGACTAGTTAAAAGTCAGCAGCAGTGCTTATCTGAGCCTCTAGGTGCCTCCACAAATTAAACAAAAAAATAACACTGAACACACAGGTCTCCCTCAATCCTTCTAGGCCTACAACAGAATCCTCCCACAACACATCTAACCCCAAGTCCCCCATCTGAGCCAATAGGGGACAGAAAGAATCAGTTTGGGCCAGTGACTAACAATAGGGAAGGTTTCAACAACTTTGCAGGTGGGATTAAAAATGTAGTATGGTTTTGGAAAAATTGAGGGATGGGTCTGAAATTAATGGATTAAACTCCAAAGGAAAAGACAGAGATGCTATCAGACAGTAGCTGCTAGCAAGTACACATCGGGGTGTAAAAAGGAGGACGCTGCCCTACTCATTACCTCAACGGAGCAAAAAATCTGAAGAAGTGGGCCTTACCCACAAAAGCGCATTACCTAATAACTACATTTGTTAGTCTTTAAGGTGCTACAGGACTTCTTGTTTTTTGTGAGGCCACCAACTAACTCAGCTACCCCTCTGAAAGCAAGAAGTGTTGACTTTACATTACTGTAGGGAAAACACAATAGGTCAAATCCTTCATTCTCTGACATAGGGTTCACACCAGTGGAAATCTGGCTCTATGCCATTCAGAAACATAGACAATGGGTCAAGTTTCCAAAATAATTCTAGAGTAAATGAAGTCAAAGTTAATTTAAGATCAACTTGCCAAATATTTTTGAGTGATACTTTAATGCAATGGACCCAGAGCAATTTTTTCAGAACCTAAATCCCACTGACTCTGACTAATGACACTTTTATCACCAGTTAATTTCCATGTAAGTCAACATTTTCCTGATGATTCAGTAGCAGTTGGGTAGGACTAATGAGAGCAGTCCTGCTACAATGGAAGATGATAGCCTATATGACCCAAGAGAAGTCTTTTCATGCAAGGTAGAACTATTCTAAAATTATTTATTTTATTCTCAGATGATGCCCATTTAGATTGCTGTGTGAACCACAGATTTCATTTAAAGATAACCTACAAAGAAAACCATTCATAGAGAGTAGTCATCAGTAGTTCACAGTCTAACTAGAAAGATATATCGAGTGGGGTGCCCCAGGGATTGGTCCTAGTTTTGGTTCTGTTGAAGATTTTCATCAACAATTTAAATAATGGCATAGAGAGTACACTTATAAAGATTGCAGATTATAACAAGCTGTGAGGAGCTGCAAGTACTTTGGAGAATATATCCAAAATTCAAAAGGATCTGGATACAGTGGAGAAATGGTCTGAAGTAAATGGGATGAAATTCAGTAAGGACAAATACAAAGTTCTACTCTGAAGGAGGAACAATCAATTGCACACACACACAAAATGAGAAATGACTGTCTAGGAAGAAATACTATAGAAGGATTTGGGAGTTATGGTGGACAACAAACTACATATGAATAAACAATGGTGACACTTTTGCAAAATGGGAAAACATTGTTCTGGGCTTTATTACCACGAGTGTTATAATCAAGATATAAGAAATAATTATTTCACTCTGCTCCACACTGATTGAGTCTCAACTGGAGTATTATGTTCAGTTCTGGACACATTTCAGGAAAGATATGGAAAAATTTGAAAAAGTCACAGAGGAAAGCAACAAAAGTGACTAGTGGTCTACAAAACATGATCTGTGAGGAAAGATTTAGAAAAAGATGGATTTAGTCTCGAGAAGAGATGACAGAGTGAAGGGGACATGATAACAGTTTTCTAGTACATAAAAGGTTGACACAAAGAGGAGGGAGAAAAATTGTTCTTGTTAACATCTCAGTACAGGACAAAAAGCAAAGGGCTTGAACTGCAGCAAGGGCGGTTGAGGTTGAACATTAGACAAAAAAGTTTCAGGTAATTAAGCACTGGGACAAATTGATTTGGAGACATTTAAGAACAAGTTACAAAAATATCTGTCAGGAATTGTTCAGTTATTATATCTACTCCTTCACTGAGGCTAGGGCTACACTGAGCCATAGTGCCAACAGCTTGATCCAATTAAGCAGTCTTGAAAAATGCAAAATGGCTGGTCATTTGCATATGTTTGCAGCTAATTTGCATATTCACTGCAGACAACAAGTGGTGTAGACGTGGTTCTGCTGGCAAAAAAAATCCTTCATTGGCAACCCCTTATTCCTGATTTTTCCAAGCATAAGGGGATACGGACAAAGGGGGTTTTTGGTAATGGAACCACATCTACACTCCTTGTTTTCTGCAGTGAATATGCAAATTAGCAGCACAAATATGCAAATGAGCAGTCATTTTGGATTTTCAAGACTGCTTATTTGAATCAAGCTGTTGGCACTATGGCTCAGTGTAGGTGTAGCCCTAGTCTGAGTTCAGAGGACTGGAATAGATAACCTCTCGAAGTATGTTACAATTCTACAATTTCTATGATTCTATAGCATTAGAAAGATGTAAGGATATGTGTCAAAAATGTGTATCTAGCAAAAGATGATAGCTGACGTAAAAACTAGAGAACCCTCCGCTGACCATTTGCAGAAACCAAAGTAGAGTAGAAAACCCCACTGTAGATATAAATCACAATCAAAGCAGAAAACTCACCGTTTCCTCTTCCTTGCTGAGCAATTTGGCGCAGGAAAGAAAATCCTCGTATTTTGCATAAGGGATAACTGGTTCTGGGAGTTCTCTTAGATACAATTTGAGCAGCGAAGCCACTGTGTGTACATCTGTACTGCTGTGGGGATGCAATGCAAACAATTATTTTTGGGGATCTGAGAAATGCTATACAGAGCAGATGGTTTCTAGTCTACTGATTAAATTTTTCTATTCTGAATCATCAGTCCGTTAACCTTACAGTATCTGGTTTAAGCTTTTTGTATAGAGTTGCAGAAATACCTACAACAAAGGCTGTCATAACTCTGATGATGATTTATTATTATTAAACAATTATTTATTCTACAAAACACTATTGCTGGAAGATCAGGCCTTTCCCATCTGTTACAAAAACTCCACATGAGGAGTGCAAGACACTACCTATTTAGCTGACATTTCATTTTTACCTGACCAGAAACGAGGCAAAATATTTAAATATTAAGAATTACATTCTCATAACAAATAGTTTGGTTCAGAGTCTTGATATGTGCCTCTAACGTAACTGAATTCCACAATATCAATGCTCTACACAGGATTAATTTTATATCAACATGTGCTGCACAAACTCATTTACTCCACACATTTAATAAAAGCCCCTTCTGATCCTTCTGATCCCAGGTGTGTGTCACTGTCCGAGTAGCTCCCCAAAACAATTATTACTGTGCATTTTAATAGTATCTTCCAACAGAGAGTCAGGAAGTGTTTTGCTACACTAATGATTTAAGCACACCTCTCCCTTTGAACTGCCATTATCTCCATTTTCCAAAAGATAAACTGAGGCACAGAGAGAAAATAACTTGAGATCACAGAGTTCCCACGGGCCAATTCAAAAGTGAGCCTAAGAGCTACTTTAACCGACTGCCCTAAGCCTAGCCCCTTCCAGGGTGCAGAGCCCCCCCCCCCCCCCCCACATCTTGCTCCGGAGTCCACGGCAGCTGGCGATGCCACTGTAGTTAGTCCACACACATCTCCGCTTACAGACCCAATACTGACAGTATAATCATGTGCTTGTGCATCATGCCCTGAAGGTCCACACTCAGAGCCGTCCAACTCAAGGAGTTGGTCCCACTTAAGGAGTTGTCACCAGTTGGCCAGAGAACTAAAATAGTTTTACAAAGTAGCCTGCATGCAAGATATACAAGAAGTAAAAAGGTAGGAGAGGATTTCTGTTTGCCTGCTGCATCAAGGCAAAAGAGGAACAGGGCAAGCTAATTAGGGAGCAGAGGTCTGTTGACAGAGGTCTGTTGGAGCTGTCAGTTGTCTGCTGAAAGGGAGCAGGGGCCCTGAACCAATTGCATAATTGTTCCCTCGTGGATTGGGCCTCAAGGCTGTCATCTTGTAACTCTCTCCCGAACAGCATTTTTATTCCCACAGGTGTGGCTTGGGAATTGAAACACAATGTGAAGGAGCCTATCTGGCACCCCAAACTGTCAGACTTTCCAGGCACATAAGATGCAAGACAAATTACAAACAAGAAAAACAATGCACTGCAAAGCCTTCTCTTCATGACACTGCCCATAGTGCAGGGGAAAGTGTGCAGTATTTTTAAATAAAAGACAATTACAGTTCTTGATATGAGGCAGAGTACTTTTGCTTGCAGGCCAAGTAGCAAGACAGATAGGAGGAATGAGAAGTGAGCAGATTATTCATGTGGTGATCGTGTCCCTGATTATGCTCCCTTTGCTTAGCACCGTTCACATGGCAGAGCTAATACTGCCGAGAGGTTTGTAATACATTGACATTCTTGATTTTGTGAAGCAGGTACTGAGAGAGTAATTAAAAGCTAGGATGTCAGTGAGCCAATGAATACAATAACATAATCCTTGTGTTTCTGAGGTGAACTACACAAGGCTACATTTTACTCAAACTCCAGTATGCTACTTGTTTATTGCTACTAGATATAGATTTCTACCAATAGAAATTTCTGGTGGCAATTTGAAACCTATATTTAAACTATACAGTGTAGGCCTAATTCCACACAGAAGTAATGCACATATCAGTTTGGTTCTACTACTATTGTACCAGATGCAAGATGTGTTGACTACTGAGGCATTATCAGTGTACCATCACTAGATGGTGCAATTGCTAAGTAATATGACACATTTTGAAAGTGTGGAAGGTCACGCTTTCAGCTGTGCTGAAACAATGCTTAGGTGTATCCATAACTATAACCCTTAACAAGTTACCATATACAGTTGAATTACTATATATTTGTTTGAGACTGCTTAAAACAAGCAGAAACTCCTTTCTGATATTGAACACCACTAATCTTTCTATTTTTTGAGACAAAATACTTACGATCTGAAAAAAATACATTGATTAATGAGATTAAAAGTGAGAGTACTGTATAAATTAAAGTGCATATACATATTGCAATCTAATGCTTATTTTTCTTCCTTTTAGTTTAAAAAAAAGACATATTTGCACCTGAACTGCAAAACTCAGATCCATATTTTAAACCCTGCATAGTTTAGCATGTTGATGGTTTTACTGATTTCAGAGTCAGAAGATAGTTGTGTAAATGAAGCGCTGTATTCCAAGCAGTCCCACCTTTCAGGAGTGTTCAACCTTGCTTCTTAGTTTTGTTGCGCTGCAGTTTCCACACTACTGAGACGTACATTTCATGTAGCCAACTACCTTTATGTAGCTTGGTGGTTATTCATATGGCCCACATCACCTTAGAATGGGAGCACCTGACAGTCACTGAAAGACTTCATCTTCCCAGCAGTTTCATAAAGTAGACAAGGGCTAACCCCATTCCAGAGGGGTAAATGAGACACACATTTAAGTGACTTGCGTTAAGATCACACAGGAAGTCTGTAGCTGAGCTGGGAACAGCTCTCTTACCAAAAATATGCTGTAATTCAATTACAAGTTACTTTTCCTGATACAAGTGAAATAGTGCAGATGCATGAACTCAAGTGAGTGCCCTAACCATCAGGTTACTGTATCAGATATTCTGGGATGGGTAGGTGTGCCTCAGGGGCAACCATTTCACTTTGCATAAATGTCTGTATTAAACGAGGGATTGGAACCCAGGTGTGAAATTACCTAGTTGAAATATTAGTCAAAACTGTGGCACACAGCCAGAAAGGGTTGACCAGCTAATAGGCTGATTGATCCAGGGTCCAGCTTTAAAGATTTGTTGGGACAATGCTAACTAAAAAGTGGGCTGTTACGGTAGGCTGGAGTACAAACGACATTGTTAACGCAGTTGTGGTAGATGTTTACTCTGATCTTATTATATGAACAAACAATTCTTGTCTGTTCCCTATAGCTCTGATTCAAGATTAGAAGAGAACATTAACATTTAGATGAAACTTGATTGAAGCAGCAGCGTTGTTGATATGTCTCTTTGAAGGTTGTGGTAAACTGTGTGTGAACTGTTTACTGGATAAACTACCTCGTGTTAATTGCCATGATGTTTGGGAGACAGAAGGTTTGTCAAAAGCCTATTGTACTCTCCAGGCCAAGAGGCTGCTGCAAAGGTCCCATTGGACAGGATCCTTTTTTGTCTCACATGTGATTGGATGCTCCTGGGGAAAGTTGCAATGGACATGGACTTAGGCAACCTAGGCTAGCGAGTGGGCTGCATGAGTGGCCCTCCTTCATCTCAGAGGGGGTGCATGGTTCTTACAGTCAATGTTGTGTGCAGTCAGAGTGCACCTCACTTCATATGCCCTTATTTTATGTGTGTGTCACTTTAATAACACCGGTAGGAAAAAAAAATCTATGCGGACAGAAACTAGCGGAATCTGGCAACCTGGCATAGAGGCAACGATAAGCAAAATGCTGGCAGACCTCACACAGAACCCTGATGAGGCTTGCAGCTTGCCCACCACTGACTTAGTCTCAGATCTGCTTCAGATTTCATTTGGGGGAAACCTATGCCACAAGGTCAGATAGCCTAGTCAGTGGCTGGACTCACCCTGGATATGGATTTTGTACTACAGGTTGAACCTCTCTAATCTGGAGCCCTCAGGACCAATTGGTGTCGGATGACAGAATTTGCCAGACCACAGAAGGTCAATATAGTCTAGCACATTACCAACACTTCCGCTGCTTACTGGGCTCTTAGAAGACATGTAGGGGTAAATAACAGCTAAATAACAGCACAGAACACCAAGAGCCAGAACTGTGGCTGTAAACAAACTTTATGGGACAGCTGGAAACTTGGCTACACCCATGATAAGGTGTCATCCAGCTAACTAAAATTATGTCAGATTACGGATGTTGCCAGACAGGAGTGTTCCAGATTAGAGAGGTTCAACCCATATAACCCCGGAGTAAATTCTAAAAGAAATTTTTTCAACTATAAGATCACCATTTCTGTTATGTAACTGAGCATCAAGAATCAAACTCATGTCTGTATCTATATTAATCTTTTAACAGTACGCTCTCTGTTTTCATAAATGTTGATTTATTTAATAATAGTTGGTTATAAGTGCATGTTTGGGATCAGGTCTGAAATAGTCACTGACCTGGAAGGTAAGGTGTTCCAGTCCCAGGGAACTGTGTTGTTTGAGATGGGTAGAACTTTATTTGGCTGGGGTATCTGGATAGAAACCGGAGGCTGGATACTTTATTGCACTTATTTTTGACCAGAAGGTAATACAGAACCTGTTTCATGCTGGCTTGGTGACTATAAATATTGGAATAGCCACCAGCTTTGGGGAGTGGCTGTCCCATCCTCATTAAGTGACCTCAGCCAGCTCCCATAAGGACTCTGCATTTCACAGCAGGTATGACCACTGCTCCCAACTGATGCTCTAAGTACCAAACTATAAAGTCATTCACTCCCTCTCTCTGGGTCAATGACTACTGGAGTCTTTGATGGAAGCTTTGATGGGAGAGATTGGGAGCTGATCACCTGAGATCGTGACTCACATAAGCCATTGACACCTGTGCAGCTAGGGGAGAATTTATAAAGTACTTTCAACACCATTTCTGCATTACCACAGCCAATACAAATCCTCTGTAGCCACAGTATATTGGGAGCTGGCTGGCTGGGCTGACTAGCACACAATCTAATTTTACTGTACAAGTTCTGCGGAACACCTAAATTTCTTTGCCTCTGTTTCCCTAAAAAACATATGCCTGTATGCCCACTAGAGGGCACACAAACATGCATACACAGATGTTAACACTGGTTATTTTACTCTTAACATGTATATTCATTGCCAAAGGTTTGCTTCCACTCATCTCAATAAAAAGAAATTATTTGTTCAAACACACCAAATGCCTTCCTTTGTACAGATTTACTGTCTGTGTCATTAGCATCCCCGATGGTGCTGCTGTTTTGACAGCACTTTCCTTTGTGATATCACAGACATTTTGGAAGCTGTTGTCAAATCAGTTACACAGCCTGGGAATTCTCAGCCTCTCTTCCAGAAACAATAATTTATTAAAGCACAGCAAGTCATCATAAATACATGCATAACCCTCAAACTCACAAACGCATAGTGCCCCGATGGAGCCTGAGTCAGCACCTCGGAAAGCAAAGTCAACAAGCTGCTAACCAACTTCCGGGGGGGAAAATAACAGAGCCAGGTCACTTTAGAGAAAAATCACTCTTCTGCCCATGGGCTCTGACAAATATACAGTACGCATAAGGTACAAATATTAAGAAGCTGTGAATTATGGGTCTTGAATTCTACTGAAGAGCTTTGATAGTGTCACAAAGCATGAGAGCAGAGCTCATGGGTTTTGTGTCCTCATCAGAACCTTGAGGTGGAATTGCAGCTCCACAATTTAAAATGTTGCTGTTTTAAATGACTGTGGTCACAGAATCTTGACCCTATGTCTGCAAAGAGCTCCGCTCCAATCAATTTGTCTGTCCTTTGACTTCTCTAGTATGTTCTCCTCCTCCGCCTCTCAGTGGCTTACCTGCTGCTTCCATATGAAAATGCTTTCAGCAGCAGTGGAGTGGCTTTCTTCTACCATGCCCAGCATTGTCCGTTCGCAGAAGGACTAAGCAAGGTGGACATTAGGAAAAAGTTCCTAACTGTCAGGGTGATCAAACACTGGAACGAATTGCCAAGGGAGGTGGTAGGATCTCCACCACTGGAGATATTTAAGAAGAGGTTAGATAGATGGCTTTCAGGGATGGTCTAGAAAGTGCTTTGTCCTGCCATGAGGGCAGGGGCCTGGACTCGATGGCCTCTTGAGGTCCCTTCCAGTCCTACTCTTCTATGATTCTATGATCACACAGAATGCAGCAAATACCAATACAGCCTAAAAGGCTGAAGAGCGCACAAATAAGGACTAACCAGAGGCTCTGTCTTCCACTTAAGGTCTGACTTTGGAAACAAAGGATTACTAGAAGGGGTGAGAGTGGACTTGAGGAACAAGGAGGGGTGGCGGGGCTGGCAGACATCCATTGCTCCCAACATGTGCTAAACCGGAGTCCATAAAATCGAGGGTTTACTGTATTCATAACAGCAAGCTGGGTGCTCGGTAACAAAGATCTGCAGGTCAGCTACTGAATAAGGAGTCCACTACATTTATTATATTGCAATCAATTTAAAGAGGCCAAAAATTGTTGCCCAAAGAGCTGCTTGGGTCACAGCAATTTAAAACTGAAAAATAAGGAAGAGGTACAATACACAGGAAGAGGTAAAAACAAAATATAAAGAAGGTGAGTAAAAGAGAGGTGAGTGCTCAGAGATATGAAGAAGCAAGAAAGATTGTGTCGTGTGTAGTGGGTGCCTACAGGCAGCTTCTCATAAACAGCAAAGTAAAATAACTTCATCAAACTACTGGAGTTTGAGTTAAGACTGATCAGTTTTAGTGGAAATTTTACAAAATCTAAGTAAGTAAAATAATAACAGTTATCATTTGTTAGAGTAGAAGGTCACAAATCTTGCTAATCCTGAGCAGTGATTTCTTTAAGATGAACATTTCGCAAAGCTCTGTCATGGTAACAGATGTCGTCCTTTTTTGCAAAACTCCATTCATGGACATCTGAGAAGACATTTATCATTTAAACATGAAATACACAATTCCCAAATACCTAAAAGATCTGAGGAAGTGGGTCTGTCCCACGAAAGCTCGTCACCTTATAAATCATTCTGTTAGTCTTTAAAGTGCTACTGGACTGCTTTTTTTGTTTTCACAGTGTATAGACTAGCACAGCTATCTCTCTGTTACTATCTAAAAGATCAGTGTTTCATGGTAACAAGTATCAAATCCCCAATTGTGAAAGCGAAGGAGCAATTATGTTTCATGAGCTACTTGATACAGGAGCTCAAGTGAAGAAACTCAAAACATTCTTTTGCGGTACGACAATTAAAACATACTCTCTTCTGGCTTGATACCAATTAGCCTGATTTACTGACCCGAGCATTTGAGTTAGAAACTGGCTTCCTAATGAGTAGTTAATTGCCAAACCATGTCTATATGCCAAGCTCTATTTAGATGTTATGCCCAGTAACCCATTACAAAAGGCTGGTTTTAGAGGTGACAAGAGAGTGATAGGAACCAGATTACCAACCACTGGAGTTTGTAAAGACCCATGAACCAAATTTGTAACCTTGGACTCTGGAAGCGCTAGGATTTTTCTGAAATCTAAGGCCTTCAGTGTTTTGCAGAAACCCGTTGTTCTGCATCTGCTGAGTGAAATCTTAATTATCACTCCTTGGGCAAAAGGCGCTTGGTAAGGGACACCAGCACTTTAAGTCAGCCGGACAAGAAGTAATATAATCAAGAGCAAGAGGAATATATTTACACATCCTCCCTCGCTTTCATTTCTTACTTTCACTATAGGGGGAGAGCGAGCACCGAATCAATAGATGGAGCCATAGATTTTTCTCCTAGTGCTACGCACTGCAGGTATCGCCACAGATCTATGCAAAGCCATTACAAAGGAAATGAAGCCCTATTTTTGTGTGCCCTGCTATTTTTAGAGAAAAAAAATTCTGACCAGTGGTTACATTTGACCTTGGGGCGGGGAGAAAAACAAGCAAATAAAATCCCTCTTCCTCTGTTAGTTCCAAATGAACATCAAATTGGAGCCACATGTTGGTGATGCAGAGGCCAGGGGACGGGGGGTTTAGGATTTCTTGTTTTCATCTGTGCTAGAGCAGCATCCTCAATGCCACCATCAAAAATCCTCACACTCTGGTTTTTACACCAACCAGGAAGACTGAAGTCAGCTCCCTCTGAAGCCCTTAAAATAACATTTCAAGCGCTGTTCAGAAACAGTCACTCCTAGCTGCTACGGATCTCCCTTTTCTCTAGGGACCAGAGGCTGAGCTCAGCAGTTTTGGTATGCCAGGGTTTATAGGATGGCAGTTTAGTTCAATTCTGGTCTGCCAGAGTTTATAGGATAGCATTTTAGTTCTCTTCACATGGCTTCAGGTCCCATCAGGTGTTAATGAGAGTTTCTGGATTTTGAATAAAACTCCAATTCTCAGCCCACAGCACTACGTTTCTGGTGTTCTCCACTTAACAAAATTCTGCAAATCTGGCTTCTAATGAAACACTTTCACCGAATGGGGGCACTAAAGCCCAGTGGAAGATTGGGAGTTAAGAAACTTGGTTCTGCTCTTGCCTTTGCCACTGACCTTGAACAAGTCACTTCACCTCTCTTTGCTTTAACTTTCCCCAAGCAGTATAATTTAGCTCACGACACCCTCCCTTCAGAGTCACATGGGTTTGCAAACCACAATGCAAACTTACACAATAGCATTTGAAATACACAAAAAACAAAAACAAAACAAAAAAAACAAGCAAATTTACTGGGGTAAGTTTTTCCCATAAGAAATCCCCTTCACCTCTTGCTGTTTCTTTCTCTTCAGTCCTTTTCACGGACGATCATGTTGGCAACACAGGCTTTGAACAGGAGTTTTGCACAACAAAGGCAGAGCTGCTCTGTCTCCCAAGGTATGTCTACAAAGCAGCACTAATTTGAAATAAGCCATTCCAGAAGAGATATGCCGGGATAGCTTATTTCAAAATAATGCTGCTACACACAAAATGCACTTTGAGATGATCCTCGGTTATTTCAAAATAGCGCAGCTACATACATAGAGCCTATTTCAAAATGGAACCATTGGACGCAGTATGGCTTTTTTCAAAATAGGCTCTGCTTCCTGTCTACACAGCCCCCCATTTTGAAATGGCTGTTTAGAAATAGGCACTAATCCTTGTGGAATGAGGTTTACCTATTTTGAAATAGCAGCTGCATTGTGCAGATGTGAGCAAAGTTATTTTGAAGTAACAGATGTTATTTTGAAATAACTTGGCTGTATAGACATACCTCTAGGCTATGTCTACACTAGGGGAAAACACTGAAATGGCCATATCAGAGAATGCTAACCGTGGCACTTCAAAAGTGCTGCGTTTCGCTCTCGTGCAGCTTGTCTACACGGGGGTCCTTTTGGAAAGGACCCTCGCAAACATCAAAAAACCCCTTATTCCTATTAGCCATCAATAATGTATCATGGATAGATCCAGAGCTTTTGATGGTCATATTACTATTGATGGCTCAGGAAAGCATCAAATATTTTGATGTTCTCATCTGATAGGAATAAGGGGATTTCAACGTTTGCAGGGTTCTTTTGAAAAGGACATCCACGTAGATGAGCTCTGCACAAGCGAAAGGCTGCGTTGTCAAAGGCCATGGCCAGTGGCATGCTAATGAGGCACTGAATAATATTCATTTCTGCACCTCATAAGTATTCTCTCATTTGGCCATTCGCATGGCCATTTCAAAGTTTTGCCCAAGCCCTAGAGTGCAGTGTGGAGCTTGCCAAGCTGGGCTACAGGATGGAGAAAGGCACATGGTGTCCTGATCTATTGTGACACTACTTTCAGTGTGGCAATACAAGTGTAGGAAGATCTGGTTTCCTAAAAGTCATTCCCTTCCTTCTCCTGTAGTGGCCTCTAATGCAGGAGAAAATTGTGCAAACGTGGCTGCAAACATAGGCAGTAGCATGTCAGCTCAAGCTTCTCTTCTCTGCTCCTGTTGCACCCAGCTTATCCGCTGAGCCGCTAAAAGATGGCTCTGGTAGCAAAGAGCTTTCGTGTGACAGAGGAATGGACATAAGGGTAGCTCCTAGGGGAGGGCACACTGGGAGGTGGATCGGGAATGCAAGGATGAGGAAACACACAAACAAGGCTGAAAGCCTTAGGCCCAGGAAGGAAATAAGGAGAGATGTCTGCAGCTGCCTGGGAATGATGTTTGGGCCACTGTGGTCGGAGGGCACCTAGTGTCAACCCACATCCAAGTGGGCACCAACATGAGCAGCCTGGGAACATCATTTTGCAAGAGGGTGCATTTTCCCTTCAGTGCTGGTGTGATAATTTCACTTTGTGAGAAGCGTGCAGTATTCAACAGCCATCAATAACGTACCATGGACAGATCAGAGCTTTTGATGGTCATATTACTATTTATGGCTCAAGAAAGCATCAAAGATTTTGATGTTTTCAGATCCCTCATTGCCAGTTTGCCTTCTTAGCAAAGGCATGGAGGAAATGATGAAGTAGAGGATGTAGCGGCCCAATGCTTCTGATTGCCCCAGAATTGAAGAGAACACACTAATGACAAAAGAAAGGAAATAGGCTGATATTGTTCCTCACCTATTCCTCTTGGGAATATAAATTTTGGACTTACAAGTCACATCACAGTGGTGCCCCTCACTGGTTATGTTGGTTACTTCGCCTAACCTGCTGCCTCATTAAATGGCAGGGCTCTTGCTGCACCTTACAATGGAAAGGTCTTTCCTTGGGATTTCTTTCCTGCAGTGAACGCTGGGACAAAAGCACTGTGAAGACTGCTGGGCTGCAAGTGTTGACTTATGTGAATACACAAAGTAATCTGTTTCTTTGTGGCATTTTTCTAGGGACTACCTCTCATAGGAGCCTCTGGGATCAAGGACATGCAGATGAAAAAGATCACTGTTCACACTGAGAGGTCGATTGTCCTTTCTGAGGCACTAATGTAAGAAAAGTGTGGGCTTGGATTAAAAATCATCTGCCCATCACCCAGTCTTATCTGGGCAGACAGGTGCGTATGTGAGGAAGAATACTCCACTCACAGCTACGGAACAGCTGTGTGGGCTCAATGAACCCAGCCTACAGCTGCTGTTCAGCCTGGGTAAGATATGTAAATAGCTGGATTAGGTTCTGATGCCCTCTAAAAAGAGGGCAGGAGAATTTACTCATGGTGGATCCCCCACAGCCTCACTCAGTTGTCCACTTGGCACCCAATAACTGAGTACTGTACCTTATGGGTTTTTCATCTAGCCCTCTCTTTCATTGGTGTATCAGAACCACACCAGCTTTACTGGTTGGCAACCTCTGTGCCCACTGGGAGGTGTAGGCTGGATCGAGGCCTCAATAGCATATTCAATAGCCAAGATTAAGAAAGATACATGTAACATTGTACTCTATGCCCTTGCTCTATCGTGTATTTGCTGCATTTTCCTCTCTTTGTAAGACAGCCTTCCCTTACCACATTAAAAGGGACAGCAGGATATTAAAAGAAATTACAATATATTAAAATACTCCAATAAAATGCTCTTAAAATCACACCCCCCCACCCCCCTCCCAGAAAGAATTTTACAATAAACGACTTCCCAGCATCAAAATGATGCCACAAGATGAAAGAGGATTCGATTTTTATTTAGAAAAGGCCACCAATCTCAATCTATGCAAGCTTCTCTCTGCATTAGATTCTCTAGTTTAGGATTTTTGTATCTGGATTCCAAAAAGAAAACACACAACACACATGGGCATGCTAATGTAAACACTGGCTCATTTCTTTATAGCTTCAGTTTGTTTTATACTCTCCATGGTTTGTCTTGTCTCCTTAGGAATGTGAAAATAAAATTACTCCCCTTATCATATTTGCCCTCTGTTTGGCAAACACTGTTATTCCCCATTCCCATGATCAGTGTTTGAAATTTGCACTGGCTGCTTTTAATGTGCCACCATTACCAGCCAGGTCATCATAGCTCTGTGAAGGTGAAATATTTTCCGGCAGAGCCACCACAGAGAGCACAAGAGCACAGAAAATTATAGGCTTAACTGTGCCTAGCCAGGCACAGTTGGGTCAGAGGGTGGCCAGCCTTTTCCCATCTCCAATTTGAACTTTCTCTTGTCTCAGCGCTCAGAAGAGTTTCAGTCCTGCTCCAGCACTAATGATGTTAGGAACCTTAAATAGTTCCTGAGGCAATACCCAACGGAGCTGGGAAGGTGTAGGGAGACATATGCAACACACTGTAAAAGGATAGTGCAGATGCCATTCATGGTTGTGCAGCTGTGTCATGCTGACCTCTTTGCTGCTGGCACACAGCCCAACTGTCCCCACTTGCATGCCCATGTGACTAAACGTTTGTTTCTATTTCCTGAGAATGGAGGGGTGATTTCTCCTCTCGCTGTTTACAGACATGTGCATAGGCCCAGTTCTGTCCCCACATATTTACATGAAACTCCCACCGTCTTCATCTGGACACACAGACTCTAGCATTTAGAATCCAGAAAGCTGCCTTTACTTGGTAACACTACTTTACTTGATAGCTCACTAGGTTAAATTTTCAGTAAGAAGTAATGTATGGTGCCCTTGTAATATGCTCTTAAAAGACTACAGAAACCACTGCAAACAATCCAGTTTTTTATATACTAAGAATCCAACATGATATGCTTATGACCTTGGGGAATCTTACGTTTATATAGCCCTTTTGTCCAGAAGGGTCCCAAAGTGCTTGTGTTTTGAAAATTCCAGTAATTAAATGCACATAAATATTCCTCATATCTAATTCCTCATTTTGGATTATTTGAAGAGGACAAGTCACCTTTCAGAGACTGCTAGCTATCACACACTGCCACTTACAAGTTTATTTCCTCAGCTGATAACAATACTGAACAGAAGAGCATGAAATATTTTAATGTTTAAATACAGTGTTCTCTTCTAGAGGAAGCCAGAGCTATAAAAGGGTATTTATGAGGGATGGTGTTTTTAGAAGCACCTGTTGAAAAGTAACATATACTCCTCCCTCAGCATATGTCTACACACACACACACACACACACACACACATATGTAGAGCAACCGAATTTTAAACTCCTTTGAAGATTTATACATTGATGAGAAATAGATATGAAAATCTTCCTGCATTAATATTTAAGTGTGGCTCAGTAACATTTCAAATATTTTTCCTTCCTGGGAGACCCTGAGTTTCATATCATTGTGTGATAATTGTGATGAACAGTAGATGGAAATAAAAATAAAAGGAGAAATGCAGGAAAAAGACACAAACTGAAGAAATTCTCACATTATTTTCTTTAATCGGTGGAGGAGTCTCCAAGCCAATTTTAGAAAATACATAACTAATCTTGATAGATTTTGTGCACATAATTATAAATACATTTATACAACTACCAAGTTGTATTGGTTTAAGTCAAAGCAATTTAAATCACTATTTTTAATAATGATTTAAACCAACAAACAGGAAGGTTTGTCTTAATCATGTTTTGCATTTATACTACTTATTCTCCTACAGAAAGGTTAAATTTTACTGGTTGATAATCATTAAAACATGTTGAGTGGCAACTAAATATAGCCTTTGCACAGAATTTGGTGGTTGGTTTTGATAGACAGGATACTACGTTATACCTTATACACAAATATTTAAACAATTATACAAAACTAACATTGATTCAGATTCTTAATATGTTAGAAAATGGTGAATGACACATTTCTTATTTATGAGGTTATTTATTTACTTGTTATGTGTGTTAAACTTTATTTGGATGGAAAATCAGCATTTTTAAATTAAATGAGACTACCTTAAATATACTGGATATATAGGTATTTTTTATTAAAACATGTTTTCAATTACAATTAATTTATTTAGCAAACAACAGAAGTAAGATCTATAGTTAGTAACTGAGATGCCTTATTTTGGTCACCATGCCCATTTTAGATTTTAGAACTGGTAGATTTCATCCTCTCATATCAATTTTTAAATCATAGATTGGAAGAGGAAAACTAGCTGTCTTAATTTTCTAATTCCCATTGATTTCTTAACTTTGAATGAACTAGTTATTGAACTGAAAAAAAGAAAAGATTGTCTCTGCTTATACGGAAGAATATATTGCTACCAGAAGCTGGTTTAGCACTTCAGCAAACTCTGGTTCCAGATGCTCACCAGTTCAGTGATTTGATTTTCCTTAAAAGTTGGGAGCAAATATGTATGGTTTTGTATTAGTCTTTGCATTTTATTTAATAGATTATAATAAATATAGGCCTGAGCATAAATGTTAATTTAAAATTTAAGTACCCCCCCACATGCATAATTATATCTATTACTTTTCTACTGATCGCTACAAAACTGTTTTACTTTATTTTTGATTGCATGCATCCAGGGCAGTATCTCAACAGACTTTCATGGCAGCTACAGTATACACAACCTCTTTGAAGCTGGAGGATATTAGAAGGACAAGAAACATGTATCGATATTCTAGTTTTTATAGCAGGAGACTGAAAGTCAAAGGTTGTTGACTTTATTCTAGATTTTGAGACTCTTTAATTTTGTGACATTGGGAAAGCTACTGGGGTACAGATTCTATTCTCATTTATAGTATAGTGGTATAAAACCAGAGTAACCCCATTCACTTCAGTATCATTACTCTGGATTTATAAGGGCATACCTAAGAGCAAGCTCTTAATACTCTGTGATTCAGTTTCCCCATCAGTAAAATAGGGGTAATACTGTCTGCCTGAAGCTACTTTGAAATTCAATTTATTAATGTCTCTAAGGTACTTTGAGAGTCTCTGAGTAGTACTAACAATGTGCTAAATATTTTACAATTAAATCTAACCGATAATCAAATTCTCACCCAAACTCAGAGTTACAGCACATCACATAGGTAGCTCACATTGATTTAAACATAAGTTTTTTTTAATCATTTTATTTAGAATTAACCATGAACTTGTTTCTGCAGTTCATCTGATGGTCATCACTGGTAAATTAACGTAAAAGGGCATGCACCCAATAAAGAAAAAAAAAGGGTGGAGAAGCTACAGGACCTTGGACAGCAAATAACTTAAGGGAATCTTATCAAGAGGAAAAGAAACACCTTTGTTTTTTCAAAGACCTAGGAAGCTTGTAAGATGTCAAGGCAGTGGTGACTGCAACATTTGAAAGCACAGTGATTTTATTAAGATAACCAAAGATACCTCATGTAAATAGTAGGAGCAGGGGCAGACAAAAGACAGCCTGCAGGCTGGATCTGGCCCGCTAAACTGCCGGACCCAGCCCACCACCATTCCAAGGCACAGTGGGAGCCTCAAACAGACTTGCCTTCCATGCCCTGAACACCACACTAAGCAGCTAGCTGCAGGGGCCATGTGCTTCCCCGAGTGCTGTTTGCTCCTGGAGGGGGAAGGGCTTCCTGTGCTGTCCTTGGCCCCCAGCACAATCATGCAACACCATTGGCTGGAAACTGGCTAATGGCAGCTGCCTGAGCTGTGCTTTTTGGCACAGCAGCACACAGAGGACCCTCCCCCCTCAAAGAAGTGGCACATGGCCCACGCAGCTAGCTGATTTGAACTGCATGTGCGGACAAAGCAGGTGGGGAGCCTGCCCTGGCACCCCAGCCCTTCCTTCTCCTCAACATTCTGCTCCCCCCATCCTGGCCCGGATCACAACCCAAACCCTCCCCAACCTTACTCCTGCACCCATACTCCTCCCCAGACCTTGCACCCCATCCCCCTTCCCAGATCACAACCTCCTCCTGCCCTGGATCACAACCCAACTCCCTGTACCTCCTCTTGCAACCCTGCCCAAGATCACAACACCCTCCTTCACCCAAACTCCCTCCCAGACCCCATTCCGCACTCCAATACCCTAGTTCAGCGTTTCCCAAAGTGTGGTCCCCGGCCCAGTACCGGTACTTGGGAAAAAAATACTGGTCCTTAGAAAATATAATAATTACTATTGTATCATTATTCTATTATTGTTATGAATAAACAATGAACAGTGAAAATTTATTTATTTTTATTCTTTTTTTCAAAAAAAGGTACTGAAAAAAGCTGGGTCCCAACTATATAAAGCTTGGGAAATCCTGACCTAGTTCAAGCTCCCTTCTGCACCCAACCTTCATCCCAGACTCCGCACTTCCTCCATTAATACCATGGAAGTGTGTGGACCTTGACCACACACCTAATTCTTGGAGTGCCCCCCATGAAATAATTATTTCCATGCCCCCAGCCCCCCCAGATTAGAGAAACAGCCTGCTAAGTAGTGAGGTTTTTAATATGGGCATTTAAAATGTATATGTTTCACTGACCTCCCATTTTATTACAAAAATGGAACAGACCTCTTTGTTTAAAGTGTATTTAATATTCAGAAAAATGTTGAAGTGAAAATGGCACTTTCTTATGCAAAACATCATCTCCTTGTGTTTCCATGTCATAAACCGACAGATCAAAATGAAATTTCCATATAATCAGAGCAGCAGAACCAATACTGCTGTGTTCTGTGCTGTTTCATGCATCATCAACAAAACTGTCTCCAACTGCAAAAAGCTTTATTAGTGGTGATGTCCAAGAAGGAACAAGCACAGATTAATATTTAGATCCCTGTTTGGTTCTGCACTGCTGGACTACAAAACACTAAATCTGGAAGTGCAGGACAGAAAATAAATATGGAATTCTCCACAATTTCATTTTTACAGTCATTTTTCTGACTGTAGTTACTCTCAAAAGCACGTTTTACAGTAGAGGCTCAACAAATCTAGTAGACTAAGAATTTGCCTAGAACAGCAAAAATGCTACCTAGGGGAGCTGACACACAGCACTTCAGGAGAAAAAAGGTATATCGACAACATGACTTTTCCTTCCCTCTTCATAGTACAGTAATGCCTGCACAAGGGCTGGAGGGAGGTGGGAACAGCTTTAAATTATTATTGATATTGGAGTAGCACGTAGAGATCCCAACCAAAATAAGAGTCCCCTTACACTAAACTGTATCCTAGCACAGATTGAGAGGTAATCCCTGTCCTGAACAATACTTTGGCTTGGTCTACACTAGGCAGGTAGGTCAACTGCAAATATGCAGTTCTAGAAAGGGTAGTTACATAGCTAGAATTGACTTACCTGCAATCGACTTCCCTGGATGTCCTCACTAAGGAAGGTTGATGCGAGAGTTTCTCCCATTGACTTCCCTTACTCTTTGCAATAGCAAGGAATACAGGGGTCAACTGCTGACCCCGATAGGTCAATTTTGCTCTTCTCCACCAGGTGCATGAGATCATCCCCGGAATGGGTAATGCAGACATGGCCTCAGTTTAACAAAATAAGACAAAGGATGGTAGGAAAAACAGAGGTGGAGAAGAATCTTGCCCAACATCACAATGGTAAGAGTCAGGAAAGGAGCCCAAATCTCTTGACTCCCAGAGAAGTGGTGCATCCCTGAGCCCACCACACTGCCTCCCAAGGCAAGGCGATAGAAACAAGTGAACAAAACACGGATGCTTGTTCTCATACAAAAACCTGAGGTTGGGGTGAGCCACAAGAACATGAGCCTCTGAAAAAACAGCAGTGCCAGAGGATTCCAGGTAATTAATGCCAGTGTTTCTAACTGCTTCCATTGTGGTCATGTGCCTGCTTCACAGCAGCACCAGATGAAGTCTCTCCTGCTAAAACAGCAAGCTTGTGCTTGCAGCTCATTAGTGTGATGCAGGTGTTGTGGGAGAAACCCAAGAGAAATATTCATTTCTCAGCTCAGCTCTCAACTCATTTGTTTTATAATAGATGAGCT
This sequence comes from Carettochelys insculpta, assembly GCF_033958435.1. Taxonomy (NCBI): domain Eukaryota; kingdom Metazoa; phylum Chordata; order Testudines; family Carettochelyidae; genus Carettochelys; species Carettochelys insculpta. The sequence goes on from NC_134140.1 coordinate 122,673,687, forward strand.
CTGTGCACCACTTGAAAGCAACACCTCTGTCCAGGATGTTAGACACAGCATCATCACAAGTTATTTTCAAATACAATTTTCTTTTTCAATCATTTGGCCTGGGGACAGCGGAAAGTCTCATTTATACCCTACTGTCATTTCATCTGCAATCTCTGGACATGGCTAGTGCCAAAGACCTCACAACTTAGCATTTAGTGTAAAGGACAAGACGAAGAAAAAATGTATTCAAAGAAAGTTTAGCTACTGTCGGTTTCCCATGGCTCTGTAAAAACATGCATTTTCCCACATTATAGGTTTGCAATATCTTTCCAGTTAATAAACTAAACAAAAATTTACATTCTGATGCAAAAATTCATCCCCTTAACAGTGTCATTTGCTGTAGTTCTAACCCCACCAAGTCCCTTTCCAGCCAACCTTGCCCCATCGTTCACTTTTCATTGAAAAAGCAATAAAGCTGACATGAAACTAATAGCCTTTGTTCTTGCTGTGCACTATCATCTTCATGATCTGCAGAACTGGCAGAGAAATTACATCCCAGCATTTCTCACTTACAGTGACACGCCAGTTCCATATCAAATGTATTTATTTTATGAGGGGATTAAAATATTTTCTAACAATCAGACCCACAAACTCCAGTTAAGCTCTAACTCATTTTGGCTCAGGCACCATTACCAGTCAAATGTCCTGCAGAACAAATGCAACTCCCATCGGCTTCCTCAGCTTAGGTCCTCCATCATACCAATGCAATTCCTTTGTCTTCCAAGGATCTAATTTGAATACAATGAAAGTTCAACCCAGCCTACAACTGGAATTTAATTCTGTTGGGAAATGACTCTAGGTCACTCTCCCAGAGTTACAGTGCCTAAGTGGTACTGGTATAATCCACTGGTTCCCCATGTTGTATCTCCTCTTCTACCAACTCTTACTACTAGCACCCCTCCAGTTCCTAAGCAAGAGGTCTCATGCTTTTCGCACTCACAAGCTCTGATTCAGTCCTCTCTGATGGCTCAGGTTGGGGTTCATTATCCTGCCCGTACCAAAGAATAGCACTAAGTTTTGTCACTAGAGAAGAGAGCTCTGACTGTATTTGGCTCCCTTTGCTACATGTTGCCATTTTTACGTAGTTATTTTCAGAAACGAATTCTGAAACCAATCCCTTGCACACAGATATGGGTGAAGATGCTAACTGATGGTGAAGACCATTAAGTGTTGAAAGAAAGTATAAGTTTTTGATCAATAAGTTTTGGATAATCAGCTGACCATTTAGATGTTAATCTGACCTGAACCCTCAAAACAATTTAAAGTTTGACTGTCACAAGGGACTACAAATAAATCACTTTTGATTAAAAAAAATAAGCCTTGCATGAACCTTAATTTAGACTCATCCTTCCATCTACTTCAATGGGTAACAGACCATACTGTGGCTGATGATAAAAGATCATTTTCCTTGATGCAACCGAATAAGAAAACCCATCACCAATGCATTCATAGGAGTGGGAAGGTCAAAGCTGTCTAGATATTTTTGATTAAGCTGAATTGCTTATGATACATTTCCTAACTGGCATCAATATTAAGCCACTACAGGTTGAACCTCTGTAATCCAGAACTCTCTTGTTTGACAACATCCATAATCCGGCATGATTTTAGTTATCTGGACAACCATTTATCATGGGTTTGACCAAGTTTTCCATGGTCCCACAAAGTTTGTTTACAGCCACCAGTCCTGGTTCTCAGTTTTCTGTGCTGTAATTAGCTGTAATTTACCCATAAATGTTGTCTAAGAGCAAGCAGTGAAAACACTGATAACGTGCTAGACAATATGGCCTCCCACGGTCTGCCAAATTCTCTCGCTTGGCACTAGTCAGGTTCCAAGGGTGACAAATTATAGAGGTTCAACGTATACTTTAAAAAAAAAAAGGAATTTCTCCAAAAACACACTGAGATCATATGTTGCAGTGAGAAATGAAGCAACACTAGCCTGTTAATTGGGAATGTGGGAAGTCTTGAAAAGCTTTATAGATTCAGAGCACGCTACTCAGGAAGGATTCAATGCCATTTATCTCAAAATACCTTAAATCATTCAAGCTCTGGTCTAATGCTCCTAAGGTAGAGGGAATTTTGAGCATTTTACCTGTCAAATGATGGCTTCTCTCCACAGTCAAATGCATCCTGTAACTCTTTGACAAGGTTAGCCTGGCCTGGAAGTCGAAAAAGCCCTTCCTCTTTCAACCCTTGCAGTCGAATAAAATCCACACATTGCTCCACCAACATGGGAGCCAGACGGTTCCCATATCTCTTCTCATACCGGACTGTGTCTTCCAGCTTCTGTCCAAAGATACCTATGTATAATAAGGAGATACATGAATGGGTTGAGGGAAAGACAGCATTTAAATGAACAAAGAGGGAAGACTGTGCACTAAGGATTGTACCACAACCAGCCATTCTTACAGAGTAGTCAAATATAAGGGCAGTCAGTGCCTAAATCTCAGGGATGAAGAGCTGAATTTCACAACTTGTGCCCTTTTTAAAAGCAATACACCACCATTTTTATCATGACGTTCAAAAACCTAACTGTAAAATATGAATCATTGGTAAACAATATTGTAACTTTTTAAAAAAACACACTATCTGCAAATCCTATAGCGCAATCAACACAGGGACACAGAACTCTGTCACTAAAGCACAGAACTGAAGATATTTCAGATATCCATCTTTGGTCTCTGAGACAAGGCTAAGTGTACTTGGCCACCGAAACAGCTCTAATGTCACATCCACAGTAGATGACTTTTTTTTTTTAACTCTTACGCACACAGGATAAAACTTCCAAAAGGGCCAGATTTTCATAGATCTTAAGCTCCTGCAGTTGGCAGCTCCTACTGACCTTAGCCGGAGTTGTTGGTTCTGAGCTACTCTGATTTAGACTGTAAGTGAAGTACTCACAGGCAACTCACTCCTATAATTTACTTCAAAGAGCACAATTATTTTTTTCTATAGTAAAAACAAGATGTGTATTGATAAAGAGCAGGTGGTGGTACAGCTAAAGCCTGTATTGATGCACAGGGCAGATAACCTATGAACAGCAACAATGCAAGCTTGCTCACTTCAAATTTGACCTGGAGCCGTAACTACCTCTTCCCTGATGAAGTTTGGTGTTCAGACAAGTCCTAGCTGCTAGAAGCCCATAGCAATTATGCTATTTATTTATTTATTTAAGAAAAGTTTTGGTTTCTAGCTTGCTTCATAGGGGGATGGTGGGAAGGTTGGATGGTTAAACATGCTTGTGCTTTATTGAGCTGATTGAGTTAAGGCTTGCAGTGTGGCAGTATAATGAAGTTCCTCAACTCCCTCTCTGCTTTAGTCTGCAAGCTGTTGAATTGCCATCACAACGCTCACAGGACAGTCAAGGGTTCAGCCCTCTTATGCTCTTGGGATTGCACCCAACAGCTTTAGCTAATAACCAGCATAATTTTCACAGGCCAAGGCAGAGTTTGGAGTTATCATTGGGGATAATTTGGGCTGGCCAGACAAAATACTGACCTGAAACCTAGAAACAAATCTGAATATTTAATATAAGAAAATTGTAGAAAACGTTTAAGTTTTTGAATAATTCAGCAAGTCCTTGGTACACATGGGGTGGCGTGAAACTGGCTAGGAAATGGGAATACCTCAAGCGGCAGAGTTTCCAAATTGGACCAAAAGAGGAAAACGTTGCAACAAAACTCCATTCTTTTTAGATTTCTAGTTTCCATTTCCACATACGCATCACAATTGACAACAGCAATTACTCTCCCCTTTTAGAAACTGCCCATTGTTGAAAATAGGAGCTCACTGCTGGGAACTGAAGTGAAACTGGGAACTGCCTTGCCTGGAATTAACTCATCTATATTTTTCCACATCGGTCTTGTAAAGTTTTCTGCAGTACTCTAGCTATCTCTGTCCAAAGTTTTCCATGAAAAAGCTCTTTTATGAGCAGACTCTCAAGAGTTCCCCCTTCACCAACTGCACTAAAACAGAAGATTCAATGCCTTTCAAGTTAAATTAATCGGACTAAAATGTGGATTTCAATTTAAATACAGCTCATGCCCATTGAAACTACAATTGATATGAATAAGCTCCATCTCATTAACTGTATGCTTTTCTCACTCCATGTTCACGTTCTGGTCTTGCTTACATAATCACAAAAGAAGACAAATTCTCTTTAAAACGCTTATAGTTTCAAATTTGCACTGACACCATTGTCAAAATAAATGATTTTGGGTTGATACATTTATTGGATTGCTCTTTTCTCCCCCTTATGGGATTGGCTTTCAAATCTGAATTGAATCAGTGTTTTTGAGGGAATGGGGAAAAATGTTTCTACAGCATAAGCTGTAGTATATTGAAAACAGGTGACTGCATAGCATTAAGTTGTCTGTAACCAGCTCTAAACTAGTATCACCAATTACAAACAGTGAACTAAGAGTGAATATGATAGATTTAAAATTGTGACGGGGGGAGAAAGTGAAAAAGGTGTTATTTACTCCTTCACACAACATAAAAAACTAGGGATCACCCAATAAAATTAATAGGCAGTTGGTTTAAAAACAAATAAAAGTACTTCCTCACACAATCCACAGTCAACCCGTGGAACTCATTGCCAGGGGATTTTGTGAAGGCTAAAATTATAGTGGGATTTAAAATGAACTAGATAAGTGCATGGAGTCCATAAATGCCTATCAATGCCCTTTACCCAAGATGGTCAAGGATGCAATGACAGGGTATGGTTCACTCACTGATCATCTATTCTTTTCATTCTCTCTGAAGCACTTGACATTGACCACTAATGGCAAACACAGTACTAGGCTTAATGTACCATTGGTCTGATGCAGTGTGGCTGTTCTTATGTTCTTAAATTATTTTCTTCAGTGTTTAAGTCTATGGGTCAGATTTTCAGAACCCTTCTGGTGCATAGTTGTATGTATGGGTACACAGTTTGCACATCAAACTACAGCATTTTTATGAACCAGCCGTCTGTTAACTAGACCAGTGCAACTGGTTAGTTGCACATAAAATCACAGACAAGACCAGACAAAGCCCCGTGAAATTACTGGGTGTATTTCTATTGACTTCAATGGATTTGGATAAAGCCCTAACAATGCAGACCGCATTCTGCAAATCTGGCTCACAAACTTCCACAGTGATTTATTTTGGAAGAGACCTTGTGTATGTTCACAAGCTGACGGGTCCATTGAGAAAAGTGCAAATGAACCACGAGGGCTCCAGCTGCATCATTTAATCCTGTCTGTAAACTCAAAGTTTCAAAACAGAAGAGTTGTTGTTTCAAAATATATACAGGAGCTGAAACAGCTGAAAGTGTCATTTCTTGATGCGAAGACTGTGGCAGCACTAAGTGGGAAAGGTCAACTGCAAATTAATCTGTTAATCCTTTTCTCAAATTCTGAACATTCCTTGAATAGTTAAACTCACATGGAGGGGACAGACAGTAGCGCAGACGTAGCTTACAGCAACAGGTACAAAACATGTATGCACAAAGACATGTATGCCCGCATGCCCACTCTGAACCAGATTTTCAGAGGTGCTGAACTGTTCCTATTTTTCATCAAAAAAAAATTATCAGCAATGTTTAAACCTAGGGCTGGATTCCTAGCACTGCCTGTGTGCACAGACACACAATTTGCATGGGCGATTACAACAGTTGCACAGCACTTCTGAAAAAACTCAGACCTCTGCCTTTATTGATTTGAAAGTACCATAGCAAGTGCTACTTCTTCCTTTAAGGGCATATCCTGTCCACATTTACCTGTGTAGGCAAAACCCCCAAAACAATGGAGTCACTCTGTTACAGCCACACATGGCAGCAGAGTACCCTTGCTGGGAGAGATTGGCCCATGTTGCACATCACGCTGTGTGGAAAATTAGAAGTAGGCTAGGAGGGGAACAGGTCAGACATGGGCTCTACAAACGATGGGGAGGACCAGATCCAATTACATGTAGCAACTTGCAGCCTCAGCTTTATCCAGGTGTGGGGAGAGGCTACATGTTGCTGCAAGTTGGGTGAAGAGAAGATTCCAATAGTATTAATCTCTGTGCATGGCCCTTAATGCATGCTCGGAGTGGGGATGAGAATTTGATCCTTTATTTCCATATGCCCACTCAGTGGTTTTCTAAAACAGCATAAAAACGGCCACAATATGCTTGTTCTCAGATTCCCAAAGACAAAGTTTCTTTTCTTTCATCCAAGAGTTATTTTTTCAGCACTGTGACTCCACTTCTGTGTCACCTCTGCTCAGATGTTTCCCCCCTTCCAGCTTCACCTGCAGATGCATTTTGAACGCCAGCCATATCTCCGCAGTTACCATGCTTTAATCAGTTGGATCTCATGCAACACAGAATTAAAACTGCTTTTTTAATAATGTATTTGCAGCTGGTGCAAAATGGGAGTACAAGCTGCAGTGAACCAGGATTAAACAAAGCAAAGCGATGACATGCAACAGCGCAATGCGTGTGTCAGATTTCCATGGGTTTGGATACCTGAACGGATATAAATTCTTTCATCCCCACCCCTCACGCAAGAATGAGTGTTTATCGGACTTATTCTTCCAATTTTGCAAATCTAGTGGCTGACCCTCGATGTGTCAAGTTCAACTCCCTTACCCCTGTGATTTTTAGTTCAGAGTTACTCTGATGCATCATAAAATGAATTTTTTCTGCCTCACTCCATCAGACTATTCATGGATTATTATACATAGAAGACAATGCTAAAGCATGGAATTACAAATGAACAAGGAAATTAATAAATCATTCGTGCAATGTCAGCATTCTTATTGTTTCACGCCCTTTGTTTTGGGCTTCTCATTGATGCTGAATACATGGCATCCTCGATCCTCAGAATAAAAGGCTCTAACAGCAAAGCACAACACAGAGATTAGTTGTACATACCTTTGCGAAAACTAAAACACCGTTTAATTCTCCTATAGGTAGTTTTAGGAATGAAAGGAGCCGATGCTAAGGCCCCTGAGGTGCGTACTCCAGCATTTCTATCTTCAGGCATCATACAGGCCGGAGACCAGTATCAAGGCAAAGCTCTCCTTTGCAAGCGACATCCACAAAACTGACTGACTGTTCGTTGTTATTGATTGATCAGGGTTTTTAATGGTGCGTTTTCTTAAAAAGTTGGTTGTTTGTGATCTTCTAGACCGTGTAGTGGAGGCTTTTTTGTTACATTCACTGCTTTGATTCTGCTTTTGGAAGAATTTCCTTCTGTCTTTTTATTTCCTTTTCATTTTTTTTTCCCTGTGGTGAGACAACCGGCTACAATGCAATGTCGCAACAGAAGATTTTCAGCCAAAAGATTCATCTTCTATTCAGATGGAAGTGTCTGTGGAAGAGGGGGTATGTACTGAGGGGAGGGGGAAGATCTTCCTGTCAGCTGGAACGGGTGGGGGAGTTAATGGGGGGGGGGCTCAAATTCCACTTGAAAATGTCAGCACATCCTGATGCATGGGGGGGGAAAAGAGAACAATGACAGAGAGGCTCCGGAAAATTTCTCCAGGATACTCCTTGCCAGCTCCTTTTAGCTCCAGAAACAGGGAAGAAAAATAACGGCACCTTTGCCCGAAAGACACTCTGTCCATAATGGATTCTATTCAAAGTGCCGACCTCCGTACCCACCTCCCTTTCTAATGTTCTTGTGGGCTTTTCAGTTGTTTTGTTACCTTCAAACTACCAGCAGCTCTTGTGGGAGAGAGGCCTCAGAAGCAGCGGTGTTGGCTGTAGGTCCTTGAGATCTGCTGAAGGATACAAGCTTCCACACGGGTGACGCTTTGCTCATTCCCTCCCTTTACTTCTATTCTCATTAGAGGTGTTACAAATGCAGCTGCTGTGGCTGCTGCTGCTGCCTTCTGCTCCAGCCAGTCACATGCAGCAGGTGCAAGCATAACAATGTGAAGGAGGGAGTTGCTGCAACCTTGATTTTTTTTTTTGACTTTGAGTTGACTTCAAGCCACTGTCACGTGTGCCAGCTTAACAGGCAGTAAAAGCTCAGTTCTTCTGGCTTTCAAGAGGCTCCAACCCTCACTCTGCCTCACCCCCTTCCCCACTTTTAAATTCTGTTGTTTCTTCTTCCCCTTGACCTCTTTCTTTTCCATTATTTCAGTTTTTAAGCTCTGCAATCAAAGAGCAGACCTTTGCTTTCTTTAAAAAAATGCCTTTGTAATCTAATCAAGAAAGGAATTTCATGTGCAAACAGGCATTATAAGTTGTGGCTGATTTATTTATTTATTTATTTATTTTAAAGACTGTTCTTAGTATTCTTCCTGCTCTTCCCTTCAAAAACAATCTCCTACAGAGCACCTTGGTAGCCCCCTTGTTTTTTTCTTTCCTAGTACCAGTTAACAAATGACAGTTTAATGATCTGGTTAATTATTTATACATCTGTTTGTTCCATGACCAGGATATCACTCCAATCATCAGTCAGTCCCTAAATATGTGTGGTTTAACAGTGCTCATGCTTACATGCAGAAACACCTGTGGAATACATGTAAAACTTGTTTATAATTCTCAGAAAATTGTGATTTTTACATAAAACTAATATGTTTTGCTTCAAGCTAACAATTTGGGCAAGACACACTGTATTTTGTCCTAACTTTAGGCAGCAGGACTAAAATGCACGTATTTGCTTTTGATTAATTGGTTGGCTGAGTTAATTTGTTTCTTGTGTATGATTATTTTTATGCTGCTGGTTGATTGACGTTATGTGGTTGTAAATCTAATTAATTGTTAGGAGACCTACAGCGTTTGATATTTTTAGGATTTTTTTAAATTATTGCCTAAATCTGGCTAACTAAATAACATAATTAAAAACTCTGAGAGAACAAACTGAGTCACTCTCTCATGTGACGTCAATCACTGAAGTCAATGTTAATTTACGCCAGCTGAGAATCTGGTTACTTATACTTAATTTGTCTGTGAAGTGTTAGGCACGCCTATTGGATGAGGTAGCAAGTCCATTAATAACAATGATGATGATGATGTTAATAAGGACCTTTATTCAGCAAAGGCAGACTGTTTCAAGTTGGTTCTGGCATATTTTACTGATGAGGTGCATATTGTCACAAAACAGCCAAAGAGACACAATTAGGTCTTTTGGCATTCCAACAGTAATAGATTAAATGAGAATCAGTTAAACAAATAGGTGCAATTCCCAAATGTTCCCTAGCCCCAGGACACTTCTTGAGATCCCTATGAGTCTTTGCGTCACAATCAGAATTCTCTTCGGAAGGCTTCTCAGAATGGAGATACTTAGAGTGTGTTCATGCAGCATAGCCAAAACCTTGGTTGTCAGGGCACTGACCTAGTTTTTGGGGACCCATATTCAATGGAAACAATTTTCAGAGCCTCAAAAGTTTTCTGGCAATAGAATTGTTGTTTTCTGGCCAGGACTACTCACAATCACTTTCCTCATGATTCCCAGTAATGTGCCCCCAAGCGTAAGACTCCTTGTAGAGTTAACATATTTGCTCAAGAAGGCCAACATGAAAATGGCATTTACAAAAACCAGAAGTTGAATTAAAATGATTCAATTAATAATTAATTCAAACAAATAATGATAGCCTCCCGCCATTCCCAAGTCTTAATTGGATTTATGAAAAACAAACAAGCCTCATGTTCAACTCTGCATTTGCATGGATAGGTGGCACTAAACATTACCTTCATGACAACAATACCAGGGCAGCTTCTGGAATGCACCCAATAGTTTTCACATGTAAATCAAGCCTCACCAGAGCCCATCTTACTTCCTAAATGGAAGGAGAGTCTAGTGTTTAAGGTGCCAGACTTGGATTCAGTTCATCAAGGTTCTAATTCCATCTCTGTTACAAACCTCAGGTACTAACTTGGATAAATCACTCAATCACACCTGGCTTCAGTTCCTCCCCTGCGCAATGGAGAGATTTTCTCCCTCGAAGGGGAGCCGTGAGGATAAACTCATTAATATATGTAAGATGTTCAATTACTCATGTTGAGATGGTGTTAGCAGGTAGGCTCTCAGCTCCCCTCTTCTCAAAATGGCACTGTTTGCACTCAAGTTTGTTATCTCCATGTTAGCTTACAGTGATTTTGGGTTGGACAATAAGCTAAGCTTATTATAGTTCAATATATAAGGCCCTTCTAACACAACTTAAAGCAATAGACTGTAGGGCGAGGTGGGCAATAATTTTGATGGGAGAGCCACTCCAATAATTTGAAAAGTGGTCAGGGGCTTCGCTCTTCTATGATATTAATGGAGGAGGTGTGGGACTTGGGATGGAGGTTAGGTGCAGAAGGGAGCTTGGGGAAGGAACGGGGCTGCACAAGAGGGCATGGGGTCTGGGAGGGAGTTTGGGTGAAGGAGGCGGTTACGACCTGGGCCAGGAGTCTGGGATGCAGGAAGGGGTGCAGGAGTTTGGGCTGTGACCCAGGGCAGGGGACTGGGGTGCAGGAGGGAGTGCAAGGGTTTGGGTTGGAACCTAGAGCAGAGGGGTTGCAACTTGAGGCAGGGGATTGAGGTACATGGTCTGGGAGGGGTTATGGGTGTAGGAGGAGGGGCAGAGGGTTAGGGTTATGTGAGATAAGGGGGCAAGCATGGGGGAGCAGAGGGTTGTGGGGAGGGAGGTGCTGGTGTGTCAGAGGCAGGCTGTGGCTGGGAGACTTACCTGAATGACTCCTGACCAGCAGCTCTGCAGGGCCCTGAGGCTGGCTCGCTGCCTGTTACAGCCCCAAACTGTTCAAAACTGCTCCCTGCTGCACATCACTTTCTGCTCCAGATGCGGAAGGGAGGGGAAGATACCCCACGCTGCCCCTGTCTCCCAGCAAAATCTCTCAGCTCCTATTGGTCAGCAACTGCAAACCAGCCAATAGGAACTGAGATGTTTTGTGACCCAAGTGCTTTGTATAGTTTCCCCTCCCTTCCTGGTGTCCAGAGCAGAGAGTTGCATGGAGAAGGAAGGTGCTTAAAGCAGCAGCTGGCTAATCTATGCCTGAGGCAGTCCATGGGCAGGATTTGGCAGCTTGGTGTGCCAGACGTGGCCCATCGGCCATATCTTACCCAGCCCTGCTGCAAGCATAAGTAAATTTTCACTTTAGTAAAATTTCAGAAAATGAAAATATCCCCTGACCCACGCCATGCTAAGAGAAATCAGATGAAAATCAAACCTTTTAAGAACGATTTTCTTTTTTTTTAAAAAAAAAGAAAAGCCTTCCTGTGTAGGGAATCACATCTAGAGTATGGGGTCTCCCCTGCTTATTATGTAGATCCCAAATTCCTTACAGGCTGTAGGAACATCTTGTACTATCCCTTTGGTGGGCATTTTCTCTAGGAATCTCCAAGCAAAACCGTAGGCATGTTTGAAACCATGCCAGAATGGCCTCCTGCTGAGAAGTTTTTGCCCGGTAAGAAATGTATGACTGGGACTGAAGGTGAAGGTAGTTGCGCAGTGTGTTAGAAAGATCAAATGATCATCTTCTTCAGGCTTAGGCCTCCTGTAATTTAACTGATAGGGAGAAAAGGCAATTTTCAGTCAATAAGAGCAGATTTGTGTGACAACAACTGTTTCTCTCTGTTGCAAAGTGACATGGCTAAGGTGCCAGACATTTTTTCACAGCCAAACAATGGTTACAAGCCAGAAACTCCTTGGTTTAAATACAAATGCTCTCATCTAATGGGGAAGTAGCCTCCATCTGCAAAAGTAAGGGCTTTTGTACCTTGATAAACAATAAGATTTTCCTGGCAAATAAAAATAATGGTATTTGAGGTTGCACAGTGAGGTCCTCTCAGCATAAGGGCCTTTCAAAGACAGCAGGTGGGCTGCACAGATTGAGTAGGGCCATTTGCCTTTTCAGGATTTCAAACCTGAAGGAGGAACTTGAGCATACAACGCACAGGTCTTCTAGTAGCGTCCACTGCATTTTATACAATATTAGCAGTCAGCTGCAGCTTTTGGGCTTTCTGAGACCGCCAATGCCAAGTTCTTGTGACAGGTACAAACTAACTGAATTAGACACCAAATTGACTCAAGATTCCTCTCGTCTCACCTCATGTGAAACAGCTTTCTCCACCAACAAGGACTAGAGCCAACTGGCCAGCTGTAGGAGTTGCTGAGAAAGTGTGCATAACTGTGCTGGGGGGTGATTAAGTCACTGTATCTCCCAGTTAATTTTTGTTTTGAATCCTCTCCCTGACCTAACAAAAATGTCTTTATAAAATGTGTGTTCCCTTCTTCTCAGAAGCCGTTATACCGTTTTTTCTTCTCCTCACGATAAGTTAAGTTTATGAGACTGAGTCCCCTAAGTGCACTTGCTCTAATCAGTGCTTTCTGACTGCATGCTGAACAGAGAACAGCAGGGCTGACTCAGTGGTACTAGTGGCCCACCTCTAGCCAGCTGCACCCACAGGTTGTCATTGGGAAAAAAAAGAGGCATTCAAATGGACACAGTAGCACATAATAATGGACATGGTGCGTCAGACCAAAGATCCATCTAGCCCGGTATCCTGTCTTCTAACAGTGGCCAGTGCCAGGTAGAATGAACAGAACAGGCAGTCATCAAATGATCTATCCCTTGTTGCCCATTCCCAGATGCTGGCAAACAGAGGAAGGGGCGGGGCCAAGAGCAGAAAGGGCGGGGCCAAGGGCAGTGGCGCTGGGCTTTACACAGCTGTGTGGCGCAGCAGTGCAGCACTACTGGCATTTCGAACGGGCCGGCAGCTCTGGCCACTACTGGTGCTGAGGTAGCAGCAGCAGCGGTGGCCAGAGCTCTTGGTCCTCTTGAAAGTCACTCTCTCTAAAATATGGTAAAATCTTTGGTGATGAGTGCAGTACAAAAGTGAAAATACGTATTTGCAATATTAACACAGGACTCTCAGGGAATATTTCAGTCTGTCTTATTCGCTAGGTGACAAACTGCCTGTGAAGGATTGATTTCAACAAACCAATTTTCCTTGAGACCTTTTTCATGGTGGGAAACACAAAGGGAGCTGCCTGGTATAACTGTTTTGAAGCAGCCGATTCACTCACTGTCTTCTTTGTCACTAAAACCTAACCTCACAACTATGGAAGCCATATGTATGTTTTGCTGGGACTCTTAAATTTTCTCTGCTTAACTCACCTCCTCCAAAAGGTGCCCATATAACCCTGCGAATGGATTTCACCCAGTCCTCCATATCATTCTGCGTGCTGGCCATAAGAAGGTATGTTTCATGATTAGCTGTCATCCGCTCTCGGTCTCCTCCTGCAACAGAAGACAATCACATATAAATTCTTTCCCTTCCAGCCCAGGCAAATTCACCACCAAACTGACCACCGGAAGCTATAACAATGCATAAGGATCCAAGAGTGTGTGCTCTTGGTTTCAGCAGATCTACAGCCCAGGTCTCTGACACTGCCACCAGAGGAGACAGATGAAGCAGCACCTCTCTGATAGTGGATAGTCAGGCCCCTGAAACAAAATAGGAAGAAGGGTTCTTTCAAAAATGTTTTTTCCCCCCCGAAGGAACCCCCTCTACACTGCTGTTTTTGCTATCAGAAAGATCTCTTCTGGAAATGCAATCACATAAGATTATGCAAATGAAGTGTAAGATTTGTAAATCAGTGCCTCATTTGCATTTTTGATCTCTCTTATTTGCATTCCTCCTCCAAAGGGGGAATGTAGTATAGATGCAGCCATGGAATCTAATTGCAGATGATAAAATATAATAAAATATTACTCCTTTATAAAGAACACTCTTCTCTACCAAAGAGCTCAGAGTGATGAAAAATAATTAAAAATACTATGTACTATAAAATGTCATAATGTCAGTACAGAATAGTTCCTGAATGAGGAGCAGAGCTGATACTTTATTACAGAGAATGAATATGCAAAGTTTCATTTTTGATAATATTCTGAGTCACCAACCAAATTCACAGGCACAGAAAATGGACCTCCTAATTCTATATGGCCTTGCATCTTGTTTCATTTACACAGCTGTACAGCAAGCACATTCTACGCAAACTCTGCACAGATGGATATGATGAGAGAAGACAGTGGAAAATCAGGCTCTTAAAAATTCCTTACAGTCTCTCTCACTTTTCAGCATTAGTAATTTGGCTGCATAAGAACCACCACCTTCCTTTTGGCTAGTTGGAGGGTAGCTAAAGCATGAGAAAGAACAGCTGTCAGTCTTCCTCCTTCCCACTCACTTACTCAATGGGAGAACATAGGGTGCAGAAAGGGTACATGTCACTTCTTTAAACATTGCATGGAACTGGAATAAGATACATTTCGACCCATTAAACTACCAGATGAGATAGGCACAGAAGTGTCATTCTAAAACTGAAGTATTTATTATTAGTTTTGCCCAAGGAAAGGTTTACAGAATATGCAGCAACAGTCTGCTCCGTCACCATTGCTCAGCCAGGAACAGTCCTAGCACTAATTTCAAATGACAGCTGCTTCAGTGTGTTCCAGGCTGCAGTGGGGGAAAAGTAATAAAGCACTATTGCTTCTTATTGCTGCTTCTCACTTGGTACTTCATCTCTGGGAATTGTGTTGGTGTTTAATGTCTGATGTTGATTCTTATTTGATACCCCAATGTCAATCAAACAGGATCAATGCCTTATACTTACTGCACAAGCAGAGAAAAATTTAAAAAACAGCGAGAAAAGCACCACAAATGAAAGGAAACCTCTTCTCGTTTTAGGTCAGTGGCAAAACCAAAACATAGGAATGATGCAAGAGTTTGTTAGAATGTGCCGAAATTCCACCTTTGCACATGAAATCACTTCAAAAATCAATGGTGGTCAGAGGCCAGATATTGGATTCCAGGGTCCAGATCAAAGCCCATTTTTCTAGAACCAAAATTAGGAACTCATCTTTTTTTATTTTTGGGTCTAATGCAAAAGTTCAAAAGGTCTGTTCTCATTTTGGCCTTCCAGGAGATCTGGATAAGTAGAAATCTTTTAAGAACAGGTCAAATGGTCCGTCATTCAAGAGGCAGCAAATCTCACTGCATGAGCTGGTCCATGATATTTACTTCACCTGGGGCTGCAATCTCCTGAGAAACAGGCATGATTACAGGCAATCCCAAATTTAAATCCTGAATCTCTCTAAGAATTGTCTTAAGCCCCTGCTGAGATTCAGAGCCAACCTGAACTGTTTATCCAAAATATATGGACTGGGTATTGAACATAATACATATCTTCTGGAGATTTGTTACTTGATTTAAACAAAAATAAACAACTCCCTAAAATAAACAAACTCCCTAAAAACCAACACATTACAATATTCCGCATTTACTCCTTGCAAACTACTTTATTTATTGAGAGATCTTCTTCCTAAAGAATGTAAAGTATTTTACATTTCACCTAGCACTGAAATTCAGACCATTTCTAAACTGGAACATATGTTGTGTTTAACAAAGCAATATCTAGAGAAGAGTGTTTTGTTGACAAAATGGCCACTTTGTTGACAAAACCCAAGGAGTGTCCAGCTTCCCAAGGGCATTCTGTCAACAGTAATTTGACAGAATGTAGCAATTTTGTTGACAGCCATACCCGCTTCCCATGAGGAAGAACACCTCTGTCAGCAAAGATCTGTCAATAAAAAGCCTGTCTGGAGAGACCGGGGGCTCCTCTGTCAACAGAAAGGGCCTCCGGGACATCAGGCAACCTTGTCTGCTGTGCTTCTGGTTGACTGTTTTACTGATAGAGTGGCCAGGAAGTCTAGCTGCTCTCTGTCGACAGTGCGGATCACGTTTCAATCCGCTTTGGCAGTCTAGACATCATCTGTTGTCAGAAGTTTTGTCACAAAATATCTTCGGACAAAAACATCTGTTGACAAATCGTTTTAATCTGGACATAGCCTAGGAGAGGGAGTGAAGAATAAAGTATGAAGGTGAAAGGAGAAGGAAAAGGTGGGAAGTTTCTTGCACATAGGCAGAAGGTAATCACCTGAAAGGAATTTGGACGGAAAATGGGCTGAAACACTTCAAGTTGCTGAAACCTTTTGATACCCATGCAAAATGCAAAGGAGAATAACAAACATTTGTAGGAACACTGCAAATATGAACAACCCCCTAATCTGAATCTCCTTCCACCAAAAGGTAACAGACAAACTTTAAAATGTATTCCAAATATGGAGAAGACAATTAGCTCTCAGAAAGGAAAGTTGCAACAATTTACAACTAGAAGCACTAGAACATACAACTAACACAAAACCCTTCTGATTTTGGATGCTTACAGTAACTTTCTTGTTATTGTAAAGGTCTGGACAGCTGCCATAGTATGGTCAGATGCTCAGTTACAGAAAATTAGCAAAGTTTCACTGAGGTCAAAGGCATTTACACCAGTTGAGGATCTGTCTCTTGATGTTTGATCCATCCTTTGTGTGCTGCAGTATTGGGCCTTTTATGCTTAGCTTCCCCATGAAACAATTCTTATTGATATAGTGCTACAAGTCTGTATGATGCTTAAAAATATATATATTTGTACATACACTGGAATTCATTGGTTAGGTGCAGAACTAAGTGCCAGTGTATGTTGGGATAATATTTAAATACAGGTAAACCCTGAGAATCAAAACTGCTCAGAGGATACACGTAAAATTCAGAAAATAATTATTTCAAGAGAAGTTTCAGGTGATCAGAATCTCTGAAAATGCCCATTAGACAGCCAAATTTTGAAAATGTTGCTCGATGCCAACAATTTAGCGTGGCTGCACATGCACCCTTAACTCTGTCACTTGTGCACACAAATCATAATACATCTTCTAAGAGGGATAGAGATATTAAGTCTGTAGCTTCACAAATAACAAATAGTCCTGTAGCATCTTAGAGACTAACAAATTGATTAGGTCGTGAGCTTTCATAGGTAAGACTCTCTTCTGCAGATGACTGGAAGAGACATACAGTATCCAGGGGTTATATAGCAGGGTTTTGTCAACCAAACTGGTGGAACATCCACACACAAAATGCGTTTTGGTGAAAGTATGTCAAGAAAAGTTGGCATTTCCGCCCACAACCTTCTGCCTCTCCCAGGTGAGAAAGAGCGCATGTTGTTGACAGCTTGGGGGCTTTCTCTCGACAGACAGGGCATCCAGGACAATGGGCCGTACTGTCTGCTGTGCTTCCAGGTGCGTGTTTTGTTGAGAGAGCGGCTGGGCAGCCTAGCTGCTTTATTGACAAAGCAGAGCACCCTTCCGATTGGCTGTTGTGTGTTAACAGAAGTTTGTTGGGAAGTCTCTTCCAACAGTGACATCTGTCCGAAGTGCTGCAGTGTAATCACAAAAGCAACGACAAGTCCTGTAGCACCTTATAGACTAATAGATTTTTTCGGAGCATAAGCTTTCATGGGCAAAGACCCACTTCATCAGCTCCATTGCCTAGGCACCATCTGTGCTGAGCCACCACTCTGCCTGTATTCACTGAAGCCTCTGCAGTCAATTCCTTGGACCCCAATGTGGAATGCATCCTATACTGTTCTGTAGCTGGGGGGCAGGAGACAGCTGGGTTATATCAGTGGCCAGCAGCAGCCTGAAGGTGTTAGCTGCCTTTTAACCCCGTATGAGCAGGAAGGGACAAGCTGCTATTAGCCTCATGCAGCAGACGGGGTGAGGCAGCAAAAAAAAGAGCTTCGCAAAGTCACAGGCCAGGTCATCCTATTCGTGCATCCTTCCCTACAGCTGGAAGCAGCTGCCCCTTCCTTCCCACACAGTGCCAAAAGGCTACTGCTGGCCCCATTCTAGTGAACTCTGGCTGAAGTCTGGGCTGGGTGGGCGTGTGACCCCACATGCTACCTCAGGAAGATACAGCGCCAGGTACCAAGAAAGGCAGGTCCATTCTGGGGGCCCAGCCAGATATAGAAGACAGAGAGTGCCAGGCAGGGAGAGTTGTGTCAGTCAGTTACCGCCCCACCCCCATGTGATAGAAGTGCATAGGATTGTGAATGTGTGTGACCTCTCAAAATGCGTGGGAAAGAAGGGAGGGTACGTGTGAACCCTGCAGCCTTAAAGGTAAGGTAAATAAAAAAGATCTAATGACATAATATTTCTTTGTAACTAGAGCTCAGTCATCTTGATTTTAATTTGAATACTTGTATGATTGATTGTTGTTCATTTTACTTGAATACAAATAATTTTACCAGGTGTCCCAGATTCAGTACAGGGAAATATGGTTACCTTACAGCTGGGCAGAGTCTAAAAAAAAAGTCTAATTTCAAGGTCTTGCTTTAGAACAGACGATGCCGAGCCATTCATCGGTGTCTCAGGTGACCATGGCTCAAAGAACAAAGAGACAGATGGTCTGAAACAGTGGGTCTGTCCCATGGAAGCTCACATAATGAATTATTCTGTTAGTCTTTAAAGTGCTACTTGACTGCTTTTTTGTTTTCATAACTACTCCAAGATGATGGTGGTTCTGAATCACTTAAGTAACAGCCAAAGACACCGCCTTGCAGTAGGGTTTTAAGGTTGGAGACATGGGGGACTCTTTCCAAGAAGTTGTGGACTGAGTGGTGTGGAATAAGTTGTGACAGGAGCTGTTGATTCTGTGTACGCGAGGCTACTACTTTTGCTGTTTCATCTAACTTTGATCCAAGCAGTATGTGGAATTATGCCGCTCTTGTAAATTACAATAGACAGCAAAAATATATCTAATCTCCATTTGCATCCCCTCACTTCCCTCTCGCCAAGGAATCAACCCATTCCAGGAGTCCAAACCTTTCTTGCGCACTCTGAGTTTGGAACAAATGAAAACCACAAGTAAAATATCTGTGTGGAGAGCTGCAAATTAACAGAAGCCTTGGCACAGCTGCTGAAACTGACCTTATTTATTTTTTCATTACTTCTCATGAGAACAGACCTGCACAATGTAATACCTGTGCAGTCATAGTAGTTTTAATTTCCCCTATCACTTCCCTTTGTCTTTATGCTTGTGGCTACAGCACATCTTTCTAAGTACATTACATTTTAAATGCTTTTTATATGTAGGATTTCCACAGTTGTCTTTAAACAATGTCTCAGGAGGCAGCAGATGCCCAGGCTGCGAAAAAAGTGGTGAAACAGAGGCAGAAAGATACTAACAAAGGAAAAAGAGAGTCCCTGAGCAACCTGGGGAGGTGGCAATGGATCAGAGAGGTTGGGAAGAGCAGAAAGTGGGGAATGAGGGGTGCTGGAGAGAACTGGGGAACATGAGATAGCACTGAAGGAAGCTGCAATCTAAGAAAAAGTCAGAGGCACCTGAGAGGCAAGGGAAACAGAAAAGCAGAAAACAAAGTGCCTGGAGTAATTAAGGGCTAAATCCTGAAAACTGCCAAGCAACTCCAGGAGGTGCTAAGAGTCTTTATCTTCCACTGATTTTGGAGGGAATTGAGAACGCTCATTACCAGTATTGCCAATCTCAACCATTCAAAGTACAACCCCTTAGAAACTGGGAGAAAGACTTAAAAATGAGAAGCAGTCATGTAACACTTTAAAGACTAACAAAATAATTTATTAGGTGATGTTTTGTCCGAAGAAGTGGGCCTGACCCATTAAAGCTCTTCACCAAATAAATTATTTTGTTAGTCTTTACTGTGCTACAGGACTGCTTTTTTGTTTTGTGAAGATACAGACTAACACGGATACCTCTCCGTGACTAGTAAAAATGAGAATTTTAGACAGAACAGCTGGGGGGGTTCTCCCTCATTGCTTTGTGGTTGTGAGCCTTGATGATTCTGATTTTCAACTTTTTCTCCACAGTCGTGTGGGTAGAAACTTCCATAAGTAAGTAAGTAAATAGAGGGTCTCATTCAGTTGTCTGGCTCCAGGAGATGGGACTTTAAAAGAAAAAAAAATAAAAAGCTTGCCAATATTGCAAGGTTTGGGCTAAAATGAGAGTTGTCAATGCTGCAGCACCATAATAGCATCCAGCCCTGTGAGACAGAGTGTGAAATTAAGCTACTGAGATAAAAGGCTTGGAGTAGTAGGAGAAAGAGTACTTTGGATAAAAAAGCTGAGGAGTCTATGACTCTCTCCTTTCACAGGAAGGATCAGAAATTCTACTCCGCAGCATAAGAATTAGGGTGACCATCCATCCTGTATTGGGAAGGACAGTCCCGTATTTGGGATGCCAAAAAGGCGTTCCAACTTACTTTTTAAAAGGGACTCACTGTCCTGTATTTGAGCCGTTCCCCACCACCCCTTCACTTTCCCTGAGCCGGTGGCTGCCACTTTCATGGGGCTCCAGGAGAGGGCTGGCAGCTGCCGCTTTGCCAGGGCTCCCAGGGAGTGCTGGTAGCTGCCACCTCCTTCCCGGCTCCCCAGGGCGTGGAGAAGCCACTCCGACCCCCATATCTCCCTGTCCCATATTTGGGACAGGGAGATATGGTCGCCCTAATAAGAATGGTGACAAGTATCAGATGGGTAGCTGACTTAGTCTGTATCTTCAAGAACAACAAGAAGTGCTGTGGCACCTTACAGACTAACAGATATTTTGGAGCATAAGCTTTCATGGGCAAAGACCCGCTTCATCACACAAAGCGGATCTTTGCTCATGAAAGCTTATGCTCCAAAGTATCTGTTAGTCTATAAGGTGCCACAGGACTTGTTGTTTCTAATAAGAATGCCCATTACTGGGTCAGACCAAAGGTCCATCTAGCCCAGCCTCCCATCTGCTGATAGTGGCCAGTGCCCAGTGGCCCAGAGGGGGTGGACCAAGACAATGATCAGGAGACTTATCTGCTGCCATCCATCTCCAGCCTTTGACAAACAGAGGCCAGGGATACGATTCCTAACCCCTGGCTAATAGCCTTTTAGGGACCTAACCTCTATGCATTTATTTAGCTCTTTTTTGAACTCTGTTGTAGTCCTAGCCTTCATAGCCTCCTCTGGGCAAGGAGTTCCACAGGTTGACTGTGTGCCGTGCAAAAAAGAACTTTCTTTTATTAGTTTTAAACCTGCTACCCATTAATTTCATTTGGTGTCCTCTAGTTCTTATATTATGGGAATAAGTAAATAACTTTTCTTTATTCACCCTCTCCATGTCTCATGATTTTATATACCTCTATCATATTCCCCCCGCCCCCGGCACTGCCCAGTCTCCTTTGTTCTAAACTGAAAAGTCACAGTCTCTTTAGCTTCTCCTCATATGGGACCCGTTCCCAACCCCTTATTGTTTTAGTTGCCCTTTTCTGAACCTTTTCTAATGCCCAAATATCTGTTTTGAGGTGAGGACAGGGGTAGAAAGATATTCTTTGTCTTATTTTCTATCCCTTTTTTAATAATTCCTAACATCCTATTTGCTTTTTTGACTGCCGCTGCGCACTGTGTGGATGTTTTCGGAGAACTATCCACCATAACCCCAATCCTTCCTGCTTAGCTGTTGCTAAATTAGCCCCCATTATATTGTAAGTATAGTTGGGGTTATTTTTTCCAGTGTGCATTACTTCATACTTATCCACATTAAATTTCATTTGCCATTTTGTTGCCCAGTCACTCAGTCTGGTGAGATCTTTTTGAAGTTCTTCAGAGTTTGCTTTCGGCTTGACTGTTTTGAACAGTTTAGTGTCATCTGCAAACTTTACCATCTCACTACTTACCCCTTTCTCTAGATCATTTATGGCTAAGTTGAATAGGATTGGTCCTAGGGGAACATCACTCATCACCCTTCTCCATTCAGAAAATTTACCATTTAGTCGTGCCCTTTGTTTCCTGTCTTTTAACCGGTTCTCAGTCCATGAAAGGATCTTCCCTCTTATCCCATGAAAACTTAATTTACACAAGAGTCACTGAATTTTTAGATTATGCTACATTGACCTTACATCTCCCCCCACAAGTTAGTATGCATTCCTTAAAAATTACAGAAAACAAGAGACTACTTGCTAACACTTTTCCATGTATATGTGCGGACTGGGGGAGGAGACAAGATGGAAGATACCGAGAATCTGAGGTGTATGTGGTACAGATTTTGAACATCTTTGTGACCACATTATGCAAACAGATAACGTAGTGATAGTCATCTCTGAATTCCATTCCATAGATACATCTAGCTAGAGAGAGAGCACACCAGATGTTAAAAAAACAGCAGTAATTGTTGTCTTACCAGTGCTGGTGACTCAATGTAATATTTACAATTGGATTTTGGGCAGTCTGTTATTTTGAGTTCCATTAAAATGAATTACCTCTAAATCCTTGATGACAGGCAAGAGATTGAACTGAGACAAATACACAAATTATAACCTCAGTTACTTTCACCAGAAGCACTGTTATCTACTCTCCTCCTATTCACGTCTTGGTGCATTCCGTCAGCCACAAGGCAACAAGCAAGTAGAGACAGCCAATGTATAAGATAATCTAACTTAAACCTTCAAAACAAAAAAAGCAGTCATGCAGCTGTTTAAAGACAAATAAAATAATTTATTAGGAGAAGAGCTTTTGTGGGACAGACCTACTTCTTCAGATCATAGCCTTACCAGAACAGGTAAAATACATAAAGCACAGAAGTCCAAAAATTGTTATCAAAATTGACAAATCAGAAGAATTGT
Source organism: Carettochelys insculpta (assembly GCF_033958435.1). Classification (NCBI taxonomy): domain Eukaryota; kingdom Metazoa; phylum Chordata; order Testudines; family Carettochelyidae; genus Carettochelys; species Carettochelys insculpta. The sequence goes on from NC_134140.1 coordinate 122,696,213, forward strand.
TATCAAGGTTGCCAACAACAATGCTTCAGATTTGTCAACCTGGATAACAATTTTTGGACCTCTGTGCTTTATATATTGAGTCTGTTCAGTCTACGATCTGAAGAAGTGGGTCTGTCCCATGAAAGCACATCACCTAATAAATTATTTTGTTAGTCTTTAAAGTGCTACATGATAGTTTTTTTGTTTTGATAGCATACAGATTAACACAGCTCTCTATCACTAACTTAAACTTTGTGTATTACTGACATTACTGCTAGCAAAAGCACTGGTGTCAAAACAGTTTTAAAAGAATTTACTGTTTTATTGGCTCACTCTGTCAGTTACACTTTTTTGGATGCAGCATTAATAAAGACTATGGAACAAACGTAATTAAAATATTGTTATTATGGTAATGGCAATGATATATAAAGTCCTGCAGTCTTACTCTAACAAATGTTTATTGTTCAGATTCATAGCATCCAAGCTGTTATTCTGTTTTAGTAATCCTTAAAAGCGGTCCTCTGCATGAGAGATGCTGTAGTTTCACGTGAGCCTGGGTTTTATAACCCATGAAGTAGTCTACTATGAGTGCCTACATGACAAAAGCCTTGTAATAGCAGTTTGCTCCCTACTGGGCATTGCACTCCATCACAATTTACCATTCACAGCCTGCTTGAGAAACAGCGGCATACTCTAAAAAGGAGAGAGTATTGTAATGTTCATGAAGCTGCGAAGCGACTGCTGTTGGACACTAAGATAGGATTCAGGGATCATTTGGAAATGGATCTGTAACGCAAACAACTGGTACTGGTAGTCTCCTTGTAAGATACAATGGTTAACAGCTGCAGCCCTGAATCCCCATAATGAATTATAGAATAAGATAATAAGGCTTTTATTGTAAAGCGGCACAGCCACATATCAAGATGCAAAGGATATTGCATAAGCAGTTATAACAAGCCATTAACAGAGGAAGAATTTAGTGAGAGAGAGAAAACAGATACAAACCCAAACCATCCCTTTCAGTGGCTCTCTACACTCCTCTTTGGAAGTGGGACTTTCCCATTCCTTCCTCCCCACACAGCTAGTAATCCATGGGATCTTCTGGCCCATTTACTTGAGAAGGAACAGCCAGGTCCATAGATTTACAAATTAAAAAATTGTAAATAGGTTTATATGTAACTAATACTGAGGCTCCTATTATTGCATCTCATCTACAGGTTTTCAAAAATGCAGAGCACCTGAAGCTCTCAGTGATTTGTGTCACCCAAGGCACCTGTGAAAAACCACTGCCAGAGCACTGCATGCTTGTTTATCTTTTCAAATGCACTAGCTTGTTTTATTTCTCTCCCTCCTCCCCATTTCTTTCTAGTTTAGCCTTTTGTTCTGTCTAGTTTCTCCTCCAAATTACTTTCTTTTGCCATACACTGTCACCATCTCTCTCTCTGTCACTCTCACGCATGCTCTCTCACGCACCCCTCTGCAACCTGTTCTGTACAGACTCTTCGCTGTTTCTCTCCTCTTTAGCAGGACCTGCTATTGTCATTGTACTTTACTCAAACCTTTCTCTCTCACAGTGCCACTCCCAAACACAGAAGCTTCCTCTCCCAGGTCTCCATCTCTCTTCTACTTAAAGGGAAAAGACCCAAACCATTCTACTCATTATTTTGATAGCAGCATATACTGAAAGGCCATCACTCCACACATCCCTCATTACAGGTCTATATTTAACAAGCCCATAGGGCAATGGCACACATCAGCGCTTTTGTGGTTAATCAGTGTCAAACACAGCTCAGAGGCATTCTTGTTTGCCACTTTGAAAAATTCTTGATAGAAGGCGGGAAACTTTTACCACTGTTGCCGAGAGACTTGTAATGTGATGCCTGGGCCAGTTTATTGACTTTCACAATTCTGCTGTTCCACTTGTATGCTTGTCAGCTATTGTCAGAACACTGTCTCAAGTTTTCTATGTCCTCTCGTGACTTCCCTTTATGCTTAGCCTCGATTTATGTGAAACAACCCTGAATTTGTTTTTACTGATTGTCCAATCTTTAAAAAAAAAAAAAAACTGCAGCTTTTCCTGCAATTCCCTTCCTTCTCCCCCCACAGGTATAGAGAAACTGAGCTCACAAAGCCACTAGACCAAAAATTATTTTAAAAAACCCTTAACCTAATCACTTAACTCATAACCCTAAATAAACCAGACTTCTTCAAAGCTGCGATGGCAAAGATCCTATAATAGAATCCCACAAAGTATCTTCACATTTACATGAAGCCTAGCAAAACAACATCACAGAAAACTGTTGGTAAAAATGGCACCCAGTTAATCAGATGTTATGGCAACTGTAGGGCAACAAAGAAGAGATTCGGTGGTTGCAAAATTGAACAACATGGGCTCAAGACAACAGGTCTTTCAATCGTGTTTGTTGTGGTGGAAGCTATGTTATTTTTGTTTCTGGTGAGAATCAGAGTACATCAAATAGATCGGTGCAACCAAAACGAGACCTATTTATTGCACCTTGAACCTTGGGGTTTAGAAGAAGTGGCACCAATTACAGCCCAAGCATTTTATTTCACAGTTTTCTACTCGGTACTTTTATAGCCCCATCACTGTACCATGAGAATCTGCCAAGTATTTAAAAATAAAAACAACCACCACCTCTCTTTTTCACTATCAAGTTTATGGAAAAAATCCCTTTGCTACTACTCTTCAACAATAATAGATGCACACGCTATATATAAACTTATAATATAAGCACATGCTATTGAGAAGACTCAAAGATTACCCGTGCATTTCAATTTTATGACTTAGACCAGGGGTCTGCAACCAAAAGAGCAAGAAGAGACATTTTTTTCAAATTCAGTTATAAAAATCAATACTTCAATAGTCGCAATGCATGTGAATACGAGACAGTCCTTAATAAATAATATCAAACCGAACTTTTTCTACCCCCCTTTTTTAAAAACCGTGCACACAATGATTTGTACCAGTTAGAAGATTTAAGTTACTTTCACCCCTGGACTGGAGAGCAAATGAGGACAAGGAAAATGCTGCACTTGGGGATTGGGGATAGGCTCTTAAGCAGGAAAGAGCAATGTTCACATCAACCCTCCATGCCCACCCCCTCCCCATTCCCAGGCCCATTCCCCCAGCTTCCAAACTCACTCCCCATCTCCAGGCTTCACCAGCTTCAGCCCTCAGCCCTCAGATCCACCCCCATATCCCAAAGTTTTACCCTCCCATCCCACAAACCAACCCCCCATCCCCAGACTTAATCCCTCTCAGCCTCAAACTTGCCCCCATCCCCAAGCTTAACTCCTTGCAGCCTCAAACCTACTCACTCCCATTCCCAGGCTTAACCCCTCTTCAGCTCCAAACCCACCCCCCACTCCCTAATATTAACCCGTCTCAGCCCCGAATTGGCCCCCAGGACTAACCCATCTGGGGCACTGGCTGGGGAGTCTATGCCAGGCAGCCACATGCACCCCACAGAAGGAAGGCTGGTGTGGAGGTGTTCTGCCGGTGGGGGTGAGCCAAGCCATGCCCACCAGAGGAGTGTGGCTGCTTGGGTAGTGGGACAAGTGACGGGCTCTCTGTGGCTTCCTGTCCTGCTGCCACTGAAGTAATGGAACTAAATTCAGTTGGTTTAATGGCTGGATCCCTCCCACCACTTTGCCAGCTGTTAAACCAATTACATTTAGTTCTATTGCTTCAGCGGTGACAGGGCAGGGAGCCTCAGGGAAGTCAGCATCCAGAGCACAAACGACTCCTTAAAGAGCTGCATGCGATTCTGGAGCTGCAGGTTGCCGACCCCCGACTTAGACCGTCCCAACATAATGGGACTGGCTTAAAAAGATATATTACACATTTTGAATTCTTTTGATTTGCTTTCTGCTGTTTTAACCTTTAAAGGAAACTTAAGTTATATTTTCAAGCTCTTCTCTGTACCCATGAAGGCCAGAAATTTACTTTTCTAAAAAGTGAGGTGTTCATATAAATACATAAGCTAGACAATGAATGTGAAACTTGTGTTAAAACTCATGAAAATCGACTAGGATGAAGCTATACAATTTGAAAATGGGAGGGCTGTAGTCATTCTTAGCTTTGGAATAAATGAGTTTCGCTTTCTTGATTCTTCTCCTTTGAACATTTTGTCGCACATCATCCTTTGTTGGCCCAAAGTTTCTTAGTTCTGTGAAATGTAGCTACTATGTGAGATTATGATGGGAAATGCCATCTCTCAGGTAGATGGAGAAATCCCAAGAAGGCCTTTGAATATTAGGACAGAAGACTTGACTTCAAAAGGGAGCCAGTGCAGAGACAGAAACACTAGCGTGATATGCTCATAGCAATTTGTACTGCTCAACAGACTAGCCACAGTACTTGTTTAATCTATCAGTTGGAGATTCTTTAGGAAAGCATGTTTCTTGAATCACATCTATGTGTGATTACAATAGTCAAGCTGAGTGTGTCACTGTCCCTACGTTTGGCACCCTCGAACATTACTTTGTACGGCTATTTGAGTATCCCATAGCAGTGAGTCCAAAAGAATACCAAGAAAACAGTCAAATTTATAAAAATGAGAGCACATGTCCTCAATAGTGGGGAATTATACAGAGGAGGTAGCTTCTCCTGAACACTGGAGATTGAGTGTACAGCAAAAGGATTACATATTAAAAAAAAAAAAGCTATTACATTTATTAGGTAGATGTGGGTCTAGAACGAATTATAAGAGAGGGTTCCATGGAATTATCCAGTCTACCCAGTGGTTAACGTGTAACTATAAAAATACTGATACTTCTTCAGAGCCTAATTCTTAAAATTTTAATCTTCTTCCCTACTGAATTTATTTATTTTTGTTTGCTTAGTCTTTCAAATAATAGTGCAATCTGTGATAAACAATGCGTTAATTTCCCATCTAGGGAAAATAACATTCTAGTAATGGCTGTATATATTCTTAATATTAGCTCTCCTTTTTGGTGGGCCCACATCATGCCAGTGAATGTACAAAGTTCAACGCTGCCTTTATTTCTGCAATGAAGACTTTTATCCCAAAAGAAAGGTTAAATACAAGGAGCAAGATTTTTCAAAGTGACATGATTTTGGCAGCTTTCATTTTTGTTTGTCACTTTGATAATTTAAAGTGGCCTGATTTTCAGAAAGTCCTAGGCACCCACTCCTCTAAAATCAAGTCCCCTGAAAACATCTCAATGTGCATACATAAAATCATGATTAAATCTTGGCTAGTGGCTTTACAGAGAACCTAAAAGGTGCTGTTTCTACATAAGAATCTCTCCAGCTGAGTGTTTAACACCATTAACTTTCTCTGTCTTTAACGGAAGAAGAGAACTCTGAGATCACTAGTCCACATATACCCATCATCTTAAAAACAGGCATGTGCAAAGCAGTGATCTCTGCCCAAAGAGACACTACAGATGATAGAGCGGGTTCTGTGTTGTCAAAGAGTGAGCACTTCAGACCTTATGGTCTGAAAAAATGCACGGTTACAAAATCTCTTTTTTATTTTTATTCTTGTTCGTCATAGCAATAGATCTTGCACTGCAGTCAAGTGCAAAAACTAATTTGAAATGGATTAGCTTAAAACGTCAGCTCCTCAGTGCATGTTTGTATTGTACTTCAGCCCAAAGAAAGCCTTTTAAGTGTGAACTTAGCCAAATAAACTAGGGTGAGTTGTCAATATCTATTCATAAACACTTAGCTAACTTGGCAAGCCACGCTACTAAAGAAGTTGCAAGCAAGCCGAATTTGCCCCAGGTGACCTTTCAGATCTGCAGAATCTCAAAAAGAAATAGATTCAAAGAGCCCATAATCATTTCTCCTGTCAACAAAAACTCATTAGACTATCTGCGGTTCATTAATATGAAATATTGAACCTTCAGTTGATGACAATCTCCATGGTATCATGCAGGGCTACACATAATTTTGTCTATGCAATGCAGCAGAAGAGCAGCAGCAACAAAGCTGATTGAATATAAACAGCTAGGTTGTGGTGCTGCTCGCTCTTAGGAAGCAGCCGGAATAAACAATAATGCAAAATGCTTTTTGATTAAAGGCTTATTTCCTTGTATAACTAAGCTGTCAAATTACTGTTGCTGGCTATCACTGGATCTAGAATTTTTAATTGCTTCTGCTTGTCTATGCTGATGTCCGCACTGTTACTCCTATGGTGATAAGAAGCCACCGTACTATTTTTTAAAAACTGACAGTTAAAAAAGTTGTCCAAAGAGTATTAATATGTTGTACCTCTTCATTTAAAAAAAAAGTCACAGGAAGGTAAGATAAACATTTTTAAATAACCTTGAGAGACCAGCAAGTCAGTTTATGTTATGTATGCACAATTGATCTTCCACCTTGAAGAATTTTGGGGTCAAACTCTTAAATGCAGGTGTTGAGCAGCATTTCCAAACTATGTATAACTGAAACAGAACTTGCGCACCAAGTTGGGTCCAAGCGTAAATATATGGACAGGAATTTGTTGGAGCAACCAACCACTTCGGTTTGCAACTAATGTAAAATGCTAATAAGTAGTTTTGTCTTACATCTACACCTTTTTCAATTGTTTTTCAAACATATGTAATGCCAGCAGACCCAGGTTGCTGGCCCCAGAGATAGAACCTCTGAGCACTGGGTCTAAAGCCCTTCACTCTACCATGTGAGATGAAGGCCAGCTGGCTCTCAGATGAAGCTGTAGAGCAGGGACTTCACTCACCCCAGATGAGGTCTCAGTGCCTCTGGGTATTACACAAACTAAACATGTATTTTGCACAGGCATCATTTCAGCAACCATAAAATACAGAAGTGGCTTAATAATGCAAAGGAAGATTAAATAACCCTTTGATAGAAAGTGAAGAAAAAATTACCAGAATATAATTGCTCAGTTTGAAATCTCGCCAGGATACCAGAATTAAAAGTCTTGCATCTTTTAGAAACAGTATGAGATTTTCAGCAACCTTATTGAGACTCCTCCTTTCTCTAGGCACTGTGGGAACACAGAACAGAGAGCAGTGCATCCTGGGAATGTGAAAAACGTCCCATCAGGCACCACCTTGTTCCCCACCCCAAGGGGCTTCAGGCTCCTTTTTGCACCATTTACGAAACTTTTGTGTACTTCAGCACCTGCTGTGAGAAATCCTGGATCTCATACGTCTCTCCTATGCTGTGCTCAATGTTAGGACATCACACATGGCAGCACGATTACTCCTGAAGTTACTGACAGACGACAAAGAATCATATGTGGATGCTGTTTTGAGTGACAGACAGCACTGACCTGTCATTGCATGTGGCTGTCACAGAGCACCTGTACAGGGTAGGCCATCACTTTGCACTTAGAGAAACCAGAGCCAAATGTTGAGATTGAGTCGTCATGCAGTGTGGGACGAAGACCAACAGTTTTAGGATGCGCAAAGCAATCCTCCTGGGGCGGCGTGCTTAGCTGGCCCCCAAATGAGCACTGCAAGGACACCCAAATGAAAGCTGTACCCTCTCAGCAGAGAAGCAGGTGGTGGCTGCTTTGTGGGACCTGATGACTGCTGGTTGCTACCATTCTGTTGCACACCAGTTCGGAGCAACGAAGTCTAACCTGGGGTCTGTGCTTTTGCAAGTCTGCAAGGCATGAAATCCCTTTCTGCTATGGAGCGCTGTGACACAGGGAAATGTGGATGAGACAGTAGCTGGCTTTGCAGGGATGGGCTTTCCTAACTGTGGTGGGGCCATAGACGGCACATGCATTCCATCTGTAGCCCCAGCCCACTTTGCCACAGAGCACATCAATCAGAAGGGGTATTTCCCAATGGTGCTTCAGGCGCTTGTAGGTCCCTGTGGGCATTTCACAAAAATGCAAGGTGGGCTGGAAAGGTGCATGATATACATATCTTCAGGAACACTCACCTGTAAAGAAAGCTGCACGTGGGAAGTTTCTTTCCAGATCACAGAATGGCAGTGGGGAATGTGAAAATGCTCATAGTGATCCTGGATGACCTGGCTTACCCCTTACAGCCCTGACATAGGGCACCTCACATGGCAAGGCGTGGTTCAACAAGCTGGGCTGATGCCACAAGGTGCTAGAATGTGCCTTTGGCAGACTAAAATGTATGGCTACATCTACGCTACAGAGATCTTTCAATAGAAGCCCTCCTGGATGATCTCTTCCGGAAGAACTTCTTTCAAAAGAACGCATTCACACACAAAGAAGCAGATTAAAAGAACGATCTGCTCTTTTGAAAGAGAGCATCCACACAGCCCCTACTCTTTCAAAAGAATGGGCCAGGTATTGAAAAGCCAGGCCCCGTGAGGACTGCTCTTTTGAAAACAAGGGACTATAGGGCATCTACACATTTTCTTTCTAAAGAAGTTTTTGAAAGGGGGCACTTTTCCTGAAATGGGAACGGAAGAGTGCTTTTGAAAGAAGTGATGTATTCGTTCGATTTGCTCTCAAAAGAATGCTTTTTGCGTATAGGCGCTCTGCTGGATCTTTCAAAAGAGCCCCCTTCTTCTGAAAAATCTTTCAGAGGAACTTTCCAGTTTAGATGTAGCCTATGTGGTTATCCAGGTTGAAACTCCCAAATCCATAATTCTCTCATCCAAGAACATCCGTTGTCCAGCAGGACCATGTTTCTTGCAGGACCAGAGAGTCCCAGGGCTGAGAGGAGGAGAGGCCAGCCAGATCAGCTGCATGACCCCAGGGCAGGGCAGCCACAGTTGGTGTGGTGGTGGTGCAGGGGAGGAGCCAGGCAGCTGCATCAAGAGACCCTCAGCCTGGACCAGGAGCAGTGACTAGGGCTGGCCGGCTTCCGGGGAAGTCGGCAGGGGCTGGGTAATAAGCCCCAGGCCAGGGAGTGGTGTCTCATTGCCAGTGCCAAGCAGGAAGCCATCGCTGGGGAGTGATGGCTCATCCTCAGGAGTGGATGGGTAGCCATGGCCCCAGGAAGCAGCGGCTGGGTCTGGGCCCAGGGAAACCGCGGCTGGGATGGAATGGCTGGAGGTGTGAGCCAGAAGCCAGGGAGCCTGCAAGAGTGGGGAGTCAGAGAGCTGTGTGTGACAGTGGGGAGGGGAGCCCTGGGGCAGGGGCTGGAATGCTGTGGGGGCAGCAGAATTGACCACCCCTGGTCTGGAAAAATCCCTCATCCAGGACGGCTCAGGTCCCGAAGGCACCAGACCAGGGAGGCTGAACCTGTAGCCATGTGCTGCTTACGTAAATTGTGTGAAAATAACAGGGGAGCACGGAGGCATAGTGCTTGGGTGCACAGTTTGAGCAGCCAGACACTAGGGCTGTCAGAGGAGTCCACAGGGCAGCCATTAATGCTGGGGAGGCTTTGAGGAACCACTTTGACAAAGAGCAGCATTGTAGCAAGGGATGTGACAGCCTTCATCTGGAGCCTGAACAATCGCTATGGGTTATGGAACAGAAAATAAAGTCATTGCACTGTTAAATAGGTTTGCCTTTATTATCACTGCAAAACACAATCACACTCCCAGGATGAAGGTTTGCTGGTAGGTGAGAGTGGTAGGGGGAAGCCTCACAGTTGTGTGTAGGTCCAGTTGTCAAAAATGATAACGTCATCTACACAGGAATCCTGTTAAAGTCAGGAAATAGGCTAGGGTTAACAAAACGGGGTTGAAAAGTCAATACATTAGGAAATATTTGGGGTTGGTTTATAATTTTGTTTCCCTGCACTTCCTTGTTTTAGAATAAAATGGACTCTCTAGACCAGCACTCAAAACCATTGATGTCCCTGATCTAACACATTTACTACTAAAAATTATTCTTGGGGTTATGACTAAGGCACACAGATACAGTGATGTCAGCCAGCTAGACCTCCTAAACAGAATGGAAGAAAACAATAGCAAACAAAAATACAGTACAGATGTAACCCACGCATCTATGTGTTGTGAACTGTCCCATGTAGTGGTACGTAGACCACTTCAAAGAGAAAGAATAGGTGTCCTCTACAGCCTAAACAGCAAGCCAGCTGGCCTTCAGCTCAAGCAGTAGGGGTAGCTGCACTAAGCTCCTGAGGGCCCAGGTTTGAGTCTGTTTGTGGACAGTAAGACAGAATGACATCTTAATTGAACAACTTGATGTTCCAATTCCTGCATGCCTTCATTCACCCCACTAATGAATGGTAGATGGATTCTGTTTATCTGGCACTGGAACTACCCTACTTTAAACAGGTAAATAACATTCATCAATTTTGGCACCTGTAGCATGGGTACCAATGGGCTTGTCTTCTGACTTAAATCTGTATGCTTACAGGAGCTGCCACATTTTTACATCACTCCTGCATACAAGGAAGGTGCAAAGGGGTGAGGGGATGAGACTGAAAAGTAGGATCACAGCACAGAAGGAAACGTTATGAGTGATTAACCACAGTCTCCAGGTAGAAGGTTCCTGTGCAAAAGGAAATAGTGGCTATCTATCAGACTTCCACCAGCTATAGCTTCATTTCTGATGGGGCAGAGAGAGAGAGAGAGAGAGAGAGACATTCTCCTTTCCACAGTTGCACATAGTTTATTCTTTGAACAAAAGAACTGTCTAAAAGGAAATGCTTATTGTATGAGAACAACAAGGAGTCCTGTTGCACCTTATAGGCTAACATATTTTGGAGCATCTGATGATGTGGGTCTTTGCCCATGAAAGCTTATGCTCCAAAATATCTGTTAGTCTATAAGGTACCACAGGACTTCTTGTTGTTCTCAAACATACAGACTAACATGGCTACCTCTCTGATACTTACTGCATGACTATTTCCAAACCAATTAAATTTAGTTCTATGATTTCAGCAGTGGCAGGGCAGGGAGCCGCAGACGAATTTTTCTCACAGAACCCTTATTTTCGCTTTGCAGAATCCCAGGGTTCCATACACCATTTGGGAAACACTGCACCACAGAATGAGGCCATGCATCTTTTTGTAACAACATTTGCTTTTCTGAACGGAAGAATGCTCGCAATTTCCTATAACTTTTCATCACACATACCTCACCAAACTAGTCTCATCTACTAAAGACTTGTGACCAAATTCACAACAAGTTTCTGAATGGGCAACTTTCTGGAGGCTAGTGGAATTCCAGCTCCCCCACCCTGGTGAACTTGGTTTGTTAGGTTTATTTTAAATACAATTATTATTATGATTATTATTTGATTACAGAAACATCAAGCAGAAAGGAACAATGTGCTTTTCTTTGCAAGAGTTGTTTTCAAGGAGTTCACACTACTTAAGGTTTGGGTTTGAAAAAAATCAAAATGCAACTCATCCAAAAACACGACATTTCTTCTGGCTTGGGGTTAAAAAAAAATCTATGAAGCCAAAAACTTCCTTAGGGTTTTTAAGCAAACCCATTAATTGGTTCAGGTTCACTACAACTGTACAATAGCATGGTGACCCTTTGGGCAGGCAACAAATATTAATTTCTATTATACACTCCACATCAAAGGCCTGCAGTTTCAATCCTCTGCTCCCTCTTGTTTGGACACACATGCACATTTTTTCTTTTGTCATGTTCACTAACTTTTGCATATGTCCTTTAAAGAGAGTAATAGTGACACAAACGTGCACATTGGCACCCTGTCCAGATATGAGATCAAATGATCAGTCCACGTATTGCAATAGTAGAAGGTCTCATACATATCAACTGCAAGCATAAATATATGCATGTGAAAATGGACTGCATTCCTTCAGATAGAGAACTTGATGAAAATGTATCCCCATATACCTGCCATTTGTTTTTATTTTTCATTAAGACATCAATAAATGAATAGACTAAATAAGATCAACTGGAGATCAATTTTGTGAGACAACTATCTTTCTTTAAATTTTTCTTCTACAAATCTTCCTCATTATGTGAGTAAGAAAACGATGAGACAAAAGTTACATGCAGCCTTGAGTGAACCACTTGAGCCTTGATTCATCTCTGGTTCGCTCCTCTTTTCAGAAGTCTGGCAATGAGAGAAGTAATCATTCAGTGACACAATTAATCAGCAACAACCCAAAAAAAAACTGGCAGACTATTGACTAACATTCAACAAACATTTACTAGCACTGAAGAAGCACCAGCTACTTGCACACAATCATTAACCCTCACAGCCAGAACAGAGCCTGACCCTGTAGAAAGTTTACTTGGACTGGAATTCAAAGGGGCCCAAGGGTTAGAGATATATGCCCATCTCCAGCTGACTGTCAATAGATAATAGACACTTAACTCTCAAACTCCATTTAAAATCCCTCCCTGGCCCATCAACATGACTGCAGTTTAAATCTTCCCAGAACGCAGAACACACATATGTAGACTCAGCAAGTTAACATGGGTTTGCAATATATTAAGCATCTAACTGGAAAGTGAATAATTTTACATGACGAAATATGTTTTAATGAACAGGATTCTCAAACAATTACTCAAAAAAGATATAAAGTTAAATGGAGAATGAGATTCTTCCTATGGAATTTTTAAAGAGCCCTAGAGAAGTTAATAGAGGATCACAATTCTGTAAAGAGCTTAAAAATCAACAAAAATATTATCCTTCACCATTCCTATTATTCATACAGTGTTAGCACCCAAAGGCCTCGATAAAAAAAATGTCCTCCCATATAGATGGCCACTGTACAATCTGAGAGCAAGACAAGGTCCTTGCCCTCAGCAGCTTAGATGCCAGAGGGCTTTATCCTATGGGCAGAAATGGAAATGCTGATAGTTTACTATAGTTAAACATTTGCCAATTGGTTCAATGGAGTTTACCACTGTGCCATCTATCCTAAGTATGAGGGCAAACTCTGACATTTCAGATAGTACTTGATATTATGGTAAATGATAATAGTTTCGAATGATTGGCATTGCACTTCCAAAAAAAGCATTTGTCATAGTGATATGGCAAAGAGCTGTACCAGCAACTTCATAAGAGAGGCTGTTCTTGACAGATTTCCAGCATGATGCCTGAAAACTAAGAGGCTTGGACAAATTTCAGATAAGCAGGCAAGCTGTTTGATGCTTGTCCAAACCAAACCTCAGAACCTTTTGAAGTGCACCTGACTGCTCACAAAAGAGCAGGGGAGGGGTAAACCTGGAGAATGAGGAACTCTGAATCGAAGCAAGGAATGTGCAGCTATGGGAACATTCAATAATTGGATAGAAAATTAAGCCTGACAAAATAATTTACAATAGTTTATTTTCTTCTCTTTTCTTCCCCACCTCAGATACTCACTAAATTCACCCAGTCATGTTAAAGGGTCCAGTCATCTCCTCTACTCTGTTAGTGTTATTCCTACCCATGTTTCCTTGAAGTCTGCTCCTGATCTGTCAGACAAGAGTCACAACAAAAAATCCCATCCTCCCATTCCTCTCTCCTCCAATGGTCCAGTCTCAAACAGTAATAGTCCGTCTTGTTTTAATTTTTCCCATTCAAACGAAACACTCACAGCATCTGGATATCATTTTTATATTATCAAACACCCATACAAAGCATATGGCCTCATTCTTCCATGACCTTACAAGGATATGAATTCCATACACAACCAAGATGAACTCCTAAATTACATTACCAATTTTTGCTATGGTTCTCAAGACCATAACATTATCTGCTTGCATTACCAACAACCAACCAACACCTAATAAAATCCTGCATATCTGAATTTCTGAACTTTGGAAAAAAACATGACTTCAAAGAAAAAAATTGCATTTCTGGCCACAAGGATGAAAATTCATGATTTCAGCACATGATGAGAAATGAGAAATTGGTTTTTACTGAAGACTGTTTTGCTATGGCAGAAAAACTGAGTTGGAAAAAAACAACAGGACACATGAAGTCAAAACATTGCCTCTGTTGGGCTAGATTAACTCCCTGCTGGCACGGGAAGGGAAAAACTGCAATTCCTTTCATCATTGTGGCATATCAAAACCTTCTATGTCAATTATTTTAACCTGAAGCTAATGTCTAAATACGTAAATTAATGAAAAAAAGATGTGACATCTATGAGACAATGCAGTGATTGGCTAATGTAACTGTCAAATCCAGCAGCAACAGCAGAAAAATCCTGCTCCTCCTACATGCATGAGACTGGTGAAGTCATATCCTTCATGCAAAATTATGCCCTTAGGGAGGATTAACAAGTGACAGACTACACAAAGTTGAAACTAAAGACGTTTCCAGCCCTATCATGGATGGCATTTACTTATTTGAAATTCTACACGCTCCTAATAAAGGTGAGTTTTGAAGGGTAAACATTTACTGCTTTCCAGCAGCCAGTCACCCAAGTGACCTTGCCATAAGAATGTTCCTTTAGGGCTGTGAAACTAATTTGCAGTGTGGCATCTGTGCAGGTACACTATTTGGAAGAACAGTAAGGTCAGTGTTCTCATTTGAGCCATATGCTTGGAAAGGCCCTATCTCAGCAGAACCTGGTGGCCTCAGCTTAATCATTTCCAAGAAAATTCTCCTTACTTGTTTGAAGCCCTCTGCTTTGAGCAAAGAATTGACTCAGCTCACATTGCAAAGTAAACTGTAGCCTTAAGAAATACTAGATTACAGTATAGTAAAATGAAACAAATATGTTCAGGTCCCCTTAAATTCCATATAGTAAATAAGTATTACATTCAGATACACAGTGATAGAGCAAACAATATAGTACATTCTAAGACTATCTACCAAGCTGTAGCAGTTAAGCTGCTGAATGCCATTCAAAAGGTTGATTCATATATGTAGATAAGAACATAAGGACACATTTAGGGGTTTAGAAATGTGAATTAATCTGCTGGCAGGTAAGTCCAATAAAGCACTCATTTTCTCACAGACTTTCCTATTTACTTCATTATAAATACCCAAATAACTTTGCTTGTTTTGAATAGATTGTATTAGTATTTATTCCTATTTTCCCTGTATTTATTATCAGTTGCAGTGATAAACAGTTTGCTTATTCCAAAGTCTGGTACCCTGACAGCTTTATTTCAGTTTCAGTAACACGCTACTCATCCCAGGATCAAACAGACATATTGGCACATAAAATAAATCTCATAGTTCACAAAACCTCTTCAACCCTCTGTGCATGCTTCCCTAGGGTGCCTATTGAAAATACAGCATGATCTAAAGATCTACACACTTAGGTCATGGTACAACAGGTGGGGGGGGGAAGAAATCCAAAGCAGAGAATGCCCCACATACAGCCCAAATCGTATCCAAGAGGCTCTAGACTCAAATGCCTCCCCAATTTGCAGGGCAACACAATAGAGCAGGAAGGAAATCAGGTTTTGGGCAACTACTGGCCAAACCATGTACAGCTTCACCAACACCATGAATTCCAGACAGAAACTTATAAGTTGTGACTATAGATTTCAGAGCACTCATTGTGTTCCCCAGGTGAAGCTCCACCTCATAACCAGGTCACTACTTCGCACTCCTTTCACTTATAAGCAGTGTCAGGGATTAGCTTCATGCAGAGCACATTAGGGCAATCCAATCCCAAGGTGACAAAGGACCAGGCAAATGTGCCAAGTTCTGTGCCGGAGGCAGAAGGACTAGCTTCTTTTTGCCAAGTACTGGTGAAA
This sequence comes from Carettochelys insculpta, assembly GCF_033958435.1. Classification (NCBI taxonomy): domain Eukaryota; kingdom Metazoa; phylum Chordata; order Testudines; family Carettochelyidae; genus Carettochelys; species Carettochelys insculpta. The sequence goes on from NC_134140.1 coordinate 122,711,739, forward strand.
TTATTTTTCCCTGAAAATGCTCTTGCCCATAGTTGCTACTTACCCAGGTTTTAGCATGACATCTGTGCACCTTGAGTTAACATGGACACTACTTTCCATCAGCCCACGGTAAAACTATGAGCTCTGCTTAGCTCCCCACCTGTTCTTCCATGCCCTAAGACCTGTCTCCATAGAACAACATAGCTGGAAAAGACCTAAGAAGCCATCAAGTCCAGTCCCCTGCCCAAGGCAGGACCAAACCCCATCAGATCAGACCAGCCAGGGCTTTGTCGAGCCGAGACTTAAACACCTCCAGGGATGGAGACTCCACTACCTCCCTAGGTAGACCATTCCAATTCTTCACCACCCTCCTAGTGAAAAAGTTTTTCCTAATGTTTAACCTGGACCTTCCCAACCTCAACTTGAGACCATTGCTTCATGTTCTGCCATTTGTGACCACTGTGAACAGCCTCTCTCCAGCCTCTTTGCAACCTTCCTTCAGTAAGTTGAAGGCTGTTATCAAATTCCCCCTCAGTCTTCTCTTCTGCAGACCAAACAGACCCAATTCCCTCAACCTTTCTTCTTAGGTCATATGCTCCAGCCCCCTAATTATTTTGGTGACTCTCTCCAGTGTGTCCACATCCTTCCTATAACGGGGGGCCCAGAACTGGACACAGTACTCCAAATGCGGCCTCACCAAAGCCGAATAAAGAGGAATCATCACTTCTCTGGATCTACAGGCAACACTCCTCTTGATGCACCCTAATATGCCATTAGCCTTCTTCGCTACAATGGCACACTGTTGACTCATGTCCACCTTCTCATCCACTACAACTCCCAGGTCCTTTTCTGCAGAACTACTACTGAGCCAGTTGGACTCCAGCCTGTAAAAATGCTTGGGATTCTTCCGGCCCAAGTGCAGGACTCTGCACTTGTCCTTACTGAACCTCATCAGATTTCTTGCGGCCCAGTCTTCCAATTTGTCTAAGTCACTCTGGACCCTATCCCTACCCTCCAGCATATCTACCTCTCCCGCTATCTTAGTGTCATCTGCAAACTTGCTGAGGGTGCAATCCAATCCCTCATTCAGGTCATTGATAAATATGTTGAACAGAACAGGACCCAAAACTGAACTTTGGGGCACTCCACTAGAAACCGACCACCATCCTGACATCGAGCCGTTGATCACTACCTGCTGGGCCCGACCTTCTAGCCAGCTTTCTATCCCCTTACCGTCCATTTATCCAATCCACATACCTTTAACTTGCTGACAAGAATATTGTGGGAGACCTCATCAAAAGATTGCTAAAGTCAAGATAAATCACATCCATTGATTTTCCCCTATCCAGAGAGCCAGTTATCTCATCGTAGAAACTAATCAGATTGGTCAGGCATGACTTGTCCTTCATGAATCCATGCTGACTATTCCTGATCACTTTCCCTTCCTCCAAGTGCCTCAAAATGACTTCCTCGAGGAGCCCTTCTATGATTTTTCCAGGGACTGATGTAAGATTGACCAGCCTACAGTTCCCTGGATCATCCTTCTTCCCTTTTTTAAAGATGGGCACTACTTTTGCCTTTTTCCAATCATCTGGGATCTCTCCTGAGCTCCACGGCTTTTCAAAGTTAATGGCCAAGGGCTCGTCAATGACATATGCCAACTCCCTCAGAACCCTCGGATGAATTAGGTCCAGGCCCATGGATTTATGTACATTTAGCTTTTTTAGATAGCTCCTAACCTGTTCTTTCCCCACCAAAGGCTGTCCACATTCATCCCACAGTGCATCTTATCGCATTAGTCTGGCAGCTGTCCTTGTCCGTGAAGACAGAGGTAAAGAAAGCATTGAGTACTTCACCTATTACCTAAACCGAACCAGACGCTGCTAGCCTCACCCAGTCTCTAAGCTTAGATAGACACTGGGTCAACCAATTCATTACATGATCCTGGGTGTCCATGAGAGAGAGTTGTGACAGCTGCATGTTTCACGCACTGAAGCCTATGACCTCTCACTAACTCCTTAGCTGCCTCCAAAGAATCCGGAACAAGAATTGTGACAAAACAGATATCAGTGGCCATAATATAATTAAATTTAATGCCATGGTGGTAGGAAAAACACCACAACAGCCCAACAGTAGTAATTAATTTCAGAAAAGGGAACTATACAAAAATGAGGAGGATAGTTAGAAATTAAAAGGTACAGTGCCAAATGGAAAATGCCTGCAAGCTGCGTGAAAACTTTTTAAATATACTTAATACTCAACTTAGGCTACGTCTACACGTGCACCCAACTTCGAAATAGCTTATTTCGATGTTGCGACATCGAAATAGGCTATTTCGATGAATAACGTCTACACGTCCTCCAGGGCTGGCAACGTCGATGTTCAACTTCGACGTTGCTCAGCCCAACATCGAAATAGGCACAGCGAGGGAATGTCTACACGCCAAAGTAGCACACATCGAAATAAGGGAGCCAGGCACAGCTGCAGACAGGGTCACGGGGCGGACTCAACAGCAAGTCGCTCCCTTAAAGGGCCCCTCCCAGACACACTTTCATTAAACAGTGCAAGATACACAGAGCCAACAACTAGTTGCAGACCCTGTATATGCAGCACGGACCCCCAGCTGCAGCAGCAGCAGCCAGAAGCCCTGGGCTAAGGGCTGCTGCCCACGGTGACCACAGAGCCCCGCAAGGGCTGGAGAGAGAGTATCTCTCAACCCCCCAGCTGATGGCCGCCATGGAGGACCCCTCTATTTCGATGTTGCGGGACGCGGATCGTCTACACGTCCCTACTTCGATGTTGAACGTCGAAGTAGGGCGCTATTCCCATCCCCTCATGGGGTTAGCGACTTCGACGTCTCGCCGCCTAACGTCGATTTCAACTTCGAAATAGCGCCCAACACGTATAGACGTGACGGGCGCTATTTCGAAGTTACTGCCGCTACTTCGAAGTAGCGTGCACGTGTAGACGCAGCTTTAAATATATACACCCAAATTTTAAAAAAATAGCGCCAGAATGGCTTAACAACTAAATAAAAGAAACAGTGACACATAAAAAGTCATAGTGTCAAAACTGGAAGTTAAATCCTAGTGAGGAAAATAGCAAAGAGCATAAACTCTGGCAAATGAAGCGTAAAAGCTTAATTATGAAGCCTAAAAGGAATTTCAAGAATAACTCAAAGAGTAACAGCAAATAATATGTAACTCCACCAAGAAGCATGTCTGCTGAACAACCAGGGGGACCTCTGGACAATCAAGATGCCAGAGGAACAATTGAAGATGATAAGGTCATTATGGAGAAATTAAATGAATTCTTTGCAACAGTCTTCATGGGTGAGGACAGGAGGGAGATTTCCAAATCAGAGCCATTCTTTTCACATGACAAAGCTGAGGAAGTGTCCCAGACAGAGGTGTCATTAGAGTTGCTTTGGGAACAAACTGATAAACTAAACAGTAATAAGTCACCAGAACCATATGTAAACTCAAATGTGAAATTGCAGAGCTATTAATTTTAGGTAGTAACCGATACTTTAAAACAGCTTTAAAACAAAGGACGAAAGTATTTCACACAACACAGTCAACCTGTGGAACTCCTTGCCAGAGGATGTTGTGAACCAAAGACTACAACAGGTTCAAAAAAAGAAGTAGATAAATTCATGGAAGATAGGTTCATCAATGGCTATTAAGCAGGATTGTCAGGGATGGTGTTCCTAGCTTCTGTTTGTCAGAAGCTTGGAATGGATGACAGGTCACTTCATGATTATCTGCTCTGTTCATTCCCTCAGAGCACTTGGCATTGATCACTATCAGAAGGCAGAATTCTGGGCCAGATGGACCTTCAGTCTGACCCAGTACAGGACTTATTTTGTTCTTATGTAATAAATGTTGAGACTGAGGAGAAGTAAACAGTGGTGTCCCCCAGGACTCTGTACTGGGACAAGTGCTGTTCATCACATTCATAAATGGTCTTTAAATATGGGTAAATAATGAGCTAGCAACATCTGCAGATGATACAAAATTTATTCAAGATAGTTAAGTCCAAAGCAGACAGCAAGAGTTATCCAGCAAGGGATTTCACAATGCTGGAAAACTGAGGAAAACAATGGCAGATGAAACTCTGTTGATAAATTCAGAATAATGCACATGGCAAAATATAATCCCAAATACACACATAAAATGATGGGGTCTCAATTATCTGAACACATGCAAAAAGAGCTCTTGGAGTCAGTGAGGACAGTTGTCTGAAAATATCTGCTCCATGTTTAGTAAAAGTAATAATAATAAAAAACCCAACTCTAACAGAACATTGAGACTCATTAAGAAAGGGCTACCTAATAAGACACAAAATATATTGCCTCTATATAAATCCATGGTATACCTACTGTGTACAGATTTTATCTTCTCGTCGCAAAAAAGATGTACTGAATTTGGAAAAGGCTTGGAGAAAGGCAACAGAAATTAGTATTTCTGAGCACATTCCTTATGAGCAATGCTGTCAAGTTGTGGTGGGGAAGATCTAGGTTGAATATTAGGAAGAACTCTTTCATTAGGAGAGTGGTGAAGCTCCTTCCCTAGAGGTCTAAGTCTCAGCTTGACAAACCCCTGGCTGGGTTGATTTAGTTGGGATTAGTCCTACTTTTAGCAGGAGTTTGGGTTCAGTCTCTTCCAACCGTATGATTCTATGCTAACAGAAAGTGGGCTGGCAATAGTCCTTCATTAATCCTGTTTATGTTCCTAGTGGTTGAATCCCCCATTACTAATAACTGTCTCTTCCTCATAACTGGAGTTCTCTCCCCTGGAGAGGTCTCTTCAGTGTGAAATGGTACCACATCATTATCTGGAAGGAGCGTCCCAAATCCAGTGGGATGTTCTCCTTTCGTTGAGACTTCTACCCTCCTCAAAAGCACAGAGGCTGTCTGACCAGAGCTGGGACTGTTCTACTGTGTCCCAGAAAGCCTCATCTATGCTTCCTTTAGTTCCTCCAGTTCAGCAACTCTGGTCTCCAAATCCTGTACACAGTCTCTACTCTCTATGTCAATATCTAAATTATTCTATTGAACATCTTCATTAACGATTTAGAAATTGGAATAGAGAGTATGCTTATTAAGTTTGCAGACGATACCTAGCTGGGAAGGATTGCAACTGCTTTGAAGGATAGGGTCATAATTCAAAATGATCTAGACAAACTGGAGAAATGGTCTGAGGTAAACAGGACAAAGTTTAATAAGGACAAATGCAAAGTACTCCACTCAGGAAGGAACAATCAGTTTCAGACATATAGAATGGGAAACAACTGTATAGGAAGTAGTACTGTGGAGAGGGATTTAGGGGTCACAGTGGACCACACGTTAAATATGAGTCAACAGTGTGATGATGTTGCAAAAAAAGCAAACAAGGTTCTGGGATGCATTAACAAGAGTATTGTGAGCAAGACACAAGAGGTCATTCTTCCGTGCTGATTAGGCCTCAATTGGAGTACTGTGTCCAATTCTGGGCACCACATTTCAAGAGGGATGCGGAGAAATTGGAGAAGGTCCAGAGAAGAGCAACGTGAATGATTAAAGATTAAGAGAACATGAGCTACAAGGGAAGACTAAAAGAACTGGGCTTGTTTAGTTTAGGAAAGAGAAGACTGAGAGGGGGCCTTATAGAGGTTTTCAAGTACCTTAAAGAAGGTTACAAGGAGGAATGAGAAATCATTCTCCTTGGCCTCTGAGGATAGGGCAAGGAGCAATGGGCTTAAACTGCAGCAAGGGAGGTTTAAATTAGACATTGGGAAAAACTGCTTGTCAGGATGGTTAAACACTGGAATGAATTACCCAGGGAGGATGTGGAATCTCCATCACTGGAGATTTTTAAGATCAGGTTAGATAAATACATATCAGGGATGGTCTAGAGGGTGCTTGGTCCTGCTGAGAGGGCAGGGAACCGGACTCAATAGTCTGGACTCTCAAGGTCCCTTCCAGTTCTAGTGTTCTGTGATTCTATGATTCTCTGAGGGCCAGGAACTTCTTGAACCACATACACACATACTCCCAGCTGTCCACAGGACATACATGCTACATTGGGTGTAAGAAACTGGATAGCCCCACCACTCTTGTTGCTGGGTTCCTGCTTGAATTCTTTCTTTACTCTGAGAACTTATTCCGTTTTTAATGTTTTTTTTTAAAGCAGGTGGGTTTTGGTTTTAAAGACGTCTAAAGAATGTTAAGTTGCAGAGATCTGGCCAAGTTAGTCTGTATCTTCAAAATCAACAAGTCCTGCAGCAACTTATAGACTAACAGATATTTTGGAGCATAAGCTTTTGTGGGCAAAGACTTGCTTTGTCAGGAAAGCCTATGCTCCAAAATATCTATTAGTCTGTGAAGAATGTTAAGTGTATCTAGTCCTCCATCAAACTCTGCCCTTAAACCCCCTTGCAAAACTCTTTTCCGCCCACCCTTTGTTTCCTATCTTGTGACTGGCACATCTTAAATATGCTTTAAGGATCATCTAGTGATCCTTAGTTTTCTTTACTATCTTAAACACCCACCTCTGTTTGTGCAGTTCAGAGCTCTATCTGGATGAATAGATCCCTGGTATAAATTCAAGGGGGAGCTACAGACACCTTAGACCCTTTAAAAGGTGCCTCTGCCTCTTCTAGGGTCTGCAGACAAAACTGTGCCCATGATATCAAAGATGGCTCACAGATGTAAACCACCATGCCCATGAGACCAGAAACTATGGAATGCACCCGGAAAAGAACAGGGTTGTTTCTGAGGAGCTGGGTAGCCTACTGAGGCGACACAATACTGTTCACACCTCGAAGGTCAAATGCAGAACTACCAATGCAAAGTCCAAAAAGTGTCTGGGGGGTGCAGGAGAAGAATCTTCTTACCCAAATCAGGCAGTTTGGAATAACCATTGAATAGTTGTTCATTGCTATTATACAGCTTTAAGATAAACAGTTTCTCATGTGTTTCACATTAGTGGATTCATTACTTGTGCATAAGTAATAACAACATACTCCAGTCATCTGCAGGCAGAATCAAACCTAGGACCGCTGGAGCTTAGTGTATAAGCTCCTATTGCATGAATTAAAAGCCAGCTGGCTATTAGCTAAGGCAGTAGAGCAGATGCGTTTTCTCTCTGTAAGTGGTCTCAGTGCCATTAGATGGAACAATACACCACACCCAGGAGATGTGTGGGTTACATACACATGTGGTGGCAGATTTTCTAACAATTCTTTGGATCTGCCCCAACACGCTGTTCATTTTCTGTGTGTGGCCTTCTACCCAAACCCCTGTACAGCATTATCTCATCAATTTTACCTAATTAGGGTCTTTAATGTGACAGATGATGGTGCTTAGGGAGCAACGGCCTCGTTCTCTGTGCAGACACTTTAGTGCATCAATTCACATCTGGAGCAGTATCTCCACAACCAGACAGGGTGGTAATAATTTTTAGAATGAAAAGATAAACACTGGCAAAACCCAGAAGGCCTCCCCAGAGACATTCAAAAATGGTGCATGCCAGACTGGATTAAAATCAGTGCCTACGGTCTTGTCTCTCTGCCTCAAGGGACCACATCGTAAGTGCAGCTTGTTTGCTTTTAAATGAAAAAGTTAAGTCTCTAGCCCTGACAGTTGCAAAGAACAGCTTGAAATGATGGACCAAACAGTCTGCAGAGAGCCTGCTCTGGTAGGTTCTTCCAAAGCCATCAGAGCAGAGAAATCTCTTTGTTCCAGGAGAAGAAAATTAGAGAAGGCCCAGCCCTCCTTGAGATTCATTCTATGACAGTGATGTGTGTGGTGCTATGGTGACTGGGAGACCGCCCATGTGATCAGCACTACCTCTCTGGGAAATAAAAGGAAAACTGTTTATGGCACCTCCTCCACACCTTGATTGGCGGGAGGGGAGTCCAATGCTGCTGTCCTTGCCTTTCAAAAAGATAAAGGGCTCCCCAGTGTTGCCACCCTCCACAAGGGTTTTTGCCCTAATCCAACCCTGAATGGATCACCAAAATGTCTCAATTTGACCCCACTCTTGGCAAATCTATTTCCACTGTTCCCAGAGAGACTGTGACTATCCCTGCTGGGAACAGGAGAAGAAAATAAGGTACATGAATGCAGTATGCCAGAGGGTGTGTTAATGACAGAGAGTGTGCTAATGAGCAGCACTGTCTTAAACTGGTGGTGGGGATGGTGGTGGGTAGGCATTCTGATCTCATGCTCACTAATGAGATTTCACTGGCTACGTCTACACTAGCCCCAAACTTCAAAATGGCCACGCAAATGGCCATTTCGAAGTTTACTAATGAAGCTCTGAAATGCATATTCAGCGCTTCATTAGCATGCGGGCGGCAGCGGCACTTCGAAATTGACGCGGATTGCCGCCGCGCGTCTCGTCCAGACGGGGGCTCCTTTTCGAAAGGACCCCGCCTAGTTCGAAGTCCCCTTATTCCCATGAGCTGATGGGAATAAGGGGACTTCGAAGTAGGCGGGGTCCTTTCAAAAAGGAGCCCCGTCTGGACGAGACGCGCGGCGGCAATCCGCGTCAATTTCGAAGTGCCGCTGCCGCCCGCATGCTAATGAAGCGCTGAATATGCATTTCAGAGCTTCATTAGTAAACTTCGAAATGGCCATTTGCGTGGCCATTTCGAAGTTTGGGGCACGTGTAGACACGGCCACTGTGTGCTCATGGTTTTTTGAAAGACACATATTCCCCAAAAGAATCAAAGGGGGAAAAAGCAGACAGGACTATCAGCAGCCAACCAGATCTCCTTGAACCAATGAAAACAATTCCACTGACCTTGGAAGCAGTCAAAACAAAGCTGCACCTTATCTAGTTCCCAGGACAGGTATCTGATTAATCAGAAGAACACTTAACATTTCAAGACAGAAATACCTTTACTACTTTCAGGAAGAATCTCGACTGCACACAGAAAGTAAACTCAGTTTAAATTCACAGCTGTTACTTTTAAAAAGAAGCTAAATGACACAGACTCCAGATGGGACAATCATTCAGTCGCACTTATGTGGTGCTATTATGGGCAATATGTCATTCTCCATTCTAGCTCAATATTCTGTATAAATAATTTATTAAAGGTGTTTGTTTAAACCTGGAAAATGGAACTGTCACGTGCTCGACAATACTCTGGTGGGGGGACAACAGCTGAGAAGACACAGCCTGTGGCTCAGAGAGGCAGCTTCTTCCTCCATACAACTTTCATGTGCTTCTCAAGTAATAACACAATGGCTACGTCTACACGTGAAGCCAACATCGAAATAATGTCTACACGTCCTCCAGGGCTGGCAACGTTGATGTTCAACTTCGATGTTGCGCGGCACCACATCGAAATAGGCACTGCGAGGGAACGTCTACACGCCAAATTAGCACACATCGAAATAAGGGTGCCAGGCACAGCTGCAGACAGGGTCACAGGGCGGACTCAACAGCAAGCCGCTCCCTTAAAGGGCCCCTCCCGGACACAGTTGCACTAAACAACACAAGATACACAGAGCCGACAACTGGTTGCAGACCCTGTGCCTGCAGCATGGATCCCCAGCTGCCGCAGCAGCAGCCAGAAGCCCTGGGCTAAGGGCTGCTGCCCACGGTGACCACAGAGCCCCGCAGGGGCTGGAGAGAGAGTATCTCTCAACCCCTCAGCTGATGGCCGCCATGGCGGACCCCACTATTTCGAAGTTGAGGGACGCGCAACGACTACACGGTCCCTACTTCGACGTTGAACGTCGAAGTAGGGCGCTATTCCTATCCCCTCATGGGGTTAGCGACTTCGACGTCTCGCCGCCTAACGTCAAAGTTAACTTCGAAATAGCGCCCGGCGCGTGTAGCCGTGACGGGCGCTATTTCGAAGTTAGTGCCGCTACTTCGAAGTAGTGTGCACGTGTAGACACGGCTAATATTATATAGTGTTCATGAAGGAACAGGGATCACAACCAGAGGGAGAATACTGGAAGACTGGTATTAGCAGCAGCCTAGCAATATCCATATTTCATTAGAGGGAAATTACAGTCAGACAAAATTATGTGAGTCTCATCCTCTCAGTAATCCAAGTCACACACACAGAATCAGATAAGAAATGGGATATCCATGTGTTAAGACTCACTCCACATGCAACATAAGACATAGGGAATTGCTTCTGTAAATGTTTCTTCAGAAGAACAAGACAAGTCAACTGTTTCTCTGGTAAGAGGTAGGTCTGTGGAATGAAATGTGTATCCAACCAGTAAGGTTACTGGGTTATTTTAAAGAAAGATATTCCAAATACATTGGGTGTCCTTATACCTACAGAGCTATCTACAGAGTGAGCCTGCTTCTGAAACACACCATGAGATATGTGAAAGAGGCAATATTGCTTTAGAAGTATTGCTGCTTTTTGTTCTTGACATGGTGGTGTCCTACATAAGATACTGAGCTAAACTGTTGTCCTAGATAAGATATTGAACTAAAGTTCATGTTTTCAGTAGAGGTATTTTAAAATCATTGGTGTTAAATCTGTGGTGAATTTGGTCCAAGTTGCTTTAAATACAGGGAAAACATTCTCCTACCAAGACTGCCCCTAGTTAAAAAAAACTGAAATCCATAAACTAAATTCTCCTCATACTTACTCTGAGGTAATTCCTTCCACTCAATTTAATGATGTTATAAAGATGTACAACTGGTGTAAATAAGAAGAGACTCAGGTTCAGAAACTTTGTATTTGCCCCCCCCCCCCCCCCCGTTTTTAGAAGTGAAGCTTGAAGATTTTCAACTTTGTTATGTTCTGTGGACTGCATCAAAGCCTCAGGATCTATTATTTATTTAAACTATTTTTACCTCGCTTCTCTATTTCAAATATTTGAGGCGGCTTACAAATTTTTTTAAAAATATAAACATATAGAAAGATTTAAAAATACAGTACTCCAAAAGGACATAAAACCTACTAAAACATCTCATAACAAGGATCACAGACACAAACTCAAACACCAATAAAAGCCAGAGTAAAAGTGGTGGCTTTAACCTGGCACCAAAACCATGTCAATGTTAGTGCCATGTGATTATCCTAGGGAAAATTCCATAGCCTGGGAGCAAGGCTGAGAAGGCCCTGCTCCATATTGATGTTAAACTTCTAAACTGCGGAACAGTGAGCAGAGCCTCCCCAGCTGACCTCAATCCCCAGGTGGGTTTATACGGGAAAAGACGGTCCTTTAAATACCATGGACCCAATCCGTTTAGGACTTCATAAGTCTTAACCAATACATTAAATTGTGCCCAGAAACATACTGGAAGCTAGTGCAGCTGCCGGAGCACTGGTATAATGTGCTCTGTATAACAAGTGTTAGTTAAAACTCAGGCAGCCACATTATGGACCAGCTGAGGTTTCTGAAGAATCTTTAAAGGCAGTCCCACATACAGAGTGCATTACAATAATCCAGTTGACATGCAACAAGAGCGTGGATCACTGTGGCCAAGTCATGCTTGTTCAGGAATGGTCGCAGCTGGTGGATCAGATGAAGCTGCCAAAAGCACTCCTAGGAACTGAAGAAATTTGATTTTCAAATTTTTAAAAAGGGTCCAGGAGGACTCCCAAACTGCGTACCTGTTTTTTCAGGGGAAGAGAAACCCCATCTAAAACAGGTACTGTGCCACATTCTTGAACACATGGTCTCCTAGTTCACAGGACCTCAGACTTATCTGGATTCAACTTCAGTTTATTAGACTTCATCCAGTCCATCAGTGCCTTCAGACACATATTTAGATCAGTTACCACTGTACCCAGTTTTGGTGTCACAGGGAAATAAATTTGGATATCATCTGCATATTGGTGGCACCATCCTCTAAACCTCCCTACAACTTCTCCCAGCGGTTTCATATACATGTTAAACAGTATAGGGGACAATATGGAAACTTGCAGGACCCCATAGCACAATTGCCATGGAGTTGAATAACAGCCCCCTAGTTCTACCTTCTGAAAACATCCCAACAGGTAAGACCAGAACCAATACAAAACAGAGCCTCGGATACCCAACTCCCCCAGGCATTCCAGAAGGTCAATGGTATCAAAAGCCGCTGAGAGTCCAGAAGAATTAACAGGGACACACTCCCCCGTCTACTTCCTGACGTAGGTCATCCACCAGGGCGACCAAAGTGGTTTCAGTTCCAAAGCCCAGACTAAAACCAGACTGAAATGGATCTAAATAGTCTAGTTCTAACAGAAAGTCTGAAGCTATTGAAAACGACAATAGAACTAGACACTGTTGTTTTTACACACCTATTGCCTCTTCCCAGGATCAGGAGGAGCAACCAATCACCCACATAAAGAACAGAAGTTGAACGTATCAGAGGGGTAGCCGAGTTATTCTGTATCTTCAAAAGCAACAAGACCACCCGCGGCACCTAGTTAAAACTTCATAAAAGCAAACAAAACCTCAAGTATCAGCTACACAAAGATACGCATCTCACTTTTTCAGCATTATGAATAAATGTTTGGGATTAAGTGTTATTTTTCACTGAAGGACATACTTGAAGACTAATTGCATCCTCAGTGCAGTGGTTTCATATACATCAGTGTTAACAGACTCTTTTGTGTGCCTTTGTGCCCAACACAGACCACGTTGGAGCGGCTATGACAAATATGGAAGCACCCTACAACAAACAGAAAGATTTGCTTTGCAAAGTGCTAGATCAGTCAGCAAGTGTAGACATTGGGAATGTTGCTTGGAATGGGAGCTGCAGAACTCCAAGGACTACCAGGCCTTTGCCAGGCAGGTCACAGAACACAGGATCCGGGTGATGGAGGTACAGATGGATATCCTCAAGTGTTTAGTCAAGCAGCACAGTGAGTCAGCATGGATTCGTCCCTGTTACCCATGGCAGATTCCAAATTCTGTGTTCAGCAATGACTCTCCCTCATATTCTTTTTCAAGTTCTTTTTCTACATGGTGGGCACTATTTTGAGATACGGAGATATCTTGAACTAGCTAAGAAACACACCTGTTGTCTCAAAACCGTTTTTGAGATAATGGGCACACTATTCCAGCATCCTCATTGCATAAGGAGAACAGGGATGCCTCAAAATAATGCTCTATTTCGGCATGTGGTGCCATTTAGACAGCGCCACATGCCAAAATAGCCTATTTTGAGGTTGGGCGAGCACGTTGGCTGTGCTGATCTACCCCACACAGCTGCTCTGCAAGTGCCAAATGCACGGGCAGGTTGCTGCTGTCCATATCATGCACGCTGTCAGCCCCGCCGAGTCTTCTTCCTCTGTCAGTAGTTTCAAGATGATCTCTATTACCACGCATGAGGTCCTCACAACAGTGACTGGAGCATGCAAAAGAAGTAAGGAATCCATCCTCTCTCACTACAGATGCCAGAGTGCACAGCAGAGAAAGATAGTTGGATAAAAGGTGCAAAAGAATGCCAGAAGCCTCTGAACAAAGTGGTGCCTGATGGGACTTTTGTACCATCCCAGCATGCCCCATGGTCTGCTCCATGGCGCCCACAACATTTAGTGACAGATGGTGTTACCAGGCACTGTGGGATACATACCCACAGTGCATTGCTCCAGATGTTGAAGGAAGAGCTAGAAACTGTGGACACACAATCTCTCAGTGGAGGAACCAAACGTAAACACACTTTGTTTTTTTGTTTTTGTTTTTGGCAACTTGTGTGTGTCAAAGTGGGTTTCTTTTACAGAACTTCGTTAGTGTAGAACATAGTGTTAGCTTCTAAAACACATTAATTGACTGAAAATCGATATAAGGTTATCAACTTACATGAGCCTCCATCAGCAGTAAAGGTACAACTTTGTTGTGTGGCTCCAAGTCTTGGTAGGAGAATTTTTCCCCTGTAATTTAAAGCAACTTGGACCAAATTCACCGCAGATTTAACACCAATGATTTTAAAGTACCTCCACTGAAAATCTGAACTTTAGCTCAATATCTTATCTAGGACAACAGTTTAGCTCAATATCTTATGTTGGGCACCACTCTGTCATGAACAAAGAACAGCACATACTTCTAAAGCAATCCTGCCTCTTTCACATATCCCATCGTGTACATAGCATGAAACTGCACAGAAAACCAGGTCCTAATTCTAAGATAACCCATCATAAATCTGGAGTAATTCCTCTGAGGTCTGTGGAGTTGTACAATGGTCAAGTCATGTATCAGTATGTCTAAAATTGATGATGTGATTGCTGCTCTACTCTAACTTGTATGATAGTTAATCCATACCTCAAAGGGCTCACAATCTGAATAGACAACACAGACAACAGCCGGATGGGAAACAAAGGCACAGGTATGAAAACATAATTACACAAGGTAGCACAACAGGTCAGTGACAGGCGTGGGAATATCTGTTAGGTACCCAGAGTCTCAGAGGAGTGTCCTATCTAGAAGATAATTTTGTCTCTCTGGTGCCAACTGGAAATAATCTTCTTTACCTTGTGCTGCTGCATAGTGTTGCTATGGAAACTGCCTGCATGGCAGTGATAGATGAAGCAAAGTGTTTTGAGGTCTTTCTGGATGAAAGGGTCTATGCAAGACAATTTTCAGCAAAGTGAATTGTAATTACAATCAGCACAGTTACTGCAGTGTCAACTTACTGTACCGAATGGTTCTCCATTTACAACTTCCAGACCGAAAATATTTAAAAAGCAGCAGTCACTGATACAAGATACACTGTTACTGTGTCTATTTATTTTTTGAGATGTTACATGTCAATGTGTTGCCTTTGGTTCTGGTGACTTTTTCTTCAACATTCTGTTTGCAAATTCTTAGAGATTAAGTGGACTTAAAAGTAGCTACACAACTCTCTAGCAGACAGCTATTTAAAGTTTTTCCAATTATGTATGCCATTTCTATTATGACCAAAACTGGAATTTTACAGGTCATATGTCACATGACCTTATAATTGCTTGTTCATGCATTGTGACCAAAGCTATATAGTTGTGTGAACCCAAAGACAGAGGAATCCAGTGGGATTGTCTATGGTGAAAAGATTAAACCAGGTGGAAAGGAAACCATGGTGATCAGATGTGACTTACTATGGCTCTTGTAAATAAAGTATGGCAGCATGCATAAAACCTACTGTAACAAAGTTCATCATGTCACTTGTAGAGCTCCCTATGATGAGTCTGAGCTTCCGTCTTAGATGTTAGATTTGGGATCTTTTGTTTGATCAGACTCAAAACCATTTTTTTTAAATTTAAAAAAAAATTAAAATGTATTTTAAAAGTAAAATCCTGAGATTTCTGTTGCATATCACAAATAAAACCATTTGTGATGTGCAACAGAAATATCAGGATTTTATTTTTTCAGGGTTTTTTCTTTAAAAAAAAGATATTTCAGGATAATCCATGGTTCAATTTAAAAATTTACAAGCATGTGTCTCTTACCTTATTGTAATTAATCAAACCATTTCCCCTAACCACAAACTGTTCACTAAAATTTTCACATGATAATGGCAAGATTCTGACCTAACACCATTTTTAAAACAGTGTCACACCACTGATTCATGTGAAATTACTCCCGATTTACCATGGTAAGTTATCAAAATAACTTTGTATTTATTACTTTTAAATGATATTTATATTACCAGAAATAGATCAGATGTCTGTCTCAAAGAGCTGGAAGGGACCATCAGAGGTCATTGAGTCCAGTTTCCTGCCCTCTTGGCAGGACCTATCACCCATTCCTGACAGATTTTTTTTTAAACTTATTTGTCCCAAGATCCCTAAATGGCCCCCTCAGAGACTGAGCTTGAAACTGTGGGTTTAGCAGGCCACTGCTCAAACTACTGAGCTGTTCCTCTCCCCTCTGAAGTTTGGGAATATACAATGTATAGATATACACAATATATAAATTGAATATAATATACAGTGTATCCACCTGTTATCTTTCTAGACCAGCGTTTCCCAAATTGTGTTCCATGGAACACTGATGTTCCGCGTGATGTGAATAGGTGTTCCACGAAAAAAATCCAATACTAGCAATATTTGCCTTATAAAATATTGAATAAGAAATTATGCATGTTATCAACCCCTTTCTGCAACATGGCAGCCAAGGGGGCAGGGCCTGGCTGGAGCTCCATGGCAGCCCGGCATTGGGAGGGATGCTGCAGCAGCTGCAGATCGCAGGGCTTTCTGCTAGCAGAAGCCCTACACTTCCCCTTAACTGACTAATTCTCTTGTCCGGGACCAAAATTAAAATAATTTTCCATATCTAATTTATTTCCCATTTTTCATAACAATGTTTTTTTAAACTTTAAGGAAGGTCAGTCTTTTTTTGAACAATATTGCCCTTTCTATTGTTATACAAAAGAATGACACTAACCATCCTTCTTTCAGCTGTTATATTGAAGTTTTGCTTTGGGTTTGTACTTAATGTTTAATATTTATACGTAGTTATAGGGTTGCTAACTGTCCTCCTATCAGAAGGACATTAGTTTTTCATTCAGATGATTTTCTTGTGTTATTTTATTATTTGTAAAATAAAGGATGTCTAAAAAACGTAACTCCTTCATCAACTTTAGACAATTACGTGCAGCAATTTTTCAATATGAAACTTCCCCCCTGAGACCTGCATGTATGTGTTTCAACAATATATTCCAAGCCCAAAAGCATTACATGGCCAAATTAATTTTGGACATGCTGTACTAGATCATTATAAAAAAACAAAATGAGCATCACTGAGTACTGAGGGTTTGAGTCAGCAGCAAAGCATTTAAACTTTCATTGATTACTTGAATGACTCTCTCATCAAGAAAAGATCACTACATAGGGCATCTCTTATTGGAAATTTGGAAGTGAGTGTTGCTAAAGGATAAATCCTTTAGTCTTAAGAGTCCTGCATGGATATAAAATTTGTATCCGCATCCACATTCACAACCATATCTGCAAAAATGAGCCACGGATATCCACAGATATAAAGCAGATATTCAGAAATTTGCAGGGTTATAGGCACAAAATTTTTATTGGCATCCACAAAAACGAGCTTCAGATATCTATATCCACATCCACAAATATGGACACTCACAGATAAAATGTGGATATCCACAGGTTTGCCAGGGTCTATCTATTCTGCCAAGAATCAGTGTATGCCCAAAAGAGGAAACAGAGTTAGGTCTTAATATCTAAAAATCAAAACAACTTGCAGTTTCCCCTGCCAATATTATTAGAGTGAGAACCCACTGACAGCGGAGATTCTTTGCAAACTCCTAAAGACCCTTATTTACTGAAGGCTCCGACAAATAAAATCATCTGTAGCCTATGATACAGGCATGTTGGTGGGTCAGGCAATTTTTCATTATAAAAATTTCAAAGAGCTGTGGGGTTCCAACTATAAACACATCACTAATAGTCTCAAATCTGCACGCTTTTACCTGTACATATGTGTTAATGAAGATGCGCATCTTGGATTAATTCAGTACTCATTGGTTCAGATGTAGCTCCAATCCATCAGTCCATATAAAACACATGTGACATATTTTTCACAAGCATTTAAAAATGTGGAGGGTAGGACGGGAGGGTACATATGTCTCTCAGTTTTAAACTCATTAATAAAGAAACCTTTGCTGCTAATTAATGTAATCACCATATTAAATTCAGCTAAATGGGACACAGTTTAAGGCTCTAAATTATTCCTGTTATGTCTGTAAAATCCTCCCTGCTTCCCCACATAGTAATGGGAGACGAATATAATCTCCGCAATGATTACAGCTCTCATAAGGTCATAAACAAAGCATGCGGTGGTATTGTTAATGAAGACAGGCAAAATGGGATTACAAGCTTAATTTACTCTGAACTGTTAAAAACAAATATATGAGTATGTTAAATAAGCAATGAGATGGAATCGACGACATCTGGTGGAAGTGTTAAAGACAACCATTCTCCTCCGAGTCACTGGGTGTGTGTCCAGGCCTGGCTGAGCATGCACAAAAAGCGTTACCGTTCGATGTTTGTTCAGTGCCTGGGCTGTGTGCCAAACTATTTACATACCCCGAGGGGTCCATGGCAGACTATCATGTAGGCATGGGAAGGGCAACATGCAGAAGCACCAACCATTATTGCTCCTGCTGCACCCATTCTATAATTAAACAAGTGAGGTCAAGTTTCCCAGGCTCTTTCTTCGGTCCCTTTCCTCATCATTAAACTCTGTTATGAGAAAGAAATTCAAAGGGCTTCATGCCTGTGCCATACCCCAGGATGTAGATCAGAACCAGCTACAGAATAAATTGCTTCTTGTGTGCACTCAGCCACAAAGAACTGTGGTAATGAATCCACTGGATCTGGCAGAAATAGCTGTCTTCTCTTTCCCTCTGGGCTACCATGCACAAAAGTGTGGCTTTGGTGACTGGCAGACCCAGAGACCCTATGCCTCCACCACTCTCTCAGCAGCGGGATGCAGGTATTAGGTGCCCTGGTGTAGATGTGTTCCACTGCATAGAGTTGTGGACTCCATCATGGGCTTCTTAGGCCCTGTCAGGGCTGATCCCCACTCTGACATTCCAAGTGCAGAAAGTGGGGTCCGTCAAAACCAAAACCAAAACAAACCTTAAAAAAACCTTGCCTGTAAAAGGCTTTGCTTAAAAAGCTCCCCAAGACCACAGATACCCTGACCTTGATTGGTAATTGCTGCAGCTATCTGAGTGAGAAAAGAACCCTTTAACCCAGGAAGACACACTTGGGATGTCTCCCTGTGGGGTATGCCAAGCTCTTAACCCTCCCTCAGTAGACAGCTTAGACATAAAGAACTATAATCTGATAGCTGGCCTTTTAGTCTAAGGCATGTGTACACAGTACTCCAAAACAATCTAACCCTGCGACACCTCCACCCCCACCAATAAAGTATAAAAAAATATTGTGTGAGACTCCTTCCGAGCTAAATTCAAACCCATGAGCATGGTTTTCTCGTTGGTTAAACTTTCCCCATAGAGTTGGGAGATTATTTACCCTTCCAAACCTCCAACTACCTGCTGGCTTTCTGATAGCTGTTCATGCTGTCCAGCGTTAATAGACAATACACAAGAAACAAAAGTTAGAAATCTTTTAGTCTTACCACTATTAATTACATATTATGTTCATTTCTTGTTATGGATTCTACTCAAATATATCAAATACCTTAAACAAATTAATAAGCAAATATATAACCATCCTTAATAAAATGAGAATATATTTTGTGATCAGTGGGGAGATTATATCCATTTGAAAAACTCCTTTACTACTCCTTTCCTCTGGTAATTTAAATTCCCCACTTCAAATACACTCAGCATGTATGTTAAAATAAGCCTGCTTCAATTCACAAAGTTTTAGCTTTGAGTAGTTAGTTTGCATGAAAAGATAAGTTGAAATAAGCATTCAAGCAAATCACGTTTTAGCATCTTCAGTGTTCATTTGGCAATGTCAACGACAATTTTACCTTTAATATTAATATTTAATATTTAATATCCTTCCACAGCTTGACATTTCCAGATCAAATCTTGTGTGTGTGTGTGTGCATGCGCGCGCGTGTGTGCGTGCATGTGTGTTTCATAGGCATGCAGAGAAAATGTGACACAGACCTCTCCTCTAGCTTCCTTCAAGCTCAGCTCTGGTTTTGTCAGTGTAACACTATGAGAGACCCATGACCTCCCATAATAGCTCTTAAACAGCCCCTTAGTAATGTTTACATGCCTGGACTTGACAGGAATTGACTGCAAGATAAATATCACACCCAGTAGCCCCCTAATAACAAAAGGATCAACAATGAGGAGACGAAAAGTGCTTTAAAGACAGACTTTGAACTGCTTTCCTATATTTCACTGTCATTGTGTCTTTAAAGGTCAGAGCAGCCAACACCTTTTATTCACAGCCTTTCAGGTCCCTTCTGTCTCTCACAATGACCTAGCTGCATTGTTGAAATATTTGTTAATCATTCCAAGGAGCTGTGGTTAAAATGTATGCAAATATAAAATACCTACATGTACCTAAAAGCTCTCCAAGACTGAATGATAGTAACCTTTAATGTTATCTGTGAAATAGGTACAGAGACTTCTTACAATATGTGATTTTTAAACTCACAATTATTAATATCTCTGAGATCTTCAGCTGAAAGTTGCTGACCTTTGGAAAACCCCCAAACCCCCAAGTCTAACTATCCTAATTGGACAATGTATGGACCACTTATTTTTTTCCTTCAGAATGATCTTATCTTTCTGTGAATCCAGTGTCTGGATTGGTCAGTGAAGCACAGAGCTGCCATGCCAATAGGTTCTACAGAAAATAAATATACAAATTACTGCTACAGAAAAATATTTTTATGCATAGCGCAATTTAATAAATACCGTCTCACCAAAATATTCAACATGTCTGCCTTTACACTTAAGAGGTACAGGCACTTGTTATGGGTGTAACGCAAAATAATTACCAATTTAGTTGAATCTCATCAGATGGAAATGCTTTGGGAAAGAAGATACAATTAATTATATACCATATTTCACCATGAAAGACATCAAAATGATTTTCAAATGTTCCAATATGATTACTAGGACAATAATAATCATTTTTACCACATTGAAGTGCAACCATCTGTGGAGTGAAATGCAGTCAGTAAGTAGAAGTCTGCAGCTATATCAAGTTCCAAGGCATCCTTCAGTCTGCATAGACTATGGATCGCGCCCTTCGTAACTCCATTTAAGATCGTCATTTGCAGTATTGACTGTGACTGTGGAGGCCCACATGAGAGTGACAGTCCTTGCTACATCTGCTGCATATGTAGTGGGTGTCTGGCAGGTCCTTGCTGTCCTTTCTATGGGCTCGCTTCTCCTCTGCCAGCTGTCTGATCTTCATCTCACCCTTCTGAAGGTGCCAGCTCTTCCCAACTATCTGGGTCGATGTCTACCTCCTTGATGTCTTTGTAGTGCAACTGGGGGCATCCGGGAGGTCTTTCGCCAGAGGCTAGCTTGCTGTACAGGATGTCTTTTGGGATCCTTCCATCATTCATCCTGTGGACGTGGCCAAGCCAGCGGAGCCGCTGCTGCCTGAGGAGGGTATTCATGGTTGGAATTCCAGCTTGCTTGAGGACGGCGTTGTTGGGCACTCTGTCCTTCCATGATATCCCAAGAATGTGCCTGAGGCAGCGCAAGTGGAAGACATTCAGCCTGTTTTCCTGGAGGGTGTACAAGGTCCAAGACTCGCTGCCGTAGAGGAGGGTGCTGAGGATGCAGGCTTTGTGGACTTGCATTTTGGTGTGAGCGTACAGCTTGTTGTTCCACACTCTCTTGCTAAGTCTGAACAGAGTTGTGGCTGCTTTTCCAATCCTCCTGTTTAGCTCAGACTCCACCAACAGGGTGTCGGTGATGGTGGACCCGAGGTAAGTAAACTTGTGGACGACCTCTAGCGTGTAATTGTCAATGCCGATTGATGGAGGTTCAGCAACGTCCTGACCAAGTACGTTTGTCTTCTCTAGGCTGATGTTAAGCCCGAAGTCCTTGTATGCTTTGGAGAACTGATCCAGCAGTTTTTGAAGCTGGCCTTCTGTGTGTGTCACTACAGCAGCGTCGTCTGCAAACAGCATGTCTCTTGTGAGCACTTCCCGCACCTTAGACTTAGCCTTCAGCCTTGCAAGATTAAACAGTTTCCTGTCAGATCTTGTGTGCAAAAAGATGCCCTCTGTCGAGGATCCAAAGGGATGCTTCAGGAGGAGTGCGAAGAAGATCCTGAACAATGTCGGAGCAAGGACGCATCCTTGTTTGACACCACTCCTGATGCTGAAGGCATCCGATGATGTGCCATCATATTGGATGGTTCCTCTCGTGTCTTCGTGGAAAGACTGGACCATCTTGAGCAGCCGTGATGGACAGCCTATCTTGTGGAGCAATTTAAACAGTCCATCCCTACTGACCGAGTCGAAAGCCTTGGTCAGGTCAATGAAAGCGACATAGAGTGGCTTCCTCTGCTCCCTGCATTTCTCCTGCAGCTGCCTCAGGGAGAAGATCATGTCAATGGTAGATCTCTCCACGCGGAATCCGCACTGGGATTCAGGATACACCTTCTCAGCAAGTTTCTGGAGTCTGCCGAGGATGACATGAGCGAACAATTTATCAGTGATACTTAGGAGGGAGATTCCACAGTAATTGTTGCAGTCACGTCTGTCTCCTTTGTTCTTATACAAGGTTACAATGTTGGCGTCCCACATATCCTGTGGACCCTCACCCTCCCTCCAGCACAGGCACAGCAGCTCATATAGGGGTTCCAGGAGTGTGTCCAAGGCACACTTGATTACCTCTGGTGATATACCATCCTGGCCTGGGGCCTTTCCTACTGCAGTGCTGTCAATAGCTTTCTTCAATTCGACCACAGTTGGTTCCTGGTCCAGCTCGTCCATGACTGACAGGAGCTCGACGGCATTGAGGGCTGTATCAACCACAGTGTTCTTGCATGAGTACAGTTTGGAGTAGTGCTCGACCCATCACTCCATCTGTTTGACTTTGTCAGTGATGACTTCACTAGATTTGGATTTCAGAGGCGCCATCTTGTTCTGGATGGGTCCCATTGCTTTCTTTATGCCCTCGCACATTCCCCTGAGATTACCAGAGTCAGCACAAGTCTGGATGCTGCTGCATAGCTTAAGCCAGTAGTTGTTGGCACAGCACCTGGCTGTCTGCTGTACTATTTTTCTGGCTACTCTGAGTGCTTGCTGGGTACTCTGATGAGATGATTTCAGTAATTGAAAAGAAGCGCACTGCACTTCTGGAGTATAAATGCTCACCAAGTCAGAGTAAGCTTCAAACCAGTCGTTTGTGTTTCCAGCTCTTCTTCCAAACACTGACAAGGCCGTATTGTAGATTGTGTCCCTCAGATGCTGCCATCGGGATGTCGCATCAGCACCCCCAGGGCTGTTGAACAGATTCTCCTCAAGGGTGTCTCTGAACATTTCAGCTTTTTCTGAATTTGCCATCTTTCTAGCATCAATGCGGGGCCTTCTAGTTGGTTTAGAATGGTGCAGCTTCTTGGGTCTCAGCTTGAGCCTGGAGCAGACTAGTGAATGATCTGTATTGCAGTCGGCACTATGGTAGCTGCGTGTCAGGAGGACATTTTTAACGTTGTCGCATCTGGTGATGACCAACTCTAATTTGTGCCAGTGTTTCGAGCGTGGGTGTCTCCAAGACACTTTGTGCTGTGGCTTGGTTCGGAAAAATGTGTTTGTGATGCACAGATTGTGGTACTGCTAAGTTTGAGGAGACACTGTCTGTTGCCATTCATTTTTCCCACACTGAAGTGACCTAGGCAAGAGGGCCATGAGTCATGATTGGCTCCAACTCTTGCACTGAAGTCACTCAAAAGGTACAATTGATCACGAGCAGGTATTTGCACTATGGCAACACTGAGCTCGTCACAGAACTTGTCCTTTGCTTCTGGTGTGGCGTCCAGGGTTGAAACGTAAGCACTGATCAGGTGGACGGGACTGGCGCACGTTTGAAGTTTGACCTGAAGGAGTCTTTCTGATCCGCCCATGACTAGTTCCACCATTTGCAGAAGGGTGTTTCTGATGGCAAAACCAACACCATGCTCCCTAGGTTCCTCCTGGGCTTTGCCCTGCCAGAAAAAGGTGTAGTCCTTTTCCTTTAGGGATCCCAAAGCTGAAGTCACATCTCCTGCTAAGTGGCGATGTCAACTGGGAGCCTTTTCAGTTCCTCGTTGATGACAGTGGTCTTTCGGGCGTCACTGATGTCCTGAAGATCTTCAGTCAAACCGGTCAACATGGTCTGTACTTTCCAACAAGCAAGCTTGAAACTTTGATGATTTCCTTTTCTTAGTAATTTTCTTGTTGGTTTGTCTGGTGCTCATTTCAGTCACTTGTCAGGTTTAGGAACCTTAAGCCTCATGCACCCAGTGAGGCAAGTGAACTGTGGTGAGACAGTACCCTACTGGCTGGGGGCTGCCCAGCTTAAGGTGGGTGGTGACTGTCCAATGAGATGCGATGATCTCTCCCACCGTTGGAAGCAACCCCGGGCGCTCGTTCTCTACACCAGTCGAGCAAGAGCTTATAACCGGTATCTGTTGCCTTCCGTGTTGGTTCAACGCTGTTAAGCGATGCTGGAGTACCTCTCCAGGCGTGAGCCTGGGCAATTTTTATGGAGACCCTGGGCTGCCCAGACACCAGACCTCCCCTCTCGGCTTTACTGATATAGTCCAAAGGAAAGGATAAGCTCTACATTTGGTACCAGCTCAGCTGCAGGAGTTGCTGGGACAGTGCCAGAAGTTGACACAGAACCGCTTTAGTACTCCCCTACGGATTTTCTGTCAGGGTTTACTTCCTTAGCCTTACCCACAAGGCAATGGGGTGTCTTCCTCCTCCTTCACAGGAGTTGTCAATTTGCAGCACCACACCTCCTGGTCCACCGTTGAGACTGTACATTAGAAGGGAAAAGGAACAAGTCCCTCCATAAGGTCGGTATGTGAGACAGACCAGATCCCCCCAACTCTGTTTCACCTGCAAGCTGACGCAGTTGCCTGGGGGATGGCGTCGCTGTAATGCACAACAGCTGCTAGGAGCCAACAGTGAGAGTTGAGTGGTGGGTGAGGACCAGTGCTTCCATACGCCTGAAAAGGCGCAGCTGCCGGAGAGTCAAAGGTACTATCTCTACCTCAGACACCCCACATCCACCTGCAGCTATACCACACTACAACAATTTAGGTTAAGAATGGTATCCACCTCTAACTGAAGCTAAAAAAGCAAATTAGATCGGCACAATATAGCTTCCAAAAGTGAGATTTGGCCAGAAAACCAGTGTTAAGACTTTTAATTTTTGTCTCTCCATAGAGATGGCAATTCTAACATTAGAGTGCTTTCTAAAACCATAGGAGTGATTATCAGATCACAAACAGCAGAGAAGACAAAGTGCCATCTATGGAGACAGAAAAATGCTGGTAACCCTTCCAAGTCATGACCACAGAAAGAAATTAAATGTTCAATGCTGTCTAACACCAGGGTGGCAAGTGAAGAAACTCATTCTTAGCATTCACAAAGGGGCATTAATATGTCCCGCACCATGATTTATTATTAATTATCATTGAAACGAGGCTTGGAGAAGAGCTGAACCATTATCTAATTCAGACACAACTTTCTTGGAATATGCTCTACATTCAATTTCTTGATCATCCCCAAAATATTTTACGTACAGCCTGGAAAAGCAGCTTTTTGTTGTTGGGAGAAAGCGACTCAGACAAAGGCACATCTGCAGCTTGGACCGCAGAGCATCAAGTGAGATGAAATCACAGCCAGAAACATAGTAACCATCCAAGTGAAGGTTTCTCCATAGAGGTGGCCCTGAACCAAAGCCCTGAATCTGAGACTCCCTTCTTTCCTCTCAGAGCTTCAATAGGATTTGTATTTAAATCAGTATCCTGCCATTTGGGCCCTTGCTATTTTTGTTTAACCTTCATGTGTATAATATTTTGAGTTATAATACTCTTCTCTTCTATGCGTCAGTTACATTTTAGCTTTTAACTGATGGTAACAATAAGCTTGGCTCACAATCCGGCAGTTACAAAAGCCATGTGTTGGGCTCCATTTCGGAGGCAGCCAACGTAACTTTAGAAATATGATAAATGAGTTAGGATAAGATCAGGGCTCTAACTCTTGCCAGTTGCTAATGGCGCCAGACAAAACCAGAGCAAGAGACTGGCACAGTGTACCCTTCTAGCTGTAACTGCTTTCCTTCAGTCTTATCCTGCTATAAGCTGCAGGATGAAGGAGATGCAGAAACAGCTATACTATTTCTGCATCACCAAAGAACTCCTTCCCACTTGCACCTGCCTAATACTATAGGTACACAGAATACTTGGTTAGATGAAACACTGGTCTGACCCTGTATGGCCACTTATGTTTCTTAAGACTAACCTACATCTAGCTATACTTACTTTTAGGCCTCAATACACCCAAGAATTTGGTTCAATGTTTCACTGCTAATATTACGTATAATAATAACCCTTTAAAATAATAACACAGTGTCCTTGTTATTCTTGAAATAATTCACGTTCATTTTCATTAAATCACGTTTCCCATTGCTGCAGTCAAGAAACAGCTCCCTCCATACACTTAAAACCTCTATGATATTGATTAACTTAGCAAAATCCACACTTATTATTTTCTCTTTTTTTAAACAAAACAGGCACTGACAAAAAAAAAAAATATATATATATATTAGGTTTTGAAAGTACACATATTCCTGTTTACCATTTTCTGCATCTCTCTGTCACACACGCATAACTACATAGCTGGCAGAGTGAGGTAGGAGTGGGTAAAACGATTTTACAGACAGGAACAGCTAGCTCTAGGAAACACAATCAGCTTTATGAATTGTGAAGTTCAACAATACAGATTGAAACTCGCTGGTCCAGCAACATCTGCAGTCCTTAAAATACTACCCAAAGTTCGTCACAGGAGAATCAAAGTTAAATTTTAGTCATTAAAGCAGAGTTTAACAATTTGAGAGTTTTTCACAACCTTCCTTCCTTAAAGGAAATAAGGAAGGGATTTTAAAGTTATTGAAATGGTGAACAGCAATAACAATGTGGTCTGAATTCTGTCTGGTAATTTCCTGGCTTTATTTCAACAAAGTCAGACTGTGTAATACACTGATTCCATTCTGTGCACATTAAGCTATATCAGTCAATATTAATTAAACACAGAAACACCATCATGACAACCAGATTTGCTTGTACAACCTTAAAACAAAGAGCTCATTTTGTTACTCCATTGTTTTCCAAAAATAACTTTTAAGAGAAAATTGGAGAGGGTCTCAAAGTACCTCAATAAAATGCTATTTTTATTAAAAAGGACTAGACATTTTTATTTGCACAAAATTAAGCAGGGATGCAGCCAGGAGGCAAACATATGCCCAAGTGCCTCTTAATAGACAGGGGAGTAGTAATGGAAAGTTTTCATGGGTTAGTAGATTTCACTCTTGTGATGGGGTTCTGGGGTCCCCCAAGCTCTGCACCCTGTCCGCAGGCAGGAGAGTCTCTCACTCAGCAGGAAAACAGCAGGTTTATTAGCCGACAGGACACAGCATCATACAGAGGAGTCAGTGCAGCAGGCAGAGACAGCCAGTCCAATCCATATTGGGGAGAGGAGGCCCCGAGGGGCCCCCAGAGCTGGGGCCTTGCCCCCTCCTTTGTCTTTCTCTCCCTCAGCCCAGACTAACTGCTTCCAACTCCCAGTTCCAATTCAAACCCCTCAGGCTCCACCTCCTCCTTTGTCTGCAGTACAAAGGTGTTACCTGGTCGTCAAGGTTACCCTCAGCAGGAGCCCCACACCCTCTGTGAGCCACTCACACACACACAGGTATCCCCCACTTCATCACATCTCTCCCCCCTTCCAGACCGAACTGAGCGGGGTCACTCAACTGGTGACCTGGAGAAGTTCGGGGCTCTCCCCTTGTGACAGGGCATTGGCTGTACCCTCTGTTCTCCCCTTGATGTGCACCACCTCCACATCATAGTCCTGCTGGGGGAGGCTCCAAGTTAGGAGCTTGGTCTTGGCCCTTTTCATGTGATGCAGCCGGGCAAGTTCCTTTAGTTCCCTTGGGTTGGTTGGTCTCCTGGCTTTGGTCTCTGGTCCATCAGCCACTTTCTCAAGTCGGGCGGGCAGAGCCCATACAGATGCTGCAGCACCAACAGATCAAACAGGTCTTTTGTGGTCTGGGTCCTGCCCCATCTGACCACCAGTCCATACAGCTGCTCCAGCCAATGTTTGGAATTCAGTTACAGTCCAGTAACGGAAGGTACAAATGCTTCCATCCTTGGCATTTAGCCAGACCACCACAATGGCTGTGTGCCTCAGTTTCCCCTTCCATGCCACACAATAGGTTTGGAATGTTCCTCCTCATGTGAGAGGTTGCAAGACTAGTTACAGGGAACAATGGTGACATTTCAGAGTTACAGACTCCTTCAACATACAATTTATGCTTCTACATCAATGTCATCATGTCACATGGCTCTTTTTAAACATTCAGTGCATGGTACAATTCTACAGCTTTTGATAGCAGCACCCCTTGGTTACAGCAGTCAGCGTGAGTAACAGAACAAACCCATTGCAACTGTACATTTACGTTGCTCTTTGGTAGACCACAACTTTTGTGTAACCTCCTTGAGAATCTGGTATTTTGGGGATAAATGGCTGAGGCCTGTCTTAGCACCATCAAGTTCTAATCTTCTCTCTTGCCCCCTGGGGTGGAAATTTGATCTCTCTGGCTGTGCCCTCTCTTCTAACAAGAGCTGGGCCATTGATGATCTCAGGGAGATGGCCCCCCCCACCAGTCTGGAAATTTGCAAACCAAACTGCTTTTTGAGAGTTGTTTTGTGAGTCCCAGACGCAGAATCCACATGAAGGAATCCCTGTTTATCCCTTACTGGCCCACCAGGCCCAAAGCTCCTTTGTCCTTCCACCTCCAACTACTGCCTCCCCATGGAATCAGAAGTGGAGTCCAGTATGAGAATATGAGTGTTTCCACCATCTGGAGATGGGGAATTGCTGGCGCTCTCCTGCATCCTACAGAGACTGACTGTGCAGCTGTTTTATTTGGTTCTCGCAGGGCTGCTCACATTCCCTGATAGTTTTCACTTTACTTGCACCAACTTCCAATTCCTGAGAAACTTTTACACTGCCTGCTTTGGACCCTTCCAGAGCACAGCCAGTGGTTTCACACTCAGGCAGGTCCTGGCCATCAGGAGCTGAAACAAACTTCTCCCCAGGCAAAGGGTTGCTCTGGTGCTTACAGACAAGCACCTTTCCTGTTCACTCTCCTCCACCTCACTCCCATTTTCTGCAGTCCCCACAGACGGGTCAGGAAAAGTTTCAGGGAAATTCTCTTCCTTAAGAGCTTCCCCAAACAATAACTTACCCCTGTCTGGCTCCACAGGGGCACTGCTCCCTTGAGCCACAACCAGCTCCTGGGTTTCACCTAAACCCAGGATCACTTCTGGCCCATCAGGCAGATTCCCACGTAATCCCCCTTCAGGCAGACAGCCAGTACCACCGGACAGACGGTTAGGGACCCTTTCCTCCCTTCTGCTACCAGCTCCTTTATCTTCATCAGTTAGCGTAACTCCATTGCCTGTCTGTTCTTGTGTCCTGGCGAGAGGATGACTCTGGTAGGACAGAGTCCTCTCACCCTCTCCCAGTAACACCTCAGCATCAGGCAAAGAACAAGTACCAGAATCGTCTGGTCTCTGGGATTCCCTGATGATACTAACTGGATTAGACCACGTTAAAGCATCATCCCCCCTGAGAGACACAGAGGGAGGCCCACTTCCC
Source organism: Carettochelys insculpta (assembly GCF_033958435.1). Taxonomy (NCBI): domain Eukaryota; kingdom Metazoa; phylum Chordata; order Testudines; family Carettochelyidae; genus Carettochelys; species Carettochelys insculpta. The sequence goes on from NC_134140.1 coordinate 122,741,002, forward strand.
ATCTGGGCTTCAGCTGCCCTTAGATCCAGCTCTGGGATCTTGGCTCCATCTTGAGCCCCCACAGGCTCAGGCAAAGGATTCACTTCCCCAGAAGCAGAAGCACTTTTCTTGCACCAAGGACCAGTGTTCTTATTAGGGACACCACTGCCCATCCCAGAGCCATTCCCTCTGCTCCAGCCCCCATGGCTGGATTCAGAGACACACCTGGAATGCTCTTTTCTGGTGGATCCTTCTCCAGCCACCCCAGGCTGGGGAATCTTCCTCAGACAATGGGCTAGTTTCCTCATTGGCACCTTTTCCAAACGCAGGCTCTGCTCTCTCCCCAGGCTGCTGCTGCTGTTCAACACAGACAGACAATGGGAGACACTCTCTCCTTTGTCCCAGCCCCCCGGCTGGTCTCCACACACACACAGAAGGTGGAGCAGCTTCTCTCACAGACAACTTGCCATTCCCAGTGGACAAGCTGCTTTCCTGCACAGACACACAGGCACCTTCCTCGGCCCAGGCCTGGAAAACTCTTCGCAGGTCTGTCTTGGCCACTAGTAGATGATGGGTTGGAATCGCTCCTTCCCTCCTTGAGCTGTGGCAGGCCACTCGGTTCAGAGCTCCAGGCAGTCCAGGGTTCCCTGCCCCAATCCGGGCTCACCTCTGCAGGATTCTCCCCAGCCCTCAGCTCCGCCACTGCACATCCACGCTGCCTTGTCCAGCTTCTTTAATCTCGATTCGGTTTCCAGGTGCTGCCACTTCACAGCGGAGTTGCTGAGCATGGTTGCAGGCTCTCAGGCTGATGCCCTCTGCACCCCACGATTCCTGGAAGAATCCCTTCAGTGTGCCAGGCTTCTTGCGGGTCACAAGCTGCCCGGGGTTAGGCTGTAGGCCCCTCCGCCCTCTGGGACCGACTCCAACAGACTCCCAGTGGAACCCCTTCTTCAGTGCGACGCCCGCTCTTAGGGACCACGAGCACACTGTCTTGGGAAGAACTCATTCAGCGTCAGCCTCCTCAGGGGTCACTTGTTCCTGGGGGTTGGGCTCTCGGCCCCTCCACCTTCTGGGACCGACTCCAACAGATTCCCAGGAGTAACCCCTCCTCGGGTGTGACACCCCCTCTCGAGGACCACGACCGCAGTTGCTTGGGTTCGGCCGCAGGCCCCTCCGCCTTGGGGAACTGCACCTCACTGCCCTTCAGCACACCTGGGTCTCGCAGGCCCCACTTCTTCCGGGGCCCCGGTCACTTACTGCTGGATGCTCCATCCTCGGGGTGCAGAACATCCCACTTCTGACACCAGTGTGATGGGGTTCTGGGGTCCCCCAAGCTCTGCACCCTGTCCGCAGGCAGGAGAGTCTCTCACTCAGCAGGAAAACAGCAGGTTTATTAGCCGACAGGACACAGCATCATACAGAGGAGTCAGTGCAGCAGGCAGAGACAGCCAGTCCAATCCATATTGGGGAGAGGAGGCCCCGAGGGGCCCCCAGAGCTGGGGCCTTGCCCCCTCCTTTGTCTTTCTCTCCCTCAGCCCAGACTAACTGCTTCCAACTCCCAGTTCCAATTCAAACCCCTCAGGCTCCACCTCCTCCTTTGTCTGCAGTACAAAGGTGTTACCTGGTCGTCAAGGTTACCCTCAGCAGGAGCCCCACACCCTCTGTGAGCCACTCACACACACACAGGTATCCCCCACTTCATCACAACTCTGCAGTTTACTTTTGCAAAAGATTAATCCCTTAAGTGTTTAGGAGAGGCAGACGTCAAACTCCTATACATGCTGTCACATACAGCTGAGAGCTTTTTAGCTAATTCTGGAAAGGTCTGGTGAGTGGATCACATTAGCATTTCTGTTGGGAAACTACATGAACAAAAATTGGTGTGTGAGCTCCTCCCTTCAGAAGCCAGTGGATAGGACAAAAGAAGAAGAAAACAATAGTAAACTGTCAACATGTATACAAGAGGTTCCTAAATGTTTCCATATTGTGACTCCATCCTACAGATCAACAAACTTTTTTGACCTTCTCTCCCAAATAGCCATTAAGAACAGTTATGAATACTTGCTTTATGCAATGTTGTCAAGGTGCTCTGAGGGCACAAAAAGGGAAAATACAATTTGAGAAGAGCATTATACTAATGTAGCATCAGCAATTCACTGCCATATGCTGACTCAGAGCTGTAAATGAAGTATTTCTGAACCATTCTATTACCTAGCAATGATTGAACTTGTGCAGGAAAAGAAATCTCACAGCTAGCAAAAGAAGGAGAATACAAAATTACATTAAAAATATAAAAACAAAGATGTTAATTATAAAGTAGAGAGCAGCCCCAAAACAAAAACATGTACTTAACTGAATTCCACCCTGTGTGTATACAAGATGACGTGTCTAGGATGATACCTTTCAAAAGAACTAAGGATGGAGCAAGCTGGCCCTATTAATTCAAAAACTGCTCTGCTACAGACATGGAGCTCATCCAACACTGCTAGAAAAGCGTGGGGCAGACTTGGAGTGCAGAGATAATGACAATGCTGATGGGGTGGCAGGCAGGTGTCAGATGCTAATTCCTCCTTGCCAAATGATTGACATCCCCAACTTTTTGGCAAAGTGGGAAGCAGCTAAGGCACTAACCACCAAAGCTGCTACCCAGGGTATACTCCACTTTAGATTCCTACAAGGTAAAAACGTTTGTCTGATGCTAATGATCAGTCTCTGCTAAAGATCATTCACGCATGTGTCATTGTTGCATCCTAGCCTCAGGGCCCCTGATTACTTTTACCTTCAACTTTGCTTTTTCAGCTGAAGCTTCCTAAAACATGAAGCAATCATGTGTCCAGCTTTGCATGTAGAGGACATAAAAGCAACCCATCTGATTGGTGATCTTTCTATCATGACCTGAGAAGCAAGCTGTTGAATTTTCTCCTCGCAGAGAGAGCTTGAGAACTGAAATAGACTATGACAAAGAGATGTCACAAAGACTAAAAAGACTATGACAAAGAGACGTCACAAATAAATCTTTCAATGAGTCGTCTTCTGAGAGAATATCACAGTGAATTCTATTTCCTTTTGTGCGTTATACCACCCGCTTTTTTTCTCCAAGCTGTTTTTCAAAATGCCCTCAAGTGCCACCATATTTTAGTAAGTCATTTCCCACTACATTTCTCATAAATAGCACCTTGTCCTTTAATTCTTCTACAACAGCACATTCTTTTAAAATCCAAACATCTTTCTCTGTTTCTGCCACACTAAAATATCTCCCATAGCTAGTGCATGTTTAACCTCCACTGCAAGGCCCAGTTTTAATGATGTATTTGACATTCTGCTAAGCAGTTTTACAATTTTTCACTCGTGTATTTCTTCTTTGGCACTAGCATTTAAAATTAAGCCAATTTTGGAAATTCTCCTCAAGACAAAGCTTGATTTACGCTTACAAATTTCTTGCTCCTTGAAGGAATTATGGCATTTGAATATTGATTTGAAGAATGTAGCTAACCAGCCTTCTGAAAAACATCACAATGTCTGTGTCATTGGAAGCTGTGCAACAGAATTTAATATCAGTCCATCTGACTATTCATCTCCACTGATTCAGTTGGAGAAATATCAGACCAACAGTAACAAATCTCAAATAGTAATTAACAAAACTTCTTTAAAGACAAGCTGTTCCTTCTCTAATTAGTTTTGTATCCATTATTTGGAACACCTTGAATAAGAAAGAAGTCTATTCTATCCTTTCCTCAAATAACATTTTCCCTTTCCACTTTAGATGGATATGGCAAAATACCTCTCTTCTGGTTTATCGACATTGTAAAATCAAGTATTAATATTAACATCTCTCTCTCAAGGACTTTACAAGTGTGGAAAAACATTATTGTGTCCATTTTCACAGATGGTAACTGGTGCAGAAACATTACAGCTGTGTCTGTACTAGCCCCCAACTTCGAAGGGGGCATGGCAATTAGGGTGTTGGGAAATTACTAATCAAGTGCTGCGGTGCATATGCAGCAACTTCAAACTGTGAAACTTCAAAGTTCTGGCTTGCGTGTAGCTGCGGGTCAGCCATGGGCATTTCAAAGTGCCCATGCTACTGCGAAGTCCTTTGCAGTAGCACGGGCATTTTGAAGTACCCGCGGCTACATGCAAGCAGACACTTCGAAGTTTTACACTTCGAAGTTGCCGCGGGGGAGATTTAGCCAAATGAAGTGCTGCATATGCACCGCAGCACTTTATTAGTAATCTCCCAACACCCTAATTACCATGCCCTCTTTGAAGTTGGGGGCTAGTCTAGACACAGCCTATGTGACTCAATCAGCACCATTAGTGAGTAAACGGCAGAGAAAATAATATAACAACATTCTCTGGACTGCCAGCTCAATGCCTTCTAATCCTCTGCCAAGCATAAAATGGGCTGAGCAAAGTGCTAATGAATAAACTGAAAGGAACTATCTTACACTGACCCAGTTGATTTAATAGTTCTCTCTTGTCACTACAGGCTGAACTTCTCTTGTCCAACACCCTCAGGACCTGACTGGTGCCAGGTGAGAGATTTTGCTTGGACGATGGGCAGTCAATATTATCTACAAGCATTACCAACACATCCACTGCTTACTGGGTATTAGAAGACATTTAGGGATAAGTTACAGCTAAATAACAGCACAGAACACCAGAAGCCAGGACTGGTGGCTGTAAACAAACTTCATGGGAATACATGAAACTTGGCCATACGTATGATAAGTGGTCTTCAGCTAACTAAAACCATGCTGGATTATGGATGTTGCCAGACGAGAGAGTACCTGACTAGGGAGGTTCAACCCATATTGCCTAATGAGCAATTCTATATCCCTGAACAACAGCTGACCTCTGGTCATTAGTGTCTAATGAGCAATTCTATATCTCCAACACTAACCAGGTTTTTTTTGTGATTTAAAACAAAATAAGATCATAAAGCTGTTGACTAGTACAGGGAAAATAGATTGCCAGCAATGGAGAAAACAGTAATATGCATTTTTGGCATATATTATTGCTTTTAATTATTTGACTGCGTGACAGATGAGAAATAAAAAACCAACAAACTTGTTTGTTCATTTATGTTATATAATGTTGCCAATGGGACACCTGAATGAAGTATGAGAATAAAGTCAATCTTACTGTCAATTGAATGCTTATGAGAAATACTGTAATTCTATGTCACTGATTTATCATGGCTGTTAAAATGTGGCACAGTTATAACACAGATGTAACCCATTTATGTTACACTTCTGATGCTGTTGCTTATGGTTACATGAAGAGTTCAGGGTATGGCTTTAAGAAACAAAACAAAAAACGTTCTACTATGGAATGGTCTAATACTCAGAGATAAACACATCAATCAAACAGTGAAAAATAAGCCATCAAACTTTGTGCTAAGTTCCAAACAGATTTCCTTAGTCTATTAATTGCTTTTTTGGGGTAGAAACATAGTGCCTGACATATGACACCCACAACCAACATAGTCACTGACAACAGATATCATTGTGGTTATGTGGGACTCATATGGCCTTCATCACTACATTGTCAGAGCATCTAACAGTACATAGTAGGGTTTTTTTTCCCTTCACCACAGCCCTGTGAAGTGACAAAAGGCTACTCTCATGTTTGAGATGGTGAACTGAAGCATGGGATTAAGTGTCTTGCCTAAGGTAACACAAACTTCAGCTGTGAATGGATGTCTTGGAGAAAAATATTATCTAATACAGTCACAAGTCGTTGGTCTTGATACAAGTATTAGTGGGTATATTCCTTTGTCCTGTTATGCAGGAATTCAAACTAGATGATCACACCAGTCCCTTATTATGTCCCTCTCTTCCTTCCCCACAAAGATGGGGGCCCTACCCATTAAAACCATTAAGGAAAGTGTATCTTCCATGAAGTCTTCCAAGCACTGCTGTCACAGGAATTACCTAATGGAGTATTCTGAACCGAAAGCTAAATGAACAAGGTACAGAGAGTGCGGGGAAGGACAGACGGGAGCTACTTACCTTTCCAAAGCAAGGGGCAATGACATAAGCAGATTTGTTTACATTCTCATAGAGTGGCTGTGTGGTGATGTACTGCTAAATGAGCCAAATCAGCTGGGAGGAAGAATGTGATCAGAAAAACCATGAATGGTAATTGAGAAACACCTTACTAGCCACAATTCTACACCTGAGGAAGAAGACCACACTAATTGTAAAACCATTCTGGTTTAGAGGGGAAGGAAAGGAAGGCAGTGACAATAAACACACAACAAGTGGAAGGAAGTTGACAGTAACGAACATGAATCAGAAATTATGAATGGTAGAAAACTGATAAGGGGAAAAGAGGTATAAAGAAATCTATAGCCAGCAGAGCTGGTCCATTATTAAATGAAAATAGTAATCTATCAATAATAAGGCAGGAAAGTGTTCAATAAGTATTCCTGTTGCGATGGGGGAAAAACAGATATAGTCTCATCATACGGTGATAGTCTTTCCGTTCCATGCATCTCTCTGAAGGATGTGAAACAGAAGCTATTAAAGCCGGACACTTAAAAATTAAATGATATCCAAGAAGCTTTTTTTAAAGGCTGTCTGAGCTGCTCACAGAACTGTTAATGTTGATTTTCAATAAATCTTAGAATATGGAGAAGTTCCAGAAGAGCAGAAGAAGCTAACATTGCGCCAATTTTTAAAAAGGGTAACTGGAATGACCCAGATAATTATAGGCCTGCCAGCCTGACGTTGATCCCAGGCAAGATAATGGGACAACTGGAACAATTGATCCTAGGCTTGATTACTAAACAATTAAAGAGGGTGATGCAATTGTTACAAATCAAATGGATTTATGGAAAATAGGTCCCCTCATATTAACTTGACCTTTTCAATGAGATTACCAATCTGGATGATAAAGTTAAAAGTGTTGATCTATACACCTAGACATCTGCAAGGCATCTACTTTGCACCTCTTGATATTCTGGTTAAAAATACTAGAAAGATATAAAATTAACGTGGCACACATTAAATGGATTCTATATTAACTCATAGGTCTCAAAATGCAATTATATATGAGAGAAAAGTGAGTAAATTTCAAACAGGAGGAGGGACAGCTTGGTGGTTTGAGCAGTAGCCTCCTAAACCCAGAGTCATAAGCTCAATACTTAAGGGGGCCATCTAGGGATTGATTAAAAAGAAATATATTTAAAAAAACCTCTAAGAGATGGTGGTAAGTCCTGCTACAAGTGTAGGAGACTGGACTTGATGATCTTTGAAGGTCCCTTCCATTCTAGAAAATAGGTGTATCTCCATATATTTTTATTTACTTTTGATATTTATGCTATTTCACATTTTTTTGTCAATGAGTTGGAGCAAAACAGGAAATCATTGACAGAGCTTGCTGATGACACAAAAATTGGGGATTGATAAATAATGACGATGGGAGATCACTGATTTAGAGCAATCTGGACCTCTTGTTAATCGGAGCACAATTGATTTACTTTTTGATATGTCTAAAAGGTAAAGGTTGTATTTTGGAACAAAGTACATACCCCTTATTTACAAGATGGATAACTATCCTGGAAAGCAGTGACTGAGAATAAATTGATGGGTCATGGTGGATGATTACCTGAACATGAGCTTTCAATATGATGTTATTACGAAAAAAAGTAAATTTAATCATAAAAAGTCAATCTTAGATATTCATATGGAAGTTATTTTATATTTGGCACTGGTGCAACCAGGGGTGGAATGCTGTGCTCAGTCCTGGTGCCCACAATTCAAAAAGGATGTTGATGAATTGAAAAGATTCAAAGAAGAGCCAAACAATGAAAGGGTTAGAAGACCTGCCTTCTAATGATAGACTCAAGGAGCTCAAACCATTTAGCTTAACAAACAGCACGATTAGGAGTGACTTGATTACATCTGTAAGTGTCTATATGGGAAACAAATATGTAAAAGTGGGCTCATGAATCTATCAGAAAAAGGTATAATGTGATCCAATGGATTGAAGGTAGACAAATTCAGACTGGAAATAAGATGCACATTTTTTGACACCTTATAGACTAACAGAAAAGTTTAGAGCATGAGCTTTCGTGAGTTAACTCACTTCTTCAGATTTTTTGACAGTGAGAGTAATTGATTATTGGAAAAAATTTACCATGTTACAATTTTTAAATCAAGACTGGGTGTATCTTCTATTGGATCTACTATAGGAATTGTCTGGGGGAAAGTTCTATGGTTTAGAAGATCACATGGGTCCCCCTCAGCCTTGGGCTCCATGAATCTTGCAGCTTAACTATGTTCCAAATTTCTATACAAACAAACTGCCTGGATAGCAACAAGATTCAAATCACAGATCAGGTCAAGTGATTCTAGGTAGAACTATCTGGGTAATCATTAATTATGCATTGTGACCAATATTCTGCCCCAGTTTATTCAGTTTCATTTATACCTGAGGCTTGATCATCTCTTCAGCAAAAAGTCAGGACCACATTGTGGCAGTCTAAGCAAGGTTGACCCCTACAAACAATCCTCCTACAGCAGCAGTGACACATTGTGCTACAGCTGTGGTCTGGAGTTAGGGAACAACACGTACAGCATCTGTAAATATTCCACTACAGAGGAAGGTCCCAGGAGTGCTGTCACCACATTAGCTGGATGCTGCACAAGCCTTCTAGGAGAACACATAAGTTTACATCCTTGCTGAAGAAACCCTGTGGAGCATACTCAGGGACCTTACCATATATGTTAGAGTCACAGTTCATGGCAAAAGGGGTCTGTATTTCCCCTCTGTGGTCCAGCAAGGACACCCACTGCTCAACCATCTGGTGGAGACACTTGGCTCTCTCCATCCTGAGTGACCTATCTGCAGACTGCATATTTTCATGGCTATACTGTGATATCTCCAACAATATAAATGATCTCCTAAGCCAGGCTATTTTGCCTTCTCTTCAGAGACAGTACACAGTCTAAACACCACAGTTATAACAGTCCTTATTAAGCAATCACATTTATTCTTGAGGTTAAAAGCATGACAGAGAAAACAATAATACAACCTATATGCAGGCTAATAAGTTTATCAGAGATTAACTCCTCACTCCAACAAGCACTCTGGTGGAGTGACTCGATATATTGCTTTTTTGTTTTTTTAAATTTAGAGAGAACATTTTTGTTTACAATCCATTTACTATTGGAAAATTATGATTTTCTGATTAAAGTCCAGGCCAGGGAAGAGGGTAGCCCCTGGACAGAGAACCATGCCCAGGGATGGGAAAGCAGGTGGCCCAGAGCTGAATAGCTGCAGCTGTCGACAGCCAGGGCCAGAGAACTGGCAACCCATGACTAGGACCAGGAAAGCCTGGGACGCCAGCAGCTAGGCTGGAGAAGTGGGTGGTCCGTGGCCAGACAGCTGTGGCCAGGGCCAGGGAAGCAAGCAGCCTTGGGCTGGAGAGTTGGAGTGGGGAAGCTGGTGCTCAGGGACATGCAGGAGACTGGGGCCAAAAAGCCACAGAGCTGGGAACCCGCAAGCAGCAGCAGGGAGGGAAGTCTGGGCATGGGGGTGGTAAATCAGTAGGGAAGCAAAGACCTTCCCTGGTCTGGTGAAATCCTTGGTCTGGGACCACTCAGGTGCCAAGGGTGCTGGGCCAGGGAGGTCAAACCTGTACTATGTATTTAAGATTGAAATAGGGTGTGCCACATTGATTGAATTTGAGAGTTAATTTTTAATTTTTTTGATTGTGAAAAATTCACTACTTATTTCTTGTCATGTAACCAGCTTCATTTTACTCTTTGTAATTTGCTTCAATTCATTTTTCACGATTATTTTGACCTATGAAACTTGTGAATACAAGACTCCAATCTAAGCAACATGGATTGCAAATGGATCTCTAAGGCTACATCTACACGTGCCCCAAACTTCGAAATGGCCATGCAAATGGCCATTTTGAAGTTTACTAATGAAGCGCTGAAATGCATATTCAGCGCTTCATTAGCATGCGGGCTGCCACGGTGCTTCGAAATTGACGCGCCTTGCCGCCGCGCGGCGCGTCCAGACGGGGCTCCTTTTCGAAAGGACGCTGCCTACTTCGAAGTCCCCTTATTGCCATACTTCGAAGTAGGCGGCGTCCTTTCGAAAAGGAGCCCCATCTGGAAGCACCGCGCGGCGGCAAGGCGCGTCAATTTCGAAGCGCCGCAGCAGCCCGCATGCTAATGAAGCGCTGAATATGCATTTCAGCGCTTCATTAATAAACTTCGAAATGGCCATTTGCATGGCCATTTCGAAGTTTGGGGCACGTGTAGACACGGCCTAAGTGAAATCTGAAACAACTAATTATAATGTCAACCACTAAGGTTTAAACCAGCCTTTGTCATATACGCACCTTTTGAAGTATGAATGTCATGAAAAAATATTTAGTGCATCTGCCCCACAAAATCTTATAATCTAACAAATTATTTTATTAGTGTTTGAAGTGCTACATGACTGCTGGCTTGTTTTGTTATATTTCAATCCAGATTACCATTGCTTAGCTGAGTAGATACATCAATGGCATGGTAAGCAAGGTTCTTTATTTTCCCAATTGTAATAACTTGTATAGCAAAATCTTTCATTATTTTAATGTTAAAAACAGGCCTAGTATTATACCAACACACTGGACAAAATTCTGCTCTTATTTACACAGCTTCCTCTGATTTTAATGGGAGTTGTGGACTCATTTAAAGGCAGAATCTGCCCTACTGTTTCTCCTATTCCTATACCTCAATTTTGCTTCCCCCCTCCCTTGCTGGCTTTAAGATGAACGCATGAATTCACGATTTAGCATCATAAAATATTTTTATAACATTCCCACATGGCCTGTGAGGAACAATTGAAAGAACCGGGTTTGTTTAGTCTGGAAAAGAGAAGACTGGGGGAAGACATGATAAACAGCTTTCAAGTACCTAAAATGTTATTAGGAAGAGGTAGAAAAACTTTGAAGCAACAGGTAGCAAAAGAGGTTTAATTGGGTATCAGGAAAAACTTCCTAATTGTCAGGGGGGTTAAACACTGGAATAAATTGCCTAGGGAGGTTGTGGAATCTCCGTCATTAGAGATTTTTAAGAGCAGTTTAGACAAACACCCGTCAGAGGTGTTCTAAACTGTGCCCGGTGCTCCTGTGAGTGCAAGGGACTAGATTTAATGACCTCTCAAGGTTCCTTACAATTCCATTATTCCATGATTATTGTCTGTGTTAGTGAACAGACTTGCATTCTGAACCCTTCAAAGAATTGTGGGGAGAAAGTGTGCATGAAAGTTGCAAATAATGCTGTACTGTAAAATATGTCCACGTGTCCATGGTTTGCAGAAAAAAACAGTTTATGTCAACAGCACTACCCTTTTCTACAAATGCTGAATCAAACATACATACCAGACTGGCATAAATTTGTAAAATTCAAATGACAAAAAAAAAATCCCATCAGTTATCTCTACTAGGAATCTGTTCCTTTAGATATCAAAATATGCCAGCCCCATTACTAAGAGTGGTCTAGAAGCAGTTTAGTTGTATTGAAATACTATCCAAGGGAATGCTTTCTCCATGTCTGACAAACTAGGCTCTTGATTGTCTTTTATTATTTTACTTTACTCTACTGCAAATAGGCCATTTCGTTACAAAAGTAGCTTTTTACTAGAATGGTATTTAGTTGCTTTTTTGTCAAAATGCCTGTATTATTATTTTAGTGTCTTCACTGTATTAATATGTTATAGTATATATAGTATATCAGTACAATGTGCATTGGTAGATACTGATACACTAACCTACACTAACCTACTATGGGCATACAAATGGATCCATACAGTCTACCTCTTACTTATGAAATAAAGATTAATTAAAAGTTGGAAAAATTCACACATATCCATAAAGCCCCAAAATAAAATAAAAAATAATGGTACCGCTAAGGCAGAATTCAGATGATAATACATCAAGGCAGAGCCACTCTTTCACTCTACAAGGAATGATCAAACGAGATGGAGAAGCTCTAGTTAAAAGCCAGAGGTCACATATAACTTTGGAAGTTTTAAATCTAAGTCTGTTGACCTTTTAGCTAGCCATGGGACATCCAAAATTTAAGTTACTTGGCTTTCAAGATATCTACCCCTATTACCACCATCCAGAAATGCTTCAAGCCACTTTGTGAAGCAAACACCCGACATTTGCTAGTTAACCAGGATATCACCATTTACTACCATCATTATAGGAGCTACTGAGTCCTAATTTCAGTATATCTGCAAACAGTTACAAAGACTCCTCCCAAAGACTTATGTTAGGTAAGTACTGCCATTAAATTTAGCTGACATACTTGCAAGAGTAACTGTCAGTCACATGAATGAGGGCTGAAGAATTGTGTCTTTCTAAAATCTGTAACCTCTTGAATTCTGCACTGACATCTCTCTTTCAATAAGAAGGCAGTAGCACAGTGAATCATAGCGTGATTGACAACAGACATCAGGATGCTTATGTTGATCTTCTTTGAACAATGGTGAAGGGTTGGAAGGAATGATTTCCAAGGAATGATGAAAAGAATGAATTATGTATAATTTAGATATATGGCACCTAAGGAGGGACATTATAATCTAGAAACACATAAACAGCATAAAAGGTGAGTAGGGAAACAGGTTACAAGGGAGCACAGTTAGGGGTAGTGGCATATAATTAAGAAAAGCAAAATTTAGTTTGCCTGACAGCAAGACACATTAGGATGTGGAACAGTCACCTAAAAGGAGTGAAGAAAACCTCCTTGCTTGGGACTTTTAAACAAGGAAGGATGAAGAACTGGAAACATAGTACATGCAGGAATCCAGTGATTAGGGCACTAGCCCTGAACTCAGAAGATTCAGGTTAAATTCCATGCTCTATCACAGGCTTATAAGTGGGCAAGTCTCTTATTTTCTGTGGGATAATAATAGCCCTGCCCTCCCTCAAAGGCTGCATCTACACTACATTCTCCTTTCGGAAGAGGAATGCAAGTGTGGCCGATTGGCTGATTTATGTATCACATACCTCATTTGCATAGTAGCAGCCACTTGCCGTTCCAGAAGTGCTGTTTTCACAGGGAAGGAGGGGGGCGAACAAGCTGTGTACATGGGGTTCATTGAAATGGAAACCCGGCTTTCAAAAGCACCCTTCTTCCTCATATTTTTTAAAAAAAAAGGATTATTTTGAAAGAGGGACTTCCTTTCGAAGCAACCCCATCTACATGTCTATTTTGCATTTTGAAAGCAGCACTTTCAATGTGGCAAGTGGCCGTCATTATGTAAACGAGGTGCTGAATATTCACATCAGCACCTAATGAGCGTTTTCAATCTGCTGCATTTCCATGCCCCTTCCAAAAGGGAGGAGTTGTGTAGATGCAGCCTCAGAGGATACCAAAGAGGTCTTGTTCTCCATTGTATAAGGTGCCTTCATACTCGTAGCAGGACATGGTTTCCACCCCAAAGAGCCGGTACATTTTAATCCAGCCTTAATGTTTTCCTGTACAGAGGAGCTATTTTTCTCTTCAGGGCATACCTAAACACAGGCTCAATCAGGGATCAAATGAGCATGTGAAAAGGCAGTGGAGAATGCTCAGCACATCGAAACCACAACATGGTAGTATTTTTAGACTATAAAGAGGAGTCAAATGCCTAAGCAGGGAAAAGAGGAATGGAGGAGGGGAAAGAAAGAGGCAACTATGGTTATGCTGTAGCATCTCTAAATTAAAAAGATGACAACAGAACACCATGCTCCCTTCTCCAAAAGAAAGTGTCAGTGTATAACAGTAGTCCCTCTGAAAGCAGAGGGACTACTTTCTGATTAGAGACCACAGCAGATATGTGAATAGTTTAATTAGGAAAGAACAAGTGTGTTCCTGGAAGTTAATAAATCTTGCTCCTTTTAGATATGGACTAGCAGCAGGAACAACACGTAACATTCAACAGGTGGATGAATCGTTTGGGGGCATTTCTGATTAATCTTTAGGTTGCCTTTCTACTCTTCAGAAGTGGCTTGAGTACTCTGTGTGTGTATAAGTCTCACTATGCACACACACCATTTGCCGCAATAGACCAGATATTTGAACCATTAAGTCCTGTACTCTGTTTCTGGCTGTGACTGATATTCTATAGTAGGAAGAAAGTGAAAAATCTTCTATTACTGCCTCACGGCCAAAATTTTCAACTTTGGATGAAGCTTCACGTTAAACATCACAAGGTCAGATAGTGACACCTTTACATTGCACGCTGCTCTGCGAGCAGTCCCATTGAGTATGGATGACATGGTCTAGCACTAAATAAAGTCCTTGCAATAAGGGAGCTGAAGGCACTGAGCCTCTATGAAAAAGATCAGACTGCTGTTTGTTTGTTTTTTTTTTTTGGTCTAGGTGCTTAACTTTGCCCTTCTGGATATAAAACTTATCACAGTAACCAGCTGTGCAATACTAAACACCAGAGTGAGATTATGTCTACACTGGAAGCATCTGTTGACAGAAGTCAGACATCTCGACAGACCCTATGTAGACAGATCGCATCTACCACAACTTGGTATGTCGACAGACGCGTCTACACCTCACTTCTGTCGACAGTACTCTGTTGAAAGACTGTTATGCCTCAGATTTTTTGACGGATAACACTGTTGAGGCAAATGCAGAGTTCTGTTGAGACTCTGTCGACAGAATGTTTTAAGTGCGTAGACACTCCCTGAGTTATGTCAACAGAAGGTCCCTGCTGTTGATAAAACTCTATAGTGTAGACACAGCCTGAAGGTATAAGAATTCCTTCCTGACTCTTGCCAGTCATCAACTTGAAGGCTGTTGCATGAGATATGTGTACATGCATCATACTCTACACAAAAGGTAAATAAATTAGCAAAAACCGTTGACAATCCAGGCACCGTTTTTGACTCATTATCTATAGGTTGACGTCATGCGGTGTGAAACCTTATGTCCTTTTTATTTGTTCTATAAAACATTAGTTTGACCAAGCCAGAAGTGAGCAAACTGGGGGGTGCCCTCTTGGGAGGGGTGCAAAATTTCAAAAAAGGTGGGTGCAGCACAATCAGCTCACCAACCCCTCAACCCCTGTGGAGGATTCTGCAATCTCTCTAGACTAGTCTGACCTGTGCTACCAGCCCTCCTACCCCCTAAGGGACCACTGTCCCCTGGAAGTTCTGAAATCATTTCCCATCTCCCAGCCTGAGCAAACTGGGAGGTGTGTGAAGCAGAGGCTGCTGAGTGGAGGTAAGCTTCTACCGGGACAGCTGGTTTTTGGGGGGGTTTGGTTTTTCCAGCCCCCAAACTGGAGAGTGGTTGGGATGGGGTCTTGAAACAGCCAGATAAAGTCTTGAAACAGACAGATAAATAGTAACAGAGAGGGAGCTGTGCTAGTCTGCACACTATCAAAACAAAAAGCAGTCAAGTAGCACTTTAAAGACTTGCAAAATACTTTATTAGGTGAGCTTTTGTGGGACAGACCCACTTCTTCAGACCATAGCCAGACCAGAACAGACTCAATATTTAAGGCACAGAGAACCAAAAACAGTAATCAAGGTGGACAAATGAGAAAAAGATAATCAAGGTGAGCAAATCAGAGAGTGGAGGGGTGGGGGGGGGGGAAGGTCAAGAATTAGATTAAGCCAAGTATGCAGACGAGCCCCTATCCTGACTCAGAAAGTTCCCATCCCGGTTTAAACCACGTGTTAATGTGCCGAATTTGAATATAAAAGCCAGCTCGGCTGTTTCTCTTTGAAGAACGGTGCAAAAGTATTTTTTCAGTAACACACATACCTTTAGGTCATTAATAGAATGCCCCATTCCATTAAAATGTTGACTAACTGGTTTGTGGATCAGGAGTGTTTTGATGTCTGTTTTGTGCCCATTAACCCTTTGTCTAAGGGAGTTAGAAGTCTGTCCAATATACAAAGCATCTGGGCATTGTTGGCACATGATGGCATATATGATGTTAGTAGAGGAGCATGAGAAAGTGCCCGTGATTCTGTGAGTAACCTGGTTAGGTACAGTGATGGTATTTCCAGAGAAGATATGTGGACAAAGTTGGCAGCGGGCTTTGTTGCAAGGAAAGGTTCCAGGACTGGTATTCCTGGAGTACAGACTGTGGCTGTTAGTGAGGATCCCCATAAGGCTGGGAGGTTGTCTGTAGGAGAGAACAGGCATGTCACCCAGGGCCTTCTGGAGTGTGGCATAGGTTGTGGATCTTTAATAATTCATTGCAGTGGTCTGAGTTGCGAGCTTTAGGCGATGACCAGTGGTGTTCTGTTCTTGGCTTTTTTGGGACGATCTTGGAGTAGCTCATCTCTGAGTATTAGTCTGGCCCTGTCGATTTGTTTTTTTACTTCTGGTGGGTAATTCAGGTTTATGAATGTTTGGTAAAGATCTTGTAGTTTTTTGTCTCTGTCAGCTGGATCAGAGCAAATGCGATTGAATCTAAGAGCTTGACTGTAAGCAATGGATCTAGTTATGTGTGCAGGATGGAAACTAGAAGCGTGTAGGTAAGTATAGCAATCAGTAGGTTTTCGGTACAGTGGGGTACTGATCAGGCCATCCTTGATTGGTACTGTAGTGTCTAGGAAATGTGACTCTTGCATGTTGTAATCGAGGCATAAATTGATGGTGGGGTGTAGATTGTTAAAGTCTCTATACCATGGGTCCAAATCGTAAAGATATCATCAATGTATCTTAAGTAGAGGAGGGGTAATAGGGGACGAGAGCTGAGGAATCGTTGTTCCAGGTCAGTCATAAATATATTAGCATATTGTGGGGCCAGATAAAGAGTTTGGTTTATATCTATATATAGATAGATAGATAGATAGATACGATGCATTTATATATCTCTTCTAATATGCTCTGGAAGTTTTTTTTTTTTCATATAAGCGTAAGTTAAATTTCTGTTGGTTCAGATTTCATGAGACAGGTTGTAGGAGCCTCAGTTAATTGCAGGGATGAAAAAGGGGGCCTAATGTAAAAAGTCTGCTCACTCCCTGGACTAAGCAATGTCTCACTTCCAATATTATGGGATAGATTTAAGTGACAAAAAGGGGCTGATCAATTTTCAATATACATTTAACAATTTAAGAGTTTTAAACTCTTGCACTATTTTCTTCTCCTTTTCAGGAGAAATTACTCTGTTAAAAAAAAAAAACGAGAAGTCCTGTGGCAGCTTTTAGACTAACAGATTTTCTGAAGCATAAGCTTTTGTGGTTTCCTGGGTGATGCGCCACCCTGTCAGATGCATGCTCCAAAAAATCAGTTAGTCTATAAGGTGCCACAGGACTTCTAGTTGTTTTTGCTGATACAGACTGACACGGGTACCTCTCTGATATCTGTTTTTTTGTAATTATTCAACATACGTAAAATCCCATTATGCTTCTAGGCTACAGGGTAGCATGTCAGCCAATTCAGACCATACACTAAGCAATTTATAATTTATATAGTTAAAATAAAGACATTTTAGTCACTGAGATGAAACTTCAGCAATCAGAACATTAGGTGGTTGCACATTCTTCAGGGGCTGTCTGTGGAGTGAAATATCTGACTCAATCTGTGAATGAGATATTCCTGTTAATCTTAATATATGACCTGTTTTTTAAACCAGTCAAATAACAGCCATTCCAAAAATCAATTGTCAAAAAAAGCTCACAGCTGAATGTCCACACTACAAACCCTGTTGGTGTCATGTGTTCGTTGCATTCCTATGAACCTTGCCAAAGACATAATACATGCACTATTAGCATAAAATATACACGATTAGGTAGTGAAACTGATTAGTAAACTACAGCTTCAACTCTTGACCATCTAGCAAAGCACATCCAAAAGAATTGAAAAAATTGCCACTCAGGAGCTCAGCTGTTATGGTGAAAAATATATTATAAAAACCTACACAGAAAGGAATAGATTGCAGAGAATAAAATTGCATAATGTTACAGTTTCTCTACATTTATTGCAGTAATTTTTATGAGCCACTAGATAGGCAACACCTTACATTACAGCAGATAATTAAAATTCACAATTTCTTCTCCATTTCTGTTTTCTAAAACTGATAATTCAATGGCATACACATTTGTATTTGTATTGCTGAAAAAATTATTTTCTATGCAATAAAGCTGATGCAATACTGCAAGTTTACTCTCTCCCCTGCAAGGAATTCACAATGCCTTTAACAATACTAAGAAAAACTGCAAAGAATCTAAAACTATAAGGTCTTTCTTAGGCTATCAGTCTTCTGAATGTATAAAAGGTACGTCACCTAAACCACATCAGTAATCAAGAGCACAGTGAGTTACTGCAAAGTGATCTACATTGTTAATTATCTTAATTCATCTTAAAACCAACGATACTTTAAAAGCTGTCACACCTATATCTTGATACAACATCAGATCTTGCCTCCAGACAAGAATGTAGAAAGGATTTTTTAAAAAACAGTCTATAAAGCTTGTCTCTTTGATAGTCAATATAACAAAGAGATGATGACAGAATCCAATATTAACTGGAAAGATCACCACAACACCTGGAAATGTGCTTATTAAACAAATACCAATTAAATCTAAAGCTTTGACTCTCACCTTGCACAAACACACACTTCAAAAATAGTGACAATGTAGACACTTCCAGTGTAGTAGCCAGAGTAGCTGCTGCTGTTGTGAACTGCTTGCAGCACAGCCAGCCATTTCACTTTTTCATTATCTGTTTGTTCTCTGCAGTTTCTCCCATGACTCCATCATCCAGGAATGGCAACTATCTCTCTCCATAGCACCGGTAATGCCCCAACTGCTACTGAACTCAGGTAACAAAAATGAGGACTCAAGCAAGGTCAGCTCAACTCGAGAGGAGGCAAAGTGCAGGAGACAAATAGACCATAAACAAGTGCTACTGATCTGAACAAATCACCACTGAGACAATGGGAGGTCAGAAGTGCAGTGATTCTGGGAATCATAACATGCAATAGAGCCAAACAACTTACCCAGGATCACTCCTACAGGCAATAAACAAAAAGAATTTTTCTAATGATTGCCAGTAACAAAAACACCAAACACTGTTCTGATAATCTCCTCGGCCTGATTGTAGGTCAAAGGGGGAGGGGTGTTTTCTTTCACAAAAGTTAATATTATTAGTGGAAAAGGAATAGATCACAGCACAGCTTATAAATTCCCAAAATAAATATATGGCACTGGCTAACAAGATTTCTCTACTACTTTTCTCCCACTCTGTACTACTGCCCTTTGGTATTTTGTTATCGTTCCTGTGAGGAAGAATTAAATGATTTAATAGCTGATGGGCAAAGCAGAAATTTATGGAAGGATGTAGTCAGATAGTACAGAGTATACTAAAATGTTCGTGCTCTGTCTCAAACCTACTGACTTATTTCTTGTGCAAATGGAATTATTGCAATATACTTTTTATTAAAATACCTGGCCTTGGTTCGCTCTTCTTGCCCATCTTGGAATCCTCAGTATTACTGAAGACTGTTTTTTCTGGTCTTCTTGCCCTTGTTGGTGGACCTCTCATAATCACAATACAGCAGCTCCCTATGCTTCACAACAACTAGTTTGTTGTAACTGAACTAAAAATAGAGTTGAATGTTTAGTGAAGCACTTGCCATCGTGACTCTAATGCCAGTTGCCACGTGTTCAGGAATCCTCTGAGTTCACTGTGAGTAAGCAACACAGACTAATATTAAATTTAGTTCAGACCTTAATGGAGAAAAATAATTCTTTATCATGTTCATGAAAGTTTTGAAAGAGAGACCATTGAGGAAATGCTGACCTTGAAAAAGATCAGGGTTGGTGATTTTTTGAGAATTGTCTCTGGGAAAAAGTTGCTTAAACTGTTATGATCAGGCATAGGACACAGTAAAAATTGTGCTGTAGCAGTCGATAGATCTTCTCCCTCTTGTGTATTCAGAACAGAATCACACCATTCTTTTTAATTCGTCTGAACACCTGTTTCCCTTGTAGAGGCAATACTTTAGTGGAAACATGAGCTGGATTATTTTCTAGCAAATGCAGCAACAGGTTGGTTAACAGCTAGTTCTAACTTGCAGGGCCATGCACAAGAGTTGTGAAAGAGGAGCATTAATGTCATCTAAATGTCTGCTTAGCATGGCAGTTTGTAGAGCTAGATGGCAAGTGCAGAAAAATGTCTTCAGGAATACTTTTGCCAAAAATGTTTCACTGCAACTGATTTTCTTTGAAAAAATTTGACCACCATAAACTGGCTGAAAAACAAACAAAAAAAAATGCCAGTGCAAATACCAAAATCATAATTTTTCCTCAGTTTTGAAAGTCCTAGTTCTAGCACAGGAGTGAGGAACCTTTCGGAGGCAGAGTGCTGAAATTTGACCTTTTGACCTCTGGGAACAATCTGAGCGCCAGTGATACCTTTTAAAGTCACTAATAATCCAATTTACAACAGCTTCATTAATACATAAATCAAGAAGCATTTCTTTAGCATTTAGAAGATGGATTGTAGCATTAGCTGTTCTTTTGTTAATCCACAGGCGGCCTGGCTTTAAGCATGCTCCCGGATGCATGGGGGTGGAGGACTGGGACTGAGCTCCAGCCTTGCGTGCAGATGAAAATAGGCTCGCTTGCAACTCTTGGCACCTGTTCTGGGGGGGAATAGGGTGCTGACACCTGATCTAGCACTTCATAAATTAGTAAACTTTATAAACTTGTAAATCAGCAGAGTGAAATGCCATACTGCGTACTACAGGGGCCCAACAAGTTCATTGACCATGTGTCTGGTAAAGAACCTTTGATAACAATGGGGACAATACATAATGAGAATGCTAGGCTTAATTTTGAGAGCAGAATATTTACTATTGGCAGTGGGTTGCATGCCAGAAAGAATCCAGCTTGATTCTCAAAAGTAAATTTACAAATCATGTTTAATTTAACATATATTAGACATCTTTGCACACAATCACGAGATTCCCTTGGACTTGAATCAGTGTAACATACAAGACTAGGAGTGGGAAGATGCAAGGTAATGTGGGAGATGTCTTGAGGATTTTTTAAAATTTTTTGTTATATCCTTTTGCTAATTCCTTTTTTTCTTTTCAACACTGAGTGAGCTACGCCATTAGCTTGTCTAGATGTAAAAAAATGTTAAGACTAAGGAATAGACTGATAAGGCAGTGTGGGCAATCTAGGAAAAGAACAGAAAGAGCTTGTAGATCACTACCTTGCTTTGTCTATTATCACACAATCACAGCAGTTTAGTAAGGGAAAAGATCTAGGGAATTATCTATTCTACTGCTAATGCGAGTTATCCTCTTCGACTTATACAGGTTGAATGGCTCTAAACTAGAATTCTGTCTCATCTGACAAATTCTGGAATCCGGCATGATTTTAGTTAGCTGGATGACCACGTACCACATGTGGCTAAGTTTCCTCTGGTCCCATAAAGCTTGTTTACAGCCACCAGTCCTGGCTTTCAGTGTTCTGTGCTGTTATTTAGCTGTAATTTACCCCTAAGCGTTTTTTAAGAGCCCAATAAGCAGTGCAAGTGTTCGTCATGCGCTGGAAAATATTGACCTCCTATCGTCTGACAAATTCTCTCATCCAGCAGTGGACAGGTCCCAAGGGTGCCAGAAAAGAGGTTCAGCCTAAAAATATTATATATTATATATACAGCACAATGTTTATTATCCAGCATCCCGAGGGAAACTAAGATATAGCCTAATACAGGTACTACCAGGCTATGTCTACACTAGCCCCAGAACTTTGAAAGGGACGTGATAATGAACCTAACCGAAAGATGCTAATAAGGCACTACCATGAATATGCAACACCTCATTAGCACAATTGCGACCGTGGCTCTTCGAAAGTGCCCCTTTTGATCGCACGCAGCTCGTCTACATGGGGTCCTTTTTGAAAGGACCCTGCACACTTTAAAATCCCCTTATTCCTATAACCAAATAGGAATAAGGGGATTTCGAAGTGTGCAGGGTCCTTTCAAAAAGGACCCCATGTAGACGAGCTGCGTGCAATCAAAAGGGGCACTTTTGAAGTGTCACAGCTGCCATTATGCTAATGAAACACTGCGTATTCATGGAAGCACCTCAGTAGCATCTTTCAACAACAAGTCCTGCGGCACCTTATAAACACACAGCTATTTTGGAGCATTAGCTTTCATGGGCAAAGACCGCTCTGTCAGATGCATGAGTGGGGGTCCCCCCCCCCAGAACCCCCACTCATGCATCTGATGAAGCCAATCCTTGCCCATGCAAGCTTATGCTCCAAAACACCTGTTAGTCTACAAGGTGCCACAGGGCTTCTTGTTGTTTTTGAAGATACAGACCAACTTGGCTACCCCTTGATAGTCATCCTTACTATTATTTAAATCCTTCTCTCCTTTCAGGAGTTCTCTGCCAACAGCACAGTGGCTTCAACACAGGGGAAAAGTTTTGTCATTTTTATAAACACAAAATATTAGGTCTCTAGTTTCAATAACTTGGAGTGTAAAGTGAAGTGTGTAGATGATCATGGTCCTCCTGCTCCAGCCTGAAGTTTCATGTTTTCTTCATAGTCTGGACTGGAAAGGCTGCAGGTAAATAAGTCAAATGAGATATGCTTACACAGCAATTAAACTCCCCGGCTGGCCCGGGTCTACTGACTCAGGCTTGTGCGGCTTGGGATGTTTGGCTGTAAAATTTCTGTGTAAACATTTAGTCTTGGGCTGGAGCCCAAACTCTGGGATTCTGTGTGGGAGGAGATTTATTATTCTCTATTTTGCTGTCAAGATAAAAATGGGAACATCCTAACTTTCCCTGAAAGGAGGGCTTATTCTTTCATAAGGTAAACAACATCCGTGGGACCTCTGAAAGCTCTTAAGTATATCACAGAGTGCAGCTAATCTATAAAATGTTAATGATGGACAAAGCACACACAATAAACCCATGTGGTTTTCATAAATGAATCAGAACATTGATCCCCACTCCATCGAGGCAAACTTAGTCCTCTATCCCCCATTGCAAAAGAGGTGTGTAAAGCACCAACAATATCCTTTTTCTGCCCTCCAACTGCACAGAGATCCACTACATACAGTTGCAGTAAACGTACTGAGAGAAATAAAGAAGGAATTAGTGCTCGTGTAACATTTTAGAGAAGAGCACCGCATGCACTAACTAAATAAGCCCTGAAGCGCAACTATGAACTGAGAAAATGTTAGTATCCCACTGTTACAGACAGGGAAACAGACACAGAAAAGGAAGGAAGACTGACTGCCCAAGAACATGCAGATGTCAATGGCAGATCCAGGATCTCAGTTGCTCCTGGTTTCCAGACCTGTGCTTGGGCCACCACACAACTAAAGCAGTTATAAATATTTTTGCTGCCTGTATTAGTCACATTTGACCTAATCTCAGAGATGCTTGGCTGCACCAGCATTAGGTCTATGTCCTGCAGTGAGCAGCATAACACTGAGTATGCCAGTGACTAGCAGCTGCCCTAGTTTAGTAACAATATTTGAAACAGCATTTTCTCAGCCAGGACACTTGACTTTATTAAAGATCCTCAAAATGTGCTGGTCTGTGGAAGTTAGCATCTGGGCATCTACTTCTTGTTCCACGCTAATCAATTTTAGTTAGCAATAATGTGACCAATTGCATACTTCTAGTGGATACCTCTTAATTTCTTGGCAAACTCTGATTAGAGAAGACCAAGGTGGGGTTACAAATTCCCTTGCAAAGGCCTGGACTGAAATGCATTAAGAACACAGTTCTGTCAGAGTTTTTCTAGGCTATTTTCCAGCATTCCATGAAGGACCCTTTTTACACAAAAGGAGCATGGGGATACATTTATAGCTCTTAGAAAAATATCTGGGCTTTTTGACATGGCTTGTTGGCACAATATGCAGTGCAGCTCTTAAACGTCATCTGTAGCATGTAAACTCCAACATGAACACACCTGAATGACAGAAGTACAGTTCTACTTTCTTTGGGAAAGCCTGAGAGGAAAAACAAAACTTGATTTCATAGATTTAGAGACTGTACTGCAAAATATTTTTTGTAAGTAATGCCATCTGTGGAGAATGAAATATTCAGCCCACTCTGGAGAGGAAACTGAGAAAGACAGGTTTTTATTTTACTTCTTAAAAAAGCTGAGGCTTACAACACTTCAGTAATACAGTACCCTAAACATACAGGGAGAATATGAAACACAAACTAAGAAAACATTGTGCAGAGATTATGAGATAATTCTTTATATAGCTGAACAATTCACTAACCACCTGTATCTATTCTTCAGATTCAGCTTATTTTTGAAGAATTTTATTTTATTATCTCCATATCTACCCTATTGCAATCAGACTAAGCAATTGCACTCTCCTTCCCCATGAAACAAGCACAATTTATTGATTTTCTAAAAGATGCAACATCTTAATATGACATCTTAAGGTTAATACAACAAAAGGTGCACTGCGAATCTTTTAAAGGAAGTACGTGAAATCTAATCCATTTCAATATAAAGTGGAGCATGTTGTGCAAAAGGGCTCCATTCTCATTGCCCAGCGTGCACTCACAGCCTACAGGGATATGCACCCATGAAGTTAAAAGGGCAGATACCTTCTATGTATCCCTATTCCTGTAAGTGCCAGCATTTAGATTGTGGCCAGAAGAAATATTGAACTAGGAGCTTTGGAGTCTTCTCCCAGACAACAGTGATGTTGCCCATCCAATTTCCTGCAGTTTAGAATATTAAAGCACTTCAAAATGATGACTAGAGGACTAGAGCTAGAGGAGCATTATAAGGATACAAACCAGTGAGTACAAGAATGATGGTAGCGAGATTCAAAGTAAAACTGTTCAATATCTTGGTCAGTCAGGTGTATGCACCCATGTCAGACAGTACAGAGGAAGAGACTGAGCTATTCTATAAAGACTTGACAAAGACACTAAAGGAGATACTGAAGAGAGATATGTTGCTCATTGCAGGAGACTAGAATGTGAAGGTCAGAACAGATAATGAAGGTTGGGAGAGAGTCATGGGAAAGTTTGGATACGGAAAAAGAAACGAATAAGGCAAGAAACTACTAGAGTTTGCTATGGAGCATGTGATGGTGATCTGGAACACAAGATTCCAAGAAAGGACTGTAGGAAGTGGACATAATGATCATATGATGGGAAGCCCAAGAATATGATAGATATGATCTTGATAAGAAGATGGGTAACATCAGTACAGCAGTGCCAAACTTTCTAAGGACTGGCTATAGACTTGGATCACAGTCTAGTGATCATGAACATCAAGATAAAACTCAACAGAAAATATAAGACACGGTTTAAGAAAAGAAAAGAAGAGACAGGGTGAGGCTAGATGAGGAAAAAATAGGGCATGCATTCAGAGCAGCACTTGAAGAGAAGATCAGGAATGCAGGCACAGAGAAAGACCTAGATAAGAGAGTTTAAATGATACCCACAGCAATAGAAGAGGCAATTGAGCAGATGGTGCTGGAAGAAGAGAAGATGAATAAAAAGTGGATTACACAGGAGACACTGAAGTTGGTCAAGAGAAGAGAGTGCTGAAGATCAGAAGGATGTTTCTGAGAGGGCAGAACAGCAGTGTAGAGTGAAATGCAGTGAGGGAAGGAAAGTAGTCAGAATGGATAAGGTGAAATAGTTAGAGGAGCTTTGTGAAGATATAGAGAACGTTCAAGAGTTGTTGTTATAGAAAGATCCTTACAAAAGAATGGATGCAGAAAATCACCAATGAGGAATTATATAGGAAGATACAGCCAAAAGAGAACCTACTGCAGAAGGTTATACAATGGAAGTTACAGCTAATCGGTCATATCTGCAGAATGAACGACAAACAAAAGTCAAGACCCTGGTATGCAACATAACGGATGGTTCAAATAGGAGACGCAGACCCCACAGAGAATGGGTAGATGGCATAGTAGATTGGTGGGGAGCTAGTCTCCAGAAACTAAGCTACTCTGCACTGGACAGGGAAATATGGAAGGAAATAGCAAGGGAGGCATTGGTCACCAACAGGTGCTGAGTCCATGGTTGTTGATGATGATGTTTGTTGTTTGTTTTAATTCTGATTTCTTCTCAGTTGTTCTTTAACAACTATTTGTGTGAAAGATTGTATTGTGGAATTTGTTTGGCTTTAAAACAAACTGACCTACTTGAAATCCTGAAATGTGAATTTCTCTTCTCACTGTATACACAGAAAAAGTAGAGCATGAGTACTTCAGGGCAAGCTTTCCCACATAGCACTGCCTGCAGTTTCCAGCTCTTCTTCTGCAGGGCTTACCTCACTGGGCATGACCTTTGTCTCCATGCACACTCAGTCCTCTTGAGTTGGAACAATGGGAGTTTTTGGGCACACAACATGCTTGAAAGTCCAGCCCAATAGAGGTTGTGAAGGTTTATCTGTCACCTGTCACAGACCATGTGATTACTAACATTACCATATTAATGTAATTAATGTCACTAGGACACCTGAGGAAGAACTAAAGTGTCAAAGAACAATGGTGACAGAAAGAAATGAAAAGTCGGTGTACACATAGTATACAGGTTGTTATATATACTTATACCTACACTGACTTTAGATAGTGTAGGCTAGCAACCATCATTTGCTCTAAACTCGTTGCATCTACTTGAGCTGATCAATGTGGCTGAGGAGAGAATTTCTTACCTCATCCAGATCAAATTTTCACATGGCTGTTTGCTCAGTTAATTAAAATCCTTTCATCTTCCTGGTTAAGGGCAGGTCTGTGCAGCAGATATGGTATCAAAACAGATGTTTGTAAAATATTACAGCAGCAGGATGGTCACTCTAACCTCTCCGCCTCTTGGAAGTTCTATTCTGTTTACAGTCTCACTAGCTTCATATCAAGCTTGGTAAATATTATCTTCCCTTTGGCTGCTTTTTTGCACATTTCTTGGTAAAAGCTATGTACTTTTTAAAAGCTCAGCAGGTCTACCTGTTATATGCAGTCTTTTAAAAATATGGGGGGAAACCTCACTTAATTATGAAATTCATGTCACGATTTAAAATGTGCTTTTGTCCTGTAAGTTCTGACCTTATCGGTACAGAGCTCCTACTAAAACAGCAGCCAAGGTGTAACAGGAAAAAGGATTGCGAGGATAAGTCTGCTAAGGGAAGAACAGATGCAAAATGTAGTCTCTTGTCGCTGATCTTTTGATGTGTGAAGCTTTTGCTCTTTTGTTAGTCTTCTAGTGGTTATGTAGTCTTTGGGTTTCACTGGGAAAAGAAGTTGAGAAATCTTAAAAGAAGCAACTTCTGGATTTTCTGAGCTTTCTGAAACAGAAGTGTCTGGAAATAATATAAATAAAGCTGCTATGATACCGTCACCACTTTGCTTTTTTATAGAAGCTTTTGATCACAGATCTCAAAATGCATTAAAAAAAAGGTACCATCGTTTCCATTTTAGAGATGGGCTATCAAGGTAGAGAGCAGCCAAGTGACTTGCCCAAGGTAACCCAGCAGACCAGCAGCAGAACTGCAAATAGAACTCCATAGGTGCCTGATTCCTGAGCCAAATATATTTTCATAAGAATCAAAACTTTTGGACACAAGAGCCCATGAAAACATATTAATGACTTGAGGTCTGTGCCAGTACATCAAAGCTTAGCCACTGATTCTTTCCTCTTTGTTACACTCCAGTAAGTTCTGCTCCAGGACACTTCTCCCTCTGTCACCACTGAGTTCTTCAGTCACCTCTTCCTCTGACCTCCCAATAAGGCAACAGAAGAGCTCTTCACTGCCTACCTCACAGACTAGTAGCGTTGTGCTGCAGGCTGGATCAGCCTCTGTGTTGAGCACTGCTCTCAGCTGAATTACAATGACTTCTTCCAGAAGACAAGATTGGTAGAGTAATACAAAACTAAACCAACTCCAGGCCAGCCAGATGTAATAAAATATAGAGCTCTATCTTTATTTGGAACATAGGAAAATACGCATTAATTAAGCAGAATACATTGCGGCATTCATAAAAACAATGATCATTAGCATAAAGTCAACAAAGTACAGGAAACCAGAGTTGACAAACCCTCCCTGAAAAGATTTTAAATGGGAAATTTCATTATTTTTATTTTTGTTAATAACATTGACTATTGATAACATTTTCAGACATGCCAAAGTGACTGCGGAGCCTAATTTCCACTGAGTTCCAGGAAAATTCAGTCTTCAAAGCATCTTATTTACTTTTAAAAATGGTACTTTAGACTTCTCAATCACACAGGCACTTTCAGAAACATTACCCTACGTCTTCATGGAGAGACTGTGCATTGGACCACTCATTGTGATCAGGTCATATTCTCTTCCCATTCACGAGACTCATAATATTGTCAGGGCAACTACAGGAATTGTATCCATAGAAAGCAGCATTAGGAACATATGTTAGTTATATTGTAATGAGCTCTCCACAGACAACAGACCAGGAAGCAGGGTGTTAGGTCCAGGTGTTTCCCCCTTGCTGCCCGCAGGACAAAGTGGCACGCTGTGTAGATCATCATCTTGCAGGAAGGGTTATAGTCAACATGACTGGAGAGAGGTGCCAATTGACTGAGTGCACTGAGTACCATCATACACCAAAATGCTAAATCAATGTCAGCATAGCCACGCAGAGAGGCAATGAGGCCATCTCGCTCACCAGCTCTCACCCGTCCTTCTCCAGCCATTTCCAAAAGGAGAACAAAGGCTTAATGCTTCCCTCTTAAAACTCCTGGGAATGAATGAAGCCTGCAGCCCTGACCCTCAAATGAAGGAATGAAATAATCACAGGCTGAGATACCTGCTGCTTACCAAAAAGAGGGTGACTCCAAACAAACTGTGCACACACTGTGTACCACCCCGCTTTGGCCCTTCCTAGGGTTTGCACCGATGCTCCTAGGACTTCTGCAGTGAAAAACCCATATGTTCCTATCCTCCATTCCCACTGACCTACAGAGATACATGACCTCTTTTATGCTTTGGATTGGAACTAAAGGAACCAAGCTGCCTGCATGAGTCAGCAGATGTAACTTTGCCTCTTCATGCAGGATTCTACCACTGGATACCAACAGGAGCCAGCAAAAGAGCTCTGAAATAAACTGCGAAGTCTCAGAAGTCTTCATCCTAGGTTAGCAGAAGTAGGAAGAAAAGGAACACGGATTTGTCATAGAGAGGAAAGGAGCCAAGATGCACCGGATGCAGAGAACTACCACTAGGAGCGGCATCAAATGGGGGTGAACTTGGGGTATGCATCTCTATTTTGGATGTTCATCAAAACTAAATGCCTGAACCTTACCAGGGTTATAGCACTACAACTAACTTAGAGATAAAGTAACTTTTTACACATCTCTTGAAGATAAGATATATTTTGAAGTAGTTCACATAACCACGTTGGAGTGATCAATTATACCTCTCGTGTTTTACAAACTGTGCTTTTGTTATTGAAAAATGCCACCATACTTACTGATTGTACGGAGATGTTACTACTCCCACCCCACAAAGTTACCTACTTACCCAGAAAAGCAAAAAAGCTAGTAACAATGACTCAGTCATTCAATTAGCTAGCTTCCCAAGAGCAGTATTTGTAGAACAAAAAGGTAACATGGTACTCAAACTATTTGTGTATTTATCTAGCCTATTATAAAAAACTATTACTTTTTAGATGTGGTCAAAGCCACACTTTTTATTTTAGAGTATTAAATGTTTACTATCAATCAATGATAGTGTGTCTTTATAGCCACAGGAGGTACATTCCCCAAGATTAAAACCACAGTGCACATTTTTACATGAAAGTGCTTTGTAAGAAGGCTTAAGAAGCACAAAGGAGCACTGTGTAGTAAACCATGCAGTGGAGTGTTACAAAAGGCTTGTTAAAGAAACAGTTGGAGCTATCAAGTTACAGAATGAGTACCACGATGATAAATCTTACAAAAACATTGGCTTGAAGGAAAGCTACTCAAGCTGTCCAACAGTGATGAGGGAGCTTCCTCACACTGGTGACCCTTAGCAAACCATGTTTGGACTTGAAAATTTCCTTCATAATAAAAGCTTTGTAGTTATAAAACACCTTTCATCTGAGGACCTCAAAAGGCTTTACGAAACTGACTTAGCCATGTTTTATGAATGGGGAAGCTGAGTCACTGAAAAACTAAGGTGGTCCGTGTCCTTACACTTCTACCACACTTGTGCCATTTCTCTTTTTATTTTAACATTCATTTTGGACCATTCCATTGCCTACTCTTCACTGGTCCTTAAGGAACAGGTCAACCTGAAAAGGGCCTTTTGAGGTAATCATGCAAATATTCTCAATATGCTGTTTTCACAGAACCTTTTGAAGCTATCTTGCCCCAGCCTTTTTGCTTCCCAAACTGATAATCTGACATTTTATCTGCTTCTCATGACAGCTTGTACCTCTTCCTCTTTCTATCTACCATCTAAATCGCTCTCCTGATTCTTTATCAAATCCTCCTGCTGCTCTGCCATCTCTTCTCAGACCTGCAACTCCCCCACCCCTTTAAGATATACTCATTATGGTGTGTGGGCTGCTTCTGTTTGACCCTGAGCACTTTCAGTCTCACTTTTCATGAAGAGCCAGTGTCTGATGTGCCCCAAATCACACTGCCAGCGGAAAGGAGCAAACCAAGCTTTCACAGAAGCCGAATGTCTTTAAGAGGTAGTGGGGAAAAACCTCTTGAGCCTAAGACAGGATTTCTGAAGGACAGAGTCCTGACAGAGTCAGAGATTGGAGGAAGGGTGGGGTAAGGTGAAAGCCTGGGAGGAGGTAGATTGCTCACCTTACAGAGATATGATTCCAGGTTATTCTCAGTTTGATTTAAGGGATAACCTAACCTAAGCATGATACCATGCATCAGAATGTAATAAAGCTCAAAATGTGCTAGATTCTTTTCAGATACAGCATCCCTATACTGAAGAATTTACACTAATAAAGGCAACATTCCAATACACTTAAATCTCTCAGATAGCAAACACAATTCTTTCATTTGGATACAATGTATTCCAGGGGAAAAAAAAAGAAACTTCACAATTGCTTTTTTTCCACCTGCTGCTGTGAGGTTCCCACATCAGCAATGAACATTGCTTGAGACAGATGCATGGACAGAGACCTTTGTCAGGCAGTTAGGAATGCTTTTCCCTTTTATCTCAATGAGATCTTTATCGACACTGAAGTCAGCTGGATAATTTAAAATAGTACTCTTCAGTGGGTAGCATAATACTCACAGTTCTGGTGTTGGTCATGTACATTTTGTTTATAGAAGTCTTCTGAAGCTACTGATTTCTTCTCTAAGGAAGGTAAGATTCTTTTAAACAGACACAGGCCTGAGTTAAGGAAACTCCCATGAGAACTCAGTTCCTATTTCTCTTGCCCTGCCCTGCTCTGCCCAGCCGAACCAGTGGGCCAGGCACGCACAATCTCTCCCCAGTTAAACCCAGCTACAGTGGACCCTCTTACAGCCCAGGAATCCAGAGGTAGAAACACCTTGATGCTCAGTTATTCCCAGATTTGTGTGACATTTCATGCACACTACTGCCTCCTGCCCTCAGGACGCGTGAGGAATTACAGCTGATGGGAACCCTCTAGTTCACTCCCACCAGCAGCGTCTTCTATGTGCAAATTGGGCTCTGTTAGGTCCAGTGGCATCTATAGACCTAGTGGTACCCAGCAGCACTGCAACCCATTTTTGTGGAGAAAAGGAAATTCAGTAAAAATCTGCATTGTGGAATGGTGCAGAATTCCCCCAGGAGTAATAAAAAAATAATGGAGCGTTATTACTGAGGGTGTGAATTAATAGAATGTCAATGTGTTCCTTAACATAGTACATTAGTAGTCACTGTGCTGTGATAACCATCCTATCCATTTGGTCTTGTTTACAAATTTTAAATTTAGAAAGAAGTCTGCATTCATTCAAAGCTTTCAGAGGCTGCTTACAATATTATCCATAAGAGTTACCACCCTTACCTGACATTTATCCCTCCATCACATACCCATTATTATACGCTGATTAAAAACACACATATAGAAAAAAGGAAATAGAACAATATATTCATTAACTAGATACATTTTTCTTTCACTAAAATATATATGCTAAGCAGTTTTTGCAAAGGACTTCTATAGTTCATTCAAATAATTTCTTCAACATATCTACTAGAAAAAAGACTTCCAAGAAAAACTTCAGAAATCTTAAGCTGATAGTATTTCAGAAAATGGCACTGGAGTACTGAGGATTTCCAGGAGAATTTTTAATGGAAACATTTCCAACAAAAAATGTAGCTTTTACAGAAAAGACACTGTGGGCTGTATTTGAGTTGACAGTGGCTCATTTCAGAGAAGTAATAAAATTTTCATTGGCGGTATTTCCTCTAATAGATACGATATTGGCCTTTATAATGGCTAACTACAAATCATGCAAGAAGTGGGA
The DNA here is from genome assembly GCF_033958435.1 of Carettochelys insculpta. NCBI lineage: Eukaryota > Metazoa > Chordata > Testudines > Carettochelyidae > Carettochelys > Carettochelys insculpta. The sequence goes on from NC_134140.1 coordinate 122,773,390, forward strand.
TAAGATGGAAAATATTTAATATGCAATATCAAATGACATACATTCATTTTCTTGGAGGCTGTAAGTTCTTCTATCACTTTAATGTCAAAATTCAGCAGTTCTTTCTCTCCGAAAATCATGACAGAGAGTTAATAGGAATAAACACTGGGGAGGTCTGACATGTAACAGATGTAAATTTGTGCAAAGAAACAAATGGTATATCTTGTGATGATGCAGAGTTTAAAATATGGTGCCCATGAAAGGCTTACTGGAATTAATTCTGCAGCAACTAAGGGAAACTGTATTTCATATGGAATACACAGCAAAGTAAAGATGTTCGGGGAGAAAAAAATTCAGTTTCAGGAGATGACTGAATGCAGGAGGCACTGAATTATTTATAGCACTGGATTCAAGACTCACTTACAACATGTAGTACAAAGTGCTCATTATAGCCCATAATCCAACCAGGATAAAAATACTGGACAGCATTTTGGCTCCTTAGCGTGTGTATGGTCACTGCCATTAGAGCCACAAAAACTGTGCTTAACGATGACGGGTTCACCAAGGGTCAGATGCATGAAGGCTCATGTTTCACTTTCAAAGAAAACAAACCTGGTCACTGCGCACCTCTCTACCATCTCCACACACTGTTTTGTACATGGCGAGAGCTGACTATAAACACCACTACTCTGACACGGCTTTTTTCTCTCTTTACGTCTTTTATTAGTGATTGATCTATTTGCAGAATGGGTATTGCCGCATGACACAATCAATAATCACGGGATATACAAAACGGCCATCCTACAGATTGGTTTGCAGATGTGAGTGACGTAAGAATAAATTTGAATATTGATTAGGCTAAGTCAGTCACACCAGAGCAATGGACTGGACTAAAACTAAGTCCTTTCCAATGCTCCCACGATATGGCGTCACGGACAGGATGTGTGACGTTAGACGCTGCGTGTTGCCCCTGGAAGAACGGTCAGGTTCAGGGCAGAGAACTGAGCCACTTAATATTTCACGCCCAAGAAAAGGGAGACAAAAATGAGTATACCTTTGCATTTGAGGGTAGTGAGACCGTAAGGAGTACAATAGAAAAGGTCACGTGGTCTGGGCTGGCTTGCCTAATCAGCTGCCACCAGAACCTAACATTCTACCCAATCGATAAAGAACCACAAAGAGTAGAATATAATAAGAAGCCCCAAGCAGGGACACCTGAAGAGACTCTGCAACAAATTAAAGAAATGATAAAGAAAAGTGGGATAGATTATTCTATCCTAAAAACCTCTACTCTACTTAGGCCTGGAGCTAGGGGGACCACCATCTTAAATGAATGGAAAGGGGCCTTAGCAGGTGCAGGGACAAGGGGCCTGTTCGGCCGAACTAACTACAATACAAAAGTTATAGCCGGGACCCTCCTTAATTGTTTAGTGGAGACTCTTAACAAGTTTACTAGGTTGGAGTCCACATTAGACAAGACTCTGTGTATAGCTGGGAGTGAGACATCCTCCCTCAGCACAATGAAACCAACCCAAAATGTCAGTGAACAAGTTGAAGCTTGCCCTGTCACTGTGCTAAAACGTGTCACAGATGTAGCAGGCAATGTTAGTAGCACAATAACAGATAGAAGCAGGACACAAGCGGAGATGAAGTCCTTAATGGACGACACCCGCAGAAAAGACAAAGAACCAATCATGGTATGGTTGGGAAGACTGATATTAGAATATGGTCAGGAATGGATAGACCAGCGAGAAGCCTATTATCTGGCCCGAAACTCTAGCTGGCGTGGTGGCGCGGGATCCACCACGGAGATAGACCTTAATATGCGTTGGCCCATCCTGATCCCAAGTCTCGCTTTGCTGGTAATTAAATCCACTTGGCAAGCATATTCGCTCCCTCAGGGGACGATTACTACCACTAAGGACCTAATTAGGGCCATAGCTGGGGTAACAGTGGCCAGCTGGAGGCCAGAGCAGGGAGGACCGGTAGGGCTTAATGCAGAGGATGCAGCACGCCCCAATTTTTTCTGTTACATTTATGATTACTCTAGGGTACCAGTTTCCAACCTAGCTATAGAGGCAGGAGCGTCGGGGCTCCCTTATAAATCCCCGACTATAAAGATCTGGCTACAGTCAGTAGAAGGGAGACCAATAGGAGCCCTCTACGATGTAGAGGGAGAGCTGCCAGTAACCTTCCAGCAGGGAGACCAGTATGACGGGTTTAATCATGATAAGCCCATTAAAAACCCTGACAACAAAAATGTAAAAAACCAGGCATACCCAGTGGATACTAAGCCCAGATACCCAAGAGAGGAGCAAAACAGACAACAAAAACCATGGTTCAGGTTTAGGCCCAGATTCTCCCAACAGGAGAAGGAGAAGGGAAAGAAGTCTGGGGAGGAAGAAGAAGCATCTGTTGTGACAAAGTACAGGCAGGCTATCACCAGATACCTGTTTAATAAGGGAAAAGATCTTTCTGACATGCAGGGCAAATCAGATGCCCAACTTGAGAAGCAGGCAATAGAGTTAGGGTGGCGCCCGGAATGGTGGTCATACAGCTCTAGCGGGCCTAGACGACCAGCCCCCTCCTCACCAAAAAACGCCTAACAGTCCTCGGGTGGTGCCGCTCCCGGGGACGTAAGAAAAAGCGGCAAAAAGCAACAAATGCCCTGGTCAAGCATAACAATATTAAAGAGTTAACAGATACCAGACCTTATGTCACTTTGTTAGATGAAACAGATCAGTCCCACCAATTTCTAATAGACACAGGAGCCCAAATAAATGTCATCTCCCCTGACGTCACCCATAAAACAACAAACACAAAGTTGTGGGTACAAGGGGTAAATGAATTAAAAGAAGCCCCAGTAGTAAAAGTCACTTTAAAGCTACCAGACGGGGAAAGGAAAAGAACAAGGGCTATATTGGGCGCCCGAAACTTGACTGGAGTGGACTCCATCCGGGAATTTCAATTGCAGCACATCTTGTCAACACTCCCGGTGGAGATTACTGCTTCAAAATTATCAAATGTACACACACCTCAATTAACAAATCCCCAAAATTGGAAATCTAATGTAATCCCAACCAAAGGGAAAGATGCCATAGAAGCTATAAATACCCTCCTAAAAGACCTAACAAAGGAGGATAAAATAGCCAGAATCTATGAAACCAAATACATCAGTAGTGCCTGGGGGATTCTAAAACCCGGTTCAGAGCCTAGTAACAAGAAATATAGAATGGTCATAGATTACCGTAAGGCCAATGACCATATTGCTGAAACACCCTACGTCATAAAGTGGGACAGACCACATATACAGGAAGTTATCAGCAACAAAAACTATCTTTGGGGGTGCACATTGGACCTCAAAGATATGTTTTATCAGGTACCCATGCATGACCCGCAGGGTGTCCTAAATTTTCAATTCAATGGGCAGATGTTCCGGTGGAAGGTTCTTCCCCAGGGATATAAAAACTCACCAGCAGTCGCTACACAACATTTAGCTAAAACGCTAGAAAAGGTGGTTGTCCCTCAAAATTGTGAGGTGATGTATTATGTGGATGATGTTGCCATAGTGGGGAAAGAGGAGCACGCTGTCAAAAAGCTTACCCAAGAGGTAATTACCCAGCTAAAAGCAGATGGCTGGAGAATAAATGAGGAAAAGTCTCAGTTAGCCCCCAAAACTGAGTTTAGTTTCCTAGGAATTAAAACAAATCCTACTAACTGGTATACAGAAATTGAGAAAGAAAAATTAAATGAATGGATTGCATGTCCTCCAGAAACCAAAAAACAGTTACAGGAGGTGCTAGGGTATTTAAATTACCACCGGTTTTTAATACCCATAAAATGGCTCCAAACTTAGCCGTTCTACAAAGAAAATTAAAGAAAGGGGACAAAATAAAATGGACTCCAGGTCAAAAAATAGCATATGAAATGCTCCTGGAGGCTCTAAAAAATCCCCAGCCTTTGGCGCGGATAGATCCGCAAAAACCTATAACCATTACTATAGATTATACACCTGACCAAATAACAATAGAAGCTGCCCAACAAAATCAGCCTGTTGGCCGTGTAGTTAAAAAACTGCAGCCTAGTCACCTAAACTATGGGCCATATGGGAAGGTACTTCTCGCACTAAAGGAAGCCAGGATTTGGAACCATTACCATGGGACGGTAAAGGGACCAGCAGTTAAATCATTGCAGTGGTTAAAATCAGAGTATCCCTTGGAGTTTGGGGGAGAAAGCACCACTTGGGTACAGTTGCTTTACGAGGCACATTCCTCGTGGATGTCTTGGACCCTGGTGAACACTCCTATACCTGCTGAGAACAAGCCAAAATCATTGGTTATAAAAACAGATAGCCAAGAGCCTTGGTTGTTCTGCGATGGGTCTACCAAGCATTACCCTAAAGCAGGAATTTATTGCTCCAAGTGTCACTATTTGAAGATTGTGACGGAGCCATCAAAAATATCTGCTCAAGAGGCAGAAGTAAAGGGAATACTCTATGTGATCCAGCATGCTAACGACAAGCACAAGCTGGAAGCTCCAGTCTTAGGAATAGACTCGGAGTATGTGATTAGAGTCTTGTCCAAAGAGGCAAAACCCACTGCTTATTCTCACCACTGGGACCAAATCTTTCAAAGAATCGAACAAAAGCCAAGACCCTGGTATTTGGTCCATTGTCCTTCCCATAAACCAGACTCCAATCCTTTGCATGAATTCTTAGATCACCATCTTCAAAAAGAGAATGGTTTGGCTCCAGAAGTTGGTCTGGCAGACAACTCTGGAAATTCCCTAAATGTGGCGCAGTGGTTCCACCAAGAATGGGGTCACTGGGGCCCAAAAACGTGCGAGGAAATCTGGAAAAGAGAGATGGGGAGCCCATATGTGTCCCATAAAACCTGGCAACAGATCGCCAGAGGCTGCTTAACCTGTAATGTCAACAAAAGAATGAATCGGCCAAGGTCTCAGGTTAGCGCGTTAGATCCAGCTTATTTCAAACCAGGTTCTACCTGGCAGGTGGACCTAATGGGCCCGCTGCCGGGGGCAAAGCTATTCCCAAAAGCTTTAGTGGTTGTTGATTTGGGATCCCGTCAAGTCTGGGCGGTTCCCACAAAAAAGTCTACAGCCAAGGATATAATTCGGCTTTTGTCTAAGTGTGCAGCCAATTGGTCTGTACCTACTGAGATCCAGTCTGACAATGGACCACCCTTCAATTCAAAAGAAGTTGAACAACAAATGAAGGCGTGGAATACTCGGTGGCATTTCCACACTCCTTACCATCCACAAAGTAATGGGGTAGTGGAAAGAAAAATTGGGGTATTAAAAACTCAACTAAAAATTTTAAACCCCAATGCAGACTATAAGGGCTGGCATACATATATAGACACAGCTTTGCTGAATATAAATCGGGCGGTGTCTAGATGGCCGAACATACAGCCCAGACAAAAAGAACCTTGGCGGCCGGTCTATACCAAAGGCCAAAAAGTATGGGTAACGCTTCCTGGCGAAGGAGCAAGAAAACCTTTCGCTGACACTATTCAAAAAATCGGGGAATACCCTAATACCTATTATTTGGGTCCCCCGAGAAACATGCTGGTACACCACAATTGGTTGAATAAAAGGGAATAGGCTACAATTCATGTTTGTATAATTTTATGAGATAATAATGTTAATTTTTCTCGAAACTTGTATTAGCATGTGTAGCCTACTTCAAGTCAGGGTAATGAGACAAGCCTAAAAGAATAAATGCAAATGTGTTTTGTGCGGGAACTATAGTCATCTAATTCGGCGCATAGCTGTTTAACTATTAAGTCTTAACTTATAGACTGGATGATTGGATATGGAGTGAACCGCTCCGGCTCTGTCAGGGTCACGGGGGCATGGTGCAATATCCCTAACGTGGGGTGAGTGTTGTGTCCGCGTGTCCTGTTATGTGGTCTCGGTTGTGTCCATATCCTCTAACATCAAACCATCGTTTGGGCTTAGGATGGACCGTAGGCGGCGCAGGATGGGTGGCGCTGGCTTGCTGCGGTCACTGTACCTGTTTCCCAGTCCAGGTTCCAGGATGGGTGGCGCCATCTGCTGCTGGCGGCCGTTCCTGAGTTCTTGCAAGGGAAGTACAGGATGAGTGGGTCCACTAGTCAGTGTGATCGTACCTGGGTCATCATGGGTCGTACCTAAGTGGATGCAGTCATCATGCAGCTCCTGTCCATGGCCACGGGGGCATGTAGAAAAATCCTCTTCTGAGGTGATTTATATGTCCCTGTCCATGAGCCGTGGTGTCTGTGTGGTTGCCCTGCATCCTGACCAAACAGCCCTTAAGCTAAGCATTTAAAATTTATAATCTGCTTTACCAGCAGTGGTGACATATTTCCCTCACAAACCACATCAAAAATTAGATAAGTTGTAAAGTATATTTACTGTCAAAATGGTGTTTAGATACACAAAATGGCTGCTGGAAAATGACAGTTAGAGAATGACAGTTGCAATTAATATTCGGCGGGCTATGAATATGTATGAAGTTATGGTTTGAGAGGTTTCAAACTGATTGGTTAATTTAGAATCCTTATCCATATGTAACAGTCAAATGCCCCTTTGATACATTGTGGCACTGAGGAGGACCTAGCAGGCAGAAGTTGTCAAACAGGTCCACCCAGGCAGCATATATTCAGGAGAGCAGCCCTGCTTGGGGCATTCCGGACCAGACCTCGGAGGAGAGCAGACAAAGAAGAAAGAAGACTACAGAGAAGGACTGAGCTAAGAGCTGGACTGAGCCTGTAGCCGAACATCGCTGGCGGAAGAGCCGAAGCTGACCTGCGTGTCAGTCATCGCTCGCTAGCCGCCGTGGGCCAACGAAGAACAGAAGAGTTCCAGCCAGAAGACCAGAAGAGCTCCAGTCTACAAAGAGCAAAAAATAACTAGTAAGGCTCCAGTTCTTTTATCCGGAGGGTTTGCCTGGCAGACTGCACTGCCTAAACAACGGTGCCCTGCATGGGGAAACCGCAGCAGCGACCCTGCCCTTCCAGTCACCGACCCTAGCTCAGGCCGGTGTCTGAAATATCACGGTCGTTCCTAAAAAACACAGGAGGTTTTTGTTAACCAAGCCGGTTTTTCCTCCTGGCTCTCTTTTTCTTCCTCCTTTACTATCTGACCTGACGCGGCTGCCGTACAAGCGCGCCGTGAGGGTCATAACTTCCTAGCTCGAAGAGAACTACAGGCCCAGCGCCTGGATTACAGAGCAGGAATAAGGAGGTATTTGTGGTCTGGGTTTAAAGTTAATATAAGTAATTAGGTGAGCAGTTAATGTTTTTATATAGTTTTGTAACAGAGAGTGGATTGGGACTTCCCCAAGTCCATGATCTACGTCTTATATTTTGTACCCCTTGTCTCTTTGTAAAGGCACAGGAGGCCAATGCTATTGGTCTAGCCTAAAACTATTACATGCACACAGAAGAATAGTTAGGCAAACTGCTTTATAATTAAAATCCAGAGCTATAAGCTCCCCCCTATTTAGGAGGGTAGAGCGGTCAGGGATAACCCTATATAGGGAAAACCCTGGTGTTCTTAGTAACCCTTTAAGGGTAATGAAGGTCTGCAATAAAGGGCTATCATAACAAGGTGGTCGAAATAGGCAGTACCTTTTTGAGGGGATAACCTTTAACTAGGAAAACCCCACCATTTAACTAAGGGGATAACCTCTCAGAAGGAAACCCCGCATATACTGGGCTCTCCCCTGCTTGGCCAGCAGGGCAACCCACTTAACTAGAGAATTGACCTAGCTTAGCGCAGGCAAATTCTTATTCTAGTAAGATCTGCTCCCCGCGGTAGTCGGCCAAGGGTTGAGCGACCTGGTGAACCTCAGGAAGATCCAGGAATAAATAAATACAATATTCAGCTCTGAAGTTAATCTTTCCATTTTACAGCACGCATCGAAGGCTGCACGGCCCGTCCCGGAAGCGCAGTAAGTAGCTAAGGGGTTAGATAGCAGTGCTGTTATAGCAGTTACCTATTGTTTAAGGCTATAAGCCAATTAGTATTCAAATCCTGTGCTTATTTCAGAAAAACAAGGGTCCATATATTTTGTGTCACCTAGCTTACCATAATCCACACTTCTACTTTGTTAAATAAACCCTTTCTCCCTGTTTGAACCTAACACCTTGTCCGTATTTCTTCCTTGGGTAAACACACCGCAGCAGCGCAGTTCACACACCCTGAAACCCCGTTGTGATTAGAGCCACCGTAGACGGCGAGCAGGGTCGCGGGGTAAAATCCTGGGAGCATTGGTAAGGACTCAGTTTTAGTCCAGTCCATTGCTCTGGTGTGACTGACTTAGCCTAATCAATATTCAAATTTATTCTTATGTCACTCACATCCTCAATATTTACGTCTTTTATTAGTGATCGATCTATTTGCAGAATGGGCATTGCCGCATGACACAATCAATAATCACGGGATATACAAAACGGCCATCCTACAGATTGGTTTGCTAATGATCCTGAAGCACGGAATCTCTTTGATGTCAAGCAACAAGCGTGTTCTGTGCTCTTAGCCAACACGCCTTCTGAGTCAAAAAAGGTCAGATCCAGGGCAGTTTGTAGAGTCCTCCAGTGCAAATTCTGCCAAACACAAATTCTGTTGTTTGTTCATAAAGCAGAGGAACTACAGCTCTCTGCTGTTAATCATGACCCCAAAGTTTTCTATGATGTGATCAAAGCTACCTGACCTGCCATCTCACTGGTAATAAGTACTGATGGTTAATCTCTCACCACAGATCATAGTGCCATCCACCAAAAGTGGCATGAATATTTTACAAAACTATTTCATCCTTTATCTATTGTTTGTGATGAGTCACTGGATAATGTTCATAAACTGACCATGTTTACTGCACTTGGCAATCTAATCCAGGAGTGGAGGTGTTGCAAATTGTTCAAGTAATAAAAAATAATAAATCTCCTGCTCCTGATGCCATTCCAGGTGAGGTTTTCAAAAATGGAGGAAATCTTCCCCTTGACACGCTCCTTGAATTCTTCTTACGTCTGTCTTCAAAAAATTATATTGCAATGCCAAAATATGCCAATATTATCTCTATTTTTAAATGTAAAGGTGCAAAAAGTGACTATGTTAACATACTATGGTATTTCTTTGCTTCTGTTGGCCTGCAAGATTCTTGCAGGGATTTTCCTGACTCAAAACATTGACAATGCTCTGAATCACAGTGCAGCTTTCATGCTCAGTAGAGCATTGTTGACATCGTTTTGTCATTCGACAAGTACAGGAAGAATGTCACAAATAGCACCAATCTTTGCGCATTGTGTTTCTCCAGCTATTCAAGGCATTTAATATGATCCTTCTGTCCACTGTCCTCCAGAAACTGCTTGCTAAATCTGGATGTCCAGACAAATTTGTTTGCATTGTTGAGTAATTCCATGAAGTCATGGCAGGAAAACTAAGTCTTGAGGGTGATCTAACAGATCCATTCTCTGATGCAATGCTAGAAAATGCCTTTCATGGTGCTTCCAATTACACCTTGATATGCTTCCACACAGGTAAGCTTTTCAGTTTTTCCTGTGGACATATGTGCTCCACAATAATAGAAGAACTGGTCAAATTGCTCAAGGCCAATGACTGTGCCTTGATGGCACACCTTGAAACAGCAGTTAGAAATGGAACTTTACAGCATTCCATATGGAAGGTATCCCTTCAATAGATGTTGGGGAAATGCAAGTAAAACAGGACTGCATCTTTAATCTCTCAGGTATTTGTTAGCTTCAATAACAAATGTGATGCCTGTCTGAAAGTCACACTGATATCACTTGAAAATCTTAGAAAAAAACATTAAACCTCACAAAAAAATTTATGTAGGTACCATGCTACTTATGCATATTTTGTGAATTTCTTTCATCATTCATGATTATTTTTGAATTATTTGGGGCCCTTACTGAATGGAGAAAGAAACCTAGTGACAGATGATGTGGAAAACAGCTGAAGTACTCCACACTTTTTTCACCTTGGTACATTTGAAGGAGAGGAAGGTGATCAGGAAACATCAACAGGAATTCACCACATGCAGATCATGACTTCTATGATGAGATAATTGGTTCTGAGGATATGAGGAGAGTGGTGGATATGATCTACCTTGACTTTTGCAAAACTTTTGATATAGTCTCCCACAGTCTGCAGGCAAGCTAAAGTAGTAAGGCTTAGGTGAATGGACTATAAGGTGGATGGAAAAGCGGCTAGACCATCAGGCTCAATCAGTAGTGATCAATGGCATGTCTAGTTACAGCTGGTGTCAAGAGAAGTGTCTCAAATGTTGGTCCTGGGGTTGTTTGTTTTCAACATCTTCATTAATGAAGTAGATGATGGGATGGATTTCTACCTGAATAAGTTCATGCATGACACTAAGCTGGGGGAGGGGTATAAGGTAGGGATAGGGTCCCGAGTGACCTAGATAAATTGGAGGATTGGACCAAAAGAACTCTGATGAGTTTCAACAAAGAAAAATGCAGAGTCTGCACTTGAATGAGAGAATCTTATGCACTTCTGGAGACCAATTGGCTTAGGGGCAGTTCTGCAAAAAAGCATCTGGGGATCACAATACATGAGAAACTCAATGTAAGTTAATAGTGTGCCCTTGTTGCCAAAAAGGCTACATTAGTAGGAGCAGTGAGGGAAGTGATTATTCCTCTTTATTTACACTGGTGAGGCCACATCTGGAATATTGTGTCCAGTGTGGGGCTTCCCACAACAAAGGATGTGGTCAGATTGGAGCATGCAGCAGAGGGTAACAAAACTTACTAGAAGAAGAAGAGCCTGAGGGAACTGGGCTTATTTAGTCAGCAGAAGAGAAGAATGGGGGGTGTGGATTTGTTAACAGCCATCAGCTGCCTGAAGTGAGGATCCACAAAGGATGGATCTCAGTCGTGGCAGATGACAGAAAAAGAAGCATGGTCTCAAGTTACAATGGGGGAGGTCTAGGTTACATATTAAACTATTTCACTTGTAGAGTGATGAAGCCTTGGAATGGTTACCTCGGCAGGTTGTGTAAACTCAGTCCTTTAGAGGTTTTTAAGGCCAGTCTTGAGCCTGACAAAGCCCTGGCTGGAACAATTTAGTGGGGTTGGTTCCACTTTAAGCAGAAGGTTGGACTAGATGACATCCTGAGACGTCTTCCAACCTTGATCTTCTATGATTTAAAAGGACAATATTATGAATACAGGATCATGACTCCTCTATTTCTATTTGCTTTGCCATTTAGTTCTTCATCTGATGTTACAGGCCAAAATCCATCCATGGAAGAGATGGCTGAAATTCCCCAATGAAGGTTCCTACAATAATGCATTTTTAATCAGTTGCATCAAAGGTAAATTTGGTTAAATGACTGCAGGTAAAGATCAAAGTGCCAGAGCTCACAGAAACAAATTTCCTCTTTATGCGAAAATGACCTCATCAATTAAGTCTGTTTACAAACAGACTAAGCACATTTCAGAGGTATATTTGAGAGGTCAATAGCTCTCAAATTAGTGGTAACCATCATACATCATCAAACTTGAAGGACAAAACATCACCACCTCAAAAAGACGTGATTAAAGAAACGTGACCTTATTCTTCATTTAAAATGAGGAAAGGCTGGAGCTAAACAGAAGTCTTATATAGCTGTAGACACTACTTCTTTGTTAGTAACATTTCAATTGTCACTAAATACATTGGAAAGTTTAGTAACCTGAGACTACACTGGGGGTTGGAAGAGAATCTCGGTATTCCACAAAGGAAAACAATCATTTTAAATGATTAAATGAAAACAATCATTTTCAGGACTGAGTATTATAGGTCCCCGAGGATTTACTTCTTTGGCCAAAATTCAATCAGAGAGTGGGGGACTAATTCAAACCTCTCAGCACAAACTCTACGTTTGCTGCTTTTCCTAGAGGAAGTAACAGAGGAAGGAGAGATTAGCTAAGGAAAAAAAAATGTTCTATATGGGATTCCCACTGGAGACCTAAGTTGATCTGCACCATCACTTTGAGGAAGGAAAAAGGCTGGCCCATATATTTCCAAAGGAGCTTTACTAAAAGCATGGTAAGAAGCCTTGGAAATGGCCTGGAAGCACTGGGAGTCTGTACTTAGAATGCACCAAAATCATTGCAGATTTTGGAACATTTATGGGATTGGAAGATTAATGTCAATGTCCACAAGGCATTTAGGTAACCATTTAGAATGCTTAAGACCAAGTCTACTTATCTAGGGGATAAGTTCAAATTAAGATTCGCAACTTCAGATACGTTAATTGCATAACTGAAATTGACACACCTTGACTCCTTTGGCACCATCCCTATAGTTGGTGGTCAATGGAAGAAACTCTCCAGTTGACTTCCCTTACTCCTTATGACTGCAAGGAGCTTTGGGGTCAACAGTAGTGCCCTCAACATTTGATTTAGCATGTCTCTACTAGTCCTAATAAACTGAACTCCAGAAAAATCAATCTGCAGAGCTTCCATCCATGGGTAAGTAAGACGTGACCTTAGATGAAAACTCAGAGGTCTGTTTTTCACCTAACTGCAGGCCTCCCAGGGTATTTTATAAAAGAGGACATGATTTTGCTACAAAGCTAGTTCCTCCCATTAATGTAACCAGTTGCATTGGTATGTGGTACAAAATCCCACCAATATTTGAATTCACTCTTTTAAAGCTTCCTAAGGAGACGCATCTTTGAACTAGAAAATGTCTCATTTTGGAATCCCTCACACCAGAAAAAGAATCTTCACTTGTTTGAACAGAACAGAAGACTCTACACAGCACTGAGGAACAAAAGGCTCTTGGTACGCAATGACATTTTAGAACCTAATTTTCTAGTTCAAAGATATGTCTCCTTAGGAAGCTTTAAAAGAGAACAGGGTTTCCTAACAAGCATCAATATTAATTCTCCACAGCAGCTGACTGGATGGCTGCCGGGATGATTTGGTTGATATTCTCCAACAATGAGACTTGACAATGTTGCAAATCAAACTATAGTCAGTCAAGTTGACTCACCTGGGATTCTAAAGGCATTCTGTGGGTCTGGCAAAAATTTGCTAAGAAAAAAAAATTCAGCACAACTGCAAGAAAAGTGGAGGTTGACCAGTCGGAAAAATCAGAGAATTAACCCTGTGTGGATATGATACAAACATGTTACTCATCATTATCAATTATGACACCATACAACATACATGCAATATGCTACAACAGAACAGAAATAAAGGGTTGCACCCTGATACACAATAAACCTCACTATAGAGAAACCTTTAGACTACAAAATCGGCAAAAAGGAATTTGGGAAATGAAGAAACATCAGCTATGCAAAGGGGAAAATGACAGTCAGGGAAAAAAAGTGGAGAGCAAGAAAGAAAAAAATTAAAGAGCATGTGAATGAAGGGAATAGAGAAATGGAGGAATAGTTGGAGGAGTATTATGGTACGATCATCCCAATGTAAAACAGAAAGTCAAGTACTAGCTCATTACTGTTCTATATAAACCTAGCTAGTTATTCAAGCTGTTGAAGAGCTGTTTTCTGCATATTCCCTGTGAAACCCAGGTTTCCCCATTCACTTAACTGATTCATTAGTAAGTGTTTTAGTGAGACTATGGCTACGTCTACACGTGAAGCCTACATCGAATTTCGATGTAGCAACATCGAAATAGGCTATTTCGATGAATAACGTCTACACGTCCTCCAGGGCTGGCAACGTCGATGTTCTACATTGACGTTGCGCAGCACCATATCGAAATAGGTGCAGCGAGGGAACGTCTACACGCCACAGTAGCACACATCAAAATAAGGTGCCAGGCACAGCTGCAGACAGGGTCACAGGGCGGACTCAACAGCCAGTCGCTCCCTTAAAGGGCCCCTCCCAGACACACTTGCACTAAACAGCACAAGATACACAGAGCCAACAACGAGTTGCAGACCCTGTGCATGCAGCATGAATCCCCCGCTGCAGCAGAAGCAGCCAGAAGCCCTGGGCTAAGGGCTGCTGCACACGGTGACCATAGAGCCCCGCAGGGGCTCGAGAGAGAGCCTCTCTCAACCCCTCAGCTGATGGTTGCCATGGCGGACCCCGCTATTTCGAAGTGGCGGGACGTACAACGACTACACGGTCCCTACTTCGACGTAGATAGAAGTAAATATTTATACTACCTTTGCATATCTGGATGTTTCTTCACCTATTTTTGGAAGTCCAGTCTACTTCTCAGTGCTGTAGTCAAAATATTTTCTCATTTTTGTTTCTGAAAACTGTGGGCCCACTGTTACAAAGATTTGAGTACCTTAACCTTTCAAGTCCATCGGAGGTGCTCAGACACATGGTATTTGGGGCCTAGATTTACATACACAGTAGGTATACCTCCTCTTATTTTTGTTATATGTGGAACAAATGAAGGGAGGTAGTGTGAAGTCTTGTTCTTCAGATCACATTCCCAATTCCCAGACTGTTCTGTTTGATTTTCATCAGAAGCAACAGCCCAGAGCATTAGAAACTGTGGAAATCAGCTGCAGTGCATGAAAATACCATTTACAGTACTTCAGGGTTCAGCCCACTCAGGCAATGTAAATTTTTCCCATCTGGACTCCCTTTGCCAACCAGCCTCCAAAATCAGACACAGAAAATGTTCAGAATGTTCCTTTTAACTATGACTGAAACTGTGCAGCTGTCCTCCCATGTGCAAAAGTCAGTAACAGTTCTCAGATGGAAAGAGAAAGTTAGGATAGGATGGGAGATAAGTGAGCAAATAAAGGATAAGGTGACAAGTGGATGGACAGTGCAGATGGACCTACATTGCATTCCCAAACATTTTGAGATGTAAGAAAAATAACAAAGGCCATCATTTCTGGTAAGTGTTTGAGGGTTACAAAGATCGCACTCCTTACAGTACAAAAATCATCCCAAAATAAGCCCAACAGCCTTGAATTTAAAGCTAAGCAAAATTTGAGCAAATACAATCTTTTGTACTGCTCACATTTGTTATTTGTATTATCCCCAGGAGACGAAATGCTTAGAAAGGGGCAGTGGAACCTTTTAACACTAGCTAGGGTTTGAAGTAAAATACATTTCCTTTATGCACTAAAGCTAGCGAACTGCCATTGGAACACGATTTCTCTCCCCTGCACTGAAACGACATAACTACAGATTATCTACTTCAGTTTCTGGAAATGAAATTTAACATAAATACACAACCCCAGTTTCTCCACAGCAAATTAAATGTTAAACTAGAAGTTTTTTTGTATGGCATCACAAAAACTGTAGACTGTTGGGGCTTTATCCTGATTATTGCTCATCTGAGAAATAAGCAGTTCTGCTTTATATCCAAACTTTGAAGGATACTCCTCTTGCCACGACTCATAATTTGGGCAGTGCAGGGTCTTCTAGGGTAGCAACTACAATTCTCACAGGTCACAATCAATGCCAATGTTTCTGAAGATGAATGACTTTGAAGGATGCTATCTCAAGGTGGCCTTCCATTATGATAACCTCAATCCTAGTTTGGTTTCCACCATTCTGCCAAGAAATTTTTAAGACTTTTTGTCCAAGTGACCATCCTGAAAAAAATGCTCTGCTGACACAGAAACAGAGACTTTTGAGGGCAGCACTTTCGGTGTGCAATGCTGCTGGTAACATCAGCCTCACCATGATGCAACAGGGCTGACACTCAATTGTACTGAGCCTCCTCGTGTCTAGGTCTAGGAAAGTAGTTTTTGCTGGTTTGGGTGTTCCCTTGCTGGTTGGCTCTCTGGCCATATTACCATTTAGTCAAACCCTTACAAGGTTATAAAGTCTAATATTACACTGTCCAAATGCCTTTGCTGGACAATGTTCAGTCCTGGGTTGGGACTCTGTTTCAACACACCAGTGGCCAGTAGGGCAACCCAGTCCCCCGCTACAGCAGGTTCCAGTCCAAGAACTCTACAAGCATCAAACCAAGTCCTCATTCACCATCCCTATTACTGTTTCTGTGGGTTCCTTCCTACTAAACCTCCCATTCTCCTGTTGCCTACTTCTGGGTATATCACTGGAGCTTTCTCTACACCCCATGTCTACTTTGCCCCTCTCAGTCTTGGCAGATTCCTTGCCCCATGACATGCTATGAGATCTGACAAGGTACTTCCTCCTGGTCCCTGACTACCATCCTCACCCCAGAGGTGACTGCAGACTTCTTCCCCTGCAGTCCTCCTCTGCTTTTAACCTCCTGGCTTCTGAGTGCTGAACCATCCCTTACCTAGCTGGGTTTCACTCTCAGTTAATACTGGCTCTCTCTCTTTCTCTGGTGATACCACATAATCTAATTGACCTCTCAGGCCTTCATTAATCCTTTACCCTGGCTTGTTTGGAGCATACACCCCATCACACAGGGGTAACTGCACAGGCTCTAGGGCATTGCCTGTGTGCATGGTAAAAACTGTTTCCATTATGAAGGTAGCATGATTGGCCCTCTTCCGGCACATGTGCTGTAAATATAGTTATGCCTCCTGAATTTTCAATCTTTTGAAAGCACATTGAACATTTAGTTTGTCTTAGCACAGCTCTGGTAGCATGGGAGTTTCAGAGACACACTATAAAGGGATCCAAATCAATTATTACCTGGCATACTTCACCATTCCTGACCGACCATTTTGGACCAAACTGTGCTTTGCACTATGGCATCTAAAGCTCATAGTGACTTTACTGGAGTCAAGTAAGTTACTGTAGATTTATACAAGTGTAACTCAAACAATACCTAAACAGTCCTTTATAAACTTTGTAATGACTTTGTTCTGAAAATTTAGGTAAAATTAGTTTACTTAGGAGAAATCATGCTTTCAATAATATTTTAGTTTAAATTTTCCGGGGCAGAAGTATAGTTAGGGTTTTATTTACCTTTAAATTGCAGTAATTGTGAACCCCTCCTTTATTCAGGAAGCAGAAAGAGCAAAAAATATGCAGTTTAACAAGTGTCTTCACATCCAGATCTGAATATTGTTCCAAGGACTTAATATACTGACAAGGAAATACTTCCCTCAAAGATTGCTCCAGACCTTTCATGTGACCAAACGAAATGTAGTACTTCATTTCACACACAGATTTGCTGGGCTGCTTTAAAGTAATATTAATAACACTGCCAGACCCTCCTGAGAAAATTCACACATTAGTCATTTCGTTTACACCATACAAGAAAACTGAAAAATAATGTTACAGTTGCAAAGCTCCAGGCTCAGCAAAACTCTGATGTCATAAATGCTTGTTTCATTATTTTTCAGTTCATGTAAATGACGCTTTTTCCATTTCAGTGATAAGGGTGTTGAAAGATGAGCAGATGAAGACAGACAGCCAAGTTCTGCTTTCAAACAGCCAACCAGGGGAGCCAAGCAAGTTGTTGAGATCAATGCATGCTGATCTAGTTGGTAGATCTACCTCCACTCTACTTTGGTGATGGCTCAGTGAGCTAGAAGAGGAGTATAGCCATGATACTGTACAAGACATTTGTTGTCAAAGGACCCAGTGACAAACATTCAGCTGTGTAGTCTCCGGGCAGAGTGAAGTTTATCCAATGCGTGGAGAGCTAGCAAAATATATAACATTGGCTGAGGTACAGGAGTATGACATCCAAAAACCTGTGGATGTGGGGTTTGCTGCAAAGTGGTGCCTGCCTACCCCACAAATACTGTGAAAAGGGTGCCTATGCCCAGCCCTCCTCAATCTGTACAGAAGGACAGAAGGGGAGTGGATGAGAAGGGTAAAAATGTCATAGTCTGGCATGTGCAAAAGTTCCAGTACAGTGAATGACTAGCATAGAGGGGCTGTGTCCATTGCAGCCACAGGCAATATGTTGGAAAAAGAAGCATAGCATCCTCACACCAAGCCCAAAGTGTGGGGACAAGACGGGTAAATGTGACCTCTTAGATGTGCTACCTTCCACTAGTATAGGGCTGAACATCTCTGACTTTGTGCAGGTGGCCTGGGTTTGACCTGTAGTGAAGTAATATTGGATACTGGAGCATGCAACACCTTTCTGCTGTGGAAAAGAGCTCAGTGAGGAAATGTCAGGGTTCTGATAAAGAAGACAGTGAGAGATGTACAGCTCTATCAGAGAAGCAGGCCTCTTGTGTGTTCTCCAGAGCAGAAAGGGACGACTTTCTTGTAAGTGTTCAGTTCCCTCAGTTCCAGAGTGTCAGGGTACAGCTGGGAAATGGAGCGCAGTGGTGACAATTTTGTCATTTCAGACAGAGGCAGCCAGTTCACCCGAGACTTATTCAATAATCTTAGCTAGCAGACATAAATCCTATACCATTTAGAGTCCTTTCCTTGGGCATTACTGAGCTATTTGACCCATCTCCAGGCTAAAATCTGTGCCTTGGCAAGCTGAGTGGCACGCATGTACAATGCGGGTAGTACTAAGCACTGATTTCAAGGCTATCATTTGACCAGTAGCAGACAGGCAGATTACATAATCATACGAGGAAGAGCAAAAGTTACCTGCTATTAGGGAGATACTTTTACAGTAAATCAGTTCTGCTGCTATCTTAACAAAAACATACTAGACCTGATCTGTAACAGCAAGGTAGCTGTGTTAGTCTGTATCCTAACAAAACAAACCAGCAGCCAAGAAGTACTTTAAAGACTAACAAAGTAATTTATTAGATGATGAGCTTTCATGTGGCAGACCCACTTCTTTAGATCTGAAGATAGTGCTGTACTGGAAGTGTTGCTGAAAGTGTATTCACATGATGGTTTTATAACACAAATGCAAAAAAAAATTGTAATAAAACTGACAAATCAGATGTACAGGACAGAAGGGGGGGGGGGGAAATGAAGGCAGGGGAGGAGGGGAGAGAATTACTAACTGTAAGCGTCCTGCCTGAGATCACTACAAATGTCAAAGATGGGGAAGCTGTCTTTGTAACGTGTACAGTAATTGCTATCTTTATTAAGGCCAACTGTTAATGTATCAAATTTGAGCATAAATTGCAGTTCAGATGTCTCCCTTTGTAATCTGATGTTAAAGTCTCTTTGTTGTAAGACACTTTCTCAGGTCTTTAACAGTATGGCCTACTCCATTGAAATGCTCACTGACAGGTTCATGTGTATTCACATTCCTAATGTCTGCTTTGTGTCCATTCCTTCTTTGGCAAAGGGATTGTCCAGTCTGTCCAATATACCTAGAAGACGGGCATTGCTAGCATATAATGGCATATATAACATTGGTTGAGGTACAGGAGTACAACATCCGAAAATCCTTGAAGCAGAAATACAGCTGCTAAGAGTAGATCAACAATTATGCTTCCATACATGGTACATGTCTACTGCAATCACAGGATGAGACTGCGTTTTGAGCAGACATATCTGAGCTAACTTCAATTAGTTACCTGAGGCCCCTGAGCCACACACTTCTGTACCTCAACTAAACTTATATATGCCGTCATACGTCAGCAATGCCCCTCAGGCCCCAGAGGCTCATAGTCCTGTACCTCAATATGTATCTTGCATGCTCTGTTTGTGTTACAGAAAAAAATAAGTTACACACATTTTGGAAAGTTCAAAAAATGTTGCCTATTCTTTGTATCTCTGTGTATAAAGGCAGTTGCCTGGTTTACCAGGAATCCAAATGGACAGGCACCAGAAACCCCTCACAATTATCCATGGACGTCCGAACTTAACATATGAGAACTTTCCACTGCTAGAAACAATTGTGGCTGTGTCCCCCATGCTGCAGCTGAGACACTTTTGTCCATTGGTTCACATTTTCCATTTCTAGCCCTGAAAGCTCCTCAGACATTGGGCTTTGAACTCATCAGTGCAGAACACAACATGCCTATCCCAAGAAAGTATAATTTTGGCTGGGAGGAAGCACAATTGGGAGAAAAAAAGGAAGCAGTTCTTTTGTAAGCTTATTTTTTTTTCAACTAATGCCAACTATTTAAAGTTGCCCAGAGACAAACTAGTGAGAGGGAAGAAAGTTAAGTCGTCAAAGATGCCTGATTTCCAAGACCAGCATCTGATGAAGTGAGTCTGTGCTCATGAAAGCTCATGCTCAAAACTTTTCTGTTAGCCTATAAGGTATCACAGGACCCTTCGTTGCTGTTACAGATCCAGACTAACATGGCTACCCCTCCAATACTTGATAAATTCAGTCATCCCACGATGCTGCTGTTTATTTCTGGGATACCACCTCCATGCATTGTAGCATATTGCTTACATCAGTGGTTCTCAAACTTCTGTATTGGTGACTCCTTCCACACAGAAATCCTCTGAGAGAGAACTGCCACTTTACAAAGTAAAAAAAATGTCATATATTGAACACTATTATAATGTGCTATTCTAGGGGGAGGGGGAAACAGCTCACCGCCTCCGCATAATAACCTTATGACTCTGAGGGGTCATGAGACACCCCCAGTGTGAGAATGTCTGACATACATATATATGCCCCCTTTATATGGGAAACTAATTTTCTTTTTTCCACACTGACAACAGGCTGGAAATTCTGAGTTCAGATGAGAAGTTTTTTCTTGACTGTCTCCTTGACACTTTCTCCCATGTGGTATGAGACTTCAGTTAGTGTCCTAGGACTATTGATCCAGGAGCTCAAACTGTCACCTCCTCAGAAACTTAGGAAGGAGTTAAGCAGGTTTATTGGTGATCTGTTTCCCGATTGGCTATCTGACTTCTATTTTTTACATATTTCTTGTACTGCAGTAGCTCACAAAGGCCTTGTCCAAAACTGGGGTTTCACTGTGCTCTGCAATGTACACACACCACCAAAAGATTGATTTCTAGGGCAGAGGCTTAGAGTCTAATATTTATGATGTAACTTCATGGTGAGGGGTTAACATTTGAGACAGAGTGATCAGGTGTTCAGCTTTTGACCAGAACACCCCATCTACAAGGGACTCTGATGGCTCCAATCGGTGGTGCTGTGAAGCTAAGGCAGGCTAGTCCCTGCCCCTCCTGGGGCACAGCGCTGCACCCCGCAAGTAGGCAAAAGGTCTGGTTCCTAGGCTTGGGAGTGGGTGTGGAGCGCTGTGCACTGCTTCCACCCTAAGCACCAGCTCCACACTATTTCTGTTCAGTACCTGGCCAATGGGATTGGGGGCCAGCACTTGTCGGCAAAGGCAGCACACACAGCACACCACAGAGACTCCTGCCACTGACGGCTAGCAGCTGGACTTGCTTCTCCCTTCCAGGGCACAGTGTGTGCCCCAGGGCAGACAGACCCCTGGCAGCCTGCCTTTGTGCTGATCACAAGGAGCTGCCTAGGTGAGCCTGATCTCCAATGCGCTGCTCCAGCCTCCGCAACCCACACTCACCTGCACCCCAAACCCCTCATTCCTGCCCCCCCCAAATCCTACACCCCTCAGTCCAGGGAACAGTCCAGGTGTACCCTCTTCTGCACCTCAGCTCCCATCCCAGAGCCCCTACCCTCTCTAGCACTCCAACCCCATGCCTCAACCTGCAGCCCCTTTCAGAATTCTGAACCCACCCCACCCCACAGCCCGGAGTCTCCTCACACTCCCCACACCTCTCATCTCCAGCCTCACTCCAGAGCCTGCACCCCCAGCTATAGCCCTTACCCCCCACCCCAGCTACCTGCCCCAGCCCAGTGACCCCCCCTGCAATGAGTCCCCATTTTGATAGGAACTCCCATTCAGAGCCCCCTCCCAATCCCTTGTCCCAGCCCAGTGAACTTGAGGGTAGGGAAGAGTGAGCCACTGAGGGAGGGGGAGTGTAGTCAGTGGGGGGCAGGGCCTCAGAGAAGGGCTGGGGCAAGGTGTTCAGTTCTGTGACAATACAAAGTTGGCAACCTGAATCCTCACATCAAAGTTCCCAGGGAAAAGGGGTACAGCACTCTGGGAATTCTTGACAGCTAGGGTGGTCCTTTGGGGACTAATGCAAAAGCCAACTTGGATCCAACATGAGTCTGTCCTATACAGTTTCATGGGACAGGACACAGGCCCTTAGGACACTGGGAGTAAGAAGGAAGTTCTATAGCCATCTTTGCAATCTCTTCTCCAAAGCTATATAATACACCCAAGTGGCTAGCTCTGATTATATGGCTTGTTTTATACATGTACAATGCATTTTATATGGTGTTTATTAAATGTATTTAGGGATTCTTCATAAAGCATAGCAAAGCATTGTTTCATATGGCCTGGACTGTTTTCACCTAATAAACCATAATGGCCTCAAAGAAACCGTTCTGGTCTATTGCATAAATGCTGCAGTGAAGCACTATGGTCCCCCTGCTACCATTTCTTATTCATCACTTGTGGGACAAGAATTAATAAGGGCAGCATGTGAACAATAGCTTGACATTTCTGTTTTAAAATATTCACATTGTATTGCAATAGGTTAATTAAAAACAAAGCTTTATAATTTGAAGTTGCAATTCCTGCTGTTGTTACCACAGTAATTTTAAAAACAATTCAACCAAGCCTGGATTTTCTGGACTAAATTTGCAACCCTTATTTTGCCTCACCTTCATTTTTACTGATGAAAAACCACTGAAGCAAATAACTTCAAGAAGAGTTTTATGCCTGCAACTATTTGTGGCTGCAATATTAATTACATAGCTATGTTAATCCCCAACTGTGCTGTCAAATTAGTAATAGAGATATCTAAATAATAAATTGTGCCCATAATTGTGCCCACAAACATACCTCCAAAATTGGAGATCAGTAACTGAAAATCTGGCACTATGTTAAAATTTTCCTTCATTTACACCCCTCTAATTCATAACCCTGTCTTCAAAGCAAAATCCAACTTTCTGGAAATAGGGATTTAGATCTACAATCAAATCATGCAAGTATGACCCATTTCTCTTGTAAATCAATGCATCTGTTCAAATAAGTTATTCAGGTAAGTATTTTTGATTAAATAAAGGGGAAATGTAGTTGACAGCAAACATGATTCTGTATGGATGCATTCTCTCCTGCTGGACATTCAGCCTTGGTTCTTATCCTGGGAGCTTCATACTTGAACCTCTCCAGAAATAAACATTAACTGGAATACTTCACTGACCTGACTTTAAAATAAAAAATTGATATGCAAGTGAGACTGCTGATTTTGAAGGACACATGACAATCTCTTAAGAGTACATCATCAGTTCCTCAAGGTGGCATCCCTAGTATCGATGACCCCGATTAAAATGAGTTTCCAGTTTTATTTTTTTAATGGAATTCTATATAATTTGCGTGATTTTTCTTTCAAGATTCCCACCAAATTATGAGAAGACAACAGTTCTACAACATGGAAAGAGTAGCAAAAACAGTGGAACATTATGCTTTTTAGTTTGCACATAATGAATCAAAACTTGGGAAAACACACACTGCCGTGTCTACACGTGCCCCAAACTTTGAAATGGCCATGCAAATGGCCATTTCGAAGTTTACTAATGAAGCGCTGAAATGCATATTCAGCGCTTCATTAGCATGCGGGCGGCAGCGGCGCTTCGAAATTGACACGCCTTGCCGCCGCGCGGCGCGTCCAGATGGGGCTACTTTTCGAAAGGGCCCCGCCTACTTCGAAGTCCCCTCATTCCCATGAGCTCATACTTTTCGAAAGGGCCCCGCCTACTTCAAAGTCCCCTTATTCCCATGAGCTCATGGGAATAAGGGGACTAAGAAGTAGGTGGCGTCCTTTCGAAAAGGAGCCCTGTCTGGACGCGCTGCGCGGCGGCAAGGCGCATCAATTTCAAAGCGCCGCTGCCGCCCGCATGCTAATGAAGCGCTGAATATGCATTTCAGCGCTTCATTAGTAAACTTCGAAATGGCCATTTGCATGGCCATTTCGAAGTTTGGGGCACGTGTAGACGTAGCCACTGACAACAGCTATCATATGCAAGCAAAGTAGATGCTGGTTGTGCTTTCTGCTTTCCAGTGCCAAAGAGCAGAGGAAGGACATCCCATGTTATGCTATGAAACAGAATGAGACACACATGAAGAAGAACTTTTTAGCTGGTAAGAAAAAGGTGATCTATAGGATTTCCAAACTGGAAATAACACAATGTCAATTTTTAGTTGAAAATCCATCCTATCCATCATTTTCATCTTTCACTTCATATGCTTAAACTTAACACATAAAATCCTTGGTGCTGCCTATCCAGCTTTTCAACAAAATGTGACAAGAAAACTTGCTTCTACTGTATTCAATATGACTGATGTATACAGAAATAAAATACACCCCCCCAACACACACACTTGTGTATGTACAATGCAATTACATTGTGTTTATATAAAACATATAGGGATTTTTCATACAGGATGCACCTTCTGCAAATCAATGTGTCTCCAGAAACATGATCCACCTCTATATGTAAATTCAACACTCACTCTCCACCCAGCAAAGAAGGAAATGTGATCACATGATACAACGGCAGCATCACTTTCAGGTCTTCAGGAGGGGAAAAGGAAGAGAAAACATGCTGGTGTCAGGGTGTCTTAGTTGCAGCACGTCGCAAGTGTATAATGAAGATTCTTGTTTCCCTGGTTAAAACCATCACATTTGCAAGAATTGAATGAGCACTAGGCACCTGACAGCTGGTTCCATGCACTAATATCTGTTCATTTATTGATCAAAAATGGGAGCAAGTTGGTCATACCTTAATGACGACATATGACAGTTGAAGGAACATGTGTAAGAAAAATTTGTGTTTATATACAATAAAAAACAAAATCTAAATATTTGCATATATCCACATATTTATATTACTTATTAAAATTTTTATGTATTTCTATTTATATCCTTCCTGTGCTGTTTGTCCTGTCAGGCTATGCCCCTCCTATGATGGTTATTCCCCTACTAATGATCTGTTTGGCTCAGCCACGGTTCTGTTGCTTATGCCGCTGTGGCTACGGTGATATATATACTTAATGTGATGAGTACTAGCAGGTGTTTGTACATAAGCAGGGGGATAACATCCCAAACTTATATTGTAGAAACAGCCTAAGGTATGTCTACACTGCAATGGAGACCCAAGCTAAGATTCAGAGTCAAGCCCAAATCCCCCTCCCATCTACATGCAGTTCTGTCTAACACAAAATCCAAGCCTGGGTGGAGAGCCCAAGTTCCACAGTGGTCTAGGTCCAAACTCACTGCCCCCCATCCCCCTGCATTTTTGCGGTGTGGAAACAGTTTGGGCCTGGGTCCTCCACACCTAGGTCCTCAGAGTGCCCCAGTGAGACCCCACAATCTCATGGGGGACTGTCCTGTGCCATTCAAGCCCCAGACTAGATACAAGAAATAGGAGCCAATCCCTAGTACAAGCACAGCTACTTGGCGTTTAGCCCTTTCATTGTGTTCCAACTGCTGAGTTGCAAGCAGAGGGGATTGCTGAATGTGTTTGCAATGGCCGCCTACACAAAGAAATCCTTTGCCAAGTTCACTGCCTGCTCATCACTTGATCACAGCTAGCTTTTGGTCAATCTGCCATGTGAGGCAAACAAGCAGTTGGACTATAGCAAGAGTTCCAGAAATGACCATGGGTACCAGCTAACGGCGAAGAAGCTAGCAGCATTGGAGATTTATCATTGTAGGAAACAGTTTACCTGTCTCAAGGCCAACTACTAAAACACCAGAGAGAAGAACTGCATTTTGTACCTTCCTGGGAGCAGTAACAGTGAACAAAAAGTAGCAGGAATCACAAGCCACATGGATAAGTTAGATTTCCATTTCTTTGTGGTTCTTTTATGCCCACCACTTTTTGTTTTGTACCTGATTCCATTTGAGGAAGCCTCAGGAAGTGTCATGAACAGCAACGGTTGGGTTTATTCCCCTTACACTTTGGCAGAAATCATATTCTTACTCGTCTGGTGCATCCTGGGAATTGCAGTTCTTGTATTCAAAGCTACATGACCCCCCTAATAATAAACTTGCAAACACAAACTGGGGTAAGTTAGACATAACATTATCTTTGAACACTACAATATAACTTGGAACTCACTACCATTCTGCTCCTCTTATGAGGAGTTTGACCACATACTGCACTGAGCCACCAGTACTTCATGACAGCCTGGTCAGCTGGGACAGCCACCATCTCATCTCTGAATCCTGAATAGGACTAGAGAGCAGCCTGCAAGTGCCAGATTAGGCTGCTTAACTGACTCTTGCACTCAAACCAGTCTGCTGAGGAGGCTTTGCTATTGGAGAAGCTGCAGCATGTTTTACAAACTGCGAGCAGTAGCATGAATCTGTCGAGGGCAAACTGCATGACAGTGCCTGGTGTAACCCCCAGAACACCACCACATGGAACTCAAAGATGCTCAAACAAGTATTCAAAATTATTTTTTTTACTAGAAATTCACACAATAGAGTATGGAGCTATGTCTGCCCCTGTCGTATGTCATAATGTACATATTGGGCACAACATAATACAATGCACCACCCATAAACAGAAAACTGTCCAGAGTGTGTGCACGTGTCTATGTCTGGAATACAGCCAAAGGTTTGTGTGAAGTTCAGAAATATGCCAGGGAGTGACAGGATATTTGTTGCTTCTTTGAGACCATGTATTGCTGTGTTTGTTTTCATGCAGTCACAGGGTAGATGTGTTCAGAGCAGCCTGCGTTGGGAGCTGTATGGAAACAGTCATCCACGTGGATGCTAATACACCCAGTCCTTGCCATGGGGCAAAAAAAGTTTCAGATGTGGTGGGTACTGGGAAGCCTCAGGTGTTGTGCAAGCTACTGTGAGCATAGGCCCATTTACTGAAAAAGATTTACGCAAAGCAATGAGATCAGTGAAGGATATGGTCATGAGACAATTTGCAACAAGCTACCTTGATGAGAACTGTCACAAGTATATCTGCCAAGCTGGGAATCACATCTCTGCTCACCCCGCAGACATTTTCTTAGAAAAAATTACTGAAGAATGCTCCTGTCAACAAGGCAACTCTCACATTTTCACTTGCAAGACTTGGTCGTTCATGAGGGGAGGGGTAAGCACCAATGAACAACAAAAGGTTTTTTGATCACATGTGAGTGCAGATATATCCTGAATGTGATATATGATGAATTTGGAAGCCGAGAGAAACACAGCCTTTGTGGCAGGGACTTTTCTTATGGTGATTAAGACAACAAGAGGTTAGATATTAAACTAAACTAGGTATCTTTATATGATCCTAAAAGCATTGGCAGGTGGTCCAGCCAAAACATAGGAAACTATGGGTATGAACAAATGGTGAGAATGGAGAGAAGTAAACAGCTGAGTCCCCCAAGGGTGTGCACATGACCTGGTACTGTTCAACATATTCATAAATCATCTGGAAAAAAAGAGTAAACGGTGAATTGGCAAAATTTGCACATGATACAAAATATATTCAAGATAGCTAAGTCCAAAGCTGACTATAAAAAGTTATAAAGGGATTTCATGAAACTTGGTAATGGGGCCACATAATGGAAAATGAAATTCAGTGTTGAACAATGCACATGGCAAAAAACAATTCCAAATATACATATAAAATGATGAAGTCGGAACTACCTGAGTTCATCAATAAAGAGATTTTGGAGTCCTCGTGGATAGGTGTCCAAAAATACCTGCTTCAGTGGAAATCAAAAGAGCTAGCAAAATATTAGGACTCATTAGGAAAGGGATACATAATGAGACAGAAAATATTCATTGTTCATTACATTCTGTTGTGCCCACAGTATGGCATACTACAGGGGCAGGCATAGCTCCATACTCTGTTGTGTGAATTTCTAGTAAAAAATAATATTGCCTCTCTATAAATCCCTGGTATGCCCACATATCAAATACCATGTGTACACTTGGTCACCCCCATCTCAAGAAGGGATTTACTGGATTTGGAAAAGGTACAGAGAAGGCAATAGAAATTTTTTAGGCATACTGAATGTATTCCCTATGAGGAGAGAGAGAGAAGCCAGACTGGAACTTTTCACTTTATAAAATAAATTATTTTGGGGGGTGGGGGCATGACAAAGGTCTATAAAATCATGAATGGTGTGGAAAAAATATTATTTACTCTTTCAAATAATACAAAAACTAGAATCACTCAAATAAATTAATAAGCAGCAGATTTAAAAACAAACAAAAAGTAGTTCTTCATGGTCAACTTGTGAAACTCTTTTCTAGAGAATGTTGTTATTACCAAGAAAAAAAAAAAAAGGCTAAATTGACGGAGAATAAGTCTCTCAATGGCTATTTGCCTGGATGGTTAGGGATCAAAGACTATGTCTCAAGACTATGTCTCAAGCCTCTGTTTGCCAGAATATGGGAATGGGTGATGGGCTGAATCACCCAATGATTGCCTGTTGCATTCCTTTCCTCTCAACCAACTGGCGTTGACTACTGTTGGACGACAGCATATTGGGCTAGACAGATCTTTGGTATGACCCAGTATGGCCATTCTGATGTTTTTACATGGAACCCAGATGTATCTGCCCCTGCTGTAACCCACGAGACCCCACTTCCTCCCAGAGCTGAGAAAGAAACCAGGAGTTCTGGTAGGGTCTCTCTCATCCTGTAGAGTTAAAAACAAAGTAAAAGTACATATTAAAATTTTAATCCTAGCAGCATTTCTTAAGTGACTTACCACAAGATGTCAGAAGATAACTATTAGAGCTAAACGGTTCTAATATTCATTTATCTTTCTTTTATACATGAATTAGCTGACAGTAGTCCTATATCTAACTTCAAAATTATCTGCCACAAAATAGAGTTTTGAAGTGTCTACGTAGCCCTTGAAATCATGGTTAATGTTGGCCCCTCAACCGAAACCTGAAATGGTAACCCTGCCTGTGGATCAGGTTCATGAACTCCCCATTTCTAATCTTACAGAGCAAGACGTTGAGCAAGTCTGTTAATGGTGCAAGACTGAATCTTGTCTGTCCTATGCTTAGATCTGATGCAGTCTGTGATGCAAGGGAAGCAATACTTGTCTAGCACTGGTTTTAATGAGAGTGGTAAATGGAGACACAAAGATCTTTCTCCTGGGACTTCACTTCATCGTCACAAAACTGTTGTACAACTAATTACTGGAGCTGGTGCCTGTGTTACCTGGAGGGAAATACAGGTGGATTTTCAAAAGTTCCTAAATGACTTTCAGTAGTACTTGTGCTCTTAAATCATTTTTGAAAATACAACCCACAGTCGCCCCATACCACCAGTTCCACAGTAAACAGAACTTGAGTAATAGGAGTCAGGCCACTGTAATTTATTCATCCTCTCATTAGTGATTGAAAACAACAATTTTCTCTTAGATGTAGCTTGTAAGTGACGTAAACAGATCAGTGCTAACAATGTCTCCGCTCTCCTTGCTAAATCAATACCACATCAGCAGTTAAAAGACCTGCATGAAATCATTGCTATATCTGGTTATTGGTATCAGCAAGGGTTATCTCAGAACAGAAATGGAAAGGTCAAAATCAAATTACCTTAGATCAATCACAATATTGTTGCCTGGGAACGTGTTCCATTGATTGCCTAAGTTGTCTTTTATGAACTCCCATATCTTCTAATGCTCTGAGTTTAAAAGGACAAAGCAACAATAGAAGCTTTCCACACTAGTGCTTGAAACTAAAGATAAACAAGTACTCCTAAGGAAAGTGGCTTCTTGACAATGAACTTCATTTAAAGCAAGAAAGTGATGCAAACTGGGCATGTGTGTTTATATGAGCAAATATTTGTATGTATAAATTTTTCAATGATACAAGGATAGAAAATAACTGAGTATGCTGAGACAATTGAAAATTTTTATTCAGGGCTCAACTCTCAGATGCAGCTGAGAAAGGGGCAAGCAAAAATGGTTGTCATTTTTATGTCTCTTTAAGCATCTGTCACCTTATCTGCTGAATGTTCTCCAACACCAAGCAAATCCGCAACCGAAGTACACCTGGTTTTCTGCAAGTTTTCCACTACTCAAATGGAAGCAAGAAGAACATTATCCAGACTCTGACCCTGTAATCCGAATGAACTGTTGGTTCAAGAGCTTCTCAAGATTCTTTTGTAAAGCTGGTGAACTCCTTTATTCACCTGTAAGACTTGTGATAACTGCCATTGTGAAAGTTGCCCTTTCTTCCCCTCAATGAAGAAAAATACTTACTAGCAGATGCAGACTAAGGTAAAAATTGATACCTAAAGGTAGGGTCCTGCAGTTCATATTTGGGCACCTAAATTAGTGAAATAATTTTAA
The DNA here is from genome assembly GCF_033958435.1 of Carettochelys insculpta. NCBI lineage: Eukaryota > Metazoa > Chordata > Testudines > Carettochelyidae > Carettochelys > Carettochelys insculpta. The sequence goes on from NC_134140.1 coordinate 122,803,510, forward strand.
AATATGATGAGAATCCAGGAGATCCTCATTAAGTTTTGTTTGACAACCATTTTTCAAACCCTTGGGCTATGTCTAGATTGCCAATAATGGTTTCAAAAAGATACACAAATTGCACAATCCATTTGCATATCTCCTGCCAACAGTTCTGTCAGGAGAGGCTTTCCTGACATTTGGCCTATCTACACAGGGCCAAATGTCAGGAAAACACCCTCTGCCGACACATCCAGTCTCCCCACAGAAACCTGCAATCTCAATTTAGCCTCAGCCAGTCATTTTTGAGAGAGACTGGGCAAGAAGCAGCAAAGTTTGGGTGATTCCATGTTTAACTGATCATTCATCATTCTTCTGTGATATAAGCATCTCCTATGCTCACAACTTGGATCAATTTCTCTTCATTCGTTTCTTGTGAAAGAGAGAGACAGAAAGAAAGAGAGAAAGAAAAATCTCCTTTACGGACCCATAACCTGGTTCTCTTTACAGGACTCTCTCACAGACTCTGACATATGTACTATTCAGGTGTGCTGAAAGGCTGGGGGAGGGCAAAGAGGGAAATTGCCCCAGATTCCTTTAATTGCCACCATAGACCCGAGTGATGCAGTGCAGGAGGCACTGAAGACAGGAAGTCTGGACACAGAGCTGTCTGGGTGGCCCCGAGAGCTGGCTGACCGTGGCCCCACACCTTCTGGGATTATGGAGCCACCCAACACAGGCCCAGCGCCTGATGAGTCTGTCTGCTTCCCTGCTACTATTGTTCAGATTTTCAAAAGATGATGAACAATCACCAACCCCTGTGAAGTCAACTGGAACCCATGGAAGCACTGTGTGTGGTCAGCAGTTTTGAAAATCAGACTGTATCTTAACTGCTTGCTATCTGTGAACACAGCTCTGCCTATGATTTCTCAATTATTCCATTAGTACTGAAGTGAATCTAATCACTTTGCCATGAATCGTTGAGCTAATGTTTTATTGTCAAGGATGTACCAGGAACAGCTGGTTATTTAGCATCGTTTAACGTCATTAACTAGCGGCTCCTAAATCATTTTGGGGGAAAGCGTTAAAAGGTCTGAACTTTGGGAGTCGGAAGCACGGCATACACCATTTTTGCTTGCTTTTATTGAGTTTCCTGCCATTAAAGGAATGTTATATTGGACTCAGTGGATGAGCCTACCAAAAGCCAATGATTTTATCATGCATGAATTTTATAAACAAATAACCTTATTATATGCAGGAGAGGAATATGATCATTTAATTTCCCAGCATTAACTCCTTGAAAGCTACAAACAGTACAAATTCAAGTGTCACAAGACTTTCTATAGCTTAGACATTCAGCAAATATATATTGGTGTCATTTTCCTACACATTTCTCACTGTAAATATTTTGTGACAGACAAGACTGATAGTTATGTGCACGAATCTAATGGCAGGAGCCAGACTCTATGGTTTTAATTGTTAGGTGATACTATCATGACTGGTAAACAATTCATGCAAGTTTAAATTACGCTAACTTTTTTTGCCCAGAAAAAGCAGTTTTAACTATGCAACATCCTTTATATAACCCAACTTATGACTAATACATGACCTTATCCTATGGTACTAGATGGGCAGTCACTCTGCTCAACAAAACTGAGGCTATGTGCACGCAACATTTTGTCTCTAAACTTGTGAGGTGAATTGTGGCACTGTTAATATCTTCAGCTGACTCCATTCCATCTTCTTTTTTAATTTAAATGTGCTAAATCCATGGGACCCATGAGCTGACCATCTGATTTGGGAGAAATCAGGAACCACACAGGGAGCTGAACCCTGTTGCAGGAAAGCACCTCAACACGTTTAAAGTTAAGCACCTACGTAGCTCAACTGACTTTATAACTTCCCAGGTGTTTAAATGTAGATGTGGTGATGCTTTTTGCTGGACTGCAGCCTAAAGGAGGAGCAGAGAGAGAGGAAGAATGAGAGATTCACTCCTTAATTTTTCAGTGTTCACAGTTTGTATGACTATTTTTAGAAATCTGGACTTACCACATGTAACACTAACCAAAAGAAATGTTGTTTCATTTACTTCTGTTTGATCTCATATAATTTAGAAATGAGAGAAGAATGTTTGTGTTTTATGACTGCAGAAATAATCACAGTCATAACTCTGTACTTTTCAAAATGACAGAAATGGAGGGTAAAATGACATGTTTTAGAACGGATAGATTTGAAGAACACTGGAGCAGCTTTGATATGCTGGAAAACTCTATTAACTGAAAAGTTATTAATATTGCTTCTTAATAACAAAAACATTCTGAATTATAAGTATTTGCATTATATTAGTCAGAGGAAAAGAAAATATTTTGCATGGCTGTTATGAGACTAATAATTATTAAACTACAAACATACCCAAGGGATTATGGAAGAAAAGCATGCTACAGCCTGCAGCATGTTTTCATTTTTTTTGCAAGACTATAATAAATTCTTTACAAAATATGCCTTGTGAAGTATCACCAAAAATTCAATCTACTGAACATTTTTGTTCAGAAAAGTGTGCATCAACACTGTGCGTCAAATTACAAGCTTCTGTTGCTTAACATTGCTGTAATATGTTCCAGACTTAGAAAGGCAGGCCCAAACCAATCCTTCAGAGACAAAGATACATTGTTGCCCCAGCTAGATGTCATTGCAATCAACTGGACAATCATCTACTTAAATGACTATGCATTGGTAAGAAGGGGAACATATGAGCAAGGACTTTACATACTGGCAAAGACGTAGTGCACAGGTTACCATGTAAACAGATGGGCTGTCACTTAAACCCCAGTTGGAGATAATCCCTGGAGAGGGGAAAGGCATATAAATGGAGCAGGGACACAACATAATTCACTTCCCTCTCCCAATCTATATTCACAGCAGCAGCAGCAACACTTGAAAGACAAGGAAAACAACTTGAACTGAAGAAGGTGTCCTGGCTGGGAGAGGGTGTCAACCAGTAGAGGCCACTGTATGCTTATACTGAGAAAAACCTTTTTAAATTCACTTAGCTTGGTAAATTAGGCATTCGGTTTGTGTTTTATCTTTTTATTGTCTTTGTAACCAATTCTGACTTTTACGGCTCATTACTTGTAATCATTTGAAATCTCTCTCTTGCGCTCTCTCTCTTTAATAAATTTGTTTTACCTAAAGAAGTGTTTGGATAAAATTGTATTTGGGAACATCTGTTTGTGATAATAGGGTCTGTGCATATCATTTCCACTGATGAAGTGACAGGCTGTATAGGAGCTTTCATTTTTCCAATGGATGCTGGGCAGTACAAGATGAACATCTGTTGGGGAAGGTCTAGGCCTAAGAATTTGCTAGTGTCACATAGAATGCAATTAATGGGTGATGGGCCAGAGCATTCATATGATACAGATGGAAGTGATTTTGCCTGCTAGAATTTATGTGTGAACTGGTCAAGAGTGGCAGTTCTCATAGGAAAACAGTGCAAATGGCAACCCAGGTTGGAGTATTTAGAGGCCAGAGCTGATCAGCAGTCCAGATTGTACCCTGAAGAATGTCACATGGCCCCCTTGGATTTCACTGGGACTTGTATTTTTAAATTCCTTATGTGCTTTTAAAAATTCCTTATCCAAGTTCACCAAAACATTTTAACAGAACTCTATTATGGGGGTGAAGACAACAGGTTTCTAATACATACAAGATCTTAAATTTTCAAGAGTGTGCACTATGGTTGCCAAGTAGGGAGAACTGGGCTTCACAGCTGAAAGCGTTGGCAAAAGAAGAAAGTAACTCTCAGATGAATGCCAGTTAAGCACAGAGCAAAGCTAGTTTGGAGAATGATGGTCTATCATTAGAAAATTTCCCAAATCAGTTCTGCTGTTCCATAGTTGGAAAAGACAAATTAATATAATTCAGATATTTGGAACATTTTAGTGCATAACAGGGTACACAAATGATCTCCATTAAAAATTCAATGTTAACAAAATGATTCAATGTACAGTAATGCTATGTGAAAAACTGCAGTTATTTCCCATTCTTATATCCTATTTCCTGAGAAACACACCATCTTAGTATAGGGTGGTAACTGTTATTTAATGTTGACGCTTGCAAGGCAGCACTTATCCATCTGCCCACATCTTGAAGAATTATAAATAAGTGAAAAGATTTTGTGTATGCAAGGCTATTGTAACATTTTTACTTCTCTGAGCTAATCCAGCTTGTCCCCTTCTGGGGTCAGAAGTCTGGATGTTGCACCTACCAATTGCGTCAGACTTCCTCATAGTTCATTCACTGTTTATTGTGAACATCTCTGTGTCACTAGCATGATCATAATTGCACATATATTATTATGCACAGTATTACAGTACAACTTAGCAGCTCCAGCTGACTTTGGGGCCCCACTACGTTACAGTCTATACAGACATCTAGAGGGATAATCCTTGTCCTCAGTCTTACGGTAAGGTTTCCACTGCTTAGTGGCAAGTAAAACTAGTGACCTCCGTGTAATTCTGTCATCCCTTGTGTGTGTTTTAGTGTGGTGTAACACAGACACTCCATCCACAATCCACAAAAATGGTCTGAAGAGATCCACTTCTCCATGTGGGGATAGCTGCAGATATTCATGGATTTCCAGGACACTATTTGTATCTTTTTTTTTTTAAACTGTAAACACCTTCCATCCAATCAATAAGACAGAAAAAGAGATGGAAGTCTGGGTGTGGGAATTCTCTCTGTAGCTGTATAGTTAGAGAAGATCATTTTATTTCCTTTGTGAAGTCTACTAAGTGTCAACCCAAAAGAATCTCCTTTTATCTGCCCTTCATTTCACTGCTGCAAATAGACAAAAATTGGCTTCAAAAATGAAACTCAGCTCCTGGCATGACTATTGTACTGCAATCTATTTAGAACAGACTAAATAGTGAAGACTACTGTATAACTGGGAAAAAGCAAGAATGCATGAAGCAATTATCACTCTCAAAAATCATATTGATCCCTCAATGTAATCTACATTTTCTCAAGCAAGAAAGCATTACCCGTAGCTTTCCAACACACATAAATACACACAAGGAGAGAACATAAGCAAATCTAATGACATTTTATAATAAAGTTTTCTTTAGACACCGTCAACATTTGCAGGGGAAAAAGGCACTCATGATTTTCCAGCTCTCTCTGCCTTCCTCCCTGAAGGAAGTTTAAAATTATTTGCCATTACAGATATTACAGATACAGAACTTCTTTAATTGTTTTGAATATGGCATCAAATGAATCATTTGTCTGCAAACTCTTGCTTAAAGAGATCACACAAAACACAAGTGAGCCTTCAGATTCTCATTGGCAGGGTTCTTTCCTGCCCATGCTGGACCTGTTTATATCAGTCACTTGCTCCAGTCTTCCCTTCCTGCAAATAGCAAGAATTTATTCTGACTAGTGCTTTTTGAGTATCAGCCATACTACAAAGAATGTCCCACAATGTCATGAGGTGGGCAATGGCTCCCTGGTCATGACCTAGACTGCAGAATAATTAAGTGGCTAGGACACAGAACATCTTTAAAATGTTTGTTGGCATATTCAATTGTTTCAGCAGGATTTACATGTTGATAATCAAAACTTGGTGAACCAAATACATCCTTGGGGTAACACCACTGGTTTCCTAGGAAGAACGTAATTGCTCATCTTGAACTTCTCCATGCACAGTAACCAGCAACAGATCACTGCTGCCAAAACCAGAGTTAGGAACTTTAGGCCATATCAAAAAGGAGTGTCTCTACTGGAAAGTCAAAGCATATGTAAATTCCTCCAAGTTGCTGTGCATGCAACTAATAGACCTTATTGCTAAGAAACAAATCATACTGCTAGATGAGTTTATAGTAAGTTTGTGTGACTGCTCATGTGGAATTCTGAATCAGTTGTATAGTCTTGATCAAGGGGTATGCAAAAGAAAAAAATCACTTGTAAAGAACACTGTCTATTTTTCTCTCAACAGTCACTGCCTGCCCGCCCATACAAACATATAAACTGCAGATGTAAAGCTATACCAGCAATAATTCAATCTCTCTTGCAAACTATCTCAACAACACGCTGCTCAGACAAAGCAGGAAAACTGAACCAATGACACTATACCTGAAACTGTCTTCTAGGAGGATAAAAAGCATCAGTGCAAAACAAAGTGTGTATACAGTGGATTGTTAGAACTTTTAACATAGTATCCAACAGAGCATGAACTTTCAAACACAGATTAAAAATAAATGCAGATGTCTTCTACAATAAGCATATCTACTCACCTTAGTGCCTGCATGTTAAGCCACTTCCCTAGCTCTGTCATTTGCCTAGATGAGGATCAAGAACATTGGCTAAAGCTTATTTGATCACATGATGAAAAGCTTAACAGGATAGCTGACATAGTGCATTCTCAGCAGCAATGAAAGCTCACTGGAACTGACTGGCAGGAGTCTGTTGTAGAGAAGCACATTAGTAGGGTGATGACAGAGGGCTGGGAATTGTGAAAACTTACAGAACCATTGTACAGGGGCATGTAGCTCTCAGCAGCCTCATCCAGGTAGGGTTTCATTAACCGCACTAGTCACTGTGAGCACTTTGCAGCTGCCATGCTGGGAAGATGCAGAAGGAGTGTTGTGGTGTACTTTCCTAGCAAACGATATCACAAACTATTAGAGAGAGACATCAATGATACCATTCCATTTTGCATCACTCCCAACTTTTCTCAGTTGGAGTGGCTCTGAGAAATAAAGAGATTTTGTTCAAGACAGCAGCAATTTTTCTGCTGCACCTGGAATTATATACAAGAACTGTGTGGTAAAACAGCGCCTTGGGTTACAGTCATTGAAATGCTAGGGTAAAATTTTCTTTTGAAAGAGGAGCAGAGTTCTCTGTTTCACACTAGATTCTATAGCAGTCCCACATGTGGAATTCCACTCCTACTCATGAATTTTTATGCAGCTCCCTGGTGCTCACACTTGGTCAAAGAGACCAGGCAATTTAGCAGAAGCAAATCAGGATTCTGATTAACATTACAAAAGAAACTGGGAGGTGAAGCAATGACAGGTTTTTGGGTACCTTGGAGAACAAAAATACTCCTGACATTAAGGCAGGAGGAGCAGGAATGAGGAGATAACCACTTGTCAAAAACAAGTGTTGCAATCCCTTCCCCTAGTGGTCCAGTAAGAAAACTGGACTAGACGAGTGTGAACACATGGCCTGGTTGCAATACCACTTGGATGCTGCAGTGCTGTATGATAAGAAAATTAACAATAAATTGGAAGCAGCAGCAATGGCGACAAAGCTTTTGGCTAATAGCTTGGCACCACATTACGGATAAAGCTGTATCTTTTTACAAGCTGTTTATATTATCCGGCCATTTGAGCAAGGGATTAAGAAAAAGAAGTTTGGAAGCTGGTCCTTTCTAAATATAGATTAGCCTCACCATGCTCACCAAGACAACACCACAGTGCAATCAAGCACAAGTCTGAGAACGGTAAACTTAAGAAACTACAAGCCTGTCAGTTTAGAAGATGGTGTTCTATGGTTTGTGAGGGGAGAGGCAGAGAGAGGTCTGTCTCTCCTTTTCATAGTGAAAAAGTCCATCTTTTGTTAGAATTTCTTTAACAAAGCCTGGAAAAAATATATTCTGTTATGACTGGCCATCAGAATATTTAAATGACTCGTATACCCATTAGAAGAACTGGCATACAATCTATAGAATATAGTCTCCCCAACACTTAACAGAATAGAGATTATGACCGAAACTATGAATCTGACCGTTACAGCTGTGCAAAATGTAGAAATGGGAAATGGGAGAAAGGAGGAAGAACACTGAAGAACTAAACTGCATTATTTAGTGTTTATCCATCTTCATGCCCTCTAAAAATACGACAGGCCAGATTCAAGTCTGTTCAAGAGGATGGATCTCCAGTTACTTGAAAGGAGTTTCTTCCCAGTTACACCAGGCGTGAATTTGTCTTAGTACTCTTTAGTTAACTAAATGTTCCTAATGTATTAGCTGAATGCTTTAGATGTAGTGCCTAATTATAATCTATTAACAATAAAATGAAAAATTATAGGAATTTGTACAATGACATTACCAATGGCATTGCACGTGTGATATGGAAGAATTTGCCCTATTGAGTAAAAATGTCAAAGCACGTTCAGAATGTACGATACCTTTTTAATGGCCAAAAAATCTGAGACACACAGCACTTGTATGACTTGCCCAAGGTCACTGTATGAATCAGTGGAGGAGCCAGGAACTCTGCTCAAGTTTCCTAAGTAATGATCAAAGTCTTACCGCTCTGTTGCAAATAATACCTTCTTATGTGACAATTAAATCTCTGTAACTATAGTGTTATTGGTCAAACTGCGTTTAAATATTGAAAAAAAAAAGTCTTATCAAATCTTATCTGAGAAAGGTAATTTGTAAACTAAGCCTTCATATCATTTTCACAAAGAGTTTTTAATCTATTAATTTTTAAATAATGTGCTGATATAAAATAGGAGCTGTTTAGGATACAGACAATATAAAAAGTTAAGAGATAATATTTTTAAAAGCTTCTGCTTAAGCTCAAATAATAAATCATACTTTGTTAACATAAACCTAAGTTACCTTGTGTCCAGTGCTGAAATTTACTACCAAATGGCTTTGAATTGTGTTTTTATCACCAAAACACCTGGCAGTTCCAAGAGACTAAAAGCACTTTGAAGTGGAAAATTACTCCCATTTTTCCTTCCAGTATCCCCATGGTTTAGACAAATCTGTGTTTTACACACACACCCTCTTTTGCAAAGGAATTCACTTCTCTGGAGACATATATGTTTTTAAAAGATATTTTGCGTGCATTGAAAAAAGAAATTAAAGAATGCTCTTTTAGAGCACTGAAGTGTAACATGCTTTTAAAAGGGGTTTTAAATGGAAGCACCCAAATAGGCATTCATTTCTAACACAACAATTATTGTATTTTAAATAAAGATTAATTGGGTATCACAAACATTTATTGGAAGGTAATGTAGAGCCACAATAAACACATTTATAGTCCTCGGGGTACAATTATCTTGGATTTACATGAATATGTCTCTACATCAGTGGTTCCCAACCTCTTCACTAGTATGGATCCCCAATCGCACACCAAACCATCTGCAGACCTCCATCAAAACCAATTCTAGTCATTATGTACACTTTATCAAATGAAAAAGGAAACATGGACATCAGCAGTCTGGGCCAGTATCACAGTGCTCTTCAATCTCTTCAGGACATCTGTTTCTTTCTCTCCTCTCCTGTCCTTCCCCTTCTCCAGTTTGACAGTAGCTCTGAGTGTCAGGATAATATGTTTAGAATGATTTCAATCATTGCCTTATAACAAAACAAATAACTAAGTTTATAATGTATCAAGGACTCCATCATAACATGATCTTCCATAATTATTATTCTAATGAGGCAACTATCTTAGTGCATTTGTATTAAAAACATCTGAATACATAAGTGTCATCAAACCATTGAATTTTAATTCTAAAATCTTCCATCAGTCAGAAACTGAACAAATTTTCTGACATCATATTAATCATACAAAATATAATGTGTACTACATGAGAACACTTCTGTGCCTCAAGAACAGTTGAGCATTAAGACTCGTATTTTGTATTATTTACATAACACCTGATTTAGTCACAGCCCTTCTAAACACATGCCAACATTTGGAAGTGATACCAATTATTTCAACGAAATTAAGCCTGAAACTATAGTTATCTGAAATGTTGTACATCATAACTCTTTCAACCTTCTGATTCATGCCATTTTTAGCAGCCAGATAAAACAAGTATAGCAAAGTAAAAAGTTGGTAGCATTAGGAGATCTGAGCATTATTGGAAAATTATAGCTAACAGGCACCTTCTTGCTTCCCACAACTTTTGTGGCAATACATGTCCAACAGGGAAACAGATGTCAAGTAAATAGATTGACAAAATGTCTGGGAGCAGCGAAAGTAATGATGGTTTCGAACACACATCACTTCTCAAAACCAGAACTCATCTGCATTACCCAAAACAGAACGGATGGAACCTAAATGTACATATTTATTTATTTTTATCTCATGGTAACCTTGCAGAAAAAAGCAGTCTTCTCCTCTTGCCAGGTTATTCATTTTCATTTGTCAATTCTTGTATGTGATATGTATACATAAAAACCCAATCACCCTGATTCTGATATTTCTTGTACTACTTCTAAACCAATGCAACTCCTTTACCTTCAGTGGAATTTATTCTCCTGATGCACACTGAGATAAGTGAGATGAGGCTCAAAGAACCACATTATCTCTCCAGCATTTTTTACTCAATTCTTTGTACTCAATTCCAACAGTCATTTCCCCACATCGATTTCATTCTAAATGATCTTCGCCGCTCTAGAAGCCTCCCTGCCTTCTTAACTCAGTGCTTCTTACTATTCCATTCATGTGAGTATTCTCATTTTCACCTTCTTAGAAAATTTACCTGACACTTTTAGTAAGTAATCCCTTCTCATTCACATCACAAACTCATCTCCTGTCTCTCTAGGAGATGAGGACTCGATGGCTAGACATGCTCATCACCCACAACTCAAAACAATCAATGAAAGCAGAAGGTCCTCAGCGTCTTTGGGAAAGAAAAAAAACAGACCCCGAATTACTCCTTTGTCCACCTGATCTTGCTTTAGGTTAAACCAGCAGAAATGTAGCACTTTAAAGACTAACAAAATGATAATTTTGTTATAATAATTATATAATATGTATTATATAATTATCATTTTGTTAGTCTTTAAAGTGCTACATTTCTGCTGGTTTGTTTTGTTGGAGTACAGACTAACACGGCTACCTCTGTTGCTTTAGGATGTTCTCCTAAGTCCATCAAGATTCAGAGCCAAATCATTCTCTCATGAACCTTTATAAACATCTTTATTATTCTTATGTTTCTATTAGCTTAGCAGTGGTGTATTCCTGGAAAGGCACATGATTTGTCACAATTTTGGGATCCTTTGCTTGAGTAATTAGTGAGTTAAATCCATCATCTCAACACAATTTATTCTTTAGCACCAGGTGATTGTTATTCAATGTTTTGGATCCACCCATCTCTCTCCAGCAGACACAATTACTACAGGGTGAAAAGATGGACAGACACTGTCGATATTTTAACACAATGTCCCTGCCTCTGTTATCTCTTCCAGAAGACAGCAGACTTGTGGGCTCAGTGCCAGCTTCTCCTCACCAAGGTCGAAGACAATAACATGCTCTGTGCTCTTGTAGCTAAGCCATGCCTAATGGTAGCAGATGGTGTCTTCTCCACAGACGCCGTAGTCATTTCACTGCAGTTGGCAAGCTGAAAATATCACCCTCTCTCCCTGGGTACTTTCCTTTCCCTCTGGCACACAGCTCAGTGATTTAAGGGCCCCTGTCACGTTTTCCATAATTAACACAGAAAGAAGCCTTTAAAATGCAGCTTCTGATTTTGGCCTTTTAGCTGCACAAAATCAGTGCATGGGCTGAAGAGCAGGCTACTCCCATAAATGTGCAGCCCATGAAGCAGAATACGAAAAAAGAATATCAGCTACTGTGGCTCGCTTCAACATACTCAGCGTTCCCTTCCTCCATCCACAGAAAACATCGTTCATCTTTATGTACTATCAGGCAAGCGAAAAGCTCCTTGGAGGATTTTTTTTTCTAAAACATCCTTTAAATTGCTCTTCATCAAATGATCCACTTTTATTTTAAAACCGTGTCTGCTTATTATTTTTTCTGCAAGAAGCTAATAAAAGTTTTAATAGGAAAAATGATGAGTAATGTGTATATAAAGATACGATGGATCTAAGTGCGCCAGGTTTGTGACTGGTTAAGTGTAGCAACTTATGTACTCAACATTCATTTTAGTTAACAGAGACTGAACTCTCTGGGCTTAATATCACAAGCCCTTATGCCATGGGTATGCCAAGTTTGTGGGGGGGGGGGCACGTGAAATTTTGTAAGGAGAATGCGGCACAATTGGGCTGTCCCTCTCCTCCCCTGTAGCCTCCATTTCCTTCCCCACAGCCACTCCACTTCTATTATGCTGAGCTTTGCCGAGAGCTGTATCCCGGTCATTTCTTCCCTTCTCACAAGGCAGCAGCTCTCTCCAGGTGTCTCTCCTGGGAGGAAGGTGTGGCCTTGCTGCAGGACAGCAGCTTGGTTAGTGACCCTCCTGCGGGAAAGTGAGCAGCAGCGCTGAGGGTACAGTGGAATTTGAGCTGAGCTTCTCACTGCACACAGCCTCCCCCATGCCTTAAAAAATGCTTTATAAGTTGTGTTCAGACTTAGTTACTTGAGGCACCCTGCACTGGGGTTCCTTCAAAGCTTCTGAGAGTCTGATATAAAGAGACATGAACATATTTAGTTTAAAATTTCATTGCTGCTGAGAATCCCTTACAGTAACAAGCAGTATAAGTAACAAAACTAGCACAATTACTAATAACCTTTTCTGTTTAGTGCCAGGGTCAGAGAAATAATCTCGTGGGTCCAAGAGATAAAAAAGGAAATTTATAGAACTTTTTGTTGGTCTCTATTCTTTGAATGAACTAAAAATAAAAGTCAAACTTTTCAAAAGAAAAAGTGGCATACAGATAGCTGATTTATCTGCTGCCTCCCCCCTCACACCAGGGCCTTTGCCACCACTTGTTGCTGTGGGAGCACAGCATGTCACTTCCAGGAGACCACCGCTCACTTCCATGGCCATCCTGGGGCACCTTGCTAATTGCAGGGAGTAAAAATGGGGACTGATGAAAAAAGTTTGCTCACCCCTGCAATGTGGTGAGAAAGATACAAGAATATCCTAATGTGCATACAAACGCCTAGCAGGTACACAGCCTGTAACCACCCCATGCAACAATTAGCATCAGGGATTCACCCCACTGAGGCACAGAATTTTAAAGGCCAGTCACAGAGAAGTAGCTGTACTAGTCTGTATCTTCACGAAAAGAAAAAAAAGCAGTCCTATAGCACTTTAAAGACTAATAAAATAATTTATTAGGTGATGAGCTTTCTTGAGACTGACTCACTTCTTCAGATCTGGAAAACTGATGAAGAGAATTTAACAGAAAGACATAAAAAATTAAATTGATGAATCAGCTAGATAGGACAGAACGGGGGGATTTAAAATACTGCAAGAGTCTACTAAGTGGGCTGCCTGAGATTGCTTTGAATATCAAACATAGGGAAACTGTCCTTGTAATGCATAAGGCAATTGATATCATTGTTGATTTCGAAGTGTGAAGTATCAAACTTCAGAATGAACTCCAATTCAAGTGTCTGCCTTTGTAATCTGCTGTTAAAGTCTTTGTTTTAGAATGCAGACTTTTAAGTTTTGAATTCTATGATCTGCTAGACTGAAATGCTTGCTGACAGGTTTATGTGTATTCAGATTTCCAACGTCTGATTTGTGTTCATTCATTCTTTGGTGAAGTGACTGCCCAGTTTGTCCAATGTACATAGCAGAAGGGCATTGCTGGCACATGATGGCATATATCACATTGGTGGAGGTACAGGAATAGGAGCCTCTGATTGTGTAACTGACATGATTAGGTCCCATGATGGTGTCTCCAGTATAAATATGTTGACAGAGCTGGCAATGGGGTTTGTTGCAGGGAAAAGTTCCAGGATTAGTATTTCTGTGATGTGGCATGTGGTTGCTTGGGAGAATTGTCCTGAGGTTAGGTTGTTGTCTGTAGAAGAGGACAGGTCTGTTACCCAAGGCCTGTGAAAGTGCAGCATCATGTTCCAGTACAGGATGTACATTGTTGATAATGCACAGGAGGGGTTTGAGTTGGGGACTATATGTGATGACAAATGGTGTTCTGTCTTCAGCCTTCTTAGGCCTATCTGGAAGTAGCTGGTTTCTGGGTATTTGTTTGACCCTGTCAATCTGTTTTTTTACTTCTCCCAGTGGGTAATTAAGTTGTGAATGCTTGGTAGAGATCTTGGAGTTTTTGGTTTCTTTCAGTAGGACTGGACCAGATGTGACAGCACCTAAGGGCTTGACTAGAAACAACAGATTGTGTGGTGTGTGCTGGATGGAAGCTGGAGGCATGTAGGTAAGAGTAGTGATCAGTGTGTTTCCGGTAAAGAGTAGTATTGATTTGGCCATCAGTGATTTGTACTGTGGCATCCAGGAAATGGATCTCTCCTGGGGAATGATCAAGGGTGAGATTGATGGTGGGGTGCAGGTTTCTTGAAATGCCTGTGGAATTCTTCAAGAGTCTCTTTACCATGGATCTAAATGATAAAAATATCAATGTAAAATAAGTAAAGGAGGGGTAATAGGGGACAGGAGCTGAGCAAACACTGTTTTAACTCAGCCATAAAAACGTTAGCATTCTGTGGGGTCAGGAAAAGCAAAGTGATTAGCTGAAGAATGAAACTGAGTGTCTTGAAAACGTGTATATTCAGCAGCATGTTGTACGGATGTGAGACGTGGGTGATAACGAAAGATTTGAAAAGAAGAATATTGGCGTTCAAAAGGAGTTGTTATAGAAAGATTCTGAGAAAAGGATGGGTGCAGAAGGTTACCAATGAAGAATTATATAGAAAGATACAGCAGAAAGAGAACCTGCTGCAGAAGGTTATAAAATGGAAGCTACAACTATTTGGGCATATTTGCAGAATTAACAACAAATGAAAAATCAAGACCCTGATATTTGACATAATGGACAATTCGAATAGGAGAGGCAGACCCCACAGAGAATGGATAGATGTTAGAGTAGATTGGTGCGGCACTAATCCACAGAAACTAAGCCACTCCACACTGGACAGGGAAAGATGGAAGGAAATAGTGAGAGAGGTATCAGACACCAATGGGCGCTGAGCCCACGGTTATTGATGACGATGATGCAGGTACTCATGGCAGTGCCACTGAGCTGGAGGTATAAACTTCCCTAAATCAGAAACAGTTGTGGATGAGGACAAAGTTACCTAACTCAGCAACCAGACTTGCCATGGTAACATCAGGGATAGTGTTCCTAATCAATGATATTCCACATAAAGATGGGCTACTAGTGTAAAGAGCTTCTACATCCAGCATGACAAGGGTAGCATTTTCAGGAAGATTTTGGATGTTCTGTAATTTCCTCAGAAAGTCATTGGTATCTCAGAGATAGCTAGGAGTTCTGGTAGCATAGGGTTTGAAGAGGGAGTCTACATAGGTGGATAATCCAGTAGTAAGGGCGCCAATACCTGAAATGATAGGGCATCTGGGGTTTCCACGTTGATGGATTTTGGGAGGGAAATAGAATAATCCTGGTTTCTTTTAGTATTCTTCAGTAGGATCAGAGGAAAGAGGTCTGTAAAATGTGGTGTTGGAAAATTGTTTAGCCATCTCCTATTCATATGGTCTGACTTATTCATAATGACTACAGTACCCCTTTGTCAGCTGGCTTGATTATAATGTCAGAGTTATTTTTGAGACCCTGAACGGTATTGCGTTAAACATGGATGAGACTGTGTGTCACTTGGTGTTGTTTGCACACGTCAGCCTGTGTATATTTGCAGAAGCTTTGAATATAGAAATCCAGACTGTCACTATGACTGTCAGGGGTGGGGTGAAGGGTGGAATCCATATAGAATTCTTCTTTTTTTGGTGTTGGTGGGGGGGATCTAGTGGGACAGCTTGATATTAATTGGTATGTTGGAAGTATTCCCTTAGATGGAGATGGTGAAAAAAGACTTCAAGGTCACCACAAAGTTGTATCAAGTTCATGGGAGGGTGGGGCAGAAAGAAAGTCCACAGGATAGCACAGACTCTTCTTCTGGGCTGAGTCAGTAGATGGAAAGGTTATCAATATTATTTGCTCGGTTGAGGTTGTTGTGGTTGTAGTACCCTGTGATATGAAGCAGTATAGATAGTTTATTGTCCTCTCTTTTTTGTAGGGAGTCAAAGTGTATCTTGTGTTATTAAAGTCCCGCAGTGTGGCATCTTGTGTGGAAGTTTCAATCTAGCAGGTCACAGCATTCAAAACTTAACAGTCTGCAATGTAAAACAAAGAGGTTACATCTACACTAGAAGCATCTGTCGACAGAAACTCTGTTGACAGATTGCATCCACACAAAAGAAGATCAACAGAGCAATCCACTCTTAACAGAGAGCAGCCAGACTGCCCTGCTCTCTGTCAACAGAACAGCTGACTGGAAGATCTGCAAACAGGGCTGCCTGGTGAACTGGAAGACCTCTCTGTTGACAGAAGTATCTACACTGCACTTCTGTTAACAGAACTCTGTCGACAGAAACATTATTCCTCACATTTTCAAGGAATAACACTGTTGAGACAAATGGGCTACGTCTACACGTGCGCACTACATCGAAATAGCTTATTTCGATGTAGCGACATCGAAACAGTCTATTTCGATGAATAACGTCTACACGTCCTCCAGGGCTGGCAACGTCGACGTTCAACTTCGACGCTGGGCAGCACCACATCGAAATAGGCGCTGCGAGGGAACGTCTACACGCCAAAGTAGCACATATCGAAATAAGGGTGCCAGGAACAGCTGCAGACAGGGTCACAGGGAAGACTCAACAGCTAGCCGCTCCCTTAAAGGGCCCCTCCCAGACACAGGAGCACTAAACAACACAAGATCCACAGAGCTGACAACTGGTTGCAGACCCTGTGCATGCAGCATGGATCCCCACCTGCAGCAGCAGCAGCCAGAAGCACTGGGCTAAGGGCTGCTGCACACGGTGACCATAGAGCCCCACAGGGGCTGGAGAGAGAGCGTCTCTCAACCCCTCAGCTGATGGCCGCCATGGCGGACCCCACCATTTCGATGTTGCGGGATGCGGATCGTCTACACGTGCCCTACTTCGACGTTCAACTTCGAAGTAGGGCGCTATTCCCATCCCCTCATGGGGTTAGCGACTTCGACGTCTCTCCGCCTAACGTCGATTTCAACTTTGAAATAGCGCCCAACACGTGTAGCCGTGACGGGCGCTATTTCGAAGTTGGCGCCGCTACTTCGAAGTAGCGTGCACGTGTAGACACGGCCATGAAGAGCTCTGTTGAGACTCTGTTGACAGAATGTTTGCGTGCGTAGACAGTCCCTGAGTTATGTCAACAGAAGGCCCTTTCTGTCAACAAAACTCTCTAGGGTAGACACAGCCAGATTACAAAGGCAGACGTTGGAATTGGAGTTCATTCTCAAGTTTGATACTTTACACCTCAGATTCAACAAAGATATCAGTCATCTTATGCATTACAAGGACAGTTTCCCCATCTTCGATATCCGTAGTGATCCCAGGCAGCCTGCTTAACTTTACAGACTCTTGCAGTAAGTATTTCTCTTTCCTACTTCCATCTCATGCTGTCCCCTCTAGCTGATTTGTCAGTTTGTTTCTTTGTTTCTGTTAAATTCTTTTTCTCAGTTACCATTTATCAGAATTTTCCAGATCTGAAGGGTCTGTCCCACAAAAGCTCATCACCTAATCACTTAAAAGACTGGTATTAGGGGTCTAAATGTTATGTTTACATGGAGATACTCTGGAAATCAATTTGAGTTAACTTTGAAGTAGATTAACTAAACCACATTAAACCCTTGTATGGATACTCTTATCCAGAATTAAGTTGTCCCTAATGGCCGTGTCTACACTAGCCAAAAACTTCAAAATGGCCATGCAAATTGACCAATTGACGTGGCTTATTAAGGAGACTTCGAAGTAGCTGGGGTCCTTTCGAAAAGAAGCCCCGTCTGGGCGAGCCACGCGGCAGCAAGCCACATCAATTTCGAAGTGCCGCGGCTGCCCGCATGCTAATGAGGCGCTGAATATGTATTTCAGTGCTTCATTAGTAAACTTGGAAATGGCCATTTGCATGGCCATTTCGAAGTTTTTGGCTAGTGTAGACATGGCCAACATGTTTGAGCTTAATTCACTGAAGTAAGGACACTAATTCTAGATAAGAGTGTTCACACAGCTGTTTAATGCAATTTAACTCATGTTAAAGTCAGATAGTTAGTTCAGATTAACTTTCCTGAGTGTTTATGTGTAGACAAACCCAGTGAGAGATTGGTGCCTAGGGCTGAGGCCCTTACCAAGACTATGAAAATGAGGCACTCAGTTCATACTGACTTCGCAAACTGGAACTCTTGCGAGAAGGAACAAGGGTACAGGGTGAACCTCTCTAGTCTGGCACACTCAGGAACAGGCCATTACCGAACAAGAGAATTTGCTGGACCACAGGAAATCAATATTGCCTAGCAGCATTACCAACACTTCCACTACTTTTTTGGGCTCTTAGAAGATATTTGGGGCAAATTACAGTTACAGAACACTGAGAGCCATGACTGGTGGCTGTAACCCAATTTTATGTGCTCCTGGATACCTTGGTCACACCCCTGGTAAGTGGCTGTCTGGCTAACTAAAATCATGCCAGACTACAGATATTGCTGGATGAGAGTGACTGATTAGAGAGGTTCTACTTGTACTAGGAGATTTCACCTTTGTGAGTGGAGGTCTGGCTTTTATTTTCAGATCTGCCACTCACCAACTGTGTCATCTCACGTAACTTATTTAGCCTCACTCTCCTCTGTAAAATGGAATACCACTCCATAGGGCACGTATTAAGCTCTCAATTAACACTTAAGATGTTAGGCTTCTCATTTATTAAATGCTGAGGTCCTGGATTGAATGTTATAAAATATTATAAATCAAAAAATGATATTTTGAAGGTTAGACAGACATCTATCCATTTTGTGATAATCCGGGTATTTAGATAGTTCAGGACAGCTGTAGAAACTACAGCATGCACTCACTTTTATGTACAGATAGTCCCCGACTTACAAACAGATTATGGTCTGAACACCTGGTCATAACATGATTTGATCATAAGTCAGAAATACCCTTATGCAGTAACCCTTCGAGATACGTGAGGGTCGCATTCCACGCAACCCTCGTTTACCTTGAATTTTGCATAATTCGGGGATGGCTTGGGTTGGGGCCCTGGGAGGGGGCAGAGGGGTTAAGCCTGGGTGGGTTAGGGTGGCGGGGCAGTGGGAGGGTGCAGCTGAGCTGGGACCTGCAGGGGGTTGGGGTGGGGGATTGAGACTGGCCAGGGGGTGGAGCTGGGGCTGCGCGGTGCTGGGTAGTGGGGTTGGAGCTGGAACCCCACGTGCCAGCGGTTGGGGGCCCCAGGCACAGGTTGAAACCGGAGCCCTGCATGCTGGGGAGTGTGAGCTGGGGCCATGGGGGATGCGGGGGTTGAACAGGATGAACTGGGGTGAGGGGGTTAGTTGTGTGGGGGATACAGCCTCATGCACCTGCAGCTGCTGACAGCTGGAGCCCAGTATGTGCTGGGGGGTCAGCTGGGGACTGGGGGGTGTTGAGCTGGGCAGAGGGGGGATTGACCAGGGGTGAACTGGGGTGGGGGTGGGTTGAGCCGGCAGGGGGATAGAGCCCCTATGCATGCTGGCAGCAGCTGACTGCCGGAGCCCCGAGTGCAGAGAGGGGGTGAGCTGGGGCTTGGGAAGGGAAGGGTTCAGCTGGGAGGGGTTCAACAGGGGTGCACCAGGGCACGGTGCTTGAGCGGGAGGCAGGTTGGAGCCCCACATGTGCTGAGCCAGCTGTGCAGGAGGCGGAGCATGATCTGAAGCCACACAGGGGTTGGGTCTGGGTCCACAGGGTATGGGGCCAGGTGGGGGGTGGTCAAGGCCTGGTGTACAGGGGGTTGGGGCACAGGGGCTGGAGCCAGGTGTGTCGGGGTTGGAGGGAAGCCCCAGGCATGCAGCTGAAACCCCCTCCCCAGGGTAGGTGAGCTGGGGCATGTGGAGGGGTTGAGGTGGAGGTTGGTCACAAGTACAAATGGTCATAAGCCGATGTGTTCGTAAGTCAGGGACCGCCTGTACAGCACTTTTTTTTTTTTTTTTGCAGCTGGAATCTGAAACACTCAGATATTCAAATAAAACTATACATGCCAATTTGAATTAGCTAGCCTCATGTTCTGCAAAAGTATAGTTAGTATTGTGTCAGACGGGGAAAAGTCACACGGCTACTAGAGACTAATAAAAGACAGCTATATTAGCCTGAGGCTGAACAAATCCGTTGCCATAACCACCAAATGTCAGTTATTCCAGGTTAATTAAGACTCCTGGGGTCAATTAAGGGTCTTCGCAACCTCATAGGAGGCAGTTAGATTAATTAACACCTGGAGGCAATCTAGAACCTGCTAGAACCAGTTGATATTGTTAGGTTTGATTGGTACACCAGGAGCCAACCAAGGACTGGCTAGAACTGGTTAAAAGTCTCTCCTTTAGTCAGTTTAATGGTGTGCCCGAAGTGGTGGGAGGAGGATACACTACTGCAAAGCAGGAACTGTAGATATGCTGTCAGGTACCAGGAGGAAACCCACCAGGTACAGAGGTGAGGGGCTGGGAGAGTCCTGCTCAGGGAACAGCCTCTTTGGGCCCCAGAAATCCCATGGAGCTAAATCCCAACCTGAGCAAGAGACAGACTGAGATAAGAAATCCTGTCTGTAGCCTCCCCATCCAAAGAGGCCACTACAGACATCTTCCCCTCTCTCTTCCCACTGCTGTATCAATGATGAGAGTGGCAAAATCAGACTGCAGCTTGCCTCTAAAGTAAAGGTGTTAGACTGAGAGCTGCAGTGAACCACTGAGGCCAGCCAATAGAAGGGAGGTGTCGTTTTCCCTATACTGTGAGAGAAAATACTCAATCAGCTGGTATCTAGAAGTGCAGGATTGTTTGTAACTGGGGCTTTTAAATATATATATATATTCACTCAAATACCCAATTTACCTCACTTCTCGTTCTCCTTGTGCCTCCTATTCATGTGAGTCTTTCTGGGAGTAGAAGCTCTGTGGTGAAGGGACAGCCCATACTGTGCATTTACAATGCTAAGCATATCGTTGGCATGCAACAATACACAGTCTTCGTCATAGATAGATTATCCAGTAGAAATTTGCATATCTATAACTTCATGGATACTCATGATCCTCTTCACTAGAGGACCATGGCTTAAGCTGAAAACAAAGATGGAGGCTAGTAACAAAGTCTCTTCATTTTCACCAGAAGAATAACTGCAGAGTTCCTCCTCCTCTCCTGGCAGCCCTCTTCTGCTCCAAGCTCTTTGTTACAGCACTATCCAGCCAGTCCCCATCTGGGTTTCATCATTAATTAGGCCTGACCCACCTTCCAGTGCAAGCAGGTAGGCTAACTGAGTTCTGACTTAGAATCATAGAATACCAGAACTGGAAGGGACTGCGAGAGATCATCAAGTTCAGCCCTCTGCCTGCATGGAGGACCAAGCATCATCTAGAATCTCTAGACCTCCTCTAACCTGCTCTTAAGTATTTACTGTGATGGAGATTCCATAAACTCCCAAGGCAATTTATTCTGCTAATCCTGAAAAGTCCATGTTATCAGTATATGCTGTTTCTATGGTAGAAATGTTTTACTTGTATTGTTATACTGCCATGGTGCCCATAGTGTAGACCTGGCCTTAGGTTTGTTTGTCCTACAGTTAGCTCCATATTGTGACTCTAACAAAATCTCTGTCTTGGCTTTTAAAGGTGTAGCTATCATTCTCCTCAGAAGTCTTGGACAGCCTCCAGCCATCAGATACCACAGCAAGAACTGCTCAGAAAGATATTTGAAGGAACTGAACATATAAATGAATCCTGACAGTATTTCCTTCTCTATTTTTTAAAAAAGTTTGTGGGTATGATATGATATTCAAACAGAGAAAAACACAGAAAAAGTAGTAATGTGCTTCTAAAGTAGTGGACAGAGAATTATAAATCGAACATTTTGATCTCAGCAGTAGGTAACTTGGGTGAGTAGCATAAAAAGGCGCAAAGAAAATAGTTATAGGAAATTTTAAAGCGACCTTACTGTCATTTTGAAACATTGACTGAGAAATACCAAGGAGTTATTTCAAAAGAAAGTACAAGAAAGGCACAAATATTCAGAGTTTTGTGATTTATCTTTCAGCTGGGAATAGTATTTTTAAGTAAATGTTTATTTTTCTAAATTTATCCATATAAGCATCCATTTTATATATAATGCCTCCACTACACAAAATAGTGCGTGGTTTTACTTCTTTGAATTTGGGATGGACACATTATTAGCATGATTTCTTAAAAGTTATGCATGTGATCCTAAACAAGAAATGATATAACTGATACACCATACTATTCTATATTCTAAATATGACATATATGTCACAGGAAAACTATTTAGGAATGGGTTTTTTTAATTTTTTTTAAAAAGTCAGTGGGACTATTTTTGCAACCTCTCTCTGTAAAGGCAAGTGACTCGGTTACCATAAGGGCTCAGCAGGACCTATGATAGTCTCTAAAAATGAACTAAAATAGCTTGTCAATTTCTAAAAATACAGTGTTTTAAAAATCCAATATCTCTTGCACTCACTTCTATTGCAGAGAGCCTTAGTTCATCAGAAAGGGGGAATCACTCAGTATTTTAAGATCCAGTATCTAACCATGCAGGTTAATAGGCTTTAGAGTTGTGACCTGTACACATAAACATAACCCTATTAACCCAGACTTAATTTTGCCAATCTTGGCTCTCAGGCACATGTGATTTAGGGAGCAGAAAATGCCACACTTGAAACAGTAGAAGAAAATATTTCTGCGGAATTTTTAATCCCATGGCAACCAGCTCAACAAATACTCCTAATAGGGAATCCACCGATACATGGAAACATCTGTAACATCCCTACCCCCACATTTGATTTAACAGAGCACCATCTACCCAAGAAACTCAGTGCACTTTACAAAAGTACTACCACAACAGTTTTATGGACAAGGAAACTGAAACACAGAGAACATAATTGACTTCTAACAAGGTCAGACAGAGACTCACTGCTAATGCTGGGAACAAAAAACAGGTTTCTTGAATGCAGAGTAATTTCCTAAGTCCTCAAAAAGCACATAGCTATAGAGATCAGCATCTGGAAATTATCATACTCTTTGATACAAGGGTTAGACTATGTGAACCCAAATTGTAATTACATTTTTTTTCCTTTTCAAAAGAAGCATTTATTTCCACTTGAACATGCGAGGAGCTTGGTATGGGAATCACAAATATTTACATGTCATACTGACTTCCAGTCAAGGCAGGAGAGAGGTCAATTACACCGAGACCTTGTGAGAAACAAGCAGTAGAGTTAGCACTAGTTTTATCAGATTGGCTCATAGATCACACAGTGATCCGGGAGCTCTGATCTCATTTTTTTCAAAAATGGCACTTTTGATTTGTTACAACAACCTTTGGAAGAATTAAATTTACCGTGTGTGCCCATGCCTGTAAAACAATAAAGAGGTGTTCCATCTCCCAAACGAATCTGACACACTCACTCTGGTAACTAAGGTGAACAGCAAGGATAGGAAAGTTGCAGTACAAAAATGGTAGTTGGGGATGTGATACAAAGTACTGTAACATGCTTCTGCACTGAGATAGCCAGACTCCAATTAATTAAACAGCCTCCTTGCTCAGTGCACTAGATATCACCGGTGCAATTAGTTCACTTGGTGTATCACCAATGCCCTTGAGATTCTGTGCTGCTGACGACTAATGAAGAGGTACTGCTGGCTGTCAGCATGTGCAGAAGGAGGCATTCATCTTTTTGGCAGCAGCAATTAAATCCACCAGCATCTCCTGCTTCATAGCAGGCTGAGATAGGAATCAGTGTAGGGAATGAGCAGGACATTTTAATACTTAGTCATCAGGTTGCATAGCACGTGAGGAAAGGAGTCCGTAACACACTAAACATGCTTCTGCATCTGCTGTTACCCAGAGTGAGTAGAACAGGGTATTTGTAGGATGGTAACTGTGGTAAGAGTACAGAAATGTGTTTTTGTACATTGCAAAAGAGAAAGCTCCATTTTTGCACAGAAATGTGATATCCTGCCTACGGCAAGAGAAGCAAGTCTATTTATCAAACTGTGTTCCCCACGCTCTAGTCACATTTTGGGTAAGCTACCAGCAGACCAGCAGTATGTATGGATATCATTGCATCTGACAATTACTCATGAGAACATTTAGTCAGGGAATTCCAGTCTCTGATTTCTCAGAAGAAGCAGAAAGAAAACAGCTTTTGTTCCAAATGCCAGAGTTCAGAAACCCTCTCAAAATATCCCGGCATGGATACGTCATGCTGAGTTGCAGCTAACACACTGCCATATATCACGTATCCTGAAATCAGCTGTGCCAGTTTGTGCATCTCATTTTAGAACAAAACTCTTACATTCCAAACCATCCTGCTGCTATGTGACCTTTAGTAGTGCAAATGAAAAAGACCAGAATAGGAGAATCATTAAATGAAGGTAACAGAAAATCTTGATGACTAAAGAAATGAATCTCGCACCTATACCTGTTTTTCAGCTTAACTTTCTTGTCTTTTGGGCTTCTTTCCCCAAACACTGAGCTCCATCAATGTAACTTAAAAACATATTAAACTTTAAAAATAAATTAAAGATCATAATACTATGAAGGGCTATTGCACATTCCATCTGAAGAGTTCCACCTTTTCCTCACAGATTAATGAATAACATCATTCTGCACTCCTGTGGAGGTAAGCACCCATTGTTCCATTTTACAGATTGACAAACTAAGAATTACACAGGAGACACTGACGTTGGTCCAAGAAAAGAGACACAGAACCTAGCAAGGCAGGAGCCACAACCTAACCTAGCCCCCCCGGCAACTTGGGGACAGGCAAAGGGGGCCAGGAACTATGGCCCAAAGTGCTTCCCTGCTACAGGGCAGGCAAGCAGGTGGGTAGGAACCATGGCCTGACCCAGACTCACACCCACTGATAATAGGCCCAGGGGCTGATATCCACAGCTTGACCCACCCTGCAACCCCCACCCACCACTCAAGATAGAATGGGACTGGGAGCAGGAAAAAAACTTCAATTAAGGACCCCAACAAAGCCAGGTATGTCTCCTAATTTATATCTAAAGAAGAAATATTCTACTAAGTACAGGTAGGTAAAGGGTAAGTAAAATAAAAAGAAATAAAAACACACACATCAGGCCACTATGCAGTGACAGATGGACTTAAGAAACTTAAAAATGGATTTTTTTCCATGAAAGATTTTTAAAAGCTATACGGAGTTGTTTAAAAAACAAAAACAAACCAGATCTGCCGAGAGGAGTGGAAATAGGAAACACCAGTGGGAATAAGACAGTTTAATGTGAACTTTTTATATACAAAGGAGATTAAGAAAGAAAACTATATGCTGCCTAAAACCCTAGCTAGCATTCTGCACGTGATTAGGGAAACTTTAGTAACTATAGCAGTCACACAGTGACTGCAGTTAAAAAGAGAGAGAGAGAGACACACACACACACACAATGGTGGAGATGTAATAGCAGACCATAGGCTCCGGGGAATTGGTCCATGTACAAAGTTTGCACAAGTTTATAAAGTAAATTTAGCAATATGATAGAAAGTATTGCACGCTGTATTGAGAAAACCCAGCAAAAAGGCTTCTTTGAGCAGCAAGCAGATATTCAGACATGCCTGCAGGAACAGCTGTCTAACCCTTGGAAAAAAATACACCACTATTTACCATTTCACACCACCTATTGTATTAGTGTTTTGGCATGCTTCCCCAGAATTAATTGAATATTATTTTGAATGGTTAGGTGACTTGCCCAAGGTCACAGCAAATCAGCATCACACCCAAGATTTAAACTCATGTCTTTATACACACAGTCTGGTTCTCTAATCACTAGATCAGTGGATTTCAACCAGTGTGCTGCAACATATTGGTATGCCATGAAAACTGTCCACATGTGCCATGAAATTTCTTCGATTTCCCCTTGCTACTCTTTGCAGAGCCACCACAGCGGGAAATTGAAGACCCTGCACCGACTGGGACTCAAGCCATAAGGCTGCACATGGGGAGGGAGGGCAGGAGCCTATTGGAGCAGAGATGTGGTTTAAATGCCACACCCTGACTCCAACAGGCTGGCGGGGAGAGGCAGTGTTTATGAGCTATTGATTCAGCTGAAAACAATGGGTGTGCTGTGGAATTGTTTGTCTCATTGAAGTGTGCCATATCACGGAAAAGGTTGGGAACCACTGCACTAGACAAGGTTCCTCGAGTATTCTATCCAATACCCCCTAGCAACACTATAGTAAGCCTAAGTATTACTGGACAGTACTATAATATTTTAAATCCCGAAACACACCTTATTTTGGTTTGCATTCAATGAACCACAAAGGGAACTAACATCTGTGTGGGATAAGTAACACCCTCACCAGAATAACATATTGCCTCAACCTGTGTGTGGACAGGAGCAGCTCCCCAAAAATGCTCATCCAATGGGGACTTGTGTGTTTTTCTTCCAGTGTGTTTTCTCCCAGAGTGTAGGCCTTCAGATCTGACAGTCTGCTCTTCAACATACAGAAGTGAACAATCCTTTTGGTAATCATTCATGCCTCCTACAGCCTCTAATTTTCACATTGTATGAAGGTTCCTGTATTTACTGATGTATAGCAAGACAACCATGCAGCCTTGTGGGCACACAATTAGCAGAAACCTACTTGCAGAAACAGGAACGTGGGATGTAGCACTGGATGCAGAAAGAAAGAAATGTCTCTTCTCAACATCCCAATTTGATACCAAACAAAATACAGAAAATGATGGCCAGCAGAGGTTCATGATCTCCAAACCCTCCAAGGAAACAAAACAGACAGGGAGAAGGATGTTGTTAATGAAAGGCACACAGTTATGATGGAACAAATTTCTATTGGTAATGCAATTGAGTCTGAATCGCACAACCTCTCCAAAGTGTTGCAAGACACATCTATTTCAATTAGCACTGCGTGGACATGCACGTACCAAATGACTCCTCATGTCAACCAGAAGTCACTTGTTATTAAAGGGAATAAGGAAGGAGAAATCCCTTTTCAGACATAATTCTGATGCACTGATAATGCTGTGAAGTGGTCAAATAATCAAGACATTGTCTGCACTAGAATCACATTCCTCAGATTTCCTACCACTGCTGTCATAATAATGGCAGTAGCTCTAATGGAATGTATGCACTACTGGACACAAATTTTTAACAGTCACATTGTCCAGACTGGCTCAGAGTGGCAGTGTTAAAATCCCAACAGCTGCTCTACACTAGGGCTTCTGCTGTGGCAATCACCAGGAGAAACTACACCATGAAAGCAGTGCTGGGGAAAATTTAGGAAATAAATATAGTTCATTTTTGAGTTTAATGCAGGTCCTTGAATGAAAGGTACTATGGAAATGCAAAGTAATTAGTAGCAGTATTACTAAAAGGGGTTGCAGTTTTGGACAGTCCTTATTTGGTTCATACTTCGCTTTGCTTTCATTCAAATGATTTTGACATTACAGCCGTTTGTATGTTAGCAAGATACAAAAAAAAAATCACATACAGACTATGGTATGCAGCTATTATTAAGTGATTTAAAGAAGGAACAAGTTTATGATGAAGGTGAAAACTGCATACATTTCAGTTTAATCACAAGTTAATAAAAAATTAAGACGTAAGCTCTGGACAAGTAATCTAAGGCCAGGAACACTAGATTTAAAAGTGGGTCTTAGATATGCAACATTCAGTTCCAGCTACAACAATTGTGTTGCTGGAACTGACCTATCAAAGATGAATTTATCTGGTCAACCACACAGAGAGAGATCAACTGGAGAAATTCTCCCATCAACCTTCTTTCGACCTTGTGAGAAAGTGGAGTACCAGGGCTGACTGTTGAGCCCTGATGGTTCGATTTAGCATGTCCCCATTAGGCACCCAATATCAAACCCCAGAAGGTTGACCTGGAATAAGTTAATCTTACAGTAATTATAGATGTACAGGGGGTGAACATTTGTCTGATGAAATTTCATATGCATTTGTGCCTGCACTCAGGACCACATCTTACAGCTCTCCTTGTATATTTCTCAAAGTTCCCACTGACTTGAGTAGGACCTCTACCTGGATAAGGACACATTCAAAACTGCGAAAGCTGTACAAGGAACTAAGGCATTTATTTGTATTTACAATATTGGTTTTGTTTCATAAGGATCCTGGAGGATGAAGGAATCATAAAGGAGCCATACAACTCAGATTTGTGGTTAATATAGTTTGTTAAGTTCGCTTTCATCTCTGCCTCCCCAAGAAAAATGCTTGAAATAGCATATTTAACCCAGAGACAAACAAGTGCCACTTTATTGGAATGCCTTCGGACAATGGTGAGAATGGCACTCCAGCACTTTGGCCAAATTGTGTAATCATTTAGTGCCACCGTAAAGCAGGACCATCATTTGCAAGATGAGGTTAATATAAATAGTTAGGGCACCCATATCTCCATGTCCCAAATGCGGGTCAGGGAGACATGGAGAGGAGGGCGGCTCTTCCAAGCCCCGGGGGAGCCCAGAGAAGCAGCAGCCATTTGCACTCCCTGGGAAAGCTGCAGCTGCCCACACTCCCCCTGCTTCCCCAAGGTTGGTGGGGGAGCAAATGCGGGACAATGAGTTCCTTTAAATAAAAAAAAAAAGGCAGGATGCTTTTTTGGCATCCCAAATACGGGATCGTCCCACCCAATACGAGATGGATGGTCACTCTACAAATAATTAGGGTCAAAGACAGAAGAAGACAGGCATTTCAAGTGATGGATGCAATACCATGATTCAGTGAGTGAGGACGGAAGCTCCACTCCTCAAAGACTATTTCCTCTTCCTAACCAACATCAGCTTTTTAATTGAAAGGCAGCACATCACACTACAGGAGTGGCAGTCAAGACCTCAGTTCTATTTCCAGGTGTGCTACCAGCGTGCTGCAAGACCCTGGGCAAGTCACTTCATCTCTCAGTTTCTCCACTCTGTCATATGAGATTAATGATGCCTCCTTTACACAGTGCTCTGAAATCTCCTGATGAAAAGCACGATAGAAGAGCTGAACATTCTATTATTGAAAAAGCCCGTAGAGCTAAGAAGATGTATAATTAAAATAGACAAACCCAGTTATGTGACTTTCGTCACACTTTCCTGAATCCTTGGCCTGTCTTTCATCCAATATAAGGTCTGATCCTGCAAACATTTATTACCAAAAACTCAGAAGCTACTCAAGGTAGAAGGCACCCAGCACTATTGTGGCAAAAACTTTGGTATTTTTTGTATCTCTGCAAAGTGACAAGATAACTCCTAAGATGGTATATCTATGCAAGAGTAAATCAAAATGAGTGCCTTATAGTAGGTATTCCAAATACTGCAATTCAATACACAAAACCCTAAATAAATCATCAAAACAGAACTTCCATCTCGTATTTTTCATTAGTTTAAAGTATTTCAGTTCTATCCAAGGGCTTATGTTTTAAGCCAACGCCTGTTTGGGAAGCATAACTGACAGCAAAATCCTGCGTAAGAGCATCATATAAGCTTGAAAGTTTGTCTCTCTCACCAAAAGAAGTTGATCCAATAAAAGATATTACCTCATGCACCTGGTCTCTCCAATACACTAGAATCAACACAACTCAAACAACACTGCACACAGCAGTACTCATTATTATTTAGTGGGTGAAAGGTATGGCAAAAAGGCTCAGAGATATCTTTTACGATACCATGGTCTAACTGATGTGTAAGTAGAAAGGGTCAGCACTTAGAATCATAGGGCTGGAAGGGACCTTAGGAGGTCATCTAATCCAGCCCCTTGCCTAAAGCAGGATCAACCCTAACTAAATCATCCCAGCCAGGACTTTGTCAAGCCGGGACTGAAAAACCTCCAGGGATGGAGATTCTACCACCTCTCTGGGTAAAGCATTCCAGTGCTTCACCACCCTCCTGGTGAAATAGTTTTTCCAAATATCCAACCTACACCTCTCCCTCTGTAACTTCAGACCACTGTTCCTTGTTCTGTCATCACTTGCTACTGAGAACAGCTTCTCTCTGTCCTCTTTAGAGCTCCCCTTAAATAGCATATGAGCTCTGTGTTCGCCCCTCAGAGGACAATTTCACCCTTATACATCAATTGTGATTGTACAGCAAAAATAAGGAATAGCTTTGGATTTAAAAACATGTCAACCCATGAAATATGAACAGAATAATTTTAGATGCAAATGGAATGAATATATTTATAATTACAGTATCAGGCACAAGACATTCTCCACAAATGCATTTCTTTCATTCACCTTCAGACATTGTTATGTTCTGAGAATTACAACTCCCACTTGCATTCCCAAGATTGTTTTCATGTATAACAACAAACACACACAAGATTTAAGCTGCCCACAGATTTGAAAGACAAAAAGAAGACTGTCAGCACTCTCTTGCTATTGTAATTAAAATAATTTCAATTTGTAATGCACATGCAAAAAGAGTAACATCAAGCTACAACTGCAAATTTCAGTGTTGTATCATGTAACACAATGCTGAGTAAAATACAAAAAGCAAAAAACAAAAACAAAAAATCGATTTACTAGATCTCTTTGTTATGAAGCAATTTTCATTTATGAGAAATATTAGGAGAAAAACTGAGGCTTGACAGCAACGTATTCTTCCTTGTTATACCCTATGAATTCATTCTTTTCTCCAGCCAAATGCAACGCTAGCTTTATAATGAGTGATTAAGGCTGGGTTTACATTTACCTTGAATATCAACAGCTGCTACACAATTTTAGGTACACCAACTGCATACCAAAAAAATCGATTTAGCAGCCATCGATATTCATCCTTATTCTCAACGCAGAACACTGATGGGAGTGTTCCTCCCATCAGCATTCCTTAATCCTTGCCAGCTCACAAGGCATTCTGAGGTCGACATTGACCCTAGAATGCACCATTTTGTGCATGCATGAAACGGCACCCTGAAAGATCGAACATAAGCATTCGATCTTCTGCAGCAAATTTAGACCCAACCTAAGAAGACAGAATCAACAAATAGCTCAGTTTCAAAACACTAGAGGTAGAGGGAGAATTTTCATTGATTGCTCTAAGCAGCGATAGTGGTGTGGGGTGGGGCCAAGCCCTGGCCTGAGCAGTGGGCCTGGCCCCAGGGTGAATTGGGGTGGAGGGAGCGGCCCTAGGTCGAACTGTGGAGCAGCAAAGGGGACCCGGGGCTGGGGCCATGACGGCTGGTATTGTGCCTGACCCCAGCCAGAGTGGCGGAGAGGAGCAGGGTGGAGGCTGAGGACATGTCTCTTTCCCCTGGACTTGGCCAGAGTGGTAGTGGAGGAGCGCCTTGCACCTGGCCCAGGCAAGAGCAGAAGAGATGGGGCGGGGGCTGGGCCACTTTTGCCAGCCCCCAGGGGAGTTGGGGGAACAGGGCCAGGTTTCCAGGCCCCAGAATGTCAGTGGGGGCTAATTCTGTGGGGGTGGTTGCAGGGGAGCAGCATGGCTCCTCGTGTGGCATACAGTGGCGGGCACCTACCCATCTGAAGGCAGGCAGGGTTGAGAGCTCCATCTCCACAGGGCCAGCTTTCCTGCTTCATCTGCACCCACTGGTCACTCTGTAACATTGCTGTTCATTACACTGCCCTACCAGTGGTGCGTCTGTCATCCGTCCTGTTGGTACCCCTCCCTTTCCATGTTCTGGGAAACCAAGGGATTTCAGGCATTTCCCACTTTCCAGGAACAACCAAACCCCGACCTTGGTTTAAGTTAGGATAGCAGACAGATGCATTCTAAAATACATAGTAGATTGTAGAGGGTTTATGCATCTGTGCCTCCATCCATCTGAGGGTTTGTTTGTTCAAGATCTCCTCCGAAATGGTAAGAGCTATGGGCCATCAAATTTGGTATGCAGCTTCTTCTTATCATAACCTAAAGCAAGATCAGGATTTGGCAATGCCAGGATAACAGGATGTGCATGGAATGAGTTTGTTTTGCATGAAATATAAAGGTGGGGGGGTGTGATAGGAGGGAAAGTTATACTCACGAATGACCATAGAAGGGAAGCAAGTGCCCCACCCTTGGGGAGCAGGCCCCTACCATTCCAGCCCGCTCCAGGGAGCAGCTGCTGGCTGCTGCCAGGTAAGTCTTCCAGTCTATTTTTACATATTCACTCAAAGGACATCATAAAGCTTGTGAAACGACTTGTTCTATACCTGTTTGTCTTGTAAATTCTACACAAAACAGCAACAGCAGAACTGTCTTAATTTGCTTGTTCATTTCCATGCTCAGCCAGCTAAAAAATGCTGGATTTTCCAAGAGGGTGCACATTTACCATTCCCATTGAAGGCACCCAAGTTTGCCAAGTTTATCCCGACTGCTTTTTGTTTTCTTGGCTAGAGATAAAGCTAATACAGTGGTACTGCTACCAATAATAATAAGAAGAACAATAATAATAATAAAAGTAATAAACTATGAAGTGACCGCATTATTGTGGGGGTTTTTTTAGTGGAAAAAGAATCAGATCAGTACTTGTTCTATTAAAAGAGGTCAGTGTTACAGAGGTCAAATCAGCAAAGAATTTGTTTCTAATACTAATTCAAAGCCTTCATGTCTGGAACACGGTTTCATAATTCAAATTCTATACAGCTAAACAGCCAGAAATAAACAAGAACAAGTAAATTTAACAGGTTTACTGCAGTTATTTTCCCTTAGGAAAATGAATAAAAAATATTGCGTCTGACTAACGTTTCCTCAGTTCATCTGCCTCAATTAACATTAGTCATAGATTCCTTCACTGGCCAGCTGAGCAGATGGCCTACAGCTGTCCATAGAGTTTTACAGAAGTGCTTTTGAGTCTACAGTTCCTTACATTTCAAACACACGGAAAAATCACCTCCCTGCTTTTATGGCAAAGCTACGTTTGCACCAAAATAGCCCTAGAGTGTTAATGGGCAGATTCAAGTGTCATTCATGAGCTTCAGCAAGGCTCCTCTACCAAGATGTGCATACGTGGCTTGATGGCAAAGGAGGCATCAGGGCCAGAGTAGGTAATGGATAACCTGATTTAGTTCTTCCTCTTGACAGCGTTTTCCATAGTGAATTAAAGCTGCTTCCCTCCAGCATAAACTAGGAATGACAGAAGGCAGCAGTAATAATTTAGTGCTCAATATCTCCTCCTCACACTCTATTAATTTGTCCCCTCTTGCACCAACGCTATAGTATCAGTGCCCCTACATATTTCAAAATAGTCATGACCACCATTTCAGCCTATCATTCCCTGTCATTCTGCCTTCATGTGTAAACAAAGCTCATTGAAAAAATGCAACAATTTTCATGAGAACTCTTCCCTTAAATTTTCAGTTTAAGTAAAAAATTAAAAATGAGAGTTTTTCATTTTTGAAATCAGTTTTCAGTACTTTTTCCTTAAATGGGAACTTCTGAGGGGTTTGTTTTATTGTTTTATGTTAAAAAACAAGAAATTAAATCTTGTCATTTAACTGTTTGGTTGGATTGAAAAGTCATTTCAATGAAAAATTGTTTATAAGAGAGAATATGTCTATTTTTTATATTTGCTGAGCTTGCATATCCATACACACTTCTATACCAAGTGAGAAACTGTGGAGGAAACTATTATTTACACCACCTTCAACCAGCTTCTAGTAATCAG
Organism: Carettochelys insculpta; assembly: GCF_033958435.1. Classification (NCBI taxonomy): domain Eukaryota; kingdom Metazoa; phylum Chordata; order Testudines; family Carettochelyidae; genus Carettochelys; species Carettochelys insculpta. The sequence continues at coordinate 122,837,043 of NC_134140.1, forward strand.
ACTCATAGTGACTGGCACACCTAAGATAGGTCTGCACTGACCTGTTCCCCAGCAGCTTCATGGTAATGAGCAGTCTCGCAATTCCAAATGGCTGCTCATTAACATAATCCTGAGGCATAATCCCAAAGCTAATTAGCATAGCCACACAAAATCTCCCTGCTGGCAGAGGCTGCTGCTGGCATTAAACAGGCTATACAGACCTGCCTCTGTCAGCCAAAAGCCCCTTTGTCTCCAGCTCCTTATGCCTGAGATCTCACATGAGAAAAGAAGGGTCAGTGTAGCCCCAGCCTTAATGTTTTCAAGTCCAGGCTATGTTTTGGACAATTATGTCAGTTTTTAACTTTATTTTAGCACAAGTTATCCATTAAGTCATAATGCACAGTTCAATTCATTTTTCAAAAAAAGGTGTGTTAGAAAACTATGGCCTAGATTCTCTAGAATAAGAAATAACTTGGTAATAAATAATCTTAAATTATAACAAGAAGGCATCACAGGATTAACAACAATAAATAATGTGTGTTAATAACATGTCTATTTCGCCAGTTTGAGAATCTGAAATGTGCTCTTACCTCACTTAAACTGACTATTTTGGAACTATAGTAAGTAGAAAAACTCCTCCTAAAATGATAACCTCAATTTATTTTTCTCACTTTATACTAATGGCATGTAGAATAAATGTCTCACTCTGTTTTTAAAAGATGTCTACAAAAAGACTATATTAAAAAGGAGAAAGAAAAATAATGACATTCCTTTATTTTTGACACAAGTTCCACCTTGGAGCTGTTAGATTGGATCTGGGTCTGATACGACTATAGATTACAATCTTCTAGTCATGCTGCAAAAGACATCTGTTTGATAGCACACTTACAGGAGGCCTGTTCCAAGAATAAGGAGAGGAAAACGAGCTTTTTATAAATTGTTGGCTGGGTGGCCAACTTGAGTTACTGTTTCTATCTGAAAGCTTGTTTTTAATGCTGGTTAGACTATTACATTGTGAATTCAGTTAGGCTTCCAGGCTCTTACAACCATTGTATAGATGACTCATTATTTAAATGTAATAACTAAAACAAATAATTAAAAAGGGGTTCAATGGGTTCAATTTCTAGGACCCCCTTGGGACCATCACTTGATGTGTTGAAATACCACTGAGCCCCACCTCCTCCTCCTGCCCACTCTTCAACTATAACCTGTTTGGGCAGGCTGTCAGGACTCCTTCAGCAGTGACACAAATCGTCACAGGCCTCTGCAGTGTAACAGACACTGAGATAAGCTCAGCTGTGGGAAGATCCTAGCGACAGGGCTTGCCACAGCACTCATATACACAGCTTCAATGGTTTCTGGGCCCCAGATAAATCCCTCTTACCCTGTATAAAGTACTATGCAGGATAAGCTCATGTCTTCCTCCCTCTTTCTCAGGATAAAGAGAGGCACAGCTGCTTGTACCCCCAGGTAACAATTACTTGCACTGGGTTTATTAATAAACAGAAGTGATTTCATTAAATATAAAAGGTGAGATTTAAGTGCTCATAAGAGATAGCAGACAGAACACAGTAGCATAGTAAACAAAATAAAACAGAACACAAGCTAAGCATAATACACTAAAGAGACTAGTTACATGTGATCTCACCTCAAAGTTGTTTTAAAGTTTTTTTCCCCAGACCAGAAAGCCTTCCACTCTGGGCCCAATCCTATCTTCAGTTCAGTCTTTGCTAATGGACCATTATAATTTTTAAGTACTGTTAACAGCCCTCACATAGCATGACTACATTAACAACATACGTTTGTACTCCATATTCCTAACTTGAGCTACAAAGATAATGCATGCATGCATGCAAGTGTGAAAATTATATTCAGTACAGTATGACTTTTGCAATATCTTATATGAAGTGTTTCACATATTCCAGTTACGGCATATCCAAAGCCTATGTTCATAAAGCATAAGGAATGCCCTGTCACAGGTGGTTCTAATATTAAGAATTAGTGAAGGACCACTTCAAAGGTTCAGAGAATGACTCACCCAAAACACAAATCAAGCCAGAAAAAACACTGCATTTGAAATTCTGAAAATTCCACCTATCCATACACATCCCCTCAGAATGTTCTTCATTCAGGAATACTAGCTCAACTCATCCTTGTCCAGAGAAAGCCTGGCCTACAAGCCTCCAGGTCTGCACTGCACAGACCACCAAAACTGCTCCCTTATCTCTAAAGATTCATGTATTCCAGTATCAGAAGACCACCATTGTGTAGCCACCTGGATAACACAGGCCATAGAAGACACACACAAAACAGTTCCTAGAGCAGACCTGTTGAAATAAACATCCATTCTTGATTTAAAAATTGTCAGTGATGGAGAGCCTAGCACCACCCTTGATAGTCTGTGCCAGTGGTTAATTACACTCACAGATAAAATTCATGCCTTATTTATCTAGCTTCAGCTGCTAGCTGTTGGATAGAACTTCACTTTTCTAAGCTAGACTGAAAAGTCCATTATTTAGTATGCATACGTGTTCCCCATGTAAACAGACTGCAACGAGGCTGCCTCTTAACTGTCTCTTTCTTAAAGCTAATTAGATTGAACTTTGAGCCTACCAAAATGAGTTATAGCCTTAGGCTGCTTCTGTGCCACAGGCATTCTGGTGCATATTAAACTCAGGCTCCATAAGAATTCAAAGTGAAGACACTTGAGCTTATTTCAGATACATTTAGACCCAACAAATTTTTGTAAGTACAGGGAGTGAGCTGAAAGCCCTGGAGAGGGAGAACAGAGGGAGAACAGCAAGTTGCATCTAGTAAATAGTCTGACTAGGACTTGGGAAGGCAGACGGCCAGCAACTCATGGGAGGAGTGAACAGTAGCATTCAAAGAACAGGGAGTTTACCAAACCAGCTTCAGCTTTTGAAAAAGAGTCAGACTTCAGTTTCAAAACAATGGACCCTAACTGTGTCAGGGCAGATTCATGCATCCCTAGTCTCAATGAAGGATCCTTAATACTGATAAGTATCGGAGGGGTAGCCGTGTTAGTCTGAATCTGTAACAGCAACGAAGGGTCCTGTGGCACCTTATAGACTAACAGAAAAGTTCTGAGCATGAGCGTTCGTGAGCACAGGCTCACTTCATCAGATGCTGGTCTTGGAAATCTGAAGGGCCAGGTATAAATAAGCCAGAGCAAGGGTGGGGATAACAAGGTTAGCTCAGTCAGCAAGGGTGAGGCTTACTAACAGCAGTTGATCTGGAGGTGTGAACACCAAGGGAGGGGAAGCTGCTTCTGTATTTAGCCAGCCATTTGCAGTCTTTGTTTAAGCCAGAGCTGAGGGCGTCGAATTTGCAGATGAATTGTAGCTCAGAAATATCTCTTTGGAGTCTGGTCCTGAAATTTCTTTGCTGTAGGATAGCTACTTTTAAGTCTTCTGCTGTGTGGCCTGGGAGATTGAAGTGCTTTCCTACGGGTTTTTTTATATTGCCATTTCTGGTATCTGATTTGTGTGCGTTTATTCTTTTATGTAGAGACTGTCCAGTTTGTCCGATGTATATAGCAGAGGGGCATTGCTGGCACATGATGGCATAAATTATATTGGTAGATGTGTAGCTGAATGAACCCACGATGGTGTGGCTGATCTGGTTAGGTCCTGTAATGGTGTTGCTGGTGTAGATATGTGGGCAGAGCTGGCAACGAGGTTTGTTGCATGGATGGGTACCTGAGTTAGAGTGACTGTGGTGCGGTATATAGTTACTGGTTAGGATTTGCTTCAGGTTGGCAGGTTGTCTGTGGGCAAGGACTGGTCTGCCTCCCAAGGCCTGTGAAAGTGGGGGATCATTGTCCAGGATGGGCTGTAAATCCCTGATGATGCGCTGTAGAGGTTTTAGCTGAGGACTGTAGGTGATGGCTAGTGGTGTTCTGTTGGTTTCTCTCTTGAGCTTGTCCTGTAGTAAGAGGCTTCGTGGCACACGCCTGGCTCTGTTGATCTGTTTTTTCACCTCCTCAGGTGGGTACTGCAGTTTCAAGAATGCTTGGTAGAGATCCTGTAGGTGTTTGTCTCTGTCGGAGGGGTTGGAGTATGCTCCAGGTTGGCAGGTTGGCAGGAGTATGCTCCAACCCCTCCGACAGAGACAAACACCTACAGGATCTCTACCAAGCATTCTTGAAACTGCAGTACCCACCTGAGGAGGTGAAAAAACAGATCAACAGAGCCAGGCGTGTGCCACGAAGCCTCTTACTACAGGACAAGCTCAAGAGAGAAACCAACAGAACACCACTAGCCATCACCTACAGTCCTCAGCTAAAACCTCTACAGCGCATCATCAGGGATTTACAGCCCATCCTGGACAATGATCCCCCACTTTCACAGGCCTTGGGAGGCAGACCAGTCCTTGCCCACAGACAACCTGCCAACCTGAAGCAAATCCTAACCAGTAACTATATACCGCACCACAGTCACTCTAACTCAGGTACCCATCCATGCAACAAACCTCGTTGCCAGCTCTGCCCACATATCTACACCAGCAACACCATTACAGGACCTAACCAGATCAGCCACACCATCGTGGGTTCATTCAGCTACACATCTACCAATATAATTTATGCCATCATGTGCCAGCAATGCCCCTCTGCTATATACATCGGACAAACTGGACAGTCTCTACATAAAAGAATAAACGCACACAAATCAGATACCAGAAATGGCAATATAAAAAAACCCGTAGGAAAGCACTTCAATCTCCCAGGCCACACAGCAGAAGACTTAAAAGTAGCTATCCTACAGCAAAGAAATTTCAGGACCAGACTCCAAAGAGATATTTCTGAGCTACAATTCATCTGCAAATTCGACGCCCTCAGCTCTGGCTTAAACAAAGACTGCAAATGGCTGGCTAAATACAGAAGCAGCTTCCCCTCCCTTGGTGTTCACACCTCCAGATCAACTGCTGTTAGTAAGCCTCACCCTTGCTGACTGAGCTAACCTTGTTATCCCCACCCTTGCTCTGGCTTATTTATACCTGGCCCTTCAGATTTCCAAGACCAGCATCTGATGAAGTGAGCCTGTGCTCACGAAAGCTCATGCTCAGAACTTTTCTGTTAGTCTATAAGGTGCCACAGGACCCTTCGTTGCTGTTAATACTGATAGCGATCTCAGCAGGCAGCGCTTCAACAAACTGGCTGTTAAATCACTTCGCATTTATGGTGCCATAACATTCTACCCTCTTTATGACATTCAGGCTACGTCTACACGTGAAGCCAACATCAAGCAACATCGAAATAGGCTATTTCGATGAGTAACGTCTACACGTCCTCCAGGGCTCGCAACGTCGATGTTCAACTTCGACGTTGCGCGGCACCACATCGAAATAGGCGCTGCGAGGGAACGTCTACACGCCAAAGCAGCACACATCGAAATAAGGGTGGGCACAGCTGCAGACAGGGTCACAGGGCGGACTCAACAGCCAGCCGCTCCCTTAAAGGGCCCCTCCCAGACACAGTTGCACTAAACAACACAAGATACACAGAGCCTACAACTGGTTGCAGACCCTGTGCCTGCAACATGGATCCCCAGCTGCCGCAGCAGCAGCCAGAAGCCCTGGGCTAAGGGCTGCTGCCCACGGTGACCATAGAGCCCCGCAGGGGCTGGAGAGAGAGCATCTCTCAACCCCTCAGCTGATGGCCGTCATGGTGGACCCCGCTATTTCGATGTTGCGGGACGCGCAACGACTACACGGTCCCTACTTCGACGTTGAACGTCGAAGTAGGGCGCTATTCCTATCCCCTCATGGGGTTAGCGACTTCGACGTCTCGCCGCCTAACGTCGAAGTTAACTTCGAAATAGCACCCGGCACGTGTAGCCGTGACGGGCGCTATTTCGAAGTTAGTGCCACTACTTCGAAGTAGCGTGCACGTGAAGACACGGCTTCAGTGTCACAAAGGCAGTGCCAGATATGCTTATGCTTCCCACAGTCCATCACACCGAATGCCCAGCACCAACAGAACAACTGTACTGTATGTTGACAAATAAGAAATCATGATTTTTCTGCACAGCCTGGGGTGAATGAATATAAATATACATATGACAGACTATACCATTAGCAAAATTAGCCAATTTTTTTCTATTAAATTGAAACATTAATCATCTTCAGCCTCTGTTCAGGCTGAATAAAACCAGTCGTTAGTCACCAGAAAGACATTTTTAAAGACATTTTTATGGAGAATAGAATGTCCTACCTGGAACAACTTCAAAGAGGAACTTCCCAGGGCTTTCTTCATTGCCAGGATGCTCAATAACTCTATTTCCAGGCAGGAAAATGGCACCCTAAAAATCAAAAAACTGGATCAGAACTGCTGTCGTGCTCTTACAATATTATTGGATTTTTCTCTCAAACTTTGGTATATGAAAATTATTAAAGAAGATATCAGGAAATGTCTGGGGACCTGACTAGGCATGGCACAGTGTCAGTGATACTAACTGGTAGCCCCTTGTGGTAATGGATGTTCAGTGTAGGTACTCCATAAGAAAGATTACAGAAAATGGAATGGCAAAGGATTCAAAGAAGGAATTCTTTAAAGGAGCAGAGATGGGGGCTTGGGGTTCCTACAACTGGTTAAGTGAGAAGTTAATATTTGCTTCTTTTGTGGCCTCCTGTTTAGCCCTGAAATGCGGGAGGGGGTCCCAGCAGTGGATTGGCTGGGACCAGGCCATGGAAGGTGGCAGCCTCTGAATATATGGAAAGAGGAATGGAATTTCCTTCACTGTACCAGTTTATCTGACAAGTATTCACAGATATTTAAGAATAAAGTCATGATCTAATTAAAACCAAAACTGTCCTCCCAGCATATCAAAATAATTATATGAACGGAGAGACCCCAACCAGATGACCCATGAACAGCCTCCTGAACTCAATATATATAAAGCTTTGGATACTCCAGGATAATCAGAAACTGCACTCTACTGGATCTCTGGGTTCTGCAGCACTGTGGTATGTCAGACTGGAGAGTGTAGTGCATATTTTAATTAAAAATAGATTTTTTAAAAATATATTTGTATGAGATTGATAAATGCAACAGTGTCAAAGCCTCTGTAATTTTTCTTATATGAAATTCAAAATCACTAAATATTTTTCCATATTTTCAGTTTGTAATGCGCTGACATTTTTTGGACTGACAACACATAATAGCATTGTAGGAGGACACTGCAAATTTGGCAGCTGGGCAGGGCACAGGTAGTCATAAGGCACATGGAAAGGTGTGAGGCACTTGCAGATTGTGAAATAATCTCAATCATTAAACATTACTTCTAAAATCATCAGAAAAATTAACAATACTGAATTTAAACTTATCAGCAATGACATCTCATGCAGGTGAATGGGGAAATTCATACTTCCTAGAGCAATAGCTTCACTTTCTAGGGAGACAGCAAGACTACAGTATTAATTGCACATCCTTCACATTTTTAAATTGATCTTCATAACCATTGGAGCCAGAAACATTTTTAAAGGAAACTTTGATTCTGGAGTACAATTCTGTGACAATTGATGGAAAAGGAGAAGTTTTCACAGTTTTCACAATTGCAGAAAGGAAGCTTGACTATTTACAAAATCTCATCAACTCTTTTCATACTAGCTCCATACCTAAAAATAATCTGAATTCTATTATCTTACCCCACTGCAGATCTGCCGTAACTGTAGTATCTAGAATTTGGGCCTACGTGTGCAATTATTTTTTAAATACATGATAGTCTCTTTCCATATAATCAATTGGGATTACACTTCACTACACATGTTTTCCAGAAAAGCATTCATGGCTGCTATTTTCTGTCCCTCTTTCTGCAGCACTGGGGCATGCAGAACACAAAACACGTCCCATTTTCTCACTGTTAGTACAATCATTGGCTTGATCATAATGTATGCAAGTGGCAGTCACTAGTGATGTCTCATTCAGAAACGTATTTGCTGGAGAACACCAATATTTTTCTGCTCTCCACCTTCCATTCTGACCAGTAACTACTCACTCTTCTTGCTCATCTCCTCTCCAGGGACTTCTTTGCAGACTAGCCTCACAGCCAGCCTTCCCATCCTGCCCACTTCAGCTGCACAGACAGGACCACCTTGGCAACACATGCTGAAAGCCCTTATTACACATTTTATACCCTTCCTGAAGTAGCTGGGATTTTCAAATATTCAACCCCAAAAGATTACAAAAAACCTCTCTCCTGTGTACCCTGACATCACACAGTTAAAAAGAGCTTGAGGGGTGTCTTTAAGGGAAAATAGCATTGGGATCTTTTCATTTGACACCCCCAGCTAAGAGTTTCCTCATTCCTTCATAGGAGACTTATTTTTTCATTTTCATTTAGTGTCATATCCTCCCAAGTGTTCAGGCAAGCCACAATTAAACTATGATTAGTTGAACATTAGGGGGTAAATTTGCAGAGCATTATGAAGACTATTGGATGAATATTCTCCATTAAGGGGAGATACAGGCCTAATTCCCAGTACTCCACCTGCATGTTATATTACATACATACACACAGTGAAAATACTATAATTTAATATTTCAATTTAAAACAATTCTGATAATTTAATGACTAGCACAAGCAAGTACGGTATGAAGATTCTCTTTAACACAATTGTGAAGAGCCTCCTAACAAAGGGAACATAAGGAAAACACGTTAACAGCCACCAAGCTGTGTCTTAGATCACTTGATGTGCTGCATACCTTCACTAAGCTTATGGGATGAAAATCTCTATGGAACGTTGACCAAAATAATAGTGTGCAAGATCCTATAGAGTCCATGGTCACCCTGGATTTCCCAGTCATCATCATACCATGAACCAGAGCCATGCAGGCCTTCAGAGATTCAACATGGATTAAAGTCCTGCTGCTCCAAGGGGCTGATCTTGCAAAGTGATGAATCCTCTCACCACCCAGTGAAGTCAATGGAAGATGAGTGGGTTAGGCACCTGGCAGGAATGCACTGGGCACCTCACCAAATTGAGCTCTAGTTGCACAAGCCTTTCATACATGAGGCAAAGACTTCTTTTTCAGCTGTAGTGTCACATCAGGATCAATCACATTAGCAAATCCACATTTTTATTTAATAGGGACAGCAGTATGCATATTTATTAGCCAGTGCGTTATAAACAATGGTCACAGTTGTAACAATGGTTGCTTGACAGCTGTGACGGACCACTCAACTGCCTCTTAAGGGTTCTGCACTTCCGGGTGGCTCCTTTTGTGCCTCAGAGGCCCCTTTTGTTGCCCTGGGACTTCCTGAAAGCAAGGGTCTCCCTTTACTGAGCCATTGTCATCACAGGCCAATCTGAGTTTGGGGTGGGGCACGTCCCTCTCCACCAGCCTCGAGCTGCTCTGGCTCTGTCTCAGTTGGTCCGCCCTCCAAGGGAAGTGGTGAGAAGTCCAGTCATGCCCCCTGCCCTGGACTCCAGCCCAGGGACCCTAGAGAAGGAGAGAGCTGGTGGGACTTTTTGCCTCTGCTCCATAGCAGTCACCTCTCCCTGGGCCTCTTCACCCCGCCACCCTATAGTGTGGTGCTGGGGTACCTGGCTACGCTCTGCCCTGCTCGCCTGTGTTCTTGTTTGGTTTGGTTTGGTTTGGTTTGGTTCGGTTCGGTTCGGTTCGGTTCGGTTCTCCATCTCCAGCCTCCTTCTCTCTGGACACCACTCCTCCCTCTTCTTGCCGCCTGGGGAAAGCCTTTTATAGAAAGCCTGGAGGCCTTAACTGGGTACAGGTGTTTTAATTATAGCCTGCTGCTGACTATCTCCTGATGAGCCCCAGATGCCTATCCAACCTGCAGGACTGCACCCTCTGTGAACTTGAACAAAAAGGGGTTCCTCCAGCACCCAAAATGTTTCCCCTCCATCAGGCACCTGTCAGCTGCAGACTGTGATCTGCCACATAGCAAATAATTACAGTAAAGTAAGGTTATACTAATAGTCTCTCTCTTATTCATACATGCTACTTCTACATTAAGCTAAGGTATTTACATGAAATAAGTCTCAGGAGAGGTGGGTTCAGGTCTTTTGTTCTGCAACAAACTTCCTGTGTGGCACTGGGTACATTGCTTGATCTGTCTGGCTTTTACACGTTTATTCATTTTCACGGGGCATCTCTTAGTACTAGGGCAATACAAACAACAGGAAAGATCCATGTAAATGGAAGGTTTGAGCAAAACCTATTTCTTATGTTATGCTAGGATGAAAGAAACACAGCTCCTTTGTACATAATTCATTGAAAGTAATTCAACATTGCAACCTGAAACTTTCCACATGGCTAGGTCTGAAAGTCTTCTGATCCAGGTCTACAGATCTATCTTTAAATTGGCTTGGAAAATAATTTGTTAGTAGTTCCTTTTGCTGAGAGATTTATCAGCTATTTTGTGGCTTCATTACTCACCTCTATCTCTTTGTTCCCCTATTCATACTTCAGTGACGCCGCTGGAAATTTTAATATTTATAGAAAACATCAAACTGCTGTCTATAAATCAGCATGGATTATGACCTAATCTTTGCTCTAAGGGCTGGTTATTAATGCTGAAATTATCTGAACTCCAGTCTCTCTCTACAGCCCCTCACAGAGCCCTAAAAAGGTTAGGGACATTTGATGGTCATCGCATTCAATACTAATTTATTGAGCTCTATATTAATGCTGTAAATCATTCACTCAGATTGCCTTATGGTAATACATACCATTGTTTCCCGAACCTCCAAAGGGTTACTTTAAAAAAGCCACTATATTTGCAATAGCATGGAGACAACATGTTCAAGTGATAATTCCAAGTCAAATTTTTGAAGAAGGCAATCAAGTATTTATTCAGTCATCTGAGCATGCAGATGGATAACCCTGTTTTGTAACTCTCTTTTGTGTAAAGAAAACAAGGGCAAGTTGCACTTTGTATGAAAATATGTTGTTGTATATACATATATTTCAGTCCTATAAAACTCTGTTCAAGATATATTTACTTATAGGGTTTGAATATTTTGTTCCTATTTTCACTTTCACTCCAAGGACCACCTTTTATTCCCCCTCCCATGTTTTTATCATCACTCCCAACATATTTCTTTGAAGTCTCACTGTCATGATTTATTTTTAGCCCAAGTTTAGGAATTTGGCGACCTATAACCACATATTTGTGCTTCTCCCAGGAATATCCTGGTACAGTGAGGCAGTATATTTGTGAATGCACATGAACACAGAAAAACTGCTGTCAGTTGGTAAGTCTCTCTACTTCATTCTTCCTATTCCTTTACTTTTCCTGATTTGTTTTTAGTTTTTTAAATTTACTAGTCACTTCTAGGACACTGTAAAATTTTACTTGAGCACAGATTGAACTTTTCTAGTATGGCAACATTTGTGGTCAGGCATGATTTTAGTTAGCTGGATGTCCACTTGCTCATGATGCACACTTTCTCAAAGGTTTTTGGTGTGTCCAAGTTTCCCATATCCCAAAAAGTTTGTTCAGAGCCATCAGTCCTGGCCCTCAGCATTCTGTGTCGTTATTTAGCTTTAATTTAACCCTAAATGTCTTCTCAGAGCCCAATAAATGGTGAAGTATTGGCAATGCTGCTAAGCGATATTAACCACTGGTGGTTCAGCAAATTGTGGTTTGGTACTGGTCAGGTCCCACGGGTGCTAGGGTAGAGAAGTTCAACGTGTAAAGGAAAATAAAGGGCATATCTCTTTATCATTCTCCATGCCACAGCATCACTGCCCCTTGCATCTACATAGCAGTAGAAATTAACAACACTGATCATCCACAGTCATCCCAGTTGTGATGGACCTCTGCATGCCAATCAATATTTGACATCAGTATTTTCAGTTTTTAAAAACAAGGCAAAAGTTAAAAGTGATTCAGTATAGTAACATCCACAATGGGATGTGTGTCTTTTTTCATGACAGAAGACAGAAAACCAATGTTCCTGTAAAGGCTGGGTTAACAAAAAGACGGAAGGATCAGGAAGCTTGTCTGAGAAATCAGAGAAAAGGAAATGAAGAAATATGGGAAAAAAAACTGTTTCCAAAAGGAGCTGCAGTGCAAATTTGGTCTTGTTAGCATATGATTCCCTGCTTGGGGACTCTGGAACATTGGACACTAAAGAAAAGGCTGTTCAAGTGTCTTATATCATTGAAAAATGCACCACCATATTTGATAAACAAAAATCACTTGCTTTAATTAGATCTACCAAAGAAAAAGGGAACTGACTTATGACAAGGAGTTTAATCACCACACTAGCTAATGCACTGGATTATGCTTTTATTCATATAGGGGCAGACTTCTGATACCCTTACACACACTGAATAGTCACATGGCCCCGAAGAAGACCCATTTCAATAATGGAACAAACCACAGTGCATGAGTAAGCATTGTAAATAAGGTTGGGTCTTAAAAAAAATAACAACATAACTCACTACCTTCCACAACATCTAATTTTCCCCTCTTTTCATCACCTAAATAAATGTACATAACATGCCTAATCTTGTAGGTTTTACTCAGTCCTCTTTCAGGCCAAATTGCAATGGGAGCAGGCTTTACTTCAAACTTCAGCCAGTTTGTATTGCCTTTTAAGACTTTAAACTTGTTTACTTTTTGATAATGGCCTCCTCTGTTTCCAAGCACATTATAGCTGCATCTACACGAGCTGGCTACTTCGAAGTAGCCGCGCCAACTTCAAAATAGCGCCCGCCACGTCTACACGTGGCAAGCACTATTTCGAAGTTGAAATCGATGTAAGGCGGCGAGACGTCGAAGTTGCTATCCCTATCAGGAGATGGCAATAGCACCCTACGTCGACGTTGAACGTTGAACGTCGAAGTAGGGCACGTGTAGACAATCCGCGTCCCGCAATATTGAAATAGTAGGGTCCGCCATGGCGGCCATCAGCTGAGGGGTTGAGAGATGCTCTCTCCAGCCCCTGAGCTCTATGGTCGCCGCGTGCAGCAGCCCCTTAAAGCTCCCCGCCCCCTGCGTTCCTGTGCAGAAAGCTGAGAGCGCGTGCAGGCAGCAGCGTTGCCACGCAGTCAGCCTGCACATCCCTCAGCAGCCCCAACCCACCACCGTGCACTGATGGCCACTAGCCAGCCACCCAAGCGCCCCCAGGACAACCCCCCCATGGGGATCCAGGGCTGCCATCCAGCCAGCCAGTCAGAGAAGAGGCAGTGGGGCCCCTCCTGGACGGAGGCCAAGATCCGGGACCTGCTGGGGCTCTGGGGCGAGGAGGAGGCGCTCCAGGTAATGGGGAGCAAGAGGCAGAACGCGGATGCGTTCACTCGGCTGGCCGAGGGCCTGGCCACCCGGGATCACCCTGCCCGCACTCCTGACCATGTCAGGAGTAAGGTTAAGGAGCTGCGGCAGGGTTACGCCTGGGCCTGGGATGTGGCCAGCCGATCTGGGGCCGCCCCCGCCACTTGCCCCTTTTACAGGGAGCTCAGGGCCATCCTGGGCCCCCGGTACACCTCCTCCCCCCCCCGGCCACTCTTGACACCTCGGCCAACGAGCCCCAGCAGGCCCCGGAGACAGAGTCCGCCCCGGAGGCAAGCCCTGCACCCCAGGGCCCCCCCCAGGAGCTCACCCCTGGGATGCTGGAGGAGGAGGAGGGGGACTCCTCCAGCAACAGGGGGCTCTGGATCACCCTCCAGTCCCAGAGCTCCAGCAGGGCATCCGCCCAGTGGGTGTCCCCCGACAGTGGGAGCGGACCGTCAGGTATGTACCCCCCCCCAGTGCACACCCCCGGGATTAAGGGGCGGGGACAAGAGACATGACCAGGGCCCTCCAAACACCCAGATGACCATGGCACCAAGGACAGCAGTGGCATGTCCCTCAGAAGAGTGCATCAGCCTCTGCCCCCCAGCAGGACAGCGCCATGCTCCAACCCTGGGGATGTGGGGAGCGGAACCTAGGGTCCCCTGGGGGAGGGGGGACACCCATCATCAGCAGCAGCATCTCCTGGGGACGGGGATGGGGAACCAGCAGCAGAGGGGTGGGGGGACAAGGGCCACGGCTCAGGGGCCACACTAACAGCTGTCTTCACTCTTCTTCCCCCCTGTGTTCCACAGCTGCACCGTCAGAGGGCCTGGAGAGCGCTGGCAAGGTGTCCGTGGTCCCGGAGAGCCCACCAGGGCCATCCCATCAGGCCAGCCCCTCGGCGGAACACCGACCAGTCCCAGGACGGGGCCGACGGCGGAGCCACCAGAGGACGGCCACGGACCCCCAGCTGCTCGTGACCCTCCGGCATCAGCTGGAGGTGTCGGAGTGGCGCCTGCGGGTGGAGTAGTGGAGGCTGGAGCTCCAAAAGCGAGCGCTGGCCTGGTGCCAGGATGCTTTGGGGGCCTTCATGTGGACCTTCGAGCGCATAGCGGAACACCTGGCCCTCCATGCCGTGCCGCCCGCCGCTCTGCCCGCCGCTCCGACCGCTGTCCCTCCACCATCCGCCACCCTGGGGCCTGCCGCCGAGGGGGACCTGGGGCCTGCGGACACCGGCCGGCCGTATTTGCCAGTTCGCCCGGCCCCCACCCAGCCTCGGCCAGGGCTCTGGCCGAGGCGAGGGTTGCGCCCTCCAACCCCAGGCGCCAGACATTAAGGTATGTCAGCTCATGGGAATAAGGGGACTTCGAAGTAGGCGGGGTCCTTTCGAAATGGAGCCCCGTGGGGACGAGAAGCACGGCGGTGAGGCGCGTCAATTTCGAAGTGCCGCGGCCGCCCACATGCTAATGAAGAGCTGAATATGCATTTCAGCGCTTCATTAGTAAACTTTGAAATGGCCATTTGTGTGGCCATTTTGAAGTTTGGGGCTCGTGTAGACGTAGCCTATGACTTCCATCTGCAACTGCTTTCTTAACTCAAATTGGGCAGAGAAAATACGTAACACTAGATACTGGTTTTGGAATATGTTGGATACTGGATCCGGAGCAAGAATAACTGCATGCCTAAAAAGATTCCTAAAAGAAATAATTATTTTTAAATCAATTAAACCTAATATGCAAAACTAAATTGATCTAATCTACAGAATTATAAGTGAAAATACAACTACAAATGAGGCAAGAGATGAACATTGTATTTAACTTCCCAACTTATCATTAGCTTAGGGTGGCAAATAACTTTATTTACAATACATCAAATATTTTGATTATTTGATGTAAAAGAGCTTTTAATATTTACATCCTATTTTTACAATAAATGTTTCTGACAAATTTCAGGGAAAATAATGACAAAAACCAGAACAAGATGGTCATAATATTTATAATCCATATCTGTTGCAAGTTCACTTCTTCCTGAATTTTGAACCCCACATGCATGTTTAAGTGATGTCTAAATTTATATTAAAGGCTCCAAGATGGAAATACTATACACAGCAATTAATGAACTTCATAAAGAAAAGATGCACTTGAAAGGTAATTTGGATTATTTTGCTGTCTGTCCACAGAGTTGCTGTTCGAAACAAACAAAGTTATTTTAAAAAACAGTCTTGTTTGTGCAACATGCACCTGGCTTCTCAGACTGAGGGGGAAAGTTTTAAAAGAAAATGAAAGACGAACTTCTTTTCACTTCCCATTTTGTCTGCTTTCATACAAATCTGGGTGGTATTTACTTCCCCTTTTAATAAGTTCAGTAGCTATTTATACAGCATATCAAGAGTATCAGAGAGTGAACACTTGATTGCTGCCTTACCATCTGTCAGAAAGGTTCACATGAGCATTCAGGCAGTCAGAGAATAAATCTGCAGACTACAGAAACCTTCATCCTACTGTGGCATACAACTGAACCACAGTGAATACAGCGTTGATGACAGCTAGCTTCCTGGCTTCATTTTACCATCAGCCTCACTGCTCAGTTGCCCTGGTTTGCCCATGTGTAGAATGTAGGCTCCTTCCTCAATGCTTGAATTTTCCTAAGTGTCTGATGTCTCATACAAGCTTCTGACGGCTCACAAAGTTTAACATCCATTTTTCTCCCCTGACTCTCTTCTAATAGGGGTGGGAAGGAGAAAGTACCTGAGGAAAATCTCAGACCATGAAAAACTTGGAACAGGTTCCTAGGAAAGGGGAGAGTGTCTGAGAGGCAAGGGGCAAAATGAGTGTTTTCAGATGATATCAAGAAAAGGAAAATGTATTTTGTCTAATTTCAAGCCCCTTCAAACATATTGTCTCTAATGTTATTGGGCCTTCTCATTCCACTGCTGAAAAAAAAAAAAGCAGCACAGGGAAAGAGAAAAACCTCACAAAACACATACACCATGTGCTAAATTTTGTGTTCCAGCCTCACACCCTGTGCCACCCTCTTGACCCTACCCTACCCCAGACCTCACTGCCCAGTTTGGATCACTATTTATATATGTTCTTATGGCAAAGGCATGGGGATAAAGGCACACTATTCCATCAGCAGCTCAAGAAAGTGGAGCAAAGCTGCTGCACTCATTAGGGCCCTGTGTGCAGTGGTGGATTAACACAAGGGCAAAAGGGACAGTTGCCTCGGGGCCCCCAGGGTCCACAACTCCATTTTGTTTAAACCAGGGGTCAACAACCTTTCTAAGGTGGAGTGCTGAAACTTGACCCTTTTGACCTCTGTGTACAGTCCAAGTGCCAGTGATACTTTTTAAAGCCACTAACAGTCCTACTTCGAGCATCTTCATTAATAAATAAATAAGGATGCAGAGCTTTGCTATTCAGGTGGTGGTTGGTTGCATTAGCTGGTCTTTTGGCATGGCTTGAGCAATCTTCTGGCTGCATGGGGAAGGAGGGGCGATGCTGAGGTCCTGCTTTGAATGCCAATGAAAAGCGGCTCTAGTGCCACACTTGCCACCTGTGTCAGGGGTTGATGACCTGTGATTTAAATAATTCACTTTAATGGAACAAAAGAAATGTGTAATGTTATTCTTATTTTAAAATTAAGTGCAATTTTATTATGCATCATGACTACTAATAAGCATGAATAGATTTGAAAGCATAAATAATTATGCTAAATTAATATTATAGGACATGGAGCTTGTGACTGTTGTCCCAGAGCCCAACCTGTTCTTAAACCACCCCTGCCTGCAGCCTGACTCTGCTTGCAAGAAGATTGCTCAGCCCAGCCTGGGATTTGACGAACTGGTACTAGATTGAACGTAGTCTGTGATCTAATTACCAATTAGACAACAAGACCATCATCCGTGGTGGGAGGGGGTTAGAAAAGCACCAATGAGTCACGTGATTTTTTTTTTTTTTAAAAACCCCATAGTTAATATCTCAACTGCATGTCATTTCTACAACCAAGTGACACCAAAAAGCCAGTCTGGGGATAATTTTTTTCCTAGAAATGAGAATGTTACATATTTGAAGCCACTAACGGAAGAAAATTATTTCTCAGTAAAATAAGCACCCATTGCAATATTTTGTTCTCCAGGAAATGGATTTAAGGAAGCCAGTCTCACTTGGATTAAACACTAAGAGAGAAGTAGCAGTGTTAGTCTGTACTCCAACAAAACAAAACAGAAGCAATGTAGCAATTTAAAGACTAAACAGCATGATTTATTTGGTGATGGGCTTTCATGGGACAGACCTGCTTCATCAGATCAATCTCATTTCCAATACAGACTGACATTTGTAAGTACAGAGGACCAAAAGAAATTTCAATAAAAACTGACAAATAAAGTACATAGGACTGAGGTAGGTGACAGAGGGATGGGAATGTTTAGAGTCCTGCCTGAGATACTATTTGTCAGTTTTTATTGCTATTTTTTTTTTGGTCCTCTGTACTTATAAATGTCAGTCTGTGTGGGATTGATCTGATGAAGTGGGTCTGTCCCACAAAAGCTCATCACCGAATAAATTATTTTGTTAGTCTTTAAACTGCTACCTTTCTGCTCTTTTGAATTAAACAATTTGACAGTATGAACTCAGAACTCTATTATCTCAGTTATACTCTCCCTGATACACCGTATCCTTCTCTAATCCCCTGCAACACTTGGGCCTTCCTCCACCTCTGAATATCATGCTAAGCAAGAATAAGAATATGATTTATAGCACAAGCATCTCAAACCAGTCAGATGACAGGATTTTTCATCTTCTACTTTCTATTTCACAGGGTAAGATTGGTGTATCAGAGGCGTAATTTGTTCACCCTGTCATTTCCCCTTACGTTTCTGATTCCAGTTTATGATACACTATTCAATCTCTGTTTGA
Source organism: Carettochelys insculpta (assembly GCF_033958435.1). Classification (NCBI taxonomy): domain Eukaryota; kingdom Metazoa; phylum Chordata; order Testudines; family Carettochelyidae; genus Carettochelys; species Carettochelys insculpta. The sequence goes on from NC_134140.1 coordinate 122,855,200, forward strand.
TCTTCATTCCCTGCACTACCTATTTGTCATCAAGTATGCAAGACCAATCAGATTTTCCACCAGGAAGCTGATTAGCCATAGAGTTTATCTCCTTATGAAACTCCATATATTTTCTTTCTGAATTCAGTATTGCTTAACTTCTCCCTTTCTCTATTAATTTCATTTTGTAACGGTATAACTGAACTCTGGAAAACATTTTGAGATGCAGTTGGTGTGAAAGTGCTACAAAAGTAAGTGTCTGATTATGCAACTGGAAAATCAAGAAGCGTTTATTCACTGCAAACTTCAATATAGCTACTTTCCAAAGGGATAGTGGGAGAGTAAGGATTGCAGCATTCGACCTTACAGCTGTAGGATATGCCATGATTACTTATTTGTACTACAGCAGCATCCAGAGGCACCAACCAGAATCAGAGTCCTCCTGCAGTAGTCATGACACATAAACACATAGTAAACCAATCCAGGCCACAAACAGCAACCTGTATGAACAGGTTAGACAAAGGTTAACCATAAAGATATACTTTAGCAGGTAACATAAATCAGCATAACAGATGATGCTGAATTTCCCTGTTATATGGGATTGAGGACATACAACTAACATTCATACTTACTTGTTCTTTTTGCAGCATCTAGCGAAAGTATGCCCTGAGAGAATCACACTAAAGAGGGCCTGCCTTAACTTCACTCAGGCTGTGTCTACACTACCACCCTCCTTTGAAGGAAGGATGAAGTAGGGTGTTGGGAGTTTACTAGTGAAATGCTGTGCTGCATACTTCATTTAGCAAATTCCCCACCCCCCTCCCCTCATGGCAACTTCTAAGTTTTAAACTTCAAAGTACTGGCACGCATCTAGCCGTGGCTCACCCACCGGTACGTCAAAGTCCCTTTACTCCTCCAAAATGCTAGACGTGCACTGGTACTTTGAAGTTTAAAACTCTGAAGTTGCCGCAGGGGGGAATTTGCTTAATGAAGTGCTGCATATGCAGTGCAGCACTTCATTAGTAAACTCCCAGCACCCTACTTACCATCCTTCCTTCGAAGGAGGGTGGTAATGTGGACACAGCCTCAGAGACGTTCCAGAGGAGTAATTTTGAAGAGCAAAGGGACTTTTGAGGAGTAAAGGGACTTTGAAGTTGCCCTGGCACTTCGAAGTACTGGTGGGTGAGCAGTTGTCGTGGGGCCGAATTTGCTTAATGAAGTGCTGCGTATGCAGTGCATCACTTCATTAGTAAACTCCCAGCACCCTACTTACCATTCTTCCTTTGAAGGAGGTTGGTAGTGTAGACACAGCCTCAGAGATGTTCCAGAGCACTGAGGTTCTGCATCCAGAGCTACACACACAAATGCAAGAAAAGGAAATACCACTGTCCTGCCACAGGTCTCAGAGCACTTCACAAAGGAGACTACTGTTTCCCTCATGTATGAGTGAGGAAACTGAAGCACGTGGAGGGGAGTTAATTGCCTATGCTCCCCAGAAAAGAAGTAGCAGAACCATGAATTGAACCCAGGTCTACTGATGTCCTTGTCAGAGTCCTAGCCAGTGAACCACCAAACCTCTTGAATGGGTATTAATCATTTTCACTCAGAACACCTAACATATGAGCTAATTCTTTTCACTTTTCAAGATCTGTACTGATCAGCATCTTTGTGTACACTGCTATATAAAGGTTACTACTAACAACAAAAGACTGAAAGGTTTTGGGAGAAGGTGGTGTCTTTGTAGGTATTTGTGCAATCTAGCTCATTGGTGCCCAACTGTGAATGGACACTTCGGTAATTACTGCATGACAAAGACTCGTTCCATTAAAGACACAACCCTGACAGGTCAGGCCAAAAATAATCCATGTTATCTGATGAGTAAAGAAGACCAATGAGGCCCTTTAACTTAGGCATTTTATCTTGTCTTGTTCCTTACCTTTCCAAAAACTGAAATCCTGAGTAGTAATATCAGAAGTGTACATTCTGTTCTGAAGCATATGTTTGATAAATCAGCTTTGTAATTTGTTTTCCTATCATTTTCCCTAAAATTTCTTATAATTGCCTACACTTCTCAAACTTTTTTTGATCTTCATTCCTTGAAAAGGACCTATTCATCAAGTGTTCAAGGTAAATGCTGGTGAATAACAATTCGAACACAGGAGATAAAATGTATTTGCATAAAGCTTGCTCCTAAATCTCAGAAATATTTCAAAAGAGAATCTATAAGCCTGCTTAGATCAAATGTCAGGGTGAGAAATTGCTAATTCATATTCACTCTTTCTAGTATTTAGAATCATAGTGTCAGAAGAGAGCTTAGGACATCATTGACTCCAATGCTGGACTAATCCCAGTCAGGGTTTTGTCAAGCCAAGATTTACAGACCGCTAGGAAAGGAGATCATATTACCACTCTAGGTAACCCTTCCCATGCTTCACCTCCCTCCTAGTGAAATAGTTTTTTCCTAATATCCAACCTAAACCTACCCCCACCACAGCTTGAGGCCATTGCTCCTTGTTCTCCTATCTGTCACCACTGAAAACAGCCTGGCTCCATCCTCTTTTTAACCTTCCTTCAGGTAATTGAAGGCCACACCCTCATTCTTCTCTTCCGTAGACTAAATAAACCCAAATCCTTCAGCCTCTCCTCATAAGTCCTCTGCTCCAGCCTCCTAATCATTTTTGTCACCTTCCACTGGACTTCCTCCAGTGCAATCCACATTGTTTCTGTAACAGTGGGCCCAGAATTGGACACAATATTCCAGATGTGGCCTCAGCATTGCCAAATAAAGGAGAATAATCACTTCCCTAGATCTGCTGGCAATGCTCCTACTAACGCACCCTTGTATGCCATTAGCTCCCTTGGCTGTCAGAGTGCATTGATGGTTCACATTCAGCTTCTCATCTACTGTAATCCCCAGGTTCTTTTCTGCAGAACTGCTGCTTAACCAGTCAGGTCCCAGCCTATAGTAGTACTTGGGAATCCTCCCTCCTAAATTCAGGACTCTGCATTCATCCTTGTTGAACCTCATCAGATTTCTTTTGGCCCCATCCTCCAGTTTGTCTAGGTTTATTGTAAATTTCAGGCTTAGTTTGCATTTTTGTTTGTTTATTAGATAATCTGATTTGATTTGTTTGCTACCCCTTGTAATAACATCAATATTTTTATAGTTAATAAACTTGTTTTATCTATTAAGCAAAACCAGTGTGTCACTGATTGAAATGCCTCAAGAAAATCCCCACTTGGTTTAACACAAGCATCTTGTACATGCACAGTGAGGCAGAGGCAAACTGGCTAATACATTCCTTTTGGATGGAGTTTTGACCAGGGCATGGCTGTCCATGTCTGGGGTTCTAGGCTGGGAATCTGGGGGTTATTTAGTCATTAGCCTCTCCACTGCTGGGTCTTAACAGTGGCTGATTAGCCTGAGCATTAGTTACTGCAGCTGAGTGTGTGATTAGGAGTAATCTAAAGCTTATCACAGCAGCACAGTGCTGAGAGGAAGCCCAGTCTGGTGAGGCAGAGGGCTAAGTGGTACCTCAATTGCAAGTGGCACCCTGGCAGGGGGGCCCATTCTGCTCAGATTTAAAGTATTTAATTTAAAAAAAAATCTTATTGGTAACCACAGTGCTTCTTGGAAAGTAAATGGAGATTATATTATGCAATTTGAATGTGAATCGAGTACAACATTTTCTGCAATAGGAAATTAGCGGTGGTCCACAGGAGCAAACTTCAGATCTGGATGTCAATGCCACCTCCACTTCAAGGTATTTGTGCTCAGAATTTCAATTTTCACCCATTGTAGCTCCAGGTGGCCTGATGTAAAGTTTAGTTCAAGATACTTCCATGGATTTCAGGGGAGTCAGTTCCCCCACCTGTCAACTCTGGTACACCTCACAGTCACAAGGAGCAAGGCAAGCTGGCAGGCGAATCTATTCAGTTGACCTCCTGCTGTAGCAGCTCCAGTCTATCACAATGTTAGAGTCTATATGAGCTTAGTTTTACCTCACAGTTGTTTACAATTATGGAATTTATAAGCAATATCACATATTGTGAAAGCAAAATGACTCTGAACTCGCAGAAGCCAAAAACAGAATAATCTACCAGAGTTCAGAATGCCACTCCAACATCACTTCTGGCATTAGTCAGAGAATCTCAGATATCAGTAGGTGTGACAAAAGCATGCAACTTTTCCATGGAATTAAGCTTCAACTATTATGCCTGTTAGATCTGGCCATTAGTGCCAGTCATAACTGCACTACATTCATATTAACATTAACAGTTGATTTTAAAACATTCTACAGTCATTTACTTTGCTTCCTGCTGTTATAATCCATCAAACAATTTAGCAGTGATTGCATAGCAACAAAATTACAATCTAACTGTTACAGCCTGGCAAGGTCATTGCTGGTAACTATGAACCAAATAGGGCAAATGTTCTGCCTACTGATCTTCATTGGCATATTAAAGCTGAACAATATTGCTGTTCCCTTTATTTCAAAGGACAGGTGGCTTTCTAATAGAGTTTTTCTCCTCCCTATGTATTTTGGGGATTTTCAGATTCATTGCTGAATACTTTATGATGAAAACAAATATAATGAGGAAGATTGTCTTTCCACTGCATATGTTTCATGCTGAGCTGCCTAACACAGAGAAGAATATAGAGAGACAGGGCAAAATGTACCAGTCGTACCATGCCTAAGTGTAACAGATTATTATAGTCCTTAACCAATTAATAAAGTTTTTAAAGGAACACTATCACTGGAGGGAACAAGACAGGCACAATAAGGTTAATTCCCCACTGTCTTACAATTTGTGTAGCCATTTATAGAGTGAATACTAAACAGATGTAAAATGCTATCAAATAAGAGTAGCAGTATTTTGCTCAGGTGTACCTGACTACATAAGGTGCAAGGCAGTGCAGAATCAGGCCCAATAACAGTTTTGTGCAGAAATGATACATGGTGGTAATGTAATCTCTTTGCTGAATGGTCATGGTGGATGGGAAATTCACGTAAGATAAGAACAGCATCTCCCTTGCTTTCACTCAAACTGAATATTTGCTGTGTTAAGGTATTATAGGAAAAACAGCTGTTGCACAAACACAGAAGTCACTTTGGGAGTTGCCGGGTTAGTGCCTAATATTGATAGTTCTTGCTAGAAGAGAAAAAGAAATGGCCAATGTTTCAAGAATGGCTAAAGAAAAGGGGTGTTCTGTTCTATGGAAATCAATGTATCAAGTACTTATATAGGAATACAGACATATAACAGAAAGACAAGATGGGTGAGATAATATCTTTTTACTGAACCAACTTCTGTTACTGAAGGAGACAAACACTTTGGCTAAACAGTTATTTTATTCCCATTTAGTCAGTACTCAAGATAGACTTGCCTGCAAAAGCATCATTGCATTTGACCTTTTTCGTCATATTAAAACATTAGGAAATACAGAACCATCTTTTAGTTTATAAAAATCCTAATCAGAAACAATAGTTTAAGGGAGGGTCATCCTCTATTCTGAAAAACAAAAAAGTGAATAATACATCATTGTATAATGTTTCCCTAAATGCTCTTGCATTAATACTTGTTTTGAAATGATTTGCAAAATATAGAAATGAAGACAGCTGTCAAATTTAATGGAATATGATTATTTTTAATCCTGACACATATTCACTTCTTGGGGCAATGACTCTTTTTCTGCCTCCAGACCAGGAAATGAAGCATTCAGAGCACTAGGGGAACATCCAGAGTTTTTTCTAGAAAATTATGCCATTGGCCATGTCTACACTAGCCCCAAACTTCAAAATGACCACGCAAATGGCCATTTCGAAGTTTACTAACGAAGCGCTGAAATGCATATTCAGCGCTTCATTAGCATGCGGGCGGCCACAGCACTTCGAAATTGACGCGCCTCGCCGCCGCATTTCAGCGCTTCATTAGTATTTCAGCGCTTCATTAGTAAACTTCGAAATGGCCATTTGTGCGGCCATTTCGAAGTTTGGGGCTAGTGTAGACACGGCCATTAATTCACAGAGCCATCCAAAACTAAGTTCACATTCAAATACATTCTAGATATATTCTAGAGCATGCACAGTACAAGACAGTGGATTTAATTTGTCACATGAGAGACTCTGGAGACGGTTAATTTATTATGTGGGCAGCTAAGATGAATCACTGTCTCCTAATAATGGCTGTAAGAATGCTTGGAAGTACACAGGACAGTATCACTCTACATCCATATCTCTAGCTCTTAGCAATCATATCTACTTAACTGCCTAAAAGATAACTTAATATGCTTTTTTTAATTCCTCTAAATTCAACCAGGCATTTCAAGTTTTAAGGCAGATGTTGTATTAAAAGGAAACACCTTTCTCCCTAAGCAGATTTGCTGAGGTATCTAGCCTAGTTTAACACCACCTCCATAAGCATCTCTCCTTCCCCACGTATTACTTATATGTAGCTAATTTTTTTGAACAATTTCACCTGAAGAAAGCAATCATCTCATTATCCTTTTTTTCATTTCTTATCTGTGTTAGTCACAGAAATGGAAGAGATTAAAGAATGAGCTAACCCCTAATATGTTAGTATAATTTACATTTGTACATCTCAGATGCTGCATTATACCTAATGCCAAAAAATTTGAAGGATTTCTATACACTAGACTGCACTGGTTTGATTTAAACCAATTGAGTTAAAACAGTGTAATTTTGTGCGGGGACAAACTTCTGTGGGCTTAAAAGGGGTTATGTTGCTTCAAGTTGGCCCTATATAGGGAAAGCTAAAGTGATTAAGATGGCCCTTCTTCAAAGCTGCAGGAATCTAACAAAATCTGATTTTTTAAAAATCTCCTCTTTGGTCAAATCAGTTCAATAAAGTTTGCAGAATGGGATTATAAATCCTAGAGCCTTGCTCCTGAGAGCCGCCCACATTAGAATTCACATTATGCCACCTCTAAAGAAAAATGTTCCTAATGGTTGCCATATGAAGCACTCAGAAATTAAGAAATGCCAGAATGAATGCTGCAGATGAAACCCTAGCTTGCATGTATGCATTATGAAAGAGTCTAACTACACAATCACATACTATTTTTCCCTGGGGAACAGAATTAAGAGGGCAGAGGAGCTGCTGTTATATGAAGCCTAGGTGTTTAACTACTCACATTAAGGACACAATTAGACCAATTTTTAAGCTAAGCAGACTGGAGCTCCCCTTTAGGAGTTTAAGAAGGGAGGCTCTGCATATTAACAAAAAATTATGTGTGTCCCCCTTTCTTGCAAATGTATCTGGAAATTCAGGATAGAAAAAGGAGGTGTGTGGATGTCTGTTACATGTACAATGGTGAGAAAGGGTGCTTGAGGGAGGGGGAAATGTAGAATAGGTCACGGAAGAAAGGATATTAGGAGCAGCTGAAAGAATGACTTGAGAGAGATGTCATGGCCAGGGACAGAGTAAAAAGTATTAATTCTGTACAGGGAAGCGCAACACTACAGGATTTGCACTCAGCATTTCAGCAATTCCACCAGCACTTTACAACGAGTCTTGTTCCGTCCATGGAATTAATTTGCAGGGGTTAGTTTACTTACAAGAATGGTTCCCTACTGTTCCCTGAACACAAAAGGAGCAGAGAAAGAATGAAATGTCAATGTTAATACAGCCTTGTATTAAAGGACTAATGAGTTGGAGCAAAGCTTTTCTTCTCCAGCTCTCACACAGATCTGTGTGCATGAAAATGCTCATTAAAATTAGACTCACACTGTACATTATATTTGCCCAATTGACAACCGTGGGTTTTGATGGTGGGAACTGCTAAATTACCAGGGAAGACAGATGTCTCAGGTGAGATGTACTTAATGTAGATCCTGCTGATAAGACATTTAGCAAGTTATTGGAGAGAGCTAATTCATTCCCCCCCCCTCCCCATCTGCAAAGACTACCAAGAAACAAAGGGCCATTAACACAGAAACATCTTCATTTAAACATACCATATCTGAAGGAGGAAGACTCCTGCCTCTGCTGTTGTAAAGGTCTCATTCCCAAGAGAAAAATCCTAAGACTAAAGAGACTTTAGAATAGATAACTAAAAACCGTGAAACTATTGCCCAAATGTTTGATGCTCTGGAGCAGACAATTTCAAGTATTGGCCACACAGGTGTGTAACTAAGGTCTCAAATGACAGCCACAGCAATGAAAGTGTTGACATTAAGTGGAAGTGGTGGGAGATAACTCACTAGTTATGTGAGAGCAAGCTAAAGAAAGTAACTAATTAAATGTTGGACTAGATATTGTTGAAAATAAAATGAGGAGGAAAAAAGAAGGAATCTCATGTCATAACTGAGCAAAAAGAGAGAGTCCGAGAGCCTTCTGACAATTTTTTTTCTTCATGTTCAAGGACGACACTACCTGCCTATCCACTTCGATTCAAAGGCACAGTTTCCCTCTTACACTAGACAAGTAGAAAACCAGCCATCATTTCATGTTTGCTGGTAATTCTGCCACAGCTGAAGGGCCAAATCTATAATGACAATGAAAAAGGATTTTAATTATAGGCACTACCCAAGTTACAAATATCAGACTTACAAACATCTGTACATACAAACAAGCTCACCTGCAGTCTCACGCAGGGATGATCTTAGGATATATGGGGTCCTATATTAAACCCCTGTGTGTAACTGCAGCCCAAGTGTGAAATAAGGACATGTGATGTTACAATCTTCAGCAACACTAATGAAATATTTTAAAGCAAATTTAAAACTAAGGTAGTGACAATATATAGCTGGAGTTGGCAAATGCCTGTTAAGTGGCTTCATTACCACTTGAATGGCTCTTTCACAAGTTCAATGCCTGCTAATAGGTCTGCCACGCTTTTTCAGTATTAAGCTAATTAGATCCTTGACCACAGGAACCAGAGCCACGGAACACGGATAGGAAGAATGGGTGGACGTTAAGACTCAGAGGTGCCCCACATTTTCAGATGCCCCACACAGCTGTTTATTCTGCGGATGGCAGGCAAGGAGAACAGGGGGTGATAAGAAGCGCAAGTGCTGGTTGGAGGACTTTGGAGAAGCAGTGGGCAGTCATGCAGCCAGTGGTTGGAAAGAGGCAGCACATGGCCATCCCCTGCTCATCTGGAGTCCTCTGGACTGTGCTTGCCACTTTCTGGTGAGCAGGGGCTAAGTGCAGCCCATGGAGGGGGGTGGGGTGTCAGGTGGCCAAAGGAACCAGGGAATGTCCAGAAGTCCCCTTCAGAATCTTCACCTACATTCTCATTCTCCTCTAATTAAACCTGCCTTTCCTCCCTCACCAGCATTCAAGGTTAATTGCAAATCTGCAGTATTTCAGCTACATTATAGGTTTACGGGCTTTCGTGGGCTAGCCTGGAACCTAACAACCATTTTGAACATTGTTTCTAATGGGAAAATGCATTCCAAGTTCCAAACACCCAACTGACAAACAAACTTTCAGAACACAACCTGTTCATAAGTTGCAGACTTCCTGTATTTCTTAATGAGATATCTAGAACCATAAAAGTGGAAGGCATCTCAAGAGGTCATCTATTCTAGTCCCCTGTACTTGCGTCAGGATTAAGCATTTATTTAGATCAGTGTTTCTTAAACTATGTTCCCCAAACACTGGTGTTCCATGAACAATTCACCGGTGTGCTGCGTGCATTTGGAAAAATAATTCAAAGTTTTACAATAAGTAATCATTTTATGGGGATAACAGAAAATACTGAAACAATTTTATTTCTACATCTCACGAGAGCGGTAGTAGTGTGGCAACACGGAAGAACTGACTAACATTGTGCTAGCCTCCCCTCTCCTCTAATCTTCTCCTATCTATACGGTGGTGTAGCATCAATGCATGGCACATGCACTATATTGGTGTGATGGCTATGCTGTCAGTCAGCTGCTTGAAGTCAGCCATTGCGCATATGTGGCATGTGATGATTTATTGAATTTACTATTTCCACCAATATGACTAAACAGAGTAAATTACATTTCTTTTTTTAAAAAGCAAGTAAGAAAAGGTGACTGAAAACACTACTGCTGAGGAACCAGTACCATCAGTAAGTGAAGTAAATTTTCATAGGTGTTCCTCATAAAAAAATATTATTGTTTTGTGGTCTCAAAAACCTTAAGAAACACTGATCTAGATATCCTTGACAGGTGTTTGTCTAACCTGCTCTTAATAATCTCCAGTGATGGAGATTCCAAAACATCCCTAGGCAATTTATTGCAGCGCTTAACCACCCTGACAGGAAGTTTTACCTGATGTCCAATGTAAGCCTCCCTTACTGTAATTTCATCCCATTGCTTCTTGTCCTACCTTTAGAGGTCAAGAAAACAATTCTTCTTCCTCTTCCTACCGATGTTAATAAAGAATTTCCATTCCTCAATTTTCTTTCATACTATGCTGTTTCATTAATACAGTAGACGTGCGATTATCCATCATACCTGGAGAACAGAGATTGCTGGACAATTGAAATTTCCAGCTAGTTTGCAGCTGGCCCACCGCAGCTCTGCAGCCATTGCTCTCACCTGGGTGGTTAGGAGTACAGCAGATGCCATTTAGTTGAGAGTGCTGGTTATCCATATTCTGGAAAACAAGGCTTTTACAGTATTATCCAGTTATGGAAATCACTGGATGCTATTTTGGTCCGTAGGAGAGATTACGCATGAGGCACCTTAGCAAAGTACGATAGGCAAGTTGTGTGAAAGGTAAAGTGATTTGCCCAAGTTCACACAACAGGTGAACAACAACATAGGTCATCTGACTCCTAAACAAGTGGTCTATCCAGTGGACCCTTGTCTATGGGTTCTCTCTGGTATCCGCAAAAAAAAGGGGCCTTTCACCATGTTGACAATAGAAAATTGTTCTTGGCAGTTGGAATTGCCCAGTGTCAACTGAGGGGATGAGGAAGTAGCACCAGAGTCATCCTTTGGGTGAGAAGGCTACTCCACAAATTTGAGACTACTTCATAATTCTGGTATTATTTCTATGGCAAATTAACATTTACATTTTCTTTACAGTGCAAACCGTGGCCAAAATTTTGAAAGAAAGTCTAATGGGAGTCTGATTTTTTTTCAGAGGTGCTCAGCATTTCTAGTCTCACTGCCTTCATTTTGAGTACTCTGTTGAAAACCAGGCTATGAAGGGGGCGTGAAACAAAGGCTCCTGATTTTAAAAGCCACTCTTGAAAATTTTGCCGCACATGATTTCTCCAAAATGACAAGTTAAGTCAGCAGCTGGGTCAGCAGGAAACCAGAGTTTTTTCCCCCCAGTCCCACACTATAGCCAACCAACAAAGCTGTGGGTCTTCAATTTCTTTTCAAGATTTCACCTGATTTTATTTCCATGAAATATGCACACTTTATGCTCTCCAGTCATCTTTGCCATTTTCAAGCCTACTTCCTCTTATTGTTTCAAATGGCATATTCTTGCCAATATGTAGAAAGAGACAACATGTAGTGCGGCCCTGGGGGGGACTTTGGGAAGGACATGCTTCTTCCAGAGGCCCCTTATTCCCAAAAATTTTTGGGAAGAAGGGACCTCCAGAAGAAGCACGTCATTCCGGAATCCCTCCCCGGGGCCACACTTCTACATGGCATTTTGGAATCTGGAAGAACGGTCTTCCGGACTCCAAATCACATGATGTTATGCTAATGAGGCATGGGAAATTTGCATCCATGCCTCATTAGCATATTTTGCTCCATGTATTAACATGCCACTTCCGAAGGAAGTGGCCTGTGTAGAAATGGCCCTAGGTATTTGTCTAGGTTTACAACAGGCCACATAAAAAACTAGTAAAGTCAGTACAATCTAAAAGTTCATTCAGACAATGACTTGTTCCTACTGTTTCATAGGCCTTACGCTGACATGTAAGCACAATACTTCTATTCCCCATTTCATTTATTTCATAATAAGATGGTAGAAAGTCAGCAAGACTTCAGTAGTAGTCTTCTGTGATACTTCTGTGTGTTTCTGTAAGTAGTTTTTAAGTGAGGTGAAACTTGGTGGTATGCAAAACAAATCTGACTCCTGAAAATGGTACAGTATTCTGGAAAGGTTGAGTGGCATTTGTTTCAAGAACTCAGATTACTTTAGAATCATCTTTCTCAGCTGGTGGTATGTGCACCCTTAGGGGTATGAGAGAGAAGCCTGCGGGGTACTTACACATTTTTAAAGGGGTATTTTGTAAAAAAAAGGTTGAGAAACACTGGGATATACAATCTTGTGAATAACACACTGGAGTAGAGCTCAGGAAATCTAGGCTCACGTATCAGCTCTGTGTCACTTAGGGCACAGGTTCCTGAGTATCTCATATATAAAATGGTGTGGATGATATCCCTCTCCTACATTCTTAGTCTGCCTGGTCTGTTTCAATTGCAAACTCTTTGTTGCACGGACTCCTGTGCTCCTTTGCAAGCACACAGAACCAAAGACACCTGAATTCAAAGGAGATCTGCAGGTGATACTGTGACACAAGCAATAAAATCCTGGTGAAGTTCAGCACAGTGAGAAGAGATAGAGAATTGGAACTCGACAGGCAGGTTCTCTCTGCTCTGTGGGAACACACTGAATATGTCAACACAGGAGTGTTTGAGTGGTCCGGTCAGAAGATGACCAGCTAAATGGATATACCAATCACTCTTCCTTGGGCAAATGGGCACTATGGATTATCGGGCTAAAATAGCCACTGTGAGGAGAGTGCTTTATAAAACAGATGTCTGACTATATGAAAATGATAGAGAATATAGCAGTAGATGGTACTGTAGATGCAGCGTGATTTATAGATTTGCTAGAACCAATAAAAACTGAAATTGTTTGCACTGCATTTGGCTGCTGGTGTGCAGCTCTTCAGAACATCTGCTTAACAGTACCACTGAGTGGCCTAGAAACAAACAATCCGTCCTGCTCACTGCTGCAGAACTCTGCTGTGCCAGTCATAGCTGTTCAGACTTTGTGAAATAGATGGATTTACCCATGTTTCACTCTATGGTACAACCCAAACTACAGATGAACCCAGAAATAGAGAGGGAGTTAAACAACAGTGGTGGTGCAGTGGGAAGCCCCTTGCACCCAAATCTTTCAAATGAACATTCAGTCCCATGTGCAATTAAGTAATTATGTACCTAGTACTGAATGAACACATTAGCTGAGCAGATTGGTATTGGCTCTTGAGTCCATGCAATTAACACCTTCTGCCCTTGAAACCAGTGACTCAAAAGCTAGAATAATCGGGTGGCCAGAGTGCTTCACTTTTCAAGGCAGCACCATACCATGGATGTGCAACTGAAGAATGAGTGGAACTCAGTGAAATCCAAGGGGAGCAAACATAGTTACTGCAATGGCAATAGAAAGTCCTTCCTTCTGAATCTTCTATGGCTGTACCACTGTTGTGAGACACCACCAAAGCCTGGAACTATCTTCTGAGCCGCCCAGTTTCACAAATGATACCACTGCATCTCTGACCATCACAGTGCTGAATCTTCCAGACCATCAAAGTCTTCTTTGCCCCAGCGACGAAAAACATAACAAAAGTTGGTTTAAATGGCCAAGCAAGGATTCCTCTTGCACAGCCTAACCCTGCAGTAGTGTAGATAGGAAGAACCATTTTTACAGCCTTGTATGAACCACCTTTGCTGTACTCAAATGCAGCTAGACTAAGAAACAGGCCAATAGTGGCCAGTCAAAAGGTGGGATTTGCTAACAGCATTTGCAATTCATAACATTTTTCTATTCTAATAGCAATAAAAATTGTCACTTTTCCTCATTATTACTGTACCAACCCCCACTTTCAGCATCACCTCCCCCACCCCATTTACTGTGTTTTATAGTTCATGCAGTTTTGGGATTTTTAATTAGTGGTCCCCTTGATTCTGCAGAAGGCAGTGAAACTGTCCCATCTACCTTCTAGACTTCTATTACTTCCCTTCCTTTCTGCACTTCTGCTATTCTACCTCCTTTCCTTGATGCTTTGGCTTCTTCCCTCTCCTTTGTGGCTGCCCATTCTTTTGAGGAGACTCAGTAACTTAAACACAATGGTTCCGTAATGGAGTCACAAGTGGCTGATTGTTTAAAAATATGTTAAGTTGAGACAAAATCTTCTACTGGACTGAGGTAGAGGAGGGAACCAAGAGGCACTTGAGCAGCCACTCTTGAACTAATTTTTTTCCATCCATGGGCAGAAAAAATTTTATTATGTGCAATAAGGCATGTGCTAATAGAAACACAAGTGCATGGTTGGGAGAGGCAATGGGTGTTCTGCTAATCAACTGGATGACACCTGAAGCTCTCATAGGCAGCCACCCAAACACTCAGCTTACAGGTAACACTGCTCGGAAGAGAAAAAAAACAAACGGGCCCTGTGGAAGAATCCATTGAATCTCTTCTGCTCATTGCACAATATGTAAACAGAAGAGGACACTCCAAGGGGCAGTTGTGCCTGGATATTGCCATTTTGCAGTTGTTAATGGCATTCGGCTCAACCCCATTCCTAACAACTCATCACAGGTAACGACTGATGCATGCTCTTTGTGCAGCCACTGCCCTAGGTGAATTCAGGGCCTGGAAGGCTTTTGCTTCACTCTTAACTCCCTCAATGAGGGCTAAGACCTGTGGCATCACGTGGGTCTTCTGCATTAGGCTGGATTTCATTCCCCCATACTTCTGCTTTTCTTACCAACATCTTGGGCTCGTCTACACTACCACCTTCCTTCGAAGGAAGGATGGTAATTAGGGTGTTGGGAGTTTACCAATGAAGTGCTGCCATGTATACACAGTACTTCATTAAGCAAATTCTGCCCCCCCCCAAGACAACTTTGAAGTTTTAAACTTCGAAGTACTGGCACGCGTCTAGCCACAGTGCACCCGCCAGTACTTCAAAGTGCCGGGGCAACTTCGAAGTCCCCTTATTCCTCAAAATGGCTAGATGCGTTTAAAACTTAGAAGTTGCCGCGGGGCGGGTGGAATTTGCTTAATGAAGTGATGCCTATGCACAGCAGCACTTCATTAGTAAACTCCCAACACCCTAATTACCACTCTTCCTTCGAAGGAAGGTTGTAGTGTAGAGAAAGCCCCTAGAGTAGGGATGTGCAAGGGATGTGTTTCTGTTTTTATGTACGTGTATTCACATTTCTATACTGATTAAACAAGTTTTTACATTCCATAGACTTATTTTCTTACACATGCCAAAAGTTTTTTTTTAATAATATGAACATAACCAAAATTTCCATTGGTTTGGATTATACTAGACTGGTGCGGAACCCTGCTAATTGCAGGGATGAAAAGTGGGGCAGAACTTAAAATGTTTCCTCACTCCTGACCTAAAGTATGCAAGTCCAGCCTTAAGCTCTTCTCACAGAGACAGATTTTATACCACACATCACCTTCCACTTCAGCTGCTCCAGCTACTCCAGCTTGCAAAGCAGCTCGAGTTCCTTGCTGATGAACTGATGTGGTTGATCTATGGCTCCTACTAGTGAGCTGGTCTTCATGGGTACACTCAAGTTTGTAGCAAAAAGCCCATGTCCCTAGCAGAGCTGTAGAAAACTCAGATGCCTTCTTCACCAGTTTGCTGCAACTCTAATAGAAAGATCAGAGTTGCCCCATTTAGAAGCTTTTGCTAAACAATTTCTCAGAGCTCCGGAAATAAGAAGAGCTGCCGCAAAGCAAAATGACAGCATTAATATGACTTTTTTTTTTTTTGTGCTGAATACTGAGCAGTTCATTAAAATCCTAAACAGGTGGCAAGTCTGGCAGGCCTACTGTGTGTATGCTATAGACAGATTTATTATGCCTTTCATTCTAAAATATTTATGCAGGAATAGATTTAGTGAGATAAATTACCTTGCTCACAAAGCATCCTGCTCAGTGCTGATGTGATAACTGTCATATCAATCAAATTACGCTGTAAAAATGTTACCATCCATTTTATAATTATCATCAGTTATTTATAACTTCGGTATCTTTTTCCATGAGTGTTCTATTTCAATTTTGGAACAATCCCGATCACTTTTACTTGGAAGAGGAAGAATGCCTTACAAAATATGGAAAGTACGTAGAGTAACTCAATCCAACCATTAGCTATTAAGGGGGATGTTAGCAATACACAGTAAACAATCATATACAAATACCATGTGAACATTGACTCTGAGAGTTCTGCATCAAACCACTAGTTAGGGACATGAAAGCATATAGACCAGGATAAAACAGAGGTAGCTTCAGACTATTATTGAAGAGTTAAGCTTGTGATGGATTGCAATGCACAAGGAGGCTAACCAATGAGTCCAATACTCACGGTAACCGTTGTTACTTTGTTGTGAAGACATGAGACCTGAAAGGATGAGTAACAAGGAGAGAAAGGATGCTGAATTTTTGAAAAAGCATTTTGGTTCACCGTTAACAGGAAGTGTGGCTTTTTTCTCCCCAACTGTGCTCACTCAGGGGAACTAAGCACAACTTTGAATAGCCAGGGTTTGATTTACTTTCAAATTTTCTTCTTAATAGACTTGGAATGTGATTGTTTTGTATGCTATGCTGCATGGACCCCCATTTTGTAAGGTAATTTGGAAGCAGTCCTGATTATAGGATAGATTCCTCCAGGCCACCTAGATTCACTGCTGCTTTTATTCCATTCAGAACTAGTACCAACCGAGACCCAACAAGGAGACAGTATTTGCAAAACCTCCATCTACCACAGAGTGAGTCAGTGAAGGAATGTTTGAGGTGTATTGGGGCTGGGGGTCGGGGAGGAGGAAGGAAATCATGCATACATTGGGGAAAATATTTAATGGCTCAAAGAATAATCTCTGCTTCTAATGCAGATTTCCAGATGTCTCTAAGGACAGCAATCTTAAGAGCTTTTCTACATCCCAGGGTAAGCCCTTGGACTGTCTCTTCAGCATAAGAAGGATCAGTACAACACAAAAACCTATCTCAGGCCCTTGTCTCTGGGCACACATCTTAAGCAAACTGCCAAAATAAAAATACTTCCTCTTTTACAGACTATAATTCACAGAGCTTTTCTCTCAGTTCTCTCAACCCTTTCTTGCCCTTCCCCTAACCCTCTCATTCTTTTGGCCAGACCATCTGCTGACCACTTGTTGCCTTTAAAGAACCAGGTGCTCCTCATGTACCATTTGACCATTTCCCTTAGAGGCTCACCTGAGAGGTTGCTAATAAGTTTCAGGTTAGGCTCAGCCTCAACTCCTCTTGAAACTTCAGCCATCCTGTGACACTACCAGTACTTTTTTGGATAACCCACAAGTATCTTTCTCTCTAGTTCCTGTACCATAACATCCATATATAAAATGTAGTCTACTATGTCCCTGTGTTTTACGTGTTGTGCTAAAAGATATTGCTGTAGTAGAATGGGACACCTGACTGCATCTACAGAACATCTAAAACAATCTTTTTGCAGGGAGCAATGGGCATTGCTGAACAGACTGGTGTGTGTCTTAGTTATGAATTACGGAGCGCCCCAAAAGGGGCTATGCAGAACACAGAGTGAGATAGATCTGTTCATTGAAGAGAGTACAATGCACAACTCAAATCCAGATGAAAAATCCACTTCTCCTGAACAGCTGCATCAGTCAATTTCCAAACAGATTCGTGTTATGAAGCCAAAGACTCTTTTCTTTAACACGATGTTTAAAAAAAAAAAGAATCTGCCTCTTGTTTCCCTTCTCATAAAGAGAGTTTGTTTTGATTAGTGGAAGGGTTTCCATGGCCTTTAAAAAATATCATTTGCTGATGAGATTATGTTCCATCTTAGGGGACTGAGTAGATTTCCACTTTGGAACACAGATCTATACTGTAATGTAATAACCTTCCTCTTGTGTAATAAGAAAAAGGCTCATGTTCTCAGCTATGTAAAAATTAAAAAACAAGCAGCTAGCACTAAAAAGGAATGCAGATGTGTAAGAGATGCCTTTTCAACATAAACATCTATAGCAAAGAGAATCAATATGAGCAGATGAATCAAAGCTTCCAAACGCACTAATGGCAGCATAGCCCCTTGTTTGATATTCAGCACTTGCTGCCTCATCAATTTGTCTTCACTGACATGCTGTCTGTTTCTTAGCATTTATACAAGACCTAAGATTTGTCTGGCCTGAGAACATTTAAATACAAATGGTACAGTACAGCAGAATGGTAAGCATTGCAACACCTTTATGGGATTGTGGTCCATCTTTAAATGGCTTGAGGCAGCTACATTCTCTACTTAAATCGTGTGGTATAGTCCAACACTATACCAAGTGTCACACTTTTTAGATTCGTGATATTCATTATTATTCCAGTTTGTTCTGGGTCCCTGTTGTATTGTGCTAGGTACAACACACAAGATAGCTTAGTCCTGGCCCCAAAGATATATTTATAGGTAAGATGCATTGGGTATCAGAGTGATACTGAATACATATTTTAACTTCCATACTTAAAAATTCTTAATCTGTTTACTGCCTTTCAATATCATCTTCTGAGTAGAGCAATGATTCCAACCATAAATGCTGATTTTCTATTAAGAGAAAGCAGTCTTTATTATATGGTCTATTCGTCAAATGACAAAAATATTAACATGGTCTACACATTCTCTGTGATTAAACTGATCTATAATATTATGTGATCTAACAGAACTAAATTTCAATCCTCTCATACTAATCAGTATGATGAACAAGCATTTTATTTTTGTCCACCGCACCTGCTTTTATAGAATTAGTTTTGCAAAGAAGTGAGCATATTCACCTACCTCAGGCTAAAAAGGGGTAAAATGTTTACTACTCTTTAAGAGATGTTAGGCCTGTTTCTCTTCCCACAGCAGTTTTACATAATAGTAGCTTATTAACATTTATGAAGTTATTCCTGGCTCAGACTGGTGTAAATGGTATTGAATTCATTATACTATAAAAACTTAAAAATCACCAGCAGCCCAGATTAATATGAGATGTGATGCTAGATACAGCAACATCAGAGGGACATATTTACACTACAGTTAAAATTCATTAAGATTCTCTTATTTTGCATACAAATGTGCCAGTGAAGTCAAAGCAAGTTTTTAACCCAGAGAGAACTGAGTAAGGATTGCAGGCTTTGATTCAATATGACTTAAATTAGTAATCATGCACTGGATTTGGTCCTTTATGATAAAGGCCCTGTTCTCCACCAGTCTTATTCATGTTGATCAGGGACCCCACTCCATGAATAGTTCTACTGCTTTCAGCAGCATTCTCCAGGGAAAGGCAGTTCTCAGCGTAAGCAACTTCTACCCTTCACTTTCAGACCATTGGAATCAACGTAGATAATAAAGGACTGGAACCCCACTGTTCCAAGCTTAGGTTCACTGAGAGCCGCAACACTTCTCAAGGGTGGGTCCACTCCCATTAAAGTCATTAGGAGACTCGTTTTTGAATCCAGTAGCAAGAGCTCACAGATAAGTTTATCCTTATTCATATGACAATAAATGTCATATATACTATTAGCAATAAAGACTTTTATATGCTTAATTAGTTTATACAGATCTTTTAAGTGATCTTATTCACTTAACACCAGGTGCAAGATTTGGGCAAGACACTGAACATCTAGGAATATTCAGGCCCCACTAATTTGGAATCCACCTAATTCATAACCTGTATACGTACAAAATAAATCAGTATTTCTAATCATCATGTTATGTTGCATGGGTTGTTACTCCAGGTAGTTAACTGTATTGCTCATATATAGTAGATCCTCCATTACAAATTCCTCAGGAATGGAGATTGTTTGTATTTCTGAATAAAATACTGTGCTTGTTCTTTCAAAGATGTAGAGTGGAACACTGACATAATACATTCATGAAATTTTATTACGCAGAAGAAAAGTGCTATTTGTAACCATTTTAATATAAATGAAACAAGCACAGAAAGTTTCCTTACCTCATCAAATCCCTTTTTAAACTTTTCTTTTCTTTTTTAGTAGTTTATGCTTAATTTAGATAGAGATATTCCATATGTTTTATATGCTGCTGCACAATTGAGTAATTCTGGATTCAAAGGAGGTGCAGGTTAATCAGTCAATTTATAATTCTGGTGTTCATAATTTTGAGATTCTACTGTATATGCATGCGAAACTGTGTAAACAAAGCTGTTCTCTGCAGTGTAATCAATTAGGTCAGGTGAACCACCACAACTTGCATGAGGAGTTTTTGAATGGTGAAAAATGCCCTTCAAATATACAGAAAGTCTAGGTATATTATGAAAACCTTGGGCCAAATACAATGATAAGTTGGTTATAAAATAAGTCATAAAATAATGTAACTGGATCACAGAACAGCATCGCCATGCATTAAAATATTTGGGGATAGAGGCCCTATTTACTTTATACGCTCCATTAAGACATGATTTCTCCTATCCTAATTCTTCCCCTTTGGTATGCATGTTGCATTTCTTCCACTCATACAATAAATACCATAGCAGTGAAAAACAAAAAAGCAGTCCAGTAGCACTTTAAAGACTAACAGAATAATTTATTAGGTGATGAGCTTTTGTGGGACAGACCCAAGTCTTCGGATCATAGCCATACCAGAACAGACTCAATATTTAAGGCACCAAGAACCAAAAATAGTAATGAAGGTTGACAAATCAGAAAAATATTATCAAGGTGAGCAAATCAGAGAGTAGAGGGGCAGAGGGGGTGGGAGGGAAGTCAAGAATTAGATTAAGCCAAGTATGCAAAAGAGCCCCTATATTGACCTAAAAAATTACCATCCCAGTTCAAACCACGTATTAATGTGTCGAATCTGAATATAAAAGAGAGTTCAGCAGCCTCTCTTTCCAAAAATTACTCTGCAGTAAGACACAAACCTTTAGGTCGTTAACAGAATGGCCCACTCCGTTAAAATGCTGACTGACTGGTTTGTGGATCAGGAGTGTTTTTATGTCTGTTTTGTGCGTATTAATTCTTTGTCTAAGAGAGTTTGAAGTCTGTCCAATATACAAAGCATCTGGGCATTGTTGGCACACGATAGCATATATGATGTTAGTTGAGGAACATGAGAATGTGCACATGATTCTGTGAATAACCTGGTTAGGTCCAGTGATGGTATCTCCAGAATAGATATGTGGACAAAGCTGGCAATGGGCTTTGTTGCAAGGAAAAGTCCCAGGACTGGTGTTCCTGCGGTATAAACTCTGGTTGTGGGTGAGAATCCTCATAAGTTTGGGAGGTTGTGTGTACAAGAGAACAGGCCTGTCACCGGCTACGTCTACACGTGAAGCCAACATCGAAATAGCTTATTTCGATGAATAACGTCTACACGTCCTCCAGGGCCGGCAACGTCGATGTTCAACTTCGACGTTGCTCAGCCCAACATCGAAATAGGCGCAGCGAGGGAACGTCTACACGTCAAAGTAGCACACATCGAAATAGGGATGCCAGGCACAGCTGCAGACAGGGTCAACGGGCGGACTAGCGCTTCCAGGGCAACAGCTAGCCGCTCCCTTAAAAGGCCCCTCCCACATACACTCAGCCTGCACAGCACGCGGTCTGAGGAGCCATAGGCACACAGACCCCGGGCGCCGCAGTCATGGACCCCCAGCAGCAGCAGCAGCAGCAGCAGCAGCAGCAGCTAGAGGTCCACCCAGCCCTCCCGGCAGGAGCAGGGCTTGCCCTGGCCCATGCCATGTGGGAGGCAGCTGAGTACCTTCTTGCCCCAGGGGAGGAGATGCCCCCAGGGCAGCAGGGCTCAACCCCTACCCCTGCAGCACCCCGCTCCACCCCCCACCTCACACGCCGGCGGCTGTGGAGCTACCCCACCAGCACCGACTGGTGGGAGCAGCTGGTGCTTGGGGAGTGGGACGACGACCACTGGCTCAGGAACTTCAGGATGACCCGGCAGACATTCCTGGAGCTGTGCCAGTGGCTCACCCCCGCACTCAGGCACCGGGACACTGCCATGCGGCGTGCCCTCCCTGTGGAGAAACGGGTCGGCATCGCTGTCTGAAAGCTGGCCACTCTGGACAGCTACCGATCCGTGGGGCAGCAGTTTGGTGTCGGAAAGGCCACCGTCGGGGCTGTCTTCATGGAGGTAAGAGAACCCACAGGGGGAGGCCAGGGCAGGGCAGGGCAGGGGGGCCAGGGCAGGGCAGGGCAGGGCAGGGCAGGGCCACGCACACCCTGCTCACCCCTCATTGGGGCTGTCCCATGTGCTTTCTCTGCAGGTCGTGCGTGCCATCAACGCCATGCTCCTGCACAGGCTCGTGAAGCTGGGGGACCCACATGCCACTGTCGCCGCCTTTGCCACCCTGGGCTTCCCCAGCTGCTTCGGAGCTCTGGATGGGACTCACATCCCCATCCGCGCCCCGCATCACAGTGGAGGACGATACCTCAATCGGAAGGGCTACCATTCTGTCGTCCTGCAGGCCTTGGTGGACAGCCGGGGACGTTTCCAGGACATTTACGTGGGCTGGCCTGGCAGCACCCACGACACCCGGGTTTTTCGGAACTCGGGCCTGTGCCGCCGGCTGGAGGCGGGGACCTACATCCCCCAGCGGGAGATCCCTCTGGGGGACACCACCATGCCCTTCTGCGTCATCGCAGATGCGGCCTACCCCCTCCGGCCGTGGCTCATGCACCCCTACACGGGCCATCTCTCCGCTAGCCAGGAGCGGTTCAACGAGCGCCTGAACCGTGCACGCCAGGTGGTGGAGCGCTCATTTGGCCACCTCAAGGGACGCTGGCGATGTCTCCTGACCCGCCTGGATGCCGGCCCCAACAACATCCCCCAGATTGTGGGTGCCTGCTGCGCCCTGCACAACCTCGTGGAGAGCAAGGGGGAGACCTTTCTGCAGGGCTGGGCCGCGGAGGCCGGCAGGGCACACGTGCAGCCACCTGCTGCCCCCAGTCGGCAGGTGGACCCAGAGGGGACCCGGGTCCGGGAGGCCCTGCGGGCCCACTTCGACCAACAGGCCACGGGGTGAACTCTGCCCAGGCCCCCTACTGCCCGCCCCTTCCTCCCCCACACTCCTGCCCCAACGCCCACACCATGGAGCACCCCACCACCCCCCCCTCCCACTTGTCCTGGACAAATGACAGCACGAACTTGTGGGTGAACGTAAACTTTTTTTTCGTCTTTACGAAACTTTTTTTTTTTTTGTAAATAAATAAATACGTGAAACACAAACCAAAAAGGAGGGACAAACGTTCAACCAAAGCAAGATGTGCACAAATAAAACAATACAACAACAAAGCAAAGAAGTGTGCGCCATCAACAAAAAAGAAAAGCAGGGAGGAGAACGGGGAGAACTATTTACATGGGGGGGACGGGGCAAACGGGGGCACCAAAAACAAACAGTCAAACTATATACAACAAGGGGGGGGCCACGTCCCGGGCCCCTCGCCCCTAGAGCCCAGCACTGGGCGTGCCCGGCCGGGAGCCCCGCCGTGCCTGCAGTCTGGTCCGCGGCTGGGTGGGAGCGGGCTGCACAGGAAGGTATCGGCGCCGGCGAGTCTCAGGTGGCTCCAGGGGTCCCTCGGCGCTGTGGCCCTCGCGGGTGGGTGGTGGGGCGACGGCGGACGGCCCGGCGACGGCTGGAGCAGCTGGTGGTGGGGCTGCAGGAGCGGGCAGGGCAGGCGATGGCTCGGCCGGCGCGGCATGTGGTGCCAGGTAATCAACCAGCCGGTTAAATGTCTGCATATAGGCCCTCCATGCCTCCTGGCGCCAGGCCAGCGCCCGCTCCTGCAGCTGGAGGTGCTGCTCCGAGACCTCCAGCTGCCGGCGGAGGATGGCCAGCAGCTGGGGGTCCGTCGCCGCCGCCAGTAGTAGGCGCGGGGTCCGCCGTCTTGCCCTCCGCGTGGCCGGTTGTTTCTCGGCCGAGGGGCTGCCCTGGAGCGAGGGTCCCGGAGGGCTCTCCGGGACAACTGAGGCCTCGCCGGCGCTCTCTTCCAGTCCTTCGGATGGTGCAGGTGCAGGTGCAGGACACAGGAGAGGAGGGGGGAAAGAAGAATGGAGACAGGCGTTAGTGTGGGCCCCGAGCCGTGGCCTTTGTCCCCCCCACCCTGTGCTGCAGGTTCCCCATCCCCGTCCCCAGGAGATGCTGCTGTGATGGATGGGGTTCAGGGGTCCCCCTGCCCTGCACCCCGTCCCCTGGTGGGAGCGACTCTCACTTCACCCCGCAGGGTCTGAGAGCAGGAGAGCTTTCTTAGGCCACAGATGGCCAGTTTCTGGCAGGAGTGACAGCACCAGCTGTCGGAAGAGACAGTCCTTCCAACCCGTCGTGGGGAGAAGACCCCAAGGCGGGCCCCTCTGGGATGCAGCTTTCCCCCTCCTCTGGCTGGCTGCCTACCAGCTCTCCCTTCCCCTAGCCTCTACCTGTGGCCCCCGCCCTCGCCCCCCAGTTCCAAGCCAGCTCGGCTCCTCCCTCCTGTTTGTTCAGGGCAGAGGTGTCACCTGCCAGCTGTAGCGCCAGGATCCTCCTTTGGCCCTGGGAGCTCCTCGGCTCTTGTGGCTCATATGTAGCCTGAGTCTCCCTTTGGCACTCCCCCCACTCCATTGCATGCTGCTGCTGCGGGGTGTCCCACCCCCTCCGCCCGGGGGCCCCTCGAGGTTCCGCTCCCCCCTGGCCCGGGGATGGGGCATGGCACTGTCATGCA
Source organism: Carettochelys insculpta (assembly GCF_033958435.1). Taxonomy (NCBI): domain Eukaryota; kingdom Metazoa; phylum Chordata; order Testudines; family Carettochelyidae; genus Carettochelys; species Carettochelys insculpta. Next base: position 122,879,800 of record NC_134140.1, read on the forward strand.
GGGTGGGGGGGGCAGGGGCTGATGGCTGCAGTGCTGTGAGGGCCATGGCCCTGGTGTCCTTGGGGCCATGGCCATGTGAGCGTGTGGGGGGCCCTGGACACATCTCTGTTACCCCCGCCCCTCAAGCCCAGGGGTGTCCACCAGAGAGGGGTACCTACCTGTGGGTCCGCTCCCACGGTCCGGAGATCCCTGGGGGTCGGAGGCCCTGCTGCTGCTCCGGGATGGCAGGAGGAGGATCTGCAGGCTGGATTCTGCGGAGGAGGAGCCCCCCTCCTCCTCGTCCTCCTCCTCCTGCCGCGATGTCCCGGGGATGGCCTCCGGGGGGGGCCCCCGGGGTGCGGGGCTTGCCTCCGGGGCGGACTCCGGCTGCAGGGCCTGCTGGGCCTCGTCAGCCGAGGTGTCAAGGGTGGCCGGAGGGGAGGAGGTGTGCCGGGAGCCCAGGATGTCCCTGAGCTCCCTGTAAAAGGGGCAAGTGACGGGGGCGGCCCCAGATCGGCTGGCCGCATCCCGGGCCCGGGCATAACCCTGCCGCAGCTCCTTCACCTTACTCCGGACATGGTCCAGAGTGCGGGCAGGGTGACCCCGGGCAGCCAGGCCCTCGGCCAGCCGAGCGAACGCATCCGTGTTCCGCCTCTTGCTCCCTATTACCTGGAGCACCTCCTCCTCGCTCCAGAGCCCCAGCAGGTCCCGCAGCTCGGCCTCCGTCCAGGAGGGGCCCCGCTGCCGCTTCCCAGACTGGCAGGTCTTCTGGCTGGGCTGGCTGCCCTGGCTCCCCTTGTGGGGGGTCCCCTGGGGGCGCTGGGGGGGCTGATGGGCAGCCATCGCCGCTGTGTGGTGGGCTGAGGGCTGTGCAGGCTGCCCGCATGTGCAGGCTGCAGCCTGCACGTTGCCTCAGCTTCCTGCAGAGTCAGGGCGGGGGAGGGGACCTTTAAGGGGCCGCTCCATGCGGCCACCAGTGAGCTGAGGGGCTGGAGAGAGCATCTCTCAACCCCTCAGCTGATGGCCGCCATGGAGGACCCGGCAATTTCGACGTTGCGGGACGCGGATCGTCTACACTGTCCCTACTTCGACGTTGAACGTCGAAGTAGGGCGCTATTCCTATCTCCTCATGGGGTTAGCAACTTCGACGTCTCGCCACCTAACGTCGAAGATAACTTCGAAATAGCGCCCGACGTGTGTAGCCGCGACGGGCGCTATTTCAAAGTTAGTGCCACTACTTCGAAGTAGCGTGCACGTGTAGACACAGCTACCTAGGGCCTTCCGGAGTGCAGCATCCTGATTAAGGATAGGTTGTAGGTCTTTAATAATGCTTTGCAGTGGTTTGAGTTGGGGGCTGTAGGTAATGACCAGTGGTGTTCTGTTCTTGGCTTTTTTGGGCCTATCTTGGAGTAGCTGGTCTGTTTTGATAGTATATAGACTAGCACGCCTTTCTCTCTGTTACTCTAGTGGTGCAAGTTATGGCACTTTGCCCAAAAGCCATTTTATGACGAAGTAGCTCCAAAATTTACATCACTTACTTTTGCTCCTTTTTTGCGTAATGGTGACAACAACAAACACCTTAAATTTACAAAACAAAGCAAGCAGTCCCACACTACCTTAAAGACTATCAATATTTTTTAAGTAATGAGCTTTCATAGGAAGGACCCACTTTTCCAGGTTCTGGTTTCCCATGAGAGCTCATTACCTAATAAATAATATTGTTAGTCTTTAAGGTGATACAGGGCTACTTGCTTTGTTTTGCAAAGATACAGACTAACACAGCTACCTCTCTGAGACCTTAAATTTAATGGACAGATTATTCATTCCAATCCTTACAGAATTCTTACTGAAGCTGTCCCACGTTTGCACAAGGTACTGGAAGATTGAATTGCAAATGTTTAACTTTGGCTACTGTTTATGTAGACCCTTCAGAGCATGTGTATGATGTTGGAACCACACTAAAGTTGGATTCCTGTGTATTCGCAAACTGGTGTCCATTTAATTTATATTTTTCCCTTATATCAGAACTGAAACTGACATTTAAGCAAGATCTGCCTTCCAGTTTCTCCAAAATTGCCCTCACCTGCCTTCACTATCAAAGGGTTGTTGGAAACAGATGTTAATTCTCTATAGATACCCATACAGTAAGAGGAGAAGGATAAAAGAACAGACTCCACAACTCTAGAAACAGTGGAAGAAATTATTTTAAGGCCTCTAGTAGAAGAGTAAAAGGACATTAAAAACCCAGGTTAAGTCCCTTCAACATTTTCTCCTACACAAGCCAACGTGCTCGGCAGAGCTCTAATAAAGCCTCTTTCCCTAGGAACACCTCTTGTGTACTTGTAGCTGCTTATTCAGCTGCAAAGCCTCCTTTCATGGCAGATCTAATGAATTAAGCGGAGGTTATTCTTAAGCACTAATAGGCTAAAAGAAATAAACTTATTTTCAGTTAAGGACTAACAAGGGCTTCTTTTGATCCATTTATTCTGCTACTTGAAGAGGCATGTGGCATTTCTGCAGTACCCAAAAAAGACGGAATGGGACCCAAACACCTTGTCCTTTTAACAGACACTTACATCCTATGATGCTTCACCTTTCTCTCCCTGAGAGGAAGCAAAAAACAATCACTAGGATGCCCATTGCAAGGATCCTTGTTTTGAAATGGAATGTTCAGCAGAGTTTAAGTGTTATACTATAGACAAATTCTCTCAATAACTGCCTAACATTAAGGTAATCATTTGGGAATGTCTGATGTTTTTTCAGCCCCTTTAATAAAAGTCTGAGTACGGATATTATGGCCTAAGTTTTGTATTGAACAGAGGAACGTGACTGTATTCAAATAGTTGTGCTGTCCAAATATATTCACTGTATCTGGTTACCTCACTTGTCAAATACTATTAATTATCTGTATATCTATAATACCTATTTAGCTCTATACGTTAGTTAATCATCCCAAACCTACACAAGAAATGCATAAGGAATGCACGAGCAAGTATCAATTTCACCTACCACTGAAACAAGGTCATTTCTGAACAGGTCACAGCAGTGTACATAACAGAAGAAGAAATAAACATATCCAACTAAAAGCAGATGATAATTTTAGTGAGATCTCATGAGTTGGAATTTTGGCATGATAGTGCAGTGACTTTTATGAAAAGTGCCACAATCAGTCAGGATACTGGTTTTAAGTGTAATGATTTTACAGTTGGCTACGTCTACACGTGAACACTATATCAAAATAGCTTATTTCGATGTAGCAACATCGAAATAAGCTATTTCGATGAATAGCGTCTACACTTCCTCCAGGGCTGGTGCCGTCAACGTTCAATGTCGACGTTGGGCAGCACCACATCGAAATAGGCGCTGCGAGGGAACGGCTACATGCCAAAGTAGCACACATCGAAATAGGGGTGCCAGGAACAGCTGCAGACAGGGTCACAGGGCGGACTAGCCCTTCCGGGGCAACAGCTAGCCGCTCCCTTAAAGGGCCCCTCCTAGACACACTCAGCCTGCACAGCACGCGCTCTGAGGAGCCATAGGCACGCACACCTCAAGCAACGCAGTCATGGACCCCCAGCAGCAGCAGCAGCCAGAGGTCCACCCAGCCGCCCCTGTAGGAGCAGTGCTCGCCCGCTCCATGCCATGCAGGAGGCAGCTGAGCACATCCTCGCCACAGAGGAGGAGCTGCCCGCAGGGGAGGAGGACACAACCCCCAACCCTGCAGCACCCTGCCCCCCTCCACCTCATACGCCGCCAGCTGTGGAGCTACCCCACCAGCACCGACTGGTGGGAGCGGCTGGTGCTCAGAGAGTGGGACAACGACCGCTGGCTCCAGAACTTTCGGATGAGCTGGCAGACATTTCTGGAGCTCTGCCAGTGGCTCACCCCCGCACTGAGGCACCAGGACACCTTCATGCGGCGTGCCCTCAGTGTGGAGAAACGGGTCGGCATCGCTGTCTGGAAGCTGGCCACTCCAGACAGCTACCGATCCGTGGGCCAGCAGTTTGGCGTCGGCAAGGCCACCGTCGGGGCTGTCCTCATGGAGGTAAGAGGACCCACAGGGGGAGGGGGAGGGGGAGGCAGCCCTGGCAGGGGAGGGGAGCCCTGGCAGGGGAGGGGAGGGAAGGGGAGCCCTGGCAGGGGAGGGGAGGGGAGGGGGGCCCTGGCAGGGGAGGGCCACACACACCCTGCACATCCCTCGTTGGTGCTCTCCCATGTGCTTCCCCTGCAGGTTGTCCGCGCCATCAACGCCCTGCTCCTCCACAAGCTCGTGAGGCTTGGGGACCCGGATGCCGCCATCGCGGGCTTTGCCACCCTGGGGTTCCCCAATTGCTTTGGGGCTCTGGATGGGACCCACATCCCCATTCGCGCCCCGGAGCACAGTGGAGGACGCTACCTAAACAGGAAGGGCTACCATTCTGTGTTCCTCCAGGCCTTGGTGGACAGCCAGGGCCGTTTCCTGGACATTTATGTGGGCTGGCCTGGCAGCACCCACGACGCCCGGGTATTCCAGAACTCGGGCCTGTGCCGCCGGCTGGAGGCGGGGACCTACATCCCCCAGCGGGAGATCCCTGTGGGGGACACCACCATGCTCCTCTGCGTCATCGCAGATGCGGCATACCCCCTCCGGCCCTGGCTCACGCACCCTTACACGGGCCATCTGTCAGCCAGCCAGGAGCGTTTCAACATGCGCCTGAACCATGCGCGCCAGGTGGTGGAGCACACATTTGGGTGCCTCAAAGGGCGCTGGAGGTGTCTCCTCACCCGCCTTGATGCGGGCCCCACCAACATCCCCCAGATTGTGGGCGCGTGCAGCGCCCTCCACAACCTCGTCGAGAGGAAGGGGGAGGCTTTCTTTCAGGGCTGGGCTGTGGAGGCTGCCAGGCCGGATGTACAGCCACCCGCTGCCCCCAGTCACCAGGTGGACCCCGAAGGGACCTCAGTCCAGGAGGCCCTGCAGGCCCATTTCGATGAGGCCGCGGGGTGAACACTGGCAGGCCCCCCACTGCACCCCCCCATCCTCCACAACACTCCCTGCCCCTACACCCACATCACAGAGCACCCAAGAGTACACCCCCCCACTTTTCTTGTAAATAAAAGCAGACATTTGTTCGTCAAACCAGATATATGTTGAACTCTCATTATTATTATCCTAACTAACTATTTACAGGCCAAATAAATATTACATATATATATATATATATATATATATATATATATATTATAAGTCAGATAAGATGAAAGAAAAAAAGGGGAAGACAAGGAAGGGAAGAACTATGTACATGGGGGGGCAGGTATCAGCATAACAACATCATAACAACAGGGGTCTTATAGAAACTATTTACAAAAGAAGATAAAACTGAAGGGGATATATACAAAGGGGGGGGGCCACGTCCTGGGCCCCACACCCCCTAATGTCCAGCGCTCGGGGTGGGCGGCTGCGACCCACGCCTCGGCCTCAGCCCTGGCCGGGGCTGGCTGGGGGCCGGGCGGACTGGGAGATAAGGCCGGCAGGTGTCAGCTGGCCCCAGGTCCCCCTCAGCGGAAGGGTTCTCAGTGGCGGGTGGCGATGCGACGGCGGATGGAGCAGTGGGTGGAACAGCGGGTGGAGCGGTGGGTGGAGCAGGCAGGGCGGGCAGAGCGGTGGCCGGCGTGGCATGGGGGGCCAGGTAGTCCGCGATACACTTGAATGTCCACATAAAGGCCCCCCATGCCTCCTGGCGCCAGGCCAGCGCCCGCTCCTGAAGTTGAAGGCGCCGCTCCTCCACCCACAGGCGCTGCTCGGCGACCTCCAGCTGCCGACCGTGGATCGCCAGCAGCTGGGGGTCCGTCGCCATCCAGGAGTGGGGCTGGCTCCACCGTCATCCCCACCGTGGGCCTGGTCAGTGCTCCGCTGAGGGGCTGGCCTGGAGTGATGGCCCCGCCGTCATCCCCACCGTGGGCCTGGTCAGTGCTCTGCTGAGGGGCTGGCCTGGAGTGATGGCCCCGGTGGGCTCTCCGGGACCACTGACACCTCGCTGGCGCTCTCCAGTCCTTCCGATGGTGCAGCTGTGGAACACAGGAGGGGAAGAAGAGTGGAGACAGCCGTTAGTGTGGGCCCTGAGCCGTGGCCCTTGTCCCCCCACCCCTCTGCTGCAGGTTCCCCATCCCCGTCCCTGGGAGATGCTGATGATGGGTGTCTCACCCCCTCCCCCCGGGGGACCCTAGGTTCTGCTCCCCGCATCCCCAGGGATGGGGCATGGCACTGTCCTGCTGCGGGGGCAGGGGCTGACGCACTCCTGTGAGGGACATGCCACTGCTGTCCTTGGGGCCATGGTCATCTGGGCATGTGGAGGGCCCTGGTCATGTCTGTTACCCCCGCCCCTCAACCGCGGGGGTGCGCACCGGGGGGGTGCATACCTGATGGTCTGCCCCCACGGTTGGGGGACACCCGATGGGCGGACGCCCTGCTGGAGCTCCCTGATGGCAGGATGATGTGCAGCCCCCTGTCGCTAGAGGAGGACTCCCCCTTCCTCCTCCTCCTCCGGCGTCCCAGGGGTGGGATTCAGCAGGAACACAGATGTTGCTGGACCACAGAGACCCACCTGACGGGAGCTTGTCTAGCTGGCAGATTGCTCTCACTGGTGGCAGAGTCCCACTGGCAGCCCCACTGAGGGGAGCCCAGACAGGACCGGAAATCCCCACTGGCAGGGAGTGGCCTGGGCCAGGGAGACCCACCAGCTACCCCATGCAGGCTCAATACCTCAACCCCAGCTAGGGTCCCCACCAGCTGCCCTGCAGTGGGAGGTGGGAAGCCAGGTCTGGGCTGGAGAGCCAGGCTGGGGTTGGGGAGCACTGTGGTAGACAACCCTGCTGGGGCAAGGATCACAACCTGCAGAGGAGCCTCCACAGCCACCTGGCAGCAGATAGCTAGCAGTGGACAGGAGGGGTGTTTCCCAGGTGAGTCTGGAGGCCTGACTGCCCCTGGTCTGGCAAATTCCCTCATTCAAGGCCAGTCAGACCAGGGAGATACAACCAGTACTAGAAAATAGGAGCTCCTGTTAGCACAAATCCACTTAATCCCTGTGAGATCTTCAGGTTCAGTAGCAGGCTCCATGGTTCATTGGGTTACCTGCAACCCCTGAACACTGAAGTCCACTAGTAATCCACAGAAGAGATAAACAAGGCTTCTGCCATGCAAATTTCCCTACACTTCCCAACAGAGAGATTTAAGTCTCAGACAGAAACCTTCTTTTCAAAGGGTTGGGGGTTAGATCAGTTTCTGGGGCTATTCAAAACCTCCATCCCTTCATCAGACATGCCATTTGTGAATACTGTTTTCGTGATGCAGAGGTGTTCACTAAGAACCGCCGTAAGACCACAAATTCAGCTCATATTTGGCACAGAAAACCATTAGATGGTCAATCTGATAGTGTAGAGGAGCAGACTAGATTCATATAAAAGAATGATACCAAACTAAAGGTTCACACCTGACTATATGGGTGTGCCTCAATCCTCTCAAAATATGGACTCCACACTGTGGGGGGCGGGGGGAGAAATGGGTATCTGAGTAGATAACTAATACCATGTGCATTTGCAAACCACTTGTGTGTGTACAGAGATTTTGCAGGAATTGTATGTGTGCACTCACATTCTGGCAGCATTACAACTTTATTCAACATCTTAATTAATGATCTGGTTGATCGGATGGAGGTTTGTGGATGACACTAAACTGTAGGTAGAGGGAGAAGTAGATACATTGATGGGCAGAGAAAGGGTCCAGAGAGACCTAGACGAATTGGAAGATTGGGCCAAAAGTCTGATAAGGTTCAGAGTCCTATGTTTAAGACAGAAGAATCACAAGCTAGTGCTACAGACTGGGGACTGACTGGCTAAGCAGCCATTGTATAGAAAAGCACCTGGGGACTACAGTAGACAAGAAGTTGGATATGAGTAAACAGTGTGCCCTTGTTGCCAAGAAAGATAACATATTGGACTGCATCAGTAAGAGTACTGCCAGCAGACTGAGGCTTCTATTTAGCACAGGTGAGGCCCTATCTGGAGTACTGGGATCAGTTTTGGACCACGCACTACAGAAAGGACGTGGACAAACTGGAGAGAATCCAGTGGAGGGCAAGGAAAATTATTAAGAAGTTGGGGCACGTGACTCAGCTAAGGGAACTGGGTTTATTTAGTTAACAGAAGAGAAAACTGACAAGGAGATTCAATAGCAGCCTCCAACTACCTGAAAGGGGATGGCAGATGACAGAGCAAGTAGCAATAGTCTCAAGTTGCAGCATAGGAGGTCTAAGTTGCATATCAGAAAAAATTATTTCACTAGGAGATTGGTGAAGCTCTGGAATGGGCTGGCTAAGGAGATGGTGGAAGCTCTATAGTTAGAGGATTTTAAGATGGGGCTTGAGAAAGCGCTGGCTGGAATCATTTATTTGGGGTTGGTTCAGTTTTGGAGTTTCAATCAAGGGGGTTGAACTAGATGACCTCCTGAGGTCTCTTCCAACCCTAATTTTCTGGGATTCTATAATAAGCACAGCCTCAACTTTATTCATGTGGTTGTGCTCTAAAGCCTGGAATATATCACTAATCCAGTACAGAGACATGTTAAGGTGGGTGCAGTCCAAATGGATATGTGAAACCAGATGTGCATTTAAAAATGCAAAAATATATAAATTAATTATGTTATCATACTATGCACATAACTGAATAACATTAGTAGGAGATGTAAATACACTGAAAGCAGATGATAATTCACTCCAATGAGGTTTGCCTTTTAGTCAAAAACAGCAGTTAAGAGCTACATTTTACACATGAAAAATTTAGCATGAAGTCCTTTTTTCAACCAGTAAAGACCAACATCCATAGCATTTCCTGGGGGTTAATGACCTGATGAGCAAGCTGATAGCCAGAAGCAAAGACAAGTCAATTTCCCAGGAAATGCTTTGGCAGACCAAGTTCATTACTGCCATTATAGAAATTTATGAATGGAAAGAGAGATAGGCCCACCTTTGGCGTCTCCTGGGGATAACTTGAATCTCTGAAAACATGATTTAGTGTACAGTAACTATTTAGATTCACATATGGATAGGAGAGCCAAGTTGGTAGGTTTCTCAGCTTCCATATTTTCATCAACAGCACCTCAGAGATCGTCAAGATCTAATGGCTTGTTCTTGTGGTGAATATTCCCCTACACTTCCCCTGGATCTCAAGGACAAGGGAATGGAGGGCACTCACTCAAACAACTGATTGTCAGCCAGTGACAGAGCTGATGTTGCAGTGATCTTTCCAGAGAACTATTACTTATGCCAGCATCACATAAGAGAACTATGTTCTACTGAGCGTAAAACTGAGGATGTGGCTGCATAATAATAATAATCCCTTCCAAAGCCACACCTTCACTGAAAGTCATGTTTGTCATATTTACTTTTCAAAATATCATGACAAAGGAAATTCCCTGCTTGCTTTACAACACAATCTGAAGCAGGATAAATTTAACATTTGGAAAGATTCCTAGACCAACTTTACGGAAGCTATATAAAATGCAGATTAGCTACCAAGCAAAGTTCTTATCCAAATGAGCACACATAAAAATCTTTCAAACCTGTTCATCACTAGCTTAATGTTAACTTACCCGAATTTTAAATAAAATTTCAGGGAGAATGATTCGAAAGTGGATACTAATGCTGAGTGCCACAAGAGATTCTGACAAGAGGCCTAATTTTGAAAGTCAATGTCTCAGACAAAACAAACAAAACCTTGTATCACAACTTAGTATCTTGGCACTGTTGTTTCATTTAATATTTAGATGCAGAGGCAAGCAAACTCTAAGGCTTTGTGGCTGGGCTACATCAATAACCTCCAGGTTGGGAAGCTAATTTAAATTTTATCTAAACCTCTAGACTCTCACATGCTAAAGTATCTAACAAAATTTTACATTGCTGGCACTGATTTCCAAACAAAAGCAAGAGAAACAAGTAGGAAAACAATTTAGAAATGCCAGCTTCCATTCTGCAATATAAATGCAAACAAAATCAAAATTGCCTTATACAAAACAACGGATAATACTACTGGAATAGAGGCATTGCCTACCTGAAGAAACCAATTATCAAAATTCATCACTAGATTGTGACTCGGAACTGATGAAAATTCTACTCTGAAATTGGGCAGTTAGAAAGGCATGGCTGTTCTGCATAATTCTCTGAAAGCAATCTATGCATGATAATGACACAGTAGGTCACGCAGCATGACTGTTTTTGCTGTGTTCCATGTGATTGCTTCCCATCATCTCTGTGTTCTTATTTAACACACTACCTTGAGTTTAATCATCCTTAATAAAGGTGAGGTACAAATACCTCAGTGGTTAGAGCACTGAGCTTGTAAACCAGGTGTTAAGAGTTTGAGCATTGTTGAGGCCTCAAATGTATGTCAGGTTAACAGCTTGCAAGTACCTAGGGACAGGTAAACATCTGTCAGGGATGATGTAGATGGTGCTAGGTCCTGCAGGGGACTGGATATAATGACTGGTCCCTTCCAGTGTTAAACTAAACACAAAAATATGTCCTAAGGTCATGAGTGTAGATGGTGGTGTTGCACAATTTGCAACAGAATGTGCTATGAAAGTGTAATGCATTTATTTTAAAAGCCATCTGAAATACCAAAAATCAAATGACTACATTGCTTAATATCTGAACATAAAATTTATTACTCCAAAAAACTTTAGGTGTTAAGGCGAAGCCAAATAAAAGAAATCTGTTCTATTTTATAATGATATTATTATAGTGAAAAAGCAAGTGGTCTCTTGAAGTTTTCTTGTTAGCAACAAAAATATTTCAATGAGAAAAAGAATGAAATTAGAATTAGTTCTTTGTTTAAATTGTAAAGCTTGCCAGTTTTTCTTCTACCTTTCCTATATAATAGCCACCAGATAACAGTAAATAGGTGCTAAATTCTCTTTGATAGCTTCCACTGCACATATTCTTGGTTCTGTGTAAGTGAAGGAAGTTCAACCACTTATTCATTACAAACAATCTTTTTCTGTGGATTAAAACAAACATTTCACTTTTAAGAACCTCACTTTGTACATTCACCGTATTCTTTCAGGTGAACAAACAAACTAATTGCTCCATTCAGTTTCACAAGACTAGTTGGATTACTTGCACAGACATGAGATACATGCATATCACCTCTGATTCCCGCTCCAAAGGAATGTTTTTCAGTTTTTCATTAAGAGAAAAGGCCTAGGCGAGATAAAAAGAAAATCTGAGCCCTGGAATCAAGAATAACAAAGGCTAGGAGACTACAAATTAACTTGTTTGTATTTCAGATTATAGATTTTAGCATTTGATCTTGTTGTTTCGTCAACAACCTACTGCAAGGGGTTCTCAGACTTCATTGCACTGTGACCCTCCCCTTCCAACATGAAACATTTCTACACGAGCCCAGGAGAGGGAACTGAAGCCTGAGCCTGCCTGAGCTTCTCCACCCTGGGTGGATTCCAAAACCAAAGCCTTAGCACCACAGCCCAAATTAGGGGAGCCAAAGCAGAAGCCCCAGGGCTTTATCCCCAGGTAGGGGCCTATAATCTGACCCCCACCACCCAAGGCTGAAACTCTTGAACTTCAGCCCTGGGGATTAGGGCTAAGGCTTTGGCTCTGACCCCCAGACCCCAGCAAGTCTAATGCTGGGTCTGGCAACCCCATTAAAATGGGGTTGTGACCCACTCTGGGGTCTGTACTTACAGCTTGAGAACCACTGACCTAAAGAGATGCAGCACAGCTAACCTCATAAAATTCAATGGGATGCAGATCAGATGAAACATATATTCTGAGCAAATTGTATGTTTCAAAAACTATCTTTTTGATATACTACCAAACAACACCCTCCATGCTTCCTGTGTTCTTTTTTCTCACTGAATTAATACCTTAATAAGCTATAGACATAAAGCAATTTTATCCTAGGATCAACTGCAGCATATCTTTCTACCTTACTATACCTAGAACATTTCAAACTGAGTGCTAGTTACAAAAATCAAATAATAATGGTATTACAGGAGTCAATGGATGTTGGAGCACCCAGAACTATGGAGGACAAATGTTGGAGTAGAGTTTATTTATATAGACTTGGGACTGAAATAAGTGAACAAAACACAGATTTGGCATTTGAATACAGTAGGGCCTCAACATTCACGGGGGTTCCATGTTTAGAACCCTCCCAAATGTTGATTTTTCACCATTACAGGGGGGTTGCCCAGAGCCCCAGGTGAAGCAGCAGCTGACAGCGCTCGCAAATAATTGCATTTGTGAACATTAAGCTCACAAATCGTGAGGCTCTATCTTAAAACTTGGGGTCTTCAAATCCCCTGGTTTAAAGTAGTCCCATCAATTATTAATATGCTTTATGCTAACATGTCTAAATTACTTTCACATTGCTCAAAACTTTATTTTTTAGTTTAAATATAAAGCTTTCATCCCCATTCCTGAAAACTAATTCCTCAGATTTGAGCTACATTCAGTGGTTTTTGTTTCATAAATGTGGCATATAAAATTTTGGTTGCTTTCATCCTATGAGGATTTGCATCCTGAAGCTCACTTTGTGTTTGTTATACCTGAACCCAAATTTCAAAACAAAATTCATTTGTAGTTATGTTCCCTCTGATTCCCCATCAGAGTCATGCGTCATGCATGGTTTTCATGTGAATACATAATCCTGCCCATGGTGATTTAGCAGATAGCCCCAGATTTGCTTTAAATGTTGAAGAACATTAGTAAAATCTTATAGTTGACCTTTGAGCTTCAAATTTGTAATGAAACTCCAAGTCAGGGAGGTTTCAAATGGTTTTGCTGAATTTGTTTCTCACAGAAGTAATAGCCAACTGCATAGTTACCACATCAAACTGCTCACAAAAATTGAAGTACCCACTTCTGGCATTTTCAGGCAGCATTATGATTGTACAGTAACCCTTTCATATCTGGCATTCTATTATCCAGAATTCTCAAATGATCAGTATTTTCACCATAAGCAAATTTTAGTTACGTTTTCCATAAGTGCAGTATAGTGAAAACAAACACAAATAAATAAAGCAAATACAATATAAGTTTACAATGCACAATTTGACTGTTGTTGGTAAATAAAGTACTCTGCGTACATTTTTGTTTGATTTTTAATATCTACTCTTGTTTTTGTTTAGTGCTATGGATTGCTAGGCATACTTCTCTATTATCCAGAATATCTGAATATGCAGCAACCTCCCAGTCCCAGGGCTGCCACATATGAAACAGTTTACTGAATTTATAGGGTCAATGCCGGGCTTCCCTGGATCTTCTCTGAGAAACAAGTGTGATTGCTCAGTCTTCTAAAGTGATTGAGTGGCACAGAAATGAAGGAAAGTTTCTTTCATCAGAACTTGACAACTCTTTAAAAGTGAATTCAGAAAATCTGAAAAGTGACAAACAGATTCTAAGAGACTGAAGCCCTCTCTTCATTCATCTCATAAGCACAAGGCAGGCACTGACAGAGCCAGTCTCCTCATATTGTATTGCAAAAATGCTCTCTTTATTCCAAACATTGAAGAGTTGAGTCCTTGCCCTCCTGGCTGAGTAGGAGGAGTTACTAGGAGTGCCAGCTATAGCAGTGTTTGGCTACATCTACACGTGCCCCAAACTTCGAAATGGCCACACAAATGGCCATTTCGAAGTTTACTAATGAAGCGCTGAAATGCATATTCAGCGCTTCATTAGCATGCGGGCGGCCGCAGCACTTCGAAATTGACGCACCTCACCGCCACGCGTCTCGTCCAGATGGGGCTCCTTTTCGAAAGGACGCCGCCTACTTCGAAGTCCCCTTATTCCCATGATGTAGGCGCATCAATTTTGAAGAGCCACGGCCGCCCGCATGCTAATGAAGCGCTGAATATGCATTTCAGCGCTTCATTAGTAAACTTCGAAATGGCCATTTCCATGGCCATTTCGAAGTTTGGGGCACGTGTAGACACGGCTTTTTTGTGATATGGATACACAGTACATTGTATAATGGATGAACAGTCATCAGCCTGGCAGTGTATTTCAATTCCTGTCCATCAGAGCTCCATTAAGCAACTTAAGCTCCGGGTATCTCTATTAATCATCTGAACTATCATTTCTCAATTTAGACATCTTTAAATCAGAATTGAACTTCATCTCTTTTTCTGCAAACTCTGTGAGGCATTCAAATTTATGCAGCCAATAGGGTGGACAACCCCAGTACATATCTTTGTAGTCAATAAAAATTGGTAGCCTGACTGGATAAAAAGGAGACAATCAATATTTGACGGCTGCTACTACTTCACTTTTTGAAGAGACAGTGAAGAGAGTGGCTCTAGCATCGCCCCAAAAATAGTGGGTCTTTGGGTATTTTATGAGTGTTTCCTAATATTTTATTAGGTTGTAGTAAAATAATATACTCACCTGCCTTCTGCAACATTTTGGAATATTTTAAATTAAGGAATTGATTACTAAATTAGCCACATTCTGGTTCTCTACAGATAACTGAAAAAAATTATTTATTACCAACCCATTAAACATTAAACTTGTTTTTTTTGGGGGGGAGTTGACTTATTTGTTATCTAAAATCTAATTAGTATGCAGTATAGCTGAAGAATTACCTCAACACTCTTGCCAATACATACCAGCATATTTGGTTTTTTTGCAGCACTGTCCACTGTTGACTCATATTTAGCTTGTGGTCTACTATGACCCCAAGATCCTTTTCCACAATAGTACTTCCTAGGCAGTGATGTGCTGTTTTGGATATGTGATTGATTGTTTCTTCCTAAGTAGAGTACTTTGAATTTGTCCTTCTTGAACATCTTCCTATTTACCTCAGACCATTTCTTCAAAGTACTTGGAACCCCTTCCAACTTGGTATCATCCACAACCTTTATAAGTGTATTCTCTACGCCCTTATCTAAATTACTGATGAAGATGTTGAACAGAAGTATTCCTATGCTTCCTGATTATCACTTTACCCAATTTTCACTGTATATAGGCAAATTTCCAAGCACGTGTCCATTCACATCCAGAGGTAGCATTTAATATCTGCAAGTTTCTATTCAAAACTAGTAAATTATTTACATTTCAACCTAAATTAAATTTTAGAGACACAAACCCAAATGACAAGAGTGAAAGTTTCCATGAGATTTCACTGAGTGGTGTTCATCAGCTTTAGCCATCTCTAGCCATAAGTACTCCAGGCCAGCATTTTGCACAAGGCTAGAGGGCATGAGAACTCCACAAACATGGCCTTTAAAGGACGACCCTCCTGTCATGATACTCCTAAATGCTGGTAGCTCTTCTTACCTTTAGCTTATTCAAAAAAGTCAACAAGTGGGTTAAACTAAATATTACACAAGACACAACTATCTGTGTGTTTAAGTGTTCAAGTGAAACAGATTCTGCTTGAGAACTCAAGCAGCAAAGGATTTTGTTTCACAGCTCTGTTGCACTATTCACCCAAACAGGAGCAAGGAAATCCCCTGTACATTGTTTAAAAAAGTTAGCTCTCTAAATAATTATTTCTAGAAAGCTAATTAATAACTAACACCTTTTGTCCTCAACACTCGACCAACTGCCATAACCTGTGTACATATCAGGTCTACCCTTTGCCACCTACATTTCCAGATTGCCCCTGTACTGAAGGGTAGTGTCTGGGGAAAGGTATGGTGAAGGGTATTATGCAAATTTGGCATCCCCGATTACAAGCGAGCAGGACAGTGTATCTCTAACCAAACTTCTTCCCTCTCCAGTTATAAAACCTTTCCCATTTGTGTCCTCTTTCTCTCCTGCTTGTCCTGACTTCTACTTAGGCCACTGTAGCTGTTAGCTTCCACAGCATCGGCACAGAACTCTACTTCTCCTCAGTTCTGCTCCAGGTGCTTCTCATAAAGAACATAAGATGGAACAGACCTTTCAGCTCTTCCATTCCACTGCCAGCGAAAGCCTTGCACAGCAGTACATTTTCGAGTGTTTTCTCCATATTTAGTTATAGACGTCTCAAGAAGGGGGACTGCACTCCAGCCTCCACAGTCCACTGTCAGGCTCTAGATTTACCTTTTCTTAAATGTCACTGCATTACATTTGCCTTTTGTACAAATAAAAAGTCACTATGTTTTTACAGATAGGTTTATGGCATTATGAATTAATATACGGCTTGGTGTTACAACGGTAGGTAGTGAGGAGGAAAAACAAAAACAAAAAAAGGACAAAAAAGAAAACAAATCTGAAAATGAACGTAGTGTATTCTAAGTCAATGATACTCTACCAATGGAAATTCAAGCGCTGAAACATCTGTTATCTCACAGGAGACAACAAAATCTAATTTTAATTCTTAAAAGTCTAAAACAGTCATAAGCCTGAAAATGATACCCTCATGTCACTGAAAAGAAATATACTGGCACCAAGTAATTGAAATAACAAAGCTAAACGGAGCTTACAGATATATCCATTTTGTTAGGGACTGCTGCTAGATATGACTTTGCCATTAATTAATACAGGCACCAGACAGTCTGAATATCTGTTGACAAGCACATTACAGTACAAACACCCAGGGCATGTAAAAGCTTCAAAAGACTTCAGGGCACATGTGACACACTTTTTTCTTTTTATTCCCCCTCAGTCTTGGGCAATCTCCTGCTATTGATTTTCACTTCCACAAATCACCAGCAGGTCTGGGCCCTCCTAACATTGTTAAACTAAGTTAAAGCAAGTTAAACTAACTCAAACACTTACAAGCTGCACATTTACAAGCATTCTAAGTACCTTCATATTGAACATGCTTAAGTCACATTAGTTAAGTGGTATCACAGACATGTGGCTGAATGCAAAATGGAAAATAAAATCCCCCTCTACTTTTCATGTAATTTTGGAAATATACTGTTCAGCTCTGGTGTCACATGCACTAAGTTGAGGACTGACTCCAATATTCTAATGTAGAAGTAACATCTCTGAGTTCCCACTTGGTTACACCAGTACAGGTGAAACCTCCCTTGTCCAGTGCCCTTGGGACCTAACTGGTGCCAAAGGAGAGAATTTGCCAGACCACAGCAGATAAATGCTGTCTAGCACATTACCAACACTTCCACTGCTTACTAGGTTCTTAGAAGATATTTAGGGGTAAATTACAGCTAAATAAAAGCATAGAACACTGAGGGCCAGGACTGGTGGCCATAAACAAACTTTATGGAACCACAGGAAACTTGGCCACCTCCATGGTAAGTGGCTGTCTGGCCAACTAAAATCATGCCACATTATGGATGTTGTTGAATGAGAAAGTGCCGCATTAGAGAGTTTCAACCTGTACTATTCCATTTGTTTCCAGTAGAGTGGCAGCTTGAAACTCCATTGTCAGAATGCCAGACAGGAATGACGGATATGAAGAGAACAGAACTGAGTCACACTGGCACAAGCTCCTCACCCCAAAAAGTTTGTATGTGTGTGTGCTCTCTCTTTCACACACATACACAATATGTCCAGAACCTAACTCATTTCCAGAACTGGGTCTTTGTTGCTATTTTAAAACCAGTAAAATAAACTTCACTTTAAATTTTCTCAGAGTTTAGTTAGTTCCTGGAATTACACCGAGCTTCCTTTCTACCCTAAGAAAAAAAATAAAGCTCTTTTACACCATGGATTTCAGTTTATAAGCCCACCTGGTCCAAGTTCCGGCAGTAACCTTCATGGCCTTATGCCATAAAGTTTTCAGGCACTTCACTGGTGTGTATTTGCTTCTCACTTCAGAAAGGAAGTAAGGGGAATATTAATGAAAAGCTGTTGCTCCTTCTTAGGCTTCCTACCACTGTTTACTCTAGATTTTTCATCCCTCAGTTTGTAGTAATAGTAAGAAAATATCCAACCCCTAAATACACTACCCAGAAATTTAACATGTACAAATTTGTTTCACTGTTTACAGTTGATAACTGTACAGGTTACCTTTAGTTAAGGTTGAGAATTGCTTTTCATTTGCGAAAGCCAATTCTGGATTCTGTCTACAATTCTCGGAGAAGGTCCTTTCTATTTTCAGCTTTTGCTGTTTGCTTTGTGATCCTGAAATAGCTTTTTACTCTAACTGAATGTAACTTAGACAAGCAAGCTATTTTTGAGATATGAGAGGCCTATTCTTCCTGTGGAGAAATGAAGTTGTGACAACAGAGGTAGCTACTGCTGAGAAGACTTGGGCAAATATACAACTTTCTCATAATGCCACATTATAGATGAAGGACGAAGCAGAAGACTAGAACTCCTTCTAAGCTCCCTCCATCTTTGGCCTTAGATCTCCCTAAAGGCAGGTAAATGCAGCCTTCTAGAGATGCATTCTTCAACATCTGCCCTGTGGGACGCCTAATCTTCAAAATGGTGCACAAGCAAGATAATAGAAAGAAGGTCACTCAGTCTTCTCACTGACTAGATGCACATTAATAAACTCCATGAGATTCAAGTACTCTTTACTGGATAATATCTGTTTCTCACAGCCATCCTATATATTATAAAAGACTGAGCCTTGTGTTCCTCTCGTAGTGCTTGGAACACACTGGGGACATGCTGATCACATCTCTCACTGCAAGCAGTTTTCACCTTTGGCAGGTTTCATTCTCCAGCAGTGATTTGTCCCCACCCACGCATTAGCACTAACTAGTGCAAAAGCTGATTTATTGCTTCTGGAAGCTCTGAAGAGTCTTTACATTTTGCCATTTATGTTATTTGAGAGAACTATTCTGTTGTCAAATATTGATTCAAAAAAGGGCTACAAACTCAGGATATGAATGCCTTCTAAACGGCCCATTTGTTCTGACACCATGTATAAGAACTATTTTTATGACCTGTGCTGTGATTTGCAAAAGATTGTAAAAATCGTTGGTGCTTCAGGCCATTTATGAATGGACATTACTAGCCAGGTGCTACAGCTACTGAGAGTTACAGACGCTCAGCACTTCTGAGTGATAAAAGAAGATAATTCATCTCTAAAGGAAACCATGAGACCATAAAGACTGGTGGTTAATACCACAAGGAAAATTTGATCCTTACTCCAAAGTCCTTCCCTTCCTCCCCACACTCCGTGCTACAACACTGAATCATGACTTTGTTGTCCCTCATCTGAGCTACCTTCTCTCTGACCTCCCCAGTTCTCATATTCACCCCTCAATCTCAGCCTGATTTTGTGTACGAAAGCCTCTTTCACATACCACTTTGACCATGTCACCCTCCCTCCCCCAGTTTAATCTGTCCACTGGGTTCCTGTCTCCAAGTATATCACATTTAAGCTCCTCTTGGCCAAGGATCAGCACAGCATCATCCAGCTACCTGCCCTCTTCTCTCAGCACATGGACTCTTAGAAATATAAGACTAGAAAGGAACTCAGCAAATCATCTTGTCTAGTCTTTTGCAATTTAAGCTCATTGCTTCTCATCCTGTCCTCAAGGAAAACAAATGTATCACTCTCCTCTTTCTAACAATATTTTATCTGCTTGAAGATGCCTATCATATCTCCTCTCAATCTTCTCCCATCAGCACTCCCAGCTTTGCATTGTCCACAAACTTTACAAGTGTACCCTGCCGGCCATTTACCAAATTATTTATGCAGCCATTGAATGGAACTGGAGCCATGACAAATTCTTGTGAGATGCCAACTAATAGGCTTTTCCAGCTTGACAGTGAACCACTGATAACTCTAACTACGATTTTCCAACCAGTTGTGTGCCCACCTTTATGTCATTTATTTATTTATAAGGAGGTTATGGGAGATAGCCTCAAAAGCCTTTTTCAAGTCTAGCTATATTGCATCTACAGTTTCCTCTCTCTGCAAGGCTCGTCATCCTGGCAAAGATTACCTGCCAGCTCACCATGCCACGCTGTACTCAAACTAGTTGTCAGACACAGCAATGCCACACCTAAAACTGATCCCCTCGTCCTTGTGCACCATGCAGTCTCACTCTCCTCCTACCCTTCAGTCACAGATTTCCATTCCATCACTCTCGCCCTGCAAACTGGCTTTGCTCCCTTGAATCAGCAAGATATTTCAATATTTTAAAAAAAAGGAGTTAAGAGGAACAAGATGTTAAATCACAATCACATCTGAAGAACATTCACACTTCTGTCTCCTTGTACCCATTCTTTGTCCACCATCCCTTGCTGACAGCATGTCCAGACCCAGTCCTTCTCCCACTGATTCCAACGAGAACTGGATTTGTAGTCCCCTGAACTGGAGAAGTTTACAGCTGATGCAGCATTGGAAACAAGGTGGGTACAGCCTGCTTCAATAAAGCACATAAACACGTCTTGACTTTAATGTAGGTCATCTATTTAGAGTCAACGGGACAACTTGCATACTTCAGGTTAAGTGCATGCATAGGTGCTTTACTGGATTGCAGCTCAGATTGTGAGATGTTTACAATGGGAAAAGTCTGAATTCGCTGAAAGCATAACTCATAGCTTTGATGCCATAGGTTTACTCAATGGTTAAAACACTCAAGTTTCAAAGCCATTTGTTGGACTTGAACCATAGGAATTCAATTAAAGTTGATGGGAGTTGTGTGACTAAAATTGCTAGGCACTGCTTTAAAGAACAACAACGAATGTTTTAGGATGACAGGTCCTCCATAAAGTATATGTTTACAATAAAGTGCATGTGACCTTTCTGAATACATTTCTTTAAAAAATGACGGTTTAAAGTTCCATGCCCCAGGCCCAGGTTTTTTGGTTTTAGTTGTTTATTTTTAAAAGCACTGCCATTCAATCTGAGCAAAACCTCACAAGCAATACATAAATAAATAAATAAATAAATAAAAAGGGGAATACACTTTGGCATGTTGTTAATGAAATTGTTTCCTACCCTATATACTGATCAGTCAAAGACAAAGAGGGACAGGTGATAGTAGGGACAGAGCAACAACTGAACCAAAGGGCATGTGGCAGAGTCAGTCTCATTCCTGGGCCCCAGGTCCTCTGTTTAGCCCACTGGCACCACCACATGAACCCCATTACCCTTGCTGGGGCAGGAGGCAGTCTGAGGGGGACCCTGGTCCCCACCCACTCATTCTGGGTTCCGTCCCAGGGACCCTGGATGGCCGCTACCCGTGACAACTGACTCCCTTCACCCTTGCCCCTGCTGCTCCTCTCCCTGGGCCACTTCCCCCAGACGATTCCCCCGGTACCTCCCTTCCAATAGTGGTAACCCTGGCAGCAAGTCCCCTCCTATATTTGGCTCCTCTGGCTGACCAGTTCCTCAAAGTCTCTGGGGGAGCTTCAGCCCCCCGCCCCGGCTTGCAGCAGTCCAGCCCCCCGGGTTGCTGAGGCTCCTCTTCTCTTTTGTGGTCTCTGGTATTCCTCCAAGTCTCCTTACTTCTCCTCACTCGCCTCCCAAACTCTTCTTAACCACCCTCACCTTGCCTACTCCTCAGCTGCTTCCACTTTGACTGTCAGCTCCGTCTCTGCTCTGCTTTTACTCCGGCTTCTCGTCTCCTGGTCCCACCCTGCCACAGGCAGAACCTTTTGAAAAGCTTCTCAACAGACCAGCCCTGAAAATCCTCCAGACACTCAAGCAGCAGAAATCAATCTTCCAGACTGTGGCAAACCGACTAGAAAGGAGATTGGGAAGGTCATCTTGAAAGCAAAAAATGGTAAAGCTGTGAGCCCAGATGACAATTCCTGCAGAATCCCTCAGAGCCAACATCGATACCACAGTACAGATGCTGTTTCCCCTGTTTGAGAAGATCTGTGAAGAGGATATAGCAGCAGACTGTAAGGAAGGCTACCCCATCAAGATCCCAAAGATGGGCACCTTAATCACCTGCGATAACTACAGAGGAATCACATTTTTGTCAATGCCAGGAAAGATCTTCTACAAAATCATCCTGGAAAGAATGAAAAATGCAGTAGACCCTGAGCTGAGAGAACAGCAAGCCCCCTTTCAACAGAATAGGTCATGCATTGACCAGACCGCAACATTACAAATAATTTTGGAGCAATTTATACAACAGCATTCACCACTTTACATCAACTTCATTGACTATGAGAAAGCCTTTGACAGTGTACATTGGGAAAACCTCTGGCAGCTGCTTCAGCATTACAGCATACCAACCAAGTTAGTCAGCCTCATTAAGAACTCTTATGCAGGAATGATTTGCAAGGGCGACAGTTCACAAAGAGCTTTGAAGTGAAGAACAGATTCTGCCAAGGCTGCTTGTTGTCACCATTCCTCTTTCTCCCGGTTATAGACTGGGTCATGAAGATAATAACAGCAGGGAAAAGAAATGGGATCCAGTGGACACTGTAGACCCTGCTGGATGGTCTGGACTTTGCTGGGAACCTGGCATTTCTGCCTCACAGCCAACAGATGCAATAGAAGATGTCACATCTTGCTGACATCTCAGATACACTTGGCTTAAATGTCCAGAAGGGAAAGATTAAGACCTTGAAAATCAACAGTAATAGCATAGAGCCAGTTATACTTAGCAGCAGGGAACTGGAAGACATTGAGGTCTTCACACACCTGCACAGCATCACTGATCAAGTAAAGGGGGGCACCGATGCTGATGTGAGAGTGAGGCTTGGGAAAGCAAGAACAGCTTTTCTCCTCAGAAAAACTATCTGGAATTCTAAGGCAATCAGAACTCAGACTAAGATCAAGTTCTTCAACTCCAATGCCACTGCACTGTATGGAGCAGAAACTTGGAGAACAATCAAGAAGACTGTCCAAAAAAACACAGACATTTACCAATAACTGCCTCCATAAAATTCTCCAGATCCACTGCCCATACACCATCGACAAACAAGACTTGTGGCAACTGACTCACCAACTTCCTGGTGAAGAAGAACTCAGGAAGAGAAGGTGGAAATGGACTGGCCATACCCTTAGAAAACCAACCACCAACATTACACGGCAAGCCTTAAGTTGGAGCCCGCAAGGCAAAAGGAAAAGTGGGCACCCAAGCAACATTTGGCATGGAGAACTGGAAACAAATGCTAAAAACACAAGAAATATACACCTGGTTAGAACTGGAAAAGATAGCCCAGGACAGGGGATGCCGACAAATGGTTATCAATGGCCTATGCTCCAAGATACAGGAGTGGAAGAGGCTTACTACTAACACATACTGATGTTCTGTGCTGTTAAATAATTGTTGCCTACTCCCCAGAACTGGATAAACTGACACACTTAACCAATTACATGTAACTAGAAGACTTACTAGGCATAGCTCAGGTCCACGAGGGCAGGGGGTGTAGGAGTCAGGGCAGAGGCTTGGGGATATGGGGGATGCAGAGCAGGAGGCTGGGGCTGTGGAGAGTGCAGGAGTCAAGGTTAGGGATTGAGAAGGGGCTCAGGGCAGTGGGAGCAGGAGTGAGAGCAGCGAGTGAAGAAGGGCTCAGGGTGGGGGGCTGGGGTACAAGAGTCAGGGAAGGCAGTTGAGAGAGAGTGCTTGGGGAGTGGGGGATTTCAGGCCTGGGGGGCAGGGGCACCAGCTTCTCCCAGGGTCCAGGCTGGGCCGTCAGCACAGCCTGGGACTGGCCCAGGGACCGGGGTGGCTGGTGCTGCCGGAAAACAGTGGCTCCCACTGCCTCACTCTGGGGGGTCATTCCTACCCCTATGTGTGCTGACCCCCAGGGATTATATGTGAGTATAACTGTCCCTGCCATCACACCTCTCCCTTTCTGTTTGATATGAAACAATCTCATTCCACGCACATCCTGTTATCCGGCACTAAACTCCGGCCTTGCTTGAAGTTATGATAAGGTGAAGCTGCACACCATATTTGGTGGTCCTCACTCTTACCAGTGAGGAGTTGTTGAACAAATGGACTCACATACAGACAGATGTACATTTCTAAAATATATACTAAGATCAGTACCTTGTTTGTAAAAAAAGAGGTGCCAGTATTCAGCCAGCTCCCTGTCCCCTCCCCGCAGCCAATCCCATGGCTCAGGGCTTCCGAGGTGCCAGTCCTCAGTACTGGCACAAAAAAGCACCAAATAAAATATTCAAACACACACGGGGAAACCGGAGTGAATGGGACCACCAGGAAACCTCCAGAACCCATTATCAGACCTTGCATTCCCCAGCTAAATTGATTTTGCTGAGCTCCAAGTAAATCAGTTTATACATACAGCTTGTATACCATGTGTGTATGGGCAGGTATCCACGCACATTATAAGCACATTTACATTACACATATTTATGTAATATATATAACATTTGTCCATACCCCCTCTCCACACACACAGTTCTCCTAAGTCTTTCTCCAATCCATTATCTTAGAAACACCTACTGACTGCTCAATACCCCATTCTAAGTGCTGTTACTGTTAATCCAGGTAACAGAGGTAGCTGTGTTAGTCTGTATTCTGTCAAAACAAAACAGCAGTCATGTAGCACTTTAAAGACTAACAAAATGATTTATTCAGTGGTGAGCTTTCATGGGACTGTACTGGAAATGCTATTGATGTAATGAAGTGGGTCTGTTCCATGAAAGCTCATCACCAAATAAATAATTTTATTAGTCTTTAAAGTCCTAAATGACTGCTCTTTTGTTGTTAATCCTGGTATTAGCTCTCTCTCCTATATGTACATACAAACACCAATGACAGTTTTTGACCAGAGATTGGCTTGAACCAATACATTAGATCTGAACACTGGCATATTTTATAATGCTTACAACGTAGAACAAGATGTCAATTTTGCAACATCTTTCTAATTGGGTCCTCTTGGTATACTGCAAACAGCCTGTTCATTCTTCTCCCTGTAAACGGCTCAGTCTGATTTTAAATGCAAATCTTCAGACAATTGCAGCAAACTGCCATTCTGCAGTACATGGAAGAATCAATGTATCACACCCAAGACTTCAGCCTCAGTGCAAAAATGGGAGATAGAATAACATTTCTAAGTGGAAGCACAACTCTGTCCTGAATTCCATCAAGACTTAGCTGACTTCTACAGCCCAGCCATAGGCATTTATTTACTAGTAGGTCCAGAGACACCTCAGAAACTGACCAAATGCACCCAGTTCATTAACTTTCTAATGTTAAAGGACTATACAAGGTAATAACACAGCAAGAGTAGTAAATTAAATTTTTCCATTTCTTGAATTCTCTTTTAAAATGCATTGTGTGTGTGTGTGGGTAAAAAACACAGCCAGCTAAATGTACTAGATGCGATTTATGAGTTGCTCAAAATATCACAGAATTCTATCAGTCAGACGAAATGAGTTCCAGAACTGAACATTTAATTATTCATCACCTCAATTGCCAGCTTTTATTGAAAACAATCATATCACATAACCTCTTCTGCCCAAATTAATGAAATGAAAAAAGAAATAAAATTAATTTTGTGAGGATTTAGACTTCAGCTTTTTCTGAAAGAGAAAACATTATGTTGCCTTAGAGATTGGTTCCCACAGAATTTCACCTTATAGCCTTAAGAATACTGTAGCATGATGAAGTTCAATTAGTTGGTACAGCAGAAGCTAGGAAAGGTAAGTTGCAGTCAAGCTTGGCGGGATTTGATTTATATTATTAATTATCATTAAATGTCAATTTCACTTTACAAACAGAAATAAATGAAAAAATGGCAATCACTAGCAATCAAACAGGTCTCTGCTCCACTTCATGGTAACCTTTCTGGTACCCATGCCTGTTAACCTGAGTTCCTTGGCTGGCCCTACTCACTCACTGGCTCAGTCAGTGGCAGGAGGGAGCCATCCCCAGGCTGAGCTCTCCTCCTCCCTCATGGTCCTGGTGAGACATCTCTGCTCTCCCCTAAAAGTGCAGTTTCCTTTGTATCATGCATCTTTAGAGATCCACTGTTCCAGACCCAGAGAGAGGCCCCTATAGCCCCACCTTCACTGGCCCAACAGGGAGCCCCCACCATTCCACCATCGCTGCTGTGCATGCTCTCCATTGAAAGTACAAAAATATTTTTTAAAAAATTGCCAAGCCTCATTAACACGCTTGCATTGACTAGACATCACTGTCCTCATGAATATCACAAAAGGTGTGCACTGCAAACAAAGCAGAACTGGAGAACACGAAGCTTTAAACCAATTAGCAATGTAGGCAAGATTTCAGTAGCAAACCTGATAACTATCAGTCAACTCTCTTAAGAACATATTTAAAGACAATGCACCTTGAAGCCCTTTCCTCCGTCCCCATTTAAAAAACTTTAGTGGCATATAATCCCGCCCCTCCTTCTCTGCCACCACAGGAACAGCTTTCCCCATGGAAAGAAAGGTTGAGGTTGGGAGTCGGAGTCAGAGATGGAACAAGTGGACGGAACACCCACTAGACTTGTAGGGCCAAACAAGGATGGGCTGGGGGAAAGTAAAGACAAAGATAATGGATCCACTATGCTGAAGTTCCAT
Source organism: Carettochelys insculpta (assembly GCF_033958435.1). Classification (NCBI taxonomy): domain Eukaryota; kingdom Metazoa; phylum Chordata; order Testudines; family Carettochelyidae; genus Carettochelys; species Carettochelys insculpta. Next base: position 122,906,149 of record NC_134140.1, read on the forward strand.
CAGTCGTCATTTCACATGTGGCAGTGGCACAGGAAGCCAAGACTGAGGTAGCAGTGACAGAGTGGGCAACCCCTCTGGCACAATAGAGTATATTTGCCCCTCTATTCATTTTATGAACTTTCACAATAATCTATAATTTGTACTTGCTTAAAAGTAAACATAAAATAGGCTAAGTCTGTTTCAACAAATAAGTATTGTAAATAAGTATAAGGGAAGCAGACAAAAAAGATTAATTACTTCAGATGAATAGGACTGCTTATTTGATTCAAGGATTGTTGATATCATGCTTAGTAAAAAAAAAATACATGATGTAGAAACAGAACATAATAGACTAAAATTACTGTGATGGGTATTAGGTAGACAAAAAAATGAAGGAGGTGGAATATGCTACCCACTTTACCATTGTGGGGTTTGATTAAGAAAAATGGACTAAATACAGGTTGAACCTCTTTCATCTGGCACCCTCATGACCTGACCAGTGCTGGAGAAGAGCCGGCCCATAGGAGATGAATATTCTCTAGAACAGGCGTGTCCAACCCGTGGCCCACGGGCCGCATGCGGCCCTGGACAGCTAGTAATGCAGCCCCACAAGATCGTAAACTTTTAACATTATTATGTGATTTATATACATTAACTATATTATATATTTTATATGCAGCCCAAGACAATTCCTCTTCACTCAATGCGGAGCAGGCAAGCCAAAAGGTTGGACACCCATGGTCTAGAACATTACCAACACTTCATCTTCGCCCTGCTAACTAAAATCATGACGGATTATGGATGTTGCTGGATGAGAGAGTTCTGGATTTGAGAAGTTCAACCTGTGCTAGAACAACAGAACAATCTCTCACACACAGATCCCCATCCGGTCTTGCATCCCAGCATTTCTTGTTTTAGTTCATATTCTCCAACCCCCTCAAAAAAGGGAGCAGGCCAGACTGAGCGATATTCTTCCACGAGAACTCCCAGCTAGCCTTGCTCTTTTTTAAAAAGAGAAAAAAAACAAAGCAAAACAAAACAAAAACTATTTTCACTTATGAGTTTTGAAAATCATCACAGAATCTCAGCCCATCAAGCCATGAAGTGACGGGCCCCTGGGCAATATGAGGGAGGGGGTGGCTAGCTCCACACTCCGGGAAGGGATAGAGCCTCATGGGGAAGGGACTGAGCATCAGTTCCACCCAGACCACCCTGTGTCCCCCATCTGGCCTGACAGTCCTTAACAGTACCTGGACCATTCTACCCAAGGCTCTGGTGGTGATTTAAATGACCAAGGTTGCAGCAGCCCCAGGCCCTTTTGCATCACTGGGTCCCAGTACAGCTGTCCCCTTCTCCACACCCCATCAGCAGGTCTCACCACTTGCATCACAAACACACGCAAAATCCTCTCTCTCCTCTCTTCCTTGGTATGTTATTTTCTGCCCCACAGGCACTGAAATCTGTGGCTGTTGGTAAGAATTTAATCCAGTGCTCATTGAACAAAATGAAAAGACTCCACGAGCTTTCAGTGTAGTTGGATCTACCCCTCCCCCCATGCTGTATATAAAAAATTGCTTCAGAAGCAGTAGCCAACTGACTATATCCTCTACTTAAGAATTGGAAGAGACACTAGGAAAAATAAGGCACTAAACAAGACAGACTGTGGATCCTGCCCTTTGAAATACAGAGTCAGATCTTCCAGAGTAATTTACAGCAGAAATAGGAGGAGACTAATGCTGAACAGATGCTAGCCCCAATCCTCCCAGGGTCTAGCACATCTTGGGAGGGGCTGAACACCCACCAATCATTACCAGTTCAAGCCCTCAGTCTCCGGAGGCAAAAGTTAAACAAGTCAATAACTTAACACCATCTAAAAATCTTTCACAAGTTTCTCTTTTAATAGGGTTACAACTTGTTTTCCAGGCATGTTTCACAGTTTCATGAACTTTAAAACCAGAAGAAACTGTCAGTTCATCAAGTCCACACTCTGGCATCTCACAGGCCACTAGACTTCGTCCAGTTACACACAGAGGCTACGTCTACACTAGCCAAAAACATCAAAATGGCCATGCAAATACATATTCAGTGCCTCATTAGCATGCGGGCAGCTGCGGCACTTCGAAATTGACACGGCTCGCTACCACGCAGCTCATCCAGACGGGGCTCCTTTTCAAAAGGACCCCAGCTACTTCGAAGTCCCCTTATTCCCATTTTGAAGTTTTTGGCTAGTGTAGACGTAGCCTCTATGTGTAACTGGACTGGGATAAGACTGAAGTATTTCAGGCTCCAGAAGAGTGAACATAGGCAAAGAACAGTAAAGGTTGAGGTGCTCCCAGTGGTTAAGTTGGGGTGCAATGGCAGGGAACCCAGATAAATGTAAGAGATGTGCCATGCTACATAAGATGACAGGAAAAATCCCCAGATCCCTATCAATGTGACCACAGGGAAGATCTCTTTTCAGCCCCAAATGTGGTGATAAGTTTGCCCCTGAGCATGACCCACCAACCAAGCCCAGGAGAATGAAGGTCTCCGGAACTTCCCACATCTAATGCACCTCAGGGTAAAGGCTGGAACAGAGATCAGGATCCCATGATACTGGGCACCACCTGAACATGTAGTTAAGAGACTCAGAGGGGTTCCCATGTTAGTGTGTAGCTTCACAAACAGCAAGCATCCCTGTAGCGACTTAAAGACTAATCAATTTATTTATTAGGTAATGGGCTTTTGTGGATAAGACCCACTTCCTCAGATTAACAAAGACCCTTTCCTGAATGCTATCGACTAAACAGATAGAAAAGGCAAATGGCGAAACAGAAGAGCTATGTCAGGGAGAAAACTGAATCACAGAATTTAAGTGACAATGAACTGAACTGAAATTCCCTGCCCATCCCATCCCAGATCACAGCCCAAAGTTGTGGCCACACGATCAAACTTTCTTGTTTTCAGCTTACAAAACCCACTAAGTCTGGTCAGTGTGCATACTTGCAGTATTCATGGTCTTAAGTAACACATCCCCCATAATAAGTAGAGGACTACCAATTTCACCACCATGAAAAACATGTCACAGTCCATGAAATAAGCCCTTCCCAGATCTTCCCAAAGTCAGATGGACTGAGGAGAGACAGGACTTGTCCTTCCCCTGCACAGCTGCTATCATAGGGAGATCAGACCTACCCGCACAGGCAGACAGAAATGAGCTTTACCAGCCTTACCCCTGCACTGCAGGCAGAAACTGTGGGAGGCAGGAGCCCTGAGTCCCAGCTTCTGCCTCCTGTGGCTCTTCCCAGAACTTGGGGTACCAGACTCAGGGTACCTGTGCTGGGACCTGCCACCTTCTGCTGCTCCTGTCGTAGCTCCAGGCTGCTGCTTCTGTCTCCACACCCTGCAGCTCCTGCCAGGACTTAGGATGCCCAAGCTCCAGGGTTGCTGTCACCTCTCCCTCCTGCCTGGACTGAGGGGCCTGTGCTAAGGTCTGCCACATCCCACAGGTCCTGTTGGGATTTATGGATTTCAGCCCCCCTGTCCCAGCTCCTATCTGAGTTCCAGCCTCCCACTTCTCTCCCTATGAGTCCTGCCTGGGCTTGGAACTGCTCCCCGCCACTCTATGGCTCCAACTGCAGCTTGGGGTGCCCAGGCTCAGGGGTACTACCCCCTATGCCTCCTGCCTAGGCTCAAGGCATCCAAGCTCAGGACTTCAGGTTCCCATCCCATGGCTTCTGCAAGGGCTGTGGCATCCATGTGTCAAATTGCCCAAGGCCCCTGAGCATGGACCTCATAAGCCCATGGTCCTGACTACCAGCTAGGACTCTCCAGTTGGGGTGCTTAGTTGCAAGAGGTGAGTGCTAGCCCATTACAGGCCCTAATAATGAATATTTGGAGTCTATCCCCTTCCCCAAACAAGCACAGCACTTTTTAGAAGGGAGATAAACTACAAAATTAATTTATGCACCCATAAACAAGAAAGCACTTACAGTACAGTCAGAGCCCAGGTCATCCACTGCTGTTGCCGTAAAAGTCCTTTTCTTGCTTCCATTGAACTCAATTTGTATCAGTTTGAGTGAGATCAAAATCTGTTCCCACATAACCCATATAATATTCCAAAGTGATTTTCTCTTTGAAGTCTGCTCTAGTACTGAGGTCTCTCAACTTTCACCAATAATGGAAGTGGAGGGTAGTTCTGCACCTAATAGGATTAGACCTTTTGTATCCTTCATGTGAGACTATATCAGACCACATCTCGTTCAAATCTGAATATAAAAAATGTAAGAGTAAATGAGATTTATTATGAAAACTGTTATTACCTAATCTGAAACTCATTCAAACACTGGGTTAGCAAATTAGACTTCAATGTAAATAGGAGATGGTTTCCACTCATCTTACACAGACTATGAATGATTGGAGCGGAAAAACAAAAAACAAAATTAGTTAAATGTTGAAGGTACAAAGGCATGTTGTATAATAGTTTCTATTCTCCCCAAGAAATGATTCAGGAAATGGAAAAGACGTTTAAATCAGGGACAGATGTCTAAATCCAGAAAGTATTTTGTGTTCACATGCTGTATCCAAAACTGACTTGCACATTCAAAAAACACTGATCCCCTTCCGTGGCTAGTTCACGCAAAATCAAAATTTATGTGGGGAAAAGAAAATAAGATCAGAAGTTATTAGACTGGAGAAAGAAGAGAGTCTGCCATTACAACTGACTCTTGGTATGACTCTGCTAAGTGACAATTGGTGTAAGAAAACCAGGTGACTTTTTTTTAATTGCCACTTCATATTTAAATGTATGTTTCCAAGGCAATTTGATAGCAAAGATGCTAAAAAAGGTGCATTATTATTTTTATGGGAAGTTAGCAGAAATTCAGTACCTTTGAAAAATCAGGCCATTTAAAAAAACTTAATTAACAGCACTCATTTTGGGGAATCCTGGTCAGAGCTCCAAAAGGTCATGTTACTTTTCACTCCACCCATAAAATATTCCTTTGTTCATTTTTGAACCAAATTACCTTTATCTGATAACAAAAAACCTTTTCTGAAAATTCCCCTATTACTGGCAGGACCTCATCCAAAATGTTAGTCTCAGGAAATTCCCATGTTACAGCACTTAGTCCAACACTATCAGTTTCTGAAAACATTTCCAAATAATTTGCCCTGTATAACTTGGTGTTTTCACCATCAGGACAAAGCATTACCTTGAAGAGTGCACAATAATGTAATCTCATATACATTGGGACACAAACAAAATACCACTTTCAAGTGCAGGCTACAGGCCACCCACAGAGGTGGGCAAAGGGGGTGACTGCCCTGGACCCCTTTGAAGTGCCAGTAGTGCTGCTCTGTGCAGCTTTGGGGGGCCAATATTATGGTCCCAGTGGCACTAAGGGCAACTTCTATTGACCCCACCCCTTCCAAGGGTGCAGAACCCTACTTTGCCCCAAGGCCCACGGTGGCTGTTGGCCCCCCTGGCAAAGAGCCTTCTAATCAGGGTTATAATCTGTCTTCTGTTTGTGCCACATTGGGTGAATAGTTGCAAGCCATTATTCACTCTGAGTTCTTTTAAATTACCACACATTTCTGTAGTGTCAGGATGGTGGTTTGATAATACTGTCTCCTATTGCCCTTGTCAGAGTAAATGATGTGCTACACTCTCCTTAATGAATTACATTAGTGACTCAGTTTACAGTGGTGATTTGGAGGCCTGCTTCTAATTCCAGAATTTTTCAGTGTCCCTGCACTCTCCTAGCTGTGCCTGCATGGGCTGCAGTGTGCCTATGCCACAACAATGGGCTACAATTTGTTTTGTAAAAACACAGAAGCCTTAGTAGTACAAGCCATCTCTTCAGTGCCATGGATGACGTTCACTTTAGAAACCCAGCCCAAGATCCTCTGCTCGGTACTAGACCTGCACAGAAATGCCAAAAAGCTAAGCAAGAAGATATGCAGGTTTCTTGGTGCTCCATGCTGAATCTCTGTAAACTGCTATGGAAAGGAAACTTGGGATGCAGTCCATAGCCACTGTCCTTGCACTGATTCACCACCTCACACCTCTTCAAAGACACAACAGAGATGCTGCATCGGTCATTCTGGTAACAGTTAAACTGATGTAACCCAAAGTCAGTAGAGCGCCTTTGATTTTACACCATTCGCTGGCATTTGATAAGCTGGTGCGTTGCACCCCAACACATCTCCATTTGGTATGTGTGATCACCCACCACTCCTTTCACAGTATTTGTGACTTCTGGCAGGAGGGATGAACTTTGAACTCTGCTATTAAAATTCTGCTGAGAAATGGGGAGAGACTGTCATTTCTGAAAGCTAATTAGAAAGCACGCGGATTACCAAATTTCCACTGCACACAAAAATGTTATCCCTTCCAATGTTCTCTCTTCAGTACCAAAGGGATTTTCACTCATCAGCGAGCTCAGTTTCAATTTAGGTAATTATCATATTAACTTTTATTTAACACTTCCATTAGAAGTTCTGCATTATTTTAATTAGGAAATTCAACTGAATTCTGCTTCCCATCAGCGTCTAAAAGATGTCTTACATGGACTTCTCCATTAATGACATTTTTACACAAGTTATATGAGATAGAAAGCACAAAGTGAGACTTACAAAATTCAGTTTGTGCAGAAGAGGCAGTCCTCTCACACACAGATATCTGAAAAAAACTGCACGCCAGTTTTAGAGGCCAACTATTCAACTTCAGTCAGAGGTGGGCTCAAGCCAAAAATTAATTATTTGGGGTAGTATTACACGTAGTACTTCCTCCCTAGCTTTCGTCACAGCACTGGGAACAAGTGAATGTATGTTTAAAGCTCTTTCAGTCACCAGATAGATGTCAATGTCTGGAATCTAAAATTAAAGACATTCAAAAAGTGACGGTCAGTTAACTATTGGAGCAGATTAAGAAATCTTGCGTGAGATGCACCATATTTGGCACTGGTGCAAATGCTACTGGAAAACAGAGTTCTGTTCTGGTGTCCATAGTTCAAGAAATAAGTTGAAAATTAGAAAGGGTCACAGATAGGCCACAGACTTTATGAAAGGACTGGAAAACATGCCTTCTAGAAAAAGACTCGAGGAGCTCAATCTATTTCATTTAACAAACAGAAGATTTAAGAGGTGACGATTGCAGTCTAAGAAGCTACATGGGAAACAAAAATTTGCTAACGGCTTTTCAGTCTAGACAACAAATCCACTTGACTGAATCTAGACAAATTCAGACTACATGTAAGGTACAAAATCAGGAAGAATAATTAACCGTTGAAAAAAACTTACCAAGAGTGTTGATGGATTCTTTTTACTGGGAATTTTAAAATCAAGATTAGATTATTTTACTAAAAGACAGGATCAGAGTCAACCAAGAATTAATTCAGGGAATTTACACAGGTAAAGCTAGATGAACACAATTCTCTCTTCCACCTGATGACCTATGAATATGTGAAATTAGTTCACTGTTTCAGTTCAGAACAGACCAGCATACTGAACGCAAATCTAAAGGGTGATAGCAGAAAAGAAACTAAGAAAGGAAACAAAGGCTCTGATCCTACAAGGAGCTCTCTGCAGACAAGTCCCCTAGACAGGGCATATTTGTATGGGGTGGGAGAGAGACGAGTGATGCCTTGGGGTACAGCCTCCACGGACATCAATTTGTGCTGGTGGATGCAGATATATATGGATATAATTCAAAGTGGATGCAGATATATGCGGATATAATTCAATATCCACAGAACCTCAGGGCTCTCCCAGGAACCACGATAACATGCCGACAGCTCATCAGGCATGACTGTATTGCCCCAATCCCCGCTCACTGGGACAGGCACCAGATTCATCAGCATGCCCCTGGATAGGAGATCCAGCCAACTGTATGGCAGACCGAGGGGCAGGGCTGGGGGTGCTATACATAAGCCACAAGCCCTGCCATTGCAGGATGCTGGCTCCTGGGACCAGTGGACCCACATTCTGCTCCTTTTACCACTGCAGCCCCTGGAAGAGCCCTGTGGTTCTGCAGATAGTGATTTACATCCACGACTATCTGCATCCACAGGTATAAATGTACATCCACACAGAGCTCTAACTGGGGGTGCTTTCCCAGCAAGGAGTTCTAGAAACTGCCACCTAGTTACATGAATCCTCAGAAAAGAAAATGTTCCTACAAATGTAATAACCTTTTCCCATACAATAATTGTCCATTTTCCCCTTCATTTTCAACTATACCTCATCTTTTGGTGGAAAAAAACCTTAATTTTTGACCCTCTTAAATTCAACATCAACACCAGGGGCTGAGAGTGGATAATTTCTGAGGCTTTATTACAAACCATGGGGAGGTTACCCTTCCAGTAAAATAAGCATCACTTTCACTCCGAATCATCTAGAAAGAACAGGCCTCTGCTTAGTTATATGTTGACCTTTGGTGCCCCTCAAAAGCCAACCGATAAAAAAGACAGCAGGTCATAAACAAATCCCGGCTTGACAGAGCCGTGGCTACAGTCATTTAGTTGGAATTGGTCTTGCTTTCAGAGGGGAGTTGGACTCAATGACCTCCAACCCTGTGATTCTATGACACTCCTCAAGCTCGACACACTGATTGCCTTCAGCTCACCATTGTCATAATCAGTACCAAAACCATGTTGTGAAAGTTGTCATACGCAAACTGGCAAGGTCATCAATATTATAGTGTGATTTTGGAACAGGTAATGTATAAGGAATTATAGATCTATGCTGGAAATAGGTTTCTAAAATGTATTTGGCAGGCAGTTCCTAAAGTACCCTAATTTTGCATAGGCAGCAACTTCTCATCTTGCTGAGGAATGCTCGATTCCAGCCTCTGCTCCAAGCATCCCTCCCTCCCTTATCCCCAAACCCCACCCCAACACTTCCCTCTCCCTCCTGCAGCTTGAATGCCACCGATCAACTCTTCACAGTGCCCCAGAAGTGCTGGGAGCTTGGGAAAGATTATGATAAGAGCAGGGCCACAAGCACACGAACAGCTGAATTGTTACACTAAAACCTCATGAAAATAAAATGTTCTTTTCCATTTGTAAGAACATTTCCCCGTGAAAGTGGGAGTGGGGAGCACCGGGGGGTGCTCTTCACCCACTAAATTTTCTCCACAGGTGTTCCGGGGCTGGAGCACCCACGGGGTCAGTCCCGGTGCATCCCTGGATGGATACAAGTAACGTGAGAAGGCTGGATCCTTCATTCAACAGGTCTGAATTCTCTGACAGCTGATTATGGTGAGAAAACAGCTGAAACAAAGATTACACATTTTAATCCCTAGAAACCTCATTGTGCCTGATTTAACCATATCTGTGTCATATCACTTAAATACCAGCTCGTTGTTCATTTCTGGCTCTAATACAAAACCTTTTCAGTGCCATTTAGGCTGGAGGGAAAACTCCTCGACCAAACTAGCAGGCGTTCTAATCTCTCTGGAGGCAGCAAATACACTAACTTCACCAGTGGTTCAGTGAGAAGGGCTTCACGCTGCGGGAGAGATGGTTTGAGAGAGACTCGGGACTGGAAGGTGTGTTGAGATCCCCCCTGACAGTAGTAACTGGGTAAGAAGGCTTCTGGTGTTAGGACTTTGAGTCAAAGGTGAACAGAACAGAAGCAGCCAGGGTTACATAGTAACAGAGAGATAGCCCTGTTACAGATAGTGGGGCAGACACCCATGGAGGGCCCCAGAGGTAGGTGGGACAGTGGGCTCTACACCCCCCAAAGGGCAGAAGAGGTAGGACCAAGCTCAATCAGGCTGCAGCACAGCACTGAGCCCCCTCCCCATCCCAGCCCTCAGAAGACACGTGGAGCAACACTCTCGTGGCACTTCAAAGGGGCCAGAAACTCCCAGCCATTGCTGCTTTTACTGGATAGAAAGTGGATGTAACACTAGTATGATTCCAGAATGCATCCCAAGCTACCAACATGAGTTTGCCCATCACTGCTTATGCTCACATCCCAATAGTGCTTCTTTTGGATTCTTGACTACTCCCTTGGAGACTGATGTCTTCACTCAAACTAGTCCCCAAGAGCTTGTGGCACAGTGAAACTCCACTCAGAAGATCACACTGCAAAGATTCTTACTGCCGGTCGCAAGACTACAAAAACACTATCACTGAGATGGCGCCACCTCCTCCTCCCTATCATAAATCCAGACATTGCCTACTCAGACATTGCTGAGAAAACATCTTCTGTGAAAAACAGAGTAGAAATGGGAAAAGCCTGTTAATCAGCTGCCTCCAAACAACAGCTGTATTATGAAATGGAGAATGTAAAATGTTGATCTCTTTGGCTACCCACTCTTTTGGCAAGATATCTGAACTTCAGCGCTGGCATGAGACTGGGTCTCAAAGCACAAAAGGAGAAGGAATACAGGAATGAGAAGATCAAGGAAGGTAATAAAAATGAATACTGAGGAAATTACTTGGAATTATCAGAAATTATTTCTCTCTTCCAGGCTGGTGTTATTCTTCAACATTTTCTTAATCACTGCATCCATTTTTTACTTCTTTTATTTCTATCTATAGCAAATAACCAAATCTGTTTCATCCTCAGTAGATGAAAACACCACCTTCCTAATGCCCTTTAAGATATTTCATTTGGTCTGAGGCTGAAAAGGAAATAGGAGACAGATTTGTTGTAGGTCTCTGTGTAAGAATAAAATGAGTAAAAATAAGAGAGATGCCATTGTAGAGATCTGCTACAATGATTCTACCTAACCAGAAAGAAAAGACAGATGAGGCCTTCTTCGAACAACTAACAAAATCATCCCAAAGCACAGGACTCGATAGTGATGGAGACTTCAACTACCCAGACACATGTAGGAAAAGCAGCACAGCAGGACACAGATTATCCATAAAAGGTCTTGGAATGTAGTGGAGACATTTTTTTGTATTTCAGAAGGTGGAGAAAGCTACTAGGGGAGAGGCTTTTTCAGATTTGATTTCGGCAAAAGGGAGGAACTGGTTGAGAATTTAAAAGTGGAAGGCAGCTTGGCTTCTACAACAGGGCAGGCGGAAAGTGTGAAGATGAGGTGCATTGCAGCAAGGAATCTGGCATCTGGAGAGGAAGCCCTGGCTGGGGTAGAATCTAGGAAGGCTCTGGTGAATTCTATTTGTTGAGTTGGAGTCAAGAGTTTGCTTCTGTGTATTGATTTGTAGCCCCAGTGCGTGAAAGGGCAACTGGTGGTTTGTATACCTTCCATGATCTCAGCATAGGATCAATCCCCTGAAGGGGCAGTGACTGAAGTTGGGAAAAAGTATAAATTCTATCTTGAGAAGGTGGGCAGTGACTATCACCAGAGTTCTGGAGAACATTCTGGGTCCTGTGGAGAGACAGAAGCACTCTGTATTGGAAGTGTTCATGTCCTGCTGTGAAATTAAGACAGTCTGGCTGTGTCTACACGTGCACGCTACTTCGAAGTAGCGGCACTAACTTCGAAATAGCACCCGTCGCGGCTACATGCGTCGGGCGCTATTTCGAAGTTAACTTCGACGTTAGGCGGCGAGACGTCGAAGTCGCTAACCTCATGAGGGGATCGGAATAGCGCCCTACTTCGACGTTCAACGTCGAAGTAGGGACCGTGTAGACGATCCGCGTTCCGCAACGTCGAAATTGTGGGGTCCTCCATGGCAGCCATCAGCTGGGGGGTTGAGAGACGTTGTCTCTCCAGCCCCTGCGGGGCTCTATGGTCACCGTGTGCAGCAGCCTTTAGCCCAGGGCTTCTGGTTGCTGCTGCTGCAGCTGGGGATTCATGCTGCATGCACAGGGTCTGCAACTCGTTGTCGGCTCTGTGGATCTTGTGCTGTTTAGTGCAAGTGTGTCTGGGAGGGGCCCTTTAAGGGAACGGCTGGCTGTTGAGTCCGCCCTGTGACCCTGTCTGCAGCTGTGCCTGGCACCCTTATTTCGATGTGTGCTACTGTGGCGTGTAGACGTTCCCTCGCAGCGCCTATTTCGATGTGGTGCTGCGCAACGTCGATGTTGAACATCGACGTTGCCAGCCCTGGAGGACGTCTAGACATTATTCATCGAAATAGCCTATTTCGATGTCGCCACATCGAAATAGGCTACTTCGATGTAGGCTTCACGTGTAGACGTAGCCTGTGTGTGCTGGGCATAATGTGATGTCAAAGTATGCATCCTGAAGGTAGAGGGTGAGAACTAGTCTGCTCACTCCAGCACCGATTGTATTGTTCTTACCATGATCATTCTGAATCTTTGGGATCACACAAGTGTTGAGTCATTACAGATCCAGGTTGAGTCTCTACTCTCCTTTTTCTTTTGGGTCAGGAAATAGCATGAGCAGAACCCCTGTTTGTATTGCAGTGGAACTGATTCTACAGCCCCAAGTTAGAGATGTGAGTGACTGCCGTTTGTACATACCATTCATGAGAAGGGTCACTGGAGAAGGATGTGGAAGAGGGTGGGGGGCAGGGAAGGAAGAAGTGAGGTAGTGCACTCTCACCAGCACCCAATAATCTTGTGTGGCATTGTGCCACACTTGGAGGAAGTGTTTGATGTAGCGTCCAAATGGGCAGAGGTGCGCAGGTAAGAAGTGGTCATTCAGGCACCCCAACAAATATTCAGAATTGGGATTTGCTGCTTTATGATTGGGACAGGGCTTGATCCTGGTTCTTCTCCCTGCACCTGCAATTTTTGCCATATCATAGGGCCTGAATTGTTGTTGACTGTATCGGTGGGGGTGTGGGCACACATAGGGTTGCTATGGAATAATTCATAGTATGGAGAACTTCCTCAGTCTTGGAGGAGAAGAGTTTCTCCTTATTGATGGGCAAGTCCTGTAATTTTAGTTGTAGTTCTTTTGGAATACACCATAGGGGAAGCCAGCATGCTTTCTGCGGGATTACTGTGAAAGCTATTGTGCAGGCTGCTGTATTTGCCACGTCTAGTGACACCTGTACGGCCATTCTAGAACTTAGGACTTAAAATCAGCTCTCCAGTCTTCTGAGAGAGAGGAGGTAAATTCTGCCAGCTTGGCATAATTGTCAAAGTAATAAGTGGTTAGGAGGGCACTGTAATTGGCTGCTTGGAACTGCAAAGTAGAAGGTGTGTTCACCTTGGCCGTGTCTACACGTGCCCCAAACTTCGAAATGGCCATGCAAATGGCCATTTCGAAGTTTACTAATGAAGCGCTGAAATGCATATTCAGCGCTTCATTAGCATGCGGGCGGCAGCGGCGCTTCGAAATTGACGCGCCTTGCCGCCGCGCGGCGCGTCCAGATGGGGCTCCTTTTCGAAAGGACGCCACCTACTTCGAAGTCCCCTTATTCCCATGAGCTCATGGGAATAAGGGGACTTCGAAGTAGGGGGGGCCCTTTCGAAAAGGAGCCCCGTCTGGACGTGCCGCGCGGCGGCAAGGCGCATCAATTTCGAAGCGCCGCTGCCGCCCGCATGCTAATGAAGCGCTGAATATGCATTTCAGCGCTTCATTAGTAAACTTCGAAATGGCCATTTGCATGGCCATTTCGAAGTTTGGGGCACGTGTACCGTAGCCCTTGTTGCCAAGGAGATCTAAGCATTTGGAATCCTTATCCTGAGGTATAAATCAGTTACAGGGCTAGCTGGCCCTGCAGTTTACAACCTTGACCACTAAGAATTAAGCTGCAGGTGCGAAAATAAGAAATCCATACCCTTGGCCAGGACATACTATTTCCTGTCCACTGTCACACCCAGTGAGGCAACCAAGGTGGGTGTCTGCCAGATGGTGTCAGCCGGGTCTAATGGTGTCATTTATGGTCAGAGTGATTGTGGAGGATGCAGATGGCTGACAAATCTTGAGAAGTTTGTGTTAGTTCTCCTGTATCATCTCCAGGGTGGTGATGTGCTTCTGACCTACACATTTGAAGAGATGTTGGAATTGCCTGAAGTCACTGGTTGGCTGGCATGACGGCTTCCTCTAAGGAGAACCTGCAGTTGTATTCCAGTGTCCTGAACTGGGTCATCCTTTGTGTCTCCCTCTGGGTCTTTCGGTCCCCTAGATATGGAGCCCATAAGAGCCCAAGTTGGTGGTGAACAGATCTGTGGTCTGGGAGGCAAGGATATATTGGAGTAGAGTGGTCTGTAATGATTTCATGCACCCCATGATGGTCACTGCATTGGATATGATGTCATCCATGTCAGAAAAAACCCTGTAAACTGAAGTAATTGCCTGTGGGTGGTGGCTGCTGTGGCTTTGGTTTTGAAAGGAGAGAACTGTAAGATGAAATTGTTGCCTCTTCCCTGTTGGCGCTTTGCTGGCAAAGGACATCCATCTCTCTGTGGAGGAAGATGGCTGGGTTAACACAACGCCAGCACTGGGGTGACCTAGATATACTGTGAAGTTAGGAATTACTGTGGTGCTGAGGACAGCTCTCTCAGTGCCTAACATTTCTAAGCCTTTGGCTTGGTGGGTGCCAGTGGGTCAGTGCTGACTGGTACTGGGTCGGTGTCACCATGGCTGTCAGAGCCAAGGAGGGCAATGGTGCTGGTGTGCACACAGAGCGGACTGCAGTGTCAGGCATGGCTGCCAGTGACAGCAAGGCTGCAGGGTGCTGAGAAGAGCATGCAGGGGTGTAATCGGGAAGGCAAAAGTACAACTGGAGTTGCAGTTAGCAAGGAATGTGGATGAGAATAAGAAAGGTTTCTACAGGCATGTTAGCAATAAAAGGCTGGTCAGGGAAGGTGTAGGACCTCTACTGAATGAGGGAGGTAACCTTGTGACAGATGATGTGGAAAAAGCTGAAGTACTGAATATTTGTTTTTGCCTCTGTATTCACAGACAAGGTCACCGCCTGGACTGCTGTACTAAGCAGCACAGTACGGGAAAGAGGTGGACAGCCTTCAACAGAGAAAGAACAAGTTACAAACTATTTAGAAAAGCTGGGTGTACACAAATCCACAGGGCCAGATCAGATGGATGTGAGGGAGCTGGCTGGTATGACTGGACAGCCATTATCTTTGAAAACTTGTGGCAATCCAGAGAGGTCCGGGGAGACTGGAAAAAGGCAAATGTAGCGCCCATCTTTAAAAAAAACAGAAGAAGGAAAATCTGTAGAACTACAGACTGGTCAGCCTCACCTCAGTCCCCAGAAAAGTCATGGCAGTGTACCTCAAGGAATCCATTTTGAAGCATTTGGAGATGAAAGTGATCAGGAACAGTCGCCCTTGGTGAATCCATGTTAAGACATGCCTGACCAACCTGACTGCCTTCTATGATCAGCTAACTGGCACTGTGGATATGGGGGAGGCAGTGGAAGTAATATACATTAACTTTAGCAAAGCTTTTGATATGATATCCATGGTATCCTTGCCCGCAAGTTAAGGAATACGGATTGGATAAATGGACTGTAAGGCGATTAGAAACCTGGCTAGATCGTTGGCCTCAACAGGTAGTGTGCAGTGGCTCTATGTCTGGTTAATGGCCATTATCAAGTGTCGTACCCAAGGGTCGATTCTGTGGCTGGTTTTCTTCAACATCTTTATTAATGATCTGGATGAAGGGATGGATTGCTCCCTCAAGTTTGCAAATGACACACAGTGAAGGGGAGAGGTAGATACTGGAGGGTAGGGATAGGGTCCAGGAAAACCTAGAAAAGTTGGAGGATTGGGACAAAAGAAATCTGATGAGGTTCAACAAGGACAAATGCAGAGTACTTCATTTAGGATGGAAGAATCTCAAGCACTGCTGCAGGCTGGGGTATGACTGGCTAAGCAGCAGTTCTGAAGAAAAGGACCTGGGATTACAGTGGATGAGAAGCTGGATATGAGCTAACAGTGTGCCTTTGTAGCCAGAAAGGCTAATGGCATATTGGGCTGCATTGGTAGATTACCACCAGCAGATCTAGGGAAGCAGTTATTCACCTTTATTTGGCACTAATAAGGCCACATCTGGAATATTGCATCCAATTCTGAACCCTTCATTACAGAAAGGTGTGGATGCACTTGACAGAGTCCAGTGGAGGGTGACAGAATGATGAGGGGGCTGGAGCACATAACTTAGGAGGAGGGGCTGAGGGATTTGATAGCAACCTTCAACTACCTGATGGGGAGGGCTAAAAAGAGAAGATGGGGCGAGGATGTTCTCAGTGGTGACAAATGACAGAGCAAGGAGCAATGATCTCAAATTGTGGTGGGGGAGGTCTAGGTCGAATATTAGGTGAAGCCCTGGAATAGGTTATCTAGAGAGGCTTAACAAAGCCCTGGCTGTGATGATTTAGCTGGGGTTTCAGCGGGGGTTGTACTCGATGCCCTCCTGAGATCTCTTCAAACCCTATGATTCTAAGAGCTAGTAGTGTGCTCCTTCTGTTTACTGCTCCATCACTTGGTGCCTGATGTACTGCGAAGTCCAGGTGCTGACTCTTCAGGACATCGGTCAGTGGTAAGGTTGTCACTGGGCTCTGCTTTTTAGCATGTGGCTCCCTTGCGTGAGAGGCTGAGACTCTCTCTCTTTTCCTGAGAAGACCTGTCGGTTCTGAGTGTGGTGGAGAGTATTCAGAGCTGGATTTTGGCTCAATCATTTCTGAGGCTGGTTGGAGAGATTCCTCTAATAAGATAATCTTGAGACAGAGATCTCAACTGCACTGTACCCTGGCGGTGAAGATATTGCAGTGGGCGCATTTTTATGGGACGTGCGTCTCATCCAGGCATTTAACATAGAGGGATGCACGTCATATCTGGACACAGACTCCCTGAATGAGTTACACTTTTCAAAGCTAGGAGAGCTTGGCATAGTGGTGGGCAGGCTTGAGCGGTCACTCTCCAACAGGGAGGAGGATAGAAAATGGGAGCAGTAAAACTCTTATTTTTTCTTAGTAACTATATACCAACTTCCTGGGGGGGGGGGCAAAATTAAATGGGGTTTAGTAACTTATCTACGTGTTTTTGTCTCTAGGTACAGAAGGAGGTGAAACACTTCTCCAAGTTCTGTCTCTGGTGCAAAGCAATTGAGAAGGAAGTGAGGGGGTTGGGACAGGCTTGCCCCCAGCAAATTCACAGGTGATGCCAAACACCAACTGCACACCCACGTCCCACCCCGGCCCTACTACCAAAGATCTCCGACCAGCTGTGCTGGGCTGCGCTGCCAAGTGAAGTGGAGCTCCCACAGGAACTCTCATAGAATAATCAAAGTGTACAGATTTCTCACTTAGAATAGCAGCCATTGAAAAACATGAGAAGACGTGTGGCCCTACCACTTCCAGTACCACTTTCACCTAGCATCCAAGAAAGTTTGTTAGGTGAACTAACACATTTTAGTTATTTCATATTTCACAAAAATATCCTTTTAAAATTCATATTCACAAGTTCCCGCTTTATCTTTTGGAATAGACATTTTGAGATTTTACATACAAAGCTGCACCCCTGTTGGCCTTTGTGCATTTCTGGAAGGCAAACAAACTCTTCAATTAGTAACAGAGAGAAAGCCGTGCTAGTCTATATACTATCAAAACAAAAAAGCAGTAAAGTAGCACTTTAAAGACCAACAAAATAATTTATTAGGTGAGCTTTCGTGGGACAGACTTGGGTCCACTTGGGTCTGTCCCACGAAAGCTCACCTAATAAATTATTTTGAAACTCTTCAATGAAACTGCTACAAACCAGAGAGAAGTTCAAGGAGAGTACGCCGTTCTGTGCCTTGATCCATACCTTAATAGTTTGTCTTCACTATTTACTTACTTTTTCCAGAAGATTATGTTTTGCATTGTTTTGGTATTTCAGTGCAGCACTTACAATGAACTCCTCTAACTTAACTTCTCCTGTGTTGAATTATATTTACTGTGTCTTAAATGACCCCAGGCTCCCTAGGGTGAGAGCACTGCCAATAAACGTTTTGTGCCATCAGCAGATGATTGTGCATATAAGGAAGAATTACAATATTTCGTCCTCTGACTTAGGAAGAACACAAATTTATAGTTGGTCAGATTAAAGGAGAGGTTTCGGAATAACTTCCAATGTAATTATTTGGCCAGGCCCAGTTGTAGCAAACAAACCAAATTCTTGCGTCAAAGTATTTAGCAAGCTTGCTAAAGTAATTGCATTAGCCAGAATTTTCAAACTTTGGTGTCTAAATTTAGACTTCTTATTCCATGTTTAGTCATGTAAATAAAAATGGTTTGACTTTCATAGGAGTTCACCACTCTCACTTAGCAGAAGTGCTGATCACACAGAATTTAAACTCAAGTACTAGGGAGCTCTGAGGTGTTCAGGACCTCAGAAAAATCAAACTAAACTACAACATTGTCCTTCTGTCTACAGTGACTTAGTTTCACCAAAGCCCAGGTTTGCCCTGACCTGAAGGGGAGGCAGAGTGATTTATTCTTTTTTTATGGCACTCTGGAGATTCGTAGCCATGATACAGGCCTATAAAAAGTAAGTAAATAGGAAAATAAATGTTCATTAAGGAACAGTAAATTATGAGTACATTCCAGGCAGCAGTTTATTATCCATTACAGATGTTAGTAAACGTGAACTAAGGTCAGTGGGTGACAGACACCTCAAGGCTGGGAGTAAGGTGTGGGCCTGGCTCCATGCACCTAGAAGGAGCAGAGCCTTGGGCAGAAGGGGCAGGGCTAAGGGCAGTTAGCTCTTAGCACAGCCCAGAGTGCCACACTGCTCCCCCCACACCTTCAGAAGCAGCGTGGAGAGGAGGCAGCTGTGAATTCTGGGCCCCTATGCAGTTGCCTCTCTTGCTTCCTCCTGTGAGCAATCCTGGTTAAGGTGTTGTATGACTATGAATGCCACAGGCTGGGGAAATCCATATGGCTACTCCTTTAAGAAGCAAGACATCTACATACACAGTTGTCTCATCCACCTTGTCTCAAATAAGCATCTTTGATTGACTCCTGAAAAGCAGGATTTCACTACTGTGACTTGTCTCAGAGGAGGCATCCTTTACAATGGTTTGATGAAGAAAACCCATTTTAGGGTATGTCTACACGGCAGTAAAGCACCGCTGGCCAGCCTCTGTCAGCTGACTCAGGCTTGCGAGGCTCAGGCTGTGGGCTATAAAAGTGCAGTGCGAACACTGGAGTTTGGGTCAGACCTGGGCTCTGGGACTAGGCTCCCAGAAGATCTATATCATAATTTTAAAACCCTGCAGCCCAAGCCCCACAAGCCTAAATCAGCTGACATGGGCCAGCCGTGGTGTTTTAAAGCAGTGTAGACAAACCCTCTAGAACCCAAGCATCTGGGGAAAATCGTATGTGTATTTAAATAAGACAAGTGCCACATTATTTGCCAAGTACCTGAGCCAAAACAGTAAACAAAATCCACCAACAGAAACCCAGATTGGGGCACCTGCTTCTTCCAATTTGGATCAAATTCTTCACTTAGTCTTTCAGTTCCCTCTCCCTCCCACTCCCCTCCTCCCTCGCAACTTACCAAGGGTTTGGTTTCGTCTTCATCTTTGAAATAATAAAGTTGGTCCCCCTTAAGAACAAACCAGCGTGTGTGCCAAGTCTTGACAAAGCCTCCTTGCTTCCGCAGCCACCCACATTTAATGGCACTGTGCCGTCCTTGGCTTAGCTGAGGACTCTCTGCAGAGCCATTGTTCTCATCCATAATGAGGCCAACAGACTCTCCTGTTTAGACAACAAAAGGAGAAAAGAAAAGAAAAGAAAAGGAACTGCGTTATTCTTTTTAAAGGGAGAAAAATCGAGCAGCCCACCAACTTTCCACATAGCTAGAAAACAAATAAATCCTGTAAAAAAATGCCCCCCAAGAGCTTTTACTGTACACCAGCTTATTTTCACACCTGTGCCATGAAGCTGGGAGAGTATAACCCAGTTTTCAAAGTTTTGTGAAAAAGTAGGTTCCACATTACACAACAAATAATCAGGGAGGGAAACCAAACAACTTTTCAGGCACAAAGTGGTATATGTTTCCATTCACAAGGGGCAAAACATGCCCCTTCATTGCAGGTGACTTAGGACTCGTTCACATTTGAGAGTTCACATGGATTAAGGGCAGACATGAATTTAAAGTGCAATAGATTTTCTAAAACAATTCCCTGTGTGGACAAACCCTTATTTTAATTTAAAGACTAGCAATACAAAGTCTCCATGACAGAGGAAAGATGAGTATGTCTCATGCTAGAAGATCCTCTATTCCATCACAGCCTTCACTCTAGCAAAAGGGATGTTTCTTATGTTTAAAAGTGTAGTACACAGAGAATAGAATTGTTGCTAGGTGCACCCACATAAAGCAACAGTGGGTTTGAGGTGCAAAACATTTACAGTTAAACGTTAAGCCAGAAGAAACCTAGCTAGTTTGAGGCTTGGACATGGAAATTAACCTAAATTTTTTTTCATATAAAACTCTTTCAAAGCCTGCAACTCTATTGTGAAATCTGAAAGCTATACTGTCTGCTGTCTGCATTGGGGCATGACTCTTCAAGACTGATTCTGCATGTGAAATATATGGTTACGTGATAAGTTTTCAATGTCAAATAAGTCTTCATTAACCCAAGTGCAATGCATAGAGGTGAACAAACTTGGAAAGATTATTTTTTCCAACCTTTAGTGTACTGGATTCAAACACACCCAGATTATCAAGTGAAACTCACATGGACTGAGATTAAGCAGCACAGAACCTTACACCACTCGTATTTTCACTGTCTGAAAGTATTCCACGGATGGCAAATACTCTCCCACCTCCACCGCTGCATCGCCCAGCTATTCTCTTTGCTTAGTCAGGAATTAGTATAGCTGAAAGCATTTGCAAAAACCTGCTTAACAAACAACCTTACTGCTTTTAAAAATTTGTGAGGACATAAACTAAACAGCGAAACTGTAAGCCAGTGCCCACGAACCAAATCCCGTTTGTCTTACTCACATGAAAAGCCTCAGTTTTGTGAGTGTGATGGTCAAGATATAGGCCTGTACATAAAAGGGCAAACTGCTAACCAATAGAGTAACCACAGTGCTACGACTAGGACAGGGACTGGTGGGTCATCACAAAAGCATCTGCTTTGCCTTTTAAGACAATAAGAAATGGGTCACCAAATAAATGAGAAGTCAGAGAACAAAACCACGGTCTGGTTCAGCCAGTCTACCCTCTTTCTGAAGAAGGCTTGTTCTCTGCATTGTTCTCATGAGCGCTTTGTCGTTCTCAACTTCCCTTGGGACAGAACTGTATTATACCACTGCATACTAAACTATAGCATCATTTCCAGAAATCTATTATATACAGTAATAGACTCCACAGTTGGGGGAAAATTCCTAACATTACAGTACATGGGTTCATTTTCTTCCAATTAGTCTTAGCTCAACTTCTTTGGTCCAAACTCCACAATACCCCTTCCTTCTTTGTGGTTACACCAATTGTTTCCAATATTTGTAGCCTACTGGCATGTCCCTCCATAGGCCATGGTTCTGCAATATGATCGGTGAGAGTAAACCCTTACCATATGCCTTGCATTGCAGTAAAGTTAACAGGGCTCAGCACAGGTTTCAAAAAGTCAACTGCAAAAATGAGATTTCAGGACTAGGTCTTAAATTACTATTTAGTTAAGCTCTACACATTATTTTTAGAAATATCACACTCTTTCCTCCCACTATTCAGTTCAATCAGGATTTCCTATAATATTTGCATGGCATGATATCACAAACTTAGCCTCCTTGAGGCGTATCTCCAGCTGTTCTAGTGAGTCACCACAAAACACAAGCTTACGTCTGGCCACTTGTATGGCAGACGAGGCTTTGTGTTTGCCTAAGGTTATAATTACAACACCTTGAGAATGAACCAGAGGATAAACCAGGGATCTGCAACCCGTGGGCTCCAGAGTCACATACGGCTCTTTAAGTACTTCTTTATGGGTCACAATGCTATAATGGCCAAGTAAAATGAAATAATAACCCTCTTAATTATTGTCAATAAATGGTGAATGTCTAAAAGCCCAACAATGAATAACTCATATCTAAATGGCAAACAACAAACAATATGTGATCTCAAAATGTTGGCTAACTCTCCCTTTAATATGTGCAGTGCATTGTGGGATATGGTACTGTATCTGTGTTTTGATCGTGTGGCTACTTAAGTTTAGATTTTGAAAAGGCAAAGGAAACTTACAGCACTCCTGCTGTGAAGGGCAACATGCATTGAAAGGGAAAAAAATAAACATGAAGTAAAATTGGCATGACTGAAGTAGTTTCAGGAGTGCAAGTCAGCAAACATACACATAAATTGTGAGGAAATAGAATATGTAAAATAATTGTGAGTGTCCTGCAGTAAACTTGTATAATTACAAATCATTGCGTGTGCTGTTCTTAAAATAGGGGCTACAAAAAGGATGATTTGATGTTCTTCATTCAGGACCATCTCATATGTATTTGCACTGTGGCTCCTGAATTATTGATTTTTTTTACCAAACTCGGAAAAAAATGGCTCTTCATGCTAGTTGTGGGTGCCAACACCTGGGATAAACTCTCAGACCATAACAGCAGACAGGCTTTGTGACAAGATTTATTAACTTGCATCACCTTTCACTGAAACTACTGGGTGGACCTGAATGCTCAAGCCCTTAATTTACACAGAAGGTGAGATTTTAACGCTTTTGTAAACAGAGGTGCATTGCTGCAGCCTTTAGCTCTTGAGCCGCACCTGGAGATCTCAACACCTCCAGAGAAATTAAGGACACATTCACTGATTTTGCTGGACCACTAGAAAAGTCATGGTTTTGGTCATAGTCAGTGCCCACTCAAAATAGTCAGAAGTTTCTGAAATGATTTCTTCTGTTACAAGTTCAAGGGGCAACTAATCTTGATTAGCATGTTTTTTTATTCTTGTTTCCGCTACCTATACAATGGGACCCCAGTTCCCTAGATGTTGCTTTAATACAGATAATTATTACATTTAAACACTTTCTCAGTCTTTATCGTTAGCTGAACCCAAAGCTAGGGCTGTCAGGTTAATTTATCAGCTTGGTTAAAGTTGAAAGTCATAATTTTCTATACCTGTGTAATACTCACTATATTTTAAGCTCAAATTCACAATATTGCTTCTCTGTTTTAGATTGCAGGAGCGTGCCCCAATTAAAATATCCTTCCATTAAAGTTCAGCTAAATAGTTTCCTAGAATTCAAGTTAGTAAACAGTTCCTTTACAAACACTTGAGCCCGATGAACTACAATTGCTTGTAAGTGATTGCAGGTAAGGCTGAAAAGCTATAAATTATGAACATAATGTTTCCAATGCCTAGAAGGTAACTGCATTTTTATTTAATTCTGATAACTTTATCTCAGTTTCATAATGACTCCTAATATGCAAGTTACACCAGATGTGAAAACATTACATGGTGTTTCAAACACCATGGCAGAAAATTAGCTAAAAGCTGAGGGCTTGCAGCATCCTGTTGCTTCCTGGAACCTGTAGGGGAGAAAGACAGATGCAGAGGAACAGGATGGACACTCAACTCTTTGACAGACTAGCTTTCTTGTTCTGGATGCAAAACTGAAACTAGTCAGAAACTGAGGTTTTACACTGGGGGAGGCGGGGAGGCACAGCATAATGCCCCCTGAGCATTTAAAAGGTCAGGCATCAGCTGACTTGTTTTGGTAGATGGATTATTACATGCAGTCCCATGATACCAAATGTAGGAAGTTTGTATCGTTTTGCGTTTTTTCATTACTTTCCACATCTGAAAACTACAATCCAGGCTTTGACTCAGAAATCCAACAGTTGGTTTGCTCATGCTAGCTGTTTTCACAGCTGTTACAGCACCAATGTCATAAAAATAAATGGCAGGAATATCAGGTGTTGGCACTGACACAGAAAACATTGACTTTTTTATGCAAGAGTACATAAACAACACATGACCAACTATGAGATTATCTCAAGAAACCAAGTGTATCTTGCTGTTGTGAGACAAATGGCAGAAGGCCATGGCATTTTCTAAATTCACAAAATAAGACTATTCTTGAAACCCCGTCTTGTGAATGAACCATAAAACTTGTAGTTTCTGGGAGTCTATTTCCAATTTAGGTAATTACTAGATAGAAACAAGCCCTGTTCTCTATCCATTGGGGTTGTCTGTCAATGAACTCTCTTGGATTTGCCTGGAGATATGGGTTATAAAGAATATACAAGTAAGCAAGCCTTCCACATATTCACCAGCTGTCCTCTTTCTCCAGGTCGCAGACCCAATGTCTACATACTGTGCTGGTCATACATCGCTCCCTTTTTCCCTTATGGGGGAGGGCCTCTCTCCTCAGGATCTTCAGGAGCAACTTCACCGTTCCCTCAGTTTTCTTCTCAGGAGGCCTGGGATAAAATTATTCTTACTGTTCCCACCTGACTGTGAAACTGAGAAATAGTCAGTTTCCACCAACAAGGCCTTTCTCATAAAATGTAGCACTTCACAGTCATTTAACACCTGGAGAGAGAACTGGTCAAACAGCATCAAATGCAGATCCACTGAATTTTCATGAGCCTGAGCCAATATTAATAGGTTTGTCTAGAAGCCAGATGGTCTTACGCCTGCTCATGGTTCTAAATAAAATTTCTGCTAGGCTTAGCAATTACATTCCAGGAACTTAACCTGCCACCTGCACTTTCATTTAGTGCACAGACACAGTACCTCCTTGATGGTCCTCAGCTGCCATATAAGGCTTTTATCAGAGAGGCAGCCATGTTGGTCTGTATCTTCAAGAACAACAAGAAGTCCCGTTGCACCTTATGGACTAACAGATATTTGGGAGCACCCCCGCCCACAAACTCATGCATCTGACGAAGCGGGTCTTTGCCCACGAAAGCTTATGCTCCATAATATCTGTTAATCTACAAAGTGCCACAGGACTTCTTGTTATATAAGGCTTTTGACAGCCAGAGACCAACATGGCGTAGAATGGACTCAGGCTCCAAGGAGCTCAGCCTGAATGGTGCTAGGCTCACATTTGCTGTATCTGAAGATATGGTCTCAAAATCTTCACTTCTTGTCCTAAACAGTTATGCAGCATTATTGTGCACCACTCCAAAAGTGAAATTTCCCCGGTGCACAAGTTGATTCTTCTTCAGCTGTGGCCACATGGTAATGAGGCACTTCGGGATATGCTAATGAGGTGTTACCATGAATATGCAGTGCCTCATTATCATAATGGCAGCCGCGTGTGCTTCAAAACTGCTGGTTTCTAAACACACACTGCCCATATAGCTGGGGACCTTTCGAAACAGATCCTCGATATCAAAAGCCCCTTATTCCCATTTGGTTTTGGGAATAAGGAACTTTCGAAATCAGGGGTCCATTTCAAAAGGGCCCCGGCTACACAGCAGCGTGCATTTCAAAACTGGCAGTTTCGAACCGTGCACAGCTGCCATTATGCTAATGAGGCACTGCATTTTCATGACAGTGCCTCATTAGTATATCCCGAAGTGTCACATTGCCATAGCCCCTCTGAAAGGAAGGACTAGTGTGGCCACAGCCTGTGTGTGTAACATTTATGAAGAGATTTGTGACAAAAAGAAGTTTATAAGAATACTTTGTACAGCAACTTTCATCCCAAATGATCGGAAACTCCCATGTAACTCACCTTCTTCAAAAAGTCATTGCTTTCTTTTTATTCTTCATTTTCTTAAAATGTGCCATGAGAGTAATAATCTGAAAGTCTAAGGTTATGCTGGAGGCTCACTGTTACTGAGATCTCTTCCTGGCAAACTGGATTCTTTCTTTTATTTAAAAAGGCTAAAAGACATGGTGCTATCCCCATTCAATATGTTATCTGATTAGGTTAACTGCTGACAAGAGACCTTCCACCCCCTTTGCAGG
The DNA here is from genome assembly GCF_033958435.1 of Carettochelys insculpta. Taxonomy (NCBI): domain Eukaryota; kingdom Metazoa; phylum Chordata; order Testudines; family Carettochelyidae; genus Carettochelys; species Carettochelys insculpta. The sequence goes on from NC_134140.1 coordinate 122,931,883, forward strand.
GGTGAACCACCTATCACACTGTGGGCTGTTTTTTTACGTCACCAGGCTAGCTCAAAGCTGCCCTATCAAACTCTATATCCCCATCTACAATAAACATGGGTGGAGAAGCGATATGGGAAGGCAGGAAACTTCTTAAAAAGTTACATTTTACAAGTGCTGATCTCTCCTAGACAAAAGGCCTGTCTCTCTCTCTCTCAAGTTTGGTCACTTTGGGTGCACTCATTAAAATATCTGTGTTCTTACTCAGCATCAATAATGCATTTTGCCAATACTACCAAAAGTCACTGGATTAACCCATTCCATTAAATTTATTTACATGGCACCAATGAATTAAACCCTGATAAATTATGAATATACTAATGAACTAAGAACTATGTTAACTAAAGCCTGGCTCTTGGCTTGCACACAGAGAGAGAGAGAGGCTGGGGGGGGAGGGATAACAGGTTAGCCAATACTATTTTTCTTCAGTTATCTGAGATATCTTTTGTGCCTCTTGTCATAAAAGCAATGGCTCCAACCTTCCCCTCACCTATCTCCAGCCTATAAAAAGAGGTCTGAAAATATAATGCTTAAAAGAACTTCACTTCTACCACTTAAATTTCTTTTTATAATGGACAGATGTAGAATTTGTACCTTCAGTTATTCTGAAAGGGTAGAACCAAGGCACGCTAACTTCAATGGAACAACTCCCACTGATTTCAAAAGGGTTTGGGAATCAGTTCTAAAAACAGGATCAAAGACCTGACCCAAGTCATTAAGCTCTTGTTCAGATAGGTCACTTACTACATGATCTGTATTCAGCCTATGTCACAACCATCGCTCAAATGTTCCCCAACTCGCCAAACTGTTACAACCCTACAATTCACTTACAAGAATTCATGCACAAATAAAAATAGGTCAGATACAGAGCACTGATATTGTTGGTGCTCACTGTCTTCATCCACATTAAGTGGCTGAGCAAAAATCAAAGTGACTGGATATTCATAACTGATCCTACAAACTGCCTTCAGCAGAAATGGTTTCGCTTCAGAGGCTTTCTTGATACAGACATCCTGTTAAAATGGATAACAAGTCAGTTACAAGTGTTTACCCCAAGGAATGCCACTGCACAATCAGTAATCACATGGTTACCAAATTTTTTGGAAGTATGATATAAGTATGTCTGGCAGACACTGAGCATCCAATGCTAGGCTGAACATCCAGCCAGGCCAAGCTAGAGCCCAGTCCAGGTGACATTCAGTGTGCAAGGAGGCTACATCTTGGGATTTGCCTTGATGATTATAACGATGTAGGTTAAATTTTGCTGTCCTTGCCACTGAGTCCTCCTTTCTTAGATTCCTACGTCCAACATTCTGAGAGACTAACATTTGTTTCTCAGCACTGTAACCACAATCAGGACTATAACCAGATGGCTGGGACTAAATGTGCCTCATCAGTTACGCAGAGAATATCTGTTATCATCACAGCTGTCACACGTAAAGTAATATAATCCCACTAGTTTGTCACAGTTGTACGTGCTTTTCTTGTTGCAAAAACTCCATAAAAATGCGATCTAGTACACAAACTTTTTCTTGCCCTTCTTTTTGTCCCATGCCAGCATCTGCACCTTATGATTCCCTCCTACACACCTCCATAAATATTTAGGAATTGTACTGGTTCATACAGTTCTTGTAGGAGAGACTAAGATGACTGACAAACACCAGTACTTTCTGCCTGTACCAAGGTCTTTTGCCAGGCAGGGATAATTTGAGAAGTGCCTCTTAACTGTGAGTACAGACATTGCCCAATATTATACCCCAAAACATTATCTGAATATCATTTATTTATATACACATTCAAAGAGATTCCTACACCAAAAGAGAAAGATGAAATTTTACTATAGAAGGACCCACATAGCTATGCTTTAGATTTTCAAAAGTGCCTACATGACTTAGAAGTTGTGGTCAATTTTGAAAACAGTACTCAGGACCAGATCTGTAAAAGGTATTTACACATTGCTCAGCTCTTGAAAATTGATTTATTTCTTGTCATTATGGACAACTATGAGCATTGTCATCATTGGGCCATCAACATGTAGGGGAAAAGTAGGCAGTTGCCCCAGGGCCCAGCAATTTAAAAGGGTAAAGGGCACTATCACAGCAGCAGCAGCCAGAGCCAAGAGCCCTTTAAATCACAGCTGGCATCCCAAGTGGCATAGTTCAGGCAGTGCTGAGGTGCCATGCAATCCAAGCAAGGCCAAGGGTGGACTGTCCTTGGCCCTTCTGCAGCCTGAAACCCAACCCTCCCCTCCACATTGCCCAGGAAATCTACTGCCAGCCCTGCACCTGTATATTCTCCTCAAACTGCTTTGTGAATGGTACCAAAGTGTTGCAGAGAAAACAGGCTGAAAATTCACAAGCAAGCCAGGTCTGGTGGTATCACAAGGGATTGAACCTATGACCATAGGGGATAAAGCCTAGTGCTCTACCACATGAGCTAAAGGCCAGCTGGCACTCAGCCATGCCTCTAGAGCAGAGACTTCACTCACCCTAGTACATTGGCTCAGTGCCACTGGGGATTACAGTGTTAATATATATGACACATGCTCCTTTGGTGTACTTTACCAAAAAGTGCGTCCTGGCAAGGGACAAGGGCACTGAAATTAGACACAAGCTCCCCAGGAACTGCTTAGAGAGAACACCCAGGATCAGCTGCAGCAGGAAGTACTGAGAATCAGTTCTCCGGTGACTAAAAGGGTGAGTTAGAAGCCAAATCAGGCCTAACAGCAGGATAATAAGGACTCATTACTTCCTGCAAGTCCAGTTCAGGGTAAGAGCTGGGACACCAAACAAAGCATCTGCCCCATCTTAAAAGACGATGACCAGCTTCATCTGGGCCTAACCAACGGCACCATTTTGTTGAGAACATAAAACTGTTTTGTTTATTTTATGAACTGTCATATGCAGGTGATTCAGCAGCTTAGCTGTGCATGGACATGCATGTCCCGCAACAGACTAGTACGGACCCGCTGGCTGAACAAAACATCAGCAACTATTTGGCAGCTTGTTTCAAGACTACCATAGAAAAGACACACAGCAGCAACTCAACCTGCAGCCAATGCCATACCAACTCTTCCCACACATCAGCTTGTTGTATCTGCATAGCTCATTGAGAATCCTTTCTCTGGGAAAGAAGGGCTCTAAGAATGCAACACATGAATACAAATCGCTCCTCCTTTGCCTAAGCTCTCATCAATGGCACAAAATAATTATGATAACAAAACGTCAAGAGCAAATGTCTACCACAGCCCCACATATTACAGAGCCTGCTTTTTATTTAACTAATGATTTGCAGTGCAGAGTCTTAGCACACACAGGGCAAAGTAATTTGTCACTTTCATTCATATGTCTGATTATTTCCAACTAGTTCCTTTAATTTAATGCAAGGATTTCCTTTTTCTCTCTTTCAGCCAATTGTGGTTCAGTTCCATGCTTGGGAATGCTAAGGAATTAGCATGGTTCTGTAGCAAAGCACACTCATGCTCTCAGTCTCTCTTTTGCTGTGTAGACTATCTCATGTACCAGATTCTGAGTGATAGAATGGTTTTGATCAAGCTCTGATTTTGGCTTCTTTTCCATTTCATATAGAAAGGGACAAAACCCATATCTTTTGAATTCAGGTCTCTTTTTAAGTTTGGAGGAGGTGGTAATCACAAGCATATCCCGCTTCGGGCCCTGTCTATTGTCTATGTAACCAGCCACAGTAGTTTAATGAAATGAAACGGTCTCTTTTACCAATAGTATAAAACTTCTTAATTTCAGCAGTGTACTATATATCACATTGCCTAGCTTTAAAAAATACTCTGAAAACATTGCTCAGTATGGCTCCAATGCTCATATGCCACTCACAAAAGGTATTCTGTCTACCACAGCAGCACATGGCTATTTTATCCTTCAAGAGTTACCTATTAGGCACCAATAGGGAAACTAGCATATTAGGCTTCTATCCAGAGACCTGAATGCTTTTAAAAAAAACAAACAACTGCAAACAGCCACAAGCTGTTTCTATTATACGCAAGCATTTTGCTTTATTATAGAAAGTTATAGTTTAATGGTCAAGCCAGTTTCTAAACTAAAGCTACTGACTAATTTAGTCAGCTATCTACTATCACTGCTCTTCCTTCAATAACCATGTACGTGCCAACAGGTCATTTAATGAAAGATGTGTCATGGCCAGTGCAGCATAACCTACGAAGTATGAAAATAAAGGCACAGAAAAGTGATTAATCCTATGTTGATATTTACAAGTGAACCTGAGTTGACAGCAGATTCTGCCACCACAGAGAGCAACCAGGATTTCAGTGCTAGCCTCATTCATGTTCACTGGTTTGCTGTGCCACCAGCACGACTCACACACCGTTCTTGGCATCATTGAGCTGCCTTTTACCCCTTTTGCCCCTGGAACTGGCTCCTGCTCTTCCATCTTAAGTAACTCCTCAATTAACTCCCCACAGCTGGGCTCCCCACATCTTCCTGTTTCACACTATCCCAGCACTACCATCTGCTGACATATGACATGGGGAGTTTGTTAAAAGGGTCTTTTAAAATGTTTAGAGACCAGGCTTCCATGTTTATACCAGGATCACTACATAAGACAGAAAGTTCTAGAAAGTATAGCTTCCCGCTATCACTTCTTACATACCATTTATTTTACACCAAGTTCATGTCAGTACAACAGGGGCCTGGGGATATTTAAAAGTGTATTACTGAAAATAATTTAATGACAAATTGCAAAACTGAGGATGCAGAAGAAAAATTTAAACTGGCAGAAGAAGTGACTCCTACCGTGTGTTAAAACGTCTGTTTCTGTAGTTTCTCACTTTGGTTCATTGGATGCTGTCTAATGGAGAGATATAAACAGATACACACATTTTTCAAAAATGAAGGAAAACACCCCTGGGTATTACATTTATACAGCTGGTCAGGAAATTTTACTAAAATATTTGTTGTTGGAAAACATTGATGCATCCAACTGAAGGTTTTTTGTGGAGGTGTATAGGTTTGGACAGTCCAGAATAGAATTAGAATAGCAAATAATCCTGATTCAGAACATGATATTGAACACGGGCCATCCATATCCCAGGTGGGTGCCTTGAAAGTAAAGGAACAGAGTCGTTGTCTCTCTTTCAGCCCCTTGTGTCTAGTTCAGCTCAGTGAATTTTTAATTATTTCTACACAGTGGGGTAGCTCTACAAGAGGCACACAAAAATAGCTACAGTATTTAGGGCACTCAGGTTTTGGGTGATGCAGGTTCAAATGCTTGCTCTGCAGGGTTTGAAGAAGGGACTTGAACCTGGACATTCAATATCACAGAGTGCCCTAGTCAGTGTACTATTGCTTAGACTGGAACTGGAGGACAGCTCTTCATGAGTGTTTTTTGAAAGGCCTCAGTTTTATTCCGATGCAGAAAAAAAATAATTCGGAAACACTGAATTTTTATGTATTTATTATCGGTAATGCTGGCAGCCTGATAATCCATACTTAAATAGAAGAATACACTGTACTGATAATTCTATTAACCAGACTGAAATTGTGTCCAGTAGCTTTTCAATACATGCTAACTCTCATGAAAAGCATGATTTACATAAAAATTGTGTGCTTTACCAATAATTTCCAGACTGTGTGACTACTAATTCCTTGCATTATTAGTTATCCCATTTACTTAATTTTTCCACTTCACTGTTTAGACAGCAGAGCTGTCTGTTTCATTTCAAGTTTTGTATATAAATGTACACATTTAAAACACTTTCCATCTTCTTTTTTTCTCTCTCTCTTTCCCTTCTTGAGGATCTGGAAAATCAGGAAAATGTGGGAGTTTTTGTACCTCAAAAGAAATGAAAAATAATGTTTGCACTGCATCATATATTAAAGCGATCAGGTCATTGAACCCACTACTGCAAAAAGAAAAGAAACCATGAGATATTCTGATAATTAAGGAACTATCAATTCTGTCATGTACATTAGTGCAGTGTTTCCCAAAGTGTGGTCCACAGCCCAATACCAGTCCTTGGCGGGGTGGGGGGGGAAAAACTGTCCTTAGAAAATACAGTAATCCCTCAAGGTACACAAGGGTTCACTGGCACTCCAGGCTGAGAGTGCCCACAGCAGCTGCTTCCCCGGGGCTCTGAGCCCAGAGCGCCCGTGGCAGGAAGCTGGAGCCCAACGCGCAGGGCCCTGAGCTGGGGCCATATGGGGGAAGCTTTGATCTGGTGGGTTTTGAACTGGGGCACACGGGGCTGGGGGGGGGTTGGGCCATGGGGGCTGGAGGAGAGCCCCAGTCACGTGGCTGGAACCCCGCCCCCCGCTGGGGGAGGTGAGCTGGGGCACATGGGGAGGTGAGCTGGGGCCATAGGGGTGGAGGAGTTGTTGGGTGGGGGTTGAGCTGGCAGGGGTTTAGCCACTCCACTCTGGGAAGGGAGTTTTAGCCCACCTGGCTGCCCGCAATGGCAGGCAGCTAGGTGAGCTAAAAGCCTTCCCCCTACTCTTCCAAAGTGGTGACTAGCGCCACTCTGGTATAGCAGGGGAAGGGGCTCTTAGCCTGCCTGGCTGCCTGCAGCTGCGCAACGGTAGGTAGGCTAACAGCCCAGCAGCTTGACATTGTGCAAAACTCGCCTTAATGTGAGTTTCATGCAACGCAAAGCCACATAAAACAAGGGTTTACTGTTATTCACAATAATAATAGTACAACAGTGAAAATTTATTCATTTTTCATTTTTATATGCATTTATATTTTTGGCATGCAAAAAGGGGGACTAAAAAAAAACAGGTCCCAACTATACACATTTTGGGAAAGCCCGAATTAGTGTAATAATTTACACAGAAGCTATAGTTCACTCGTGAAACTCCACTGATTTCAACCGAGTTACATCAGGGTAGAAATTTGATGTAAAACATTTTTATGAGAAACAGGTTACTCTTCCTGACTAAATTCCAACATAACTATGTAGAACCAGCGGATACACAACATTCTAGAATAGCCCTCAACTTCACTGTGCACTGCCTAAACAGGGAGAAATCATGAACAGAAAATCTACAGTCCATGAAACTAAAAAGAAGTCTGTTCTCCTAGACACTTGGTATTTGACCTTTCTTCCTTTTTTATGCTTCTGCAATCCTAAATTAATCACATGTGACTGCAAAGGCAATCTCTTTCATTTCAGCAATACATCTACTATAGCAACAGTTGATTTGTCCTTGACCAACTAATGAACCAACAGATAACTCTCTCCTAGAGTGAGCTAGTAAGTTAGTGCTTGATTATACACATTCTATCCTCATTGCCTTATAGACATATACAAGACTGTTTCTGGTTCATTTTAGGTCACCACAGCCTCTCCAAGTTATTAGTAGGGAATTAAAGAAACATGCTGAGAATGCAGTTTTCTAAACTATTTAAGGAGAGAACATAAATAAAATGCCATATTTGTGATCAACCAACAAGCTAATTAGGTGAAAACCTAGCACTTTTCCCACTACTTTCACAAGCTGCCCTCTCCACACAAAACCTCTGTCTCCAGACCAACAGCCAAATCCTACAAAAACGCATGCTTGAAAGTAACTTTACCCAAGGTGAGTCATCCGACTGACCTCAGTCAGTGGAGGTATGGGAAGGATAAGGCTGCAAAATTTGAGGTGTTCTGGGCACCACCGAGAGGCTCAAATCAGGATAAACTGCTTAAAATGAGGGCTACTTATAGGCTAAAACTGGGGGTTCTCCACTATAAAGTACACCAAACCAGCCATAAACAGACTTTCTGTTGTCATGCTGGCCAGCAAGAAGTCACACCAACAATTCCCTTGCACACTCCAGCCTCTTCTGTGTTACAACCAGTACCCTTCCTTCCACAGATGAGACCTTATGAAAATCAATCACACCAAATCTACACAGGTTCTTACAATCCCAAAAGGCTAGGCACATTCCCAAATTAATTTATACCTCAGATCTTACCCAAAAAAGCACACTGTGACAATCCTTTAGAATCTAATAAAAGGTTTATCAAAAGAAAGACATGGTTGAGAGTAAAATTGTTAAAGAAATCAAATTAGATACATGAATTAACACGTGTTGACAAAGGTGACCATCTGTCCTGTATTGGGCAGGATGGTCCCATTTTGAGGACGCCAAAAAGGCATCCTAGCCTTATTTTTTTTAAAGGGACTCATTGTCCTGTATTTACCTCCACCCACCCTAGCCTCAGGGAAAAAGTGAGAGCATAGGCAGCTGCTGCTTCCCCAGGGCCCCCAGGGAGCACCAGCAGCTGCCACCTCTGTACCAGCTCCCTAGGGCTTGGAGGAGCCACCCCTCCCCCCATATCTCCCTGTCCCATATTTGGGACAGGTAGATATGGTCACCCTACTCTTGATGCAGGCTTGCAGTAGAGGTGAAATAGACTGCTGTCTTAAAAGTCTCTAGAAATCATCCTTTGTTAGGGTGTGTCATCCTTTCTGCACCCAAGTTCACAGCAAAGATGCTTTTGAAATGATGAGGTGTGATGAAGGCAAGGATGGGGGAATCCCTAAGGCTCTTTTTTGTAATCTTGCCCATGTGGAAGGAATTCCATTGTTCTTGCTGTGTGAAGGTACCTCCCAAAATGGAGCCTGTCACATAAGCAAGTCACCTGTCTATGTCTTTTTTAGGCAATCACCACCCATCCGTTGGTCAGCCGCACTCACAGCAAAGCTTCTCAATATGGATTGGAACCTATAAAGGCCATTTGTCAGTCAAGTACTCTGATTCACCTGACTAGTAACCCTTTCATAATATAGTGACAAGTATCAGAGAGGTAGCCAAGTTAGTCTCTATCTTCAAAAACAACAAGAAGTCCTGTGGCACCTTATAGACTAACAGATATTTGAGCATAAGCTTTCATGGGCAATGACTCTTTTCCCATAAAAGCTTATGCTCCAAAATATCTGTTAGTCTATAAGGTGCCACAGGATTTCTTGTTCCTTTCATAATAGGTTGGCTAAGAATCCATTTGAGGTTTTTCAGAAAGCAAATATTTAAAATACTAGTTCATAGACAATACTTGCATCTTCAAAATACAAAAAATCACGAGTGGTATAATATATGGCTCCTTTCGTCTCGAGAGATGATGGTTAGCAGTGGTGGCGATCTATGGGCAGCGTTTGAGTCTGCAGCTTCTCTGGTGGCTTATCCATCCAGTTTTGGATTTGCACAGTCAATTGCAAGAACTGCATGTCAGTCTATTTCTGAATTCTTGAGTCTGAGAGTTTTTCCTTCTAAGACAAAGTTATTTTGTGTGGCTTGCACATATACTAGTTATGGGTGATGTGCTCTGTCATAGCAATCGTCACCAGCTATTTTGATCTGATGACGCATATTGACAGGAGTTTGGATCGATATTGAATTTTTTCATGACGTTTTTGTATGTATCCTTGAATCTTAGCTTTGGTCTTCCTCTTATTCTCAACCCACATGACAGTTCACTGAAGAGGATTTCTTTGGGAAGACATTTGTCATCCTTTCTTTTTACATGACCAAGCCATTGTAGTCTTCTGCTGTTGACGATAGCTATGAGGCTGGGTATCCCAGATCCTGACAGGACATCTGCATTTGAAACTTTATCTTGCCAGGTGATATTCATAATTCTGCTGGGGCAGCAAAGATGGAAGCTATTCACATTTTTCTCCTGGTTTGAGTAGGTGGTCCATGCCTCAGAAGCATATAGTAAGATACTCAATACACATGCCTGGTAGATTAGTATCTTTGTTTTCACTGTCAGCTTAGGATTGTTCCATGTTCATTGCATAAGTCTGCCAAAATAGTAGTTGCCTTCCCGATTCTGACGTTCAGTTCTTTGTCCATGAATAGGGTTGCGGTGACAGTAGATCCAAGGTAATAGAATTGTTGAACCACATCTAATGGGTTCTAATGCTACCCAGAATGACATTGGGTCACTGAGGTATGCCTTGAGTGAATACAACAGTTTTCTTCATGTTTATGTCAAGGGAACACAACTTTCAGGCTCTAGATAGAGAATCCATCAGTGACTGTAGCGTGTCTTCTTTCTGAGAGACGAGAGCTGCATCATCTGCGAAGAAGCATTCCCTAATGAGTACTTCCTTGACCTTAGTTTTGACCTTGAGTCTTGCCAGGTTGCAGAGGGAGCCATCTAATCTTGTGTGGAGAAATACATCGCGGCATAAGTTTTGAAAAGTGCAATTTAGTAGAACTGAGAAGAATATGCCGAAGAGGGTAGAGGCAAGAACATACCCTTGTTTGACTCCACTGTTCATCGCAAATGGTTCCAATGTAGATCCAGCATATTGCACTGTTGCTTTCACATTTTTGCGAAAGGATGTTATGAACTTGAATAAAGTCAGGGGGCAGCCAATCTTGGTTAACACTCTGTATAGTCCTGACCTACTAACTGTGTCAAACGCCATTGTTAAGTCCATAAGTGCTATGCATAATGGCTTTCCTTGTTCTCTGCATTTTTCCTGTAGCTGCCAAAGTGAGAAAATCATGTCCATTGTTGACCTGTCAGCCCTGAAGCCACATTGTGTTTCTGCATAGAATCGATCTGCGAGTTTTTGTAGGTGTTTGAGAATGACATGGGCAAATGCTTTTCCTGGGATGCTTTGCAACGAGATGACTCTGTAGTTGTTGCAATCACCCGTGTTGCCTTTGTTTTTATAGAGAGTGATGATGTTTGCATCCTTCATGTCATGTGGGACATCTCCTGCTCTCCAACGTTTTACGAGTAAATCACAGAGGAAGGGGAGGAGCACAACCTTGTTTGCCCTCAGGACTTCAACTGGAATTCTGTCGTTTCCTGGTACTTTTCCATTGGAGAGAGCATCAAGAGCTTCAGACAGTTCCTCCTCTGTGGGCTCTGCATCTAGCTCAGACATTTCTGGAAGCGTTGGGATGAGGTTGTCAAGTTCAGGTTGTATTGTATGCTCATGGGAATAAAGACTTGAGCAGCGTTCCACCCATCTGGACATCTGCAGTTTTTTGTCTGTGATCACCTGTCCATTTAAATGCTTCAGTGGGGTAACTTTGGTAATGTTTGGTCCAAGTGCTTTCTTCAATCCATCATATATGGTTTTCAGGTCACCCAAATCAGATGCCTTTTGAATATTAGAAGATAGATTGGCCCAACACTTGTTTGCCCACCAGCTGGATTTTCTCTGAAGAACAGATTTTGCATGTTGAAGTTGATCTGTTGTGCTTGAGATGCGTTCTTTAAGTTATTCAGATGTGCCTTGTGCTTTTCTTCAAGAAGAGGCCTAAGAATGTCAGCATTTTCATCAATCCAGTCTTTGTCAGAGAATTTACATGTCCCAAAGGCAGATTTGACACATTTGTATATCACATCTCTCAGCATGGACAAAGTTTCATCAATGGTTTGTTCGTCAGATTTATGTTTCATTTTGCAAGTGAGCTCATCTGCAAAGACAGAGCATTTCAGCCCATCTCTGGTATTGAGGGAACTGATTTTTGGCTTATTGCATTCTTTTGTCATATAGAGCATCTTTGGGATGATTTTCACTCTGCTGATGATCAAGGAGGGATCAGTGTCACAATCTGCGCTGTGATATGTGCATGTGATTTTGACAGCATTGAAATGCTTCCTGCGTGCCAGTACAAAGTCAAGTTGATGACAGTGACTGGATCTGGAGTGGCGCCATGAAACCTTGTGACACTCTTTCAAGTTAAAGAAGGCATTTGTGATGCAGAGCTGATTCTGAGAGCTGAATTCGAGAAGTCTTTGACCATGTTCATTTGTTTTCCCAATACCACAATAACTGAGGCAGACAGGCCAGGACTGATGGTCATGTCCAGCTCTTGCACTGAAGTTGCCAAAAATGTACAGTTGTTCACCAGTTGGAAAGGAGTCTATAACTTTCTGAAGATTATAATAGAAGCAGTCCTTGTCTTCGGCACACAACATCAATGGGGGTGCATAAGCACTGATGATGTTGATATATCCTGACTTGGTGCAGAGCAAATCATAAGCTTTCAACAGGCATGTCACGTGATCCACTTTGCACAAGATTTGCTACAAACATGTAACAAGTGGTTGCAACAATGTTTTGCACATTGATCTCAAAGTCCAATAATATCACACAGATCTTAATTAAACAACAAATGCAAGCTAAACCACAAGCTGCAACAATTATTTTTTTCTGTTCTCGGGCCCTGCTGGCTCATAAAAACACAAGAACTTGCAGACACTTTGTATTAGTCTATGTGTGTGCACTGAGATAGTTAAGCATTTACACTGTGTCTCTTGCAGTGCAGCAATATTAACTCGGAGCCTCTTCAGTTCCTCGTTGATGACAGCGGTCTTTCAGGTGTCACTGATGGCCTGAAGATATTCAGTCAAGCTGGTCAGCATGGTCCGCACATTCCAGCAAGCAAGCTTAAATTGTTGATGTTTCTCATTTCTTGTTGATTTTCTTATTGGTTTGCCTGGTGCCCAAATTTCAGTCACTTGTCAGGTTCAGGAACCTTAAGTCTCACGCACCCAGCGAGGCAGGTGACCTGTGGCGGGACAGTACCCTATTGGCTGGGGGCTGCCCAGCTTGAGGCGGGCGGTGACTGTCCAGTGAGATGCGAGGATCTCTCCCACCGTTGAAGGCAACCCCTGGCGCTCGTTCTCTACGCCAATCGAGAAAGAGCTTATAACTGGTATCTGTTGCCTCCCGTGTTGATGCAACGCTGTTCAGCGATGCCGGAGTACCTCTCTGGGCGTGAGCCTGGGCACTTTTTATGGAGACACTGGGCTGCCCAGACACCAGTGTTCCCCTCTCAGCTTTACTGATATAGTCCAAAGGAGAGGATAACCTCCACGTCTGGTACCAGCTCAGCTGCAGGAGTTGCCAGGACAGTGCCAGAAGTTGACACCAAATCGCCTTTGGACTCCACTCCGGATTTTCTGTCAGGGTTTACTCCCTTAGCCTTTCTCCTTCCCAGGATAACCCACAAGGCAGTGAGGTGTGGAGAATGTGGTTAAGGATCCCATTACTTCATACCTCTCTGTCACCATGAGTCACCATAGCTCCCTGCAGAGCAATGACCTCATATCCCCGGGACCCTCCTCCCCACCGTTCACTGCCCCTTCCCCCAGCTACCATCACCATAGGACCCTCCCCAACCCACTACCCCCATCTGCTCCCATGTCCGCCCTCCTCACTGCACTGGCCCCTCTCCCCCCAGCTGCTCTCAGTGCCCCCAGGTCCACGTTTCCCCATCGCTCTTCAGGCTCTTCTCTTCAGAGACTCCTTTTCCTGATAGTGCTGCCTTGCAGGGCACAGGTGGAACACCATACCTTGTTCGCTGAGAGCTCCCTCCTTATAGAGAGAGCTAGAAGCGTTGACATGGTCTTCTCTCTAAGGCAGCTTCAGGAGAAGTGCAGGGAGCAGAGGAAGCCACTCTACATAGCCTTCATCGACCTGACCAAGGCCTTTGACTTGGTCGGCAGGGATGGTCTGTTCAAACTGCTCCACAAGATAGGCTGTCCTCCATGGTTACTCAAGATGATCCAGTCGTTCCACGAAGACATGAGAGGAACCATCCAATATGACGGCGCATTATCAGATGCTTTCAGAATCAGGAGCGGCATCAAACAAGGATGCATGCTTGCTCCGACATTGTTCGGGATCTTCTTTGCACTCCTCCTGAAGCATGCCTTTGGATCTTCAATGGAGGGCATCTTGCTGCACACAAGATCTGATGGGAAACTGTTTAACCTTGCAAGGCTGAAAGCTAAGTCTAAGGTGCGGTAAGTCCCCATCAGAGACATGCTGTTCACAGACGATGCTGCTGTAGTGTCTCACACAGAAGACCAGCTTCAAAAACTGCTGGATCAGTTCTCCAAAGAGTGCAAGGACTTTGGGCTTACCATCAGCCTAAAGAAGACAAACGTACTCAGTCAGGATGTTGCTGAATCCCCATCAATCAGCATTGACAACCAAACATTAGAAGTCGTCCACGAGTTCGTTTACCTGGGGTCCACCATCACTGACACCCTGTCATTGGACACTGAGCTAAATAGGAGGATCGGAAAAGCGGCCACAACTCTGCCCAGACTCAGCAAGAGAGTGTGGAATAACAACAAGCTGTACACTCACACCAAAATGCAAGTCTACAGAGCCTGCATCCTCAGCACCCTCCTTTATGGCAGCGAGACTTGGACCCTGTATGCCCGCCAGGAAAAGAGGCTGAACGTCTTCCATTTGCATTGTCTCAGGCGCATCCTTGGAATATCATGGAAGGACAGAGTGACCAACACCGCCGTCCTCGAGCAAGCTGGAATCCCAACCATGCACACCCTCCTCAGGCAGTGTCGGCTCCGCTGGCTTGGCCATGTCCACAGGATGAATGATGGAAGGATTCCAAAAGACATCCTGTACGGTGAGCTAGCCTCTGGCAAAAGACCTCCCGGACGCCCCCAGTTGCGCTACAAAGATGTCTGCAAAAGAGACCTCAGAGAGGTAGACATCGAGCTGGACAACTGGGAAGAACTAGCAGACGACCGCGGCAGATGGAGGCAGGGGTTACACAAGGGCCTTCAGAAGGGCGAGATGAAGATCAGACAGCTAGCAGGGGAGAAGCGAGCGCACAGAAAGCACAATAAGGACTTGCCAGACACCCACTACATCTGCAAGAGATGCAGCAAGGACTGTCACTCTCATGTGGGTCTTCATAGTCACAATAGACGCTGTAAATGAAGTCCTCAATTGAAACTTTAAAGGGCGCGATCCATAGTCTACGCAGACTGAAGGATGCATACTACTACTACACTGTGTCTAGATTGCTGAGAACTGTTGGCAAAAGATACGCACATTGCGTATCACATTTGCATATCTCTTGCCAACAGTTCTCTTGATAGAGTCTTTTCTGACATGCAGCCCCTCCACTCTGGGCCCAATATGAGGAAAAGCCCCTCTGCCAAGACATATCTTCTTCCTTGTAGGAGGAGGAAGATAGAGACGTCTGCAAAATGCTCCCAAGGTGGAAGACTTCTACCCAGAGACCTCTGGTCTCCTGACAAAAGCCTGAAGTTTAGACATAGCCTCAGTAATTAGATTACCCAACTGAACAATATTCAAATGCAACTGTGACTGAATTTACTAGAAGGTGGCAGCTCTGGAAGTCACTGGGATTTTGTGACGTACATTTTTTGTATTTTCTGTACTTTAGTTCATTTTGTGCTAGGTTGTGGGCATTTAAAGTTGAAAGAAAAGGATCACTTATTTTTATATCCTTTATTTCATTATTCTCCTGGCTTTTATATTTAAAAAAAAGAAATCAAAACTGGATAAAGTCTAGACAGTTCTTTTCCTTTCATTGTGAAAAAATTGTTATTTAACATCCCGAAGTGACCTGCTTAACGCAAAAAAGTGTGAACTTTCCTGAAAGAAGAAGATAAAAAAAAAACAAAAACCAAAAATGGAAGAGAATACTACAGACCTGCTAAGTCTTAGTCAATTACAATGAACTTTGAAACTGAACATCACAGATAAATATGAGGCACCACAGCCGGTCAGCAGTCAGCTATCCACATTCCTTTTGTAAGTTGCTTTTCTGTACTGAGGCAGATTTAAAATAGTTGCTACCAATCCATTGTATTTAATGACAGGGTGGATGGACAACAAACCTCACCACCTTTTATTCCAGGTGAAAATGTCACATGTCACTTAATTCACAGCTGGAAGATGCTCAGACCCAACCTGACCCAGCGTATAATAGACTGCTTGTGCTGTGCAAGCCACACAGCATACCAACACACAACAGACACTTTCATTTTGAATTAATTTTAAGACAGCCTGATTCTTTGTAAAAGCTTGTGTACTGTAGGCTTTTGCCATGTGTACCAATGAACGGTAAAATGATATTTAACAATGCCATTAGCGACTAGGTTTAGCAATAGAGCAGCATTCACTAATGACCAATTGACACAGGTGAAAGATAACAAGGAAATCCATTGCCGCATGGAATGTCATTTACTATATGTGTTAGCATTTCACATGTGGGTGTTCCAAACGGTAGCAACAAATAGGCTATTCAAACTTACGCCAAGGATGGGAACAGACTCCAGTTGGCCTTATGATAGTAAATTAAAGATGACAACCATATATTTATCCCATTAAACGGAGCTGGAACAATTTTTAAAGAGGGGGTGCCATTGAACCTAATTGTAAACCCTGTGTATAATGGAAACCACTTCAAGCGTGAGGGTGCTGGCACATCCCCTGCACCCACAATGCCAGCCAAACTGGACGAATGTGAGCCATTATCTATAAATGGGCAAGAGCAACAATATAAGTGCAACACCTACATTAGGAGAGGAGTGTGTGATTCCAACTGGCATACTCATGCTCGCTTATTGAGAGCTACTGCAAATCAGAACAGCAATGCAGCCAGTCTGACAGAAGCAGCAGGATTTACTATCATACAAAACTGGGAATCTCACCCCTACCTTGTAGTGTAAAAGGGGGCTTCATAAAACACACACGTGCACGCACACACACACAGAGTCTCACTCTTCTCTCCACCCCCGCCCAACCCTGGGATTAATGCTTCCCATCTGCAGTACTGTCAGTCTCATTTAATCATAAATGGCAACTATTTCAGGCACTCCATCCAGATTCTAAATCAGATGCAGGTGGTCTAGATTTTCAGCAATATGAAAGAGGTGATGCAGCTGAAATCTGAACTAGTTTATAGAGCTCCTGGGTGCACAGCGCTAAACTTTCTGCAAACAAGGGGGATCTGAGGAGGCGACTACTGTGAATTCATTACACAAGGTTATTTAAGGCATCAGAAGATAAGAGGAAATGTAACAAAATAGGGAAGAATGTACAGCTTTGAGTACGAACAACCACAACACAGCCAACAGAAATCAGGCTTCAGGACCACAGCCATCATTTTCCCCACCTTCTCAATATGGACCAAACCAAAAAATGTTGTTTCATCAAGAAAAAACTGAAGTCAGGAGCATATGCACTTCAAAGTCTCTAAAGCCCTGCAGACAGAGATGAGAATTTTGCACATTAAAGAATCGCAAGGGTTGGATAACAATGGGCTAATGACCTCCCAGAACTATTGAAAAGTTATCAGAGACATGATATTTATTCAATTCATGTGGGTTTTGCTATTACAAATGCATAAGAGGAGGGCAGTAAATGTGGCATAATCCCTCCCACCCTTACTAAATTTCCACTAAAACAGATGGATATTTTGCCTGCATCTGGAGGGCAGATTTATGCCCACAGTGACTATATCTTTTTAGAATAGTGTTTTGATAGAGACCTATTTCTATGAAGGAAAATGGATAATCTGATTATGCCAGGAGAGGTTTTGCTCCTGTCTTCCTGATTTACCAAAACTTTCTCTGAGAACACAGAAATTGTTACCCTGGAACTGTTGGCCAGTTAAGCCAATATCTTGTTTCTGACAGTGGCCAGAACCTTATGCTTTGGAGGAAAGGGCAAGAAACACCAAGAAACTGACTGTTCTCTGTCATGAATTGACCATGACCCACCATACCAATTGTCTATCTGTTCCAAAGTCTCTTGTGTGATGTTGCCTTCTGATTTTCAAGCATACAATCTGGTTTTGTATACAGCCAAAACTTCAATGATGACAGGTTGGACCTCCCTGGTCCATCACCCTCAGGACCCGATCAGTCCCAAACAAGGTAATTTGCTGGTTCAGGAGCAGTCCTCTGCCATCTGCCCCCCGTCCCCCAGCCCACCACTCCTCCCTGTCTTCAACGCCACTTGGCCTTAGCTGGGCTGAGGATGGTGGCCTCCCCTACCTCCAGCCCCGGCCAACCTCACTACCGCCAATCTGGCTAGGCTGCTGTTAGCTCCTGCCAGGCTGCTTGATGCTAGCCCAATACCTACAGACGCCAGCCCCATGGATGCCAGGGGGCCCAGGAGGACTGCTGGCCCCCCTGGCCCTGGGCTCCCTGGTCCAGTAGGACAACAGATGTTACCAAACCAGAGAGTCCTGGTTTGTGGAAGTACAACCTTTATGTGAATTTTGACTGCATACAGAGTGTACAATCACACCCCCAAAGTCTTTAGCCTAAAAGCAACACAAGAAACTAGCAATAATGAAAACTATCACATAAAACAAGTTATTTAGCCAAAATTTTCCTTCACCTACATTTGTCAGGCCCAGCTTTCCACTGAAAACTAACGTATGACTGTACACATAGCTCCATGGAGTCATCAGTCTGTTTAGTGCACTACAGAAATACTCACGTGCATGCCCGTACATAGCCATTTGTCTTCAGCATAAAATACCAGAAATCTGATACAAAACATGCTTGCTGTGCTCTCCCCTCCTCTCTGACTTTCCCGTGTTCCTTCACTTCAGAGAACACCACAATCCTACAGGTGCTATGGAAATGGTAGAAAAGGCATGAAAGTGTTCAAGGTTTCAAATTTTGTGCATGACTGTTCGGCCATGCCTATGTGGGTGCCTGTTTGTCAATGCATGAACAGTGAAATTCGCGTGAGAAGAGCAACTATGAGGACTTTAACTACAATAGAGGGCACATAGGCCCTCTGCACACAAGTGAGTTTCACAAGATGTATTTCCTCTTCTTATTTATGGGCACAGAAATTTTATATTTGCAGGCAAAGCTATCAGCTTAAATCTGCACAATTAGGCAAGCACGGTTCTCAACAAGTACATCTGAATCATTATGCTTATAGGCCTGTACAGTGAGCCACCTGTCTTATGCTTATAAGATTGTACAAGAGGAGCACACAGCAAATTACAAATATAACAAGTAAATGATGAAAAGATTAAGCATGCAGGCAAGTGCAAGTAGAGATGTTGTCCTATATTTTTTAAGTTATTCTTCACAGGCAGGGACAGGAATATATCTACTCTGCTTACCATAGCATTGGCAGTTGAACAAGTACATTAGTTAGCCTGTCAATCTCTGTTATTCATGCAGAAAGCATGACTTTGCTAATTCATTACTTTTGTGCCTTTACTACTACATTCATTTAGAATTTGTCTTCAGAAAGGGTTGTCTTAGAACTGTCGATCGCAGTTAACTCCCACAATTAACTAAAAATTGTGATTTTAGAACTAGCAATTAATTGCAATCGTGAAAAAACAGAATACCAAGTGACTTTTTGTAACATTTTCTAATACTGGTTTCATTCACAGAGAATACTAAGTGTACAGTGCTCACTTAATATTAATTATGATTGCAAACATATGCACTATAAAATGATAGAAACAAATGAAATAGTGCATTGCAGTTCACAGCATACTAGTACTGAAGTGCAATCTTGTTACTGTGAAAGTGTAACTCGCATAGGTATCGCTTGTTGGTTATATAACTGCACTGCACTCAAACACAAAACAGTATAAAATTTTAGAGCCTACAAGTCTTTATTTGATTTCCCGTTCTTCCAATTGCTATGACAAAAAAGTTTGTTTACATTGATGGGGGATAACTGCTACCCATTTCTAATTTATAATGCCACCAGAAAGTGAGATCAGGCACTTTTGCAAGGCACTTTTGTAGTTGGCGTTGCAAGGTATTTACCACCAGATATGCTAAACATTTGTATACCCCTTCATGTTTCAGCCACCGGTCCAGAGGGCATACTTCCACGTTGATGATGCTCTTTAAAATTTGTGACAGAATTTCTTCCTCGAGGAAGAATTATTTGTTCCCTGCTCTTCTACCCGCATGCTGCCATACACTTCATATTATAGCAATCTTGAATGATGCCCCAGACCTCTTTCACAGAATATCTGGCAAAACACAAAGATGGTACCAATGTGAAACTTCTAAAGATAGCTACAACACTTGATCAAGATTTAAGAATCTGAATTGCCATCTAAAATCTAAGAGGGATAAGATGTAGGGGCATGCTTTCAGAAGTCTTAAAAGAGAAATGCTCTGATGCAGAAACTACAGAACTCAAACCATCAAAAAAATCAATCTTTTGCTGGTTGCATCTGACTCAGAAGATGAAAATGAGCATGCATCAGTCCACACTACTTTGGATTGTTATCAGCCAGACCCATCATCAGCATAGATACATGGCCTCTGGAATAGTGGTTTGAAGAATGAAGGAACATATGAATAGTAAGAGCATCTGGCACATAAACATCTTGCCAGCTACAACTGTTCTATGTGAAATCCTGTTCTCAGTTTCAGCTGAAAATTTCAAAAAAACAGCAGGCAGCATTATTTCCTGCAAATTGTAACCAAACTTATTTGACCAAGTGATTTACAACTCTTGCCAATTTCATTCTCATGGTTGTAAAAGAAACTGACAGGACAATTCTGCAAGACTCCAAAGTGCACTTACATTACCGCCATGCACAATTTGGAAAATATTTCCTAGAACCAGACGTAGGCTTTGAGTTGATCCAAAATCCTTTAGGAAATGAGGGGAACATTTAAGAGATCAGTGTCAAGCTTACATCTAACGTGGTAGATAACCTTGTGGCTATTCCATCAGAGGGAACACTGAAGCTGACTTTCACAGAGAAAAATCTGATGGACTTTTGGCTTCACGTACAGAATAGCCTGGGCTCACTGACAAGGCACTAAAGCACCTGCTGCCATTTCCAACAATGTACAACTGCAAAATTGGATTTTCAAAATTCATGGGTTTGAAAAGAAAAAGAGAAACTGGCTGTATGTGGAGGCTAGTATGGATTTATGCTCTATGGCTTGGAGCTAGACATGCCCTCACTGATGTCAAAAAAAAAGCAGCACCACTCATCCCATTAGCACAGTAGAGGGAAACAAAGATTGGAGTGATGGTTTTATGTGACTGTGGGAGGTTACTATGACAGGCTGACAATCTCTAATCTGGAACTCCCTCATCTGGAAACATCCATAATCCAGCATTATTTAGTTGCCTAAATGACCACTTACCATGGGCATGGTCAAGTTTCTCACAGACCCATAAAATTTGTTTACAGACACCAGTCCTGGCTCTTAGTGTTCGGTGCTGTTATTTAGTTGTAATTTGCCCCAATATGCCTTTTAAAAGCCCAGTAAGCAGTGGAAGTAGAAGCAATGTGCTAAACAACATTAATCTCCAGTGGTCTGTCAAATTCTCTCATTTGGCACTAGTCAGGTCCCAAAGATGCCAGACAAGAAAGATTCAACCTGTATTATTATTATTCAGTGTTATTATAACAGCTAAGTATACACTCTTTATGTTATAGCTGCAAATTTATATTTTTGTGCCTCAGTAGCATAATACTAACAATTTAGTATTTAAGGTATTTAGATATAAACAAATGCATTTTGTTATCACGGCTTGTAGTCTGCAGATAGTTTTTTGTACAGCGTTTAGAACAAAGATGGTTCTTGACTCCAAAAGATTACAATATAAGATTTAGTCAATACAAGTGGACAAACATATGGAGAAGAAAGTAACAGTAGAAACAAGTTTGAAACATCTAAACACAGGGTCCCAGTAACCTAGTTCCAATGAAAAGCAAAAGTTTATTTGGGATCTAAAACTACCTTTTAATTTGTGGAAGCTCTAAACTGATATCATCAGATTTTAATTTCTACCGCAAATCACTGGAGTAATGGCTTATTAAGTACAACACTGTTACCTATCAGTTCAGTTTCTCTGGTTTGATTTAATTGGCCCATGCCACAGTTCTTCAAAGCAATATTTTTCATTTTATTGTATTAGGCTCCTGGAGGCTTCAGGGCATGAATGCCATATAAATGAAAATTATTATATAGATAAAATTATATCCTCTACAGATACACCATAGCACATTCACAGGGTCTGATCCTCATCTGCTTACTCAATGGATTAGCCTGTTTTAAATTACAGGCAATGTTCTTGGAAATATAGTGTACCAATTAAAGAGAGCTTGATTACAGTTCAAAACAAGAGTATACCTAAAAAGCAAGGAACTAAAGCTAGTAATTGTACTCAGCTATCTCAGGCTCCTGCACAGTGCTCAAGTTAAGCCAGCAGACTGTATCCTTGTTCCACTTGTGTATAATTTTATTATAATACTTCTGATTTAACTGCTGCCCTAAGACCAGGGTAGACAAGATTCAGTGCTGTACCTTTGGCAAGTTTCTGTACATAACACATAAAAGTCATGGTATTTTTATCTTCCAAGAGCAGCAGAGCTAGAAACAGGACCTTTGTATCACTGGTAAAAGGCAGCTTACTCAGGAAGGGAGGCAACACTTGTGTCTAGGACTGGTAGATTCCAAAGCGGTCGTTATGAAGAGAACATTTTAGGTATGAACAGCTGGTTTTGACAACGCTTAGAATGTTTTATTGATCACTTTGAGCCCAGACATTTGGCTTGCCAGTAACTAAGGTACTTAGGATTTACAGAAACACGCGAAATTGTCCCAACATAGCATGAGTTTTTGTTTGTTTTTCTCAGTGTGTTAGTATGATGTGAGTATAAAGGTCTTGTCATTACTCAATTGGAATGACTGTTGCTTTGCCACTGACTAGTAATGCACCCATCCCATAACTCATCAATAAATTGTTAATCTACCATACACCATCATGCATCAAGTATTTTACTATTAACAACTATGTATGTTTTGTGGCATTAATTAGTGTAAGTCAAGCTATGCCTTCAAGACACTCGTTCCCCATCATCCTTTGGGACTCTCATGGAGGATTTCTCTCTCCCTCTAGGAAGGGATGACTAAATTGACTGTACCATTCTTTTAAGTCTGCTCCTCCAATATGGCCAGTCCACTCTTTCAACTGATACAACTGTGATAACGAGCACCTCTGCAGCTGCACAGCAACAGCATTCCTTTTTGTTTTCATAAACATAAGCCACTGCAATCCACCCTTAGTTGCGCAACATTCATGGAGAAGTTTCTTGCATTCAGCCTTCTTTCATATGCCAGGCAAATGAAGGCCAAGCTTTCTTTTGTGTTCCCACCTTGCACACACACACACCCCACACACACACACACTACAGCCAATCATAATCTGGCTCTATGGAAAAGCAACATAAACTATTTTTCTGACATCCTCTTTTTCAGCCATCAAAAAGCTCCAAAAGACTCTGTTATCCTTTGCTAATGAATAAAATGGTGACTATTTTTATGAACAGTTTCTCTGTTTCACTTGTTCAAGGTCACAGCAAAATCTCCACTAACAAAGCAAAACAAGGAGATGTTAACATAAAGTCTTCAAGTTAAAGTATACTGAAAGGCATGGGAGGGAATCTCTAAGATACATATTTCACAACCTCACAGTGTGAAAAGATGTTATATTGGCCTTTATAATATACATCCAAGAATGAAAACAGATACTACAGAGGACAATTGAAATGATGTGGAATGTGTTTATCACTACTGGAAAATTTGAAATTTCATGATTCACCCTAAAAATATCTAGAATTTATAGGCAGCTAGAACAAAACAAGACATTTGTTATGAATAATTAGATGAGTGTTACATTCTTCTGCCCATGGAACATCTGGCTGTAGCTCAGATTTATTACAAAATTCATTCAATATTGTTACACAAAATGTTGTGAATTTGATAGGTTCTCTGGCTTGTTAGTCTTCTTGTGTTGCTTAGTTGTTACTGGCTACAGGTCATATTGTATTTTTTCTTTTCCCTGATTGAAAAATAGTAACGATTAGGTTTCGGTGTGAATGTTCACAGGAGGGATCTTTTTTGCCTTCCATGAACAGGCAGAGCATAAGACCCTAACGTTTGCTTTTTGTAAGTATCTCTGCTTCTAAAATTCTAAAATTCATTTTTATTAATGTGCACAAGACCCAAAACACACAAAGGGGGTATAAACATGGGCAAAGTGATGTTGTTCAAAACCACGAGCCTTAGTTTCTTCTGACCCTTCCTCCTGCCTAAAAAATCAGGTCTTTCCCAACTTTATGGATTACATTATTACATCTAGTTTGCTGAGATCTATAGACAACATCTTTGTGCAAAATGGAAGTAAAAATTGTGTTTAATTGAAATGGATATACAGCAGTTCAGAATAAAGCACAATTGAGAGGCAGGCTGTAGAGCCTTTTAAATTCTGCCTGTAGTTTGATATTCACATGACAATGTTCTCGAGAGACACAGAAGGATAGGGACTCCAGTCCAAAATGTTATGATGTGGGCTGAATATTTCCTCACACCACTGCAAATCAGAGATAATTACACTAATGCTGGTCAAGTTACACAGGTATAAAAATAGATTAAATGGAAGGGAAAAAAATTGGGCCACGTGCAAAATTAATATTAGTCAATTAAAAGAGTTAGAGCCATGAACTCAGTTACAATGGTTTAAATCAACTGTGGTTGATGGAACTGGTCCAAACTTACCTCTGAGTAACCAAAAACAGTATTCAGGCAAACAAATTCCTTAATCTATTAATAGTGCCTCAACATGTGGTTATGAAAAATAAATACACATTCCAACCAAAACCGACCTTCCTTTGAGACTAAATCATCATTGGCTGCTCGGAGACAGTTACTGATGCTGTTAATATCATACCAAATGATCACAGAACTGAAAGGAACCTCAAGAGGTGTTTCATAGCCTCCTTAGGCAATTTATTTCACTGCTTACCACACTGACATTTAGGAAGATCTATCCTGTATTTTGTCTTCCTGTTGCTTCTAATTGCTGCTTTTGTGCCTTGAACTGTCTAATTTTGCCCCTACATATTTGTTATGTTTTTGTTCACCCTTTTTAACTTGATCTAATTTCCACTTTTTGTAGGACTCCTTTTTCATTTTATGGTCTTTCAAGATTTCTTGGTTAGGCAAGGATGGTCTTTTGCCATACTTCTTCTCTTTCTTTTGCAGTGCAATAGTTTGCTCTTGTACCCTTAACAACGTTTGCTGGAAAAATTACCAGCTATTTTCAGCTGGTTTTCCTCTTAGATTGGCTTCTTATATGACATTTCCTATCAACTCACTGAGTTTGCTAAAGTCTGACTTTTTGAAATCCATTGTATTTATTTTGCTGTTCTCCCTCCTGCAGTTCCTTAGAATCATGAGCTATATCATTTCATGATCGCTGTCACCTAAGTTAACTTAGACCTTCAAATTCTCAACCAGCTCCTCCCTATTTGTCAAAAATCAAATCTAGAGCAGCCTCTCCCCAATTGTTTTCTCCACCTTCAGAAATAAAAGAACATACATTCCAGTAACTTGTTGAATAATCTCTCCTGTTGTATCATTTTCCCAACAGATGTCTGGATAGTTCGTCCCCCATCACCACCATCCCATGCTTTGGATGATTTTGTTAGTTGTTAGTATAAGCTGTTAACGTTTTCAGGTTTCTGTAGTCTAAGGCCATTGTGCAGCTAACATCACATGCAAATCTCAACAATATCAGTGTCCACATTATGGAAGAGTTCCCAGTGTTATGTGTTTGGATAGCTCTCTTTTGTAACCTTTTATAAATTCCTGCAGCCTAGAAACATACCAGGACAGTCTGTGAGATGCCAAGAATACGTTTGCATTGAAGAAATCAAAAACTTGCACTAAATACAAATTCTTACACCAGAAAAGCTTACTGGTCTGGGTAGACTATGATATCTCTAAGAATGTTTTTTTTAAATCATGGCACCATGAGTCACAATATGCTGTGAGCCAGCAAGTTTCTCTATTCAATTAATATAAGAACCTAGATAAACACACAAAGATATAATTAACTGATTAGGGCAAATTCATTTCTGCTAACTCCACTGAAGTTAGCAGAGTTGCAACAGGAATTAATTTATTAGTACCGTTTATTTTCATCATCATAAAAGCAAGTAATTCCGATGCCTTTACAAACAACTGATAAGAAGACAACATTGATGAGGGAATCACCCAGGCAGGCAGGTTTTTTTAACCTACCTCCTTGATCCAAACTAAGAGATAACAGTGTTAGGAATGAGTTTTTCTCCTCACATTTCCCAGACAGTTAACTAGCTGGTAACATAACAAAACTTTGGCTACCTTCTCTTACTTGCAAAAATAAGGGGTGTAAGACATAACACACTGTTATCACTATACAGAAAGCATACCCTCAACAGCTGTATTACGATTAAGTACATGGATGATTTGATCAAGGTAGCCTCAGTTGCAATACTGAAATCATGGGGCTTCAATTTTTTAAAATTTTGAAGAATTGTTACATTTACTACCCACACTTTCCCTTAAAAATAATGGACAGTGCTCCCAAAAGCAGTCATAGTCTCAGGATAATCCTCCACATGGGGATATATACACAGTCCTGGTTAGTAAGCAAAGCGTTTTTTCTTAGTCATAGAATCATAGAATACTAGAACTGGAAGTGACCTCAAGAGGTCAACTCCAATGCTCAGCCCTCACAGCAGGACCAAGGACCATTCAGACCATCCCTGACAATTATGTAATCTGCTCTTACATATCTCCAATGATAGAGATTCCACAATCTCCCTAGGCAATTTATTCCAGTGCTTAACCAACCTGACAGGAAGATTTTCCTAATGTCCATCCTAAACCTGCCTTGCTTCAATTTAAACCCATTATCCACTCTCCTCTTTGTACCGTTTTAGGTACTTGAAAAATATTATGGCCCCTCTCAGTCCTCTCTTTTCTAAACTAAACAAACCCATTTCTTTCAATCGTTCCTCATAGGTCACATTCTCTAGACCTTTAATCATTTCTATTGCTCTTCTCTGGACCTTCAAGTCTTGCTTGCAATATGGTGCCCCGAACTGGATGCAATGCTCCAGTTTGTCAGCTCCCGGTGGTTTCTCCCCGCAACAAGTGGCCAACAAGCTGCAGGTGAGCCGTGGCCAGAACCCAGGGTCCTCGGAGGGGAAAATTCCACCACCCCACCCAGCAGGAGGAGGGATGCAGTCACTGTTGGGGCAATGTAATCACACCTAAGGTTACCCTTATGTCCCCAGCAGGGGGAGGCCCGAGCAGAAAGGGAAAGAGCCAACACAAATTAAAAAGTGCAACTTACAACTAATTTATTAACACAAATAACAACAAGCAAATATACAACAACAGCAGTAAAGCATGCACATAAACCAGTTCATTATTAATTAACTATGCTCAACTTACGAATATGCATTTATGATCCATTTCGTGTTTCTGTATTATTTAGTTTTATTATTCCGGAAAGGAAAAATATAGTTATTAGGAAAAGGAAGAGGGAAAAGGGAAAAGGAATCTGGGCCAGGGCGCTACTCCCGGCCCAAGTGGCTAGTGGTGGAGACCGTTGGGATCCTGTCCGCAGTTGGCCTTCCTACCCCAGCCTTTTCCCGGGACATTTAGCCCACTTGGGAGAAAAAACAGTAGAAAGGGAAAGGAGATAAGGGAAGGGTTATTGTTCCCTTTTGGCATGAGCCTTCTTATTACTTATTTATTTTAACACTTACTTACTATCATTAAGATACTAGTTTAACTATGAACGATTTTAACTATGAACGACTTTAACCAAGTGTGGCTTATTTTGGGTAGGCTATGTAGGCCCGGCCTTGTGGGGTCAGGCCCCCAGGCACTGCCTTCCCTCCGTCAGAGGATGGCACAGCAGGAGCCGCGACCTCCTGCTCCCCCGTAAGGGGTCCTGGTCCCTACCGAGCATCTCTAAATGAGTTCTAGTGTTTGAGACCCGGGCTGAGCCACAGGTTTAGCAAGATTTACATGTCCTGGTGAGAGTGACGTCCAGTCCAGGTTGTGGGTCACGTCAGGTGAGTTGTCCAGTCCGGTGAGATATATTCGGTGAATGTCAATCCCAGCATGTGAGCTGCTTGGGGGCAGTGGTGTGGCCGGAGGAGCGGTGATAACAAGATGACGGTGGGCTTCCAGTTTCCTCACCGGGTATGCAGTACCCGTGGCCGAAGCCATGTGCCAGTTCGCCACCCGGTGAGTACGCCTGAAAGCCCACTTGCCGCTCCTCGATGCAAGCATGGTGCTGGGGTTCAATGGGGCACTCATGCGACGGCACCGCTTCTCAGCTGCTAGCTCGCTCTCAAAAGGGGCTGCAGCTTGTAGTGATCAGCTCTCAGGCAGCGTTGCCTAAAGGCAGACGCTGTAGTGATTTGTTCAGCTCTTGAAGCGGCGCCACCCGAAGGATAGACGCCGCAGTGATTTCTTCAGCTCTGGCCTCAGGAATAGCGGACGCTTGATAGCCACGCTTTCCTGTATAGGGCCTGCAGAGTCCTTGCTACAGTACCCAAGGGCCCCAACTGAGCTGAGGGCTCAGAATTTATAGAGAGTTTTCATGATTATGTATGAGATGATTTTAATATTCATGATTCTGTGTCGCAGTTTTCAATTAGGTCCTCCTTTCGGCCGAAGGTTCTAGAAACTCTCTCCCTTCGGCCAATCAGAGGACTCCACTTGAATCCTGGCTTCATGAGTTCAGGCTACCGGGGAAACCAACTGCCTCAGAGTGACCATTGGTGCTGCAACAAAATGGCAGCCTGTGACATTTTAGGTTTTCCATGTACCCACATTGATTTTACCTCAGCCAGAGGCTTGTTTCCCCTGACACAGGGGGGCGATTATGTCCTAAAGATAAAAATCCTTGACACAGTTGAGGCCAAATCAGCACAGAACAGCGTGGAAGTGACTTGCTTATGACACTCCTGTTAATACATCCCAGAACAATTACCTTTTCTGCAACAACATGTCACTCTTCTGAAGTTAATCTCAAGTGTTTTCTAGAATATGGCTTTATGCATACTTGCATCACTACCAGGAACACGGATCTTGTAAATCACCACTTTCGGTCTAAAACTATCTACTTCAGTTCTTTGTATTACAAAGCTGTGAAGCAGTTTTGACAGTATCTAAGTTGGGGGTGTGGTGGGAAGCTTAAATAGGGGTCCAAATTAAAAACAACTAAAATATCCAGTGTCAAGTCTTTGAAGACTCTCTTGAACACTTCCCTTCATATGTTAGAGTACCTCCATTTGTACATGCAAAGATGCGTTTTCCGAATCCATACTGTTGGGTGGCATGCCTATTAACTTGCTTGCATACATGTACGGTTACCCAGTGCTGCTGGTCAGAGGCCTTTGTGAAGGAAATGGTTTTATTTTGTCTATATTCTCCAAACAATTAAGGTAACCAAATTTTCATAATGTAGATGTCACTGGAAAAGCCAAATTAAGTCTTCCTTTTTACTATATTGGGTTCAAAGACCAGACCTCTAACTAGAAGCACAGTACAATAGGAAGGTGCCAGGCAGTATTTTTCCCTGTACAGTAAACAAAATAATGACAGAGCTGTTGATGCCTGTTGGTGCAAACAAGGAATAGAATCAAAAGTCTCGGGATCTATTCCACCTTCTATCACAAACTTACCATGTGACAAAGCACTTAACCTTTGCACCTCAATTTATCAGTCCATAAAAAAGTAACACCACCTTCCACCCAGAGATGTGATAATGATTATTTAATGTTTATATGATTTTCCAGTAAAAAATACTACATAAGCATTAGTTACTATAAGTAACATTTCAGAATTAAATGAAATTGTCCTGTTTTCACTGTGCTATTCATCAGATACAAATAATAATCATTGCTGTTTTTACGCCAGCCCTTTTCAAAACAGTTCTTTTTCACAAAAGATTTTCATTTCAGATCATTCCACACCAAACAAAGCAAGAATCTGAACCAAGTCAGTGCCAAAACCATCAGTCTTTATAAAGAGAGAATGTGTCCAACCCTACTTCCAAAATATCATCCTGTACCTAAGAAACCTTCGTGATCAAAAATTTGTTGAAAATCATATATTTCTGTATAACAGTTTAGTTTAGATAAAATGGCATTTTTTCAAAGGAAAAGTGTCAAATTATTTTCTACCATTTCTAATTTTAAAATCATTCTCTAAAAATCCCAGAGAAAACTTGAACAAGTTAACTTCAAGCGTAAAAAAGAAATGGTCACATGCTATAAGGATTTTCAAAAGTATTTGCTGTTTTTCACCATAATAGCTTTGAAAATTCTTAGCAAATGATGAGCTACCCAAGAAACATCAAAAATATAATTGCCTTTCTATTGCAATT
Organism: Carettochelys insculpta; assembly: GCF_033958435.1. Lineage (NCBI taxonomy): Eukaryota > Metazoa > Chordata > Testudines > Carettochelyidae > Carettochelys > Carettochelys insculpta. Next base: position 122,961,924 of record NC_134140.1, read on the forward strand.
TTCACTGAACGAGACTCCAATTTAAAAATGTTTACTAACATCAATGTCCATAAAAAGTATCTAAGTATCCAAATTCAAAACTAACATCCCTGCTTCTAGACTTACTCAAGTGGAGAATCTGACTAGAAGCCACAATGACTTATTTAGGTATATTATTTTCTTTGTGCCTTCATCAAGAGCTGTTATATTTTCATTCTGGAGACGAGAGGCTTACAGGTTGCACAGCAGACTCATCTCTCCAAATAACACGGGATTGGGCTTCTGCAATCACAGAAATACAGAGTTGAATGGACTCTCAAGAGGTCATTTATAGAGCCCTGCATGAATACAAAATATGTATCTGTATACACATCCATATCTGCAAAAATGACCTGTGACTATCCACATCCACATCTGAGGCTGTGTATACCCATGGATATAAAACAGATATCCACAAATTTATAGGTATACATACATAATTTGATACATAATTTGTATGCAAATTTGCATCCATATCTGTAAAAAATGAGACATGGATATCTACACACACATCCACAGATGTAAACATCATTGATATGGAGCAAATATCCACAGATTTGCAGGGCTCCAGTCATTTAGTCCATCCTCTGCACTGAGGCAGAAAAAAGTATATCTAGATCATCCCTGTAGTTTCTCTAAAACTACAATGTTATGTCATGGGATACTTCCAGATACAATACATGCAATGATGTACGCATAACAAGAAATGCCTGATCTTCCCATTGCCTTGCCCCTTTTGCAGTCATTCACGGCCACAAAAGTTAGTGTAAATACCTAACAAATCAAAGTGCCCTACTCAGACTGGTGATTAAACTTTTCACAGGTGTCCATGACTACACAAGGCATAGAGAAGTGCAGAATCTGATCTTAGGAAACTGCTGTGACCCAAGCAAATTTGAGAAGAATTGTTCTATAGAGCAAAAAGCACAACTTAGTTTACTGCATGCTGCATAAACAGATGGCCATCTATTTGATACCAAGATGTATAGATTTCAAAGCCAAAAGGAACCGTTATGATCACCTAATTTGCCTTCAGGTATAACATGAGCCTTAATATAATAAGACCCCCCAAACTATATTAAAAGAACATTAAAAGCAGTCCTGTAGCACCATTAAGACTAAAAATACTATTAGGTGATTAACTTTGTAGGATAAACCCACTTCTTCAGACCTGGAGAATCATGAATAACTGAGAGAAAAAGATTTTTTTTAAAAAAAACTATCTTTTCCTATCTTTTTTCCTATATTTTCATTGTTTTTCATTTCATACAATTTTATCTGAAAGCCTAGGTATATGCTCAGAGCACCTAGCCTATTCAGCTCTCCATGCAGTTATACTACTATTTTTAGTATGGTATCTCCACCAGAGTTAGTGCAGGTGAACTGGAAATTACACCTCCAGCGGCAGAATAGAAATATCTTTAGATAATGGAGTAAATGACAGCTGCAATAGGTTATCTTCGTATGTGGGACAGTCACTAGAAGGGGCCTGACATAAATCCACCAGTAAAGAGTAACAGCTGTTTGCTGGCTGCAGAGGAATGTGGACACAGAGGACGCCTGGGCTCAGATCCAGATTTTTGTCTTGAGTGCAGGGGCAGGGTATTTAGCTAGTGGCTGTAAATCGTTTAGCACCTGTACCTCAGGCCAGTCCCTGTCCATTCCTGTGCCCTGGCTCCAGCCATCTCTGCTTCTGCAGCCCTCCTCCCTCTTATCTCTCACCCCAATTTCTCACTTCACTGCACCCTGCAGCAGCTGCCTCCCACTTCTTTTCGCTGCCTGGGCTCCAGCTGTGGGAGCAGTGAGAATACAAGACAGTGTCTCTCTTTGCTGATATCACAGTAGCTCCAGCTGCTTGGAAAGACTGCAGGGAAAATAACTTTTCAGCCCCTTTAGCCTTGAGCTGGAGCATGCTCAGTAGAGATGGACACTTACAAGGAATTTAACTAGTGAACAAAAGAAAACAGATATTTTGGAGGCATATAACTTGGCCAGTTTCACCAGTATAAAAAATTATACATCCCTGACTCCAGGTTGCCCACTGCCAGATTTCAACGCATGAGCTCCAAAGCAAGTGCTAACACTTTGCAATGAAGTACAATAGTTTTTAAATGGGTAAAGCAATATATTTACTCTAATACATTCCCTGTAAACAGCTGAAATGTTTTATCTGATAATTCTGAAAAATGTTCAGCCAGAGGTAGACATCCAGCCTAAAAGATTTTAGCTGGCACAGTTAAAGTTTGGGAAACTTACAAGCAACTAGAAACAGGAGCTCAACATTGGAATTATCAGTGACACCTAATCTTAGGGTTGCCTATCAGCGTCACTTATTTTTCTTACCTCAAACAGCTAAGGTTAATGTGCATAGTTGCCTCATATACCTGATTTATTTAGTGTGCATTTGTGTTTTTTTAAAGCTTGAATCCTTGCACCTTTGATGCTTACAGGACTGGCAACAGACTGCGCCGGGCCCTGTGGAACAGGAAGGGGTGGGGCCTTGAGTAGGAGAGGGAGGGTTTGGGGGCAGCGAGTCTCGATGCAGCCTGCACTGCACCGCACCTCTCCCAGGGAGCACTCAGCTTCACCCAGACCATGCTATGTGTGACTCCAGCCTCCGATGCTGTCACAGTTGCATCCTGGAAGCATGGGCTGTTTTAAAATCACTGAACTCGGGGGCAACTACCCTCTTAGCTGCCACCACCCCTGCCCCCGCACCCCATCAACAGTCCTGGATGGTTATCTTAATTTTTCCAAAGGGGGTAAGTAAGCAAGGTGAAAAGCAACTTGGCTGAACATCACAGTGGGATATACTGTCACAAGGGATTGGAATACAGGAGATATTGGCTAACATTCCTGAGTTCTAACCAAAACACACAATCCTGAGCTTCCTTCAAGAGTAATTTTACTGAAGTCAATGGTGAAATCAAACCAAGGCCCCAAAGTCTGTGTCTCATCTTTACACATGATGTCATGCATTCTCTGCAACAGAAGAAAGGCAAAGTAGGAGAAACAGATCCAATATACGCCAAGAGCTCTTTTATCCACAATTCTACACTTGCTTTTCCATTTTGTTTAGCGTGATTTGGACTGAGATTCATACTGACTATAATTAAGCCACTGCTTGAGTTCATGTTTCCAAAAGTAACAATGACACAAATGATCCAAGACCACTATTAAATCACACAACAAATAAGTCACAAGTCAAAATTAAGAGCGTCAGGCTGTCATCAATCAGCTGGGCCTACAATGCTACTATTCTAGGAGAGCATCTACAAATAGACATACATAAAAAAACTGTATCTTAGGGGCAGACAAATACTTTTGTCTTCCACCACTTGAGAGAGGGATGCATAATTCAGCAAACAAAGAGATGCATCAAAGACTGAGTATATTTGGTACTGATGTGAGGAGGGTGTAAGGACTGAAGTAAATTGATTACCTTAGCAGAATGTACTGGCGGCAACACTGATGTGCAATAGCACCAACTAGGAATACAAAAGTATGACACCTGGTAATGATCAGCCTGGATAGACAGAGTTCAGGCAGTTCCACAACTCATCCATAATACTCAGATGGGAGATGCCTCCTTGTTGCCGGTGGCCCATATAAAAATTACAGTGTAGTATGTGTGTTGTCAAAACAAAACAAAACAAAAACAAAAACCTCCAAAGGTACTTTGCACATTTTTATCTTCACGCTTTTAAGTAGATAAATACCACATTGAAAATCTTCATGAATGACATCCTCAGTCTGGAAAACAGTATGGGCGGCTGCCATGCAAGGTTTACCTATACTCTTTCAGTAGCATGCTTCAAGCCTGACCTGGAGGGTACTCTCTAAAGTGGCAAGAAGCCTGCTCTTTTTGGAGAGCCCAGCCCACCAGGATGGTGTATGATTGTTCAGTCTGAATATTCCTTTGACAGAACACTTGGCTACTCTGCCTCCCACCCTATATTACAGAAGAATCCACATACATTGTTTGAAAAAGCCAGGAGGTAGGTGGAAGAGTGAAAGTCTATTAGATAAATCAGTGTTGTTACTCCATTTGCCTTTTCATCTCGGGTTTTAGTCAATACAGAACTGAAACGAAATAAAATTAAAAAGAAAAAGCAGTCAAATAGCACTTTAAAGACTAGCAAAATAGTCTTTTTGCTAGTCTTTAAAGTGCTACTTGACTGCTTTTTGTTTTGATAGTGTATAGACTAGCACGGCTCCCTCTCTGTTACTATTCAAAATTAAAAAGCTCTTCTTTTTTTCTTTAAAAAAGGAACAAATAGGAAGTATGTACTGTGCTAGTCATCACAGATCTAGGACTTCAAAAAGTCCATTACCCGGAGAGGGAAAGATTGCCCATTATAGAAAAGTATCTATTTAAATTGAATATTATAATTTTTGAGTAGTTCAAGATTCCATGTAATAAGATACCTATACAGCACCTATTACAACCGAGCCCTGACCTGAGAATGGGGCATCTCGGAGCAATCACAATACAAATCAATAATAAGATTTCTGACAAGTATCAGGGAAGTAGTCATGTTAATCTGTATCCGCAAAAACTATGAAAAGTCCTACGGCACCTTATAGACTTACAGATTTTTTTGGAGCATAAGCTTTCGTGGGCAAAGACTTACTTCACATACATCTGAAAAAGTGAGTCTTTGCCCACAAAAGCTCATAGCTCCAAAAGATTTCTGACAGTATGTTCAGTTTAGAATTTACTTTTTTACAAAGGCAGGAAAAGAGACATAAAAGTAGCTTGCCAATCTACAATACACACCAACAGCAGTTCACTGCGTATCATTCTCAGCTGAAAAGAAATACTTGGCTTTTTCCTCAAAGAAGATAAAGCAGGACTTTGAGAAATAAGGTAAATTAAACCTTTCCACAAGCAAATCTGATCAAATACCAAATTTGTCACATGTGGGTCTACTTTAGTAACATTGTGTTTTTAGACACATGAAGAGTTCCATAAAGATAGTGTTATACAGTAAAATTTTCCTCATGCCATGCACCAAATCCTAACTAAAAAGCTTTCACCAGTAAACTCTAAGACTAAAATTCTGCCTTTAATCATACCTACGCAACCCAATGACTTCAGTGGGGGTTCACAGCTGTAATCAAAGATAACATTTAGTTCCTCAGTAACTTGTTTTCTAACACTGTAGTACCACCATGAGTACAGTTACTACATCTGGTTGGTTTGTGCATCACAAAAAAAATTGTAAATTGGACAAATAAACTGCCAGTTTTTTCCAAAAATTTTTTTCACATTTTCCCCTGCATACATTTTATAGGTGAATAGCATTCTATGCACTTGCACCAAAGTCCAATTTATTGACGAGGCAGCTGCGTTGCTTAAAACACACTTCAAAATACTTCCAAATAGACTCTCCCCTTTTAACTAGATTAAGATCAGATATTTGGAAATGACAAGTCAAGCAGCACAAAGCTAAACTTGTCAGCAGAGAGACAGGCCAATGTCTATTTCCAATACATTATTTTTTGAAGCCTTTCATCAGAAAGCTAATAAAAAGATGTGGAAAGGATCTCATGGAAGAATAAAATGACAGGAGAATGCTTTTAGCAAACTCAAGGCAAACAAAATTTGACCTAACCATTTGAGAAATAATTAGCTGCCACAGAACCACAACCCACTCTTCTCTCTGTCCATAAATGCAATCCTAATTATTCTGCTGAAAATTTACTGGTCAACCAGCGGTCTTAGAGAACCAGTCTTTTATATGGAAACAGATTTACTCCTTGCCCTCCCTGACTGACAAGAGCATCTTCTCAGTAAGGTCTGTCTTCTCTGTATTCAAAATAAAATCCAAAATAGTATAAATGATTTCCCTATGAAATTCCTCTGTAACAATAAATTTTATACCCCATTATACCAGCTTCAGTATGTCCCCCTAAGACTTTTATTTTATTGTTTCATTGTCCTGTATTCATTCGGTATTCACCATCATGGCATGGATTGTAAATTAAATCATTAACTGGGTATTTCCACCAGGTATTTCACTCTAATTTCACATAGTTCATGAACACTTAAAGCAGCTATGAAATCTTTACAATGTAGCACTGCAGACACCTCATAAAACAACCACCACCATGATTAACATCTCCTTGTGGCTAGGGTAGCATTTTCTGTCACTCCTTGAAAGAATAAAAACAGCAAAACTCACGATTCACAGCTTTCCTGTTCATGCTGGAAGATGTAGATAGAAGCAGCGTCCCAGGAGTGACACCATCAAACAGCACGCAAATGTCTGAAGGCAGACTAAGCATTTAGAATTTTCTTTTTAGTGTTAACAGAAAGACCACCTTTGCTGAACTGATGTTCTGCACTTTTCAAATTGCCTGGTAAAGGTATCTGGAGCAGCATGTGCCTGCATTATACAGCAGTGCTGCATGAAGGCTTAATCTTGTTACATGATAAATAGTCCCGACCATATGTGCCATGTGGTGCACATTCAACTTGCTGCTCTAGTCCTTCCCTGGTGTCAGCAGAGAATCTTTCCGAGCCCTGGGAGTACTGCCCTCAAGCCAAGGACTGGCAAGTGGGAGGCACATGTGGGAATTCACCACATATTAAACAAAGGAAGACTGAACAGCAAACAGTGAGGTAATATTAAGTGCTGCACTGACAGAACCCTCTCTGGCTCTCAGATTTACACAAGTCTGCACAGCCAGCCCCACCCCCCACCCCTCGCACCCTCTTCTCCATGCTTCTTCTCCTCACATCCAACAATGATTTGTCTGACGAATAAAAAGCTTAAAATGAGTAACACTGCTTTCTCCCAGGCAACACATTACTAGCCACTACAAGAGACAGAAGATTAAGAATTTGTTATAGGAGGAGATAGTTCTTCGTAATAAATCGGCTGTCTTAAAAATTGAATTACTGTGAGAATCTGGCAGAAGTATTCATGATATCCACATTCATATCCAGTAAATTCTTCAGGATTAGTATTATTACCAGAAATGTCAAAGAAATTAATGATTGGCTCATTTCTGGTCAGAGATAGCAAAGACAGGAAGTGATCTAATGCAGTGGATCTCAACCTTTTCAGACTACTGTACCCCTTTCTGGAGTCTTATCTGTCTTGCATACCCTAAACTTCACCTCACTTAAGAACGACTTGCTTACAAAAATAAGGCATAAAAATACATAAGTGTCACAGAACACTATTACTGAAAAACTGTGTACTTTATAATCATTGTATAATTATAAAATAAATCACTTGGAATACGGTACTTACATTTCAGTATACAGAGCAGTACAAACAAGTCTTTGTATGAAATTTTAGTTTGTCTTGACTTTGCTAGTGCTTTTTGTGTAGCCTGTTGCAAAACTAAGACTATATCTAGATGAGTTGATGTAACCCTTGGAAGTCATTTGTGTATGCACACCTCATGGCTGAGAACCATTGATCTAATGTGTGCAAGAGACATGGATTTGCTGTGAATCATTTCGTTCTTTCTTAAGACAATGTTGGGTAACCCTTCCATATTAGAAATGAAAGGGTTAGATTATTTTTAGTCAATAAATGTTGATTTCCCCATGTACCCAAAAATGGATGAAAAAAATTCCATTTAGAATAATAAAAGCATAGAGATCTGCATTTGTCTTCCTTTGCCTCTACAGAACATCAAGAGTTTGCTTTAAGGATACTTACATTGGTGATGTTGATCATTTGTATCTTAATGACTGACCTTTTGAGTCTCAGCATCTACAATCATCCTCTGTCCCATAATACCATGCCATTTGAAAATTTAAAACCAAAAATGCTTTAAAATATGTTATCCATTGGAATTATATAAAAAGTCATATTCTGTTTACTCTATACATATCATATGCTTCTGTATACTCATTTGGGGTTAGATTGCCTCTCTACTCTGTCTCCCACACATATGTAAAGTCAGCTCTAAGTTAGAGCCCACATTTATAAACACAGCCCTGCCCTAACATTTAGTTAGTTACTTACAAATACATGACACAGGTCATCAGGTTTTACAAACATCTATGGATTTCAAAAGTGACGCCCAGAAATGTGACAGGATCAGACTGGGCAATATCCATTATGCACAGGATATGCTGGGAGTAAGGCAGAGATATTACCCCTAAGTTTATTTTGCATGGAAATACTCATTACTTAAAATAACAGCACTCGGTCTCTCATATCTCAAGTTCTTACTTTTCAAACATTAACATTCCTTGGACAAGGAACATGACAACATTTATCATACAGTTAAGTGTATACAAACATGCCAACTTCAAACATATCATCCAACATGTGTTTCTGAACTGTGAAAACAGCTGGTGCAGTGGTTTCCTGAGAGATTCAAACTTCAAACTCCAGATTGATATGAACAGGAGATGGTGGCACTCTGCACCATGCACAATCAGATCATGAGATAACAAGTAGTGTGTTCCACATTTTATAGAGGCCTTTACCAAGTTCCAGTCCTATCAGATGCAACTATCAAAAAAAAATCACAAGACTATCTTAAAAATCATAAATGTTGGAGTCTTTCCTTTTGCCTTCAGATTTTTGAGCTTTCAGGGTTCATGATTTCAAACCTTCCTCTAAAAACCATGGCAACTAGAAATTTACTGCTAGAGACAGGAGGGATTCTCCCCACAGGACCTGGGGCTTTAAGAAATGTACCAAATATCACAAAAGTTGCAATAAGAATCATCAGCAATACTTATGTTATATGAAACATTTTTGAAGTGCAATATTATATGTTCTTTTAGAAATATTAGAATCAAATTTTAAAAATTGGCTTTAGTAGGTGTTGCCATGTCATGCTAGCAGCTGTTTGAAACCCTCTTTCATACAAATCCTAAACCTGGTTAATGGAGCTTTGTGAGGAGAATCCTTGTCATACTTACACAATGCTAGCAACTAGGAGTCAATTTTACAGTGTAGTAATTATTAATTCACTGGTAGTAACAGTGTAATTAAATTAAATAATATTAAGATTTTAATTTAAGAAGACATCAGAAATCTGTTTAAAAATAACACCCACCAGACCTGTAATCTATTTCTTAGTTATATTTGCTTACATTATATTTCTGTATTTACTGAGAAAAAATATATGCAGATGAAACTAGACACAGCAAGCAAGATTCCATTCTGCCTCATGGCAAAAATTAAATTCCAACCTTGCATTGTTACTCACATACCTTTACATGATGAAGATCCTAACCACAGTACAATACTAGAAGTTTACTATTAGCCATGCTACATAACCCAGAAAGAATTCAATTTGACTGTCCATTTGTGTTTGCAAGGCTAAACTTTTTTCTTTACCTTTCCAAATGTAGCAAGTATGACCCAGAAGTCCCTGTGGTAGAATAGGCAGAGAATCCAAAAATGTCCTTCTTAAAGATTCACAACTATGACTATGATCAGACTTTAAAGCCAGGCACCCATGTTTACAGTATCCTTTTATCCTTTTTTCCGCAAGAGTTTCATTCACTTCTGCTCAGGACAAAGCAAACCCAGACTTAAAACATGCAAGTATTAAAAACTGTGCTGTGAAACCTTATTTCACTTTCCGCTGTACCATTCATTAACTGTAAAGTGTAGTTTGCATCTCCTTAGTCGGCTCCACTCGAGTCCAGCAAAGAAATGTCCTTTCCCCACCCCCATCACCCTCACACAGTCATCCCTTTACTTGTTTCTTTGGCCTGGTAGAGAGTTAAATCTGTGCCTTTGGAACAGCTGCACAAATATTGCAAACTGCCAGGAACAAGGTTTCTTTCCATTGTGCAGATTTTTTTTTATTTTTAAAGCCACTTTACAGTGGATAACACCAGTGACTATCCATGAAGGCAAGATACGCTCTTGATCTTGTTCTCTCAGAAGAGAACTAACTCTCTCTCTCTCTCTCTCTCTCTCTCTCACATGCACACACCAAAACAGTACAGTTCTCAGATCATTAAGTGGCATCAACAGCAATCACCATATCAATTTAAAAACATTCATAGCCATAATTTAACTATTATGCCAGTATTCACATACTTGTCATAGCAATGCAAGTATATAGTGTGTTCAAACAGGAAGTTTTAGAAGTTTGTTTGATCCAGTTCAGTACATTTTTATCTCTTCATCAGAGACCATGTAGTTCAGGTAGATATGACTAGCAACACCTTACACTACTAAGTAACTTCCTTAAAATAGCTAGTCCTAAATACACACCAATGATAGTGTTAACAAGCTCCATTTTGGCATGCAAAGCACATAAGGGTTGGTGTGCTTTTTAAATTTACCAATTTTCTGATTTTTTTAAAATAAATTAACCTTCAGATATTGCTAGAATATAAGTCCCCATCCTCTGGTAACATAGAGATGCTCCAGTCACAACCTCTTTCCACCTGTGCTACAGGTGGTGAAGTTAGATATACCACAGTCATTTAAATTAAAGTTGCCAACTTTCTAATCTCACAAAACCAAATGCCCTAGCCCCACACCAGCTCGCTACAATCCCTCCCCCTGCAAGTCCGGGACAATGGGTGGCAGAAACACTGAACCTCCCCAGGCTGGCAAATTCTCTTGTTCAGGACCTGTCAGATCCTGACCATACTGGACCAGGGAGGTACAACCTGTATGATGATTTACCCTCCATAAGTCAGGATGTATTGACAACAGACAATAAACACCCACTCCCACCTGTTTGGGGTTTTCCTTAAGACCCGCACCCAACTGGTCACATTTTCTATCAGCACAATCTTCCCTGTTCTGAAGACGCTGGGGACAGTCCACTGATTTCAAGTTTTGAATAAGCATTAAAGGAAGCATAATTGTGGCATCCATGTTTCCCTATACAACAGCTTATATTGTATTTATTCATCCCTACTATCTGAAGGCTGCTGAGTAACTTGCATGCAGGATTTCATGTATTCCACAATTTTACAACTAAGGCAATTACTATAGAATTCTGCACTTGCTAAAGAATTAATCCTCTAGAATCTCAGATTTTTTAGAAGATATATATTTCTAGCCATTACAGTTGGGGAGATAATCTTGAAAATATAAAATGCAAACCAATGCAGTGATCTCTGCCTGAGGCTGCGGAGAGCCTGAAACAATAGATTTGAGAGAGGTAAACCTCCTGATTTGTTCTAATCAGGGCCTTGTAGATTCTGCAATTCTGTCACTTCATAATTTGGCAATTTTCAAGATGCCCTAGAATTTACATATTTACTCCAGAATTAAATTTCACATTTTGTTTGGGTTCCTGCCTCCCATCTTTCACTTTTGCTTCTCAGCTGTCCCAAAAAAGAAGTCACTGTGATTAGAGTGCATGAACCCTGTCCTGTTCCACCTAGCTATGCTGCCAGCGGTCAAAGAGCCAGAGCTGGAGTGCAGCTGACAGCCAAGAATGAAGAGGACCCAAAAGAAGGGCAATGAGAAACCCAGAGAACAGTGCAGCATCCGTGGCCCAGATAAACCAGGGAGATGAGCTACTGAAGCTAGCAACAAGCGTCCCCATACTTGGCTCTGAGCTACAGGAATCAAGTCCCACTAAGTAAGACAGCACAGAAGTAAAAGAAACACACCTTTGAAAGTTATCACTAGGGTTATCACTATCAAAAATATTTAGCCAAATGTTAAGCCAATTAACATGGTCATCCATAACTGTATTGGGCTAAAGAAGGAGGCATGAAGGGTCCTTCAAGGCAGGAGAATAAATGAATATTGCCACAGAAATTTGTTGTTGCTGTCATGGACTTTGGTTCTACAGGTTGTACCTCTATGGTCCAACAATATCTGTGGTCCAGTATGATTTTAATTAGCCAGATGTCCATGTATCGTGGGTGTGAACAAGCCTCCCATGGTTCCATAAAGTTTGTTTACTGCTGCTAGTCCTGGCGCTCTGTGTTCTGTGCTATTGTTTGGCTCTATTTTACCCCTAAGATCCCAGTAAGCACTGAAAGTGTTGATAATGCTGCTAGACAATACTGACCTGTGCTTCAGCAAATTCTCTAGCTCAGCAGTAGTCAGGTCCTGATGGTGCCAAACTAAATAGGTCAACCATGGAGTATACAAGGCCCTGTCAAACTAATATAATATCTATTATGATGAGGTTACACATTTTGTTGGTAAAACGATTGAAGTAATGCGTTTAAACTTGCCTAAGACATTTGACTTGATACTATACATTTTGATCAAGAAACTAGAATGATACCATTTAATACAATATATAGTCAACTTTGTAGTTCTCAAAATGTAATGGGAATGGGAAAATGGTTTTTGAACAGGGTATTTCCCGGGGGCTCCTACAAAGATCAGTTCTTGGCTCTAAGTATTGAGCATTTTAATCAATGACCTTGAAGAAAGAAAAATCATTACTGATAAAATCTGCAGCTGACACAAAGACTGGGTGAGAAGTAAATAATGATGAGAACAGTTCTCCAATACAGAGGCCAAGCAAACAATATATCAGAGCTTGGCAAGGTTCAGCACATGGCCCATCAGGGTAACCCACTGGCGGGCCACAAGGCATTTTGTTTACATTGACCATCCTCAGCCAAGGCTGAGATCCTTTCCTCACCTACAGTGGCTATGATTCACCATTCCTGGCCAATGGGGGCTGTGGGAAGTTGCAGCCATGCACCGCACTTAAAATAAGAAAAGCTTTGATTTTTCAGCAGCAACAAATTCAACAACTTTGATGAGCATTAAGAAAACCCCTTTTGCAACTTAAATAGAAAGAGATTTTAGGATGTGTGACAGAGTGACCTGCCATTCTTGTGCACTACACACACTCATTTTACTTTTCGTAGACTACACACACACACACGCACGCACACACACACACACACACACACAAAGACACTTTATTTTCCCTAGACTCCACAATCAGCATGCATTCTAAAAACAGCACTGGTATTTTGTATTTCTGTAACTACGGCATCAACATTCATTCCTGGTATAAAATACGCATTTAAGAGGTATATGGTCATTTGCAGTTCCTGCTGTCTTTCTGCTGTGGAGTATGATTGAAGAGATACTTTAAATTCAAGGGTCATTGAAATTTTCTGCCACACCAAAGACAAACATAGTAGTGTTATGGATTTATTTTAATGCCCCTGTGCTTCCCAATGGCCAAACAGTATCAACCAGCTATACTGCTTGCAGCACTGAGCATTACACAGTGACATAAATATCATACAGTGAATGATAAAAACTTACTAGAGAAGTGAAAAGAGGAGAGCGCATTTCTTTTTCTAATGGATCACATTTGACTGCAAAGGGCTGTAGAGCTGTAATTCTCAACCAGGTTTCACATACTCCTATGACTGGGTACACAGGGGTCTTCCAAAGAGTACATCAACTCATCTAGATATGTGCTCATTTTTACAACAGGCTACATAAAAAGTCAAGTCAGTACAAACTAAAATTTCATGCAGGCAATGACTTGTTTATACCGCTCTATATACTATACACTGAAATGTAAGTATAATATTCATATTCCAATTTATCATATGGTAAGAATGAGAAAATAAGCAAACATTCAGTAATACCATGCTGTGAGTTTTGTATTTTTATGACTGATTTTGTAAGCAAGTAGTTTAAGTGAGGTGAAACTTGGGGCATGCAAGACAAATCAGATTCCCACAAAATGTGCAGTAGTCTGAGAAGGCTGAGAGCCACTGACTTGAGGAACTGAAATGTCCAGCTGGTATTAGAGTGAAAATGCATGATATAGTCCGACTATTTCTTATTTACGTCCCAGAAAAGCATAGCAGATCATTAATAGCTCTGCGGATAACATGTACTTCAAAAGTCGCATAGGTGACACTAGAAATAAAGATGATGCTAGTAAACACTGCACAGGCTAAAGTGAAAAGCACTGCAGTGCAAACTACTTTTTTGACAAGCTGCTATGATTCACCTACATCTCAAATACACTGAGGAGACATGGAAGATGATGCATTAAAGGCAGGCATGAGAGATGGAAAATTCTTGAAAGCTGTGTGTGTTTTGTAACTGTAGAAAGCTACAGTCAGTCTCACAGGGCATGTTTGTTGTTGATGCGCCTTAGGGCCACCAGTGGGGAGGCAGTGCCAAGAGGGCCAGCTGTCCCAGGGCCCGGTTATTTAAAAGGGTATCGGGCTCCCAACTGCCACCACAGCTACCTTGGCAGACCCAGCCCCTCTAAACTTCCATCAGAGCTCCCTGTGGCAAATGCCCTGCAGCCCCAGTGACGCTGAAAGGCTGGTCGGGGGAGGCTAAACCTCAGCCACACTTCTTCCTTCTGAGTCCCTGCCCCCTTCTGGGGGTTCTAGAGCTGTCTTCCCCCCAAGGGCCAGCAGACTCTCATCAGCCCTGATGCTCCTACAGATATGATCTTACTGAGAGCCCACCCTATTAGTTTTGCAGCAATTACCTTTAAAAGGTCTTATTTCCCCCAGCATCTAACTCTTTGAGCTTTATCTTTCCAATATAGAACAGAAGAGAGCAGAGCTACAGGGCCAGTTGCACTGCAGGACTGGAACCTGCAATCACAGGAGAAGTCCAAATGTTTGAAGTAATGCCTGGCAGCATGCCCCAGCATTCAGAGACGGTCTGTTTGTGTACTCTCTCTACGCACAACGGAGGAGGAAAATTGGCAGCTGGGGCTCTCGCTATTATCCCTGGGCTGACTGGAGAGCTCGTCTTGGTAAGCACCAGCGTGCCTGCTAATTTTCCATCCATGGACAGAATAAATTTTGTTCTGTGCATGAAAGCATGTGCTTATGTCCACCACCACAGAAACACAGTCTGCTGGCTGTGGGCACTCAGCTAATCAGCTGGGCAGCACCTGAATGTCTCCTGAGTGGCTGCCCAAGTTGAGCGCTTGGGTTGCTGCCCAGGAGAGATTCAGGAGCCGCCCAATCACTCAGTTTTCAGGGAACACTTGGGGTTAAAGTGGGTCCCCACTGTCAACCGCTGTGTAACTTTATAGGATGAGATGAGCTACAAGAAAGGAACCTAAGAACAGTGAGGCGAGACAGAAGCATTGAAGGAAGAAAACCTGGCAACTAAAGCAACATGAACAAGATGTCAGCCACACAACACAGAAGTTGTAAGCCCATGTTTGTTTTTGTCTCTAACTCGCTGTATCACGTGTCATACAATGCCTGTTGAAACAACAACTCCAATGCATATCATCTGAATCTGAGGGCTAGGGTTAAATACCACAGTCAATCTCTCTCCCCATCTACCTCTGCTTATAATTAGAGGTGCATGCATATGGCTTTTTGGTAATACATTGCACCTATCTGTACATACCACAAGTTTCCAATCAGCTTGTCTTAGTGTGTGTGGCATGCCTTCTTAGGTTTATGGGACAATCCCTATCTCTCATTTCTTACTAGAAGAGACCCAGCATAAATCAATGCCTCCTGAAACTTGGACAAAAGTAATGTCTCTTTTTAGGACAAAACACCCAAACCATAGTAAACCTAATAATGATGCATTGAATTCATCTAACATATCTAGATAAATTTAGCCCCACTGAAGAGAAGACACTGTGACTACACAATGGATTAATCTGGATCCTTTTTCTACATACCAGACGGGCATTTGTGCCTATAAAGGATTATGCTGTTTATTTCTAGTCAATATGTATTCATGTATCTGACAACAACTCACAGTACACAGTAATTATCTTATAGGAGAAATTCAATTTAAAGTTTGTTTTAAGGAGAACCCAAAAAATCTAATCCTATACCCATACTCCTGTGATAGAACGGAAATATTTTATACAGTTCCAAAAGAGGGGAGTAACCCTCCCCTTAATATCTGCTGCTGGCTTGTTTTAAACACAAAACCACTCGGGTGGCTTTAAAATCCAGGAAAGATATCCTAACTCTTTGGTGATTACAATCAAAGCACTTATTATATATTCTGCTTCTTATTTAGGAAAGTTGAACTCCAGGCATTCGTACCAAAGAGGAACATGGAAAGAGAACTCTAACCAGTCTGAAGATGAGCAGGAACAGACGAATTTCAAAACAAACAAAGAGTCTTTATTTTTATTCTTTTAATCTGTAGTTGGATGAAAGAACATTTTATTTTTATCCCTGGAGGAAATAAAAAAGCAACATTCTGACAAACTTTTAAATTAAGAAAAAAATAAAAGGAAAAAGAAAGAAAACCAGCAGCTCAGTATCCTCGGAGCTGCCTCCCCTTCCAAGATAAGGGAACACTATTGTCACAGACAGCTGCTGCTGCCGCTGCTGCTTCCTGGTCTGCAGTCAGTTTGCCCTGTCAAAAGAATGTATGCCCCCCACCAGTTTTGTCACAAACACCACTTTAATTTCACCTACCCTGTTTCCAGTTACAGCGCTGATCCAAGCCAGCAGCTCCAGAAAGCCACTCCATTCGGGAGGACAAAAAAAAGAAAGAAAAAAAAAATCAAGCAAAAGCTGGGGAAATTTTCAGACCCATAAACGTGGTAGCTTCACAAAGCAGTTTCAGAGAGGAAATACAGTGGTGGTAAACTAAGTTGTTGCTGCAATATTTTTTACCCTCTTCTCTCCCTTGAATGCTCAGACCATGTGCAGATTCAGTCCCTGAGGGCTGTGTTACCTTAACTCCGAAGCTCTGTACTACCACCACGTGTACTTGAAAAACCCTACTACCAGCCACACGAGAAGTAATCCAAAAAGTTAGAAAGGGTGACTGTGCGCATAGATGTGTAAATATACAGTACAGGAGGCTGGAACAACGCAGGAAGAAGGCCAGCCCTCAAACGCAGCCTGAGGTTTCAGATTTCACTGGCAACTGGCAGCCCTGGAACACGCTCAGCAACACGACTCTTGAGTCAATGAGAAGCCCTGCTCAGACATACAGCTCACTTCTCAGTTATCTCTGGAACTCTGATTGACACTGCACCATCAGCTGTGCCAAGCTTCTTAATGCCCTGAACATTAACTGTTTAACTACATTGGCCCCTGGCTGCAGCCTACTTAGTGTCCTGGCTTCTTACCTGACTGCCTCCTGACACCCTGCTTTGCAAAGAATTGCTTTTCAATTCCATATCTTGTATCAGGCTTATTTATAAAATAATGCTACTTCTCCCTTCACTACAACATTATCAGCTCTGTTCCACTTATTTTGTGTCATTACAAAAATATTTTTAAATTGGAGCGATTTTCATGAACAACAGGGAGTTACAGTTCTGAGGGATGACACATAGAGGGGATTACCATGGTCTATGTTTAACTCAAGCACCCAGACACTTAAAAAGAAATCTCAGCCTGCTTGCTTCGCAAGACCATGTTTCAACTTCTCTCACCAATATGAGCTCAAAAGATCTGTGGGAGCCCCTTGCAGCATGATATATGTGGATTTCCTGCAAGGAAGTGAGTATTCTGCTGGGGTATGCACAGGGAATGATCACAAACTGACCCTGGCATCCAGTACAGAACCCATCTGGAACCCACACCAGACTATGTAGGCCAATTTCTTTTCTAACTATTCTGATAACTAATGCCATATTTAGGGGCTTTAAAAAGCCAAGCCTTGCCTTACCCACAACTCCCATTAAGTTTTTCACCTTAACCTCTCTACCTCAATTCCTTGGTGCGTCTACACTAGGAAGTAACGTTGAAGTTAACTTAGAAGTTAGGCACTACTTTGAAGTGGCCAGCAGAGAATCAACACACATTTTCCCTTACTTATAAGTTAAATATGAAGTAGAGAGGCCAACTTTAAAGTTCTTACTCCATTCCCAGGAGCAGTGCCCTACTTCAAAGTTGAATTTTGAAGTAGGGCGTGTGTAGAAGTAAGCAACTTCAAGGTCATTTTTGTAGTGTAAACACAGTCCTTAAGAAAGGGAACAGGAAAATATTAAGTTTCGGTGGCCTGAAATAGGTGTCCTCAGAGGTAACTTTGGTAGAGTGGTTTGAAGCTCAGTGACACACTCATTGCAAGGGTACAGTTCTACCCTGATGTGTCTCATTGTTTTCTGTAGAAAACATATCTATGTAACTAAAGGCAGAATTTTTAAACGAGTTGTTACTCACCATCTGAATTACGCGATAGCTTTCTAAATTCATCGGGACACCAGTTGACCCAGTGACTATTTGGGAGCATGTCTAAGACAGACTGGAGTGTTCTCTTTTCCCCACTTTCACAAAAGGAAGTGACTCCTAATTCTTGCTTTCCACCATTTCATTCAATGCCAACACGTCACTCCATCATGCATATTTCTGGTGGACGGGGTATGACTTCAGCTGGGAAATTCTAAATGTTAGTAAGTTATTTTAGCAGATGAAGCACAAAATTCCAGTCAGAGAGCAGAACTTTCCTCCCAGAGTCTTGTGTGGATAAATTATAGTTCTTGATAATGTACTGTGGTAATAATTAACCTTGTACTGGCGATAAAGAACCATGTGATACTTTAAGAAACAAACCAACCTACCCATTCAAGTGGGCAGTTATGTTTACTGTGTAAGTTAGGAGCATAGTTAAGTTAAGTACCCCCTAATAAGAAATCGGGGCAAATTTCTGCTTACTTTAGTTGATGAATCCAGGCAAAGGATAGGAAAAGTGATTTAGGTGACAGACATAAATATCTGAATCAAATGTATAACTATTGCAGATTTGGAGGTCTTCATAGGATGACTCTTCTTCCCCAGCCTGTTTCTCAGCTCTCCATGGTTACTAGTTGTAATTCTAGGCCAAGAAAAAAAGTACTTAACTGTCATGAGAACTGTAACAACAACCCAGGAAACACTGGAATTGAAATTATTTTCACAAGATTTCCAAGCCAATTCTGCAGATCAAGATTTTGATTTAGTAAAGGTTCTGAAAACAATATACTACATTTCTAGCCAAAACATTGCAGCTTACAACACCATCTCTGCAGTTTGGTGCGGTTATTGTATATATTGCAGAATATTGGAATAGAGATTTTTATTGTTATTGCTAGTATTTTAATAACGAAAGATTCAAATATGCATCTAAAGAGATATGCTTAATTATCCAGAAAGAATCAAATCTCAACACTACTTCCCACTAACCCTGGGAGAGGGACTGACGTCGTATCAGACAATGGCCAAACCATGCACAGGTGCACAAGAGCTGGCCAGAAACAAGAACTCCTTCCATTTGCCTGAGCTGTGGGACTGTTCCCTGCTAGCAACTCCTGGGAAGCAAGACACTCCAAATGGAAGGTGACCATATTTCCCTATCCCAAATACGGGACCGGGGGTGGGTGGCTTCCTGACTGTGGCTGCCAAGGGTTGCTGCCCAGAGGGACTTCCCCAGCTGCCCCACACCTTGGGACACTGGGAACTAGGCATCAGCCACACCAGTGCGCTCCTGGCTCTGACAAGGTGTGGGAAGATGGGAACTGGGGGCAGCTCCCCACACCCCAACCTACCTATCTGGCAAGGCCCCCTGCTGGCTCACTCTCCAGCATGCTCTCCAGCCTGCAGCTGTGCCTGTGCTTGGCTGGGGGCTTGAATACGGGGCAATTGGTTGTTTTGTTAAAATAAATCGGGACGCCTTTCTGGTGCCTGAAATACAGGGCTGTCCCAGCAGAAATGGGATGGATGGTCACCCTACCCAAATGAAGCAGCGAGGAAGCAGAGCTATGGAACTACAGTACTTTTTACCAGCTCCCTTCCACACACAGATACTATGCCAGCAGGTCTGGCTGATTGCTAGTGGAAGGGCATGCTGCATCCAGTGTAAAGGCGTGGGCAATTTCTTCTGGGTAGCACAGAAGTTCCAGCAGGTCAGGATCACCTTAGAAGATGCAGTTTGGTGCCCAGTAAAGCGGGAGGCTGAGACAGAAACAGAACTTGTATGCATCCTAAGGATGAGATTAAACCTGGGCACAGTATGAGACCTGTGCTTGCCTTAGTTGCCAGACACAACCTCACAGGGGGAAACAGCCAGAATAACATAATAAAGGAACTGTTTTTAATGGGCTGGGAGGCCCTCCACTATCAAGTCATTTGCTGACTCCAATGAGGTGCGGGTGCATATGGGAGCTATGGATTGTGGATCACAGCAGTCAGCATTGTACAAAAACTGGAGAGGGCAATTCTGCCACTTCTGTCCCCATAGCTCTCGGCTTTTCACTTCTCCGAATGACAGCACTATATTAACATAGGCCTCTTGTTCAAGTGATCGGACATTACTGTTCTTCAGTTAACAGTCATACAACCCTGCGGCATTTCCCCTTCCAGAGGCACAGAACATCACCAAGGCAAGGGAAATATCAGACTTACTAAACAGAGAGGCAGAAAATGGAACTTATAGTGCCAATAATGAGAAAATATAGCTCCAATGGTTACTCTGTCATCCCCATTTATTTATGTGGCACTGGAAGGAAGTAGGTTGCTGCTGCTAGTTCTAAACACAGGTGTTCCTCTGAAAAAATATGCACTGTAAAACAACCTGCATACCCCTTCAGATCCAGGTGCTAATGCATACCTGAAAAAAAAAAGTTTTTGTTGCTGTGTTTCCTTCTTTATTACATTTTCTATAGTGGTGGCTGATTGCCATTGTTACTTGTAACAGTGCTGGTGCGCAAAGTTAATGTATGCCATCTTGCAATCCTGAATTTGAGAGGATAATAAAGCAATGCCTATTTAATAAACCACTTTGAGAGGAGCTGTGGAATCTTCATTGTGGGAAATGCCCTATAAACGTACATCATAGTCATCAACTACTTAATTAGCCAAAAGAAACAGGCATGGATATTAACATTTCCACAGTCAAAGGCCATCAATGAAACTGAAAGTAATGTATGACACAAGCTAAGAGAAAGCCACTTCAATACCGGCAGGTGCCCAAACTATATTCAATGTAAAAATACAGCACCCATGCCAATCTGGATACATGTCAGGGAGGACTTGAAGGGTGTGTGTAAGCTATGAGAAAGGATCCTGAGACGTGAGTGTTTTAAAGTGACCTAGAAGTTTTCAAAACTAATTTCATAGATGAAGGGGTAAAGCAATGAAGTGGAGAGTACAGCAAGGCCAAAAGGAAAAATTGATCCCAGGTAGATAATCCGAAGGAGGTCCCATTTTTGGGATCTTGACATTTACCTCGCCTCTCTCAAAAATGCACAATCTGGCTTTTCGACCCACATTTCTGGTTGATTCATGCTGTCGATAGCCTTATCCAGTCTTAACTGAAATGACAATTGATTGAATTTGTTTACACTGCAGTTGGCTAGAATGAAGGTTGCATGGCACATGAGAGAGAGAAAGTGTGAGAAAGAGGATTCATAGTAAATGAGAAATTAGCCCTAACATGCAGCCCAAGCACCCCTGTTGATTTCAATGAGACTCTGTGGGATGAGAGTCAGGATAGATTTTGTCCATGATTCAGATAAGATTACTTGAAACTCTGCACACACATTTATTGCTCTGTGTTTAAAGATGGGCACAAAGCAGATCTAAACACACCTGAACTTAGCTGGGGAATGGAGACGAGTTGGATTTTTAATACGTTGATCCGGGTGCAAATGTTGCTGGTGGCTTTGATTTATTTAATAGGCTGCATCAAACTCCTCCCAGGTCGAATCACACCCAAGCTGTTTCAGTGTGAACTCTACATTCTGTGGCTTGGACCCATCACTAAGCTTAGTCCTCAGTGTAGCTGGGGATTGGTGGGGAAACAAAAGTGTCTCTAAAGCCATTGCTCCATCTCCCTGAGTAAAATGGCTCCCAAAAGAAGTTGGGACAATTGCAGTATCATAAATCACTCCAGTCACTCTCCCTGCAGTGACAGGTACCCGTAGGTGCCTCTTAAAAGCAGCTTTATGACCCTTTTGTGCCACTGAAATTGTGTAATAATTGGGCTCTCTGTTATTCACACCCACATATCTAACTTAATACTGCGTGGGTCACAAGAGAATTTCTATTTTAAATATACTCCTGAATGTAAGAGGGTCTACCACTAAACATGAAAGGTGAGCCAAGGAATTTTGACCTGCAGAAACCCAGCGATCAGGGTATAAGGATTTCATTTTGCAAAAGTACAATTCTCGTCTTGCTGGCGTTTTCTCATTCATACTGCTACAGAGTCATTTGAAAAAAATTCTTTTTAGTTTATCTTGCTTGTTTCTATACCCACTAATTTTTCACATCAGCTCACAGCTCTCCATGCAGGGGAGAGCTGTTCCAATACCCATGAATGTGTTTGTTACCACTGCAATTTGCCTGGTAGGATTGATGGAGAGGGCACTGAATTCACTGTTTGCTAGGGAATATCTTTGTTTCCACCCCCAGCCAGTATCCTCCACTTTCTGGGAGTATTATGTAGACATAGAACCCAAAATACAGCATTTCCCAGTTTCACTGTCATGGCAATAAATGTATTTTTACCTCTCTTATAAATGAAATCTGTTCGACATTCCCAGTGCCTTAGCATTCTGTAAATGGCATAACTTTTTGTTCTATTACTTTGACTTTCTGCTGGACATTTATTTGCTTTGGCAAATCCTTCTGTGGTAATCAAGTGAATTGAAAAAGCAAACGAATGAATTTCTAGAATGGGAGGGAAGGTACAAGGGTGGAGGATGTACAGCTACAGTTTGTTGAATAATTATTCTGACAAGAACTCACTAGCATCCAGCAGCAAGATGAGAATGAAACAAAGGTGAAATCTTCTCAAAAATGTTAGGGAGACATCCAGTGTTCTCGCTCTTTTTTTTTTTTTTTCCCATTGTGGGTGGAATAAATTTTGTTGTGTGCACCAAGGTGTGTGTGGATGTGCACCACAAATAGAAACACATACAGCCAGCTGTGGGTGCTCTGCTAAGTAGCAACTGAATCTTCCCAGGGTGGCCACCCAAGCACTCAGCTTACAGGAAACACTGGTGACATCTTGAAAAGGAACTTAATCTTTATTCTTTCCCATCAGGGGCAGATGCTGCAAACACAATACTGAATACAGCTACTTTCATGAGTAGTCACAAAAATCAGAAGTACAGATACTAGTAGGTTTGGGGGAGAACACAAGCCACTAGTACAGGTGTCTGAATGTGGATTTACAAGCTTTGTTCTCTGCATGGTCATATAAGCAACCTGGGAGAGCACAGTCTCAGACCTATGCCTTAGTCACAAGGCCGACCATCCTCTCTCAAACACTGTAGCTATGGTTACACTAGAAGCATCTGTCGATTTTCTGACAAAACATCTGTTGACAGAGTGTGGCCACACATGCAATCCGCTCTGTTGACAGAGAGTGACCGGACTGCCCATCCCTCTCTCAAGAGGATGGCAGACCTGAAGTTCAGCAAACAGGACTGCCCAGTGAACCAGAAGCCCTCTCTGCTAACAGAAGATCCCCCCAGAGTGTCCATACAGACTTTTTGTTGACAGAATCTGTTGACAAAGGTGCTCTTCCTCATCTGGGAAAGGCAGAAGGTTGTCGGTGAAAGTGCTGACATACCGTCAACAAAATGCATTTTGAGTGTGGACACTCCACCAGGTAGTGTAGCCGTAGCCAATGTGTTGGCTTGGTGTTTTCTCAGGAAAGGCTGAAGTGGATGTTAATTTGTGCCACTTACTTCCCTAGAATTTAAGTAAGTGGGTGGTAGTTAGAATCTCATGGCTTGTAAATGGTGAGGCAGCCTGGTTTTTCATCAGTCTATGGCAGATGAGAAGGTTTGTTGGATCTTTTGGTACTGGGAAAACTTCTTGGCTCCTTAAAGGACCTCAGACCCCAGCTATTTATCTGGGGCCAAATTTGTATCCCTCATAGAATCCAGCCTCATTTTGTCACTCTCAACATATATTTATTCCCTATTTCTAGTTTCTTTCTGATTCCTATCTCCTGGAAGTAATGCTAGCTACACTCTGGATAACCAGGTTTCAGCACCCACACCATAGGGGGTACTGTCTGCAGCCCATGCCTCCTTTTCTCCTCCTGTCCAGTTTTAATCCCTGAGCAGTGATCCAGAGTTTTCACCAGTGCTGATCTCTAGTTCCCAGTTAAAATACTGTAGGGACTGGTACTGGTGTTATAAATATCACCTAAATTAATTCATAAAGAGATGGCAACTTAAGGACCGAACAAAATACTCAGTGTTATATTGGTCACTCATTGGTGTTTGCAGATAAAATAGTTTTAAAAGCCTAACAAATGATGCTCTTAAGATCTACTTATTGACATTCTGCTATCTGCATTGTTTCCTTTGTTTTTCCAAATTTTACTGTGCATGTCTATTTTGAACAAAATATCTGAAGTGCAATGCAGCAGATTTTTTTTAACAATCAGCATTCTCTATTCATAGCAGGACAAGAACAATGAGGAAGAGAAAGTCAGAGAGAAATAGTAAAAATATATAAGAAAACAGAAAGGTGGGTGTGGGGAGTAAATACACTGAATGCACCAAGGTAAAAAAAGCAAGCATCTTCTACACTTCTGCAGCTGCTAAGATTTATTTTAAATATTTTGGGGAAAAAACTCTTAAATGTAGGAATCAGTGGGTGAAATGATCACGTGTTACACAGAAGTTTAGGCTATGTCTACACTACGAGATAAATTCAAAATTAAAGCAGTTAACTTGATATTACCACATGACTGTCTTCACTGTAAATACCATTAGCTCAATTTAGGGAGCAATAATGTCAACATCATAATATCGTCAGAACCCACTGGGTGTAGCACCAAGTTCAAATTCAAAAGTTTGATTAAAGGCCATTGTGGAAGCACCACATCTTAAAATTGAATTTATTAGCCGCCAAAGATGTCCCATATGTAACCCACAATGCCCCTCAGTGCTCCACGCTGGCCACTGCTCTCCAGGTGCACAGGAATTCAGTAACAGGAAGACCGTGAATTTCAAATTGGGACAGAAAGCCTGTGGCTGTGGGCTCACATTTGTGTGAGACTGAGTTTTTCAAAGTTCATCTCCTTTGATAAAAACTAAGTAACTGTTATCTGGCCCATGGATCGGTTTTAGATTGATGAGTCCAGAACTCTATAACAGAATACTATAGCAAACAAAGCTGAAGTGGAGACACAAATATGAAGCTTATTCCATGATGCTATTATTCATAAAAATGCCTTTGTCTTGATACTGATTTAAAACATTTCCCAGTCCAAATTGTAATA
Organism: Carettochelys insculpta; assembly: GCF_033958435.1. NCBI lineage: Eukaryota > Metazoa > Chordata > Testudines > Carettochelyidae > Carettochelys > Carettochelys insculpta. The sequence goes on from NC_134140.1 coordinate 122,987,036, forward strand.
ATGGATGGTGTCATCTGCCCGCTAGTTAAAAAGTGGGCATGAGCTAGAGGAGAATAGCTTCATAGATGGACATGTTGTGACAGATGATGAAAGAAGGGGAGAAACCAGTGCTTTTTCTGTGCCGTTACTTGCTGGTACTCAGTACCAGCACCTCAGCAGCTGGGAGGAGGTGCAGGGAGCCAGCCAAGCACTGGCTTCTCTCTCTCTCTCTTTTTTTTTACAAAAAAAGAAGTGGGAGAAACCATCACTTTCAGATTAAATATAGACACAAAAACCCCTGTAAATATAATATTTTACCTAAACACATAGCCACTCCCGCATTCTGGTTTCCTGTGAGTCTGTTGCTCAGGATCCCAGACTTGACACTGGTAAAACATTCTTTCCCTTTCCTCCCGCCCTGACCCCGCCCCATGTTGCTTTTACATTATTTTGGAATTAAGTAGTTACTGTACTAAAAACTCTTCCCTCTTTCCAGAAACAAGGCAACACAAATTCTGATCTCTGGGAAGAGGCCACAAATTATCAGATGTTTGTGTATTTGGTCAGATGCTGTGTGTTCCCAAAAGGTTCTGCCAAGATACTATCAACAGTCAGGAAAGGACAAGAGCAAAGACCAGTGAATGCAAAGAAAGGGGTAAACAGAGAACCTCAAGATACAAGCACCCACAAAGACTGGAAATTATCAGAATGGGAATTCTGGATCCCACTCGTACTGGAACATAATTCAATTCTGAGCAAAATGAAGCAAAATTTCAAATTTTCTTCTCCTGAATCCAAAACAAAATGCAAAAATCTTCTGATTTCAAGGTTTTTAATTTACTTGGCACCATTTTGCAGAGTTTTAACTGTGATGACGTACAAAACGCTGTACAGTGTTGTTTCTTACAGCAGAGGCAGTGAGCAAAATAATGAAAAGCTCTTCTGGGAACTGAAACTAGAAGGTGAAAAGACAATTACCCTGACCATCTCTCTGCTGGGAATCCTGATATTTGGAAATACATTGCTTACCTTTGGGGATATACAGTCTAGCTTTCAGTTATGTTCTGCCATATACTTTTTAATACCTCTTGGTCACCTGCTCAGCTATCTCTGTGGACCTGAGGGCTTGTCAAAATGAGAAAGTTGCGCAAGTTTAAATTGAGTTGGTTTGAACTCAGACTTAGTCAAAGTAAAGTAAAAATCTGTCTGGCCACTTTTATATCAGTTTAAGGTAGGTTTATTTCAGTTTATCTTAAGTTTACTAAGCATCAGGTTAAATTATGCCAAAACCAGCCACACAAACCACAATAAGTGTGTTAATGGAAGCATTTGCTCTGGTTTAACTATTTTTAATTGATTGATTATTTTATTAATTATTAATTGATTTTAAATCAATTTCTGTTAAACTACTGCAAGTTTAATGTAGACAAGGCCTTATATACTAAACAACCAGAGAAAATCCTTCTTTCTTTCTTTAGGGCCCTGTCTACAATGGCACAAAACTTCGAAATGGCCACGCAAATGGCAGTTTCAAAGATTACTAATGAGGTGCTGAAATGCACGTTCAGTGCCTCATTAGCATGCTGCCAGCAGCAGCTCTTCGAAATTGCTGTGTTTCAGTCCTGTACAGCTCATCTAGACAGGGGTCCTTTTCGAAAGGATGCCGCCAACTTCGAAATCTCTTTATTTTTTTCAACAGAAAGGAAAAAGGGGATTTCAAAGGTGGCAGGGTCCTTTCGAAAAGGACCCCCATCTGGACAAGCTGCGTGGGAACAAAACAATTTCATCCAGTTTTGAAGAGCCACGGCCAGCGGCATGCTGCTGGAGCACTGAATATGCATTTCAGCACCTCGTTTGTAATCTTCAAACTGGCCATTTGCATGGCCATTTCAAAGATTTCTCTATGTATAGACATAGCCTATATCTTCACAGATCTATCACATTAGAATTTAGATTCTGCTGAGCACTTGAAGTCTTTTGCATCAGTTATTCAGCCTGTGCAGCCATTATGCTATTCTTAAGAGCTGTGAATTAGTTGCTATCATAAAGCAAATTACTTTAGTGTTTTACTCGCATGAGTACCACTGATTTGAGGCATACATTGTTCATTGGTTACCTTTGAAATGTAAGTGCCTTTCAATAATTCTGTTCCAAGAAGGGAGAGTCTCTAAATATTTCCAAGAATAATCATTGAATGTTATTTCTGTATACGGCACTTCTATGAATACATGAAGATATGACTTATTAATAAAAAGAAATCAGTTCCTTATCAGTGGCCCAGGCAATGAGATCTGATACTGGACCTTAGGTGCTTATCGTGTTGCTGAAAACAATGGATGTTTTCCACATGCCCCTTGGAAAACAATAAAACAATTCAACCCTCAAGTAGGATTCAATATTTTAACTGTAGAGTTATTAACAAATGGAGCAGATCACCAAGGGATGTGGTAGATTTTTTATCTGAGTCTTTAAACCATAAGTGTATCATCTTCTAAAAACATGCTCTAGTTCAATGACATTGTTGGATGCTATACAGGAATAATTGGGTGACATCCCAGGACCTGTACTATTCAGGGGGCTGGACTAAATCATAGTGATCTCTTTTAGACTTCAAATATATTAATCTAGAAAGAACATGAAGGATTTAGCCTGCCTCATTCTGTATTTATGAAGTGCTCATGGAAACCGTGTGCAACCCAGAGACTTTTAGACTGAAGCAGTGAGGAGAAATCACCTAGGTTTCCACACACATCAGAGCAGGCGACAAAGCTAGAAATGCCAGGAAAATTCCTGATGAGCAACATGACAATTACCAAGCATGCTAGAGAACATTTCTTATAATACATTTTCTCTGTACAAAATCCAAGTTGTGTATAGGTGGCTCTGGATGTCTTATATACCCTTCAGAGATTACAGAGCTTAGAGAAATCACATTTAGTTACCTAATAAATTGTGATTTGTCCCTTTTACTGCAGACGAATAGAAGCACTGTTCAATGAGATGAAAGTCTGTAACCACCTTATTTGACTCATCCAGGCTTATAGGGAAAGCAATGGTACCAATGCTCACAATTTCATTTTCCTCAAAGCGCTGACTCTTGGAATCCGGCAATAATGTCAATTCATCATTTATTTTAAAACTGTCGAGCCCTTGTGGTAGGAAAAAACCTTGAAGAAAAGTGAATCCACAGGTCCAAAAACAAACAGGCAAGTAAAAAGAAACTAACATTGGCTATGATCTGGAGAAGTGGATCTGTCCCATGAAAGCTCATCACCTAATAAATTATTTTTTAGTCTTTAAAGTGCTACTGGACTGCTTTTTTGTTTTGATAATACATAGACTAGCACAGCTATCTCTCTGTTAATATTCAGTGTGTGTGTGTGTGTGTGTGATTCTCTTTATTTTTAAGCCACTCTCTCAGTTTTTGGAAGTTTTACTCGTGATTCTTGAACATTACACAGTTTAGATTTTAGTATTGTTTTGTTGCATGTCCAAACACAACTTTACAGTGTCACTTCAATGCAGTGACTTTGTATGAAACAATCTGTGTGTGTATATTGTGGCAGACCACAGGCTGAATGCTGCAAGAGCCTGGTGGAGGGGCAGTGGCAGGGCTGAATTAATGGCTCCCTGTTCCCCACCTAAGCTTACTGTGGCTACATCTACACTTGTGAGCTTAAAAAGCTGGGGTTCTTTTGAAAAATCCCATGGAGTGTCTACACACAAAATGTGTCCTTTCAATATTTAATTGGAAGAATGCAGAACTTTTCCACTGGCCCTCTTCCACTCCCAGCTGAGGAAGAGCACCTTTCTCCAAAAGATTCTTTCAGAAAAATATGCCCCAGGGCCCCTTTTTTCCATAAAGCAGTCCTCCATGATGCCAGATTTTTCAATCTGTGGCGTTTCCTGGCCTGTTCTTTCAAAAGAATGGCTGGGGTGTGGCTGCTCTCTGTCAAAAGAACATATTGATTTATGGATCTGCTTTTTTTGTGCGTGGTCATGAGCTTTCAAAAGAAGTTTTTTTGGAAGAGATCTTCCGAAAGAACTTCTTTTGAAGGACTGCTGTAGTGTAGCCCTAGCCGGAGTGTGCCGCCAGTGCAGGCAGCTGCAGCTGATTAAGAGCCTGCAACAAAGACTACCCAGGCACTTGCTGCCAATTAAGGCCCCCTGGTTTCCTATAAAAGGCTTCCTCCCAGGCAGAAGTGGGGAAGGGTTTGAAAGGCAGGTAAGGAATTAAGGCTGGAGGTTCAGAAGAGCAAGGTGGTTCAGCCAGGTACCAGGAAAACCTGCTAGAGGGAAGTGGTGGGGAGCAGTGGCCCAGGGTAAAGGCCCCCTGTGCTTGTGGCAGGGGTAATGCCCTATCAGCTGCCTCTCACCTAGGGTCCCTGGACCAGAGCCCAGAGTAGTGGGTGGGCCTGGGCTCCCCCATCCTTCCCCTGGAGGGCTGCCCTACTGGAAGAACAAGAGCATCCAAACCTGGTGAAGGGGTCTTGCTTCCCCCACCACCTTCCCGCCCCCCCACACATACCCAACTTGAGATTGGTCTGTGATGAAAATGGCTTGGTAAGTGGACACCCTTCCTTTGGAATCACCCATGGCACTGAAAGGGCCACTGTGAGCCTCTGAGGCACACTAAAGTCTGCCAGGAAGTACAGAGTCCCAACTGGAGCTGACCAGGGATTTGTCACAATATATATGTCCAAGAACAAATACAGAAATATAACTTATATACACAGCACCAAAAGAAGACTCTTTCTAATCTTACAGAGTTAAAATATATAACATGCATGCAATAGAGAATAAAAATATCAGGTGAATATTTAGAGTAATCAGGATAGAACAACAAACTTTTATTTATTTCAGTAATAATATTTATGCCACCATGTGTGAAATGACACTATTATCTCTTTTATACTGGTGTAAATCAGATGTAACTCCACTCAGATCACAAGAATTTTACTTGCTGAAAGTAAAAGGAGTTCTAGACTGAGAGCTCAAAATTTTGCAAGCTGGCAACGCACACCAACTGCATGGAGATGAATTAGTGTTCTAATGCATTGATAGCAGATGTGAGTTCCAAGTTACATCAGCTCTTAATATGATGGACAGAATAATACAAAACTTTCACCTAGAAAAGCAGAAATAAATTGAAAAGAAAAAACAGTGTCTCATAAATCCTGTCTGCAGGAAGAAATTCTTAACAGTTGATGAATTTTTAATACAACAATGTTGACAGATAAGGAATTCAAAAGAAGTCCAAATAATGGAGTTTTAAGTGTCATGAACTCTTTATATCAAATTCCCAGGGCTTTTATCCAGCTGCCTGAATGTTCAGTCCAGAAGGCAGTCATTCAACTGTCTGTCAAAGTTCATCTCTGTGAAAGTGGGAAAGATGAAAAGACCAAAGAGAACTCGAGCTTTACGTGGAGATAGTGTGTACACAGATGCTGTTCCCATACCATCTTAAAAGATAAATGTTTGTTAACATGCTGCTTTTGTTCAAGGGGCAGTTGTTGGATCTGGCAAAATGCTGGGGCTCTATCAAGACACTTCAGATCAATATCTTACATGATAATGAAATGGAAATGTCAGTCTGCCTCACACTATCTTCCCGGTACATCAGGCAGCCACAAAAAATGTTACTTTTGTGAAGGGGTGCTGTCACAGAAGACCTCTTGGGATGTTCCCCAATGTACTGATCATGCCACTGACACCCACCTTCTTGCTCTCTGGAGCTCCCCAACCACCCTGTCATACTGACCCAGATCCCCTGGACTCCCCAGCCAAGGCACAGAGCTGGAGTTACTGCCCCCTGCACAGCAATGTAAACATGTTTAACTACAGCTCTGGATGGATGCAGTTCTAGGACACAGCAACCAGGAAATCAACCCTCCCCCCACCCCAAAATAAGTCTGTCTCTCTCTGTGCAAAAGATTTGCATGGGGAGGACTTATTAGGTAAGCCCCCTTAATCAATGAAAGGAAAATAGTCACAATGGTAGCTTTCTCCAGGTAATAACAATTTACACTAGGCTTGATTATAAACAAAAGAGTTTTTAGTTAAGCAAAATAGCAGTATGTGTGTGGTTATAAATGCAAACAGACAGATCAAAGTGAGTTCTCAAATCAAAGAGAAAACGCATAGTCAATTCTGTTCCCCCTAAAAATCTAGTTACAGTAGACCCCTGATATACACTCTCTTGAGTTGTGCATATCTTGTGTTAACACAACTCTGCACTGGTCAGTTTCCTAGCTCCTGTCAGGGCAGCAGTCAGCTTGGCTGCTGCCCCAACAGGAGAAGTTTCTCCTGTCAGTGGCAACAACTGAGAGTCAGCCTTTGAGGAAAATTGAAAAGGAAGGGAGGAAAAAGAGATGACAACTTTAAAAATTGTTGGGGAAATTCTTGCAGAGAGAAATCCTGTACCAGGGCTGTGTGCAGGTTACACCAGAAATATGTTCATATTCTACGGGTGACCACACAGAAACCACAAGTAGCAGAGTGAGAGTCATTCTTTTTTAGTTCTTTTCCACTGATATTTAGGCCTTGTTTCATTTCACTCTTTTTAAAATTAAGGTGGGGAGGTTTTTCCTCAATAATGCAGGTTTACCCAAAGGTTGAACTGAGGAATCAATGGGTAATGACTTAAGGATCTGTCTCAGAAGGACCAACTGTGATCGTATAGAAGTAGTTGGCAAAGCTCATTGTATTTGTTGGGAGCAGATGACATAGGTATTCTAAAACACAGCATTATTCATGAGTGTGAAAGAACCTGCTGGCTGAGGAGCAGGTTGTTCCATTGTGCAGGGATGGACTGCAACCTCTCAAACCACCTCCTTCTGGGTAATCTTCCTGATTTTTTTTCCTGTTACTACTAGATTTTGTCAAGACCATAACAACCATTGTAGAAAATGGGGCATGTATCTGTGGCTGGGGGAGTGCACAACTGAAAGTTTCTGAGGGACATGTGACCGCTTCACACCTGGCCTCTGACTCACCTCAAGTGGCAGTCTGCAAAGCTGGCAGCTGCACTAGGACTCCACCTGCAAGGAAGGAGAAACATTCCCATGTGGGATGGGGAGCTGGAGGAGTTCAGCCAACAGCCAACCATCCTGCTGCTTCCTCCCTCCCCACACTGCATGGACACTCAGAAAGTGCTGCTGCTTTTGGGGAGCACTGCCTTGTCCTTGCTGGGCTTTCTGGCCAGAGGTGGCCTGAAAAATCAGGGGTGCCCAGGACCCTGCCTGTCCCCCCATGTCTCCTCTTTTTTATGTGCCTCCTTGCCCCCTACATCTGTACTTTCATCCTGAGCCCCCTTCTCCTTTAACCCACCACTCCCTACTGTCCCTAGCCTCCAGCATTTGCTGCCCCACAACCCAGGCATTTGGTGCATCTTGTTTCCTACCTACAGTGGCTGCATGTAGCTCCCTGGGAACCAGCCATGCAACCCATCTTCCTTCTGCTCATCCCACAAGCTCCTGTCCAGCACCTGCATCACTGTGATCACCTCCCCCATTGTGATATTCATGCCCCCTTTCTGCCCCCAAACTATGCCCATGTTAAAAAGTGGGTGGTGCATGGCCCACCAGTGCCAGTGTATCTTGTACTCTCTTAGCAACATATCTTGCCTTCTCGCCTCGGATGATCCAACTATCTCAGCTGACATTCCCTCAACTTTCCTATGATGGGTGAGACCAACATCATGGCTTGTACTGTTTCACTGCATGTCCAATCAGCTATTGTCTTCCACCTGAGCAGTCTCACTGCATAGCCTATCAGCTTCCAGAATACAGCCAAGCACTCACATTTTGGCAGTGTGAACTAGTAGTGCTTCTCTCTCTGTCATTGGACAGCATTCTGCCCCATACGTCATGGCTGGCCTAACCATGATCTTACACACTTCTTTCAATTTTGTCTAACTGCCTAACACATTTAGTACCTGATCCCACTTTAGTCAGCCAAATAATGACCAAAAAACAGCTGCTGGCCAGTCTGTAGGCAGAAGCTCAGCAAGAGAGAACACAAGAAACACCAACTACCATTCTTGCAATTCTGCTCATTAAATGGCAATAAGACACCATGATCCCTGCTCTTCTCTAATGTTTCTTCAGGAAGGTAGGGAAGAAGACACCACAGCTCCACCCCTACTTCATATTGGCTGGTAGAGCTGGCTGAGAATAGAAATGGGAGTTTGCTATACACCATGAAAAGATAATGCCCCAGTGTGCCCTAGCTGGGAATCTCTAGAAGGAATTTTGTCTGCTTCTCTGCGTATTTCCACCATTGCCTCAGTGGTGTATATGACAGAATCTAGCCCATAATAGCCAACAGACTGGTTCCTTACTTCTAAGAAGAACTGTGCTATGCATAGGCATATACCTCAGCGTATTGCAGACCCTAACACATTGTCAGCTCCTCCAAACATCAGGACACACAGAACCACCACGCAGAGGTTGCATTATATCAGACATTCAAATGAAGCCACCTAATTGGATGTCTAATCATTGAAATAGATGCTGCTACATTTATCTCCACATGCCTCATTTAGTTTTATGACTACCTTTCAGAAACTAATGTATGTTTGATGACTTGTACACGCAGAAAGTTTTTCCTTCCAGAACTTTGATGAAGATAGGTTGATAGCAAACCGTGAATGTCTTCTTTCTCTCTGCACGCAGGGGCAGAAATGCTAAAAAGTGTCACTTCTTCCTACCTTGAGATAATTAATGCCATTCATTCATAAAGAAAAAAATGCCTCTCTTACTTGGTTATGCTGTATGCTATTATCCAGTTGTCAGGTCAAACAGATAGAGGGAAAATAAACACTACGCAGCACAATCACAGATGGGTTCAATGCAAATCTACTCCTTGATCCACATTCCTGCAGAAGGGTGAGATCTTGTTCCCAAACCTCAGGCACTGCCAGGAAGGAGAGCATAGGTTATATGCCCAATACTTGCTGATAAACTGCTGAACAGAGAGTGATATAGCTACCACTGCACTTCCCTACACACCGGCCAGGTGCGGGTAAAGGGAGGAACATACTACAGTCTTAAAGAAAACAAAAAAGCAGTCCTGTAGCACTTTAAAGACTAACAAAATAACAAAATTCCAGATCTGAAGAAGCGGGTCTGTCCCATGAAAGTTCATCACCTAGTAAATTATTTTGTTAGTCTTTAAAGTGCTACAGGACTGCTGTTTTGTTTTGCAAATATACAGACTAACATGGCTTTACCTCTCCGTGACTATGCACTCTTAAAGGTTTGCCTCAGAGATATGTCTGTCTGGAGTCTGAGGGTTTTAGTCCTCAGTGGCCCTGAGGGCTTCTCCTATAATCTGTAAAGGCAGTACAAGGCTGTGAGAAGTTATTCCCTCCCTCTGAGCCTGTCAAGCACTGGAGCAGATCTGGACACTGAGCTGGAGTTGGTCATCACACATACAATTTCCTAGTATAACCTGGCTCACTACTGCAGCTTCTATTTTGTTAGCTTTAGGATAGGATGACCACATTTCCCTAGGCTAAATACAGGAAACCCTGGGGTGGGTGTCCCGGCCAAACTGGGACATGTGGGCACCCTGAGTTATGCAGTGACTGCCCTGTGGGTCTGCCACCCTGCTGAGGGAGGGGGTGATCCCTGGCTGCAGAGGACAGCTGTGGGTCCTGGGCTGCCCCATGCCTTGGGGTACCAGGAATGGGCTGAAGCCCAGTGGGACCTTCCTGCGCTGGAACCACGGGGAGTGGGGAAAGGGGCAGCAGCCAGCTGTTGCTCCTCGGGATTCTCCCGGCCACAGGGAGCTGGAAGCCAGTTGCAGCCATGCCAGTCAAGCTCCTGCAAGTGGCAGGGAGTCAGGAGCTAGGTGCAGCCACGTGGGTCTGTCTCCCAGCTCCCCTGACCTGTAGGGAGCCGAGCGGCAGCCATGCCAATCACGCCAGTGCAGCTCCCTCCAAGCTGCAGGGACCTGGGAACTAGGCGGCAGCCACACCTGTACATGCCTGGGTCACACTGTATTAATGTACTATACTATAACACAATGTGAGATGACGGATACTGACACAGATACACACCCTCAGAAGTGTCCTCTTTTTTATATGGTAACCCTAGGCACAACCCTTGGATTTATCAATAGAGAAATATCTAATAGGAAAAGGGAGCACATTCAACTCAAAACCAGACTGGAAGAGGAAGAGGCTTAACCTAAGTAGCCACAGGATATGCTGATTTATATAATCTCCAACACTTGGTGGAGTACTGAGAAGTTAAATCTTCTCTTCTCCCCTCCCCCCGGCCGCCTGGCTCAACCCAATAGCCACATTTGGTAGGACTATATTTCCTACCTCCAATATTAGCCTCCCTGCATTCCAACGGACATCCCTTTTTATTTTAAAAATCCTTGGCCTCATGCGGCGAGTCATCCAACATTCTGTTTCCAAGGAAGCTAGAGTATATAGCAGGTGACTTAGATGTCCGCGTTGGCCTCAAACAGATGGGTCATTAAAGTCTGATTAAAATTCATACACAGTCACCTCTTTATAACAATGTCTACATAAGACAGCCGTTAAAAAGGGCTGCAGAAGTTACAAAGTCGATTAGGCTGTTCTCGTTAAACAGACTTCATCATTAATAGAGAGAGTCATACTGTAATATGCATCCAAATTAGGCCAAAACAGCACATTACAATGCTTTAGACGCACACACATAAACACACTATGAGCTTATTACCAGGCCCACCCTTCAGCACAGACAATTAAATACATTTGGGGCACATGGTTGGTGGTGAGACTAGAATACAAGCCCTGGCCTTTTGAAGCAAACATTTTGCTATCGGGCTGAGGAAACAATCCTTTTGCTCGAACAAACTGGTAGACATACTAGACAATGCAATACTAAACTTCCAGGGCTTTTTCACATTTCTTCCAAGTCTCACTTACCTCCCTCAAATTTGACCAAACAAACAAACTACAGAAGCAAAAATCAAGGGGGCTGCATGAAAGAAAATGAAAAAATCTGCTACTCAGATCTCACAACATTGCACAGTCAGAATCCCAATTCTTTTCAGGACAGCGTGCCAAGCATATATATAGTTCCCAGTCAGAATCTGGCTGTCAAACAGAGAACTGGGCTTCACAGCAACCTGAGCTCTCCTGCTAGCCAAGCCAGTGGGGACCAGGTGCATTCAAGAAGGGAGGTGTGGCTGATGTAATTGGTTTTCAAATCACTCCTGGCTGGCCTGTCAATAGAATTGTAATGGCAGGAGGCTTTGGAATAGTCTATCTTGCCTCCCTAGACACACATAAGTTGCTGCAGTGGTAACATTGCAACAGAACCAAGCAGGATAATGAGAACAAAAATGCCTCCCAAAATCATAGTGATTGAAAATACAGACCTGTACGCGAATTGTGGCATTTGCTAACTTTTGCAAGCCAATTCTGTGAACTTCATATTCTCATAATTTTTCCACTTACACAGAATAATACTATAAACGCATATGTGACAGGGTGAGCACATCCTGCACTGTGGGCAGAGGAAGTTCAGCCTTTCTGGTTGTATTGAGCATGCTCAAAGTGCTTAGCCAGTGTGAAAGGAAGCTACTCAGCTCACTCTGGGAGGTATACTGGGGAGGAATGGTATGTGGTGGGGGTGCTTGCTAAGAATCAGACGCAAACCCTACCAGCAGGAGCTGGGGACCCAGAGACCTGATTAAGCTTCCATTAATGATGCAACACCATGGAGCAGCTGTGCTGAAGAACCTGGAAATCCTGAAGCTCTATGGACTTTCTTGCTACTGACTATGATGGGAAGTCACCCTGGGTGGTGGGTTAGTGTGTGAATGACACCTCCTACCTGAGTGAGCTCAGTGTGTTTTGGTAGGATATGCCTTTGCCTTAACCCTTTGACTTTAGATGTTGTGAACTGTGTTCCCTCTAATTTTTCCCATCCCTGAGCAGAATGACATTTGTTATGTACACCCATGTGATGGTGACGTGTGACACATCACCTTCATATTGGTGCACATAAAATTCAGGTGGTGAGGTGTGGGCAAGGGGCTTAGCATGTAGGATGGGGGCAGGAGTGTGATGGATCTGTCTGGGGCTCTGGGCTCTTGGGTGGGATTGGGGATGAGTGAATCAGGGCTGCGACACAGCTGGTGTGCAAGGGCTCGGGCTGGGGGTGCAGACTCTAGAGTGGGACTGAGGCAGAGGGTGCTATGTGAGTAGGAGGTCAAGGCCGGGCTGTGGCAGGGGGTTCCAGGGCCAGACTGCCATGGCAGGAGCAGGGGTTGGTGTAGGGCTACCGAGGCTATGGTATCATGGTGATGGTAGGGGTCCAAGGCCATTGTGTGGTGGTGGTGTGGGGGAAGAGGTTTGGGGCTGGGCCTCCCAGGTCACTCTGGCTGCAGCACAGAAGCTCTGGTGACAGGGTGTAACAGGTCAGGTGCTGGGGCTGGACCACACCACTCTGGATGCAATAGAAGGGCTGAGGCTGGATGCGGTTGCCTTTGGGGTGCGTGCAAGTGCCTGATTGAGGTCATTCCTACCCAGCCACCATCTGGAGGCTATCTGAGGAGCGGGATATCCCTTCTTACGCAGGTGACTTGAGCACCTGTGCAGCGCTAGCTGAGCAGCTGTGTGGAAGCACTGCTTACAGGAAACTTAGGTTGTAAGTCCTGGAGTCCATCCCATAGTTAACCCACCTAGCCATACCAAATAAGCTGGGGAGTGCATACATGGTGACAGCATGCCTCAGAAAAGAGCTGACTAGCTGACCTCCTGAGGTCTCTTCCAACCCTCATCTTCTATGGTTCTATGAATCAAGTTGGAATGAGATATTGGCACATTAAAGTGACAACACACATCTAAAAGTCTAAAAATGAAAAAAGCCTGAGCCTTTATTTAAGGTGTTTTCTCTCACCAATCTTCCTTCTTTACAGCCACGTCTGACTTTTCCCTCAGACAGGATCTTCCATAAAAGTGCAAGGTTCTGGCTTCCCCTGTCTTTCTAGAAGTTCAGTTCCCATGGAATTCTACCTTCTCATCCCACCCTTGGTTGAAGGTCCCCATAGTTCTCAGGTGGCAAGAGCTCTGTTCTCTTGTGTGTCTAGCGATGAACAAATTAGAGGTGCTCTGCCTCCTTTTTTGTAGTCCAGTAAACCTTTGGTAAACATACCTCACAAAGTTCATCCCTTATATAAATTGGGGTTCCACTATGTTTTTGGTTGCAGTCCTTTGCTTAATTTCCTTTGGAGACAGGTCAATAACTGTGATACTCCCTTCTGTCTGGAAGATAAACTGTTTTTCCCTGTTTGGCCAAAAAATTTAAAGCGTAACCTCACTAATCATTTCACAGTGATTTTAATCACAACTGTGTCAGCTTTCAGAAAATATCTCCCATCTACTCACTTTTCTAACATTGTATATAATCAGTCAATTCAGTTGCTTATCTCTTCAGGTTCAGTCCCTCAAGGGATACCTTTGCAACGAATTCTTTGAAAAGTAAAACTCAAACCAAACTTCTCTCTCACAGCAGGGTGCAGACAGCTGTCTCCTCTCCCTTTTGTTAACTTGATAATTTTGTTTACCTGAAATGTAAAAAAGAGACCCTCACTAACTCGGCCTGAAGACCAAGGTGGTCAGAAAATCATATACACACTTTTTTGTCTAGGGCAAACTGTGCTTATGCATTACTTGCCAAACACATTTTAAGACTAAGCAAGCAGTCCTGTAGCACCTTAAAGACTAACAATATTATTTATTGGGTAATGCGCTTTCCTGGGAAAGAACCACTTCTTCAGATTCCAGTGCAGAACTGAGAGGAAAAACTGAGGGAAAAGACAAAAAAAAAATTAAAAAGGAGGGAGGGAGGCAGGGACGGGGACAGGAAAGAGGAGCAGAGAGAAAAATCCTCTGGCAAGTGTCAGTTAAGTGGGATGTCACTAAAAGTTAGAAACACATAGGAGCATGGATTCAGCATCCCCCAACCTTGCCCAAGGGACTGGCAAGTCTGTCATCCTACTTGCCAGTGGAGACGTACCAGCAGTGATTGTTATAATTTACCCCCAGCCTGGGTGTATGACATGTAGCTTATGCCTCTTCTGGGTGCTATATGGAATGGGCTGAACAACACTGTTTTATAGTAGACATCATAAGCCCTGGGAAATTTGCTGCTTTCTGTGCCTGTGCCACTGATACTAGGGTCATGCTAAGCAGGCAAGGGGCCATGTTTTCACTAATGTGATGCTAATGTACTTTCTGAACCGCACTTTCAGCAGAAATGTCAGCATTGGGATATAGCCACCAAAATGTCTGTGAAATTGGATGAGTTTCTGCATCCCACGAGAGTCTGGAAAGCATTTAATGCAAATAATTCATCTTTAGAAAAAAATCTTATTTTCTGTCCTAAGCCATTTCTTAAATATTGTCCCCATCCCCTGTTGATCTTATTGGGGAGCCCATAGCTGGTTACCAATTATCTGAGTTCATAGTGCTCTGATTAAAATGACGTAGATGCTTACAGGTGGCTTGGTGATGACTGCAAGGTCTCTAAAAGAGCATCACCCTCACTGTCCTTCAGGCAGACCAGTCTGCAGTTGGGGATCTGTGGATCTGCAGGGAATGTAGATTCACTGGACCCAATTAGTCAGTAGGACTCCAGAGGATGAGGAATGTTTGGGGAAGTGGTTTTGTATCTCCTTAGTACTCTCCTTGGCTCCTTTGACTTTCAATACGTGACAAGCAAGCAAACAGGTTGTTCTGCTTGTGCCCAGGTGTGAGTTGCTCCTTGGAATTACTGCAATAGCCAGAAGAGTGAGCAGACTGTGCTTTCCCCTGGAATGCTCTCAGCATATTCTCTGAAAGTGGGTCTCCTTCAAAAGCTGGCATGGAGCTGGTTATGGTCATATTGGCTACGTCTACACGTGCCCCAAACTTCGAAATGGCCATGCAAATGACCATTTCGAAGTTTACTAATGAAGCGCTGAAATGCATATTCAGCGCTTCATTAGCATGCGGGCGGCAGCGGCACTTCGAAATTGACGCGTCTTGCCGCCGCATGGCGCGTCCAGACGGGGCTCCTTTTCGAAAGGACCCCGCCTACTTCGAAATCCCCTTATTCCCATGAGCTCCCGCTGCCAGCTTTGTCCACATATCTTCTCTGGAAATATCATCACTGGACCTAACCAGGTTACTCACAGAATCACGGGCACTTTCTCATGCTCCTCTACTAACATCATATATGCCATCGTGTGCCAACAATGCCCAGATGCTTTGCATATTGGACAGACTTCTAACTCCCTTAGACAAAGGGTCAATGGGCACAAAACAGACATCAAAACACTCCAGATCCACAAACCAGTTAGTCAACATTTTAATGGAATGGGGCATTCTGTCAATGACCTCAAGGTACGTGTGTTACTGAAGAGAAATTATCGCTCCGTTTTAGAAAGAGAAGTGAACAAGCTGACATTTATATTCAAATTCGGCACATTAACGCATGGTTTAAATCGTGATGGGAACTTTCTGAGTCACTATAGGGGCTCATCTGCATACTTGGCTCTATCTAATTCTTGATCTTCCCCCCACCCCTCCACTCTCTGATTTGCTCACCTTGATTATCTTTTTCTGATTTGTCCTCCTTGCTTACTGTTTTTGGTTCTCTGTGTCTTAAATATTGAGTCTGTTCTGGTCTGGCTATGGTCTGAAGAAGTGGGTCTGTCCCACGAAAGCTCACCTAATAAACTATTTTGCTACTCTTTAAAGTGCTACTTGACTGCTTTTTGTTTTGATAGGAGAGGTATTGTTCCTGATGCTCTGATGAAAACTAACCTTTAGTTGTAGAATTGCGTCTGGGGATCCTGACTTCTCCAAGAACCCCGTTCGCTGTACTGACAAACAGGTCTTTATTATTTGTATTACTGTGACCCAAAGCAACCCTATATTCTTGTCCTGCACTCTACTGTAACCATCTGTATACAAAATAGGCCTTGTGAGGTCTTGTGAAAAAATAACTGCCTCACCATTAATATTATTGCATGATGAATGCACAGGGTATGCACAAAAGTTATGAATGTGTGCTAACACATTAGTCTTAAAATGTCTCAGAGGGGTAGCTGTGTCAGTCTGTACAGTCACAAAACAAAGCAAGCCGTACTGTAGCACTGCTGTGACAGCTGTCCTGTTGCAGACTTTTACTTTAATACAGATATCCACAGACTCCACTTGAGCTCAAATTGTAGATGAACAGAGTTCTCTCTCGCCTATTAACTGAAGCTCTATGCAGCTACTGTGTTGATATATATTGTAATGTCCTCATGGTTTGTACACCCACATAGGCACTAAAGTCCCACTGAAACTACAAAGCAGTAACATGACATCCAGACCCATAATATCAGATAGTACCACAGGTTCTTTGTTCCTGACTGTATGGTATTGTAACTGGTCTGGTATCAAAAACGATGTGCTTGAGCATCCATGCTTGGTTTGCACTTGAAATCAGAGTATTTTGGACAAATGATGAATCACAACTGGATGATCTTGTTTGCTGATGACACTGTCCTGCTCAGTTCTGCACATCACTTAATGGAAAAAGCCCCGTGCCATCCACCCCTTCTGGGAGCCCAGAGCTGGCTGACCCCTGCCAGAGACGCAACAGTAAATCCTCTCTCCTACGTTCACCCCACAGAGGACACAAGTCATTTTACCTACTTAGGAAGTGAGGTGTACAATAATAACAAAGCCATGACAGATGTCAAGGAACAACAATCAAAGCAACAAACACAAACTTGACAAGATTTGGAAAAAAATAGTTTGATGGACAGTGACAATTTGTTTTAACATTGGTGTCATATCTGTCCCCCTTCATAGAGCAGAGTCATGAAAATCTGTAACAGAAATATATGACAATTAACACATTACAAAGTACATGCCTGGGAAAGATCTTCAGAATTCATTGGAAAGATTTGTTGCAACAGAAAGTTTAAGGAGAGGAAAACAACTTAAAACACCCCCAATACAGTACAAAGATGATAACAGACATATTCAGAACACATTTAAAGGATGCCACTAATACAACTTCTACCACGAAGCAGAAATATGGACATGGACAAGAAAAAAAGGTGACCTAAAAAATAAAATACAGAATAGAGGAGGCTAAATCCATCAACATGACACTTGTAAGCGTGAACATTCCAACACAAGGCTGAAATAAATTACAGAAATTGGTGGATGACCTAGGCACTTGAAGGGGACAGGAGAAAGGTCCTAAAGTGGTGTAAATGAGCATAGTGCCACTGACGTCAATGGAGATACGTGCATTTATGCAAGGTAAAGATCTCTCCCTACACCCTGAAAGATGCAAATCAGTTACTACATTGAAGAGGGAAGATCAGATGTGAGAAGAAAAGCTCTTTTGAGAGACATTGGAGCAGAAAAGGTCTCAGTTGGATAAAGACAACTCTTGAATTTATTTTTCAAACTTCCCTTTAAATTGAGATGCTCTGAAACAGATGTAATAGATGTTATAATGCATGTATGTTGGCAATACCTGAATATAAATAGGTCACGTGTTGATCTGAACACTTTTAGAAACTTCCATGGCTTTGGGTGTGTTTTATTAAAAGTTTTAATTAAAATCTTTTGTTCCTAAATGGAAAGGTCATATCATGTTGGATTTTTTAATTTTGTTTTTCTTTTTTGGCTAAGAAAACAATTTAATTTTTGCTCAAGATTGCTTCACATTTCAAAAGTAATTTAGAGTTGCGGATGTTCTTTTCACTCTGACTACATCTACTGAGAGGATTTTTCCCACAAAACCAGGCTTTTGTCCAAAAAACCCACGATGTGTCTAGGCGCAAAATGCACTTTTTCAACAGACTGTTGACAAAACCTGGCACATTCATCGGCAGCGTTGTGCCTCTGTGCACTGAGGAATAATGCCTTTGACTGTTTCCTGTCGACAAAAAAGCTGTGTAGATGCTTTGGGGCGGGCCTCTGTCGACAGACAGGGTTTCCAGTTCACTGGGCAGCCCTACTTGCTAAGCTTGCTGTTGGCCATTCTGTTGATAGGGCAGCCAGGCAGTCTGGCCACTCTCCGTCAACAAAGCAGATTACACTTTTGAACCACTTCTGTGTGTGGACGTGATCTGTCAACAGAAGTTTAACCAGAAGATCTCTTCCAACAGTAATTTCTGTTAACAGATGGCTGTTGTGTAGACCTAGCCTCTGTTTCTACATATAAAACCACAAGCTAAGTAGCAGCAGATAAATGATGACACAACTTCATCTGTCAGGCTTTAGTGACATCATAAATGATTCAAGCATTGATCCAGTGGTTCACAGTGTCACCGGGATCATTTTATGAAACTATTTCATTGTATTTCACTACAGCACCATCATTCTTCTATGTTTTCCCCTGAAATTTTAAGTGTATTGCACTGACAGTGGCAAGCATAAGGAATAATGTCATTTACTGGCATAAATAATACATTTGTAAATCCTGATGGTTTTCTTCCAGGTTAACACAAGTCTTCAGACATCAGCACGTCACCCTTTCAGGAGCATAAGCAAATGCTAATTCCAAATGCAAAGGGGCTAGTCACATTGTTGGTGAACATGCTTGCCCTCCACACACTAGAGGCATGAACAGAATTGCCACTGGAACATTCCAAAGAAACATGTAGAAGGGGAAATATGGACACTCATTATGATGCTAGTTTTGGATGCACATCTGGATTTGACAGATGACATAACATTGTGGCTGGGGAGCAGTAATTAGACACTGACCTTTCAAGTGCCTAATCTTGATTATAGGTCTGGGTCTGGAGTCAAGAGATAAGGTGATTGAATGGAATAGAAGAGCCTAATAGCTTCTGAGCATTCTGTGTTTTGTGATGAATTTACTTATGGAAGGAAAATCTCCAGCATAAAATTAATACTGTTGGTGCAAATCAGAAAAGTCTTAGAAATTCCACTAACTCTCAAAAGTGTGGGTGCTTATCTAAAGCTTGTATCAGCTTGGTTCTGCTGTCCAACAGGTCTGAAGCCCACTCCCCCTTAGCTGACTAGTCTCCTAAGAACTGATTGCTGCTCTGTCTTGGAGACAAGCTGCTTCCAGTCAAGCTGGAATAGCTTGCAGAGCAACCTTCCAGAGCCATGAAAACTTTCTGAGCTGCAAGTTTATACTGGTGACCACTTCAGTCTGTTATGGAACTCCATTTGGGAATTTCGCATATTGTTTCAAACCTAAAACAGGATCCATCAAATTCAACCCAAACATAAATTGCTCAAATTTCATGTACAGAGAGCATTCAAAGAAATAAATCATCAAAAAGACCATGGAAGGCTTTTGAACAACTATAAACCCTTCATTTCATGTTTGGATTTTTAAAAGGTTCTTTGCATATTACATGACAGAATAGATCATAAAAATATCTTCATATTCTACCTTTTGTTTCTCCAAAACATTTCCTTATTTATAGTTTCTCAGTTTCATTGTAACTTATCCTGAGCATATCATCGTCTCTCTGTTCCCAAGGACCTAGGCTATAAAGAAAACCCTTGGCTTCAGTCTTTGAGCTCCATACCGGGAAATTTTTTAAATAACTGACCGCTGGCTGATCCCTTTTTTTGGTAACAAGAGCTGAACTGACCCAACATAGGCAGATCTCCCCAAGGTTATACCACATGGGTGTGTCTACACGTGAACAGTATTTCGAAAAGACCGGGCCTCTTTCGAAAGAGTGAAATGAGCGTCTACACGTACCATGCACTCTTTCGATGTGAAATCGAAGGAATGCAGCCCAGACATCGAAAGCTGGACCCCGATCCCGCATGGGAAAAGCGCCACCCATCGAAAAATAACATCGAAAGGAGGCACCTATAGACACGCCACGGCCCACTCTTTCAAAAGAGGAGTCCTCCACGATGGCACCTAGTCTGAGCGCAGAGATGCCCTGCCTCACCAAGCGGAGCTGTATGACCCACGCGTCTGGCCGCTCTTAAAGCCGCACAGACCCAGAAACCCCGTGGCAGGAAGCTGCGAGCGGGCAAGCTGCGAAAGCACAAGCTCCAGGCAGCACACCCTCTCAGCCGCACCCGACCACAGTGACAGGCACATGGCCAGTGCCCAGCAGTCCCCCGAACCCCAGGATCCCCCCTCAGAGCCCCCACAGGGCTCCCAGGGCTCTGTCCCCGAAAAGAAGAAAAGGACGCCCTCCTGGGTGGACTGTGAACTGAGAGACCTCCTGGGCCTCTGGAGGGAAGAGGAGGTCCTCCAGGAGATGGGGGTAAAGCGGAGGAACTCTGCTGCCTTTGCCTGCCTTGCCTGGGGACTGACCAGCCAAGGCCACCCGGAGCAGACCCCAGAGCAAGTCTGGAGCAAAGTTAAAGAGCTCCGGCAGGGCTATGCCCAGGTCCAGGATGAGGCCAGGCGCTCAGGAGCAGGCCCTTCCACCTGCCCCTACTACAGGGAGCTCCATAGCATCCTGGGGTCCCGGGACAGCTCCCCACCAAAAGCAGTCCTGGACAGCTCAGCAGACCAGCCCAAGCCGGAAGAGCTGCAGGAGCCAGGACCAACTAGCCCGAGCCAGGGGGTGGACACCACCTGGGACTGGTCCAGTAAGGAGTGTGACCTCATCATCAACGTCCCCTCGCAGTCGTCCAGGCGGGCCACAGGGAGCCGGGTGTCCCCGGAGATCTTCGAGGTCCCCCCAGTAAGTGCACAGTGGGCCAGCATGCCTGCGGGCAGGGCAGGGGTGGCAACACTGACAGTGGCCTGGGCACAGGCCTGGAGGCCCAGGGCCACACACCCCAGCCAGCCACAGCCCGGAACACGCCCTCTGCACCTGCCAGCTCCACCCAGCACCTGGACCCATGGACAGTTCCAGGCACCCAGTTGCCCAGTGGGACGCCCGCGGGCCAGCCCACACCCGGGGATGGTTCCACCCAGGGGGGAAGCCTGTGTGCACTTGATGCCACAAGGGTGCCATGTCGACCATGCCCAGGCCCTGGCAGGATTGGGGGAGGCAGGACCCCAGGGGGACAGGGTCCTGGGGGGAATGGGGACAAGGTCCTGCTTGGAGACTGACATGCTATCTATCACCCCTTGCAGGTGCAGCAAGTGAGGCCCCATGCAGTCCATCAGTGTCGGTGGTTCCCAAGAGCCCCCCAGAGGCATCAGACAGTGGCCAGACCCCCTCAGCACCAGCATTATGCTGGGTGCGCAACTGGAGGTCACAGCATCGCCCAGTGGATGACCCCGCCAACCTCCGCCAGGAAGAACATATGGAGCGCTGGCTCCAGCTGGAGGAGTCCGACCTGGTGTGGTGGAGGGAGGCCTGGGACAGGCTCATGTCCCGCCTGGATGCTATTCATGGGACTTTACAGGAGCACGTGGGCAATGTGGCCCAGCTCCTGGCCCTCTGCACGCCCCCCAGCTGCCCAACCCCCTGAGTGCCCCACAAGGTCCCCCCCAGAAAGGTCCCACCCAGGGTCCCCTGCCCACCTCCCTCCCAGAGTCCTCCACCCCACCTCACAGATGCCCCCTGCCGTCCCAGCCCGCCCGTACCTTCCAGTGCTCCCCACCTTGTCCTAGCTCCACCATGGCACCTGCTCCTGGGGGGGGAAGGGGATTGTGGGGCCGGCGTGGCTCTCGGCCCACAACCCCTTGCCCAAGTGACCCTCCCAAGTCTAGCCCCCACCTCACCCCCTTCCGAGTTCAGGCCGCCTGCCCCCCCTCCCAGCTCTAGCCGCCGCCCTATACCTCCCCACACACATTGTACATAGTTGTTGAACTTTTACACTAGTTTTTCACAGTTTATTATTGATGAAGGTTTATGTTGTGCACCACTACCTGTGTCCCATGGTCCCATGGTGGGGGAGGCATGGTATGGTGGCGGCAGCGGTGCATGTGGTGGGGGTTGGATGTATGGGGGGAGGGGGAGGTGTGGGCATTGCGGTGCTCAGTGTCGCCCAGGACGAGACTTGAACGAAGGGCCTCCCAGATCCGGACACCATCGCGGTTTGCCTGGCGGCAGGCGACACCAGCCAACTGCTCAAACCCCATGGTGGCCTCATCTGCCCACCCCTGCATGTAGGCATCCCCCTTGGCCTCCTCAATGTTGTGAAGGATGCAGCAGGCACCCACCACTTGTAGGACATTGTGTATCCCCATCTCGAGGCAGGCACGAAGGCACCGCCACCGCCCCTTGAGGCGCCCAAAGGCCCGCTCAACCATGTGCTGGGCCTGGTTGAGGTGCATGTTGAAGGCCTCTCTGCTGGGGTCAAGGTGGCCAGTATAGGGCCGCATCAGCCACGGCAGTAGGGGGTATGCCACATCCGCAACTATGCACAGCGGCATGGTGGTGTCCCCAACTGGCATTTCCCGCTGGGGGATGAGGGTGCTGGCCTCCATACGCTGGCACAGGCCAGAATTGTGGAAGACCCTGGCATCATGGTTTCACCCTGACCAGCCCACATAGATGTCCATAAACCAGCCTTTGTGGTCCACCAGGGCCTGGAGGACCACCGAGTGGTAGCCCTTCTGGTTGATATAGCAGCCGGCACTGTGTAGTGGGGCGCAGATGGGGATGTGCGTCCCGTCCAGGGCACCAAAGCAGTTCGGGAACCCCAATGAAGAGAAACCCTCAATGATGGAGTCCAAATCCCTGATGCAGATGACCCAGTGCAGAAGCATGGCGTTCAGAGCATGGACAACCTGCAGGGAGGAAGGCCGTGCACCCTTGTGAGGGGGTAGCAGGGTGTTCCCAGCTGGCGACCCTCTCCTGCCCCCCCAGCCAGCAACCCCCCCCCTCAGCCCTCCCCAGCCGGTGACCCCCGAGGGATCCCTGTGTCCATGGGCCCCCTTCCCACTTCCTGTGGTGGGAGTGTGCCATGGGCCCGGCTTACCTCCATGAGCACAGCTCTAACAGTGGCCTGGCCTACCCCAAACTGGTGACCCACTGAGTGGTAGGAGTCTGGGGTAGCCAGTTTCCACACTGCAATGGCGACTCGTTCCTCGAGGGGAAGTGCAGGCCTCATGGTGGTGTCCTGATGCCTCAGTGCAGGAGCCAGCCAGTGACACGGTTCCTGGAAGGTGTCCCGGCTCATGTGAAAGTTCTGGAGCCAGGTGACATCATCCCATTGCCCCAGAACCAGTTGCTCCCACCAGTCTGTGCTGCTGGGGTGGCTCCACAGGCGCCGCGGTGCAAGGGGGCAGGGGGCAGGCTGGGCATGCTCTGTGTCCTCAAGAGGGCTGTTGTCTCCCAAGGTGGAGGGGAGCGGCTGCGGCGACTGTGCAGACAACGTGGGCAACAGTGCCTACGATGTCTGCATCCAGTGTGAGGAGCAGGGTGTCGTCGGCCATGGTGCTGCTGTGCTGGGGTCCTGCATTGCTCCTGGCAGCTCGGCAGGCCTCGGCTAGTGCAGGGCTGGGGAGGTGAAGGGGGGCCCTTTACTGCGGCGGCTGGCTGCGGGCCCCGGAAGGGCTTGGTGGCCATGCGACCCTGTCCGCGGCATCTCCGCCTCCCTTCTTTCGAAAGAACGCTCGTACACGTGTGGACGCTCTTTTGAAATCACGGGACGGGGTCTTTGAAAGAGTGGGTCAGAACTGCCATCTGCCTTTGCCCTGTGGTCGTGTTCTTTCGAAAGATGGCATATCAATTTCGATTTTGCTCTTTCGATGGTGAGCTCCTATGTAGACACAACCCATAGGTGAGTACTACCTTTGTGGTATTGCTGCCCAGTTCTTGGAAGAGGGGGGTTGTATATGGGGAAAATGAAGAAAGAAGAAGCTAGTTCTCTCCACGTTACTCTTTTTTGGCTCAGGGATCCATGCATGAATCCAGAAAGGAATTACTGCTGATTACAAGGTGTTGATATTGTTTAACTAACTGACAAGGAGATTTATAGGAACAGACTTCTAAGCAGCAGAATATCTCCTAGGTCTGTTGGTATGGCAGTGGCTTTGCAATCCTGACCTCTGCAGTTCAAAAGACCTTACCTGTCATCAGTCCATTACCAGAGTTTTTCTTCCTAAAACAGTGCTTCTGAAAGTTTTATGGAAACCTCCGCTGGGTTTTCCTGTGGGGACAGGTAATCCAGGCCTTTAAACAGTAGCTTAACAAACTTTAATATAAAAGGTCATACCTGAAGACAGTGGTGGTGCAAATCTTCCATGCCCTAAGCACACAGTAAATGTAACCTGCACACCTATTTGTGGTTAATTGTCCCATGTAATGGTACCTAGAACACTTCACAGAGACAAAAATGTGTCCTCTACAGCCTAAACTGAGAGTCAGCTGACCTTTTGCTCAAGCTGTAGAGGTGCCTGTACTAAGCTCCAAAGGTCCCATATTCAAGTCTGACAGTGGGCTGTTAAATAAGCTTCACCCATGTTAGTTGCCAGACTTAGGTGCTGTTCACAGTGCATTAAGTAGATTTTTAAAATGTGATTTCACATGTGGCTGGGACTTGTGTTCCCTGCCTGAGATTTCATTATGCCCATGAGCTCTGCTGGGATTTTCACCTTCAATTCCTCCTTTGCAGGGAGGCTCAGATTTCCCAGTGGGCTCCTATTATAGCAGACAGAACAATCGGTGTTTTGCCCCAAACAGGCAGGAACCATGATGGTGGTGGTCAGGCTCAGTAATCAGATCCAAGAGTCACAGTGGGGGTTAGAACAAGAGTGAAGTAACAACAAGGCTGGAGCAGGCTGAAACTTGTGGAATGTATTACCACTTTCAGTCAAGGGAGTTCCCCAGCATGAAGTGAGCTTGAGCAGATTGAACTGCTGTTTCTCCTGTGAGGCTCTCTACCTGTGCTCTGAGAGTCATCACCATACTAGTTCCTGGCTTGGGGACTAGCTAAGCCTGTCATAGGAATGACTTGGCACATGCGGTTTAAACAGGCTCTAGTTCAGGGATGATTCATAACTAAAGTAGTCACCCACCTCACATGTCCTGATGTTGCACAAAGCTCAATTCAACACGAGTTTTGCACAACTTGAAGATGTTGGGCTGTCAGGCTGCCTTGCTTCCCGCAGCTGCAGGCAGCTAGGCAGGCTAAGAGCCCCTTTCCCCACCTTCCCAGAGCAGCGCTAGACACCACTCTGGGAAGGCAGGGAGAAGGCTTTTAGCTCACCTAGCTGCCTGCCACTGCGGGCAGCTAGGTGAGCTAAAAACCCCTTCCCAGAGCGGTGCTGCTACCAAGCTGACAACAGTGATGTTCTTGGATGGTAGGGAGAACGGTTTTAGCCCCCCAGCTGACCACTGCTGCAGGCAGCTGAGGGTCTAAAACCCCATTCCTCCCTGCCAGGCTCAACCCCCTGCAGTCCCAGCTTGCCCACCCCTACCCCCCGCATGGCCCTGGCTCCCCCCCGCCCATTGCACAGGGGGGTCCAGCTTCAACCCATGCACAGGGTTCCCAGCCCCTGGCACGGTGCACAGGGCTCGGGCTCCAGCCCCCTGCCCACCACCCCCGTGGCCCAAACTCCAACCCCCCAGCCTGGCTCAAATCCCCAGCCCAACCCCTGCAGCCCCAGCTCCAACCCCACACCCTGGCTCAACCCCCATGTCCCTGGATCAACTCCAAGGGACTACTGTATACATAAATGCCACGCCACTCATGATACCAAATGAGACATCTCTTACCATAGAGAATGCAAAGCTGTGACTCTCCTCTTTCCTGATTTGCACACTTCTCAGTGCTTTGGAAGAGTTATGTTCCATTTTAATTATCAGAGCGCATCCGACTGAAAAAATTACCAAGATGGTTGAGAAAGTTTGCACTTTCTGAGGGACTGGTCCCGAATCAAGCAGATGTCACTTCTCCTTCCACATGTTTGAGTTTTTCTTTGCAAAATTGTCTAGAAACTTCCTCTTTTTTAACTGAATCATATCATGGTTACTTGAGAGAGTGGCTGTACTACTGCACAGCAGCTCAATGATTTTTAAAATATAATTTGTATGAAATGTAGCCCTCAGAGAAAAGATAAAAACATTATCACTGGCAATTAAATTTCCATAAACTGCTGCCTATCTGGAGTTTGCAAGGCTATAATAGAAAATCAGTGGACCAGTGTTGATATATAAATAGAGTCCAGCTGCTAAAGTGATGGCTGCCTGAGCAGCACATGTAATAAGTTGAGGCAAGGGACATTTTTTCAGGGAGTAGTAAAATTACTTTTAGGGGGAGGCACCAAAACTATTCATGAATTCAGATTGGACTTGACTGTTTCAGAGGAAATGAAAAAATAAAGTCAACACAAATCCTTTTATTGTGAAACATAACATTTCACTTGGACTTTTTCAAAGCAGAATGTTTTGAATTTTAATTTCAAAATGGTGTTTTTTAAAAAGCCAAATTTTAATTAAAATGCTAGGGTGAAAAACACTCCAAAATGAAAAGAGAAACAAAAATAACACGGCATGCAAACACTTTATTCAGTCTGAAATGAATATTTTGCATGTCTTTCATTTTGATAAGAAGCCCAAAAATCCTGTTTTGGTTCAAACGAAACTGATGTTGACATTTTGGCTCAAACCAAACCAATTTTGATTTGACCTTGTTATGGCTCCTTCCCCACTTTAGCAAGATAAATGCAGAAGTGGGGGCCAGCAAATGTACCCTTAAAACCTTATCTACCAGGTTTTGGTATAAACTGCCCCCCAAAAATTCTACAAGCCTTAGATTTTGGGGATAAAATTTGCTGCCACCACCCAAGTAATAATAAGGAAACCAGGGAGAGACTACTTGGGAAATTTTAGCCCCAAAAGTAAAAACCAGGACACAAACATTAACCAATACCAAGCTAATAAAAGAAGAAGAAAGAACTTTTATTATTACAACAATATTTGTGTTGCAAGCCTCATGACTAGATGGAAGAGTTACAAAGTAAAACACATGGGGAGTCTCCACCATGGGCCTAGAACTTAGTTACCTGGAGAGTAAAAGAACATTTTTAAAAAGTGCACAGACATCAGACCCCACTTCCCAAACCATAAAACAATAAAGCCTAACGGACCTATTTAAACTTTACCCTACTTACAGAACATTGGAGGGTCTGTTTTTGGAGCGAGATATTCTGTGTCTCTCTCCCTCATGGCTGGAAAGAAGAAGAAGACAGAGAACAGAAGAGGGAGGAGCCAAAATTCAATTTTTACCTACATTTCTATAGGCCAACCCCACCTGGCTAAGGAGGTTAACCCTTTTACTCCCAGGCTGCTGGCTAACCCTCATAATTATGACAGACCTCTAAACCAAAAATATTGTTAATTCACCTCTCAGAAGACAAATATGCAATAGAAGTGGTTTTCTTTCATGCAACATATTGCATACAGAAACTCTATTGCAGGTAAAAAAATTATATTCTGAGAAACTGAACTATACATCTGATAGCAGCTGGTTTAATTCTTGCTTCCTTATACTGTGGAATAAAACATGTCACTCTACATATTTAGCTCTAGGTATGTATGATTGAAAGGAATGAAAGAAAATTATTCAGTATTGCAACTCACATTTGTGCTGATGCGTAAGTGACACTGAGATATTTTGACAGAAAGATACCTTCTTAACTAGTCAATTCCAGTAGCTCGTCTCCTAATGAATTGATCTCGTATGCACCTCAAAAAAGTAATCCCACTTGTTCTACTTGGTCATATGCATTATTCTATGTAAACTCTTTTCCAACATGTTGACATTAGCAAAGATCCTTTAGGATTGCCGAGCACAGGCTGAAAATCTCTATGGGGTCATGTCACCTTGTAACACATAATCTACTGGAATAATCCTTCATACCTATAGTCCAAATTACTGCTAAGAACCATGTTGCAGAGTCTCAGTGAAACAAATCTAAGGAAGACCTTAAGACCTACTCAGGTAAGGGTTTATAGGATGAGACCTTCATGTAACTCCTTTTATCGAAGATTTCTAAAGGCTTTTCAAATACTGGTTTATCCTCACCAGGTAAAATCAGCAGATAAGGTGAAATCTGTGCTTGCTTGTCTTAAGAGCCAGCAAAACCACTGCTGTCATGGGCATTCACTGATAACAATCATGTTGTATTAAGAGTCAGACAAAGGCTATTCCTTTGGTAGCTAAGATGAGCTGCTTCTCATTAGCAGTTTACACTATATTATACCCACTTTTTCAGAGATGTAGGCGGTGCCCCACAGGTTGATTGCCTTGAGTTCACCTAGGGAGATTGAGGCAGAGCCCTGTAGTGCCCAGTCACATCCTCTAACCACTAGGCTGTGCTCTTCTTAATCATCATCACGTCAATTATTCAGGAACCTGTGGTGGATGTGAAACACCAGTCAGTGCTATCAGGCTTCCCCCCAAAACATGGGAAATTCTTATATTAAGAATCAGGTTAACTGGGCAAAAGAGTGAAAAATGTGGCTGTTGGGCATACGCAACAAGACCCTGGTAAATTTCTCTCAGTTGGACCTAAAGCGGTCTCACTTTCTGTCTCAGGAGAAGAAAAAGGAGGTCAGAAAAATTTCAGGGAAAGCTGTCTAGATAAAAGAAATTATGGAAACCTTTTTGGGGTGAAAAATAATGGAGACAAAGCAGCTGGCACTGACAGTGATGAAAGATGATGGATAAATAAAAGACCTATAAATTGACTGGGAAGACAAGTTGTAAGGGTGTCAAGACAAATTGTTACAATATTGAAACTACTAGCTTTGTGACACAGAATTCCTCTCTAACTCTACCACAACTCCCTCTGGCAGAAACAATACATATTGCCTACATCTACACTAGAGCGTGTTGCCAACAAAACCAGGGTTTTGTCAACAAAAGCCATGAAGCATCCACACACAAAATGCATTTTGTCAACAGTATGTCAACAAAACTTGGCACTCTTGTCAACAGCCTTCCACCTCCCTGCCACGAGGCGAATGCCTCTCTCGACAGAATCTGACAAAAAAGCCATGTGGACACTCTGTTGACAGACAGCTCTTCTGGGTCACCAAGCAGCCCTGTCTGCTGTGCTTCCAGTCAGCCGCTCTGTCGAGAGAGGACTCAGCCATACAGCCATTCTCTGACAGAGCGGATCACTTTTTCGATCTGCTTTTGTGTGTGGACGCACTCTGTCAACCAAAATTTTGTTGGAAGATCTGTTCCAACAGTGACTTCTGTCAACAGATTGTTGTAGCATAGACATAGACATTAAGAAAAATACATGTGGAGGAAAAAGATCTTCAGCTTAAAATACAAATGTGAACAAGATTTCTTAGCCAAGGCAATGTGAACTTTGTGCTTTTCCACATTTTTGCAATTTCAAAATGACTTCCCTGTCTACCCCAATAGTTTATATTTACCTCGTTTTCATACAGGCCTTGTCTACACTGGCACAAAACTTTGAAATGGCCCTGCAAATGGCCATTTTGAAGATTACTAATGAGGCACTGAAATGCACATTCAGCGCCTCATTAGCAGGCTACCAGCCACAGCTCTTCGAAATTGCCACGTTTTGCTCCTGCATGGTTCGTCCAGACAGGGGTTCTTTTCGAAAAGACCCTGCCAACTTTGAAATCCCCTTAAATCTGCTACTGAGTGTCTAGGGAGATTGAAGTGATCCCGCACAGGCTTCTGTACATTACCATTCCTGATGTCTGATTTATGTCCATTTATTCTTTTACATAGAGACTGTCCAGTTTGGCCAATGTAAATTGCAGTGGGGCATTGTTGGCACATGATGGCATATATTATATTAGTAGATGTGCAGGTAAAGGAGCCCCTGATGGTATAGTTGATGTTAGGTCCTGTGATGATGTCACTGCTGTAGATATGTGAGCGGAGTTGGCAGCGAGGATTGTTGCAGGGGTTGGTTCCAGGCTTAGAGTTACTTGTTTGTGATTTGTTGTTGTTCATGTGTCAGCTGTTCATCAGGATATTTTATACTTCCATGCAACAGCATGCCCCCAAGAATGTCAGCCACGAATTAGCCACACCTTAGCCGTGTCTACACGTGCACGCTACTTTGAAGTAGCAGCACTAACTTCGAAATAGCGCCCGTCACGGCTACACATGTTGGACACTATTTCGATGTTAACATCGCCGTTGGGCGGCGAGACGTCGAAGCTGCTAACCCCATGAGGGGATGGGAATAGCGCCCTACTTCGAAGTTGAACGTCAAAGTAGGGCACGTGTAGACGATCCGTGTCCCGCAACATCGAAATAGCAGGGTCCGCCATGGTGGCCATCAGCTGAGGGGTTGAGAGACGCTCTCTCTCCAGCCCCTGCGGGGCTCTATGGTCACCGTGTGCAGCAGCCCTTAGCCCAGGGCTTCTGGCTGCTGCTGCTGCAGCTGGGGATCCATGCTGCATGCACAGGGTCTGCAACCAGTTGTCGGCTCTGTGGATCTTGTGTTGTTTAGTGCAACTGTGTCTGGGAGGGGCCCTTTAAGGGAGCGGCTTGCTGTTGAGTCCGCCCTGTGACCCTGTCTGCAGCTGTGCCTGGCACCCTTATTTTGATGTGTGCTACTTTGGCGTGTAGACGTTCCCTCGCAGTGCCTACTTCGATGTGGTGCTGCACAACGTCGATGTTGAACGTCGACGTTGCCAGCCCTGGAGGACGTGTAGACGTTATTCATCGAAATAGCCTATTTTGATGTCGCTACATCGAAATAAGCTACTTCGATGTAGGCTTCACGTGTAGACATAGCCCTTGAGATGGAGAATCAAAATGTTAGGGTGACAGGCATCCTGCATCCTGGGTGAGCAGATGAGGCAAAAGTGGAAGGCTTCATGGCAGTGTTAGCATGATGTGAGTTAGCATTGGAATCAGTTGGCGGGGAACACACATTGGAAGGACTTCCTATTTTGTGAGGAATGTGTCCCCTTGGGAATTCTGTCCAAGTCCTTCCGAGGAGCAATACTTAGGGCATCTCATATTGTGGGACATTGCATGAAGTCCAAATTGTGGGAGAAGCACCATTGCCAGAGGTGAACAGCCTCTGCACAGAACTCTGACTTGGCAACTCACTTAAATCATAGTAGCCAAATTGGAAGGATCTACAGTCTTATTGTGAACAAGGGGCAGGAAAAGGTGGCATGCACTGTGGACTGCCTGAAGCTCCAGTAGATTTTTGTGGAATGGGGACTCTGAGAGGGACCATTTTCCCTGGGTTGTGTGCTCCTACCTATCCCATCAGAAACATTTGTGGTTATTGTTACTGACAGAGTATACCATTGGAAAGGAACACTCATGCAAACATTTGAGTGATTTGTCCACCAAGATAGTGAAGTCTTTATCTTGATATGTGTGGTCAGTCATCTGTGGAGGGGGTGCCTGTGAGGAATACACACCACATGGAGCCATGACTGGAGATACCTCATACAAAGTTTGGCATGTTTCATGACAAATGTGGTCACCAACGATGCCATGGTGCAGTTGAGCTTGACACCAATAAATTCCAGCTGTTGGTTAGGATTAGGGTGGATTTCTGGAAGTTGATTTGTAAGCCTAGTCTTGTAATCAGGGTTTTAGTTAGGGACAGACCATCCACTGTGCCTTAGTATGTTGATGCTTTCAACAGACAATTGTCCAGGTAAGGAAATATAATCACCCCTGTCTGTGAAGGTGTGCTGTGACCACAGCAAGAATCTTGGAAAATACCCTTGGGGCCATGGAAAGTCCAAAGGGCAACACTTTGCTCTTGTAGCATAGGAGGCCTAGTGTGAAACAGAGGAAACTCGTGTTTGCGGGAAGAATAGTGACCTGGAAATACACAGCCTGAAGGTTGAGGGGTTGCAAATAATTAATTTAAAAGCAGATCCTAGTTCAATTACTGCTTATAAAATACATAATGCTACACAACATGTGCTCATGCATGCATAAAGTAGGCCCTTTGTCCCAAAGCACTTCAGTAATCTATAAACATGTATAAAGAGAAATGTGTTCTCCATGGAAGTGGACAGCAACAGGCCACCAATGGTAGGCAGAATGAGGAACGAGAACAGAAAATAAAGCTCTTATATATATATATATATATATATATATATATATATATATATATATATATATGGTATCAGACAGTTTCTAAATTCTATGTAGAGCTGAGAGGAACTTGTGATTTCTAGCTCCATCCCATAAGGAAAATTCCATGAAGTTTTACTGATCTCACTCAAAACTCAGAAGGGCAGAATATGAGAGTCTACTTTGATTCAGAGTTTTGTCCAGGGCGTCTAAGTATTTGAAAGGCTTGTTCTCAGAGCCCTAAGCAATTGCCAGTTACAAAATCTGATAATCTACAAGAACTAATGAAAACTAAATAAACCACTTTAAAGATTTCATTGTCATTTAAAGAAAATTCTAGCCCATGTTCCATTTTGCTTAAAGAAAGCTTTTAGATTTTAAGCAATTCTGTGACAAAAGGTGATCTCTACGGTAAATACATTGCATAACACTATGGGCAGTGATTAAAAATATTGTAAAGGCCCTGGCTTATCTTGCACCCTGCTGAATTTCCAGAGTACTTATATAAAGCCAGTTTTTCTAATATAAATAAACTGCAAATTCCAGTGCTAAAGAATTTCTTTCTTCCAATGTATATGAAGAAATTTCACATGCACAAAGCAGAAATAAATGCAATACTAATAAGAGTATTCTTAAACTTTTTTAGGAACACCCACTCCTGGTAACAAGGTACAAATGTGACTTGATCCATAAAGTACACAATGATTTAAGTTACCTGGGCTTCTTGTGTTCCTTTATTTACATTTTTACTTGGAGTTTTTATTAAATATTTTTAAATACTGGTTTTCAAAGAAAGCTAGATGGGGCCAGACCGAAACCCTGATCCAAACAGCTTGTAGCTTGCAAGTGCTAAACATACAAATATAACTATGAATT
This sequence comes from Carettochelys insculpta, assembly GCF_033958435.1. Taxonomy (NCBI): domain Eukaryota; kingdom Metazoa; phylum Chordata; order Testudines; family Carettochelyidae; genus Carettochelys; species Carettochelys insculpta. The sequence continues at coordinate 123,019,860 of NC_134140.1, forward strand.
TAGATCCAAGTTTTATGAATTTACTTTGACAGAATTTTGAGATCCACATTTTTCAACTTCAGTAATATTGTGATTGAAAATAAAGTAAAAAACATTTAATGCCTTAATTAACTTTTTAAGGATTAAAAGTGTATATATTAACTCACCCTGTCACTGTGCTGAAGATATCACTAAGTATGTGTGTTGAAGTGTCCAACTTAAATCCTCCACGGAGGAAATAGGTGCTGCATAGGCCTTGTGCTGAAATCTGGCACAGGATAAATTATAGCCTTAGGTAAATTAATCAGAAATAATTTGTAGCAGTGGTGCCAATGGCTGAACTTGTCTTTAAATATTTGGAACTAATTATTCCTCTTATTATATTTATTAAACAGAAATATTTATCCTTATTCTATTAGTTATGCAAAGGGGAATTCTGGTCCATCAACATTTTGGTCTCAAAAAGTCCCTACACAAAATGTCATTTACATTCAGAGTCTTGAGTATAACAAATATTACCAAATTATCTGACAGGAAATTTCATCTCCACCCAATATTGTGACTAACATAGACCTTAAAATAATCAAAGAGAAGAGGTGTTCTTAAAGCTATTACCTCAGTGCAATTATATATTCAGTTCCTACTATGTGCTATAAGTTTATTTATAAGGACACAGCCACTTTGAAAGCTAGGGGATTTTTTAAAATGAGTTACAAGCAAATTCAGGTATTGCACTTGCCACATGCATCTGATGAAGTGGGTCTTTGCTCATGAAAGCTTGTGCTCCAAAAAAGTCTTTTGGTCTATAAGGTGCCACAGGACTTCTTGTTTTTGCGCCTACAGTCTGGCACTTGCCACTGAGTCCTGTTGACAATTTTTGTGGTTTTACAGTCATGTTGTCCAGTTTATTAAAAAGAGTCTCTCTCATCTATTGCTTTATGGGAAACCAGTACATTCCAGCATGGGAAATTGGCTCCACAATTCAGGGGAAAAAAAGAAACTAACTATGCACAAAATACTGTCCAATGCATAACATAAATTCAATGAAAAATATTCAAGCATTTTTCTCTAAACTTTCACTTCTCTCAGATATGACTTGTAAAAATAGTTGGTTAGCAAATTTCAGACAAAGGTAATATTTAAATTGACATTAACCCTTTAATTCTAAGATTACATTTTCACTACTGTTAGATAATATGTACTTGTAATTTCCTCTGTCAAACCCTGCAAGAGAAGAAAGGCTAAAGAGGTCATGCGGAAGGCAGATTATTTCACTGAGTTAGGGTACTACCACTTGCTCGTTCTCCTGACATTTTCTCTTCCTGGCTAATAAATTGTCTTTTGCTTATATGGGGGATTTGATTTTTTTAAAAAAATTGTGTTTAATTAAAATATCTTAGATTCAGATGAAAATTTCATCACAAGAGACTTTTTCATCTCTATAAGAATCCCTGGATAAATAGCAACCCAATCCAGACGTTCAAATTGGGAGGCAGCAGATGTCTGAGGGTCTACAGGAATTAAGCCTTTCAGTTGCCAGGACAGCCTACTTACATATACAGTTGTCATCCAAGGAACATGTTCTTCTAAATTAGGCAGACAATCTCATTACCTGTGCAAAACAGGTTAAAGGGGAGCCAAGAGGTTCCCTGCCAATGTGCTACTATGTCCTTTGCACAAAGACAATCTTTAGCTAAATTTTAAGTTAAAATAACTTTTCTTCTTTTAACTTTCAGATGCTCTTTGTTCACAGAAGCAAACATCTTCAAGACAGTTTCAATTTCTTTCTTAACACTAGCATTAAACATTAATAAAGAAGATTCAACTACTTCTTTAGCATTAAGATTGATTCAGCCTTGTAATTTAGAGCTTAATAACATTTCCAGTAGGTCTGGAACACATTTTTTTTCCAAACAAGCACTACTACTACATTTTTTAAACCCTCACTTGAAAATTGTATTTAAATTCATACTACTGAAAATTGAGATGACAGAACTAGCAAGGAATTTGTCCTTTCAGTTATACAAAGAAGCAATATTTCCCACACGAAAGCTGATACTCTAATTATAAACTTTCTGGATTTCTAAAGCTTTATATCCCTTGTTACTGTAAATTACAAGTCTCCACCCTTGTTTCATTTATTCCTTTAATCTGGCAGTATTTTCATATGCTACAAGTGTTCAAACTTGCTGGTCCTGGGGCGTAGAAGGGGGCACAGAATTAAAGCCTTTGTTACTATGGGTACGTGAAAAGACAATGCTGCTGTTATAGAAAGAGGTTGCACTTCATGGTTTTCTCTCGCCTCTCAATATTTTGTGAATGAGACAAAATGTTTACAATTAAGGGCCAAACCTTCACCTTGTGTATATTAATTTCAGTTAAATTATGCTATTGCATACCAGCTTAGGATCAGGCCCTGTAACTTCTTACTTTTGCTTTCACTGTAAAAACAAACTATCTTTAAAAAAATGTGGTGAACTTACCCCCAAAACACAATCTTGAGAAGGCCATTTTTTGGCAAAGAAAAAGGACAATTTTTTTCTCCATTTACTCCATCAAACACAATTTTCACTGATGACATTATGATGGCACATTTCATATTCTTTATGGAAATATGTTTATGTATGTGCACAAAAGGAAAATGCTTCATATAAAAATACTTCTCATAAGGTATCATTGGAAAGGTTATAATGTGTAGAATGTGCATATTCTATTTGTGTTCATGTATTATACCTATATTTGAAGTTACAAATATGAAGTGTTAACCTGTGTTACTTATGTACAGGCGCTAAGTGAGGGCCATTCCAAGGGTACTTTAGAAACCTGATGGTATTGATAAGGACAATGATCTGTACATGGGGTTAGTAACAGAGAGGTAGCAGTGTTTTTTTGGTCCTCTGTACTTATGTCAGTCTGTATTGGATATGAAATTGATCTGATGAAGTGGGTCTATCCCACGAAAGCTCATCACCGAATAAATCATTGTGTTAGTCTTCAAAGTGCTACATTTCTGCTGCTTTGGTTCATAAATGGATTTGTTCTTCCTATGAGCCAGAGAGTAGGCGGGGCATAGAGTCCTCACAACAGCACGTGTTTAGGTCATGTGATATGCGAGTTCATCATCATTTTTTCCACCTGGAGAGAGGTGATGTCAACATGTCAACAAACAAAGCCTTACAGTCTTGTGCACAGCCTATAAAAGTGGGGAGCAAAACAGTAGGGGAACAGATGTCAGGATAACGCTGCTTACTATTCAGGATGACTGCTGGAAACATATAAGAATCAACAGGAGAAAGGAACAAGACCAGACTGGGATCAAGGATTAAGTTCCAGTCTGTGAAAGAAGCTTATCAGAATAACTGAGGACGAGATATTCCACGTAACCAGTTTCTTAGTGTATTAAACTTAGCTGGCAAGTTTTGTTTTATTTTGCTTAATAACTTACTTTGTTCTGTGTGCTATTACTTTTAATTACTTGAATCCTACTTTCGTACTTAATAAGATTACTTTTGTTTATTAATAAACCAGGTATAAATAACTTACCTGGAGAAGAGGCCATTGTGCATCTCTCTCTTTACATAAGAAAGGGGACAAACAACATGAGCTTACCCTGTATGCAATTTTACACAGAGTAGGATGGACTTATCTGCCATTTAGGTCCCATTGAGGTTGTGTAGCTGGGTGCTGAGGCAAGTACCTCTGACTGAGCCTTCCCAAAGCTGTGCCTATCTCAATGACTGCATAGGACTCTGTGTCAGTACTGGAGCAGGCTGGAGAGCTTGGCTCAGCAAGACAGACTAAAGATGGTGCCAGAAAGGCAGGAATGTGACAGTCCCAAGGGATTCTCCATGACTGAACCTGTCAGACATTATTGCCAAAAATAGCCATGGGATAAATACACATTACTCCAGGCAAAGGTGCACAGCCACTCTTTTACTAAACAGCTACCACTGCCATTTTAAAATATAAAGATATCTTGTTTTTACACAGCTCTAGAGAACATTGTAGTTTCATTTGATCAGTTAGTAAAATTAGCAGCAGCATTGATATAACTTCAGCACTTCTAGTGTTCCCTCTGTCTTTGATATTTTCTATACTACAGAAGTTACACTGATTCCTTTCAGCCACACAACGTCTGTACCACCTGTTTTCCTTCACTGATCCTTTGGCCAAATATACAACAGGAAAACAAACACTTCCAACCATCTTCAACAGGAGTCCTATGTAAGCACCAATAGGTACAGTGTAGCTCAAGCTGTATTTATGGTTATTGAGAAGAATACAGAGGGTTGTGATGGCATGTGTTTGGTTCCAAATTTTTTCTTATTTATCATTGGCCCTCACTTTGGTGGTTTAATTTCCCTCTCACACTTGACCTTTTAAAAGGCTTCTACACTACAAGAATATAAATAATTGCTCCATTTTGGGGCCCAAGTCTCCACTGCCTTGCAGCCGATTTCAACATTTACATCTGTAAAAATCGAGTGAAAGATGCAAAATTTCACATCCATGTTGCATGGGTAGAGTGACATGACAAAGCAGTGAGGAATCATGGCCAAAGAGAATGCATCTGACTCCACTGTCCATGTAAAGCATCAGGGGAGTGGGGAGGGGAATACTTCATCCACCTTCAATGGAGGGAACGGAGTGGATGACGTCTTGAAGTTCCCCTCCGGCACTGTCTTCTGTGATTCTGTGTGACCCCATTGAAGTCAGTGGGAGCACAAGGTTAACCAGAAATAGTTGGCAAAAGAGTCTTTTTGAGCCCAGAGAACAGAGAAAAGGAAAATCATCAGAAAGTTCTCCAGATTCTAAATCTAATATCCAAAGATTTAAGGACTTAAAGCTTCATCAAAAAAACCTCTGGGTCTGTGTAAGCTGAAGTAGCTTTGAAGGTCAAAAAAATCAAGTACATAAGCACACATTGCTAACTAAAGGTACTAAGAGCATGGACATGTTACAGATAAATTCAATATGGCTTTCAGGTATTGTCACAAACCTCCTAGAAAGTTCTTTGCAAAAAGCCTGTTGTTAACCAACCTACCAGCATTTTGACATCTTCTGAAAATTTGAAATGACAGACTTGTTACTCCCCAAACAAAGATGTGTAATCAGTAGAACCTTTCAGTGACTGAAAATACAGCGTTTGGCTGTTTGCAATATATGGTACATGAACATGGGGGATGGTGAAAGGAAAATTACATGCACAACACAAATATTCTGAGGCTATTAAAGGGGACAGTGTGTTATTTAATGCTGCAAAGCATGACATCTGATTCTGATTCTTGCTTTGCTTCAAATGGTGGTGGTTCAAGAGACAAAAATTTGCAGAGGATCTGTGAAGAAAACTTTATCAAGATACTCTAAGTTTCTTAGACTTTACTAATAGGAAACACTGTATGGTAGCTTGCAGATGTACAAGAAATGTAGGTATTTAACTGAAACGAAGATGAGAAAGATGCTGAATTGTGTAGTCTAGAAACATAATGTGACTGCCTTTTTTCAGGGCCTTAGATGCGGTGCTTCAAAGATTTACCTAAAATTGCATAAGGAGCTTTCACAGATACATGAACAACTCACCAACTGCCCATGCAATAAGTATGTACTGAAAAAAAATGAATGGCAATGAGCTTTCTTTGTGTGTGTTTTAAATCACAACAGTTTGTGCCATCCCAAATTATATTGTGCTAATGAGGAATAAGGCTTATTAGAGATGTTCAGAATCTTGAATTACTTTTATGCTGTGGAAGATTTATGGGTGTGATTTCTGATTCTTAAGAATAGAACTGAGCAAAAAATGGAACTTAGGTCTAGTGATAAAGTTCAGCATTTCCACATTTGTTTTCTTTCCAGATTGAGGTGAAAAAATAAAGTAGCTAAATATTTGTGTATGTTCATCTGTGGGAGATATTAACTGGCAAAGGAATCTGGCACATAGGGGGAAATGGGGCCATTATGTCCCTACACTACAAATTGCATGAAACACGACTGCATCATGGACAGATGCTGCTTACTGTTCAATTTCATTAAGCTTTTCTCAATGGGGAAAAAACTCTCCAAGGAAAATTCTGAAGTGATAAAAATGGCATTTTCCATCAAAATCATCAACTGAAAATCCCTGATCAGCTCTATGTATGAATGAACTGACCCTTTGAATGGATTAGAGAGATAGCTCTTCTATAAATTAGAAGATGGGATAACCTGGCTATTGAGATAATGCACATTTACCCATACTTTTCAGAGTAGTGTGACGTTTTAACCATGTAATGCAGTAAAGTCAGATTTGGGCTAGACATAGGCAAATCAGCTTGGTTTGGCATGATTTGTTCTGCACAAATCCATTACAGCTATTCATTGTAACCCTATAATACTGCATATGTTTGCAAATTAATTGTTTAATAATTTGTTCCAGATCTTTCCAAGTATTACAGTTAGGCTGACTGGTCTATAATTCCATAGGTCCTCTTTGTCCCCCCCTTTTCAAGGTACTATATGTGCCCCTCTCTAGTCTCTTGGAACCTCATCCATCCTCCAGTGGTTCTCAAAGAGAACTACTAACAGATCTGAGATTGCGTCAGGTAGGTGTTTAAGTGTCCTAGGATGACTTTCATCAGGGTCTGACAACTTGAATATATGTAGATTATCTAAATATTCTAACTTGTTCTTCAGCTAGTTTGGCTTGTGTTCATTGCCCCTTGTTAATATTACTTGTATTAAGTATCTGGTCAACATTAACCTTAAAAAAATAACAGCAGAAATGTAGCATTTTGGCTACGTCTACACATGAACCCTACATCGAAGTAGCCTATTTCGATGTGGCGACATCGAAATAGGCTATTTTGATGAATAACTTCTACACGTCCTCCAGGGCTGGCAACGTCGATGTTCAACTTCGACGTTGCGCAGCACCACATCGAAATAGGCGCTGCGAGGGAATGTCTACACGCCAAAGTAGCACACATCGAAATAAGGGTGCCAGGCACAGCTGCAGACAGGGTCACAGGGCAGACTCAACAGCAAGTCGCTCCCTTAAAGGGCCCCTCCCAGACACACTTTCACTAAACAGCGCAAGATACACAGAGCCGACAACTAGTTGCAGACCCTGTGCATGCAGCACGGATCCCCAGCTGCAGCAGCAGCAGCCAGAAGCCCTGGCCTACGGGCTGCTGCACACGGTGACCATAGAGCCTTGCAAGGGCTGGAGAGAGCATCTCTCAACCCCCCAGCTGATGGCCGCCATGCAGGACCCCGCTATTTCGGTGTTGCGGGACACGGATCGTCTACATGTTCCCTACTTCGACGTTGAACGTCGAAGTAGGGCGCTATTCCCATCCCCTCATGGGGTTAGCGACTTCGACATCTCGCCACCTAACGTCGATTTCAACTTCGAAATAGCGCCCAACACATGTAGCCGTGACGGGCGCTATTTCGAAGTTGGCGCCGCTACTTCAAAGTAGCGTGCACGTGTAGACACGGCCTTTAAAGACTAACAAAATGATTTATTCAGTGATGAGCTTTCGTGTCACAGAAAGCTCATCACTGAATAAATCATTTTGTTAGTCTTTAAAGTGCTACATTTCTGCAGTTTTGTTTTGTTGAAGTACAGAGTAACACAGCTAACTCCCTGTTACTATTAACCTTTTTAGTGAAGACTGAAACAAAATGAGCATTAAGATTTCTTAATATCATCCATCAACAGTTCTCCTTTCCCACAAAGTAGAGAATCTATGCTTCCTTTATCTTTCCTAATGTATTTAAAGAACTTCTTCTTATGGCCTTTTACGTCTTTGGTTATATATAATGCATTTTTTGCTTAGCCTTTCTGATTTTGTTCCTACAAACATATACTGTTCCTTTGTACTCCACTCCTCTCATCACCTAATAAATTATTTTGTTAGTCTTTAAAGTGCTATGTGACTGCTTCGTTTTCATAGAATACAGACTAACACGGCTATCTCTCTATCACAGTTCGTCTTTGTGTGTTCATTTGCTGAAAGATTCCATATTGAGGGTGTTAAAGAGCACCTGATGGAGACATATTAATGTCTTACTAGTCCTTGTATCTTTTCTTCACGCTGTGATAGCTTGTGCCTTTAATATTGTCCTCTTGTGAAACTGCCAGCTCTTCTGAATTCCTTCCCTGCCCCCCCACCCAACCCTTTCATATCCTTACCATGGGATCTTACCAGTTCCCAGAGTTTGAGAAAGTTTGCTTTTTAAAGTCCACTATCCTCAAAATCCATTGTTTTGCTGCTCTCACTTCTTCCTTTCCTGAGAATTATAAAATACATCATTTCATTATCACTTCCACACATCAATCTTCAGATTCATTATCAATTCCTCCCTATTGGTTTGATTCAAGTCGGAAATGGCTGTCCCCCTGATTACTCACTTCACCTTCTGTAAAAAGTTTTCCTCATCACATTGCAAGAACTGACTGGAATTTTTACTGTGTTTTGTTTTGCTGCATTTCTTTCCCAAAACAAGTCTACATAGTTTAAGTTCCCCCATTAATACCAGATCTTGTAATTTGCATATTTCTGTTATTTCTTACAGAAATGTCTCATCCACCTCCTTTTCCTGGTTTGGTGGTCTACCATGGCATCATTTTATCTTTACCCAAAGACTCCTTCTCAACCTCAGAACAATTGTATATATTTTGGATGTATGGTTCATGGAGAAGGCATTGAGAAAGCCATACCCCTCTATAACAATATTCTAGTCATGAGATTTATTCCACCAAGTCTCTGAAATACACTATATAACAATGGTGCTTGGTTTCGTACATAAATAAAAGTGTTTGTTATCATTATGTGATAATGAACCTGAACTCCTTTGAGAATCTGGGCAGAGAACTCCAAGTTCAACTCTGATACTCTGAGACATCTTCCTTTGATAATTAGCTGCAAGTGTCAATTCATACAATAAACAATTTTGCACAAGAATGACAGGCTGGATGCTCTACCAGCTCTCTAGAAAGAATGTCCTTTTCTATTATAGAGGTCAATGTTAGGACAGAATGTTCTGGATTGTACTGTACTCTGACCTCTGGATAAACAGATCATCTTATTGCTCAGCTGTGCTTGACCTCTAACTTTGAAAAACAACCACCCAAGCTTATTGAAGGATATTTTCAATGCTATTTATGTCATATAATGTCTAATTCACATAAGTAATTGAAACCATTTAGCCATAGTCTTAATCATGAAAGTATCAGCTATGCAGGAAATTTGCTTCCCAGCACACACTTCACCTTTACTACAGTATGTATTTGGCAGCTAACCGGGAGTGAAAACATGCTCCTAACCTCACCAGCTGCTCTCTCCACCACTGAAATAACTGCAGAAAAGAACCCCTAGCAACCTGCATTCCAACCCCCAGAATCTCAAATATTCACACACCACAGCAGCAGCTGCTTGCACCGTTCTTTATTGGCTAGCTTCAGTTTGTTCCCCGCAGAAAACTGTAGCAACGTCTGGCAGGTTTGAGGTGAACAAAAGAGAAAAACTCCATTTATGCTGCCAAATAATACAGACCCTAATCAATGTAGGCAGGGTTCTGTTTGTTTTTGTTTTTGTTTTTTAAGAAATTAAAAAAACAGGGATCTGACTCACTAACAGTGTGCTACAGCAATGGTCTTAACACTAGTTTACACGCTCTTTAATACATTATAATTTCTTAGCCAAGCTGATAGGAGTCTATTTTGCCTAACTATTCACTTGCTATGGCTTCCCAATTTTAACGAAGTTAAAGCCTGATTTTCAGATATGTCAAACATCCACAACTATGGTTTATAAGTTATCGGAGCCCAGCACTTGGAAAATCAAAGCCAGGCTCTTGCTTTCTCATACTAGACACCCAAACCATAAGGCAGTGATTTTCAGCCAGTGTGCCGTGAGAACTATCCAAGTGTACTGTGAAATTTGTCAATTTCCCATTGCTGTGGCTCTTTGCAAAGCCACCACAGGGGTGCAATAGACAACCCCATGACAGCTGGGGCTCAAGCAGCGAGGCTGCCTGCACTCTGCTGTGGCAAGGGGGTGGGAGAGAAGGCAGGAGCCTGTTGGAGCTAGGACACAGTTTAAATGCCACATCCCAGCTCCAAGGTGGCAGGGACAGGCAACATTTATGAGCAGTCAGTTCAGCTGGAAAAAGTGAGTGTGCCGTGGAAGTGTTTGTCTCATTGAAACATGTCCTTTGACTTCACTAGCAGATGCTAATGAAAATTGGGGCCACCCTCGCGTCAGCTCACCAATCTATAATTGAATGCAGTAAGCCTTGCCAAAATCACAAAGTTGGGTGAAGGGTCAGAAACGTTTTTGCAAGCATTTACTGGATCAGCCTTCAGTGAACTTCTATGCAACGAATAAGGTTTCCTTTACAAAAACATGCAAAAGATGATTGTGTATGTATGTTTGTTTACATGTGACTAAAAAGCATTCACACAAGTCTTTTCCTGGAATCTGCCAAAAAAGAACATCAGATCTAAATACAAATATAACTATAGCAGTGAGCTTCGGGACAGCCACACTAGTTTGGATTTTCAGACTCTGATTAACACTAACAGAGTCAAAGTATAGAAATACTGAAAGCCGTGGCACAGAGATCATTCATAGGAACCAAACATATTTTTTCCATAGATTTGCTAGCTAGAATTGGGCCAGTACTCATACACTTGTTTTAATGACTGTGCAAAATGGTGGGCAGTGACAGAAAATGGAGCACACAGAATTCAGTAATGCAGCTGGTGGATATATTGAACACTGTTGTGGCTGAGCTGGGATACATCATCTACGACAGCACATTTGGAACTGGATGGCAACAGAAAGCCTTAATGTATGTCCTTATACCAAGCTAACTAGTGACCACAGAATAGCTTTTTCAGCTAGGATGATATACACTTAACAATAGGAGAGGAGGGATGAGACAGGCTCAATCAAAGAAATTCCCTTGGGGTTGTGCCCTAATTTGCTGATCATGCCACTGAGTCCTACCTTCCTGTTCCCTGGGACTCCTCACCACCATGTTCTGCTGTCCCAGTAGCCAAGGAATAGCACTGAGGTTACCTCCCCCATCCTGCAAAGGAACAAAGACACTGAACCAGCTCACCTCTGGAAAGACCCAGCTATAAGGCCTTTGATAGCATCCAAGAAACCAGCCTCCAAAATGGACCAAAACTCCAGAGAAATCCATCTTATGCTGTGTAAAAGTTTTACACAGAGAAAGCTCATGGAGCTTGCACTCTCTGGAAGAGAAAGACGCACAGTTGCCTCCCCACCCCTGCAGTACACACTGAGCTTGATAATAAACAAAAGGGTTTGTATTAAGTATAAAAAGCAGGATTTAAGTGATTGAAAATGCCAACAGACAGATCAAAGTATGTAACTAAATCAGAATAAACAAAAAACACCAGTCACGTCTACACCTTGATAATATTTTTCTGATTTGTCAACCTTGATTACTATTTTTGATTCTCTGTGCCTTAAATATTGAATGTATTCTGGTATGGCTATGATCTGAAGGAGTGGGTCTGTCCCACGAAAGCTCATCACCTAATAAATTATTTTGTCAGTCTTTAAAGTGCTACTGGACTGCTTTTTTGTTTTGATAGTATATAGACTAGCATGGCTTTCTCTGTGTTACCAGTCAAGTCTAGTACATTAAGAGATATTGTTTCAAAGCATGTTCCTTACCCCTTGTCCTTGGTTCAGATAACGTTTCAAGACAGGGTTATTCTTTCTTTCTGGCCTGGGTTTATAGCCATTCATCTTTCTCTTTCATTGCTAAGGAGAACAAATTCCATGGGCTTTCTCTGCGTAGAACTTTCACACATAATAAGATAGATTTATTTGGGGTCTTGGTCCCTTTTGGGGGCTGTGCTCCTGGGTACTGTCAAGTCCCTAGAGCTGAGCCCTTCCACAGCAGAGTTAGTTCAGGATATGTGTTTCTCTGCTGAGGGAGCTGTTTCCCCAACTCTCTGCTTTGGCTGGAGGGAGACCAGCCTTTTGGCCCAGAAGAAAGGGTGTTGAAATACCCCAGAGGGCAGGTGGGCAGGCTCAGTGGCATGACTGGGTAATAGCTCAAAGGAGACTCATTTGATCCAACCTGTCCCACACTCAGCCAAGTAACAGAAGAAAGCCAAAACAATGACAACCAGTTCAAATAGCTAATCCCAAATATTCCATATTCACAACACATTGGTGAAATCATTTTGAATAACCACATTCATAAAAATGCTTTTCATTGAAGTTTTGTAAAATCAGAAAACCAAGGGATACATTTGACTCTTCAATTAGAATAAGTAATTTCTTATGAACAACTTCTATCTCTAACCACTGAGATCCTGTTATGAGCTTACATTTTTCTCTTCGTGCAGAGGGTTATTATTTCTACTGTGTTTTGGAGTATTTCTTCTGAATATTAATTTTGAGGGGACGGTGTTAATGAACGGAAAATTAATGAACCTCATAAGGTTTGAAGGCTTAGATTAGGTAAGAATCCAATATATAGTCTGAATTCACAAGCTTCTTTGAATCTAGAAATCATATTAGGAATCTCATAAGGAAGACTGTGTTTTTTAAAGACACTAGAGCTACCATAAAGGACTTGTGATTTAAAAAAAATCAGCCAGTGACCAAATATTCACTTGCCTCATCTCTTTGGACAGATTTTCAAGCTTAACCACATACATTTGTACAATACTGACTTATTTGCACAAATGCACAATGATAGGTATATTGTACATGCCCCACTGTACATGCCTACATTTGAAAATTTAACCTTACAACTTTGCTTTGTCTCTTCTTCATTTCTCCACACTCAACCCTGACACTCAAGCTGGAGTGGATAGTAGCAATACCCCTCCCACAACTTCTCCATCTTCATATTGTATCTCAAACCTGTCAAGTCTCTGCATTTTTCTAACACTGAGTTGTCTGTGTGAGGTAATGCCAGCAGCAGAAAAACAGGAATAGTGAACTGCCTAATTCTACGGCTTATGAAAGCATCCTCCTTTTGAAAGATGCTAGTTCAAGGTCTCTGTTGCTGTTAGGGCTGGTACCCCAATTCTGTGCCTTTTCTGTTGAAAACTGATGCATTTAAAAGGAATAATCCTTGTAATCCCAATTTAGGACATGATGCACATATCAGTGGCATATAGTTCCATTCTCAGCACTTCCAGGCTACGTCTACACGTGCACCCAACTTCGAAATAGTTTATTTCGATGTTGCGATATCGAAATAGGCTATTTCGATGAATAACGTCTACACGTCCTCCAGGGCTGGCAACGTCGATGTTCAACTTCGACGTTGCTCAGCCCAACATCGAAATAGGCACAGCGAGGGAACGTCTACACGCCAAAGTAGCACACATCGAAATAAGGGAGCCAGGCACAGCTGCAGACAGGGTCACGGGGCGGACTCAACAGCAAGTCGCTCCCTTAAAGGGCCCCTCCCAGACACACTTTCATTAAACAGTGCAAGATACACAGAGCCAACAACTAGTTGCAGACCCTGTATATGCAGCACGGACCCCCAGCTGCAGCAGCAGCAGCCAGAAGCCCTGGGCTAAGGGCTGCTGCCCACGGTGACCACAGAGCCCCGCAAGGGCTGGAGAGAGAGTATCTCTCAACCCCCCAGCTGATGGCCGCCATGGAGGACCCCGCTATTTCGATGTTGCGGGACGCGGATCGTCTACACGTCCCTACTTCGATGTTGAACGTCGAAGTAGGGCGCTATTCCCATCCGCTCATGGGGTTAGCGACTTCGACGTCTCGCCGCCTAACGTCGATTTCAACTTCGAAATAGAGCCCAACACGTGTAGACGTGACGGGCGCTATTTCGAAGTTACTGCCGCTACTTCGAAGTAGCGTGCACGTGTAGACGCAGCCCCAGTGTTTCAAGTGACACCAAAATTGGTATAAAACATTCTGCCCATGGAAAACTTCATTCATAAGGAGACCATAGCTGTTACCAGGGAGCAAATGTTCTATGCTCTCTTAAACCAAGCATTGATTTGATCCTCAGTTAGCATCATATTGCACTGAAAACAAATAACTGACAGGGTTGAATTGAGAAAAAACACAGATGTGAAAGCTTCCCAGGAGTTTTTGAGATCTGGTGTCAATAAAGAGACTTGTCTGTGAACACAATCAAGAAAAGTCTCAGAGTGGTAGCCATGTTAGTCTACATACTCACAAAACGGACAAAAAGCATTAACGTGACCAATACCATCCCTAGCCATCATATGCATCTCTCACTTGCCTGCTATAAATCTGGGTAAAGAATAAACTTTCTTTTGGAAACTGTTACTTCTGAATATTTGCAAGAACGTCTAGAAGAGAAATCATCTAGAATAAAAAATCCATTTTTAAAAACCAACTAGAATCCATTTTTATATTGCTTTTCTCATTGCTATTTTATTTAGGATCAAACAGTGCCAACTTTACTCATGTTACTTAACTTACTTCCTGGGTCTGCTCATGTAATAGGGCACTGCTCAATGGGCAAATTTTCAGAAAAGCACTCAACTCACCTACGAGTGTAAGTTACATTTACCTTCAATAAACAAGCAGACGAGTTCACGGTATTGCTAAGCCATACATACTAGCATATAAAACCAGAATTAATTAGCTCAGTAGCCACTGAAGTGTAGTTTCATATACCCAAAGCAGTCTTACATATAAAAGTTACCATAGTAACACCTGCATTGCATTTCTTACTGGAATATAGAAGCCTTTCTGAAAGTGACTGGAAGCTAAACCCTGGAGTTTAACTTTGATCCCTTTCATTAAATGGTACCCCTGTTTAGCGAGTTTACAGATAATCAGGATTGCTAACTGATCTTTCTGTCAAACAAGGAAAGAAAATGGAACATGTTCCATTCCTGAAACAAAGGCACCCAAATAAAGAAATAAATCCGTTTTAAAGAAGCCAATAAATTCCCAGAGGGTAATGGCAATTTAGAAACATTCTCTGCACATTTTGTCCCTCCTGTTTCATGCACTGTGTGCTTAGTGTCATCAGAGGATTCCACATGTCTAAAATTAAATGGAACCCTTTTTAAGGGAACTATTTACACCATTCCAGTCATTTCCACATGCACTGGCTTCCTGATACCCCAGACTTTACCTCCTTGCAACTTGCATTCCAGTTCTGTGCTAGTTGCTACATCCCTCTGTACAGGAATAATCACAATTTCTTTGACAGGAACCACCAATTAAATCTGATGTGGAACAAGGAATGAGGGATGACCCAAATAACACAGCTGGAGTTTAGTCACTGTGGCACTTCCTTTTTGGTTAAAATCTTAAATCTAGATAAAATTCTAAGGCCAGAAAGCACCATTATGATAATCTAGTCTATTCTACTGCATAACACAGCCCTTAGAACTTCCTCAAAACCCTTCCCCTTGGAACCAGAGCACATCTTTTAGGAAAACATCCAATCTTGCTTCAAAAATTGCCAGTGATGAAGAATCCACCACAACCCTTGGTAAATTGTTTTAATGGTAATTACCTTCAGTGTAAATACTTGGTGTTTTATTTTCAGCCTGACCTCGTCTAGTTTCCATTTCCAGCCATTAGATCTTGTTATAGGACCAGTTAAAATTAATTTGAGTGTGTCAAACGCAGACATTTTGCACCAGTTTTTGCTGATTTTTACTGCAACTGTTTGTACAGACAAAATTGAAGTCAAGCATCTTCCAAAGCAGTAACCAAAGATTAACTCTTCTGAGGGCCAGGGCAAGGGGTCTGCAACCTGTAGCTCCAGAGCCACGTTTGGTTCTTTAAGGACTTCTTTGTGTCTCCCAGTGCTATAACTGCTAAGTTTTTAAAAAATAATCCTCATGATTATTTCCAATAAATTGTGAACGTTTCAAAGCCCAACAATGAGCTCAACTCATGTCTCAATAGCAAATCATATGTGATCTCAAAATATTGGATAACTTCCCATTTAATAAGCAGTACATTGTGGGATATAATCAGGTATTTGTGTTTTAATTGTGTTGCTAATAAAGTCTTGATTTTAATTAAGGAAAAGGAAGCTTGTGGTATTTCTTCTGTGAAGGGTAACAGTTTTCAGTTCCTAAACATGCCGGTTAAGGAATACAGTTTTGGGTCTCTGTGTTACAAAATTAGCAGCACTCTATCCTCTGATAGGGCTTTTAGAGTATGGATGAGCCTCAGAAATTTTTAGACTAGCTAAGGGGTCACCAACCAAGACAGCAAGAAGAGCCATTTTTTTCGAATTTGGCAAAAAAAAAATCAATAATTCAAGAGCCGCAATCCATGTGACTAGGAGATAGTCCTTAATAAATAATGCCAAACCATACTTTCTGTAACCCCTATTTTAAGAACAGTGCACACACAATGATTTGTAATGTGATACATGTTTACTGCAGGACATTCACAAATGTTTAACATATTCTGTTGGCTCACTCTTTACATGTATGTCTTCGTATTACTATCTTCCTGATTTTCACTCCCAATCCCACTTTAATTATGCCAATTTTACTTCGTGTTTAATTTCAGTTTTCTCTTTTCAGATGTGTGTTACTCTTCACAGCAGGAATGCTGCAAGCTTCCTTTCCAAAATTTAGACTTTATTAGCAACACAATCAAAGCGCAGATACAGTTTCATATCCCACAGTGCACAGCACATATTAAAGGGGGAGTTATCCAAAGGTTCGGGATCACATATTGTTTGCTATTTAGATATGAATTGTTCATTGTAGGGCTTATAGGTGTTGACAGTTTATCGAAAATAATCAGGATTTTTTTTTTTTGCTTTGCAATTATAGTATTGGGGGCCACAAAGAAGTCCTTAAAGAGCAGGAGCCACAGGTTGCAGACTCCTACCCTACCCCTCGTCTTTCAGAATTTATTACAATATTCCCAACACCTGTATTTTGTCTGCTTTAACTCATTCCTGAAGAAATATTTGTCTCTTCTCCTTGAATGTCAAGGTCCTACAACTACAACTATACTCGTCAGAGGTGCAGGACGAGCAATAGTGACTCCTTTAAGGTGTGATATCTTGTAACACTTCATCACTTGCAATGGGAGCCGTATGCTCCTGAAAAGAGGATGATTCTTAGTTGTCTAATGAAGACAGCCTTACAAAATATTTGGCATTAGACCTTCAATATTTTTTATCTAGAAAATTTGTTTCAATTCATTAGTTTAATTTTTTTTTCTTCTCTCTGGCTACGTCTACACGTGAAGCCTACATCGAAGTAGCCTATTTCGATGTGGCGACATCGAAATAGGCTATTTCGATGAATAACGTCTACACGTCCTCCAGGGCTGGCAACGTCGATGTTCAACATCGACGTTGCGCAGCACCACATCGAAACAGGCGCTGCGAGGGAACATCTACATGCCACAGTAGCACACATCGAAATAAGGGTGCCAGGCACAGCTGCAGACAGGGTCACAGGGCGGACTCAACAGCCAGCTGCTCCCTTAAAGGGCCCCTCCCAGACACACTTGCACTAAACAGCACAAGATACACAGAGCCGACAACGAGTTGCAGACCCTGTGCATGCAGCATGAATCCCCCGCTGCAGCAGCAGCAGCCAGAAGCCCTGGGCTAAGGGCTGCTGCACACGGTGACCATAGAGCCCCGCAGGGGCTGGAGAGACAGCATCTCTCAACCCCCCAGCTGATGGCTGCCATGGAGGACCCCACAATTTCGACGTTGTGGGACGCGGATCGTCTACACGGTCCCTACTTCGACGTTGAATGTCGAAGTAGGGCGCTATTCCGATCCCCTCATGAGATTAGCGACTTTGACGTCTCGCCGCCTAACGTCGAAGTTAACTTCGAAATAGCGCCCGACGCGTGTAGCCATGACGGGCGCTATTTCGAAGTTAGTGCCGCTACTTCGAAGTAGCATGCACGTGTAGACACAGCTTCTGTGTGTCTACTGTTGGTAAGGTATGGTATGAATGCTTTATTGGCTTTCTTTTTAGGCAGCTTATATGACTTACTTGTAGCTGCCATTCCACATCCATGCCTATGAAACTATTATTTACATCATCTACTTTATATGTTCATATTTTATATAATGTGAATCTTGACTAAGACAGAATATGAGAGCAGGAGAGTTAATAATATGACTGAGTCTTCAGTTAAGAAATGCAAAGATATTACAACTGTTACTGAAGCACATCACCAGTGCAGGTTTAAAAGATTTGTTTAAATTCCCACTGGTTTTCATCATATACTAACCAATGAGTAAAGTAACAGTCAGTCTACTTTTATGGGCAATGTTGTAAAGCCCAGAACTCCTTTAGTTGCTTTATGGGTTAGAACATAACATTTATTATTTAAGTTTCTGCTTAAAAATTAGTACCCCAGCAATGGAGTGACTGCACACCTGAAAATAAGTTTTACACTCATTCTAGCAGATGGTTCACCTGTTTCCTCCTACCTGAACAAACATCCACTTAGTCTTCTCAGACTACAAAGCAAAGATTATATCCTGTGAGAAAAAACATCAGTCACTATGATTTGAGTTTACTCTGAAAAGTTCCATATACCCTTATCAATACATAACCAATCTCTGTCCGACAGCTTTGTGCCTAAACAAATGCAAATTACCGAGCATGAACTTTCATGAAGTTTTTAAGCCGAGGCCAATAAAAGAAGGTGATGGTAACAGGATCATAAACTCATAATTTGCTCTGGCACACCTTAGTTTAGAAAAGGGCTAAAATTTAGCTCCTTGCCATTCTCAGTTGCAAGAGAGAGTCCCTTCAAATCAAGTCCCAGGTCAGTGACTGAATGGTCTATATGCACTAGCAAATGAAAAAAAAAATGGGGAGGGCTTACATCATTATGTGGATATACCTATCTCATAGAGCTGGAAAGGACCTTGAAAGGTCTTCAAGTCCACTCCCCTGCCCTTACAGCAGGACCTATCACCATCCCTGATAGATTTGGAGGAAAAACTTACTTGCTTCAGATTCTGGGATGGTCCCCTCAACAATTGAGCTTACAACCTTGGGTTTGGCAGGCTAAGGCTAAAACCACTGAACTATCCCACTCCTCCTACCTGGCTAGGGGCAGAGGATGGGTGGTGTGAGTGTTTTCTTTAAAAGGACATTCTGACAGTGGTGTGAAGTAACACAAAGGCAAGAGGGCAGTGCTGTCATCAAGGCATTGTGGAATAATGATTAATAATACTTAGCTGCTCTTCAGCACTTTTTAATCTTCCCATATGAAACTGCTTTACAAAATTGAGTTAATAATTGTCATAAAAGGAAACTGAAGTACAGAGGCCAACTGTCAGTAGAACCCTGGTCTCCTGATACCCAGAGCAGTGCTTGCCCCTTCAGGGGGTGGGCTGCTTTCTATTTGTAAGTATTCAACCAAAGAGTGGGAGAGGAACATATTACACATTATATGCAACAAATCCACAAATATTATTTATCTTTGTGAAGCTTATTGTGCTGGAATCAATTGATGCGGCTAGAGAGGCCACACTGCACAGGACCCCAGTTAGGGGAGAGAACGTGAATCAGCCAGTTTATGTCAAGTATCACAGAGGTAACCATGTTAGTCTGTATCTTCAAGAACAACAAGAAGTCCTGTGGCACCTTATAGACTAACAGATATTTTGGAGCATAAGCTTTCACGATGCATCTTATGAAGTGGGTCTTTGCCCATGAAAGTTCGTGCTCCAAAATATCTGTCAGTCTATGAGGTGCCACAGGACTTCTTCCTGTTTATGTCATGGCTCAGAGATTTTGCGCAGGTAAACTAGCAGAATTTTTTTCTTCAATTAAAATTAATTGAATCCTTTTGAAGAAGGAAGCCTAGGACTCTGGTAAAAATGTGCACCAATAAAACATGTTGTATGAGGGATGAGGGGTAAATATGAGGGATGGGCTGGGGTTGCAAAGTTTGGATCTAGATTCCAAATATCCACTGTTTAGGTGTGTTCACATGAGAAAGTCAACTGGTTGCAGACGTATTGCTATGAAACCTTTTCAGGTAACAGTGTGACCAGGGGACCCAAGGTTTTTACATTATTACTGTCATGCAGTCAGCTGACCAAGGCTGCTTAGTCCAAGACAAGGCTGAGGGGACCTTGTATGATGAGGCTGGACAAGCACTAGCTAGATTAGCCTTATTTAGAAAGTCAAAGATAACTGGAGGATCTGCACATAACAAACTAATTTAAAATTCCCCTTTATATTCATTATATCTAAGTCATGTATCCCCCACTACAAAAGATGTGACCTATTTTAAAAGGAGAAGACACTTGCAAGCTGAAAGTCAAAGGCAACTTTGCAGTACAGAAACCCAATGTTTCAACAAACACAAAAAACAGGATATACAAATAATTAAGGGATCACTTACAGAAAGAGGGACTTTGTGCATATTTAAACCAACACAGTGTTTAATACTATTCTAAAGGGAAGATAAAAATGCCCACACCACCTCCTTACCTCAAGCCAGATTCTTTCAGTTATATTAGCATAAACCTGAAATAATTCCCAAAGCTTGTATATTTTTAGAAGTAAGCTGAGCAAAGACCTTGAGAACAAATAGCATAGTATTCACTCATTCTTTGGCAGGGACTGTGCTAGGTAACTTTATAGGCCCTTTCTACCTACTGCATCTACATAACAAGTTTAAGTTCTTCCTTTCTTTTGTCACTGTACTAGGATTTCCTTGTTAGTTTTCCTGCCCCAGAGAAGGAGTCTCTCTGCTTGGCCTTCAATGATAATCATCATGCCATGTACAATGGAAATGCCTCTATAATAAGATAAATTTCTCCTTTATTCACACTTTTAAAGTTTCTCACTATCTAACTGGGCAATTGTGTCTACAGCCATAGTTCAAATTAAGGCAAAATAACTGTTGATAGCAGTGGAAGTTTTGCTTAAGGAGGGATAACTAAGAGTTGCTTTACTGAGAACAAAACAAAACAGCAGTCATGTAGCACTTTAAAAACAAAATGATTTATTAGGTGATGAGCTTTCGTGGGACAGACCCTCTTCTGAAGAATCATTGTGCTAATCTTTAAAGTGCTACATGACTACTGTTTTGTTTTAGAATACAGCCTAACATGGCTACCTCTCTGTTACTATTCACTGTGATCAGTAAAGGATATTGGGATGTACATGAAGTGAAAGATGCTTTACAAACTAATCCTGCAGGTTGTGCTGCACTGCTGAATTTAATGGGACTTCAAGAGAAAAATGGTGAAGTGTTTAAAGTAGCAGCCTGGAGACAGGAAACTCTGTTCCCTTTCCCCTCCATTACAGACTTCCTGTCTAACCTTAGGCTAGTCACTTAGGCCCAGATTTTTCAAAGTTATTTAGGTACTTTATGAGACAGATAGGTGCCTAGTAGATTTTCAAAAAAATTGTGTCTGTAGATGCTTAAATATTGTTAAAAATCTAGCCTTTAGTGACTTAGGCTCAGTTCCCCATTTGTAATATTGGAATAGATATAGCATATCTTCTATAGCATTTTTCATCCACAGATCTCAACGTACTTTTCAAAGGAAGTCACTGTCATGCCTATTTTACAGATGAAAGAACTGAGGCAGAAACTGAGATATGCAGAAATACTGGGCCAAATTCTATTCTTTGTTATACTGGTGTGAGGCCTCAAAAACAGTAATTCTAGAATATTGTGTTACTGAAACTCGTTGCTTTTTTTCCTTCAAAATTTAAGTACAGACAGGTCAAAGCATTCTGGGGTGAATTACTCATTTATTCTCTGTTATAAGAATTTTGCAGAAGCTCTCATGGTGTTATTCAGAATGTGAACATAAGTATAATGGATGATCAGCAGTTTCTCAAGCTGAAATGAAAGTTCCATAAATATTCCAGTGGTGTCACCAGCTTAATATGAAAGGCTCAAAAATTGATGCCTTTTGAATTACTTTTCACGATAAAATCTATTTAAGTAAACTCCCTCTTTCTCTGAGGCTAGGTACATAGATTTATCGTGAGGGTTAAGAAGCAGCATTCCCAGCAGGTACAGTCCTGACATTCATTCTTGGCAGCCACCATAAAGACAATACAGTGACATCTTGACCATTTAGTTAAATGACTCTGCTCATCTCGCAATGACATTCTCCAAGAGAGGAACACTACATGCATTGTAAGGATCTGTAGTACAGGAAGTGAGGAAGTCTAGAACGAATATGTTAGAGAGTGCAGACTAGTTATATTCCACCTTTGTAGCAAAAATTTTCCAGGCTTTGTTTATTACTCAGATTTCTTCTGTTGTTCATGCCATTGTGGAGAAGATCATGACACTCAGATCTGTACATGAAGCCAACTCTCCACTCTCCTGAGTCAAAGTGGGATTTAGCTATTCCTGCAGTATACGATGGCTGACAGCCTTTGTGCTCACACACAGCATTAAACTGACATGTCTATCAAAGATAATTAGAATCTAGGAACTTCATCAGACAGATGACAACATTTGCAACGTCGGCATAATGCAGCCCAAAGCAGAAAAGTGAAATAATTGCATTATTCTTGCTTACCTTGTAGGCTTCTTTCTCTTAACCCTTTTTAAGACGATTGCATTTTATCTTTAGATGCTTAGGGTTCTTTTTAACTATTGTTTTCTGGAACTTGAACTGTTCAGTGGGTATCAGAGAGGGAGCTGTGTTACTCTGTAGTTTCGAGAACAACAAGAAGTCTTGTGGCACCTTATAGACTAACAGATATTTTGGAGCATAAGCTTTTGTGGGCAAAGACCCGATTCATCAGATGCATGAGTGTGGGGTGGGGGGTTGGTTTCAGAGGGGTGTTTAAAGAAGGGGGTCCCAGTTCAGTGGGTTTCAGTTTAATAATAATCTGCACTCTCAGGTTTAATATGAAATTCAGCTTCTTGAGATAACTGTCCCACCCATTGCACAAGCAGTGCTTTAGTAGATCTCAGACGTTTTGTTATTATGCCACTGTGGATAATTTGTGAAAGATCTCCCTTGTCACACTGTCCATCCCTGGGGGCTCTGGTTCCTCTTGCTACTCCTCTTCAAGCTTTATCAGATCTCAGTTTCGAAGTGAGGAAAGACTGTGTAAAGTTCCATCATGGTGCAAGTTATTCCCCGACACTAACCCTCACTTAAATATAGAAATAAACAAGCCTAGAGAACTTGGGTTCAATTTCTCTGGTGCTACACTCAGCTTAGTAAATCTGAGCCTGACCTTGTGCCCACTTGATGCACCCCTGGGAAGGGGTGTGATGAATTCTCCCCAGGATGCCACCTGGAATTGGGTGCCTCTGATCTCCCGCCCGCTTTCCCACTGCACCAGTCTGGGCTCCCTTTGAACTATATTGCTGTGACAAGCTCTTTTCAGGCTTCAGCCTACATTTCACTAGCACCTAGACAGGCAGGGATGCATCCAGAGGCAGTTACATGCAGATGTTGTGATCAGCCCTGTATGGGAAGGCTCCAATAAGGAAACTTCCCAGGTTCTCAAGCATGCACACCCTATCAAAGCATGTTGCTCTGCACAGAAAGCAGTACAGCACAAGCTCATGGAATTCACCCCCTCCCTCAATGTGGAGACAACTATACAACAGCCTTCTGCCTCAAGTTCTGACTCCTACACTTGGGCTTAGGAAAAGCAAAATTAATTTATTAATTAGAAAAGACAGATTAAGTGATCAAAGAGATAGCAAGCAACAAAAATGTGAACTAAGTTTGGTGTACTAAAGGGACTGGACATGAACAGTAGATCCAGACTAATTGATGATACAGGCAGGTTGTAGATTCTTAAGGGATCAAGTGCATATGCTTATAGCTTGTAATCCCCAGGTGTTCAAAAAAAACCCTTTATCCTGGGAGCAGCACTTCTACCAGGTCAGTCTTTGTTCCTCAAGTGTTTCCAGAAGTCTCTTTGGGCTGGAAGTAAGCAAAGACCCATGATGATGCCACTCCCTTGCCTGATATAGCTTTTGCATAAGGCAAGAACCATCAGTTTCAAAGCTTGGTTCCAACACAGACAGTGCAAACATACAGCCAACCCAAGATGGAATCCAACATGTGACCTGGTCATATGTCCGTACAGTGCCATAGCAGCCGTTACTTGGGGACTGTCTACAGCATCCTCAGGGAGGATCCCCAGGTGGGAGGTAAGCTTCTCCTAATGCCTGTTGTTGTTTTTAAAGGTTCATTAACCTGAATGGGCCCTTCCCAGACAGCCATCTGGACTGAGGGCCTTTGACCTCATGGTCACTATCTGTGTTTAATTACATGTGAGATACAGATACATAGGCAATATTTGTAACTTCAGATACAAACATGACATGTATTCAAAGGAAATAATATTCAGCAAATCATAACGTATCCAGTGTCATCTCCTGTGACCTATCCTGCATAGAATACATTATAACTGGGTAATAATCACATCATAATAATATCACTGGGAAGTAGATGGGGTGCAGTGTAACAATGGGTTACAGCTCTCTGACTATGCATCTGTGTCCTTGGATAAGTTGTGATGATGAAAAGACAAGCAGAGGGATCAATGGGAGACAGCTTGTACTTCCCTTAACTTACTGCAATCAGGACCAGTGTGACTCTAATGTTAAATTGTCACACTGAGTCCTACTGTAAATTGAGTTACAGATGTCATAGCCCCACAGGTACGTGCAGTAGCTTGTATTTTTAGAATGCCCTGCTCATAGCAGCTCCATCCACAGCCCACCTGGTATACAGAGCTGCCTTGCTAGTAGTCACCACCAGTGACCGCCCAGGACACTGGTTAGGTGAGCACTATGGTCAAGAAGCTGCAGAAGGGCCATGCCCACCCAGCAGGTGCATGAAGGGGACAAAGAGGGATGTAGAGCAGGAGCCAGGCACTTACACACAGCCAATGAGAGCAGCATGATACTAGCAGCACAACTGCCACGTCATCTGCTACTTCTCTGCCTGCCTGGGGAGAAATACATAAAGGGTGCCAAAGAATGGTGGCCCAGGATGTCATTTTCCTTCAAGGAGGGCTCCTGGCCTGGGAACATTCCCTGCAGGGCCCTTATAGCTGTTTTGTAGTTCCAAAATTTCAGTGCTGCTTCTGCTCAGGGATGACTCTCATGGCACGTTGTAAGTTGTAGCCTGTAGACGGTACTGAGAACCCCACCCCCGCCAAATGTGCACAAGTTCTGAGAGCTCATTTCTTCCAGTGTTGCTAAAACGGGGACTTGACTTTTTTGTTTTGATGCTGTATGCTTTCATTTTTGAAAGCTTCAAGTTTTGAAAATAAAAGTTACTAAGTTGATGACACAAGGCAAACAAAAAGCCACCAGCCAAGAGAGCTAATGTCCTCTTTATAGTTGTCATCATTAATATTGCAAAAAATGGAATATATTGAAAAATCTTATTGACCAAACATTTCCAGAAAATTTTATTTTTCCAATAAAACGTTATTCTACTACAAGAAGTTTTTGTCAGCTCTCTTGGCAGGTGCTGTGGACAGTCATGCTTTTTTAGTAAAAATAATGCTTCCAGGGAATGCTACACTAGGGAACACCCCATAACCTATTGCTGGCCTTTGCCCAAATATCTGTCTATACATTTTAAGAGTAGCATGCTTAGACTAGAAAGTCCTCCTGAGTGATGACTAAATTTTTTTCCACCAGGTAACTCAAAAATGTTGACAACATCTTGCTTGCAACAGGCATCACCTTTGTTATTTACAATACACTAATTTGAAAAACAGGTGTCCTTCTTACTTTCTGGACACTTTTATCAATCTTTTTTAAAAATATACAATTATATAGGCAAGTTCTGCAATTAATGCCAAAACACAGTATACTGGTGAGTAACAGCAAAACATTAAGCAAAATCTGTTTGTTGATTTTCTGTGTTATGTTTTCCACTTATGTGCAATCTTTGTTGATGTTAAGCAGCTTGAATAATTTTTTTTCTGGTCATCAACTAGCTTATTTGCTTGCCTTCCCTTTCCTAGACATCCTAAAGGCTCTGAGGACTGCAGGTTGAAAATATCAACTACAGTGACCATTATTTTTCCTCTTTCTTAATGAAAAAAACTTCTAACAAAATAGAATATTGATTTTATTTTGAGGCACTATTTACTCTTCAGGTTTACTTAATAAATAGCAAAAGAAATTATTACACTGTGATTATTCCAATCATCTCTTCTCTATAAAATGTTTAAGGACAGATAATGGAATCAAATCTTTATAATTTTAGAAAACACTAATGCAGTTTAATCATAGTGTACATCAATACTGGTCATTAATGAATAAGCTCTGATAATATGTGGGACGTTGATAATATTTGACTGCAAATGCTTGAAAAAAACCCTAAGAATCAAGAATGTAGCCATTTCAATTTCTATGGGATTTTTGTATACAGGATTTGATAAAAATTGTAATTGACTTAACATAACTCTGTAATTTTACTCCCCTCTCCTTTTTAAAAGGCAAAAAGTGTTACTTAAATACTGTTATGCTTAGATTAATCTTACAGTGATATGTATTTTATTAACACGCCACCTAATCATAGAATACTAGAACTGAAGGAACCTCAGGAAGTCATCAAGTCCAGGCCCTGCACTCATGGCAGGACCAAGAATCATCATGAGTACTCAAATAATTATTAGGAGTCTTACAACATATTTGCTAGTTGAGCGATCACTTCAGTAGACTGTTTAGGAAAATCAAAATCTGACAATCATTCCTTAAAGGCCTATACTACTTTTAAAGTATGCATAATTCCTAAAGTTGCTGTTTTTTCCTTCTTTCAGCTGTACTTTGCTGGCTTTGTCATGGCAGCATACAAAACCTTTTATGTCTTGTTTTGCCTTTAAAGAGAACTGTTTGCAGGCAAAATTGAGTATTTAGGTATCACAAAAAACTTAAATCACTGCTGCAATTGTGCATGCCTGCAATGCTGTGCCAAATAAGGGCACAGCTAAGATCACGTTGAAGTGTTGTCCCTGCATAGACAATGTTTCCCAAATGGTGGGTCCCATCATGTAAGTGGGGCATGGGAAGGATCTATGAATCACCACATTCAGGACTGAATTAACCTATCACTGGGCCCTTACCTAGGTAAACTAATACAAGTACCATCTTGATGAGGTCAAGAGACCCGGGCAGGAGAGAGTATTTGGAGACCACACTCATCCCAATCACCCTGCAGCAAGAGCACCTGTATGGTGAGGCCGGGGCCAGCTCTCCTCTCTGGCCAACCCTGAGCATCACTGAGATCCCATGCACCAAACTGCAGCACCCAGACCAGGGCGCTGGGCCCAGCCCCCATGGGACAGGAGCCACCACTTCAAGATAGAGTGGAACAGGTTCACTCCCACTGGGCACTCTGCATCGGGCCAGAATTAGGGCTGTGGTGCTAGGTGCAAATACGTAATGGTGGGTTGCAAGAGGGGACAAACTGCAGTTGGCAGGAGGCCTTAATAGGAAGCCTGGGAACCATTGCCATAACACACAAAATAAGGGTTTTTAAGTCGTTTCCAGGGACTAACTTTACATGACGCACACTGAAGGGCTGCAGAGATATCAGTGTACCACACTAACATTAGGCACACACAGCTCAGAGGAAGGTAAGAGATTGAGTGTCAATGAAGAGCAAGTTTCCCTGGCATAAGTGACTAGATGTCCTACTTTTCAACAAGCCAAACTACTTCGACACTTACATCTTTCTTCTCCTTGTAAGGAAAAAGGAACTGAGGCATTTCTCTAACCCCAACAAAACCAGGGAAACTTTACTGTTACAGATTCACCCAGGAGGCTTGTTTACAAGCAGAGGACATTTAAATGCGCCCTTACTTCTTATTGTTATGCTTTCACCACAGGACTATAGGCAGTACAGTCTGAATTCCTTTAATTTTACTATTGAGGCCAGCAAAAGTGAATATCATTATCATTTAAAGTGGATTTAAATTGCGGTGAATTTATTTCAAAGCATGGTGCCTAAGTCAAGTGTGTTGCTCCTGCTACAGACACATTACTGCATTCTGCCAGCATTTATTTGAAAGACCATATATTAAAATAAACATATGATGTGCATCCATTGAAATATGAAATTCAGATGACTGGAAACTCAGTGAATGCCTCATTACATATACAGGTGGTAGCTGTATGTATATTGTAGTTTCACACTTCCGTATGTAATGAGGCAATCAAAATGCACAGAGGCAGAATTTTAAGTTTTTGACTTCTGAAATAAGCAGCAGGTTCCTTCAGTGAGTGGAGACCCAGATAAATCATGCCTGCATTTAAGTTGCTAAAATAATCTCATGAAAAGTCATGTACTATATGTAAGGCTACAAGTCAGTCGCCAAGGTTACAGACTCAGGGTGCAGGATTGGGGCCTTTGGCAGCAGGGTGTGATTTAATGTTTATTGCCTATGTACTGTCTGTGACTTCTACTAAAAATACCTAGGACAACATCTTAGCCTTAACTATATATAACCACAGTTTGCAATTTTACCTATGTTGGAAATTAAACAAACAAACGCTGTTTCACACTGAGTACTCTGACTATGGCAAACCTGACTATTGGGGCAAAGGGGTTTGAAAGCATTTTAACTATTTAAAGTGCCCCTTTAAGAGTAACTGTTCTGTCATTACTCATTAAACAACATCACTTCACTTTCTGCTAGTTTCAGAGGGGTAGCCGTGTTAGTCTGTATCTGCAAAAACAACGAGAAGTCCTGTGGCACCTTACAGACTAACAGATATTTTCAAGCATATGCTTTTGTGGGCAAATATCTGCTTCATCAGATGCAACTGATGAAGTGGATCTTTGCCCATGAAAGCTTATGCTCCAAAATAGCTATTAGTCTATAAGGTGCCACAGGACTTCTTGTTGTTTCTACTAGTTGTGGGATGAAGGATATTCCAGTGGTTAGATTGCTATCTTAGGACTTAAGAAGCCTAAATTCAATGCCTTGTTGCATGACTGGCTTCTTGTGTGACTTTTTATAAGTCACAGTCTGTCTGTACCTCAAATTACTTTCTGTAAAATGGAGATGATAGCATTTCCCTACCTCACAAGAAAGTTGTGTGGAAAATACACTGAAGTATATTGTAATGGAAGCTGTGTAAGTACCTATGGTGGCTGTAGAAGTTGACTGGGCATGATATAACATGGGCCTGCTTCTTCTCATGTCAGACTCAACCCCCTTGTGAGGTCACATATAGTCACATCCTTTCAAGGGTAACAGGAAGTCACATAATGTCCCTCCATCCAGGCTCTTGCCCTTCCTATGTTCCATATACATTTTTCACAGGACTTCCAGTGGTCTATACGCCCTTATCAGAAACTTCATACCACCTTACACATGCCTGGTAGGGGAACCCAGACTTGCTAGGAGCTCACACTGTAGAACAAGCAATCCAGGTGTACTCTACCAGACTCTCTTTTGTCTGCCCTAGACTTCTTCCTACCAAACCTTTCCCTGAACTTTCTCCTTACCCAGAGCTTTCCTCTTCCCTACAATTTGCCTCACTCCCTACGACCAGAGTAATCACTGCAGAGTTTCTCCCTGCTGTCCACATTTATTCCAACTTCCTCCACTTATGACACCATCCCACACCTTCCCAGCTGGGCTTCATCATTAATTAAGCCTAACCCATCCTTCACGTACAACCAGGTGAGCTAGTGGAGCTCCGATACCTGTTAATTCATTGTTCACCTCTGTCAAGCAGACAGGCTACCATAATAATTATTTTTCAATAGCTGAAAACAGAATGAGTTGATCTGCCACTTCCTTTGTGCCACACTTCGCACAGTCACTAGAAATAGCCAAAATGGCAATAAGACAATTCTCAAAATCTTGTTACAAAACTGACAATTTAAGTTCTGAATTCCCACTAGGGTGTGAGTAGACATAAACTAGTAATTGTCAGAAAAGGACTGATGGGAGGCTATGAAGTCCTTGTCTCTAGACAGAGAGAAGAGAGAAGGAAGAGTTGGCCTTCAAAGCTATCTGATCATACAATCATGCTGTTAATGAAATTCCATTGACCAATATTTCTTATTTCTTCTCTAAACAACTAGTGAAGGTCAGGGCGGGGGAGAGGGCAGAGGCAAAAATCAGAAAAGGGAAGCCTGGGATAGACCTGGGATACTATCAAGATTTAATTAATCCAGCTCTTCACTTCACAAATGAATATCAGCTACCTGCTATTGCAAGGAAGCAAAAATATCTTGCCCTCTAATGTTTTCAGATGTAATATTTTAATTAAGACAAACTTTTCAGGAACCACATAATCCACCTCCCTCAATGGAAAATATATTGTAGAAAGACTCCTGGGACCAGTAAAGGAATTAAATGACCTAATGGGTCTTCTTCACCTAACTTGGATTTTTTTGTCTGGCAATTAGATTTCCTATAACAGAGTTCTACTGTGCCTGCAAATATAACCTGAGCATTGTAAAACAATGGTACATTATTTTTTCTGCATGAATGACAGATGAGAGGATGAAGCTTCTACAGAATTCTAACAGAAACTCTCTCTTTATAATGCAGGTTCTTGTGCTTCCTGGAAAAAGAAAATTTCTAATAGGCAAAGCTGAGCAAAATTATCCTGGTTTATTATTGTAGCTTTGAAGATTTCACCTTAAAGCATTCATAGGACTTGTATCAGTGTGCAGTGAACATCTAAAGGGTCAGAGAGTCTGCTTGGTTGGATGCTTGTGCACAAACCACTTTGATCAAAGACAGTTCCTCTCAAGACTCTGAGTACTTTCCTGGATTCGGCTCAGTGGACGGTTGAGGCAGCTGTTTTTGTGATGTTGCCAGTTTGGTCCAAGAAAAGGAGACATGGATCGGAAGACAGAAAAGAGACAAAGGACAAGCAATGGGGGTGGAGGAGAATCAAGTTTTGGAGTCTTTACCCAAATTGGTTACCCCATTTTACTTCTAAACATGCCACATGACTCACAGGAAATGGGCTTACATTCAAACAAGGAAAGAATCTGTAGACGTAGAAATAAATGTCAATATTAAAATGGCGATAAAACACAGAATTAGAAGTCAAAATGTTTAATATGCTGAATATATATTGCATAGTATGCATGGTCCCATACGAAGAAATCATTTTACTTTGTCAATATAATTTATAGCATTAACCAAAAAAAAGATATGGAGTACAAGGAAGTACATATCTTGAACGAGCTGACAACTGATAAATAGCCCCAGGCCATGACGACTCTTCATACAGCATTTATTAAGTGCTGGGAAATAGCGTTCATTCCAGTAGACTGAGAAAAACACATGCCACATCTATAATGGGCACAAATAATCTGAATATGTTCTCTCACTTATTCTGCCATTTAAATTAGTAAGTGTTACAATAAGGGGCAAGCGTTTTTAAAAAAAGCCTCTCAGAGTCAGCTGTTACCAGTTCAGATGCAGAGGGTGGTGCTGTGTTAATTTATACCTCCCTTCAGTTATTACTGGAGCTGAACACAAAACAGCAGTCTGATAACAATATTCTTAATTTCTGGTGGGACAAGGGGTAATTTAACACACCCAGTGCAGGATAAACTGCCTAAGAATTCAGAAAGGCTCCTAAAAATATTCAGAACCCAACTGGATGTTGCCCTGTCACGTTTACTGAGATTATTTATAATGTACCCAGAAACAAAAGAGGTGATTTACCTTCTCCAACTGGTTTGCTATTTAATGCCTTGATTGTGTCTTGGATTATACACCCAGCCAGGGGACTAAGAATGCTCCTAGACGCTTTGTATTAATGGTCTCAGATATCTGGTGCCCTATGCAGCCGAGCACTTGACCCCTCCAGCCCCTGTGAGGGTTGAGAGGAGGAAGTCCCATCATGGAACAGGGCTGTGCTCTGGGCTTTGAGAGCAGGAGCTGTGCAGGGGTGGGCAGGGATGCTTTTGGGGGAGCAGGCAGACTCAAGGGCACCAGATGGCAGGAGCTGTGGGCTGGTAGGGGTACAGGGGCTGCAGTATTGGGGAGGGGAGACCAGGGTCTGGGGATTGGGGCCAATGGGCTGGAGACAGAGCGGGGTGTCAGGGATTGGGTCTGAGGGGGCTGGGAGGTAGAGCAGGAGGATTGGGGCCACCATATCTGGTGCTGCTTGTGGCCAGTGGTGGCCCCAGGCATACGCAGCACATGACACTACTAAATTTGGAGCACCACCGACGCCCCAAATTTAGCGGTGACCTATGCAGCTGCATATGCTGTGTATACCTAAGGACGTCCTTGGTCTGAACCTTGGGCCCAAGCACGTGAGAGCACACTGCATGGTCACTTGACTATCCCCCACTCTCTGGAGCCGGTGGGCTGGGAAAGTTGGGAATGTGGTGTCTTGACTCCAGCCCCCACCAGCTAGCACAACATTGCTCATATTAGCCAGAAGCATATTACTTCACCCCAACTACGGCACTGGGAAGAAGCAGGGAGAGAATTATACCTCAGGAGCTCGTGAAGTCATAATGCCAGCTGGGGCCACACCTGGAGTCGTGCAGCTTAGACATCTCCCCTTTCACAGGATTGCACCTAAACAGGACAGTCACTAGTTCAAATGCAGACTGTTTGAGAGCAAAAATATTTTGTTTTTTTGCCAGGTGTGCAATAAACTGACTCATTTGAGTTGTTTTTTACAGGCAGGTGTGAATATCTCTAGATCACAGAACCCTATTATTGCAGGCACACTGGTTGCTATTTTCTCTGAGACCAAAGATGGAATGGCCTAGAGATTGCACTCTGTCACTCTTCCTTGTTATTGACAGAACGATACTCAGAAACCCAAAGAGCCACTGCCCCTATAGTAGTTAAATAAAATACACCACTTTCCAAACCTATCAATACAGAAACAGAAAAATTAAGACAATTTTTGGCCATTGAAACAATATATATATCTACTGATTTAGTGGATTCTTCTTGTTTTAGTTAAAGAGACCAATTTTCTGTTACAAGTAACTTCAGAACATTTCATGTATAAAATTGCTCTTGATGGTGTCAACAAGTTGGTTGTTTTAGTTTTCCCCCTTTTTATCTGAAGGTTTTTGGCTTTAATTTTAACTCTAAGCCACTATTCAATAAGATAGACATATGGTATCATCATCTTACCATTTTTAAGGACCAAATTCATCCTAACATAACTCCACTGATTTCAGGTAAATTAAATAAGGATTAATTTGGCATATTAATTGTAATGTTTTTTATTTGCGTGCAAAATGAAGAGGGCATCTTCCTTTATAACTGTTCTTCAGTGATTGAACTGTGTGGTTTCTATGTGTATTTTTGGATATTGTGCAGATAAAATACCACTGGATCTGGCCAGCCGTTGCTATGGATTTACACATGCATAGCACTTTGTGTACAAGTTCAAGATGAAAGGAAGGTCAGAGAAGGAAAGAGAATCTGAGGCTGCATTACTGAGCATGCTGCCACATGACAAACAAGTTGGTCCTAGCAACTGTTCAGAATTGATTGATGATTTGTGGTATCTCCATTTTTCAAGTCCAAGCTTGACAACATAAAAAGAGCCCGTTTTTATGAAAGAGCTGCGCACGCACACACACACACAGAGGAAACCAGGTTCCCTTAAGGCATATCAAATTGGATACACCAATATTACCAGTTACCTAGAACACGTACCCAGGTATACTTAGATAGCCTCATGTCTCAACTCAGAGCAGTAATTACCATTATGAGACACCAGAAAATTCAGAGGTACCAGAGTGGTGTTTTGGACCATCCTAGCTGAATTTAATCTCTGCTTGAATACTACTATAAGGATGAGCCATGAGAAGTTAAAAAGCCTAAATTGTCAGAAGTGACAGTGCTGAGGTGGAAGAGAAACAAGGATTTAAGCCAAGGAAGATTAACATTAATGAGAAATAGGAAACTTTAATCAGATGGACAGCTATTGCTGACTAGCTGTGCAGAGTCTGAACAAGTAATCACAATCAAACTGTTTGGGCAAAGGAATAAATGCAAAACCTTTGAAATATATCAGCTCTTCAAATAAGAAATCATATTGATGGTCCAATCTCATGGCCGGAGACACATCCAAATGAGAAGACACAAGTGAAGAGCTGACTGCTGGATGAACATCATAAGCCATTTGGAATCCTGCCTGGACTACCACCATCTGGGTGCTCAGCTCCTTATCCATCTGAAAACTTAACAGCAACTATCCATGAACCTACTGAGTTTCAATAACCTGGAACAGCAAACATGATTTCAAAGAGCAAGATGAACACGTCAGTGAGATTGTGTCTGGTGCTGCAGTTCCTGCAGTTCACAATACATGAAAAACAAGAATGGCTCGAGCTAGCAATGATTTAAAAACAAAAAAAAACCTGTCCAAGCTGGCTTAGTAACAAAGTCTTAGTAGCTGTTGGGCAGTATTTTATGAAATTAAATGCCTCGTACGATTCAAGTTCCAAGAGAGGTAGGCGAAGTGATTTTTAGCCAGTGAATGCTTATGGGGATACTGGATGAACAAGATCAGCATTTTCAGTAAAGACAGCAATGGTTAGATTCAGAACAGCAAAGTAACATACAAACTGCCATACTGTATTAGCCCTTTGGCCCATCTAGTACCAAATCCAGTCTCTGGCACTATCCAGTACCAGAACTTGAGGAAGAATAGGGCAATTTTGGAAATATATATGCCATCTTTTGCTCCTGGCTTCTGTAGTCAGAGGTTTAGGATCACCCTATGCGTGGGATGAGTTACATTCCTGAGCATGTTGGCTAATGGACCTATCCACTGTGAAGGCTGACCATTTCTGAACCCACTTATAATTGTAGCCATTACAATGCTCCCTGACAATGAGTTCCAGAAGTTAATTGTACAGTAAGTGGGCTGCATGAGTGGCCCTCCTTCATCTCAGTGGGCTGCAAGACTACTGTGACCAAGATTGTCTCCCATGAATTTGTAGTTTTGCTGACTGTGCTTCATCATCATCATCATCATCATCAATAACCGTGCGCTCAGCGCCCGTTGGTGTCTGATGCCTCTCTCACTATTGCCTTCCATCTTTCCCTGTCCAGTGCAGAGCGGCTTAGTTTCTGTAGACCAGCTCCGCACCAATCTACTACATCATCTATCCATTATCTGTGGGGTCTGCCTCTCCTATTCGAACCATCCATTATGCTGAATACTAGGGTCTTGATTTTTCATTTGTCATTCATTCTGCACAACTGTGCTTGCATACCTAGAAATTGTGGGGATGACAACTGAATTGTAGTAGTGATTTGACTGGATGCAGACTGAACCCATGGCTCTCTTGCACAATGTGGTGTGCAGTCAGCACACAGCTCTTTTCATGTGCCCTTGCTTTTGTGCATGGATGAAAACCAGTGGAATCTGGCAATCCTGCTAACTGTAAACAAAATATCTCTCAGGCCATACACAGAAACCAACAGGTCACGAGCTGCCCACCACTTCACAAAGCAACTCTTCTGTTTCCTATTTCTGTTCTAGTTATTGAACCATAAAAGGACTTTTCCTCTTTACCCCATTACTAATTATTTTGCTCAAGAGCCTTTGGTGAGGTTCTTCCAGAGGCTTTCATATTCTATATTGACTGAACCACCCTTTTCTCCATGTGTTTGTTTACATCTTCAAAGAACTTTCAAAGAGCTCTAGATCTAATGTTTCTATGAAACATCTTCTGTGTTTTACTCCATAGGCTACACAAAAAGTACACCAAGAGAAGTGAACAGGACTGAAAAATAAATAGTAAAAATCCCCAGAAAATCCATTAGCAGTAGCTGAAATCATAAATGCATTCATTTAACTTAGGAAACTTTAAGAACATCTTCAATGGGCAGCACTGCAATGGAAATTAAAGCAGGGAGAGGAGAAAATGCTCCCACTAAGGAAAAGCACAACTATAACATCCTTGTGGCTGGAGAAGAGCAAAAAGCAAGAAAGGAATGAATGCATCATCTACCAAGGCATCAGGTTTTTCTAGCAAGAATGTGGCATTCTTAATTAACATGCCCATTACAAGTCAGATGAGATTCCTGAAACCCAATATCACAAAGCAGATATGTACCCTGTTTGCTGACTAGAGTGTAAAAGGCATAAGTTTTTCCAGTGAGTCAACTGATGCAGATTACAATCATAAATAAAAACACATCTTTCTAATTCCACCATACCAGCCATTATCATCTTCAGACCATTGTAGTATACTGACAGTGACTTTCTGATGCTGTACAGAAGTAGCATTTTATGTGGTTAAGGACCATTAGAACATTAATGGAAGTGCCCCACATAACTGTAGGACCTATTAGAAAAAGAGAAATTAGACCTTCATTTACTAGACTACATCAATTGTTTTTAAATACTTGGACTGAAGGCATAAGGGAAGTAGTAGCATTATCTCATACACCAGTCAGTAAAATATGTTCATTCTATTTATTTACACTTATCCACCTACGTGTATTTTAATATAGGTTGAACCTCTCTAGTCCAACACCCTTGGGCCCTGGCTGTGCCAAATGAGAGAATTTGGCAGACCACAGAAGGTGTTTCTCAACCATTTTTTTCCATTTAAAAAACAAATTTCTAAGTATCGCCTGACATCTCTCACATACCCCTAAGGGTACACGTACCACTGGTTGAGAAACATGGTCCTAAGGTAATCTGAGGTCTTGAAACAAATGCCATTCAACCTTTTCAAAATACTATACCCTTTTCTGGAGTCACATTTGTTTTGCATATCACCAAGTTACACCTCACTTAAAAACTACTTACCTACAAAAACATGCAAAACTATCACAGAAGACTACTACTGAAAACTTGCCAACTTTCTACCATCTTATTATGAAATAAATGAATTGGAATAGAATGATTGTTTTTACATTTCAGCAAAAAGCTTATGAAGCAGTAGAAACAAGTTACTGTCTGAATGAACTTTTAGACTGTACTGATTTTACTAATGTTTTTTAGGTAACCTGTTGTAAAACTAGGCAAATATCTAGATGAGTTGATGTATTCCCTGGAAGACCTTGTGTACCCCCAAGAATACACTTACCTCTGGTTGAGAAATACTGGTCTAGCACATTACCAACACTTCCACTGCTTGCTGGCCTCTTAGAAGACATTTGGGGGTAAATTACAGCTAAGTAGTGGCACAGAACACTGAGAGCCAGGACTGGTGGCTGTAGACAAATTTTATTGGACCATAGGAAGTTTGGCTAATCCCATGATGAGTGGTTGTCTGGCTAACTAAAATCATGCTGGATTATGGATGTTGCTGGATGAGAGAGTTCTGAATTAGAGATGTTCAACCTGTAACCTTTTGTGTTAACAGCACAAAACCACCCATTGCCACACAGGCCAGCTGGAACCCAACCATTGTCCCACAGGTCAACTGGAACCCATAATCATTACATTGCCAAATTGTCTGTTGATCCCGGGCAATAAACTCTATCCTCTAATATTCTACTAAGTGTCATGCCCTATAGAATACCTGCAGCACATGCCGTAGATAGGGATGAGTGAACTCATTTTGTTCATTTCTAGCACGCTGGAACACCATTAGTTTGATATCTTCTGTGTTGGAGGCAAAGTATCTCGGTCAGCTTCCACTGGTGATGCTATGAAAAAGGAATAAAAATATCAATGCTATGAGCAATATTTTTAAAAATAGGGGTCTAAAAATAGGCTTTTAACTCCATTTCTAAGCACCTGAGTTGACCTTATTTGACACCTGCAAGACACTCAGTGCTTTGGAAAAGTTAGACCACTTATTTAGATGCTTAACTATTGACCTAGGAATCTATTTTTACACAAATCATTTTTAAAATCTCAAATTGTAGGTAACTCAGAAATGGAATGCTTTATTAAAAATAGAATTAGGGTTGAGTACACTTCAACAACTTAAAGTACAAGCCCCTTGGAAATGCTGTTAATTATCCCTAAAACAAGTACTAAAAACAGATATTCAGTGTTAAGGTTAAACTTAGAAGAAATGCTAACATGTTAGTGTTGAAAGGCATAATTCAGACATATAATTCCACCCTGTAATAAAACCATCCCATAGTTCCTCATAATTGCATAGTTATTAGTATGTTACTAGAATAAATTAATTATACTAATTTTAGTGACAGTTCTCTGTATTTATCTTCACCATGCCATATATTTTTAGACCAGTATAATTTCTATTTGGATCTTTTTAATACTGTTTAAAAACAAAAGGAGAAAAGTTGTTTGGTTGTGGTTTTCAATTCAGTTAAGTTTTGTGGGCCCAAAAAGTAAGACACTCTGAGAACTTCAAAATGCTCATCAGATTATCTATTCCTTTTCTGACAGCTTTTCTATACTTTGCTGGAAGCAATTAATGTATGTTTGATCTATAAGCAATTGCAGACCTCTGAAGCATCCGGTTGTACAACATACTCTTTTTGTCAGGCTAAACAGATGCAGCAATTAAATATTCCTATACATAACTTCAGAAACAAAAAGAAGCCACAACCCAAGGCAATAGGCTTCATGGCAGGGTTGCTCAGAAGTTTATCTAGGTGGGTTGAAGAATTTATCTCAGACTTTTTTCATGCAGAGGAACTAATGGGTTGACTCAAAAGAAAGCTTGGGCTAGAAGATACCTCAGAAGGTCATGTAGTAAGTCAACTCCCATCACAGAGGCAGCATTAAATATATACATAAACCTTCTCTGTTCCATGAATCCCGCAATGTTGAGGAAGCGTATTCCAGAGCTTAACTGTCCTGATAGTTACAAAGTTTTTCCTTTTATTCATCCTGAATTGCTCTTCCTGTATATTAAACTTATTCTCAAACTATCTTCAGTTCACAGGGAGAACAGTTGATTCAAGTCCTCACTGGAACAGCCCTTAATATGTCTGAAGACTTAGGTCCCTCCAGTCCTTCTCCTGTCTGGGTTAAACATGCCCAGTTGTTTCTGCAGTTGTGTGCACATGTATGCTTAAGGCACAATACCAGCAAAAGGCTATGGAAGCAGTTGTGAGTACGGCCACAGAAGGAAGACAGAAAGAACTTCTTTTGGGCTCTGTACTTGGTGGAAAGGCAGGCTTGGGCTTCTGAGCGAGTCTCTTGTGTTCAGGAAATAGAAATATGGGTGCATATGTTGAAAATAAACAAGACTGCCTCAAAGAAATACCTGGCCCGTATCAATTTCTCCTCCCAACAGAAACAACCTGACGAGGCCCTGAAAACTGGCTCTTCACTCTGTCTGAAAGGGGCAACAATATCAACCGTCATATCATCACAGCCCATCTGGCAGACCATAGTATAGTCCCATACATTTGGTCAATACTTCACTTAGAAGTTGGAAGCTGTCCTTTGATATTCTTGTGTTCTAAAGAAATAGTGGTAAAAAACAGACATGCATTAATTTAACCTCAAAGCTCCTGTGAAATTGGTATTACCATCCATATATTACAGATCAAGAAATTGCATCAGACTAATCATGCAGAGGAAGGACCACTTCAGTATGCCCAATGAGTGCTTAATTTACTTGCAAACCTGAAGCTGTAGTAGAAAAAAACCACCTGGTTCTGAAGGTGTACAGATCTGGAGTTGACAGCAGTATTATCAAATTGGCAGAAGATTTCACAAGGGAGCTACAGGATGCCTATTACATGCAAGGACAAATCACAAAATATAAATTGCATCTTTGGACTATTCTGCTTGGAAGCATCTCAATGGCCTGTTTCTGCTTATTGGCTAAAAGTGTGGGCTTCCAACCTTTCTTCCTCAACTATAATCCCTGAAACACATAAAACCATTGAAAGTATGCAGTTTTCAAAAGCAAAAGCACTTTTCTAACAAACAAGTACAGTAATAGGAATTCAGACTAGATTGTGGACTGAACAGCTCTGACTCAGGATGACACTGTATTTCAACTGGGGCTTAAACATCTCTCTATCCAATTACTCCCTCTTCCTCAATGCTGGGAAACAATTTCTCTAAGTCCTTCAGCACAAGAGTTTCCACCATTATCAGTGCTGATAATTTTAAACTCACACAGTTTTCTTCTTTCTTTCCAAAGCCTGTAGAATGCCTTGACCATGGAAAGCAGAAATTATTGTTCTATTTTTGTAGAAGGCAATATGTGACTGAGCTGTATTCTCTACAATGGATTGTCTTCATTCCTAGTGCACATCGGCTGTTCAAAAAGCAAGACTTGCTAGCTACTTGCTGGCTGGATTTAAAACTGGAATTCATCACTTATCTCTGACAAAAGGCTGAGGGATGGCATGTTACTTGTTCATTACAGTAGTTGTAGATTTTTAAATTTGTCAGGGCAGCCTGGCCATGATCTCACTGGAAAGATGGAGCACTGACAAGCAGTTAGGTGTGCTAATGTTGTATTATGGAGTCATTGCAATGGCTAGAGGCTGGAGTTAGACCTTTTGTTGTTCTTCACCTACGTTCTCTAGATCAGCTAAGCCCTGCCACTGACTACATGTGCTGACAGAGTTACTACAGGCTCACACTTGACGCAACTTTTACAGATCAAATAGCTGCTAAGAACTGTCTTTTTTGGCTAGGATCACACCTAAGGACCCCAGTGCTAGCCTGTTTCTAATGATAAATCCTGAATGCTTAATTTGCCTACAGCAACGTACCCTATCTGAACACCAAGGCTGAACACCAACTAATTCCTCGGTGCCTTTGCAACATCCAGCCTTAAGTGGCATGTACAGGACCACAGAGGAAATCAGCAGCATAGCTGGTAGTTATTAGGAAAAACTACTTCACCAGGAGGGTAGTGAAGCACTGGAATTTGTTGCCTAGAGAGGTGGAGGATTCTCCATCCCTCAAGGATTTTAAGTCCCGTCTTGACAAGGTCCTGGCTGCGATGACTTAGTGGGGGTTGATCCTGCTTGAAGCAGAGGGCTGGACTAGATGACCTCCTGAGGTCCCTTCCCGTCCTATGATTCTGTGATTTTGTGATTCTGTGTTTGGGGAGCTGTGTTTCCTATGCATCTCTACAGTGCCTAGCACAAGGATACACAATCCCAGTTGGGGCTTTTGGATATTCCTACAATACAAATAAAATGCTACACACCATAGCTGCTCAAAGATATACACAGCTGTTTATCTTATTTTGCAAAGCTATGAGACAGTTTTGAACAAATTATGCTGTCATCTTTACGTAATCATTGTTTCATGATGAAAAAATAAATTTGGATGTTTAAATAGTGTAATGTTACATTGCAGGGATATAAGCTCTATGAATGCATAACATTCTATTGTCTAATCTGTGCCATCTGGTGCTCTTCCACAATTATGATGCACTTGTTAACATTAAGCAGTTGCTATCACATACTTCTGACAGATCAATGCACTAATCTTTTTAGTTTGCATTTTTAGGATTAAACTCTCATGAAGGAAGAAAAGTTCACTGAAGACAGGGGACAATGAAATTTTGCTACTAGAATTCAGCCAATTAAAAGTTAAGCACTGGTTTGCTTTGTTGTCCTTTTCCCCTGCCTCCTAGAAAAAAAAGTCAACAGTGACTGTGGTGGGTACAATTCCATGTATTCAAAGGTTCCATATAGTATTTGACAGAAATGAGCTACAGCTCTGTGGTATTGCCACTGTAAACTGTGGTGCTCTTGGCTATTACAGTACAGCACTTACACATCTTCACTTTATTCCCTCACATTTCCACTTCGACAGCAGAGCTGTCATCTTGAGCATGAATTGCGGATCATGACTGAAATGTCTCTCTCATTAGAAATCAAAGAGTTGTACCCATAAAAGGAGAGCAGATAAACTGAGTAAAAAGTGTATTCATGAAATTGCAACAAGTCATCATTTACCATCACTTGGCACATGGTCTTAAGACAGAATTCTTTCATCACAGGCAAAGGCACAAACAACTATCACTCAGCAGAAATAATTTTGAAAACAGATGACAATTTTTCCACATTTGTGTTCAATTAAGTGATACATTGCCAAGCATAATATTCGTCAGTAATATTTTGTAATGTGTATGTAAATGTAAGTGAGAAGCTCAAAATATTTCAACTACTGTATATTAATTTGTAGTCCTAGGTATGTGATTGGAAGGTGAAAACAGTTTGGAGAAATCACATCAGGAGGAAAATACTCTGCATTCATTTCACCTACTTTCCATTTGTCTCTTCTTTATAGCTCCTGGACACTATACCTGGAGAAGCAGTGAGACTGTGCAGGGGTATTGTTTGTTGCTGCTGAATTTCCTTTAAAGTCTAATTCTCCATGCATTACCCTTGACAGAGACAAATTTTGATTAGATCATATGATCATTATAGATGGAACAGATACATCATTATGAAGTAAAATCAATGCCTGTACAAGCTCATTATTTTTATCTGTCAGGGATAACCTTGGGTTTTACCAGAAAAAAAAGGGACACAAATATTA
The DNA here is from genome assembly GCF_033958435.1 of Carettochelys insculpta. Taxonomy (NCBI): domain Eukaryota; kingdom Metazoa; phylum Chordata; order Testudines; family Carettochelyidae; genus Carettochelys; species Carettochelys insculpta. The sequence continues at coordinate 123,062,207 of NC_134140.1, forward strand.
GTTTGGTTCTATGATAAGGTTGGTTGTTGCCTTAGAAATGGCAGGGTCTAGTGGTCATCCCACTTGTTTCCTGTGATGTGACCCTTTAAGGTTCATTACCCAAGGGTCTAGGAAAATGACAAAGGCAAATATGGAGCAAAAGGTCAGGCCCAAGGGACCAGTCTGTATTTAGGAAAAACCTGTGATTCTATTCCTTTATGGAACCAGGATCTTTGTAGAGTAGACAGAACAAGGAATCTTTCCCTGAGCTGATTCTGGCTGCATGGGAAGAGGGCTGTAGTTATCTCCTCAAAGCCTGTGGACTAATTGAAGATAGGGCAAGTGGTTTATTTTTGAACTTCAGTTAATTAAGTATGTTTGGTCAGCCAGTAAGGGTGCTTCAGTGCAGGTATGCCCATTCATGGAGGCTCTTCTGGCATTTGAGAAAATGGTATAAAAATCTAAGGGGGCAGAGAGGATGGTTAGTATTTCTAAGACTTGCCATCTGAAACTAAAAAGGATGTTGACAGAATGGGCGGGAAACTGCGGCCATCACTCCTCAGCCTGAAACAAGTTTACATTAACCTGCTGTAATTTGGTGTGTTTTCTTAACACACTGACAAACCATCAAGAGAAATATTGCTAATAGCTAAATATAGGCAGCCCATACTGCTGCTGGAGCTCTGGAGACAAATGAAGTTGCAGAATTCTTGAAGGAAAAACACACTTGCACAGGCAATCCCATTAAAAACACATCTGTGTGCAATAAATGACACATTTTCAATAGATTATTTTCTATTTACTTCTACTGCCTGGAGAACACCCTCTGAAGGCTGACGCTTTCCATTGCAAATTTAGTGACAAAACCCATTTGTTGTTTGGTATTTGCCAGTGCCTTTTTTATTAAAAAAAGAGGTGCCAGTACTCAGCCAGTTTCCCCTTTTTTCCCCTCAGCCAACCCCATAGCTGGGGCTGTGGAGCTGCTGCTACTCAGTACTGGCAAGTGCTGTCACAAAAAAAGCACTGGTTTTGCACACCTACAGAGAGTAGATTATGACCATTTCACTTTTCACAAATCAGAAAGAGATAGTCATCATTCAGACCGTCTGTTGACACAAGAAATCATACAGAACAGTTAAATACATTTTCTCCCCAAAAATTAGGACTAAAAATGTGATGTTTGGGAACTATTTAACATGAGGCCTTCTAAGACCAGCTATACTGACAGAGGTACTACAAAAAATTAACTTGGCTAAGTTTTTCTGAAGAAATATCTGTGGTCTGAGACCAAACATGGAAGATTTCAATTCAAAACAGTTTAGCTTGTCTAACTTATGAGCCACTGAAGGAAACTGATAATGGAAACTGCAGTTTTGCTATATTTCTGTACATATAGATCTAACACATAACAATTGAGGATTACAATAATTATTTACCTGGGTGTGTAATTCTGAACTGCAGGTGCTGTTATAGGAAGAGAAAAAGCAATGATTTGTAAAAATAAAGATATATGCAGTTGTATATACAACCTTCTATACCATTTTTAGGTGATAGGAAAAAAAACTACAGAAACCAATTATTATTTTTGGAGATGTGACTACCATAATTAACTGAACAAGAGATAAAGTAGGCAAGACAGTGAGAGGAAAGTATGGAAGCAGCATATGAGGCATCCATTCTAGGTGCTCATCCAACTTTGCTAAGGTTGCTTACTAGCCATGCATCCATAACTGATTCTAGATTCTTAATTAGCCTCGTGCAAACTTGTCCAAAGTACAAGCAGTCCTGTAGCAACTTAAAGGCTAACAAAGAAGGTAATGAGCTTTCTTCAGATGAAGGTGCTACAAGACTGCTTGGTTTTTGTTTTTATTTTTTGTTTGTTTGTTTTGTAATATCATGGAAATACCCAAGATCTGCTGCCCTCCACCACAAATATTTGTCCAGGATGATGAAAGCTAACACAAGATGGACCCAGTTCTGCTTGCATTGAGGTTATTGACTAGATTCCAATGAACTTCTATCATAGGTGTATAAGAACATATTGCACCATCCAATCTAACATAAATATTGTGGGTGAGAACAATTAGTTGCAAAAATCAATAAATGTCCTTTTGTGGTACAAGGAATGTAAAATAGCTGAGAAAAAAAGTGGTGCACTCTATTATTCTATCTGGCACTAGAAAACACACAAAGGTTCCTTAAGGTGAAAGAAAATAGCTATCTAATTACTCCGTTGTTCATTATTGCTCCCATCGTTAGACATGATCACAGGGGTGAGCACTTAATCTTTTCATTTTTGCACTGTTTACTTGCTCTTAGGGACTGTCATACAGAGCTAAAAGAGCAAGTCCCATGGCACCTTACAGACTAACAGATATTTTGGAGCATAAGTTTTCATGGGCAATGTCCCGCTTTGTCAGATTCATGAGCTGGGCGGGGGTGCATCTGACAAAGTGGGTCTTTGCCCACGAACGCTTAAGCTCCAAAATATATGTTAGTCGGTAAGGTGCCACAGGACTTCTTGTTGTTTTCGCTCTGTATGACAGTATGAGTTGGGGGCGGTGGGTGCATCTGACAAATGACAATGACTAACTTACTCCCCTATATGTTAGTGTTATGGTGCTGACCCAAGTGAAACTGATGTGCTCTGCTCTTTTGGGAACAGCAGGCCTGATCATTCTGGTTTCTGTGGATAAGGGGCTAGACAATGCAGGGAATGCTCTGGGTATTTGGAGGCTGGTATGTGCCTATCACTATCTGTACAGAGAAATCAAGGTGTGCAGGGACCCGTAAGGAAGTTCTTGTTCTGCCAGATCTATTTCCTTCAGGGAACTAAGCTACAGGAAGCACAGACAAGGATCTCTAATTCTAAGGGCAGATGCAGGTGAGCACTCAACCCTGGGGAGCATCACAGTATAACGTATATAACTTATTTAAGGTGCAATTAATGGGGCATTTAAGGAGCAGATTCAAGTCCAACATCTTATTAACAATGGGGATTGCTTACTGAGGGTAGTAGTTCTGAACAAGAGGGGGGGGCAATACTCTTAGTCTGATGATGCTTAAGTCTTGTGTGCTTTAATTTCTATACACTTTTACAATCATTGGGCTGACCACAAAATTTGGCAATAACTGGAAAACTCTTAAAATGGTGTCATCTATAAGTAGAAATGCCTCTTGATGCTCATTAAAAGACACCCAGACAGATGTCCCTCAAACGGATTGCCATCTTATCAAGAGGAAGTATGACCCAGTGAATAAAGCACCAGTATAGGAATTGGGAGAGCTGGGTTCAGTTTCTGATTCTGCTAAACACTTTGGCTGGGTCTACATGAGCCCCTTCCAGTGGGAAGGATAAGGAGAGAGAGAGAGAGAGAGGAAAAAAAAGAAAAAGAAAAAACAGCAGGAACACTGGAGATCACAGAGAGAGAGCGGGCGCTTCTACAAGATTAAGGGTGTGTCTACACTTGAATTCCTCTTTCGAAAGAGGCACACAAATGAGGTAAATTGAAAATGCAAATGAGGTGTAGATTTGCATATTCCACACCTCATTTGCATATTCTAATTTCAAAAGAGCTTCTTTCGAAAGAAGAAATCCAGTGTAGACGCTGCTCTTTCAAAAATGGGGTTTATTCTCAAATTGTAATGTGGAGGTGTGAACAAGAACTAGAGGACTCCAAATGAAATTAATGGGTGGCAGGTTTAAAACTAACAAAAGAAAGTTCGTCTTCACGCAGCACATAGTTAACCTGTGGAACTCCTTGCCAGAGGAGACTGTGAAGGCTAGGACTATAACAGAATTTAAGAAAGAGCTAGATAAATTCATGGAGGTTAGGTCCATAAAAGGCTATTAGGCAAGGGTAGGAATCGTGGCCCTGGCCTCTGATTGTCAGAGGATGGAGATGGATGGCAGGAGACAAATTACTTGATCATTGTGTTTGGTCCACTCCCTCTGGGGCACCTGGCACTGGCCACCGTCAGCAGACAGGCTACGGGGCTGGATGGACCTTTGGTCTGACCCAGTATGGCCATTCTTATGTTCTAACATCAAGAACAGAGAAACTGCTGTCGTAAGGGGCCAACCACTCCCAGTCTCTGTGGAGATGGATTAGACAGAGACGGGGAGTGGTTGGCCCCTTACAATTATTTGTACATGTAAACTGAGCACATTTTGGCACTGATTGAGCAAAGTACTTAAGTGTGTGGCTAATTCTGAGTATGTGAGTCATCTCTGCAGTAAATAAGATGAGTCACATGTTAAAACAAGCAGGAATGGATCTGTGCAGGCCTAGATATGAAAATAGTGACATAATATAGAAGAGAACAATGTTATTCAACAGAATCCCACTACATTTCACCCTTTGTAACATTTCAAAGCACATCCTTGATTTATTGCACAGTGTCCTGTGACTCACATAAGGAATTTAGTTTTTAATGTGATCAAATGCTTTTTAGTATGTGTTCAAGGTGAATTCTACACTGTTCCGAGGTATATCTTTGTATCACTGTACACAGGCTGTTGTAGTCTATATTTTTTTTACGCATAGGGCAACCATATCTCCCTGTCCTAAATACAGGGCAGGGAGATATAGGGGGGAAGGGCAGCTCCTCCAAGCCCTGGGAGCTCGGAAGGATGTGGCAGCCCCTGCTGCTCCCCAAGCCCTGGGGAACTGGCAGTTGCCCATGCTCCCCCTGCTTCCCCAATGCTCAGGGAAGTGAGCGGGGGGAGGATGACCCAAATACAAGACAATGAGTCCCTTTTAAAAAACAAGTCGTGACGCCTTTTTGCCGTCCCAAGTATGGGACTGTCTCATCCAATATGGGGCAGATGGTCACCTTCAGCTCTTGGCCCTGCTGCTTCTGAGCACAGAGCTACCTCCCTCCCACATGGTGCCTGTTGGGGCTGTAGGCCCATACAGCTTAGAAAGCAGCTAGCATCTCTAAGCTGCTGCTGGCCACCAACATAACGCAGCTGCCTCCTGTCCCCTGGCTACAGCATGGGCAGGAAGGGGTTAATTCCTAATAATGCATTGAGTACTGGAGCCCATGGAACCTGACTGCAGGAGTTCCTGCTGAGACACCTCTCTGGCTGGGTTTGCTAAGGAGTGTGCCTAGGCAGCCGAGCAGCCCTTCACTGCCTAGGGACATTACCTAGGCCGGGGCAGTGTGTGGAGAGGGTGCTAAACCCCTGCTTGGGCACTGTGGAGGAGCTGCAGATCTGGGGGGCAAACAGGTTGGAAATAGCTTCCTCTCCACCACTTTAGAGCTTAGGTGAGGGGCAGAGAAGCTTCCCTTTGCCAGTTCTATGCAGGGCTTTGGAGCATTCAGGGCTTGGCTTCTCCTGACCGGCACCCTGGGCCAGAGGCTCTTGGGCTTTCCTGAGTTGCCAGACCAGCCAGAGAGTTGGGGAGGGAAGGAGCTGCCGGCCAGGCTGTTGGTGACCTGACTGCTCCAAGCAGGGGCTGGTTCTCCATGAAGCACTGGGAATGGGGAGCACCATGCCAAGGGGAAAGGGAGGAGCAGAGGTGCTGGGGAGGGGGCGAAGGGGCAAAGCAGGGAGAGGACAGTGAGAAGGGTGCATGTGAAGGGCCAGGGATGGGCAGCTGGGTGATGTGTAACTGGCCACTGCTTGCCTGTGCTCAACAGCACTGCAGCAAGTAGCCGGGGCTGACTGGAAATGGAGGGGTGAGAACCTGCTGGCCAAGAAGCTGGCATGCAGCAGGGGCTGTGCTGATGAGCCAGCAGGGGAAGCAGCCAGCCCCACAAGCAGGAACTTTGCCTGAGTGCCTGCCTTGCACATCATCGTCCTCCACTCGTTGTCAGCCACAAGGCACCCCCTCACCATGGGTGGGAGGGCAGCTGATGAGCAGGATCTGGTTAGCGGCAGCACCCACCACTACTGATGGGAGGGGAAGATACAGAAAATACAAGGCAATTTCCCCATTTTGAAGAAAGTTAGGATGCAGGTAGGAAGGCTTAAATATGGGACTATCTCTTTAAGAAACAGGACATCTGGTCACCGTACCATAATTCAGTGCTCCTCAACCGTTGTGCCATGCCACGCTGGTGTGCTGTGAAGTGGCACTTAGTGTGCTGTCAGATTTGGAGAGAAATATTTAACACAGCCATTGGATGCGTCTCCTCCTCAGAGCCACACACCAGCAATGCCATCGGACACTCTGCGCATGTGCCCTACTGCTTGGTGGGATAAGCACATGGCAGCAGTGGTGGCGGTGGCAGTGGCTCTGGGGAGGTGGCAATGGTGGCTCTGAGTCACTGGTGCTGAGACAGAGGAAGGTCTGGGGTGCCTGGCTCTGGGGAAGGCATGGGGGATTGGGCTATAATGGGGAGCTGGGGGTGCCTGGCTCTGGAGGAGGGGAGGGGGATTGGGTTGGAGGCATGGGCAGGGCTCAGAAGCAGGGGTGTTGTATTGGATTATATGTATTGGGTGTGCCATGAAATTATAATGAGGGCTGAAGTGTGCCACGAGGTGATGAAGGTTGCTGAGCGCTGGCATCATGGACTGTGTGTATTTCAATCCAGTAGTCACTGTGGTAGTTTTTTCCTGATTTTAAGTTGCTAATTCTATGTTTATATTTCAGCGTTATAGGGCCACTGAAGAGTATTGATAGAATTTGGTGTAGTCAGTGTAAGGGGACTGAAAAACCTGAGAGGAGCACCTGGAAAGCCAGGCTCCAGTTTGGCTGTGGTTGTATTTATCTCTTATCCTTTTGAGTGGGTATGGGGGAAGCTCGGTCAGCATTGCCAGCAGTGGGCTCTCAAAGGAGTCACATCTTTCTCTTTGCAGTGAAGTGGTAGGTTGATGCAGTGGATTAGAGTGCACATGTGTTGAGCAAGAGTCAATTTATTGATTCTAAAGAACACCTTTGGGAGGAATGCCTTCCCTGTGCATAAAATTACAGAAATAAAGCCTTTAACGACTATACAGAACAAGTGCTAATGGAGCACTGAATCTGAGAAGGGGCTGAGTCTGTGCTCTCTGGCAGCAGGAAAATGCCACGCCTTGTAAAGGTCCCGCTGGTTTTAGCTATCTTAGACCCCTTTGCTGCAGATTCTTTTCTGGGGGGCGGGGGGGGAATCCATACTTGCTTCACATAATTAAGAGGTTAGCTCCATCCTGGGTCTGACCAATTTCTATCTATCCTCCAGAGATGCTTTTGTCCTTTGGCAAAATTCCTCTTCAGATTAATCCCCTTCTAAGATGTTTACAGAGGCTGGTGATTGAAGGAATTGGGTGGGAGTGGGGAGGGGAGCAGGGATCCACCTGTTAATTAACCAGAGTGAGCTTTATGTCAGAGATACCAGGTGGTGATAACGGATGGTGCTAATGCAGGTTTGGATATATTGTGGGGAAAGAATACTGGACAGTAAGTACAACAGCTGCTGGCTGGAATAGTGATTTTATTCTGGCATCGAGGCACTCTTCCTTTTCTGGATAACAGATTGTGCTCTATCTCATGAGGAAAGCAGGGTGGATGGGGTGTTTGATAACAAATTGGGAAGAGCACAGTCAGCTCAGAGAGAGAGAGAGGGAAATCAATGTGTCCTGGTCTGTGCCAAGTGAAATCTGCTAGCTCTATGTAAACTGCATCTGAAGAGGTTGATGACCACCAAGGTTTGTGTCAGAAGCTGGATTGCACAGAGTGAAACCTCCACCTGGAAATAATATTGCTCATGTGGTGACTTCACTCTTTGTATCTGTTAGTGAAAATAAATCTTCCTGTGGGGGACTCAGTCTGTCAGCACTCTAGATGTGAAGTGATGGATGATCTCTTGGAAAGCAGGGCAGTCTCTTTCCTACATGCCCTTTCACTATTCCCCAGGCCTGTAGAATCATAGCATGTTAAGACTTGAGAGGTCATCATGTCCAGTCCCCTACCCTCATGGCAGGACCAAGTACTGTATAGATCATCCCCGATAGACACTTATCTAACCTGTTCTTAAATATCTCCAGAGATGGAGATTCCCCAACCTCTCGAGGTAATTTATTCCAGTGTTTGACCACCCTGACAGTTAAGAACTTTTTCCTAATGTCCAACCTAAATAATATAAGGAGATACACATCAAACAGGAAGGGATCTCAGGAGGTCATCAAGTTCAGTCCTCTACCCTCTTAGCAGGACCAAGCACCAGCCTACCCCTGTTTTTTTTTTAAATCTATTTGCCCCAGATCCCTTAAGGATTGAGCTCACAACCATGGGTTTAGCAAGCCAATGCTCAAACCACCAAGCTACTCCTCCCAAACTAGAGAAGGTAAGACTAAAATATAACTAGTGATACTTCCTTTCTGGCTGGAAAGCAAAGGATCGCTGGCCTGATTGAGCTAGTATTGGCACTTCTGATGTGTCTGTCTCTCAGAAGCATCTGTATTGTACAACTGACCCCAACCTACCCGCCCCAACCTTTATCCAGCAGCAGATGGGTTCATAATGAAAACTTAGATTAAGAGATTACTACTCTAAGGCTACATCTACACTTAAGAAAATCTTTGAAATGGCCATGCTAATGGCCAAAAGGGAGAATACTAATGAGATGCCACGTTTTGCTTGCTCATGGATCGTCTACATGGGGATCCTTGCCAAAAGGACTCTGCAAACAACAAAATTCCTTTATTCCTATCAGTGTGGCCATTTCAAAGTTTTTTGTAAATATAGATACAGCCTAAGTGACTCTAGAGAGAAATCAACAGATGGACTTTGCTACAGCCACTAGAATAAATACAACCATATAAAACAGCCTTTAATTTTTCCGGGAATGCTGTGATGTGTACATGTGGCTGTTCAAACAAAAGGTGAAATCTCTGCTTTATCATGTTCTCGGCATGGACACAAAAAGGAAGCCTTTTACAAACACTAGCGTTTGATATGTCCTTATGTCAGCTTCCATGATTCCAACCCACAAGGTTATAGGGCACAATCACGGAAGCCTTTCCTGGATCTTTTATAGCACTACCCAATTGAAGCACTGTAGAAGATACCGTTATACTTTTGTCCATTTAAAAAAGATTCCCAATAACTGTTTTAATAAGATGAATCAATGAAGTTGAGAGTTTTCTTGGATGAGAATTATATTGTACAATTAATTCAGACATGTAGTCCTTGCAGCTGTCATAACATTAATTCCCACAGGAAATTCAAGAAATATTATTCCTCTTCTCAAACAGGAAAGTCCAGTCAGTAGGTGCCCTGAGAAGTCATGTCACCTGTAATGGTATTAGATGGACATCAATATCTAGAATCACCAAATTCTATATATTATTCAATCTTTATTCAATGCTATTTTTTCAACAGAAGTCTTCCCCACATCTGAATGCCCACAGAGTGGTTGTATGCGCATATTTAAGGGATATTCTTGTCTGACACTCTGGAGGCACAATATTGTGAAAACCCACTCTGCAATGGATCTGTGGATCTTAACACAAAAAGAGTAGGAAACCTTAACCTTGCTTAGAACAACATTTCTTTTCTCTGGGCAGTAAGGTGCAGAATACACAATGGGATCAGCCAGAATGGAAATGGAAATTGAGGGACTGTGTGGTTTATTTCATTTAATTAAAGAAATTTGTCCTGCTGCAGAGAATGGAGAAAACTATACAGTGTGGAATTGAACATAATCTGGAAATGTAGAACAGAATTATCCTGGCTGTGGAAGTGACAGCTGGATGTAATGGGATGTTCTGCTTCTGCCAGTGATGGACAAGTCACGTTCTGTCTCCATACTGAGAGAATCCGTTGTAATAGATCCATGGACCTTATTACTTGCTCAGATGAAACTTGTGGGTAGGCACAGATATATTTTCCTAGATGGCACCACTCTTGAACTGGGAATGATGATGGTGTAGGACCTCTCCCTACCTCACAGAGACAGAGGCAGCACCATGGGGCTCTCATTCACTTTGGGATATGGTTGAACTACAGTAGGGCACTGCTCTGTTTCCTGACAAGGAAGGAGAGTTTGTAAGTGGCATCCTAAAATGCTCAGGCTCCTGCAATGAATGTAATCTTGATATTGGTGAGCCAGCCTTGCTGCACTTTCTGATCCTTGGGGTGGTACTTGAAATCTGAGAGTGCACTTTGGAGCTAACTGTTCCAAGCCAGGCTGGGGATTTCACATTTCTCACGACTATTGTTTTAGATGCTCTACACTATGCCCCAATCTGGCTTGGAATGTTAATGGCTCCAAGGTAATGTTCCAGCAGCTGGGTATGGCTGGAGTATAAAGATACACTCATCATTCCATTTTTCCCTTGGCCACCCAGGTCTCTGAGGGGAGTATGGGACGTGGTAGCCGTGATTTGACATAGAAGTGCTGAGTTGCTTGGAGATCCCCACCCTCCATGCATGGGGAATTTCTAGTTGGTTGGATCTGCAGATTTCATATTACTGGGAATAGCTTCTGAATAGTGCAAAAGTGGTCCTAGCAGAACAGAATTGAACCCAGAAGCCTTTGTGGGTTTTTGTTTTTTTATTTTTTTTCTCAAACTGTAACTAGACATTTTGTGAGATGAAACTTTTTATTTTTCTGGTACTTTTTTTGCTTGCAGTTGCATTTGTAAGGCAGTACTTTCACTATTGCCACCCTTTTACTCTCTGGTTTCAGGCTAGGACAAGATCTGCACATAAATAAGAAATTATGATATAAGAACTCAGGAAGCTTTTGTTAAATTTTGTTGGAGCTCTGAGAGGTTTCCTGTTGGGTACGAAGGGGTGTGTTTCCCCTATCCCACCTCAGTTTGCCCTCCCCCCCAAAATCAGAAGGGTGAAGAGGAAGAAAAATATCTGAGCACATGGTATTCCATCATCATCACAAAGCGATGAAAGCAGTGAACAGGTGTACCTTGTATGGAAGTAGTGGCTTTGCTAAATTTAGTGATGACTGAAATGATGATGTAAGCTATGCATATAGAGTAAGTGGCAGGTAAACAGGTGTTCATGGTGAAGTATAAAGTAGCAATGTAAAAAGAATCAGTGTAACTGACGCTGCAGAGGCCAAGAGGGGTGGGTTGCATAGGAAAAGTTGCTAAAAGGAGCGTGTAAGAAGGGCGGCAGGGGCAGGGGCATCCTGCTTAGCACTGCGTGTAAGCACAGCCAGCAGGTTCCTATGCACTCCTACCCAGCGTGAGTACTGAACTCTTGTTACACAGGATATTTGATTATCCGGCAATCTCATGGTCTCGTGGATGCTGGATATTAAAGAGTTGACTGTATTAGCTTCTCTGATGTTGAATCCAATTTTTAAGCACAAGTTTGGGCTTAATAGTTATTCTAATACAAATTAGAGAGCTTGTATAATGCTAATAAAAAGTCTAATTCATCTGTGTGACTCTTTTTTTCTTCTACTTACCCAAATGTAAGTTAGTATTAAGCTCCCTTAACCTTTCTCCTGTCTAGTTTATTTGGAGCTGTATGCATAATTTTAAAATGCTGAAAATCTGATAGCAGGTTGTAAACATAATGGATCTAAGTATATATTTAGTATATATATATAAATACGTAACACAGCAGGAAGGCAATTTTTGTTCGCCAAAGGAATGACTATAGTTCAGCAAAGTGCTGAAATATTGGGTGAACTATGATAGTTGTCATCCTCTACTGAAAATAATTGTATACTTTTATAATCTGCACCAGCCAGTTTTTAATTACCTAATATTTTATTTTGGTCTCCAGTTAACCTCCCAATTAAGTACTTGAAGACTAAACTTGGTTAATCTAGAATGGGAAGAATATTTAAGGGCAAATGTTTGAGTTCAGCATTGCATTTTTAAGCTACCATAGTTTAAGTTTTTATTTTTCTAAAGATTAATTCCCAACATTATTCCCCAATACAGCAAAAAAGAATGTCTGTTTGTAAGTATTTTCCATGTATTTTTTGAGATATACTTTTAAAGAGGTATGGTATGATAGCTTGTCATGTTTAGTTTTCCTGGCTGGGTGGACAAGACATTGGGAAAGACTGATACCACTTGTTTAGAATCAAACTCCTGACTGATCACGATTAGCCCAGGCTTAAAGGGCTCATTGGCCTAACTTATTGGGCCCCTAATTCAGGGATGTCAAGAAGATACAAGAGATGTGTGCTTCTGGGAAGAAGGAACTAGGTGTTGGGGTATGGGAGCCACATTGTGCGGGAGGAAAATTGTGGTGAGATGTATTTTTTGTTTGCTTTTTGTTGCCAATAAAACCAAACCATGGGAAGGCTATAAGTTTGGGTGGAAAACTGTATTTATAGTATTGTAGCAGAAATTAGAACTGGGAGAAAAATACGACTCAAGGTTCTGCATTGTGAGATAGTCTCCATAGTCAGAAGAAACCATTGTGATCATGTAGTCTGATTCACTATAATCTGGGCTATATAATTTCTTTAGAGTAATCTCTACTAAATATATTTTAGAATGTAAGTGAAGGAGAATCCACTATGGTGCTTAATATATTGCTCTAAGGGTTAATTACACTCTCTTTTTTGTTGTTGTTTTTTTAAACAAACAAAACCCCCCTACTTTCTCATCTGAATTTGCTTAGCTTCAGTTCCCAGCCACTGGATTGCATTATTCCTTCCCCTGCTAGATTGAAAAGACCATTGTTAAATATTTGTTCTTCATGTGGGTACTTAGAGACTATAATGAAATCTTCCGTTAATCATCTAGCTCTAAAGGCAGTGCAGAAGTAAAAGTGACAATACTGCATTTGCCTGATAATAGCCAGATTTCATGGTCAAGAGCATACTTTATGGGTCCATGATGCATTTTTCATGGCTGTGAATTTGTGCCCCTATTGAAAGGGGAGCCACTTCCTTTTGCCCAACCCTGAGGGTGAGCAGGATCAGTAGCAGCAGCCAGAGCTCAGTTCTGAGAGGCACTTTCCCTCCCCACCAGGGCCTGGCAGCAGTGGCTGCTTCCCATCTCCTCTCATCACCCATAGCTAGAGGTGGCCCAGCTCCACCCCACATCTCTTACTGCCCTGTGGGAGCTGCCCACAGCAACTTCACCCAAGCCTTTTTGGGCTGCAGACAGACCATTGCAGGGGTGGGGGAATATTTGTTGACAAAGGACCCTGGGCTGGCTTCACGGCTTCCTGACACCTTGAGAAGAGAGGCGGGTTGGTGAGTGTAGTGAGAAGGAGGTGCAGCCCTCTACTAATAGTAAGAGATTTGTCTTACAGTTAGGGCTAGTTTTCATTTGTTGCTTTTAAATAGTAGGCCATTGTATTCATATTTCCCAGTACAATATTAACATATAAAAATGAATCAAATCCTAAATGAACAGGAAAACCAACATTTTATGAATATTGGCTTGTGCTATTATCGACATGAAGGAAAAAAGTGGTTGTTATCACCAGTGTTCCCTCTAATTTATGTCCATGTACAGAATAAATATTATGTGCACCAAAGTGGAGATATTGTATGAGGGGTGAGGCCAAGGGGTTTGGAGTGTGGGAGGGTCTGGGGGTTGGGGGAAGGAGGGCTCTGGGAGGAAGAAGTATTTGGGCTGCCAGATGGCACTCCAGGCTGGGGCCAAGGGGTTTGGTGTGTGGGAGTGGGCTCAGGGCAAGAGGTTGGAGTGGGGACACAGTGTCTGGGAAGTAGTTTGAGTGCAGTACAGGGCTCAGGGTTGGAGTGTGGGGTCTAGAAAGGAGTTAGGGTAGTATAAGAGTTTGGGGTGGTGTAGGGGATTGGGGCAGCGCTCATTTGGTGGTGGAGGAAACAGGCAACTCCATGCTGGTGTTCGGAAGAAGGGGCTTTTGAAAACGGGGGGTTGTTTTCAGAAGATCCCCATCTCCACAGGCGGCGTGCGATTCGAAAGCCACACTTTTGAATCACCGTGGCTGTCATTATGCTAATGAGGTGCTGCCTATTCATGGCAGCGCCTCACTAGCATCTTTTGAACCCACTCATTAACATGGTCCAGGAATAAGGTGAATAAAGCAAAAACCGCTCAGAGGAGGCTTTGTAGTTCTGATTTAATATATGTAGGTGAATGTACATTGTCTTAAAACTTGGAGATTTATTGCTTATGAAAGGTGGAGGGTTTGGCCCAGTCATTGGGGCCAGCTGGCTTTAATTAGGCTGAGCCATCTCCCACCCAGCTGCCTCTGATTGCCCTGTAGGCCCTTCTGCTTGTTTGGGCTTCCTTCACCCTGGCCCTGCTACACTATGAGGAAGCATAATTCAAGGGACTGCATAGCAACACCCTTAACCATCTTCCCCTTTAATTTTTGACATATTATGTCCACTGTGGACTCTTTGGGACAGCAAACATCTCATGTTTCAACAGTGCTTAGCCATGTGAGCCTCTGGGCCCTAGGTATTACTGAATAAACAATTATCAGAATCCACATTAATATTAATGGTATAATAACTAAGAAGGAGAGAACTAGAAGTAACTTTTTATACAAATGAACTGCTCTTGTATCTCTAATTCATGGCAATAGTAATAGAGAGGTAGCGGTGTTAGTCTGTATTCTAACAAAACAAAACAACAGTCATGTAGCACTTTAAAGACTAACAAAATGGTTTGTTAGGTGATAAATAAATCATTTTGTTAGTCTTTAAAGTGCTACATGACTGCTGTTTAATTCATGGGAGTAAGTGTAGCTGACTCTGACCCTTAATAGCCAGATATAAAAGGACAACAGAAAAAAACCCAAACAGATTATTCCAGTCAGATATTCCCTTCTCTGATCCCATCCAGTGCTGTGAACACTCTTTATTTTTACTTCCTGGGGTAAGGAAGGTGAGAATGGGACACAGCAATGTGCAACACTAACCTCTTCAAAGCAGCTAGTCTTTGTAAGGGTCTTCATGGATTTTTTAAAACCAGAATCCCCATTTCTACAAATGGAAATTCATAGTTTCCCAGTACCTTAAGCAGCAAGACATGACTGCATTTCCCGAGTGTATCAGGAGTGACCAGATTAATTGTTGCCCTGAATGGAGGAAGAAATTGTAGAGAAACAGAAACATCACACCAAGTACAACAGGGAAAAGCACTTGACAAGACAAAATTGACTGTCTGCTTTTTAGGTCATGTGACTGAATGGTCAATTACGTTTTTTTTAAATTGCCAGTTACACAAGAACCTAAAATGATGAAGTACTGCAAATTACAATACAATCTGTCCCTCTGTGGTCTCTTAATAATCCATAGCTTCTGGCAGCTTTTTGTACTCATTTCAAGGAGCCAAACACTAATTGGATTTTAAAAAGATGGCTGCACAACTTTATGATCATTATTAAAAACTGCAGAAATGCAAACAAAGAAAGGAGTAATCAAGTCCCATGCTTTGGGCCATAAACTGATTGCACAAGGAGTCACTAAAGGTATGTCTATCCCAGCAGATACAAAGTTCTGGCAGTTACAGCTCAACTCATAGAGTACTCAAAGGGAGACTAGTATTTTGCCAGCACAATAGTGTGACAACACCTGTAGCAGCATTCAAAGTGACGCAATCTTGGCAGCTATCCCACATATCAGCTCTTCTTCTGATGCTGAGGCTTGTGGGAAGCAAGGGTTAAGGGATCATGGGGCATCCTGTGTACTGTCCCATTGCCCCATAGTGCATTGCTTTGCATCCCAACAGCCCCTGTGCTTCTGTCTATATTTGGCACCATCTTTCAGTAGGTTTTGTACTGTACACTCTGCCTCCTTGGTCTGTGGGAATCGACCTTCAACTGACAAAGAAAATTCTGACAGATCTCACACATGCAACTTTCTGAACACAGGCCTGCTCTGGAAGCTGCAAGCAAGGAAATTGTTCCTGGACCAGAAGATCACCACAGGGAAAGCTGAAACACCCATTGAGGGACCCTGCCTGCCCCCTTAATGCCATGACTCATGAAGCCATACGTGGGGAGCCTTACAGCAGCAAAGGATTGTTGGACAACAGGCTGAGCAAGTGTAGAAGGACTCTGGAACATGCTTTTAGCCATTTAAAAGCCTGCTGAGGATATCTGTATGGGAAGCTGGAAATGTTGACAAGGGGATGGGGGTTGAGCACAGTGGATTCTGGTGGGATTCTGCAGGGCTGGATGGTGATATGGCTGCTGTGTAATGCAGTTGGTGCCAGCTGGGGAAAGGATGATGGCCAAACTGTGCTGTGGTGACTTGGGGGTGAGATAAAGTTTTGGGAGACTGGGTGCAGAGGAGGGTGAGGGTGGAGATGCTCCCTCTGCACTGCCAGGAACTGCATAAATGTTTAAGAGCCACTCCATGGCTTCATTAAGGCACTCAGTGTTCTCCTTCCATACCACTCCTTCAATTCTTTCTTTTCAGCAGCAGACTGCAGCATGACATCATGCAGCAGGACGTCATGCAGCAGGTCCTCCTTACTTTCAAGGCAGCTTTCTAATTCTGTGCAGCCATTCAGCCAGCAATGGCAAGGCATGCTAGGATTCCAAGGATACAGCTGTGAAGCCACATGAATCATTTTATAGAGGCACTACTGTGAACACTTGATAGAGCCTTGACACGACTGTTTTTAAAACACAGGCACTAGTCATATACCTATCACTAACCAGCAGTCCAAAGGCAAACACCCATAAGCCACAAGACCCCCAAAAGGCAAAGAGTATGAGCAGGGCCACAGGCTGGGGAGCTTGCCTCCCCCAGCTGCACATTCACCCACTACTCAGGCCTGGGAGTCTGTCCTTACAACTCCTTTTAGGGACCTCCTCAAGCAGCTCTCACTTGCTCATTCCCTGACACTAACTCATATATTCTCTCTCTCTCTCTCTCTCCATTCTCAACTGTCTTCCCTACTTTTGCAATCCCATCCAAATTATACATCCTAATTGCCCTCTCAAGACCAACGGGAAGGGCAGTTGCTGAGTCACAGATACATTGGAACATCTCTCCCACACACTGGAAGAAGGAGCCCTGTCATAGAGAGACTGGCCACAATCACCCTCCCTCGTCCTCACCACAGCAGGAACCCGGGTGGGCTGCGGCAGCTACACAATCAAATACACCTGGCTATTGGGAAAGTACTGTCTGTGCTGCTCCTTTGGTGAGGCTCCTGTTTTCCAGGGAATGCTCCTGTTTCCAGACGGAGAAGAAAGTATAATCCCTGGAGGAGATAGGAGTGTTTCACAGACTGCTGCACTTTTCTATGACTGAAAAATATCAGCTCTCTTGTGTTAGCCAGTGGATTTTGGGGAGGGAGAGCGGCGGGGGAGAGAAGCCAGTACTCAGCAGGCTCCCCATGGTGGGGCTTCAGAGGACCCCTGTCCCCGGGTGGTGTTCCTGCAGCTGGGGCTGCTGGCAGGGCTCTGTGCCCCTGCCAGATCCCAGCTGTAGGGCTGCGGGGCTCCCCTGCCACTCAGCCAGGGATCCCTTGGCTGGGGTGGCCAGCACACTGTACTGGCAAAAAAAAAAGCACAGGTTTTAGCAAATGACAGAGTTTCAGACTAATGACACATGTTCCATAAGCTTGTATCTGGACTATACACCTACACTTCAATTTTTCCAGCAAAATTTACCTTCCCTCTAACATTCATCCCTTCTTAAAGTAGCAACTTAATGTGTCACAGCTTATTAGGATTTCATGTTTCAGCCCCAATTTGTACATTTAACATTGCAATGAAAGCAAAAAAGCAGTTCAGTAGCACTTGAAAGTGTTACTGAACTGCTTTTTTGTTTTCATAGGATATAGACTAGCACGGCTTTCTCTCTGTTACTATTTAACATTGCAATGATTGAAAATTAAGCCTTTTTTGGTGATGCTAGGAGTACCATAAAAAGCTTCTCAAGTGTTTGTTACTGGACTTCACTCAGGCATACTCATGAGTAATAAGGACCAAGCATCTTGGCCTTTAGGATAAAGCATTTCTTCTAATTAATAGTGATGAGTTACGTCCTTCAGATTTGAGAGAATCTTTAGATAAACAGGCACCTGTTTGGACAGCACTGTGCTGTAACTGCGGTGAGAGATGGGAGGGCTATCCTTTTCTAGGCATCCCAGACATTCAGTTAACTAAATTACCTGTAAAGAGTTAAATCTGGAGACAGTGGGTCTCTGAACACCTCCAGAAAATGTTGGCAGGCAGACAGGTGAGCCAGGGGAGCAAAAGCGAGATATAAATTGGAAGCAGTACTCAGCCCAGCAGTATAGTGTGACCAGAGGAGAGATAACGAGATGAAATGAGCCAGGAACCAGGTATAGAATTTTCATTAACATCCATACGTAGAAGGAATGAACCTTGGGACACCAGATATGCAAATAGAAAGGGGATATTCCATCAGACATGATTAGGTTATTTTTTGTGTTTGGTTTGTGGGACTTCTCAGGCTGATTTATGTACCTGCCTGTACATTTTAGCTTTTAAACTGAAACTCAATCCAGTTTAAAACAATTCTCTGTGCTTTAATTTACCTTTTTTCTGTTGCTCTGTAACTCTTAGCAACTACCGGTAATTACCAAGTATGTTTTCCTTGTTTGTTAATTAAATCAACTTTTTAAGGCTATGAACTAATTCCTGTGTCCTAGAAGGCAGAAGGTTCTGTGTGCACGTGCCTCTGACTGAAAGGTCAGCTGCTAGGAAGAGGTTACCCCACAGGGAGACATCCCAAGTGTGCCATCCTGGATTCTCAATGGGATTTTTGAACTTTGGTAGGGGCAGCGTATCACCCAGGATCAGGGAATCTGTGGCCCTGGGGAGCTTTTTTAAAGCACAAGCCTTTAGTGACACAATACATAAAAGTTCTTGCAGGCCTTTACCTATATTCAAAGCGCCAGAGTGGGAATCAGCCTTGACAACTGCAAATTTTCCAACACTGAAGGGCCAAGGAATGGACACATCAAGCCAAGGCTGTCTCTTAACATTTGACAAGCTAAAGATACTCAAAGAATTATTCTTGCTTATATCTAAATGATAACAAAAAGCTATTTATGTAAAAAAAACACACACAAAGCAACTATTGCACACAAGAATATGTGCTTAAGAACAGAGGTTATTTGCTTGATAAACAATTTCAATTATCCTTTTCTATTTCTGGAAGTGCATATGGAGTATTCTGATCAATTCACTTCTACTGTAGCTCTGTGGTCTTTAATCAAGTTATTCCAGGGAAGAATTTGCATTCTCTTATTTTGCTCAAATTCAAGGTGTGAAAATAAGTACTACATATTTATGTGCTGGGTTTGATTACTTGCTTGTTGGGCTATAACTTGCAGATGCTGCTTAGCCTGTCAAATACTGGCAGTGAAAAGAAAATGGAGATTTACAACAAGGCAATTGGCTGCTTCACTGCAATCATCAATGGGATAAAGATCATTTAAGCTTCCAGTCATTTGTTCAAATCAAGCTTGCATCTGTAATAAAGATCTAAAGTTGTTTCCATCTAATGACTGTTTAAAGAAAAGCTGGCAGTCATGTGTCACAAATATCTCTGTCATAAGAGTCCCAGCTGGCAACGCTAAGTCAGAAATCTCAGCAGGGAGTCTAGTCTTACTAGACACAGAAACTGTACTAGTTATACAGAGATAGGTATAGGTACACCTATTACAGCACTGGCAGCACTCCACCTTGTGGTCAGTCACCATGGTACTCTGTTGGAACCAACAATGGATGCTGTGTAGTACAAAAATCTATTAAACAGATGAAATCTGGAAAGGCACCTGGCAGTGATGCAATTCCCTCAGAAATTTATAAAGCTGCTGGTTGCCAGCTGATGTTTCATCTCACCCCTTTATTCAGTGGCATTTGAGAGAAGAAGCTAGTCCCTCAGGACTTCAAAGATGGCCTGATTGTACACATATACAAGGTGGACGTACATGTTGTGATGACCATCGGGGCATCTCTCTGCTCCCCACAGCTGGTAAGATCCTGGTCTGTATCCTTTACAACCAGCTTTCACTATGTTTTCAAAAATGGCATTAGCCCTGAAAGCCAGCGCAGATTCCGTGCCAGTTGAGGCACTGCTCACATGATATTTACATCCAAACAGATACAAGAGAAATGCAGAGAGCAACATCAGGACCTCTATGTGATTTTCATAGACTTGACCAAGGTGTTCAACATGGTTGATAGAAATGGGCTCTGGAAAATGCTTGGGTGAACGGGCTGTCCTCAAAAATGTATCAACATTCTTCAGCCTTATCATGATGGCCTGCTTGGTCACTTCCTTAACAATGGAGAGACATCAGCACTCTTTGAAGTATCAAACAGTACAAAGCAAGGATGTGTCCTTGCTTCTCTCCTGTTCAACAGCTACTTTTCAATGCTTGCTTTTAAGGACTGCATGTTGGGCACACCTATTCAATTCCAAACAGATGGCAGTATTTTCAATCTCCAGAGACTTCAGCCTCACACTAAAATGGCTACTAAAATTATCTGTGACCTTCTGTCTTCTGATGATTGTGCATTGTTGGCTCATTCAGTGAAGGATGCATAGGAGCTTTTTGATCACTTTGTTACTTCCGCTCACCATTTTGGACTCACAGTGAGCCTCAAGAAGACAGAAGTTATGGCTCAGCCTGTTTGGCAAGAGCCCAGCACTCCAGTGATCACTGCTGGTGGTACAGTCCTTGAGGCTGCTGACAAGTTTGTTACTTCGGAAGTGTACTGTCCTCTAGCATAAATGTGGATCACGATGTATCTGCTCAATTAGCCAATGGAAAATTGGCTAACTGCCTATGACATGACCATGGCATTACACTTCATTCCAAGGTAGCAGTTTATCAGGTAGCTGTCCTGAATATTATGATGTATGGCTTGGAGTCATGGACAATATATTGTTTCCATATTTTTAAACTCAATCAGTTCCATATGTGCTATCTGAGGAAGATTGCCCACATGAATTAGTGGGACAAAATTCCTAACATGGAGGTTCGTAAGCTGTGTGGTGTCATGGGGATGGAAATCATGCTTATGAACAAACACTTTCACTGGACTGACCATGTTGTAAGGATGGATGATACACAGATACCAAAGATGGCCTTCTATGGCCATGGAAAGTGCTCTGTTGATGGTCAGAATAAGAACTATAAAGACATCTTAAAGGTCAACATGAAGTCATGTGGCATATCTCCCAGTGATCTGGAAACTCTAGTTCAGGACAGATTGTCCTGGCATCAAACCATTGTACAGGTTCTTAATTGCTTTGAGAGTCAGTGTATCCAGGCACTACAAGAAAAGCACAGGATCCAAAAAGAACATACAACACCTGGAGTTGGTGGTTTTTTATTGTGACATCTGTAATCATATCTGCGAATCAAGGACTAATATAGTCACTCACCAATGGCATCATAGAAGATGAGATCCCTCAATAGACAGCTCAAGAAGAGGAATCGCTGGTACCAACATATGATTGCTATGTGCTTCCATGCCTCCTGGATTTTAAACAACATATAGTATCTGTCATTCTGCCCCTTAAACATTTTCTCAGGACACAGACTCCCCGCCTGGTACCCCTTCTTGGGTCACAGGATTCTGCATCCCAATAGCCTCAGGGTATCAAGTGGTATCACCCCCCACCCCCAATCCCAGCCACCAAAAACAGTTTAGCCACAACTTCACCTGAGCTTACACTGTTTATTTTTTTTTCAGGAACTATGGATAGTTAAAGCAAGCAACACCCAGATTTTTCAAGAGAACTTCTAAACCAGACATTTTATCATCTTAAAAAAGCACAAGAATTTGCCCCACAAAATTAACACCTGTATGAAAGATCCTCTCTCATATGCCTCTTGTCATCACTTTCAATCTAAATACACTTCAGAGTTGTTCAGGATCTTTCTGCCTTTTCATTCCTCCTGCTCACTCTGGCCTTCCTGGTGATCTCCTAAACATCCTGCTTACAAACATAGTCTTGGTCAAAAATCCCAGTGTAAGGTCCCATGTTGCTGCCATGCTATATTCATTGTTTCAGAGGGGTAGCCCACCTGAGTAAAGTCATCAGCAAGTCAGTAGGCCTTGTGAGCTGACTTGATGACCCTTCTTGTGCTAGCTTCCCTGCAAAGAAAGAAACACATCCTCCTTCTCAGGCTAGGCATTACAAATGAATTACTCACATACCAGTTTAAGCTTACTGTCACTACAGGACACAACATAGAGTCATATACATAATGGGGGGTGCTAGTCCACAACAGAGGGGACAATCCTTAATGACAATCACATAACCAATGTAATTTGTAAGGTCAGAGTCCTCCCCAACCCAAATTATCAAAACACCCCAGATGTAAGTTAGCTTATTTTGCTGCATGGTCTGTAACTGTTTGTACTTAGGCCAGCACAATGGGATTGGCTCTATCACAAATACAATTAATCATTACCTCAGCACATCAGGCCATCACATGCATTACTATTACCATGTGAGTATGCATCAGGTATTGATATCAAAGCTCTAGTAGCCCGTGGATAAGGTTAGGATGTTAGCCTCCAGGGACAACATGGGAGCACCTTTCATAAGCAATAAATCTCCAAGTTTTAAGACAATGTACATTCACCTACATATATTAAATCAGAACTACAGAAAGCCTCCTCTGAGCGGTTTTTGCTTTATTCACCTTATTCCTGGATCATGAAACTGCCATCTTTCAATCTTCCTCTCCCTGCTCAGTCTATATTCTGCATGGTGGGAAAATACCTCTAGTTTATTTAAAATGCCCTAGGGTTTCCTGAATAATTAACAAGATCATTAACAAATCATACAGACAGATCTGATTAGATTGCATATAAATGAGGTTTCGGAAAGGTAGTTGTAGATTTTCATCTTTATGTACTGTTTTAAGCATAACAACATGTCTTGTGTCAAGTTAGGAATATATTCTTCACAGGCTGTGTGGACTCCAGCATTGTAGTTCATGGGGTCTGGTATTATATTTACATATATTGGTGTAAAGCTTGCATTTGATTAATTTGGTAGATGAAACAAGAACAAAAAATAAAAAAATGAGCTTGTCTCTGGTTTGATGAAATTGGAATTTTTAATTGTCCTTTTCCTCAATATTTAAGATTGCTTGCAGTAGCAGCCCAGAAGTAATAGGTATTTTCTGTAAGAGCAAATCCATTTAACCTTTGGCAGTATCTAAGGGACTGCCATTTTCCTAGAGTGGCTTATTTTGAATGTTAATTATTCCAAGAGCTTGTCTCTTGTAAGTTACCCCCAAAGTTCTCACTCTGCAATACAAACATTCATGCATCACCTTTTACTTCCAAAATGATTGAGCAATGGGAACAAACTGGGTGGAGTACAAGGGGAAAGATTATACTCAGGTAAAAGATCAGTCTACACGATATCTGTTGAATGCGACAGCTGATGAAAGTTTGAGAGTTGATACTACAAAAATTAAATGCCCTGAAGCATCCTGTAAGTTTGTTTTTAAGTAAGCTTGACTTTCCATGGCAAAATATATATCAATGCAACCAATTACTTTTGGTGTTCTCTTATCCTCTTAAG
The DNA here is from genome assembly GCF_033958435.1 of Carettochelys insculpta. Taxonomy (NCBI): domain Eukaryota; kingdom Metazoa; phylum Chordata; order Testudines; family Carettochelyidae; genus Carettochelys; species Carettochelys insculpta. The sequence goes on from NC_134140.1 coordinate 123,085,598, forward strand.
AAATTATCCACCCATATCCACCTAAAGCTAGAATCATTCTTCACATCATAACTTCATTCTTGTGAACTTCTTGGAAACTCCTGTAATGTTTTCTCACAGGTATAAATCTGTGCAGAGCACTGATGGCACTGGAGCGAGCACTGCCCTTCCTCCCTGCCCATCACCACCTTCCTCTCATCTTCCCTCATGGTGGTTTCCCCCTTAAACATCTGGCTAGCAGCCACTTTAACCTCTCTTGATCAGCAGGATTCTAATTAGACAGCAAGTGGTTCGCCCTAATCGTCACTAGTACTTGCTTGCTCTACTTTACATAGAGGAGATAAAAGAATCTGGAAGATGAAGGTGGGAAGAAGAGCGTGGGCATTTTAAAAAGTTAAATATGTTTCAAGTTTTCTGGAAGTTTGAGAATAGTTGGAGGTTCTTCTGTCAAACCTTTTCTCTACTACAAATTAAAGTAGAGTTAATAGTGCAACAACATGCTGCATTTACAGCATGTATTATCCTTTTCATGTAGTGATGACAAGGCACCTTACAAATATTTGAGACTCACAACAGGAAGTGTCCTGGTTGATTGGTAAGTACATTACCCCTCCACAAGCTAACTCAGTGGCAATTTCAAGAGCAGGGCCCTGGAGAATCCTAGCTTCCAGTTTTTTTAATCTGGCCATACTACCCAGGCAGAGGAATATGATTAATCCCAGTGAAATTTTTCATACCTATGAAGTCCAATTTTTGCATTTTCTAATTTGAGTTTGTCAGCCTCCTGAAAACACTCAGAATGTTGACATTGAAAAACTGTGTTCTAATCAAGTTCATTTATCACAGTACAATATAGGGCACTTTAAATGAATATCACAACAATATTTAGCTTGCTGATAGCTATAAACAGCAGAATGCTAACTTCTACTGGTTTGTGGCAGAGGTGCCATTCCTGCCTGTCCCCTCATGGTTCATTGCCTCAGTTTCCCAAATGAAGTCTTCCACACACTTCTGTTATGGATGTGTCATAGTCCCTGCACCTGTCACAAAAAGTTCGATCCCTTCCACATTAGCAAAGTTCTCATAAAACAAGAACCAAAGTTACTTTAGCCCCACCGGGTTCAGTTTTCAGGCCCCTTGCTTCCTTTTCAGACATCAGCTGCAGCAGCTTGCCTTAACACCCATCAGTGGGGTCCTAGTAACCACTCATACTAACAGCCCAGGCAGGACCACTGACAGGAACTCTAGGCCCCAGGACAGCACAATGGACCTCTGTTTCCCTCCTTCAGACAGAGCCACAAGCCCAAGCCCACCCAGGAAAACCCCGAATGCCACTCCTCACTCAGAAGGACCCCTTGTTGGTCACAACTCCATCCCCACACCTGCCTGGAGGTGCCCCTCCCACCCCCCTTCCACTCTCTACCCCCTCAACACTCCTACCCAGCTTTGATCCTCAGTAGTCCTGTGCCCAGCTCAGCTCCTTCCCTCACCCCGTCTTTGACCCCCAACAGTCCTGTCTGCCCTCCGACATGCACTTGGCCCTTTTCTCCCAGACATCCCTGCTTACCTCTGCCCCGACTCCTCCGCTCTTTGACCCTCCCAGCCCACTTCTTCCATGCACGTTCCACAGCCTCGCTCCCCACAGTCCCATGCCCAACACTGCCCCAGAGCTCAGCTCCCTCCTTCTCTGTCCAGCCTTCTCCACTGCCATTCCCAGCCCAGCTCTCCCTCCCCACTCATGCACATGGTTATCACCTCCAAGCCCCTCTCCTACCCTGAAAAGCCACAGATCCAAGCTCTGGGGCTCCCTGCAGTCCTGCCAGACTCCTACAACAGTGCTATTTAAGAAGGACCTGGGACCCAGGCAAGGCTACAGCAGCAGCAGCCCTTATCCCCTTTAAGTCCACCAGGTCCCTGTGCAATTGCCCCCTTTGCCCCAACTCTATCGATAGGCCCAAGCCCAGGTCAGGCCTACCCTCCCATGGGGAGGTGCCAGCAGGCTGTAGTTTTCAATCCACTCCTGGTCCTTCCTTGCAAGATTTCTCACACTCCAGGGAAACTATCCACTTGCTCTTTCTCTGTCAGCTCTCAAATGAGATGCTTTCTCTCCTCCTTCCCAGCCTGACTTCTAGTAGTACTGCTTAGTAGAGTGGAGTTAAATGGGCCATGGAAGCTAGCTAGCACCTTCCTGACCGCAGTGGAGTTTTTTTATCCCCACACAGGTACACAACAAATAAAGTATGTATGCCAAAACATTTAGTTTAGGTACAGTACTGAAAACAGCACAAGAACTTACAGCATCTAAATTCCTGTCACGATGTGCTGAATTCTGTCGGTTATAATCTACTTTACACACACACACACATTTTCCTGACTTCATTCCCATGCAGTCTACATCTTCCTCCCTCAGTTAGTGCCGGCAAACATCTGGGAGAGGTAGCAGTATCTGTGTCAGTCACTAAATTTGCAGCAGTGAAACCTATCAGGTTAGGAACAACAAAATATTCTAACTTGTTTTTCAGTAGAGAGTAAGGAATAATGTTTTGGCCATAACACAAGAGCAATAGGCCCTTTTCTTCTTTGCACAAAGAGGAGTCGATATACAAATATTTCTATGACAAGAGCAGACAAGATGAAACTCTCACAGCATAAAGTTTACACCATTCTACTTTACAATCTGAGAAAGGAAAAAGAATTGGGCAGGAGACCCAGGCAGCCATCTGTGGTGCCAGGCTAGGGTGCTGTTTTTGATGTTAGTAACAAAAGGGAAAAAATTACCTCAACCTTTCCATGTTTCAGGCATTCAGTTTATGGATTCTTTTTGCACTAACCTTCTAGAATGTTCCAGGCCTTTGTAGAATCTCATGGAACTTTAACCAATGGAGAAACAGCACCAAAGATGCTCTTTGCCTGTGGTGTCATTTGCTCTTGGGGCTGGCCATGATATTGAAGACAAGATTTTTGTGAGGGCTTCCTCGCCCTGTTCAGTTTTACAACCCCATTAGTAAAATATAGTAGCACTGGCTGAGTACTGTGAATGTAATAAACTGCAAAGAAAAGGCTAGAGGCAAACCTGGAGCATGAACCTTTCGTCAGCTAGTTCAGGTGTTACATTCATTATCTAACACTGAGTCTGTCAGCCACATCTGTGTTCCCCTCTCCCCATCCGGAAGATACATGAAGCAGCCAGATAAAGGCAACTTGCAACAGATTCGTTATAAGAGTTGGAGCTATGCATTGAATTCAGTACAAAACACAGTAAAATATTTTATATTTCTTAATCATGTTGTCCAGTTTTAAAGAAGAAAAGCTTTTCCAGATCTGAAGAAGTGGGTCTGTCCCACAAAGCTCATCACCTAATAAATTATATTGTGAGACCATAAAGTGTTACAGGACTTCTTTTTTGTTTTGTGAAGATACAGACTTACATGGCTACCTCTCTGAGGCTGTGGCCACATTAGCCCTTCCTTTCAGAGGGGCTATGGTAATGTGGCACTTTGGGATATGCTAATGAGGTGAAGTCATGAATATGCAGTACTTCATTAGCATAATGGCAGCCACACATGCTTCAAAACTGCTGGTTTCGAAATGCACGCTGCCGGGTTAGCCGGTGGGGGGGCCTTTTGAAACAGACCCCTGATTTCAAAAGCCCCTTATTCCCAAAACCAAATGGGAATAAGGGGCTTTCAAAATCAGGGGTCCATTTCGAAAGGTCCCCGAGCTACACAGGCAGCTGCTTTTCAAAACCGGCAGTTTCAAAGCATGCGTGGCCACCATTATGCTAATGAGGAGCTGCATATCCCTGGAAGACCTCATTAGCGTATCCCAAAGTGCCATATTACCATAGCCCCTCCGAAAGGAGGGGCTAGTATGGCCACAGCCTGAGATTCTTCACCGATGATGTACTCATGGCTGTTCATCTCTTTAAAAGTGAGCCAAGGATGATGGGCCATAGTTTAGCTGGAATATTCTTTTCAAGGTAAAGAGTCCTTTTAAATTTTTTCTGATGTTTCTCACACAGTGAACAGCACAAAAGCAAAGGTGCACAAACTAATAAAGATATATAAATGTAAATGGAAAATACTGCAGCCTCTTGTGTGCAACAAAAGAAACCTCAGCTGTTTTTAAAAAGCTATGAACACCCCCACCAGCCCCTAAACTCCTGCATCCCTTCCAGAGCCCATTCTCCCTCTCAGAGCCTGACTGCTCACCCCTTCCTGCACCCAAATAGCAGAGCCTGCACTCTTTCCTACACCCCAATCACCCGCCCCAGCCCAGAGCCCGCACCCAAATTCCACCCCCTCCCAGAGCCTAACCCCTCTGTACCCATTCCTCTGCCCCAACCCAGAGCCTGCACCCAAACTCCCACCCAGAGCCTGAGCACCAGACTCCTTTCTTGCACCCAAACTCCCTGGAAGAGCCCAACCCCTCACCCCATCTCTGCCCAAACTCCCTCCCAGAGCCTGCCTCCCTCCTGCCTCCCATTCCCCTGCCCCAGCCTAGAGCCTGCATCCTAACTCCCCCTCCCCTGAGCCTGAATCCTCCTTCACCCAATCCCCTGCCCAATACCAGAGCCTGCAACCAGACTCCAGCATACAGCCTGCACCCATTTGTGTACCCAAATCATCGGCCCCAGCACAGAGCCTGCATTCAGCTTCCAGACTCCCTCCCAGAGCTTTGGGCATTTTTCCAAACCTGCTGGCCCTGTCACACACATATCTCAAAGTCAGACTTGTTCTGGTAAGGTTTGGTTCAAGGCTTTATTTAAGATGATCTTTCTCATCCACAGTCTCAGGCAAGGCTATGTAGTTTTGAATATGTGATATCACATGGAGGAATGTCACGTTACTTCTGTACTCGTCACCATTATAGACTAACAATTTGAGTGATACCTCATAAGGTATATTTTGTACAATTACTACAACTGTGGTAGTAATTCTTTTATTATTTTTAACTGCATGATTGCAGAGGGGGACATCTTAATGGGAATTCATTGACAAATCTGACACATTTAAACTAGGCTGGCCCTAACAGAGATCTCAACTTAGCCATTACAAGGGGAATTTCCCCACCTTTGATATTCACAGGAATGGGACACATCCTACTTAATTTACTTCATCAACTGGTCCTACTAGTCTCTCTTCCTCTTTCCTTTCCCTCCCTTCCCCCACCTCACCCCCCATGTAAACCCTGGGGGGGTTGTCTATTTGTCTACTTCTACAATCTGAATAAATGGGTCTTTCCCATGAAAGCTCATGACCTAAAATTCTTTAGTCTCTAAGGTGCTACTAGACTGCTTGTTATTTGTAAAAGGCTGGGGTACATTTAAGTAAATATTGGAAAAGAACTAGAGCTATTACTTTATGCAACTGCCTACCCAAACAGCAAATGAAGAAAATGTTATCCATGTAGAGTAAACCCTTGATTTAACAGATTAATAAGGTGTGTCAATGATGAAAGTCCAGTAAATTCAAATCTGCAGGATTGGAGGCACCTTGCAAGGCATACTACGCAGCGCTCCATCTGAGACCTGGGAAGAATGCGGTGGGTTTGGAAGAGAGCTCGTCAGCGGGCTCTTTGCACTGTTTACAGAGCAGAGCCTCTGGGCTCACCTGCCACGAGCCACTCATCACTCACCCAAGGCTGGGCACTCCCACGGAAACTAAGTTTCCTGGAGCAGGTGTGCCTCTGCCCAGGGCTCTGACCGGCAGGATGCCTGCCTGCTGTCTAGTCCGGGCATCCCCCCTGCTGGGAGGAGGCTGAGCATTCTCCTTCACCACAGTCAGAAGGTGGCCCGTGAGGAGTGATGGCCCTGGAGGCCCCAGCCATGGTGATGGATCCTCCTGGGACAGCGGCTCCAGCGGCAGCGGCTCTTGCAGCTCTTGTGAGTCACCGGCATTTATTTGGAGGGGAGCCTGGGGACAGTGTCCGTTATTTCCGAAGTCCATTAAATCACGGGTTTACTGTACTTACTTTAGAGATCCCTGTTCTAGCCCCTAACAGCAAACAGCTCTGCAGCTGAATACTTCTGTGTGATATCCTTGTTTTCCTGGCAGAGCAGCACCCTCTACTGGCATTATTTTAAGCATGAGCCCAGGAGAAGTCAAATTAATTTATTCGAAAATTGACAGTACTTAACAGTATACTGCCACAGTGTTCCCCATACTGGGGTGTTATGTCCTCTTGCAGGGCAGACTGTTCTGTGGGGGCCTAAGACACAGGAGAGGAACAATGTGAGTGTGGAAACCTGCTGCTACCCTAGAAAAAAACCAAAACATATGAAAGCCACCCACTTGTTCTCCCCACACCGGCGGTAGGCTTCAGTGCAGCTAACAGAGTAGAAGCAAGCATGTGGCTCAAATTTCTGGCTCAATTCCAAGAGAACAAAGCCGCCCGTGGCCCCACCATACTCTAAGAACACTAAGCTTTCTCGCCTCTAAATGCAAGAGGCAAGGAAAAATGCACAGAAAAGAGAAGTAGAGTGAAAAATAAGAGAGAAAGAAAATGGAGAGTAACTAGTGAGGTTGGCACTTGTTCCCGGAAACACAAGTGATAAGTGTGATTTCTCAATCCTTGATGAAAATTAGAAGCTAAGAACTTTGTCCTATGGGAAGTTAGCAATGCCACTACATGCTACAAAATTCCAAGGGAGAATTAAATGTTCAAAATCTAGGTTTTTAAAAACATTCAGGTGCTTTGCCATACTAAGAAGTCATGGATATAGAAGAGCACTATGCAGATTAAAACTGATGTTTTCTAAGATTAAACTTGTTTTTATATTGCCTAACACTAATTTTCAAAAGTGGCTATTGATGTGGGTCACTTCTGGCTTGGGTAGCCATCTTAAGTTTACTTTTAGAACGTCTGATTCTCAAAGTGCTGAGATCTGTCCTATGATTATCAGGCCGCTTTGGAATGTTTTAAGTTGAGCACCCAAGAAGTGAAGCATTCAAACATCACTCATTTTTGAAAAATTGATATGTATACTGCTTATGGGCATAACTGAATTTCACTCTAGGAAACATGAAGGACAACTGCATGTGGAACATTAAAAATAGATTAGTTATATGCGATGGTTAGTTTAGTTGCATACTCCAGAGAAAAAAGATTCTGGAAAGCAGGTCTTTGCCCATGAAAGCTCATGCTCCAAAATATCTATTAGTTTATAAGGTGTCACAAGACTTCTTTTTGTTCCCAAAGCTACAGACTCACACAGCTACCTCTCTGATACTTCGAAAAGAACTGGTTAATCTTGCTGTTAGTGAAGTAAACTTTCTGAAGAATTTTGCAAACAGTCAATACGTAATACAAGTTATTGAAAAGTTGATGTATAATAAAGATGTGGGACCAGATGGACTTTCAGCAAGCTTTTCAATTTAATTTCAGGATTATTGATCCAATATTTTGTGAAGTTTTCAATTATATTTTCAGCATCTGGGAGGATGCATGGAACTACTTCATATAACTGGCTAACACTTCATTTATTCTGAGAAAAACGTGTTCTTACGCATGCAGCTCAGAAAGAACATCCTCCATGTTGAACAGTGGTTTCCAAGGTTTAGCTTCAGATTTTTACAATACAATAGAAGAGAAAATTATACTAGAATCTAAAACATGTCAAACCCACTAAAACCATGTCTAGAATGAGACAAACCCAAACTAATAGGCACTGATACATTTGCAGAGCAAGAGAAAAGATATTAGTTGGTTTGAGCCATAATTTGAGACCTTTGCAAAAGGAAAGATGTTTTGTTGGAGTGGGTCCAGGTAAAAGGAGTACTAAATTACAATAGGCCAATGACCGACTCTCCTGGCTCCTTCTTAATTTCAGCTGCAGTAATGGGCAACAGCAGAACTGATGATAGCAGTAATCTGGTAAAGGGTACCTGGAAGCAACAAAAAAGGGCTAAAAGATAGACTCAGACACATAGGTCTAATTTCCAGGAACTTCACAGTAATATGCAATTTGATTTTAAATTACTGTAGTACAAAAACCTGCTCCAACGTCTTCCTGTCCTTTCCATCCAGCCCTACTCTCAGTTCACCCCTTGTTGGAGAGAGCCCTTAGACAGCATTCCTTTTGGCTGAACAAATGAGTTTCCATTTTACTTCTGAGTAGATGATGAGCTAGTTTAAAAAGAACCCGCTACTCACATCAGTACCTTCCTAAGATTTCAAATCCTTTAATTTGCCTAAAATCTCTGGAAACATATTTGAATATAATCGTATAATGATATTTCATAAACATTTCTTGTTATGACAAATCACACAAAACAAATTGGTGTACTAACGGCAATGAACTTTGTTATGAACACACTAAACAGCTCAAACTGGTTAAATAAAAAGAATGTTTTTGTTTCGGTGAGTTTAAATATGTAGTAAACTGGAATGATTAATTTATGAAGGCTTAAGTGTATGTTTACAATATAAAATCAGCTTAGGAATACTGATGAACAAAATGTAAAACAGAAGTGCTGCATCATGCATTCCATAATCATAGAATCATAGAACGCTGGGACTGGAAGTGACCTTGAGAAGTTATCAAGTCCAGCCCCCTGCCCTCATGGCAGGACAAAGTACTGTCTAGACCATCCCTGATAAATGCTTATGTAACCTGTTCTTAAATATCTCCAGTGATGGGAATTCCACAACCTCCCTAGGCAATTTATTCCAGTGTTCTACCACCCTGACAATTATGAACTTTCTCCTAATGTCCAACCTAAACCTCCCTTGCTGCAGTTTAAGCCCATTGCTTCTTGTTCTTTCCTGAGGACAAGAAGAACAAGTTTTCTCCCTCCTCCGTACGACACCCTTTTAGATACCTGAAAACTGCTATCAAGTCCCCCCTCAATCTTCTTTTTTCCAAACTAAACCAGCGCAATTCTTTCAGCCTTTCTCCATAGGTCACGTTCTGTAGACCTTTGATCATTCTTGTTGCTCTTTTCTGGACCCATTCCAATTTCTCCACATCTTTCTTGAATATTTTATAATATTTAATCTTGTATTCTGCAGGACAACTGATTTGTCCTTACTCCAAACTTTCTGCAAATAAATTTCTGACAAACTTCAGAGTATGTAAAAAAGTGGCTTTTTAATTCACAAATTTACTGCTTGTGATTAAGTACCTTCTGCATGTCCAGTCTTCACAATATGGTATGCAGTTGAAAACATGTTCCATTTTTTTAGAAGGAATTTTAGATTAGTGTTTTTCCCCAGAAACTTATTTGCTACGTAGGGATTCAAGTATGCGCCTGGAATGCATGATCAGAGAGAAGATAGAGACCATGGGTACGTTGAGGTACAGCAGGGGCTGGGCCTAGAAGGAGCAGGGTTGAAGTATGGGCAGGTCCACAGGCTGCGCTGGTTCCTGGCTTAATCCATCTCTCCCAGTTCATCTTTGCTCACACAAAAGACTGTTGCTGGCAAATCACCGCTTCAATTCAAAAATTTCACTCTTTCTTCCCTTTGAGTCACCTGGGCTACGTCTACACGTGCAGCCAACATCAAAATAGCTTATTTCGATGTTGCAACATCGAAATAGTCTATTTCGATGAATAACGCCTACACGTCCTCCAGGGCCAGCAACGTCGATGTTCAACTTCGACGTTGCTCAGCCCAACATCGAAATAGGCGCAGCGAGGGAACGTCTACACGTCAAAGTAGCACACATCGAAATAGGGATGCCAGGCACAGCTGCAGACAGGGTCACAGGGCGGACTCAACAGCCAGCCGCTCCCTTAAAGGGCCCCTCCCAGACACAGTTGCACTAAACAACACAAGATACACAGAGCTGACAACTGGTTGCAGACCCTATGCCTGCAGCATAGATCCCCAGCTGCCGCAGAAGCAGCCAGAAGCCCTGGGCTAAGGGCTGCTGCCCACGGTGACCATAGAGCCCCGCAGGGGCTGGAGAGAGAGCATCTCTCAACCCCCCAGCTGATGGCCGCCATGGAGGACCCAGCAATTTCGACGTTGCGGGACACGGATCGTCTACACGGTCCCTACTTCGACGTTGATCATCGAAGTAGGGCGCTATTCCTATCTCCTCATGAGGTTAGCGACTTCGACGTCTCGCCGCCTAACGTCGAAGTTAACTTCGAAATAGCGCCCAACGCGTGTAGACGCGACGGGCGCTATTTTGAAGTTGGTGCCGCTACTTCGAAGTAGCGTGCACGTGTAGACGCAGCTCTGGTTGCCTGCCAGCACATCCTGCAGATTTTCAGGGACCCACTTCCTCTGGGTTGAAGCCTGTATAGGAAATTTAGTTAACTGAATGGCTGAGATACAGTACCTAGAAAAGGGTAGCAGCCCTCCCATCCATCACAGGGTCATTAAACTAAAATTATTAAATACATCAAAAATAAAATAAAACTTCCCGCAACTGGAGCTCACTATATAGCATCAAGCAATAAAACCTATAGGATTTGCAGTTATACTGTTGTTTCTCTTACTTTTTCCTTTATTTCATTAATTTTACCATTTATTTTTGGTTATAGCTGGTTAGATTAAATAAAGTGTCTCCCATTAAAATACATTCCAAAGTGTTGCTCTTTTTGCTAACCCAAGTAGCCATATGTGCGATTGGATGACAACATAGAAATAGAAGGCTGGAAGGGATCTAGTCCAGCCTCCTGTGCCGTGGCAGATATCTTGTCCACTCTGTCCTTAAAGACTTCCAGTGATGGTGATTCCACAACTTCTCTCGGAAGTCTAATTCCCATGTTAACTGTCCATATATTTTGAGAGTTTTCTTAATACCTAGCTTAAATTGCCCCTACTGCAAATTAAGCCAATTATTCTCCCTCCACTGGACATGAAAGACAGATAGATGGAATATATTTCTTTCTTCAGTCCCTGCTGACATGGTGGCAAAGGGTGCAGTTGCCCAGAGGCCCAGCGATTGAATTCTCCTTCAAGAGCAGAGCAGCAGCAGAAAGAGCCCCAGGCCCTTTAAATTGGAGTGGTGCGCTGTACAGTCTGGGTGGCATCAGTGCAGCATGTTCTTGACCGTGGTGAAGGCTTGCTGCCCCAGTTCCGCCCCTTCTGTCCAACCTCCCCTTCCCCCCTGCTGCACACACTTTGCCCAGGGGCCCAGCAGTTCTCTGACCCACCCTGCTTCTCAAATTACTCTCTGATTTGAGACAAGAAATTGAGTTCCCTATTTTACAGCAAAGGAACAGTTGTCAAGGACAAAATGCACAAGATGGTCTCTTAATTTTGGATGCCTCAACCACATAATTGAAGTGCATTCACTTTTGGTAAGTAAAGAACAAATGTTAAGCGGTGCATAATATTACTAATAATTCAATAGCTAATTTAAATGAATTGGAGTTCAGATATAAAACACTGGAAACTTCAAGATACCAACGTTAATTTTTCAACAGATCACAATCCTTCTTATTAAAGTCATAACTAAGGCTGTCAATTAATCAGTTAACTCAAAAACACTAATTGTGATTAAAAATAATTGCAATTATTTCTTAAACAATACCAGCTGAAATTTATTAATATTTGTGGAATTTTATTTGCATTTTCAATGTTGATTTCAATTGCAACACAGAATACAAAGTATGCACTGCTCACTTTATATTGTTTTTATTACAAATATGTTCACTGTAAAAATTATAAAAGAAATGGTATTTTTCAGCCCAGCTTATATATGTACTGAAGTGAAATGTTATTACACTGAGTGTAACTTACAAATATAGACTTTTTTTTGTTTACATAACTGCACTCTAAAACAAAACAATGTGACACTTTAGAGCATAGAAGTCTCCTTGGTCCTATTTCTTATTTTGCTAATCACTAAAGCCATGTCTACACGTGCACACTACTTCGAAGTAGCGACACTAACTTCGAAATAGCGCCCGTCACGGCTACACGTTAACATCGACGTTAGGTGGTGAGACGTCGAAGCCGCTAACTGCATGAGGGGATGGGAATAGTGCCCTACTTCGAAGTTGAACGTCGAAGTAGGGCACGTGTAGACGATCCGCGTCCCGCAACATCGAAATAGCAGGGTCCGCCATGGTGGCCAACAGCTGAGGGGTTGAGAGACGCTCTCTCTCCAGCCCCGGCGGGGCTCTATGGTCACCGTGGGCAGCAGCCCTTAGCCCAGGGCTTCTGGCTGCTGCTGCTGCTGCTGCAGCTGGGGATCCATGCTGCACGCACAGGGTCTGCAACCAGTTGTCGGCTCTGTGGATCTTGTGTTGTTTAGTGCAACTGTGTCTGGGAGGGGCCCTTTAAGGGAGCGGCTTGCTGTTGAGTCCGCCCTGTGACCCTGTCTACAGCTGTTCCTGGCACCCTTATTTCGATGTGTGCTACTTTGGCGTGTAGACGTTCCCTCGCAGCGCCCATTTCGATGTGATGCTGCGCAACATCGATGTTGAACGTCGACGTTGCCAGCCCTGGAGGACGTGTAGACGTTACTCATCGAAATAGCCTATTTCAATGCTGGCTTCACGTGTAGACGTAGCCAGTGAGGCCTGTGGGGCATTGTGGGATACCTGTGGAACACCTCTGGAGGCCAGTAAAACTTATTTATAGTAGGGCTGTTTCCTCACTAGCATTAATCCAACCTTTTAAATTTGAACTTGGCATTACGCCACATCCGATGATCGATGCAAGAATGTCGACCTCAGCGCTCCTTAAATTAGACCTAATAGTATTTTCAGTGAAGACAGTCACATTCTAAAATCAAGCTAAGTGCCTTACAATTTACTTTATGCTGTAGTGTAGACATAGCCTAACATTTATTCTTGTACTTTCTTCAGCGATCACATTTAGATGCCTCATCCTCCATAGCAGCATTTACAAATGACCTCAATAACAGAGCCCAGCATGTTCTTCACTTCTCACTACCAAACTGGAACTGTGGATCATAGCTACCCTTTGACCCCATGCTGTGTGCTTTTAGGATGCAGGGTCTTTTGTGTAGAATCCAAATACATGCAGTAATTTAATCTCTGTAGCGTAAGGTAGTATAGTGTAAGCCTGGGCAATCGAGATCTACATTCTCCAGCTGTTGCAAAATTAGGTTACTGTGTCTGAATGTGTCAGACTCTGCTTTCTTTTAATAAAAGGGAAACACTGAGTCACACGCTCATTTCAAACTCCCCTTTCTGCAGCTCCATGTTTAAAACTATAGCTGATTGAAACCATGCCCATCTTAAGAAACCAATTATAGGCCAGCACTGTACAAGTACTTGTAAAAATTCATTGCTCTCTGAAGGCAGATAGTGGTTTGTACTAGTGATCTATTTTTTTTCTACTAGCATCCTCATGCAACTACTCAAAGCCGAGCTGTGTTGGTAATAGCGTTCTTTCTGTCTAAGTGTCAGAGGGGTAGCCGTGTTAGCCTGTATCCACAAAAACAACGAGAAATCCTATGACACCTTGCAAGTGAAACGTGAGGGGAGGGGAGGGTGGGAGGGAGGTGTACAGGGGCAGGGCAGCATAATCCCAAGCACTATTTCTGTTCAATTCAAAAAGAGAAGTTACTCACCGTAGTAACGGTGGTTCTTCGAGATGTGTCCCCGTGGGTGCTCCACCATAGGTGACGGCTTGGCCGGCGCCGCAGATCGGATCTTCCAAGCAGTTTCTGCCGGACCGCGCATGCGCCGGTACGCGCCGCTCCCTGGCGCGCTCCTGGCCATGTGCGCGATCCGGTCCCCGCCAGTTCCTCGACCAACCGCCTCGGTTGCCCCTGCAAAACACTAACAGAGATCCGAAGCGGGGAGGATGGGCGGGAAGTGGAGCACCCACGGGGACACATCTCGAAGAACCACCGTTACTACGGTGAGTAACTTCTCTTTCTTCTTCGAGTGTCCCCGTGGGTGCTCCACCATAGGTGACTACCCAGCAGTAACCCAGATAGGTGGTGGGTAATCGGATTATGTGCAGCTGGTCCCCGAGAGGACCGCTGCAGAGAGACGGGTATCCTCTTGGAATACCCTGTGAAGGGCGTAATGTTTGGCGAACGTGTCGTAGGATGACCAGGTCGCCGCTCTGCAAATGTCTTTCAATGCAACGCCCTTGAAAAAGGCTGTTGATGCTGCCACCGCCCTGGTGGAATGAGCCCTGGGAGTGGCCGACAAAGGAGTCTTTCTGAGCTCGTAGCACATTTTTATGCAGGATACAATGTGCTTTGAGATTCTCTGCGATGAGAGACCTTCTCCTTTAGATTTGGGAGCGAGGGAGACCAGGAGTCTATCCGATTTTCGGAAGGACTTGGTCCTGTCTACGTAGAAGGCTAGCGCCCTCCTCACATCCAGGAGGTGTAGGCGCGCCTCTTCGCTGGAGTTATGAGGCTTTGGATAGAACGAGGGTAGAACAATAGGTTCATTGATGTGAAACTCGGAAGAAACTTTGGGAACAAAGGCTGGATGCAGCCGTATGGTTACCGCCTCCTTGGAAAAGACAGTGCAGGGTGGCGTTGCCATGACTGCCGCAAGCTCGCTCACCCGACGGGCTGACGTAATTGCAAGAAGAAAGGTCGTCTTTACTGTAAGGAGGCGAAGGGGAACCGTGGCCAAGGGCTCGAACGGTGGTCCCATGAGTGTGGTAAGCACCAGGTCCAAGCTCCACGAAGGTGGAATCGGTTTCCGAGGGGGGTATAGGTTTACCAACCCTTTGAGGAACCTGGTAACCATAGGGTGGGTGAACACCGTGTGCCCTCCCTCCTCATGTCTGAACGCCGAGATGGCGGCCAGGTGGACCTTTAACGAGGATAGCGAGAGTCCTGCTCTCTTGAGGTCCAGTAAATACTCTAGAATTGTAGGTATAGGCACCGAAAGGGGGGCCAGCTGCTTGGTAGAACACCAAGCCATGAAGCGAGTCCATTTTTGTTTGTAGGTTTTCCTAGTGGAAGTCCTCCTGCTACTTTCTAGGACTTGCTGTACTTCCACTGTGCATGTGCTCTCTAGGGAGCTGAGCCATGGATTAGCCACGCTTGCAGTCGCAGGCTTTGGGGGTGCGGATGCACTATGGACCCCTGGGCTTGCGTGAGCAGGTCCGGCGCCACCGGAAGAGGCATCGGTGGGCGGTCCGACAGGCGCAGGAGTAGGGGGAACCATGGTTGGCGATCCCATGTTGGGACTATCAGGATCATCCGAGCCTTGTCTCTCCTGGCTTTTTGCAGAACCTTGTGGATCAGCACTGCGGGGGGAAACGCGTAAAGCAGGGGGCCTCCCCACGGGATCGCGAACGCGTCCCCCAGGGACCCCCGGCCCAGCCCTGCTCTGGAGGAGAATCGTGGGCACTGTTTGTTGTGCTGAGTGGCAAACAGATCTATTTGGGGAAACCCCCATGCGTGGAAAATAGGCCGTAGTAGATCGGGACGGATCTGCCACTCGTGGGTGAGCGCAAAACGTCTGCTCAACTGGTCTGCCTTCACGTTGTGCGTGCCCGGCAAGTAGGAGGCTCTCAGGATTATATCGTGGGCGATGCACCAGTTCCATAGGCGGATTGCTTCCGCGCATAAGGTACGGGATCGAGCTCCTCCTTGCCTGTTTATGTAAAACATGGTGGAGGTATTGTCTGTACTGATCCCGACGACTTTGCCTTGTATACGGTCTCGAAAGTGTTTGCAGGCGTTGAACACTGCTCTGAGCTCTAAAACATTGATATGCAGAGACTGTTCCGTGGGTGACCACAGTCCTTGAGCCACCTCTTCGCCCATGTGCGCTCCCCACCCTATGAGGGAGGCATCCGTAGTGAGGAAAACCGATATTTGCGGCTGATGGAAGGGTACCCCTGTTAGCAAGTTCCCGGGGTTTACCCACCATTGCAGGGATTCGCGCACCCCAGGTGGGGGCGACACCACCCTGTGAACGGTGTGTACTGCCGGCTTGTATACACTTGCCAGCCAATGTTGCATGCCGCGCATGTGCAACCTGGCGTTCTGTACCACAAACGTAGCCGCTGCCATGTGGCCCAGCAGCTGCAAGCACGTCAAGACCGGCACCGTAGGGCTGAAGGTGATGACCTGCACGAGGGAACCGATGGCTCGAAAGCGAGCCTCTGGAAGGTATACTCTCGCCGAGACTGAGTTTATGCGAGCCCCTATGAACTCTATGTCCTGTGAGGGGTCTATCTTTGATTTTGCCATATTGATAACCAGGCCAAGTGCGGAGAACGTGTTTGCTGTGACGCGTATCATGCGGAGAACCTCCCTTTTCGAGGTCCCTTTGAGCAGGCAGTCGTCCAGATACGGGAAAATAAACACCCCCTGTCTGTGCAGGTAGGCTGACACCACTGCCAAGGTCTTGGTGAAGACTCTGGGGGCCGAGGAAAGGCCAAACGGTAGGACCTTGTATTGGAAGTGTTCGTTGCCCACCATGAACCGGAGAAAACGTCGGTGAGCCGGATGAATGGTTATGTGGAAGTACGCGTCTTGTAGATCGAGGGCTGCGAACCAGTCTCCATCGTCCAGTGCTGTAAGGATGGAGGCAATAGTGATCATCCGAAAACGTTGCTTGCGCAGATACCTGTTGAGGCCACGAAGGTCTAAGATGGGCCTCCAGCCTCCTGTTTTTTTCTCCGTCAGGAAATACCGAGAGTAGAACCCTTTCCCTTGCAGTTGCTCCAGCACCTTTTCCACCGCCCCTATGAACTCTAGGTGGGCCACCTCCTGCCTGAGCCTGGCTACATGGGAGGCCTCCTGGGGGTGGGGCTTGGGCGGGGGTCGCGGCGGCGGGAGCGACTGGAAGGGGATGGCGTACCCCGTGGCTATGATCTCCAGCACCCATTTGTCTGTGGTGATCCTTTGCCACTGGTCGTAGAATGGTCGGAGGCGATGGTGAAAAAAGTCGTTTCGGATGATCTTGTGCAATGGTGGTGATGGCGCAGCCCTGGATTTGTATGTCAAACTTGTGGCCTTTGGCCCCGCCCCGAGGACGTACGGCCCTGTTGTGAGCGTCGCCTGGGGGTTCTGTACTGCTGGTGCTGCTGATGCCGCCCTTGCTCGTAACCCCTGTGATACTGGGGGCGCTGTTGCTGGTATTGGTACCGCCTTTGCTGTGGGTAGTACCTTTTCTTTGAGTATGGAGGGGTGTAAATCCCCAGGGTCCTGAGTGTGGCTCTTGAGTCTTTACTGGAATGAAGGACCGAGTCAGTTGATTCAGCAAACAGCTTCTGCAAGTCGAAGGGAAGGTCGATTATCTTCGCCTGCAGATCTCTCGGTATGCCCGAGGTCTGGAGCCAGGACTCCCGTCGCATCACCACTGCAGTTGCTGTGGAACGTGCTGCCGTGTCCGCAACGTCCAAAGCAATCTGAACTTCCATCCTCGCAGCCGCGTAGCCCTCTTGCACTATGGCCTTGAGGACCGGCTTTTTGTCCTCTGGAAGCGAGTCCATGAGGGAAGTTAATCTGGCATAGTTGTCGAAATTATGGTTCGCCAAGTGCGCTGCATAATTTGCCATTCGCAAGGTTAAAGTGGAGGAGGAGTAGACCTTTCTGCCGAACAGTTCTAGCTTCTTGGCATCTCTGTCCATTCCCCCTGTTTTAAATTGAGATGTTTTTAATCTTTGCTGCGAGGACTCCACCACCAAGGAGTTTGGCTGGGGGTGGCTAAACAAGAACTCCATGCCCTTCGCTGGCACGAAGTATTTCTTATCCGCTCTCTTTTGGACAGGCGGAATAGTTGCCGGGGTCTGCCATATGGTAGTGGCGGACTCCAAGATCGCTTCATCAAGCGGGATTGCTACTCTGGAGGAGGCCGGGGAGCTCAAATTTTTAAGGAGCTTATGATGTTTCTCTTGCACTTGTGCTGTCTGGATGCCTTGCGTGAAAGCTACCCTCTTAAACAGCTCCTGAAACTGTTTGAGATCGTCCTTGGGATGGACGTCCCCTAAGGCCGTGGCCTCATCCGGGGAGGAAAACGAGGAACCGCTGGGGTACATTTCTTTGGACCCTTCCGGTTCTTGATGGTGATGGTGCGCCCTCTCGCTGGAGGTTTGCGAGGGAAAATCTCGTGGGTCCACGGCCAGCCCCCCCTGGGATGCTTGAGTCTCCGTCCCCGATCGCGATTGCCCTCGGGGGTACGAGGTAATATGTGGGGATCTTCCCCTGGTAGATTGCCGATGGTGTCCATGCCCCGCGTGGAAGGGACGACCATGGTAGTATAGGCACTGTTCCTGGGAAGGTGACCTTGACCATTCCCTTTGCACGTACCCTGTGTGTCTGGGAGAGGGGGATAGTCGAGACACTGGAGAGAGCGATTTTGCATAATAGTCCAGCGATTCAAATCCCAGGAAGGGCGAGGGTGGTGCCAGCCATGGGGAGGCTGATTGCAGGAAAGGAGAAGGGGGCTCCGGGTAGGCTAGGGGGGGCCCCTGCCTTCTGGTTGGAGTCTGCAACATGAGCGGAGGGCTGTGAGAGAAGAGCTCCACAGCCCTGTCTGGAGAGGGGCTGCAATGCCTCCTCTTGTGTGCAGCCTTCCCCCTCCCTTGAGGAGGTAACTCCGCCCCCTGATGGGCGGGGGATCCCGGCCCCGTCGGCACCGTGCTAGGCACGCTCGAGGGCGGTGCCACACATGCGGAGTCCTTGTGCGCCTGCAGGCTACGTGCCTGCGCGCCCTGCACCGCCGGTTCCCCGGGGATCGGTGCCGCTGTCTGCGGTGCCGCTGGTACCGGCGCTTGCTTAGCCGCCGCCCTGCCTGCGGTGCGGGGCGGCTGGCTGATCATCGGAGGCTGAGCAGCTTCCACGTGGCTCTCCGTGCCGCCGCCGATCAGCTGTTGCTGCGGCTGGGGGCTGCTCGCTCCTCCCGTCCCGCTCACTGTTGCTGCCGGCAGGGATCGGGTTGGAGAAACTTTCCTCCGTTTTTGCGCTGATGGAGTGAGGGAGGCAGCTTTCCGTCTAAGGGCCCCGGAGGGTCCCTCCTGCTGCGGCCGCTCCGGCACATCTGGCTGGAGGGCCTTGTCAAGAAGCAGCAGTTTAATTCTCATCTCCCTGTCTCTCCGTGCTCTGGTCGTTAACTTTGCACAGAAGGCGCATTTTTGTGCCACATGGGACTCCCCCAGGCACCTTATGCATAGACTGTGCCCATCGGACACTGGCATCGCCTCTCGGCAGGACTCACATTTTTTAAAGCCTGAGGCGGACATTGTTGGTGAGTCTTTGAGTTTGCTTGTGGGTACTTAGCACTTCTTTGTGCTGTTTCCCCGTCCGATGGCCTGCCTCCGCAGGAGGGCTGATGGCCCTAGCTCCCGGCCTCCGGCGCTGGTTACTGGGACTGGCTTGAGCTGTCCCTCCGTAGCTTGTTTGTTGTTTGTTTTTTTTTTTGTTTTTTTTTTTGCAAAATAACAACCGGTTACTTATGGTATCCTAAGAACTGAAAAACTTTAAAGAGAAAAACAAATAAAGTCGTTGAATACGCTATGTGGCTTTAGCCCAGTCGGATTCCGTCTGCAGCCGACGGCGGTTGAGAGGAACTGGCGGGGACCGGATCGCGCACATGGCCAGGAGCGCGCCAGGGAGCGGCGCGTACCGGCGCATGCGCGGTCCGGCAGAAACTGCTTGGAAGATCCGATCTGCGGCGCCGGCCAAGCCGTCACCTATGGTGGAGCACCCACGGGGACACTCGAAGAAGAATTATGGTTGTGGTGCATAGCTCCCAGCACAGAAGTCAGTTTCACTCCTGTTATCTTTCGGCTGTTTGTGTTGTGCTTGCACACGTACACTTATGCAAGTTCTCCCTCTGTCAAACATTTGTACTGTTCCTTTGGGGATGATTCCGGTTTTAAGCAGTCAAAAGCCTTTCAGCAGTACATGTAGATAAAAAGGAGTTTGTTTTCCACTGCAGGTGCTTAAATGTAATATCAAACTCTGTTGGAATTGTTCACATCAGAAGTGTAGTTTCAGCTCCATGGTGCTTGTTAAAAATGTTCAATAAAAACAATGTTTTACTTATGAGAATATTATACACAGAAAGTCAGAAGCTGTAACACTCCAGCTGCATTTGCTAATTCTCTTCCAAGACTTTATCTTGGACAGATTTCAAAAGGCTAACTTTATAGTTACAAGTTTCATTGTTCTGGTCCCCTGATGTTCCTCCCTAACAAACCCAGTTTTTAGTTTGGCACACAGACCTATAGGACAATAGAGGAGAAGGGGATACTGATGAAAAAGGTCCATGAGTCAGGTTCATGGAAGGCTGCTGTGTAGGATGACAGTAAAGGTACATGAAGGAGCAGGGAAACACGTCACACACTTCAGTGGCACTAGCCTTTATAGCTCTTTAGTTGGTTGATTTGTTAACCTCTAAGGTGTGGGGAAGCTAAACAGTTTGTACAACAGTTCGAGGCATGGATGTCCTTATGCACAAATAAACAAGTCCATTTGACTTCAGTGGGAATTCTTTGAGCAAAATGAGTGCAGTTGGTGTAGCCCAATGAATAAAAATCCCTAGACATGGGCTGTGCATAATCATCTGAACTCTTACAGTAACTCCCAGCTGCATCTCATATACAGAACAGTAAGCTTTTATACCAGCATAAGCAGGCTTAATAAGAGAGCACCGTATCAATCTGTAGATCTCAGCATGTATTATGGATTCCTACTGATTGTTTATAGTCCTGGTCATGGCATTAGTGTGCCCATCCTCCTCTAGAAGCTGTCCATGTGCTCCAAGGCCCTGCCGGTGGGGGCTCAAACCTGAGTTAGTTAGCCTGGGTCTTAATCTGGGTTAGTCAGGGTCTTCACCCACAGTCTTGATTACCCAGAAAACCTGGCTAGGCAGGCAGACTCAGCAACAATGCTCTCTGCTCACAGGGTAGTGCAGCCTAATTGCCAAAGTCAGCAACAGAACCCACCCCTAAAAGCATAATGCGGCTTAGAAACCAGAGTCAGTAGCAGGGTCGTCCCATTACAGGACAGTGCAGCCCAGTGGGCAGAGGCTGCAACAACACCCTCCTCTTGCAGGGCAGGGCAGCCTAGTGGCCAGAGTCAGCAACATGGAGTGAAAATTCACCATCTCAGGAGAGGTGGGGCCCCACTCTCTCCACCAGGTCCCAGCCCAGGGCCCTGTTAGTAGCAGGGTTTCCTGTCACCAGTTCGATGGGAACCCACTGAAACACATCGATCTAGTCCAGTAAGGCTGCCATTCCCATGAATCTGGACTCTTGGTGTCTCCCCTATCAGCAGTGTCCCAGGCTGGGGCATCCACAGCCACCTCCCTCTGGTTGGCCAGGCATCCTTGTGGTTCTTCCTCAAGAGCTGCAGCAGCACTTCCTTCTCTGCCAGCAGTCAGCCCCAGAATGAGCTGCTCTACAGGCCTTCACACTGGGCCTCCAAATACAGTATGCCCAGCAGAGCTGAGGGGGTGAGGTCTCCTCAGCTAAGTGAACAGGTTTAACTTCTGCAGTTCCAGTGTGGGACTGATGCATTCCATCACAACCCCCAAATTATTAGGGAACAATCTAATTGTTTCTGTGTAGTCATTAAGCTATCATTATGTGAGCTAGGTCTTCACTGTATGGGGCTGATGAAAGTAAAGCCTGCTTTGAGTGAAAGGATAAATATAGCTTTTTCATTTTGGCTGTCATGATGATCCAATAACTAATTATTGCACAACTCTCAGCCCAGCATGGAGAAAGTGATTCAGCAGTAAAATGGCAGATATTTTTCAAACAAATGACTACATTTTAGATGTGGCTTTAGGGCAATTAACTTTATGGTTTTAAATATAAAAGAGGGAAAGACAGTCAATGCAGTGTACGGAGAAAAAAATATTTTTTTTCAGCTTATATCCTTTTAGTGTCTTGCATTTCCAAAAATACTTTAAAAATCTGGTATTCAAGTTTCACCTTTTACTTTACTTTCTAATTAAACAAAATTACAGCTCTTATGTCAGTCTTAGAATTTACACTTACAAAAGCATGTGTTTGTGAATGCATCATTAGCACAACAGAAGTGGAGGTGGTGTGTGTCCAAAGGAAACTATGAAGCTGATATGCATAGGAGCACTACAGGACACACAGTAGCAGATTTGAAAGTAGCTATCCTGCAGCAAAGAAATTTCAAGAACAGAATCCAAAGAGAAATTGCTGAGCTACAATTCATCTGCAAATTCAATACCCTCAGCTCAGGATTAAACAAAGACTGTGAATGGCTGGCTAAATACAAAAGCAGCTTCCCCTCTCTTGGAGTTCACACCTCCAGATCTACTGATGACAATACAACTCAGCCTGCCTGACTGAGCTAACCTCGTTATCCCCAGCCTTGCTCTGGCCTATTTATACCTGGCCTTGCAGATTTCCAGGACCAGCATCTGAAGAAGTGAGTTAACTCACGAAAGCTCATGCTCTAAACTTTTCTGTTAGTCTATACGGTGCCACAGGACCCTTCGTTGCAGGAGCACTACAGTAAAGTAACTATTAAAGAGCTGCAGAAGCAACAGCAAAAGAGAAAGCTCAGCAATAACAAGAACTCTGACAAAGGTGATCTACAGATATTATATATTGCTGCTGATTCAAAGAGATACAACTCTGATTCCTACAATATTGTGTCCAGCTAGGCACAAGTGGCCCACTGAGGATGATGCACTCACAGATTTGGATTTGAAAAGGAAGACTGATTCAGGTGAACAGATGTACAGTTTGCCATCATCCATCTCCCAGGTAGGAGAGCCACTTCAGCCTTTGAGTTTAGAGAGCAGCAGCTGTAGAAAGCATATTATATGTAGCATAGGTAGGAGTATTGAAAATATATCTATCTTCAAAACAGCACTGAACTGATGCAAAGTGCTCAAAATCCATGTTCTCAGAGGCTCTGCAGGACTTCATCAGCAACTCTCAAATGACAGCTGTGCTAGCCAGAACTGCACAGTATTCTAGTAACTGTCTCACCAATGTCTTTTTAATCCTAATTGGCAAAATAAAATCATTGGGTAGGTTGTTCTTGTCACCCTAACTTTGAGGATGTGGTTTTACCCATTATCATATAATTTCCTTGATATAGGATACTGGTGCAGAGCTAGTCTACAGAAACTAAGCCACTCAGCACTAGACAGGGAAAGATAGAAGGAAATAGTGAGAGAGGCATCAGACACCAACGGATGCTGAGCCCACAGCAATTGATGATAATGATATAATTTCCTGATTAATAAAACTGTTATAATTCTACTGAAGTGGATTACTAACTACCCAAACATCCCACTAGTCACAGAGCACTAGTATCTATCACCCTAAAAGGTTGCATTTACACACAAAACATTTGCAAATGAACACCACAAAAGAAGCTTATAGCAACTTATACAGTTAAAGAACAAAAAATGTCACTTTAAAGTAGAAAAAGGAGTCTTCAAGTAACAAAACTTCCCAGCTATATACTTTTGTTCAAGTTGAATGACTCACAACTTGAGTGCTTAGCAGGGAAATCCTTTACACTAAAAATACTTGTGGAGTTCCTTGTGTGGGTTTAAAACTGAACTTTTTTCTTCCTTCTAGTGGTCGGGGGAAGGAGGAAGATAACAAGAAGCCCCTACCTCAGCTTCTATGGCCTTGACAAGCCAGGTGTTATTTATCACTGCCAAATATAGTATGATAGGAATTTCCATAATCAGTCAGACCCAGGATCCATCTAATTCAGTCTCTTGCCTCTCTGAACCACCTGGTGTGCCTTTGATTGTACACAGCAAGAACCCCACTTTGAAACAACCACTGCACAAATCACTGGAAAAGGACCAGTCCTCCAGGCCAGAGGCCTATGTGGCTATATGGAGTTGGCTGATAATCCCACTACTATCGCCTGTTGCCAGCTCTCCTTCCCCTGGAGGATGAGGCTGCCATTTGAGAAAGTATAAGACTGGCTGAAGAACAGGGCATGTGCTGCTGCTGCCAGGACACAGCAAGCAGAAGAGTCCATGCTCAGACTTAGACAGACCCAGAGAGCAGCCTGACTGGATGGCTGCCAAGTGCCTGCATCCTAGTCTACAGAAGAACTAGCCAGAGCTCAAAAGTAAGATGTCCTGGTGTGATGGGGTTCTGGGGTCCCCCAAGCTCTGCACCCTGTCCGCAGGCAGGAGAGTCTCTCACTCAGCAGGAGAACAGCAGGTTTATTAGCCGACAGGACACAGCATCGTACAGAGGAGTCAGTACAGCAGGCAGAGACAGCCAGTCCCATCCATGTCGAGGAGAGGAGGCCCCAAGGGGCCCCCAGAGCTGGGGCCTGGCCCCCTCCTTTGTCTCGCTCTCCCTCAGCCCAGACTAACTGCTTCCAACTCCCAGTTCCAATTCAAACCCCTCAGGCTCCACCTCCTCCTTTGTCTGCAGTACAAAGGTGTTACCTGGTCATCAAGGTTACCCTCAGCAGGAGCCTCACACCCTCTGTGAGCCACTCACACACACACAGGTATCCCCCACTCCATCACACCTGGTCTGTGATCTAGGCACTGAAGTTCAATGGGCACATACTGCTTTTTCAGTAAGAGATAAATATGGTGAGGTGACTGCTGGGTGAATTCTCACCTCTTCAAATGTTGTAAAAGGCAGCCCCAGTTCAAGTCAATGATTAGGAACCAGCAAAAGGAATCATCCACAGTAGGCAAACCTGGGAGCAGAATCTGTCCCATAAAAGTCTATACCAAATCCCAATCCAATTCTGTGCTAAAGCATTAAAAAAAAAATTTTTTTTCTCGGAAAATCCACCCACAGACTGGACCAGGTTCTCTCAAATACTATTTTTATATGGGCTGTGGAATCTTCCACACGAAAGAGGTCTAGAGGAGAATGCTAAGCGTACAGGCAACTGGTCAGTTGGGAATCAGTTTAGAACAGATAAATCTACAGCGAGAGCTGCTGTGGTCCAAGTAGCCAGGGCAATCAGTAACCTTCTGCGAGGAAGGATAATGACTCTGGGAAACATGCAGGAAATATTTGATGACATTGCCGTGATGGGGTTCCTTAACTATGGAAGGGGTCTAAATGGGCGTACACCCCTATCTGAGCTGCAGACCATCTTGACGAAGAATACATAAACCACCAGGGGTACTTTTCCCTGGTGTTGCAGGTGCTCGTGGATCCCAAGGGGCATTTCACCGACATCTATGTAAAATGTATATGTATATTCTATCCAGTATAAAAAGGACGTGGATTTGCTGGAGCAGGTTCAGCTGAGGGCAACAAAAATGATTAAGGGTGTGGAGCACAAGACCTATGAGGACAGGCTGAGGGATTTGGGCTTGTTTCGTTTGCAGAAGAGAAGACTTAGAGGTGATTTAATAGCAGCCTTCAACTTTCTGAAGGGGAGATCTAAAGAGGAGGGTGAGAAACTGTTCTCAGTGAAGTCAGATGGCAGAACAAGGAGTAATGGTCTGAAGTTGAAGAGGGAAAGGTGTAGGTTAGATATTAGGAAAAAATACTTCACCAGGAGGGTGGTGAAGCATTGGAATGTGTTGCCTAGGGAGGTGGTGGATCCTCCATCCCTCGAGGTTTTTAAGTCCTGGCTGGGATGACTTAGTTGGGGTTGATCCTGCTTGAAGCAGGAGGCTGGACTACATGACCTCCTGAGGTCCCTTCCAGCCCTATAATTCTGTGAGTCTGTGATTCTATGTTGAGGAAGGTGCATGGTATGTACATCATTGGGAGCTCCAGTCTCTTCAGAAAGCTTCAAGGTGGAACTTTCTTCACAGACCAGAAAATTACCAATGGAGACATTGAAATACCAGTAGTTATCCTTAGAGATCTAGCCTACCTTTTGTCCCCATGGTTAATGAACCCATACACAGTCAGGCTAGGCAGCAGTAAGGAATAATTCAACTATAGGCTAAACAAGTGCAGAATGGTGCTAGAATGTGCCTTTAACCATTTAAAGGAATGCTTTCATTGTTTATTGACTAGGTTAGACCTCAGTGAAAGCAATACTCACATTGTTGTTTCTGCTTCCTGTATGTTCCATCATGGGTGCGTCTACACTAGCCGGCTACTTTGAAGTAGCCAGCACAATGTCGAAATAGCACCCGTCGTGTCTACACACACCGGGTGCTATTTCGACGTTGAAATAGACGTTAAGCCGCGAGATGTCGAAGTCACTATTCCCATCCTCGGATGGGAATAGCACCCTACGTCGATGTTGAAGGTTGAAGTAGGGTGTGTGTAGATGATCCGCGTCCTGCTACTTCGAAATAGGGGGATCCTCCATGGCAGCCATCAGCTGAGGGGTTGAGACACTCTGTCCAGCCCCTGTGGGGCTCTATGGTCCCCGTGCGCAGCAGCCTTTAAGGCACCATGGACCTGGATTTCCTGTGGCAGGAAGCTGAGAGCGTGCAGGCAGCAGCACAGGCACATGCTAGCCCTGCACGCTTCTCAGAGGCCCCAATCCCCACTGCCTTCACCCATGGCCTCAAGCCAACCCCCCAAGCACCCCCAGGGCTCCCCTCTTGAGGGGACCCAGGCACCCCCAGCAGCCAAGTGGGGTGCCAAAAGGACGCGTGGCCCCTCCTGCTCGGAGGCAGAGCTCCGAGACCTGCTGGGGCTCTGGGGCAAGGAGGAGGAGGTGTTCCACGTGATGGGGAGCAAGCGGCGGAATGCAGAAGTGTTCACCCAACTGGCCGAGGGCCTGGCCGCCCGGGGTCACCCTGCCCGCACTCCGGATCACGTCCAGAGTAAGGTGAAGGAGTTGCGGCAGGAGTATGCCCGGGCCCAGGACTCGGCCAGCCGGTCTGGGGTTGCCCCCACCACTTGCCCCTATTACAGGGAGCTCAGGCCATCTGGGCCCCCGGGACACCTCCTCCCCCCCGGCCACCCTTGACACCACGGCCAACGAGCCCCAGCAGGCCCCGGAGATGGAGTCTGCCCCGGAGGCCAGCCCTGCACCCCAGGGGCCCACTCAAGGAGACCCCCTCGGGAGGGCGGAGGAGGGGTCCAGCAGCGAGAAGGGGGGGCTCCTCATCGACCTCCCCTCCCAGAGCACCAGCCGGGCATCTGCCCACCGGGCTTCCCCCAACCGTGGCAATGGACGGTCAGATACGTATCCCACAGAGCACACACCCATGGGCCACAGGGCGGGGGCACCAGCCATGACCGGGAGCCTCACACACCCCCAGCAGACCCCAACCCACGAATGCCCAGCCACAGTACAGTCCCAGGATCGTGGCACAGCCATCAGCGCCCATCAGCACCCGTACCCCTGGACAGAACTCAGTCTTGACCCTGGAGTGGGGACGGGACAATGCCATGGCGACAGCCAACAGGGACATCAAACCCACCGATGGGGACAGAGACCCAGCACCCAAGAGGGGGCAGGGAGAACGGGCCACGGGCCAGGGCACTGTGCTAACAGCTTTCCCTTCACTCTCTCCCTCTCTCCAGCTGCAGCATCTGATGCCCCAGGCAGCCAGGCACCCTCCATTGTCCCCGACAGCCTGCCAGAGATCAGCCACCACCAGCGCCCAGAGACACCCCCAAGGCCAGTGGGACGGTCCCGCCACCGCCGGACTCTGGGGATGGCCCCGGTGGACCCTCAGCTCCTGGCAGCTCTCTGGCGGCAGACGGAGGTGGCAGAGGAAAGACTCCGTTTTGGGCGGGAGGAGTCCACCCCACGGTGGGCGGCATGGGAGGACTTTATGGGGGTTTTCAGGGACATAGCCGGGTTGATCCGGGAGGCCATCGCCTGGCTCCCGCCCCCCGCTGCCCCCCGGATTGCCCTCCCCGCCACTCCACCTGCCTCGCCACCTGCTGCCCCGCCTGCCGCCCCACCCGCCTCACCACCGGCAAGCTCCACAGAGCCCACTGGGGCTGAAGACTGGCCAGTGGAGGCATCCCAGCCATACCTGCTGGTCCTCCCAGCCGGCCACGCCGGGGACTGCGGACACGGGGGGGGGGGGGGGGTTGCGAGCCATACCCGCTGGGGCTTGCGCCCCCCTACCCCCACCCTGGACTGATGGGGGCCCGGCGGATGGCTCAGCTGTTGGCCCATGTATATAGTTGTCCCCCTTTTTGTACATTAGTTGCAGTTTCTTTGGTGAACCAAACAAGTTATCTGGTTTAAAAAAAAAAAGGTTTTATTTTCCAAAAAGCTGGAGGCGTGTGCTTGTTGAGGGGGGTGGAGTGCGGGTGTTGGGGGTGGTGTGCAGGCAGTGCAGGCTGTGTGTGTGGGGGGGTCTTCTGGGGAAGGCTAGGGAGGTGCTCAAGGGTCTCCCTGATCGAAGTGGGCCCGCAGGGCCTTGCGGAACCATACCCCCCCATGGTGGGCCTGGCGGCTGGATGTGGCAGCCGGCTGGGGGAAGCCCGTGCTGGCGTCAACCGCCCACCCCTGGACGAAAGCCTCCCCCTTGCTCTCAATGATGTTGTGGAGCGTGCAGCATGCTCCCACAACCTGGGGGATGTTTTGGAGGCTGACGTCCAGTCGGGCAAGGAGGCACTGCCAGCGGCCCTTCAGACGGCCAAATGTTCTCTCCACCACCTGGCGGGCGTGGTTCAGGCGGGCATTGAACCGCTCCTGGCTGGCATTGAGGTGTCCAGTGTACGGGCGCATGAGCCAGGGCTGGAGGGGGTAGGCCACGTCCGCCACGAGGCAGAGGGGCATGGTGGTGTCCCCCAGAGGGATCTCCCTCTGGGGGATGTAGGTCCCCGCCTCCAGCTGGTGGCACAGGCCCAAGTTCCTAAAAACATGGGCATCGTGTGTGCAGCCGGGCCAGCCCACGTACACGTCCTGGAAGCGGCCCTGACTGTCCACCATGGCCTGCAGGACCACGGAGTGGTAGCCCCTGCAGTTGATGTATCTTCCTCTGCTGTGGTCCAGGGCGCAGATGGGGATGTGGGTCCCATCCAGGGCCCCGAAGCAGTTCGGGAACCCCATGGAGGCGAATCCGGTGACGGCTGCGTCTAGGTCCCCGAGTCGGACGACCCTCTGGAGCAACATGGCATTAAGTGCACGGACCACTGGTTGGGAGGGAACACAGGTGCCCCTGAGGCTGTGCAGAGTGCCCCAGGGCCCTTCCCGCAGACCCTCCTCCCAGGCACCTCCCCGGGTACCCCACTTGCCCAGCCCGTCCCACCCCGGTACTCCTCCTTTTCCAGCCCCACACCCGGCCCCTCCCTCCCTCCCTCCCCAAGCCCACGTCCGGCCCCCCCACCCCCCAGTGGGTGCGTGCCCAGGCCTCCTTACCTTCATGACAATGGCCCCAACTGTGGCCTTTCCCACTCCAAACTGGTGTCCCATGGAGTGATAGCTGTCTGCAGTGGCCAGCTACCAGACAGCTATTGCGACCCTGCTCTCGACGGGGAGGGCGCGCCGCATCCGGGTGTCGTGGTGCCTCAGTGCTGGGGTGAGCCACTGGCAGACCTCGAGAAACGTCTGCTGGCGCATGCGGATGTTCCGGAGCCACATATCGTCATCCCACTCCCGCATGATGAGCTGCTCCCACCACTTGGAGCTGGTGGGGTAGCTCCAGAGGCGGGGGAGCAGCTGGTGAGGGAGGAAGAGGGGAGCCCAGTGGTCAGAGGCATCCCTGTCTGCCTCCGGGATGGCCTCCTCTGGCAGGAGCCACTGGGCGGCCTCCCAGGCAGCACCTAGCAGGGCGCTTGCCCCCTGGATGACTACCTGGAGGGCCTCCGCTTCCTGCTGCTGCTGCTGCAGCTGCTGCTGGGTGTCCATATCTGCTGTGACTTGGTCTGTGAGAGAGTGGCTACTGCTCTGCAGACCTTGTGCTGCGCAGGCCGGGTGTGTCTGGGAGGGGTCCTTTAAAGGAGTGGCTTGCAGCTGCCCCGGAAGGGCTAGTGTGCTCTGTGACCTGGTCTGCGGTCTTTCCTGACCCCTTATTTTGAAAGAGGGTGCTTCTGTGTGTGGACGCTCCGCATTTCCTTCCAGGGCGGCTCCTTTCGATGTTCCCTGTCGCTACTTCGACGTTGAACATCGACGTTGCCAGCCCTGGAGGACGTGTAGACGATAGTCATCGAAGTAGCCTATTTCGATGTTCTTACTTCGAAGTAGGTTACTTCAACGTACTGTGCTAGTGTAGATGTAGCCCATATGTTTGAAAGTAAGGGGGAAGCTTCTTACAGGGTGGTGTTGGAGTCAAGGCAGATCTCCTTGTGGCTAATTATGAGCATCCAGACACCAGGGCAATAAGGAGAACACATTGAGGGGCACTGTGAATCAGACAGGGTTTGAAAACCAGTTTCATGAATGACCAGACAATGATGTGATAGTTATGTATATTGTTCTTAACAAGTTGCCCCTTGCTGCACACACACACACACAGGCGTTCGCACGCATGCAGTTAACACAGTGAATAAAGATCCTGTTTTGAAGTAGCAAATTTGTATTTAAGGAACACAGATGAAAAGGCTTTTAGGGCATGATGTCTGATAAGGGTGTGGAGGCAGAGCACAGGGGCAAGTGGCTTATTACAATCCCTCTGTGTAGCAATCAAAGCTATGGGAATGAAAGTCTGCTCCAGGAGACAACTCTGGGAGTGGAGTAAAAGGCTTCCTGGCACTCCTCTCTCCCCCACATTCTAGGATGCCTAAGAGAAGGTCTCACCCTCCCTCTCTACCCTAATTTGCTATAGGTCCAGAAGTTGCCCAATCCTCTTAATTGGCCAAATAAGGAACACTAGATCTGCCCAGTTTGTAACAGGCGCACTCACAATTTTTGCCACCCTTTGTGCAGCCAGGCAAGTTAACAGTGGGAAGTAAATTCCTTTCGGAGGTCTTAAAAGTCTCATAACACTTTCATTAGAAGTACAAAAGGTAGGAAATTACTAACTTATTTAAAAATTCCATTCCTTAAACTTGATTTCAAGTTAAGTAAAGTTTGGTAGGAGACTGTGATCATAAGTTTCATTAGTAGCAGTTAAGCTTTATTTTGCTCTCTCCTTCATTTAAAATGACAGAATTGTCTGATACCAGTATACTTATAATTAACTTTGGTTAACAAATTTGTTGCCTAATGAACAGTAACTCTCATCCTGTCTCCCCTGTGGATAATACTGTGGCAATCTGAAATATTTAATTTTATCTTTCACTGAGTGCAGGCTGGGCCTCCCTAGGTCGGCACCCACAGGATCTGACTGGTCCCAAATGAGATAACTTTGCTGGACCAGGGGAGGTCAGTGTTGGCCCCTCTGCTGCTGGCCTTCAGGCTCTTCCATGGGACTTCCAGTCTCCCAGCTGCCAGCCCCTGTTCCTAGGCTCCCTTCATGGCAGCTGACCCTGCTACTGACCCAGGCCGCTGGGCTCTACTCCTGCCCCAGCCAGACTCCCTGCCCCCTGGCTGCAAGTCTGGCTCCACTACCAGCCGAGGATGGGCTCCCAAATGCCAGTCCCCCTGCTGACAGGCTGCTTGCTCAGCTCTGCGCCCAGCCACAGGACTGGCTCCATTCCTGGCCAGCAGCCCTCTCAACAGTTGCCAGTCTGGTTCAGCTCTCAGCTGCCACAAGCTCCCAGTTGCTGGGCACCCACCCACTGGCCAAGTTTTGCTACTGACCCCAGCCAGATTCTGGCCACTGGCCCAGGTCTGCTCCTAGCTTCAGGCCTCTTTGCCGCTCCCTTGCGCTCAGCTGCCATAGTTCTCTGGTCCACAGATGTTCCTGGATCAGAGAGGTGCAACATGAATCTTGACCTGTTTGGAAACAAGAGTTGGTTAATTAATATGGTGTGCACTCACACCACTTTTTTGTTGGGCTCTTAAACTTATCTTTAGATCCCTAGCTTTAGGCACTGACATTTGAAAACCTTGGCTATTATTTCTAAGATGAGGGTGCCGTTTTTACAATGCTTTATGCAACTGTTTAAAAATGCATAATTCTCTGTCTGTTTTGAAATTGCATGACATTTTCATAATAAAGGGAACTTTTTAAAATTCCCCAAATAAACTTTGATCCAAAGTCTCAAGCTTACAGAAATGTTCTGGGAGCCTTATCAATGGATTTTCCTTTGTGACAATTAGCTATAAAGAAAGTTATGGCTACTTTCCTAAAACACTGTTATTACCCAACTAAGCAATGTTGTCTCAGCAATTGAGACCTTAGTGAATCTATTGCACTGGAAGAGAGAAGGGACATATTGTACCCTCATGTGTAATTTCTGACATCACAGTGTAGTGTACAAATATCAGATATAAGGCTTCAGGGAGGAAAGGTGTTCCAGAGCTGATGAAATCTGAGTTTTGAATAATACTGTATTGCCTTTCTTTTCTTGACTTTGACCCCATGTGTCAACCATTTGACTTTAACTATGTGATGGGGCTTAACCCCCTTGCCATCACTTGTGAGGCCAGGAGAAGTACCCAATTCGTCACAGGGGAGTGAATGTTTGCCTCTTTCTTTGAGAAGGCATGTAAGCATACTCAGGGAGCTCACTGGAAGAAACCCTTCAGAGAAGAGAAAAGAAGAGAAGACTCTCTGATAGAGTGAAACCCTGGACTAGGTCTTAAAAGGCATACCACCAGGGATTTATAGTGAAGTCTGGGAAGGGTGAAAGGGCTGTTAACTTGAAGACAAGTTTGAACCTTTATTTAGGAATCAGTTTTATCCCACGAGTGCTTGTTTAGATGTCGGCTGTGAAAGCCACTGCAGAACAAGGAAGTAACCAGTAGATGAGTATGGACAGGCATAGTGTCATGTAATATTGAAAGGGTTACATAACAGCTTGTTCACAGTTCACAGGTATGTTAAACAATAGTTGTAGATAGAGCGTAAGACAAATTATCGACTTGAAACAGAATGAGGATACTGAAATGAAATGGTATAGGTTTGTGCAAATTAAATACATGATAATACTCACTGTAGTCACGGTCTCAGCTTGATATCCTCCAAAAAACACAACTTCCCCACACCCTGAACCAAACTCTCTGGTCCTTCATTGAGCAAGGCTACTAGTGACATCAGTGGGAACTTTGATCAATTAAGGACCACAAAATTTGACTTACCATACTGAGCTATTGGTTTAGTATTGTTAAAGTGATACTAAATAATTTCCTGCAATATTATGGGTTTTCTCTGAAACTATATTTGGCCTTATTTTTATTTCAGTGCTAAAAGACCCATACCTCGAGGAATCAAAAGCTAACATGTAGGTGACTAATTTGTGGGGTCTCTCTGTGCATCTTATGAATTCTGGCTGCTTAGGGAAGTAGGTCTTAGGAAAATTATTTTATGGAATGCCTTTGCAAAAAGACAAGGGGGTGACATTTTTATTGGACCATTTTCTGTTGATGAGAGAGAGAAGCTTTTGAGACACATGGAGCTCTTTTTCTCTAATATCGTGGGACCAACTGCAGCTACAATAACATTGTAGCTAATCTCTGGCTTTTCAGACTGAGTGTAGATGTAGACTCATGAAAACAACACATTTTCTGTCTAGGCAGCAGATGGCAGCATTCTACCTCATTCAGAGCCTGATCTCCTCTAAGGCTGGGGGTTCTGAACCTTTTTCTTTTAAAGGCCCATCAAACATGTTTTAGAAACCTTGCTGCTCACCTCTGTCACAGCAGTTGTTTTTCTTTATATGTAGAGCTAAGGCCAGTGTTATGGGGTAGCAAGCAAGGCAACTGCCATGACCCCATGCCTCACAGGGCCCTGCAAAGCTAAGTTACTCATGATTCAGTTTTGTCCTGGAATGGTGGGGTTCCGGGGCCGGGGCTTCAGCCCCATGTGCTGGGATGGGCTTGGGTTTTCTGTCCTGGGCCCCACCAAGGCTGATGTTGGCCCTGCTCCCTGGTTGAGAGCCACTGCTCCCTTTGACTGTGTAATACATGCAGGATTGAGGCCTAAGTGGACCATTTGCTTTTCTCTGTTCTTTTAACTGTTACATGTTCTTGCCTGTTGATTAACAATGAGTGTCCCAAAACCCACTTTCCCACCCAAAATCCTCCCAAAACCAATTTAAAGGATCTCTTCAAAATTTATTGGTTCCTATCAACAATTAATTATTTCAATTTCTTTTAATTTATTCACCACTAGTCTTTAGTTTTGTAGGAATCATCATGGTAAGGATCATCAGAATTTTATACTGTATAAAGAATTGTTCTTTATTTTTTGGGCAGGGAAGGGAGGAACCATTTTATATAGTTACCTGTCCACAACTTATATACAAGAATATGCCATTGGTAGATGTTGACACTGTGGAATACACTATAATTCCAAAAGTAAGATGTTTCTTTTCCTTTATTACAAACTTGTATGGCTCAAGTTATTCTCTTACATAAATTAGCCCATTGATTTTAAAATCCTATAGTCAATACTCAGTATTATCTTCAGTAGCTTTGCCTTAATATCATTAACGCCATAATATTGCACTGTGAGACAATTACACATAAAGAATATTAAGAGTTATGTAGGTAGCAAAGTCAAACATGTCAAGGTTAGGAAAGATTGTCAGTTTTCAGTACAACCTTAATTCTGTTCCTTTGTGTGTTCACTATATTTTCTGACAGAAGAAGGGTGGGTCTATGGAAATAATAGTATATGATCATTTAAAACAGGCATGTCCAACCCGCGGCCATGGACAGCTAGTAATGCGGCCCCACAAGATCATAAACTTTTAACATTATTATGTGATTTATATACATTAACTATATTATATATTTTATATGTGGCCCAAGACAATTCCTCTTCACTCAATGCAGCCCAGGCAAGCCAAAAGGTTGGACACCCATGATTTAAATAAAGACAGAATCATACTGTATGACTACTTCTGCACTTAGAGAAAACTTCAAAATAGCCATGCTAATTGCCATTTCGAAGAATACTAATGAGGGGCTGAAATGCATATTCAGCACCTCATTAGCATGCTGCTGGCTGCGGCACTTTGAAATTGCGGCTTTTCGCTCCCATGCAGCTCATCCAGATGGGGGTACTTTTCAAAAGGACCCCGCCAACTTCGCAATCCCCTTATGCCTATCTGCTGATCTTCCTTTCATCTGCTGATAAGAACAAGGGGATTTCAAAGTTGGCGGGGTCCCCATCTGGACGAGCTGTACAGGAGCGAAAAGCGGCAATTTCAAAGTGCTGGGGCTGGCGGTGTGCTAATGAGGTGCTGAATATGCATTTCAGCACCTCGTTAGTATTCTTTGAAATGGCCATTAGCATGGCTCTTTCGAAGTTTTCTCTAAGTGTACACACAGCCTATATGAATAAGGGGCAGAATAAAGGTTGCCCAAGCCACTGTAAATTTAACATTTCCTAAGGCTTAAGTCCTAGATTTTGCAACCCTAACTACTTTTTGAACAGATTTTTGTTTTTTATCATTTTCCTAGAGCAGCCGGCAGACTGTATGAGCTCTTTTTCTTTCATGTGCAAACTGTAACTACTTCTATCCATAAATCATGGGCAGGGCTTGATCTCTAACACATCAGCAAAAGTACTTCTTGAGCTACAGGCCTAACTCTAGGATTACCTCTACACTAGAACCATCTACAGAAGTTACTGTTGGAAGAGATGTTACGACAAAACTTCTGTGGATCAATCTTTGATCTGCTCTGTTGACAAAAGGGCAGCTGGAGGAGCTACACCGCTTCTTTGTCAATAATTTATGTCAACAAAACTTGCAGAGCATCTACACACAAAATGTGTTTTGTTGACAAAACCCCAGCTTTGTCTTCCAAACTCATGTAGATGTAACCTCACAGTTTAAGGTGGTCAGCTTTCCTAGAAGGATAGACTTGATCCCATTGCTGCAAATGTCTGGGCCACCCATTTGGGAAAGCTGACAAGCCTATCACAATTCCCTGATGTTCCCAGGATAGTGGTCCTGCCCCCTGCTCATGTAATGCGTTAAATTTGATCTGAGTCTTGAGCAACTTTGGCAGGTTGCCTACGTTTTTCTAATGCACACAAGTGAGAAAGGAAATTTAATACTTTATATTTCAGGCAGATCTTACTGGAATTTCATGGGACAAAGGCAGATTTTCCCCTGCTGAATATCAAAGGCTTTCTGTAAACAATTATTGTAATACAGCTTCATAAACAAAAGGTCACAAGAACCTTTTACAACAGAAATTGTTAAGCAACCTACATGTAGGAGTCATTGCCATTTGCCGTATCATAAATACTCTCACGACTTTTTAAAAACTCTGTGGTTTTTTTTCAAAATGTAATTTTCCTGCAATTTTGGAAATGCCAACACAGCAATATAGCTAATGTATGAGATCCAGACTAGTCTAATTTTGCTTACTAAACCACATAAAGCACTGCAAATCAACAGTGCAAACATAAAGGTGATTAAAAGACAAAATTTCCACTGACACTGATGGGAATTCCACTTGATTAGACAGTAGAACTAGTTCCATCTTAAATTTTAATATTCTAAGGTGGTGGTAGTTAATAGGTAAATAATTCTTAAATTATATCATGATTTTTTAAAAATGAGTGCAATTATTTGCACACAATTGCTTTGTAAAGTAGAAAAAATGGTGTTGGAAATACCTTCTTTTCTCTAATTATAGTACTGTAATTACCCTACAGAGCACTTTCTCTGAAAAAGGTAAGCAGTTAATCACAATGTGTTCTGTAAAAGAAGGATGTTGAGAAAGTGGGAAAAAAATTATCTGGCAGCACTCAATAGGACACTTTCACTTACTGTTTTAGACTTGTGACAATTAAAATATCACAACTATAAATAGGAATATTAATAAAGCATGACATAGAAAGGAGAATAAAATAACATATTGTAAACGCAGTCACACTTTTATAGCTAGTATATAAATTGGTCATACAACTCCCAGTGCTCTCTGAAGAGTTTTGTGTGCTTTCTCAACTTTATTTGCAGCTGATCAACTCAGACAAGGATATTTCACAAGTTAGTGTTGCCATACTTGATTTTTGTACCCTGAAATTGTCTTGGAAAAACAATTGATATTCATTTATGTCAGAAAAGATGAAACCGTCTTTAAGCACATCTGTGCTGGAACTAAGTCTTATTTATTTAATAAACTTCAGCTGCAGGTAATAGCTTACCTCGTGCTTTGACACCGTAAGCATAAGTTATTTTCCTCCAGGCCTACTTTGAGTATTTTTATTCCAAAAGGAACTGAATTCTGGATGGTGCTCTGGGTACCTGTTAATAAACTTAGATAAGAAATTGCATAGTGGGGACATGCAACAGGAGAAAATAGTGAACCTATTCTAGTGTATGGGGGAAAAATGCTAAACCTGATGTGTGGAGTACATATGCAGACATTCACAGAGCTCACGTCACCAAATAATGGGCTTGTTCCCAATTAAATCAGTAGTTCTGTTTCTTTAACAGGAACAGACTTCCACCCTTTTCTGACCAGGGAAATCTCCATTTTGTGATCATGTATCCAATGTAAGTGCATGTTAAAACCAGTTTCTGCAATGTGTACATGGCTCCACTTTGGTGACAGCAGTATAAACCCATCCCTTGAACAAGCTAGC
Source organism: Carettochelys insculpta (assembly GCF_033958435.1). Lineage (NCBI taxonomy): Eukaryota > Metazoa > Chordata > Testudines > Carettochelyidae > Carettochelys > Carettochelys insculpta. Next base: position 123,122,914 of record NC_134140.1, read on the forward strand.
AGATGGGTAAGAAGCAGGAAGAATGTGAAGTCCTAATAAATAAATACAACTATGACATAATTGCTATCACAGAGACTTGATGGGATAACACATGATTGGAATATTGGTATAGAAGGGAACAGCTTATTCAGGAAAGAACAGGCAGGATAAACAGGAAGGAGATGTTGCCTTATATATTAAAAATGTGCACACCTAGACTGAGGTGGAGGTGGATGCATGTGAGTGGAGAGCCTCTGGGTTTGGTTAAAGGGGGGTGAAAATCAAAGGTGATGTCGTGCTAGGGTCTACTACAGAGCACCAACTCTGGTAGAATTGGGTGAGGCTTGTTCTAAGCAACTAACAAAATCATCCAAAGTGCAGGATTTGATAGTAGTTTCCCAAGCATATGTTGGAAAACTAACACAGCAAGGCACAGACTATCCAGAAAGCTCTTGGACTGCACTGATGAGAATTTTTTTGTTTTAGAAGGTGGAAAAAGCTACTGGGGGTGGGGCGGGTAACAGTTCTAGATTTGATTTTAATAAATAGGGAGGAACTGGATGAGAATTTGAAAGTGGGTGGCAGCTTGGGAGAAAATGACCATGAAATCATAGAGTTCATGATTCTAAGAAATGGGAGAACAGAAAAATAAAGAAAATGGATTTTAGGAAGGCAGATTCTGGTAAACCCTAGAGAGCTGGTAGGTAAAATCCCATGGGAAGCAAGACTAAGACAGAAAACAACTGAAGAGAGTTGGCAGTTTTCCCTAAGGGCCCAAAAGCAAGCAATACCGCTGCATAGGGAAGGTAGAAAGTATGACAAAAGACCACCTGGGCTTAGTCAGGAGATCTTGAATGATTTCAAAATCAACAAGGAGTTATAAAAAGTAGAAATCAGGAGAAATTACAAAGGGTGAATATAAGCAAACAATATGGCTGTGTCTACAACTGCACTCCTCTTTTGAAAGAGGAATGAAAATGAGGGAAATAAAAATGCAAATGAGGCACTGATTTATATGTCTCATGCTTTGTTTGCATAATCTCTTTTTGGAAGAGATGCTTTTGGGAAAAAAAAAGCAGTGTAGGCAAGGCTCTTTCAAAAATAAACCCCATCTTTGAAAGAACCCTTCTTCCTATTTTGTTTCAGGAAGAACTGTTCTTTCGAAGATGGGGTTTATTTCTGAAAAAGCCCCATCTACACTGCTTTTTTTCCTTTTGAAAGACACTCTTCTGAAAAGAGATTATGCAAGTGAAGCACAAGATATGTAAATCAGTGCCTCATTTAATTCCTCTTTTGAAAGAGGAGTGACAGTGTAGACACAGCCGACATGGATGCAGGGGCAAGCTTAGAAAGGCAGAGGCATAAAACAAGCTCAAACTAGCTACAGAGGTAAAAGCTGTATCTACACTAAAGAGTTTTCTAGACAAAACTGGGGTTGTGTTGACAATGCTTGGAGCAAGTACACACAAAATGCAGTTTGTTGACAGAAACTGTTGACAAAAAAGCTGTGTAGATGGTTCACAGAGCAGATCAAAAGATTAATCAGCTTTTATGTGTAGACGTGATTTATCGACAGAAGTTTTGTCAGAACATCTCCTCTGACAGTAACTTCTGTAGAGAGATGTTTCTAGTGTAGATGTAGCCTGTATAAATATATTAGAAGCAAGAGGAAGACCAAGGACAGGGTAGGCCCACTGCTCAGTAAGAAGGGAGAAACTATATCAGGAAAGTTGGAAATGGCAGAGATGCTTAACGACTTCTTTGTTTTTGTCTTCATCAAGTCTGATGCAGATATGCCCAACGTAGTGAATGCTAGTGGGAAGAGGGTAGGTTTAAAGGATAAAATGAAAACAAAACAATTTTAAAAGTACTTAGAAAAATTAGATGTCTGTAAGTCACCAGGGCCCGATGGAATGCATCCTAGAATACTCAAGGAACTGATAGAGGTGGTTATTGGAACCTTTAGCTATCATGTTCGAAAAGTCCTGGAAGTCGGGAAAGAGGCCGGAAAAGAGCAAATATAGAGCCCATCTATAATAAGGGGGAAAAAAAACAACCCAGGAAACTACAGACTACTCAGTTTAACTTCTGGGCTGGGAACAATAATAAAGCAAGTAATCAAGGAATTCATCTGAAAATATCTGGAAGAAAATAAGGTGATAGCTTTCAGCTAGCATGGATTTGTAAAGAACAAATCATGCCAGGCCAATTGGATAGCTTTCTTTGACAGGATAACAACTCTTGTGCATAAGGGAGAAGCAGTGGATGTGGTATACTTAGACTTTAGTAAGGCATTTGATACGGTCTTGCATGATCTTATCAATAAACTGGGCAAATGCAACTTAGATGAGACTACTATAAGATGGGTGCATAACTGGCTGGATAACTGTTCTCAGAGTGTAATTATTAATGGTTCCCAGTCATGCTGGAAGGGCATAACAAATGGGGTTCTGCAGGGGTCTTTGGGACCTGTTCTATTTAATATCTTCATCAGTAATGTAGATACTGACATAGAGAGTATGCTTATTAAGTTTGCAGATGATACCAAGATGGGATGGGTTGCAATTGCTTAGGAGGACAGGGTCATAATTCAAAATGATCTGGACAAACTGGAGAAATGGTCTGAGGTAAACAGGATGAAATTTAATAAGGACAAATGCAAAGTACTCCACTTCGGAAGGAACAATCAGCTTCATACATATGAAATGTGAAGTGACTGTCTAGGAAGGAGTACTGCGGAAAGGGATTTAGGAGTCATAGTAGACCACAAGCTAAATATGAGTCAACAGTGTAATGCTGTTGTGAAAAGAGCAAACATGATTCTGGGATACATTAACAAGAGTGTTGAGAGCAAGGCACGAGAAGTCGTTCTTCCGCTTTACTCAGTGTTGATTAGGCCTCTATTGGAGTATTGCGTCCAGTTCTGGGCACCATATTTCAAGAAACGTGGAGAAATTGGAGAAGGTCCAGAGACAAGCAACAAGAATAATTAAAGGTCTACAGAACATGAGCTATGAGGGAAGACAGAACTGGGTTTGTTTAGTTTAGGAAAGAGAAGACTTAGAGGGGACATGATAGTGATTATCAGGTACGTAAAAGAGGGTTACAAGAAGGAGGGGAAAAAATGTTCTCCTTAGCCTCTGAGGCTAGAACAAGGAGCAATGGGCTTAAACTACAGCAAGAGAGGCTTAGGTTGGACATTAGGAAAAACTTCCTAACTGTCAGGGTGGTTAAACACTGGAATAAATTGCCTAGGGAGGTTGTAGAATCCCCATCACTGGAGATATTTAAGAGCAGGTTAGATAGACAGCTATCGGGGATGGTCTAAATAGTGCTTGGTCCTGCTGTGAGGGCAGGGGACTGGACTTGATGACTTCTCGAGGCCCCTTCCAGTTACAGTGTTCTATGATTCTATGATCCAAATGCCAACATTGATGAATTAAGCAAACAACTGAGAAACACCCATGTTAGGGAACGGATGTCACTGAAAGCAATATCTTTTGCTCTCTTAGTTTTCTACTTTTGCTCTCTCATAGTTTGTTTCCTTTTTGGGTGCATTCAATATTATAACATTTCACAATTGCCTTATCTATATACGTGCCTGAGGTCAGTAGCTAGGGCCCCAGTCTTGTTCCCACTACAAATTGAAATGCTCTTTATTTTTAACATCTAAGGTGTAGAGAGTTATAGCCATTAGGAAATATAGATGTATTCTGTCAAGTTTAAGACAAGTAGTTTGCAACTGGGATTGCTAAGAAACTAGGAGAAGACATTTTCTTCTTCAGCTAAGAATACCTAAGCATCTAACTTCATATTGTGCTTTCTGTGGGATAAGAGGGAGGGTCCTCTCTTGGATTGGTAACTGGTTAAAAGATCAAAAACAAAGGGTAGGAATAAATGGTCAGTTTTCAGAATGGAGAGAGGTAAATCATGGTGTCCCCCAGGGGTCTGTACTGGGACCAGTCTTATTCAACATATTTATAAATGATCTGGAAAAAGAGGTAAACAGTGAGGTGGCAAAATTTGCAGATTACACAAAACTACTCCAAATAGTTAAGTCCCAAAAAGACCGTGAAGAGCTGCAAAAGGATCGTAATAAATTGGGCAACAAAATGGCAGACAAAATTCAATGTTGATAAATGCAAAGTAATGCACTTTGGAAAATATAATCCCAACTATACATATGAAATTATGGGGTCTGATTAGCTGTTACCACTGAAGAAAAAAAATCTTGGAGTCACTGTGGATAGTTCTCTGAAAACATCCACTCACTGTGCAGCGGCAGTCAAAAAAGCTAACACAATGTTGGGAAACATTAAGAAAGTAATAGATAAGACAGAAAAGGTCATATTACCTTTATATAAAACCATGGCATGTCCACATCTGGAATACTGTGTACAGATGTGGTTGCCCCATCTCAAAAAAGATATATTGGAATAGGAAAGAGTTCAGAAAAGGGCAACAAAAACGAGCAAGGATTTGGAATGTCTGCCATATGAGTAGAGATTAATAAGACTGGGACTTTTTAGCTTGGAAAAAAGACAATTAAAGGTTGATATGATAGAGGTATATATAACCATGAGTGGTGTTGTGAAAATAAATAAGGAATTGTTATTTACTCCTTCTCACAACACAAGAACTAGGGGTCACCAGATAAAATTAATTGGCAGCAGGTTTAAAACAAACAATAGGAAATATTTTTTCATACAATGCACAATTAACCTGTGGAACTCCTTGCTGGAGAATAAGTATCAGAGAGATAGCCGTGTTAGTCTGTATCTTCGAGAACAACGAGAACTCCTGTGGCACCTTACAGACTAATATTTTGGCGCATAAGCTTCCGTGGGCAAAGACCCGCTTCGTCAGAGACATGAGCATATCTGTGAAGCAGGTCTTTGCCCATGAAATCTTATGATCTGAAATATCTGTTAGTCTATAAGGTGCCACAGGACTTCTTGTTATGCTTGCTGGAGAATGTTGTGAAGACCAAGACTATAGCAGAGTTTAAAAAAGAACTAGACAAATTCATGGGGGATATGTCCATCAATGGCTATTAGCCAGGATGAGCACGGCGAGTGTCCCTAGCCTGTTTGCCAGAGGCTGGAAATGGGCAACAGGGAATTGATCACTTCACGATTACCTGTTCAATTCATTCCCTCTGGGCCCCCTGGCATTGGCCACTGTCGGGAGACAGTATACTAGGTTTGACAGACCTATTGTCTGACCCAGTATGGCTGTTCTTATATTATGTAATAGCTTATATTTAAATTACTGTAGGATAAAACATACTGCACAACTTTTTATTAGTACAATAATCCCTCAAAAAGTGTGATTTCAAGTTGCGCTTAACTTGCATTAACGTGAGTTAAGCGCAACACAAAATCCTGCTCCCTCTTGCCCTGGTTTAACTCCCCCTGGCCCGCACAGCCCTGGTTCAAACCCACCCTGCGTGGCTCTGGCTCACTAGCCCCCATGTCGACCTCCAGCTCACCCTCCCCCATGCCTGGCTCAATCCCCCAACAGGGGCACGCAGCCCTGGGTCAATTCCACCCCCTCCCTCCCCTGCACCCCTAACCCACCCCAAGCTTAAGTTCCCTACCCCCTCCCATTCTGCCGGGGAAAAAAGCTGCTCCTCGACTTATGTGAAATTCAAGTTATGTGAGGGTGCATGGGAATGCAACCCTCACATAATTTGAAGGACTACTGTATGTCGACTATTTCTGAATGAGGAGAAATGCTCTTGCCAGTACACTGAGAGCACGGATTCTGGCAGATTAATTCTCTGATAGAAAGAGTCTTCTAGCAAAGACAAACTTCCATAGTGCAGATCTAGAGAACATGTAGAGATAACCACTTTGCTGATGCTTAGGAACCTGTTCCTGCTCACTGCAATTTTACTTTTGCCCTTAATGGAATCAGGATTTGGCTGGAGAGCAGGGTATACAATAGCATAGTACATGCTGTTCACTGCAGCCTGAACAAGCAGGCCATTTTCCAACAACTCCAGCTCCTATTTAACAGTCTGAATAACATCTGCCTTTCAGAGGAGCTTCTACTGAGGAAAACTGAGCAGTAGATGTTGAGTACTTCTAAAAGTACTTCTAAATACAAGCTGAGCAGTTAGCATCAGATTTCCTACTTGACTTGAGATGTGGGGGATGCAGGTCGAACCTCTTTAATGCAATACACTATTGTCCAGCAACATCCGTAATCTGGCATGATTTTAGTTAGCCGCATGCCCAAATTTTCCACAGTCCCATAAAGTTTGTTTTCAGCCACCAGTCCTGGCTCTCAGTGTTCTGTGCTATTATTTAGCTGTAATTTACACCTGAATGTTCCCTAAGAGCTCAGTAAGCAGTGGAAGTGTTGGTAATGCTGATAGACAACACTGACCTCCCACAGTCTAGCAAATTCCTTCATCCTGCAATGGTGAGGTCCCAAGGGTGCTGGATTAGAGAATTTCAACCTGTACTTGCACACCTGTGCAATATATTGTACCTGGTTAGTAACTGTACTTAATAAATTGAGCATTTTAATGATTGAAGTATGGCCTAATGAACTACCTCATGCTTCACAGATTGCTGAACATTAAAAGGAGATTCTGTCTTGTTCCATTTAAAGTGTCCCTTCCTGGCAGGGTCTAACCCTTAATTATGAAACCATTAAAATTAACACTGAAGTATGATAAATAGGAGTTTGTCAGACATAAATTTTCTTGCAGCTATACAGTATAGAAATAGTATATTTCTTTTTGTGTGTAACATTCATCCTGGTCATTTGATAGCTTTCTTAAAATTAATATGCACTTTTTTTGTTTGCAGAAAAGTGAACAGGTTCACCTTTTATTGATAGAATATTTTAAGTTAAAGTTAAACGTGGCTTGAACTTTCAATGTTTTTGTTTTTTCTATGTATCTGCTTTAAATTTCTTCTTTCCCTTTCACTTGGTAAACACATTTCTCAGATTTAAATTTTCCTCACTGACCAATAACTGTTAAATGAGGGGGTCTGTCTCTTCTTCACATCTGCTACTTTTGTTAGCAATTTCATGTCTGGTTCAGTTATTTATTTCTGATAAGCATTCCCAAGTAGTTTCAATATGAAATTAATGAAAGCTCCCGCTCAAGGGAGGGAAAAAGTCCATTTTTCCTGTGGCTTCCTCCTTTTAACAGAATAAAAAAATGAAGTATTAAGATGTGATCAAGCAGCATGCAGGAAGACACAGAAGCTGGTAGCTCTACACCAGTCGTGTGCAAAAAACCAAATTAACAAATGTTCAGCTAATTATCTTTAGTGCCTTAAGCCATGAACACACATCCTTGGATATATGCACTGGAAGCCTCTATTTTCATTTTCCTCCTGTTTAAGGAGAAGGCAGCAGGAGCCAAACTTTGTGGGGAGGTATCAGAGGGGTAGCTGAGTTTGTCTGTACCTTCAAAAACAAGAAGTCCTGGGGCACCTTAGAGACTAACAGAAATGATGGAGCATAAGCTTTCGTGGGCTTTGCATATGCTCCATCATATCTGTTAGTCTCTAAGGTGCCCCAGGACTTCTTGTTGTTTGTGAGAGGTGTTGCTGCTGGGGGGGGGGGGGGGGAAGCAGGACCTTCTGCTTTCGGGGACCTCCATTCCTCCACACCTGCGAGGCCTGCCACCTCCAAAGCGCCCCTGGGCTTGGGGAGCTGCTCCCTGAGGAGCCGGGAGAGACACAACTCGCCAGGCGGGGCTCCAGCCCAAGCAGCGCCAGGCAGAGAGCCGGCAGGGGCGAGCTGGGTGGCGGGAGGCCCAGGATAACAGCCACCCCCGACTCGCTCCCCCAGCGCTGCCAACGGCTCCTTCTGGTGCGGTCGGCAGAGCCACTCCGCGGGTGGGGCTGCCACCTGGGCGTGAAGGGGCGCCCCCAACCCGCGCGGCGTGCGCCGAGCCGCAGTCGGGGTGGGGCGCCAGGGGCCGCGGGGAGCGGAGAAAGCAGGCGGCCGGGCGCGGTGGCTGGGAGGACTCGGGCGAGGGGGAGGAGAGAGGGGCAGGGAGCGAGCCGGGCGGGAGGCGGAGCGGCGGGAGGAGGCAGCGCTTGGAGCCGGGCACTCGGGAAGCGAAGACGGATTAAAATGGCCACCGGCAGCTCCGGGGAGCGGCCCCGGCTGCTCCCGCCGCGTCCGCTCGGCCCAGCCCGCTCCTGATGGGGGAGAGAGGCCAGCGGGGCCTGGGAGCAGGAGCGGCCGAGCGCGGTGGAGCCGGCCAGGGAGTTGCCCGTGGGAGTCTCAGCCTGGGCTATTTATTAATAACTGCCCCGCGCGGGCGGAGCTCGACCCCACCCGGTGAGTCCCCCTGCCAGCCCCGGGAGGGTCGCCCGGCCGCTGGCTGCGCTTGGTCGGTCTCGTTAGCCTCCCCCCGCCTTCCCTAGGCCTCGGCGGCGGCTCCTAGGGATGCTGCGCCGCGCCGCGCCGGGAGCTGCCTCCAGCCCTTCGCAGCCGCCCCGATGAGGGTGGGGGCAGGTAGCGACGCGGGGGCGCGGGGCTGGGCTCGGAGACGAGCCTGGATGCCCGGCCTGGAGAAAGGCAGGTACAGCCGGGCCCTGGTGGCTGGGGGAGAGAGCGGTGGAGCCGCGGCCCTGCAGTGATTTCGTTAACCCTCTGCCTGCTGCCCTTTGTTGTTCCCGGTATGCTTGTTCCGCCCCGCCGGGCCCCCGGGAAGGGCTGCGTGGCGGCCCGCGCGGCAGTACCTTTGTGTGCGGGGGGTGGGGAACGGCGTGTCCTTGCTTTGGTGTCGCGGGAGTGTTTGGCCGCGGGGCGCTCTCCCACTCGGCTTCGGTGGGAGGAGAGGAGAGCTGGGTTCAAAGCAAGGAGGAGTTTTCTTTATGCCTCTGCAGGGCGGAGACAAGAGTAGCGTGGCGGGGGCGGGTACGGGCAGTTGTTTGCTCCCTTTGCAGCTGCAGGCTAAATTCAAGGTTTGGGGCACAGTGTTTCCCAGAGCGCGGCGGGGTGTGTGCCACCAGCGGTATGCCAACGCATTTCCAGGGGTAGGTGCCAGAAAATAAATTACTGAAAACCAGGAGATAAGCACTGGAAGAGGGGTACGCTGATAAGGCCCAAGTCCCAAAAGGGGTGCACAAGTGTGTTAACTTGGAGAGACACTGTTCCGAGAAACTTAAATTCTAGGCTACAATCCTGTAAACTGCACTGCAGAGGTTGACCCCTGCACCTGTTTAGAGCTGGCACTGTTGAGTTTACAAGGCCTTGAAGGATCATCAGGACCTTAGCTTGCATCTTTGATGAACTGCACAGGAGTGTTGGGAATGTTCTGGGGAATATAGTGAAAAGGCAGAAACACAGCTGTGCAAAGAAGGAAGAGCTCTTCCTTTACTCTCGTGCTGTTTCAGAGCTAATCTTGGTGAAGTGTTTTCAGTGGACAGTGTGGTGATCAAAGACTTGAATGTAGAATTTGCATAATATTTTTGTCTTTATGGGTTAATTTGAATTTTGTGTTGTAAAATTTTGAGAGGGCTTGCCTGGACAGCAAGGAAAATTTTTTTCAGTTTTAAGAGAAGAAATATACAGCTTTATTATATGAAGAATATGTTAAGTATTTCCATGGAATAATGCACATAAGCTAAAAACAGCTAAGCATGATTGAATGCTGTTTTGAAGGAATTGAGCAGGTTCATCTGCACTTGCAATTTATCCTCCAGTTTTAAACTTTCTGCTTTTGTAAACTGTTTTTTATTTGCTTGTTTGTTTTAACATTTATGTTGAAGCAAATGGGATTTAAACAGGTTTAGTTTGTTGCTGAATAAAGGCCTAAATGTTGCCGTTACCTGTTTCAATTAATATTTGTAAAATGAAGAAAGTTAATAGAAGGTTCAGTCACATTTTTCTTCAGGTGTTTGGATGACAATTTTAAAACTTTTCAATGCATGAAAAGCCCTGGGAGTCTTTGGTAGACAAGCTCAGTTTGAATAGTAAAATGTTATTATGTAGTAACTTTTTTTTTTTGTTTTTGCTTTTTAGCTGTTAAGGCCCTTGTTAAATGGATTAGGTCAGGCATAATTTCTAAACCATTAGTTTAAGCTCTTCAATAAACAAAAGTAATGCACTTGAAGCACAGGAAATTAAAAAAAAAATACTAAGAATGTTGCATAAATACTGCAAATGAACCAGACCCACTGCTGGCCGTATATGTAAGACTCTCTAGCTAGATGATATAGGACAGAGGTGGGGAACCTCTGACCAGAGGGCTGCATGTGGTTGGTCAGGGTTAGCTGCTGTTAGGGTGTCAGATGCTTTGTTTACCTGAATGTCCTGCAGCTCCCAATGGCTGCGGTTTGCCATTCACAGCCAATGGGAACTGTGAGAAACAGTGTGGGCCAGGCCACTGCATCACCAGCTCCCGCTGGCTGGGAATGGTGCATTGTGGCCCCTGGGAGATGCAGGGTGCTTGTGGACACTCAGGTAAACAGTGTCTGACGGCCTGCCAGCAGCTAACCCAGATGAACTGCAAGCGGTTAGCATGCTCAAAATTCCCTATTCATGGTGTAGCAAGAGTAATTTCAAAGATGATTATTCTAGTAAAACAAATCAAATTAGTAATAGTAGTTATATGCAGCTTTCTTAAGTTTCAAACTTATTATTAAACATATATCTGGATAATCTTTCAGACTAGAAGAACTGCATAACCAAGTCTTAAATTTTGGAAGATTTGGCTGTGTTGCATCCTCCAGTGAAAGTATCTTGCAGGTCTTCTAGTTTATACCCTTTACCAGACAAGGGGTTGGTGTGGTTTTGTGTTTTTTTTTTTCTCATCATGTGTAGGTGTACACTTACAAAAGACTAAAACAAATGCGTGTGTTATTAAAGTTAGATAACAGTAATTGAGGAGGTAGCAATACGGAAATTCCGTTTGTATACGTAGCTGAAGTTCACAATATTTCCTTGAGTATGTGTCAGTGAAGACGATTACTACTTTTGAAAATTCCAAGGAAATAATTCCAGAGCCTTTTTCTTTTGATTGGAGTATTTTTTGCGCATTGTTCTGCCAAACATGAGGCCTTTTCACCAGAAAAGATATAGTAAGTATGTATTTTGTATGGTGGACACACTGAAGCAGGAATAGCAACTTGTATAATAAGCTTCAAAGGTTGTTTTTCATGTCTACTAAAAGGTCTTAACATTTAATGCAGTGTAGTCAGGGAAGCACTTGTTCCATTTACCAATATGTACTAACTTGATTGTTTCTTTGGCTCACAAATAATTCACTTCTGGAGATTCAGAAGGGAACTGCTGCTTAACATGCTTGAAACTGCCTTTTAGCTCTGCTTTCTTGAACAGCAAAGAACCAGAGTCCAGGCTGCTGGGTTCAGAGTGGATAAATTTAAAAAAAAAAAAAAAAATTTTTTTTAATTAAATTGGATTTTGTGAATATTTAAAAAATCACGAATAAAATACTAAATATCTCATTTCAAAATAAGATTTAACTGTAACTATTATCACAAACATGCTACGCCTACACTTACAGTCTCATAAAAATGAATTAATGATTTTAGTTGGTCAAGGCTATCTACAAGCTCTTGCTTTTTTAAAGTTCTGGGTTGTCAATTTACGTATCAGCAGACTAAAGTAATGTTCAAAGACAGACATAGGCTGCCTTCAATTGTTTTCATTCTGTGTTGTTGTACCTGGGCTAAGCGTGGCAGAGGAGTTAAGACATTGTTTAAAGGCAGAGAGGCAACATACAGGAAAGAATGGAGGCAGCACAGAAAAGAACAGTGGAGTGGTCTGGAAAGAAAAAGGGAATTTGTTATTCAGCACAGATGCAGCTTCCTGTATTCCCTTACGCTTTTTCCACAGATAAACAGCCTTCTGGCTTTAAAGGAGACTCGAGCTGGAAATATTGTGAAGAACTACGTTCCTGTGTTGTGTTTTTTTTTTTTTTTTTTTTTAAAAAAAGTGGGGGGAACAAGTCAAATGTAAGTAGTGCAAGATGATGATTCAGGCCTTGCTGCAAGAATGCAAAACCATAAGGAAAACTGCTTATTTGGAGAAAATGATGGGGACATGTCTGAAGAACAATGTGGATCAACTTTGCAATGCCTCAGTCTTCAGGCCTCTCTGCCTTTTAGTATGTGTGTGTGGTTTTTTTTTTTTTTTTAAACAATGAAATATCCCAAGCTGTTTGCTGTGTTGGATGTTGCTTTAAAACAAAAACCTTTAGTTTAGTTTAGCTTAAGCTAATCCTTATGTTAGAAAGCTGGAGTAAGAGACATCTAGAGTAGTGTTCAGCAACCTTTATCACCTCATGGCAAACTTCAGCACTCGTTATAATTTCATGACATGGCCTCTATATATATATAAACCCAAACCCCTCTTTGTCCCCCAGAGCCAGGCACCCCCAGCCCTCTGCTATAACCCTATCCCCCTCCCCTTATCCAGAGCCAGGCATCCCCAGCTCCCTGCTATAACCTAGTTCCCCACCCCTCCACCAGAGCCAGTCGCTCCCAGCCTTCCCCCTACTCTAACTAGATGTTGCCACCCCAGAGCCACTGCTGTCACGAACTTCTCCCACCAAATGGTGAGGTGCATGCTCAGAGTGGCATATGGCGCTCCTGGTGCATGGCTCTGAGACACACTAAGCTCTGCTTCGCGGCACACCAGTGTGCTATGGCACCCCGGTTGCAGAGCACTGATCGAGAGGTGCCAGTTGCCCCGAGCGTCATTTTCTTATTTTATATTGCATAATGTGTGCAGTTTATTGTGGAAGAATGTGTTGATGCTATAAGGCTATACCCTTTTGCACTTCAGCATATCTCAGCTTTCCCAGATGAGTGTCCTCTTATGCTTCTTTTCAGGAAGGCTTACTTAAATTAAGTGCACCCTAAGCACAGTCTTAAATTTTTTGGTAACTTGGAAGCAGATCAGCATCAAAATGACAAGGGAGTGGGGAAGATAAAAGCTAGTTGTAGAAGTTTTAAAGACACTGTATATTTAGTGGTCTGAGGACTTCTCTGTTAATGACATTTGAAAATAAAAATAAAAGTTTGACAGCCATCAGCAGGCAACTCAGGTGACTGCTGCAATTGCAAATATGAAATGTTTATGTAACATTTGATTTAGTTTGATAAAACAATAAGTGCTATTGTGTCAGTGTGTGAGAGTTAGTTTTTACCATTCCTGATTTACTGCTGCATCTGTAGTTTGACACAGGTAAACTGTATTATGCAATATTTTCTAAATTAATAAAAGTCAGATTATCTAAACAGTTACATGGTGTAGCCTCGATGGTGCAATTTACAGCTCAGGTCATCATTTTAATGTGTTTTAGTGGTCAGATTTGGATCATTGTTTGAAGTAGTATGTGAAGTATCAGTGGGAAGCTGGATATAAGTGATTTTTTGATTTATTTAAATTTCCTTGATTTGAATCAGTCCACCCCACTGCGGCTATGTCTACACTAGCCCCCCACTTTCGAAAGGGGTATGCTAATGAGGCCGCTCGGAATATGCTAATGAGGCACTACAGTGAATATTCAGTGCCTCATTAGCATAATGGCAGCCCTGGCACTTTGAAAGTGCTGCTTTCAATCGCGTGCAGCTTGTCTGCACAGGGTCCTTTTTGAATATACCCTGCACACTTCGAAATCCCCTCATACCTATTTGGTTATGGGAATAAGGGGATTTTTAAGTGTGCAGGATCCTTTCAAAAAGGACCCTGGGTAGACAAGCCACACGTGATTGAAAGCGGCACTTTCAAAGTGCTGTGGCTGCCGTTATGCTATTGAAGTGTTGCATATTCATTGCAGTGCCTCGTTAGTATCCCCCTTTCGAAAGGGCGGGGGCTAGTGTAGACTGTTTTTCTGACACTCAGGCTATGTTCTTTTGGAGTCTAGATTCTGTTTTATTATTATTATTTTAAGTGTAGGTTAATTAAGAGAGCTTTCGGATTTCAAGATTCTGGCCACGTTAATATGCTTGGATGTTTTTCAGAAATTAGTATTAGTGTTGAAATGTTGGTTGGTTGTGTTTGTTTTTTGTTTTTTTTTTTTGGGGGGGGGGGGTGACTTTTTTGACTTAATCCTAAGATTTGCTCAGAATTCAATCAATAACTAGGAGTGGTTGGTGAGCTAAGTATCCTTCAGCTCATGTTTGTCTGGTTTTGTGTGGTTGGAGGTGAACTGCTTGGATACACAAAAAATATCATTTAATTGGGTCCAATAGAAGACAGGTTAATACCATCTTAGTTCAAATTTAAGTGCGTGGGAGTGCCGCTTTAGACTAGATTATACGGGTGGATAAAAAATTGTAGGAAAATAAGATTTTAATGGTTTCAGTTTATAAGACAATGGCAATCTTACAAACCTTAGGAACAAATACAGTTTCCCTTGTTTTAGCGTTAACTTTGGCTATGGCAGAGCTGGGGAGATATTTTCAGAAAAGGCAGTGTGGAGGGGTAGAAACCAGGATTTCTGTCTCTCCTTGAAGTCAGTAGGGGTGTCTTTCTTCTTGACTTAATCAGTGGTTGTTTTCTGCCTTTGTTTAGTGAGGCCTCTAGTCTGAGAACCCACGATAAGCTTTTCTTTTCACATAGTGTGTTTTCAATTTTTTAAATTTGTTTTAGAGTGGTCCCTTAAGGGCCAGCAGGCAATATTGTGCTGAGTGCTGTGTCTTCGATAGAGTCTAAGTTTAGTGAACCACATGTGCCTTGATTTTTGGATGTATAGTATGCACAGGCTTCTTTCTCGAAACATGGACACACTATTTATTATACAGGTAGTTGTGTTGCAGGGTGGGGGTTTTTTGTTTGTTTTTGTCATTTTGGATGACACTTCCACCTCCTAAAATAACCTTCCCCAGACTTGTAAATATTTGTGGAAAAAGACATAGCATAGTCAATGTGATTCAACTGATGCGTTAGAAGTTCTGTCTTCTGAAGCAGTGGGTATTAGAACTGGTAGGACAGAATATTTAAGAGTCTTGCATGTGCTTAGTGGGCACAGAGAAAAAGCCACACTTTCTTTTTTTCTCCCACACCTCTTTATTTTGTGGTTATGTTATAAGACAGCTTGCTATGGCTGTTTTCTATGGGTTGATCTGAACTTTTATTTCTTTTGCTTATGTGTTTTAAAGGTAAGTCATGGAATTCAGTTAGGCCATGGCTATGCTAGCCTCTGCCTTTCGGAAGGGGCATACTAATGAGGTGCTGCCATGAATATGCAGCTCCTTGTTAGCATAATGGTGGCCAAGCACATGTTGAAAGGGCTGCTTTCAAAATGCATGCTGCCCATGTAGACAGGGGCCTTTGGAGAGGATCCCTGGACTTCGAAAAACGCTTCTTCCCAAAACTGGGCATTTGGCAGGTGTTTTAAAATCTTTCAACATGTTTTTATTGTTTTCTGTTTTAAACAGTGTGTCCTTTATTTTTCAACAATGTTGTCTTTCACTCGTGGTTCTTGACTCTTGACATGTGACTTTTCCCTCTTTTCCATGACCAGGTAGTGACTATTTTCAAAGATTTAGTATAACAGACAGGTACTAGTTACAATTCAGCAAAATATTTTATAATCGCACTTGCTTTGAAGATGCGTAAAACTGTGGGAATATCTGTTGACAATTTGCCATGTCGTAACTTTTTTATCATGCTCTCAAACTGCACAATTTTAATAATTTAAAAATCTAGTTCAAAAAATGTGATCAGATTATTGTAAAATATATTACTAGGAACATGTTAAACATTTCTTGTCCAGCACCTTGGGATCTGGTTGATGCTGAATGAGAGAATGCTGCCCAGTTTTTGTTCCCTGTGTCATCTGTATTGACAACAGGCTTTTGCATACCATTTTTGTAGCATGTGTTGCAAGATATTTACATGCTGGATGTGCTCAGGTTTCCTGTATCCCTTCATGCTTCGGTTAACATTCCAGAGGGCATGTATCCATGCTGATGACAGGTTTTACTCGATAAGGGTCTAAAGCAGTACAGATCAACACATGGACATTTTCATAATCTGAGTCTGATGCCACCAGTAGAAGATGGAACTTCCAGAAAAGAAAATCAGATACTGTAGTTTTCCATTGCAGTGTTGATTTTTGTAATACTTCTGAACGCACACACCATACCTCATCCCTCAGATTTTTGGAATGTATTTCAGATTCTTAATTCTTTGGTCGACTGCTGCAGCTATCTTTAGAAATCTCACATTGGTTCCTTCTTTTCATTCTTGTCAAATCTGCTGTGAAAGTGTTCTGAAATGAACAACATGTGCTGGATCATCTGAGACAGTTATAATATGAAATATATACAGCAAAATGTGGGTGAAACAGAGCACGGGACATACAATTCTCCCGCAAGTAGTTCAGTCACAAATTTATTTATTTAAAGAGCATTGTCAGCATGGAAGCATGTCATCTGGTTTCAGAGCTAAAGCATGAAGGGACTATGAATATTCAGCATACCTGTCATATAAATATCTTTCAATGCTGGATATGATGGTGCCATTTATACACCTGTTCTTACTTCAGTGACATCATAAACAAAAAGTGGTCAGTTTTATCTTCTGTAAATGTAAACAAACTTGTCTTAGCAGTTGACTGAACAAGGAGGAGGACTGATTGGCCTTGTAGATTCTAAGGTTTTACATTTTTATCTTTGAATGCAGTTTTTTGTGCATAATTCCAGATTTGTAAGTTTATCTCTGATAGAGATTGCCCTGCAATACTCGTATGAAGTAAATTAAAGTTTTGCTATTTTACAGTGCAAATATTTGTAAGAAAATAAACATAAAATCACCACTGTACGCTTTGTATGCTGTGTTGTAATTGAAATCATTTGAAATTTTTTGTATGCGTTCTATGATTTAAGTAAATGCTTACCAGCATGATTAATAGTGCGATTAATTATTATAATCATACAGCGGTACTAATCTTTAGGTTATTTCCTATTATAGATAGATGTCTTCAGAACACATAGCTTTGGAGATTTTGATTTTTGGATTTTTTTTAAACACAATCAAACATTCCAAATAATTGTCTTCAACAGGTCTCTTTAAATTTTAATTTCTTAATCTGTAATAATTAATGAGTTTCCCAAGTGCTGAATTCGGTTTTGCAATTGAAAATTGTCCATAATTTCCTTTAGTTTTAATGTTTGACATTGGAGTGGTGGTGATGGGCGTTTGTTCGAGATTTAGGTTATGTCTACACCAGAGATTTTTGTCAACAAAACTTGTGGAGTGTCTGCAAACAAAATGCTTTTTGTCGACAGTCTGTTGACAAAGCTAGGCACTTCTGCCAACAGTTCTCTGCCTCTTCTTGATTGACTAACAAAACTTGACAAAAAAGCTGTGTAGATGCTCCAGGAGGCCTTCTGTTGACAGACAGGGCTTCGGTTCCCTGGGCAGCACTGTTTGCTGAGCTTGCAGTTAGCCATTGTGTTGAGAGAGCAGCCGAGCAGTCTGGCAGCTCTCTGTTGACAGAGCAGATCACTTTTTTTGATCTACTTTTGTGTGTGGATGTGATCTGTCAACATTAGTTTTGCTGGAACATCTCTTCCGACAGTAACTTCTGTTGACAGATCGCTGTAGTGTAGGCATAGGCGTAGCTGTACTGTTTTTTGTTACACAGTAAATCCTCCATTTAACAGACTAATGGGGGGAGGGTTGTCCGTTATTTCTCGTTGTCCCTTGGTTAAATGCGAGGATTTACTGTCGCCCCGGGTTCCCCAGCTCTAGTCCCCCTCAAAAAAAGAAACCCAAACAAAACAAAATCCTTCCCCTCACCAGAGCCTTTGGACCTTGCTGGGACCTCACCACTGCGTGTGGCTGGAGCTGCCTTGTGGTTGGAAGCGGTGCAGCTGGAGCTGTCTTATATCTAGAGCTGCATCTCTGCACACAGATGGACGGGCCACCTTGCAGCCTGGAGGAGCCACTGCTGCCACTGGAGCCTTCAATCAGCCCTCCCACCGGGGGTGGGGTACATATGCAAGTGCCATCTGCCTATATATGTGCCCCACCCCTGGAGGGAGAAGCATGTGGCGGCTCTGGCAGAGGAGGCGGTAGCTCTTCTAGGCTGCAGCAGTGACAAGTCCCTTTTTATGGTTGTGGGGAGGAGTTAGGATTTCACAGACCACAGTGGACTTTGAGAACAATGGGGGATGTCCATGGTTCCAAAGTCTGCTAAATCAGGGTCTTGTAAAATCAAGGGTTTACTGTAGCAAAAGTAAAATCAATTCTTGTGTCTTCATCAGTTCACTTCTGAGGTGCAAGGAATATATCAAGGGCTGTGCCTTCTACCATGCAAATTAACAATAAGAGATACTGCGCTGAGTGGTTCCCAGTAAACCTTTAAGAAACTTTTAAATTAAAAGTACCTGATCATGATTCCCAAGTTAAAAACCCTAAAATACAGTAACAGAGAGAGAACCGTACTAGTCTAGATGCTATCAAAACAAAAAAAGCAGTCCAGTAGCACTTTAAAGACTAACAAAATAATTTATTAGGGGAGCTTTCATGGGACAGACCCACTTCTTCAGATCATAGCCATACAGGCAGAGAGAACCAAAAATAGTAATCAAGGTTGACAAATCAGAAAATGCAGACTTTCCTCATCCAACGTCATATGTGCCAACAATGCCCACATGCTTTGTATATTGGACAGACCTCAAACTCTCTTAGACAAAAAATTAATGGACATAAAACAGACATAAAAACACTCCTGATTCACAAACCTGTCAGCCAGCACCTTAATGGACTGGGCCATTCTGTTACTGACCTGAAAGTCTGTGATTTACTGAAGAGGAATTTTCACAGCAGTTTGGAAAGAGAGGCTGCCGACCTCTCTTTTTTTATATTCAAATTTGACATATTAACACGTGGTTTGAACCGGGATGGGAATTTTCTAGCTCATTATAGGGGCTCTTTTACATACTTTGCTTTATCTAATTCTTGACTCCCCCACCCCACTTCTGCCCCTCTGCTCTCTGATTTGCTCACCTTGATAATATTCTTCTGATTTGTCAACCTTGATTACTATTTTTGGTTGTCTGTGCCTTAAATATTGAGTCCATTCTCATATGAAATATTGAGTCTGATCTGAAAAAGTGGGTCTGTCCTATGAAATCTCATGACCTAATAAATTTGTTTGTTAGTCTTTAACATGCTACTGGACTGCTTTTTTCCTAAAATACAGGTTGAACTTCTCTAGTCCAGCACTCTCTCATCTGGCAACATCAGTGGTCCCACACGATTTTACTTCACCAAATGTCGACTTATCATATGTGTGGCCAAGTTTCCCTTGATCTCATAAAGTTTGTTTACATACACAAGTCCTGGCTCTCACTGTTCTGTGCTGTTATTTGGCTGTATTTGGCTAAATTTCTTGTAAGAGCTCAGTGTACGTTGGAAATGTTGGTAATGCTGCTAGACAATATTGACCTCCTATGACCTGAATATTGACCTGAATTGTCTCGTTCACCACTAGTGATATCCCAAGGGTGCTGGACTAGTGAGGTTCCACCTGTATTGTTTTGTGATTGTGTATTTATGGTGGTTTTGTTTTTAATATTTGGGAGTTTTGCCCAATTAGTTTTTAATTATAAGCCTATGTGAGCAAGGAAATTCATCACATGGGTCACCCAAGCTGTCACAACTATTAATTATCAGAGGGGTAGCTGTGTTAGTCTGGATCTGTAACAGCAACGAAGGGCCCTGTGGCACCTTATAGACTAACAGAGAAGTTTTGAGCATGAGCTTTCGTGAGCACAGACTCACTTCATCAGATGCATCTGATGAAGTGAGTCTCTGCTCACGAAAGCTCATGCTCAGAACTTTTCTGTTAGTCTGTAAGGTGCCACAGGGCCCTTCGTTGCTGTAACTATTCATTAGTGAGTGTTGGAGAACCAAGAAGTGGCTCAAACCACTTTATCAAGGAAAATTATAGTTTTGGAAAGTACTGTGAATTTTCAGTAACCAAAAGTAGTCAGGATTTAGTTTCATAGATTATTTGAAAGATGTCGTCTCCAGCAATTCAGTTCCTTCAGACTCCATATTGAGGCACTGTATTTGTGTTTTCTTGGCACAGCTAGTACCATATGCTCTCAGTTCTGTATGCTAAATCAGTAATACTACTTATTGCAGCAGCTTGCTTTCCTTGGGGACTTTGCACCCAGTTCATACCCAGCTTTTAGTTTGAGCGAGGATAAAATTGTATAATTTTGTTATAATGAAGTTTTAAATTGCACACCATCAAACTACTTAGGTCAAACTTTCTTTGGTAAAGTATTTGAACTGCTGCAATGGTTTTTTTGTTTTTAGGTTTTTTTTTGTTTTGTTTTTTTTATGGTTTTTCTTTCTAGGGGGTGACCACCTGTGTTGGATGGAAGTAATGGTAAATGATGGGGAAAAATAAGGGACAGTACTGTATATTAAAGGACATTTTAAGGGAAGAATTTCACTTAGCTTACTTTGCATTTTTCTTTTAAGTGTATAAGCTCTTGCCCTTATATGACAATTCTATTTATATATAAGCATAAATTTTACATTTAAAGCAGCACATATTAGTATTACTACATTTTAATACATCTTAGATAACAAGAGAGAGGTGATCATTTTAAGGGAGAAACTGGTGCAATAAGGACTATCCATTTCAAATAAGGAAAGAGTAGACAAAATAAATTTGTGGAATAAGGGATGTAAGGCGTGGAAATTGGTCAAACATTTGAAAATATCTTGGTGGCTACTGGCAAGAAATCATCTTTGCAAGCTATTGATACTGAGTTTAGTGTGAGGCTTGGAAAGTGTGTTGGAGGTCATTTTTGTGGGCTTGACCTTGAGAATATCTCCTTTGGTATCAAGCCATGTGTTGCGCAGAATTAATAGGTTTCACAGGGCGAGCATCCCCTTGTTCATCTGCTGTGTTTTAGATAATTGTGGTATATAGGTTTAATTTGTCCTCCCTACTGAATAGTTAAGACATTCATAACATCTGTAGGATCATCTGTTGGTTGAAATTTTACTGAAAAGTTCTGTTGATAATGCTGGGTTTCTAGGAGGAGATAATGTATAAGTTGATATTTAATTTTGCAGTCTGTTTACTGAGTCAACTCAGTTGTAGAAAGCTGGAGTTCATAGAGAACATTACAGTATGATTCAATACATTTGACCTAAATGTTGTATCTGTTAAAATGCAAAAAACCATAATGTTAAAGTTAATGTTGCAAGATCAACATTAATCAAAATAAATCCAAAAATTCAGGTGGTCTCTGCAATGGGAATCTCACCAATTTACTCCTGCTGTATGCCTTGCATTATGGATTTATGCTATGAATAAAAGAGGAACAGAAAATGCCATTTAAAAAAATTAACATGGCTGAATATTGTTGCTTGATGAACCTTAGTAAGTGGAATTTTCTCACTCTTAAACATTTTATTTCAAACCTTTATATTCCTCATTGCTGGTCTTTTATATATAATTGGATTGGTGATTGTATTTTAAATGAGAAAATAGCAAGGAAAAAAATGTAACAAGTATGTATGGTTAGGTAGTGCTTTTTATATATTTAAATTTTTCATGCCAATCTTTGGAAGGAATGGGTTTTCACTCACCCTTAATTTAAAAAAATAGCATAAGAGGATTTTCTAAAATTGACTTTCCCCAGATCATCCTACCGCTGAGGGGTCTATTCCTCTTTTTCATCCGAGGCTGGTCTTTTCCCTAAACTCTTGTGCCTTCTGCCGCCGCCTTTAATGTGGCTGTGAAATTGACATGATTTTTGACAGTTTTGCTTATGCCCTTGGGGTTCTGCATAACAGCAGCAAACCTTGTTGATTTTTTTTCTTCAGCAGCTTAATAAAGCTGTGAGCAGTAACAATGGAGGTGGAGCCCTTTGCAGACATAAGAACATAAGAATGGCCATACTGGGTCAGACCAAAGGTCCATCCAGCCCAGTATCCCGTCTGCCGACAGTGGCCAATGCCAGGTGCCCCAGAGAAGGAGAACAGAAGACAATGATCAAGTGATTTATCTCCTGCCCTTGTACTGAAGGCTAGGGCACCATACTTTACCCCTGGCTAATAGCCATTTATGGACCTAACCTGCAAAAATTTATCGAGCTCTTTTTTAAACCCTAATAGAGTCCTGGCCTTCACAGCCTCCTCCGGCAAGGAGTTCCACAGGTTGACTGTGTGCTGTGTGAAGAAAAATTTCCTTTTATTAGTTTTGAACCTACTACCCATCAATTTCATTTGGTGTCCCCTAGTTCTTGTATTATGGGAAAAGGTAAATAATTTTTCTATGTTCACTTTCTCCACACCATTCATGATTTTATATACCTCTATCATATCACCCCTCAATTGCCTCTTTTCCAGACTGAAAAGTCCCAGTCTCTCTAGCCTCTCCCCATATGGGACCCGTTCCAAACCCCTAATCATCTTAGTCACCCTTTTCTGTACCTTTTCTAATGCCAATATATCTTTTTTGAGGTGAGGAGACCATATCTGCACACAGTAGTCAAGATGTGGGCGTACCATAGTTTTATATAGGGGAAGTATGATATCTTTTGTCTTATTATCTATCCCTTTTTTAATAATTCCTAACATCCTATTTGCTTTACTAACTGCCACTGCACACTGCGTGGATGTCTTCAGAGAACTATCCACTATAACTCCAAGATCCCTTTCCTGATCTGTCGTAGCTAAATTTGACCCCATCATGTTGTACGTGTAATTTGGGTTATTTTTTCCAATGTGCATTACCTTACACTTACCCACATTAAATTTCATTTGCCATTTTGCTGCCCAATCACTCAGTTTGCTGAGATCTTTTTGTAGTTCTTCACAATCCCTTTTGGTTTTGACTGTCCTGAACAACTGGGTGTCATCTGCAAACTTTGCCACCTCACTGCTTACCTCATTTTCTAGATCATTGATGAACAAGTTGAACAGGATCGGTCCCAGGACTGACCCCTGGGGAACACCACTAGCTACCCCCCTCCATTGTGAAAATTTACCATTTATTCCAACCCTTTGTTTTCTGTCTTTTAACCAATTCCCGATCCATGAAAGGATCTTTCCTCCTATCCCATGACCGCCTAATTTACATAAAAGCCTTTGGTGTGGGACCGTGTCTTAAGAAGACTTAAGAAGATAAGAAGACTTGAGAAGATAATACACATTTCACATTTGGAAAATTAAATTTGCTCTAATGAGGGCTAGAAACTTTAAAAAAAATTAAAGCTGAAACTCTGTTAAAATAAATAAAGGCTTAAACTGCCACACTCTTCTAAGAGAGACTGAGTCCTCATTGATGAACAAATCTCCTCTACCCCATTGTGCAGAAGGGAGGGAGTTGTAGTAGAAACAGTTCTGCATCCTTTACTGTAGCACATACAACTAACACTTACTTGTTGAATCAGTGGTACAGGACTCTGCTTAAAAGAAATGGTGCATATGTTAGAAACATAAATGGATAGGAAAGGTAATGTTGAATGGTAAAAAGGCATCTAACCTTCTGCGGCTATATGGAAAAATGCTATAAAGAAGGATACAAAATGGATGCAGTCAGCTTTCATAGTTATGCAGCCCATTCATCTGTGTTTAATCCAGACAGTCCTGTTTTTAAAAAGGTTTGTTCCTTGTCTTGTACTGGTATTAAACTGGGTACGGTTTTGTCTTATACCACACACAGCATGCCATTTTGAAAACAGTGACGCTGTCCCTTACCACTAACCTTTGGGGTGGCATCATACAGGTGGGGACAAGCCTATGACGTTTCTGGAAGTACTGGAATGTCCGGTATTCTAGGGCTGTGACACTAGTCATGCTAATCACTGCAGTGTGTGTAAACTTACCTTTATTTTTTTATCCTAATTTATGCAAACAGATGGGTGCTGATACACTAATGACCTTTATAATTAAGGATGTGAATGCCCTCTTAAAGCGGTGTGGGGAAAGTTATTAGTTAGGGAGTCTGGCTCACTTACTCTGTGCAAATGTTTTTACTTACTGAAAGCTGTGGCATCTAGATCTACTGAAGCAATCTGCATTGATATGGGGGTGGGGAGGTGAAGACAGAAGAGAGGTTAATGGAGCTGCTTCTACTGGGATCATCTTGCCATTCTCAGTCTCTTTTTCCTGATGTTTCTCAGCAAATATGTAGTGGGGAGTAAGCATACTTGTCAATTTTGCTTTTTTAGAGTGTTTGTCATGTATGTTAATGAATTCAGTAGTATTAAACAGCAGTGAATTAGGCTTATTTCAACTCATTTGTGATATGTTGCAGTTGATAAAGTGGCATATCATAATTGTTGTATATTGTCTTACATTAGTGTTGACAAACTCTTTTCTTTTCTTCAAATTTTCTGAAACTGAAACAACATAATTAATCAGTTTCAATAAGTGAACTGAGATTAAAAAGAGGGGACCTAAAGGCAGTTTTAAAATAAAATTTCATTTCCACATTACTTGTATTGGCTTAGCTTTCTCAGAACCGGGAATCTGGTTTTTTTTTGTTTTTTTTTTTTTTTAAATTAAGGACAGAAAGATCAGGTATTGGGGACTTAATTTTGGGAAGACTGATTACACGAACTAAATACTCCTAGCTTGGTCAGAAGATACAACCATTACCTGAAATATTTTTGGGAGATACTACTATACTATGTTTGTTTCATTGTGGGTCAGGGTTGTATGTAATTCCGTGGGGGGAGAGTGACTCCAGCTCCTCCAGAACTTAATGTGAGAGAGAGAGAGAGAGAGAGAGAGTGTGTGTGTGTGTCTGTGTTTGGGTCAAGTGGGGGGTGATTAAGGAAATGTACTGATGTAACATTGCCATACGACTATCATCATGTGGAGAAGGTTGTGTGTAGTATTTCTAACTGCGTTCTCCAGGGACCATCAGAGAAATAAAGGACTTCTGGAGAAATATCCTGAATTCTAACTGATTCAGGCTGTCTTTCTAAATGAGCAAATGGAGAAGATCTCCTGTCCAAAGGGGTAGGAGGTAGGCTGCCCTTCCTGGGAAGGGGTTGGAAGGACTTTGGCCTACGGAGGCGCCATAAAACTGAGGGTGACTACTGGTAAGCTTTTAGCATGCATGTAGGAGCTCTGATTTGGGATTTTTTTTTAAATTATTTCTTTGCAGTGCTTTTATCTTCAGAATAAACATGCTTGCTTAGATCTGTGTGATAACTTGTGAGTGCTAGTGATTATAGTTGTTCTGATTAACCTTTGAGGAGAAGACCTAAGCACAGATGTCTGCCTATTCAGGCAGTCTGATTTGCTGGGGCTATTACAGCATAGCGGGGAGCTGTGCAGCCTAGAAATTTCCAGGAGAGAGAGCGCCAAGGGTTTCCACCCAAGAGAGGTGATGGCTGAAGAATCAGAAGCCCTAGAGAGGATGTCTTTGGGGGATTGTGGGGGCATGAGTAGGGAAATATGGGTGTTCCCCTGCATCCTTCCATGTGAGTGCTGAGAAGCAGCAGCAGCAGCGTTAGCTCTGTGCACAGAGAGGAAAAGCAACACCCTGCCCCCCAGAGGGAGAGGGCCAGCTGTCAGGGTTCTCTGCTGTCCCATCCAGCATGAGTACTCTTGATTTATTCAGAATATTTGATATCTGGCATCCATGGGACCGGGAGGTTGACGGGTAATCAGAGTTTCCAACTTACCAAACTGTAGTACAGTATAGGAGAAATGGTTATTGAAGTTGTCATTAATTAGACAGAAGAAAGCACTGGATCCTATACTTGAACAGTTGTTTGCTGCCATGGGATTGAAGTAGTTGGCATAATAGGTCTTCTTCCTTTCTAATCTGCTGCTTGAATATAATACAATGGAATCTTAACTTTTTTCCTGGCAGCGATCTGAGACCTGACCATGTAAAAAAAATTTTTTTTTCAAAGTAATATTATTGATAGAACATTGTTCTCTTTGCATCTAGATCCACTTTCTGAGACCGTTTTGTCTCAAACTCAAATAGGAATCTGAATGACAAAAAGATCATGTGATTTTGCTTCCCTCGCCCCCCCCCCCCGTGATTTTGGAGGTCCTGAGTTGACAATACTGAGAATGACGAAAAAATACTTGCACAAAGACTTCCTTCTTTTTTTTCTTTCCTTACTGTTTATCCTTTTTGTGTCCCTTTTAAAAGAAAAAAAAAAAAGGCATTTGTGAACTTCTAATTTGGCTTCTGGTTTTTGAACTATTAGGCTCAACCCAGGCCATGTTTTCAAGCTTCTCCCCACAATGGGTAGAAACTTTCTGTTTTCAAATGTAAAACAGAGATTCTCACATAAGAAACACCCAAGAGTTCTGATATATAGACTAACACAGCTATCTCTCTCTTACTAAGAGCTCTGGTGTCTCAAGATAAATATCAGATAGAGTGCGATGTATTATAACGCGGCCAGAGTTGGCAACATTACATCTTACTATCCATTCCCTCATTAATAATAAGTGAGAACATTTAAATGCAGTTTATTCAGGAATTTGGTTATGTTTTAGAGGCAAAAATAAGTCTAAAAATTTCTGAGCTAAAACTGGTTAGTGCTTTTCTATGAAACAGTCATGTGGAACTGATTTAGTTTTGGTATGCCATCACAGTTTAATTGCTCATTAGTCAGCAACATGTTTAGCAGTGAATTACAATTCAAATATAAAAGCATCAGTCTCTGTGGATCTCATAAGAGGATGTTAGTATGCCTGTTAATTAGATTTGTGTAAGATTTTTGTTCACAATTTTATGCAAAGAGGGTAAAGTATTAGACACTTCTTTAATTTAGATCTTAAGATGGGTCAGTATGTCACAAGGAACTTTCTTCAAGCTTTTCATTTTTATGGCAAGTTAAGGGTATGACATCAGAATATTTTCTTTTATATTATTTTACTTTGAGCGTGGAAAATTTTGGCAACTTAAGTATTTTGTATTGAATTTCTCCTTTAATTTAGCCTTTTTTCCCCTCTAAGAGTATCTGTATCAGGAAACGAATGGATTTCTCTTTGCGATAGTATCCTTTAAATTTACAACTTTAGCATGCTTGTGTAGCACTGTGGGAGTCTAGATGTACTGTATTAGGAAACTGGCTAGATTCTCACCTGGCATAATTAGAATATCTCATTATGAATTAGAATATCTCCATTGATTAGCTAAAGCAGCTGAGGCACTGACTTGTGGTTGACTTAAAGGGTAGGATCGGAGAAGCGGCCACAACTCTGTCCAGACTCAGCAAGAGAGTGTGGAATAATAACAAGCTGTACACTCACACCAAAATGCAAGTCTACAGAGCCTGCATCCTCAGCACCCTCCTTTATGGCAGCGAGACCCTGTATGTCCGCCAGGAAAAGAGGCTGAATGTCTTCCACTTGCGCATCCTTGGAATATCATGGAAGGACAGAGTGACCAACACCACCGTCCTCGAGCAAGCTGGAATCCCAGCCACGCACACCCTCCTCAGGCAGCGTCGGCTTTGCTGGCTTGGCCACATCCACAGGATGGATGATGGAAGGATTCCAAAAGACATCCTGTATGGTGAACTAGCCTCTGGCAAAAGACCTCCCGGACGCCCCCAGTTGCGCTACAAAGATGTTTGCAAGAGAGACCTCAGAGAGGTAGCCATAGAGCTGGACAACTGGGGAGAACTAGCAGACGACCACAGCAGATGGAGGCAGGGGTTACACAAGGCCCTTCAGAAGGGCGAGATGAGGATCAGATAGCTAGCAGAGGAGAAGTGAGCGCACAGAAAGCACACTAAGGACTTGCCAGACACCCACCACATCTGCAAGAGATTCAGCAAGGACTGTCACTCTCGTGTGGGTCTTCATAGTCACAGTAGACGCTGTAAATGAAGTCCTAAATTGAAACTATAAAGGGCGCGATCCATAGTCTAAGTAGACTGAAGGATGCCTACTACTACTACTAAAGGGAAACATGCACATTTGCGTCAAAAGTTTGCTTCTGTGACCAGATGTGACACAAGTGCACACTATTTGTTTCATGTACCGAAATTGTGGTGTATTTCTTTTTCAGTTCGTGACCAGCATTAGGGATGTGTTAAATTTTTAAAGTTTACATTGGAAAACAATGCTTACTGTGTAACTGTTTTCTCCCAAGGTGAAGCTTATCTTTAGGGGGAGGTATTTAATTGCATTCATTTAAAAATAATATTTAATACATGATATATAAAGAAGATTGGTGTCAACATCTTTTGAAAATTTAGTCTCCATTTTGTTTTTTTGACAATGATTGTTGTAATCATGGTAGCAGAAGGGGGAAGGGAAATGAACCTGATTTGCCCATCTCATTTTTATTAGAAATTATATGTGATATGCTTTTCATGAGTTAAAGTTTCAAATAGGAACACGTTAACTGTAATACGTATAATCACTGAAGTTTCAATTGTTTAAAAAATACAATATTTTCATTTAAAAATTACTGACACTGGAGTTGCCAACTTTTGCCTGGATGGCTCGGATGCTCTGTTTAGCAATGGCATCTGGTTTGAGAAAGTTGGCATCCCTCAGTACTGCAGAACACGTTTGCCAAGTAGTGTTTTCTTTCCATTTTTTTTCTTTTAGTGTTAATCTAGTGACTAGTTCAGAGGGGTAGAATTCTGCTACTGCATCTGATTCCCTGCCTATGTCCACAACAAAACAAACAAACAAAGAAAACCAAACCAAAAATGCAACAACCCTCCCCCCAAGCTCCGATGAACTAGCTACCATTGGAATAATGCAGAATTCTAATTATTTGAAAACAAGCATCTCTAGCTGTCAGACTATTGTCTTGATAACTACTTAACTTCTCTAAGGAGGAGGTAGATGCAAATTAACTAATTGGCTTGTTTGTGAGAGAGAACATGCTGAGCAACTTGCAAAATAATTTCCCTTTCATCTCTTTATTTAGTTTTTAAAAGGATATACAGAAAAATGTTTACATTTTGTTCAATTTTGAAAAACATGTGAATGCTCCTTTTTTTAATTCTTTAAGTGGAGGACTTTTTTGGAGCTGCTCATGTGAATGTAACTTAGTGCTTAAATATAGGGGTTTTTATGTCAGATTTTTCTTATGCTCCTGATTCTCATGGTTCAGATCTGTGACCTTAGGCTTAGAAATACACTTAGAGCAACAATATCAACTTGAAACTTAGCCCGTTTAAAAAATAAATTTTAAAAATAATTTCAGGTATTAGATTTGAGTCTAAATTACCCGTGTACATCATTATTTTTATAATTTCTGTTTATGTCAAATGATTTTCTTTTGCAGTGAGAAGAACCCTCGTGTCCCTGAAATCTTCCATGCAATTCCACAGGGTTCAAGCTAACAAATTCTTGTGCAGAATTGGGGCCAAATTTAACCATTAATAGCAGCAGTCACTGGAGTCAGTTAGATGACTGGGGTGACGAACCTTTTCAAAAACCTGGCTCGTGTCAGGTCACTGGGATCTTGGGGAAAAATAACTAGTCTCTTACCGGGTTTCTTGTACTGTCCATGTATTTTATGGTGTCATAAATAACTTTTTTTTTAAAGTAATTTGAAGCCCCTTGAATTACTCAGTGCCTGAAAGGGAATTTAGCATGGGCCTAGAGGCACCCGTGCTTCTAGTTTTTCCTGAAGGCATGTGATGTGTTAGAGATGGTGACATGCTGAATGTGCTATATGTGGTGTTTGGTAAGCCCATAAAATATTTGGCTGTAATGGCATTGCATTGCTGGGTTTTAAAATTGGAGTAGTGTTGCAATTTTTGATAAAATTGTGTTCTGGAGAAGGATCATTTATGGAAGGGAAGAAAGAATAATGTAATTTGCTGACAGTTTTTTGGGTTTCTCTAAACTCTAATATTGGTTTTCTGGACATATTAATTCATGACATGGGCCTTCAGGTCATGATAACAACTAAACTAAACCAAACAATATATTGGGAATTCAGTGCAGTAAGTGATACCACCTTTTCCCTGTTGATGAGAGTAAATAATGTTAACAAATGAATACAAATCAAAGAAATCCCATATATGCTTTCACTTTTCTTTTCCACACCAGAAGCACAATTAGCCTGTAGTTTGGGAGTAGGATTAGATGGGTGGGAGAGAACGTTACTTGTTAGGAACTACCATAATAGATAATAAAAAGAACAGTGACAGGATAATTTCAAATTCCCATTCTGTTGTTGGCAGAAGAAGTCAACTGTTTTAGAGCTGTGGCTTCATTACTTGTCTGTGCCCACCTCCTTTAGATTTATTAACAGGAAACTTAAGAAACTTTTAAAGATATTTTTATTAAGTTGTGGAATTGAGAGCTCAGGGAGCCAGGATCCTCACAGGGTAAGACCTATAAAAGGTACTTGAGCAATCATGAAATTACAAGATGATATACAGCGAAGTTAATATTGTGTTGGGATTCAAATGAGTCATTTTATGCCTACCTTATCTCTTCCTCACCAGTAAAAGCAATCTGTAGCAGCAATCATTTAAAAACTTGCAAGTTACACTTTAGTTTACTGCAATTAAGGTTACATGAGTTTGAATGCCTTTTCTTTAGGAAGTATAAACACTAGCAGCGAGAAAAAAATTATCTACTCATCAAAAGCAGGATTACACATCTAAAAACAAAGCATGTAAAATGTGCATATAGGAACTGCTTTCAGTGTAAGAGAGCCTCGTTTGTGCCCAGTGAGGTGATTACTCCCAGTGGTAACTGTTCTCTGGCAGCAGGAGCTTTTCACTCTGGACCCTGGGAGCCCCAGTCTTTTTTCCCTCTGCAGGCTAGTAATTAGCACACCACATCTTGTGTGCAGTCCCTTGTCCCCTGGCACCCATAATTATGTACCCATCTGCTGTCTCGGTGGATGAAGTGCACCCAAATTTACAGGCTGTACTTAAGTCCGAGGATATGTCTGGATTAAATCCAGACTGAAATTTATTTAAGCTTGAATTAAAGCTTCAAATAAAAGCGAATAAAAGATTTGTTAAAATGGGTAAAAGAAAAACATAAGATGCAGTTTATAGCCTGTATTTCTTAACAAGTTACTTTCCCGTCTAATAAGGTATTTGTCTCCTAGGGTTCAGTCCTTACAGTGCCTGTCCAGTCTAGAGAGCTGCGATCCACTTTTCATGATGGTCATGCTGACAGAATGTTTCTTGCATAATGCATAACATTTTGTGCTTTTTCTCTTGATTATAAAGTTCTAATTTTTCTGAGTGTGCAAGCCTGCATCCCCTCGAGATTATAAACTCAGCCGTAGGCTGGATCAACGGATGTTAGGTGTTCTTGTTGATTGAGTCAGCTCTGAAACTCACCCTGCCTCAGGGAATGTTATTTACGCTTGCAGTTCTGGAACCTAATATGCTACATGTTGCATAACTCTCTCAAATGCTTTTGTACAGCTCTGTGGGGCAGAAGGGGTTAATGTGATTCTCAGATATTTGAGACGTTAATATGGAGGAGGTAGGAAATACTACTTCATGTACCACATTGGTTAGAGTCTACTGAAATACTCTCATTTTCTGAAGTAAACACTTCGAAAAATGTGTTGAAAGAAGTACAGGAATGATCTCTGGTCATTAAAACTTTCCTTTATAAGTATGGAATTATGGAGAAGTCAAAGGTGAAATTGCAGCGTGTGTGCACGCACCTGAGCTAGCGTTAATCTAGTTAGGCTGTGTCTATGCTGCTACTTTGAGTGCTAACATTTTAGTTGTGCAGCGGTGTGAACCCTCTTCCCTCCCCGACCTATAAATGTTTGGCCTTGAAAAGCTTCTGTAGAGATGATGGTTTATTGCTGGGCACTGTATTTCTGGTGATTAAAACTACCCCTCTCCCATCATTCTTGTGTTTTTTTTTGTTTTTTAAATGACTGGGAGAACTCTACCCCAGTGACGAAAGATTGACAGTGTTGCCCACCTCACAGTATCGAGTAGGGAGGTAATATCAGTGAAACTGTGGCACTGTAGGTTCTGTACCCAAGCATTTACCTAGGTTCTTTGGCAGAAAACGAGTTCCGCGGTGGTGCCAGTATGGAAAAGTAGATAACCACTGATACTGTTGATTCCTGGTATATATCTGAAAATTAAAAACTGCTAATTGGGAAAGGATTGCCTTCCTAGTTCATTTAATACAAGCTCCTGTGTTAGTTACTGGGTCGCTGTTCATAAAATGCTAACCTTACATTTTTCTGAATGAAAATGTACAAATGTATCCACGGTCATATGTAATCCAGATCACATTGTGCTAATGATCTGTCTTAGTCGTGCTCCAAGTAAGTAGCTTAGAGCAATTTTTGATTTTTTTAATTGGTTTTATGGTTTATTGAGCTGAGTTTCCTTTAATGTGATCAAAGCATCTTAGTGAGATTAAGGTGTTGATGTGGTTAAATGAGACAAATCAGCTTTTTGTAAACAAATGAATAGTTTCCCACTAGCTTGTGTTCATCTTAAAAAGGCAGATAAAATAAATGAGAACTCAAATCAATATACATATTTAGTAAAAGTAACAGTCATGGTCATAATTATGGCTGCATATGCATTTTATTTTTAGCTCAGTTTTCAGAATTTTACACTTGTAAAGGTGAATTTTATTAGTCTATGCCCAAAGGTGAGGGTTTTTCTGTTCTTGAAAGTTTGATTAAAATAATTAATATCTGATATGAGAATAAAAGTGTTTTGTTCCATCTACAAGAAAAAATTGTCCAACTTCTACCCTGCTCCAGAGGAGCTCTGCTACAGGAAAAAAAAATGCTAAGGGTAAACTATCAAAATGTGCTTGGAATTTAGTTCTCTAAGGAAAGTGCCATTGTGGGCTTTTTTTTGTTTTTGTTTTTGTTTTTGTTTTTTTTAAATGACTGGGAGAACTGTTTCCCCAGTGACAAAAGATTGACAGTGTTGCCCACCTCACAGTACTGAGTAGGGAAGTAATATCAGTGAAACTGTGGCACTGTAGGCTCTCTACCCAAGCATTTACCTTGGTTCCTTGGCAGGAAACGAGTTCCGCAGTGGTGCCAGTATGGAAAAGTAGGTAACCACTGATATTGTTGTAACGATGGCACTGGAGTACATGTCCTTGTTTTGCCCATTCACTTGTCATTTTCTTTTGTCCTTTTCTACTTCCCAATTACTTTTCTCTTTGCACTTTTGCTGTACTCCATGATCATTATCTGCTTGTTTTGACTGCATGTCTCATTTGCTTCTGCAGTCTTTTTTGGGTGGCAGGCTCACCTGTGGGAGTGGAAGAAATGCATCTTTTTGACACTCTGTGGTACTGCTTATCTGGATGCTTAGGAGTTGAGGTCAGCTGCAGTTCATAGTTTTGCTGTTCTTACCTTTTTTTTTTCCTTCCCTCTAATCTCCATGATAACTAGTGCCCATCTGCCATTGTCACAAGGGGTTCTTAATTATAATGCTTATTTTACTACCCTTCTCCCTCTGCCTGCTGAGTACCATACTTCTAAAATCTGATGTGCTTAAGAAGCAGTGGCTTGTATATCACTTTATCTAACCTTACCTTTTGTTGTTGGTTTCATAGCCTCATGGATGTGCTACATCTTAGA
This sequence comes from Carettochelys insculpta, assembly GCF_033958435.1. NCBI lineage: Eukaryota > Metazoa > Chordata > Testudines > Carettochelyidae > Carettochelys > Carettochelys insculpta. The sequence continues at coordinate 123,156,398 of NC_134140.1, forward strand.
TTTGCCTTTAGAAAAGGAATGAAATCTTTTCTTAGAATTGTTTCTGCCTTCACTGACTAGAGGAATACTGATATGGTGTATTACATGACTTCCCAAGCTTTTCGACATCATGCTCTTTTTGATTTTTGAGAAACCCTCATTCTACCCCACCTCTTCTTTACCATCATCCAACTTGCCTATTAACAAAAAATCAATTTGTAATTTAAAATTAAAAATAAATACAAATAGCTTTTCTTGGCCCAAAAGTTTAATAAATAGTAGGACTATTAGTGACTTTAAAAAGTAGCATTGACACTTAGATTGTACATAGAGGTCAAAAGGTGAAATTTTGGCACTCTGCCTCAAAGGTTCCTGACCCCTGCACTAAAAGTTAGAGGGTAGAGTGAGAGGGAAGGAAACAGATTCTTTTCACTAAGTAGTAGGTGAAGTGATATAAGGACAGTTCATTCACATATGCTGTTGTAATATGGTGTTGACTCACCTGAAGCAAGTAACTTAAGCAGAAGCAAACCTTGATACTGTTGATAAGGTACCTTGGTGCCTTTTGTGCTCTAATACCCAATATTTTAGTGGGGCCTTAGCCCCAGACTTTTGATTACACTCAGGCAGATTTATTTGAACAAACATCTGTTTTTATTGAGTATTTATCATCGTCACATGCAGACTCTAGAATCTATACCAGCAAATAACTTTCCCCCCCACCACATAAGTTTACTGGGTGGATAAGGTGGGCTGATGCTGGTGTTGCCAATCTCTAATGGGGTGAGAGGTCTCTCCTGCTACCACCACGTGTGACCCCTGGCAATGGGGTGTCTAGTGCTCTTGATTGCTGTAATTTAGCTCTGGATATTAGTAATAATTGATATACTGTAATGCGCATGTATCTTGCAGCATAACTGGTTGCCTTTCAGCATGGGCACACCAAATTACTCAAAATGAACTGTAGTTTGGCTGTGTCTGCAATATGCAGCTTTTTGTGAGGAGGCCAAGTTGACACAGCCCTGTTGCTAAAAGGCAGTGCATGTGAATACTATGCCAGCAAAATACTCCTTGTCCCCAGCAGCAGCTTTCACTTCCTCTCCTGGCCAGGACAGTGCCGCCACCAACAATGCTGTGTTCACACGTGCACTTACAACGACAAAACTTTTGTCCTTCAGGGGAAGTGATTAAGCATCCACGAACCACAGAAGTTTTGTTGATCATTTGCAAGTATAGACTTCTGCTATTATTGAAACAGTTAAAGCCTGTTCATGAAAGACTAAAGAAACACACCTAAGTTTTGCTGCTTGAGAATTGTATTCCTATTTTCAGAGTCCTCTTTTTATTATAAAGATTTAAATATACATTTCTGACAATTTTATCCTGAATTTTTAAATTTGCCTCATGTAATTAAGATTTTGAATATAAGTTTTTAAAATGATGATTGATAGTCTCTGAGTTCTACACTATGTAGTAGTTTATTTCAAACTTACTATAGAAATGTCAGTGTCAATGTAGGTAGGTCAGTGCAGAGTTAGGGTAGACACTGTGTTTTTTATATTGCCTGGGATCCGTCCCCAAATGTCCCACACTGACAGAAAAATCAATACAGTAAACTCTTTTTGATATGTGGCATCCATGGGACTGGGAGGTTGCTGGACAATCAAATATTCTGTATAATAGAGAGTTCAGTACTCACGCTGGGTAGGAGTGCAGAGGAGCCTACCAGTTGCACTCCCATGCAGCGCTGAATGGGATGCTGCGCCCCCCCGAGGGATGGGTGTTGCTCGTGTGCTTGGTTGTAGGCTGGCCATGGGCTGGGGCCTGGGCAGGAGGAGGAAGGTTTATAGTTGCCATCTCCTGCCCAGAGGGCTCTTCAGAGCCCTCCAAGGCGGAGCCCCACAGAGGGGAGGGAAGAGGAGGAGGTAGGGGTGGCACTGTGGGGGGAGCTGCATCCAGCTCTGTGGGAGGAGTGGTAGTGGGGGATTGGGAGGGGGTGGCACCACGAGGGGGAGCTGCACCCAGCTCTGGAGTGCCCCCTTCCCCCCCCCCCAGCCACTAGCCTTACCCTTTAAGAGTAGGTGCCTGTGGAGCCTGCACCAGAAGCAGCTGCTGGGGGCGGGGAGGGTGAAAGGAGCCTGCTGCATGCAAGTGTAGCCAGAAGGCTCCTCTGCTCTCTCCGGCTCCTGTCCGGTGTCCCCTGCGGACAGCTAATCAGCTCTGAGTTATGCCAGTTATTTGAGAGTGCCACTTACTCAAATACTGATTAACCGAGAGGTTACTGTGTAAACGTTCCTGGTGAAAAGGTGTACTGACCACAGGGAGCAAAGAGTAGATACGCGTGAGTGATGTAGTTATTGCCGTGGCTGTTTGCCAACGTAAGTTAGATTAACTTAAATTTGTAGCATAGCCATAATTGAAATTCTGTTTGTCAGAAAAGAAAAGGAGTTGTTTTATCTCATTTGCCAAATGTGTGGGTCCCTTAACAGAGATTAGTGATCTGCTGTGGTGGGGTTCAGGGCTTCTCAAGCTCTGCACCCTGCCTGCAGGCAGGAGTCTCTCTCAGTAGGTAGAAGAGGAAGTTTATTAGTCGGCAGAGGCACAGCTCAGTGTAGAGGTGTCGCTAGAGCAGCCAGAAACAGTCGTTCCAATCCATACTGGTAAGGGGATACCCAAGGGGCACTCCCAAGCCAGGATCTAGCTGCTGCTTTGTCCCTTTCCCCTCAGCACAGTCTGAAACTGCCTTCCAACCACCCCCACACTGTCAGCCTCTCATTCAAAAGCAGCTGCTCTGTACCCCATTGTTTGTCAGGAGCAGAGCTGATACCTGACAGCTTAGGTTAGGGACACCAGGGGGTCATCCCCAGCCTGTGTGAGCTGCTCACCCTGACGCACACATACATCCACCCTCACCTCCCCATCACATCTGTTAAGAAAGACATGAAAGTATTCCTTTTCAGTTTCTCAGAATACTGTAGAACCATGACTGGCCAGTCAAGTGCACATTTCATTTGGAGCAGATAGTTCTCAGTCAGGCTGCAAAGAATCCCTCTCCTCCCAGAAGGCTATTACAGTAAACTCTCGATTTAATGGACTAATGGGAGGAAGGAGTGTCTGTTTTAGTGCTTCAGGTCCCTTATATCAGAATGGTTGTACTGTGTGATGATGCACTGACCTTCCCAACCCATCACTCACTCCTGTCCTCTGCCCCATTCTGTCCCTCTCAACTCCATCTCCCTCTCCCAGTTACCAGGAGAGGAGCTGAATGCCTTGCTCCTTCCACCTTCTGCAGCTCTCAGTGCTGTGGCTCTTCCAGCCCCTGGCTTCAAGCCACCCACGCAAAGGTAAAAGCATGGCCGCCTCCAGCCTGCCAGCGGCCCGCAGCCTCCGACACCATGGCTGCTGCTCAGCGCCACTGCAGGCAGTGGTGGCAGGGTGCCAATAAGCTCCATGCACATGGGGCTGGGGTAGGAAAGCTCCCGCACTCCGCTGCAGCCTCCCTCCCCTCTGGCTCTTGTGGCCCCAGCCTCTGTGTTGGGCCCTCCAGCCCCAGCAGTTGCTCTGGTGAGTCTCTGGCATTTATCTGGGAAGAGTGGGGGTGGGGGGCTGGCAGACAGCATTCATTATTCTGAAGGCCATTATATCAGGGTCTGTTAAATTTAGGGTTTATTGTATTGTACAGTACTGGGTTAAATGTAAACTATTAAAAATAAGAATTTAAAGAACTGCCGAGGTGGGGAAACTGTGTTGGAAACTTTACTATGACAAGAAAAATATTGGTTTTAATCATCTTTACGTCAAACAAAGTTGCAATTAGTCAGTGTTCAGATGTAAACTTTTGAAAGAACTACCATAATGTTTGTTCAGTTATTGATACTTCAGAGTTACAAACAACCTCCATTCCTGAGGCATTCATAACTTTGAGATTCTGTTGTCTTGCTAAAACTTCATAAGGATGTCTTAACAGCACTTGTCAACAGGATATGTTTCCTCACAATTTTTAAATTAAAAAAAAATCCAACTTGTGGAATAAAGATATAGAGGGTAAAATGCTCCATTTTAATTCAAATGGTAGTTAATATATGCTTTGGTGCTGAAATTTCAGTTCTCTATTCTGAGTGGCAAACTCACTTCAATTTTAACTTGTATTCATATGCAAGTAGTAATTCATAAAGAGGTAGCTACGTGGTTGTCCCTAGCCTTTAAAATGAACTAATTTGTTCCCACTTGCTTTAGAAAGCTAATGCTGAGTTGTGTCTTAGTGTTCACTTTGGCTAGGCCTTGATTTTGTATGTTTCCCATTCGGAATATTCTCCTGTGACCTATAAACAATGAATAAGCTCCTTGTATTGTTTTGACAGTGTAGGCAAGCAGAAAATCATTAAACCCTCACTAATAGCTCAACTGTTGTGGATATCAGACCTTCCTGTCACATGGCTTGATATATTAAAAACAGCTTCCAAAAAGTGGAAAATTTAAAAATGTATTCCAAGCTCCCTCCCTCAAACTTTAAAAATTCTTTCAATAAACCACCTATTCTCTGAAGGGTCCTGTGGCACCTTATAAACTAACAGAAAAGTTTTGGGCATGAGCTTTCGTGAGCACAGACTCACTTCATCAGATGCTCGTGAAAGCTCATGCTCAAAACTTTTCTGTTAGTCTGTAAGGTGCCACAGGACCCTTCATTGCTGTTACAGATCCAGACTAACACGGCTACCCCTCCGATACTATTCTCTGAAATGTTCCAGTTATAATGGGCAAATAGATTTCTTACTTGCCTTTGTACTTATGTCTTAAAATGGACAGTTGGAACCATTGATATTTTTTTTTATCTTTTTTTCCTTAACGAGATCTGGTTTAGGATGCAAAAGTAACCGTCCTTACTAATGGGCATATTTTTATAATTTTAGGATGCCATGAATCCCACACTTGCTGCAGAGAGCTCTGGGTGTGAACAGCCATGTTGTTTCACTTCAAACGGTTTGGACATTTGGATGGCAGTCAAAAGCAAGTAGAGGAAAAGGGTGGAGCTGGTTCAGGAATTTGCTAACTGACAGGTGTGGGGGGAAGTGTCCAGGAGCAGTGCAAGCTGACTGTGGATTGACACTAAGGAGCACTGTCCTTATGTGCAAATCCTCTACTCTGTAATGAAACCTGAGGAGTGGTGTTGGGGCCACACTTTTGAGTTTCTTTTCGCCTCTCATGTCAGATACATAGGGACCTCAGTACTGGTGGCTAAATCATGGGCGAATGAGAACAGTGGGCACTTTACTGATGGCCACTTGAACTCCTCAAATGAGCACAATAAACTTTTATGTCATGACTAACTTTATTTGAATAAGATATGCTCCTCACCAAGATGCCAGCTGTTTGGACCGACTCTTTGTCAGATGGTCCTGCCATGGATAGAAGGCCTCTTCAGTATGTTCTGGGGCTCGGTTTAGGAGCTCTCCTAGCTTTTCCATTCTTGTGTGAATTTTTTCCATCCAGGTACAGAATAAACTTTATGCACATGAGGCAGGTGCAAATGTGCGCTACCAGTAAAAACAAAAAAACCTAGCTTTGAGCACTCTGGGCAGCATTTGACTCTCTTCTGAGTGCCTCACAAGCACACGTCTTACAAGAAACACTGGTTAGGCGTCCCCTTCCTAGCCTTCCCATCTCCTAACCTTTAAGAATACAGATCATAGTTTTTTCTTTAAACGTGTTCAGTTGCTTTCTAAAACTGCTAATGGTGTTAAACTTCAGTATGTTTGAATAATGTTTGGGGTTTCCAGGGATGAAAAGAAAAGAGGCTGGCATGTTACTTGCTTTGCATATTTCATCTATTGTACTGCATCCTGTGCACTGACTACACTATATTAATAATGAAAATTTTTGTCAGGACTAGCTGCATTATCTGTTTAAAAAAGGTCGGGGGTCTCTAACTTCTGGACTCTTTCAAGAAACTGGCAGAAGTTTCATCTTTCACATCTCTTTGGAATACACAACATGAACTTACTCTTCCTATGAAGAGATGATAGGAGCCAACTAAGCCAGACTCTCAGCAGAAGAGATAGGAACAATAAAAGAAAAATAATCATGTTGGAGGTTTCAGCTTAGCAATTACAAACTAGTTTCTGTCCTGTCTCTCTTTGCTAGCAGTGTCCTATTTTTTTGAGAGAACTAATTAGGTCGGAATTAACCTTATTGATTCAGCACTTGTGCATCAGATGTGCAGTGCCTTGTAATAGTCTACATATGCTGTCATGTTTTTTGTTTGTTCAGACTTTGTTTGTCCCCTTGCCACAAGTATACGAAATTTCAATTATTGCGCCATGCTCATTCTTTCTTCTGAAAACTAGATGAAAACTAGCACTGTCCCAGAATTCAGAGCACCAGTAACCATGTGAAAATGACCTGGAGATCACGTCATTTCCTGCTGTGGCATTCCAGCGCAAGCAAGGATCCCCAAATGCTTCAATTCATAGCACGCATCATTTAGGCAACCTCACTGGCTGTTATGTTTTCCTTGTTGGGGTCCAGGGCTCCTATATAGGGCTTCATAAGGCAAGGAAGCAGAGGGTAAGCAGGGTGGCCCAATATTACAATAGACGTCTCTACATCACCGTTATTTTCTGATCAGGGAAAAGAGTCCCATACAGCAGCTTTCTGTACAGGCCAGAATTTCGCAAGATGCGCATGTCATGAACCCTCCCTGGCCATCCCACATTGATGTTGGTGAAACAACGTTTGTGATCTACCAACCCCTGAAACACTATCAAGAATTACCCCTCTCGGTTTACATACCTGGGAGGAGAGAAGCCCTGCAGAGCCTGAGAATCGTGTTGGGGGTGGTCCAGGACCATGATGGGGTTGTGCATGCCATCTATTGCCCCACCACCACAAGGAAGCCCCTGCGCAGCAAAGCCATCCGCTATTGCCTGTACATCTCCCAGGATCACAGTCTTTCAGAGGAGATGCTGACAGATTGCACAGGCCACCTGCATCATCACAGACCCAGCCGTAGATGTGCTCACCCCAATTTGATTTGCCACGGACCAGTATCTGTTGGGCACTGCAAACTTCCACAGTCTGTTTGCCACTTGCTTCTGAACTGTTGGAGCCTACCTCATTTTTGTGTTGCTGCATTTCAGGAAGGGGGCCAGCACATCACAAAGTTTCCATGAAAGTGGACTTGCACATACAAAAGTTCTGCGTCCACTGCTGGTCATTCCACGACTCCAAAACAACATGGTCCCACAGGTGTGTGCTGGTCTTACAAGTCCAAAACTGCCACTCCACTGTCACCAATGCATCCAGGGCAACCAGCAGCTCTGAGTTCTTGGACCGCAATGGGGAAATTTGCTCTTTCAAACCAACAGCAGCAGTACCATCATTCTGAACTGTCACTGAGCTTTTTAATTGAAGCATATGCTGAACGTCGAAGTAGGGCACTATTCCCATCTTCGGATAGGAATAGTAATTTCGACGTCTTGCCGCCTCACGTCGATTTCAGCGTCTAAATAGTGCATGGCGCATGTAGACATAACGCATACCATTTTGACCTTGTGCCAGCTACTTCGAAGTAGCTGGCTGGTGTAGATGCACCCATAATGTGCTTTCAAATGGAAAGAATGGGTCTCTGTGGCTACTATCAGGGAAAGTTGCCTTTTTGAAGGCCGCTAAAGGCTTATTAAGGATGGTATAGTAAGGATGCATTTCACAATACATCATTGGCCATCACTTATCCAGCACACTCGTTTGTGGACATGATAATCTATAAGCAATTGTCTGCCTTTCGAGGGAAGGGGAGGGTTAGAAAGCAGGGGAAGCTGCCAGGTGTCATAGCCAGTTGTCCTAGGCAGGGAAATAATTTTCAGCTGTTCCTGGAGCAATGCTCTGCAATGATCAAGCCCCATTGAGGGGATGGTGGGGAAGGGTTGGGTTACAGCCACGTGGACAGGAGTTTGATTGAAAATAAAAAGAAATGTAAAAAAAAAATATAATCCAAAGAAATGCTGGGATCCTGCGGTTCTAGGTCTGTGGTGAAGAGCTTTGGGCAGTCTGGAAGAACTTCTTTGGTCCCCTGCTCGTAGCTCCCGTACTTCCTTTCCATTGCCCTGTTCCTCTGGGCTTATGCTGGATTCCATACCAGGGACTCCAGAAATGTCGTAGTTTATGACTGGACTCCATGGTGGGGTCGGCTCCCTATAAGCATGTACAGCTGGTGATAATAGGGGCAGGTCCGTGGAGCTACCCTGACCGCTTGTGGGCTTCCCGGATTTTTTGATAGGTCTGCTGGAGTTCTTTCACCTTCATCCGGCATTCCACTGAGTCTTGAAAGTGACTTTGGTGGTCATCTTTTGTGACATCTGGTCATAGATTTCGGGTGGCCAAGAGAAATGCAGCCGTCTTTCACTACTGATTGGTCTCCCCAAATTGCAAGGAAGTCCAGAATCTCCTGGTGGGTCCCTGGTGGGGCTCTCTTGCAACCCTGAGAAGTACTATGCAAATCACTCATGATTGCAGGAGATGGCTACCAGCGCAATGCAATGCGACAGGCAAAGGAAATTTTTCATAATGGGCCCGGTTTATATTTGCAGGGCTGAGTGCTGCTGAATTCTAATTCAGTCAAAACTTCTTGGGCTTCCTGTGACCTTATTTTTGTGCACCTGGATGGAGAGCAGCATACAAGGAAGTGATCATACATGGAGGGTCACTGCGTAGCTTTGTGGGGTACATATGGGACACTTCTGGGGGGCTAATCAATTCGAATTAAGGACATGGCACTTCCACACTAGCCTTTATTCCAGATTTTAAATTTGAAATTGATGCTATACCCATTCCATGATATTGACATTGGTATTATGGCTCAATAAATTAAGCTAGTAGTATTAACTGTGAAAACAGTGGTGTTTTAATATCGAGCTAAATCTTTTAAATTTTGATTCTTATCTTGCAGTGTAGACACCGCTCTAGTTTAAGTTGCAATAAACACCAGTGCTTTGTCTCCAGTGGGATAACTGGCATGAGTTAGTAATCCTACAGGAGAAACACACTTTTTTTGTGTTAGTAAAGGTATAACCTTGGAATCTTTTTTGGCTGCGGAGTGACTCAGCTGCGTACACAGGCAAATGGACTTTGAAACTTCCCCACAACTTTGATCTAGCTGCCTTCAGGGTGGAGCAGAGTGGTGAAGAAGCTGCTGTATTGTCATCTGATGGAGAGCCTGGAATAGCCACAGTAGGAAATGGTGTGTCTTAAATGTGTGTTCACATTCTAGTGTAGACAAAGCAAAATGTTCAGTGTTTTTGTTGGCCAAAAGTTGCTTTGCCTTGTCTACTCTAGGATATTAACATGCATTGTCCTTTTTTCCCTAATGAAGACAAGGCCACTGTGGGTTAGTAATGTCAGTTTTCAGGCAACATTGATTATGTAACTGGTCCTGTTCTTGTGGGTGTGAGGTTCTCTACTGACTTGTCCGCTAGCTGCTTGTATTTCCTGGCTGCTTCCGTCTGTAAAATAGAAGTTCATTTGTTCATATGTTGTTGCTTCTTTCCCTTTTGTTCCTTGTCCACAGTGTCTCCACTTGCGTTAGTTTTGTTGTGCTTTAGAGTGAAACTTTCTCAGTGCTGTGTTCATATTCTGGGAAAAAATGGTAGGTAAACTATTTTTCTAGTACCCAAAGATTGCCAGATGCTTCAGAGACATTTAAGAGAAGGTGCCTTTCCTGAGCTTTGTCTAAGCAAAATAGAAGCGGTCCTATGACACCTTAGACACTAACAAATAGTGAACTTTTGAGGGTAAAATCCACTTATTTGTAAAGCTGCAGACTAACACAGCTAACACTCTGAGACTGTGTAAGCAAAATGTTAGTTGGATGTGCTCACTTCACTGCCGCCCATGCATGTTAACTTTGTGAAAGTTCTTGTTTGGCTCCAACCATCGCAGGTGGAGGTAAGCCCAATTCATATTCATGCTTTTATGATTGTTTTAAAAAGCTAAATAATGTAAAAAGGGTTATACACCTTCATTTCACCAACCCCTATTTCTGAAATGCATTGGAGTGGGGTATCACTGGATTTTTCCGTCATGTGAAGGTCACTTGCACGGGTTGAATATAAGTCAAGTGGAGACATTCATCCTGTAACTAAACAGGTTATGCTCTCTTAAATGGTTGTCCAAGCTCTTTACGGTGGTATGTTCATTAGCTGCAAAGGCTTAACAAATTCCCTGTGATGATCATCTGTTGGACTGGGATTTGACCCAGTGAAAGCAGGGCCTTCAGAAAGACCTGAAATATAATGGCTGCATAGCATGAACAGACACCTGTCTCTTACAGGTTTTCTTCCTCATAATATTCAAGATTTAATTCAGAATATAATGTCATAGAGGTGCATAACATATTTGGTGGCTTCTATACTGTCCTGAGTGTGTGAAAACTAATTAATGTTGAGTTGGAATGTGTTTTACTACAAACAGTTGTAATAGCTGGAAGCCAAATGAAAGTATTACTTTACCTTATGTAAGGTGCAGGAATTGTAAATCTGATGTATCTGAATCTTATGCACTTTACATTGTAATGGAGCTAGTCAGTGTACTGTTGAAATTGTAAATTTAATCTTAGATATGATCTGTTTTCAATGTCCTGTCCTATGCCATTTAATTCAGTAACTTCACATTTATACAGCTTCCTGTACTCTATGAAACCAGTGTAGGCAGACTCTTTTGTATCTCACCTAAGCATCTGTCTGTATGCTAGAGGAGTGAGGTCCACAATAATAATGCAGCACTATCCTTTGTGTACAGATAGATGCATAAGCAATATATTGCATTAAAATAAATAAAGTACTTTGTTTTTTTAAGTGAGTGCTTTCTCTGTCTTGTCACATTTGTCAGTGTTTCAACTTAAATGAGATGAGACTAAAGAGTCATACATTGGCTCTAGTTGCTTTATGCTTAATGGCTCACATTTGAAAATAAAGCTGTGACTGATCATTTACAGCTGCAATGATTGGGTTTTCTTCTGTTAAGCATTTCAGATGGAACATACAGGATATAGTCTCTCTTGACCGCATATCTGACTGGAGGAGCAAAGCATTTCGATAGAAGACATTAACTGTGGATTTGTGAATGTGCAGTGATGCTGAGGAGGTGGAAGAAATCCTCCCTCTTAGGCTGTGTCTATGCTAGCCAAAAACTTCGAAATGGCCATGCAAATGGCCATTTTGAAGTTTACTAATGAAGCACTGAAATACATATTCAGCGCCTCGTTAGCATGCAGGTGGCCGCGGCACTTCGAAATTGATGCAGCTTGTCCAGATGGGGCTCCTTTTCGAAAGGACCCCGGCTACTTCGAAGTCACCTTATTCCTATGAGCAGATAGGAATAAGGGGACTTCAAAGTAGCTGGGGTCCTTTCAAAAAGAAGCCCCGTCTGGATGAGCTGCGTGGCGGTGAGCCGCATCAATTTTGAAGTGCCCTGGCTGCCCGCATGCTAATGAGGTGCTGAATATGTATTTCAGCGCTTCATTAATAAACTTCGAAATTTGCATGGCCATTTAGAAGTTTTTGGCTAGTGTAGACGTGGCCTTAGATATCATTCCATTGGTATCTGGAGACTTAGGTGCATGTGATTAGGCTTGGCAGAATTTAATTTTTATTTTAACGCCACTGGATAATACCAACATTTGCAAGCATTTTTTAATTTTGATTTACATTTGCACAATTGCAGAAAGTTGCAAGGGGGACTAAGATAATTACTTAACATTAGACTTTGAGATTCAAACAGTTATAAAGATTTAACCATTAAAATGCAAATTATTGACATCACAAGTCAAAATATACAAGATAAATGTGTTTAAGTTAACTCTAAATTCTCAACCAGCATTTTTCTTTTGCCACCTGCCAGTTTATTTTGAATATTATTGCTGGAATTGTTTGGTGGGTTTCTGTGATATGGTGAAACTGCTGTTAGCTGAATTCACCAATTTAAAAATCTAAGTCTTGCAAATGTGTTTGATATTAATAAAAATAAAATAAATGAAATTCTGAGATCACTTTAGGAAAAAAGTTGAGATTAGTGCAAAGGACAACTTTTTTTTTTTAAGTAATCTTGAATTGATTTTTTTCAAACTAGTCATCCATTATTTATTTTTTAAAAAAGAGGTACTTGTATTAATCTCAAATTTCTTCCTAAAGTAATCTCAGAATTTTGTTTGAACCAGGCAGTACTTTATTTTTCTTTTTATTTTATATTGCTACTTCTGATTTCTTTTGTTAGAATGTGGGGAGAGAGATTTTCTATAATTGTGATATGAAATGGGCTCTTGCCAATCACATTAATACTAGAGAGGCTATGAAAATATATTTGTTTCTTTATAATAACATTATTGGGATCAAGGGAAGAACTATCTGGAGATGTTTTCTATTTGTGTGAATTACTGAACACCGTGTGACCTGCTACTAGGAAACTAAAATCTTCATGTTGGATGATGTCCTGTTTTTGTGCCTTTTATGCATCTGCCCGGTGTCTATAATTATAAATTTCTAGAACAGACACATGGAGTTCAGTAAATGGGTTTAATATATATGTAGTTTATGCTTTGAACTCAAAAGGTAGGTCAGATGCTTGTTTAAACAGTATGACATTTCTCTAAGCAATGCTGGTTTATAGCAGATAGATTAGTTACATAAAATTGGCTAGCAGGTAGTGCATTGCTGATATGTTGTCCTCTGACTGGCTGGCTGAAATCTTCATCAGTTACAGTGATAAGGGGTATTTCAGTTCAAGTTGTAAGACCAACTTGAACAGGAAGGAAAGATTCCTTCACGCAGAAGAAGGAACTCACGTGATGTCAGTTTTCCAACACTTTTTTTCTTTTAGTTTTGTATGACTAATGTTTTGTTCAAATAATGGTGTGACTGTATGATGAAGATGACTTTCAGAATTAAGACTATAAAAGTCTTCATTGATTTATTTTTTTAGTTATCTGGAATACTGTTAAAACACTAAGTAACTTGAGCAAAATAAAATATTTCTCACTACATTTTTGATATATTCTCATGTTGAAATGGATTTAAATTACTTGTGTATTATTAGATACTTTTACCAAATACAGTGTGTGTCAAATTTACATGCTTATTTTTCCAACTTTTCTGTAACAGCAGTGTACAGTAACCATTGAAATGTGACAAGTATCAGAGGTAGCCGTGTTAGTCTGTAGCTTTGAAAACAATGAAAGGTCTTGTGGTACCTTTATAGACTAACAGATATTTTGGAACATAAGCTTTCGTGGGCAAAGACCTGCTTACGCATCTGATGAAGCGGGTCTTTGCCTACGAGAGCTTATGCTCCAAAATATCTGTTAATCGAAAGGTGGAAATGGAAGTGCTTGTGGGGGTATTAGTCATTGCTCTGAATCTGATTCAGGTTAGAATGATTTGAAAAAAAACTGTACCATCTGAACACTGTTCATTGTACAGGGCTCCCTACTACAGCTAGCTTGCTTAGCTTGAGAGGCCAAGGAGTTCAATGAATGAGTTTGGAGGGTTGACCTGTTAAATTGGAGACCTCCAGAAGAGCAGTGAAACGGTCTGGCAGAATGGATGGGAGAAGTGCATGCTGTTGACATCTACCTGCTATCTCAACTAGGCTTTAAAAATCAAATTATAAGGGAATAATTTGATTAGGTGTGGCAGTATATCTGACTTTCAGGTAGTCCATTCCCTTTTCTGGCTGAAATACATAGCTATTCTGTTCCTGATTGCTCAAGCATTGAAGAATATCATCTCTTACACCCATAACTTGGTTGGGACCTGCATGCTATGGGAGCCCCATGCCACTCAAATGTGTCTCTGTGTGCCTCTTGGGAGGTGTGAGACAACAGGTCTCTGTGTGTTGCCCTCACTCACAAGCATTGCTCCCGTAGCTCTTGTTGGCTGGCTAGTGGCAGCTGTCTGCTTTTGGGAGTGATGTGACTGGGACTACAGCACATAGGCAGCCTGTCTTAATGCCTCACTGTGTTGTGGGACTTTTTGCAGCCTGGAGGTTTATGGCAGGTTGGAGGGAAATGTTTGGCAGGTAGGGTTGGGCCCACAGGCTGTGTTTGGCTCACCCCTGTGTTAGAGGCCTTGTCAGCAAATGGGCTATTTCCCATTCATGCAGAGGCATTCAGAAAATACTGCGTTTCCACATATCATTGTAAACATCACAGAAGACCAGAAACTGGGTCTTCACTTCTTAATCTGCCTCTCTTCTCCAGAAGACATGGGGGAAAAAGATGTAAAAACTTCCTTCAGCTAAGGTGTAGAGAGTGCAGAATTACTGGAATTGGCAAAGGAAAAGTGGGGATCTTAAATTGTTTGTGCTGTCTGTATTGGGCCTTTTCAATAGCGCTAATGTATCTTGGAAAAAATATAACAGTTGACTTTATTAATGCGATCACAAGGGTAGGAATGAAGTGTCTCTTCGTTTTTTTTCCCCATGGAACCTATGTGGAAGAAAGGCTGTCTTTAGCTGAAACTAGTGCTTTTGTGTTTTCTTGTGAGACCTTGTGTACCCTTGCTCAATGAAGGGAAAAATGTACCATATATACTCGGTCATAAACTGGTTCGTTTATAAGCCAGCCACCCCGCAAAGATGAATAGTCAGAAATGGATATTTTGCTCTGACTCATTAATAAACCAACCCTATATTTCGGTGCTTAGTAAACTTTGTATCCTGACCCATCAGAGTAGGTAACTTTGCAGGGCTAGTCTTGCAGTGCTTGAAAAAACAGAATATCAGTCAACTCTCAAGGAAGTTATCTGACACTGGGATGACACAGTTTTTATTAACTAGAGTTCAGATAATCCAGGTTGGCCTGTGCCTTATGGCCTGGGACTAATTTGATATGGACTGCTAACAGATGAGCATGGCATTAACTTTCTGACATAAGTAGGAGTCTTTTTTTTGGCTGTTTTTTTCTTATCTTGTTTTTAATTTTCTTTGAGTAAAATATTCAACAGTTTGAGGGAGGCTCAATTTAGTAAGCTAGTATTTCCTTATTCATGAAAGTAGAAAACATGTAAAGTGTTTTTTTTAATTAAATTGGAATCAGTCGGGTGCATATTGTAGACTTTTTGTTTGAACACTGGCATCTTAATTATCTTTCAAAACCTGGCTTTTGGATATTCAGTTATCTCATCAAATTTACATACTTAATTTGAGCGTCTGGAGAATATAAACAAAGGGACCCAATTTCTTAGTCTGTTTCTCGAATACAGTATATTTTGATCTGCAAAAAATGCTGTGTAAAATTAAAATCAGATTTCTTTCTTAAAAAATGGGATAGTGTGGTATGTGTTGTTCCATTTATAGAGTTGCTGCTGTCAGTCAGTATTTCCTTGCAATGCTGTTTTCCTGGAGAGGACCTAAATGTGTCAGAGACTGGTTTACAAAAAACCCTCTGACATGATTGAACAGACTAATATTTGACAACATATACAAACTACAATTGCTTTTTGCCTAGCTGAAATAGAGGATCTTTCATGGATGGCTGTATTGTGTCACAAATAATTTTGCATCTCATGCATCAAATGCAATGCATTTAAAATATTGGTCAGAAAACTTATCGTAAATTATACTGATTTGTTTAAATGAGTGCAGTTTAATGTTTGTACGTTTTGGAAGAGTTTATTTTTAGAGGTTAAACACCATGTTGGTTAAAAAGAAATCTTACTTTACAAATTTAATTTTGGAAGTAAGTAATGAGCCTAGTGGGTTTCATTGATCCTTTTTCATGATGGTATTCCTGATTGCTTGTAATCCGTCTTTAGAGGCTCTGTACACTAATATTCCACATAAAGACGGATTACAAGCAATCAGGAATACCATCCCTGATGCCACCACAGCCAATCTGGTGTCTGACCTCTGTAACTTTGTTCTCACACACAATTATTTCAATTTTGGGGACAATTTATACCTCCAGATTAGTGGAACTGCTATGGGCACCCACATGGCCCCACAATATGCTAATATATTTATGGCTGACCTGGAACAATGAACCCTTGTCAACAGGCTGAGCAAAGCACTGTGTGTATGTGTCCCACATTGCCTGGCAACACCTTTTGGTAGCCCAGGGGACAGCATATCTTGAGAACATGCAGAATGTCCTGTCAGGCACAGCTTTTTTCCCCTGCCTTCCAGGGGCTTCCAGCTTTCTTTCACACCATTTGTAAAACTGCACAACAGTCTCGTATCAAGTCACACTGGAGCACCTAGTAGTAGTAAGGTTTTAGGGCATGTATTGGGTTGTTGAAGACCCAAACATTTGACCATGTTCTTTGAAGTGAGACTAAGGTGTAAACCCTTTATAACAGCTTATTGCTATGGTGAGCCAAGTAAAAATTTGGTTCATAATGTTTCACAACCTATGCTTCCTTTGTGATGCACATATATGAAGGATATTTTTTCTGCTTGGCATTGGTTATGTTCTGGCATGGTGGTAGTTCTCTTCATTTCCAGTGATGAAGTAATAATTGGATTAGGTGTCCAGAAGCCTTATCCAATTCTGACTGTGATTTGTGCTCAATTTTTCATTGTAATACAGAGGGTTACAAAGTAATTGGCAGCTTTTTCTAAACTTAATGTGTACTTCTACTTTATAACTTACGGACAGAATATTAAGGAGGAGACTTGGTGAGCAATCTTACAAAATATCTGCCAAAAGCATGTTAGGGCAGTGACGGCCTTTCTGTTAGATATTCTGATGTCTAATTGGAATGTTAATGTATTAAAAGTAATAGTAGCAATACATCCTTCTACTTCATGTTAGAAGAGGGGAAATGTAGATTAGTAATAAGTCTGCTTAACATTTTCCCTTTCTTGATTTAATTTTTTTTCCTATTTCACTAGTCAAGTATACTATTCTTAAACAGCTAGGATGACAGATCAATACCCTGTTGTACTGTTCTTTGTTTTTCTAAGAAACATTCACAAGTTCTGCTTGAAACAGGGGCAGGCAAAATATGGTCCTCGGGACAGATTCAGCCTGCAGGAACCTCTGTCAGGCTCCCTGCCCATGCTCTGTGCTGAGAGCATCTGGGATGATTGGGAGGGGTATTACCCTTTTCTAGATATCCCAGTCATTCAGTTACCTAAACTGGCTATAAGGGTTAAACCCAGAGACACTGAGTCCATGAGAATCTTTAGGAGGTATGGACAGGGAGCCAGGAAAGCCAATGGGAAGAGAGTGTGATTTTTGACTTGAAGCAGCAATCTGCCTGCAGCAGTCCTTTGTGTGAGCAGGTCTGAGCTGAGAGAGATGGATTAAGCCAGGGTTTTCAGTGATAAACTTGAAACAACAAATAATGCGAGTAGAAAAGGGATGTTTAATCAGAGGCAATTAGGTTATTTTCTTTAATTTTTGGTGTACTTTGTGGGCTTCTCTGTACTGATTTATGTATACCCCTTTACACTCACAGAGAGGTAGCAGTGTTAGCCCATACCTTCACAAAACAAAAAAAAAACAGTTGTGTAGCACTTTAAAGACCTAAGAAAATAATTTATTAGGTGATGAGCTTTCATGGGACAGACCTACTTCTTCAGATCTGGAAATTCTGATTAAACTGGCACGGCGAAAATATAACATATAGGAAAAAATGAAGTGAAAACTAACAAATCAGCTACAGAAGAGGGGGAAGAAAATTACTTACCTCAAGTGTCTATTAAGATAAGTGACTTGCCTGAGATCTCTGCAAATATCAAAGATGGGGAAGCTGTCTTTGTAATGCATAAAGTACACTAATTTTTAAACTGAATCCCAGGGAAGCAATTCTCTGTTTTTTAATGTACTTTTTTAAAGTTATTCTGTAACACCAGTAACCAGCAATACTTATCAAGTATGTCATCTTTGTTTGGTTGTTAGAATCCCCTTTTAAAGACTATGGTCTGATTCCTGTGTCTTAGAAGGCAGGAAGTTTTGTGTTCACCTGCCTGAGATTAAAATATCAGTTTTTGATAAAATGCAGTGTTTTTTCAAACTCTCTGTGCTGAGGGTGCACTAAGAGCTTGGTGTTACCCCAGAGGACATCCCAAGTGTGTCTGTCTGGGTTCTCAATAGAGTTTTTTGCACTTGAGTGGTGGCAGCCTATTGCCCAGTCAGGGAGACTGTGGTGGCTTTTTTTTTTTTTTTTTTTTTTTAAGTAGAAGCCTTTAGTGCAGATTTGGTCTGCTGACTTTTTTAATGTGGCCCATCCTGCAATACTCTCCAGCAAAATCTCTCCATTCCAGCCAATAATAGTGGATAGATTTTTGCTAGGGGCAGGGAAAGTACAGTACAGTTTGTTAGCTCTGATTGGTCAGTTTCTGGCAAATAGGGACCCAGGGATTTTGTTGAATGCAAGAACAGCGCACACAGGCACCGTTGCAGCACAGAGAGCCACATGGAGTGGTCTAGGGCAGTGTTTCTGCAAGTCACCAGGGCCTGATTAAATGCATCCTAGAACACTCCAGGAGCTGATAGAGGAGGTATCTGAGCCTTTAGCTATCATCTTTGGAAAATCATGGGAGATGGGAGAGATTCCAGAAGACTGTAAAAGGGCACATGTAATGCCCATCTCTAAAAAGGGGAATAAGAATAACCCAGGAAACTACAGGCCATTCAGCTTAACTTCTGTGCCAGGAAAGATAACGGAGCAGGTAATTTAAAAAATCATCTGCAAGCACTTGGAAGGTGGTAAGGTGATAGAGGACAGCCAGCATGGATTTGTAAAGAACAAATCATGTCAAACCAATCTGATAGCTTTCTTTGATAGGATAATGAGCCTTGTAGATAGGGGAGAAGTGGTAGATGTGGTATACCTAGACTTTAGTAAAGCATTTGATACAGTCTCACGTGATATTCTTATAAAAAAAACTCAGCAAATACAGTTTAGATGAGGCTACTATAAGGTGAGTGCATAACTGGCTGGATAACCGTACTCAGATAGTAGTTCTTAATGGTGCTCAATCCTGCTGGTTAAGTATAACAAGTGGCGGTTCCGCAGGGGTCTGTTTTTAGGACCGGTTCTGTTCAATACCTTCATCAACGACTTAGATATTGACATAGAAGGTATGCTTCTTCTTCGAGTGTCCCCGTGGGTGCTCCACAATAGGTGTCAGGCTCGCCCGGCGCCGCAGATCGGATCTTCCAAGCAGTTTCTGCCGGACCGCGCATGCGCCGGCGCGCGCCGCTCCCTTGCGCGCTCCTGGCCACGTGCGCGATCCGGTCCCCGCCAGTTCCTCTTAACCGCCATCGGCTGCAGACAGAATCCGAACTAGGCTAAGGCCAAGTTAGCATATTCAATGGTTTTAACTGTTTTTTCTTTAAAGTTTTCAAGTTCTTAGGCTACTGCAAGTTAGCCAGTTGTTATTTTTCAAAAAAAAAAAAACAAAAAACAAAAAACCAACAAGCGGGACGGCATTCAGTCCAGTCCCAGTAACAAGCGGAACACCGGAGGCCAGGAGCCTAGGGCCATCAGCCCTCCTGCCGTGGCAGGCCATCGGAGAAGGGGAAAAACAGCACAGAGAAGGTGCTAAGTACCCGTTAACAACTGAAAGACTCACCAACAATGTCCTCTTCAGGATTTAAGAAATGTGAGTCCTGCCGAGAGGCAATGCCAGCGTCTGATGGGCACAGTCTATGCATAAGGTGCCTGGGGGAGTCCCATGTCACGCAGAAATGCTCCTTCTGTGCAAAACTAACAGCCAGAGCAAGGAAGGACAGGGAGATGTGGCTTAAAACGCTGCTCTTCAACAGGGCCCTCCAGCCAGACGTGCCAGAGCGGCCGCAGCAGGAGGGACCCTCCGGGGCCCATAAAAGGAAAGCCGCCTCCCTCACCCCATCAGCGCAAAAACGGAGGAAAGTCTCCCCAGCCCAATCCCTGCCGGCAGCAACAGCAAGCGGGGCGGGAGGAGCGCGCAGCCCCCAGCCGCAGCAACAGCTGATCGGCGGCGGCACGGAGAGCCACGTGGAAGCGGCTCAGCCTCCGATAATCAAACAGCCGCCCCGCACCGCAGGCAGGGCGGCGGCTAAACAAGCGCCGGTACCGGCGGCACCGCAAGCAGCGGCACCGACCCCCGGGGAACCGGCGGTGCAGAGCGCGCAGGCACGCAGCCTGCAGGCACCGGAGGACACCGCCCATGCGGCACCGCCCATGAGCGTGTCGAGCACGGCGCGGACGGGGCAGAGATCCCCTACACGCCAGGGGGCGGAGTTACCTCCTCAAGGGAGGGGGAAGGCTGCACACAAAATGAGGCACCGCAGCCCCTCTCCAGACAGGGCTGCGGAGTTGCTTTCTTTCAGCCCTCCGCTTATGCTGCAGACTCCAACGAGAAGGCAGGGGTCCCCCCTAACCTACCCGGAGCCCCCGTCTCCATTTTTACAACCAGCCTCGCCCTGGCTGGGACCACCTTCACCCTTCCTGGGGTTTGAGCCGCTGGAATACTATCCAAAATCGCTCTCTCCAGTGTCCCAGATCTCTCAACGATCTCTCTCCCCCAGACGCAGAGGGTATGCACCAAGGGAGTGGTCTAGGTCACCTTCCCAAGAGCAGTGCCTATACTGCCATGGTCTCCCCTATCACGCGGGGCATAGACACCACCGGCAATCTACCAGGGAAAGATCCCCACAGATGATCTCGTATCCCCGAGGGCAATCGTGAACGGGGACAGAGACTCAAGTATCTCAGGGGGGACTGGTTATGGAACCCCGAGATTTTCCCTCGCAAGCCTCTAGCGAGAGGGTGTACCATCACCAACAGGAACCAGAAGGGTCCAGAGAGCCGTACCCCAGTGGTTCCTCGCTCTCCTCCCCGGATGAGGCTACGGCCCCGGGGGACGTCCATCCTCCGGACGATCTCAAACAGTTTCAAGAGCTGTTTAAGAGGGTGGCCTTCACGCAAGGCATCCAGACAGCAGAGGTGCAAGAGAAACACCATAAGCTCCTCAAAAATCTGAGACCTCCGGCCTCCCCCAAAATAGCAATACCGCTTGATGACGCAATCTTGGAGTCCGCCACTACGATATGGCAGACCCCTGCGACTATTCCGCCTGTCCACAAGAGAGCGGATAAGAAATACTTCGTGCCGGCAAAGGGCATGGAGTTCCTGTTCAGCCACCCACAACCAAATTCCTTCGTGGTGGAGTCGTCGCAACAAAGATCAAAGACATCTCAATTCAAGACGGGGGAACAGACAAAGATGCCAAGAAGCTAGAGCTGTTCGGCAGAAAGGTCTACTCCCCCTCCACTCTACTGTTGCGAATGGCAAATTATGCAGCGCATTTAGCGAACCATAATTTCGACAACTACACTAGGTTAACCTCCCTCATTGACTCGCTTCCAGAGGACAAGAAACCGGTGCTCAAGGCCATCGTGCAAGAAGGCTACGCGGCCTCGAGGACGGGAGTTCAGATCGCCCTGGATGTTGCGGACACACTAGCACGCTCCACAGCTACGGCAGTGGTGATGCGAAGGGAGTCCTGGCTCCAGACTTCGGGTATACCGAGGGATCTGCAGGCAAAGATAGTCGATCTTCCCTTCGGCTCGCAGAAGCTGTTTGCTGAATCAACTGACTCGGTCCTTCATTCCAGTAAAGATTCAAGAGCCACACTTAGGACCCTGGGGATTTACACCCCTCCATACAGAAAGAAAAAGTACTACCCTCAACAAAGACGGTACCAGTACCAGCAACAGCGTCCCCAGTACCACAGGGGTTACGAGCAAGGGTGACATCAACAGCACCAGCAGTACAGAACTCCCAGGCGACGTTCACAACAGAGCCGTGCGTCCTCGGGGCAGGGCCAAAGGCCACAAGTTTGACACACAGATCCAGGGCTGCGCCATCACTACCATCGCACAAGGTCATCCGAAGCAACTATTACACCATCGCCTCCGACCATTCTACGACCAGTGGCAAAGGATCACCACAGAAAAATGGGTGCTGGAGATCATAGCCACGGGGTACGCCATCCCCTTGCAGTCGCTCCCACTGCCACGACCTCCACCCAGGCCCCACCTCCAGGAGGCCTCCCATGTAGCGAGGCTCAAGCAGGAGGTAGACCATCTCATAATCATAGGGGCAGTGGAAAGAGTGCCGGAGCAACTGCAAGGAAAAGAGTTCTACTCAAGGTACTTCCTCATGGAGAAAAAGACAGGAGGCTGGAGGCCCATCTTAGATCTTCGAGGCCTCAACCGGTACCTGCGCAAGCAACGCTTTCGGATGATCACAATCGCCTCCATCCTTACGGCACTGGACGATGGAGATTGGTTCGCAGCCCTCGATTTACAAGACGCGTATTTTCACATAACTATCCATCCGGCTCACCGGCGATTCCTCCGGTTTGTGGTAGGCAAAGAACATTTTCAATATAAGGTCCTACCGTTTGGCCTCTCCTCGGCCCCCAGAGTCTTCACCAAGCCCTTGGCAGTGGTGTCAGCCTACCTGCACAGACAGGGGGTATTTATATTCCAGTATCTGGATGACTGCCTACTCAAAGGGGCCTCGAAGGAGGAGGTACTACACATGATATGCGTCACAGCAGGCACGTTCTCTTCGCTCGGCCTGGTTATCAATCTGGCAAAATCAAAGATAGACCCCACACAGGACATAGAGTTCATAGGGGCACGCATAAATTCTATTACAGCGAGAGTATATCTACCAGAGACTCGCTTTCGGGCCATCGGCTCCCTCATGCAGGTCATCACCTTCAGCCCTACGGTTCCGGTCCTGACGTGCTTACAGCTGCTGGGCCACATGGCAGCGGTGACGTTCGTAGCACAGAACGCCAGGTTACACATGCGCAGCATGCAGCACTGGCTGGCGAGCGTATACAAACTGGCAGCACACACCGTTCACAGGGTGGTGTCGCCCACAGCAGATGTGCACAAATCTCTGCAATGGTGGGTAAACCCCAAGAACTTGCTAACAGGGGTACCCTTCCACCAACCACAAATATCGGTTTTTCTTATTACAGATGCCTCCCTCATAGGGTGGGGAGCACACATGGGCGAAGAGGTGACTCAAGGGCTGTGGTCCTCCACGGAGCAGTCACTGCACATAAATATACTGGAGCTCAGAGCAGTGTTCAACGCCTGTAGACACTTTCGAGACCATATACAAGGCAAAGTCGTCGGGATCAGTACAGACAATACCTCGACCATGTTTTATATAAACTGGCAAGGAGGAGCTCGATCCCGTGCCTTATGTGCGGAAGCAGTCCGGTGATGGAATTGGTGCATTGCCAACAATATAATCTTGAAAGCCTCGTACTTCCCAGGCGCTCACAATGTGAAGGCAGACCAGCTGAGCAGGCGTTTTGCACTCACGCACGAGTGGCAGATCCGTCCCGATCTGCTACGACCGATTTTCCACGCATGGGGTTTTCCCCAGATAGACCTGTTTGCCACTCAACACAACAAGAAGTGCCCACGATTTTGCTCCAGGGCAGGACTGGGATGGGGGTCCCTGGGGGACGCGTTTGCGATCTCGTGGAGGGGCCCCCTGCTTTACGCTTTTCCTCCCACAGTGCTGATCCACAAAGTCTTGCAGAAAGCCAGGAGGGAAGGAGCCCGAATGATCCTGATAGTCCCAACGTGGGATCGACAGCAATGGTTCCCCCTACTCCTGCGCATGTTGGACCGTCCACTGATGCCTCTTCTGGTGGCGCCAGATCTGCTCACGCAAGCCCAGGGGTCCATAGTGCATCTGCACCCCCAAGGCCTGCGACTACAAGCGTGGTTAATCCATGGCTCAGCTCCCTAGAGAGCACATGCACAGAGGAAGTGCAGCAAGTCTTAGAAAGTAGCAGGAGGACTTCCACCAGGAAGACCTACAAGCAGAAATGGACTCGCTTCACGGCTTGGTGTTCTACCAAACAGCTGGCCCCCCTTTCGGTGCCTATACCTGTAATATTAGAGTATTTACTGGACCTCAAGAGAGGAGGACTCTCACTATCCTCGTTAAAGGTCCACCTTGCCGCCATTTCGGCGTTCAGACACGAGGAGGAAAGGCACACGGTGTTCGCCCATCCCATGGTTACCAGGTTCCTCAAAGGGTTGGTAAACCTGTACCCCCCTCGGAAACCGCTTCCACCTTCGTGGAACTTGGACCTGGTGCTTAACGCGCTAACGGGACCACCGTTCGAGCCCTTGGCCACGGTTTCCCTCCGCCTCCTTACGATAAAGACAACCTTTCTTCTCGCAATTACGTCAGCTCGCAGGGTGAGCGAGCTTGCGGCAGTTATGGCAACGCCACCCTGCGCAGTATTTTCCAAGGAGGCGGTAACCATATGGCTGCATCCAGCCTTTGTTCCCAAGGTTTCTTCTGAGTTTCACATTAACGAACCTATTGTTTTACCCTCGTTTTATCCAAAGCTTCATAACTCTAACAAAGAGGCACGCCTACACCTCCTGGACGTGAGGAGGGCGCTAGCCTTCTATGTAGACAGGACCAAGTCCTTCCGGAAAACGGATAGACTCCTAGTCTCTCTCGCTCCCAAATCGAAAGGAGAAGGTCTCTCTTCACAGAGAATCTTGAAGCACATCTTATCCTGCATAAAAATGTGCTACGAACTCAAAAAGACTCCTTTATTGGCCACTCCCAGGGCTCATTCCACTAGGGCGGTGGCGGCATCAACAGCCTTTTTCAAGGGCGTTGCGCTAAAAGACATTTGCAGAGCGGCGACCTTGTCATCCTATGACACCTTCGCCAAACATTACGCCCTTCAGAGGGTATTCCAAGAGGATACCCGTCTCTCGACAGCGGTCCTCTCGGGGACAAGCTGCACATAATCCGATTACCCACCTCCTATCTTGGGTTACTGCTGGGTAGTCACCTATTGTGGAGCACCCACGGGGACACTCGAAGAAGAAAGACAGGTTACTCACCGTAGTAACGGTGGTTCTTCGAGATGTGTCCTCGTGGGTGCTCCACTACCCGCCCATCCTCCCCACTTCGGATCTCTGTTAGTGTTTTGCAGGAGCATCCGAGGCGGTTGGTCAAGGAACTGGCGGGGACCGGATCACGCACGTGGCCAGGAGCGTGCAAGGGAGCGGCGCGCGCCGGCGCATGTGCGGTCCGGCAGAAACTGCTTGGAGGATCCGATCTGCAGTGCCAGGCGATCCCGACACCTATTGTGGAGCACCCACGGGGACACATCTCGAAGAACCACCGTTACTACGGTGAATAACCTGTCTTTATTAAGTTTGGAGATGATACCAAGCTGGGAGGGGTTGCAATGGCTTTGGAGGATAGGGTCATAATTCAAAATGATCTGGAAAAATTGGAGAAATGGTCTGAGGTAAACAGGATGAAGTTGAATAAGGACAAATTCAAACTGCTGCACTTGGGAAGGAACAATCTGTTTCACGCATACAGAATGGGGAGCGACTGTCTAGAAATGACTACAGCAGAAAGGGATCTAGGGGTTATAGTGGACCACAAGCTAAATGTGAGTCAACAGTGTGATGCTGTTGCAAAAAAAACAAATGTGATTCTGGGATGCACTAACAGGTATGTTGTGAACAAGATATGAGAAGTCATTCTTCTGCTCTACTCTGCGCTGGTTAGGCCTCAGCTGGAGTATTGTGTCCAGTTCTGGGCACCGCAGTTCAAGAAAGATGTGCAGAAATTAGAGAGGGTCCAGAAAAGAGCGACAAGAATGATTAAAGGTCTAGAGAATGTGACCTGTGAAGACAGGCTGAAAGAATTGGGCTTGTTTAGTTTGGAAAAGAGAAGATTGAGGGGTGACATGATAGCGGTTTTCAGGTATCTAAAAGGGTGTCATAAAGAGGAGGAAGAAGACTTGTTCTTTTTGGCCTCTGAGGATGGAACAAGAGGCAATGGACTTAAACTGCAGCAAGGGAGATTTAGGTTGGACATTAGAAAAAAGTTCCTAACTGTCAGGGTGGTCAAACAGTGGAATAAATTGCGAAGGGAGGTTGTAGAATCTCCATCTCTGGAGATATTTAAGAACAGGTTAGATAGATGTCTATCAGGGATGGTTTAGACAGTACTTGGTCCTGCCATTAGGGCAGGGGGCTGGACTTGATGGCTTCTCGAGGTCCCTTCAAATCATAGTATTCTATGATTCTGTAAAGGGGCATGGAAGACTGGGACCCTTACTAAGCAAACATCTGTGCTGCCAACTGGGAGGTGCCCCAGAAAGTCTGTCCTGTCCAGAACCTGTGTGGCACCCCAGCCCCTTCCTCCCCTCTGCTCACTCTTGCACCTCTACCCCATGTGACCTAAACCATCTGCACCCCTGCTTCTGCACCTATAACACCTCCCAGACCTTATACCCAATCACAACCCAAATGCCTGCTTTCCCCCACCCTCCCACACTCTTGCCCTAGGTCACATCCCCTTCTCAAATCCTACACTCCCTCCTTCATGGCACCTCCAGGACCCTCAGCCCACTCCTTCACCTCAGGGAGTCCAGCTGTATTTTTGGTGTTCTGAAGCTTCTTAAATAATGTGCTTAAGCCCAGCAGGCAAATTAGAGATTTAACCTAATTATTTCCTGTAGTCTACATTTCAGGAAAAAATAAAGTATAGGGTACAGCACATGAAGCCTCTCTGTGTGTGTGTGTGTGTGTGTGTGTGTGTGTGTGTGTGTGTGTGTGTGTGTGTGTGTGTGTGTGTGTGTAAAAGTTACAGTATAATTTATGTGGTGGAAATTAACAGGGAGGAAATACAGTTGTGGCAAACAGCAATTATACATTAATGCATAGTTATCCTCTGTCTTCTGTAGCACACTGTTTTTGAAAAATTGGCTTGTTAGAGAAAGTGAGCAAGTTCTTAAGTGTTGTATCCAAACAGAAACATGTCTTGAGGCTGAATAATTTATTTCAAGTGGATAAACAGTTGTCAGTGTATATTAGGCTATACCCATCAGTGTGGTAGGTATAGCTTATCTCCTAAGGCAAAATGCTGAATTGACTTTCTGCATTTAGTTTAAAATCAGCACTTTTTCTTTAAAAAATATTTTTTTATTTTTAAATATATAACTCAGTCTGTTAGACCTAGTTTTGTAAAAGGGGGGGGGGGGGGGCTTTTTTAATAAACAGTGCTTTTATTTTTCTGGTGTGAAAATACTTCTGTTGAGAAACTAGTAAATGAACTCCGCAAGGACCTACTGTAGATAAAGGCTGTCTGCTGAAGAAGAAATGGAAGTAGAAGCAGGGTGGAAACTGCAGTAAATTGTCACTTTAGACTTCTAACAGATGAAGTCACTGTGCTAAAGACCAATGTTTTGCTTTGAAAAGATAGAGTTGAAAACTGTGCCAGCAAAACGGATTGTTATTACAGAGAGGAAACTAGTTGTGTGAGCAACCATTTTTTTTCTGATGTAATAAGATTTCACTTCGCACGAATTTTATCAAAAAACACTATATATAAAGGTTCAACAACCAGCAGTGAAAACAAAATGTCAGAGTTGGAGAACAAACAAACAAAACATTGTTTTGAATAAAAAATTAATTACAACCACAATATTGGATCAGACCAGTGATCCATCTTGCCCAATATCCTGTTTCTGGCAGGGACCAAGGCAGTGTGCTTCAGAGAGAATGAACAGAACAAGCAATCATTGAGTGATCCATCCTTATTATCTATTTCTAGTTTGTCAGTCCGAGGTTTCATGGAATCATAGGGTTGGAAGAGACCTCAGGAGGCCATCGGGTTCGGCTGCTTCCTGAAAGCAGAACCAATCCCAACTAAATCATCCCACCTAAGGCTATTAAGCCAGGACCTAAAAACCTAGGGAAGGAGATTCTACCTAGCAAGATCCAGAGCCTGGGATTACATCCCCACACCCCTTGGTTACTAGCCAGTGAGGGACCTATCCTCCAGAAAAATACCTAGTTCCCTTTTTCAACATAATTGTAGTTTTTGGTCTTGACAACATCCCCTGGCAGCGAATTCTACAAGTTGACTGTGTTGTGTGAAGAAGTACTTCTTTTTGTTTGTTTTTAACCTGCAGTCTATTAGTTTTATTAGGTGACCCTTGGTTCTTATGTTTATGTGAAGTGGTAAGTAATACTTCCTTGTTAGTTTTCTCTGTAGTGTTTGACTTTATAAACTTCACTAGTTTTCTTTTAAAGGTGAATAGTCCCACACTTTATGATCTCTGTTGATATAGAAACTGTTTCATACTCTTAATAATTTTGTATCTGAGAGGTAGCAGTGTTAGTCCATATCCTCAAAAACAACAAGAAGTCCTGTGGCACCTTATAGACTAACAGATATTTTGGAGCATAAGCTTCTGTTAGGAAAGACTCACTTCATCGGATGCATAACTCATTTGATGAAGTGGGTCTTTGCCCACGAAAGCTTATGCTCCAAAATATCTGTTAGTCTGTAAGGTGGCGCAGGACTTCTTATTGTTTTTAATAATTTTGATTGCCCTTTGTACTATTTTTTCCAATTCTGATATCTTTTTAGAGATGGGACAACCAGAACAGTACTCAGTGTGGGTGTACCATATGTTGATATAGTGGCAGTATGATATCGTCTGCCTTTTGTATTCCTTGCGTAATAGCTCCTAACATTTTTAGTTTATTTGATTGCTGCTGCTCATTGCGCAAATGTTTATAGAAACTTATCCATGAAGATTCCAAGATCTTTCTTCTGTGGTAACAGCTAACTTAGATCCCGTCATTCTGCATGTGTACTTGGGCTCCTTTCTCAATGTGCATTATTTTGCATTTATCAACACAGATTTTCATCTGCCATTTTGTTGCCTGGTCACTCAGTTTAGTGATCTCCCTTTGTGATTGTTCGCAGTCCGGCTTTGGATTTAGCTATCTTGAGTGATTTTTTTTCTCCCATTGTCTGCAAATTTTGCTGCCGGCTTTGCTCCTTTTTCTAGATCATACATAAATATGCTGAACAGCACTGGTGCCAGAACAGATCACTGGGGGATTTCACTGTTTACCTCTCTCTCTTGTGAAAACTGACTGTTTATTCCTATGCTTTGCTTCCTGTCTTTTAACCAATTACTGAATCATGAGAGCATCTTCCTTTTTATTCTATGATTGGTTGCTTTTGTTGCAGAGCCTTTGGTGGGGGTTATTGTTAAAGGCTTTCAGAAAGGCCAGGTACTCTATATCCTCTGGATTACCTTCGTCCACCTGTTTTTGTTGATCCTCTCAAAAAAAAAGTAGCTTGGTGAGGCATTATGTTCCTTTGCAAAAGCTGTGTCGATGCTTCCACACCAAATTGTGTTCATCTATGTGTGTGATAATTCTGTTACTACTATATTTACAATCCATTTGTCAGTATAGAGCCTAGGCTTACTAACCTGTAATAGCCAGGATCATCTTTGGAGTCTCTCTCTCTCTTCTTTAAAAACAAAAAAAAAAAAAAGGCAGGGGTGCGAGGGTGGGAAATAGTGTCTTATTCTCTCTGTTCCAGTCATTTGATACAGTAGCTGGTTTTAATGATCAGTTACATACCATGGTTAGTAGTTTGGCAATTTCAAATGAGTTCCTCCAAAATTCTAGGGTGAATACCATCTGATCCTGATGAGTTCCTTGTTCAATTTATCAACTTGTTTCAAAACCTTCTCTGTCAACTCCTTAGTCTGGAACAATTCCTCAGATAGTAGCCTAAAAAGGGTGGCTTAGGAATATCCTTCATATCCTCATTGTTCTTATGATGATTGATGCAAAGCATTCATGGAACTTCTCAGCAGTCTTAATTAAGTATTCTTTTAGCACTTTGGTCATCCAGTAGCCCACATTTCCTGCATCTCATATACTCCTCCCACCCCCATTTTTTTACTCTTTTTCTGGTTTCCTTCAGATGTTTTGCAGGTTGTTTGTTCTATAGAAGTTGCCAGTGCTGTTTTTAGAGCTCAGCAGTGTATACATTTTAGAAATGTACATCTGTCTGTGAATCTGTTTTATTCAAGAACTCCTCTTAAATGGGTAAGAGCCAGGACCAACACACTCGGCATGCAGCATCCCAGCATCCACCACCGTGGCCTGACCCAGGCAGCAGTTGCTGGCCCTGGGAAGTGCTGGTGGGTGTCCTATACGACCCAGGTTGGCCCCAGGGGAGCAGCTGCCGTGGACTGGCCTTGGGGAGTGCCAGTAGCTGGCCTTTGTGGCCCTGGCTAACCCCAGGCAGAGGCTGGCAGGTGCAGTGTGTGTCTCTCCCCTGACCCAGGACAACCCCAGGAAGAAGTTGAAGGGTGGGATGTGTGGGCCTCTCACTCCCACCTTGCTGGACCTTGAGAAAGGAGCCCAAGTACACTCCCACCTTGCTGGACCTGGGTAATGGCAGGTAAGTTTGCTAGTTAGAGCAGGGCTGAGTAAAATATGACCCATGGGCTGAATTGGCCAGCCAAGCCACCGGTTCTGCCCCACAGACAGCGTGGGGAGCTTCGGTCAGGCTTCCTGCCTGTCCTGCTTCCCCACCACCTCTCTGAAGAGCAGTTATGGGACCTGTTTGTCTTGCAGCAGTTGTGTGCCGGGGATGAAAGGGGATAAGGCTCACATGCTTTTCCCCACCGCCAGCATACTCACATTGGCTGGTTTCTGACCAGTGAAGGATTCCTGTTTTGAAGCACAGGCGGCATGCAGAGTACCCCTCTACCTCTTCTCCGGCTTGTGTCTATTGAGAGGGCACACGGTCCCTTCAATGTCTGAGTAGGCAGAGAACCTGCCCAAGAAACCTGCAGGGCAGCTGGCTGGAAGTCAGATACATAAATCTCCTGACCAGAGCCTGCCTCTGGGACCTCAGACCCACCTTCTTCCCAGTCCTCTGCCCCTTCACTTCTGCCCCCTACCTACATAACCCAAACCCTCTGCCCCTGCTCTTGCACCCATATGCCCTCCCAGGCCCTGCACCGTAATTGCCTTGTCCCAGGTCACAATCCTCTCCTGCCCTAGATGACAACCCAAAAGCTTGCATTCCAGTACCCTACTCCTGGTCACAACTGCCTCTTGCACCCATTCTCTGTCCCTTACCATGCACTTCCCCCATTAATATCAAGGAAGAGTTCGGCCTTTGACCATTTACAAATTCTTGGAGTGCTCCCGCCCGCCATCAAAAGTAATTGTCCATCCCTGAGGTAGAGTATAAATTCCTTTAATAGCAACAGCATCACATTTTTTTGGCATTTACCATATTTGCTTTTTCAGCAAGTGCTAGCCACTTTATTATTAAACAGCAAGCTTACTATGATGGGTTCAGAGTTTGAACTAAATGTAGCACATATTTGCAATGGAAATTAGCTATCAAAATACTCTGAAGAGGGTACTTGGAAATATAATTGCTGGTAGAATGGTGGCTGTTGGAAATTACAGAATAGATGAAGGGAAAAACACCATGAAGACCATTACAGGAGCAAAAACCAGATTCACAGGTAGAGCACAGCATATGCATGGAATCAGGGCTTCTCTAGAGAGGCATTTGATGAGAGAAGCACATCTTATAGAGGGCTAGAGGAAAAAAAAGAGGACTTGTTTCCTACAAAAGTTTTGAGTTAAGGACATGTCCTCTGCTATTGGAAAGAGAAACCTTTGCAATTAAATTAGTGTGTTTTGAGTGGTTGATTGGGAATTGACCGAGTGTGATTAGAAAGGCGAAGTGGGTCTTTGCCTACAAAGGCTTATGCTCCAAAAAATCTGTTAGTCTGTGAGGTTTCATTGTTTTTGTGGATACAGGCTAACATGGCTACACCTCTGATACTTTATATAAGACAGATGAACTTCGTATTTGACTTTTTAGGAAAATACTTATACAAAGGAAACATTTGTTTCTTTCATTTTCTCTAACTGAACCATAATGGTTCCCACAAACTTCAGACTTCTTTCATGTTGTGACAAGGTCCCTGTCAGTCTCCTAGGGGATTCTGTGCTTCTTGACAGTTTCTTGCATGCCTCAGGCAGTCATGGCAGCCCCTTTGCTGCCATGGGGTTTCCCACAGGCACGGGCCACACTCACTGAGCCATTCTCATGACAGGCAATTCCTATATGGAGGAAAAGCAAACCTTCTTCAGCATGTTCCTGGGCTGCTTTTGACTATGCAGCAGGCTAGTCCTCCAGAGGAAGGGTGGTGGGAGCCCAGGCCTGCCCACTCCTCTAGGCTCCGGCCCAGGGTTCCTAGGAGAGAGGCAACTGGAGGGGCTTTTACCCCTGCCCCAATATAGCAACCTTTACCTGGGCTGTTTCACTCACTGCTTCCCTCTGCAACCGTCCCTCTGTACCTGGCTGGTGATCTGGCCCTCAGGCTCACCAACCTCCCACCCTTCCTCCACATGCACCTCTCAGCTTCTTCCCTCCCCTGTGTGGAGGGGAAACTTTTTATAGTGAGCCAGCAGGCTTATTCTGGCAGCAGGTGCCAGATTGGCCCAGTACTGCAGGCTGGTCCTTAAAGAGCCCCCAGCTGCAAGGCTAGTTAAGGAATAGGAACGCTTTGACCCAGTTCCCGGTGTACCTGCCTTCCATTAGTCTCTTGCAGGGAGAGAGGGATAGCTCAGGGGTTTGAGCATTGGCCTGCTAACCTCAGGGTTGTGAGCGCAATCCCTGAGCGGGCTGTTTATGGGTCTGGGCAAAGAAAAAAAAATCAGTCAGGAATGATGCTTGGTCTTGCCAAGAGGGTGGGGGTCCGAACTCGATGGCCTCTCAAGGTCCCTTCCATTTCTAGGCGACCAGCGTATCTCCATATTTACTCTCTGGCACGTGCTTCAGGAGGTGAGGGCAGCTTTACCTCCCGTTGCTTGAGTCTACCTTAGCCGGGTTCTGCGAGAGGATGCACCTCGCTCCCCTCTCACCCTTGAACCTCTCTGTAGGCCCTGGGCCCCATGAGCTCTCCCAACCGCCTCCCCCCATCACCCCAGTCAGCTGCACACCTTGCAGCCAGTACCCTTTCGAATTGCACCGAGACATCATCTGCACGTGCTGGTGCTCCATACGCTTCGCTTCCCCACCCTCACGTCCCACCCGGACCACAAGTGGCGAGACCTCCTATTGTCAGCAGAGGGTGGGGAGCCCCAGTGGGCCAGCCTGTACTCCACCTTGGTCCCACGGCCTGCTGGGGACATCAGTCGGAGGATCCTCCACGGGGCGGTGAGCGTGGACGTGTACTTGTCACAGTTCATCCCATCCCAGACACTTGCCCCTTCTGTAGCACAAGGGAGACGCTGGCAAACATCTACCTCGAGTATGCCAGGCTGCAGCCCCTCCTCCAGAACCTCCTGTTGAGGTTCTGGCTGCACTTCTCCATGCACCTTCTGATCCTGGCACACCCCATCTGTGGCCCCACAAAGTCACAGGACCTCCTCGTCAGCCTCCTCCTGGAAGACCAGGGAGAGGAGGCTGGCCGAAGTAGGGGGCAGGACTGTGACTGTGGGGCCTACTTCTGTTCCACCATCTGCTCACAAATCCGGGCAGAGTTCCCCTGGGGAGCATCTGCTGGCTTCCTCGACACCTTCGAGGAACAGTGGGCATTGTCCAGGGCTCTCTGCTCGCTATCCCCCTGCGGCTCCCTTATATTTGCCCTTTGACTTTGGCTCACCCATTCCTGTTCTTTCTTTAGTTGTCCCCCATGTTCATTTGGGAACTGTGCTATTTTAATGGATCCCCCTCTTAAGGGGGACCTCTTAGTTCTGGGCGGGCTGCACGCACCCACTCCCTCGGTTATCCCCATAGGATTAGGTTCTTCCAGCCTGTAGGCTGTGGTGGTATCTGAACACACATTCTGATAACATCTTTGACAGGTTATGAACTGCAGATTACTCCCACAAGCAGCCATACACATTCTGGTAACATCTCAGACATAGGCCACTTCTGAACAAAGTCAAACACTTGTTCAAGGTCATTTAACTGATCTTCACCAAAATTATCTTGTGAAACTTTTAAGTTCTGTCAGCTACTTCCTTTTTCCAGTGTTGTCTTTCTGCCTTTGACTTACTGGCTCCACTCTTCACAATGCCCATAGGCTAACTCCTTTTTCTTTGGGGTACTGTGGATATCTGACAGCGTAGCAAGGAGATGGAAAAGGAAGCAAGGATGTCAGGAATCAGGTGTGTGAGGAGAGCATGCAGGGTGAAATGGGCAGTGAGCTGACCCATAACCCACTGAGGTTCTACCTGTGGTTCTGTGGCCACCCTGTATGCCCCCTCCCTCGCGTCTCTTTCACGCTGGAGCCCCACACTTACATGTTCCTCCCCCTCCAACACTTTCAGAGCACACAAATCATCTGATTTTTCACTCCATTCCCCCGCTTCCTTCTCCCACATCTGGAACACCACGAATCAGCTGATTTGCTCTGCTCCCAAAGTGCTGGGTGGGAGGGAGGAGGCTTAGGAAGTGTGGGGCTCCAGTTCCCAGGTATGCAAGAAGTGCATGGGGGAGGGGAGCAGCCATGGGCTGCACGTGGAGCTCCAGTGGGCTGCATACAGGCTGTGGGGCTGCAGGTTGCTCGCCAATGGGTTGAATTGTTCATTGATTAGTATATTTTGTACATTTTATAAGTTTTGTTGTTTAAATGCTGCTGGTTTCCTTTTAACCAGAGTTCCTGATTGTTATGCTAACAAGACAACTACTCTGAGACTGGTGATTGTATGAGAAGTGAGAGCTTGGAGCTTTATAATGAAATTTGTCTATCATGAATCACGTAGCTAAAAATCCTGAGTTTCGGCTTGTGAATGGCTTACTGTGTTTGTCACACTCAGCCTGCCTACCGTGTAGAAGTTTTGAGTGAGAACTGGGGGAGAATGTGTTATGCAGCCCTTATAATTGAAGTGTTACTTTAACCAGATAAGTGACTCTGAATGCATACAATAATACTTAAAACTAAGTGCCTTACAGTATTATGCTTCCATAACATCATCCTTTTGAGCTTGATAACCTTTATTAAAACTAGAGTGCTTTCAAAGCCTTACAGGGAACCACCAAACTGGAATTTTTTTACCTCCTTGCATCCAGTTCTGTTTTTCTGATTCTTTAAGCTTTTAATTATACACAGTGGTAGTAAAACAAATATTTTTCAACTGTATTTTTTAGATTTGGATGCCTAGTGATATGTGTTGGTTTGTTTCTGCCTCCCTCTTAAAATTTTAGGAGAGAACCTGATACCCATTTTGCAGTTGGGTAAATTGAGGTTGAAAAGGCAGTGTACATCTTGAATTTCTTAGCAAATTGGTAGCAGAGTTGGTAATAGGACCTGGTTCCCGTTTGCCTGTTATATCTTCCAGGCCTAATGTACTCCCTATGTGTAATAATTTTGCTAGGTACAGATTGCAGCTCTGTTAATCAAAATGGAAATCTGGGCTTGAAAAATAAGGACACTTTTTGCTGCTCAAGTGTTCATGGTCTGGTTTTGTTTTCTTAGTGAGATCTTACATTATCACATGTAGTGATGATGATCATTTTCTTCATTAAAATTCTCGTGCAAGAGACGAAGTGAAAGACCCAAGCAGTCACAGGAGATGCGTGGTGCTCGTGGGGATGCTAACCTTTTTTCCATTTTATTTCTATATTAACTAGTGGGAGCACAGCTTGGTCTTGAAGAAAATCCTTGGAGGGGAATGGACCATGTTTTCATGAAGTTAATACCTGTGATCCGAGAATACCATAGAGGTCAGTGATTGGGATGGTAAAGGGAAGCTGTATGTGTTTAAGAGCTTTTGCAACAATTACTTTGGATTTGTAGTGCCACACTCAGTAGTTTGACTGATCACTTGTATGCAGTCTGGCAGCTGCAAGAGTTTTATTTGCCTTAGAGAAGGGGTAAGTGTGTGAATTTCAAACAGAGTCGAAAATTGGCCTATCAAAACACTTAATCTTAAATTACTGTACTGATTTTGTGCTACAGATTGTTAGAAATATGTCTACCCATCTGAGACTAGAAATATGCAGTCAAGCCTGGCGTTATTTACTTGACAGATTAAACAAAATCTTTTCAAGCAAATTGTTTCAAAGAAAGTTATACAAGATACAAGTTAAAATAAAGGCATTGTCTGAGATCAGGTTTAGGTTGTGGGGGAACACAAGGTTAGTTAACATAATGCGATGCGTAACAAGTACAACCTGCATTGTCCCAGATTGAGGTGGGTGGGTTGTTCAAGAGTGCATAAGTGTATAAGTGTTCCTGGGATTACCACCATAAAGGGTACAGAGTCATAGTCTGTGATGGCAAAGCACATAGGCACATGGGTGAAGTGTGTGTCTTCTGGGCATTCTGTGAAAAAAATAGGTAGTTCATCGGGGAGGGAAGTGGGTGATTCTCTTGTCAGCCATCTTGGTTGTTAGTTTGTATCCATTGGTGGTGGTCTCACCTGTGACCTGTGGGAAGATACAGTTTATCTGGAAAGGATGCTGGTGATGTCTGAACATCTCTCTCTCCTTGGAGGGCAATCTTGTATGTCTCTTTTTGTAAAGTACATAGTCCATCATTGGTGGTCTCTGACATGTCTTTGGTGAAGCCTGTCCTGGTCCAGCCCCGCTTTCCCCTCTCCGCTGCCTGTGAGCTTGGGCTGGGAAATGCACTCCCCACAACCTTTTCACCTTTTCACAAAGTGTGGTGCCCAAAATTGGACACTACACTTCAGCTAAGGTCTTTTCAGTGCTGCCTAGTGTGGAGCAATACCTCGTGTTATGTACGACATTTCTGTTAATACACCATGGAATGAGAGTGCTTTTTCTGAGCCCTTTACTGACTCATAATCGGTTTGTGCTCCAGTGAACCTTTTCTGCAATGTTGCTGCCTAGCCAATTATTCTTTTATATATTTGATTTTTTTTCCTTCCTAAAGTATTGTATTTTAAATGTCTGTACTGAATTTCATTTTGATTTCAGAATAATCCTCCAGTGGCAGCCCCATGGAATCTGGGCTGAAGCCGGAGTCACAAGGAAGAGGGACTGGAGGTTGGGGCTGCAGAAGCCCCGGGAACGTGGGGTTGACTGGGGTTGACTCCAGGTCCAGCAAATTCTCTTGTTCAGGACCTGTCAGGTGCTGACCATGCTGGACAAGGGAGGGCCAACTTGTCGTTTAGAATTTTCACTTCATTTGTAACTATTTGTCTGTTGGTGTTACATTTTAGATTTCTTCTAAATTATGGGTTATAGGTATAGGTAAAAAAAAAATTGTATTGTAGCTTATATTCAAGAAGCTGGTCTCTGATGCTGAAATCACTAAGGCTTTTCCATGACCTGTTAGGACTGTGTCTTATGTATGCTGGTGCATATTTCCTGTGTGGAAGACTTCTGGAAAAATTACGAGCTAAATTGTTTAGGAGCTGTTTTTGAGGTGAGACGGTGCCAGAAAAGAAACTTCTGTGCAGATGATGTCTCCAAGATAGCATGTTTCAGAAGGGTAGCCGTGTAATCTGTTTCAGAAAAAAATAATGATGAGTCCTGTGGCACCTAAAAGACTATAATTTATTTGGACATAAACTTGTGAGGGCTGGAACCCACTTAGTCAGACGCAGTGCAGTCCAGCCCATGAGAACTTACGCTTAAATAAATTGGTTAGTTTTTTAATTGCCACAGAACTCCTTGGTTTTTTTTTCCTGAGTAACCTGTAGATTCTCTGGATATTTCATGCTACATCATGTTTTTCAAGTAGGAAGAAAATCGGTTTTTCTACTGACAGTTGTGTTCTGTCCTAAGCTTCCATTTGGCCTTATTAGTGTATCCCCTGTTCCAGTGCTATCCCAGTGCTTATCTTCTGATTTTTTTTTTTTTTTTTTTTTAAATAATTTGTTCTCTGCCCTGTACACCTTAATCTTTTCATGTACCACCAGTTGAACACACACCACACTTGGGAAACACTGGGCTAAGCCTTCCGTAAGTAGAAATGAATACCAGAAACTGATGAGCATTGAATACTATTGGGTGGAATATTAAGGTGTGCAGAGAGTCAGTAAAGTGACCAGTTTTCATTTGGGCATATGGATTGGGAAGTTAATTGATGAGTTGTGTGGGTATGAGTTATGATGGATTAATAGGGATACATGGAGCACATCGGTGAGGAAATAAAATAATTTTGTGCTAAAAATAAGAATACAGTTTGTTTAAATTGATATCGTGGAATATGGTAAACAACTCTCTGGACCTTGTTTTCCATAGTTTCTCTATTTCAGGACACAGTTATCCTATTTAGCAAGCATGTACAAATCACATACAACTTTTTGGTAAGATGGTTGGAGAAGGGAGCATTGAGAGATGGGATGAAGAAAAATCTTGTCTCAAACTTGTTGACTGCATTAACACCACTCTAGAATCCTAATGTGGGATATTTTAAAGATTTTATTCATGTTTCGATTTAATTGTTCTGGTCTAGCAACTTGCTTTTTTGTTTCATCACACATGCAATAAGAAAAGATTAAATTATTAATAATAAAACTTTTTCAAAAGCACATTTTCTTAGGAATAATTAATTGTGAAAATGGGGGATAATTTTTTTATTATTTTCTTTTTTCTAGTATTTTTAAATATTTTTGTGTTAATTATTTTCTTGAGAGGACTCCATATCCTCGTGTGCTCTCTTCACGCTGCATCCAAAGGTGGCTGGACTCCCATTGATCTTTTTTTTTCTTTTTTTTAAAAATACTGAAATTGCTTTAAAGCCATAACAAGCCCATAACATAGTCATTTTGTTTCTACACTTGAAATATGACTAAGATATTTGATATATCATATATCATTATTTTTAAAACATTGCATACTATTGTACAAGTGAGAAACTGAATAATTTTGGAATTATATATTCTGAAAAAGGCTTTGCTGGCACACATTCATCCCACCAAACCGTTTTTCTAGTAAAATCCTGTGGAGTGTGTGTGTTTCGTGCAGATCCTCATTTCCTCATTTTGGGTAAGAATGTGCCCATCAGTTAGATTCAAGCCTGTACTAGGTCAATGGACATCTGTCATTGATTTTGGTAGAGTTCAGATATTATCCAGCATGCCTGAAGGGTTAATTTCACCTGAAAGGCAATGCCCATTTGGGCAGTTCAAACACTTTTTGACCCAATGCAAAGATTGTGTGGAAGGACAGAGAGGCAATCTCAGCCACGAATCCTCCTAATTTCTTTTCTATTCCTTGATCAAATAGTAACAGGAGGAATAGGATAGGAGAAATTGGCCTTGTGGAAGCAGTTTACTTTAGTAATTTGATTACTGAGAGGTAACCTTTTGGGGAAGTGTGGGTTCCCCCCCCCCCATTCTTTTATAGTGTGTATACAAGTTGACCGTAGCCAGCTGTTTTGTACATGCGAGACACCTTGCAAATCTCAGATGAATAAAACCTGGCCTTGCCAACATCAAAACTCACAAACCTAATTGGAACACCTGCATGGACTGGATGCCTCTTTTTGTGTACTGCTTTAAAAAATCATTAACTTCTCTTTTTTTTTTTGGTCTTGACAACATTCCCCCCCTCTTTAAGGAGTAGAGAGGAGGTC
This sequence comes from Carettochelys insculpta, assembly GCF_033958435.1. Lineage (NCBI taxonomy): Eukaryota > Metazoa > Chordata > Testudines > Carettochelyidae > Carettochelys > Carettochelys insculpta. The sequence continues at coordinate 123,195,797 of NC_134140.1, forward strand.
TTAAACTTTATTTCTAGCCTGTACCTAGTATATCTCAGCTGCAGTGAATAGTTGTAATGTCTTTTTATAGTATTATAGTTTTTTAATTTTTATGTTCTCATATTCCTGTTTTGATTTTTTGTGTGTGGTTTTTTTTAAACAAACCGCTACTTTAATCACTATGACTTGGGTGTTATGAAGGCAGAAAAAGGAACCCATTGTCTGCAACACAAAATGGTTCCTCATACTTGTCTTGGGGCTCCTGAATCCTGTGCTAGTGATGGATAGATCTGTGCCTCTCTAATCAAACGAGGCTGTGTGCTGGTACAGCAGGCTCCTGGGGATCACAGTGCAAAGCTCTGAATTTGCCTGACTTTCCAGAGGGATGTTTGCTTAATGATGGGTTGACAGTGGCTTGCAGGCAGATAAGTTCTAAATAATGTGTTTGTAGAGGAAATAGCTCTGTACTATTATTAATGTCTTATAAAGAGAGGATTTGAAACCTAAGATCCTTGCAACAAATTTGAAAAATACGAAGTAGGGTAAGACACACAAATAAATGCCAATTATTCTGACTTAGTTTTTTTGTTTTTGTTTTTTTGTAATGATGTTTTCCTGGAACTCTACGGTTAATATTTAATACACAAGTGACTTTCATAAACATATAAGCTGGGTCTACACATGCAACAAACTTCGAAACATCTGTCCCTCTTGCAAAAGAAGGCAAGGAGCATCTACGTTTGAACCATGTTCTTTTAAAAGGAAGTTGAAGGAACGTGGTGCGGTGTCAAAATCCCAACGCAGATCCCGTATCAGGAAGAGTGTCCCCTTTCAAAATACTCTTTTGAAAGAAGGCATGTGTAGACTCTCCACGGCCTGCTCTTTTGAAAGAGAAGTCCACCATGGTGCCTGCCAGCTGGAGCATGGAACTCAGCAGCAGGGCTCTGTGATCCCTACATCCAGTTACTGAAACCCCATGGCAGGAAGCTGAGAGCGTGCTACTAGTACAGCCTCGAGCTGACTGCAGCATGCCCTCTCACCCACTCTCCAAAACCAAAAACAACAAAATGTCCAGCAGCCCCTGCTCACAGGAGCCTCAGGGCCCCCCCAACCCCTCTTCTCGCAGGACCCTCACAAGGCTTGCAGGGCCAGGAACTGAGAAGAAAAAAAGAGTGCCCTCCAGGATGGAGTGGGAGCCGAGAGACCTTGTCAAACTCTGGAAAGAAGAGGAGGTTCTCGGAGAAATGGGGGTCAAGCGGCACAATGCTGCAGTGTTTGCCTGCCTGGTTCAGGACCTCTTCACCCATGCTTTTCACACAATTAAAACAGCTGTTGTTGTTTTTGTTTTGTTTTTGTCTGATTATTTTAAGATTAATAGAGGAAGAATATTTTCTGAGTTTTCTATCTCTGGTTTTTGTAAAGGTTTAGTGTTTTTACTGAATTTTTATATTGAGGAATGTAGGCATCCTTCAGTCTGCATAGACTATGGATCGCGCCCTTTAAAGTTTCAATTGAGGACTTCATTTACAGTGTCTATTGTGACTATGAAGACCCACACGAGAGTGACAGTCCTTGCTGCATCTCTTGCAGATGTAGTGGGTGTCTGGCAAGTCCTTATTGTGCTTTCTGTGCGCTTGCTTCTCCTCTGATAGCTGTCTGATCTTCATCTCGCCCTTGTGTAACCCCTGCCTCCATCTGCTGCGGTCGTCTGCTAGTTCTTCCCAGTTGTCCAGCTCGATGTCTACCTCTCTGAGGTCTCTCTTGCAGACATCTTTGTAGTGCAACTGGGGGCGTCCAGGAGGTCTTTTGCCAGAGGCTAGCTCACCATACAGGATGTCTTCCATCATTCATCGTGTGGACGTGGCCAAGCCAGCGGAGTCGACGCTGCCTGAGGAGGGTGTGCACGGTTGGGATTCCAGCTTGCTCGAGGACGGCGGTGTTGGTCACTCTGTCCTTCCATGATATTCCAAGGATGCGCCTGAGACAGCGCAAGTGGAAGACGTTCAACCTCTTTTCCTGGCGGGCATACAGGGTCCAAGTCTCGCTGCCATAAAGGAGGGTGCTGAGGATGCAGGCTCCTGTAGACTTGCATTTTGGTGTGAGTGTACAGCTTGTTCTTATTCCACACACTCTTGCTGAGTCTGGACAGAGTTGTGGCCGCTTTTCCGATCCTCCTGTTTAGCTCAGTGTCCAACGACAGGGTGTCAGTGATGGTGGACCCCAGGTAAACGAATTCGTGGACGACCTCTAACGTATAGTTGTCAATGCTGATTGATGGGGATTCAGCAACATCCTGACCGAGAACGTTTGTCTTCTTTAGGCTGATGGAGAGCCCAAAGTCCTTGCACGCTTTGGAGAACTGATCCAGCAGTTTTTGAAGCTGGTCTTCTGTGTGAGACACTACAGCAGTATCGTCTGCGAACAGCATGTCTCTGATGAGGACTTCTCTCACCTTAGACTTAGCTTTCAGCCTTGCAAGGTTAAACAGTTTCCCATCAGATCTTGTGTGCAGCAAGATGCCCTCTGTTGAAGATCCAAAGGCATGCTTCAGGAGGAGTGAGAAGAAGATCCCGAACAATGTCGGAGCAAGCACGCATCCTTGTTTGACGCCGCTCCTGATTCTGAAAGCATCCGATAATGCGCCGTCATATTGGATGGTTCCCCTCATGGCTTCGTGGAACTACTGGATCATCTTGAGTAACCGTGGAGGACAGCCTATCTTGTGGAGCAATTTGAACAGACCATCCCTGCTGACCAAGTCAGAGGCCTTGATCAGGTCGATGTCGAGCTCCTACCAGTAATGGACGAACTGGATCAAGAACCGACTATGGATGAACTGAAGAGAGCCATCGACAGCATTGCAGCAGGAAAGGCCCCTGGTCAGGATGGTATACCACCAGAGGTAATCAAATGTGCCGCGGACACACTCCTGGAACCCCTACATGAGCTACTGTGCCTGTGCTGGAAAGAGGGAGAGGTTCCACAGGATATGCGCAACGCTAACATTGTAACGTTGTATATGAACAAAGGAGACAGAAGCGACTGCAACAACTACTGTGGAATCTCCCTCCTAAGCATCACTGGTAAACTGTTCACTCGCGTCATCCTTGGCAGACTCCAGAAGATTGCTGAGAGGAGTACCCCGAACCGCAGTGCGTATTCCACGCAGAGAGATCTACCGTTGACATGGTCTTCTCTCTAAGGCAGCTGCAGGAGAAGTGCAGGGAGCAGAGAAAGCCACTCTACATATTGAGGAATAGGCCACTGTAAAAAATAGAAAATGTCTTTTCCTACATTTTCTGACACACATTCTAGGAAGAAGAGTGATTTAAAGTGAATTTAGAATAAGCTGAAGGTTTTATCAGCAAAGTTACACTTTGAACATGATTATTTTGATGATAGAAGCTTTTATTTACAAACATTTGAGGCATGTTAAATATTTTTCAGTGCGTCATATGAAGGTGTAAATATATTGAAGCTTCCTTGAACTTCTTCCATTTTATGAATGCTTTACCACGTAAAGAGGAAAACAATAAAACAAGTTTCCCTTTTCAAAGAGTGGTAAAATGGTTTGTATTTTAATAAAACCTCTGTATGTCCATTAATGTGAGGAAGAGACTGTATGAGAACAAATATTTTTGTCTTTGTACTACCGAATCAGCACTTCTTTTCCCCTTGAAAGTTTGCTCTAGTTTCTCTCCATTAAGTGTAGGCCCCTAAGTGAAGCCACGCTGGTGGAGCATGCATAGGAGAACTGTACTTACTTATTTCCTTCTCAAGTCTACCTAACATAACCTAACTTATTTCCTACCCCGTCTACATTTGTCTAGAAAGTGAACATGCTTTGTCAGATGTCAGGGGAAGTTGGTACTGATTGTTGGTGGGGAATTCTGGTCATAAGTATTTTTTTGAAAGTCCTCTGACTTTAAAGGAAGGTCTGGTGTGTTTCTTCTTGTGTATCATAATTAGCTAAATCTTTACAAATGCAGGAATACGTTTTTTAAACGTTAATTCAAATTGTACATATCATCTTCTCCCCAAACATAAAAATTAATCTCCGGAGGCTTCTGGGGATGTGTGTAGCTCACCTTTATCCCGAGGAACAAAAAAAAAATAAATTTATACGTACAAAAAATATTTAGCCATTAACTGCTTGGTCTTTGTGTATGTAAAGTAACCCTCCTTAGCCAAAACCTAAATCCCTAATTCATGAATTTCTCCACTGCTCAAAGTTTGTTGAGGTAAACTTTTAAGTGTAGACCATTACTGTCCCTGTTATCTTCATCCTGGCTATATTGAGGAATAGCACAAGTGTGATCACAAAGGAATTTAGTTCTACACGTTTGGTGTTAGTTTGAATAGCTGGAACATAATTTCATTTTAAGGGTCAGACTTGGAGGTTGTTAGGGGAAGTAGTGTGAATAGCCTCTGTTAATTTTGTCAGTGTCCCTTTTTGAAGAAAAACTAACACCTAAACATATTTCTGTATTGTTTTTGAGTGGCTGATATAATTTTAAATACCAGTGGAAACAGCTGGAAAAATGTTCTTATTGTAATTACGTTGTAAACAATAATCTCATTGCTTATTTAAATAGCACTCTTGTGTAGCCATGGATAACTTGTTTGCCCCTATAATAGCTGTTGTGAAACTAAACACAGTATGTTTCATGTTTGTTTTCATAACTCCAGTAACATTACTTCTGCATTACAATAATTTGGGCTGTACTGTTTTTATTTTTTGCTTTGTATCTGCAGTTTATGCAATATCTTAATGTATTTTTATGTGACTTGTACACTGTATGACATCTAATTTCATGTGATTGCTCATGTCCATTCCGCATTAGGTATGCTTGCTTGCCATATGCACTGATATTAGAAGATTGTCTTTCAGCAGTATCTGTAAGTGGAGTGGCTGCAGTAATCTCTGGGGTGATGCTGCCATGACATGGTATAAGGGGTACTGCATGCTTCTTTCACCCTCAGTTCCTTCTTATTGCAAGTGACAGTACATAGGAGCTTCTGGCTTTGACTGTTCATCACTAGCTCTCCTCTCTTTAGCAGCTCTTGTAGAGAATTCAACAGTTTATCCTTAGTAATAATTTGTATTCATTGTGTTATTCCAAATGGGACTTTGCCTAAGAATGAGGCATATCCCAATTCCCAGGCTTCAAGCCTTGTGTGTTGTGCAGGTACCTTATGCCCATTGGTGACCTTCATGATAGTTGCCTGCAGTGTCCTACTAGGGTACACGTTAGTGATAAATACTAAATTTGCAGATCATTCAAGCCCCATACCAAAACCAAAATCATTTGTGGGCACTTCTTGTGGAGTTGGCACTGTCCCCTGGCTGGACCTCAAGCACCATGCCCTTGGTGCAGAGTAACAAAGGGTCCTGTGGCACCTTATAGACTAACAGAAAAGTTTTGAGCCTGAGCTTTCGTGAGCACAGACTCACTTCTTCAGATGCTGGTCTTGGAAATCTTCAGGGCCAGGTAAGAATAAGCCAGAGCAAGGGTGGGGATAACATGGTTAGCTCAGTCAGCAAGGGTGAGACTTACTACCCACAGTTGATCTGGACCAAGGTGCCACAGGACCCTTCGTTGCTGTTACAGATCCAGACTAACACGGCTACCCCTCCGATACTTGCTGCAGAGTGGCACTCCTCCACCCCCAGTTTCTCGTTATTGCCATCCTCCTGCTCATCTTTTCCACCAACTCCAGTGAGGAAAGTGAAGGCTTCTCAGAAGGTGCAAAGGAGAAACAAGGAGAGGAGCTAAGACCGCAATGAGCCGTTCATCATCTCCATCAGGAAGATGGTCTTTTTGACTCAGGACAGGCAGGGCTGTGTCTCTCCACTTGATTCATCAGAGTGTTCAATGATGATTGCTGGCCCCTGACCACACTGTCGGTGGTAGTAAACCATGAGTAGCACAGACATACTGGTACTGCCCTGGAATGTGTTGACCTACCGCTATACAAATAGGTCTTAAAGATTACTGCTGCATTCTGGAAGCCACCCTCCTCCCTGACCTTCATTTCTAGGAGGGCTGAGAGAAAGTTCCAGAACAGTGGGGGGGTTGTATGCCCAATACTCTTTAATTCCATATACCAAAGGGTGTCTACAATCTTTTCTTATTACCTGAGAGACCACCACAGGTGACACGTGGGGTTCAAGTTCTTCATGGTTCCTCTAGTTGGTGAGTTGTCTGTTTCTGTTCTGGTGCCACAGCATCCCCTTGTGGGTGAAAAGCATAACTGTAGAGCCTCTCTGATCTGTCCTGTGGGCCAGTGGGCACAGGAACCCACAGTAGGGAGAGGACTGTGCCCGTGTGTCGATAAAGGCCCACGCACAGGGCCCACCTGTTCCCACCAGGCACACCGGTACTGCTCCCTGTACTGGAGTTCTGCCTCTGGCAGTTCTGTCCCCGCCCTCTACTCCCTAATGAGCCTCGAGATACACCACCACACCAGAAGGGAGAGAATGACCACACGGGAGGAAGTTATGCAACTGCAATTGTTGTTTTATTTAAAAGACAGCCCATGGATCTAAAGGAGGATATAACAAACACAAATTTTAAAACTTAAGATCAATAACTAAACTGGGATTAAATTATCAAGCTTTGAATTTTTTTAAGAAGTACGCACAGTGACAAAGGCTGATGAAGCCATGTTCAATAAATAGAACTATAGTCTTCAGGAAACCTTTTGGGAGAGAGGCACCGGGGATCGATTGCTGGAAGGGAGATTATCCCGGGTAAGGAAGAGGTTTTATAGGCCTCTCCACTTTACCAGGGACGGTTTGCTAGGCCGTCCCTTTGTGGTCCAGACACCTACTGAAGGGTTTTCGAGGCCCTTTAGCAGGATTGCCCACGGTTGCCCTGGAGAGGTACTCCAGTATTGCTAACAGCGTTGAACCAACACGGGAGGTAACAGATACAGGTGATAAGCTCTTGCTCAGTTGGCGTAGAGAACGAGCGCCAGGGGTTGCCTCCGACAGTGGGAGAGATCATCGCATCTCACTGGACAGTCACCGCCTGCCTCAAGCTGGGTAGCCCCCAGCCAATAGGGTACTGTCCCGCCACAGGTCACCTGCCTCACTGGGTGCGTGAGGCTTAAGGTTCCCAAACCTGACAAGTGACCTGAAAGCTGAGCACCAGGCAAACCAATAAGAAAATCAACAAGAAAAGGAAACCATCAAAGCTTTAAGCTTCTTGCTGGAATGTGCGAACCATGCTGACAGGTCTGACTGAAGATCTTCAAGACATCAGTGACACCCGAAAGACCGCTGTCATCGATGAGGAACTGAAGAGGCTCCAAGTTGACATTGCTGCTCTGCAAGAGACATGTCTCGCAGATTCGGGATCTCTAAAGGAAAAGGACTACACCTTTTTCTGGCAGGGTAGAGCCCGAGACGAACCCAGGGAGCATGGTGTTGGCTTCGCCATCAGAAACACCCTTCTACAAATTGTGGAATTAGTCATGGGTGGATCAGAAAGACTCCTTCAGGTCACACTTCAAACTCGTGCCGGTCCTGTCCACCTGATCAGCGCTTACGCCCCAACCCTGTACACCACACCAGAAGTAAAAGACAGGTTTTATGACATGCTTAGTGCTGCCATAGCGCAAATACCTGCTTCCAAACAACTGTACATTCTGGGTGACTTCAGTGCGAGAGTTGGAGCAGATCGTGACTCATGGCCTGAGTGACTCATGCTTAGGCCACTTTGGTGTGAGAAAAATGAATCAAAATGGTCAGTGTCTTCTCAAACTTTGCACGTACCACAATCTGTGCATCACAAACACATTTTTCCAAACCAAGCCACAGCACAGAGTGTCATGGAGACACCCACGCTCAAAACACTGGCATCAACTAGACGTGGTCATCGCTAGATGTGATAACCTCAGAAACGTCCTTCTGACACGCAGCTATCACAGTGCTGACTGCAATACAGATAACTCGTTAGTTTGCTCCAAACTCAAGGTGATTCCCGAGAAGGTGCACCGCTCTAAACCAACTGGAAGGCCCTGCATCGATGCCAGAAAGACAGCTAACTCAGAGAGAGCTGAAAAGTTCAGAGCGACCCTCGAGGAGAATCTGCGCAGCAACCCTGGGGGTGCTGATGTGACATCCCGATGGCAGCATCTGAGGGATACAATGTACAACACAGCCTTGATGGTGTTTGGAAGAAAAGCTAGAAACACAAATTACTGGTTCAAAGCTAACTCCGATGAGATGATTCCAGCCATCGAAAAAAGCGCGCTGCGCTCCTGGAGTACAAACGTTCGCCAAGCCAGAATACCCTGCAAGCGCTCAGAGCAGCCAGAAAAACAGTACAGCAGACAGCCAGGCGCTGTGCCAACAACTACTGGCTCGAACTATGCAGCAGCATCCAGACCAGTGCTGATTTTGGTAACCTCAGGGGAATGTACGAGAGCATCAAGAAGGCATTAGGACCCACCCAGAACAAGATGGCACCTCTGAAATCCAAATCTGGTGAAGTCATCACTGACAAAGCCAAACAGATGGAGCACTACTCCGAGCTGTACTCACGCGAGAACATTGTGGTCGACTCAGCCCTCAATGCTGTCGAGCTCCTACCAGTAATGGACGAACTGGACCAGGAACCAACTGTGGATGAACTGAAGAAAGCCATCGACAACATTGCAGTAGGAAAGGCCCCGGGTCAGGATGGTATACCACCAGAGGTAATCAAGTGTTCCAGAGACACTCTCCTGGAACGCCTACATAAGCTGCTGTGCCTGTGCTGGAGAGAGGGAGAGGTTCCACAGGACATGTGCGACGCTAACATCATAACCTTGTATATGAACAAAGGAGACAGAAGCGACTACAACAATTACTGTGGAATCTCCCTAAGCATCACTGGTAAACTGTTCGCTCGCGTCATCCTCGGCAGACTCCAGATGATTGCTGAGAGGGTGTATCCTGAATCACAGTGCGGATTCCATGCAGAGAGATCTACCATTGACATGGTCTTCTCTCTGAGGCAGCTGCAGGAGAAATGCAGGGAGCAGAGGAAGCCACTCTATATTGCCTTCATTGACCTAACCAAGGCCTTCGACTTGGTCAGCAGGGATGGACTGCTCAAACTGCTCCAGAAGATAGGATGTCCACCACGGTTACTCAAGATGATCCAGTCTTTCCACAAAGACATGAGAGGAACCTTCCAATACAATGGTACGTTATCGGATGCTTTCAGCATCAGGAGTGGTGTCAAACAAGGATGTGTCCTTGCTCCGACACTGTTCGGGATCTTCTTCGCACTCCTCCTTAAACACGCCTTTGGATCTTCAACAGAGGGCATCTTTTTGCACACAAGATCTGATGGGAAACTGTTTAACCTTGCAAGGCTGAAAGCTAAATCTAAGGTGCGGGAAGTCCTCATCAGAGATGTGCTGTTCGCAGATGCTGCTGCTGTCATGTCACACACAGAAGACCAGCTTCAGAAGCTGCTGGATCAGTTCTCCAAAGCATGCAAGGACTTTGGGCTCTCCATCAGCCTAAAGAAGACAAATGTACTTGCTCAGGACGTTGCTGCTTCTCCATCAATCAGTATTGACAACTGTACGTTAGAGGTCATCCACGAGTTCGTTTACCTGGGGTCCACCATCACTGACATCCTGTCCTTGGAGACTGAGCTAAATAGGAGGATCGGTAAAGCAGTCATAACGCTGTCCAGACTCCGCGAGAGAGTGTGGAATAACAACAAGCTGTACACTCACACCAAAATGCAAGTCTACAGAGCCCGCATCCTCAGCACCCTCCTTTACAGCAGCGAGACTTGGACCCTGTGTGTCCTCCAGGAAAAGAGGCTGAACGTCTTCCACTTGCGCTGTCTCAGGCGCATCCTTGGAATATCGTGGAAGGACAGAGTGTCCAAGACTACCGTCCTTGAGCAAGCTGGAATCCCAACTGTGCACACCTTCCTGAGGCAGCGGCGGCTCTGCTGGCTTGGCCACGTCCACAGGATGAATGATGGAAGGATCCCAAAAGACATCCTGTATGTCGAGCTAGCCTCTGTCAAAAGACCTCCCGGACGCCCCCAGCTGCGCTACAAAGATGTTTGCAAGAGAGACCTCAGGGAAGTAGACATCAAACCAGGCAGCTGGGGGGGCGCTGGCAGACGATCGCAGCAGATGGAGGCAGGAACTATACAAGGGCCTTCAGAAGGGTGAGTAGAGGATCAGACAGCTAGCAAAGGAAAAGCAAGCCCACAGAAAGCACTGCAAGGACCTGCCAGACACCCATTACATATTCAACAGATGCAGCAAGGACTGTCACTCTCGTGTGGGTCTTCACAGTCACAGCCGACCCTGCAAATGAGGATGCCAAACGGAACTACGAAGGGCGCGATCCATAGTCTACGTAGACTGAAGGATGCTGCTACTACTACTACTTAGTGGGATTGGATAGGTGGGTGAATTCAGGTAATAGGGTAAATAGGTTACGCAATTAAATAGATCCTATCATAACAATAACAATTAATAACGCTAACACTAAAATTACTATGCTGACTATTATCCTAACTTAACATTAGCTACTTAGAAACATAAAGTCATTTCTTGTCAATCTGTAGGTAAGGAAACTAAATTGAGTTTATAAAGTGAAAGTTAGAGTCATTAAAACAGTACATGCAGTTTAAACAGGAAGGATATAACAGGCGACTGGGCCACAGTTCTTTCGCTGTGGCCTCAGTCCTTGTTTTGTAGACAGCTGGGGGCTCTACTGCTATGCACACCGGCTAGGGCGCAGTACCCCCAGAGGGGCCAGTTCAACCGCTAGCCAGGGCGCAGGAGCCACCCGCTGGAAGTCACTTCAAGGTTCTGTAGTCGTCGTATGCTGCAGGGACCTTCGCCAGAGTTGCCGCTGCCTCAGTGGGCGTGCAGCCTCTGGAAAGTCTCCGTGTAAATTAACAAGGACAGTCTTCTGCCAGGTGTGTCTTCGGGCGCCGATCTGTGCCACCGAGGTCTTCAGGCCTTGGGGCAAAGCCTAGGGACTGCGCCAGCTATTACCTTAATGGGTACACTAGCTGCTTCCCTCCAAGTCCACAGTGATTTCAGCTAGTGAGCTCTGAGCTGTGGAGTGGCCAGTGAATGGTGGACCATGAGCTGTGGAATGGCCCCAGAGCCCTGTGCGGGCTGTTCTTTTATAGAAGGTCCTCATGAATAATTCATGAGATCATAACCATATAGGTGAAGTCCTCAACTAGGTCCACACTCTGGAAAGTTCTGGAAGGCTTCCAGGCTCACCCAATCAGATTGCTGCTATGCAAATCTGAATACCCCTGACTCATGAATATGGATGAGCGCATGGAACAATTCAAATTCTTGGGAGAGTTAACGGTCAAAGTGAACTGTTTACAATGTATGCCAATAGGCAATGATAAAATACTTTAGGTTTCCTTAATGTTGCGATTCCCTGCCATCAGTTCAGTCCTAAATAAACAGGATCGTGCTAAATCCCAGCCTACGGGGACAATAATGTCCATGCAGATGTTATCACACGACATTATCGTGTGTGTTCTGCAGAGGGGGGAAAAAATGCAGGATACGTTAATTCTGTGTGTGCACAGTGACAGAATTCCTCCCCGGAAGAACTAAGAATGCCATACATTAAGAGTTTTTAAAATGTCATTCAAATGGAGCTCCAAATCAAAGATAGAAATAAAAAAATACTTATTGACTCCTCTAATCCATCCTCATATTGGTATAGTCTTGTTCCGTAGAGTTCTCATACTGCAGTTCACAGAACTATTTCTTAAGGTCCATGGACTCTTTGTGGTTATCCACAAATAAATACTGGAGAATATGCTATAAATTATGTCTTTTTAGTACTGTCTCCATTCTAGTATCCATTTAAATGTTTTAAATGATGGGGTTCCTTTACGTTTGTAGTCTTTTTGTCTAGTAGTGGATTTATGTAGAAAAAACACTTTCCTCATTAGATGGTAAATTTCATTAGTTTTAGACAGTGTTTTCAGAGTAACTTACTTAGAAGGTATCTTTGCTGCATGCATTTGTTTATTATTTACCTAATTATGGAGTTTTAGCTTTTGTTTGACAGCAACTTCAGTTAGATCATATATCTTAATGAGTGTTGTGCTTCACATAAGTTTGCACAGATATAATTAGAAGTCATCTACTTGAACATCTGTGCCTGATAGCTTTTGCAGTGGCTAGGTAGAACTTTGTGAACCAAATGTCAAATTAAATGTCTTGCTTCCTCCAATTCCTGAATTTTTAAGTAGAGAAGCAGTTTTTATTATACAAGATGCACACTGTATGGCAATAAGGAAGGCAGGGCTCAGAGGGAGCTAGGATCTGAGACTTCACTGTTCTTCAGGAAAAAATGTAGGAATAGAAAAATGGGATTAAATTGGAGGCTTAAATTTGTGATGGTTCTGACCATTTAAATGGTCAAAAATGTCAAACCTTAGGAACAGGTGCAGTTGCATCTGATACCCGTGGATATATGGGCTGCTAAAAAGAGTGTTCTGGCAGATACGCTTCCAGAGTCTGAGAAGTCTTTTTGTAAGTAAATCTTAAATGAGTGGTTGTGCAGATGTTTCTTTTGTCAGGTCGTCTTTCGGTTCTGATTTTAGATTTGTTTTAATATGGGCAAGATTAGTAGCACCTCCTCTTCCTATCAATTTCAATTTTAAGATCCTATTTTCAGTGTGTTCCAACATTGCCACTCTTTTTAATCGTTTAGGTTTAAATTCTCCATGTATGTGAAAACTTATGATAAAATAATTCAACGATTTCCAAATGGGGGCTAGTTAAAAATACACTTTTGTCCATGTTTTTAGGGGGGAAAAAAAAAAAAACCTAGTGATTTTTTTATGACTAGCTCTTGTGTTCCTGTGTTGTGAAGCAGGGACTAGAAAAATAGCAGGGACATGCCATTTTTTGTCGGGAGTATGTCTTTTTCCATCACTGTGAAAATGTTCCCAAATATAGTTAAGAAATCATTGAAAAAGTGCACTTTGTTCATGCTGAATAGAAATTTAGTTTTTAGCTGGTAAATTTCTAGCCACATTCAATCTATTTTAGGTATTTACCATTCCAAGATATACCAAGGTTCTTTCTGTGATTATAGTTCTGGATTGCTGCAGGCTAAACTAGGTCCAGGCACATAAACTGAGAGCAGGGATATCCCTTTTTCTCTGTCTGGGTACTCCTACATAGGGATAAAAGCCCAGCTGCTTAGATGCATTTGGCTCAGATCAAGTGACTCAGTCTTACAGAACTTGGGCTGTACAGCTAAAAATTGCTTGTGGCTGGAGCTTGGACATTGGGTTTCAGAAATATTTGATGACAGCAAAGTGGCTGTGAGACTCAGGAATCTTGCATTCCATTCCATGATCTGGTCACTGAGGGATATGTCTACGTGGTGATAAAAAAAAATTCACAGTTGGCCCAGGTCAGCTGACTCAGGCTTAGGCTTCAGGGATGAAAAATTGGTATGCATATATTTGACTCCGGAACCCTGCAAGGATGGAGGATCCCAGAGCTCAGTTCTGTGTGGGGGAATCTGGGTGCAGGCAGCTCAGTGGGGAATTGAGATGTGGAAGGAGTTGAATGCACAGTAGCTTGTTGGGGGGTGTGTGTTGTGGGTGTAACAGTAATGGAACTGTGGTAGGGGTAGATCCAAGTGAAGGTGGTTGGGGCTCACTGGGGGAGGCAGGCTAGGTGTGGGGAGATTGAGCTTAGCAAGTTGTTCTGGGTTTGGGGCTTGATGGGCGTCCAGATGCTGGGTGAGTCAGTTGGGTGGGGATCCAACTCCAATTTTGAGGAGTAAAGGGACTTCGAAGTACCCTGAGCATGTCGCATTACCGGTGGGTGAGCCGTCGCGAGACGCGAGCCAGCACTTTGAAGTTTAAAGCTCTGAAGTTGCCGCCAGGGGGAATTTGCTTAATGAAGTGCTGCATATGCAGTGCAGCACTTCATTAATAAACTCCCAACACCCTACTTACTATCCTGCCTTGGAGGTAGTGTAGACACCGCCTTGGAGTTTGATGACATGGTGTGTAGGCCTGTCTTGACATGTAATAGAACTGTACCCTTTAAAAAAAAATCTGACTAGTCTATAAATCCAAGTATGCAGGAAATATTAAGGTCTTGCTTATCAAAAGAACGTATCAGCTTTTCTTCTTGACTCCGAAATCTTTTATCATTATCCTTTAATGAGTTAAATACTATCAGTACGTTCAGTTAGAATTATTTTTATATAATAATTAATACATTCACTTGTGTAATCTAATGATATTTTATTTTCTATAATGAAATCTCAAATTAAGATGAATACCTAGCATAGGGCATACCTATAGAAATGAAGTATTGACCTGTTCAATAGCATTTTAAAGTTGTAATGTCTTCACTCTGAAATATATTGAGTTTTACAAACAGCACTACTGAAATGTTATCAGCTTAAAGTCTGAAACATGAGGACCTTTTTTCCCTATTTTGACACACACAATGACAATTGTTTATGGTGCATAAAATTATAAGATTTGAAAAAAATCTACCTACAGTATTTGATTATGTTGGGAAAATGAGGTTTTAATCTATTTTATTTTTTAAAAATGTGAAAAATATTTTAATGTTATCTTAGGAGTTTTATTCAACAAGGTCATTGTCCTTTCTGTACAGGATAGAAAGATTTTCAAAATTCAGCAAAGATGAATATGGTCAAGAGAATCATGGGCCGGTCCCGGCAGGATGAGGGTAGCCCTCAGGATAACGCTCTAGGGTTGATGCACCTGCGCCGACTCTTCACAGAACTTTGTCATCCTCCTCGGCACATGACCCAGAAAGAACAGGAAGAAAAACTTTACATGATGCTGCCGGTGTTTAACAGGGTAAGTGAGGTGATCTGATGAGCTTTTTCTGGTGCTGGCTAAGATCTTATGATCTGATGAGACTTTTTTCTGATGTTGGCTGCATAGGGAAAAACCCTGGAGTAGCTAAAGTGCACTGGCCTCTCCGCACTCACTGTAGAGACATATTCACACCTTATCTCCCACCATGCTAATTTCCCAGAGTACATGACTCCCAGGAGTATTTGTGATCTACATTTGGCAGAGGTTTACTTTTAGAATTGAAGTACATATGCATAAACATATACAGTGGACACAGCACAGAAATTATAAGCTTTTTATTGTCAGCATTTTATTTATTTATTTATTTATTTATTTATTGATAAAAGGTATATTAAGAAATCTGTAAGGATGCGCAAGAGTCTGAGGTATTATTCTCTTAACACTTCATTCTAGAGTTGCAGTCTTCTAAACTAGCTTCTTGATATATCCCAGAAAATCTTCTCATTTAAGAGTTTATCTGCATCTTCAAAAGCTAAGATTATGTTCAGAAGTGATTCACGTGAGGCTGACACTTCCTTCAGTTCCCAGTGCCGACTGTGATGCCATGTTACACTGGAAAATCTCAAGTCAACAGCCCAGAGAAGTTTTCTTTTTAATGCTTAAAAGTCTTTTTTGTCACCCAGTGAATTGTGCTTCTTTGAGTAGTTATTTTGAGGACTTTTTCAGGTACTTTGGCGGGTACCAGGTACTTCTGAAGTATAATACAGTTACCTGCAGGTGGGATCCGGCCCACCATCATGCCATGGGAGTCTTGGGCACACTCCCTGCCTGCTGTGACACTGCACGCTGCTCAGAGTGGCTGTCTGTGGGGGCTACGTGCTCTCTGCATACTTGAGGAATGGGCGGGGTGGACTTTGTGTGCTGTCCCAGCCTCAAGCACAGTCTCACAGCTTCCAGCACAGGCAGTCTGTGGAGTGCTCCCCCTCCACCCAAAAAAACCCCACATGGCATGCGGAGAGCACATGGCCCCTACAGCTAGCCACTTTGAGCAGGTGCAGGGCCACATTAGACAGGGAGCAGGGAGCCTGCCTTAGGGTCCTAGTGGACTGCTGGCTGGGAGTTATGTAAAGTAAGCACCTCTTGGCCAGTGCCTACCACCCAGCTCCCCCCAGCCCTTGCACTACATCTTCCTGCTCTTAGTCACAAACCAAACCTTCTGAATCCCCACCTACACCCTTGTACTCGATCACAGTTCCCTTCCAGATCCTGTACCCTGTTGCACACCCCTCTTCCAGGGGACAGTCATCTCCTGTAGCCATATCCTCTCCTCTCGTGCACCTATATCCCCTCTCAGTCCCTGCACCCACCCTCCCCATGCACCCCAATCTTCTGCCTAGGTCACAGTACCTTCCCAGGCCCCGTACCTCACTTCCATGTCACATTCCTCTTTTGCACACATACCCCCTCTCAGACAGTGCATTGCCTTCTGCACCCCTATCCCCTGCTCCGAGTTACCACCCCTTCCTTCACCAAACTCCCTCCCAGACCTTGCAACCTGTCCTGAGCCACAGTCCCCTACCCGGAGCTCCCTTCTGCACCCAACTTCTATCCCAGACCCTGTACCTCCTCCATTAATATCAGAGTGCAGCTCTTAATGACTTTCCAAATTTTGGATTCTCTCTCCATCAAAAATTACTGCCCAAAAATTATTATTGTATATTCTCCTAATCTGCACAGTAGAGAGATCAAGGAATGCAATTGTTTGGTTATTTTGTAGGTGTGTGCATGTATATACTGATAAGGAGGATAGAAGATCAGGACTTACAATAAGCAAATGTTGACCTAAAATAGGTTTTATATACTTAGAATTATCAACTTTCAGGTCTGTGTGTTGTGTCCTACAGAGTTGGAAGTGATTGCTGTGTGTCCTTTTTAGGAAGCTTGGAATGTTTTCTTTCCAGTTACTTAAAAATCTTCTTTCTAACCAGACAGCCTTGCAATTAAATTTTAGGTTTGACATTAAGTACAGGTTGAACCTCTGTATTCTGGCACCCTTGGGACATGACCAGTGCTGAACTAGAGAATTTGCCAGAGTATAAGAGGTCAGTATTGTCTAGTAGTATTGCCAATACTTCCACTGCTTACTGGGCTCTTAGCAGACATTTAAGAGGTAAATTACATCTAAACAACAGCACAGAAAGCTGAGAGCTGGGACTCATAGCTACAGGTTTATGTGACCTTGGGAAACATGGCCACACCCACAGTAAGTGGTGAACTGACTAAAATCATGCAGGATTACAGATGTTGCTGGATGAAAGTGTGTTGGACTAGAGAGGTTCAATCTGAATAGAAGAACTGCTGTTGACCTTATAATGAGCCTTGCATATTCTGAGCCTTAGAGATATGAAACTTTTTAGAAGGAGCAAGAAGGAAATATCACTCTTGACATGTTACCTTAAAAATCAAAATGATTAGAAGTTGCACAAAAGTTAAGAAAATTAGGGTAAGTCCTAGAGAATGGATTTAATGTGATTTGATATGACCGTACTAATGACATGTGCATGTACATGAGTGAAGTCTATATAAAATAATTTACCTAAAGCATTTTACATACTTACTGAAGAGAATGGTATGCATTTCCATCTGAAGACTTTAATTTGTAATGGACACAAAGGTGGGTCTATACAGATAGCTTTCACTACATAGAAAACTATCTTCTCCTGTGCAAATTCTGGTCAGCTCTATTTATTCTTTGTTTTTACTTGTAGCACTTGTTTTCAGATTTTAGGTTACTAATGTATTAAGTCATATGCTAGGGTGGCTGTACAGCTTTAACTCTTCCTGAGTTTTACAGGTGTCAAGATGTTTAATTATGTGAGTAGGTGAGGAAATGCAAACCTGATA
This sequence comes from Carettochelys insculpta, assembly GCF_033958435.1. Lineage (NCBI taxonomy): Eukaryota > Metazoa > Chordata > Testudines > Carettochelyidae > Carettochelys > Carettochelys insculpta. Next base: position 123,213,520 of record NC_134140.1, read on the forward strand.
CCACAGCCTAAAATATTATGAGGTGATGCTCAATATTTTGTTGCATAAAATGCACGTAATTACTAAACTGTTATGGTAGTAACAGTTACACATGAGATTAGGATAAAGCACACAGAATTGCTTCCTGTAAGAAATGTTTGGGGTATGCTCATGCTAGCATTCACTAACATGCACACTGCTAATCAGTTAACTAGATGTGAAAAAGTCCACAGCTTGTTGGCATGCCCACATTTTTCCACTTTCACTGCACTGGTATAATAAAATTGGTACAGACCCTACTGTGGAGGCACTTACTTTTTTATCGATTTTTCTTATGTCTCACCTGCACTTAAGCATGGAATAAAAAAAGTATGAAAGTGTTTAAAAAATCCACACCACCAACTGATGTGTCTATGCCATACTATCCCCTAATGTAGTCATAGGCCTGCTTTACGCTAGGTTAACATGTCATAGCTGAAATTGCATATCTTAAATTGACAATTGCGTAGCTGGAGCTGGTGTATCATAGATGGATTTTTCTGACCGTCCACACAGTAGGAGGTCCATGAGAGAAACTCTCCCATGGACCTCCCTTCCTCCTTGCGACAATGAGGAGTACCAGGACTGACTATAGAGTCCTGATTGATTTAGTACATCCCCCACTAGACATGCTTAATCAAATCCCGCAAGATCAACCCTGAAAAAATTGATCTTCTGGTAAGTGTAGATGTATCCATAGTTAAGTCAATGGAGAATGCTTTTGTTCCTCTGGGAGAGAGTGTTCCTGCATAGTGGAAAAAGCCCTTCTCTCAGTGTGAGTCAAGTCTGTGCAACCAGGCGATGCTGGAATAGCTACATAGACCTGACCTGTGACAGTGTTTCTCAGTTAGAGGTATGTGTACCCTTGGAGATACAAGAAGGTCTAGTAAAGTCAGTATAATCTAAAAGTTCATTCAGACAATGACGTGTGTCTACTGCTTCATATGCCTTATGCTGAATGTAAGTATGAAATATAAGTACAATATTTCTGTTCCAATTCATTTATTTGATAATCAGATGGTAGAAGGTCAGCAAGTTTTCCAGTAATTGTCTCCTGTGATATTTTTGCAAGTAATTTCATAAGTAAATGGTTCTTAGGTGAGGTGTAACTTGGTGGTATGCAAAACAAATCCGACTCCAGAAAAGGGTACAGCAATCTGGAAAGGTTGAATGGCACTTGATTCAAGACCTCAGAGTACTTTGTGCATATTTCTCAACTGGTGGTATGTGTACCCTTAGGGGTACATGAGAGAAGTCTGGGCGTACTTAATTTTTATTTTTTTTTTAAATCAACGGTACTGTATTAAAGAAGGTTGAGAAACACTGACCTGTGACCTATTGTACTTAGTGGTGTATTAATTTCAGTGCAGCAAATATATCTGAGTTGAAGGAGTTAAGATAGCCTTGTCACGGTACAGCACTAAATAGTTAAACAGGGTTCAGGGTGTCAAGTGCAGAGACCTCTCTTTGTTTAGTCCTTCTGGCAAACATCTCATTTAAAACCTTTTTATCCTTTTATTAAAGTTACAGAAAGAAAGAGAAAAACAGTTCAAGCATTTGAAATATGAAGTATTAAATAAGGATTTTATTTTATCTTATTCCCTTTTACTTTACATGGAAAACATTTTTGGGGAAAAATCCTTGACTGATAGTATTTTAAGATCATTTTAAATGTCCTTTATGGTGTGGAGGGAATGTTACTTGATACTGTCTGGAGTTGCTTTTTAAGTCTCATCTTGGTTTCTAGACAACAAACTCACTCCAAGTGGGCTGAGGCAGCGGGGGGAGGGAGGGATAATTAAGCTAAAAATGCAGCTTCTCTCTCTGGCACTGAGTCTCACATGCTTGAGAGAAACATGGCAAAGCAAACAGTCTTAAGTCATTCTCAGACCTGGCAACAAGTGGCATGGGGCTATTTAGAGTACTGCTTTTAATTACCTATTTGATCACAGGCTTACAGCAGTGGCCAACTAACTAAAACACTAATTAAACATAAAGTTAAAGGAGAAGGATAGAAAAGAGAATAACAGAGACTGGAAAGGAGCAACACTTGGTTTCAAAATCTCCTCACAGGTGTGGTTGGGAATTAGTCAGGGCTGGTAGATGTTGCATCACTATTTGGTTCTCTCTCTGGTCAGGACAGCTCTCAGGAGCAGGACAATAAAGGTCCAGCAATGTCATGGTAGATCCCAAGGCCACAGGAGAAGGGAGGCAGCTACAGTGGCAAAACTTGCTACTCTCAGTCCACCTGAGTCTCAGCCAACTTATTCTTTCCTCCCTCAGGTTGAGGGTTTTTTTGTTTGTTGTTTGATTTTTGTTTGGTAAGGACTCTGATAAGGGTCCACTCACCATGATCCATGGCATCAGCACCTTTTTCTCCCTTGCCTCAGGAACTTTCTCTGGCTTCCCTGTTTCATACTAGTGGCACTGCTCTGTCCAAGGTGCTAGTTTTTTCTTCACCTGCAAGGCAGCCAGTACTACTTTCTGGAACTGCAGGGAACAGCTGTCGCCAGTCAGCTCTGCTGCTCTTCTTATATAGGGCTGCCAGATTCTGATCCTTGAAGGCCCTGTCCCACTGGCTACTTTTTGTGCATGCTCGTTAGTGCTTCATTGACCCATTACAGGCCAGTGTGGTGCAGATGCTCCATCACACATCTCCCTCTCAAGACCAGCTGCCCTGGTGAGGAGAGGTATAACCATCCCTGCTTCCCACACAGCTGTGCCTACAGGATGTCTACTGTCCTGCCTCACATTCTCTTCGCAGCAGAGCATTCTGGTCCATGCTATCTCCGAATTTACCTTTCTCTGCCTCTGCATCATTGGCACTATTTTCAAGGGCAGCTCTGGGGCTTTCAGTTTCTCATATAACCATGACCCTTGCTCTGCCAGCTATCTCAGCACACCTGTAAGATTCTGAGTTCCCATCTCTTCCTGAATGGTCTCAGTCTGAGTCCCTACATCCTTCAGTTGGGCATCTAGGGGGTCTCTTTCTTCTCTATGTCTCTACTGTTTGGCTCCCATGGCCTTCGCTACCACCTTGGTGCACTCTCTTTGGGTATCTGGAGCCGCCTTCTGGTCCTTTCTGGATCCCATGACCTCCTGACTCAGCCCTGCCTGTGGAGAACTGCTTCTTCACAAGCATCCTCAATTCTTTCTGCTCTCTTTCCCTTAGGGCTTGATTTCTTCTTCTCTGGGTTGAAAACTGTCATCACATGCTGCCCATTTTCTGCCATAGTATAGCTGCCCACCAGAACTTGACCAATAGGGTTTATTTGTAATTTAAAGAAATAGGTAGTAATTAAAATAAGGGTATCTGCTTCCATGGCTGATCTTGAAGGAAGCAGGAGAAAAGGCCAGGACTGTCTATGAGCTTACCTTGTGGATTTTCCAGTAAAGTTACCCATAGGGCCGCTTTCTGCTGCTGTTCTGATTATCTCATTCCTACTTAATCAAACAGCCCTTAGGCCAAGTAGCCGTGTTAACAGCTGATTTACCCTGGAACTGCTAAGGAGCAGTTAGCATTAACTGGTTGTGAAAATATCTGAATGCAAGCCATGGAATGGCTTGGAATCTATTATTTTCTCCATCCCTAAAATTTCATGCAGCTCATCTCTATGCAGATGAATTCAGTGTGCCAAAGAGGAGGAACAATACCAGAGAAGTTCCAGTTTCCATTCTGTTTACCCCTCCCAGTGTCAGGTTTGCATCACAATTTACAGGACTAAATAGGTCTGAATTTAATAATTTATAAGTAAAAGGTGTCATTTATTAATAAAAGCTTTTTAATTCCATAGGAAAAAGTCATTTGAAATATTGCTCAGTTAAAGATGTAATTATTTATTTCCCTATAATCAATCAAATAATTATAGGCTTCAGATTTATCTGCACTTTCTGTGAGGGGACTGAGGGGTGGGGGTCACTGAACATGAGTTGTGAACAGTGTTCCCTGTAAAGTGTGCACTCGGGCAACCACCCAGGAGAAATTCATGTATTGTCCAGATGATCAGCAGAGCGCCCAGAGGGGGTGGCATGTGTTTTTTATTAGTGCTGCGCATGCCTTGGTGCACATTGCAAAATTTGTTCTGCACATGCTTGGAAAAAAATTAGAACATTGGTGCTGAATCTCCTTTCCTGGGGCTTACAGATTAGGAAAGGCTTGGGGGTGGTTTTAAAAGGGGTGTATGTTTAAATATAAATTACTTTCAGCGGACCACAGTCTTTCCCCGATACCTCACATGGCATGCTTTATGTGCAATATCACAGTTATATACAGATGATGAATATGAGTTTTACAGGGTGGTCCCCCAAGACATAAAATGTCACAATTTATCATCAGCAAGATGAACAGGAATTAGAACATGACTCCTCTCTAGAGGAAAATATGGGCGTTGCATCTGCTTCATTTCCCTCAGAAGACACTATTCATTTTCATGAGCTTGTCAGCAAAGTGGTAACAAAATTAAATCTGCCATCTGTCGCGTTAGAAAAAGAACTTTATCTAGCCTTTGGTGGTATGGGTACTGTTTCTAACAGCAGAGTATCCTTACTAGTCTTAGAAGGTCTCTGGCAGCCAGTGAAATCAGTATGGAATAACTCGTTTTTTAAAATAAAAAACACAAACACAGTGTCTCACAAGCACACACAAGTTCCCTGTGTGTTTCCTTTTGTTCTTTGCACTGCGGCTGCTTGTGCAAAATCTTGATAGTTACACTCCATTACTAATGACAGAGAAGGATAAAAATAAATTCCTTGAGAAAGAAGCTGTTTTTATTTGTGTGGGGTGTTCATTTTTATTTTTTAGTTCTTGAGTAGGAGGATTGCTAATGGTCAAGTGGTTGTGACTAAGTAGCAGTTTCATCTTGGGGATAAAATTCTACTTTTTGTAAAGAATTTTCCTGGAGAGCATCAGAAGTTAGCTAATGTCCTTATTAAAGAGGGGAAAAATGGGGTTCAGCCTGTTCCTGGAATATCCATCAGTGTCTCAGATGCTGCTTCCAAAATTAGGAGCCCCTTCTGTATTTCCTCAGAGATGCATGTGGTTACTTTCTTCTTTTCTCTTTCAACTGAAATCAAAAATTGAGGATCTTTCATTTGAGAGGGAAAGACTTTTCGGTTCTGAAATAAAGTTTTAGAGAAAATGAAAGCAGTGAGAGATCAACAGCAGGATCTTTGGTACTTGGGCAGCCTTGTAGAAGAACTCCTCCTACCTGTGCCTTGAGGTATCTGTCTTTTTCACCATTATCTTGCTATTCTTAAAAATGGTATCAGTATCGATAACAGTGGCTGCAGCAACTTCCATATAGAAAACAATCAGCCAAATCTAAAATGAAACCTAAGAACAAGTTTGCCACTTGTTCCTTACTTGCTGTTAGCTCTCTAGCTGAATATCAAGATTGAAAGCCACAAACACAGGACACCTCTCTAACCTTTGCAAATGATCTGTTCCACTATTACAGAAAAGAGGTTTATGGACAGATGGGTTTTCAATATAAAGAGTTACATCTTCCAGCCTCACAGCCCATTTTCTATATCAGCCCTCTCTCTCTTTCCTGTTCAGAAAGTCTTCTTGTGAGAGGGTTTTAAGAACAGATGTTCATGCTGTATTATTTTATAGAGAATACAGCAAATTGTAGGAAGTCTCAGGAATCAGGTCTTCTAGTACCATTATTTCCTGGGGACAAAGAAGAATGGCGGTTTCTAACCAATCTTTGATGTGTGAAAATTAATCTTGAAAATTCCAGTTTAGGATGTTGGCCGTTGTGATAATTATCTATCTAGACCCACACTCACCTATCATTGCTGAATGTAGATCTCAAGAATTTTATTTCTGTACAACCAACTCCAGAGAAAATACTTTAGATATTCCTCACGGCAAGAATATTTCCAGTACAGGGCCTTTCCCTTTGATCATCCTCTCTACTCAGAGCTTTTGCAAAATGCCTTTGTCACAACAGCTTTCTTGAGAAAGTGGATTTTTTGTTTTCCCCATAGCTAGATGACTGGCTTTTGAAAGCTAAAAAAAGAACTGAACAGAGTCATTCTGTATAAGACTTCACATAAGGTGTTAGGGTTTTTAGTATGAGTAATGGTAAAGTTGGAGCTAGGTCTGCTCAGATTTTATCTAGATGGATCAGACAATGCATGGAAGAAAGTTATAGAAATGTTGCTACTTCTACAGTGTGTTAGAAATGTTTTCCAAATTGAGATTTGTTAATTGGCCATGTGGAAGAGACAGCTGTTAGGTCTGATGCCCAGTTTCACAGAGCAATTCTCCAGTCTTCATTTAGTTGGGACACTGTGTCCTACCATCTCATTTTCTTATAGTGCTGACCAAACTAATGGGTGGGCATATGCAGAAGATCCGTGAAGAAGAAATAATGAAAGTTACAAGTAGCTGAAGTTCTTTGAGGCGAACAGTGTATTCACACTCCCCTTCCAATCCCCTCTTCTGTGGACTCCTAATTAATCTATGCTGTGTTTTAGTAGTGTAAGGAATTGAGGTGGCAATTGCTGCTGTTCCCCTTTTACATAACCTCATCTTCAGTATATGTTTGAACATTAAGGACAAAGGTAAGAGGGTGGCGTGAGTGTTCCAGTAGACACTGCTTACAGACAATTCCAGTGTTCTTCCACAACTGTCAGTGAATTTAAGAACTTAAGAAAAAGTTCTTAACTGTCAGGGTGGTCAAATGGTGGAATAAATTGCCAAGGGAGGTTGTGGAATCTCCATCGGTGGAGATATTTAAGAACAGGTTGGATAGATGTCTATCAGGGATGGTTTAGACAGTACTTGGTCCTGCCATTGGGGCAGGAGGCTGGACTCGATGGCCTCTCGAGGTCCCTTCCAGTCTTAGTATTCTGTGATTCTTCTTCGAGTGTCCCCGTGGGTGCTCCACGTTAGGTGTCGGGCTCGCTCCGGCGCCGCAGGTCGGATCTTCCAAGCAGTTTCTGCCGGACCGCGCATAAGCCAGTGCGCGCCGCTCCCTTGCGCGCTCCTGGCCACGTGCGCGATCCGGTCCCCGCCAGTTCCTCTTTAACCGCCATCAGCTGCAGACGGAATCCGCTCAGGCTACGGCCAGAGTTAGTGTATTTAACGTTTTTAATTGTTTTAAAGTTTCTTCAGTCTTAGATTAAGTTAGTCGGTTGTTGTTTTCAACAAAAAAAAAAAAAAAAAACAAAGGGAAGGAATTCAAAGCTTCCAATCCTAGTAACAAGCGGAGCACCGGAGGCCAGGAGCCTAGGGCCATTAGCCCTCCTGCCGCGGCAGGCTTTATCCGAGAGGGGAACAAGCACAGAGAAGGTGCTAAGTACCCTATTAACAACTCAAAGACTCACCACAATGTCCTCTTCAGGATTCGAGAAGTGTGAGTCGTGCCGCGAGGCGATGCCAGCATCTGATGGGCACAGTCAGTGTATAAGGTGCTTGGGGGAATCCCATGTCACTCAGAAATGTTCCTTCTGCGCCAAGTTAACAGCCAGAGCAAGGAAGGACAGGGAAATGCGGCTGAAAATGCTGCTGTTTGACAAGGCCCTCCAGCCAGACGTGCCGGAGCGGCCGCAGCAGGAGGGACCCTCCGGGGCCCATAAAAGGAAAGCCGCGTCCCTAACCCCATCAGCGCAAAAACGGAGGAGAATCTCCCCAACCTGATCCCTGCTGGCAGCAACAGCGAGTAGGATGGGTGGAGCACACAGCCCCCAGCTGCACCTACAGCTGGTCGGCGGCGGCGCGGAGACGCACGTGGCGGAGGTTCAGCCTCCGACGATCAAACGGCCGCCCCGCACCGAGGGCAGGAGGAGGCCAAACAAGCGCCGGAACCGGCCGCTCCGCAAACAGCGGCACCGACCCCCGGGGAACCGGCGGCGCAGAGCGCACAGGCATGTGGCCTGCAGGCACCGGGGGAGACCGCCCACGTGGCACCGCTGAGGAGCGTGCCGAGCGCGGTGCAGACTATGGGGCTGAGATCCCCGACACGTCAGGGGGCGGAGCCACCCCCACAGGGGAGGGGAAAGGCAGCACAGAAAACACGGCACCGCAGTCCCTCTCCAGACAGGGCTGCAGAGCTGCTTTCTCTGACCCCTCCGCTCGTGCTGCGGACTCCAACGAGAAGGCAGGGGTCACCCCTAGCCTATCCAGAGCCCTCATCTCCATTTCTACAGCCAGCCTCCCCATGGCTTGGACCACCTTCGCCCTTCTTGGGCTTCGAGCCACTTGAGTACTATCGCAAATCGGTCTCTCCAGCGTCCCATGTCTCGATAAGATCTCGCTCCCCCAAACGTAGGGGGTATGCACCAAGGGAGTGGTCCAGGTCACCATCCCAGGAGCAGTGCCCATGTTGCCATGGTCGCTCCTATCGTGCGGGGCATAGACACCATAGGCATACTACCAGGGAGAGATCCCCACAGACGGTTCCGTATCCCCGAGGGCAATCACGAACGGGGACAGAGACTCGGATATCTCAGGGGGAGTTGGTTCTGGAACCCCAGGATTTTCCCTCGCAAGCTTCTAGCAAGCGGATGTACCACCGTCAACAGGACCTGGAGGGGTCCAGAGAGGCATACCCTAGCAGTTCCTCGCTGTCCTCCCCGGATGAGGCTACGGCCCCGGGGGACGTCCATCCTCTGGACGATCTCAAACAGTTCCAAGAGCTGTTTAAAAGGGTGGCCTTCACGCAAGGCATCCAGACAGCAGAGGTGCAAGAGAAGCACCATAAGCTCCTTAAAAATCTGAGACCTCCGGCCTCCTGTAAAATAGCCATACTGCTTGACGGAGCAATCTTGGAGTCCGCCACCACGATATGGCAGACCCCTGCGACTATTCCGCCTGTCCACAAGAGAACGGACAAGAAATACTTCGTGCTGGCGAAGGGCGTGGAGTTCCTATTCAGCCACCCGCAACCAAATTCTCTGGTGGTAGAATCGTCTCAACAGAGATCAAAAACGTCTCAGTTCAAAACAGGGGAAACGGACAAAGATGCCAAGAAACTAGAGCTGTTTGGCAGAAAGGTCTACTCCTCCTGCACCCTGCTGTTGAGAATGGCGAATTACGCAGCGCATCTAGCAAACCACAATTTCGACAACTACTCTAGGTTAACCTCCCTCATGGACTCGCTTCCAGAGGACAAGAAGCCGGTGCTCAAGGCTATCGTGCAAGAAGGCTACGCGGCCTCGAGGACGGGAGTTCAGATCGCCCTGGATGTTGCGGACACAGCAGCACGCTCAACAGCTATGGCAGTGGTAATGCGAAGGGAGTCCTGGCTCCAAACATCGGGTATCCCGAGGGATCTGCAGGCAAAGATCGTCGATCTCCACTTCGACACGCAGAAGCTGTTTGCTGAATCAACTGACTCGGTCCTTCATTCCAGTAAAGACTCAAGAGCCACTCTTAGGACCTTAGGGATCTACACCCCTCCATACAGAAAGAAAAAGTACTACCCTCAGCAAAGACGGTACCAGTATCAGCCACAGCGTCCCCAGTACCACAGGGGTTACGAGCAAGGGCGACATCAACAGCATCAACAATATAGAACTCCCAGGCGACGTTCCCAACAGAGCTGTGCGTCCTCGGGGCAGGGCCAAAGGCCACAAGTTTGACACACAGATCCAGGGCTGCGCCATCACTACCATCGCACAATGTCATCTGAAGCTGTTATTCCACCATCGCCTCCGACCATTCTACGACCAGTGGCAAAGGATCACCACAGACAAATGGGTGCTGGAGATCATTGCCACGGGGTACGCGATCCCCTTCCATTCGCTCCCACCGCCACGACCTCCACCCAGGCCCCACCTGCAGGATGCCTCCCACGAAGTGAGACTCAAGCAGGAGGTAGACCATCTTATGCTCATAGGGGCAGTGGAAAGAGTGCTGGAGCAACTGCAAAGGAAAGGGTTCTACTCCAGATACTTCCTCACGGAGAAAAAGACAGGAGGCTGGAGGCCCATCTTAGATCTTCGAGGCCTCAACCGGTACCTGCGCAAGCAACGCTTTCGGATGATCACAATCACCTCCATCCTTACGGCACTGGACGATGGAGATTGGTTCACAGCCCTCGACTTACAAGACGCGTATTTTCACATGACTATCCATCTGGCTCACCGACGATTCCTCCTGTTCATGGTAGGCAAAGAACATTTTCAATACAAGGTCCTACCGTTTGGCCTCTCCTCGGCCCCCAGAGTCTTCACCAAGACCTTGGCAGTGGTGTCAGCCTACCTGCACAGACAGGAGGTATTTATATTCCAGTATCTGGATGACTGCCTACTCAAAGGGGCCTCGAAGGAGGAGGTACTATGCATGATACGCGTCACAGCAGGCACGTTCTCTTCGCTCGGCCTGGTTATCAATCAGGCAAAATCAAAGATAGACTCTCGCTGTAATAGAATTTATGCGTGCCCCTATGAACTCTATGTCCTGTGTGGGGTCTATCTACCAGAGACACGCTTTCGGGCCATCGGCTCCCTCGTGCATGTCATTACCTTCAGCCCTACGATGCCGGTTCTGACGTGCTTACAGCCTGCTGGGCCAAATGGCAGCAGTGACGTTCATAGTACAGAACGCCAGGTTACACATGCGCAGCATGCAGCACTGGCTGGCGAGCGTATACAAACCGGCAGCACGCACCGTTCACAGGGTGGTGTCGCCCATGACAGAGGTGCACAAATCCCTGCAATGGTGGATAAATCCCAAGAACATGCTAACAGGGGTACCCTTCCACCAACCACAAGTATCAGTTTTTCTTACTGCAGATGCCTCCCACATAGGGTGGGGAGCACACATGGGCGAAGAGGTGACGCAAGGACTGTGGTCCTCCATGGAACAGTCACTGCATATAAATATACTGGAGCTCAGATCGGTGTTCAACGCCTGCAGACACTTTTGAGAGCATATACAAGGCAAAGTAGTCGGGATCAGTACAGACAATACCTCCACCATGTTTTATATAAATCGCCAAGGAGGAGCTCGGTCCCGTGCCTTATGTGCGGAAGCAGTCCGCCTTTGGAACTGGTGCATCACCAACAATATAACCTTGAAAGCCTCGTACTTACCATGCGCTCACAATGTGAAGGCAGACCAGCTGAGTAGGCGTTTCACACTCTCACACGAGTGGCAGATCCGTCCCGATCTGCTACGACCGATTTTTCATTATCCTCGTTAAAGATCCACCTTGCCGCCATTTCGGCGTTCAGACACGAAGAGGAAGGGCACACGGTGTTCGCCCATCCCATGGTTACAAGGTTCCTCAAAGGGCTGGTAAACCTATACCCACCTTGGAAACTGCTTCCACCTTTGTGGAACTTGGACCTGGTGCTTAGTGCGCTAACGGGACCACCGTTCGAGCCTTTAGCCACGGTTTCCCTCCGCCTACTTCCAATAAAGATGACCTTCCTTCTCGCAATCACGTGAGCTCGCAGGGTGAGCGAGCTTGCGGCAGTTATGGCAACGCCACCCTGCGCAGTATTTTCCAAGGAGGAGGTAACCATACGGCTGCATCCAGCCTTTCTTCCTAAAGTTTCTTCTGAGTTTCATATTAACAAACCTATTGTTTTACCCTCGTTTTATCCAAAGCCTCATAACTCTAACAAAGAGGCACGCCTACACCTCCTGGACGTGAGGAGGGTGCTAGCCTTCTATATAGACAGGACCAAGTCCTTCCGGAAAACGGATAGACTCCTAGTCTCTCTCACTCCCAAATCGAAAGGAGAAGGTCTCTCTTCTCAGAGAATCTCGAAGCACATCGTATCCTGCATAAAAATGTGCTGCGAACTCAAAAAGACTCTTTTACTGGCCACGCCCAGGGCTCACTCTACTAGGGCGGTGGCGGCATCAACAGCCTTTTTCAAGGGCGTTGCGCTAAAAGACATTTGCAGAGCGGCGACCTGGTCATCCTATGACACCTTCGCCAAGCACTACGCCCTTCACAGGGTATTCCACGAGGATACCCAGCTCTCGACAGCGGTCCTCTCGGGGACAAGCTGCACATGATCCGATTACCCACCTCCTATTTTGGGTTACTGCTGGGTAGTCACCTAACGTGGAGCACCCACGGGGACACTCGAAGAAGAAAGAGAAGTTACTCACCGTAGTAATGGTGGTTCTTCAAGATGTGTCCCCATGGGTGCTCCACCACCCGCTCATCCTCCCCGCTTCGGATCTCTGTTTAGTGTTTTGCAGGAGCATCCGAGGTGGTTGGTCAAGGAACTGGCGGGGACCAGATCGCGCACGTGGCTGGGAGCGCGCAAGGGAGCGGCACTCACCGGCGCATGTGCAGTCCGGCAGAAACTGCTTGGAAGATCCGACCTGTGGCGCTGGGGCAAGCCCGACACCTAACGTGGAGAACCCACGGGCACACATCTCGAAGAACCACTGTTACTACGGTGAGTAACTTCTCTTTCTGTGCCTCAAGAATATAAATATGAAGAGTCAATCTGAAAGAACTCCTGTACCCAGATAAATAACCCTTGTTTTGGACATACAAATAAAACGTCTTTTCCAAAAATGCTGAACACGTAGCTGGGGGAAAATCAGAGCACCTTTATTCGGATGTCTACATTTAGATGTAATAGTTTGATTTTCGTGGAGTAGTTCACCTGCTTGGAGAGTATTATGGGCAGAGATAGAGGAACAGGCAAGGATATGAATGCCCGGATAGGGAAAGCAACAGCTGCATTCAAACTCTCTGTCCTATATGGACTTCACAAATAATATCTGCGAAGAAGAAACTGCGGATCTTCCACGCAAATGTGGAGACTGTGTTCTTGTGTGGAAACAAGACCTGGCATACTAAAAAGCCTGCAAATCACAAGCTACGGACATTCATAAACAGATGCCTGAGGGTACATCCTTTGCATCAAATGGCAAGACTTTGTCACAAACGAGGAGCTTGTGAACAGAGCGGAACAAGAGCCACTTAATGTTCAAATCAAGAGAATAAAGAGGGGATGGCTTGGCCACACTTTCAGAAAACTCTCATCCAGCATAGTCTGTCAAGCTCTGACGTGAAACTTGCTAGGAAAACTCAAGAGGAAGACTTCGGACAGTGTGGAGAAGGTCAGAGATTGAAGGACAGCAACTGGAGTACTCTTGGAGTCAGCTACAAATTTCGTCTCAAGACAGAGTGAAGTGGAAGAGACTTGTAGATGACCTGTGCTCCACTCGGAGTGCAAGTAAGTCAGTGTGCCTGTAGTTATCATTAGTGTCAGAAGGAGACGTGGGTGCTGAGCAACTTGGAGTAATGAGTCCATAAGTGTCTAATTCTAGGCATCGGAGCTGAAAAATGTTGATATTTCTAGTTTTGCAGACTTTACAAATTGCTCCAAGTGTGGAGAATACCTATTTTCTCCTCTCTCAGATCTCCTGGCTGCTGCAAAGAAAAGAGATCTCCCTCTTCTTTTCTACCTTGTGTTTTTTTGGTTCCTTCTTTCTCATAAATAAACATAGTGCTTGCCTTTTCCCAAAGTTGCACATCATGCAGCTAACATGATACTTGAGTTTGAGTACTTCTGTTTTATTGCTGCCCAGAGATCTGAACAACAATAAAGAAACAGAAAAGTGTGTTGGCAAGTTAAAAAACTGGATCACGGTGGAAGTGCTGAGCAGTGTTAGACAGTGGAGCAGACTCAGGAAGACAACACTGCATTGGCTTCACTCACAGATAGAAAACTAATTTTGCAACCATAAGGAGTACAGCCTTACCCTGAAAAAGGTAGAGATTTAGACTCTGCATAAGATGACAAATGGGTCTTTCTATTCACTGGTACAAAGGGATTTTTCACATTCTCATCTGGCACAATGAGTTGAATTCAGAAACTTCTGTACAGTTTTGTGCTAAAAGATACTGGATTACAAGTAAGAAAACTACAACAAATATTACCACATTACAAAATCTGTTTTCTCTTGTTTTTAGGTATTTGGAAATGCTCCTCCAAGTACAATGACAGAAAAATTCTCCGACCTCCTGCAATTTACTACACAAGTGTCACGATTGACGGTGACTGAAATTCGACGGAGAGCATCAAATAAGTCCACAGGTAATGCATGGGGTGACAGATTGGGCCTTATGAGGTGTGTATTGTGAGTTCTAGGGAAGTCACTGGGTTCTCTTCTATGACAGCTGAATGGATGCTTATAAAATGAAATAATTATTTGGGGGGGGATAACAATGTATTTTTTCTGGTTTACTTGTAGGTATGTGCATTTCTAAAAGCACTTCTAAAGTTAATGTCACAAGGTAATAGCAAGTTAATTCCAAAGTGAGACAAATCCTCATACCTAGAATTATGCTGCTGTGCTCTCCTGCTCTGTTTGATAAATGTCTGTGCTTGCTGGTGAGTCTTGTGTTGTATCATGAATATGGCAAGGGTTGAGCTCTTCGTATGCTTCTCGTTAACAGTTGCCAAGTTGTTGACTATCGGCAGAGAATGCTCTACTTCTGTCTTCTGATAGCATGACAATGTGTTGTCTGCCATGGCCCAGTTGTATTTCTGGTGATAGGGAGGGAGAAGTAGTATCACAGAAAGTCAAGATCTTGTTCATTAAATGTTTTAAGGATGAGGAACAGTATATCAGTTTGGATCTGGTGGTGAACCAGGAGACCATTCAGATTGCAGAGTGCTGTCAGTAGATGCTCTTTTGCTCTGCTCTGTGTATGGAGTGGGGTGCTGAGAGGTGGACAAGCTGCAGTTTCCTTCTGTTTCTCAGATAAACTGAGTTATGGTATTCTACTCCAAGGGTGCGTCTACACTAGCCAATTACTTCAAAGTAGCTGGCACAATGTCGAAATAGTATGCATCGCATTACACGCACTGTGCACTATTTCGACATTGAAATCGATGTTTAGGTGGTGAGACGTAGAAATCGCTATTCCTACCGAAGATGGGAATAGCGCCCTACTTCGATGTTCAGCGTCCAAGTAGGGCATGTGTAGATGATCCGTGTCCCACTACGTCGAAATAGCGGGGTCCTCCATGGCAGCCATCAGCTGAGGGGTTTTGAGACGCTCTGTCCAGCCCCTGCAGGGCTCTGTTGTCGCCACACGCAGCAGCCCTTAGTCCAGGGCTTCTGGCTGCTGCAGCTGGGGGTCCATGCTGTGAGCATGGGGTCTGCAACCGGTTGTTGGCTCTGTGGATCTCGTGCTGTGCAGGCTGAATGTGTCTGGGAGGAGCCCTTTAAGGGACCGGCTTGGGGCTTTGCTGGCCCCTTATTTCGATGGGGAGTGTTTGCGTGTGTGTGTGTGTGTGTGGACACTCTGCATTTGCTTCTGGGGCGGCTCCTTTTGACGTTCTCTGTCGCTACTTCGACGTTGAACGTTGATGGCACCAGCCCTGGAGGACGTGTAGATGATACGCATCTAAGTAGCCTATTTCGATGTTCTTATGTCGAAATAGGCTACTTTGATGTAGTGTGCTAGTGTAGACGTAGCCCAAATGTCTATATCTGTGAAAGGAATAGATGCAACTGCTGTACTATTCAAACGCTGCTTTGGCAAAATTTTGCCTTTATGAAAATGAGTGTCCAGGAAGATTCTAAAGGTCTGTATTTAAAAAATGTGCACAAATTAGAGAGTCCCAAAGAGATCAGTGAAAACAGTAAAAGGTTTAGAAAGCCTGCCTATGAAGTATGCTAAAAAAGGCCATGTTTAGTCTCTAGAAAAGAAGTGGTGACATAAGTCTTCAGATACATTAAGGGCTGTCATAAGAGGGTGGTGATCTGTTACTCATTTTGGCCACTGAAAGCAGAGCAAGAATTAATCTTCAGCAAGGGAAATTTAGTTTAGATAGAAAGATTTTCCTTATAGCTATGTATGTTATTGCTTTATCTAACCAAATTTATCCCTGGCACCATGAAGTGTGTGTCTGCTTATGAAAGGTCAGAACAATGGTGAGTACAAATGGAAGTTGGCTTATTTGTATTCTGCTTGGTTTGTAAATAATATATTCAATATTAAATGTTGACTTTTCATAGTCAATACTGAATACTCTGTTGCATAAGCAAACTAACACTGATCTACACTAATAATTGAATGTTGCATATAAGTGGGGAAAAAACAAAAAATGCATCACGAGTAGAAGTGAAAGTTGCTATATTACAGTGAATACAAACAATGAAGTCTTAATATTAGAAGACTTCACTGTACCAGTCTGGAAGCCAATACTGTCAAGAAGCATTACCAACATGGCTTCTTCGTCTCTTGGAAAACACTTGGTGGTAAATTAGAGCGAAATAAAAGCACAGAACATTGAGAGCCAGGACTGGTGCCTTTATGGGACCATGGGAAACTTGGCCACTTCCATGCAAAGTGGTCATCCGGCTAACTAAAATCATGCCGAATCAGAAAGTGGCGGACTAGAGAGGTTCAGCCTGTATGTAACTACAGACAATACACGTAAGCTCTGCCAGCATTAACTACAATAATAAAATGCTGTTGTTTAATGTTAGTTTAAATCTAGAGAAACTGAATTGTAGTTGAGGTTTTTAGAAGTAATCTCCTCCCCTCGTGTTTACACTTTGAATGTATATTTACGATGATTAAAATTTTGTCTAGAGAGTTAGTTTGCAAATTTAGGAATGCCTCTAAAAGCAGTCCATTGTGTATTCTCCCTTATTAGTCTTCATGGTCATTTGCCAGTATTTGTTGTCCATAGACACTGGATTCCTAACTCATTTGTTACAATGTTGAAGTGAGCAGGGGAGGCTATATATTTTTCTTTCTTTTTATTAATCACGATCCATTGTGCAATGCTGCTTTCCCATTTACATTCACACTCAAAACCCTTCTAGCTACACTGAGTTCAAATTTACCTTACTCCTTTATTATTGTTTGCTGCAATTAAGTAGTGAATAGGTTCAGAATTAAAACAGCAGAAATGTAACACTTTAAAGAATAACAGTGATTTATTCGGCAATGAACTTTTGTGTCACAGGCCCACTTCATCAGATCAATCTCATTTCCAATACAGACTGACATAAGTACAGAGGACTAAAAAAGAAAAAAAAAATTGCAATAAAATCTGACAAATCAAATACATAGGACTGAAGGAGGAGGAGGAGGGTTGGGGGGATGTTAATTGTCCTGCCTAAGATAATTAAGAGCATCAAAGGAAGGGAAGCAGTCTTTGTAATGCATGAGGTAATTGATGTCTCTGTTCATACCATGTATTAATGTGTCAAATTTGAATATAACTTCCAGTTCACAAATTTCTCGCTCTAATCTATTTTTAAATTCTTCTTGCTCTAGGACACAAATTCTCAGGTCTTTAACAGAATGGCCCACAGATTAGAGTGAGAAATTTTGTGAACTGGAATTCATATTCAAATTTGACGCACTAACTCTTGGTATGAACAGACATCTATTACCTCATGCATTGCAAGCACTGCTTCCCTTCCTTTGATGCTCGTAATTATCTCTGGCAGGACAGTTAACATCCCCCCCACCCCACCCCCCCTTCAGGCCTATGTATTTGATTTGTCAGCTTTTATTGCAATTCTTATGTATTTTGGTCTTCTGTACTTATAAATGTTGATACTTATAAATGTCAGTCTGTATTGGAAATAAGATTGATCTGATAAAGTGGGTCTGTCCCACAAATGCTCATCACTGAATAAATCATTTTGTTAGTCTTTAAAGTGCTAAATTTCTGCTGTTTTTTTTTTCTTTTTGTTGGAATACAGAATAACATGACTACCTCTGTGTTAGGTTCAGAATTGTTTTGTGAAGAACTGCTGTGACCCCTTTTCTCCTTACTTTCCATGTATGTACTCTGTAAATCAAAACAAATTCCTTTCCAGATCCAGGAGTGGGGGTGGATTTTTTTTTTTTTAAGCCATATAAATGTATCTCCTTGGAGTCTTGCCAATGACTTGACACTTCTGCCGGAAGCGTAAAAATATATAGTAATTAAAAATATTAGATCTACAAGTTAGTTGATTGATTTGTGTGTGCTTCTGAAACTTTTTTAGATCCCTAAATGCAGATGAAAATAAATCTTTCTCTTTGTGTCAGACGATTTATTTAAATAGAGTAATTTCAGTGTTCTTTTATATCTCTTTCTCACCATTCTTGGGTCAAGTAAGACTTGCCAGTTTGGATTTGTTCACCAGTAGCTTCAGGCAGAAGATTGCTAATGTTCTGTCATGTTTACAAAATTGGAACTTCCCACTTACTTATTAGTAAAGTCCTTGGTGCAGGCTTCCATGTGTGTATTCTGTGTTCTTCACTCTTCTTTGACCTTCACCTTCAATGAAATCTGGAAAAATTTATCTCCCCCCCCACCCCCCAAAAAAAAAACAAAAAACAACCTGTGTTGAAATCCCAGAAGATGAATCCACTGTGCTATCTTTTGAGGAGACGTGCATGTTCCTCCCAATGCAGTAATTTTAGACTGGATCGATTTTGCTGTTGCTTGAGCTACTACTCTAGTGGAGTACGAATAGTTCTTGTTTTTGTTCCAGGCTCAGTTTGCGTCTGTGCTATTTCTCCATTCTGATATATATATCTTCAGCAATGTTACCACTGGGACGTCTGGCCAATACCCATTTCTTTGATAGAAAGCTCCTTTTTTTTGAATGGGTTTACTTTTG
This sequence comes from Carettochelys insculpta, assembly GCF_033958435.1. Taxonomy (NCBI): domain Eukaryota; kingdom Metazoa; phylum Chordata; order Testudines; family Carettochelyidae; genus Carettochelys; species Carettochelys insculpta. The sequence goes on from NC_134140.1 coordinate 123,232,115, forward strand.
TGGTCACTATTCATCATGTGTGATTTTTCCTGGCTGGCTCTGCCTCCTGTTGCCAGAGTATTTTCCCCACACCATCAGAATTTTGCAAAATCTGGAGTCTGCTGGCAGTCTTTGTATTTTTTGAAGTTTTCTTTGTGGCCTATGGGTTTTGATAGGAGGATTCCCATGGCCTCCTCTTGGTTAGCTCAATAGTCTTTTTTTCCTCTCCAGTCCTGTAAAGTGGTGTTTTTAAAAGGTTACAAGTTTAATGTCTCCTTTCACTCAGCAGCCAAATCTTGATCTACATCTTAGTGAGAAACCTTGTTGTATTATGGGTTTTTTATACTGATATATCTGAATGACACACACCTATATGTAGTGTATTGACAAATATATAGGTTTGTGTAGTTTGTTACATTTTCAGTGTCCCGACTTCTGCGACAGTTGGTGTGTGTTCTACCATACTCCTCTCAGAGCTTCCTTTTTCAGACATCTCTTCCTTCCTCTTTTTCCCTTCTCTGCCCCCTACCATTTGCCCCTGCTAAATTCTCCATTCCTCCTGCTGCTTGCACTGATGCATGCAGCAGCTTGAATTGGAGAGTTTCACATCTGCCTGTCAAGTTCTGAATCCTGGCTACAAAATTGATGAGTGAGATCTGACTTTCAGCCTCTGCATTTTGGACCTAACTGTAAGCAAGGTCATAGGCACTGGAGCTGTCTCCATACACAGAAAGGCAGCACCGCAGTCATGAAAGTTGAGCAACTGAAAGATGTAGAACCTTTTAGAAAAGCAGTAGCTTCAGAAACCATTGCTTTTGTCTGATTCCTCTTAGCATCCCATTTTGCTGTGGAAAGCAGGTAAGTGCATTTGCAGATGCCATTTAATAAACTTCAGAAATCAGTTTTCTTACTAGTTTTACTACTGAAATGGTCATTTTTCTCTTGTAGGTGTCCACCAAAATATCTCATACCCTTCCTTGTTCCTATGAAAATCTCAGCCATTTATAATAAAAATACATTTTATAGAACATTTTTCATCTGTATAGCTAAACCAGCTTTTTAAAAAAGAATAAAACAACATTATCTTCATTCTACAGAACAGGAAAATGAGTCCCAGACCTCAAGGGACTTGTCCAAAGTAACATAGGAAGTGATGAATAGAAAGGATACCTGATGGAAATATGAAACCTTCCTTTGGTTGTGATTTGTACTGTAATTTTTGGAAGGCTTTTAAATTTTCATTTGAAAAACTGTATGTAGTGAGGGATACCCTAAAAGTTTAGTGCAGTGAAAATTATGAATTTGCTTATTACATAATTCATAGCAACAGTAAAGCTGTTGATTTTTGTAAAATAAATTACAGAATCTATAAATAGTACAATATAAAGTACGACTATAATGAAAGAGCACTAAGTACATACTATGTAGATTTGATAGGTGGTTTTGTGATGTATAATTTTGTATGCTACTCACTAATTTTTGACAGTTTATCATGCAGTTATTATGAGTGGAGTACTCAACTAGCTTTAACCCAAAACTATACCCTAATCAATGCATAGGATGGTCGTCAGTTGCAGTATCTTTTCTTAAAGTTCCTCTTTTAATGTGTCAACTCCTGTGTCTTACATCCCATTAGTTTAATATAGTTAAATAGGAATTAATTTTTTTAAAAGTACCTATTGTTAAGCTCAAATACCCCTGGATTTAACGCACCACGACATGAAATTAGGAAGATCATGAAGAAGTGGTTTTGACTATCTTGAGCCTTTTATTTAGCAGTCTTAAAGATCATCATCTGCTGTCTCTTTTGCCTGATAACATTTTCACTACACTAATGTCATTTAATGTTATGAAACTTATCTTAGATATTCTCAGTCACTAGAACAATACTTGGGTGCAGAGGCAATTTAATATGTACTCTAATGTCCCTGTTAAATTCCATAACATTCTTAGAATTAGAGAGGACGAAGGTTCAAAGCGATAGCTGAGCTCTGACTCACACGTATGATTTGTAGAGCTTGTGTAAGTGTGAGAATGGTCCCGCTGTTGTGGGAAACTTTTCTGGCTTCTGCACTGGTGAAATGGACCAGTGAAAGGATCTGAGTCCCCGCTTGCACTTCCTTTACCCAATGGCGTCCCTGACCCTGACGGCTCCCCTTCCACTCTCCTGAGTAGCAGAGTTCTTGAAATCCCAACAAGGGTGGGCCCAGGTTTCCTGGGGCTGAATCCCCAACCTTGTAGTCACTTAGGGTGTCCTCACTCCAGGGTGCTCTCTTCACATTGGATGCTTTCCTGAGCCACTGATCACTACATACAATTCAAAATGAATACAATTTATTAAACAGCGACTGCTTAAAAAGAGAAGAATAAGGAAAAATCAGAGATCGGGGCTATGTGTTCTCTTTTAACCTGTGGCACAGGGGCATTGCAAACAGCAGTCTGCTGAGTGTAAGGACAGTTAACAGTCTGTTCCTCAGAAGTCCCAGGGCTCTCTCTCAGGCCCTGGCTGTACTGGGGGGCAGGGAGGTACAGGTTGACCGTGCTTGCTCAGGCAGTGACCACATAACTTCAGGCTCTAAGTGGGAGGACCCTTCCACTTATTGCATGGACATTTCGAAGTTTGGGGCACGTGTAGACATGGCCTTAGCTGAATAAACTTCCTAACTCTGTTTATAATTAGGCCCTTGTTATAGTGAGTGGGTACGTACATCCCTTTGTACATGTTTGATTACACAAGCATATGATAAATTTTATATTTGTATACATTTATTAGATGTCAATGACCATATCATTTGCCTACTGACTTTTCCCCTCAATCTTTTTCTAATATTCTACTCCTTTGAGGTGTTCCAAACAGACACTTCTTAACCAAATGTAGGATTTCCCCCAAAAGCTATTGCTCCTAACAAATACTCTGAAACCCTAAATTGACTAATTATCATACATTACATCCACTTTGGGAGATAAAACTCTTGAAGGGAAGGTTTATCAAAATGGTAGATGTTCATAACAATGGCTATCCTGGGTCAGGCCGAAGGTTGGTCTAGCTCTGTAACGGTCTTCTGACAATGACCAATGCCAAGTGCTCCAGAGGTTCTGAACAGAACAGGCGATTCATCCCGTCACCAAGTCCTAGTTTCTGACAAACAGAAGCTAGGGACATCATCTCTGCCCATCCTGGTTAATAACCATTGATGGGCCTAACCTCCATGAATTTATCTAGTTGTTTTTTCTTTTTCTTTTTTTTTCCTTCTTCCTTAAACGTCATTATGGTCTTGGCGTTCATGACATCTTCTGGCAAGGAGAATTCCCAATTTTATTAATCTGTCTTCACATGGCAGTCGTTCCATACCTCTAATCATTTTTGTTGCCCTTTCCTGAACTTTCTCCAATGCATATTTTCTTCACTAGTGTTTAACTTCCACTTTTAAAAGGATACCTTTTTATGTCTCACTGCTTCTATTAACTTGGTTGGTAAGCCACGGTGTTACTTTTTTGGTTCTCTGTTTTTTTTCATTTGGGGTGTACATTTAAGTTGAATGTCTGTTATGGTGTCTCTAACATTTCATGCAGTAATTTATTTTTGACACTATGTTGTAAACGTCTATTTAACCTTCTTGTTTTTGTTTAGTTCCCATTTCTGAAATAAAATGCCACATTAATGGGCTGCTGTGGTGTTTTTTCTGCCACAGAGATGTAGAATTTTATTATACTGTGGTCACTGGTTCCAAATGGTCCAGTTATATTCACCTTTTGGGCCAGATCCTATGCTCCAATTAGGAGTAAACCAAAAATTGCCTGTCTGCTTGTTGGGAGCCAGCTGGTCCAAGAAGCTGTTGTTTAAGGTGTCAAGAAATGGTATGTCTGCATCCCTTACTGAGGAGATGTGCACCCAGTTTACCTGGGGATAGTTTAAATCTCACATTACTACTGAGTTTATTTTTATAGACTCTTATCTCCCTTAGCATTTCACAGTCACTGTCACCAGCCTGGTTAGGCCATTGGTAATATATCCCCACTGTTATAGTCGTCGTCTTAATGTAAGGAATTACTATCCCTAGAGATTCTGTGGTGCAGTTTGGTTCATTCAAGGTTTCTTTAGTTTTTTAAACTTCATTTCTTTCACATATACTGCCATTTCCTCACTTCATCAGTGCCTTGCACACAAACAATATCAGTGCTTTTGATTAAAAAACAAGGAATCTGTGAGTGTTACGTAAGACTCCCTCTGCCATGTACATTGGATAAACTGGACTGTGTCTGTACAACAGAGTAAATAGAATCAAATCAGGCTTCAGCAATGGAGAACGAGTGGGAGAACGTTTTAACTGCCCTGGACACAAATTTCAGACTTAAATTGCCATTCTCAAGCAAAAAAAAAAAATGAAATGCTGCAGACTGAAATGGGAAACTGCTGAGCTGAAATTCAGATGCAAATTTGACACAGTCCAATGGGTCTGAACAGGGAAACGTTTCTCTCCTTACAATAAGTAATTTTCCACCTTAAAATCACGACAGCAATGGGAGCTTATTTCATAATAAAATTGTGTAGTCTTTAAGGTGCCACTGGACTTTGTTTCTGATGAAACTAACCTACAGTGGTGCCTGCCTCTCTGAAAGCAATGCTTTGGATGTCTACCTTGACACTGTATCTGCTATTGTTTTATTTAGAAAGATGAGGTAATACCATTTTGGTTTTTTGTTTTTTCTGTTTTTTTGGTTTTTGGTTTTTTGTTTTTTGTTTTTGAACGAGTATCTGTTGGTGAGAGAGGCCAGCTTTTGAGCTTAGACAAAGCTTTTCTTCAGGTTTCTTATCATGAACAAAGAAAAAAGTAAATCTTACATTCCTTTTCACTTTTTCTGCGTAGATGTCATTCTTACCAGTTGAACTTTGTTGCAAATTAAGACTTAATTCTGTTGTAAGTGAAAGCTTAGATTTTAGGCATGATAATGACAGTGGCCCAGGGCATTTTTCCACCTACCCTGAAGAAATGCATTTTTCGGCCCTGCCCGTAACTAATCCTTAGGTTTCTCTGTTAGTAATATAGGTCAGGCTTCTTTCAGCTGGTTGAGAAGTCAAGGATTGTGAAACTCCACAGGATTCTCAATGATAGCAGATACTATCATTATTATGTTTGAGTTGATCAGAGGAGTGATTTCATGGTCAAAGATAAAAGGCTACAACAGAAGTATAACATCATGTGCTGCTTGTGTGCATCTTTTTGTTTTTATTTCCTTTTTATACACTTTTGTTTTGAGCATTCTCATGGCTGTCTATGCTTTTTAATGCTTTTTGATTGCTTTGTATTTACCTTGGATGTTTTGTTTCATCACTTCTCGGCCTTTTGGCTAAGATCAAGTGTAGTGTTAAAGTTGCTCAGATGACTAAACACATAAATCACAGTTGCTTGTTTTCTCACAAGCAACCTTCCATGTTTCCTCTTGGGCATTTCATTTGTTTTGTTTTATTTTTATTTTTATTTGGGGGTGTAAAAATATTGTGTAAGGATTCCGAGTTACTGATGTAAGCCTGCAGTCTCAAAATTCACGTGGAGAGTGTCTCTAGGCAAACACCACATTTCTCATTGTCATTACTAAAAATAAAATTTTCAAAAGTACCTGAATCACTTAGATTCCTCAAATCACTTTTGTAAATGGGATTTAAAGTCACTTTGGTACGTCTGAAAAATTTGCCCTAAACTTCAAATACAACAGATGTCTCAAATGATGCAACTGTTCAGTGGTTTGATACCATAACTTTCAAATGCAAGACCAGTTGCTCTGAAATCTGCGTTTTATGTTCTAGAACTGTTAGCCTAATTTTCCCCATGCGTTTTCTCTGCTGGCTTTGGGTGTACAGTTTTGAGGGATTGAGAGGACCTTCAGGCTACTTTAACTAATAGAATGAGGATTGACCCTACGGGGAACAGAATTGAAGAGTATAACATCAGGCTTTCAATCACTTTACCTTTTAACCTATTCTTTAGGTTATTCTCTCAGTCAACGCAAGAAGTGCTTCCACTAGTGTCTGTATAGAAATAGAGTGCATTAGCAGAATAAATGTGTGCACTTAATTCTTCTATTACCTTTTAAACTCACCACGGCTTCTCATTTATTTTAATTGAGAGGTGGATATTTATCTGAGTTTGTCAGATTTTCAGGAAAGATGGCTTCTCTGTGCACTATATGTGGAAAAAGTTGACAGCAGAGTGTCAGTCTTGGAGAGAGTGTTTTATGAGACTAAATAGACTATCCAAGTGAAAAGTGTTTATATCTTTGTTTATGATGCCCTTATTACATGTTGAAGTTTACCATTTTATTAAGGCGAATACTATATGCAGTGACATGCTTATTTTATTACTCGTTGTTCTTGTTAGTTATAGTTTCTTAGTCTCTTTATTCGAGATGGTGTTATACTGATTCCCCACCCTGGCACTTCAAGTGCGGGTAGTGGGGTCCAGCTAACCAAATAAAAAGCTTCTAGAACCTGTCTTTGCAGTTCCCAGAGACAAAAAAGTTCTCCTGATTTCAGTTTTCCCTGTAATCAACCACTAGTTGCCACCACAAAGTGAACAAAATCGCCTATCCAGGAAAGAAATCACTTGGAATCCGTTCTCTGAGGGTGAATCTCCCAACCTCCTTTTTCTAAGGAGTTCGAAATAATAATAGTTAAAAAAAAAAAATTAACCAAGAGCACCCTCACAAAATTGTGCAGGGAGCTTTGAGCTCTCTGGTAAAGTGTCTGCAGCCAGACACACAGTTTTGAGCCCCTGTAGGACACAAAGAATCAAATAGTACTTGATAACATACAAAAAGCACTTCTATTAAAACAAGACTATCTTTGCAAGCTTTGTAAGTGGCTTGGTGTTGAAAACCATAAACTCGAGCAGAGATTTTTCCCTGGGTCAGGTTCTTGGTTGCAGGAGAGAACAAAAGGAACAAGTAACCAGCTTAGACATGATTTACAAACTCCCAAACAATGAAAACAATAAACCTTATGCAACTATGTAATCTTTTCCCTACTCTCACATTCTGATGAGCCCAGGGAATATGTTCTGGAAGAGCTCATTTCTTCCTTCCGTCCCTGGAGAAATCCCCCTCTTTTGAAAAATGATAAAATCAAAAATTTATCCACACTGAAAAGCCACCCATAATAACCAATGAGTGGGAGGATAGTAACAAATTTTAATGAACATAGAGATTAATAGATTTTATTCTTTTAAAATAACCATAGGTAAGAAAAGGAGAAGGGGGGAAGCAAAGCATCTGTGTTGGGAAGGGGTTGTTAGTGGGTTATAGATTGTAATAAATCTAGTGTCTTGAAGCCCAGGATTTTTATTATCTTGAAAAATTATGACTTTAAGCTCCTTGGCTTGTCTGTCTTAAGTGTTAAGCAGATTTCCTCTGAAGATTATGCTGACTGATAGGTCAGATATTAAGTTTGCTTTGCACAAGGTGTTCACCCACATGTAACTTTTTTTTTTTTGGTCTTTTATCACTTTTATTGTCTGTCCAGAGGATGAAAATATTTGATTGGTTTCATAGTGCATTTTTGGGGTATCTCATCCAGTACATTCCATACCCAATAGCAGTTACTGAGTGAAATCAGATTACCACTATGCTCTCAAATGAACTCATAGGAGAATTCGGAGTTTAACTTAAATTGTGTGTGGTGCTGGACAGGGAAGGTCCAGTTTGACTGCTGCATATTTTTACATAGTTGGCCTTGCTCTTTTACTCTCTTATCCAACCCCTTTCCCCAACAGAGGCTGCAAGTCGTGCCATAGTCCAGTTCTTGGAGATCAATCAGAGTGAAGAAGCCAGTAGAGGCTGGATGCTGCTCACTACAATTAATTTACTAGCTTCATCTGGACAGGTTAGTTCTTCTTTATTGTAAGGAAAACTAAGGCATGAATACCACAATAATGTTTTTAGGTGTGCAGCATTCCTTATTAAATAGCACGTGAAATGGTGCCATGGGAACATTTCACAGTATTCTAATTTCAAACCTTACAGGTCATAAAGTCTTTTACATCTCCTTCCTATTTTGAGGCTTAATTTTATTGTAACGTCTCTGTAGTAATGCTGTAGTTATGATTGAAGTTGGAGTAAAAAAAGTCTTCTGGGGCTGAAATGTTGTCTTTACCTTGATCACCGTTAAATACTGTTTAGGTAAAGAATACTGTAAATGTTGCTTTTGAGAATTTGAGTCTAGAAAGTGATTTGTACAACTTAAAATCATTTTAAAACTAAAATAACTCAGTGTGCTCTGCTTCAGAAACAAAACCCAAAAAAGCTCTTGTCACCAGATATTGGTGATGTTCTCTTTGGGAACCTGGTTAAAGATACAAATAACTGCAAAGTACCATTTTCGTTTCATACATCATTTTTGAATTAAACTTATTTTCTATTAGGCTAAGTCTACACTACATTGTCCTTTCGAAAGTGGAATGCAAATGAGCAAGATTAGAAATGCAAATGAGGTCTGGATATATGTATCCCATGCTTCATTTGCATATTCTTGTGTGATCTCGCTTCTGGAAGAGCCTTTTGGAAGCAAAAACAGCCATGTAGATGGGGTTTCTTAGAAAACAGTCCCTGTTTTTGAAAGAACCGTTCTTCTGATTCTATTTCCACACACGTTTAATCTCCTTCTTTCACATGCAAGTAGTCAGAAAGCACTATGGAATTTCTAGTGCATATGGACCGTGCTGCTGCAGCTGGTTGGTGCATGGCATACTAATTTTCTGTGAATTTACACTCCAGCTTGCCATGCACTAACTCACTCTATAGGTAAGCCCAATGAACAACAGTATAGTGAACTTCTTGTGCTTACTAAGAGCTTAATATACCTGTAATTGGTGTTAATCTTTGAAGTGTGGATGGTGCCTTCACCAGCTGTCCTTGTCAGTTATTCTTATTCTCTATTCCATACTTTTCAGTTATGTATGGCCATTACATTTGTTGATTCTGTTAGGATACTTAAAGGCTATCTGTTTTGTATATGCTGATTCCTGCAGCACATGTGGAATTTGATTTTGTCCCAAAGGGTTGTCTTAGCAGGCGACTTGGATCATCTTACAAGACTAAAAATTTGGGAATAAATGGTATATCATTCATGGAGGCCACTTTGTGTAAAGAGATAGTGAAGCCAAGGACAACAGTGAGCTGTCTGAGGCTCTGATGCCTGCCCTTCTGACACACTGGACAGTTCTGTCTTCCATCTGTTCCCTGATTATGTATTCACATATCTTGCAAAATCATCTCAGCTGCTTTAGTAATATAATAATACAAGACTCCACCTCTGAACGTGTCCACCCTGCTCCAAATGTTTTCACATTTTCTTCCATGCTGTTCGGCATGCATGAAATAGCATAAAGCCAATACCTTCTCCTTGTAGTCCATTCACACGTCTTTGATGACTGCAAGAAATATCCAGCTGCGGAGGTCTAGATCGGGGTGGTCAGTCTTTTTTCATCATGGGCCACATGCCAATTTTTTATATATTCCAGGGGCTGAATACAAAATAGCTTCAAACCCCTTCCCCCCGCCCCTCCAGGCTTAACTTCTCACAGGCCCAAACCCAGGATTAACTTACTTCACACAAGAGGTCAACATGCTGCCTTTGCGGAGCAGCCATCTCCTCCTCACTGTGGCTCCCCTCAGCCCTTCTACTCTCTTCTCCCATGTATAGCGTGCTGCTCTCTGCCCTGCCCCACTGAAATAAGAGGACTCAATTTCATTGGTTTAATAGCCAGATCCTTCCCGCCACCCTGCCAGCCGTTAAACCAATTAAATTGAGTTCTACTCATTTAATGTGGCAGGGCAGGGAACCGAAGGAGGAGTGAGTGGCGGCAGCATCCGGAGCTGCAAACGGCTCCTTACAGATCTACACGCTGCTCATAGCTGCCTGGCTGGCTTTCAAGATGGCACTGCTGCCAGCTCTGTGGCCCAGATGAAAAGGCTCTGTGGGCCGGATTCTGGCCTGCGGCCACATGTTAAACACTGCTGGTCTAGATTGAGGGCTTGAAGGAGTTAACATTCCATTGTTTTGAAAAATGCCATAGTTCATAATTGCTACACTGATTTAAATAATACTTTCATCAATGTTGTTTTTGTCCTCCATTCCCTCTTCCTGTTCATTGCATTGCTGTCTTGTCTGGTGGTAGGGATTGGGTCTCTCTGCTGTGTTTTTATTCTATATAGTGCAATGACTCTAATCATAATTGAAGCATTCAGGTACTATTGTCATAACAACAATTAACGGATACCCTTCCTTGCCATGAATGTTGAACGCATGATTTGTCAAATCTGCAGCTTGGGTAGTTACATTTGTATGAAGGAAAAGTTTAATGTTTTATGCAAGTTTCTATCTAATGTGAGTTCCATTAAAGGCAATTATTGGGATAATTAAATTATTCTTTCACAGAATGCATAATATCTTGAATTTAAAAGAAAAATAGATTGTATTTTTTAAAAAACCTCGTTGTTACCATGTGGTGAAATGTTGCTGGCTTTTCTCTTTCCAGAAAACAGTGGACTGCATGACTACCATGTCGGTGCCTTCCACCCTTGTTAAATGTCTATATCTGTTTTTTGACCTTCCACATGTGCCTGAGGTAGTTGGAGGAGCGCAGAATGAGCTACCTCTAGCAGAACGCCGAACATTACTACAGAAAGTCTTTGTACAGGTAAGAAGATAATATAGATCCCTGGTGTTTAACCAGTTCTTAAGCAGTGACCACTATAGTGGCTACTTCTGTAGATAACCACATTTTTCTGAAAATATTATTTATTGTTCACACCAACTAACCACACTCAGTTGACCAAATAGCTGCATGTGACTAGTGGCTGACACGTGGGACACCACAGATAGAGGTATTGAATAAGTAGACAGGCATTTTTCTCTTTAAAAGTGGGAGGGATGTTAAAAATGGAAAGGGGAGGCTCTTTCAGATGTCTTCAGAAATTGCTGTTGATCTCTCAGGGCCAGTAACTTCACTCACTGATTTTTTTGTTTTTCTCTATTTCTTGACAGAGAAAAGCAAAATAAATTTCCGAATTAGAAGAGTTGAGGCTGAGTTCTATTTTTCCATCAGAAAATATTTTGTGCTCACAAATGAGTATAGCGTTTGTAGTGGGCTGGGTAGGAGGGATAACATGCAGACTTCCAACTCTGGCTTCTTCTAGGATTTTAATCATCACATTCTTTGAATAAGTACAGTAAAAATTAGCAGCACTCCTGTTAATCTATTAAACTACTTAAATACATGTCACATTTTTTCTAATCAGGGAAATAAATCACCTTCCTGTGGCAAGAAAGGGAAATTCACTATTACAGCTTTCTGGAATGAGTTAATTTTAAGGACCTTTGCAGCAGAACAGAATGAATCAGTTCAGTTACTGCAGTTTAGTTTGTGTGTTTGGCTTGGATGTAACTTTAGCACTCTGAGGCTACGTCTACACGGAATCAAATCTTTGAAATGGCCATGCAAATGGCCATTTTGAAGATTACTAATGAGGCGCTGAAATGCATATTCAGTGTCTCATTAGCATGCCGCAGGCTGCGGCTCTTCGAAATTGCTGCTTTTTGCTGCCGCGCGGCTCGTCCAGACAGGTCCTTTTCGAAAGGACCGCGGGAACTTCTAAATGCCCTTATTCCTGCTGATAGGAGATTTCAAAGTTCCCGGGATCCTTTTGAAAAGGATCCCTGTTTGGATGAGCCGCATGGCAGCGAAAAACTGCAATTTCGAAGAGCCGCAGCCGGTGGCATGCTAATGAGGCACTGAATGTGCATTTCAGCCCCTCATTAGTAATCTTCAAAATGGCCATTTCGAAGATTTGTGCTAATGTAGACACAGCCTAACTGAATGAATGAATGAATGAATAAAGACGTTACCACTGCAATTTATGTAGCTCGTGCAATTTTCTTTACTGTTTTTCAGTGGAAGGAAGAGAGTAGACAACATATTTTTTAGCTTAAAAGGGATTGTATGTTAGTTAATATCAGACGCTGAAATATCAACTGCCATATAATTGTTTATTCATGCTAGCTCAAATGTTCTCTTATGCCAGGAGGTGTGCTTCCTCAATTGCTTTAGGTGCACAGTACCATTTAGGATTAAGTCACTTATGGGTTTAAGTATCTGACTAGATACAATCAATGTGGTAAATTTGTATTGGAGACAAATTTGAGTAATTATCTGAGTAATTAAAAACGTTGTGTTGTCACATTAATGAACAAATGTTCCTGGAATATCAGTGTTTTGGGTTTTTGTTTTCATAAATGATACTTTGAATAATACAGAGCAACTGAAAAGAAGCAGGGTTTCTGTACCTTGTTACAGAAGATAAAATGGACAGAATGATTGTATTGCCTATTTTGTAAAGGAACGCCCAGCCTCCTGTTTGAAAGAGCTGAAATAACATTAATGCACCTTTGATTGTCACCATATCTTATGAAAGATTTTTTTATGAGGCTTCATCTTCCTAGTGGATGTTAGCCGTTTGTCAGTTTGGCTATACATAAATATATTTGAGATACAATAAGCCACTGTGATCAGTGTCTCAGGTGTTTTCTGTGTGTTGACAGAATAACTTCATTCTCTTTGGTAACAGACTGTTCTGATTCTTTAAGTTGGTGGTAGATTGGGTTATTAAAAACTCATATGTAACAGAACTCTGTCAGGGCCTATCTTTGTTTGAGCAGTGGACATAATACCCATGAGTTTAGCACCTTGTAATTTGGAGAGTTTGTTTGACAAAATGAATCTTTTTCTCAGATTCACGTAGCCTGAAAATTCCGAGAAATTCCTGTTTCACTTTCAAGTGATCATAATTAGCAGCAAGCGAAGCTTCATTGAGTGTGGTACTCTTTACTTATTAACAAGCAGTATGTTAGTTTAAATTAGGTTTATTCTTCCTCCCAAAAAAGTATGTACCTTAACTTGTCTTAAGACTGCTTTTTCTGAGTACATTTCTTTTGTCTAGTTTCTTTCACTCTGACCCGGGGGCTGGAGAAGGGCTGGGAATGGTGGGTGTGGGGGGCTGTAGAGGAGCAGATAGATTTCTGCATCTAGGTGAGAGGAGGAGTGTACGAGGATTTGGGATGTGGAGTCTGGAAGAGAGTGGTCAGCAAGGGGTGGAGAGCAGAAGCAGGGTATTGGTAGGGAGCCTGGGTGGAAGGAGGTGTGTGGGGTCTGGGAGGAGGGGGTCAGGGTGGAATGTGGGGTCTGGAAGGGACAGGGCAAGAAGAAGGTGGGAGTGGGGATCTGGATGGGACTGAGGCTCAGGAGCTGTCTCAGGGCCTGGGGTCTGTGCAAGGAGGGGTGCACTTATCTTTCAGCAGCCCTGGACACACCTGGCTCTATGCCCTCACCTCCCTCTGCTGTTGTGGTTGGCCAGAATCCAGCTGGGAGAACAGCAGTGACCAGCATTGGAGCCCCGAACTGGTTTCTGCCCGTAGCCCCTCTAGCCCACCCCAGGCCAGATTCTACAGAGGAGAGCCTGGACCATGGGCCAAGTGTTCACCACCCCTGCTCTAAGCAAAATGTGCTCTTTGCACATCATACCTATTTGATTTGTTTCTGGAGTGGCCCGAGATCTCATGACCACTGTGTTAAAGCTAGATGATGCTGTCATTCAACAATTGTATTGTTGCAGTATCTAGGTGTCAGCCAACTCATGGCTCCATTTTACAAGATGCGTTTAAACACGGGTGTGTCTTCAGTGAAGAGTTAGCCTGGACTCTTGGATGCTGGCCAATCACCCTCTTGTCCAGTCTTAAAAGCCTCTTTCTTGAATTAAAGGAGGTAACCATTCTAGTCTCTGGTAGACAGTAAGTCAATAGAACATCCTTAGGACTCAAACCCTGATACCCATGTTACAGCATAAAACACTTAAAATCATCTGCTAGTATAGCCCTATTTATTACTTTTCAATGGTCCTGAGAGGTGGAATAACCATGAACTTTTAAAGACCTAAATTTCAGTTTACTTAACATGGATTAAGGTAATCCAGGGCTATTCAGGAAGCAGTGTGATCAAGGATATAACAGTTCAAGTCCAATTGAATGATCTTTTTTGTGAGCTATTTGTTTAAAAATATCAGTGAACAGAGTTCTGCTGTTAAATATTTAACTATTCTTACGTAGTTTTAATTGTTTGAATACTTTATTGTTTCAGATCCTAGTAAAATTGTGCAGTTTTGTGTCCCCGGCAGAAGAATTGGCTCAGAAGGATGATCTCCAGCTTTTATTCAGTGCAATAACCTCATGGTGCCCTCCCTATAATCTGCCTTGGAGAAAGAGTGCTGGGGAAGTACTAATGACCATATCACGTTATGGCCTTAGTGTCAATGTAGTGAAATACATTCATGGTGTGTATCTTATACAAGTGTTGTTTTTAGTGTTTGTTCCAGTTTCGGTATGACTCCCTTCATCATGGATTTTCTATATGTAAAGTAAAAAAAAAAAAACCCTAATGTAGTTAGGAATATTTGGGTGTATTTGTATACATGTAGATTTAAGGTTAAAATAATGTCATCGGAATCGTTCTGTAATAAGACTAGAAAGGTTCTTATAGATAAACCAGTTTCCAGAGTGTTGTCAGTTTTTTCCACACTTGAGTTTCATGTTGCAGAACATATTTTCTCAAGTGTTTTCATGGAGTGGAACATGTTAGTGAAGATGGTATCTCACGCACTTCTATGTATTTGCATAAAAAATGTGTTGTAGTTGTACTAATTGTTTGCATTGAAAAGTAATAAGAGCAAGTTATTGGTGACTAATATAACTTGTGCTGATGGCAGTAGTTTCTGAAGAGTGGTTCTTATTTCTCCCCTGCCTTTCGATATAACAGTAACCCGATGTGAGGGCAGGCAAGCTAGCTGCTGCTTATTTTCAGATGTGTGTACAGGCAGTCTATTGTTAAATAAAGTCCCTAGAAATCCATCAGAATAGCTCAACATAACACGTTGGAACCAGTGAGATGTATTCCTCAGTGCTGTGTGTTCTGCCCACCCCCTCTCCCAGGCCAGCAGCCGTTTGAGCCTGACTAAATAACTTTTTCAAAATACTTCACGGGCTAGATTGGAGACTCACTCAGGACGAAGGTGGCCCATGGCCTGGAGTATGAGACCGCTATTCTAGAGTCACTAAAATAGTTGACTGTGGTGTTTCAGCATCCTGGAGGAAGGAAGATATTTTATAATTAATTTGTTGTGACATTTCAATCTAGAATAGCAATTTTAATCTTTGTTTTATTTTCATTATCTTAAAATATCATGTGCAAATAAATGAATTTTACGCTGGGCCCTTTCTGGAATTAGCTGCTGGGAGTAAGTGTGTAATGGTTTTTATCACCTTGCTCAGCATTGAACATTCTGAGTATTAGATTTTGATTCTACATAGAGAGCTGCCTCTCTAGACAGTTTGACAGTTTTGATAAATACTACATGGAGCTGATAAATATTTTTAAAAGTCTTCATTGACAGGCATGTTTCTCTCTGAAATTACCCAAGAGTATTATGAGTAACGGGGGTTCAAGTGAAAAATAGGTTGTTCTACTTTGTGTGCTTACATTGTATGGTGTTTACTGCATTTTCATATTTTTCCCTAGAGAGAGTCTGTCATTTAGGTCTTTCATTCAGAAACAGGAGGAAGAAAAATATTTACCTGTTTTTTAAATATAAAAAAGTGAGGGGTGGAGGAGGTAGGAAGGGGAGAGTGAATAGGACTAGAGTTTAGACATCTCCTGAAGTCACTGCTGCAAGTGATTAGATTTCAAGTTCAGTGTTCCTTTAAATATTGTCTAGTAACAGAGATAGCCGTGCTTGTTTATATACTATTAAAATAAAAAAAAACAGTCCAGTAGCACTTTAAAGACTAATAAAATAATGTACTAGGTGATGAGCTTTCGTGGGACAGACCCACTTCTTCAGATCATAGCCATACCAGAACTGTTCTGGTACGGCTGTGATCTGAAGAAGTGGGTCTGTCCCACAAAAGCTCATCACCTAGTAAATTATTTTGTTAGTCTTTAAAGTGCTACTGGACTGCTTTTTTGTTTAAATATTGTGTTAATGAATGGTTATGGTAACTGTTACTTCATTCTTAAGTGTATTTTAATAATCAGAAATGATGCTTTTCTATATGTATCATGATGGGGGGGAGAACAGTTTCTTATTTGTGTCGTTGCAGAAAAAGAATGTTTGTCCACCTGCATTCAGAACATGCAGCAATCTGATGACCTTTCTCCCTTAGAAATAGTTGAGATGTTTGCTGGTCTTTCTTGCTTTCTCAAAGATTCCAGTGATGTATCACAAACGCTGCTGGATGATTTTAGGATATGGCAAGGATATAACTTCCTCTGTGATCTCTTACTCAGGTATGCAAATAATGTTTTTCTCAACAGATTCTCAAGCAGATGGTGAGAATATTGTAAATAAGTTTATTCGCAATGGGTATACTGTCCTGACACTGTGATGAGAGTATATCAGCACGTATAACAGAATGTTTGGTGCTGTAGCAATGTCTGCATGGGACATAATTACGCAGCAAGTTAACGTGCTGCGGAGTTACACTGGTTTGGCACATGCTATCATCCCATATAGACAAGCTCTTAATTCTAAGTTGTTGTTACGTATCTGTTATAATGTTCAATAAGACTTCTGAATAAGCCAGTGGGCTCGGGTGTGCATATTATGGCTTGTGCAAATTAGCTAAATGAATAGGGGGTGGGGGTGTAAATAAGAAAATGAACAAATAATATGTAAAATAATCTGTTTCTGTAAGTTACATTCCACTTCATCACAATGAATATATATGGTGGTAGCACCTAGCGGGACAGAAAGCTTTAATAACAGCATGTATTGCCATAAGAAATCCCAACTCTATTTGAAAATGAAGGTTACAGTTTTCAAACTTGGCACCTGAAGTTAGACACCAAAATCTATAATTGTGAATCTAAATAACTATCCTGGTGTTCAAAGATGCCAAGCAGCCAAACTCCTGTTGATTTCAGGAAGAGTAGGCGGTACTGGCAGTTCCAGAAATCAGGCCCATTTATTTTATGTACTTGCACAGAGATATAGTTTTAAATCTTTAGGCACCCAAAATGACAATGCTGCCTGAAGTTAGTTACAATGGCTGTTTCTGCTGCATCAACTTGGGCATCACGCAGAAGGTGTATCCCTGTTTATGAGGCCAGGTCTGTAGTAGAGAGAAAATCAATTTTTGGATACATAAATACATCTATCAGAATAGTCTAGCTGGAGTTGACTTATCGATTTTTACCACCATCCACACGGCAGAAGGTTGATAGGAGAAGCTCTCCCCTTGACTTCCCTTACTCCTCACCCCTGCCCAGAGTACTGAGGTCGACAGAAGCACCATGACAGTTCAGTTTAGGCTGTCCCCACTAGGTGTGCTAAAGCACACCCTAGAAGATCAACTTCCAGCATGTCAGCCTTAGAAGTAATGAGGGGTCCTGTGGCACCTTATAGACTAACAGAAATGTGTGAGCATAAGCTTGTCAGATGCATGTGACGAAGTGGATCTTTGCCCACAAAAGCTTATGCTCATGCATTTGTTAGTCTACAAGGTGCCACAGAACCCCTTGTTGCTTTTGCAGATCCAGACTAACACAGCTACCCCTCTGATACTTGACAGCCGTAGAAGTGTAGGTGTAGCCTGACATTTGTTTGGGCCCAGTGGAAGAGAATCAGAAAACTGTCTATGCTGCACCAGTTCTGCTAAATTTATGCCTTATGATTTTTTTAGCATAAACATCGCTTTTGAAAATGGCTGATCTCTTCCTTTTATTGCCCACATTAGCAGTATCACAAAGTGAGTCATTTCTAGTAGGTTCAGTCATGAGCAGTCTGTAAAAGCTCATTGCATGTAAAATTGCTCTTCTAGAATACAGTAAACCCTCACAGTCTGTGATTTCGAGTTGCACTTTACTCACATTAATGCAAACTAATCACAACTCAAAATCTTGCTCCCCCAGACCTGGCTTAATCCCCTCTCTCCCAAGCCCCACTCACCACCTGTGCAGGGCTCCAGCTCACCCCCTACCCCCATGCCCAGCTCTGGCTCAACCCCACCTGTCCCCAGTTCAAATCCCCTGCTGACTTACTGCCCAAGCATGGCTCAGGCTGACCAGCCCCGCCACTCCCTTTTCAAACCCCACCGTGCACGGCTCTGGTTCAATCCCTTGCCCCGCTATAAACCCACCACTGTGCGTGGCTCCGGTTCAGTGTCCTGCCCCAGTTCAATCCCCTTGCACATGCCTCCGGTTCAACCCCCCACCCTGGTTCAAACCACACGCTCGTTTGCCCGGTTCCATCCTCCTGCCCCCTGCAGCCCAGCTCGCCAACCCCATGCATGTCTCTGGCTTAAAACCTCCCCCCTGCCCCAGTTCAACTGCCACCCCCCGCCCCGTCCCCTGTGCAGCTCCAGCTCAACTCCACCCTCCACCCCCTTCCAGCCTTAGCCCACCCCAGGCTTAACCACACCCTGCCCCCCTTCCACAGCCCCAACCCGCTGCCAGACTTAACCCTTCCCAGCTGTCCCCCCCCCTCCCCCACACGCCTCAGGACTTGCCTTTCGAAAGGAGCTTGAGATGCTCCTGCTGCTGTCTAGCTGCAGAACGTAAGTTCTACTGGGGGAAGAACTACCCCCAACTTATACAAAATTCAGAGGGACAGTGGCAATGGAATCCCCACATAAATCGAGGGTCTACTGTACGCTTAATTTTCAGTTAAACTTAAGTGCAGTTACATCAAGAAGATATCGCATAAAAATAGCGGCATCTTATTCAATAGATTTGTTTTCTTCCTTGTACATGTTGTCACATGCTTTTTTTTCTCTAATTAAAATAGAGAGTGCTTTAGGTACTTTTTGCTTGTATTAGGACTGTAAAGCTAGTACAGTTTTGGATATTTTTGTGGCTGGCGCACCAAAATTGTCTACCTGTTTTTATTGTAAATCTTTATTGATGATGTGATACCCAGAAGAAAATTAAGATTGACTGTTAGATTTCCCAATGGATTTTCAGTTCTAATTAACCTATTTGTATGTTACTGAAGCTATTCCTCTAAAACTAATATCTCTCTTTAAGAAAAAAGCAAAACTAAATAAATGAACCACAGATCCGTTTGTGTAAATGGTTCGCGTTAACATGAACATGTGCTACTGTACTGTATATTCTTTAGATTAGAACAGGCAAAGGAGGCAGAATCCAAGGATGCTTTGAAGGATTTGGTTAATCTGATAACTTCCCTGACAACATATGGAGTCAATGAATTAAAACCAGCTGGTGTTACCACAGGGGCACCTTTTCTGTTGCCTGGATTTGCAGTTCCACAACCTGCAGGCAAAGGTGAGTTGACTATTTTGTATTATACAGCCCAGAAGTCTTATTGTGTGGAGAAATTTCTGGTAGATTACAGAAACCATTTACAGTTTGTATGTATGTGGGATTTTTTCCTAACATTAACACTTAAACATTGATTTTTAAGAAGTTAATTTTGCTTTATTATCAGTGTTCTGATGAAAATAAGGACATCAGTTCCTCTTATTTTACTTTACAAGTGCTGATTCACCCCTGTGCAAAGTACAAATTAAATAGATCCTCCATGCAGATTTTAATAGTTTGGATAAATATAATATATAGTGTGATTGTAATTTGCTGTTGTTAAAGTGATGCAAAAAGGTTAGTGTTAGGGTTGAGAGCACGGGGAAGCTGAAATCATGTTGCATAGCTTTATTTTGGTCAACACTTTTTTGTTATTAATAGCTTTTTTTATTCCTACTCATATCAAACAGAGAATTTACATTTTTGCAAAGCTTGCTCTCTCTCTCTCTCTCTCTCTCTCAACTATGACCTGTTCAGATTTTGAATATGTGAAATTGCATTTGTATCTTCATGTTCATTTACCCTGCGGTCATTTAAAAATACCATATCTTTCAATTGGCACACATACCCAAGTTTATTTTCAAAGAGAAATGCCGTCTTAAGCAACAATAAATAATAGACTTTTCCATTCAGAATTGTGTAATAAGTGAGACACATTTAAAGGATGTCTTAGTGTGTTTTTGCTTTTTATAACAGCCATTTCAGTAGAATTTGATTCTGTTTGTTGTGGGGCAGAGAAAATTTTATTGAATTCATACTTTCTCCTTCATATGGTCAAGTGATGCTTATAAAGAATTTTGTTTTTCCTCCTTGTTTCCTGTTGTAGGTCATAGTGTGAGGAATATTCAAGCTTTCTCCGTCCTTCAAAATGCATTTTTGAAAGCAAAAACTAACTATCTTGCACAAATTATTCTGGATGCCATTACAAATATTTACATAGCGGACAATGCCAACTACTTCATCTTGGAATCACAGCACACCTTGTCTCAATTTTTAGAGAAAATTTCCAAGCTTCCAGAAGTGCAGACCAAATACTTTGAGATGCTGGAGTTTGTCGTCTTTAGTTTAAATTATATTCCTTGTAAAGAATTGATTAGTGTCAGCATCTTCTTAAAGTCAAGCACCTCTTACCAGTGTAGCATCATTGCAATGAAAACACTTCTCAAGTTTACCCGTCATGACTACATCTTTAAGGATGTCTTCAGGGAGGTGGGACTCCTGGAGGTGATGGTAAACCTTTTGCACAAATATGCAGCCCTTTTGAAAGATCCCACTCAGGCTCTGAATGATCAAGGTAGATGGTTTTCTTTGTTTTTTATTTATGTTCTGCCATCTGACACCACTGAGAACAGTTTTTCACCCTCCTTTTTAGAGCTCCGCTTCAGGAAGTTGAAGGCTACTATTAAATCACCTCTAAGTCTTCTCTTCTGTAAACTAAACAAGCCCAAATCCCTCAGCCTGTCTTCATAGGTTGTGTGCTCCAGACCCTTAATCATTTTTGTTGCCCTTCGCTGAACCTGCTCCAGCAAATCCACATCCTTTTTATACTGGGGAGCCCAAAACTGGACACAATATTCCAGATGTGGCCTCACCAGTGCCGAATAAAGAGGAATAATTACTTCTCTAGATCTGCTCGAAATGCTCCTCCTAATGCACCCTAGTATGCCGTTAGCCTTCTTGGCTACAAGGGCACACTGTTTACTCATATCCAGCCTTTCATTCACCATAACCCCTAGGTCCCTTTCCATCGTTATTTATCCACTTTAGAAAGTGCTTTGAGGTCCTCTAATGAAAGATACTATGTAAGTACAAAATTTTTTTTAAATATATAGCAGCTAGAGTTTTTCACTTTTTTTATAAAACATTTAATATAACATTTTTGTTAAAATGAGATTTGTTATTTTCAGTTCAGTGAACCTTTGAAATTATTTTCTAGGGGATTCAAGAAACAACAGTTCTTTTGAGGACCAAAAGCAGCTAGCTTTATTGGTTATGGAGACTTTGACAGTACTACTCCAAGGATCAAATACAAATGCAGGTACTTAGACAAGTAGCATCAATTATGATAATGATGTACTCTGAAGTACTTAAAACACATCATTTAAAGTACTGGTATTGACTGAGCTAAGTGTAAGATGGCCTGCATCAAATATGAAGCTTTTGATCTTGAAACATGACATGTTAATAGCATAGCACTTTATTATTGCATTCAGTTTCTATAGTTAGTCTACTGATGGACTTGTCCTCGAGTCATGTGTTAACTAATGTATGCTGTAGGAATTGAAAATGTATTTTAAAGTAACCTCATAGTTTTTCTTTGTTTTCAGTTACATTTTTAAGAGTAAAAAATTATATAATATAGTTAAAAACTTCATCAAAGAAATAACAGTTTCAGTCCATGTGGTTGTAGGGTTATGTTTGCCCATTTAACTTTTTACTGAAATTAAGCCAAATGTACAGTTTATAATATGGCTTTGACATTGGCCCTATTTTCAAAAATAAAATATTCAGTACTGTGCTCCTGTTTGCTGCTGAAATCACTGTGGATACACAAATTAAGTAACTGCATGTACAAATGTCTGTCTAAATACTTGGCCATTTACTTAAATTTATTCCCAGTTTGCATGTGATAGTTGTATGCTCAGTTACATTTGTGTGTTTGAAAATCAGTTTATGTAGGTTATATTATTCTCTGTTTCGTCCTTTGTATATGTCTAACTTACAATTTTTATTCATGTGATTGCTCGTATTCATTCCACATTAAGAGTGTGTACTCATCACATGCATCAAGGCTGGAAGTTCCTAGGTTGCTGGTGGAGTTGGCTGATCTGATTGTAGAGCTGTTAGCCATTATCTGTAAAAGTTCCTGGTGATTGGGGGAGATCCTGGATGACTGGAAAAAGGCAAATGTAGTACCCGTAGTTTAAAAAGGGAGGAAGGAGAAAGCCACGGAACTACAGACCTGTCAGCCTCACCTCACTCCATAGAAAAATCATTTTGAAGCACTTGGAAGATTGGAAAGTTGATTAGGAGCAATCAACATGGATTCACCAAAGGCAAATTGTGCCTGACCAACCTGACTGCCGTTTATGATGAAGTAAATGGCTCTGTGGGTATGGGGAAAGCAGTATATGTGTTATACGTGGACTTCAGCAAAAGTTTTGATACAGTATCTCACAGTATTCATGACAGCAAGTTAAACAAGGATGGATTGGATAAATGTACTGTAAGGTGGATAGAAAGCTGGTTAGATGTCGGATCCAATGTCTGGTTGGCAGTTGGTATCAAACAGAGTCCCCCAGGGGTCCATGCTGGTGCTGGTTTTGTTCTGCATCTTCATTAATGACCTAGACCAGGGGATGGAATGCACCCTCAGCAAGTTTATGGATGACACTAAGCTGGGGGAGAGGTAACTATGGTGGAGGGTAGGGATAAGGTCCAGAGTGACCTAGACCAGGGGTGTATAAAATGGGGGACATGCCTCCTCTGGAGTTGGAGGTGAAATTTCAAAAGAAGGATGCAGAACGTCTGTCTCCCCTGTCCCCTATGGCCTCTGCTGGCTCCCCAGGCCTCCACTGTCTTTCGTCCCTCCTGCCTGCCCAGCCCCTCCCCCTCCTTCCTGGGACAATAACAGGCAAGCAGAGCCGGCTGTCTGTGTGCAAGCAGCTACAGTTCAACATGAAACCTGAGCTTGTTGCCCCTGAAAGGAGTGATTTCCTGCTACTCTCAGGGGCAGCAGTCGCATTAACTCGAGACACGTGCAACTTGGTTGCACATACCTCAAGGGTTGCTGTACCCCTCAGCCTCTCCTCATAAGTCATGTGCACCAGACCCTTACTCATTTTTGTTGCCCTCCGCTGAACTCCAGTGCATTCATATCCTTTTTGTAATGAGAGACCCAGAAGTGGACACAGTATTCCAGATGTGGCCTCACCAGTGTCAAATAAAAGAGCAATGATTACTTCCTTAGATCTGCTGGTAATGCTCCTACTAATGCACCCACTATGCCATTAGCCTTCTTGACCAAGGGCACATTGTTGACTCATGTCCAGCTTTTCATCCACTGTAATGCCCAGTTCCTTTTCTGCAAAACTACTGTTTAGCCAGTCAGTCACCAACCTGTAACAGTGTTTGGTATTCTTATGTCCAAAGAGCAGGACTCTGCATTTGTCCTTGTTAAGCCTCATGGCTGGTCAGTTTCCCAGGTTTCACAAGCAGTGGGGAGCAGGGAACCAGACTGCTGCTTGGTTCCTGTCTCCCAGCAGCTTGCGTGACCCGGGAAACTGACCAGGTTGTCCCTTAGTTCCTGGCTCCCCACCACTCTGGGATCCATGAAAATTTAAGTTACGTGGGCATTGTTCTCCTATCTATCGCAGAGCGGCACTGCTGGCATATTATATTGACCAAACTGGACAGTCTCTATGTAAAAGAGTAAATTGATGCAGCTCAGATATCTGGACCAGCAATATACAAAAACTTGTAGAAGAACATTTCAGTCTCCCTGGACACTCAATAAAAGAGTTAAAAGTAGCCATTGTGCAACAAAAATACTTCAAAAACGGACTCCAAAGAGAAACTGCAGAGGTACAATTAATCTGCAAATTTGACACCATCGATCAAGGATTCAACAAAGACTGGGAATGGCTGACCAACTACAGAAGCAGTTTCTCCTCTCTTGGTGCTCACATCTCTGCATCAGCTGCTGGAAGAGGGCCACATCCTCCCTGACTGAACTGACCTTGTCAGCTCTGGCTTTCCTCTTGATTGGTACTCCCTTCTTTTCATGAGACCCGCCCCTGGAATCCAGTGCATCTGACGAAGTGGGTCTTTGCCCCTGAAAGCTTATGCTTCAAAAATTCTGTTTAGTCTGTAAGGTACCCCAGGACTTCTTGTCATTTTTATGTCTATATAGGACATCATTGCAAGCCTTAAAATAAAGGCTACTGAGTAGTTACAATATGATCCCTGCTATGCTCTTAACATTATTTCAAATTATTAATAACTTGTATTTTTTCTTGGTGTATTTACTTTGTGCATACGTACACATCGCAGAACTGGAAAGAACCTCAGGAGGTCATCAAATCCAGTCCCCTGGCCTCTTGGGAGGACCAAGCACCATCCTCTTCCCCCCCGCTCCCTAAATGGCCCCTTCAAGGATTGAGCTTATAACATTGGGGTTAGCAGGCCAATGCTCAAACCACTGAGCTATCCTTCCCACAAAATCTATTTGCCACAGATCACTAAATGGCCTCCTGAAGGACTGAACTCACCACCCTGGATTTAGTGCCAGTTCTTTTGTGAACAGAAGCTTAAGAAAGCAATTGCTCGAGTACTAGGTTGACAAAGGCTGTTGCTTATTGAAGGTGACAGTTTCTATGATAAAACAATGGATCATCATTAGGGTTCCATGTCTGTCATGGAGATCACAGAAATCATGGATACGGTGACTATTTGAGGCTTCTGCAGTGGCTGGTGTGGCTGACCCCAGGCTGCCCAATAAGTTGGTCCCTCAGGCCAACTACTCAGACGATCCCCGGGGACAGTCACATTGACTGTTGCTGGATTGGCTCTGCAGCCAGACACACTAGTGCTGCCGAAGCAACTCCAGAGCCAGCCACACTGGCTGCTGCTCGGGCAGTTCTGAGGTGGTGGGAGCGGCTACGGCTTAGCAGCCTCCCACAGCAGTCCCAAGGGCAAACGGAGCAACAGTGGATTGGTGGCCCTCTATCCCTCCCTTCCCCCCACATCCATCCCCCCAGCAGCAGCCTGCCAGCATCCCCTCTAAAGTAGCAGCAGCTCTACAAAGCAGCTAAGATTTAGTCTTGGGTATATTGTATAAGTCATGGACAGATCATGGGCTGTAAATTTTCATTTGTCTGCGACCTGTCCATGACTTTTACCTAAAATAGCCATGAGTAAATTGTAGCCTTAATCAACATATATTTGAGGCATCTTCCAACAGCCCTAGGAATTTGCTGGATGATCATTTTGGATTGCCTCTAAGTAGGGAATCCTAGCACTTTATGAAGTTGGAGATTTGATAAGGTTGCAGTTTTCCCCAACTTTGATCTCCTTTATGAAAGTGGCATTCTGTAAAAGTTTACTGTATTATGAGGGGAACAAAGGAGTAAAGGAACTTCCCTTTAACGATTAGGACAATGAAGGAAGGAGTGTGTGAATTTACACATACGATGCCATTAAAAAAACAAAATGCTGAATTTTTGTTAACCTTTACTTTAAAAAGGGGTGTGGTGAGGAAGAGAGCGGTAATAGGACAAACTGTTTTTAATTTAAATGTGTTTATTTCTGGTGTTCGCCATAGCACAGGTGTCCTTCCTGAATGATTACCAGTAGATCAGTATGTGCTGAAATAATTATGCTCTAGAAAATACCACAAAAGCACTGAACCCATCTTCATTTACTATTCTGTATTTGTGTTATAGTAAAAACCCAAAGCCTAAATCAAATTGGAGCCCTCTTTGGTTATGCACTGTACATACATAGTATGACAATCCCTGCTTTTAATGTCTTACCTCCTCTGTGGTTATGGCTCAGAGAAAAATTAAAATGGGTCCATCTCACCACTCTTTTAACTGTAACATGAAAGATGTGAATAAATGGTGTTAAACCCTTCTGTAAGAATGATGTGGAAAGTCTTAGAACTGGACTATAAAATTACTCCACCAGTAACTAATATTAAAAAAAGGACAGGGCAAATATCATTAGAATTCCAGATTAACTATGCTCATATAAAAAGCTACTGTAAGCTTCTGTGTGACCAAAGAAAATGGTAACTGAGTCTGTGTTGAAGCAGTTTTATGTTGACTTACACTCTTAATAGTGTATTTGGAAAATACAAGGTTTTGACACAGTACCTTTTGGAACAGTTTGTTTTTTCACACACTTTTTCTCCCTTTTGCTGCAGGTATTTTCAGGGAGTTTGGTGGTGCAAGGTGTGTACACAATATAGTGAAGTATCCACAGTGTCGACAACATGCACTAATGATTATCCAGCAGTTGGTGTTATCACCAAGTGGAGATGATGACATGGGCACTTTATTAGGTTTGATGCACTCAGCTCCGCCTACAGAACTACAGCTGAAGACAGATATATTACGGGTAAGTGCAATAGCACTTAATACTCACCACTCTCAAGCTACTTACAGAATCTCATTGTAAGCATTTAAAATATACACCATAAAACTTCTTTTATTTAGGCTTTATGGTATTTGGATATTGAAGAAAAATTCATGACTTCAGAATTAAAATCATGCAACTCAAATACCAAGTTTTAAAACTGATTTTTTTCCACAATTTGCAAAAATTAGTCGTCTTATGTATTGCATTTATTATCATTATGTGTAAT
The DNA here is from genome assembly GCF_033958435.1 of Carettochelys insculpta. Lineage (NCBI taxonomy): Eukaryota > Metazoa > Chordata > Testudines > Carettochelyidae > Carettochelys > Carettochelys insculpta. Next base: position 123,258,878 of record NC_134140.1, read on the forward strand.
AATTACTGGCAGATGGAAAATGAATTTCTAAAAGCAGGGTCTTTCCACCTGGTTTCAAGAAATTATTTCACTATCATGAGAACACAACACACACATTTTAATGCAATCCTTGAATTTTTCCTTGGCAAAGTCTGATTTTTGGTAAATGTAGCCAGAGCTATGAAAAATATATAATTTAGACCTGGGCCAAAACCAGATTATAGAGAACAACATTTTAAGAAGTAGGCTTGTTTCTTTCATCTAATCTCAACCTGACCTGCATCGGATTTGAAATTAGAAAGGTTCAATTTCCTGTTCAAATGCAGCTGAAATATCATTAGAACAGATACACACGTGAGTTTTCATTTACAGGTTGCTTTTGTTTAATCAAAACAGTTCACAGCATTTCATTGCCATTTAAGGTAAATCCCAGTCCTTTACGCAGCCTGGAGGCTCAACTTCTATCTTAAACCTGATGTTCACCTGAATACTGTGTTCTAAGTCCATCTCTATTTTCCTCAAGTCCTGATCATGTTGGAAATATGTCCCATTAGTAGAAGAAAATATTTGACTTGTCTGAAGAGACACACACCCCACAAACTATTGGTATATTTAAAGGGGCATGGGAAGGGCACTCCCTCTATGGGGAATTCATCTTTCTCTATTTGTTTTACATACGAAATACTCCTTAGATTTTGAGACCTGATTGTTGGTTAGGTGAGGAGTATATTAATGTAGCCTCATAAAATTTAAAGGTCTTTTATATAGAAATTAGGTAATATGTATTCATAGAGTTATAGATGACTAAACATAGATAAGTGGTGTGTGTGTGTGTGTGTGTGTGTGAGAGAGAGAGAGAGAGAGACACACACACTCAGTTAGACTTTCTATAGTCAAATCTGTAGTCCAGGATGATGGCTTACGTTTGTTTGGTAAAGTAGCACATGAAAACATGAGCTTTGAATATATGTGCCTTTGAGAAAGCTTGAATAGTATCACCACATTAAAGTTTGGAATTTCACTGGCATTCCCTTGAATACAAATAGCTTCTGTGCTGCTGCTGGCAAGGTGCTGCCTTTGGAACCAACAACCGCTACTCTCTGGCCTCCCAACTCTTAAGGCAATGCGGAAATAAGGATGTGGCAATACTGTAACCTCTCCTCTTCTTTGTAAAATAATCCTGTAAACCCCCTGCTGCTCCATCAGATTGAGGAAAAACTGGTCTCCCCTAGTGAAATCTGTATGCAATAGTGTAAAAACATACAAAAGATCAGATTTCCCAAACCATATGATGTGTGATGTGGCTGTGAATTTGGTAGAGACATACCTATTTGTGTTCTAAGTTAGCAACATTCCAAATGACTGAGGAACCTGAGCCACTGTTGGTGTCCTGCAAGCCCAAAGAAAAGGTTAAGGATGGACCTGGATTAAAGTTTCAATTAAAATAAGGTTATGTACCTCTTTGGTCTTTCTGGTAGTTCTGATATCCGGTAAGATGAAAACTCTGCTACTTTTGTAATTGCTTTTCCAATAGAGCTTGAATAGTGTGTAGTTTCTCAGCCATAGAGTCCTTAAAACCTTACTCTGGCTTTCCTTTGATAAGGTCAATAGGACCGTAAATAGAGAACCCCATAATCATTCCAGAGCTCAAAAAGGTTGACACTGTAAAGCTCATTTCTGTCCCTACAGTAGATGCTTCCATTTTGAAGTCATTTTGACACATGCCAGCCTTGCTGAGCATGAAACTTTTCTTAAAGGAACCTGTTGGCAAATGTGTTAGCAGTGCTCCTAAAAAGGTCTTAGAATCTGATCTTTATTATCCAAACAGCCTCAGCAGTGGTTATTTGACCCAGTCCTTGGCAGAGTTCTTCCACTCTTGAAATAAAGACAAGGGATAAAAGAGTGAACAAAACACAGAAACTACATCTACACTAGCGTTCCTCTTTTGAAAAAGGAATGCAAGTGAGGGAAATTGAAAATACAAATGAGGTGCATATGTACATATCTGGTACCTCATTTAGATATTCTCCTTTCAGAAGAGCTTCTTTTGAAAGAAGAAAAGCAGTGTAGACGCTTCTCTTTTGAAAATAAACCCCATTTTTGAAGGAACCCTTATTCATATATTTTTTTTTTTTTAAGGAATAAGGATTCATTTGAAAATGGGGGTTTATTTTTGGAAGAGAAGCATCTACACTGCTTTTCTTCCTTTTGAAAGGAGAATATGCAAAGGAGGTGCTGGATATGTAAATCTGCACGGTTTGCATTTTCAGTTTCCCTCATTTGCATGTCTCTTTCAAAAGAGGAATGCTAGTGTAGATGTAGCCAGAAAGTGGCTGGACTAAAAGGTATTTATGTAAAAATAACACCACTTAAGCCAACCATTCTGCTTTCTCTGAGTAGTCAAAACTATAACTGCACCCTTAAGTGAGAAATAAGGCATTTAACACTTTTTGCTTTTCTCTTTAGCTATGGTAGCCAGAGCTTACAGGCTTCCAAAATGTCCAGAAACCTTTTAGCTGCTACATTGTTTGGAGTATTGTACATCTTTGTTTCATATTAATTGCTCTTAATTTCTGTACAATAACTTAAATAGGGGCACAAGCTGAAGCCATCTCAGCTTTGAAGTATCTGTTTTGGAAGCTTTTGTCTATTTTATTAAACAAATCATCCTCATGGCCTGCTCTCATATGTCCCGTTTCATTTATACCAGCTCAAAACTTAGAGACTTCAAATCAGAATTTACTCCTAAATGCAGCATTCTGTAGTTTTGTAAACATTAATGCAAACTTCTTTTCACCTCCGAGGTGACACTTACACTTTCTGTGAATCACATACTGCTTTCTCATTGCCACCACTTTGCTGGGGGGAAATTGAGTTGTAAATTCCTTCCAGGTAAAGCTTAATTTCCAGTTTCATCATGGTGGAGTAACTCTTCGTTCATCATCTCCTTTTAATTTCAAAAACTGCTACTTGTCTTACAACAGTAAAAATTTTTGTTTCCGCAATGTGTTCATAATAATAATAATACAATATGCCATCCTACACCAACTAAACCTCAGAGTATCCATTCATAGAGCAATTTAGTTTTACAGAACACATGGTCTGTTATCTTCTATGGTGGTCTTTTAAAAGGGAAATAACATCTTAAAAAGACGTATTTACTGAAGAGTCGGATTTATTGAGGCAACTTAAATCTTTTTCAGCAAACCTCTTTAATAGAATATTTACAGCACTTACTCAGCCAAATTCATTATTGCCTCATCAGGAGAGAGGGATATCAAGCCACCTTCTTAGAGTACTTGTCCACATGGATTCTGCTCTTTGTGCGTATGTGCCCTATGGATGTGAGACTGAATTTTTTTAATAAATAACTGAGTGCACTGGCGCTACGCTTGTGCCCTGGACACTCTCATGTCCTCCATCTGAAGTCTCAAAGGGCTAGGTGATTCCAACATCCCTCAGATCCTTTTTAATACCAGTTGCAATACTGTATTTAAGGGAAATCATATGGTTATAAAGTTGAGAGCACTCAGTCATTGGCAGCTGCATGGGCAAGTCTAATGTAAAAATGTCTGGATCTCACTATTACTGAACATCACTTATTAAGTCATAGCCCAGTCTTTTATTTTAGTATAAATGCAGAGTTTGGCAACCATTTAGTTTGTTTTTATTTGTAGGTACATAAATTACAATGCCTTAATGTGAAAGGTTGTGTTTCCTGTCTTTCTGTCTCTACATACCAATGCCTTATGCTTTATACACCTATGTCTTTATAATTAATGCTCTGGGATGGTATTCTTGGTTTAGTTGCTGACTCTGTCTTGGGCTTCCGGTATGATCTTGACATCAGTTTCCCACCTGTAAAATAGGGATAATATTGTCTTTACTCTATTCTTTGTCTACTTTATTTATTTAGTAAGCTCTTTAGGGCAGGCACTTTAAACTGTATTTCTGTAGTGCATAAAATGTCAACCCCTTGGGAGAGGGGTCCTTTATACAGTACCACAATACAAAAAATCATTGTACTTGCATATTATAGAAGAACATTATAGAAGAAATGTTCATGGTTTCCTATAGGGTATTATTAATATTGCTGTTTGTTTTTTGACTATCCATAGGCCCTGCTCTCAGTACTAAGAGAGAGTCATCGTACCAGAACTGTTTTTAGAAAAGTTGGTGGATTTGTGTATGTCACGTCTTTACTTGTTGCTATGGAAAGATCCTTGTGCTCTCCGCCTAAGAATGGCTGGGAGAAAGTAAATCAGAATCAAGTGTTTGAACTGCTTCACACTGTGTTCTGCACATTGACCGCAGCAATGCGCTATGAGCCAGCCAACTCGCATTTCTTCAAAACAGAAATCCAGTATGAAAAGCTGGCAGATGCTGTTCGATTGCTTGGCTGCTTCTCAGACTCAAGAAAAATAAGCCCCTTGAATGTCTTCCCCTCAAATACTCAACCATTTCAAAGACTACTGGAGGATGACCTAATCTCCATGGACTCTGTGGCACCCACACTAAGGCATTGCAGTAAACTCTTTATCTATCTCTACAAAGTAGCCACAGATTCTTTTGACAGGTATGTTCTATTTTCCAGAAAAAAAAAGGGGGTTTTAAAAATGTGTCGAATACAAGGTTTGATGCTTCCCTCTGGGGTGTTTTTTTTTTTTCTTTATTAATGTAAAAAATGTGTCAAGACATTTTCCTCTACTCAAATGTAAATCTCCTGTTGCTGTTTTCAAGAATGGGCAATGTGACCACTGAAGTTGAATGTCTCCAGATGTGACATTAAGCAAGAGAGACACTTTTAGATTAAAACCATTTGATGGGTGTAAAGTATCAACAAGTAGTCTGCTTCTCCGCTATTTTTATTATCCATAAGTACTTTGTCTTTGCCCATTATACCATTGTGGAAATATGCTATTGTGCACCAACTGCAATACACACCAGCTTTTGACTATCATCAAGATGTAATGTGCTAAACACAAGCTATTTGACTTTATTTTTGGACACTGGAGATGCCCTCTTTGAAATTGTCATTTAGCTTTTTAAAATTAACTTAGAATTAGAGTCAATGAAGACCACTGACTACTTGAAATTTTAAAGTCATATAAAGTAAATATACGTCATAGCGGTCCCCTAAAAATCTTTGTTTTTGAAGGTAGTTCTCACTTGTAGCATTTTTTAAACTAATAGTGCAGTGATGATTTAAAATTCATTGCTTAAATGTCAAAGCTGCTATCCATGTCTATATGTTGGCCAAGATTTTCAAAAATGGGGCCTCATGTTATGTTTCTAGTAATATTTAGGCAGCTAAGTAAGAGACTTGATAAAAATGCTGAGCGTTTGGTCGCTTTTGATGAAGTCAGTGGGGAGCGTTCAGCACTTCTGGAGGTGCCTAAATATGGATTTAAGAGCAAAACTTAGCTCTACTACCTTTTATGTTGTAAGAGTGCACATCTGTATTCCTTCATCTTAAATTAAGTTAGCATAAAAGACTAGTTAGTTATTCTTAAAATTGCTTTGAAACATTTGATTAAAACATTTTTGAATTAACTATTTGGTGCTGCATAAAATACTGGCTTGTTGTACAATGTATTGAGTTAAGGGTGGGCAACTAAATCTCTAGTGTCATTGCAAATGCATTTCTTTTCTCCATTCCTCTTTCCTCAACACTTTTTTTTTCTTTCTTCCTTAAATCATCTAATGGACAGGAGTTTGAAGATTTTATTCTTGGGATGTTATTTTAATCCCATCTAATGCAAGCTAATCAAGTGACCTTATTTGCTTAGAAATGACCTGTTGTCATTTCCCGCTCCATCTTTAAAGGATGTTTTAATATGCTGGTTTAACTGTGTATGTACTGAGAAATAAGCAACAATGAAAAAGTTTCCTCTAGTAGTTATAGGTGGTGCTATAGAATGCTTTGCATGTCTGTTTTACCTGATGCATGTGCCTCAGTAGCATTTTTTTGTTGTCCTTGCTGATTGTGGAGGATGGAGCCTATAAAGGTTTTTACTGGTTGGTAGTATTGTAAAACTAACAAGCTTGTAGCCTCTCCTTTTCTTTCTAACCTCTCTATCCCACCCCTGTCTGTTTTGTCTGTAGTCGTGCAGAACAGATCCCTCCTTGCCTGACAAATGAGACTTCTCTCCCCTCTCCTTGGGGTACTCCAGCTTTGTCCAGGAAAAGGTACTGATCCTTAAAGAGAAGTTGATCTCTCTTCTGGTTTCTCTCGTCACTGTTCTTATCGTTGCTTTTTTCTCAATCTGCTTTTTGGTGTGTGCTCCATGTGTCTTTGTTTGCTCTTTGAGGAAAATAATGTGTTGTCAAGTTGTAAAAGAATAAGCTGGCCAGTTGGCTAAAAGGCTCTCATTTATGCAAGACATAACATAAATTTACAGTTGTGCTTTAAAAGTTGCTTCTAGTGCATAACTCTTACAGTTACATGGGATCAGACACAGGAAAGACTTAAATACTTGTAGAAAGCAGTTAATTTGCACCTCTTCACAACAAATAAAATCTTTTTATAAGAAATGGCCTAGGTAATATGGACACTACAGCCAAGGATCAATTCCAAGAGGAATACAGTAGTCAATAATGTCAGTAAAATTCCCTAATGGATTTCTCAAGAAAGATGTTTTCCTTTGTTACGAAGAAACAGCGTACTATTATGATGTTTTATTGCCTGCAGTTACTGCCTAATGAATATAATAAACCCTTCTGAACATGCTCTACTTAAAACTGTGAAGGCAGATGAATGTTAACTCTCTGAAATTTCTGTGGTTATTAATTTCAGAAATCGTTCTCTGTTTCCTTGAGCTAATTTGTCAATACTTTTATTTTCAAAATGCTTATTCCTGTCTGATTTGCAGAATTTGAAGTATTCAGCATTTTAAAAAATGAGCAAATCTGCTTTTGTGATATTTACAGTAAAGGAGATTGCCACAGAAATCCCTTTTTCACGTTTTGTTAAATCACAGTCATATATTGTATTATTCTGAGATTGATTTGGAAGGGACTTCTTCCCATCTAATAATGCAGCATCTCTCAAATAATCTAGCATCTCTCAAACTGTAATTTTTTTCCTGACACTAAGGCATCTAGGGGGCAAACTCAGCTGCTTCTAAAGAGAGGGATGTTTGATGTCAAATTTGTTTTTCTCCTGCACAAATTGAAAGGAAGACTTTTCCCATGGGCAAAATACTGAAAGGTATCCATGAGACTGACCTCTTTTGCTGCAAATTGTACTTTCTTCTGCTGCATCTTTCTATACTCTTAGGTGTAAAATGGCATTACTTGCTTATATAAACTGATTTTTTTGAAATACACTGATATGCAAAAGGCACAGTCTTGTCAGTAGACTGCATTTAGTGTCTGCCAAACATGAGTCTTCCAGGGCAGCTAATGAAAGAGGATAATGACGGATGGTCCCACATTTGCAGCTGGCACAGAGTATTAATTTTTAAAAGTATTTCAAGCTTTTTAAGTTTTCCCAAAATGAAAATGCAGCAGTCCTTTGGATGGTCTACTGTACCATACATAATGGTCAGTTTATAATTTTTAAAAATAAAAGCATCAGGATAGGAATTTCAATCTGATTGTTTAATTTGGCAATTAATATTGAAGATATCCTTTAATAGGAGCTGAATGTGTTTTCTAGAGAGATTGATTTGTAAACAAACTATGCCTTTCTTCTCCGAGGTGCCTCATTCCAACTGACCAGTGGTTGTTCACCATTTTTTAAATTAAATTCCTTATTTAGGAGTCTAGCTTTAGATGTGTGTTTGCTGAAAATTTCAGCCAAAATACTCTCCCAAAAGCAGTATTTTCTCTCTGTTTCCTTTTCCCTTCGCAGATCTCCCACCTGCCACAGTCTTTTGTTCTGCTATCTAATTTAGATAACTTTTATTCTCCTAGGTTAGTAAACTAGCAAGCAGAGATATGGTATTAAATGAACAAAAGAAATGTGCTATTTGCAATCTGTGGATAAAAACATCTAGAAGTTCTATGTACATACAATTTTTAAGCTGGCTTGTAATTATATATACAAACTTTCAGTGCAATCATTTTCAGTCTTGTTTACCCAAAAGATGTTGCCACCTGAATATTATTCATGTAAACAGAGTACAGATAACTAGTCTAGTCTGTTTTTTGCTACAGTACACTGTGGCTTATATATAGTATAGAAAAATTATGCTTCCGACCATCTGTATGATTAGATCATGAATTATTGCTTTAGTGCTCGTTTGATTTCTGTGAATTGCAGAAGGAGGGTGGACTGCATACTATCTGAACTGTTTCCTCATTCAAGAGGATGCCATGCTTTACATCCTGGTCTAAAGACAAGTATAAAAGGAAGTGTGTCTTTCATTTTAAAATATTAACTTTGAAAACTCTATTAGAAATCTATTAGGGTTCTTTGAAGGGGTTAACAAACATGCAGACGGGGGATCCAGTGAACATAATATACTTAGATTTCCAGAAAGCCTTTGACAAGGTCCCTCACCAAAGGCTCTTATGTAAATTAGGTGGTCGTGGGATAGGAGGAAAGATCCTTTCATGGATTGGAAACTGGTTAAAAGACAGGACACAAAGGGTTGGAATAAATGGTAAATTTTCACAATGGAGGGGGGTAACTAGTGGTGTTCCCCAAGTGTCAGTCCTGGGACCAATCCTGTTCAACTTGTTCATCAATGATCTAGAGAAAAGGGGTAAGCAGTGAGGTGGCAAAGTTTGCAGATGATACCAGGCTGTTCAGGATAGTCAAAACCAAAGTAGATTGTGAAGAACTTCAAAAAGATCTCAGCAAACTGAGTGATTGGGCAGCAAAATGGCAAGTGAAATTTAATGTGGGTAAGTATAAGGTAATGCACATTGGAAAAAACAACCCCAATTATACATACAAGGTGATGGGGGCAAATTTAGATACAACAGATCAGGAAAGGGATCTTGGAATTATGGTGGATAGTTCTCTGAAAACATCCACGCAGTGTGCAGCGGCAGTCAGTAAAGCAAACAGGATGTTAGGAATTATTAAAAAAGGGATAGAAAATAAGACGAAGAATATCATAATTCCCCTATATAAAACTATGGTACGACCACATCTTGAGTACTGCGTGCAGATGTGGTCTCCTCACCTCAAAAAAGATATACTGGCATTAGAAGAAGTTCAGAAAAGGGCAACTAAAATGATTAAGGGTTTGGAACGGGTCCCATAAGAGGAGAGGCTAGAGAGACTGGAACTTTTCAGTCTAGAAAAGAGGAGATTGAGGGGCAATATGATAGAGGTATATAAAATCATGAATGATGTGGAGAAAGTGAATATTGAAAAGTTGTTTACTTGTTCCCATAATATAAGAACTAGAGGACACCAAATGAAATTAATGGGTAGTAGGTTCAAAACTAATAAAAGAAAATTTTTCTTCACACAGAGCGCAGTCAACCTGTGGAACTCCTTGCTGGAGGAGGCTGTGAAGGCCAGCACTCTAACAGAGTTTAAAATAGTAACAGAGAGGAAGCCGTGCTAGTCTATACACTAACAAAACAAAAAGCAGTCAAGTAGCACTTTAAAGACTAGCAAAATGGTTTATTAGGTGAGCTTTTGTGGGACAGACCCACTTCTTCAGACCATAGCCAGACCAGAACAGACTCAATATTTAAGGCACAGAGAACCAAAAACAGTAAGCAAGGAGGACAAATCAGAAAAAGATAATCAAGGTGAGCAAATCAGAGAGTGGAGGGGTGGGGGGGAAGGTCAAGAATTCGATTGAGCCAAGTACGCAGACAAGCCCCAAAGCTGGCAGCGGGCTTTGTTGTAGGGAAAGGTTCCAGGACTGGTATTCCTGGGGTATAGACTGTGGCTGCTCTCCTACAGACAACCTCCCAACCTCATGAGGATCCTTACTAACAGCCACAGTCTGTACCCTAGGAATACCAGTCCTGGAACCTTTCCCTGCAACAAAGCCCGCTGCCAGCTTTGTCCACATATCTTGTCTGGAAATACTATAACAGGACCTAACCAGGTTACTCACAGAATCACAGGCACTTTCTCATGCTCCTCTACTAACATCATATATGCCATCATGTGCCAACAATGCCCAGATGCTTTGTATATTGGACAGACTTCTAACTCCCTTAGACAAAGAGTCAATGGGCACAAAACAGACATCAAAACACTCCAGATCCACAAACCACTTAGTCAACATTTTAATGGAATGGGGCATTCTGTCAATGACCTAAAGGTATGTGCGTTACTGAAAAGGAATTATCGCACCGTTTTGAAAAGGGAAACAGCCGAGCTGGCTTTTATATTCAAATTCGGCACGTTAACACATGGTTTAAATCGTGATGGGAACTTTCTGAGTCACTATAGGGGCTTGTCTGCATACTTGGCTCAATCGAATTCTTGACCTTCCCACCCCTCCACTCTCTGATTTGCTCACCTCGATTATCTTTTTCTCATTTGTCCTCCTTGCTTACTGTTTTTGGTTCTCTGTGCCTTAAATATTGAGTCTGTTCTGGTCTGGCTATGGTCTGAAGAAGTGGGTCTGTCCCACAAAAGCTCACCTAATAAACTATTTTGCTAGTCTTTAAAGTGCTACTTGACTGCTTTTTGTTTTGATAGAGTTTAAAATAGAGCTTGATAAATTTTTGGAGGTTAGGTCCATAAATGGCTATTAGCCAAGGGTAAAGTATGGTGCCCCTAGCCTTTAGTCAAAGGCTGGAGACAGATGGCAGGAGACAAATCGCTTCATCATTGTCTTTGGTTCATCTCCTCTGGGGCATCTGGCACTGGCCACTGTCATCAGACAGGATACTGGGCTGGATGGACCTTTGGTCTGACCCAGTATGGCCGTTCTTATGTAAAACTCCTGGGGAACAGTCACTTTGAGACGGAACGCTACAGTGGCTATCAATAGCAAATAGGCTAGTCAGTTTTAGTTAACTCTGTTGGGAAAAGCTTTCTAACTGTAAGATTTGTGGGATAGATCCAAAGATAGTTTATGTTCTCTCAAATGCAAAGAAGAAAATTATATATATTGGATTGCATCCCTTTCTCTGTAACCTTGAATATCATATTAGATTGTAAGCTGTTTGACACAGGGGTCATATCTTTATCATCAAACTAGAATGATGGTCCTGAACTTGAGTTGGCTCTCCAGGCATTATTGTAATATAAATTACAACAACATCAACAACAAAAGAATGGTGTTGGCAGCCACAGAATATGACAATGCTGTAAGGAACAATTTATAAACAAGTAGTAACTTGGTGGGAAATTATTTCTTTAAAATTGCTGTGACAGTGACATTCAGTTATAGATCTGTTCCAAAATACTTGTCAAAAAGTCTTGATGTAATACTGTTAAGTATATGTGGAATTAGACTCAGATGGGTAGCTGTCTTAGGCTCTAGCTTCACAAACGACAAGCAGTCTTGTAGCACCTTTTAAAAAACAGACAAATGTAGTTATTAGGTAGTGAACTTTCATGGGTAACATCCACTTCCTCAGATTCTGTGGACCTAAATGCCTGTAAACTTTGACAGTTGAGACTTCATAGTGTTTGCTGAAAAGAAGCAGGATTTTTCCTAACAGGAAAAAGTTATATACTAAAGAGCTGCCTGTATCTCTAACCTCAAAACCTCATCTGTGTTTCCAGAGACCTGTTTTACTGGCAGAAAAGTGATACATAAATAACATTTACATGATAAAATTGCCAGCCATTTTTAGTATAGGATTAGGGTACAGTCTTGTCTTACATCAGTGCAGCTGTCCTGTTTATAGTGCATTCTGATGAAGACACTATGCAGAGAGCATGATTACTCAACGTCAATGGGGGGCAAAAGCTATGTTAGAGTAAGAGCACCTCACACTGATGGGACACTGTGTAGACATGGCTTTAAGTCATGAGGGGTTGCTTTTTCACACCCCTGAGTGACGTAAGTTACATTGACATAAGTGCTAGTGTAGACAGGCCCTAAGTCTAATAAGAAAATGGTCTGAAGTACACATTGCGAAAAAGAAATGATAAAGAGCTCTTTTTGAAGACTGTTGTGAAGGTTAAGTTCAGGTTCAGGCAGCAAAAATATCCTAAAAAGTAAGGTTTGTGCTGAAGTATAAAATGGGAATGGATAATCCAGTCCATCTTTCCCCTATGACTGTAAAAACTGACCCCTGCATTGTATTTTTATAATGTTGTGTATTGCTCTTCCTTTCCCAGAGGATTTGGACTTCCATCCCGATATCATTTGCTCCTGGCCCAAGTCCATTCATTTAAAATGAAGCTATCGGAATTTTTAGGACAAATTTTTCTCTGCAGAATTTTAACACATTCTCCCCTTTCTTCTTCATGTCCCATTTCATACAATGAGTTTCGTAATAGGGGGGTGCTTAATTGTATGTGTAGGCATTTTGAATATATAAATATATCTGGAAGACATGGGGGTGGGCAGAGAACACATCACCTCAGATTTTACATAGTATCGAAAATATCTAAGAATTGATTTTTTTCTTTGGCATCTTAGATATTTATTAAGTAGTAGGAAATACTGTGACCTGAAAAGAGATGGTTACCTAGCATTCATACTTTGTGCATACGTTGTACTTGAAGGTACACTATGAATATGCTACATATCTTTGTAACGAATCAGTCTTCTTATGGAAACAATCTCCACGAGTAACATTAGCAACTAAATCATTGCTTCAACGCATCCATTCTCCAAACTGCCCTACTGCCCCAGCTGCTGAATTGGCAATAGCTTCAGTGACAGAAATATGGCAACGCATTGGCGCTGCTGAGAATCTCATTGAAATGCAGAGCGTTTATGAATTCTAGACTTCAGTGGTTGCTTCTAAATGAATGCCTTCAAAGCATCTTTCTAGTGTCAACATGCTGAACCTGTAGAAGTTGTCTTGCATCACAGAAGTTCCATGTAATGCTTTATGTTGCTGAGAGGAACGCGTTGGAGTGAGAACATATGGGCTGCTGGCCTGAGTGTATAGTGGAACAAGCTTCCTAATGTTGGCAGTTAATTGTTTGGGTTGCCTCCTATTCTGTAATATTGAGTTTTCAAAGCAACCATTACAGAAGAGGAAAAACTGCTCAATGCATAATTGAATTTGTCCCAAACATTTGTCTGAACATTGTTGATGAACTGTGTATATGTATTGTATTCTACTCTGATACATTAAAGGAAAAGAAAAATTTTATGGGGATTTGTTTTGTCTTTTCTAACGGAAAGTAGAATTACAGAGCTGAAACATATCATGGAAGTGAAATTTGCCCCACTGCTCCTGGCAGAATATCTAGTTGTGATTTTGAGAGGAGGAAGCATCCGGCTTGTTTAATTGGGAATTTTCTGTGTACAAGTTGAATGCTCCAGTAGTTAATAGAGAAGTGCAGAGCTGATAGTAAAAGGTCTCACCTCTTGTCTTTTAGGCACGCATATCATTCTGTTCCAACTCCTGTGTACCCTCCCAAAAATGTGGCTGATTTGAAGCTTCACACAGGAGTCGCATTGTTGCAAAGCTCTGATGCTGTCATCATTCACCCTGGAGCCATGCTTGCCATGTTGGATCTTCTAGCCTCTGTTGGATCAGCTGCACAGCCTGAAGTAAGCAAATAAGCTGAAGTCCTTAATATGGAATCTCCCTGCTCCTCTCTGCAGCTGTGGGAATGGTGGCACAGCAAATCACTTCTCCAGAGGCTTTTCCCCTGCTGCTCCCATAGCATTGGGTAGCAGTGCCTGGGAGCAACAGGGGTTGCAGAGCCAGATGTGCCCCCAGGAGTAGGGTACCAGGTAAACACCCTACCTCTAGCCCTTCATCCGCCCTCCTTCACAGGCCCTCCATCCCCACTCCCAGCATGTTCCTGCACCTTGTATCCCTTCCAGATTCTACATGTATTGCTGTTCGTTACATGTGAAATAAAAATTCAGTAGTTTGCAAAATATTTGTTTGTTTTTTCACCTTCAAAACAAAAAGTGTACACAAACACCCCTAGTCTGGAAAATTTCATAATCTGGCACAGCCTGTTTCTCAAGGTGGCCAGATTTGTCAAGTTCAAGAGCATTTTATAGTCCACCTTCTAAACAGGATTTATTTGATATATTTGCTAATGATTTTAAACAGATTTCAATTCAGTTTCTACCCCACAGATCTTTATTAAGCTCAAAAAACTGTCAGGCGTGTGCTATGACAAGATTTTTTTGTTTTTCTCTCTTGCATTTGGAAACATTTTTATGTGCACGGTTGTAGTGGCAGATGTGCTGCATATGACAAAATTTATTACAGAGGATGATGTGGAGAAAACTGCTTTTGTTAATAGCTTAGTGCTGGTAAGGGTAAAACTTCAAAGCAGGTTGAATGGATTTCTGAGTTTGCTCACTTCCATTTAAAGTAGAAGTTATTTTCATCAGTTGCACCAGGGCAAATTTCCTGGCCACAGTTCAAAGCTAAATATATTGTTTAATTTATTTGTCTTTTTTCACAGAAAGACAGACAGTAATTAAGTTAGATTTTCCTTTCTCATTTTTAAAACTGCATTACAGGACATCCTGTGCTAATGATTTCCTTTCTACTGTATGGGTATTTTTTAAATTATATTTTGCAGCATGCACTGGATCTTCAGCTTGCAGTAGCCAACATATTGCAGTCCTTGGTGCACACGGAAAGAAACCAGCAAGTCATGTGTGAAGCTGGACTCCATGCTCGTCTTCTACAGAGATGTAGTGCTGCTCTTGCTGATGAAGACCATTCATTGCATCCTCCACTCCAAAGGATGTTTGAAAGGCTGGCCTCTCAGGCTCTGGAGCCAATGGTGTTGAGGTCAGAAAGATTTCTGCCCCCCTCCACTTGCCCCACCAGTCACTCATGTTGATGCCGGGTGGGTCAGATGTGTCAAAACATTTGGTGTATAGAATTCGCTGGTCAGTTTCAGCCACTTTGATTTGATGATAAAGTATTAGAAACAAATAGCTGATTGTGTTTGATAGTGACCCTGTTGAATACAGCTTTATTGTGCAAAATAGTTTTTTGATATAGTTTGTCTTGTTGTTGTTAATGAGACTGTTACCTTGGGAATTAAATATCCTCACAAAATGACGGGGAGAGGTAGATTCGTTGGAGGGTAGAAAGAGAATCCAGAGGGACCTGGATAAATTGGAGGACTGGGCCAAAAGAAATCTGATGCGGTTCAATAAGGAGAAGTGTCAAGTCCTGCACCTGGGGCGGAAGAATCCCAAGCATTGTTACAGGCTGGGGACCTACTGGCTCAGCAGCAGTACGATGGAAAGGGACCTAGGGGTTATGGTGGATGAAAGGCTGGATATGAGTAAACAGTGTGCCCTTGTAGCCAAGAAGGCTAACAGCGTACTAGGGTGCATTAGGAGGAGCATTTTGAGCAGATCTAGAGAAGTAATTATTCCTCTTTATTCGGCACTGGTGAGGCCACATCTGGAATATTGTGTCCAGTTTTTGGGCCCCCCGGTATAAAAAGGATGTGGATTTGCTGGAGCAGGTTCAGCGAAGGGCAACAAAAATGATTAAGGGTCTGGAGCACAAGACCTACGAGGACAGGCTGAGGGATTTGGGCTTGTTTAGTTTACAGAAGAGAAGACTTAGAGGTGATTTAATAGCAGCCTTCAACTTCCTGAAGCGGAGTTCTAAAAAGGAGGGTGAGAAACTGTTCTCAGTGGTGTCAGATGGCAGAACAAGGAGTAATAGTCTGAAGTTGAAGAGGGAGAGGTGTAGGTTAGATATTAGGAAAAACTACTTCACCAGGCGGGTGGTGAAGCATTGGAATGTGTTGCCTAGAGAGGTGGTGGATTCTCCATCCTTGAGGTTTTTAAGTCCCAGCTGGACAAGGTCCTGGCTGGGATGACTTAGTGGGGGTTGATCCTGCTTGAAGCAGGAGGCTGGACTAGATGACCTCCTGAGGTCCCTTCCAGCCCTGTGATTCTCACTCCCCCCTCTGCTCCTCTAACCATTTCACCTTATCCTTTCTGGCTGCTTTCCTTACCTCATTGCATTTCACCCTGTATTGCTGTTCTGCCCTCTCAGAAACATCCCTCTAATAGTTTCTCACCATGTCTGTTTCTTTCTCAGTATCCAAACCTTCCCACGACTGTCTCCCAACCTTTATCTGTTCCAACCTTTGCATTCCAATCTCCTCTGGTAATCAAAACATCTCTCTTCAGTATCTCCTCCAGCGTCTTTGTCAAGTCTTTATAGAATAACTCAGTCTCTTCCTCTGTACTGTCTGATGTGGATGCACACACTTGAACAACCGAGATGTTAATGGCTTCACTTTGAATCTCGCTACCATCACTTTTGCACTCACTGGTTTGTATCCTAACAATGCTCCTCTGGCTCTCCTGCTAAGAAGGAATCCGACTCCTGCCTTATGCTTCATTTCGTTCCCTGACCAAATGACTTCGCAACCTCATATCTCTCCCAACGCCATCCAATGCATCTCCGCCTGTCCAAGTATATCACATCGATATCTCTCATCTCCTTCTGAAGCAGCTCTAGTTTTCCAGTCATCCACAGTGCTTGGACGTTCCAATGGATAGCATGTGTGTTAGTTGTAATTTTCTTTCGGTAGCCAACTTATCGACCCAACCCTGATCACTCGATTGGTGATGCGGACCTTGTTTATCTGGGTGACGTAGGAGTCGGCATCTTTTATCATTTAGTCGCACTGGCATCAGATTTCATTTGTATTGTTGTTTCACGGTCAGCACATAGTCACTCATCTGACCAACCCTCCTCCTTTATCCAGGCTTGGGACTGGCATGGAACTCTTAAAGGCTTCGTGGCGGAGTTAGAGCATGTATTCAGCAGCATGTTGTATGGATGTGAGACATGGGTGATAACGAAATATTCAAAGGGAAGAATGTTGGTGCTTGAGAGGAGTTGTTATAGAAAGAGCCTGAGAATAGGATGTGTGCAGAAGGTCACCAACAAGGAATTATATAAGAAGATACAGCCTATTTGCAGAATGAACGATGAACAAAAAATCAAGACCCTGGTATTTGGCTTAATGGATGGTTCGAACAGGAGAGGCAAACCCCACAGAGAATGGGTAGATTGGTGCAGAGCTAGTCTGTAGAAACTAAACCACTCTGCACTGGACAGGGAAGAATGGAAGGAAATAAAGAGAGAGGCATCAGACATCAACGGGTGCTGAGCCCATGGTTGATGATCATGATAATGACTCCCCTCCCTAAGTTGTGTGGCCCTGCAGCTTCCCAGTCAGCCCTGTGCAAGGCCTCAAGGCTGCATGATGGAGAAATACCTCTCCCAATCCTTGAAGCTGGGAGGGAGGAAAGAGTGCCCCTGCCCACCAGCCCTGGCACTGAGCTGCTGCACACAGGAGAAGGGGCCCCTCCTCACTGTCCCCAGCAGGGAGTTCTTGTAGGTAGCCACTCAGTAAGCCCAAGCCCTGACTCCCATTCCCCCCCCCCCGCCCCCAACACTCAAAACTCCTCCAGTTCGCAGCACCCTCCTGCAGCCCAAAGGCCTCATATACGGCACCACCCCAAACCTCACTGTCGTCCCCCCCGCAGAGTCTATATCATCTGGTCCTGCATGTATACACCCCCCCAACCCTGGAGCCCCTCTCTTGCATCCCCTGACAGAGCCCTTACACCCCAACCCTGAGCCCCTCAGCACCAGTCAGAACCCTCACACTGCTCTCCATCCTTCTGACCCACGCCTGAGCTCCCTCCCACGCTCAGAACTCTTTGGCCCCATTCCCAATACCAAATTTTGTTTTATGCACCAATATGATGTTGATGTGTCGCACAGCACATAAGAAAATTCATTCCACTCAAGAGTGGGAAAAATTAGAGAGAGAACTGCTTGGGAATATAGTATTTTTATGTTCAAATTTAAGCTGCCTTCTTGACATTTTTAAATTACCCTGTCAAAATATACGTCCTAAAAGCTTATTGTTTGGCTGACAGGGAAGAGAAATGCCTTTAAAATGTGAAAAGAATCGAAAAGAAGCAGTACTGATACTAAAGATCCTTTATAGACTTTCTAAATAACTTTACTTGATAAGATTTAGGTACACCCGTCCTTTTTTTTATTTTTTAAATGCATGAGGGAGAAAGAGGTGCCTGAAAGGAGAAATGTCAAGAGCAAACCTCCCTAATCTGTGGGGTTTTTGTACTAGCTTACTGCTATAGTTCACTGACAGTTTCTGGTCTTAATGAAAACAAGTTTGCTACACAATTTCTGAGAGGGGAAAAATAAAACACATTGAAAGGCTGATGACTTCCCTTTGGTCATTGACATTCTTGTTGGTAATAGAATGCACTGTGATCACCATGGTTTACAGTTACTTTTTTCCCCTTTTCATATTATTGCTGGTACTCTATTGTGTCTGTCTGAGGTCTTGACTACACTTAACAGAGCCGTAGCACTTAGCGAAGATGCTGTCTATGCTTACAAAAGATTCTTCTGCTGTCATTATAGGCACTTCATTTTCCTAATATGTGATGGGAGAGGTTGTCCCATTGACACATCACTATGTACATCTGTGGATAGTTTGTTATAACTGTGGCATTCAAGGCTGTGAACTTTTTACACCCCCGAGTGAAATAGGCTTGGCCTACAGTAGGCTGGTAAGTCAATTTGAGTTCTGCAATTCTAGCTATGGCAATTGCGTAGCTAGAATCGACATATCTGAAATTGGCTTACCTGACAGTCCTCGCTCAGGGTGGTCAGTAGGAGCATTTCTTCTATTGACTCCCTTATTCCTTGCAGTAGCAAGGAGTACAGGGATTGATGCCAGACAGGTTCATTTCATGCGTCCCTAGATACACAAAATTGAACTTTGGAAGATTGACCGGGTTGATCTTCCTGGAAGTGTAGATGTGGCTATAGTTATATTAATACAGCTCGTAGTGTAGACCACGGCTGAAACAACAACAGAAGAGTTTGATGCTCTTTGTTCTCTGCTTCATAATAAGTGTCTTTGACAGATTGTGTAGTGTCTGCAGTATTGAAAACAGTAAGTTACGCAGTTAAGTAGATGGCTTGCAATAACATGGAATTAGTTCCTGCTGGAATGCTGATTCAGGTTCATCCCAGATTAACTGGTATACAGTCTGATTTTTGATTAGTTGTAAGAGGAGGTAAGTAGTATCGGTTTGATTGCGTTTTTTTTAAAGAGGTGTATGGCCACATCAGAAACTACAACTTGAATTGGTTCACTTGTTGGTAGTCTCAGCTGAGGGATTGCAGATATAAATCAGCCTGCAGACTTAACTACATACTCATCTGCTTGGGCTGGTCCCTTTTTCAATATTAAGGAGCAGTGGTGATAAAGTGTGCAGTCCATTTTGTACCTTTCTGGAAGAGGAACAAGTGACTTAAGTCTTTACAGTATAATGAGCTGTAATCTGAGAGAAAAGCCTACTTACTTTAAGAACAAAAATATATATGTACAGCTGTGTTTTAGCAGTATGGTTATCCAAATACATGTAATGTTTTACTACAAAATAACCACATTACAAATAACTTCAAATCATAGGTTTTTGTGGTGATGAGTGAATTTACCACGACTGTATATGTGTGTATATCTATATTGTGTATGCAACAAATAATTAAAAATTGAAATAATTTTAAATCAACAGTTTTTGTTCCTGTCAGTACTTGGTTTTGGAATTAATACTTCATTTAAATAGTTTTAATATTTTTTGTTTGGTTACAGACTTAAAAAATTAAACAAGTAAGCAGCTTTCTTTGTATAATTTCTTTGTCTCTCATTAACCAGGGAATTTTTACGTTTGGCAAATCCTTTGAATTGTGGTGCTTGGGACAAAAAGTTATTGAAACAGTACCGAGTGCACAAACCCAGCTCATTAAGCTATGAGCCAGAGATGAGAAGTAAGTGTTCAAACATCAGAAATATATTTAATTGGTGTTCCTAAACAAATCTGATTTATGTCTAACCCAAATGTATAGGTAAACTTCCAGAGAGATATTAAGGCACATAACAAAATAAATAATCTGAACGGTTTGCTAGTAATTCAAAAAAGGTCCAATTATAATAAAAAGCATTATTTTAACAAAAGGTCTTTTCAACAATATGGGACTTGTCATCACTTAACTAAAATAAATAAATGAATCCTTTGAAGTATATATAACTTTGAGACACTAGCTACTTAACTATCAGTCATCTCTGATTTTTAATTTTACCTTTACAAATAACATCTAAGATTAGAAGATAAGAAGAAAATATTATCAATGCCACATCCATACTCCATGATGATGATGATATGCAGAGATACACATCTCATAGAACTGGAAGGGACCTTGGGAGGTCATCAAGTCCAGTCCCCTGTCCTCTTGGCAGGATCAAGCACCATCCTTTTTTTTAAATATGTTTGCCCCAGATCCCTAAATGGCCCCCTCAAAGATTTAACTCACAATGCTCAAATCACTGAGCCATCCCGTTCCCTTCATATTTCTGCAACAGTAATTGCTTGGCATCAGCCAGGCAAATGGTGCACTAACTCAGATCCCTTAAACAGGTCCCATTGCTTAAGAGGGACTTGCTGTGACTGTGAAGATGTGTACTAGCATAACTGCAGGATCTGAGCCATTTTCTGCTTCCCAGTGTCTTTCAAATGGTACAAGGTGAGAGGGAGAGGATAGGTGACATTGGAAATAGTTTTTCAAAAAAAGATCTTCATGGCTGGGTTGGGTTTCTCTGTAGGCCATCTTCATGGCTGCCCTTAACAATGGTCTGGCTCCTGCTGGACACTAGGAAGGGGGCAGTGGTTGAGGGTTAGCCCTGGCTGCTCCCACTGGAACCTTTTGCAGGGCAGGATAGCTGGGTGGTTTGAGCATTGGCCTGCTAAAACCGGGGTTGTAAGTGAAATCTTTGAGGGGGCCATTTAGGGTTCTGGGGCAAATTGATTTAAAAGAAAAAATCTGTCAGGGATGGTGATAGGTCCTGCTGTGAGTGCAGGGCACTGGAGTAGATGATCTCTGAAGTCCCTTCCAGTTCTGTGAGAGAGGTATATCTCCATGTGTTCTACATATTATTTGAAAATCCACAGAAATTGGCTGAGTACTTGAAATTAATTGCTGTTTGGTTTGTGAAAACTGATTTGCTTTATAATTGGTAAATCTCCTTAATTGTTAGGAAGTTCAGGAATACAAACTGTTCACTATTAATTACCTTTAATGTAAGAATATACAAATAGACAGCACATCCTGAGTTCAAGTCCACTTTCTCCCTCCATTTCAGTCATTGTATCATATAATCCCATGCATAATTATATCAAGCTCCGTTGTAAATGTAATGTGGTTGTGTGCCCCTGCTATTCTTCAAGGCTACATCCACACTACATCTGTCGACAGAGTTGTGTCCACAGAGTGCATCTACGCACAAAAGAAGATTGGCAGAGCAATCCGTTCTGTTGACAGAGCAGCCAAGCTGCCCTGCTCTCTGTCGACAGAATGACTGACCAGAAGCTCTGCAAACAAGGCTGCCTGGCCAACTGGAGTCCCTCTCTGTCAACTGACGTACGAACACTGCACTTCTGCCAACAGAAGCATTATTCCTCAAATTTTCGGGGGATAACGCTGTTGAGACAAATGCAGAGTTTTGTTGAGACTCTGTGAACAGAATGCTTTGTGTATGTAGATGCCCCCGGGTTATGTTGACAGAAGGCCCCTTCTGTCAACAAAACTCTCTGGTGTAGACACAGCTCATGGGTGGCTCTTCAAAAACTTACTCCTTTTTTTGATAAGAGACCTTCTAATTTCCATCTTAAATATGTTCATGGCCAATTCATAAGCATTTGTTCTTCTACCAATATTTTTCTTTATCTGAAATAGTAATTCTCCCTCCCTAGTATTTACCTCTGCAGTAAACCCTCAAGTTATGCAGGGGTTGCGAATTTTTGTGCAAGTCAAGGGGAGATGAGAACCAGGCTGTCGTGTGGTTCCCAGCTCCCCTGGGCTTGCAGGAGCCAGGAAACTGGCCCTAGTGCACTGATTAGTTTCCTGGCTCCCAAAGTGGCGGGGAGCCAGGAACCAGGGAGCAGCCTGGTTCTCAGCTCTCCACTGCTTGTGGGACCTGGGAAACCAACCAACACGTGGCTGGCCAGTTTCCTGGGTCCTGCAAGTGGCGGGGGAGATGAGAACTGGGCTGCTGCCAGGTTCCCAGCTCCTCACCACTCCGGGGACTGGGAAACTGCTCCTGTCAGGGGCAACAAGAGTCAGGCTTGGTTGCGCATATCTCAGGAGTTTACCCTATTATATTTGTAGAAGATCATATACCCTCCCAGCCTTCATTTTGGTAGGTGAAACAAGCCAAACTGTGTCTTGTCTTCTCCTCTTGAAAGAGAGGCTCTCCATTTCCTGATCATTCTAGTTGTCTTCCTGCCTGGAATTTCACTCAGTACTCCAGATGAGATTTTACCAGGTTTTGTAAAATGGCATTAATACTTCCCTATATCTGCTTTAAATTACTTATGGCCATGTCTACGCTAGCCCAAAACGTCGAAATGGCCATGCAAATAGCCATTTCGAAGATTACTAATGAAGCGCTGAAATATATATTCAGTGCCTCATTAACATTCCGGCAGCCGCAGTACTTCGAAATTTGCCGCAGCTCGCTGCCACGTGGCTCATCCAGACGGGGCTCCTTTTTGAAAGGACGCAGGCAACTTCGAAGTCCCCTTATTCCTATCAGCTCCTTTCAAAAAGGAACCCCATCTGGACGAGCCGCAGCAAATTTCGAAGTGCCGCGGCTGTTGGCATGCTAATGAGGTGCTGAATATGTATTTCAGCGCTTTATTAGTAATCTTCGAAATTGCCATTTGTGTGGCCATTTTGAAGTTTTGGGCTAGTGTAGACACAGCCTAACTGATTGCATTCTAAATGACACATGAAAGATAATAGAGACTGTTACATTGTATCATTCATTCTCAACATACTTCACGTTGTTGGCATACTTAAACTAACGCAAATAATCCTAGTAATAGGAAGAACTTCAGTTTGTCATGTGGGCCGTGTCTACACTAGCCAAAAACTTCGAAATGGCCATTCAAATGGCCATTTCGAAGTTTACTAATGAAACACTGAAGAACATTGTCAGTGCTTCATTAGCATGTGGGCGGCCATGGCACTTTGAAATTGACGCGGCTCATCCCGACGGGGCTCCTTTTCGAAAGGGCCCCGCCTACACTGAAGTCTCCTTATTCCTATCTGCTCATAGTAATAAGGGGGCTTCGAAGTAGGCGGGGCCCTTTCAAAAAGGAGCCCCCGTTGGGACAAGCCACGCGGCGGTGAGCCGCATCAATTTTGAAGTGCTGTGGCCGCCCGCATGCTAATGAAGTGCTGAATATGTATTTCAGCGCTTCATTAGTAAACTTCGAAATGACCATTTGTGTGGCCATTTTGAAGTTTGGGGCTAGTGTAGACATAGCCCTTGATATAATTTGAAAACCATAGGTCAATAGTAATTGTACAATGTATTTAAGACTTATTTTAGCAGTACGTTATGTATATGTTCAGAAGAGACTTCAAAAGACTTGAAATATACTGTAGTTTCATTCACTCAGTCTTAAAGTAAAATTGCATTTTGTTTTCAATACCCAAAAGAACATATTAGAAAAAGAGCAACAGACAATACATGAGGAAAGCAGCATGCACGTGGGGCTGAGGCACTGGACAAGGTCCTGAAATCTGGTTTCTGTTGTCATCTGTGCCACAAACTTTCTGCACAAGATACTAAATCTCTTTATGTTAGCATCTTTAAAATGACGACAGTGCTACTCACATAAGATTGGATGACTATTAAGTACTCGTGGCTCAGTTAAAGGGGCACGAAAAGTGCCTCAATAAATGAGGGTCTGAAAATACGCTTGCTTCTGCCAATATATTTGTTTTTTTCTTGGCTTCTATTTTATAGGTAGTATGGTCACATCAATGGAGGGTCTTGGTTCTGACAACGTGTTCAGCTTGCATGATGATAACCACTACCGGATAAGCAGGAGCCTGTTAAAGCCAGCAGAAGGAAGCACAGTACCTCTTACAAGGGTGAAGTGTTTGGTCTCCATGACAACTCCACATGATATCAGACTTCATGGATCATCAGTTACTCCAGCATTTATTGAATTTGACACATCTCTTGAAGGATTTGGGTAAGGTCTTGCCATGCTTTCAAATTGCATATTGCAAAGAACAATATCTTATTCCTTTTTTCTTTCAAAAGTATGTGTGCAATTTTTAATGAGCAAGTTAAAAACTGAAGCAAATGATGTACAGAAAAAACTGCATGCTAAATGATAGAGTTCAACTAATGAATTTGAAATGCTTGTTCTTATCTGTGGAATTGGGGAACGCATTGATAATACCACTTACTTGTATGATTTTTGTTACATTTGCATGATGGGATATTTTCAAATAAAGAAGAAACACAAACCTATACTAGCACAAAGAGCCCAGCTCCTGGGATTTAAATGAAGCATAGGTCCCTAAATTATCCTAAACTACCTTGAATCCCCCTATAGGCAAAGCAGAAGTAGAACTAAAATTGTTTTGAATCAGCAACTTTTTAAAAGGAAATTTTAGTAAGTGCAAATCATTGTAGAACAACTTGATCACAGTAATGAGAGGTATGAGAGGTGTAAAAAACTTAACTCTCTCGAGTTACTTAATCTCCTTGATAACATTTTCCCGTATGACGAGTGGGACTGTTTGTGAGGATCAGAGAGTGTTCATGTAAGTGCTTGGAAGATTAAGATGTCATAATATAATTAGCAATTTTCTAATAAAAACCTTTTTCCTGGATTACTTTTTAAAAGATAAAAGAAGGTTTTTTTTCATAGTTGTCCTATAGTGATGAGCCAGACCCATACTCAAGCACTGTAAATTAATTCAACTAATTTGTAAAGAACATATCCCATCATCATTTGTGGTAGACTCCTCTGGGCTGGCAATGAGATCTGTGTCAGCTAACTCACCCTCAAAAACACTGCCGGGTAATCTCAAACCCTATATCTTTGAATGAAACCTTGAATGGTGGGTAATTATTAAAAAAATACGTCTCAAATTTCTCAGGCAGAATTCTATTTTGACAAGTGCTTGACAAAAAGGTTACTAGTTACGTGGTTTGACCACTCTAAAAAGGACTACAGGCTTTCACATGAGCAGTAGCTCCATTACCTTTTAGTCACAAATGTTACCAAAGAAAGAGAAATTTCTTATTTCAGGGATAATATTTGAACTCTGAAAGCCAGAGGGAAGCTCTGATTTGTGTATGGGTTCAGTCCCTCCTTCCAGCTTTAATAGTTTGTGTCATTTACTATAATCAGGTCTCCATCCTTAAATAGGTCTAGAGGACAGAATGTCCCAACTATCAACTGCCTGGTTCCACATTGAGAGTACTATTGAGGATATTCTGAACTTTGACTATTCCACTTCCCTTTATACATCACTGTGACCTTCCAAGGGACGTGTAATGTAACAATCCAGAATTCAGTCTTGCAGTTTCTAGTACTAGCAAGAGCCTTTACCTCAAGATGTATGTTGGCCATTGCCCTACTCTATTTATTAATAAGAAAAGCAATCGAGGTTTCCTGGTCTCATAAGATCTTAAGAGGCTACAGTAGTTGCAAGAACAGAACAACATTCAGGAAGGTGGTTATATTAAATCTAATAAGAATTCAGGGCAACACCCTAATCTTTCTGATTTGTTAGTTAACATAAGGCTGGTGTAATTTTTGTTTGGGGCTAAAGGCTGCAGTGAGTTATGACAAGCTGCATTATCTTCCTGGGGCCATGGGACAGAGGCCCTAATGCTTCATGTGCAAGTGTCAGTTGCCTCTGATACTAACAATAATGTAAGCAAGTACTTTTGTGTATGGTGTGGGCGTGTCACAGCAGTTTTCTGCAGGTTAGTTTCTATTTATTTATAAAATAGAGAATGGAAAATTGCATTAATATTTGCTAGAGATCTTTTATTTGTTTTAACAGCTGTCTATTCTTGCCAAGCTTGGCTCCCCACAATGCACCTACAAATAATGCTGTCACAACGGGTCTTGTTGATGGTGCTGTTGTCAGTGGAATTGGGTCTGGTAAGTAAAAATAACTGTTTATAATATTACATATTAATGACTCTGTACTATTTAGGACTGCAGCATTGCTCTGTTAAAATACTATTGCATTGTGGCTTTGTGCCCCTCTCAAATAGTAGAGTTCTTCTTATAATTTATTTATATACTTCTCTGTTGCTTTCCACTGCATCAGAGAAGCAAAATATAAAAAGTAGAAATGTTTTACAGTGAAAGATTTTTTTTCAGCTGAAGTTTGAACTGTAAAAGGCATATATGTGATGCAGATACACTGGTGCGTGCGTGCATGCAAGAGCACAATATAGTCAACTTCATTCCTTCAGAAGACATGTGGAAAGTGAAAATTAAGTGTACAGTATTCAGCAGCTACAGCTTAGGACTGTAATTTAGATCACACACAAAAGCCTAATTGTTTTACACAGCAGTCACATAATAATCAGATTGCATAGTCACAATACTGTTGTTTGTGTGGGATCCGAGGTTCACTCCATGCATAGACTGGATGGTACTAAAATGAAACAGGTGTTAAAATGTGCATTATTTTGATCTCCCTTCAAGGAGTAAACTTCTGTCACATGTGAGCCCTGGTCCAGACTCCTAATGACTTCAGTGGCAGTTAGCGCAGGCCTTCATTGTGCACGATTCTGATGGTACACTTACAGTTCAATTCTACTTTGCTGCATCGTTTCAATTAGGTTAATTCATTGACTTCATTTCACTAGATTGACTACAATGTCTGCTATTTTAATTACAAACAGAATTAGCCCAGAACAGGAAACAGACCCGTAGGACTTCTAGCTTTAGTCATTAGGAACCCCTACCATTCACCAATAGAATATTATTCATCCCAAATGGATCAAGAATCCTGTGGAGGTAGCTGTGATAGAGTTAAGAATGTGCATCTATAATATAGAACTGTTCAGCACACACAAATTCTTCTGAATTATATGATTAAAGGACTTGCTTTAGAAAATTGCCTCATTCAATGTGAACTGTAAGAGATCAAATGAAATGAGATAAAGCTCTTGCAGATAGGCCCTTTAAGGCATGAGTCACCAAATTCGAGACATTCAAGCACACTATAGCCTTTTCTTTTTAGAATGTTGGTTTTATACAGCAGTCCCATAATTAAATATTTCCCATATGTACATGAACTGTGATTTTTAAAAAAAAATAATTATAGCCCTGTCAAATTAAAACAAAATTCACTGTGACATTGAAAGGAGCCTAAGGACTAGAACCCTGCCAAATTGTAATTATCTTTTCTGAAAAGCTGACTCTGGGTGTTGGGTTGAAAAGATTTTTTTTTTTTTTATGGAAAAGTGGACTCTTCGTTTTCTCTATTTTTAAAAAAAAAGCTGTATTGTCTTTAAAATTGCATATACATATTGCTCTCAGCAAGTGAGCAGACTTTGTAAAATTTCAGCCAAGAAAGTGAAAAGAACTTCAGAATGGAAATGCTTGTGCAATCTTAACTATTGCTACTAAAACTCTAATACTTTTATTTGTTTTAGGGGAAAGGTTTTTTCCTCCACCATCTGGTTTAAGCTATTCAACTTGGTTTTGCATTGAGCATTTTAGTACACCTCCTAATAACCATCCAGTCAGACTGCTTACTGTGGTGCGACGAGCAAATTCTTCAGAGCAACACTATGTATGCCTTGCCGTTATCCTCTCAGCAAAAGACCGATCACTAATTGTTTCAACTAAAGAAGAACTGCTTCAAAACTATGGTAAGAGGTGTGCTGTATTCTGGATATTTTTGACAATATTAGGGCAGTATGAATATATCATCAAGTTAATTTGTTGTCTAGCTGTTGCAGTTAATTTGATTTTCATGAAAATGCTTAGGCTATGAACGACTTGCAACAATTGAAATAAAGAGCACTCTTTTGGGTATCTGTGAATTTTTAAGGCTATCTTTGAAAAGTTGGTATGTGCGTGTAGTTAAAAGAACCCTTAGTACAGTAAGTTCTCGGAGTACATGAACACATAGTACACGACCGCGCTCTTACGTGTCCGACCCCTATTCCTGTTGTAAACTGTGTACCATGATTTCCAGTTCTGCTTAAGTCGTTCTCCTTGCCCTGGGTCAACCTCCCTCAGCTCCACATGGCCCCAGAGCAGCTCCCCCGGCCCAGCTCCACTCACCACCTGCACGCCCATGCCTGGCTCTGGCTTACCACCACTCTCACATGGCTCCAGCTCACGCCCCAGCCTGGTTTAAACTCTCCCCCCCCCTCCGCCGCCCCACGCAGCTCCAGTACAACTCACCTGCTGGCACACAAGCTGCCCACTTCCCTCCCCCCACAGCTCCAGTGCAACCCCCTTTGCTCACAAGCTGCCCGCTCGTCCCCCTGTTCTGCGTGGCTCCAGTGCAACGCCCCCTGCTGGCTCACAAGCTGCCTGCTTGCCTCTCTCCCCCTGCGGCTCTGGTGCAACCCCCCCCAGCTCGCAAGCCACTCACTCCCCCGCCCCCCGACACACACCCTGCATGGCTCTGGTGTAAATGCCCCTGGCTCACAAGCTGCTCACTCGCCTCTCCCTCCTGCCCCATGCAGGTCCACTCCAACCCCCCTGCTGGCTCAAAAGCCGCCCGTCTTTCACCCCACCCCCGCGGCTCTAGTGCAAAATTCCTCGGCTCATAAGCAACCCTGCCAGCCAGCCAGCCACCCCTGCCCCACACGGTTCCGGTGCAACCCCCTGTCAGCTTACCACCCATGCACGACTCTGGTTCCGGTTCAACTCCCCGCTCCCCTGCAGCTGTTAGCTGGTGGCTGGGTAATGTGCGGTGAGGTACTCCCCTCGGTCCTAAGCAACCCAGTTTTTTACTGTTAGAGCAGGCAGCTCCTAGCACTTTCACCCACAGCCAGACTGTAGTAACCAAACGGTTAAAGTTCTTTTTGTTGTGCCGGCTGTGTTGCAGTGACAAAAGGGTTAACAGGGTCAGGCTCAGAGCTTAACTATTTACAAGTTTATTTAAGCTACAGTTATAAGCGTGCGGTTACAAAAGGCTATTGTCTACTTCTTATACGCTAGCAAAGTACAGTTGTTAACAAGTTACGTTACAATCCAATACAAAGATATCTGTTACCATCTAACACAATGATATCGTGACACAACGACATCTAGTTACAGAGCTCTAATTCTTTAGCTGTGCACAAAAAAGTCAGAGACCTAGCATGGGTGTATCTTACCCTCTCTGCGTCTCTCGATACCAGCGTAGCCAAGCCGGATCGGTCACTCAATTCCACGGAAAGACGAATACGAGGTTGGGCGTCCCCAGTTGTGGACCTCGGGAGGCAATCACCTGACCCGACCAGCAGGTAGTTGGTGGAATGCACTCAAAGTTAGAGTTCTGCTGGACCCATCTTTTATACCCCTCTGGGTTACGTATTCTCTTTCTTATCTATGGTGCCAGATCATACTGGTCTGTCTTTGTGATGCCAGTTTGTTACAAGGGCATTTCTTACTTAATTTGCACTTGTAAGACAGGAGATAAGCAATTTGAGAGTACAGGACATTCTTTTTGTGTGGGCGGGGCACTTCCCCTTCTGGGATGGTTGTGTGTGTGTGCATCATATCCATCAATGCCAGCTGGGGTGATTTCTTGAGGGGGTCCCCCCCCCATGTTGATAGTTTGGCCTGTTAGCCTTCTATCTGTACTTTTCTGCTTCTTAGGGTCATGATAAGCTAGCACATCTGGGCCTCAATGAGGGCATCAAAGACTGCACTGTCAGTAGCCATTTCCGTGCCCTGTGTGCTCCTCAGTGGGGGGGGGGGGGGCAGCGAGCAGGCTGGCTTGTAAGGGGGAGACTTTGTCTGGCTACAGCAGCCCAGCTCACTACCCACACTCAACTCCACCCTCACCCCCCCTGCAGCCTTAACCCTCCCCAGCTGCCACCCACAGCCCAGGACTTGCCTTGTTGCTGCTTCCCTGGCTGCAGATCATGTGTTCTGTCCAGGAAAAAGCCAGACCCCCACTTACGCGAAATCTGGGTTACGTGAGCAGAACCCTCATGTACTCTGAGACCTTACTGTACTACAGATTTCAGGGAAGAGACCTTTATCATTTTTCATTGTCTTTTTTTCCTCCTAAATTAACTAGCATGTTCACATCAGACTTCATGCTGTGGGTCAGAAATGCAAACCTTACCTTTACACTAAGAAGCTAATAAGAAATACAGAGATTACATATTCCCAAAGGGAATGGCCATGTCAGTCTGTAGTTTTACAATTAACAGTAAGCCCTGTAGCAACTTAGAGACTAACAAATTTATTATCTCATGAACTTTCATGGGTAAGACCCACTTCCTCAGATGATGATGATGATGTATCATCTGAAGAAGTGGGTCTTACCCATGAAAGCTCATCCTCATCCTCTGCATCCTCAACCTGTATGTCCCAGAACAGGCATGTAAGAAATTCAGGCCTCAAACTCCATCTGCTCAACCTTCCCAGCCTGGCCAGTATGCAAGGCAGAGCAAGTATAAGGAGTTTAGGAGGAAACAACCCAAGCCTCGCTCTTCCACACAACCCAGTTCCTTTCTCCTCAAGTTCATCTCCAAGCACTCCTTTTGGAAGGTATGATCAAGGGTGATGTACCTGTCAGATTGCTGGATCCTTCTCCCATGACTGTTTCCCTCATCACCTTCACCGTTTCTTCCTCGCCTGGTGCTCTGTGGACCCCTGTGTCCTCAGCATGGTGCTGCAGGACTATACGTGTCAATTCTCTTCTGTCCTCCCCACCTTTTGAGGAGATTTTCTCACAAGATGCTCCTTCTGCAGGAAGTTGAGGGATTACTCAGTCTGGGGGCAGTGGAGGAGGTTTGTGCACTGCTGCCAGAACCAAGGAGTTCTATCCATGCTGCTTTGATCTCCAGGGCTAAAGGTGGGTTGCAGCCCATTCTGGACCTACACAGGCTAACTCAGTAGCTGGTGAGGCTCAAGATCTGTTATGGTGTCCCTGGCCTCTGTAGAGCAGAGTCTAATACAAATTCAAGGGTTGCCACACTTGCGGTTGTCATCCTTGCATATTTGACACAGGCTTCCCCCAACCCTCTCTGCTTTACCAGAGCCAGGCACCCCCAGCCCACACCCCCTTCCTGCTCTAAGTGAATATGCTGGCGACTCACTGGAACCTCTGCTGAAGCTGGGGCTGCAGGAGCAGCACTGGGGCAAGGGCTGCAGAGTCCGCTGCTGCTGCCACCATGTGCTTGTCCTGCCAAGTGGTGGGGTGCTCGCACTGAACAGGGGGAGCGCACGCCACAAGTGTGGTTTGCCTTATTTGTCATACCACACTGTCCCATTCGCCACATGTAGCGAGTGGTCAACATACTAGACACCACAGCTCTGTCTTTCCCTCCCTGGCTCCAGGAGACGGGTACGCTGCCCTTGCTGTCAAGGACGCTTTGTAGAGAGGATGTTTTTAGAAAGTTGAGCCTGTCACACTTCATAGGATTCCTCTTTTTTTATACTAGTGTCACATTGTTAAGTAACTCCTGTTACAAATATCAGAAGTTGAAGAAATGAAAATGAAAAACATTAATAGCCATAGCATAGTGGGTTCTAAAATTCTTCCATCACACAAATATTGCTATGTGTTGGTGAGGCTGCGGACTGTTCTTCTTGGGAAAGAATTATATTTTGGTGAGTTTGATTAATTTGTTTTGCCTGAATGTAAGCAAAACTTGAACATTTCATAGTAACAGAGAGGAAGCCATGCTAGTCTATACACTATCAAAACAAAAAGCAGTCAAGTAGCACTTTAAAGACTAGCAAAATGGAAATAAACCATTTTGCTAGTCTTTAAAGTGCTACTTGACTGCTTTTTGTTTTGAACATTTCAGTGTTCAAGTGGTAAATCTCTAATCCTTCTAAGGGGTAATGGATTTGAAAAGACATTGTCTGAAAAGAGCTGAAGCCTTCTGAGTAGTTGTAAAGTATGGAGGAAGTAAGTATCTAAAACTGATATAATAAGCTTTCCAGAGGTCCCAGTTTTGAAAGTTATGGTCTGTTGTTGGAAGAAACTGTTTACATGAGGATTCTTTTTGTAATAGAGAATTTTACCCCCAAAGAGTTTGACTTATAAGAACCAAGTCTGAAAAAGATTTATAGGTTAGTTTGGCTTCACCTAGTGTTGTCTTGCTTTTTCTTGAATTCTATAAGGAAATTCAGGTGTTCCCCAGATGCTCTTATTAAGGGGAGAAGTGAGTAAGAACCTTAGCCTGAACAGAAAAAGATGAAAGCAAGTCTGAGAGAACTTAATTTCTATTAAGTTGTTCCCTGGTAATCTTCAAGAGTTGTGTTTTTCACTATCTAGCTCTAATATAGTGCTGGTATCAGCGAGTCCATAAGAAGCTAGTGTAATTGTCTTGGGAATTGTTCATGCTTTTCAAAATTGAATTAAAAATGCTTGTTACCCAAGTGAGTGATGGTTCAATTAAAGCACATTCAGTGTTTTGAGAATATCAGCAGTTGTTTTTAATAGTTAAGAACTAAGGGAGAATACAATATAGTGTTGGTCCTGCTAAAACATTAAATTGCAGTGTTAATTTTGGCAAATTACTTTAAACTCTCTGGCTCCCTAGTTACAAACGGGAGCTAAAAGGTTTCATTTGTGTTACATAGTCATTTTGAAGATTGATTACTTAATATTTTTATGGAATTTTAAAAGTCACTAATGTTTTTAAATATAATTGATAGAGCAACCTTGTTTTCATATATATTTGGTAAAGTTGCTTTTAAAGAAATCTCAGATTTTCAGACAACTTCCAGACGGAGTCAAAAACTATTCAAAACTTGGCAAAAATTCCTGAACTTTCCCAGCAGTCTTAATGTTCTGAGTTAAGTTATTTACTTGCTTAATGTCAAAATTGAGAGTTTTTTTAAATTTGGCAGCTCCTTTTTCTTCTGTATGGTATTTAAAAAGGGCGAGAAAAGAACCCTCCCCAAAATACTGACATCTCAGATCCCTATGGTCTAACGAAAACTCTACATCTGTGTGTAGCCTTTATATGAACTTGGTCACTCGTTAATCTATCTCTTTTATAAAGTTTTTAATGACGATCCTTCCTAATAATTATCCATGCAATTATTTACAGTGGGATTTTGAGAACTGTTGTACTACATCTCTGCCCACTGAATGCAGTAGTAAACCTCCTGTTGAAATCAGTGGGACTTTAGTTGAGACAAGAATTTTTGAAAACTCCGACTTTACTACTCATGTGGAAAGTACTAAAGTCTTGATAGTACATCATCTTGTGTCATTTATGTACTTCCACAATTAAAGTGAAGAAAAATATTTCCACAGCAAGGTAGAGATTCAAGTTGTTATTTCAAAGCAGGTGGGAACAATAAAGGAAATTGGGTAAAAAAAATTAATTGCAGAACATAGGATTTTCTTGGATAAAAAAAATAAAGAAACCTGAGCACGAAAACTGTTAAAAACTAATAATATATACCAGGTAGTGTGTGTTTGTTTTTTTGTTTTGGGGGGTTTTATTGGCAACGCTGTAAGGGAACTAATACTATCAGACTCTTAAGATCCACACTCAATAAAGTAAACTTGAGAAATTCTGTGTTCACACTTTATTTGAAAATGCCGCAGTATTTGATTTATTCAGATGTAACTTACTGGGGTTTTGGTTGTCTTGAAATGTGTTTGGTTCTAAAATGTCAATCTTTATTTATTCATGGTGTTTTTAATGTAAACCCTAAATAAGTCAACAGAGTAGGCTACTATAATAGCCACTAATTCCCATTAATATTCTTTACCTTTTAGTTGATGACTTCAGTGAAGAATCATCCTTCTATGAGATTCTTCCTTGTTGTGCTCGTTTTCGCTGTGGTGACCTCCTAGTGGAAGGCCAGTGGCATCATCTCGTTCTGGTGATGAGTAAAGGCATGCTGAAAAATAGCACAGCTGCACTGTACATTGATGGGCTACTTGTTAGTACTGTGAAGGTAGAGTAAAAACTTTACATTTCAACATTTGTTGCACTGGGCTTGATATATTGTCTTTCACATCATACTGATGATGAATTTAACATGTACCTCTGGTGATGGAGCATCATTGCTTCCAAATAGAGAAGACTTTCTGAGTTCCCTGCATATGCCATCTGTAACAAATGAAACTGGGAGTTCTGTGAACATCTTTGTATGCAAACTTGATTTCGTCCAGCTGCTACTGAAAGGAAGGGGTAAAAAATAAAATCCACTGTATACTTTGTAACAACAATGTGGTTGGGGAGTTGTTCGTTTTTGATGGGATTTGAATCCTACACGTACCATACTTCAGCTTATCTTAAAACTACTGAACTAGCTTCATTAGATAGCAGAAGGTGACAGAGGAGTGGATCATTGAGGCTGTGTGCTGGGTTTGAAGTTTTCATTGTGGAGAGCTTGGCCCACTCGTTTGCCTTTCCCTGTGGAAGATTTTTCATATGTGGTGTCTTCAGTGGTAGAAATGGCCCAGTAGGGCCACATGTTGGGTTCCGGGTTTGGTGAAGTTGGGAGGAGGGTGGTCTGGCTTTCCTTCCATTTACGGAAAGTATTGGGCTATCTAAACTGAAGGATTGAAATAAGCTCTCGCAGTTTTATTGAGGTATGAAGAGTATTTAATTGGACAGGACAGGAATTTGATACCGAAGTGTATGATCTATGAGGCCTGAGGCAGGGTACCAAATACCAGTGAAGGTCTGATTGTGCAGTGTGTACTAAAAGTTCTTCACCTTGTAGTGAAGTCATGGGGAATGGCTGGAATTCATCCCTTCAGGATTGGTTCATAGGGGAACTGGGTCTGTGTTGAGGAAAAGATGTAATTCCTTCTAATACACCTAAAATATAACAAGAGAAACAATGTTTGAGCTATAAACATATGTATGGCACTCTGTATTATTCCTGCAAAATGAGGTATAGCATGCTGAATCTCAGTATTTCATACAAAATACTATCCTTTCCTAAATCTGATGATTAGTCTGTCCTAGTGTAAGTGTAGCCTACATGTCCGATTTAGGATTATTTCCAGCTGTATGAATCCAGTTCATTTGTGTAAAATTAAAGATGGAAGGTTTGGTTTTGTTTTTGAAAGTGGGACCTTAGTTGTACAGCATTAGAACAAACTGTTTTGTTTGGATTTGTCTGTAAAGCGAGAAATCAACATTTCAACCTTTTTAAGCCTTCCGGATTGGATGTATATGAATGCTAGAATGGTGTGAAGCAAAATACTTCTGATATGTAATTTGAAAGAAGCAGAAATAGAAAAATATCTCTCTAACATTTTATTGAAAAGAGCAAATATTCAAAAAGGCTTCGGAAACACTGTGAAAAGGCAGTCTTCCAAAAATATTTTTCTCTCTCCAAGCCTCATAGGACTTCCAGGGTATAATGTAGATGTAAGTTTGTGCTCTACAGGATCTGTTTATCTTCTAAGCTGTTCTGTTTTCCTTAAATGTAGCTGCCTGAGTTTTGCATGACATTACAATGATGAATTTGAACAGGAAATTGGTTGATGGCATCAGTCCTTACTTTAACAATTTTATGTAAGGACTTCAGGTCTGAACAGCAAATTGTAACATTAAATTTCACTTAGTGTATAAGTTTGCAGGCCATTGGTTCAGACTTTGTCCCATATGTTTTTTTAAAAAAATGCTTTGCACTGTATATTGGGAAGTTCCTGTTTACCTGTCACTTACTGTACATAAGGCAGTTCCTTGTTCCTTGGATCAGAAAGGCAAGCTTTCTTCTGTTTCCCATCTGTGAAATTAAAATAAATATGCCTATTTATGCATCAGCGTGGTCAGTGGTGTGAACTACCCTAGCTATCCTCTTTAATTGTTATAGAATAAGCAGAGGGAGTCACTGGAGTATAAAATAATTTTATGGCTATCTCAGAAATATTGATTGTATCTGTAATTTTGTGTTAATTTGTGTAATTTTATGTGAGTAATTTCTGTATCAGTTAACTTCAAAATAAGCCAGCTGTTTGGAGTTTTGTGTTCTTAAAAACTCTTTAACAGTGAGTCTGGTTTTGGAAGATAGCACAGGCATAGGTATGCGACTGGAGGATGTGGGGCTGCTGCGGCACCTCCAGGTTTTTGCGGGGCCCTGCTCCCCCACAGCCCCATCTTGAGGTTCCACTCCCACCTTCAGCCAACCCCATGCCCATGGTTCCACTCCAGCCAGGGCTCTGTGCCTACTCCTAGCTGTGCCCCCACTCTGGGTCCCAGCTCTTGGAGCGGTGGTGTTGCATAAAGAGGAGTAAGAAGGGGTGAGTTACAAGGGAGGCTTTGACGTTTTGCTGGCTTTCAGCAGCCCGACTATAAAAGTGTTCCAGAGCCACTGAGGATGGCTGTGTCATGAAATCGGTTATCCTGTGCAAGATACTTAGCTTCTGTGTTTCACTATCCCTTTAGCAGAAGAGGTACAGTCATTTCATGAGAAGTGTTGCCAGGGATTAATTAGTTAATGTTGTATATGGAGTCTATTGGCACCTTAAAAACTAATACTTTGTTGTCTTTAAGGTACCAATGGACTTCTTGTTGTTTTTGCTGAAACAGACTAACATGCCTACTTTGAACACACAAAACAC
Organism: Carettochelys insculpta; assembly: GCF_033958435.1. NCBI lineage: Eukaryota > Metazoa > Chordata > Testudines > Carettochelyidae > Carettochelys > Carettochelys insculpta. Next base: position 123,295,550 of record NC_134140.1, read on the forward strand.
TTCTGAAATTTGCAAGTTACTTTTTTTTGTTTTAGTGATAGATTTATACTTTTAACAGTTTTGTCACTTACTTCTCTTTTACAGCTTCACTATGTTCACAGTAGCCCTGGTGGGTCAGGGTCTGCTAATCCACCAGTAGTCAGCACAGTTTATGCCTATATTGGCACACCACCAGCCCAACGCCAGCTCTCCTCATTGGTTTGGCGTCTGGGACCAACACATTTCCTAGAGGAGGTCTTGCCTCTTTCAAGTGTTAGCACCATTTATGAGCTGGGACCAAATTATGTTGGAAGCTTTCAAGCAGTGTACATCCCATGTAAGTACATCTAAATTTGTTGTAAATGATTTTAGAGAGGATTTTCTCTTTCAGACTTCTTAAATTCTTAATCTACCCTGTGAAAAAAGGAAGTTCCCCCTTTACGTAGTATTTGGAATAGGTGAGATGTTACAGAAAAAGATGTTGCTGTGAACCAAACCTTGAAGAGCTCAGAGATATTGCAGACTTGTAATTGCATATAGTGCCTAAACATAGCTCAGCTGAGAATGAAATTACATTGGACAAAATGTCATGAATACAAAATTATTGATGAATTATTATAAACAAGGGAGAATGGGTCATTGATTCTCTTTGCCCTTCTGCCTTCCACTGGGTCTTCTGCTCCCTCTCCTACGTCAGCTGTGGATCTCACTCTCCTTTCCTGTGGTGTTTCTCTGAGCAGAGCTTTTTGTTGTGTTGTTGCAGACCAAGCCATAGATAACTAGTAAACAGCAATGTTATTTGTCTAATTCCATGGCTTGATCACAGCTGTTCGTATTCCCATTCTAGGGAGTTTTGTAAGGCCAGGCTATGGTAGCAGATTTTCCTTCTTTGTTGGGTAAGTGGAGTAGTCTTAACAGCTCTTTCGAGTCAGAAAGGAAAAAGGGAGATGGCTTGACTCGGGTACCCATCTTGAATGAATGATGAGGAGGAAGCCAGAGTTGGTACTGTCTGTCAGAGGCAGCAGGCTAGCCCTTAAGAAAGAATATAATTTACCTTTGAATAGGAACGAAAATGTGTTATTTTTAAAAGTAGAGAGCATATTACAGAAGTTCTGTGTCTTATGTGTAGGCTCATACTGTAGATTGTACTGTTTGTTTTGACTCTCTCTCTTTAGAAGGGTTATTCATTTTTATTTATTTATTCTTGGAGGTCGTTCGTTAGCATCTTACTATAATTTTACTCTAAAAGTAGTTCTGCTTTTAAAGTACATTTTTCTTATCTTAAAGGTAAAGATTCTAAATCGGAAGGAGTTAGCCCATCTCCAGTATCTTTGGTACCAGAAGAGAAAGTCTCTTTTGGTTTATATGCACTCTCAGTTTCTTCACTTACAGTTGCAAGAATAAGGAAAGTTTACAACAAATTGGATAGTAAAGCTATTGCGAAACAGGTACGTCAGAAAATATGTGGTGTTAATTTCAGAAATATCCTTGATTAAAAATTTTCTCAGAAGTGTAATTTTTGTTTTGATTTCTGTCTGACATTAGGCTCGAAGCTGCTATGTTAGAAACCATCTATGCCCAGATTCACAAAGTTATTTAGGCTTCTAATCTCTACTGAAATCAGTGGAAGTTAGACATTAAATACCTTTTGTGGACCTGATCTCTCCATTCATTTTCCACTTAGTTTTTTTTAAACCATTTTTATACCATTTTATATGCTGATAGTCTTAGATGATCCTCTCCATAATGACTATGTTGTTCCTTATTTGCCTTCTGATATATTTTTGGCTCTGTGTTGTAGAGGTGTGTAATACCCTGTGAAAATATTTAAGGGAATACTGTAGAACAACCAAGATGATAGTAATAGAAATAAACATTACTAATGGCCCGATCTTGTGAACGTACAGAAGTTAGTTATTACAATAACCCTCAAGTGCATAAATGTTACAGGGTTCTACAATAATGTCATAGAGGCTACCTCAGTTTTGATTGATTTCATTTACTGGGAACAATATGTATCTAATTTTTATTGTGAGTTTTAAAGCTGCTAATCAGTCTAACAAATGATGTTCTTAGCTAATTTAATTCATTACAACAATCTTATGGCCCTCTGAGATGAGTGAGGGCCACTCATACAGCCCACTTGCTAGCCTCAATTGCCCATCTCTGACATGCAGTCCGTCCCCCCCACTTGTTTGAAAAACCTAATAGCTCCCAAAGATTGCACTAATTCTTTCTGCTCCTAAAGAAGTTCCATGCAATCCCACAGTAGTCTGCAAACTACATTTTAGCATTACAATGGGCTCGCAAAGGTATTAAACTTAATTCCATAGGGTTTGCCCAGAATGTTTCAGAATTCTCCTTGTAGCGGCATAACGTCATTTTCAACAACAAAAAACTTCTCACTGTATCACCCTTTTTCATGGCATTTTATTCAGCTGGCTGTTTCTTCCCATGAGAATGCTACACCAGTGAAACTGCTGCACAACTCCGCAGGACATCTGAATGGACCTGCACGCACCATTGGTGCAGCTCTTATAGGATATTTGGGTGAGAGAATTTGCTGTTAATCTGTGTTTACTGCATTAAATATTTTTGATTTTGCAGTAAATAAAAAAAGGTTTAGAAGGTGGTTATTATTAAGTATCCATGAAATAAGGGCTGACTACATTACCTTTTATTAGTATAGTACATTTATTTTATTAATGTTTCTTTGCTAAATGTTTGCCGTTTAAAAACACACAAAGACTTTCCACAATACCTGTGGTTTCCTTAAACAAATTAAATAACTTAAGCACAAGTTTTCCCCCTTTTTATGAGCTTAATAGAATTCATCAACTTTGTTTTGTTTTAATGAAACTGATAAGAAAATATGTCAGTCTTGTAATTTTTATGAATCCTGTAGAAAAAGCAAGATAGGTCTTAATTATTTCATTTTTACTGCCTTATGCTTAGGAGTAAGAACATTTGTCCCGAAGCCCGTTGCCACTACATTACAATACATTGGTGGAGCTGCTGCTATTCTGGGTCTGGTAGCCATGGCGTCAGATGTAGAAGGACTGTATGCAGCTGTGAAGGCCTTGGTGTGTGTAGTAAAGAGCAACCCACTAGCCAGCAAAGAAATGGAAAGAATCAAAGGTTATCAGGTATGTAAGAAGTCAGACACAACAGTCTACATAGGTTGAACTTCTGTGCTACATGACACTCTTGCATTTCAGTATGCTTAAAATTGCTTTTTATTAATTATATTTTGTGTAGCTATTTTAAGCTTATCTTACTATTCAATGGTTATATAAATAAGGGCTTTTGGATGTTTTGGTTTTAAAGATAAAGGAAAGAGTTCTACATCAGTTATGTTGCTTACACGTTGCCATGCTGAAGTTGAATTTTTAAAAACAAAAGAGCAAGTTTCTTCTTTGATTGCAAGTAACACTGTGGTGTGCATTTGTGCTATATGGTTAGAGCTAGATAAATTGTAAGCAGTGTCCCTTGCTCTGCATGTATGCCCTGGCTCACCTCATGCCTTGGACTGAGGAGATAAAAGGTAGGGCTGACCCACCACCTCTCCCCATATCCTTTTCATCAGCACATGGAGTGGTCAGAACTTTCAATGTCCAAAGCTTCCATTTTCTTCTTTATCTGTGAAAATATATTTAGAGATCTGTAAATCATTTACGTTCTAGAATTTTAATATTTTTATCTGATTAGTTTGTGTTTTAAAGCTGTTAAATCACACCCTTCATCCTGGGGAACACATCCCCTCCTGCCCCGCCCCAGTTGGGTATTGTCCTGTGCTCAGGACTCCAGGCTTCAAAATTTATATTTCCTGTCCACAATGTTTCTCTTTTAGCAATGTCTACCAGTGTTGCTTGCACTGACTCTGGGAAGCCCATGTCATGGCAGTGCGCAGTTCTTTTCCATTTGTTTCCCATCTATACCCAGGGAGATGGGAACTTGGCCAGATCAAGCACCTAAGAGAAGAGGACATGAGTCTGTAGTCACACCCAGGCTAGGGGTACATGTTCTTTGGGGGTCTTTTTCAACATCTGGAGTGCAATTATGGACAAATAGGTACTCAGCATTGTCCACTCCAGCAATATGATAGCCCCTTTCCCCACCTCCCAATTCAGGGGCCATTCTCATAAGATCATTCTCAAATGTGGCAGAATCTATTCTTTAGAAAGGAGTGATGGAGCAGGTTACTTTTCAGTAACAACTGACTGATCTTTACGTGACACATTTCCTATTGCAAAAAGAGAGGTGGCTGGAGACCCGTAGTTGACCTCACCATGCCATGCACTGCATTTGCAAAGTCGAGTATCCCATGTTCATATTGGCATCTTTGATTCCATTCATGGAAATAGATGTGGTTTTCAGCTCTTTATGAAGGAGGCCTGTTTTTCTGTGGGCATTCATCCCACTCACTGACAATTTCTCAGGTTAATAGTTGGTTCCAACCACTTTCAGTACAGAGAGTTCCCCCTTCCCCCAATCACTACTGCCCCAGGGTCCTTTGTTGTAACAGTCTGTGTCAGACACCATAGTTTCACCATCTTCTCCTTAGTTGACAATTGGTTCCTTCTCTTGAGGTCAAACGGCAAGAGACCCAGGCGTCAACTGCAAATGTACTTCAACTCCTTCTCTCAGGAATCCCTGTGAAAGTCAAAAAAATAGTCCTCGTCCCTATAGAGACTTTAAATTTCTTTGGGGCATCCTCAAATTCTGTCATGCCGAGGGCCTACTTGCCAAGAATTTGCAACACTACCCTTCATTGTCTACAATGCGGCAAACTGTGTACTTGCCAACCTTGACAATCCATGAGCACCAAAGTGAAATCAGAATATGCTGGTAGAGTCTCTCAATAGACACCTTTTAGTCATTTCTGAGTGGGAGCTTGACACTCTGTGGTGAACAACAGGGATCTGTTTGTCTCCCAAGCAAATAATAATTGTAACATATACTGTTTCAGAAGAGCCCGGTGTCACCATTCACAGGGTGATGCTCTACTTCTTCCATGGTCAGATCATCTGAACCATGCCTCTCCTCCATTTCCACTCTTCAGATTTTGTGTATGATTCAGCAGGACCAGATAATTTTGGTTCCTGACTCTCCTTCATGTCACCTCAAGCACTGATAGTCATTCTTAAATTTCCCAGTCTACTGACTCAGGGGAATAACAAGATCAGGCATTCCAAGCCATGGCTGCTACAGCTGAACCTGATTTTTGAATGGGGATTGTTCTTAAAGCAATCATGTTCTCAAGCTGTACAGAAAATTTTTTTTAATAGTAGGAAGGGTTCCAGTAGGAATCAAAGTACAAGCATTTTCTCTCTGGGTGAAGTTTCCCAGACCCCACAGATACTCTTCTCCTTCTGGACTATGTTCTTTTGTTGAAATGAGCAGGTTGGTCTGTCAGTTTCTTATGCGTCCCCTGTACCAGTGTTTCTTAAACTGTGTGCCACAAACACTGGTGTTCTGTGAACAGCTCACAAGTGTGCCTCAAGCATTTGGTAGAATACACTAATGATACATCTTTTCTGTTACTAAGACCCGATACAATGTTACTTCTTCATTGCTATGATACCTGATTAAATTACTTAATTTTGGTTTTGCTGTATATGTGGCTGTTTGGGGTTTTTTTTTTTTGGTCAGACAACTTTATTTTTTTTTTGAAGAAAATTTTCAAAGGTATTCTAAATAAAAAACATTATTGTTTGGTGTTCTGAGACTCTTGTTTGGTGTTCTGTAGTCTCAGAAAGTTAAGAAATAGTGCCCTAGAGAGTAATCAGCACATACCATCTGCTGTGATGGGGCTGTTTGATCTTTGCAATGCTCTTGAACAGCAGATGCTGAAAAGGCTTAATCAGAAAAAAACCTACTTCTTAATGAAACTTGAACATTGTTTTCTCCATATTCACTAAGCCTCCTCTTGAACAGTTTCTTGCTCCATGTCTCTCCTAATAGCTATCACCTCAGCCATTAGGGTTGGTGAGTTTCGGGTGCTGATGATGGATTCTCCTTACACTATAGTCCATAAGGACAAAGTTTCATTATATTAATACCATAAGTTCATTGCCGGAGCAGACTTAGTTTCACCTGCACTTTTTGTATTTCCTTACCTGTGTTCATCCCAAAATCTCTAACATCTTCAGAAGGAGCCTCTATTTCTTTGACATTGAGTGAGCCTTAGCTTTTTATCTTCAGAGAATAAAAACAGTCAGGAAATCCCATAGATTGTTTGTTGACATAGTAGTAGGGATCATGGTTCAGACTGTATCCTTTCAAAGAAACTTTGAACAAAAGCCAGTCAAAGATCATCTCATCAACTATTTAGTCTTCTTCACCCTTATGGGGAAATTGGTCATTCCACAATAGGTCAAGCAACATCTGTGATATTGCTTCAAGAGATGCCTTTACTTGATATTTGTAAGATAGCTAGATGGAGCTCAGTCGGCAGGTTTATAAAACACTATGGCTTTGCACAGGACTTGTCTATTGATGTGTCTTTTGAACAGCAATCCTGCACCCACCTCTGCAATCTAGAATCTCACACCTACCTCGTATTTAAGTACTACTTGTGAGTCCCTCACAGCAATTGAGGAAGACGAAGAGGAGGAGGTGGCAGCTTATTGCAACTGAAATTCTAATCTCTCTTGGTTTTCTGATGCAGTGTTTTGCTGAGGATTAATAAAGAACCATAATTCGCAGGTGCAGCAGGACGGAGTTAGTGGCAGTCCTAAAATAACAAAAAAACCAGGGTCTGTTTTATAGACTTACTAGACTAGGATTACTAAAAGGTAGGATTCAGAGCCATTCCAATTTTTGAGATGAAGTACTATTGCAAGCTGCCTTTGAATCTCCTCATATTTCCCTCCCTACTACTTAAACTTCAGATTTGAAAAGCCTTCCTAACTTTTGCCTTTAAACAGTGTTTCACTTGCCATGTTGAATCAGTGTTTTGGGAGACCTTTGTTTGAGGTGCAAAAGCCGTACAAATTCAGTGCAGAACTAGATGTGTGCTGCAGCCAGTGGAAAAGAACATTAGATATTTTAGGAGCAGGGAAATATCCCTCCAGTGCAACATGCCTGCCTTTTTCCAGTTGATCCTAATTCCATTTTCCTGATTTTTTTCATCACGCTTGACAAGCTTACAAGGTTAAAGCAAGTTTATTGGTCCTACATTTTATAAAAGCTCTTTTTTTGTTGAAATAGATTTATGATAGCCATGTCCCTCTGTTACTTCCATTGTACTTTGACAAGGTTAATATTTTCTTTTTAAAATTTTCTGAAAAATGTTTGAAATACAGAGTGACAGGAACAGTGATTTTAAAATAATGTTTGTATGTTGGTAACCTTTCTTCCCAGTTACTGGCAATGTTGCTAAAGAAGAAACGTTCCCTTTTGAACAGCCACATACTACATTTAACCTTTTCCTTGGTGGGAACTGTGGATAGTGGGCATGAAACCTCCATTATTCCAAATTCAACTGCCTTCCAGGATCTGCTGTGTGACTTTGAAGTATGTATAGCATCCCTGAAAACTAGACATATATATGATGATTAATGATACAGGGGCTTAAAATATAATACCTTGACAGTAAATCACAAGCGGGAAAAGGATTATTGCAAGAACATTATACATGTCTATCATAGAGAGTTTTGTAGACAAAATTCAGGAGCGTCTATACAAAATGTGTGTTGTCAACAGAAACTGTTGACAGCAAAGCTGTGCAGGTGCTCCGGGGGCCCTTTTGTCGATAAAGTGGATCAAAAGATCAATCTGCTTTTGTGTAGACGTAATCTGTCAACAGGTTTTGTCCAGACATCTCTTCCAACAATACCTTGTGTGAACAGATGCTTCTAGTTTAGGCATAGCCATTTCAGTACAGTGGGCAAAATGTGGATAGGTTCTGATTTACCAGTGGTGTGATTCTCATGGTAACTCTTCCTGCTGCAGTTTCTTTGCAGCTAATAAAATTATTACTGGATGCAAAAGGGAGACCTTTTTATTTTAGGAGATCCTGACATTTGCAGAACAGCAGTTTGTGATAACCTGAATTTTTTACTATAATAAAACACAAAAGGTGTGCTGAAAAATAACAATGAGATAAGATTCCAGTACAGTATCTCCAGAATCTGTCAGATCACCATTAAACTTCTTTGTGCCTGGCTTATGAAAAGAGCTCTAAGCTTACAGTTTTAAACCTATACAAGAAAGTAATTCAGAGTTACATGCTATTATTCTGTCCTTATCGTATGTTATTGTGCAAACAATAGCAAAACAAGTTATACAAGAGAATACACAGGACTGTGATCATGCACTTTTGAGTTCTGCTTTTTACCTGTGCTCTTTTTTTCTGTAGTACTTGGCTGTTGTTTTAAATGGGGAAGGCCTATTTTCAAATGTTACCTACTTAATAAGATATTCTGTCTTGATCAGATCAGCTCTTAAAGTATGGAAAGTGCCCAGTTTTCATCCCAAGGTGTCTATTTAGGTGTTAAAATACACATTTGGGAACATACTAAGGAGCCCTTATGTGACAATTGACCCTATTTGTTTCTGTAGGATTTCCTTTTAGCGAACTTTTCATGGAATTTTAGAGCTCTCATTAGTGTCAGTGAGGTGCTTTGAAACTCCATCAAGAGATATTGACGTGCATAAATACATTAAGCCTATGACTCAGTATTCAGGAATTGCAAAGTTAATTTTTTGCTTTTAAACTTTCACAAGCAATCTAAAGAAAAGACAAATGAGCTTGTGACTTTTTTTTGCTGGTTGAATTATGATAATACATACAAGGATTGTATACTCACTGATGTTCTCTTCATAATGTATCTCACCTGAATTTGAAAAAATTCAGACCTCTTACCACAGATCTCCACTTCTGGAACAGGGTCACAATAGAAACAAAAGCAACAAGGAGTCTTGTGACACCATAAAAACTAACAAGTTTATCAGGGTGAGCTGCAGCTCACTTCATCAGATGCGTGAAGTTTAAAGTTTTAATTGGCAGGGATTTATGCATCCATACAGAGATGGGAGTGTTACATCAGTGCTAATAAGGCTAATTCAATTAGGGGAAAGAAACTAGGCTAATTATTGCAAAGTGATTTAGCTTTGTGTCAATTAAAATATATTTGAAGAGTCGGGTAGAACCTGATTTGGATCACATGTACAACATTGTAAATCTAGAGTAATACCAGAGGAGACACAAAATGGGTGTAGTTAAAATCAGGATCAGGGCAACAAGGTTTTCACACAGCCTAGTTTTGCTATATCCTGATGGTATTCAACTTAACTCCCACTTTACTCTACAAAGAGAGAGAACTTTTGGTACCTTATATTCTTCTGTAGTCTTTTTTACATCTGTTTGAACTTTATTTGGGCCTGATGGCCATGTACTTTTGCTTTGAAATTATGACATACAGAAGGGATTTTAATCCACTCTTTGCCTTTTTTAAGCAGTTCGCTTGGGAATGTCTGTTTCTTGGTGTATTAAGTAGGGTGTTAATTTTTTTGTTTATGGCAAACAAGGAAAAAAGATTTGTATGCAAAATGTGTATTCTTTCTTTTAGGTCTGGCTTCACGCACCATATGAGCTTCATCTTTCGTTATTTGAGCACTTCATTGAACTTCTCACAGAGTCCAGGTATGAGTTGACACTGGACTCATAATAAGGCCTGTGGAATAACAAATTACACAGTTACACAGAAGAGGTGGTTCTTATTTATGACATTTTTTTCTCTCTTTCAGTGAAGCATCAAAGAATGCTAAATTAATGAGGGAGTTCCAGCTAATCCCCAAACTGTTGTTGACTCTTCGAGATACGTCTTTATCCCAACCCACTATTGCTGCAATTAGTAATGTGCTGAGCTTTTTGCTTCAAGGTTTCCCCAGCAGCAATGACCTGCTCAGGTAGCACATACATTTACTGACTTACTTAAATGATACCACTGCATTTGCAACAAACCTGCTAATAGTAATCATACCATGGTGACTGAAATAAAGAGTTTATGTATGGAATAGTTCCAGTAGAAATGGCAGAATCAAACACAGAAAATAGTTTAAAGCCAGTGCATTGACTTGTATCTTAAGTCTAAAACAGAAATAAATGAACACTGATATGCCTTATAGCGTTTTCCAGTACGTAGGGTAGTAATGCAGGCACGTAGTGTTCCAATTCCAGTTACTACACAAGATTTTGAAATTTTCTTGGATATTGTTAAATCTGTATGTCATGTCTACTTAAATTGAGACGTTATTTTAGAGCCCATACTGACACCGTTAAAATTCAGCATTTGTCAACATTTATCACTCTTTTCTCTGAGACTTAATTCTTGCCAAAAGGTCAGATTTTCTGATAAGATAAAGTCTGGCATTTGTATGCTCTGATTAGAGGATACAGAATTGGTATGCACATCTGCAAAAATGATATGTGGATATAAAGCTGATATTCGCAAATTTGTATGGGCCAAGATCCAAAATTTGTATTCATAGCTACAAAAATGAGCCATGGATATCTGCATCCATGTGCATGGATACGGTTACCCCAGATCCATGGATTTGCAGGGTTCAAATTATGCTATTGCATATGGTTAGAGCATCGCTGTGTTTTGTGGAGGGAAGGCTGGTTGATATTTTGGTGTGGGATGTTGCTTTTTGTTGTTGTTTTTTGCCACTTGACCTCAGTATAACCAAACATTTCAGTAGGCTCAAACATTTTGCCTGGCTCCATTTTTAATGTGCAGGGCAGAATTTATTCAGATACTATAAAGCATAGCTTTCATTTTTTTACTAAATGAACAAGTTGTAATATTTAGTTCCCTGTTTCTGCCATACCTCATGACAGTCAGCTTTCCCTGTACTTCTGACAGCAGCGAGAATCTCGGTGGCATAGAATGTTGCAACAATTGAAAACTCCATGGTAGGTGGTGACTTTTACCACAGAGACTTGTCATCAAAATAAGAGAAGAGAAAGAAAATAAGATTTAAAAAAAAGAAATATTATATATTACCTGCAGTTATAGGTAGGTAAATCCAGTTTCAACTGTGGGCTTCATTCAAGTGGGGGCAGCTCAGGAAATGCATGTGGTGTCAGTAGCGGAAGCACTCGGAGCTGCAGGTGACTCCTTAAAGAGCTGCAGGTTGCCACCTCCTGATCTTGGGGAATGCCACTATGTCTGAGCAGTGATTGTCGCCTATGCCATCTAACATTCCTTTTGGTCTGGCTCTGGAGGTATTTATAAATTTCCTTTCTTAAAACAGCATTTTCAATGTCTTTTACCTAGTAAGTAAGTACACTACACTAGCAAGCTCAAATGGGTCAAAGTGACTGCATTCTGGTATGCATATCAGTTGACCACCAGTATTAAATTAGGCAAACTTTGTCTTTAAAAGTGACTGGATAAACAATTTTGGTATAACTTCCTTTTTCTAGTATTATTATTCTGTTGGATTTTAATCTATCAAGAATTCACATCAATCACTCACAGAAATACATGTTGTAATTTTCTATCCGTATAGGTTTGGACAGGTCATCTCTTCTACACTGCCTACATTTGCAGTCTGTGAGAAGTTTGTTGTCATGGAAATAAACAATGAAGAAAAGCTTGATACTGGTAAGTAGCTTTCCATCTTTGAGAAATAATCATCCAGGATGCATTCTGTATGCTTAAATACCCTTGAACGGTTGCTGATGATGATGTCTACATTTTAATTTTTTGTGTACTTGACTTGAGCTTAAAGTTTTAAATGTCGTGTGCAAAAATAGTACCTAAGTTTGTGTCAAGAATCAGAGAGGTAGCCATGTTAGTCTGTATCTTCAAAAACAACAAGAAATCCTGTGGGACCTTATAGATGAACAGATATTTTGGAGCATGAGCACTCATCGGCAAAGACCCACTTCATCAGGTGCATGAGTCATGTCTCACGCATCTGACGAAGCGGGTCTTTGCCCACGAAAACTTATGCTCCAAGATATCTGTTACTCTAAGCTTGTATCTGCTCTCATTTTGTTTTCCCTCACTTAACACTATATTTTCTTTCTACATCCTTCCACTCACTTCTTCAAAACAGCTGGGATTCTCCATCTCTTAAATGAGAGAGAAATGACTGGAGCTATCCTCCAAATGCGGCATCTCTCTCACTCAATAAAAACAAGTGAAAGCATCAATTAGTGTGGTCTGATGTTTTATGCAAAATAAATAAATAATGTGGTCTCCTCTGGAAATGAACATTCAAAATTTCTGTGAAACTCCTGTCCCATCGTTAGTACTGTCTCATTACTGATAGATCATTAGTAACTGTAATTGAAAGCTGCTATTACAACAGTAGAACTATAGTAGACTCTTCAATGGAGGTGGTATCAGAGAATGTGTATTGTACTTCTGTCTCTGAATTTTGTTTTTCTTCCCCCCTTATTTAAAGGAATTTGCTTTTAGTTGTTTAAAGAAGATCCTTTGTTTAGTGGTACAGGAATTCTTTGTGTATTGAGTGAGATGGTACTGGGCATATTTCTCTTCCCTGTATCCAGCTAATAAATTGCAGTAAAAGCAAAATAAATATGTAAATATCTTCCTAGCATTATTTTTAAAGAAAGCGTTTTCTGTAGCTGACACAAGAATATTACATGAGTCCGATAGTGGAGAAATTGAGATAATGAATCAGCGAACAAGAAGATCCTAAACTGAATTCTTTCTAAGCTGTGTGGCTACACAGAAGACTATCAAGGGCCAGGCAGGCAGGGAGAAGGTCTCCAGCTCATCAATAGCCTCCCTGGAGCTGTTGTGGTCTGGGAGAGGTGCTCATCCCCTTGGCTTGGCCTGGAGCAGCTGTGGGTAGGGAGAAGTTCTGCTACCCAATCTAGGTGTGGAGTTGCCACAGCTGGAGAAATGCACCCAGCCCGGCCTTGCTGGACATGCCTTGGCAGGGGAGAGTTGTCTCACCCCTGGCTTCGCCCAGCCCTTCCTGCCCCCACCAGAGCTTCCAGGTCTGTGGAGGGGTGCCTCTCACCAGGCCCCGAACTACTGCAGCAAGAGAGGGCTGGGAGGGAGTTCTCTCTCCCTTCTGCAACCCTTATCCACAGTTCTACCCCAGACCCAGATTCTTGCACCGGAGCCCACACACCCTCACCCTTTGCCCTAGGCTTCTCTCACGCTTTAAACCTCTCAGCCCCTACCCTGCTACACATCATATCCCTGTTCATGCACGTAACAAAATTCATTCGACAGATGGACGTGACACTTAGGCTGCGTCTACACGTGCACGCTACTTCGAAGTAGCGGCAGTAACTTCGAAATAGCGCCCGTCACGTCTACACGTGTTGGGCGCTATTTCGAAGTTGAAATCGACGTTAGGCGGCGAGACGTTGAAGTCGCTAACCCCATGAGCAGATGGGAATAGCGCCCTACTTCGACGTTCAACATCGAAGTAGGGACGTGTAGACGATCCGCGTCCCGCAACATCGAAATAGCGGGGTCCTCCATGGCGGCCATCAGCTGGGGGGTTGAGAGATACTCTCTCTCCAGCCCTTGCGGGGCTCTGTGGTCACCGTGGGCAGCAGCCCTTAGCCCAGGGCTTCTGGCTGCTGCTGCTGCAGCTGGGGGTCCGTGCTGCATATACAGGGTCTGCAACTAGTTGTTGGCTCTGTGTATCTTGCACTGTTTAATGAAAGTGTGTCTGGGAGGGGCCCTTTAAGGGAGCGACTTGCTGTTGAGTCCGCCCCGTGACCCTGTCTGCAGCTGTGCCTGGCTCCCTTATTTCGATGTGTGCTACTTTGGCGTGTAGACGTTCCCTCGCTGTGCCTATTTCGATGTTGGGCTGAGCAACGTCGAAGTTGAACATCGACGTTGCCAGCCCTGGAGGACGTGTAGACGTTATTCATCGAAATAGCCTATTTCGATGTCGCAACATCGAAATAAGCTATTTCGAAGTTGGGTGCACGTGTAGACGTAGCCTTAGAGGGATTACTGAACCTTAAGTCCACTATTACAGTTTGGTCCATTCAGACAAAATGTTTGAGAAACATTTTTGCAATCAACGCCCCCTCTTCTTTCTGTGACCTTCCATGCACTCATAGTCTCTTAGCCTCCCACCATCTTCCCTCAAAAGATGCTTTTCCTGCAGAATGTAAAAACTTGATGTTAGTCTATGTCTAAATGCACAGATTCACAAGCTAGAGTAAAAGGAGGTACAGTAGAAAGAAAGACATATATTGCATATTGTAAGGGTTTTTGTGTTTGTATTGTGCTTGTCACTTCGATTGTAAACTTCTTGGGAAATTCTTTTTTATTTGCACAGCACCGCACATGTTGTTGGGTCTGTAAGACTAACAGTCCTTTAAGAAGTTTGTACTTTCAATATCTCTGCCTACCCTGTGCAGAAGAATGGAACTTTTTTTGTTCTCAGTGGTGCCATTTTGCAACTTTGATGCATCCAATGTCATAGTGTGCGAATAAGATAAGATATGGAAGTGGCTGTCCTGATATACTTGGAATCAGTGCCTAAAAGAAAATGAAATTAATTTTATTCTTTCCTTATTTTGCAAGAGTGGGTTTGTTGTCCATTGCATGATAAGGAACATATTATTCAGTTCAGTGAAACTCAGTAAGGACAAATACAAAGTACAGTGCATGAAAAGGAATAAATTGGGTATGTACAAAATGGGCAATGACTGCTTAAGGAGTACTCCAGAAAGGGATCTTGGGCTCATAGTGGATCACAAGCTAAATACAAGTGGTTAGCGTGACAGTCTTGGGGGGTGGGAGGGGACATCATTCTGGGACGTATTAGCAGCAGTGTTATAAGCAAGACATGAGAAGTAACTTTTCTGCTCTATTCCACTCTGATCAGGCCTCAACTGGAGTGTTTTATCCAGTTCTTGGCAGTGCATTGTTCAGTGAGCGAAATGAGCTCTCATAATGAGAAGTGGACTGAGACCAGGCATATAGTGAATACAGCAAGCTTTATTAGTTAATTCTGTTTTTCTTAAGTTTTTAATGGGACCCTGGGGAGGAGAAGACGAGGGCAAGAGAGGGGAGAGAGAGAGAGAGGGTTTCTTAGTGTGCTCTAGCCACCCAACCTGACACATTGACAAGGGGTAGAAGGGAATACTTACGAGGCAGATACCAAACCGCAAAGGGCGAGCAGAGCCCACACCAACACCTGGCTGAGAGGGTCCGGAGTCTTGGTGGAAGGGACAAGTGACTCAGGCCAGCCGATAGGCTTGTTAATTTCATCAGGTCTCCAATTTGGAGAGAGGAGAAGCCAGCTATTATAGGGGTTTGGACACGGAAGCAACCATTTGAGCCAATTAGCTTGCTGGGACAGTCCAGTGCCCGTTTTTTGGGACCAGACAAGGGGTGCAGATGGCCCCGACAGTCTGTGGTTTAGACTGTCTTCCTGGTTTTTAGAGGTTTTCTTAGTACACCAGGTTGTGGTTTGGACTGTTTTCCTGTTCTTTGGGTATTTGTCAATGCATGCTTAGCACATTGGACTTTGACCGGATCATGAGGTCTATTTTTACATACAGTCCATGCAGGGAGTGTGGGCATGTCTGTACCTGTGGGGGGGCTATCAATGCCTACACACATTAAGGAAATATGTGAATAAATATGAATAAGTCCAGAGAAGAGCAACAAAAATGATTAAATGTCTAGAAAACATGACCTATGAGTAGGGTATTGGGGCTAGTAGATTTTGTGGGGCTGTCTAGGCTATGGGATGTGGCCAAAATGGGGTGTTCAGGGAACTGGAAGGGCACTGTGGGTTTAGGCAGGAGGGTGGTGAATGTGGGAGGGTGTGATGGATCCGACAGTGGGGTGCAGATTCTGTGATGAGGCTTGTATGGGGCAATTGGAGTTCAGGAGTGGGTTCAAGGTTGGAGTGTGGGGTCTGAGAGGAAGCTCATGGCTGGAGTGTGTGGGGTCTGTGTGTAGGCTGCCTACCCTGGGGTAGCTTCCCTTTGGTGGTAGCAGGGGTGAAAGTAGGTGGTTCAGCACAGTCTGTGGGGGCTCTGTGCTCACTCAGAGGCACAGCCCAACACAGGTCCCATTGGTTGCAATTGCCAGGGACTGAGCTTTCCCTGCTGTTGGCTGGGATGTGGTTTCAGCCCAGCAGGGGAAATGGCAGTGTGCAAAGCCTTCTGCCCCTCTCCTTTACTATGTAGGGCCGGATTACACACGGACGTTACTGCCTGGAGCCCAGAGCCCCAGGCTAAGGGGGCCTCATAAAAAGATCTTTATTTTTGGCAGCCCAGGCATCTTTTCTTGTGGGGGCTCCCTTTAGTCCAGGTCCCTGAACAACAGTCCCTAAACCCCTTTCTTAATCTGGCCCTGTCTGTGAGGGTAGATTGAAAAAACTGGATTGGTTTGGTCTGGAATAGAGAAAACTGAGAAGTTTTCAAGGGTGTTGAAGGTTGTTACAAGAAGGAGCGAGAAAAATTATTTTCCTTGAACTCTGAAGTTGGGGAAGAAGTAATGGGCTTGAACTGCGGCAAGGGAGCTGTAGGTTGGACATTAGGAAAACCTTTTTGTCAATTGCCTAGGTTGGGAGTGATGGAGATTTCACAGAGCAGGTTAGACAAATCTCCAGTGATGGAGATTTCACAGAGCCGGTTAGACAAACTCTTGTCAGGAATGGTCTTAGATAATACTTAATCCTGACATGAGTGGGACTGGACTAAACGAACTCTCAAGGTCCCTTCCAGTCATGTGATTCTATGATTCTTTATATCCGAATTGACCGCATTTTGATTATATTGTTGTTCAACCTGCTTTTGATGGTAGATTTCATTATTTTAGAGTGCACTTGCTTAGAAATCTTAAAAGTTATATGCTTCATATTTCACTTAATTCCCATATTTTTTATTTAGGAACTGAGGATGATTTTGGAGGCCTTGTTTCTGCCAATCTTATTCTTCTGCGGAACAGACTTTTAGATATCCTTCTCAAACTTTTGTACACGTCTAAAGAAAAGACGAGTGTTAACTTGCAGTAAGTACAAATAATTCCGCTGCTGGAAAGGAAGAAAGTGATTAACAGTGAGTGTAACTTTTGATAATAGGCAAAGTGGGAGAAAGTTTGCTGAAGCGTGCTCTGATCACTAGTTATACTGAGATAAATCCGGGGAACTCCGTGAACTTATTCTTAGTTTACACAGGTGTCATTGAAATCATGATTTTGCTTTGGCTACACTGGAGGAAAAAAAAGTCGGATTTGTAATTCCTCAACCATGTAGTTTCAACTGTGGTGGCAACAGTGGTAGCACAGGATGCAAGTGTTTTTACTGTTTCATCTAATAATAGTCTGCATCCCCCAAAATCAGCCTTTAATTGTGTTTAGACAGTAGGATGGTAAAAATAGCCACCCAGTCTGAGCTACGAAGTTCACTGTTATGAATACCTCATAGTGTAGCTGCACCAGGGAAGAATTATGTGGACACTTCCTAAGAAAAACAAAAGTTTTGCATTTATTTCATGAACTAACAAATTAATGATTATATCTGTTCATTTTTAAAGGCCAGGGCAAGGAGGCCGGAGGTCTTCAGATGTGCTGTGTTTTATTAGCCCTTAATTTAGACAAAACCAAGTTCAGAATTTCCTAATGGTCTCCTTAATTCTTTTTTGATAACTTTTATGTAACAACTTCATATGCAATCATAGAGAACATGTAAAATATATTAAATGCCATTCCTGTTCACAGCACGAGGAACAATCAAATTCCAGAAAACTTAAAAATTTAAATGTCAACCTCAGTGTATAAATGTTCTCACTAACTTCATTAAAATATTAAAATATATAAAATTTCCCATGAAGAGCAGTGAATTTACAGTTAATGAAACAACACTCATGTTTGACTCTTCTGTTTTAAATGATTCTAGCAGTCACTCTGTGGCTGCTTAGAGCGCTTGATATATTTGTGTGGATTACATAACACTGTAGCTTTTAGGCAATACATATCTAAGATCAAATATAATCTGGGTATTCCACAAAGAAGGCTTCTCAAATATATCCCAAATACGTATATGATGTATATATTCTACACTTTTTCTGACACTTTCCTTCTGCCTGTGCATAGGACACAGATTTGATGCTTTTCAGTGTTTTTGAATAGCATCTTTATAACCAGATAACATGTAAATTACTGAAATAAGAAAAATGTATTGGGTAGAAGTTCCTCACAAATTCCACATCCCAGTTTTTAGAGTAATCTGAGAGCAAATTTTAAGTCTCAATGACTGTTCTCATTCCTTCATCCCATTGAACCAAATAAAGATAATTCTATAGTAGTTGTAGTTTCAGAGGGATGGTTGTGTTAGTCTGTAACTTCACAAATAATAAGCAGTCCTGTGGCACCTTAGAGACAAATAAATTTATTAGGTCATGAGCTTTTGTGGGTAAAACCTACTTCTGATGAAAAATGGAAACAAAAAAAACAGAAACATTTATATAGCAGAGGGTGGTGGGGGAAGGTTATCTGTCACTAGTAGGACTAGTTCATGAAACAAATTAAGTAGGATGTTCTTGGTGTTATAATGATGCCTGCTAAAGGAATCTGACTGACAGTTCCTTTTTCCGTAGCGGGTAGCACTGAGAAGCCAGTCCAATGCGTAGAATGATTTTAATTTTCTCTGATGTTCTTGTCTGAATTTGTTGGTATGGAAACTTTGATTCTTGCCCAAGTTATGCATCGGAAAAAATCTTGAAATATTTTACCCTTTTTTTTTTTTTTTTTATTAGGGCATGTGAAGAACTGGTCAGGACCCTGGGTTTTGATTGGATTATGTTGTTTATGGAAGAACATCTGCACTCTACCACAGTAACTGCAGCCATGAGAATTCTTGTGGTCCTGCTAAGTAATCAGTCTATTCTCATCAAGTTTAAAGAAGGACTCTGCGGTGGAGGCTGGCTTGATCAAACAGATTCTGTGTTGACAAATAAAATTGGCACTGTGCTAGGTATGAATTTTTAATTACAATGATTCAAGGGTGTGTCTTTCAGTATTTTTACTGTCTAGGAATTGCTTGTTACTATTACAAAATTTGTTAGAACATAAAGTGTTATCAAATAGTTTTCAAAATTAAAAGGTTTATTGCCTTGATTTTCCTTGGTTGCTCCATCCATTTGTTTAGGCTAGCACAAACGGGAGTAATGGCTTATCACCTGAAATATGTACCTGTTTAGCACAAGTAAATAATCAGAGCATCTAGACCACTGATTGCACTGCTGCCGTTACACTCAGTATAGCTTGTTAACTTGACCATAGCTACCAGAAGTATTTCTCCTCAAGCTGGGAATCACACCTCAGCTTGAAGTAGAGACAAACTGTACATATCAACCAAAAGATGTGTACCTGTCCTGTCTGATGAGTCTGTATATAATTATGATGTCTTACTTGGTAGCATCTAAGTGTATATTCTATCCAGCATGGCTCTTTCTCCCAACCTGATGAAGAGTGAGTTTCTCAAACATTTACCTCTTTTAAGGTGTGATTCCAGAGCACGTTGCAATTAAATGGGAGAATCTACTAACTTCAGTGGATTGGGATCAGGCCCTTACTTTGTCAGCCCCAACAGCATTTCAGGCAGTACCTTTTATGCAAATCATCCTGCAATCATGTCACTGTATAATAAAATGTCTTATTCCACTCTAAGGAACTTGTGCTCATCATTTTTTGACTAAAGAAAGATATGAAGTTTTATTAAAAGCATATTTTTAAATGTTCATTTATAGTGCTTTTCTTCAAGCTACAAATTGGAATATAAATTTTGCACATTTCGGTGAAATTTAAAAGCCAGGTCATACCACTCTGTAATTCTCAACAGACTATTTTATGTGAAAAATAACTATTCCTTTCAAAAAATAATAGCATGGATTCTCTGTGTTTACATTTACTTCCATAATGTTTCCCTCAGGATAGTAAACTGTGAAGACAATTACAATTTTCAGATATTAATAAAAGAATGATGAGGTAGAAGAACATTCTGAAAAATAAGAGTTATCTGAAATTACATTGTGTACCCTTTTGTTAGCACTGATGTCATACCATTTGGGTAATCTTTAATCATAATGGGCTCATCTACACTGCCTCCCTACTTCGAAGGGAGCCTAGAGTTTATTAATGAAGTGCTGCGGCACATTTTGCGGAGTAAAGGGACTTGAAAGTACCCCGGGTACTTCGAAGTACCGACAGGTGAACCATGGCTAGATGCGACCTGGCATTTTGAAGTTTAACACTTCTAAGTTGCTGCAGGGGTGGAATTTGCATAATGAAGTGCTGCGTATGCGCCACAGCACTTCATTAATAAACTCCCAACACCCAACTTACCACCCTCCCTTTGAAGTAGGGAGGTAGTGTAGACACAGCCAATTTGTTTTATTTCTAAGGTATGAATGTTAGACATAATTTGGATTTGCATTTCTTAAGATTTCAGAACTGTTGATGCTTTACAGTGTTGACAATAGTTTGTTTAGTATTTATTCTAAATACAATTTAAAGCCAACCATGTAGCAAAAAGTTTTAATTCAGTCAGAAGTTCTGAGGACATCACTGTGGGCCCCAGAGCAAGTTTGGGAAGGGGACTCGCTCCATACCCCCAGAAAGGTCAGAGCTTTGACCTGAAGGGGCGCAGTGTGCCCCTCATCTCACAGAGCCACCTGGAGTACCCAGTGTGGCACTCTAGTTGTGATTTAAAGGGACCCAGGGCAATTGCCACTTTTGCTGCCCTGCATTGGCAGGCCTGGGGACATCACAAACAGAGACCAAACTTAAAAAGACATTTTTTGGGAGTGGGGGTTAAGTTATATCAAAGTGGACACCTAGCCAGACCATAGGTATAGAGATGCTTAAAATTATTGCTGGTTCAAAACTTCTAAAACTGCTGATAGCCGTGCATGAGATTATCATGTCTGAACCTTTCTATATTAAGACATTCAGATTCCTAATGAAATAAGATATGAAACCATTCATTTAAAGGGAAATGTGTGTGAATTTCAATCTAACTGGCCTTGCCAATGTCAGTAGAAAGCCCAAATATCTGAGTAGTCCTGGAGGCTGAACTAGCATCTCACGGTCATTTGCTGTGCTTGTCCCCTTTTTTGGTGTATATTATTTACCAGCCCTGTCCATTCAACCCTTTTCCCCATCACTGAACATTTCTGGGGTCTGGAAGGAGCTGCCCTGTATAAATTGACTCTCTTGTGGCATCTGGTAGCTTTCAGTTAACTCTGGCTCCATTTTCTAGTAGGAAATAAAGATAAATTAAGAGTATTTTAATCCTTCATCGTGAATTGGTTTGTTTAATAAAAATTAAAACCTAGTCATATATGACATATCTGGGTAAATGCCTTAAATTTCATTCATTCACATTGGCAGTCAAACTTACGCTTAACATAAGCCAACTACTTGGCATTATGATGAAACTTTTCTCCCTCTTGCCATTGGAATATAATTATATGGTGTCCTTTACAAGGGGTTTAAAGACTCTTTACTGACTCTCATCAGAGCCTAGATGGCTCACTTATTTAAAGTAGCATTATAATTCCTTTGCTCACTGAGAAACTCGTACTGTAACATCCATCTGATTTTGAGACGGTTTTATGATTGAAGTTTTTGCTGTTAATTTAATAATTGAAAAATATAAGTTGGTATTAATAGGAATGTGATATATGTATAAATTCATTTTTAATATTTACTTTTAAAGTGCTCCCTTCTGTTCTTGTATAATTGAGTAAAAAGTGATGTTATAAACAAGTCATTTACATGTTAGTATTTTTGTCTCTTTTTTTCATTTCCTTTTCTCTTAGGGTTCAATGTTGGCAGGAGTGCTGGTGGCAAATCAACTGTCAGGGAAATTAACCGGGATGCTTGTCATTTTCCAGGCTTTCCAGTTCTTCAGTCATTTCTCCCTAAGCATACTAATGTGCCTGCACTGTATTTCCTCCTCATGGCACTTTTCCTACAGCAGCCAGTCACTGAGCTGCCTGAAAACCTGCAGGTCAGTGCACCTGTCATCAGCAGCCGATGTAATCAGGGTTGCCAGGTAGGGATTATCTAGAAAGATATAAATATAATTCTGTATAATACCAAAAAGAATAATAGGTTAATTGTCCCAAAAATGATTCCATTGTCAATTTATCAGCTTGATGTTTGGGACTCCAATTGTGATAATGTGCTCTGACATACAAAAAAACTGGTGATAGTTGCTGCTATTATGTACAGGCTAGGTTGCTCATAGAGGAAAAAATTTGGAGACATTTTATAAGAAATAGCAGCTGAGTCCCAGATTCTGTGCTCAGATCGAGAGGAACTGACACTGGTGTCTGTGTGGAGTTTGCGTTGAAGTTATCAGTCCTCTGTGTTGACCCTAAAGGGTTGCCTGAAAAGGTAGTTATAGAAACAGGGTCAAAAAATGTCACAGCATTGGAAATTCTGTTAAAAAAACCCATTCTGTTTTCTAGAAAAGTTTGTTTTTTTTCTTGTTTTCCATTAAATGTTATTGGGTGTACATTCCTGGAGGAAGAAGAGAGAGGCAACAGCCTCCGAGGGTTATGTGCAGTGTTAGGATTTTAACAGGAAAAGTGATGTGTTTGTTTTTGTTTTTTTATATAAATGCTCTTTTCTAAAATGGCATCTAAATTTATGTAGAAAACCCAGTTACACTTTTCACCTTCACAGCATCCCCGACAACAAGTTCTGCAGGTTTACTCAGTGGTGTTGCGTGAAGTAGCACTTGTGGTTTATTGAACATGTCGTCTATTGATTTCATTGTGTAATCCCCGGTTCTTGTGTTATATGAAGAAATAAATAATATTTCCTCATTTCCTTTCTTCTCACCATTCATGATTTTATAGACCTTGCTCCTGTCCCCACTTAATTGTCTCTTTTCCAAACTGAAGAATCCTATTCTTTCATCTCTCTTCAAATGGAAGCTGTGCCATAGCCCTAATCAGTACACACAGTGTGTATACTTCTTCCAGTTATAATACATCTATTTTTGAGATGTGGCAACCACAACCGTATGTAATATTCATTGTCTGAGTATACCTTGGGTTATAGAGAGGGATGTTGATATTTTCTGTTTTATTATTGGTCCCTTTCTTAATGGTTCCTAATGTCAGTTAACTTTTTTGACTGATGCTGTACATTGAGCAAGTTGTTTTCAAAGAACTGTCCATGACAATGTGAAGATCTTGTCTGAGTGGCAACAGCTAATTTAGTCCCCCATCATTTTATTTATAGTTGGGATTATATTTTCCAATAATCATTAGTTTGCATTAATCAGTGTTGAATTTCATCTGGCATTTTGTTACTCAGTCACCCAGTTCTGTGAGATTCCTTTGTAACTGTTCACAGTCAGCATAAATTTAACTATCTTGAGTGATTTATTTTTTATCATTGGCAAACTGTGGCACCCTACTATTCACCCTTCTTTGCAGATTATTTCTGAGTACATTAAGCTACCTTGGTCTCAGTACAGATCCTCTGCCTGGCTACTTACTTCTCTCCGTTGTGAAAACAGACCACTCATTTGTCCTTTTGTTTACTATCTATTAACCAGTTACTGATCCATGAGAGAGCCTTCCCTCTTATTCCATGATTGCTTATCTTGCATACAAACCTTTGGTGAAGGACCAAGTGAATAGGACAGTTAGTTAAGTTTTTTAAAAAATGTATAACTTAATATCCTGGGCTGATCAGTATTTTTAAGCAACCATATAATTTCAGGAAGGGGAGCTGCTCTTCAGTTTAATTTCTCTCTTCATTTTTCTGTGGTTTTGTAATTGCGTTCTTTGAAACTTGATAGAAAAAGTCTTTTATTTTTTAAATGTGCAGCACATATTTGTTCTGTAAACTAATCAAGTAAGTTGAGATGACAGCATTAGTACAACATCCTGTTGACAGATTTTGCTTTCAGATTTGGAATAGTGTTGTGAAAAAGATGTTTGGTTCTCTCCGTTCATTAAGGAGAGGAATTGTCATATTATTCCTTTTGACAGCATGATCTTTTCATGCAATTGTTTTGAGTCTGAAGCTTGGATAAAATAAAACCTGCTTTAATTTAGTTATGTAGAAATATCAGAATAAGAGAACAAATTGCTAGTAATAGAGAGAAGTGGAAAATGAATCAAGTTGCATAGGAATAAATGTTAATTTTGGTTTTTCTTTCTTTCTTCTCTCTTATCTACAATAGTTTGATCTGGATTCTATCTGGACATTTATATTTGGAGTTCCTGCCTCCAGTGGCACTGTGGTGTCCTCAATCAACAGTGTTTGCACAGAAGCTGCCTTTTTATTATTGGGAATGCTCAGGAGCATGCTGAATTCAGTAAGTATAAAGTCCCATTGGCACTCATCTGTACAGACCTCCTTGTGTCTACTGAACCCCTAAATGCAAAAGACAGATTAGAATGGTTAGTTTTGCATTAACAGTGATGCAAGCCAGAATTATAAATCTGTCTCTTATTTTGAATTGACTATTAATAGTTTCTTGCGGAAGGAAATACATTAGATACCAGAAAATGCATTTTTTATTACTGATTCTAAACTAATCAGAAGAGCAAGTTGGGCATTCCCATCATTACTTGGGGGGTGGTACATGTATCTGTTCACATGATATCCTAGCCGTTGTCCTTACACTTCTAGCTGCAAGACCTTCAAGGAGAGACTCACACACTGGGAGAACACACTTCTCCAGGCTCAGCAATAGTTTACTAGCTTTTGACATGTTGTTGGACTGATCTCATCTGGTTGTTTTATTCCTCTTGATGTCATATTAAATGGGTAAAAAGGGGAGGTCTGTGGAAGCTGGTGGGCAGGTGAAGGGGTAGTGCCTGAGGAAGGCTAAAGAAGCCAGAATTACATAGGAAGAGAAGGGTAAAACAGGGCAAATGGGATTAAATAGACAGGAATTAACATGCACAAAAAGAGCAAATAAGCAAAGGTTAGAATAAAACTATAAAAATGAAGTAGTTTCTTTTCTTCATCTGCTTTCTCCTTTGTACATGTGCTTTGGCTGATATTAACATGGGATCTGTCTCCGTGTCTCTCAATACAGAATTTCATGCCTGTGAAATACCAAGCACACTTTTGTTGATTTGTGGATCTGGATCTTTGTAGATAAACAAGGTGTGAATGTATAAAAAAGTGTGCTGGGATTTCACCTATCCATTATAAATACGTATAATTGAACAGAAGAAACTGGTGAACTGGAAATTCCCCTCTCATTGTAGTTAGTTTTCTGTGTGAGCTAGAGTCATTATTGAGTATTTGTTATGAATAGTAGAAGTTGACAGCTGTGGAAGTTAAAGGAACTGATACAGGTCAGAGTTTCAGCTCTGATATTGGTTCCTGGCTTACGATGGCTTATTATCCTTTCCGCATTGGGTTGGACCTTAACTTGTAGTTAACTTACCAAAGAGCTAAAGGGGAGCTGTTTATCCTGCAAATTTTTAATTGAATTTATACAGATATAGAAGATACATTTTAATTACTACAAGTAAAACCTCTCACTCTGGCACACTCTCATCCAGCAACATCCGTAGTGCAACATGATTTTACTTAGCCGGATGACCACTTATCATGAGTGTGGAAAAGTTTCCTGTGGTGCCATAAAGCTTCTTTACAGTCACCAGTCCTGGATCTCAGTGTTCCGGGCTGTTGGTTAACTGTAATTTACCCCTTAATGTTTTCTAAGAGCCCACTAAGTGTTGGTACAGCTGCTAGTCAATATTGACCTCCTATGGTTCAGCAAGTTCTTTGATTCGGCACTAGAGAGGTTCAACCTGTACAGTGTGTAATATAACCCATTTCTGAAAACAGAATAAAATCTGTCATGACCCTCTTAAATTTATATTTTTCCCTATTTGGATTATAAATGCTATTTTTTCAGTGCCATAGGATATTTCTGAAAACCTCAAATTCAAAAAAACAAGTTGTATCTTAAAGTGGTGCATGAGCCATCAGATTCTGCTTAGCTGGGTATGCGAAAAGAAGGTTATTAGTTTTCCACTCGCCCTTCTGACAGTATAGTTGAGCTCTTACTGGCAGAGAAAATACATTTCTCATGGATGAAGCTACCAGAGACTTGGTCCAGGGAGTTTTGTGGGAGAGGCTTCCAAACAAGGAGGGAAAGCAGCAATAGAGATGGAAGAAGAATGCTATCACCCAAAAGTGATCCGGCATCTATTGGAAGGGTACATTTTCTCACCACCCAAGAGACTGAGCCTCATCTTGAATTTCTTTGAAAAGTGTAGTATTATTTGGGAAAGGCTATGTTAAGACTTCTGCTCTCTTATGTTAAAGTTACTATGCTTGTATTAAGTGTGGTGCAACAGCACCAACAGATAGCAAGTTTGAGATTGCAACTGCTTGCTAACTCCACTATGAATAAGTGGGGGGTGGCAGCATAGGTTTAGATACAATATCCAAGTATTACAGAATTCTGTATGGTATTCTTTGCATACCAATGGGTATTAAATATTAACTTAGCTAGAAAATAGTTACTTGTCTATGGAGAAAGTTGTTTCCTCTTTCATAACATGAAATAAGTCATACATCTGAAAAGTTGCCAAGTGCTCTCTGATGACAGCAATTGCTCTAAGAAAATATAGTTCTTTAGAAGGAAACTTCCTTCTTAATTATTGCCATTTACAATATTTTTTTGCAATTTCTATTCAATATAGCCTTGGCAGTCAGAGGAAGAAGGCTCTTGGCTTCGAGAATATCCGGTCACCTTGATGCAGTTCTTTAGATATTTATATCACAATGTTCCAGACCTGACTTCAATGTGGATGAGCCCAGAGTTCCTGTGTGCATTGGCAGCAACTGTGTTTCCTTTTAACATTCGCCCCTATTCTGAGATGGTATGTAACTGAAAGATTGAAATCACTCCAGCTAGGCTATTGGGATTTAATTTGCCTTTCACATCTCTCAAATGACAGCTTACCACAGGCTACATGTTTAAAGGAAAAAAAAAACAAAAACAAAAACACAACCCCTTCATGATGTAGAAGTAGATGTGTGGTGGTTGTTACAGCTAGGTCACATCGTACTTCTCTGAGGTCTGTGATCATTTCTGAACTCCATTTTTAAAGACATTGTTGCCAGTCTGAGATCTGAGCTGGACTTACGTATGCAGTGACTTAGAGACTGTGTTATTTTTCACCATTTAATATATATTAATGTCTAATTAAATTATGAAATTAATCAGGCCTAATATGAACAAATGATGGTCAGATATCTGCTGCACAATCTGCTATGAAATTTCAAGCCATCGCTCTTGGGGAAATTTATGTGTTTTATTGAATATACTTTTTTGTGCACTGTGCCTGTGCACCTCTTAGATATTAAGGAGTTTACCCATTTCAGCAATGTTAGTCCCACGTTATAGGTGGAAAAACTGACACAAATATCCTAATTTACTTGCTTGCTAATTTACTTACCAGGGTCAGAGAAAGAAGCATGTGGGAAAGCCTGAAACTACAAACAGAGTGCTCCCAAGTCCCTCACCAGTGCCTTAACCCCAAGGCCATTCTTCCTCTGTTACTCTCAGGCTATGTCTACACTGGGTGCCACTGCCAATGACAGGTAGTAAGATACAGCCATATGCAGCAGTGAAAACAAGCTGCATCCACAGTTGTGGAGCATGGCACACAAGTCAGTGAAAGACTGGCCAGGGAGGCAACGGAGAAAGACGCCAGCACAAGGGATCTGCCACCTCTTCCCTGCTGAAGGTTTTCCTGTAGTGGAGATATGACTCCAGCAGTAGAACACTACGTACCAGCTAAAAATCGCCCAGTGGACAGGTGGAGGCTTTGCTTGAGCATGTAGAGCTGTGTGGGCTATATACCCTAAGAGTTCAGGCATGGCTTTTCTCCCCTAACAATGCCGTGCCATCTACACTGGTGTTTACACTTGTGCAAGGAAGATGCACAGTTTACAGGCTCTACAGGGTGCTCTAAGGGGTGTGCAGTGTAGATGTTCCTATAAGTGTTACATTCAAACCCAAAGAGGAGGCAGAAGCTACTCTGTCTGTGTTGCCTTTTTTATACACAGCTTGGTGGAAATTCCTTTTTCCTGGCTGCTTCACTCTGAATGTCACATTACAGATCACATTTTCGTACTTCCAGAGTAAGGAGGTAAAGGAAATGAGTGATTCTCCAGGGGTAATGGTATAATACAATTTTATTAATTGAAATGTTGGCAAAATTGTAATCAGAGATGTGAAGAAGTTTAACAGAGAATAATATTCCTTCACAAAGTACTACTAGTTGATGCAGCTATTCACATAATCCCAGACTGAATAGGCACAGAGTTGGAAATCTACATAACAATGTGTCTTTGGTACAGATTCTCTTCTTCCTTTTTAAATTTAACTTGTGTTTAAAATATGTGCACTCATAATTCATTCACTTCAACTGATTTGTTTAGTTAACATGAGCTGAAAATATTACATATAGCAGAGTGGTTCTTAATGAAATTATAAATGTCTTGCAAATTTCTTTATAGGGAATGGATTGCTAATTGTGAAATTGCATTCCTAGGTTTCCCCCCCCCACCCCCCATGCAGGCATGACTGAAATTAAGTATCTGTAATGCTGTTTACATTAAATGGAATGACTCCAGTAATATGAGGAGATGCGGGAATATCAGGAAAAGATCTCTTTCCAACTCCTTTGTGATCTTGAGATAACTTAAAAAAGCCAAATATTGTCTGTGGATAGTAGAGCAAAAAGTATTTGTCAGTCTTTCAAAATTTGCATTCCCTTTAAGTAACACATATGTATTATAGTTCGCACATGTGCATGGTACTTGGCTAGTGTTTGAAATTTTGCTTACTCTTGGTAAACCTCAATAGTTGTCAGAAGATGACAGTGTACCCATTAGTGAATTTGGGAAAAAATTCCTGGGAAATTGGAATGTCTCTCTTAGATTGTATTTAAAATACTTTATCAGGAATCTCACTATATTGGTCATAATAGTACATAACAAGGATATCTTTTGGCATTGCCATGATATTCTTCATTAACACGAAAGTGTGTGTGTACGCGCATACCAACTTATATTTTTAAAAAATACATAAAAAGAGAGCTGGGGAGTTCATCATGTTTCCAACTGGGGAGATGAAACCTGGGAATGACCATGTTTCCAAAAAAGGCACCTTCATAGAGAGAGGATTGCAGGGACATAAATAAATAACTCTGACATAATGGTTACTGGTTTTATTCCATATTGTTGAAGTAGAGTTTTAATATGTTGACTTTTTTTTTCTATAGGTTACTGATCTTGATGATGACGTAGGCTCCCCAGCTGAAGAGTTTAGAGCATTTTCGGCTGACAGTGGCATGAACAGGAGCCAATCTGAGTACTGCAATGTGGGCTCCAAGACCTACCTAACCAACCATCCTGCCAAGAAGTTTGTGTTTGATTTCATGCGCGTGCTGATAATTGATAATCTCTGCCTCACGCCTGCTAGCAAGCAGACTCCACTAATAGACCTTCTGCTAGAGGTAGGACTCTGTTTTTCCTGCTCTTATTATAGAGTAAATGTCACGTGAAACTTGTTCAAGTATGGGTGCTTTTTGGGGTTGTATAAAGGTTTAGTATGAGGAGTACTCTTGATTTCTGTATCGGTTTTGAATTATTTAATATCAGCCACTGCAAGGTTAGAGACACTATTATGTACTCACTCCTGTAAACGTAAAGCAGAGTTGTAATTCGGTAAGTGTACTCCAAGAGGTTTAGAAGTAAGACGTGAGAGGAAAATCATGCAGTCCCTCTCTTCCCAGAGCTGGATGGGTGCCTGCCATAGGTGTTCCAAAAATTAGATGTTTTTATCTATTTAAAAAAAAATATTTGACAAGGTCCTTAGTTTTTTATGTACTGAAGATGGTGAAAATCTCCATGGAGTAACCGCAGTTGTCAGCGTATGGTATCATCTTCTGTTCTCTATGGCTATTTCCTTAAAACATCTTTCTCTGTTGATTGTGTTGCAGGCTTCCCCTGAAAGATCAACAAGGACACAGCAGAAAGAGTTTCAGACTTACATTTTGGACAGTGTGATGGACCACTTACTTGCAGCTGATGTTTTATTGGGTAATTTATTTCCTTTTAATGTATTGATATATGTCTTCCTTTCTCCATTTCTAAAGCCAATATTAGTCTTTTGGTGATTTGGTTTTGTTTTTAATTTCTTCTTCCCTTCTTTTAAGATTTGGTTTGCCTTACCTTTTGTATCTTTTTGTTCCTTGGTATAGAAGGGGATATGCTACTTTTTCTTACTCTGGTGACAGCAAAACTGTGTCATGCCCAATCTGTGAACTCTTAGGAGTTTGAAGCATGTTTTACAATTAAGTTTGGCTGAGACAGGAGGCAAAAGAAAATGGGACTAAAATTTATCATCCCTGACCTGCCCCATTGGCACTTCCCCCAGGTTTAGTGCTGGTTAGGGCATGGATTGCCTCCTTTCATTATTTTGTTTTGTTACTGCAGAAGCAAAGATAACTCTGTGGGATTAAAGCCTCATTGTGAAGGGTCTGAGCAAACACAACAGGATGCGATCTCTTTTTCTCTGGAAATGTTGCAGTCAGGATGGCAGTGTGAAGGGCTGACAAATGTCAGAGGACCAGTGAGCTGCCTCTGAGACTAGTACAGGGAAGTCCCTGCTGAAGTGCCCAGTTAACTTTATGCTCATCAGCTGGAGTCCCTAGGAATTCTCACTTTGCCCTATTTCCCCAATCCCTCCTCCGTGGACAAACTTGGATCTCCAAGGCCTTTGAGGGTTTTCTGCTTAACTCCTCTAACTAGCACTTTCATTAGGGCAATATTGATGTCCTCCCTGTCCTTCCTTTTCCTTCTAGTCTGGTGTCAGGAGGACAGAAAGGAAAAAATTATTACTGTCCCCTGCTCAACAATTGAAGATTTTGTAGAGGGGGTTATTAAAAATGGCAGCAGCCTATTCTCATCCAAGGTTGCTTCCCTTCTCCAAAATTGTTTATGAAGTCATCTCTGGGGATAATATCTCCTTTTGACTGGAGAAGCATTCAGGGATGGGGATTTCTCTCTTTTCAAACTAAACTAAATATTCTAGGGTCCAATATATTAAAAGAGTAATTCTACAATAAAAATACATGAAACCCCAAATCAAACCTTCTCCTCAGGTTTGTCTGCTCTTTTAGTTATCTCAGTTCAGCTGAAGCCTTCTCCCTTTGGTTATGTAGGGTTTCTTTCTTCAGGACTTGTCTTGTCTAATTTCTAAATATCGGCAAGATGACTGTTCTCTCTCTTCCCTTAGCTATAAATCAGGGTAACAAGTGAACTGCACTAATGAGTGAACACAACCTGCTTAATTCTTCCCAGCAAGATCAGCGTCTGCTAGTGGTGGGGAGTCTGGGGCAAACACAATCAGCATGTTACAGCACCTCAGAATAAGCACTCCTATTAAAATATAAAATACAATTGGAGTAGAACTTCTATTGGCCCTTAATTTTTTCCCAGGGGAGGGCCCTGTGGAACAAGATACCAACTGTGTTTTAAAAATCACTGTATGTATTTACAAAGGATTTGGTAGTGCTATGTTCATGAACCCCTAGTAAGGAGCAATGCAGAAATCGGCTGCACTGGGTGTGCATGGGAAAGCATTGTGACTCAGGGAGGCACCATCCCTTCTGGGCTCACATTTAGAGGTGGAGGCAAGTAATTTATCAAACCTATTTAAATAGTGACATGATCCTCTGAGCACCCTAGTGTGTTTATAGAGGAGGAGGTCAGAGTCATGCCCCATTGGCTTCTCACCCAGTTGCTCTTGGGGGTAGGAGGAAAACAATTTGAAACCGTATGCCTGTATTCCCCTAACTGCTGGGACTCTTGTTGTGGCCAGCAACAGGAAGTTACAGAAGCGGGGAGGGTTATCCTTATTTCCCTCTCAGCAGCATAAGATTCAGCTACTAGTTAGCCACAAGGAAACAATAAACTGCTAGCAGAACTTGTGATGATGGCCATGAACAGTAAATGAATGTGTAAGACAAACAGTGGACTATGTTATTGTAAACTTAGATCTGTTATTTGTTAGGAAATGGTTTTGTTTAATACAAATAATACCAATATTACTGTGTACAGAACAGTTTCTAGGAAACAGCATACTCCATCTGAAAGTCCTTACATGCATTCATTTCTGAATTCTTATTTCTGCTCAGAAACTCAGCAGATGTATATCCTGCTGAGAAAGCTAATTCACTCTAGCAATTTGTGTCTGGCAGACTCTGAGGCACAATTGCTATTCCTGTCATGAAGCAGAGCCCCCACCTCCCCACAAACACACACAAGTTGGCTGTAGGTGTTCTTTAGCAGTTGGTTAGTTCATGTGCAAATGAAATATAGGTGTTCATGTTAGCAAGTGAATACATACCCCATTGGGCATTAGACAAAATGCAGATAAACCTTCCTATTATAAAACTGATGTTTCAAATTAACTTTGTGGTGGTTAGTATTACAATAACGATCTTTTGGGTCCATGGTGCTACACACTGTGTATGTGTGAGAGACAAATTTAGCAGAGGAATGTAGAGATGCATCATTCATGGAGATTTAAAGCCTTCCTTTGGGTGACCAATTTGCAGGAATCCTCAAATGGTGGAGAGAAGGTTTCAGTGCTTAAGGAACTATCTCTTGATGGGAACAGTCTTACCAGCTATTCCCCTATCTAACCTAATTTCCTTTGGTAAAATCTTATTGGGGAGTTTGTGGTTAGGCAACTTCATGGAGTTCTCAGATTTATTGACTCCTTTCAACAGCTTTAGGCATGGGTATGGCATGGGTGTTGTGCTTGTCTTGTTAGCTATTGCGATCCAGAAGGTGAACAAAACCAGGTGTCCCTGATTCTTCTGTTATGTCTTGCTCATAACTTTGATACAAAAGATAATGTTATTGATGTCTTGCAATCAGTCATGAACACAGGTAATTATAATTGTGTGGCTCTGCTGTGTGAGTAAAGCCTTTGAAAATAAGTTCAGATACACAAAGATCACATTTCCTTGCCTTTCTTGTGACCGAACAAATATTAATAAAATTCTTTCATGTGCAAGCGTGGCATTGTTTTTCTTCCTTCCTTGTTTAGATCTGTGCTAATAAGTGTCTTTGAATACAACATTTAGCTCTTTTTGTTTGACTAACAATTCCAGTGTGCATTTCATTCAGATGTTTGTAGGGCTTTTTCCATGTTGCAGAATAAAGAAGTTAGTCTTTAGAAAGCTGTTGGGCATATTGAAGACAAATAGGTGATCAAGGAAAGTGGTTTTTGTTGTTTAAATATTTTTTTCTTTCGTAATTCAGGTGAAGATGCATCTCTGCCTATTACAAGTGGAGGCAGTTACCAGGTGCTGGTGAACAATGTCTTTTATTTCACACAACGTGTGGTGGATAAGCTTTGGCAGGGCATGTTCAATAAGGAGTCCAAACTTCTTGTAGATTTCATCATTCAACTAATTGCACAGGTAACAAGCTGTCTTAGTAGTATTACTACAGTGCCCGCTTTTGGGGGTTGATTTCCCAGGTGCTGTGCCCTAAAACTACTACCTCCCGGAGCTGTGGTTAATCAGCATCTGCATTACTTTGCTGGTGGGGATGATAACCCCAACTCTGTGCCTTGTCTGAAGGTGACCTGAGGATCTGACTCAGGATGACAAGGTGGTGTGGCGCTCCAGGGAGAAAGAAGGCAGATGTCAGCAGCGTGATCATCACACCAGAAACATTCCCTGGGTTGTGTTCTAGGCCTGAAAATATGTTGGGATGTAGCAGTGCCCCCAGATAGGTGCACTAGCATTTAGCCACCAATGCTACGAGGCAGTGTGCCTCAGTTTTTCCTTCCACACAGGTGTACAAGCTTGTTAGGCTTTTGCTGCTACACCTATCTCTAAGCCTGTGTACAGGTAATAGCTTAGAAGCTGCATGCTTATGGGACTGCTTTGTTCTTGCCCTAGCATATATAAAAGCTTTTCCCAGAAAACACATATGTGGAGTGGCTGTCTGGTCCTGCATTCACATGTTCACATTGCATTACATCATCACCCAACAAGAGAAGGAATGATGCAGCATTCAGTAGGATAGTTCTGCAGCCAGGAACTTGGTGAACTCCGACTTTCCTCCAAGGATGCTGCTTGTGAGTTGCCTTTTGGCAATGCGCATAAGCAATCACTCAAAGAAGAAAAAATGGTTACCTACCTTTCGTAACCATTGCTCTTTGAGCTGGGTTGCTCATGTCCTTCCATATCCCACCCACCTCCCCTGTGTCAGAGTATTCCAGCAAGAAAGAATAGAATACGTGGCAGTGTCCAGGGAGGCATTTCTCCAGGGGTTACACAGCTGACCTGATGTGTACTGCTAGGGTAAAAACTATAATCTGATCACGTGTGTGGCACATGCACATAATCCTTTGGAATTCACATAAGCAACACATCTTGAAGAACAACAGTTGCAAGAGTTAGGTAAATTCCGCCCCCCCCTTTTTTTTGGAGGAAATTTGGAAATTCCTTAGTGTGCAAAGCATTTTAAGTTGATATAACATAAGCATGAAAGATGGGTTTTCATTTTCTCTCTGTGAGCCATGTGTAAACTTGCCGTGCAGCTCACGTACTGGTGTAGTTTACGCGTTTAACAGAAAGTGTGGAGATAAGAACAGTTGCCTACCTTCTCTTTTTCTGTGTGATGATGGTAAGCATGATGGTAGGTCTTACCCATGAACAGCTCATGACCTAAAAACTTTGTTAGTCTTTAAGGTGCTACTGGATTGCTTGTTTATAATTCAGAACAAAAGTTCCCCTTTATCACTAAGATATTAGGCCCTACACAAATTATTTGGCAGAATCTTTAGTCACATAATTGAAGAACTGTACAATCTTAAGGTGTCTTGCAGATCCTTTGTATGTGAAAATTCCAGAGATGTGTAGGACTTTTAGGTACCGAAGGATTTGCAGGTTTCCATACAGAGAGCTTAAACATTCTCACACCAAACTGGGAGAGGAGATTAAAAGAGCAATACATGGGGGGGTTTTTTCTGTCAGTGTTTTACTTTCCCCCTATTTGAGTCTGCACCTTTTAGCATAGTGTGTTGGCATTTGTATGTAGTGAGTTAGTGTTCTGATATAATATTTTTATAGTGTGACTGCTAATGTACCTGTCTGAGTCATTATGGTGTCTGAGTGCCTGATGAAGAGGGCAGTTTTTTTATTCTGGGATTATTTTCCCAATAATTCAGATTTAAAACCAATGCTGCAGCATGGGTAGGGTGTATATCTTCAGAACCATGTTTACAACTGAATTAGTTAAACTTGCTTTCAGATTAATTTACCTTTAAACTAGTACAGATTTGTGGGAGAATTTCTGTAGTAAGATGAGTCCAAAGTTTCTTTCTTTTTGACTGAAGCTAATCGAGAAGAATCATTGTGGAGATGAGAAAATAGCATTTTGGTTAATTACCTCAGAGTTCAGTTCTTATTTACAGGCAGATGAAATATTAATGCGTATTGGAGTTGTGCAGGGGAGAATTGATCAATACAAAGTGATTTTTTTGGTTTTTTTTTTTTTTGGGGGGGTTTTCTTAAATGAAAGGTTTCTTCTTTTGTTTGTTTTTTTAACAGTATAGGATTTGAAGAAATATATTTGTGTGGGGATTTCGCTAGCTGACATGATATTGTTTTGTATTTTCCATAAGTCAAAAAGAAGATCTCAGGGGTTATCACTGGATGCTGTTTATCACTGCCTGAACAGGACCATCTTGTATCAGTTCTCAAGGGCACACAAAACTGTCCCTCAGCAAGTTGCTCTCCTTGATTCTCTAAGGGTCCTTACAGTGAACAGAAACCTAATTCTAGGACCTGGGAACCATGATCAGGAGTTCATCTGCTGTCTAGCTCACTGCTTGATTAATTTGCATATGGGAAGGTAAGCACCTGAGACTTAAATTCATCATATTAGAGTCAGTCTTGTACAGTTCTTCTTCCTCTCTAAGCTAATGAATCAGAAACAGCTGGCAAACTCTGCTTACTTGCCTGGAAAGTGCAAGATAACTGAAATGGTTCATCTTGAAACAAAATTACAACTGGGTAGTACAATCTCAGGGAAATAATTCAATCTCATTTTTCATATTTGTGTTCAGACGTTGGTACAGAAAACATATCTTGTCTGTCAGCCTTGTTAAGCTTCAATAGTGTAAATTATCTCTAGCAAGTGTCTGAAAACAACTACAGTGAAACAGGAAGTAGGACTGATAATCAAAATGAGATATGGGTTTTGAGGAAAAAAAGGACCGGAATTATTTCGCAATTAATGATTTATTGTGCAGTTATTGCCTTAACATCTGAGCACATAACATCAATGACATACAGTGCCTTTTTTTTTAAAAAACAAACAAAAAAAAAAAAAAGGGAGCTGGTACTTAGTCAGCTTCCACCCCAGCCACTCCTATGGCTGAGTCTGCCAAGGTGTCAGTACTCATTACTGGCAAGTACTAGCACAAAAAAAAGCTCTGACTACATATAATCAGGCATCATATCGACTCTAAGCCAACAGCATTAATGGCCTCTTCTTTCTATTCTCCCTCGCTTCCCCCCACCTCCCTTATAAATAAATTTTTGATCCATATCAACAAATGCTTGACCAAATAGCCTGCCTCGCACTGTCTGTAAAGGTCAGGAGCACAAATTTGAAGTTCCTGGATTTTCATAGTCTTCCTGTAGATTTTTTGTTTATATTCTAAAGATTCCCATTAAAGACACTTGTCATTAATTTGAATTGTACAAGTTCCACTGTCTTTCCCTTGTAACATGAGTAGAAAACTGTACCCTTCATCATAAAACTGCAGCTCTGAGTGCAGCTGTAATACCATCAAAATGAGAGGTACCAGAAGCACATCTCTGCTCCTGTAGCAGTATGCATCGATTCAGTTTATTGATACCACAGAAAGATTAAACACTTCAGTTCCTAAACTCTGTCCATTTCTGTTCATCCTAAATTTATTGTAGCAGTGTTGATGGGTTTGGACTGGAAGCTGAAGCTAGGATGACCACTTGGCACATTATGATCCCCTCTGACATAGAACCAGATGGAGTCTACAATCAAGATATTAGTGAAGGTAATAAAAAAACAGCTAGATCTCAGATTTCTGTTAAGACCTCTGGTTTCTTAAAATGTTCTCATTCCTCCCCCTCCCTTCCTCACCACCAGTCCTTTTCCCGTTATTGTCAGGTTGTTGGTGGAAGGGAGAGGGTGGTGAGCTGAGATGGTAAATGTATTAAAAAAAAAAAAAAAAGGGGGGGGGGGGGAGCACAATTCACAGAAATATTGAGGTGCATTCAGTGTCAGCTATCTATTTATCAAAACAGTAAGAACTTTTCAGTCCCTTCCTTATACAGGCATAAAGGCCATTAAAAGTGTTAACAATGCTAATTATTACAAGCAACGTTTGTTTATATATACAGAGGCTAGTGCAATGTGAATGAATAGTGTTGAGTTTGTCAGCTACATGTTGGTAAACGGAGATAAGAAATAACTAGGATTAGGCATAGGGTATATAATTCAGTGAAGAGCAGCACCTGTTGCTCACTGGAAATGAGCTACTAACTTGATTCAGAGAGAAACTGGGCCTATCACAAGTGGGTGTTGAAAAGCACTGAAGCGAGTAAGTACGATACGTGATGAGAAACAGGGAAGAAAAAAGAACCAAATAAAGAACAGAAATAGGTGTAATAGAAAGATCTGAAAGTAGCACATTTAGAAGTTAAGTTCACAGTCAGTCCTTATTCCAGAGAGAGAGAATGTGGCAGTCACATTCCTATTCTGTACACTCCTCAGTTTTTTCACCTGGATCAGTTTGTCAGGACCACCCCTTAGCGGAGAAGATTTGGTGAAGTGAGCATTTCTAGTTTTGTGATGGTTATACATATTACTACATACACAAAAAACTACGTTAAAAGAACATTATTGTGGTTTCAAAGTCTCAGAAGTAAGAAATGGCAGAATTTAAAGATGCATGTGCAATCTTAATTTCATTCCCTCTTGCACATGCATTATAGTGCTGTTTGATTATGTGATTGCATACTTTTTTTCAACAGGACCCCTGCCTCATTCCATGAACCGACTGGATAGTGCTCAGTGAATGAACTCCTATTCAATGTTTTTGATTTTCCTCATTGTTCAGCATGGGACCCTAGCCTTTATTTTTATAGGTATTACTGAAACTTAGCTCTGAAGACAGAACTATTGATTTTCTTCATGGTGGTTTCCCCAGTGTACTCATTGCATAGCATCAGTCAAAGCTGACCCCAGTGGGTATTCACTGTAGGGGGATATGCATCTGCAACCAGAAACTCTTTAAAAGTAGTATCCATGCCCAAACTTTGCCCCTCAGGCTTTCGGATAAGGACATTAAAGGGTGGCACAGACCAACTGCCTGTCCAGTTCCTTTGCTGTAGCATACAATCTGGCTGGAAACTTTTATGTCCATTTTCTCTACTTCATTACACCTATATAGAATCTCTGAATACTGTAAATTGTAGTTTAGCTTGCATTGTTAGTTCAGTGTAATTTCATTGCTATTGCCCCATATCTCCTGTTTATTTCATGTACCTATTATGTTCTAAATACTAGGCTTGCACATTTGCCTGGCCTGCCTTTTTGTGCGCGCGCGCGCATGCACGCACACACAGCTGTACGGGTAGTTAGGACTTCTTCACCAAACACAGGTCCTCCACCAAACAGAAGCATGAGGAATATAAAAAGAAAGGAACAAAGAGGAGGAAGAAATCCGGTAGCAGACCCTTGAAAAAGAGTCCACCTTTCCCCTTTCTCTGACCCTCCCCAAGACCGGCAGAGCATGTGGAGAAAAGGCAGTACAGTAGAACCCCGAGATGCACGCACTCAAGTTGTATGAATCTTGGGTTAAGGCAACTCTGAGTGGTGGGGAGCTGGCACATGGCTCCGGGCTGCCTGCCACTTAAGGGATCCAGGAAACTGACCAGTTCAGCAGCGCTGGTCAGTTTCCCAGCTCCTGTGAGTGGCAGGCAGCTGGGAGCCAGGCACCAGCTCCTCGCTGCTCACGAGAGTGGGAAAACTGACTGGCACAACGGAACTGGTAAGTTTCCTTGCTCCCTTGAATGGCAGGCAGCCCAGAGCCAGGCGTGAGCTCCCTGCCACTCAGGATCAACTGCTGCCACTGACAGGAGCAGGAGCCTGACTCTTGCCGTCCCTCACAGGAGCAATTTCAGACCTCTATGATACTCTTCCCCAATCCAGGCAACTGGTTTATAGCCCTTGATTTGAAAGGTACATATTTTCGTGTGGACATTCACTTCTCTCTCAGAACATTTCTGTGCTTTTCAGTGAGCCAAGGACGCTTGTACTACAGCATGCCCCCTTTCAGCCTCCCTTCCTTGTCTTCACCAACAAGGAAGACCAATACTTCCTTTGCAGGATGACTGGCTATTCACCAGTCAGTTATAACAGAAGATACATGTAACATCTACTATCTCATTTTAACTCTTCCATGCACTTGGACTCTAAGCCAATTTAGACAAGTCCATATTCACACCAGCCAAACCATAGAATTCATTGGCAAGGGTCTGATCTCAGACAGCCAGGTCTGTCTTACCTCAGGACCAATTCCATGCTACCAGGGAATCTCATTGACCAATTTCAGCCTATTCTGTTTGTTCCTGATGGGCCACATGGTACATATATGTTACTGTACTTAAAGTGCCTTCACTTGGGTTATCAGTCTGTGCATCAAAAACGGACTCCTTTTCCAAGAGCTTCTGTCTTACTTGAGACATGCCAACAACACTAGCCTTCTGGGAGAACAAGGACAAAATATGTGAGTAGTTCCCCTTCATCCCTGTACCTCCTACAAACACAGTGATCATAGATGCCTCCTTATTAGGCTGGGAAGCAAATCTTGACAATTTAAGAGGCGAAGGCTTCAGGTCCTCTCGGGAATCCAGGCTACATATCAACCTGTTCAAGCAGTTCACAAGGTCTTCAAGATATTTCTACCCACACAGAGATCAGTATGCATCTCTTTTACTACAAACCAAGCAAGGGGAAGTAAGATCCACTCCAACTTTGCAGAGAAATGCTGAACCTCTGGAACTAGTGCATCAGCGTGGAATCACCCCTTCAGCAGTACGCATCTCAGAGGTGATGAATTCACTGGTGAACAGTCTCAGCAGCCTTTACAAATGGACCATCAGTGGAGGGCTACTCAGTCTTTATTTGCCCTACAACTGCAGTGATTGAAGGCATCATAAGGACATTCTCTGCAGCTGCAAAACAAGTCACTGGGATCTGAACCTCTTCCTTTCTGCTTTCGTAAGATCACCATTTGAACTCTTAGTTTCCTTTTCTCTCCTTCAGCCTTCTTTGAAAAGCCCTTTCTTGATAGCAGTTAACTCTGGTGGAAGAGCTAGAGAGCTTGGGATCCTTACGGTGGAACTACTTTCTGCAGTTTTTCAAAAGAACATGGTTTGTTTCAGACTACCTCCAAAACTGAGCTCCAGATTGATTATCAGTATTGAACAAATACTGTAAATTAATTTTTGAGTTGTGATATGAATTTTCTTTGGCTATGGTTATGCCTATTTGTGTTTGTTTCCCAAAAACTTTTGAGTTCAGGGTTAGCAGAATGAATGTGAACTTCAAAGGTGTGTGTTCAAGAATTTGTAGAAACTAAATTTTGAATACACATCAGTGCATTTGCAACAAACTTGTTGACTTGCTCATCCAATCAGGAAACGGAAACAATGCTGTGATTTATATGGAGGGAAAAAAAAATCCCTCAAGTAAATCAACACAGCTGGAATGATGACTACTTTGAAGTGTTTTTGGTTCAGCAGGGCACCGAAGGAGGAAAACTTTTTTTAAAAAAATTGTCCAGTGCTTTCAAAGAATTTGTGTAAAAAGCAGTCTGGTCACAGACATTCTTCATGCAGGAAATACAAAGTTTTCTTTGTCAGATACATATTTTTGTATTAATTATTCACTCTGTTTGTTAATACTCACTGCAGAAGCACCAAAATATAGTGGAAAATTAACTATGTATGATTTTTTTACCTGTTTAGGTCGCCAGCTTCTTTTAAAAGCCATAAACAGAGTGTGGACAGAGCTAATTCACAGTAAGAAACAAGTTTTAGAAGAGGTATTCAAAGTCACGCTGCCTGTCAATGACCGTGGCCATGTGGATATAATTGTTGCAAGGCCTTTTATTGAAGAAGCAAGTTTAAAGTGCTGGCAAAATCACTTGGGTAAGAGTAAATGTAAATATGTATATTATTCCAAAATATAATACACCAGATATTCAGTCTCACTTGCTTTGTACCCTTAATAATGAATTTAGGATGTATGGGTTCTGAATACATGAGTTTAGCACTTATTGGTATGTATAACCATAGTCACACCAACACCTCTGCCTAACAAACTGGTGTATGTTTCTCAAACGATGGCACAAATTGCAGACTAGTTCACAAATATTTAGCAATAAAAGACGGATTAGAAAAAAACATGCACTTGTGGCATAAATAAAATATGACTGCATGGACTAAAATGTTAGCTTGCCCTGAGTCCTATAACTTTTGTTTTTCGAAAGCGCATCTTCCATAAAGGCATCCAGTCTTGATTTGAGAACATCAAGATTTATCTATCACTTCTCTCCGTAGTTTGTTCCAGTGATTAATCGTCCTTTCTGCTGAAAAGTGATGTTTTATTTACCATTTGAATTTGCTCTGGTACTGCTTTCAACAAATGGTTCTTGCAAAGCCTTTCTGTGATGGGTTAGAATCTTTTAGTATCTGATGCATCTTAAACTGAGAAAATTTTTAGGTGATTGCTCATGACTATTCCAGTGAGGTGGGCGGGGGGTGTGCACACCACTTGCATGACTGCCAGAAGGTTTTTCACTAGAGGTACCTGTGGAACCCCCTAGAGTTTCCATTATGGCAGTGTACATAGGTCTTTGCTGATCCTGTACCTGCTTAGTTCTTCTTACTACCAGTAATCGTGATTCCTAGCATTTTTCTGCATATTCAGCTCATGCTTTACTAGTTCTTGTAGTTAATAGTAAGTTTCAGTTGGGGTGTTCTCCCCTACCCCGCTCCAGATAATTTTTCCCCCATCACTAGTGCATGAAGTGTTCTTAGGGGGCTAAGCAGTGCTAGTTATATGACAAGCCTATGCCCAGAGGGGATCCACATGCTGCTTGTCTGAAGTGGTTAGGTGCCTGATTTTCAGGGTCGCTAAGACCAGGACCAGAAGAACAAAAACCAGCAGCTGGAGCACGTTTAATGGAATCTGTTCTCTGGCTCTGCCCACCAGAGTTGGGATGAATGACCCCTGAATCCTGTTCAGAATTACTGATTTCCATGATACAATCCTCTGCTCTGGAAATATGAGCATTCCTTGTCCCTTGGCGTACCAACTGCAGTTGGCTTTATTAAAACACATTTTGTTTGAATGGGACTAGTTTACCAAGTGATTCAGATCTCTTGCATGAGTAATTTGTCTTTGTGGTTATTTTCTGCCAACCTTTGTGATCTTCAGATTTTGTCAGCAGTGATTTTTTTTCTAATGCATTGGTGAAAATGTTTTTAAAAAAAAAAAAAAAAAGCCTAATATTAATCCGGGCAGAATCCACCAGAAATACTCCCATTGGATGATGTCTCATTTTAAAGCTACTTTGAGATCTAGCAATTAGCAAATTCTTAAGCCACTTTGCTTTAAATCCCTGTAGAATGTACTCTATGTACTCTATGCACAGGCATGATCCCTATCACTGCTGTGCGACACAGTCTACAAACCCTAACCATGCACCTGAAGGGTGCCAGATATCTAACACTCCTTTTACCAAACTACCTTCCAAACATACCGAGTAACAACTGCTAGTGGTACAGTGGGACAGCATGATGGAGAGAGGGGACATGCAGCAGGCATGGCTGAGGCACTAATCTGATGCTTGGAGGTTGGTATCCATAGGGGCCAGGGCTGAATTAAGGAAATCTGGTGCTTAGACACGCTAAGACACTATCTGCTCTGATGCTCCACAACTATACCATGGCTCTACCACCTCCCACCTTGAAGTGGAGATGGAAGATGGCTCCCTCTCCTTAGAGAGTCGGGGGCCAGCATGAGGCCAGCTTTCCCTCCTTCCAAAAGGGGAAACAGGGACCAGTTCTCCTTTGAAGTAGCAGCAGGGGCCACCTTTATCTCTCCTGAAGAGGAAGGAGTGGCAGCAAGCTGGAGCCCCCAGCCAAGACGCATTTCCATGGGTGGGGTGTGGGCCAGTCACGGGGAGTCCTCAGTTGAGGTACTAGTACAATTCCCCAGAGCTGTGAATGCATTTGAAATAGACTTCTCAATCCCTCTGAGAATTACACCTCTAAGAACTGGACTCAGGCTGGCCACACTGCATCAGTTGTGCTTGGCTTGTGTTTTTAAGTTTTTCTTGAAACTAGAAACTTCCTTCTGTTTAAATAAATGAGAGCCTAGATTCTGACATAATCCTGTGTCTGCAGGAACTGGAGCCTGAGCAGGCTTATAGTGTCTATGGTTTAACTCAGTGATGTTATAAAGGTTGAATTCAGATTCTGGCATAAGAGCTGTACTAGATGATAATTGTGATACAGGTTGACGCTCTCCAGTCCAGCACACTCTTGTCCAGCAGTGTCCGTAATCTGTCATGATGGTAGTTAGCTGTATGACCACTTATCATGTGTGGCCAAGTTTCCCATGGTCCCATCAAGTTTGTTTACAGCCACCAGTCCTGGCTCTCAGTCTGTTTAGCTGTCATTTACCCCTAATGTCTTTTAAGAGCCCAGTAAGCAGTGGAAATGTTGGTAATCTGCTAGACAATATTGACCTTCCATGGACCAGAAGATTCTCTTGTTCAGCACTGGTCAGATCCCAAGGTGCAAGATTAGAGAGGTTTGACCTGTAGTGAGGAATCCTGCATGGAAGAATAAATAATGCATATTATTAAGTAGAGTCCTCTTTAAATTTTCTTAATTTTTA
Organism: Carettochelys insculpta; assembly: GCF_033958435.1. Lineage (NCBI taxonomy): Eukaryota > Metazoa > Chordata > Testudines > Carettochelyidae > Carettochelys > Carettochelys insculpta. Next base: position 123,339,571 of record NC_134140.1, read on the forward strand.
TGGTATTGCATCATATGTGCATCACACCTTAAACCACACAGTCTGTCCTATCCAGGGTTGGCACAGTAATAGACCCCTGACTTAACCTCTTCTGGCACTATGATTAGGGGAGCTGCCATTTTGTCCTTCATCTCCTCTCTACCAGCCTGCCTCCCTCCTAATATACCCTGCTTTTTCCTTGTACCTCACATACTTCTTCCCAGGCTTGTACATGTAGCCTTCTGTCTACCCTGTTTCTTTTTCAGAAGCTACCTATTGTGACAGCTCTCCTGAAGATTTACCTCTCTGGCAATCTTTTGTAAATGCTCAATTTCCACAATGCAAGTCCAGACAGATGTGGAACGCCAAGAATTTCAAGCTTATTTCAGGAAGCCATCTTATTTATGGACTTGCATACAATTATGAAGCCTCTCCATGATTTAGTTTTAATGCTTGCCATTTATCTTTTTAAAAATTAAAAGGACAGAATAGACTAATTAAGACAAAATATTAGTGGAAGTTTTGGCTGAGCTGTAGAGCATTTGGAAAGGCAAGGTGTGATGGAAGAAGTGTGAAGACGAGAACCTGCAAACCGCTTTAACGCTTTGTCTGTCATCCAGGCCAGCTTTTATTATGCAGTCATGCTAAATAATGAGTATTTGTTCATTTATTCTCATCTTCTAGTTTCACAACCATATTTAATATTTGCTGCTTCAAAAAGAGAAGTAAATTAGGAAAACTTAGCACTGAAATGAATAAGAACTTGGACTTGCATTGTCTTTTCTGGGATGCTAACAGAAAACTGCGACTAATCTGGATTGTTGCCCTAAAATTCCTCTGGTCACTAGCTCTTTTCAAATGTGAATAAACAGTAACTCATAGAAATTAAGTTTGTCCAATAAAATAAATGTGAAACCAGCAAATAGCTCAGTGCTGTGGGCCTAAGATACCTCCTTCCATCTATGATTAACACCATGATACAATGCTGAATATATTTGAATTCCAGTTAATACCCCAACCTTTGTTTAGTTCCCTGTCCTCATTCTAACGTAGGAACCATAGTGTTAGAGCTGCTGACAATACGACTTACTGACGTTCAGTCCCCAGACCTGCCTCAAATAATAATTTTATAAAATTTACACTAGGATAAATTAATGAAAATACTTCTGAAGATATGACATTATAACTGATTGGGCTGGTACACGCAGAATAATACCCATTCTTCCTCGAGTGTCCCCGCGGGTGCTCCACGATAGGTGTCGGGCTTGCCCTGGCACCGCAGATCGGATCTTTCCAGCAGTTTCTGCCGGACTGCGCATGCACCGGCGCGCACTGCTCCCTTGCGCGCTCCCAGCCACGTGCGCGATCCGGTCCCCGCCAGTTCCTTCTTAACCGCCATCGGCTGCAGACGGAATCCGCTCAGGCTGCAGCCAGAGTCAGCGTATTTCATGTTTTAAGTGTTTTTAGAGTTTCTTTTCAGTCTTTCAGTCTTTGTTGGCTTGTTATTTTTCTTATTGCGCAAAAAAAAAAAAAAGTATATAAAAGCCTTAGTAACAAGAGGAGCAGCGGAGGCCCGGGGACGTAAGACCATTAGGCCTTCTGCCGCGGCAGGCTGGGTCCGAGAGGGGAACAAGCACAGAGAAGGTGCTAAGTACCCTATTAACAACTCAAAGACTCACCGCAATGTCCTCTTCAGGATTCAAGAAGTGTGAGTCATGCCGCGAAGCTATGCCGTCCTCCGATGGGCACAGTCAGTGTATTAGGTGCCTGGGGGGAATCTCACGTCACCCAAAAATGCTCCTTCTGCGCAAAGCTCACGGCTACAGCAAGGAAGGACAGAGAAATGCGGCTAAAAATGCTGCTCTTTGACGAGGCCCTCCAGCCAGACGTGCCGGAGTGGCCCCAACAAGAGGGACCCGCAGGGGCCCATCAAAGGAAGGCGGCTTCCCTCACCCCATCAGTGCAAAAACAGAGGAAGCTCTCGCCAACCCAATCCCTGCCGGCAGCCACAGCGAGCGGGACGGGTGCAGCACATAGCCCCCAGCCGCAATCACAGACGAGCGGCGGCGGCGCGGAAGCGCACGTGGCAGAGGCTGAGCCTCTGATAATCAAACAGCCGGCCTGCACCGCGGGCAGAGTGGCGGCCAGGCAAGCGCCAGAACCGGCGGCACCGCAGCTAGCAGTACAGACCCCCGGGGCACCGATGGCGCAGAGCTCGCAGGCATGCGGCGTGCAGGCGCTGGGGGAGACCACCCGCGCGGCACCGCAGTGAAGCGTGCAGAGCGCGGTGCCGACAGCAGGGCCGAGATCCCTGGCGTGGAAAGGGGTGGAGTCAGCCCCACAGGGGAGGGGAAAGGCAGCAGAGAAAACCCGGCACCGCAGCCCTTCTCCAGACAGGGCTGCAGGGCTGCTCTCTCTAAGCCCTCCCCTTATGCTGCGAACCCCAACAAGGAGGCAGGGGTCTTCCCCAGTCTACCCTGATCCTCCCTCCCTGTTCCTCCAGCCAGCGTCACCATGGCTCGGGCCACCCTCGCCTTTTCTGGGATTTGACCCCCTGGAGTACTATCACAAATCAGTCTCACCATTGTCTCAATCACCCAGACAATCTCGCTCCCCCAGATGCCGGGGGTATGCGCCTCGAGAGTGGTCCAGGTCTCCATCCCAGGAACCGTGCCCGTGTTGCCATGGTTGCCCCTATCATGCGGGGCATAGACACCATAGGCATACCCCCAGGGACAGGTCCCCTCAGACGGTTCACTATCCCCGAGGGCAATCGCGGACGGGGACGGAAACGCAAATATCTCAGGGGGAGTTGATTCTGGAACCCCGAGATTTCCCCTCGCAAGCTTCCAGCAAGAAGATGTATCACCGTCAACAGGACCCAGAGGGATCCAGAGAGGCTTACCCTAGCGGTTCCTCTCTATCCTTCCCCGACGAGGCTACGGCCCCAGGGGACATCCACCCCCCCGGACGATCTCAAACAGTTACAAGAGCTGTTTAAAAGGGTGGCCTTTATGCAAGGCATCCAAACAGCAGAGGTGCAGGACAAGCACCATAAGCTCCTCAAAAACCTGAGACCTCCGGCCTCTTCCAAAATAGCTATTCCGCTCGACGAAGCAATTATGGAGTCCGCTACCATGATATGGCAGACCCCTGCGTCCGCTCCGCCTATAAACAAGAGAGCGGATAAGAAATACTGCATCCCGGCGAAGGGCATGGAGTTCCTGTTCAGTCACCCGCAACCAAATTCTCTGGTGGTGGAATCGTCTCAACAGAGGTCGAAAACTTCTCAGTACAAGACAGGGGGAACGGACAAAGATGCCAAGAAGCTAGAGTTATTCGGCAGAAAGGTCTACTCCTCCTCTGCCTTACTGTTGAGAATGGCAAATTATGCAGCACACCTAGCAAACCATAACTTTGACAATTACTCCAGGCTGACTTCCCTCATGGACTCGCTTCCAGAGGATAAGAAGCCGGTGCTGAAGGCCATCGTGCAGGAAGGCTACGCAGCCTCGAGGACAGGAGTTCAGATCGCCCTGGATGTAGCAGATGCGGCAGCACGCTCAACGGCTACGGCAGTGGTCATGTGCAGGGAATCCTGGCTTCAGACATCGGGTATCCTGAGGGATCTGCAGGCGAAGATCGTTGATCTCCCCTTTGACACACAGAAGTTGTTTGCTGAATCAACTGATTCGGTCCTTCATTCCAGTAAGGACTCAAGGGCTACTCTCAGAACCTTGGGGATTTATACCCCTCCATACAGGAAGAAAAAGTATTACCCTCAGCAAAGACGATACCCGTATCAACCCCAGCGTGCTCACTACCAAAGGGGCTACGAGCAAGGGCGGCATCAACAGCACCAACAGTACAGAACTCCCAGGCGACGTTCCCAACAGAGCCGTGCCTCCTCGGGGCAGGGCCAAAGGCAACAAGTTTGACGGACAGATCGAGGGCTGCACTATCACTACCATCGCGCAATGTCATCCAAAGCTAATGTTCCATCATCGCCTCCGACCATTCTACGCCCAGTGGCAAAAGATCACAGACAAATGGGTACTGGAGATCATAGCCACGGGTTATGCGATCCCCTTCCAGTCGCTCCCACCGCCGCGACCTCCACCCAGGCCCCATCTAAAGGGCGCCTCCCACGAAGCGAGACTCAAGCAGGAGGTGGACCATCTTATGCTTATAGGGACAGTGGAAAGAGTGCCAGAGCAACTTCAAGGGAAAGGGTTCTATTCAAGATACTTCCTTACAGAGAAAAAAACAGGAGGCTGGAGGCCCATCCTAGATCTTCGAGGCCTCAATCGGTACTTGCGCAAACAACGCTTTCGGATGATCACAGTCGCCTCTATACTTACGGTACTGGACGATGGAGATTGGTTCGCAGCCCTCGACTTACAAGAACATTTCCAATACAAGGTTCTGCTGTTCGGCCTCTCCTCGGCCCCCAGAGTATTTACCAAGACCCTGGCAGTGGTGTCAGCCTACCTGCACAGACGGGGTGTTTATATTCCCATATCTGGATGACTGCCTACTGAAAGGGGCCTCGAAGGAAGAGGTACGACGCATGATACGCGTTACAGCAGGCACGTTCTCTTCGCTGGGCCTGGTCATCAACCTTGCGAAGTCAAAGATCGACCCCACACAGGACATAGAGTTCATAGGGGCACGCATTATCTCCATCACAGCAAGGGTTTATCTACCAGATGCCCACTTTCGTGCCATTGGTTCCCTCGTACGAGTCATCACCTGCAGCCCCACGGTGCCGGTTCTAACATGCTTACAGCTGATAGGCCATATGGCAGCAGCAACGTTCGTAGTACAGAACGCCAGATTGCATATGCACAGCATGCAGCACTGGCTGGCGAGCGTCTACAAACCGGCAGCACACACCGTCCGCAGGGTGGTGTCGTCCACGACAGAGGTGCGCAAATCCCTGCACTGGTGGGTGAACCCCAAGAACATGCTAACAGGGGTACCCTTCCATCAATCACAAATCTCTATTTTTCTCACCACCAACGCCTCCCACACAGGGTGGGGAGCACACATGGGCGAAAAGGTGACGCAGGGACTGTGGTCCCCTACGGAACAGTCGCTGCACATAAATATACTGGAGCTCAGAGCAGTGTTCAACGCCTGCAGACACTTTCGAGAGCATATACAAGGCAAAGTAGTCGGGATCAATACAGACAATACCTCCACCATGTTTTATATAAATCGACAAGGAGGAGCTCGGTCCCGTGCCTTATGTGCGGAAGCAGTCCGCCTGTGGAACTGGTGCATCGCCAACAATATAACTTTGAAAGCCTCGTATTTACCAGGCGCTCACAACGTGCAGGCAGACCAGTTGAGCAGGCACTTTGCACTCACACACGAGTGGCAGATCCGTTCCAATCTGCTACGACCAATTTTTCATGCATGGGGGTTTCCCCAGATAGACCTGTTTGCCACTCATCGCAACAAGAAGTGCCCACAATACTGCTCCAGGGCAGGACTGGGACAGGGGTCCCTGGGGGACGCATTTGCGATCTCGTGGAAGGGACCCCTGCTCTACGCATTTCCTCCCACAGTGCTCATCCACAAGGTCTTGCAGAAAGCCAGGAGAGAGAGAGCCCGCATGATCCTAGTAGTCCCAACTTGGGATCGACAGCAATGGTTCCCCTTACTCCTGCGCATGTCGGACTGCCCACCGATGCCCCTTCCGGTGGCGCCGGACCTGCTCACGCAAGCCCAGGGGTCTATAGTGCACCCACACCCCCGAGGCCTGCGACTGCAAGCATGGTTAATCCATGGCTCAGCTCCCTAGAGGGCGGATGTACGGAGGGAGTGCAACAAGTCCTAGAAAGTAGCAGAAGGACTTCCACCAGGAAGACCTACAAGCAGAAATGGACTCGATTCACTGCATGGTGTTCTACCATGCAATTAGCTCCCCTTGCTGTGCCTATACCTGTAATATTAGAATACTTACTGGACCTCAAGAGAGGCGGACTCTCCCTATCCTCGTTGAAGGTCCACCTTGCCGCTATATCAGCTTTCCGACACGAAGAGGAAGGGCCCACGGTGTTCGCCCATCCCATGGTTACCAGGTTTCTGAAGGGGCTGGTAAACCTGTACCCCCCTCAGAAACCGCTTCCACCTTCGTGGAGCTTGGACCTGGTGCTTAACACGCTAACGGGACCACCGTTTGAACCCTTAGCCAGAGTTTCCCTCCGTCTCCTTACGATAAAGACGGCCTTCCTTCTTGCAATCACGTCAGCTCACAGGGTGAGTGAGCTCGCGGCAGTTATGGCAACGCCACCCTGCACAGTATTTTCGAAGGAGGCGGTAACCTTACGGCTGCATCTAGCCTTTGTTCCGCAAGTTTCTTCAGAGTTCTATCTTAACGAACCTATAGTCTTACCCTCGTTTTATCCAAAGCCGCATAACTCCAACAAAGAGGCGTGCCTACACCTCCTGGACGTGAGGAGGGCGCTGGCTTTTTATATAGACAGGACTAAGTCCTTCCGAAAAACGGATAGACTCCTAGTCTCTCTCGCTCCCAGATCAAAAGGAGAAGGTCTCTCTTCGCAGAGAATCTCGAAGCACATCGTATCCTGTATAAAAATGTGCTACGAACTTAGAAAGAATCCTCTACTGGCCCCGCCTAGGGCTCACTCCACCAGGGCGGTGGCAGCATCAACATCCTTTTTCAAGGGCATTGCGCTAAAAGATATCTGCAGAGCGGCGGCATGGTCATCCTATGACACCTTCGCCAAGCATTATGCCTTACACAGGGTATTCCAAGAGGATACCCGTGTCTCGACAGCGGTCCTTTCGGGGGCAAGCTGCACATAACCCGATTAGCCATCTCCTTTCTTGGGTTACTGCTGGGTAGTCACCTATCGTGGAGCACCCACGGGGACACTCGAGGAAGAAAGAGAAGTTACTCACTGTAGTAACGATGGTTCTTCGAGATGCGTCCCCGTGGGTGCTCCACCACCCGCCCATCCTCCCCGCTTCGGATCTCTGTTTGGTGTTTTTCAGGAGCATCCGAGGCGGTCGGTCAAGGAACTGGTGGGGACTGGATCGTGCACGTGGCCGGGAGCGCGCAAGGGAGTGGCGCGCACCGGTGCATGCGCGGTCTGGCAGAAACTGCAGGAAAGATCCGATCTGCGGCGCCGGGGCGAGCCCGACACCTATCGTGGAGCACCCACAGGGACACATCTCGAAGAACCATCATTACTACGGTGAGTAACTTCTCTTTGCTCTAATTCTGTAGCAGAAATGACCTCATAAGATAAATAGTGATAAAGGATAGGCACATAATTTACTGCCAGTCAACATGATTTATAGGGAATGAGGTCTCCTCCAGTTGACTTGACTTCAGTTTGAGAACTAAATGTAATATACACTTTTCTTGCTTTCATGGATTTGTGCCAGGTATTGTGTGTAACAACCATACCTGTTCCACACACACGGAAAAAGGGTAAATTGATGTAAGTTTCCTTTCGGAAAGAGCAACCTAAGTATGGGGAAAGCATTCGAGAACTGCAGCTGAGCTGTCAGTTTTTATTTTGGAAGAATAACATCAGCACTCTCTTTGATACTCTAGCCCATGAGAAGAAATTCATCAGCAGAGGGGAATCTTTCATTCCAACCACACAATCAAAGCTTTCACGGGTCAGCAGTGGGTTTGGCCTTTCCAAGCTAACTGGATCAAGGAGAAACCGAAAGGAGAGTGGGCTCAGCAAACATAATCTCTCTACACAGGTAATTTGTATTGCATTATTAAAGGTGGCCTGCAAATAATTGGGAGAAAAATACTGTAATTTCTCAGTTTAATACATGCAGTAAATGCCCCAAGTACTGAGGGATAGAGGAGGAAAACCTCTTTCTGGATACCCAGATTTGTTCATCCCTGCTCCATAAGGTACGCTAGCAAGCATGGTAAGAAGCACCCATTTCCACCGAATTAAGTGGAACTGCTCATGTACTTTTACACCTGTGCTTGAGGATTTGGATAGATTGAGACCTACACTGGTAATGTTACATCATGCCAATTTACAAAATCCAACGGTGGTAAAGTGGAGCCAACCCACTGAAGAGAGGTGGTTGAGTTTTTAACAGTTCTGCGTGGTTTAGGAAAGTCTCTGACAGCTTTAAAAAGTCTCCTGCTGTTCTGCAGTATTTGCTTTACAATAAAATATAAATACAATAGAAGATTATATCCTCCTTTATACATCACAGTAAAATTGTGATATGAAGCACCTCAACCAGATAATATATAAAAAGATGGTAATTTTACAAAACAACACAATATTGTTGCTGGTTTTTTATCTACCATGTGTTTTAGAGAGAGTTTCTGATCAAGAACTCTTCCTAAACAGTAAGAACTAGGCCCACCAAATTTGATATACAACTTTATCTTATAATTTAAAGCAACATAAAATTTGGTTGTGCCAGGAATACGGGAAATACAAGTTTCTAGAGCAGGAAAGGGTGAAGTGTAACTAAAGAGCTACAACATCGACAGTGTAACTAATTTCCCACCTCCAAATAGTCACAAGTATACCCCTGCTCCCAGCTCGCTCTCCAGCACCTTCCCAGGAAGATGGTTCACTGCAAGCATATTTTGGCTGGGAAAAGACTGCATATAAGGGTCTCCCTTAGAATGTTTTCACCCCTGGAAGTAACAGGATCTTCTCCTGGCTCCTTGGTCCAGAGTCTTGTGGAGTTATTGGCTGTCTTCAGGTTGCTGTCACCAGGCTGGTTTTCTGATGCTAACCATTGGTGTCTATATAGCTGGTGCTACCTGAGCCATCTCTTAGACTCCTCAGCAATTTTGTAGAAATTGGGAGCTAAACAGTGACTCCCTGGACTGTTCACCTGTGCTCTCACCTCCCAAACTCAAAACCTGCAAAAATGAAACTAAACCTAGGCCCTTCGTAAATGGGTAAGGCTGTCCCCTGCCGCTGGTGGGTGTGGGTAAGAGAGCACAGATTGCTTTGGACATCCGCAACTATGTGTTGCTACATCAAGAGGAGAAGTGGAAAAACCTGTTTGGTCTAACAAAAGACAGAGCAACTGCAAGTATTGTCCACCCACAAGCTCTGTCTAATGTTTGAATCACTTTAACTCTTTTATTAATACTAACCATTCTCCTTAATTTTTTAAAAATGCAACCATTTAAATGTGGGCTGAGAAAATGAATTGGTGGGATAGTCCTTTTCCTGGTGGACAAATCTCCATACCAGGAAAAAAAATCACAGATATTTTCACTGGGGCTGTATATTGGAATGGGGACCAAGAACAGAGCAGGGTGAAGTTGCAAGTTGTCAGGAAGCCAAAGAACACAGAGGTCTTCAGTCTCCATGGTCTGCAAACCAGGCACCATTCACAAGAGCTACCTTTTTTATTTTTAAATTAACTCAAGTTTTAAATCTCTTATTTATTGAATGTCCCTTGCCCTTTGATATTTGACATATTTCTGATATGTTTTCAAAGTATTTGCAGGTCTCTGTTAAGTAACACCAGCATGTGTGCACTTATGATATATTTTCTAAAGTAAACTGAACCATAAGAATATGGTTGTATTGATTAGTCTGAAATCACTTTAAGATGTTTTTAAGAAGAAGTTGTTCTCTGTGAGAGTTGAGGTTTTATTTATATACTTTGCAGTAACAATACAGCTTTTTAAAATTACTTTCTGTATGTTCTCTCTTGTTTATGATTAGGAAATTTCCCAATGGATGTTCACTCACATTGCAGTGGTTCGGGACTTGGTAGACATGCAATATAAAGAGTATCAAGAGGTAAGGTCCAGGGAATTAGCTAGAATTAGTGTAGGCAGTTTAGTAAACCTATCTTATATTTCTGTTATGCTGCACAAAGACAGAATAAAAGAGTCCATGTTCTAAAGAGCTTACAGTTAGAACAGGTAAGACAGGCAAGGTTAGGGAGAGAGAATGGAAGTACAGAGAGCTAAAGCAACTTGCCTGAGGTCACCCAGCAGGTCAACAGCAGATCTGTGACTAGCCTCCTGATTCCCAATCTGGTGTCCTATCATCTGAATCACTGGCTGATTATGAGCATGGTTTTTACACCCAATTTAAAAAACAATACATCTCTCTTTGGTGCAGCAGTTGCTGCTCTTTTCATGTAACTGAATAAATGGAAGGCACACTTTGAAAATTGTTTTCTGTCCATTGACTTATTTATATAAATCATCTAACTCAAGCATGGCAATGTTGGTACTTGTGGAAAAGGGTTATTTGGACAGGGGACCACATCTGTGAATGCAGCGGGTGGGTAAATATTGCTGATTGATTGTATTAGTGTTTACAGTTTTTACTTTAATGTTTGTAATAATATTCAGTGCATCAGATGGGAGGATGAAATTGCAAATTATATCTAGATGCTTTACAAAATGAAATAATCCATAGTAAGGATGTCTACTTTAGTTAAATGGTCATAAATCATCCATGGAATTCCTGCATTCCTTCCTTCAAAACTAATATCCCATCATACTCCAACTGAAAGGTGGTTTATAATTGTCTTTGAAATAAGTCTTAGGGTTTCCAGACTAGCAATCCCACAAGCAAAGTAATATTCAGAGGGAATCATGCATGATTTAGAGCAGATTTCCAAATATATTTCTCCAATATTAGAAATATTCTTATGAGATTTGGAGTAAAGTATTCCATTCTAATGTTCCTGCACACTTGTAGCCATAGTAATGTTCCACACATACAGTACTCCTTTTTATAACAGAAACAAGATCACTTCTTATTATCGGTGCTTTTTTGTGCCAGTACATGCCAGTAAAGTGTACTGGTGCCTCAGCTGTTGGATCCCCAACCAGATTTCAGGGGACCTTCCCCAGTGGGGAGCTGGCTGGAGCCCAGAGCCCTGGATGGCAGCACCAGCCACAGGAGCTCTGGCCAGAAAATGGGGACCCCCCCAGCAGCCTACCCCTCCCCCCTGGCTGGGAGCAGCTGAGTACCAGCTTCTCATCTTCTAAAGCACTGGTTGTTTCTAATCTTGGCATTTATAGAAAGTAGCAGCACTTTGTCAAATCTGTTCCTGCTGAAATGCAATCACAGAACCTAACATTTTCTTCCAGGCATCCAGCAAATCACATTTATGGTTACAATCACTTGCTGAGCAGCATGCTCTAAATCAGAAAAATCAGCTTCCCAGAGGAACCACCAGTTGGAAACAGCTATTAATAGAGCACTAGTAGTTTATTAATATTGACATTATGTCTAAGTATGGATAATCAGAAAAGGATCCAAAATAGAATTAATTTCTTCATTGAAATTTCCAGAGTACTTGCATTAATGCTATGTATCTTATAAATGATAAACATACAAGTAGCTATAATTTAAAAAAAGAAAGAAGCTAGCTCTTTTGTCACTTACAAAAAATGCACTATAAGCATTGACCATGATAAATCCTTGCTAGACATGCAGTTGGTTTTGAGGTGCTGCTATAAAGTCAAAGCAACCTCTCTATTAACTATATAGTGTTATACAGTTTAGCTACGAACATTCCTTTGAAACCAGAGACACTTTTGTAATGTTGCTTTACCTGGGCTGTTAACCTGTAAACCTTTGTATTTATAGCGTCAGCAGAATGCATTAAAGTACGTGACAGAAGAATGGTCTCAAACGGAGTATGAACTATTAAGGGAGCGAGGTTTGTGGGGTCCTCCCATTGGCTCCCATTTGGATAAATGTATGCTGGAGATGACAGAGGGGCCCTGCAGAATGAGGAAGAAGATGGTACGAAATGACATGTTTTATATTCAGTACCCTTACATACCAGAAACTGAACAAGAGACAAATCTTCTGGTAAGTGTAATAGTAGTTGAGGGTTTGCAATAGTTGTTAAGCCTTATTATTCTGAAGTACAGTGTGTGTTTGTTTTTTTTCTTAAAAAAGCTCACCACAGTGTACAAATTCAGTCTAGCTGATATTACTGAAATTGGTGAGAAGATTAGCATGACTGGACCGATTAAAAATCCTGGCCGTAACCTACATAGGAGAGATCAAGTGGGTGAAAGGGAGTGAAAGGGCACTAAGAGTCAAAAATAAGATTACATGTATTTCCTAGTCAGTAACAGCTCGGAAGCAAATTACCTTTAATGTTTATGGATTAATGTTCAAACCGATAAAGCACAACTAGGGGCACTATTAGGTGTCTGCTAGAGACCACTAGTGATGCTAGAGAACAGGCTGACAGGCTTCTTGAGCATCTGTCTGTACTGTGTAGCAGCAAAACGGTTATACTGGAGATCTGCTGCTGCCAGTATTAAGACGTGTGTAATTCCTAAAATTATAGATGATAAATTCCTAGCTCAAAAAATGTTGCTTCCACTTTGGAGAATTCTACCTTATACCTCTTGACAGGTGAAGAGGAAGTAATAACAGAAATAAAAAGTTATGGTTACTTAGGTGCAAGTGACCATGACTTTATTATCACACATCCTAAATGTGACGTCACAACCAGCAACATATATACATGTTGGGTGCTTTTAAAAGGCCAGTTTCAAAAAACTGGATACAATTTAACCAAATTGGTTGAGACGAAACAAAAAATATCACTTAATTGGAAATGCTTTAGGATGATTTTACCAGCCTCTTAAAAGGCCACAATTTCAAAATTAAAAAGAAGGCTTAAAAATCCAGTCTTAGAAGGCTAGTGAAAGAACCAATTTAAAATAAGTATAAATTTAACATAAAGGGGAAAATTGGTAGCAGTAAGACAATTAGGAGCTAAGAATTGTAGAAAATTGATAACAGAAAGAAAGGGACACAAAGAATAATCTGTTGTCTTCAGAAATAAGGACAATAAAAAGTAGTTTAAGTGTGCTGGGAACAAATGATAAGCAGTATTAATGCCTTTTAGTGGTATAGTTTCAAAACAGTGCATGGGGAATTGGTTCTTAAAGTTTTTATGCATATTAAAGTACAAGACACAGCTAAAAACGTACAAGTGGTGAGGTCAAACTGGGGTCAAACAAGAGGGGGCAGTATTCCTGGCCTCTCACCTGGTGCAGGGGATTTCAGTGCCACTCACTCAAATTTGTTCTTACCATCACTCCTTACAACAGAGGGCAGCTAGGCCAAATTTGAGTAGTAGTATGAACAGATGTGCAGGGGTTGCAGTACCATTCTGGTTTGACCCCCTCTCTCACAATAGGGACAGCTGAGCCATATTTTGAATGGTGTTGGAACCTGGCCAGAACAAATTTGAGTGGTGCAGCAACCCTATACGTCAATTTGCAATGCCACTGGTCATTTAAATCTAGCTCTTGTCATGGAAGTGTGGGATGAGAGATGCAAGCAGAGCTGCTGGGAATGCAACTGGCCATCTCAAGCCCCGGATGGGAGCAAAATGCTGAGCTTTGTAGGGTAGTGTGCCAGTGAGTTGCCATGAAGTTCCCAGACCGGTGAGTGAGGGTCTGGGGCCTGAGTCACTGCTGTGCAGGGAGGTGGGATAGTTGGGCAAGTGGGGTATTCTGTGGACCAGGGTGTTGGATGTAATCAAAATCTTAGAGCTGAGTGTTGGGAGGGGGGCTCCTCAATCTATTACTGCACCAGGGTCCTCTGGGATTTGTTACAGCACTGTGAATTACTCAAGAGATTTTGCAGAGAATGGTAGTTTATCAGTAATTCTGAGCAAAATGGGTATCATGCCATAAATATACATCAGGATGGAGGCCCTCTAACCTAGATTAGTGTGCACACCTGACTTGCGCACACAAATATACTAATGCACATGAAGACAATTGGTAGAAATACGTATGCCCTAAGTTTCTGTTTTCTTGAGAAAATCCCAGTCATATAGAAATGAGTATTTAAGGTGGGTTTTTTTGGTTGGTTGGTTGGTCATTTTTTTTATGAATTATGAATTATTTTAAACCAACTAATATTGTGAAGTTCTAACCACACTAAGCTAGTTTAAATAGTGAGTGTATTTCACTCTTAGTCTAAATCTACACTGCCAGATAAATTTGAATTTAAGACAGTTAGCTTGATTGTACCAAGTGACTGTCTTCACTGTAAATACCATTAGCTTGATTTAGGGAGCACTAATATCAATATCATAACATTGTTGAAACTGTCTGAGTGTAGCATCAAGTTCGAATTTAAAAGTTTGGATAAAGGCTGGTGTGGAAGCTCCATGTCTTTGAATTAAATTCGTTAGCCTCCAGAGGCTGACTGGCACTGTTGCTCCTGGCTCCCAGCTTCCTACCACTCACAGGAGCCAGGAAACTGACCAGTGCAGCAGCACTGATCAGTTTCTCCCCTCCTGTGAGTGGCAGGGAGCCAGGAAACTTACTGGTGCTGCTGTACGTGGCTTCCAGCTCCAGCCAGCCAGGTGCAGCAGCGCTGGTCAGTTTACTGGCTCCCCCAAGCTGCAAGGACCAGGCAGCAGGGTGAATGCTGCCAGCGGCAGGATTATGGCAGGGCCTGGGGGGAGGATGCAGAATGCGGGGCTGAGGGAACTGTGGGATGGGTTCCCACAATGCACTGCTGCAGCAGTTATTGTTTGGCCATTCAGTGTAGCAGTACTAACTTGATTTTGTGTGGACTTCGTGGGGAAGTGAGGTTACTCAAAATTGAATTTATAAAACCCGGTATTTTAAAATAGAATTTATCTGTTAGTGTAGATGTAGCCCCAGTTGCAATTACATGAACACAGAAAGAAGAGACCATACCATCGTGATTCCTTCCCAAAAGTGATTTTTCTGATATGTTTATACTTAATGCCCTGTTTTCAGTCTGACTTCTCAAGTAAACCTCCCGAGACACCTGATGATACCATGCTTCAAAAGGTAAAGAAATAAAATTACCCAATGAAGGAATATCAAATACAAATGTTTCCCTGCATGCTAGGCAAACTTAACAAGGCTTCTACGATTGGCTTTCAACATTGTTCTCTCAGTAAATATTTTCAGAATTAAAGGTTTCCAATATTCACACCTAGAAGATGTTGCTATGTCTTCTTCAGTCTTCATGCATAGAAGGTTCTGTAGCTCTTGTCTCTGTTGCTTCACACTAACAGGCTGTATTGAGCTGTACTCTCACTGTTTTCACTGGCTTGGGATCTGAACTAATGGACTATGAAACATGTTTAGTAATGGGCAACATGGTAATTTTGTGTCACTTAGGAAAATGCACACCACTATTAAAATATATTTCTTTGCTCATTGATTATTTTTTTACTTTTCAAACGTGACTTTCCCCACTGTATTTCATAAGTTTCTTGTGCTACTGACAGGGTCTACAAAGTGTTCCCTCTTAAAAAGGTATTGAAAGAGTGGGACTGTAACCATTTTGTTATTGTGGAAATCTAAACCAAATTTTGATTTCCCCCTTTTCCCCAAATCCTCTCTTTCCGTAGCTTGTCACTGGAAAATAAGAGGTATGAGGTAATGAACTGGTATCATGTGTCAAGATATCTAATGTATCACAAAATAATTAGAAATTTACATATCACTGGCCATTCCATATGAAAGTGTAAATATATATGCAATTGTATGCAGTCTTGCCCATCACTAAGTATGATATGTGGGATTCATTCACTCCTTTTTATTTAGACACATTGTTAAGCTCAACTGTATAAAATGAAAATAGTTATGAAGTAATTAAATGTAATGATGTATATAATGATAATTATCCTTTCTGTCATTTTTACGTTTAGTCCTATTGAGGAGATGGTTATATTTTTTCCCCTCTATAGGTTGTTCAATGTTTATTTCCATAAAAATACTGTAGCAATTAATACTGTCATTGTAGCCAATATTTTCCAGTTTGATCATCATTGCTGTGACTGAACAGCTTCCTAACAAAGTCCACTTAGGAATTAAATCATGTTTTATACAGAGGTTTTCACTGATTTATGATTGACCACAGATAGACGATATTGTTGCCATAATCCAGTTATCTATTGCTAAAACACCATGACACACAATTTGCTGCTGTTTTCCTGCAGAAGTCACCAACTCTAATTAGATAACTTACATCTTTATATTTTGGAGTAGATAGTATTAGTTGGGAAATTTCCATATTAGTAGCGTGCGTATTTTAATATGTTAGCACATCTGTTCATAGCTGTCCTTTTTTGTCTGCATGAGTTGTTAGTGCCCGTTATCAGTAGGTGAATTACATGAAGACTCATTGAAAACCACTTCTTTGTATTTCCAGTAATTAATACAAAGGAGTGCATGAAGGAATACGTACACACATTTGATTGGCAGATGGTAGTGTATAGTATCATGCTATATTTATGCAAATAGTTCTAGAATGGACAGGTACTCTTATTTGTTTAATGGAAAAAGTTATCAAATAAAGATTTATTTAAAGTTCCAGACTTAATTCCAGACTTGGTTTTTACAGGTACTCCCCAAGGAAGAAAATTTTTCACTAGAAAGTCCAGTGTAACTTCTCCCTATCCACATAAATTAGTTCATTATTTCACTTCAGAAAGAGGCACATTGCTCATTTCATCCTTATCTCTTTTTAATCTAAACTTTATTTCTGTTCTCACCCTAGCACATTTACTGTCCTGATTTGGTTGTTGCCAATACTTCAAATTATTGTAAAGTCACTGTAATCAGATGTTTAACTCAAGAATTAATCTCCAAAAGAAGCTTGCGTAACATATATGTGTAGCCATACTTTCTTTTGGAGCTGGATTTTCTTGAGACAATTTGCAGTAGTTCTCACAAGGACATAGACTGTAAGTGAGTTTAAATTTAAGATGAACATCTTAGGCCACAGTTCTGCCACCACAAATTTTCAGAATATTCGTTAAACCTTAGTTACCTGTTTCTGAGTCTTAAAAAGATCTCCCTGGCTATTTTCTGATTTAATATGCACCTGTAGCTATACATCTTAGAAAAAAAATTACTTAAATTATTAGTAAGTTGACTTGATAAATATCTAATTCATTTACTTCTAAGAAACCTACTCGTTATCGAAGAGCTATAAGCTATGACAGCAAGGAATACTACATGCGCCTGGCTTCTGGAAATGCTGCTGTTTTTCAAGATACCATAGAAGAGAGTTCAGAAGGCGAGGCCACTCAGCAGGAGCCAGAACATGGCGAAGACACTATTGCACGAGTTAAAGGTAAGTTCATTGTTCTGTCTGCCTTTTGAAATAACCTATTTGGTGCCAAGTTTAAGTTTTTAAAACTTGCTTCTACCTGAATGAATCTTGATTTCTTCAAATTACCAGTGCTGTATAAATTAAATATACAGGACCTGTAGGTCCTCATTTTAATGCCACAACTGCAGCTAGTTTTGAGCTTCATATCTTTTTATTAAATGTGTCAGCTACTACTGTGATCAGCCAGACCCCCCCCACACACACACACACAGAGAGAGCTGATTTTAAAATAACTGAAAAAGAAATGGATAAACATTTATTCTTGGGAAATATCCTTTACATTCACAGAATTTATTAGAGTTGGTGGAGACGTTAGTTTGTCATTATCAAGTCCCTTGATCTAAAAGTTCTGCTTAATTGGGTTGAAATCAGGAAGTTACAGAGATGTTAAGTGAAACACACAACTGCAGCGCACTTCACAAAACAGGGGAAAAAAAGCAAAAATAGTGTCCAGTATGCTAGTTTAATAGTTTGGCTTTTAAGGTTTTAAGAACTCCTTTCCCATCCTGCATGTCTCATCTGGTTTATAGGCTTTCAGGTTCTCTGTCATAGCTGCCCAGAACCTCACCTCATCCCCTCACCACATGTGCACACAGCACTAGAGTCCATTTGAAATCGTAGAGATGCCAAGATGCTCACCTAGAACAGGGCAGGTAAAAACAAAAGCACAGTGAAAAAGCAGTAACAGTGGCGAGCAAGTTGGGGTGTCATGGCCAACTGTGAGGGGACACTGGTACTGTATCAACTAGTACCACATCCATATTCTCCCCTGCTTTCCAGTGTTTGTGAATACACTGATTGTCTCTCTGATTACTGTGTAGGTCTGGTAAAGCCTCCTCTGAAGCGATCTCGATCTGCACCTGATGGAGGGGATGAGGAGAACCAGGAGCAACTGCAGGATCAACTAGCAGAGGGTAGTTCTATAGATGAAGAAGAAAAGACTGATAATACAACTTTGCTTCGACTGCTTGAAGAAGGCGAGAAGGTACAGTAATTCAGAAATACTTATCATCCACTTTATCTTGATTTCTACTTCGTGCCTTTCTCTGCTTTCTGCAGGTGTGAATATTTAAAAATACAAATCCTGATTGTACATGTGAAAAGGAGAATTTATGAACCACCCAGACATCCCTTATTCCACCCTTTCATTCGCCACATATTTCCGATAAACCCCTCCTCCCAATATCAGTCCTAGAGAACAAGCAGGTCTTCCACTATGCCAAATGGTCACCAAATACGGGTTCTGATTGGCAACAAGATGTACATTCTTAGCCGAGGATGGGTCATTCTGCCTCCAGTCCCCTTCCTGTTAAATTAAGAGCAGTTGGCTAAAGCATCCAGGTGTCAGTACCTACCATGAGAGAGTTATCAGTCATAAAACCAAAAATGCAAGCTATCTCATGCTTAGGATACTTAAATAATGTGCTAAATAAGCATTATTTACCAAAAATGATACACAGCAAATGTAAAAATATTAGTACAACAATCTTGATTTACACTCAGGTTCATTTTATGCCAGCCTAAAATTTTAAATCATTAAAATTATTCTTGCAAACATTAAAAGGTGGCTCTATGATAGCTTTGGCTTCCAAACTTTGTCCGTCTGATGAGAACTCCTGAATAATCATGTAATCAAGGATGAGTGTGTCACATTGATGGATTATAATTCAAACGTTTTTCGTGGAAACTATGAACAATTAGCTCAGTGTGGACATATATGTAAATGCTCCCAGTATTTGAAAAACAAACATCTTTTTAACTTGCACTTTGTGATCACAGCATATCTGATTAGTTTGTGTGTTTTGTTGCAGTAAATTAGTTATGGTACTGATTGCATAAAAATATTTTCCTGTAAACACCTTAATAACTTCATGAGTGTATGTTTACACAGTGACTAATTTGTTTTAATACTGAAAAAATATGTCCAAGCCTTGACATTTGGCTTGTTTCATTTTGATTATACAGTAAGTTCTCAGAGTACGCAAATCCAGAGTGTGTGACCCCGCTCTTACGCGGTTGACCCCCAGTTCGTACAGTAAGCCCTCACTTTACACGACTTCATGTTCGCACAGTGTGGAGCTGCTGAGCTCTCAGCCTGCCTAGCTTCTTGCAGCTGCAGGTAGCTAGGCAGGCTGGGAGCCACTTCCCCCTGCCTTCCCAGAGCAGCTCTAGGCACCATCTGCCAGCTCAAGCCTGCCCCCGTGGCCCCAGCTCGCCGCCCCAGCTCACCTACCCCAGCGGGGAGCTCCAGCTGCACACCTAGAGCTCCCTCCAACCTCCACAGACCTTGCTCTAACCCCCGAGCCTCAACCCCACACAGCTGGGCCCCAACCCTCTTGCGATCCCAGCTCACTGCCCCACATGTGGCTGGCTCAGCACACACACGGCTCCAGACCACCCCCGCTCAAGCACCCTGCCCCAGTGCACTGCTGTTCAACTCCTCCCATGCCCAGCTGAACTCCCCAGTGGCCCCAGCTCACCTGCCCGTACACACGGGGCTCCAACCACCCCACCCTGGTGCACACACCTCCCCACCCCATTCAACTCCCCTGCCTGGCTCAATCCCTCCCCCATGCAGTCCCTGCTCACATCCCCCCTGCTCACACTTGGGGCTCTGGCTGCCAGCCACCATCAGCATGCACAGGGGCTCTAACCCTGTGCCAGCTCAACCCACCCCCACCCCAGTTCACCCCCATTCAATCCCACCTGCCCCCCCCGCCCAACTCACCCTCCCCGGTATGCACTGGGCTGTTAGCTGCCAGCGTGCATGTAGGGTTGTCAGCCTCCAGTGTGTGTGTGTGTGTGCAGGGCTCCAACTGTCAGCCTTTGCAGGCACATGAGGTTCTACCCCCGTCCCCCAGGTAACCCCACACAACCTGGTTCACCCCATTCAGTGCCCTCAACCCCCTGCAGCTCCAGCTCACACCACCGGCACATGGGGCTCCAGCGCCAACCCCCAGACCCACCGCTCCCGCCGCAACCCCAACTCCAACCCCCCGGCTTGGCTCAACTCCTGCCCCAACCCCCTGCATACCCCAGCTCAGTGACAACCTCCCACCCACCTCAGGGTTAACCCACCTACTCCCTCCCAGGGCCCCAACCCCTCCCCGACTTACATAAAATTCAAGGTACATGAGGATTGCATGGAATGCAACCCTTGCGTACCTTGAGGGGTTACTGTATTCTGTTGGCATTTTCCATGTCTGTTGTTGAATGTTGCTTAAAACATGAGATGCTTTTATGCTATCTAACTGCAAACCTTTACCAGAAAATGGTGCTAGTTCAATGTGTGTGTGAGTCAGACCTGCATACGAGCAAGTAACAAAATGTGAGGCCCATTATGCCTCTTTATGAGGTTGCATCTCAATAAAAGGATGAAAAAGCAATCAGTAACCTTCCTTCCATGCTCTTGCTGAGCCTGGGAGAGATGAGTTAAAATTTTGGAGTGGCCCCTAAGATGTGAGTCCACACAGGAGTACATAGAGTTTGTGTTGTATCTAAAATGAGGAGAACTGACCACTAATGACTTCTCCACAAATCTGTCTTGTATCATGTATCGCCTTACAAATCTTCTCTAGTTTTGTGACATATCCAGGTGATCCTTGTGCATATAAACAGAACATCATGAGCATCATAAAATAGAAACACTTTGTTCTTATCCCCAACAGAAGGCATATACTTACTGCACTGATATTCCTAAAAGACATTTCAGCACCCTCACTAGCAGTCATCTCTCTCCTAATTTCATACACCACTTGGAATGTTTTCCCTTTACACCTGCAGTAGATTATTGACTCCTGCATGATTCTTGCATTCAGTACGGCATGATTTTGCTTTGCAGAACACTGTGGTGGTGTTGATGTGAAAAATGTGAGTGATTCTTTGTGTAGTGTTACCTGGATGTATCCCACTGTTAGGATTTTTTGTGTTTTGAGTATATTTTAAAGAAGACCCTTTCTCATTGTCAAAGGTTCATTTTCTTTACAAATGAAAGTCAGATCTTTTCATCCAATTCTGAGTCAAATTAAAAAATTCTCTGCTGTATAAAAGTTGCATCTACACATAATAAATTAGTTCAAGAATAATTGAACTGTACAAGCTGGAACTTCCCGGGCTGCTTGGTTTACACTGCAAAGGTGGTTTAACATGGTTAAATTTAAAAAAAAAATTGTAACTGATTGGAGCAGGAGGTTCCATTAGCCCACGAGCTTTATGTCCAGTCCTCATTGTGTGGTTATGGAAATGCTGCACCCACTCTTGAAACAGACTGGTTCACTATGTGATTGCACAACTGTTTTCTCTTGAAAGACAGAGAAAATAATCTTTATTAAGATAATTTGACTATTAGATTGAGGTATTGCAGAAAAATGTATACAGGCTTTAAGTATACCTACTATGCAATTTATATTGTTCATCTTATGGTGTATGGGGAAGCAAGCAGAAAATAATTGAAGCTCTTTATCAGTCATATGTAACTTACTATGGCTATTCTTGTAGCAAGAGTAGCTCTTAAATAAACATCATAATCCAGTACTACTTGGCCTTTAGGTCAGGTAGAATTAAAATTAATTCGTGCATTAAACTAGAAAAGTTTGCCAGTTTTCACATATACTGCCTGAATCTCAGATTAAAACATGTTTTTATAAGGCCTATTGTAATGCCTTGCTGAATTTTAATTACTCCTTTGTCAGCGTCTGCCCTCTCATTTCTTAGTTAAATTCCATTCCTCCTGCTGCTTTTGACAGACGATGACAAATTTAGTTTGCTTATTCCAGGGGGTAACAGAGAAAAATCGTCTTCTGTTTTAATTTACATTTTGTTGTTTATCTTTTAAACAAATAGAACACAACTCTTTTAGTAATATTACTGATAGACTCTCTGTCCTAGTGAATTTTCCTTTTATTGACTCCCTGCCTTTATCCTTTTTTTGATACAGAATACAATAGACAGAAAAGACTATGATTATGTGCATGTATCATTTCATCTGAATTGTACAGTTTTAGTACAGTCCAGTTTTGTTTTTGTCCTATGTCTATCATATATTTTATTTTAATAAATGTAGCACAAATAAGAAAATGTTGTTGGGGAGACCAAGCCATAACTTCCAACAAGGCAACAGACTGAACTCAAGCGAAATTAGGCTGTTCTTGCTAATCCAATGGATTACATTACAGATTCAGCACATGTACCGCTGTGCTCGAGTTCAAGGGTTAGATACCAGCGAGGGACTCCTTCTTTTTGGTAAAGAACACTTCTATGTGATCGATGGGTTTACGATGACAGCCACCAGGGAAATACGGGATATTGAGACGCTGCCTCCAAAGTGAGTGGAATAATACTCAGTTGAGCTTGCTTAGTTAATGGACAAGAAATATTTTGTGAGAGGCTGAAGAAGAAAACTACCATATAAAATTTAGGAATGTCATTGTGACCTGCACCCACTTACACTACTGTAGATTAATATGAACAGAATTACATATGAATAATTTATATAGCTGTGAACACTATTTGTTTTCAGAGCATTGATGTCATACTTTAAGTTCTACTGTTGTTGGTTTTATGATTTATACTAATAAAATACTGTAAAAACTGTAGTTCAGAATAAAGGTAATTAAGATAACCTTTGGGTAAAAATTTTCAACTTCTATTCAGTGAGCTAGATTAGTTTTTCCTCTGTGAATACTTTAATTTACATATTTAGTCTGCCTTGCTTAACAAACTCCATGCAATTGAAAAATAGTTTTTGATAACATTGATCATCATTATTTTTAACTTTTCCTTCTTCTGGTTACCGACAGTATGCATGAGCCAATTATACCTAGAGGAGCAAGACAAGGTCCAAGTCAGCTCAAAAGAACATGCAGTATTTTTGCATATGAAGATATCAAAGAAGTACATAAAAGGAGATACCTTTTACAGGTAACTCTTATTTTGTTTGAGTTGGATGGGGATGGAGAGAATTGTTGTTTGTTGAAATTATCATTTAAAAATTAAAACACTCTCTCTCACTCACACACACACAGAGCCTAAAATTTATCATTCAAGTTTTACAGTTTTGGTGTGTGTATATATATAATTTTTATTACAGGACAGTGTGTCTTTTTATATTCAGCAAGTACTGACTTGGGTATTTTTTAAGTTAGGTCATGTGATCATTGTCAATCTTTCACTATGGCTAAACTGCAATCATCAAACTTATTTCATGAGAAATAAGTAAGGTGCAACAACTGATTCTAAGAGGTGATGCACTAATGAATTAGACCTATTGTTTGTAGCATCCGTTGATACCTGTATTTTTCCTCTGTTCATTCTTTCCAGCCAATTGCTATTGAAGTTTTCTCAGGAGATGGACGGAACTATCTTCTAGCTTTCCAAAAGGGAGTTAGAAATAAAGTCTATCCAAGGTATTCCAAAATTACTTAAATTGCAGTTATTTAAACTGAGCCTGATTAGTAATAGTACTGTTTCAAAACAAGTCTCAAACATATTTGAAATTAGTAACAGAGAGATAGCTGTGTTAGTCTGTATTCTATCAAAACAAAGAAGCAGTCATTTAGCACTTTAAAGACTAACAAAATAATTTATTAGGTGATGAGCTTTTGTGGCACAGACCCACTTCTTCAGATCAGATCCCTACCAGAGCAGACTCTATATATAAAGCACAGAGGTTCAAAAATTATCAAGGTTGACAAATCGGAAGATATTTTCTGTTAGCTACATTAGAATGGATATTGAGGCCCAGGAACAGGCAAACCATGCCACAATACAGATTTCAGAAATTTCTTAGGCTCTGAAAACAGATTACAAAAAGAGAGTTCTGACACAATTGCTCCCAGGCTGCCAGAGTCTGGATGGCATACGGAGGCTTTTACACCCACCCCACCCCCCATAGCACCTAGACAGCTCTGGAGACATGTTTGCAAAGGGACAAGTTAGCTTGTTTGAACACCTGGTGGTCAAAAAGCCAAAATCTCCTCACGAATCAGACTCTGTGTAGTTAAAGCCAAAAATTCCCTCACATCTCCCATCCTAGTCCAATGCAAAGGTTAAAGCTCCAAGAATCCTGTCCGTGGTTAAGTGGATGACTGCACCTTGGTACCTCTAGAAAGAGGATCACCTGTATCATCTCTTTAGTTATGTATTAGAGGCTAGAAGATCATGTGAGACCCCCAGTAAGAAGTAGACCAGTGCATTGCCAAGGATTAGAATCCTTCTCAGAAGGAAACAAGAAAAAAGCCAAAGAAGTCCGCAGTCTGGTCATATTTCCTGGGCTCCAGCTCCTCTCTTAAAGAAGGGAAACTATTTTAGATTGCTAAGCCCAACCAAAGCTAGAGACACGCTTCCTCTTGACATAATTGAGATCTTAGAGAGAAAGGTAGTATCTGCTACTAATATCTAGAAATGCGAACTTGCCACACACATTAAATATGAGATTTAAAATATTTAACTTTGTTTGTAGACAGAAGACTGATTTTTTTTTTAAATAATTTGTATAGCTGCTTGGAATCAAGTTGCCATGTGAACTGTGTTTCAGGGTTTTGGTTCTCTTAAATAAAAGGTAGATGTGGAACATAAACGTAATGACTCTTACTCTTTTAATTAATGCAGGTTTTTGGCTGTGGTTCCATCTTTAACTGACAGTTCAGAATCTGTGTCCGGACAGAGGCCTAACACCAGTGTAGAACAAGGGTACGTGGTTCTCTTCCTCAAGATCTATTGCTCCAAAGGTCAGATCAAGAAACTGTTGGTTTGAGTGCTTGTTACAGGTGTGTTGGTCCCAGAGTATTAGAGAAGCAAGGTAGGTGAAGTAATGTCATCAGAAGCAAGCTCCCTACAGACGAGGATCCGCCAACTCAAAGCAACACCAGATCCCGTTGTAACAAATAACACAGATCCTGCAGACCTACCTCCACTGCTACAGTGATCAATACCTCACATGCACCCCAAACACCTTTCAATAGCCATAGGTCCTTCACATACCTATCACAATAGGTGGTGTGGCTCATCCTGTGCACTGACTGCCCCAGTAGCAACTCAGGGGTAAAACCAGACAATCGCTACGCTCTCCAATAAACACACCCAGAAGAATTATAAGACGAAAACACTCAGTCACTTGTGGGTGAACACTTTTTGTAGAGCAGTTGCTCTGTATCTGACCACCAGCTCTTGTGCTCAGAGGACACATGCACAACAGCTTCAAAAGACAGGGAATTCAAATTTATAATTTTACTAGACACTAAAAATCATGGTCTTAATAAAGAAATGGGATTTATGGGTTATTACAACTGTCTCTGAACTATTGACCCTCCTGTTTTTGCCTGTGGAAGTGTCAGCTGGCCACTTCACCTTGAGTTGTGCTAAATGCCTTGTGCTAAACAATCTGTTCCATCTTATATTTAGTTTTGATGCTCCAAGTGCCTTGAAGCAGAGCTCTGTGTAGCTCAAAAGCTTCTCTCTCTCACCAGCAGCAGTTGGTTCAATAAAAGGTATTACCTGCCTGACCTTCTGTCTCTAAACATTATTTGAAGTTCTGTACTTTCAGTGCTAAACTGCACTGCCTTGAGCCAAACCAACAAGAATGACTGGAGGTTCTAGGTATGAACTACTGATCATCAGGATCATCAGAAAAAGAAAGGCAGAACTCGCATAAAACTTGATTTTACAAATTGCCTTAACTGGAAATGCTTTAATTTATGAATCCTGTTGGCAGCACTTTTTCTACAAAAGTTACATCTACTATGTGAATTAACTTAATAATGAATTAATTTACTGTGAAATAGATGGCAGCATGAAAAGAACTTAATCCAAGATATTAAACAGTGGCTCATAATGTGGCTTTTATAAAGTCATATGTCTTTGCGCTGAGGTGCATAGTTAAATATTTTAATTATCTGTGTTCAGATGTTAGCTAATACTTGTGCACTAATTTATGTGGATGCCTATTTGGTAGGCATTGTACATCATTGATAAGGTGTAGCAATAGTAAATCACTGGTACTCTGTTTTAATTCCACAGATTAAAATGTGGTTACTCAAATTCTAATACTTTTAACTTTTGTACCATGATACAAAGGTGCAGCCATAGTATTGTTGCTGAACAGAAATATGCTGATATATCCTTATTCCCGTTAGGTCTGGATTGCTTAGCACTCTAGTGGGAGAGAAATCTGTGACACAAAGATGGGAGGTAAGTGAGGGTTCTACTGTGCCTATATACCTGGAAGAGCCAAAATTTATAGTCTTCCGCAGTGAAATATTTGAATAATATTTGTTCCTGTTCAGTAGTTTGAAAAATGCTCTACCCTGGCATACTCTGCAGCAAATTGCTTTGCAGTATTCTGAAAGAAACAACACTGTTTGCACCATTAGATGTGTGAGACAGAACCATGCAGTAAATCTCAGTAGAGATCTGACCACAGTGAAGACCTGCCTATTAAAGGGTTTGATTATGCTAAAATAAACTAAAAAGTTAATTTTTATCCTTTTTTAAGAGAGGAGAAATCAGTAATTTCCAGTACCTGATGCACTTGAACACTCTGGCTGGCAGATCCTATAATGATCTCATGCAGTACCCTGTTTTTCCCTGGATCCTTGCAGACTATGATTCACCGGTAAATATGAAAACTTATCTATGTCATGCTGACGTTTTCAAATGCTTATTTTTAAGATTGATAACATTATGGTTCGTTCACATGTCCTTGGTGGAGCTGGGGCCTGCTGAGTTTTGCAAATCTTAATTTCACTTTGCACCTTCCAGGCTCTGACCAGTCCCTGTGCAGAGTGCCATTGAAGTTAATGTGGCTCTGCACAGGCCAGGGCTGTCTCCAAAGAGATCTTTGCAGGAGCATGGCCTAAGTGTTTTGCACAATGGCCTGGTGACCAGCGTAGGCACAAATGTGCCTTTGTGCCGTAACTGTGTTACCTGTAAATCTCTGCAATAGTTGTCTAAACTGCTTTCCAGTGGCTTTTAAGAGAGAGTATAGCGATTCTCAACCAGTGGTTTGTGGAGCCACACAGCTGAAACTTAGAACCTGAACCCCAGCACCCACAGCAGGGCTGAAGCCCTGGTCCCTGGCACCCCAGACAAGGCTGAAGCCTGGATCTGCAGCACTGAATCCCTAAACCCTGATGCTCCTCTTGGGGCACAAGTCCATGAGACCTGAGCAGTTCAAGAGCAGTCCAGTCAGCAGCTCCACACCCCCAGCTGCCTTCTCTCCTCACTCCCAGCCTGGCTGGAAGTGAGAATCAGGAGCCGGGCAGCGCAAGCAGGTGCTACTCTGTCTGGTGCCATGGAGCCAGCAGTGAGAGCATTCCCTTGACTCTTGCTGCTTCCCAGGTCTGAAACTTCTCCTCAGCACCCAGCCCCGTTTTGCTCACGCAGTCAGTAAGAGCTGCCTGGGGGAGGGCAGGGAACCTGGCTCCATGGCTAGCAGAGCCCCCATGAAACAGCGACTGCGGGGGGGGTCCTCCCAGCACACAGCCCCTCACTACCCCCTCCTTGCACCCTGAGTTTCTGGCCTGCTTGCATACAGCCTCCAATTACCCTCCTGCCTGCAACCTCCACTACCCCTCCAGTTACTACCTGCGTCACACAGCCCATAGATATCCCCTCCCTGTACCATCAGATACCAGCCTGCCTGCTCCTTGGGGTACCACCTATCTACATGCCATCCCCAGCGACCCTTCCTGCCTGCACACAGCCCTTAGCTACCTCTCTCAGTGAACCTGGAGCTACCCTCTGCCTGCATCTTACTCCACCCCTGCCTCACACAGGCCCTAGTTATTCCTTCCCTGCACCTGCAGCTACTCCCTGCACACAGCCCTTAGTTACCTACTGCCACAAGCAGCCCCAGTTACTCTCCCCTTTCACCTTGAGCTTAATTCCCTGCCTCACACAGCCCCAAGTTGCACCCTGAGCTACTCCCCTACCCAGACAGAGGTCCTAGTTACTCCTGGCTTCACACAGCCCCTAGGTATGCCCCCCTTTCACTCTGAGCTAACCCCCTGCTACACACATCCTCCAGTTAACCCACACACACACTCTGAGCGCCTCTCCTGCCCACACACGGCCCTTACTTATCCCCTGCCTATGCTCTGAACTACCTTCCTGCCCACACAACGCCCCTAGTTACCTCCTGTGTGCACCCTGAACTGTTCTCAAACTTTTTGAACTGAGCCCCCACCCACATTATTACAATTTTTGGTAGTCCCCCAGACTCTAATCCAGGTGAGTTGGTGGACTGCAGAGCTGAGTCAAGGTAGAGGTGGCACTCCATTCCTAGACTCTGCTATTCAGAATTGGCTTGAGCCTCACCATCCCCTGCCCCACCCACAATAGATGTCAAACTATGCCTATGGCCAGCTTGGAGCCCCGAGTCCTCTTCTTCCCCACTGGGCCCTGGAATTTTTGTGGTATGGGGTGGGCACAAAGGAAAAAAGACTGAGAACCCTGAACGTAGCACAAGTATGCCCTGTTTAGGGGACATTGCAAAGTCTCTCAGGAAAGTGAATAACCTAATGTTGAGAAAGGGGAAAATGCTATTAATGGTGCTGTTAACGTTGGGTTCGGCGGTACCTTTGACGAGTTGGTTTTGAACCTAAGGGTGGACAGAAGGAGCTGTGATGAAGACGTACAGCTGAGAGTAACTTTGGGCTCGAGGGGGGAGGGAGGAGAGACAGGATGTACACCCGCTACCAGAATGTAGTAAAAAGATACCTTCTTGAGTTAGGCTGAAAAATTCACTAGAAAAGACCTAGAAAAACTCTTAACTAGATGAGGTAAATTACTGCTGCTGACGACATGAGTCTTAGAAGCAAAATATAAATACACCAAACAGCCGACGAGGCTGCTCTCGTTGACTGGGCAGTACAGAGTGTTTTTAAGAATCTTATTCCTTTATTTTAAAAGGAATTGGATCTTACTAATCCCAAGACATTCAGAAACCTGGCCAAACCAATGGGAGCACAGACAGACGAAAGATTAGCTCAGTACAAAAAGCGATACAAAGACTGGGAAGATCCTAATGGTAAGTAATAGTACAAATGCTGATCTTGAGGAGCGGAGATGGGTGCATTTCGAGGTTGTCTATGTGTCTGTCTTCTTCCCCAAAGAACCCCCTAATCACCTTTTGCCTATGTGTGCACCAGTTGCTATGGTGGGCACAAAAGGCCGTAGTATGGCTGCTTTATGCCAGTGTCCCTTTTAACTGTGGCCACAGAGCAATTCTGAGGCCTCCAATTGGGAAAGAGCTACTTCTCCCAGACTGGTGTCACTGTTTCCTCTAACTCTTTCCCTCCATGTGTAGAATAACATTATGTGCAGTAAGGCATGCACGAATGCGCACCGCCGATAAAAACACATGAGGCTGGCTGTGGGCACGATGAACTCTCTGCTAATCAGCTGGGTGGTATTTGAATCTCTCCTGAGTGGCTGCCCAAGCACACAGCTTGACAAGGAACACTGGTTGCTGGTGAGGGAGGCTGCTAAAGACTTGGTTATTTCTATGTCCATCTTCTCTAGTACCATGCCCACCTTCTCTTGCTATGACCTAAGTTACGGCAGCCCTCAGAGCTGTTCTTATCCTGAGGACATACACACCTTTTCCCTGAATGCGCTGCTTGATTTGTTTGGCATTTCTGTATACGCAAGTGCAAAAACTAACACTTCTAAGGAGAGAGATGAATCAGTCTATCAAGGAGATGCAGAGCAGGGGCCTTGGATCCTGCACTCCGCCTGAACTGGGCCCTGCTATCACCTTACCACTTTAGGCCCCACCCACCATCTGGGCCCCATTGTTAGCAAGCTGTCTTGGGCCCTGCAAACATTTTGGCCAGCCTTGAGGAAATGCAGCGTACTATATTAAGAAATCCTAATTGCTGCCAAAAGTAGTAGTAGTAAAAGAAAAAAAATCCTCTTCCATATTATACGCTACATGTTAATATAGAGAGAGTATCTCATGGCCTCTTACCCTGCGGTTTGTGATCACATAGCATTTCTGTAGACCTACCTGTTTATATGAAAAAGTAATGATAGGAAAGTAATATATTTTGAGCAGTTTTGCATGTATTCGAGTGGCTAGAAATAAATAAAGCCATTGTCATAAATGACTAGGCAGTTCTTCACAGACCACAGCTTGAGAACTTCTGAAATAAAATAAACAAAGCAAAGAAATAGGAATCGTCTTGCATAGGTCTTCTACAGCTTATTCGTTCAGTTCTCAGTGCATGGGTTTTCTAAGCCATAGTTATCTGACCAAGGCCATAAATAAGTACATAAAATGCCCCTTAGAACTGTGTTTGATTAGATCACTTCTTCTCCATTTAAGAATAATTCCTTTCAAAAATTAAAAACATCATCTTAAAAACATGATCTCTGCATGTGTCCAAACTCTCTTTGTTAATCTACACCTTCTTCCTGTTATGCCTTTTTTTCATATAAGAATCTGATGGTTCAAGAATATAAGAGTGGCTATCATGGTAGAGACCAGTAGTCCTCCTAGCCCACTATATTTTCTTCCAGAAATGGCCAGAACTAGGTTCCTCTGAAGGACAGTTTCTTTCAGTGATCTATACCATCATCCAGTCCCTGCAGTCAAAAGCTTTAGGACACCCAGAGCATATGGTTGCATCCCTGATCATCCTGGCGAATAGCAATTGATAGACCTATCCTCTGTATAGCTATATACCTTTTTTTAAACTTCTTGGCTTTCACAACATCCAGTGGCAATAAGATTCACAGTTGACTGTGCATTGTATGAAGTACTTCTTTTTATTTGCTTTTAAGTGGCTGCCTGTTAATGTCATCTGGTGGCCGCTGATTCTTATATTATGGGAAAGGGTAAATAATACTTCCCTAGTTATTTTCTCCACACCAGTCATGACTCTATATACCTCTATTATATCCAGCATACCCTGTAAGCTGAGCACTTGGGCGACCACCCATGAGACATTCAGATGCCACCCAGCTGTTTAGCAGAGCACCAACAGCCAACAACTTGTGTTTCTACTGGTGGTGCACATATGCACATGCTTCAGTGCATATCACAAAATTTATTCCACATGTGGGTGGTGGGGGAAAAAAGCGAGGGAACATTGATCATATGCCCCCTTACTTACCTCTTTCCCAGCTGAACAGTCCCTGTCTTCTTAATCTCTCCTGAAATGGAAGCTGGCTCCTACCCATAATCATTATTTTGGGCTTTTTTGGTACTTTTTCCAAACCTAGTACATGTTAGAGATGAGGCAACTGCATATTCATGTAGTATTCAAATTTTAGGCATAACATGGATTTATATGCTGATACTATGATGTTTACTGTTTTATTATCTATATATGCCTTTCCTAATAGCTCCTAACATTTCTTCAACTTTTTTTTTGACTGCTGCTACACATTGAACAGTTTTTTTCAAAAAATTACCTGTGATAATCCAAGATCTTTTTTCAGTGGTAGTGACTAATTTGCACCAAATCATTTTTATGTAGAGTTGAGATTTTTTATCCAATATGCATTACTTTCCATTTATCAACATTGAATTTCATCTGCCATTTTATTGCCCAGTCACCCATCTTTATGGTCAACTTTTGCTTTGATCGTCTAGGGTAATTTTACATTGTTTGCAAACTTTGCTACCTCCCTGTTTTTTACTGTTGTTTTTCCCAGGTCATTTGTAAATATGTTGAACAACACTGGTCCCAGACCAGATATGGGGGAGCCCTGATAGTTACCTCTTTCCATTGTGAAAAGTAACCGTTTATCCCTATCCTTGGTGCCCTGTATTTTCATCAGTTATTGATCTGTGACTTTCCTCTTATCCCATGACTTCTTACTTTGCTTAAGAGCCTTAGGTGAGATACCTGGTCAAAGGCTTTCTGAAAGTCCAAAATATACTTTCTTCTTCGAGTGGTCCCAGTGGGTGCTCCACATTAAGTGTCGGGCTCGCCCCGGTGCCACAGATCGGAGATTTCCAGCTGTATCTCGTTGGGTCGCGCATGCACCGATGCGCATCAGTCCTTCTTGCGCTTGCAGTCATGTGCGCGATCCAGTACATGCCAGTTCCTCTCAACTGCCAACGGCTGCAGACAGAATCCACTCCAGCTCCAATGCCTGAGACAGATAAATTCGTTATAATATATATCCACTCAATCATCCTTGTCCACTTGTTTTTGTTGACCACCCTCAAAAATTTTAATTGATTAGTAAGGCATGATTGGCATTGCCATTTGGCTGTTCCCCCACATATTGTGTTCACCTGTGTGTGTCTGATAATTCTCTTCTTTACTGTAGTTTCAACCAGTTTACCTGCTACTGAAATTAGGCTTATAAAATCATAGAACACTAGAACTGGAAAGGACCACGAGAGGTCATCAAGTCCAGTCCCCTGTCCTCATCAAAGGACCAAGCATCATTTAGATCATCCCCGATAGATGTCTGTCTATCATGCTCTTAAATATCTTCGGTGATAGAGATTCCGCAGTCTCCCTAGGCAGTTTATTCCGGTGTTTAACCACCCTGATAGTTAGGAAGTTTTCCTAATGGCCAACCTAAACTTTCCTTGCTGCAGTTTCCATTTTGTGACTCTTCCTATAAATTTCTGTTTCACTTGCTTCCTCAATTTTTCTGTAAAGTTCCTCTTCTTGAAGCTCAGTGTAGCTCTGTTGGCTTCTTTGTTATCCCACTCTCCCACACACCAGAATACTAAATTTAATTACACTGTGGTCTCCAATGCCAAGTATTTCTGCTATATTCATTTTTTGGGTCAGATCCAGTGCACCACTATAGGACTATATCAAGAATTGCCTTTCTTCTTGTGGTTCCAGGACTGGCTGCTAAAAGAACTGTCATTAATGGTGTCTAAAAAAAATTATTTAACTTCTTCCTGAGGCGACATGTACCCAGTCAACAGGGAGATAGTTGAAATCCCCCATTTTTACTGACACTTCTATTTTATAGCCTCTCTAATCTCCTAGAACATTTCTCAGTCACAACCACCATCCCAATCAGGTGGTCAGTTGCATATTCCTGTTGCTATTGTCTTATTGAAACATGGACTTTCTTACTATAGAGATTCTGTGGTACCACTTGATTTATTTAGCGTGTTTTGTGTATTTCACTGTTGTCATACAGTCAGTCCCATATATTTTTTTACCCTGGTATTACCTTCCCCATTGATTATCAGTGTTCTGCCAAGTTTCTGTGATTCCTTTTACACTGACTTTTGCATTTAATACTGGGTACTCAGGTCCACCCATCATAACACTTATAAAATTTGTCAACGTTTAGCTGTCTGCCTTCCTGTAATGTAATTGAATGAAATTTTCATTTGACAATTTCTCTTCGGCACCTACCTGTACTTAAATCAACATCTGTCCTCTCTGCTTTACTAGGATATAGAGAATCCCCATTAATAAATCTTCTTTTAACAGATGCCTCTGTCCAGACCTTCATATCTTTATTTTATTTGCAACTTCAGTACATCCCTATGTAAAGTTTGAGGACTGTTAAGTTACTGAACAGTCCAATACCAGCATGTGGTAAAGAGTTCCATTTTTGAACATGCAGCAGAATTGAGTGAAGACATTTGTACAGATGGCTTTTTATTGCCAGCAAATGAATAAAATAAAAACTTCACCAAATCTGCAGTCAGCAGTTCCGAGCACTAAGCCTTTGATTCTGTATTGTAGAAGAGGCAAACAGTAAAAATTCTTCTTTAGAAGAAGTCATTGTAGCTGTCTTGGAATGTTTCAGTTATTCAGAATGTAAAACTGCTAAAAGTGCGGTGTTGCTGGGCAAAAGACTTTCTGAATTATGACTAGTGGATTACTGCCAAAGTTTAAGTAAGTGGTTTCAATGTCAAATCGTAAAGTTTAAATAGTGTTAGTTCCGCAAATATGAAAGCTGCAAATACCTTTTTTAAATGTGTTCAGGGTCATACAGTTCTCACAGTCTAGCATTCTTATTAAACCTATTAATTTCTTAATTTACTGCAGATTTTATAATGAACATTTCCTCTTTATTTCCTCTTCATTTGTGACTTTTAATTTTTCTTGATCAGGGGAAACTCCAGCTTATCATTATGGTACTCACTATTCATCTGCCATGATAGTGGCCTCATATCTTGTCCGAATGGAGCCCTTTACCCAGATATTCTTAAGATTGCAGGTAAATTGTGTGAGATTTCATTTTGCTCTGTTTCTGTCATGTTTAAATTTGAAAATGGGTAAAAATGGATATAATCTGGGAACTTTATTTCCCTGAGCATCATAGAAGACAGAAGTGCTGTTAGCTGCATTGTTTTCTTCTTGGTGATTGTTAATCTCTCTTTAGAGTAGCAAAGAAATTTTTATGGGCAGTTGTATGTGATCCTTCATATTGAAGTCTGAATATTTTGTAAAATGTATGCTACACAAAAAACTTAGCAAAGGAAAAAACACCTTTGTATTTAATAGTCATATTTCAAATCATACATTGTTCATCTATTGTTAAGAGAACTCATGCATTAGTTTCTCTTACTCTGTTCTCAAGTGGTGAAAGACTAATTTATTAAACTGGTTTGTCCATCTAAAGAGGTAATTTATTACTAATAGTCAAATTAACCAAACATTAGCACAATTTGGAACTTTTTGACAGCTGAAGAATTAATTAGGTTCACAGTGCTACATTTTAAATATTTTTTTAGCTGGAAACCATCAGGTAAGAACAGGTTTTTTCATTGGGCCAGCATGTCAGCCAAAAAGACTAATATTTTGAATAGCACTATTGCTTTTTTTAACTACACAAAATGTCCCATAAATTTATATTTTATGCTTTATATTTAGCATTATTGCAAAAAAATTATATCACCTGCTCGAGGAAAATGTAGTTTTAGTCACTTTTGTTGCCGGAAAGAGGATTTTTTTTCATTTTTCTTTTATTGTTCTATCTGACTAAGACAAAATGCTATCAAACTGTTTTACTTTAAGGTTTTATAGACCTTGGCTGAGTCTGCTGTATTGAGAAATGTTCCGGTATAAAGATGCCTCTCATTTCATTCTACAGGGTGGCCACTTTGACCTGGCTGACAGAATGTTTCACAGCGTGCGTGAAGCCTGGTATTCAGCATCAAAGCACAACATGGCAGATGTAAAGGAACTCATCCCAGAATTCTTTTACCTCCCGGAGTTTCTGCTCAATTCCAATAACTTTGATCTAGGTAGGCAAAAGCTGCTGATCGCATCATGCTATGAGTGTGAAAACAGTACAAAGCTGGGCCAGACATAAAACAAGTTCAGTAAAATGTACATAACAGAGATTTATGTAACAGCATTGGAAAATGGCAGGTGGCTTACTGGAACTGGTTCTTAATTATCTTTTGATTGTGGGAATGTGCATTTCCTAATGGTGCATGTGTAGGTGCAATTATATAGGGAAATCTAAACTGTTGGTTTGTAACACATGACTTTTTCTTTTAGTTGAATGAAGATATTTTCTGAAAAATCAAGTTACTTTAACAGTTCATATAAAACTGCGTTTAAGCAGTTAAATTGAACAATACATTTACATCACAAAGTCGTCAAATCCTGCTTTGGTAGGAGAATTTCTGATGATTGTATTTTTCTTCCATATAATCTGCCAGTCTTCAAGTAGTGTTTCAGCAGTCGGGAGAGCTGTGTTATCATACAGAAATAGCATCATATTTTTATCAGGCTTCGAAGTTGTGTGGTTGTGTGTGTGTGTGTGTGTGTGTGTGTGTGTGTGTGTAAAAAAAATATGTCCCCACTTTATTTTTTTCAAAGGCACTATCTGTCTAGTATTTGGGCCCTCCCCCCACTGACCTTTTCTGCCAGCAGCTGTGCAGGCAGGTCACTTCCCCGAGTCTCAGGGAAGCTGGGGGAACATGGGCGGCTGCTGCATCCCTGCCACTTCCCCGTGAGCCGGCAGCTGTCATTTTCCCGGGGCTTGGGGAGGGCCAGTGGCTGCCACTTCCCTGGGGTTCCTTGAGAGCACCAGTGCTGCTACCTTCTCAACTACCCGGGGCTTAGTGGAACCAGGAGGAGTCGCCCCTCCCCCGTATCTTCCTGTCCAATATCAGAGACAGGGAGATACGGTTGCCCTAGATATATATTCTTCTAGAAGTGAAGTTCTAGAAGAAAAAGTAGCTGAAATGTGCTTGAAGGTTGATAGATTATTTCTGCTTGTTTTATTTAACTGCAGTGAAATTCCACTGAATTATTGGCAGATGATGCCACCATGAGACAAAATAACGTGTGTGAGATAATTATCGGTGTTACGGAAGCTTCTTATTTTTTTCCTATGAGATTAGCTCACAGTGTTTCCAAATTCTATACTGTACATTCAGTAACAGGGATTATTAACCATCCATATCTTTTGAAAATCAAAATTATAGGTACAGAATGCTTACTAAGAGTTTAGAATCTTAAACCAAGGATCTCTTCTGACACATTCATACATATGAATATAGCAGTTACTGTCCCTGTTTAGACACCTGATTTTAGGGAAAGTTTCATCTTAATCTGTATCACACATAGCCTACTTTACATTCTGAAACTCACACGTCTGTCCCTTTTTAATGCGTTTTTCAACAAAATTGAAACTTCTGTGGAGAAGAGATTCAGAGCCCAGTACTGCAAGCCGTATTTATATTGAGAGCATAATCCCGTGAACTCAAAGTGGCATTTGTGTAATATTTCTCAATGGCAGCATCTAGACCAGCCCCCAGCTTCAAAGGGGGCATGGTAATTAGGCTGTTGGGAGATTACGAAGGAAGTGCTGCAGTGCATATGCAGCACTTTGTTAGTTTAAATCTCCCCCGCAGCAACTTGAAGTGCTGGTTTGCGTGTAGCCACAGGTACTCTGAAGTGCCCGTGCTACTTCGAAGTCCCTTTACTTCTCAAAGTTTTGAGGAGTATGCACTGCAGCACTTCATTAGTAATCTCCCAACACCCTAATTACCATGCCCCCTTCGAAGCTGGGGGCTCCTCAAGACACAACCATTGTAAATAAAGGTTGAACAAAACAGTCCTTCAAAGTTTACAGCAGTGGACACAGCATATGAACATATTCTGGTAGACTAAAAAGTCTTGCTTGTATGGAGAAAACAAATCACAGTTTGGTTTGATTCTAACAGTGGGATGCCTTTTTACTGTTTGCTGTTTATAGCCTTTCATCTCTATTTTACAGCCTGTTGGCAAATAACTGAAAATGCACTGAAATCAGTAATTTGACACCTGCTAGACCTTCCTTTCTTAAAACATGACAGGTGTACAACGTTCAAAAAATGACCCTAAAGAAAAAGTCTGCTTAAAGTCAGTGTCCAAAAATCACTCCAGCTGAAGAGCTGATATTCATATTCTGATATTTCCCATTTTATATTTTTAAAAATTGTGTGTGCATATTTTTGTAAGACTGGACTGGAGCTTTCTTAAGTGTTTTTTTAATTAGCCATTCGATACCAGCTAAATATGCAAAATGGATGTTGCATGTGGCATGGCTGCAAGAGGCTGTTGTGCGGCCTGTTCCTATTATTCTACAAAGACGACATGCCTTTGTCAAACTTATTTAAATAGACAATACAGCTATAGAGAAATGAAATTAAAATTCTGAAAACATTTTTATTAAGAAGGGCAAAGACTTTGGGTGTGTCTACACAGCAAAGTTATGAAATAACAGATGCTGTTTCAAAATAACGGTGAGTGTCTACACAATGCAGCTGTTATTTTGAAATTATTTGTCTTATTTCAGAATTGGTAAACCTCATTGTACAAGGAATAGCACCTATTTTGAAACAGTTGTTTCAAAATAGAGGCTGTACAGCCAGGGAATAGCCTATTTTGAAATAAGCCATAGTACGTCCAGTGGCTTTATTCCAAAATAAAATATTTGAGCACTATTTCAAAATGCATTTTGTGTATAGCTGTGCTATTTCAGAATGAGCTATTCTGGAATACCTCTTCAAAAAATAATGTTGCTGTGTAAATAGAGCCTTTGTTTGGCTTCTCCATAGTGAAAATCATTAAGATAACTGGACTTCTATTCAAACGTCTCAGAAAGTTAGATAACCATTCAGTAAATTCTCTGTAGCAAAAAACCAAATACACTTATTTTTAAAAGACATTGTTAAGGATGGTCAACTGATATGATCTATTTTTATATATGTGCCAGGAACATAATTCTTTTTCTCTACCCTGTTCTCTATAACAACTTTTAAGTGCCTTTTCTCTATATAAAAAAAAATAAAAATGGTTCAACACTATCACAATCAACCTAAATAAACAAGGACATGATAGAGAAAAAATGTTTTCAGTAGGAAGAGTTTTCAGGCTTCTAAAGGACTATTAGAAACAACATAAAATGCTGATAAATTTCTTGAAGTGCTAACCTTATAAAGCATGTGCCATTTGAACTGAGATATGATTGTTGCTTCTTTCAGTGAGATGCATCACTTCCTTTTGCTTTTGAACCTTCCATTTATTTTGTAGGTTGCAAGCAGAATGGCACTAAACTTGGAGACGTAATACTGCCCCCATGGGCAAAGGGAGATCCTCGTGAATTTATCAGAGTTCATCGGGAGGTAATAAACATTTTAATAATAAGAAACACAGAAGGATTGTCTGGACTTAAATCTCAATAAGGGAGATTTCAAGCTCAATGTGTCCTTTGTAGTCACTTTTCTGTTTGATGTGTATCTTGGGGAGGTAGCCTTTTATGCTGATGAACTAAAGAACTAAATAGTCCTTCATTTGTTCTTGGTATCAGTATTGGCTGAGGCAGCTAATACGGTGCTGTTATTTATACAGCTTTTCCTTTAAACACATAAAGTCAGTCCACCACAGTCAGATAATACACTTGGTAGCTGTTCGGTTTAATGCATACATTTTGAATTACAGGCTTTGGAATGTGATTTTGTGAGCGCACATCTGCATGAATGGATTGACTTAATCTTTGGCTATAAACAGCAAGGCCCTGCTGCAGTAGAAGCTGTAAATGTCTTCCATCATCTCTTTTATGAGGGGCAAGTGGATATATACAACATAAATGACCCATTAAAAGAGACAGCTACCATAGGATTCATTAATAACTTTGGGCAGATACCCAAACAGGTAAGGATGTTCTTTTAACCTATTGTAACCATATTGCAGAAGATACTAAAATCCAAATGCTTTCTTATTAAAAAGCAATTGCAGTTAAAACAAATACGATATATAAGTTTCTAAGATGCTTTTCTGTCCTTTGGATGGAACTTGATTTCGAGTTTTCTGGTTATAAATACATTTCCAGAAATGCCAACTCAGTTATAAGTGAATCCATTCTCAGGCTGTTATACGTGACTAATGTACTCTTTGGGTTTTGTCAGTAAGTCTTGGCTTTTCTCCCTCTTTCCTCGTGCTCAAAAAGTAGAGGCAAGAGCTTATGGAGGAACTTTAAAAAAACCCAAATGATTAGAGAGCCAATATATTGCTACAAAAAGGTAGTGCTGTATAAATTCTTCCCTGGTTTTAACTATGTGATACAATTGCAATGTAGTGCACAGGAAGTGTAATTATACAAGTTGCCTTTTAGCAAAATTAGCTAGATACTTAATTTCCCTTTTTCTTTTTAACATGGTTGTTTAGTGTGCTCGGGCACCTTCTCATTCCCAGAAGTTCAAAATTGGCAACAGGGAATGAATAATTTGATAATTACTACTTCTGTTCATTCCCTCTGAGAAACCTGTCATTGGCCACTGTGGGCAGACAGGACGCGAGACTAGATGGACATTTGGTCAGACGCAGTATGGCCGTTCTTATGGTCTCATTATTTGTACTGTTGCTGTTGGGGGAAAAAAACTCTGAAATTAAACAATTGCTTTAAAAATATTGGCTCTTCCTCGAGTGTCCCCGTGGGTGCTCCACGATAGGTGTCGGGCTCGCCCCGGCGCCGCAGATCGGATCTTTCCAGCAGTTTCTGCCGGACCGCGCATGCGCCGGCGCACGCCGCTCCCCTGCGCACTCCCGGCCACGTGCGCGATCCGGTCCCCGCCAGTTCCTTCTTAACCACCATTGGCTGCAGATGGAATCTGCTCAGGCTGCGGCCAGAGTCAGCGTATTTAGAGTTTTTCAGAGTTTTAGAGTTTCTTTTAAGAGTTCTTAGTTAAATTGTTTTGTTTCTTTATTGCAAAAAAAAAAAAAAAATAATAATAATAATAATAATTCTACTTATATAAGTAGAAAGTCTTAGTAACGAGACGGAGGAGTGGAGGCAACGCGGGGACGTGAAGGCCAATAGGCCTCCTGCTGCGGCAGGCTGGAGTCCGTGAGAGGGGAACAGGCACAGAGAAGGTGCTAAGTACCCTGTTAACAGCTCAAAGACTCACCGCAATGTCATCTTCAGGATTCAAGACGTGCGAGTCGTGCCGCGAAGCTATGCCGGCCTCTGGTGGGCACAGTCAATATATTAGGTGCCTGGGGGAATCACACGTCACCCAGAAATGCTCCTTCTGTGCAAAGCTCACGGCCAGAACCAGATAGGATAAAGAAGTGCGACTGAAAATGCTGCTGTTTGATAAGGCCCTCCAGCCAGACATGCCGGAGAGGCCTCAGCCGGAGGGACCCACAGGGCTCCATAAAAGGAAGGCGGTGTCCCTCACCCCCTTGGTGCAGAAACGGAGGAAGCTCTCTCCAGCCCGATCCCTGCCGGCGGTCACAGCGAGCGGGACGGGCGTAGCACACAGCCCCCAGCCGCAGTCACAAGCAAGCAGCAG
This sequence comes from Carettochelys insculpta, assembly GCF_033958435.1. Taxonomy (NCBI): domain Eukaryota; kingdom Metazoa; phylum Chordata; order Testudines; family Carettochelyidae; genus Carettochelys; species Carettochelys insculpta. Next base: position 123,380,446 of record NC_134140.1, read on the forward strand.
CGCATGTGGCAGAGGCTGAGCCTCTGATTACTAAGCAGCCAGCCCGCGCATTCAGAGCGGCGGCCAGGCAAGTGCCAGAACCGGCGGCACAGACCCCCGCAGCTCCAGCGGTGCAGGGCCAACAGGTACGTAGCCTGCAGACACCGGAGGAGATCACCCGCACGGCACCGCAGATGAGCGTGCCGAGCGCGGCACCGACAGCGGGGCCGAGATCCCAGGCACGGGGAGGGGCGGAGCCAGCCCCGCAGGGGAGGGGAAAGGCAGCAGCGAAAACCCGGCACCGCAGCCCTTCTCTGGACAGGGCTGCAGGGCTGCTCTCAACAAGTCCTCCCCTTATGCTGTGTACACCAACCAGGAGACATGAGTCTCCCCCAGCCTATCCAGAGCCGCCTCCTCCGTTCCTCCAACCAGCGTCACCATGGCTCGGGCCACCCTCGCCTTTTCTGGGATTTGACCTTCTGGAGTACTACCACAAACCAGTTTCACCATTGTCTCAGTCATCCAGACGATCTCACTCCCCCAGACATCGGGGGTATGCACCTCGAGAGTGGTCCAGGTCTCCATCCCAGGAACCATGCTCGTGCTGCCACGGTCGTCCTTATCATGCTGGGCATAGACACCACAGGCATACACCCAGGGGCAGATCCCCCTCGACCGCCCAGTACCCCCGCGGGCACTCACGGACGGGGACGGAAACACATCTGTCTCAAGGGGAGCTGATTTTGGAACCCCGAGATTTTCCCTCGCAAGCCTCCAGTGAGAGGGTGTACCACCGGCAGCAGGACCCAGGGAGTTCAAGGGAGGTTTACCCTAGTGGTTCCTCCTTGTCCTCCCCCGACGAGGCTATGGCCCCCGGGGATGTTGCCCCCCCAGACGACCTCAAACAGTTTCAGGAGCTGTTTAAAAGGGTGGCTTTCACGCAAGGCATCCAAACAGCAGAGGTGCAGGAGAAGCACCACAAGCTCCTCAAAAACCTGAGGCCTCCGGCCTCATCCAAAATCACTATCCCGCTTGACGAAGCAATCATGGAGTCTGCTACTACCATATGGCAGACCCTGGCTTCCGCTCCACCTATAAACAAGAGGGCAGATAAGAAATACTTCGTCCCGGCGAAGGGCATGGAGTTCCTGTTTAGTCACCCACAACCAAATTCTCTGGTGGTAGAATCGTCTCAGCAGAGATCGAAGACTTCCCAGTACAAAGCGGGGGGGAATGGATAGAGATGCCAAGAAGCTAGAGCTATTTGGCAGAAAGGTATACTCCTCCTCCACCCTGCTAATGAGAGTGGCTAATTATGCAGCACATCTAGTGAACCACAATTTCGACAATTACTCCAGTCTTACTTCTCTCATGGATTCACTTTCAGAAGATAAGAAGCCGGTGCTGAAGGCCATCATGCAAGAGGGCTATGCAGCTCCAAGGACGGGAGTCCAGATCGCCCTGGACGTAGCAGACACGGCGGCACACTCAACGGCTACGGCAGTGGTCATGCGCAGGGAATCCTGGCTCCAGACATTGGGTATCCCGAGGGATCTGCAGGCAAAAATTGTCGATCTCCCTTTCCCTTTCGACACGCAGAAGTTGTTTGCAGAGTCAACTGATTCGGTCCTTCATTCCAGTAAAGACTCAAGAGCCACGCTCAGAACCCTGGGTATTTATACCCCTCCATACAGAAAGAAAAAGTATTACCCTCAACAAAGGCGATACCCGTACCAACCTCAGCGTGCTCAGTACCAACGGGACTACGACTAAGGGCGGCATCAACAGCAACAACAGTATAGAACTCCTAGGTGACGTTCCCAACAAGGCCGTGCATCCTCGGGGCAGGCCCAAAGGCAACAAGTTTGATGGACAGGTCGAGGGCTGCACTATTACTACTGTCGCGCAATGTCATCCACACTTAATGTTCCATCATCGCCTCCGACCGTTCCACTCACAATGGCAAAAGATCACCACAGACAAGTGGGTACTAGAGGTCATAGCCACGGGTTACGTGATCCCCTTTCAGTCGCTCCCACCGCCAAGACCTCCGCCCAGGCCTCATCTCAGGGATGCCTCCCACGAGGCAAAACTCAAGCACGAGGTGGACCACCTGATGCTTATAGGGGCGGTGGAAAGAGTGCCGGAGCGACTCCAGGGGAAAGGGTATTATTCACGATACTTCCTCACAGAGAAGAAAACAGGAGGCTGGAGGCCCATCTTAGATCTTCGAGGCCTCAACCGGTACTTGCGCAAACAACACTTTCAGATGGTCACAGTCGCCTCTATACTCGCGGCACTGGACGATGGAGATTGGTTTGCAGCCCTCGACTTACAAGGTGCGTATTTTCATATAACAATCCACCCGGCTCACAGACGTTTTCTCCGGTTTATGGTCGGCAAAGAACATTTCCAATACAAGGTTCTGCCGTTTGGCCTCTCTTCGGCCCCCAGAGTCTTTACCAAGACCCTGGCAGTGGTGTCAGCCTACCTGCACAGACAGGGGGTATTTATATTCCCATATCTGGACGACTGCCTACTGAAAGGGGCCTCGAAGGCGGAGGTACTACGCATGATACGCGTAACAGCAAACACGTTTTCTTCGCTGGGCCTAGTCATCAACCTTGCGAAGTCAAAGATCAACCCCACACAGGACATAGAGTTCATAGAGGCACGCATAAATTCTATCACAGCAAGGGTTTATCTACCCAACTCTCGCTTTCGCGCCATCGGTTCCCTGGTACAAGTCATTACATACAGCCCCACGGTGCTGGTTTTAACGTGCTTGCAGCTGCTCGGCCACATGGCAGCGGCAACGTTCGTGGTACAGAACGCCAGATTGCATATGCGCAACCTACAACATTGGCTGGCGAGCGTTTACAAGCCGGCATCCCATACCATCCGCAGGGTGGTGTCGCCCACGACAGAGGTGCGCAAATCCCTGCAATGGTGGGTAAACCCCAAGAACATGCTAATGGGTACCCTTTCACCAACCACAAATCTCTATTTTTCTCACCACCGACGCCTCCCACATAGGGTGGGGAGCACATATTGGCGAAAAGGTGATGCAGGGACTGTGGTCCCCTACGGAACAGTCACTGCATATAAATATACTGAAGCTCAGAGCGGTGTTCAATGCCTGCAAACACTTTCAAGACCACATACAAGGCAAGGTAGTCGGGATCAATACAGACAATATCTCCACCATGTTTTATATAAATCGAAAAGGTGGAGCTCGATCCCGTGCCTTATGTGCGGAAGCAGTCTGGCTGTGGAACTAGTGCATCGCCAACAATATAACGTTGAAAGCCTCGTACTTACCAGGCGCTCACAACGTGAAGGCAGACCAGCTGAGCAGGCACTTCGCACTCACACACGAGTGACAGATCCGCTCCGATCTGCTACGACCAATTTTTCATGCATGGGGGTTTCCCCAGATAGACTTGTTTGCCACTCAGCACAACAAGAAGTGCCCCCAATACTGCTCCAGGGCAGGACTGGGGCGGGGGTCCTTGGGGGACGCGTTCGCGATTTCGTGGAAGGGCCCACTGCTTTATGCGTTCCCCCCCACGGTGCTTATCCACAAGGTCCTGCAGAAAGCCAGGAGGGAGAGAGCCCGCATGACCCTAGTGGTCCCCACATGGGATCGACAGCAATGGTTCCCCTTGCTTCTCCGCATGTCGAATCGTCCACCGCTTCCCCTTCCGGTAGCGCCGGACCTGCTCATGCAGGCCCAGGGGTCCATAGTACATCCACACCCCCAAGGTCTGCGCCTACAAGCATGGTTAATCCATGGCTCAGCTCCCTAGAAAGTACATGTACGGAGGGAGTACAACAAGTCCTGGAAAGTAGCCGAAGGATCTCCACCAGGAAGACCTACAAACAGAAATGGACTCGATTCACTGCATGGTGTTCCACCAAGCAGTTAGCTCCCCTTGAAGTGCCTATACCTGTCATACTAGAATACTTACTGGACCTCAAGAGAGGGGGGCTCTCCCTCTCCTCGTTGAAGGTCCATCTCACCGCTATATCGGCTTTTCGGCATGAAGAGGAAGGGCCCACGGTGTTTGCCCATCCTATTGTTACCAGGTTCCTGAAGGGGCTGGTAAACCTGTACCCGCCTCAGAAACCGCTTCCACCATCGTGGAGCTTGGACCTGGTGCTCAGCGCGCTAACGGGACCGCCCTTTGAACCCTTAGCCACGGTTTGCCTCCGTCTCCTTACCATAAAGACAACCTTCCTTCTTGCAATTACGTCAGCTCGCAGGGTGAGTGAGCTCGCAGCAGTTATGGCAACGCCGCCCTGCACGGTATTCTCAAAGGAGGCGGTAACCTTACGGCTGCACCCAGCCTTTGTTCCGAAAGTTTCTTCAGAGTTCTATCTTAACGAACCCATAGTTTTACCCTCGTTTTACCCGAAGCCTCATAGCTCCAGCAAGGAGGCACGCCTGCACCTCCTGGACGTGAGGAGGGCGTTGGCCTTCTACATAGACAGAATTAAGTCCTTCCGCAAAACGGACAGACTCTTAGTCTCTCTCGCTCCCAGGTCAAAAGGATAGGGTCTCTCTTCACAGAGAATCTCGAAGCACATTGTGTCCTGCATAAAGATGTGCTACGAACTTTGAAAGACTGCTTTACTGGCCCCGCCTAGGGCTCATTCCACCTGGGCGGTGGCGGCATCAACAGCCTTTTTCAAGGGCATCGCGCTAGAAGACATCTGCAGAGTGGCGGCATGGTCATCCTATGACACCTTCGCCAAGCATTATGCCCTACACCGGGTGTTCCAAGAGGATACCCGCCTCTCGACAGCGGTCCTTTCGGGGGCAAGCTGCACATAACCCGATTAGCCATCTCCTTTCTTGGGTTACTGCTGGGTAGTCACCTATCGTGGAGCACCCACGGGGACACTCGAGGAAGAAAGAGAAGTTACTCACCATAGTAACAATGGTTCTTCGAGATGTGTCCCCGTGGGTGCTCCACCACCCGCCCATCCTCCCCGCTTCGGATCTCTGTTTGGTGTTTTTCAGGAGCATCCGAGGCAGTTGGTCAAGGAACTGGCAGGGACCGGATCACGCACGTGGCCGGGAGCGCGCAGGGGAGCAGCGCATGCCGGCGCATGCGCAGTCTGGCAGAAACTGCTGGAAAGATCCGATCTGTGGCGCCGGGGCGAGCCCGACACCTATCGTGGAGCACCCACGGGGACACATCTCGAAGAATCATCGTGACTACGGTGAGTAACTTCTCTTTCTGGCTGGGCTGGTGTAAATCAGTATCTAGAAACGAACTGGCAGAATTCAGAGGCAACCTTAAAAAAACAGAAAATGATAGAAGCATTTAAGGGTGTTGAAATTCTCTTTGAAAGTCCATTGTAAATTATTAAATATATGAAAGATTATTGCATTTACCTTGGATAAAGGAGTTTGGGTTTGCTGTAGAGTAGATGCTTCCTGAAGAATTTCTCTTTGCCTTGTGTAGCATCAGGGGAGCTATTGTTGGTATCAGTAGGTATTTCCCATATTTTAATACCTTCCCAAAGGTGACAGAGGAATAGTCTGTGTTGTATCTGCCTGTGATATTTCAAAATCAGAAGTGCAGCAAACCTCGTAATCAGTATATAGCAAAAACGCATAGACAGTGAGTGGCAGTTCCGGAATATTTATCATTTGGATAGGCAGCCTAAGATGTGGGTGCTGATCTGGAACTTTGGACGGTCCCCACTAGATCCTGGGTCCACCTTAACCTCATGTCCCCAGTCCAGATAGGTCCCAGTTTTCTTCTTTCAAAAGCACTCTAACTCTGCTAACCCCTTCTTCATTCTTGAATCATCCTGTGACATCTTTCCCTCAAATTCCTTTTGTTGTTGGTTTTATGTGTATTTTTGTTGTACCAACAGCGGGGTTTTCTGCTCTTACATTTGCTTGTTTTCCTTGGACTGAGCCATTGATCAACGGCTTTGATCAACTTCTGTGATGCCATTGGTGAGTGACAAAACCAGTCCTTGATTGGCATAGCTGATTACAGATGTCACACAAAAAACACCAGCTGCAGGCGTTGTACATTCTTTTCGGATCATATGCTTTTCCTGTGGTGCTTGAATACGCTCACTGTCAAACCAATTAAGAGCCTGTACCGTGGTGTGCTTCCAGGACAATCTGTCCTTAACCAGAGTTTCCAGATCATTGGGAGATACGCCTTCATATTGGCTTCTAAGATGTATTTATCATGCTTATAGTGACCACTGATAGAGCACTTTCCATGAGCAAGCTGGCTATAGAAGACCATCTTTTGTGTCTTTGTATCATCCATCCATCCATGACGAATCCAGCGAAACTGTTTGTTCATAAGCATTGCATCCATGCCCATGGCACCACACAGCCTAAGAACCTCTGTTAGGATTTTGTCCCAGTAATTCACGTGGGCAATCTTCCTCAGACAGCGCATATGGAACTGATTGAGTTTCAAAACTTGACGGCAATATATTGTCCATGACTGAGCCATACAGTGGAATATTCAGGACAGTTGCGTGGTAAACTGCTACCTTGGTATGGAGTTTAATACCATGGTCATTCCACAGGAGTCTGGTCAGTTTTCAAAAGGCAGTGCTGGCTTTGGCTAGTCAAGCAGATATGTCACGATCCATGTTTATGCTAGAGGACAGTACACTTTGGAGGTAGCGGGACTTGTCAGCAACCTTATGGACTGTATGAGCAGCAGTGATCACTGGAGTGATGGGCTCTTTCCAAACAGGCTGAGGCATAACTTTTCTCTTCTTGAGGCACACTGTGAGTCTGAAGCAGTGAGAAGTAACAAAGCGATGAAAAAGCTCCTGTGCATCCTTCACTGAATGAGCCAATAGCGCACATTCATCAGTAAACAGAAGGTCATGGATAGTTGTATTAACCACTTCACTGCAAGCCTAAAGTCTCAGAGGATTGAAAATTCTGCCGTTAGTTCAGAACTGAATAGGTATACCCAATGTGCAGTCCTTAAGAGCAACTGTAATAGCATTATTGAAAAGTAAATGTTGAACAGGTGAGGAGCAAGCACACATCCTTGTTGTGTACCACTTGATATTTCAAAAGGTGCTGATGTTTCTCTGTTGTTAAAGAGAACCAAGCATGCCATCATCCAAAGACGAAACAATGTATATAAATTTTTCAGGACAGCAAATTTGCCTGAACACTTTACAGAGCCCATTTCTGTTGACCATCTCAAATGCTTGGGTCAAGTCAATGAAAATCACATAGAGATCCTGATGTTGCTCTCTACATTTCTCTTGTGTCTGTCTGACTGTAAATATTACAACAATGCCCTAACCAGCACAAAATCAACACTGGCTTTCAGGACTAATGCCATGTTTGACCACATGTAGCGAAAGCTGGTTGTAAAGGTTGTGGGCCAGCATCTTACCAGCTATAGAGTATAGAGAGATGCCCCAATGGTCATCACAACATACATGGTCAGCTTTTATTTTGTGTATATGTACAATCACGGCATCTTTGAAGTACTGGGGGACTAGCTCCTTCTCCCAAATAGCGCTAAATAAATGGGTGAGGTGATACATCAGCTGGTGATCAGCAGCTTTGTAAATTTAAGGTGGAATTGCATCACTGCCAGGTGCCTTTCCAGATTTCATCTATGTAACAGCTTTTTGTACCTCATCAAGAGTTGGCGGTATGACCAGCTGTAAATCGTTCTCACTGAGGAATCTCTTCAAGAATGCTCTTGTCAAAAGTTGGGGCCTGGTTCAATACTTTGTGAAAATACTCAGCCCAGCGGTCAAGGATTTTAGCACTATCTGTGATCAAAATGAGGCCATCAAGCAGGGTGCACTGGTGTATAGTCAGCAGTGCATGGCCCATAGACTGCCTTCAGCCTGTCACAGAATGTTTTAAATTCATGTCTGTTGCATCTTGGAGTTTAACTGCTAATCCCTTCTTCATTCTTGAATCATCTCTTGACACCTCTCCCTCACCTACCTTTTATTTTTGACTTTGTGTGTTTTTGCTGTGCCAGCGGCTGGGTTTTCTGCTCTGGTATTTACCATCATCATGAAGCACAATAAGATACTATCAAAAGAAAAAAGCAGTCAAGTAGCACTTTAAAGACTAACAAAATAATTTATTAGGTGAGCTTTCATGGGACAGACCCACTTCTTCAGACCATAGCAATACCAGAACAGATTCAATATTTAAGGCACAGAGAATCAAAAACAGTAATCAAGAAGGACAAATCAGAAAAAAAAATTATCAAGGTGAGCAAATCAGAGAGTAGAGGGGTGGGGGGGGAGAGTCAAGAATTAAATTAAGCCAAGTATGCTAATGAGCCCCTATAGTGACCCAGAAAGTTCCAATCTCGGTTCAAACCATGTGTTCGTGTGTCAAATTTGAATATAAAAGAGAGTTCAGCAGCCTCCCTTTGAAGAGTGCTGTGAAAATTCCTCTTCAGTAACACGCAAACTCATATGTCATTAACAGAATGGCCCACTCCATTAAAATGCCGGCTAACAGGTTTGTGGATCAGGAGTGTTTTTATGTCTGTTTTGTGCCCATTAACTCTTTGTCTAAGAGAATTGGAAGTCTGTCCAATAGACAAAGCATCTGGGCATTGTTGGCACGTGATGGCATATATGATGTTAGTTGAGAAACATGAGAATGTGCCCGTGATTCTGTGGATAATCTGGTTCAGTCCAGTGATGGTATCTCTGAAAAGATATGTGGACAAAGCTGGCAGCGGGCTTTGTTGCAAGGAAAAGTCCCAGGACTGATGTTCCTGCGGTGTAGACTGTGGCTGTTTGGTGAGAATCCTCTTAAGTTTGAGAGGTTGTCTGTAGGAGAGAACAGGCCTGTCACCTAGGGCCTTCTGGAGTGTGGCATCCTGATTAAGGATAGGTTGTAGGTCTTTAATAATTCATTGCAGTGGTTTGAGTTGGGGGCTGTAGGTGATAACCAGTGGTGTTCTGTTCTTGGCTTTTTTGGGCCTATCTTGGAGTAGCTGGTCTCTGGGCATCCATCTGGCCCTGTTGATTTGTTGTTTTATTTCTCCTGGTGGCTAATTCAGGTTTATGAATATTTGGTAAAGATCTTGTAGTTTTTGGTCTCTGTCAGTAGGATCAGAGCAAATGCGATTGTACCTAAGGGTTTGACTGTAAACAATGGATCTAGTCATGTGCGCAGGGTGGAAGCTAGAAGGGTGTAGGTAAGTATAGCGATCAGTGGGTTTCTGGTACAGTGTGGTACCGATCAGGCCATCCTTGATTTGTACTGTAGTGTCCAGGGAACATATCTTTCTCGTGGAGTAGTCGAGGCATAAGTTGATGATGGGGTGCAGATTGTTGAAGTCTCTGTGGAATTCTTCTAGAGTCTCTATACCATGGGTCCAAATCATAAAGATGTCATCAAAGTATCTTAAGTAGAGGAGGGGTAATAGGGGACGAGAGCTGAGGAATCATTGTTCCAGGTCAACCATAAATATATTAGCATATTGTGGAGCCATGCGAGTGCCCATAGCAGTTCCACTAATCTGGAGGTATAAATTATCTCCAAATTGGAAATAATTGTGGGTGAGAACAAAGTTACAGAGGTCAGACACCAGGTTGGCTTCGGTGGCAACGAAGATAGTATTCCTGATTGCTTGTAACCCGTTTTTGTGTGGAATATTAGTGTACAGAGCCTCTACATCCATTGTGGCAAGGATGGCGTTGTCAGGAACTTTTCCAACGTTTTGTAATTTCCTCAGGAAGTCAGAGGTATCTCAGAGATAGCTGGGAGTGTTGGTGGTGGCGTAGGGTTTGAGGAGGGAGTCCATGTAACTGGATATGGTATGCTGTGCATATGATACTGCTTGCTGTTTGAACGACAGAAAAAGTAAGGTTTGGTAGACTTAATCTGTTTAGTGGGAGAGAAATTTTTAAGAAGAGTCTGAAAAAATTGCACTGGATTTGAGGCCTGGTATTAAGATGTTGTATAATTAACATTTACAAGAAAGGACACACACTTGGCAGCCACAAAGCCCTCCATCTTTCTTTGTAACTTGTCCGAGATACAATTTTTGAATTGGTGGTTGCTGTGCAGTGACTAAAGTTAAACAAAGATTGGGTCTACATTACAAAAATAACTTCAAAATTGCTTACTTCGAAGTGAGCAACTTAGATGTTGAGTGTCTATATACACCCTACTTCGAAGTTAAACTTCTGAGTAGGGCACTGCTCCATTGCTGGAAATGGAGTAAGGGCTTTGAACTTAACTTAAAAGTAAGGGGAAAATGTATGTAGACCCTCTGCTGGCTACTTCGAAGTCGTGCCTAACTTCAAAGTTAGTTCCTAGTGTAGACACACCCAAAGTCAGTAGGAAAATAAATGGTATTTTGCTCTCAATGTTTGAATATCCCTCCCCTTCTCAGTATTATTTATAATTAAATTGTGGCCATAGAGGAGGTTACAAGACATTTCTAAATAAAACATTCATTATATATCCTAAATATTGAAAGTAATTTTATATACTTAGCACTCTGCTGAAGATTGCTCAAGAGATAGTGTTGACACAGAAGGTGGTAAAGGCTGAATAATTACTGACTCATTATCACATGACTGGCTGAAAACAATCATGAGCCAGAATGTGATTCTGGTGTCATCTGTAACCAACGCCACCCTGCCCACACAAACGTTTTACTGCCTCTTATATATTTTTGCTGATTTGTAGAATTTTGTAAAATAAATCTGACATTGGTGGTCAACTTTAAAAGTCTTTGGTAATCTATAATTTTGTCAGTAATTAATGTTTGATTTCCTATCTCATATATTGCAGCTGTTTAAAAAACCACACCCACCAAAGCGAGTTAGAACCCGAATCAATGGAGAACTAGTTGGAATGTCTGTTCCACCAGGTTCCACAAGTGACAAGATCTTTTTTCATCATTTAGACAATCTGAGGCCTTCCCTGGCACCTGTAAAAGGTAAAACTCACCACAGTACTTACTCCTGGTCTTTTGGCAGTGCTCATAGTTTTTTGGCTAAATAATTTTTTTCTGGTTATTTCAAACTCAACTAGAACTCCAAATTTAACATTTTAGTCCTCTAAGATTCTGAGCCCCAAATTCAAGTTGAATTGGGCCTTGTCCATGCAAGAAAGTTGTACTAATTTTAGCTAAATTTAGCTGTTTCATTGACTAGGTCTGAAGGAAAAAGAAGGAGTCTTAAACCACGCCCTAAAGGTTAATGCATTGTGTTTAATTCCAACAAACTATGTTGAAGATAATCAAGGGAAGCAAATTTCAGAGCTGAGAACCTACTTGTAAAGGTTCCCTGCCCCAACCTCAGATGTTTAAATATTGCTTGAGAGCCCCATATAACCTCCTTTTTTGTGTGTGAGACCATCGGAGTCTACTTTCTGAAGACTTACAGAAACATTTTGGATATTAAAAAGAAATGGTGCTGTCAGTAGCTACACAGATGCCTCTGGCCTTAATTTTTTTCAACCACATGAAGATAGTAAAATTATCAGAATAGCTAATAGCTCAGTTTAAAACTTCATTGAGATCCTGATGATGCATTCTAAAATATTCATTACTAAATTATATTTAGCACTGATGTCATGTTTTCCAACCAAAGATACGAAGCCTTTGACAAACATTAACTCCCTGTGAACGAGTTAAAGGGCATTATAGCGATTACTTCATTTCCAGTTGAAAAATCAGCCACTTCTGGAACAGAAAGGAGCAGCTGTGTAGGAAGTGAAGGATAATCATCTCTATTTAAAAATGCAAGGGCAGGCTTGGCAGGCAGACTTACAGATACCAGATTTGAAATGCAGCATATGAAATGCGATATATTTGGCTTGGATTTCAGAATCCATGTTTTTGCTGCACAGAAAAGTCATGTCATCTTTACTGACCGCAGGTCTTCAGGCTCTTTTTTTTTGTGTGTGTCTGAAAAACGACATCCAGCAGCACAGAACCCCTTTCTGATTCAGAGGGAAGAGTGCCACCTGTGGAAGTGTCAGTATCTATGCATCCCTAAGAGGTCTGTCCAGATCCTAACAGTGTTTAGCAACAAGAGTTGGTAGCGTTACAGCACGAGTGACATCATTACAGTTTAAACTGAGATTTGTATAATTGTGCATGATGGTATTTTTACTGTGATCAGCACGGGCTGCCACATAATCACAATGTCATACAGCAGGGGGTCAGCAACCCCTGGCACCCATGCCAAGAGTGGCACGCAAGCCAATTTTCCTCAGTACACGAGGTGGGGGCTCAGCTCTACCCTCCACCATGCAGCTGGGATCTTGCTCAAAGCCAGGCTGGCTGTGGATTAACAAAAGACCAGCTAATGCTACCAACTACTGCCTAAATGGAAAAGCTCTGCATCTTAATTTATTAATTAAGATGTTGTAAGTAGGACTATTAATGACTTTCAAAAGTATCATTGGCACTCAGACCATACATAGAGGTCAGAAGGTCAAATTTCGGCACTCCGTCTTGGAAAGGTTGCTGACCTGTTATACAGTGAGGGTAATGTAATGGTTGTGTGTTTGGAGTAATATAAAACACGTTGTTGTTTTGTTGCTTAGAACTCAAGGAGCCTGTGGGACAGATCGTGTGCACAGACAAAGGAATTCTGGCAGTGGAGCAGAATAAGGTTCTCGTTCCACCTACCTGGAATAAAACTTTTGCCTGGGGTTATGCAGACCTCAGCTGTAGACTGGGAACATATGAGTCGGACAAGGTTTGTAAACTCAATTCTAAGTTTTATTGATGTTCTAATATGTGTTCTCTACTAAAATTGAACCTTGAAAATATGTTGTGCATACAAGACAAGGAATTGTCTGTGCTCCATCTGCTTTATTAGTGTTTATGCTGAAGTCTTCACCAGAAGAATGGTGTAAAAATCAAATTAATCTATTGGTACTAAACAGTTAATTTCCGTAATTAAATGAACGAAAATGAACTTCAGGGTTTCTATAGTAAAGTACAAAATCTCACGTGGCACCATCTTGTGGCAGAGGTTGGTGCAGAAGCTACTAGAGTGAAAACCGTAAAAAGAAGGAGAAACACTTTCTCCTGGAGTAAACTAGAGGCCAGAAGTTGAAGAAGAGACTTGCTTCTTATTAAATTCTTCATTTGCTTCAAGAGGAATAATGTAGTGATCTCTGGAGAAAACTGCAACCTGCGATAGCTAGGCAGGTGGTAAAATACAGCTGATGCTCCTGACTGGTTTAACAATTGTATGCGTCCTAATTTTTTATTGCACTTGTTTGTTTCATGCATGTATTTTGTCTTGTCTTCTAAATTGTTAGATCAGTGAGGCAGGAACTGTATTTCTTAAACCTTAGTGAATACATAACACAGTAGCAACTGCCTAGCCTTGCCTGCTAAATAATATAGATGTAGGATTTGGCCGTGGCAAGGAACCTGATTCTTAAAATCCAAGTGAGAATCCAGATTTCTCAATGTTCAAGTGTCTGATACTTGTTCAAGTATATTTGTGCCAAAAAAAACCTTTTTGTGTGCTACTGGAGAAATGGTCAGTATTGCCTGAATGGCTGCTAGTCTAGGAATTGGAGTGATGGGAGGGGAATTTGAAAGAAGGAAAACAATTGTTTTAAATGCAAGTGCCAGTAATGTTCTCACTATACGCTTAGGCATTGTTTTCCGATTTAATTGCATGATAAACATTTAGTATAAATTTATCTCAAATCCTAAACAAATATTTCTAAATTGTGCTTTTGTTTCTTGGCATTCAAACTATGTAAATGTGGGTTGGGGGTTTACTAAAGTTACTTTTATATATATTTTTTCTTTTGAACTCACTTATTGGTAGATAAGTTGCTGAAGCTTTCCTGAAAAGACTAGTGCTAACAACAAACTTGCAAGACAATGTATGCCTACTTCACTTTGTCTTCATTTCTTGTAGGCAGTGATTGTTTATGAGTGTTTGTCAGAATGGGGACAGATTCTTTGTGCAATCTGTCCAAACCCCAAACTGGTCATCACTGGAGGAACAAGCACGGTGGTTTGTGTGTGGGAAATGGGCACATCCAAAGAAAGAGCTAAAACACTCACTCTGAAACAGGTAAAAAAAAAATAAATAAATACATTCATGTTCCAAGGTCAGAGGAGAAAAGGGACTGACCCAGTGGCTGTGCAATGCAGTAGCACTTTAACTGAAAAGATTACCATTCTAAAGGCACTAACTAGAACTGAGGGAGAATTGGGCCTTTGACAGGACCTTAAAAACACTGTGGAGATGAGACGGGGCGGGGGGGCGTGTATTAGGGGTGTGTGTGAAAACTTGAAGGTGTTTTGGGACTGGAAAGTGTTCCTGGGGCCGGGAGAACAAAAATCATACTTCTCTGAAATACTACATTGTGTGTAAGCACCAGGTTAACTGTTTGCACATATAGCATCCAGCCATTTGCAAAGTTCACAGATAAACTCAGAACTCCCAGTTGAATTGTCAGACCCCTTCCAATGAAATCTTTCATTGCTTCTCTTCAAAGGTTTGACTGTTTCTACTTAACTGAAACAGTTTTCAGGACAAATCCTGCCAGTCCTGATTGTGTGGCATTCGAGGAGCAGGGAATATTTGCTTAGAAGTGTTTTATGTTGCTCCTTGCTTTGTTGCCTCAGCACATCACTTTTTGTATACCATACTTAAGGCTAGGCCAGGCTGTCTGTAAGTTAGCATGAAGTCTCTTATGTCTGAATCAGCTCCCAGATGTACAAATGGTATTTCATAATTTTAGGTAACTCATCTTAATATTTGGGAGTTCCTCATAAGCAACAATTTAACTGAGTTGTGAGAGCAAATACACAAGGTACTTAAGACTTTCATTTGCTACTATAACGTGTAACAGTCATTCTCCAAAGCCATACCCTGAGAAGCCATTGTAGTACACAGCAGTCCCCACAGCAAAAAAAAAAAAAAAAAAAAAATCTTTCCTCTGGTCTCTGCTGCTCCAGGCTGTGGCAATCTTGAGCAGTAGAAGAGCTACCTTTTCGATTAAGTATTACTGAAAAACCTGAAACAAGAGCTGCTCTCGGGCTCTTGTACCAATAAGATGTAAACACAAGGGGTGCTTTTAGAGACGAGAATGACGCTTCTGATCTTTCTCTGTTTTCAGTTTGCCAACTGCTTTTTCCCTTAGTTTATGGCCCAAAGTCACCTTATAACTAATTCTCTAATAAAAACTAAATAGGAAGCTATCTAATATTCAGTATTGAGCTATACCCTAGGGGATGAATTTTAAATGGCCACTGGAAGATACACTAATACGGAAAAGAGATTGCTAAATGATCTGGACATGGAGGAAGCAGAGGCGGGGGGTCAAACTTTTTTAAATAATAGAACAAGAAGAGAGATATGTGTTTCTAAATCTTTCCATAGAGTTTTCTGTAGAGTGTGTCTGTTAGCTTTTCACAATGGAATACAGTTCCTATTTCACAAAATTTCTATGAACTGAATAGGGTGGTGTTTTTTATTTTAAATGAATGCTCTCCTACTATATATGTGCCGTATGTATGTCAAATAAGCTGCTCCCTGTTGAATATTACTAAATACTTTAGGCAGTGCTTATGTGAACCAAACTCTCTCCAGGTGTGTGCTGGTAGTCTAATAATGTGTCTAGTCGTGAGTCTGTAGTAAAAGCAGGTGTGTAAGAAATGCAGTTAAACAATCATAATGTCATGGTTGACAGCTTAGAATATAAACCCTCTTTTTTAAATACTCCTTTTATCAGATGTCCATTTACATCTTAAACATGTGTCATTTGCTTTTTGAGAGTCTCGGTTGATCTAAATAAACTGTCACCATTCGATTTAGATAAACTGATGTACTGTAATGAATTCCTGTATTTGCAGTGCTCCTTCTCATAGATTCTAAGGCCAGAAGGGTCCAACTGTGATGACCTGCTATGACCTCTGTTCAACATGGGCCACAGAAATTTCCCAAACTAATCCCTAAAGCAGATCTTTTCAAAAACATCCAATCTTGCTTGAAAAATAGTCAGAGATTTTTTGTTTGGTTTTGTTTTCAGGCATTGCTTGGTCATACTGATACTGTCACATGCTTAACAGCATCACTAGCTTATCACATAATTGTGAGTGGATCACGTGACCGTACCTGCATCATATGGGATTTGAACAAATTATCATTTCTAACACAGCTCCGAGGTCACAGAGCTCCAGTTTCAGCTCTCTGCATAAATGAATTAACGGTAAGAACCAATAAATTGCACAATGTGTGTTCAGAAACTTAAACGTTAGTATCATAATTCTGTTAGTCTATAAGGTGCCACAGGACTTCTCATTGTTTTTGCCAATACAGACTAACATGGCTACCCCTCTGATACTAGTGTCATAACTTTCCACAGGTTTTCCTATACTGTTTTTCTTACAAGAAAACAAAGGTTTTTTCGTAAATCAATCCAGTTTCTTCTTTAGTTCATTTTATTTAAATTTGTGCACACAAGAGTTTCAAATCATGTACATATCCACAGCATTGTTGGTTTAAATCCTTTTTTATACTGTGTTGTCTCTGAAGAGGAACCATATATTGTTCCAACAAAAGGAAGCTATCAAGCTCTTCAGCAGCTTTTGAGATATTTGTACAACTTACCCCCAAAAGTATGTAACAGGGTGCTGCTAAACTGCCTAATGAGATTGTGCCCCACATTGAAAATGTGAAGTGCTTGTTGAGCAGTGTAGTCCAAAAGAGGAACAGTTGTACAGTGAAGGGAGCACGACCATAAAGAAAGAGCAACGTATCATGAAATCCTATAGCTACTGAAACAGCAACAACCAGGACCTACCCCTGTGCATGATGTAGTAGCCAAGAGCCTTCAACCCTGTGAAACTATGGACCTTTCTTTACTGTTGTGTTAGCTTGGAGTATAACTCCGTTTTCCTAAGCTGACTCCTGTCTGTCCACACACAAACAACTCTTTTGGAGTTAAGTAGTTCTAGGATAACTCAAGGTAACTTGTAGTGAAAACAAGCCTGAATTCTTCTTAGAGCCATGTAGCAGTTGAGTGAATGTTAATATAGTACAAAGCTGCAAGCTAGAAGAGGAAGACCCATACTGGGGTCATGTAAAATTAGGCTGAACAAAGTACTGAACATATACTGTTGTGAATAGTCCTGCCAGGGACAATGGTGGAATCAAAATCAAACCAGCTACTACATATCGTAGCTCTGTTAAGTTTGTAATTCTCTGACAGAGGTTTCAAAAATGGATGTCTGAAGTTAGGCTCCTTAAGCCTGTCCTTAAACACCTAAGTCAGTGGCATGGTAGGTGTGCAACACTAAATCAGGACAGCCCCTCACACCTTTAAAATGTGGATTAGGAGCCTAAACTTCAAGCACACATTTAAAAAAATTGTCCTATGAAGTATTTCTATAAATGCCCAAAATCCAGATTGACACTTAAAGGCTTTGGATTTTGTTTCCTTTGTCAGGGTGACATTGTGTCGTGTGCTGGCACTTACATCCATGTGTGGAGTATTAATGGAAACCCTATTGTGAGTGTGAACACATTCACTGGACGGAGCCAGCAAATCCTGTGCTGCTGTGTGTCCGAGATGAACGAGTGGGACACCCAGAACGTCATAGTGACAGGACATTCAGATGGAGTGGTCCGAGTAAGTTGCAGGAGTCTCTGCTTCAGTACTTGCAGTAGGGGCCATCCAGGGTTTTTAAAAAATGTCAAAGTTACAGAAAAAGTATAACTGTAAGTACCAGAGACACATAGCCCCTTCTAAACTGATAGTAGTAAAAATTAACATGCTACAGACTACTTTTTGAGGCATGTTTATTTTGACAGCTGTTTGTATTCCAGGTGTCACCTCTTTCCCATCTGCTTTGGGTGCTGCTGAACTTTTCTGCCTGAGGAGCTTGTTCCCTAATTTCATTTTGCAAGCCCTCAGTGGACCAAATTTTCTTGCAGAAGGAGAGCGCTAATATCTTTTGTATCTCTACTTGCAACAATCCTGTTCTGTTGCAGTCTTGGGCCTGTTCATACCAAATTGCCGTAGGTGATAAATTTTTCTTGAGGACTGGGTTGATGCTGCAAGATTCATTTGCAGTGTGGGTTTGATTTCCAGAGGTGAGAAGCTACTGTGGTACCTTACTCTCTATAGGGAGGCTGGGTTATATTGTAAATGACAGTGAGTAGTGTGCATATACTGCTCTAATAGCTTGAATAAGTTCATAAAATATTTTATAGGCAGCCTATAAAAATCTACTTGATGTTTATCTTATTCTTCTCTTCCTCTTTCTCCTCCCACCGCAAAGTTCTGGCGGATGGAGTTTTTGCAAGTACCTGAAACACCAGCTCCAGAGCCTGTGGAGGTCTTGGAAATGCAAGAGGATTGTCCAGAAGCACAACTAGGTTTTGTTTTTATTCTTTCTCAGTACCTCTGCAAAATGTAGGAATGGTGATATATATTTTAGACCATGGTACAGCACACGCTTTGTGTCTCCTAATAGAGAGAGGACTTGATTCTCCTTTCATGCCTGTGTAATTCCATTGACTTCAGTGGTTACTCCTGTTATATATATGGGTTAATATAAAAGAGAATCCAGCTCCTATTACCTAATCTCTTTGTGCAGTGTCCACAGTTAATGGATGTATTTTTTTAAAAACCCAATAAACAGTTAATCGTTTCCTTTCCTATAAACAGGAACATATAATACCTGAGCCAAAACCTATTTACAGACCATAGCAATTTTTCCAGGAATTTACATTTTTGGGAGCAGATATTATTCTTGTCTTTATGATGAATTCAGTGCATGCTAAATATGACCATTTTCACAGTAGCTATCTTTTCATCTACACATTCAAAATAAATGTTATGTTTGATCTCACAAAACATCAATCTAAGAACCCACTGTATAAAAGAAACTCTACTCTCTACCTGTAGGTGCTCTAAAGGACCTTTGACTAAATCTGAATTTAAAGTAATTGTCAGGGTTGTTTATTAAACTGAACTTTTCACCTGCCAGGACTTTATCATATACATATACATGTAAATTTTCATGCTAATTGTACAACAGTGTACAGCCTTCATTAGGTTTATTACAAAATGCTACAAACACAGACTACTGAAATAAAAGTAGGTAGCTGGGATCTCAGGCCTAGTTTTTATACTAATTTTAAACCTTTACTTCACCTTCATAGTCCCTCTGTACTTCTGTGTCATGCATGCTGTAAACTAGTGACATTTTTGTTCATGTTTTTCTCCATCAAGCATGAATTGTTATGAACTTTTGTAATACAAAATTTAGAACTGCTAAAGTAAGGGTTGGAGTGGTGCATATTCTGGTGATAAGTGGTTGCTGCTTTCATGCTACAATAATAGGATGGGAAAATAATTTTTGAGTGATTATTCACGTTCATTCCAGTAAGTATGCGCATGGTCCATGTGCATGATTGTTGGATAATTTTTTCCCTTAGTGGTACCCATCAAGTCAGCTGTGGAGACCCCTGGCATTACACCTTCGTGGTGCAGTATACAAGACACTGCCAACCTCTCCACTCTCTTAGTTCCTTTCTGTCACCAATGATGGTCATTGAAGCTTTTTCAAACTCTTGCTTTGCAAGTGCATTCATGGTATCCGTCAGTAGTAGTTCAGTTAGTTTACAATTCAGTTCATAGTTGTGAAGATGGTTAGCCTGGGAGATTTCCTACCTCCTGATTCCAGCTCCCTGGACCAGGGCGCACGGTCTGAAGACTTCAGATCTTGTGAGAACTGTGGGGAGCCTTTGCGCAGGAGCAATCCATACTCTTCATGCCTCAAGTGCCGTGGAGAGGGCCATCAAACTAATAAGTGCCCTATTTGCAACAGCTTTAAGCCTCAGCTAAGAAAGCAGGACCATCACCTGCAGCTCTTACTTAGGGAGGCAGCTCTTTGCTCTCAAGGACCACTGGAATTGGCACCGATTTTAATGGTGAGAGCACACTGGCCTTCATGTGGACCCCCTCTGTGTCACATACAGATGTCTCAAGAGACCTCCAGCACTGGTGCCCACCACAGGTGCAGTTGAGCATATAGCACTGTTCTTGCTTCCCGATGCTGCGTAAGAAGACAAAAGGCAGTCCCCAGCCAAACGTCTTCTGAAGGATCCTAGCGGGATACACCCGAAGTCAGAGCACCCAAAGACAGGGCAGCAAATTCTAGCACTCTCAGTTCCATCTCCACTGCATGGTTTGTTAAGCTGGTTATCTCCCGTACTAGGGAGGAGTTGGAGGAGGAGTTGGCCCTTCTGCCACACCCAACATGTTTGAGTCTTCCAGGGATCTACTCCCCAACACAGCAGGCAAGAGTACCAATATCATGTTCAGCACAGGCCCCATTGTGGTCACTGGCATGGACCTCTGCACCATGTTCCCGTGAGACCATCGCCAGTGGCCTCATAGATACCTTCAGTGGCACAGATAGTCCATCACTGAGGCAAGCCTGTGATGATGATGTGTTTCTGCCCCCCAGCACCATCAGCCTCGGCACCACCATGGTTGGGGTTTGAGTATTCATTGCATTTGGACAAGGAGTCCTCAGCATCTAGGTGAAGCCAATACCCCTCCTGATCCTGGTGGCTCTGCCATGGCCCAGGTAGCCCTGATTCACCACACTACTGAACCTGTATGTGTACAGGCCACTGACCTTGTCTCTGCCCCTAGAGCTCATCACCTAGGATGACAACCACCTACAACACCCCAACCTCGAGTCCCTCCACCTCAGGATGTGGAAACTCCATGGCTGACTCAACTCAAGCAGCAGCACTTGGACTCTCTAATGTCCTCTTAGGTAGCCACAAGCCTTCTACATGTGTAGGCTTAGTGGAAGCATCTCTCTGTTTGGTCCTCACAACAGATGTCCACCTGCAGCAAGCCCCAGTTCCTGTTATCCTCTACCACCTCCAGTACTTAAAGCATCAGGGCCTGGCCATCTCATCCATTGAGTGCACCTAGCAGCCATTTTGACACTTTACCCAGGGGAAGGTGGTAGATCCATTTTCCATGATGGGGTGGTTGTGCAAGGGTCAAAAAATCAGTTTGCCAGCATGTCTTGAACTTGGTCCTTTCTAAGCTTATGGGACATCCTTTGAGCCTCTAGCTACCTGTCCTTTATCCTACCTCTCCTATAAGGTAGTCTTCTTGGGAGCCATAACCTCAGTACAATGTGTCTGAGCTCTCACCTTGAAACCACCATATACCTTTTTTTATAATGACACGGTGCAACTACCCTTTCATCTAGCACTCCTGCTGAAAGTGGTCTCATGCTTACATATAAACCAAGACACCTTTTTGCTTGTGTTCTTCCAGAAAGCTCATGCTATTGATAGGGAGAGGGCCCTCCATGACGTGGACATCAGGTATGCCCTGGTGTTTTACATGGACCACACATAAATCAACATAATTCGTTATTGCCATAACAGAGAGACTGAAGAGGGCCCTCACCCTCATTTCATCCTAGCACTTCTCACCATGGATCATATCTTGCCTCAGGGTCTGCTGCAACTTGACCAAGGTCTCAGCACCAGCCATGACAACCGACTCCACCATGGTGCAGGCTTTCTTTCAAGCATTCATCAGGCAGACCATTTTTGAGGATATTTAAAGGGCAGCCATGTGGCTGTTCATTCACACCTTCAAATCTCACTATGCCACTACACACAGGCACTAGACTAAGTGACTTTTGGCAGGGCAGTCCTCTTCTGTGGAAACTGCTGATGAGTCACCTATAGGGATGCGCTTTCATAACTGTTGTTCTTGGAGACATTTTGTTCATTTCCATTCCAAATCCCACCCACGTCCCCTTTGTCTTAATACTTGGGCAAGAAGGAACTGAGAGGGTGGGGGATTGGCAGTGTCCAATATACCGAACCAGTAAAGCACCATGTTAGGGGCCTTCACAGCCAACCTGATGGTATCACGAGAATGCAAATTCTCTGGCGTTTGTGTATGCGGCGCGCGCACACGTCTGTTGGAATGGACATGAGAAACATATTTCAAAGAATAACAGTTATAAAAGATAAGTAACTATTTTGCGCGCTCTCTCAAAAGATTCACAGAATGGTGATGATGCTCACAGAGCATTGTCTTTCCTGACGCATCTTGCAAACTGCAGGCTTAATGTGGAATGGAAAGAGAATTAGTTGCAGAAGAGTGTAATGAAATTTTAGATCTTGGTGTAGACATCCAAGATAAGAGATGAGTGGAATTTACCAAATCACTTTAATTGATTTAGGAGCACAAATATCGCTGGAGGTCAGTTAGGCGTACTTGAAAATCATATCCAGTATTTCTAGAGAATGAGAAGTGGTATTTCCGGGAAAATAGCAGTGTATGTAATCTTGTACTCTTATGGGGGACAGTATTCAGTGGAACACAGATGAGCAGTGTGATATCCACTAGTATGGGCATGAGTTGTATAGCTACACCCCTGCACTGATTTGATGAGATAACTGTCTATGCTTACACTAAATTCTTCTGTAGATGTTGCAGTGATGCAGCTGTATAAAAAGAAAAAAAATTAGGTGTAACTTTCTTGAGCTAACTTTTGTTTCTCTTCTGCTATACAAAATAGGACAGGAAGCCCAAGATGAGGACAGCAGTGACTCTGAAGCAGATGATCAGTGTATCAGTCAGGACACTAAAGCACAGGAAAACCAGCCGAACAGCACCAGCCACAGACCTGTATCATCGAGCAGAGCAGCAGCAGTATGGTCAGCAGACAGTGGCTCTGATGACTCAAGACGTTGGTCAGACCAGCTCAGCTTGGATGAGAAAGATGGCTTCATCTTTGTGAACTATTCTGAGGGGCAAACTAAAATGCATCCCCATGCTCAGGTTAACCACCCAAGCCACACAGAAGTACGGCACTACAGCAAACTTAAGCCAGGTATTGGAAGTGAGAAGCACATACTCTCAAGTAAATCTGTGCTGTAAATGCCTGTTCTTCGAGAGATGTCCCTGTGAGTACTCTGTGATTGGTCTGGTGTCATCCCAGCTCGTTCAATCAGTTTTGTCCAGCAGTCTGGCATGGGGCATGCATGTGTGGTACTGTTGCCACACGCTGTAGCAGTTGGAACTGTGCATTCACAGTTCACACTCTTCCACTCCTCAGCTGCCCCTGGCCTGAGACTGAGCTCTGCCGTCCTCTGAAAAAAAGAAATAGTTTGTGTTCGAAACAGTTAGTGGTTACTCCTTGTTACTTAATGTAGTTGTAGCTAGGCTTAAATTTAGTTCTTCAGGGTAGTGTAGTTTTTAAATAAATATTCACACTTGAAAATGCTGGATTCACCAGGCTTAAAGCATTGCTCTACTTGCAGAAAAGCCGTGCCAGGGTCCAACGGATGCACACAATGTGTCCATTGTTTGGGGGAATCCCACATCCCTAAAAAATGCCCTCACTACAACAAACTAGGGCTTGTAGGGACAGAGATTTGAGACTCAAACTCATTTTAATGGACAAGTCTCTCAGACCTTCCTCAGACCTGGGCAAGCAGACAATGCCGACTTCATCTCCCAATGGCAAAATCAGCACTAAAAAAGAGAAGCGTTTCGGGGCTGCAGGGAGATCGTGGTGCTAAGAAATAATCACAGACTAGATTATGCCTCATTGGTGCACCAGGACCCTCATATTAGCACGTGATGCCCCCAGCCACTCTGGCACAGTCCAGTCGACACCTACACCTGGTACCCACCACACCAGCACCGGGGCCAACAGCACAAAACAGCCTAAGTCAGCCACAGCACTGACCATTTTTCCCCAGAGTAACAGCACCTGGTTGCCTATGTCACTGACAGCATTCTCCACTCTGGCGTTAGCCTCTGTGCCAACACAGCTAACAACTCCAACAATGGTACTGCCTTCACCATTGGCACCGATGCCCTTTTGCATATGTAGCAACCTGGCCATATCCTCTACACCTCAGTCCCCACTATTCAGCACCAACCTATCTCCACATCACTCAGCACCACAGTTTACGTCACTGGCACGATCACATTACTCAAGCAATGATGAGAATGGCATACAAGCTAATTTTTCTCCTCATGACATCTTCTCCCTCTGTGTCGTTCTCCAGTGCTCTGGCCCTCATCAGAGACTCCACATCATCATAGCATACTGCAGTGGTACAGACATCCCTGGCTACCAACTCCCCTGCTCTACCCACCACAGTGGCCATACTGGAGCCCTTGGAATTCATATAGGACACACACTAGTCATTATAATAGTCCCAGGAGGCAAAACAGTCCACCGAGGCATCATCCAACCTCACCTCCACAGATGGCAGAGGAACATATACAACAAGCCATGGATCCTGAGCTGGAGATAATGGCAGAAGTACCCCCAGACTAATTCAGCTTCATCACCGGATGAGGCAATAATGCCATTGCCTCCAATGGCTGCAGATGTATCACACTTTCAGGAACTCTTCCACAAAGTAGTGGCAGAGCTTAAAATAGCTCTAGAAGAGGTTTCATATCACAACATGAGCCCACTGACATTTTACAAATGACAACATTGGCCAAAGCTGCACTTCCTGTCAATGCAGCCATTCTGGATCCTGCAAAAACAGTATGACAAACACCTGCTACCATGTCACCAACATGGAAAAACACTGATCAGAAAGCACTCTGAACCACTGAATGGCTCAGAATTCCTTTTTACATACCCAGACTACTCGGTGGTAGATACGGCTCGCCAAAGGGGCAGATGGCAACACTTTTGACCAACCCCAATGGTTGTGGACAGCAAAAGACTTGACTTTTTTGGCAGAAAAGTGTATTCCTCATCAGCTCTCCAGTTCTGAATTTCCAGCTACTCAGCCCTCTTAGCCAAATATGGCCAAAGAAACTACACCAAGCTCCTTGACTTTGTGGATGATATTCTGGGGGCTCAAAGACCACAATTTAAAGCAGTTGTGGTAGGACAGACTCTTGCCTGCGTGCCATTACAAGCAGCACTTGTCTCTGCAAACACCGCAGCATGGCTGTAGTGATGTGTAGGTTAGCCTGGTTTTCTTCTGCAGCATTCCCTAGAGAAATACAGTCAACAGTTGAGAATTTCCCTTTCAGTGGTGTAAGACTATATGCAGCTAAAACAAATGAGGTAAATGCGCACAATGAAAGATTCGAGAAATGGTCTTCATTCTCTAGGAATTCATATCGGAGTGAGAAGAAGGAGACAGTACTGCTATCAGCCTTATCAACATCCATGGTATCCTCCATGTACCCACAGGAACTATAATAATTCTAATCAATCCTGTCAAAGGCAGAGACAGCAGTGCCACAATCATCAGGCTCGGCACCACATCCACAACTGCCTAATAAACAAATCTGAAGGCATGGTCGAGGGTCTAGAATGGCTACAGTGATGCACACTTATCCCATCTTCTGAAATCTTTTACAAAATTTCCTCAACAAATGGGGGTCCATTACATTGAACAAATGGGTTTTAGAGGTCATCCAGCAGGGCTCTATTATCCCTTCTATGTCCAAAATCCCCATGCACCCTGCCTACCCTGTTCCGTTTCAGGCGCTCCTCTCATGAGGTACTTAAGAGGTGCACCATTTATTGCAAATAGGAACAGTGGAAATAGGTCCCCATACAACCCAGGGTGAAAGGATTTTACTCCTGCTATTTTTTTTAACTACAAAGAAGAGCAGAGGACGGTGTCCCATTCTTCACCTGCACTGGCTTAACAAATATTAAAAACTCAATGATTCCACATGGTTACCCTATTCATTATCATTCCATTGTTGCAGCTCAGGGACTGGTTTTCAGCCCTCAACCTACAAGAGACCTGCTTACATGTGACCGTACATCTGGAACTTAAGAGATTTCTCAAATTTACAGTTGGCACAGACGAGTTTTACCCTTTGGCTTATGCATGGCCCCCAGGTTTTCTCCAGAATCCTTGCAGCTGTCGTAGCACATCTCCACAACAGGACATCATCATCTTCCCTTAACTAAACAACTGCTTAATCAAAGCCTATTTCTGTCAAGACATGCTACTGCTTCAATCAAATGGGCCTCATCATAAACAGGGAAAAAACAATGTTTCAACACGCTCAACAAATTCAATTCTTAGGAACCTACCTCAATTCTACTATAGCCAAAGCCATGCAGCTACAGGACAGGTTTTGCAGCATACAGTCTTTAATAGCTAAAGTCTGTGAATCCCCACAAATTACAGCATTTGAATGTCTACAACTCTTAGGACACATGGCAGCCACCGCCTTCATAGTGAGACATGCTCGTCTATATGTGCAATGCCTCTAAGCATGGTTCAGAACATTATGCAAACCTTAGATGCCTCACAACTATGAGGCTTAGCGTGCCGAATGTGGTAAAGCACTTGCTGGACTGGTGGAGACAACCAGTCAGTATTTGCTTGGGAATCCCGTTTATGACAGAATCCGTCAAATACTCACCACAGATGCCTCTTGCACATCTTCTTGATAAATCAGCATAGGGCTTGATGGTCCCCACAGGAGGCTAGCCTCCATATCAACCTCTTGGAGCTTTGGGCAAACCTCAGCGTTTGCAGACATTTCCTGCATCTTCTAAAAGACCAGCATGTACAAGTCATGATGATGATAGACAATAATGCATGCACATTTCATATAAACAGTCAAGGAGAAGCAAGGTCTTGCTCACTGTGCTCAGAGGTAATAAAATGGTGGAACTTCTACATGTGCCACAACATACTAATCTCTGCAGCTCACATACCTGTAGCACACAACACCATAGCAGATGCCCTAAGCAGGCATTTTCCCCAATAGCATGAGTGGGAAATCAACACTTCCATAATACAGGATGTATCCCTCACCTGGGGCCATCTGTGATAGACCTCTTTGCAACAGCCAAGAACATGAAGTGTGCTCTTATGTTTGAGGGCAGTGGTCAGTTGGGGATCACAGGGACGTGCATTCAAGATAAACTGGTAAAACAGACCATGCCTCACCTTTCCACTCATTCCACCGCCTCTCCAGGATGATAAAGAAAATCTGCACAGACAGAGCAAGAATAATTCTTACAGTGCCAACTTGGCCAAGACAACCAGTATAGCTTTTTGTCACACACAAGTCCACACAACTCTGCTTTCTTCGCAACCTGATTGCCATAGAACTGGGTCATCACCTACATCCACTCCTACTGAGGCTCCAACTCACAGCATGGCTTCTCAATGGCCCATGTGTGCAGAATTAGACTGCTTAGTGGAAGTCCAATAGGTTTTATTGCACAGCAGGAAGTCTTACACAAGGTCCGCATCTACCTTACAAATAGAGGAGATTTACCACATGGTGTGTGACCAAGCACATAAACCCAATGAGGGCACTGATCACATCAGTGCTTGACTAAAGTACCTTGCAACAAATCGGCCTCTGAGTTCAGTTAGACTACATCTTGCAGCAATAGCAGCCTTACATCAGAGAATAGAATATGGCTCGCTCTTTGCACATCCCATGGCAAAATGCTTCCTCAAAGGGCTATAGAAGAGAAATCTCTTGTAACCCCATCAGATCTGAACCTCATCCTCTCTGCATTGATGACACCATTCAGACCCCCTCATCTCCTGTTCCTTGACCTACCTTTCCGTAAGTTTGCCTTCCTCCTGGTGATTGCATCTCGCCAACGTGTAGGAGACCTCCGTACACTATATTCTTTCAGATAAGGTCACAGTACTCCCACCCCAAATTTCTCCCAAAGATTCCTTCTTTCTTTCTATATCCATGATCCCCATCCACCTACCAGTATTTTTCCTGACACTGCATGCCAGCCTGCCTCTTCATCATCCATGCACCCTTCGAACATTAAAAGAGCCCTTGCATACTACATAGACAGAACAGAATTTCAGGGAAACTATTATTCTTTTCTATAGCTAACCATTCTAAGGTTACCAATATCAAAGCAAAGACTATCTAGGTGGGTATTTATTGCATAAAACTGCTGTACAAATGCAAGAGAATACAACCTCCCTATCCCTTAACACCACATTTCACCAGAGCTATGTCAGCTTCCACAGCCTTCTTGCACAATGTCCCTTTACTAAAAATTTGCAGGGCTGCGACCTGGGCATCCCATCACACATTCATCAGCCATTACACCCTTAGACAGGGCTTAAGAGTAGACACCCAAGTGGGTAGAGCAGTACTTCCCTCAACTTTCTAGTGCTCCGAAGTCCCTATCACCTAAGAATTACTGCTCTTTAGTCACCAATGGTGGATCACCCACAGGGACGTCCCTCTCGAAGAAGGGAATGTTACTCACCTGGTGCAGTAACTGTGTTTCTTTGAGACGAGTGTCCCTGCAGGTGCTCTACCACCCACCGTCCTACCCTCTGCTTCAGAGACTTCAGATCTTATGGTAGGGAAGGAACAGTAGGCCACAGGCTGCACATGTGCGGCTCCAACTGCCACAGCGCATGGCTACAGCACAACACATGCATGGCCCACACTGGACTGCTGGACAAATTCCCAATTGAAGGCACTGGGATGGCACCCAGACCTATGGTGGAGAACCTGCAGGAATACTCACCTTGAAGAACTCCGGTTACTGCATCAGCTGAGTAATCTTTCGTTCTTGATGCCTTAGGCAGTGCTGTCAAAGCATGAAAGTGTTGCAGACAGAATCCCTTAATTTTTTTTCTGATTGGTACATGATAATCCAAAAATTGATAATAAGGGGCATCACCTGTAGTATATTAAGGTACATGTTGTCTCAGTTCTTCATACAAAGCAGTGTTTCCTAAATGTCTAAAGGCTGAGTTCTTCTTAGAGAAAAAGTAAAATTAGTCATGGCTCTGCAGTCTTGCCATGTGATAAAGGGTCCCAAAAGTGTCTTCTGGCGTACCTCCTCTGTGTGTTTTTGGACTAAACCTTTGCATCTCCTCCTTTCCATTTGATGTAGAGCTTCACAGTTGGATACTTCCTCTCCTTACTTATGGGCAGTGAAATTGTTTAAAATGTTGACACTTACCAATATCATCATGTTGGAGAAGCACAGGCCTGCATAGGAGAGGTGGCATGTGGGAGAGGGTGGAGGAGCCTCCAGGAAAATTGTTCCTTTTCCCTACCTACATCATGATAGGATGCAGTCTGCAAGACAGTGAGAGATCTTAGCTCTCCTTTTTTCCTGCCCACTTCTAGGATACAGATGGGAGCGTCAGTTGGTATTTAGAAGCAAACTAACTATGCACACAGCATTTGATCGCAAAGACAATGCACATCCTGCAGAGATCACAGCACTGGGCATCTCAAAGTGAGTACCTGAACACAGATGCTCTAGGTGGATTTACAAAATGAATGAATTTGGATGGGTGGGTCAGTGGTGGGAGAAATTACATGTTACTTTTTAAGACACAGTGAACATCCGACAGAACAGCAAAATTTGAAACTGATTTATTCTAGTACTGGACTAAAAAGAAAAGGATGAAAACCTGATTAGTTACAACTACTGCAGCATTTAGTTACACACTGTCAAAATTGCATTCTTGAGTAAGACCAGGCTAAGACCATCTCTGTTGGTCTGAGTTTAACAGGTGGTATGAATAAGTCATGGACACATCCCCAATTCAGACAAAAACTGGTGATGAGATGTTTAATGGTGAATAAAATCTTTTATGTTGTGGCTGGAATAGTAATTCACCTTTCTTACAGGGATCACAGCAGGATTCTAGTGGGTGATGGTCGTGGAAGAGTGTTCAGCTGGTCTGTAAGTGACCAACCTGGGCGGTCTGCAGCTGACCACTGGGTGAAAGATGAGGGAGGAGACAGCTGTTCAGGATGTTCAGTCCGATTTTCTCTCACTGAAAGGCGTCACCATTGCAGAAACTGTGGACAACTCTTCTGTCAGAAGTAAGCAGTCACTAGTTTACCTTATATTTTTCATTTTACAAAGTGCACTTTTAGGAAAGTAAAAATGCATGTTTAATAAAATTTTAATGCAAGTACTACAAATGTCACAATTTAATGAAAATAGTTGGGGAAAAAAACAAGACCCATCCAGCTTCTGAAAACCATGAATGCAGCAATAGCAGCTTCTTGATTAAAAATTGAACTAACAATTTTAAATCCCGCATCCAGCAGACATGGCATAAACTCCAAGTAATAAGCTTCTAAGATGCATAGTAGTTGGAAAAACCTGTATTTTCTTCAACTAGGGTTACTATATTAACTCCGTATGTGGAGCGGTTAAGCCATGTATTGGAATACAATTAACTTGCCCATAAAATAAGGAAGTATGGATTGGATACATGGACTGTAAGATGGATAGAAAGCTGGCCTGATGGTTCAACCCTATGGGTGGTTGTCAACGTCTCGATGTCTGGTTGGCAGTCGGTTTCAAGTGAACTGACTGAAGGATCTGTTCTAGGGCCTATATTGTTCAATATCTTTATTAATGACCTGGATGAGGGGGATGGATTGCATCCTCAGCAAATTTGCAGATGACACTAAGCCCAGGAGAACAGGTAGATACACTGGAGGTAGGGATAAGGTCCAGAGTGACCTAGACAAATTGGAGGACTGGGCCAAAAGAAATCTGATGAGGTTCAACAAGGAGAAGTGCAGAATCCTGCACTTGGAGATGGAATAATCCCAGGCATTGTTACAGGCTGGGGACCAACTGGCTAAGAAGCAGTGCAGCAGAAAAGGACCTGGGGATTATAACGGTTGAGAGGCAGGATATGAGTCAACAGTGTGCCCTTGTAGCCAAGAAGGCTAACAGCATATTGGGGTGCATTATGAGAAGCATTTGCAGCAGATATCAAGAAGTTGTTATTCCCCTCTACTTGGCACTGGTGAGGCCACAGCTGGAGTTCTGAGTTCCCTGGTGTAGAAAGGATGTGAATGCATTGGAGCAGGTTCAGCAGAGGGCAACAAAAATGATTAAGGGGCCGAAGCACATGACCTATGAGGAGAGGCTGAGAGATGTGGGCTTATTTAGTTTGCAGAAGAGAAGACTGAGGGGCAATTTGATAGCGCCTTCAACTTCCTGAAAGTGAGCTCTAAAGACAATGGAGAGAAACTGTTCTCAGTGGTGACAGACAGCACAACAAGGAACAATGGTCTGAAGTTACAGACAGACAGGTATAGGTTGGATATTAGGAAAAACTATTTCACCAGGAGGGTGGTGAAGCACTAGAATGCGTTACTGAGAGAGGTGGTAGAATCTCCATCCCTAGAGAATTTTAAGTCCTGGCTTGACAAAGTCCTGGCTGGGATGATTTAGTTGGGGTTGGTCCTGCTTTAGGCAGGGGGCTGGACTAGATGCCCTCCTGAGGTCCCTTCCAGTCCTATGATTTCTATGAATGTGTTTCTAAAATAGTCACAAAGCAATGCAACTCTTGAATATGTACATACTTTATATCCATACAAAACTTGGGCTTGTTGCTTATTCAAAATTATCTACAGTGGTTTTGTACAATCGCTAAGCAGACAAAATTCCAGCTGTTCTGTTCCCAGTGCAGTTGTGCTATATTTCTAATCATGGTCTGTGTTTTAAGCTAGGGGTTATTTTTTGCCTCCCCCCCAGGCTTGCCTTTGAGACACTAAAGTTACTAACTGCAAGGTATTTTAGGCCTATAAGTAAGAGAGTGGGATATGGGAAAGAACACGATTACAATTTTATTTTCCTCTTTCAGGTGCAGTCGGTTTCAATCTGAAATCAAGCGTTTGAAAATCTCATCACCTGTGAGAGTCTGTCAGAACTGTTACTACAACCTACAACATGAGAGAGGTTTTGAGGAGGGGCCTAGAAATTAATGAGGCTTTGACACAAACTAAAGACCAAGCCTGGTGGGATCCCATTTCAGCCCCACAGTAACTCCCTGAATTAATTACAGAATTGTTCAGCAAATTTAGAAAGGATTAGAATGTTGTTCGTTTACACTTATCTTTGTACTGTGTTAAGCAATGAAAGAAAAAGGGATAATTGATTTCATTCATGTTGATTGAAATTATAAAGCAAGCAAATATTTAAATGAACAGCATCAGAAAGACAGGATTGGTAGTCGCATAAACAGTAAAACTTTTGGTACAAAAATCTCCCTACTAACATGGTTATCAAAAGAAATCCTCACCCACTAACCATCTGTTGTTGTCTTGTTTTTGTAGAGCTAGACATCCTTATTGGGGGCAGGGGGGCTTTTTAGAAGATAGTTGTAAATCTGCCTTCTTTGCAAGCAACTGTGTATATTGTAAATAGGTATAATGACCTTTTTAATCAAAATATGAACTTAACTGCCTGTTACATAGGACTTCAGCCTAACCACCATACATTGTGCAGCATCTTTATCTCATCTATAAACTTAGATATGAATGTTTAAAAAATTCAAATGGCATTTGTACTTTTTGTTTAAAATTCAGTCTGTGCATGTTTGTTCTTTGTTGCCCACAGTATCCTAAATTAAACAAGGCTATTTGTAGAAATTACATGGATTTTTTTTTCCAAAGGAAAATGTGCTGGGGGAATCGGACTTGCAATATTTTATTCTAATTGTAAAATAACTAAGAAATAAATTGTACACTCTATTTGCTTTTTATACCTAGCTATTTACCAGCTCATTGTTCATATTTAATAAGGCCTCTTTTATACATACGTTACAGCTGCTGTTTTGTTCAGTATTTATTAGTTAGTAGCTGATTCATGCAATGCAAGAGCCAGCTTTTATCTTAAACTAATAGAAATTGGCGTGCAAGTAACTCAAATTAACTTCTCTTGCATAAAACTTTGTCTTAGAGGCATTATTGTATTGAACATAATCCTTGCTAAACAACTGGAAATATAAAAGCAGTTCTGATATTAAGTCTTCATGGTTCAGTGACAAGAAGTGATTGATCATTTCTATTAAGTTTTAATGGATTCAATTACAGTATTTTTAATCAGTAATTGAATTTGCACCACATATGGGGGACACACTGGCATTACCCCGACTAGAACAGTTGCAGAAGACAGGCCCATGATCATACTTTGTTTTGTTGTTTTAAATGTGTGTGTATATATTTTGTAAATGGGTAACCAAACTGGTCTACATTTACATATAGTCACAAACTGGTAATACTTCTAAATAATGGTAAGCGTGTGACCCAAATCAATAGGCCAAACTTGCATCAATTTAAAAAATGGAATTACCTTAATTTATATGGATGTGACAGTATAATCTGGTCCACAATATTAATAGCTAAAGTAAAACACAATACTTAAATTGTATCACTGAAAATATTTAGAACCTGTATGATGGTGTTAAGTTTCCCAAAAGATAGTCAAGTGCTAACTAGAGCGCCTATCTTTTTGTTGATTTATGCTATTTTGCTATTTACAGTGTACTGCACTGACAGTTAAATGGGTATTTTGATACGTTTTTAAGTATGTGATGGACTGTTAACAATTAGATAAAAATTCCTGTTTTGGTACATATAGTAGCTTCTCAAAGGAACAGAAAGGCACATTTAAGAGCCCTCCTACATTATTGAGTGAGTAAATGCACGTTTCCTTAGTCCGGTTAAAGTACTCGTTGCCTTGCATGGCCACCATGACAAATATATCTTTAAAAAAAAACCTTCCTAAAACAGAGCACCTTCATTTCTGAAGAAACACTGATGCTTTGGCGCTATAGTCCAGATTATGGGTTAATGACCTTCACAGTGTCAGATTTAAAACTGACATCCATTGAAATTGTTTCCAGTAGGCTAAGACCTCACTATTTTAACTCCAAATTAATTTTCATAGAAATGGTTACTGAATCTAAATATTAGATGCTGCTGAGGTATAACTGCAGGACTCCTACTGAGAACACTAACTATGTTCAACTACAGATGCATTGTACCAGTGTTATTCTACACTTTTTACAATCGGCACGGCACTAAAAATGAAGGTCATTTATTCTCCTTTCCCCCCCTCTCCACTAGCTGCATTCTATGCTAGTAATCATAACTTGGACGTAATAAACTAGTAAAACCCACTCAAGCTTAATTCCTCTCCTGCAATATAGAGAGAACTTTTCCAGAACAACTTGTATTTAGGTGATAGAATAGAAACACCAGCGGATCATATTTCCTTTGACAGCTGGTGCTGTGGGCAACTATTTTACTCAATTCAATTAAATTCTTTTTAGCTTTTAATGCACAAACCTACTTTGGTTTCTCCAAATGGCTTCACTGGCCACACACAAATTTCTTGGAGCAAAAACACAGAACACCACTCTCATTACCGGTCTCTATTCTCCACAAGTACCTCACGTCTTCTTGGGCCTTGTTCTTGTTCTTTAACACTTGTATGTTGTGTGCAACTGTAATTTCAAGCTTATGAAGGTGAATTTGGCTGCCTCCAGCCCACATTCAATAGAAAAACACTTCAGATAAGTTATTTTGCACTTATGTATAAAATTGGTAGAAACTTATTTTTGCTTTGTATCATTTAAAGACTCCTTTCGTTTCAGTAAATGAACTGTGTACAAAATATTTATGCAGTTAAAACTGTTTTTAGAAAGTATTTTTAATTTCAGCAAGTTTGGTTACTTGTTGCATGACTATTAACACAGCTGACTTTTTGTGTCAGTGCAATGTATATTTTTTTGTCTTGTTAACTTGTAAGCCCTAGTAAATGGCCACTTATTTGTACAGCAACAGGAGTAAATTGAAGATAACTGGCTAAGACTGGAGTGTGGAATTTTGTACTATATTGCAGAATCCAATATCTGTTTTTTGGTGGTTATTGTAAATGGCCTGAAGAATTGCTATCTAGTGTGCAATCTGTGATATCTGAATGTTCATTGTATATTTGTCTCCAATACAAAAAGGTAGAGTAACAATTACAATACATGATTAAATGCAATAGTTCAGGTACTTAAGTATTTTTTTTCATTTCAAATAAATACCTGCTATTTACCACCAAAAAGCTGTTTTGCATTTCTCTTGAAAGAATTTGAATAAGGAAGCAATGGTTGAAATTGAATACTTTAAAAAAAAAGTTGTAACTGCCCATACATTATGCATATCCTTCATATTTGAATTTTTTTCTCAAATGTGACTACTATAATTCACAAATGCCCAGAACATAAAGTCCTTGTATTTTGTTTTACAAGTATCAGCTCTTGAAGTCTCGAGGACTGGCCATGATGGGAACAGAGTATTGCACAATCACATAGCAAAAACTGCAAAGGGAATGACTAAGCTTGTTTCTTTGAGGAATTTTGAAGAATGGAAAAAAACCAAAATTTTAAGTTCATCTCCTTCCTCAAGTGAAATTCAACCCCATCTTAGCTTGTGAGAATCTGCTGAAATTCTTACTTTTGAAATTTTCCCCTGGCATAATGATTATATCACTAAGAGTTTGCGGGAGAGTGAGCTCATGTTTCACCGATGTTGATACAGATTTTAAAGAAAATGACAAACCTTTTTAGGAGCAACATGTTGTTCCATACAACTTGTTCAAAGGATTACGAGTGCCAATCTGCCTGCCTCCAAAACACATGCACTGATGCCAGATCTGGTACTGCATTTCCAGCATTTTTCAGGAAATGACTGATCTTGCAGGGAGGAACAGAAAATTTACCAGTAATGCAGCTCTGGTTCTGGGAGCAACACTGTCCTTAAGTAAGCTAGAAGAAAGGAGAGATCCAGGCTTTGCACTGCAAAGTTCAGCACAGAGTATACTCCTCCCTCCCAACGCACTGTAGCATCACTTGGAATTATTTTGGGTTGCACCTGTTTTAGTCCCATAGCCGAGAGTCTTAGAGAGCTTGATGGTCAGAAGTGGGGAGAATCAGAAACACTGGAAGCAGAGCACAAAGGATGTTCTCATCAAATTGGCTGTCCTGCCACCAGAAAGCTTCTCCAAATGTCTCACTACAGTGCTCTAGAGCCCCAAAGGGAAACTTTTGCAGCCGGATTTCAAGCAACCGCAGTGCAAATATGTGCCCTGTCTATAATTTGCATCAATGATACTGTGTATCATCTGCAAGAATACATCACTTAGTTTCAAAAATAAGTGTGGCAGTTACATTGTATACTACATTCTTACACAACTTCTTAGCACTACAAATTATTGCTCAGCATTACCAGACTAACATTAACAAAGAATTCAGTCTTAGCACACTTTATATCCCTTAAGGGCATCGGGGTGGCCAGAAACAAGGAAGTGGACACTGCACGAGGGAAGAATGGTCAGGCACAGAGCAATGGGGTGAAGTTCAGGAACCCTACCTCTCTGCTGGAGCAGGATTAGGAATTGCTTACTCTTTCCTCTGCCCTTCTCTTGTTGCCCTCGGATTGCAGCTTGGGCTACCACTGTGTTTGAATAGACACAGGTCGCTGCAGATGATGCCTCTCTCTCTACCCATAGGTATGCAATTAATGTGTTTAAAAACAATGTTTTCAGTTACTCACAGGCCATTGATTGTGGTTGACAACTTATGTTTAACAACAACAGTGCATCTGTAAGAGACTGTCAGAGCATAATGTTTGCTATAGAGGGGGGAAAAAAATGACAGAGTCAGATCATACATTTCTGTCCCAGCTTTATTCTCCCAATCCTAGCTTCAAGAAAGACTGAAACAATTAAAATGTACATACTATGATACATTTACAGTATACACATTATTTCTACATTTGTTTTGCTCAAAAGGTAATTACAACAACCCTGTCCAACAGGAAGGCAAAGAAGAGAGAAATCACTCCTGCAAAATTTAGACTTAAGGTTGCATGCCTATAATAATGGAACTAATGCACAAGAAATGTGCGAGGACTCCAGGGGAGCAGAGGCACAGTGAATATGAGAGGAAATATTTCTGGCATGTCACAAGTTAAAAATTAAGGCTCCAATCCTGAAAAGACTTACAGTGGGGCTTACCCCAGTGAGTGAGAAATTTACAACAGCAGATTAAATGGTTAACCATTAATGCATCTGCAGATGATTATTTTGTTGTAACTTTGCCCTTTTTACAGGGCTATTGAAGATCCATTGCCTTCAGGTGAGTCACTATTAAACACTACAATATATTCTATTTACTTATACATTCTATAATTTTTAAAAGTTCAAACATTTTATTGTTAATTATAATTTTTAATTTTCTTGCATGAGTATGACTTTACACCCAACTCTAGTAAGGCTCTACTACTTACTGGAAGAATCTAACAAAATATCGTTACCTAACTCAAGCCTTATTTAGATGTGTGTGTGGATACTTTTTTCCTGCTTTATCAAATGCTACTTTCTTTCCATAATTTTTAAAACAGCTTACTATCATAGCGTATAATTTTGGCTATGCTATTTTAACCTTCATGTGGTGTTCCATTTTCAAGTTAGTGAGTCCTACATGTGCTTAGTTTCAGTAATATTAAACACTAAAATGGGACTACTGAAAGAATTTGCAAGCAGTGTGATTTCAAAGCTGGTTTCTTCCCCCCCCCCCCCTTTTTTTTTTTTTTTTTTTTTTTTTAAACAGAAGCACTGTTGCCTTACAGTAGATCATAAAAAATACAATATCTTGTTCCCTCAGCTATTTAGCATTGGCATTACCACTGAATGGAAACTTTATTTTGGAATTAGAGTATATCTCTTATACAAGACTATTATTTACAGATATATACAGACTACCTTGGCCTAAATGCAGTTAGCATGTAGCCCTGAAACAGAATATGCATTTGTCTCAAATTCTATTCAAAAGTAAACAAAAACTTGGAATTGTACAAGCATGAGCTTGCAAACATCTCTATTTGCCTTCTATGTTGTGTTTTTCAAGTAGCACCGAGCAATTTTAACATTTTCATTTTTAGCCCCCCACAAAATTAATATAGGTAGAGTGCACTTCGAGTGCAGAAGCTTATTTACATTAGGATTGGAGGAACTGAAATTTATCACATTAGCACCTCTAGTACACCTAGAGAAACTTAATATTCATGCACTTTTGTACATTACAGGAGGAGAATAATTTCCATTTGTTCAAAAGATGTATTTTTTATTTTCACTAAAATTTTATTACATGATGAGAAATACTATGTGAAATGAGATTAGAATATAGTTAACAATTTTAGTGGCAACTTTGTTCACACACATTTAAGTCTACTGAAAAAGCAGCTGGTTATAAAATATACATTTCTCAACTAAATCCTTGTATTGTTACCCAAACTCACTGAAGTTAGAGTTACTTAACTTGATAACAAATGGCAGACAAACCACGTACATCACCTCCATCTGGAACTTTGTGCATCTGGTCAGTCAGATAACAGTGATTTCAGGGGAACAATAATAATGAAAATATTAATAAGCATGTGAGTATAATGCACTTTTCATCCAAGAATCTCAGAGTTTTGCATAGGAGGGAAACAGGACCATTCTACGGATAAAAAAAAATATCAAGGCATGAGGAGTAAGTCTATAAGGAGCTCAATTCAACAATCATTGGGATATGAAGTCCTAAAAATCTAGGACCCCTGATGCCCACATGCCAGTTTTGAGAATCCTTTTCTATTAATCCCCACTCTAGTTTTGGGACAGCAACTTGTTTTTGTAATACAGAAGGACTCTTCCAAAAGAGGATGCTACTGCCTGAGCATCTCAAACAATGAAGATGCCTTTACCACCTTGCAAGGGCCCCTGATTTCATTAGAATTTTTTCAAAGCAATTAACTAGAAATTGTGCTAGCCTTAGTCATTTTTAGCAAAACAGTAATGATACAAATCCAGCATAACTTTGATATATCAGATTCTAAATTCTGGTATCAATTTTCTGAGCAGCTCTCAAGACAGACTATTTTCTGGCAAGTGATGTAACCAACTGCACCCTAGATAAATCAGTCTCTTTAATGCAGTTTGGTTATTCTCAATGGTTACTGAAGAACATGTATGACAATTATTGCTAAATATATAAAGTACTAAAAAACTTGCATTATAAGGAACAACTGTACTGATAAGTTACATTAAAAGCTGCTTTATAAATTGCACAGTGCCAGTACAGCCTTAATATTTCCTCAATTTAGTTATAATATATAACAGCTGAAAATGAATAGGGTTATTTTTAAAACTATTTAACCTGACAGGCTGGATCCCGAAGGAGGGCGGACAACATCAAGGTCAGAAACTAAAATAAACAAACAGTTTTTTTTACAAGCAAACAAGCTTTATACGTCGTCTTAAATATTCACAGTTTCAGGAAAGAAGCACTAATGTCTTCAAAACTACTATCTACTTCTTGTTCAACCATTATTACTATACACTGTTGCCTCTTGGTTTTTCCCAGTGTTTTTCTGGCAGGTTTTAGTTCTGTTTTGTTTTTGCAGTCCACCATTCAGTCCAACTATGCCTTCAGTGATGGCTGAAGGACCCCTTTTCCAATGAGATGAGATTTCAGAGTTTTGTATACATTCAGTTGCTCTTCTGGCTGAAGTACCAACAGTTGTTTCAGTAATTTGCTGGGATTTGGACCCCTGCCAAAGAAATTTTTAGGGAAAAATTTTAATTCAATAAAAGCACTAAACCTACCATACGGAAGAAATTTGTTTTCTTTTCCTCCTACTGTATAAAGGTGTCTGCTTTTTGAGACAGAGAAATAGAGATTTTTTTCTAGTGTAATGATCTCCCCAGAGCTTCTGTTTTGTCTGGAAAGCACAATTAAAATCTGCTATCTTGGCCTGTATCTGTTGTACGAATTGTAATAATAAGATGTTTTAACCAGGTAAGTCAGAAACACAGTATGCATAAAGGCTGCTGCTGGTCACAGTGAGAATGTGACTGAATTACTTGCTTTGATTTCCTCACCCTCTGTATCTTCCAAGATGCTCATGCTAATGAGCCACATGATGAAAGATGAGTGTCCAAGTGATGCCTGTTGCCCATCTTTAGACCACTGGGAAAGGATCTTGAAACAAGAAATCCAAGGGCAGAGAGAACCTTTCTGCTGCAACTCTCAGTCTGAACTTGTTACCAAAACCACAGCAGGTGATTCTGTAAATCAGTTATAGGAAAACACACATTTCCAATTAATGCTCGCCAAGTGGTTTTGGTAGGGCATGTCTTGTGTGACTTCTCCCTAAACATGCAGTTAAATCATGTTTAAGTCACCTTCAAGAAACAAATCGCTATGATAGTTGGCTGTGCTTGTTGATGTGATTCGGAAAATGTTCATTTTTCACAAGGTTAATCACAGCCGTGAAAAACAGACAGAAAAAAAACATTATCCATGGTGTAATTTAGCAATACCTGAACCTACTTGCTCATGAGTCACCACTGAGGTTAAGTTTTTGCTAGAGAGGGGTCACTTGCTGCAGACTATTCTGATAAAGCCATTTTCTGATGGCTTAAGATAAGTTGTCTACTTCTCAAATAAATGGGCACTAGGTGAGGCATGTTAGAGAACCAAAAAGGTTCTTAAAGTTTCCTTAATAGGATACTTTCCAAATCTAGAATTTAAAATAGACAATCAATCCATAACTGTCATGTCAGGAAATCTCAAGTGTAATTTAAAATATGTTAAATGTATTTATGACAAAGGGTGATAGATCTGTATCAGCCACATTTATGTAAGTCCACACATTTGTGTATTCTTATCTTATAAACAAATACCCAATGTACACATACATATTGGATATTGTGAGCATGCCCCTAAAATTGAAACTCTATCAACAAGCATCTTAAGAGCTACAATGAAAGACACTGACGCATAATACTGTTGTTATTCTAAACACTTCCCCATCAAAGATGCTGTAGCTGAGAGATAATCTGGCAAATTTTCTAATAAGTGGGGTGTCCCAGCTTGTATTTTTAAAAAAATCTGAACCAGGAAGTTAGAAGTCAGATCTCTGAAAATACAGAAGTTTGATAGTTTTGTTTTTTTTAAATTTACCTGAACCCTACAGATTCTCCCCAGGCTGCATATACTAAAAAGGGCATGACAGCAGAACTGCCACTACTCCAATTACCACAAATAGAAATCAGAATATACTGGGATTATTTTAGATTAATTTTCTTTATAAACACTTGGGTACATTCTTCTTTTTTCCTTAACTAGTAGTAAAAAACAATGATAACACAGCCCATAGCAAGACCTCTGTAGAAATATCATGAAATTTAGCAATGTCTCCAATATTCCAGAGATCCTTCTGATCGAATGCAACTGCATAAATCAAGTTTAAAGTTAACCTTTACCGTACCAGCAGAACAGAAATGCATGTAATAGAAGAAAGTTTACTTGATCTCTGTATTGACTATATGTATTTATATGTGCAAAAATACCTTATAAAACTGGTGATATACACATGTACAAAAGTAGCCATCAAGTACTGACAATCAAAACGATCCATTATTCCACCATGGCCAGGAATAGTGTCAGCAAAATCCTTCAAGAAAAAAAATTCACTAATATAAATATTCACATACAATATCTCACTAACCTATTGCCTGTACTACAGCAGAGCCTAACTGATACACGAGCTCCATCATGAACATCCACCTGAACTGACTTGTATCCAACACCTATACCAGTATCTGTCCTAAAGAATTCACTATTCAAAACAGGCAAGAAAAAGAGCAGGAAAAAGAATGGTGTAATGAGATGAATGAAATGACTCGCCCAAGTTCACACAAGTGGTCAGTGGCAAACCTAGGAATAAATTAGGCATTGAACTGTTAGGCCTCTACAAACGATCCTATTGTGTGTGAACCCTTTTAATCTCTAAGTATCATCTTTTAGCATTATCTCTGTACAAGTTCAATTGCTTCCTACAACTGAATACATTCTCTCCTTTTCTACTTTTCTCCTTTTATATAGCATAAAAGCATATTCACAAAGAATGCTGCTCCCTGAATGTTAAAGTGAAAGAGATGTCCTAAAACTCAAGGGTCCTTATTACTAGTTAGTTTACTTCAGCTCTGTAAATCCCCCATAGGTTTCATTGATTTCCAAATGTCCTTAATTAAAAAGAATGTTTGGTCTATATAAATTCATGCTGTGTAAAACAATCACTTTCTATGTACACATTGTATTCAAACACTATTTTTCATTTACAAAATCTGAAATACAAGCAAGTGCTCAAAAGTGTGTGCGATCTTTACAAGAGACAAAATTTGAGTGATATGTTCTAGTAAATTGTCAGTGGGTATTCATGTACATTATCTGTATAACTATTTATGTGTAACACAATGTCTTGCCTCATTATATAAACAAGTATAAGGAGGTAACTCACAAAAGGTACCAAACTAGTAACGTGTATCAATGAAACCAGAAAATGCTAAGATTTGCCAGTATGGAAAACACAATGCACCTTCATGACATAGGTTTAAGAACTTTATTTGCCAATGCATACTCTGCAATGTATCTCTGATTAAGACTAATGTTGTTTCAGAGGCTAAAGATCGTTTATATGATCCTGGTTTAGTAGAAAACAAGTGGGATTAAATATAATCTGAAGTCATCTAATTAAAATTCTAGGAACTGGCTCTAACAAAGTCTTCACAAGATTTTGAAAAATCCACTAATAAATCCATGAAAAGCCGTGCATACCTTGATTTTGAAAGCCCTTTTGAATCCACTAGCGAAAAAACCTCCAAATGGCCCAATTAAAGATGCAAATGTTGACAAAGCAATGCTGTGTATCTGAAATGGGTACATATGCACTGTCTCCTGGGAGGAAAAAAAAACTATTAGAATATATATTGATTTTAAATAATTTACAATTATTTCAGACACTCAAGGCCAAAGTCAATGTAACATTTCATCATAGGGTACGTCTACATGGCAATCTTATTCCGAAATATCTGAAACAAATAACACTCCCATCTCAGTATCCACAATATATAAGTAAGCTCAGTACCATGTTAGAGCTTTTTACACC
The DNA here is from genome assembly GCF_033958435.1 of Carettochelys insculpta. NCBI lineage: Eukaryota > Metazoa > Chordata > Testudines > Carettochelyidae > Carettochelys > Carettochelys insculpta. The sequence continues at coordinate 123,423,260 of NC_134140.1, forward strand.
AGCTCAAGAATTTGATGATGGGGAAAAGGAGGAGACATACAACAAAGGGAAAATTATTTACCAGTATTCTGTTTGTCATAGTCTCCTCCTCTTCCCCTTGAAAGAGGGGAGTGATGGATTGTTCTATTTTGATTTCTCTGGAATTTTCTGACTGAAGGGAAGGGAATAGACCTGGACTACTTATTTCGGATTGACTGAAAATCTGCTGTTTCCTTATTGCTGGAGTTAAATCTCACTGGGAAAAATGAGAAAGGAGCATAACTCTGTCAAATGAAGTGTAAAAATGTCATTAGGAAGGCCAAAAAGGAATTTGAAGAACAGTTAGCCCGAAACTCCAAAACCAATAGCTTAGATATGTCAGAAGCAAGAAGTCTGCTCAACTGCCAGGGGGATCACTGAACAATCAAGAGCCTAAAGGAGCACTCAAGGATGATAAAGTCATTGCAGAGAAACTAAATGAATTTTTGCATTCGTCTTCATAGCTGAGGACATGAGGGAGATTCCCAAACCTGAGACTTTTTTAGGTGACAAATCTGAGGAATGTCCCAGATTGAGGTGTCATCAGAGGAGGTTTTGGAACAAATTGATAAACTGAAATAGTAATCAATCATCATCCCAGGTGACTCAAAAGAGGCAAATGTAGTGCCCATCTTTTAAAAAGGAAAGGAGGACAATCCAGGGAACTACAGACCCATCAACCCCACCTCAGTCCCAAGAAAAATTATTGAGGGGTTTCTCAAGGACTCCATTTTGAAGCATTTGGAAGAGAAGAAAGTGATCAGCAATAGTCAACATGGATTCACAAGGGCAAGTGATGCCTGACCAACCAGATTGCCTTCTATGACGAGGTAACTGACTCTATGGACATGCGGAAGTCAGTGTACGTGATATACTTTGAACTTAGCAAAGCTTCTGATACAGTCTCCCACATAACTCTTGCCAGCAAATTAAGGAAGCATGGATTGGATAAACAGACTGTGTATAGCCGTGTCTACACGTGCACGCTACTTCAAAGTAGCGGCACTAACTTCGAAATAGCGCCCATCACGGCTACACGTTGGGCGCTATTTCGATGTTAACATCAACGTTAGGCGGCGAGACGTCGAAGCCGCTAACCCCATGAGGGGATGGGAATAGCGCCCTACTTCGAAGTTGAACGTTGAAGTAGGGCACGTGTAGACGATCTGCGTCCCGCAACATCGAAATAGCGGGGTCCGCCATGGTGGCCATCACCTGAGGGGTTGAGAGACGCTCTCTCTCCAGCCCCTGCGGGGCTCTATGGTCACCATGTGCAGCAGCCCTTAGCCCAGGGCTTCTGGCTGCTGCTGCTGCAGCTGGGGATCCATGCTGCATGCACAGGGCCTGCAACCAGTTGTCGGCTCTGTGGATCTTGTGTTGTTTAGTGCAACTGTGTCTGGGAGGGGCCCTTTAAGGGAGCGGCTTGCTGTTGAGTCTGCCCTGTGACCCTGTCTGCAGCTGTGCCTGGCACCCTTATTTCGATGTGTGCTACTTTGGCGTGTAGACGTTCCCTCGCAGCGCCTATTTCGATATGGTGCTGCGCAACGTCGATGTTGAACGTCGATGTTGCCAGCCCTGGAAGACGTGTAGACGTTATTCATCGAAATAGCCTATTTCAATGTCGCTACATCGAAATAAGCTACTTCGATGTAGGCTTCATGTGTAGACGTAGCTTATATGAGTCAACCATGTCCATTGTAGCCAAGAAAGCTAATGGCACATTCGGGTGCATTAGGAAGAACATTTCCAGCAGATCTAAAGTGATTATTCTTCTTTATTAGGCACTGGTGAGGCCAGCATACTGCATCCAATTCTGGGTCCCCCACAACAGAAACAGTGTAGACACGTTGGAGAGGGTCCAGAAGAGAGCAATGAAAATGATTAGAGGGCTGGAGCACATGACCTACAAAGAGAGGCTGAGGGATTGAGCTTGTTTAGTGTGCAGAAGAGTGAGGGGAGATCTGATAGTATCATTTAACTACCTAAAGGGAGGTTCCAAAGAGGATGAAGAGAGGCTGTTCTAAGTAGTGACAGATGGCAGAACAAGGAGCAATGGTCTCAAGTTGCAGTGGGAGAGGTCTAGGTTGGATATTATGGAAAAACTATTTCACTAGGAGAGTGGTGAGGCACTGAAATGGGTTACTTATGGAGGTGGTAGAATCTCCTTAAGGTTTTTAAGTCCTGGTTTAACAAAGTCCTGGCTGGGACTTGATGTTCTTCTGAGGTCTCTTCCAGCTCTACAACCCTATGACCACATGTCACACCCAAGAGATCTGAAATAACTCAATGTGAAATTGCAGAGCTATAAACTGTGGTATGTAACCTATCCTTTAAAAAAGCTTCTTTACTAAATGACTGAAGGATAGCTAACGTGATGCCAATACTTAAAAGGGGGCTCTAGAGGTGATCCTGGCAATTACAGGCCAGTAGGTCTACCTTCAGTACCAGGTAAATTCACTGAAACTATAATGAAAAACAATATGTCAGTCACACAAAGGAGCATAATTTGTTGAGGAAGAAGGAACATGGTTTCCATAATGGGAAATCATGCCTCAACAATCGACTAGAATTCTCTGAAGCAGTCAACAAACGTGGGCAAAGGGAATTGTGTGGATATAATATACTTAGATTTCCAGAAAGCATTTAACAAGGTCCCTCACAAAAGGCTCTTAAACAAAGTTAGCTGTCATGGGATCAGAAAGAAGGTCCTCTAATGAGCTGGTAATGGGTTAAAAGATAGGAACCAAAGGGTACAAATAAATGGTCAATTTTTAGAATGAAGGGAGGTGACTAGTGGAGTCCCCTATGAGTCTGTATTAGTACCAATTCCATTCCACAGATTCACAAATGATCTGGAAAAAGTGATAAAGAGTGTGATGTCAAAATATGCAGATATAACAAAACTGCTCGAGATCATTAAGCACAAAGCAGACTGTGAAGAACTTCAAAAAAGATTTCACAAAATTAGCTCACTGGGAAACAAAATGGAGGAAATTTAATGTTGATAAATGCAAAGTAATGCATATTGAAAAACATAATACCAACTATACATATAAAATGATGGGGACTAAATTAGTTGTTACCACTCAAAAGTGTGATCTTGGGGTCATTGTGCATGGTTCTCTGAAAACATCCACTCAATGTGCAGCAACAGTCAAAAAAGCAGATATCAGAAATCACTAAACCGTGAATAATACAGAAAATATCTTATTGCCTCTTGTGGTAAGATCCATCCCACTCCTGGGCCCCAGACCTCTGTTCAGTTAACAATCTCACAGATAATTTAGGCACTGCAGAACAGGCCCCGCTTGCCCTTGTCAGAGTTAGACTTCTGTCCCTTGGCTAGAAGGCCAGACACCCTCTGGTTTTCCTAGGCTGCATGAACAGTCTTCTCCAGCCACTGGCTGAACTCTCAGGTTACCTGGGGAAAGAGAACCCAAACACACCTTACCAACACTCTTCACCTCCGTTGTAGTCTCTGCTAACACTGATGTTATCCTTATTAGCTTTTCTAACTCTCTCCTTATCTCTTATCCTCTCCACTCACTCCAGCCTCCTCTCCCACTCTCCACACCTTCCCCCAACAGAGAAGGGACTTTAAAAGGCCCCGGGGCAGCCTGAAATGAGATCAGTTGGCCTTAATTGATTTATAGCAGTTCATCTCCACTGCTCCCACTCTGCCATCCATGATAACTCCAGCTCAGCTGGTCCTCACTGCCTTGAAGTAACTCTCTCCTCATTAGACAGGGCCCTTTCTGCTTTTTAGAACTACTTCCCTCCCCTTCTAATCTAGCCCTCTGGCCTGACCCTGTCATACTCTACATAAATCCATTATATGCCTATATTGTGAATACTGCATGCAGATATGGTTACCTCATCTAAAAAAAGATAACTTGACACTGGAAAAGGATGAGTAGGGATACAGAATGGCTGCCATATGAGAAGAGATTAATAAAACTGGGACTTTTCAGCTTGGAAATAAGACAACTAAGGAGGGCTATGACAGGCCTACACAATCATGACTGGTGTGGACAAAGTAAATAAGAAAAACTTATTTACTTGTTCTCACAACACAAGAACTAGTGGTCACCAAATGAAATTAAAAGGTAGTATCTTTAAAACAAGAAAAAGGAAATAGTTCTTCACATAGCACACAGTCAACCTGTGGAATTCCTTGCCAGAAGATGCTCTGAAGGCCAACACTCTAACTGGGATCAAAAAAGAGCTAGATAAATTCATGGAGGACAGGTCCATCAATGGCTGTTATCCCGTATGGGCAGGGATGGTGTCCCTAGCCTGTTTGTGAGAAGTTGGGTATGGCAATGGGATGGATCATTTAATAATTATCTGTTCTGGTCATTCCTTATGGAGGCACCTAGCATTGGTCAGTGTGAGATGACAGAATTTTGGGCTACATGGACCTTTGGTCTGACTCGGTATGGCCATTTTGATGTTCTAACCATAGCTCGTTCCAAAGAAGCTGTAAGACGGATATAAGGAATGAAGGAGATCATTAAGTCACAGAGTTACCAGTCAGTAACTTTCCTTATTCTACACAGCACTAGAGATTTCAGACATCTTATGTTTGCATGACTTGGAAGAAGAGGGAGACATTCAGCCTAACATATGTTGACCAAACACTTAAACTGTTTACTTTCCAATCTCTTTCACAAACAAAATGTTCCAAATTCTTGGGAGTTTTAAGTCAAGTTCTCATAGGCATAAGAATCAGGCCTTTACTCAGAGAAAAAACTTTGTGTACAATTCATCGCAAGACAGAATGGCTGACTTCTGGAAATAAATGTTGATACCGGATTCCTCTCAAACATTTAATATTATGTTTATAAAATCACAGTCTTCTGTTTCCATGACAGATATATAACATCAATTGCAAAAGTGCAAGATTCCCCATACAACTCCACCACACATACTTCAATTACATTTAACACCTTCCCCCAACCCAGGGGTGACACCACTTCATTCTATGTGTTCATTCAATCCGTGGCTTTTCAGACAAAGTCACCTTTAACAATAATGAATGTACAAAAGTAGGCAAATAAAAATACAATTTTAACTGAAGTTTTATTTCCCCTTACCCTTCCCAACACAATCTGCAACAATGGTGGTACAGAGTAGTTTTGTATCTGGAAGAGCTCTGATGGTTCACACTCTGTAACAAATCTGTTTGTTTCACTATTGTATTCCACTGGACATACAAAATACTGATGTTGGGCCAACAGGTAGGCAAACTGAAAAGTAAATCAAAAATCACTATGTATTTATTTCTCACTGAAGTCACACTTGATATTAGCCTGGTATATGGTTGACAGTAGTTAAAAATTATGTTCGCTACAAAATGGTTCCAAGATGGGTAGGACATCCCCTCTGAGGTAATCTGATTAGTGAGGAGCTGCCTAAGGTGAACATTCTGAATATTACTATCATCATACACTTCTATTATTTTTTTGGATCTCCTGAGGTCATGCTAAATTATTGTTTTCTTACCACAACCAATAATAAATCATGAAACATTGATAGTGACTATGTGTTGCTTCTATATAGCTCACCTTTAAATGAAATCTTGAATTTTAAGGAAGAAAGAAAGCATAAAATCTACAATTTTTGAACTTCCCTTATTCTCACGAGAATTATAACATTTATATGGATACTAACTCTAACTTAACAACTGACACAATGCTGCTGTCAAATTTAAGAATCACAAGTTGAAGGATGAAATTGGAAAAGGAAAATCCTGCAGCTACTTACAATAAATCCAAATGCAACCGTGGAAAAGAAACCTCCAATGAACCCTTCCCATGTTTTTTTAGGGGACAGCTAATCACAAAAAGAGAAGGAGTTGATATAATTAATGAACAATTTATATAATGATTATTTTCTTGTACACATATCTGCCAGAATTCTACACTGTCAGAGTAGCCGGCAAGAAGGAACTGAGGGGCAGTTGGAGCAGCACAGTCATATATAGGACTTCACACCGATGCCATTCCAGGGTGGTCCACAGCCAGTCCAAAGGATAGCAGCTAGGGTAAATCTTTCCTACAGCTCTGCATGAACTTGGATATGAGCAACACATCTCAAAGAACAACAATTACAAAGGTAAGTAACTGTTTTTTCTCACATTGTATCTGCAACAGAGATCAGGACCAATGTATGGACCAAAGCTCCAGATAGTCACCATATACACAGTTATCAGAAGTAAGTTTTATACAGATGCTGTAGAGGCTGCTTATGCTCCAGTAAAATATACTATCATGCCCAGAGCAGAGAGGCAGAGATATATGCTACCTGGTCATGTTAGCTGTCAAAGGACGATGCAACCTGAGATCCATTTGCAGAGTCCACGCAAATCATGCCTGAGCCTTTGGTTATTCTACTATGGGCACACATAGCCTAATTTTTGTAACTGCTTTTGTTCTCTGCAAACAGAACAAATATCACCTGTCAGATATCTAGAAAGTGGACCCTTCTGTCCTATCCAGAAGCAGTATGTTTTTGAAAAAATACCACTAAGTGGATGATTTATGTGAAACTCAAAAAATATTTAAAGGATGAAATTTGTGTGCATGCAAAGAGAGACCTTCTTTTTACTTAAAAAAATCAGTATGTGTGGATGTGTCATGAGTGCTCCCAGCTTGCTCACCCTTCTTGCTGATGTGACAGTGACTAGGAAGACAACTTTTATTTGAGAGGTGGGACATGTAACAGGTCAGTAGGGCTGTGTCTACACAGGCACAAATCTTGGAAATAGCCATATTTCAAAGATTACTAATGAGGCGCTGAATTAAATATTGAAGCATTAGGACGCTTCCAGCTGCAGCGCTTCGAAAGCGCCACTTTCGAAAGTGCGCGGCTCGGAGCGACTACATGGGGCTCCTTTTCGAAAGGACCCTGCACCTTTCAAAACCCCTTATCCCGATCACTGGAAGCGTTTTAATGCTAATGAGGTGCTGAATATTCAATTCAGCACCTCATTAGTAATCTTCAAAATATGGCTATTTCGAAGATTTGTGCCTGTGCAGACACAGCTTGGGTATTCAAAAGGAAACACAGTAAGGACTGAAAAGACAAGATTAAGATCCAACTGAGGTACTGGTTTTCCATCACTGGATGAGTGAAAGTAATATAGCTCTTGACTGAAAGGTGGTACCTGCTGTGAGATGGACCCAGAGGGATGGATCAATCCAATATCTTAAAGGTGAATGTTAGTATATAGATATTCAGGCCATATGTTAAAAATTTAGATACTTTTACCACTTAATTAGTTATAGAGATATAAAAACAAAGAATTAAAATCACAGTCTCTTTGTATTTGGAACATCTCTCAATACTTTGAGGTCTTGTTCTTATGCTAAGGCCTTTGGCTAAGCAACATACGCAGAAATAATCTCCGAGAAGTACAGTCACATCCTCATACACTGGAATTAGGCATTTTGTGACGTTAGTAAGGCAATCCAGTCTATGGCCTCCAGATAAAGGGAAGAGCCTAGAAGATTTAAAGAAAACTTAGGTTTATATGCTTTCTGTCTGGCAAGGACCCACTATCAGTAGTTGGGGTTGCGAAATAATTTCTTTATTACTTTGTCATTACAATCCCTGCTGCTCTATTGTTTATCAGTAAGATCTAAGTCTGGTTCTTCATTTCTGTCAGCTGCATGAGTAATTCTACTAAGGGTAAACCAAATACAGTGATGGGATATAATTGGTTAGATAACCATGTTATAAAGTGTTAGCACTGGTTAGTTAAATTTCAGTACAAGTATAGCTGAGAATATTACTATATAAACTGTAGCAAACTGGAAGTAATTTGGGAAAAAGGAAACTGGATTCATGCTTGCTGGAAGCTAAGCCCAATAAACATTGAACTGTTTGCTTCTCCAGACTTCAGGTATTGCTGTTCTCTCTTAACATGAGAAGGACAAGTGAAGTGGGAGGGTGAAGGGATAAGCCCTCTATCAGTGAACAGATGTCCAAAATTAAAGGAATCCCAGTGGCTTCTGGACATAACTGATGCTGTTATAACCAAGAGGAGAAAAACTTCCATCTGGCCAAATAGTACCTGATACAATGCTTCCTGCTTTGGCTGGGAAGAGGGATTGGACAGCCACCAAATATTTCTGATGCCCATCCAAATACCAGTCCATGAGTAGTAAAAGGCTCAGGTAGGGTTGGCTGCTTACACCAATATGTACCATTAACAGATCTAATTGGTCAGATAACAAGGAAAGGTTGAGATCTTCAGGAGATCAAAAAGCAGAATGGTTTTGGCCAGCTGGACATGATGAGGAAGATCCAATTTGTGATATTAGTAGGATGAGAAGAAAGGTAAATCTGAAGTGGTCCATCCAAAGCAGCAGAAGCTCATCACTTTTTGAGCCTGCTTGACACAACACTGGGAAAATTTCCTTGTTGCATGTGAGGCAATGAGGTCCCAGTATGGTACACCCCACAGGATGAAGATCTCATTGTGGAAAAAATCAGGAAACTCTCATTTGTGATCTATGGAAAAATATCTATGTGCGGCCACCATATATGCTTCATTTTTAAAAAGCATAATGGCTTTAATTTAAAATAAGTATTCAGTTTGGCAAAATATTAGAGAAGTTTTATTCCATAATGAAGTTTTTGAATGAACCTTGGAATGTCTGTGTGTAAGCCAAAGCAAGAGTGTTGCAAGTCTGTCATACTAATAATTCCAGGACAGTGATATCTACTTATTTACAATAAATTACGAACATATTACCATAGTATATAGACTAGCACGGCTATCTCTCTGTTACTATATTACCAGTAGGGAATTGTTTATGTCAATACCTTAATTAATGGAGTTCTCCCAAAAAAGAATCCAAAAATGTAAGCGGTAATATCATTGCAGATAACACTTGAGCTTGGAACCAGAAACCTAAGGAATAAAATAGAAAGATTTCAGGGAGGAAAGTGACCAAAAACTGAAAGACTGAACTAGGACATTCATTGTTTAATCCCAAAAATGATAGTATACTCTTGTTTTATTCTGCAAGCATTGACACCATGCAGTAAGTTTATAGATAAGACAACCTACTTTTGCAAATTCCAGAAGTTTAGCTATACTTATTTTACTTTTATTCAACACAGCACCTAAGGTGTACAGATTTAACACCATTGACTTGGGGTACTAAATTTGCATAACAGCAGGAGGACTTTCACAACAAATCTGAACACCCGTACTACAGGTAACCAAAATAGAAACAAACACAAACAGAGTTGCAAACATGATCACATCAAGCTAAGCAACTTCCTCATTAAAAAAAATCTAAAGATGCCTATAGTTTTCAACTGGTCTCCTTTCCTTCCCCCAACAATACAGTACTTGTAAGTAGATTATGGTAGATACTATATACTACATTTCCCAGTCAGTTCTCCCCCTACTTTCTCCTGTATTTTTATTAGTCTTCCTTGTCTTCTTTTGAAAACTAAAATACACATTGACATAATAATGGACATTCAATAATGAGCCAATCAGTTTCAGTGAAAATTTAAATAGTAGTATATTGACTCAATTTTATGTATAAATAGGTCCAACTATCACCTATTGAAAAAGAACAAAAACTGATATTGCCTGATAAAGCACAAAAGCATCATCTGCTATAAAGCTTAACTTGTTCACGTGACCAGCATATATTTTAAAATGGAAATCACTTTGGAGTCATTTTAGCTGAACTTCATGTAACAGCAAAACAAAGTCTGACAAATAATATAAGATATGCTGGTTTGTGTGCTAAAGTGGTCCTTGCTGGACACTTAAAAATTTACTAATTTATTCTTGAAAATATCATAGAGAAATTGTCAAAGAAGGTTAAGAATGAAGGACTGCTTTGGAAGTGTGGTCCATTTAAAAATATTATATATATTGTTTGGGTTAAGACTTTCAATATTTGGTGCATGAAGTTAGGCTCCTAGAAAACTGGCCTATTACTATAGTGTTAAACAATCAAAAGTTCTCAATTAATTAAATGAAAGAGGCTGCACTCTTGTAACTTTGAAACTAAGTGTACTTATTTATTTTAGGACTCAGTTCAGCAAGGTATTTAAGTGTGCACCTAACATACAAATAATCCCATCTCTGGTCAACAAATTATTTAAGCAAGTGCTTAACTTTAACGACAAATCCTAATGCCTTCAATAGGACTGGAGTATATATTTAAGTGTTTCGTTGAACAGCAACGAGATTTCTCATGTGTTTACATATCTTGCTGATGGGGGACCACAGGCATCAAAATGTGGATTTAGGACTCTAGATTAGGATATTCACTTCTTAAAGATATTTAGCTAGTCCTCAAGCAGACATTTTAACCTGGGCCAAGATATTTCATAAATTTACACAAAGTGTAAACCAGAGTAAACCCATTAAAACATCACTGGACCTACTCCTGGAATTACAGTGTAACAGAGGTCCTCAGATTTGGAAGAAAAATGCAATATGCAAAGGAGTCTGGTTCTCTACTCATTTCTGATCTTTTATCTTGTTATAAAAAGTACTCCTTACAAGAGCCCTACCAATAAAACTGTAGAATGGATTACATGCTACTAGCAAGTAGATGAAGACATCTGATAATGCTTTTACAAGATTTAAGGTACACAAACTGAAATACACACATATGCGATAAAACTGCACGTCTCCTTATTACAGTCCCCTTACCAGATCATGCCTTCAAACAGATTTTGGATGACAAGATGAGACTGAGTTACAGTGATCAGCAAAGTGACATGAGTCCATGCGAACTGTTAATAGTGCAACAACACAATTAGTGAAAACACAGATCGATGCAAATAATTAAAGACTAGTGAATAGCTAAAGAAGCTGCACAGGACCTCAAAGAAAAGACCAGGGTGAGTGACAATGCAAGAGATGTATGCACAGAGTACAGTCTATAACAATTTAAATTAATTTCTGAAGTACAACAATCACAAACATGGAAAACCTCTTCAAATTTATCTATGATATGCATCTAAAAATTTGTATCCTGCAGTTTAAACACTTAATTTATAGAAACATACTTGAACAGAAATTAAACAAGAACATGATACTGTGAAACTCTGCATATACATATATTAGACAATTAAGAATTACAACACTACAATGGCAATGAAGAGTTAGCGGAAGTATCATGTTACACAGATATGGAAGTCTCATGACAAAATGTCAACCCTTTTATATATTATTGAAATTAGGTTTTTAAAGCTTGCGTTAGTAGGAATAAGAAATGTGTTACTTTTTAGAGTATAATGGTATTCTGTAAAGCACACTGTAATTCATGTCCACTAGTATAACAGCATGTATTTGTAGCATCAGTACACATGCTCCTACCACATACGTTTCAAGACAAGTTTACCAAAAGCAGCTGCTTTGAAGTTTTATTTATTGCAAAAAGCTTAATTAGAGTTGGTCATTGGCCACAGCTGGCCAAGTAAGCCTTTTTAAGGTTATGCGCTCTAGACACCTGGGATTAGCAGGCTTTGTGGTGATATTCTTCAGTTCCCTACCAGCTGCTATTTCACTTTTCCCTGGGAAAGTGACTATTTACCTCCATTTAAAGGGCTCAATATTCAAGATCTTTTTTGTGTGACTGAGCAAGTAAGTATCTGTTGTGGGATGAATGATGGTGGCTCTTTCAGTCTGGAAACTTTTGAAAATACAATCTGTGGATGTAACAAACATCTAAATTGCAGAATCCAAATAATCTCACACCCAAGAACTATGATCTCTCCCCACTTTTGTATTTAATATAAATTGCATTACTCTTCTGTTATGTTATCAGAACGAAGGCCAAAAGCAAATATTCTCCCCACAACCCCATTAAGACTGCTCCTGTCCACAGACAAATACTACAATCCTCATTCCTTACGTGCCCTATTCCATTCTGTTCATGTTCTTATATAGCCTGAAACACCAGAGCATCTGAGCACTTTCCAGAAGCTCATAAGCAATATGACTGTCACTTGTCACCTCTTGTTCTTCCTTCCTCTTTCCTAAGGGGAAGCAGTGTGAAATTATAAGTATTCCTGAAGGAGTGCATTTTGCAGTTAGAATGAAAAGTGACGAGCTTTGTGATGGTTCTTTTATCCTCTGGGAATTTATTCTTCATTCTTGGCCCTCTCCAGAGAAAGCTCTGTTTCCTGTGCTTTACCCTTTCAGCAGACAGTTCTATTATGCCAGAGAAAACAAAGTTGCTGACTGACTGCAGTCCTGGTCCTGGAACTTTTCCAATTGTTTAGGGAGTTTGGGCCCAAACAACTGAGTAACTTGAAGATAAGGACAGGTTTTCCTAAATACTATTTCTAAGCTTCCCTGTCTGACAGAGATGGAAATTAGATTATTTTCAAGAATGGTTTAACAGCTCAGTGGGTTTGTTTTCGTTTTCAAAACCAGCCCATTGGGTATACAGAAGGGAAAGTTACTCACCCTGTGCAGTAACTGAAGTTCTTCAAGGTGTTGTCCCCATGAGTGCTCCACCTTTAGGTGCACCAGCACCACTGCGCCTACTGGTCAGAGATTTGTTGGTAGCAGTGCCCCCCAACCACCACCAGTTGGCCACACACACAGGGCACAGGCATGAGGTGCCTAGAGCCTCTACTGCGCATGTATGGCCAGCTGCCTCCTTAGTGCTTCTCTGATCTGGAACCAAAAGAAGGAATCCAAAGCAGAGGAGAGGAGGGTGGGTTGTGGATTGTCCAAAGAGACAATATCTCAAAGAACTCCAGCTACTGTACAGGTTGAGTAAACTTATCTTCTTCTTTGAAGGTCCCCCCGGGTGCTCCACCTTTAGGTGACTACGAAGCAGTGCCACTGCTTGGACGTGGACCCTTCAGATAGTAAATCGACTGATGAGAGTACAGATCGGCCAAATGCAATGTGTGTGTCAACAAAGGTTTGTATAGCATAATGCTGAGTAGAATGAGTGAGCAGATGCCCATGTAGCTGCTCTACAAATGTCATCAGTGGACACACCTTGGAGAAAGGCTGCAGAGGCAGCCATTGCCCATGTGGAATGGGCACACATGCCTGCCAGTGGATTCTCTGTTGAACTTTTTGTAAGCGAGTCTTACACAGCCTGAGATCCACTTGGCCAGCCCTTTGCTTGGAGAGAGGCATGCCACAAGATCTTTCAGCCACTGAGGTGAAGAGTCAGGTTGTCTTGTAGAATGGCTGTGTTCTCTGTAGGTAAAAGGCCAAGGCCTGGTGGACATTGAGAGTATGCAGGGCTCTATCCCTGTCACCAGTACGAGGTTTAGGGAAGAAGACTGGAAAGTTATACCAGATCATTGCAGTGGAAAGCAGTAAGTACTCCACTGAGGAATTTAGGGTGGGTGCAGAGAATGACTTTGTCTTTGTAAAAGATTGTATATGGTGGCTCCAACATAAGTGCACCAAGCTCTCTTACCCTTTGTACTGAGGTAATCCCCATGAGAAAAGCCACCTTCATTGACAAGTGGAATAAGGAGCATGTGTGGCTAGTGGCTCAAAGGATTTTCTTGTTAAGACCCTGAGGACCAAGTTAAGGTCCCATGTGGGTGTCAGTTCTTTAATTGGCAGGAACGTGTTGTGGAGGCCCTGGAGCGCTTTACAGTGATCTCATTTACTGTCTAGTATTGTTTCAATAAAAGTGTGAAGTTGGTCGAAAACGTAGTGTGTATATCTTGCAAGCAATGCCACATTGTTAGTGATGTGGAACTGCAGGTTGGTCGATGAGTAGGACTTTTTCCCCATGGTTTCCAGCCTTTTCCAATCTCTGACCCCAGGGGTAAATCTCATTCTGCTGTCTACCCCTCTGGTTTACCACTTCTACTATTAGTAAGTTCGAAGATGGGTGGGAGAAGAGGAACTCAGCACCCTTTGGGACCACATAATATTTTCAATCTAGCCTCTTTGACGTAGGTGAAATGGATGCTGGGGTATTCCACAGAAGTCTAGCTGGGTCCAGGAAGGCTTCATTAATCGGTATTAGCAGCCTATTTTGTGTGGACAAATGTAGGATATTAGTTTATGTTGTTTATCCACAGGAGTCGAAAAGGATATCTCCAGTTTATCTGAGACCCTCCTAAAGAGGTCTTGGAATGACCTGGGATCATCACCCCAGAGGGAGGTGGGTTGTTGAATGATGTACTCTGTGGAGGAGGATGGAGAAAATTGTGGTGGCAATGGAAAATGTTCATCTCCCTTTGTATATTTGCCACAGTCATTGGTCTCTGAGACATCGGACATGTTCGGTGATTGTACGCTACGGGGGTCAAGGTCTATTCAGCAGCAGAGGCTGAGGTAACAGCTCAGGAGGGGGCTGCTAATGGAAAGCTGCCCATGGAGACTAGTATGGCCAAATGGGTGGCATGAGCGGTGGCACCCACTACTGTTGCCATTGCTGCAGCTGTAACAATTTAGGTGTAGATGATTTGTTTACTGTTTTCTGAGATAAAAATTTCATTGTCCAAATCAGAGGATCTTATTGACATGGAGGCTGGAGTGGCCAATCAAGAGAACTTCAAGCTGGGCAGGGAGCTGTCAGTGCAAAATAACAGGGTGCTCGGTACTAAAACAACGGAAAGCTCCCCACCGGTGCTGTCAGTGCCAGCAGAACGGAAAATGCTGGAGCTGTATTTAGCACTTTGGTGTGGTTCTCCGGTGCCGGCTTGTCAGTGATTGGGGGAGCATTAACAGCTGATGGTGCCTGCACACCGTGTGCAGAAGCCAGCACCCGCCATTTTCCTGTCAGCTTTCTCCTCCATGCTGGAGTTGTGGCTGTATCAAGGAGCCCAACCGCTTTGTCAGTTGAGGAGGGGTACACTCTCTCCTTGTGCTCCTGGCCAGTATGGCTCTTAGATGGAGCAATATTAGCTGCCCCCTTAGAAGTAGTTATGGCGGCAGCACAGTGCTTTGATGTGGTTGCCTCGTTTGTTGGGGAAACTGATCTTGATAAAGCATGCAACCTCCTCCTGACCAAAGGGGATTTCCCCTTATCTCGTGAGCTGGCATGTGTAAGAGCCCTGTCAGCAGGTTCAACCCCATCTGGACTGTGACTGAGGAAGGAGGGTCTGCAGGTTTAAGCACATGCTCCATTTCCCAAATGTGGAGCTGCTGCTGTCTGGCTTTCCTTGATCTTTTTGTAAGTTTCTTACAGTGTAAGCAATTGTTGGTGTCCTGCTGCTGTCACAGGCAGCAGACACAGGAAGAGTGGCCATTTGCCACAGAGGCAGACAGACTGCAAGTTAAACATTTCTTTAAACCCAGAGAACCGGGCATGCCGAGATGAAACTGAGTAGGCTGAGCTCTGCTGTGGAGCAGAGCCATTGCAAGCAGCTAAAGCTGCCGGAGAAAAGCAACAACTCTGACTTTTCTCATGCTGTTGCTTTTTTTATTTCCCCCCAGAGGTGTCTAGTATTAAAAAAGGTAATTTGTTAGGTTTTATATAATCACTGAGTGAATATACATGAGGGGACTGCTCTGTCTGCAACCAAAGCCAGCAGTGGTCAGAGAAGAACTGAGGAGGTGGCTGGCCATCCATGCGCAGTAGATGCTCCAGCCATCTCACTCCTGTGCCCTGCCAGCTGCATGGGTGGTGGGGGGAGGAACGGGCACTGCTACCGACCAATCTCTGACTAGTAAGCGCAGCAACACTGGCACACCTAAATGTGGAGCACCCATGGGGACTCTCAGAGAAGAAGATAACTTCTAATATTGTTTATTGTATCTCTGCCTCAGACACTCAGTATAGGTGAATCAGAGGCGGAAATAAGAATGTTGTTTCATTTTTTATTTATTTTTTTTCAAAGTAATGACAACCTAGTTTGGCAGGACATACCCACAGCACAGCAATAATCTTCCAGGCAATGATTTGAGCTAAGCTTTCCTCATGGCAACACTGCCCTTTGACTAGACCACAGGCACATTGCTAAAAGCTCCTAGAGTGGCATGAACTGCCTTCCATTATAATCCACAGATCTCACAGCTTTTGGAGCGAAGAATAACCATGTAACCATGTTGTTCTTCCATGTTTTACTTAGTAACCCATTTTTATTTTTAAAAATCTGTCATTAAAGGGGAATAAATCAAACTTCATATCATCAATGCACCACATATTACAGCCTTGTATTTGCTCTGAGGCCATATATCGCAATATACATTAAGGTGGAGAAACAGAAAGGTCCTTAATTCAACCCCACAAACATAGCTGCTTCACACAATTACTATGAGTGTACTAGACAAAGTTTTTTTTTTTAATCCAACTTTCACGCAGTACTACAAGACACACATTTTAACATAGCTGGTGATGTCTATAACCAAGTGAGCGACTATAAAAAGTGGTTAATACACACCATGTAAAACTGCAGACGATAATGTCTCTTCACTAAGCTCAGTACAAACATGCAAAAACCTGTAGAATTAAGAAAAAAAGTGAAGGTTTGTACAATCTTATATTCTAATTACATTGAATAAACAGAACCTTGATATACAGTGATTAATTTCATTTGAAGAAGCTTATTCTTCCATCGGTTTTAATTTAAAAGATTTCAGTCTATTTAGTAAATGATATACTGAGATTTAATTCCACTGGCATTGAAGTATTAGTTATTTCATGTCCACTTTGTTACTGTCAGTTAACAGCAAAAACCAATAATTTTACATTATTAATACATTATCTTTAAAATCTACTCCTTCAAAACAAGTGACAGCTGTCTTCTTCTGATGTTAAGTTAATTGGAGCCAATTTAAAGAAGAATTCCAGTTTTGGGGTCCTTCACCCAAGAGACTTAGTGCTATATGTGTATGAAACAAATATTTATTTATTTATTTATTTATTTACAAAATAACCTCACCATCAACCCATGACCAAGAAATGAGAAATACAAGGACTTGGCTTGATGTTCAGCAGAATATGACATTCCTGTGGTCCTAACCAGTAGGAGCAGTGTTTAGGCAGAGCTCATAAGGCCTTAGTTCCTTACAAGGGCATGTAGCTGGCCCACGGGCCTTCATACAGCTCATAGCTTGAGGATATTAAAGAAAAAAGGAGTAGTGGATGAAAACCATGAGTCACAATTATTCTGTCTCTCAGGCAATCTACTGAGTAACTCATGAGTGGGTCAATTTTCAACTTCGGACAAGATTAACAGAGAGGTTCCACCAGGTTCTTTATTAAGACTAAGACTGCTTAATGTACTTATAAACTACCTGAAACACTGAAAAGAAAAATGAAATGGCAAAACAGCTGTCAAAATAAGGCAAGATGAGAGGCAACTATCATGCTTCAGAGAAACCCAACAGGCTGACAGGCAACACGATACCAGATAATATTTAATGTTGATATATTGAGGCTCACAAAAAAAATCACAGAAATATAGGACTGGAGGGGATCTCAAGAAGTCATCTAACCTAGTCCCCTGCATTTAAGGCAGTACTAACTATTATTTAGACCATCCCTGAGTGGTGTTTGTGTAACCTGCTCTTAAATATCTCCAGTGACAGAGACTCCACAGCCTCCCAAAGCAGTTTATTCCAGTGCTTAAACCACCTTAACAGGCAGGAAGTTTTTCCTAATATACAACATAAAATGCCCTTGCTGCAGTTTAAAGCCATTGCTTCTTGTCCCACAGATAAAATAAAAGTAACAGTAAGAACTATTCATAAAACTTACTTCACGTAACTGCTCAGAAATGACTCTTCCTGGGGGCAGGTTAACCTATACATGCCAAATTAGGGTTACTTGCTTCTTTTTTCAAGATACAAATAGGACTAGCCCATAGTAGTACTATACATATAGTAATTAGTCAAGTTACTGAACTAGGCAGATCACTAGCATGGTTGGTTACTGCAGCGTCTATGTTCCTGACAGCAAAATTAGAAGATGATGGCATTCCACAAAGAACTGCACAATTGAAACTAAATCAAAACTTTTGGCGATATACAAGTCAAAACAGAACCCTACCTTCACACCCAGTATTAGGTGTCTCACATCTGTTTATGTGCTTAGAAAGCTGTAACACACACTCGATTCAGACAGTTTCAACTATCACTAGGCCCCAACAGTAGTTAGTCAACCAGGAAAACATATAAGGCATGCAGTCTGACACCTCCAGCAATAATGACATACGTTCATTCTAGGTAAGCCTTATTCCCTTTCTCCCACTATCTTCTGCCTCCCCAGCAACCAGCTTTTACACAGCAACCACCTTCTGAAATTTCATGGAATATGAAGCTTTATATTCAACTGGCAAAATTGATAGACACCTAGTTTTTTTTGGCAAGGGAGACAGAAAGTAATGGAATGTGAAGGAAATCAAGTGCATTTTTGAACTTCAAACAAATATGTAAAAGTATGCACACCACTGAATAACAATACATTAACCATTGATGGAATTAGGAATTGTTTATCAAACTCACCTGTCAAATACAGCGTAAAAGAAATAAACCTGTGGTAGCGAATTAGAAATTGAAGTTGCTCTCTTCTCTGAACGAACATAGCAAAATAATCTGCCACAGTTTCGCCATAAAAGAAATAGTTCACGCACAACAAAAAATACCTATAACATATACAACAGATATTAGTTATTTTTCTGGATATTAAAATATACCTCTTGTACTGTTAGAGTCTTTCAACAAAAGAAAAGGATCAAAATACGAACTGAGACAAATAATATTGACATTAATGTGCAAATGAAATGCAAACAAAAATTCAATACTTAGAAGTCAGGACTGGAAAAAAGCATTCAAAAAACAAACAAACCATCACAGTTTTTCACTTTTACTTCAGTGTCATTAAACAAATTTTAGCTGCACTTCAGAGCAGGACACACAACAGTAAAATATTTTCATTTTGAAGGCTGAGTCCTCCATACACACACAGTCTCACAATGATATTTTATGGAAATTGCAAGAAAGTGCAATACTGATAATTGGCACTGCCTTTTTATCAGCTATGGCAAAAAAAAAAAAAAAAAAGTTCCCATATGCTGTATAGCACATATAGTTTGCTAACATTCTTCACATAACTTTTCAAAGACAACTTGTCAGCTCTGGCAAATAAAAAAGGAAGTTAACTGTAGTTTGAAACTATGAAAAAATTAGTAAGCTTGGCTTTTGCAATATGGGCAGATAATTTCTGAGCAGCTGGACTATGGATGTGTTTACATTTTGAGCTGTAGGTGCAATTTCTGGCTCTGATTATGTGGTTCTTTCAGGCCTTAATCTCAACAGTGTTCCTGCAAATTAGAATTTACACTTCCACCCCAAAAATGTAAACACACGACAGAGAGGTCATCCCTGTCCCTTCCTCCCATCCCTTCTTGTCTTGTTTTCTCAGCTATCACCCCACCCAGAGACAATAACAAAGAAGCTCTAAGAGAACTAGTTAAGGTGGTGTATGGCTAATGTTTTGACTTAGCCTTACCCCTGTGGGTCTTACCCATGAAAGCTCATGACCTAATATATTTGTTAATCTATAAGGTTCTACAGGACTTATTTGTAAAAGCTATAGACTGACACAGCTACCTCTCTGAGACTACCTAACATACCTAACAGTGGAAAGTTGGTGTGTGTGATTCTGTGCAGATCCTAACTACACCACAGTTTAATATGTAATCAATCTCTTCCATCCATAGAATTCCACTGTAAGATTGAAAACCAGGAGATACCCAGCTTCTCTTAAGTTATTCTTTGAGATGTGTTGCTCATAACAATTCCAGTTAGGTGTGTGTGCATGCTGGGTGCAGCTGTCATAAGTTTTTCCCTAGAAACTGCCCATCAGGCCAGCTGTGGAGCCTGCTGGAGAGACGCCAATATGGCACTTTATACAGGATCTTACCTATCCGACCCCCTCTACTTCAGTTCCTACTTGGCAGCCAATCCAAGTAAAGCCAAAATCAATAAAGGAAATACCTTTTCAAACAATATGAAATTGAACTGCTGAACCTATTGCCACAGACAGTGTTTAAGGCCAAGAACTTAATATTTATTAGGGGACTAGATATTATAATACGTAAAGAAAATTCAGAGACATAATTAACAATAAATTTTGGAAGAAGACATTAAAAATTTTGTTTTTCAAAGCTTATACCAAGCTGTAACTTTAATCAAGATGTGAGCACGTGGGGGAAGATTATGTCCTATCTTTCAAATGTCAGGTTCTTATGTCTGCCTCTGAATCATCTGATACTGGCCAGTGTCACAGACTAAACACTGGATTAGATGGACTCTGAGTATGATCCAGCCTCGCAACTGCTATGAATTAGAGCTAATTGGCTGAGACTGTTAGGAAGATGTGATGCTGATTAAAGGGAGGAAAAACACAGACAAAATTACAGAACTGGAATCTTCCCTTTCAACCGTCCCTGGCTGTTAGCACAGTAAGTTAGATCTGAAGTTGCTGTCAAAGAGTCAAACAGTAGCAGTTGTTAAGGGTGCTTTTTTCTTCTCACACATCATATTTGGCATGGAGGGTTTGGTTTTTTTTTTTTTTTTGGAAGCTGAACTCGATATTCTGTATTTTGTCACCTACAGATTAGATTATTTCACTGTGCTTTATTCTTGAACTACAAATACATGAAGACCATTCAAACCTCAGATAGTGCAGAAATGTGACTTCCCACTTCATAGCATTTCTCACTTTTTTTGCATGCATCTTGAAGAACAACTGAAAGCCAGGGCAATATCAAAGCCAACCTTAAGATTTTTGGTGCCCTGTTCAACCTGAGCACCAGCATTCTCCATCCCCAAGGGGTCACTCCATGGGATAGGGCTGTGCTAGGAGCTAGTGGGAGGACAGAGGACAGGGAAGCTCTTGGGGCAGCCAGTAAACTGAGTAGTACAGCCATCTGGAACTATGCACCAAGAGATGGAGCAGGTGGAAGAGGGAAAGTGAAGGACTGGGGCCGGGAGTCCAAAGCCTGGGGACTGGGGCCAGAAGAGAAATGCTGGGGGGGAGGGGCAGGGTATGGTGTCCAACTGCGCTAGAAGGCATAGCAGGGGGCAGGGAGGGCTGAAGGACTAGATCTGACAGGTCCAGGAAGTGGAGTAGGGTGCAGGGGCTGCCCGAGCCAGTGCTGTCCACAGCCAGTGGTGACCCTAGGCATATGCAGCACTTGGCACTGGTGCCCCAAATTCAGTGGTACCCTATTCAGCTACATACTCCGTACCTGTCAAAGGCCAGCACTGATACTGATTAAGACTAATGCTGTGTCCATCTGAGGGACAAACAAATATTCAAGGGACTATAATAAGTTCTTTGGATTTAATTCTCTAGCCCATTCCCCACCATTTGGGCCAGGAAGCAGAAATCACCTGCAAGTCGTTTGCTAGGAATCCCAAGTACTCTAACCTTTGCTGGGGCTGAAAACTGGGCTGTCGTAACTCATTTGCAGTTCTGTTTCTCCCCTTTCCCTTCCTTCCTTGCTTTGGGTAGTTGTGCAGGACAGCTGCCTTTTAAGTGGTTCCCTACACTCACATGGAGAGTAGAGAAGCAGGCATTGCAGCAGTCAGAACTACTATTTCTTCACTGTGATGCATTAACCAATCAGTGGGTCGCTGGTGAGTAGCTGACTCAGAGGACTGAATGCAGCTACTTACAGTAAGTACACGTGAGTTGCTTTTGTGACCACAGGGAAAGTAGTGGGAGGAAAGGTGGGAAAGAATGCCTCCCATCCATCTCCACATAGTAAAGAGACAAATTTCTTCAGTTTAAAAGGCTGCATAGTGAGGGTCAGGGTAGCATTGCCTGTAAGCGGAGTGCTTGGGCAGCCATGCAGGAGAGCGAAAATGCTGCCAAGCTGATTAGCAGAGCACCCAGAGCCAGAAGTGTTTTTATTGGTGGTACACATCTGCAAATCCCATGGTGCACATAAAATTTAATCTACACCTGGAAGGAAAAAGTTAGGGAACATTGATCGGGGACATTTATAAACAAAGTTTAATACAGCCACCTTTCATGGTTGCAAATGACCCCTCGGGTCACAAGATGCACAGCCAAATTTAGGCCTACAGTAACCCCTCAGACCACATGCAGCAGCCTGCCTCTTGCTGTAAGCAGCAGGTCCCACAGCCTGATTCCTGTCTTTCCTCGATTTGTCTGAAAATTTGAGTTATGCAGGGGATTGCAGGAACACAAGCCCTGCATAAGTCAAGGGTTTACTGTATAAAGACTGTCAGGGTTGAGACTACTTAAAAGCCTTTATTTCATTCCATCTAAGATATCAGCTAGGTTAACAGACCCTCATTTTACTTAGAAGGGGAAATAGTAACAGGCTAGCTTAGCAAGGTTATTGACCTTGAAATCTGCTAGTCCTCTATAGCTCAGTTTTCAAACCCACATGACATCGGTTTACAGTGGCCAGGGCTGAATAGGGGATTCAAGGTTATTTACCCTTAAAGGGGGTAAAAGGAAACTGAATGAAGGCTAAACCACACTTTACCCTGCGTGTAATTCTTGCCTGTTACTTACCAGCTTAGGGATCTAAACCAGGGTAATTCATATGAATGATAGACTCTGTAGCCTATAGTAATGATTTCGTGGAAACATTTTACTTGAATGCTCAAGACCTGAAATTAAGATAGAAAGAATAATTTTGTAGATGCACGCTTCCCAAGAGGCACTAACAGTATGAATATCTGCATTAGATAAGTCTGTTGCATTGTCTCACATAAGCAATTTGGATAACTTCAAAAGGGAGTACAGGGTCATACATTTTGTTGTGAGCAAACAAACAATATGAGGTATACTATAAAATGAAACACTGGGGGATGATTTTAGTAGTTTTATCATGAAGTCCATGGAGGCTATCAAAATTTTTAGGAAAAAGAGGTTTTTAGAAAAAAAAAGATTTGATAAAACACACTCACAAATAGTAAGCCAGAATTCTTCCTTTAGGAATAGGGCTGTCAACACTTTTTAACCAAATTTAATTTTGCTTGTAAGAGGGAGATTTTTAAAGGCTCCAAAAAAAAAAAAAAAAAATTAGGTGCTCATTTCCCAGTGAACATCAATAGGCGTTGGACACTGATGTCCCATACTACACAATTAATATGCTATCCTATCTCACCAGCTAGCATCCCCAAAGCAAATTCCTACCAGAGTTACACCTGTGTCCTTACTAGTTCTGCATCCACCCATGTGCATCTGAGGTTATATCTTCTTTATGCAGAGGGATTGAGGGGCACTGTTTTTCCCAGCCAATTGCTTCAATTGCAGGAGAACTTCTCTGTCCCAGAGGAAAACACTGGGGTAGGGTTATATTGTAGCCCTATCTCGAAATAACTGCATTGTGCAAATTGCATAAGTTATTTCAAGAGAACTTATTTTGAGCCTGGTGCAGGCTACGCTGCATCAGAGTTTGAAATAAGTGCTTATTTCAAATTTCCTGCCAGCCCTCATCATACAAGGAACAGTGGGTAAAAAAATACAGCTCTCAAAATAGCCTTGCTATTTCAATCACAGTGTTTAGCCACAGGGTTTCTATTTCAGGATACAACTGTACCACAAAATAGAAACCATAGAGTAGCCTTAGTCTGGAAGTCTATCAGCATTTAAAGTGATTTTGTCTGCATCCTTGTTGCAAAGTAGGAGACTTCCAGACAGAGTTAAAAGCGAGCACCAGCTGTAACCAATGCCCACAGACAGATAATACAGCCCAGGCTTAAAGCATCTCCAAATCCAGGTCAAAAGTAATTCTGCCAAGATTTAAATATTTCTCTCTCTTCTGTGGTGGAAATAAAATTGTCAAGTCTTTCCATTGCATGATCCATTTTCTTTATAAAGCAGGCTGTAGGATATGTAGTCAATCAAATGTAATATCCCTAGATACATTATAAAACTCCAAAATCTGAGCCTTGCTGTGGGAATAAAATGGGAATAAGTTCATACTGTTACTTCTTACTTCAACGCTTGAAAATTAAGCCTGTATCATGCATGCCCTAAAAGGTAAATGTAACAAACCATTTGGCAAAACAATCAGGCATTTTTTGTTCTTCATAACCCTGCCAGAAGACAGTGTGAACACTCAAAAGAAGAAATCAACACATATGCAAAGACATTACCATAGTCAAAATAGATATCACAAGAACGATATTCTCCCTTTATTAAAAGAATGAATTACAGAGGTTACAGATTCCCCTCTTCTAGAAACTAGGGAAAAAATAAGTACAAGATTAGGATTGTCAAACAGTTAAAAAATTGTGATGCATTATGTGATTTAATTGTGCTTAACTACACAATTAATTGCACTGTTAAACAATAATGGAAAACCATTAAAATATTTTGGATGCTTTCTACATTTTCAAATATTCTGATTCAATTTCAACACAATACAGAGTGTACAGTGCTCACTTTATTTTAATTACAAAAATTTGCATTGTAAAACATAATAGTATTTTTTTCAATTCACTTCATACAATTGACCTTATAAATGTAGGCTTACGTACAAAAAACTGTGTTCAAAACCAAAATAATATAAAAATTTAGAGCCTAGAAAGTCTACTCACTTTTACTTCTTATATAGGCAATCACTTTTTTGTTTACATTTACAAAAGCTAATGCTGCCTACTTCTTGTTTACAATGCTGAATGCAGGTTCTGGTAGATAATGATCCAAAGCAGTGCACACCAGCACATACTCACTTTCATCATCTGAATGATGATTTTCCTTTTTCATGATTTGGGGTCTGTAGCTTTTGCATCAGCATGTTGCTCTGTTAAGACTCCTCGAAGCATGGTCCACACTTCATCCCTCTCAGATTTTGAAATGCACTTCAAATTCTTAGAACCTGGGTCAAGTGCTGTAGCTATCGTTAGAAATTTCACATGGGTACCTTCTTTGCATTTTGTCAAATCTAAAGTGAAAGTGACCTTAAAATGAACAGCATGTGCTGGCAGACAGCTGTAACATGAAATAAATGGCAGAATGCAAGTAAAACAGAGCAGGAAACATACAATTCTCACCCAAGAAGTTCAGTCACAAATTTAATAAGTGCATTATTTTTAACAGGATCATTAGTATGTCCTCTGCAATGGTGGCAAAAACACAAAGAGGCATATATGAATGTTTAGCACATCTGGCATGTTAATATCTTGCAATGGCAGCTATAGTTAATGCCTGATCTCACTTTCAGGTGTGTCAAGGTTGTTCCCCACTCTGACACTCAGAGTGCAGACAATGGGTAATAGCTTTGACACAGTGGCAATGTTGGTGTAATCATTCTGAAACAGGAACACAGACCTAAAAATTTTGACAAACTTTTTTCACATTTTTGCTGTTTGGAAATTTGGTTGGTTTTTTTTTGGTTTTTTTCCTGTTGTTGCCAGAGTGGGGAAAGATGCACAGAAGTTTCAAAATGCAAAGCCAGAGAGTCCAAAGCAATCTTTTTTTTCCCCCTGAGCTTTCAAGACAACTGGATAGCTAGGTTAGAATGGGGGAGGGAAGCAGCCTGGTGTATGAAATTACAGTGGGGCCCATTAGCTCAGGAGCAGTCAACCCTCCCAAAGCAGTCCAGATGGACCAAGCAGCAAGGCAAAGGCAACCTCAGGTCACAGTAAGATGTCCACCTCTGGGGAAGACTTGTACAATAAGGAGGGACAGAGGAATGTCCTTGGTGAGTCCAGGGAGAAATAACCTTGCGGGGGGCAGGAGCAGAGGGCCCCTTCCCTATCACTGTCTTCAAGGTGGGAGGATTACCTTACTCTAACAGAGGAGATGGAGTTCTTCCTACACATGAGTCATGCAGAAGTAGAGATGAGGTGCTCAGAAGTGGAAGCCATAGTGAGGTTTGCAGAGGCAGAGGTAAGGAACGTGGAGGTGGAACTAGCAGCAAAGCAGGTAGAAACTGAACTGGAGAAGGCTAAAAAGCAAGAGACTGCAACTACACCAACTAATCACCCTACTCCATCTCATGCTCCCCAATACAAGAAATACCCAGTGTAGAAGGTAGGAGATGATTTAGAGCCTCTCTTAGTGAATTCTGAAATAGATTGTCTTGGGTACAATATCCCAAAACACAGTATATGATGGAGCTGAGACCACAAGTCAGTGGAGCCATAGCACAAGTGGAAGCTGAAATGCCTGGGGAAACTATGAATAATTATGAACTCTTTAGACAAGATTTAGGATGGGGCTCACCATAGAACATGCTGTTTCTGAGCCCTAAGGTGGAAACCAGATGTGTCATTGCCACCACATGCCTATCAGATAACAAGATAGTTTTGGTTTTAAATTCAGTTACATAACAAAAAACAAACCAAAAAAAAAAAAAAAATCTACTTTTGGGAATTGCACTATAGTAAATATATGAGGTGAACTAAAAACACTATTTCTTGGGTTTATCATTTTCATGGTCCAAATATTTGTAATCAAAAATAATAATATAAAGTGAACACTATACTCTTTTTATCCAGTGTTATAATAGAAATCAATATGCTTAAGGAGGAGAAAAGACATCCAAAATATTTAATATATTTCAATTTGGATTCACTGCTCAACAGTGTAATCAAAACCACAATTAAGCGTGATTAATATTTTAATTGCAATCGTTTTTGAGCTAATCGCGTGAGCTACCTGCAATTAATTCACAGTCCTAGCAAACACAGTATACGATAATAGTAATAAAACAACATTCATAAGCTCCAGTGGAGGATGGCTTAAATATGAAACAAACTGCTCACCAATTTGAAAGTGTTAATTTGCCTTCATATTGATTTTATGTACTCTAATGAATGAAGAGGGTGAATAAGTCAGACACAGGAAAATGTTTTTAAAAAACTTACAAGAAGCATCAGCATAAATGATCCCAGATAGATGATTAGGAAAAATAATGAAATCATAGCTAATGTTAAAATTCCACGAATCCACCAGTTTTTCCACCTATCAATAAAATAGTACAGTTAACACTCTTCACAGTAGCAAATTTCTTTTATAGTAGTGTTTCCTTTAGTAACTGAATAATTAACAAGGCAATTTACCAATTGTAGCAACATACGTAGCATGATTACTGCCAACAGCTTTGAAGTAGTGCAGCCATCACTTGCTGGGTGAGGTACAAGGAGCCCATAGTGATAGTCAGGACAAGACTTGTTCAAAGGCCTTGGTTCCTCAAGATGTTTACTAGCTAGCTAACCCCAAATCTAAGAGTGATAGTATTCTGGTCCTGTTCATTCTGTGAGGGAAGTGAACTGAAATTAGCATTCTGCTCTCAGAAGTGCTCAGTTCGGGCCTACATTTCAGAGAGAAAGCTTTCGGTAACTTCTGCTTAACAAGAAGCAGACAAGCCAACAAGGTGTGAGCATGTGACAAACTAGCAATGAGTTAATGAAAAATGAAGTTATAATATAGAAGGCAAAAAATAATCTGGTGAGGTCTCATTTCTGAATAAGGATCCTTGAATTTCATCATAGTGGAACAAAAGCATCTTTGCACCTCTCTCTCCAACTCCTACTAGAACGAACTTGAGAAAAGTAGCCAATTCAACACATGACTTTTTAAGGCTAACATTGTTTCTAAGTGCGTCTATATGAAATGAAATCACAACTAACATTAAAATTATCTTCTTCACACACTTCTGTCTTCCTGACATGTTTCTTGGTTACTAGCTTGCTGCACATCCTGCGTAAATGACAACAGGACTGTTAGTGACGGGCAATCACTGGTAGTGCAGGGTTCTAGTGTAAAAAGTACTTTACTTGTGAAGGCATTGCAGAAGCAAAGACGACTTGGATTTCTACTCAGTTTGCCTCCACTTACGGCCATAGAGGAGACTCATTCTCTCTTTCGCTGTACGGTATAAGTACCACTACATGGGACAGTGAACCACACCCCTAGGTGTGTGCGTTACATATACACAACTTTTCTGTGCTTAACTTGATGGTTACTCTTTGGCTACAGCTATCTGAGGGGGAAGAGAGTGGGGGAAACAAAATGAAAAGTACTAATGCAAAAAGAAAGGTAAGTAGAAAAGGGACAAATTGGATGGCACTTAACAAATTTGGTATAATGTCCCAATAAACATTGCAACAACTAAAATTGAGTGTAAAGATGGCCCATCAACAGAAGTTAGTTTCCTTCTATTTTACTCAACATCACATAGTTCAATTAAAAAAGGGTGGAGAAAAAGCTGGCAAATACCCCAAATACTTTAAATAAATAAATAAATAAATAAATAAATAGGTCCTGTAACATCAGTCCGTTTAACTACTGACTTTTGTGCTGTGCCAAGCCAGGAAACAGTGATGAACAGGAGACAGTTGTAACTTAAATGCTACCTTAATATTCAGAATGGGTGCAACTGGGCAACTTCTGGGTAGCATATTTTGAAAGAATACTAGTTGTATGAAAATTATTGCATAAGCGTGAATATAAGCCAGATACCCATAATACAAAATCCATAAGTAACTACTTATTATTGTGAAATATGTTCCCTCATTAAACCAAAAAATGACTTTTCAATTTTGTCTGTAATTATTTTTAGACAGCAGCTACTTCAATGGTCTGTCTTACCCCAATTGTGTTAAGAATCTTGTTTGACCATACCTGGAAGACAAGCCTGACAGAGCTCTCTTGAGAATTTCTGGAGTGCTGTCTTTTGATAGGGGCACTTCTGGAATATCTGAATCATTTCTGAGATCTGGATCTCCAAATTGCTCACCCAAAACCTCATCCTGTGACAAAGCATATTAAAGAATACTGTTTAACTTTCCAGGAGGTAGTACATGCTTAGTATCAAAAGATTCATTTGGCTGGCGACATGGATAAACTTGCTTCTAAGAAAAAATATATATAACAGATCAGCAAGATTACAGACTTTTAGGCAGATTGAAGTTTATCTTACGAACTAGGTACTTTTATATAGTTCATAAGAACGTAAATTATTCACTTGCTGTGATGGTACCTGCTACCTTCAAATATTCTCACACTCAATGTTTATTCTCTGTACCTATAAATATTTAAGACACATCTATATAGAGAAAGTTCTACAGTCAAATTCTCCAGCAGTGACCAATAATCAGGTTCTTTAAAGATGACAGTGGTAGCCTTCTGTCAACAACATTCTTCCCAAAATAAATCAGGAACAGCAATAGTTTATTTATTTTCACTTACATACTATGAAAACACCCACATATTTGTCCAAGGCTCTAAGGAACAAGGTGCCTCCAGTCCCTGGAGCAAGTCCCACATTCAATAAAATGTAAATTGTCAGCCCTTAGCTCAGCATTTCCTCCTGTAACAAATTCAGAACCTATCTTTCTGATCTTATCCGCTCACGTCAGTTACTTACAAGAACCACACACAGTTTTGATTCCATCTTGCCAGCTAGGTTTTGTTCCAATGATATAAACAGAAGGATCAAACACACACAGTACAGTTTAACTACATTTTTAAAGCTCTACTCTAGGCCCAGACTTGCCCTTTGCCATTTCTTCATTTTCCTTTCTTCCTTACCTCTCTTTCTTCTTCCTGGTGTCCTATTCTCTTTCTTCCCCTCAATCTGACCCAAAACTATTTCTTCATGAGATTTTCATTTAGAAGGAGCTGGGGTGGGAAGCACCTGGACACCGGCATAAACTGAGGCAGGAAGCTAAGTTGCTTAGGGCCCCATAATTTGTCAAGATAGCCCACCTAGCAATGAAAGATTTTTCGGTGGTGTAAAAGAATGGGAAAGCTGAGCAATGGAAGCAAGACCAGTTTACACTAATCTTCCATGTCACTAGTAGCTTCCATTCAGTTCTAAATCCAATCTTGTTTAGGAACTTCATTTTTTTCCCTTTTCCCACCCTGCAAAGAGAGAATGGTAATTAGCTGAAATCAAAGGCCTCTTCATCCTTTGTCACTCAAGAGGTGGTTCCCCAGCCATGCCTCCTCCATCAGTTAACTAGGGTTATATTATTTGGTCTATTAAAAACTTGCATTAGCTATTTAGAGTATTACTGCAGCCATGTCAGTCTCAGAAGGGCACTGTGTAAGCTTGACAACCTGCCCTTCTCTTTCTCTCTCTGACAGAAGTTGGTCCAATAAAGGCATTACCTTACCCACAATGTTTGAATTAGGTTTCTTAGTTATGGTTTGGTAGTGTCTAGTAGCTAGTAATCTAAGGTGGATGGAACCCTCCCGCCACACCTATAATCTAAATCCAGACTGTAGCTTGCCCGGATCCTGGCCCCTTCCCTCCCCATGCCCACAGCCTTTCCTTACAACCACCAGCACAGGGCTCCCCCTGCTTTCTGAGGACTAGCCAGTGCTCTATGCTGGATACTGAGTCAAGCTGCCATAATTTGAATGGACTCTGGGGGCTTTAATTTATCTCGGGGAAAGCTCCGCCTTCTGGGGCATTTCAAAATTTAAGATATATAAAGCCTCTCTTCTTCCCCTCCTTTTGGAATGAGCCTTCTCTTCTGTGCCCCCTATCAGGCACCGCACAGGACCTTACCCAATGCCTTTCTCTCAGCACCATTTGGAAGCAAAATAGCATTATGCTTCCACTACTCTATTCACTGCCCAAAAATTTTAGAAAGGCAGAGTGAGAGTGTCAGTAACAGTATACAAAGCTGATGGTATAGCACTGGGATGAACAGAACATGACAGACAACACAGAAAATGGCAGATTTTGTTGGGATAGGTTTGTTTAGTTTCAACTGTCTATTGTCAGCATCAAAAAACAGGCACATTTGGACAGATAAAGATGTGCGACAATGTCTCAGACCGTCCCATTATCTGATAAAAATTGGTTTATGATGTGCATAATTCAGGCACTTTACGCAAAATGCATCATGTAACATCAATTTAAAAGTTACAATATGCTGAATGAATATATATGCTATTTTTATTCATGTATCATTCTTGTATGGGAAGTCAGAAATATGACGTGTGGATCTGTAAGTTTAACGTGCTAATGAGGGCTATTAGTGATACTTTAGGAACTTCATACAGCAGTACTCAAACCAACAATCAATGATTTGTCCTCCTTGATACTGTTTTTGGTTCTCTGTGCCTTAAACATCAAGTCTGTTCTGGTCTGGCTATGGTCTGAAGAAGTGGGTCTGTACCACGAAAGCTCACCTAATAAACTATTTTGCTAGTCTTTAAAGTGCTACTTGACTGCTTTTTGTTTTGATTATATATAGACGAGCACGGCTCCCTCTCTGTTACTATTCAACAATCAGTGGTTTTATTTCTCCTGTAAGTCCAAACTAGGGTTGATCCTAGAAAGACATGTGACCATGGCACCTGGTACTACAATTTGTCTTGAATCTAGTACTTTTCCATGGGGATTGGGAGACTGAACAAAGGGTTCCTGCCCTGGAGGAATGTTTATTTAAGGACTGGAAAGCAATCAGGTCTTTGTCTTCAGATGCCCTTTGAAACTGCCTCACCCATCTTGAAGACACATATGAAGAAAACTAAATAGCAAACTGCAGAAAAAGGGTGAAGGCAAAGCTGCTGAACCCACGTCAGAAAAAAGATAAACACTGTCCTGAAATAAGAACTCTTTAGAGCAAGAAATCACCTGTGACAAGTTTCTTAGGGGATTAGAGGTAGCTGACTTATTTTGACTTAGTAACTTACTTTTATCTGTTTTCACTTGCAATCAATTATAGCCTGCTTTTTACACTTAATAAAAACATGGTCACTATGCAGCACAGTGTTCAGTTTTACGTATTTGATTTGTTGGTTTTTATTGCAATTTTTTTTTTGGACCTCTCTACTACATAACTGGGCCTGGACTGGAAATTCTCTAGATCTGAAGAAGTGGGTCTGTCCCACAAAAGCTCATCACCTAATAAATCATTTTGTTAATCTTTAAAGTGCTACATGACTGCTGTTCTTTTAGAATACCAACTAAGATGGCTACCTCTCCGTTACTAGTGTACATAATTGTTACCTGAGGGGGAGCAACCACGGTGCACAACTCTTCCACTGATAGAGAGGGATGGCCTTTCTTTGGGTAAGTTTTTTTGGAACCAGACCGATTTATTTGGGGTTTATTACCCTTTTTGCGGTTGGTTTCTGAGGTGCTATCAAAGGCCTTATAAGTCCTCCAATAGCTGAGCCAGTTCAGTGTCCGTGTTGCCCTGAAAGAGGGGCAGTAACCCCAATTCTGTGACTTGGCTGAGGGAAACCAGAGCTTCTGGCCCAGAGACAGGCTGGTGATCAAGATTCCCACTAAGGTACATGATCTTGCAGCTGCCCAACTGCCTCATAAGCTCTGCCCCAGGGCTCAAGGCTTCTGCACACAGAGTGCCATGTCTGGGATAGAGGCACCTCTACACACACACAGTGGGAGGCAAAGTGAGCACTCCTTTCTCAGCCAGTAGCTGAAGGATATATAAGGAGTAAGTAAGGGAGCTCAGTGGCATGAGGAGATGCATTTGGGGGATCATGTCTCCCAGCCAAGCTGCAGCAGCAGCGAGAGGAAAGGAGAGAGACTACCTCCTAACTGCAGCAGCTCTGTTTGGCTGCAGCTGCTATTGCCTGTGAGAAAACAATACTCTCTTCCAGACTTTGACCAAGTCAGCGGCCGGGGGGGGGGGGGGGGGGGGGGGGGGGGGGGGGGGTTTACTGCATGGCGGTAGGTGGGGGAGTGCCAGTAAGGCAGAACGTTTGGGGCATCCTCCTGACTCTCAGCTGAGCTGCAGCTGCCTGCAACTCCAAGATTCAGGATTCTCCCATGGTTGGGCTGGGGCAAGGGGGTGCAGACTGCAGGGGGTAGTAAGGTTAACAAAGGGGTGGGTGGATAGGTGCCACAGTCTGTATGGTGACGTAAGGATGGGGGAGTTTGTTTGGGACATCCTGACTCTCATCTAGGCTGCAACAAGAGAGTCAGACCCTCTCACTGTCAGCACAGCAGCCCTAGCCAGATTGCAGCTTCCAATGTAAGAAAGAGACATGGGACTCTCTTACGGGTGCAGGGGGAAAACAGGCTGCATGGGATGAGGCAGCAAAATTTCAGGTAGAACCCAATTGGTAACATACCTCCACCATGAAGCCACTGCGACCTCCATGCCAGTCCCAAGCCTGGCTGAAGGAGAAAGTTGGTCAGATGCGTGTCAATGCGCTGACTGTCAAAACAACAATACGAATGAAATCTGATGCCAGTACAACTAAATGTTAAAAGATGTGGGCTTGGAAGTCACCTGGATAAACAAGGTCCATGATACTAATCAAGTGATGAGGGTTGGGTCGATAAGTTGGCTACCAAAAGAAAATTACAGCTAACACACATGCTATCCATTGGAACATGAAACGTCTGAACACTGTGGGCAACTGGAAAATTAGAGCTGCTTCAGAAGGAGATGGAGAGATAACGATGCGATATACTTGCACTGGCAGAGACGCACTGGATGGCAGAGATATACGGTTGCGAACTCATTTGGTTAGGAAACAAAATGAAGCAGGAGTTGGATTCCTTCTTGGCAAAACAGCTAGAAGAGCATTATTAGGATACAAACCAGTGAGTGCAAGAATGCTGGTAGCGAGATCCAAAGCAAAACTGTTCAACATCTCAGTCACTCAGCTGTATGCACCCGTGTCAGAGAGTACGGACGAAGAGATTGGGCTATTCTATAAAGACTCGACAAAGATGGTGGAGGAGATACTGAAGAAAGATGTGTTGATAATTGGAGGAGACTGGAATGTGAAGGTTGGAACAGATAATGAAGGTTGGGAGAGAGTCGTGGGAAGGTTTGGATATGGAGAAAAACGAACGAGGTGAGAAACTGCTAGTTTGCTACAGAGCATGAGATGGTGATCTGCAACACGAGATTGGGGGGGGCGAAGGACTGTGGGAAGTAACGTGACGATCGAATGATGGGAAGTCCAAGAAAATGACAGATATGATTTTGATAAGAAGATGGATAACATCAGTACAGTAGTGCCAAACTTTCCAAGGAGTGGATATAGACTCAGACCACAGTCTAGTGATTGCAAACATCAAGATAAACTGTGTCTTACATTTTCTTTTGAGTTTTTTAAGAAAAGAAGAGATGTGGCGAGGCTATGTGAGGAAGAAACAGGGAATGAATACAGAACAGCGCTCGAAGAGAAAGACCTAGATGAGAGTTGCAGGGATAGGCATCGCTATAGAAGAGAAAATTGAGCAAACTGTTCCAGAAGAAGAAAAGATCAATAAGAAGTGGATTATCCAGAAGACACTGAAGTTGGCTCAAGAGAAGAGAGAGTTGAAGATCAAAAGAGATGTTTCAGAGATGGCAGAATAGCAATATAAGATGAAATGCAATGAGGTAAGGAAAGCAGCCAGAAAGGATAAGGAGAAATGGTTAGGAGGATCAGTGTGAAGATACAGAGAGGTATTATGGAGACTGTAAAAACCAGGGAGATGTATAAGACAATTAGGAATATGAATAGGAAATGGCAACTAAAGCAAATGGTGATCAAAAATGAGAACAAAGAAGTGCTCATGAACAGGGAGAAGACTGTGCAGCGATGGAGGAGATACTGCACTGATCTCTACAAAGCACAGTTGGACCAGAGTGTCTCAGAGAGACTGACTGAAGAACTGAAAAAGATATCTCCTCCAAGCAGAGAGAGAGAGAGACACCAATATTTCAAAGGAGGAAGTAGAAAAAGCAGTGAAACGACTAAAGAACAACAAGATCCCTGGAAATGATGAGATTACAGGAGAGATTATCAAATACAGCAGAGAAAGCATGATTCAGGAAATACGCCAACTATATAATATAGCATGGAAAGAAGGAAAGGCACCTAAGGAATGGACAAGATCTGTGCTAGTGACAATACCCAAAAAAGGAAGTACATTTGAGTGCAAAAACTACAGAACGATTGCCCTAACAAGTCATCTAGGTAAGATGCTGACTGATACTGATACTAGGTAAGATGCTGACTGATACTGACTGAGAGATTAAGATCGCAGATAGAAGAACATATAGCAGACGAGCAAGAGGGGTTCAGAAGAGATAAAAGTACCATACAACAGATATTGGCACTAAGACTGACAGCAGAGAAAGCTCGATGAAAGAAGAAAAATGTACACACTTGCTTCATCGATTTTCAAAAGGCATTTGACAGTATACATCAGAAAGTGACTTGGGCGGTGTTGGAGTCATACAGAGTGGATAGCAGACTGATACAGTTGTTGAAGGATATCAATGATAACGCGGAAGCAGTGGTGAGAACATGCGGGGAGTTGGGAAGTTGGTTTAAACCAAGTACAGGTACGAGACGAGACAAGGAGATCCAATATCGCCAAGTATCTTCACTGCACATCTGGAGAGAGTGATGGACAAGATCAAGGAAGAGGCTGAAGGGATATCTGTGCATGACAAAAGAATTAACAACTTGAGGTTCATGGATGATATAGTTATTGAGGAAGATGAGAAGCTAGTGAAAACTGCAGGTGATAAATGAAGAGTGAAGCAGTACGGACTGATTATGAACATCGATAAAACAAAAACAATGGTATTTGGAGATATGGAAATAGCAAGGAAGATCAGTGTCGATGGTTTTGAATTAGAAAATGTAGAGAAGTTCACATATCTGGGGAGCAACATAACGTATGATCTAGACTGTAAGAAGGAAATAGCGACCAGAATAGTGAAAGCAAGAGCAAGTTTGAAAGCAATGGATAAGATCTGGAAAAGCAAACCAAATAGCTTAAGAACAAAGCTGAGCATCTTGAAAACGTGTGTATTCAGCAGCAGGTTGTATGGATGTGAGACATGGGTGATAACAAAAGATTCAAGAAGA
Source organism: Carettochelys insculpta (assembly GCF_033958435.1). Classification (NCBI taxonomy): domain Eukaryota; kingdom Metazoa; phylum Chordata; order Testudines; family Carettochelyidae; genus Carettochelys; species Carettochelys insculpta. The sequence continues at coordinate 123,459,016 of NC_134140.1, forward strand.
ATATTGGCGTTCGAAAGGAGTTGTATAGAAAGATCCTGAGAATAGGATGGATGCAGAAGGTCACCAATGAGGAATTATATAGGAAGATACAGCCAAAAGAGAACCTGCTGCAGAAGGTTATAAAACGAAAGTTAAAACTATTTGGACATATTTGCAGAATGAACAATGAACGAAAAATCAAGACCCTAGTATTCGGCATAATGGATGGGCCAAATAGGAGAGGCAGACTCCACAGAGAATGGATAGATGATATAGTAGATTGGTGCGGAGCTAGTCCACAGAAACTAAGCCACTCTGCGCTGGATAGGGAAAGATGGAAGGAAATAGTGAGAGGGGCATCAGACACCAATGGGCGCTGAGCCCACGGTTATTGATGATGGGTAACATAAATTACAATATCTGAAATAGCCCAGGAAAAATATGGGGGAAAAAGAATAATATAGCATCCTGCTATATTCCATTGTTAGACTTATAGAGCAAAATACGAAAGCGAAGCCTCCGCAGTTCTAGACCAAAGTATTTTTAAGCTAGTAGCAGCAGGGAAAAACAAAGCACTTGCCTTTGGCCATGTTGAGTTTGTTAACAGGTGGCCTTCCACCTGGAGATGTTAGAAAGCCTCAGATAAAATTTAGTTTAATTGAACAGAGGCACATCCAGAACACAGAGGTAGAGAGGTCTGAAGGAGGCTTTAGCAAATCTTAATGGTGTTTCTGAATTCACTTGTGGTGTTTTTCTATTGTAAAGCATTTAGGTTGCCTTTGTACATAGGATTCAGGCTCCAGTGAATGAATACTCAAGCAAAAGCATGTGGATAGGCCCCACACGTGACATTTGCATGATTACCTGTCAAACAAAAAGTTTAAGAATGGCTTTAGGTAAGAAAGAATAATTTTTTTTAAACAAAAATTCTTTGAGTGTTGTAGATATATGAAAACTCTGGTCTTAATGATTTTTAAAATCTTGTGTTACTAATGCATACATCATAAATTGTTAAAACTGGAAGAACTTCTCCATGCATTGTGTTTATTTGAATTCCAGGTAAGTGATTTATTTTATTAGGGAGGAGTACTGAAAATTGTTAAGGCCAGATCTTTATTGCATAGTATATAGCTTTGGGTCTTAGAGTTTTACACATGTGCACAGGTCACGAACTAGAAGGGACCTTGGGAAGATCATTGAGACCAGTCCCCTGCCTTTGTGGCAGCACCAAGCACCACTGCTGAGAGATTTTTTTTTGTTTTAATTTATTTGCCCCAGATACCTAAATGGCCTCAAGAACTGAACTCACAACCCTGGGTTTAGCAAGCCAATGCTCAAACCACTGAGCTATCCCTCCCCTAAGTATTACCTCCATAATCTGAAGTAGCAAGCATGAAGTATGATGCTAGATGTTTTGGAGGATAAAATCTTATTTTCAAACTCTTTGAAGCAGAAATCTGTGAACAAACTCTGAAGCCATGTATTAATGTGCTCTGAGGCATCTACTCTGAGTTGGTCACACCCACATACATGAAAGTTCAAACCAAAAGAGCTTTTATCTGTCTTTACAGGTCTGTTTCACTTGCACCGTACACCAGACTTCCAACTTACATGGAGGCTGAGTTCTTGAGCAACCCCACATAAGTCTAATTTCACATAACTCAGGGAGCCAGGAGACTAAACAGCACAGAAGTACTGGTCAGTTTCCTGTCTCCCAGGAGTGGAGGGGGAAAGAAAGCCTGGCTCTGGGCTGTTCACAGGAGAGGGGAACTGACCAGCACTGCTGTGCTGATCAGTTTCCTGGCTCCCCAACTGACATACAGCCCAGAAGCAGGCACCAGCTCCCCACTACTCCGTGTCCCATTAACCCAAGATTTGTGCAACCTGACTGCACATCTCTGGGTTCTACTGTAGAGATGCAAAATATTCAGTTAAAATACCCATAACCAACCAGCTGATGTCTTACTTCTCTGTTTATTTTCAGGGGTAGCAGTTGTTTGTGGCTTTGTCTCCTGTCTGTGTTGCTTTATTACATATTTTTACTGTTCTGTGTGTGCTAGCACATTAAGAGTTGACATCCCAAAGAAACTGTAAGACTGAGTGAAGAACTTTTACCCTCCATTCCTCACTCATTCAATATTGTATTAATATCTGCAAGGACCCAACGACTATTTCAAGTTGACTCATTTGTTTAACATCTCAAAGCTGAGCTATGAGCACATAATATGCACTGAAAAGGGATGGTTTTGTGAACTGCAAGTCTGTAGCATGCTAATGCTTCAGCAGATGTTTCATTTTCAAGAGATGGGAATTCTCAAGATTGAGTGATCTAGGGTAGTAGGTTGTTACATTGGATGACTGGTTCATATTTATAATGATTTTAGTTAGGGATCATGTCTGATTTATTTAGAGCTGTTTTCTGAATAAGCCATTTTGGCATGTTTACTCACTTGAGGTTTTTAGAAAGGGTGGTAAAACACATGCACTTAAGGGGCAGCATTAATTTTATTTCATATTACACATTTTAAGCATGATTCCTTGTTGTTATCCCTTGATTTAATATTTTCTTCCTCCATATCCTCCCAGGATACATCAAATCAAGTTTATAAAAAAGTTGATCCATATTTAAATTTTTAAAAAAAATCAATATTAACTTTCTCATTTAAAAATAAGAATGATTAAACCTCATCACAATCATACTACACATAAAAATCTCAAATACTCTTGCTTCTTGACAGTTCTGGACTTTCAGTTTCTCTACAGACTAAAAAGTAACGTATGCAAAGAAAGACACAAGCTGGATTGGAATATTTTGTTCTGTGGATATGTCACGGTGAACTCTGTCCAAGCAAAGACATTGTCTTAAAACAGGAGGAGCAATATATAGGAAAGGACAGAGGCAGTATATAAAGGAAGAGTGAAGTGGACTAGAAAGAAAAACAGAAGACATTCAGTATACTTGTGCACACGCACATACACACCCCCTTCCTCCTCTTCCCCTCACATCCTGTCCCACCCATGCTTTTGCCACAGAAAAGCAGGCATGGCTTCTGGGCATAAGAGACCCTATTTGGGAACATTTTGAAGAAATTAGTTACCTGGGTAAAAAAGAAAAACCTGCTAAGTGTAAGCCGTGGAAAATGATGATGCAGGATATAAATGCAAGAATGAATCAAAGAAAACTGCTTACTGGAGTCAGTGATATGGAGCAACCGGTGAGTAACTTGAGTAGTTCACTCTGCAATGCATAATTGTTCGAGACTGACTCTATGCCTTTTAACATAAGTGTGATTTGACAAGAAAATTTCCAAGCTGTTTGCAGTGCTGGATATTGCTGCAAGGTGGGGTTTAGCTTACCTAATAATTATGACTTGTGTAATTAGTTAACTAGGTTTAGACTATCGCTCAAGTAGAAAATACAGAAAGCCGCAATAATAGAAATCTAAAGTTGCCACTATCATCTCTTCTTTTATATTACATAATACATGGCCCTTATTTTGGATCATCATGGTCACAGACCATAATGGTGACACCATAAGTCTGCTCCCTATTTTACTGAAGCATAACTCAGGTTCCCCAAAGGAAACCCATTCTATACGTTTTTTCTCCCCTCAAAAAACAGTCCTAGCTATGGTAGGATCAATCTTCTCTGTAGATTCCCACCCCCCGCCCCAAAGTCTGGGGGAAATGCAAGGTCCCTGCTTCACCCCCAAGTTCGTTTGCCTGTTACTTGTTATGAGTCTCCCAGACTGGTGGGCCCAAAAATGCTATCACTTAAATTCCACCGATTACTTAAGGAACAAATGCCCATTGCTGGGATTGGGAAATAAGCAGCAGGTAACTCATGGAAATGCTGCTTCCCAGACAGTGGCTACTTAGTACAGAGGGTTTGTAAAGCTGGCTAATTCAAAGCCAGGCAGTGAACACATGAAGCCTGTCAGGGTAAATGGCCAGGACATCCCTGCATGGAGCGATACTGGAGCAGAAACTTCTGCAATCTGGAAGAGCTCTTATTCATGTACAAGAGATCCCCTTGGGGACTTGGTTGATGGCCCTAAGATCCATGTACCTTTAGCCAGGGTACAGGTGCAGAAAGGGCAAAAACCAATCTGAATTAACTGTTGCTGCTTGTCAGAGAACTTTGCACCATTTATTTTGGGAAAATGACTTTTTGAGGTGGCTGGAGCCATCCCCAAATTGTTAGCAGCAATAAAAACACTTGTTTATTATCAAGCTCGGTGTAAATTGTCATCTTGGGGGTAACCACGGTGCACAGCTCTTTCATTGATAAAGCAGACTGATCTTATGACCTTTGTGTAAAATTTTTACGTGGGGCCAAGCAGATTCATTTGGGGTTATGGTCCATTTCGGGATTGGTTTCCCGAGTGCTATCAGTGGCCTTATAGTTGAATCCTCCCAAAGCTTAACTGGTTCAGGGTCTGCGTTGCTCTGCATGTGGGGGAAGGCAGTAACTAGCTCATTTCATTAGCTTGGGAGACCAGAGCTTCTGTCACAGCAGAACAGGGAACCCAGAGGGCAGGATTCTGTGGCTTGATCAGCACACCACCTCAAGGGGATTTCTGCAATCCAAAATGTCAGAGACATTACCTTAAATCTGTATTGCCCGATTTTCAGATGTACACCATTTCATTTTAACTATTTTCTGTACTATCAATTTTGTTCATTACTGCTGATTTTTGCGGGTATGGAGTCCCCAGTCACCTAGTTCTTCTTGATGTTATTGTCTCTTACAGACCCTTGTATGTCATCAGCATTCTTCCTTATGCTCTGGTCCCCCCAGTATCTCCATCAAGAGCATCTTCTTGCTCTTCTGTAGGGGACTGCCTTCCTTGTTTCTTTGAAAACTCATGGTGATTGAGGGATGCCCCAGATGACTGTAAAAAGGCAAGTGCAGCGCTCATCTTTAAAAAAGGGAAGAAGAAGGGGGCGGGGGGGGGAAAAAGTCTATAAAATTACAGATCCCTCAACCTCACTTCAATCCCTGGACAAAATTATCGAGGGGGATCCTCAAGAAATGCATTTTGAAACACATAGGCTACGTCTACACTAGCCAAAAACTTCAAAATGGCCATGCAAATGGCCATTTCAAAGTTTACTAATGAAGCGCTGAAATACATATTCAGCACCTCATTAGCATGCGCGTGGCCGCAGCACTTCGAAATTGACACGGCTCGTCCAGACGGGGCTCCTTTTTTAAAGGACCCCGCCTATTCTGAAGTCCCCTTATTCCCATCTGCTCATGGGAATAAGGGGACTTCAAAGTAGCTGGGGTCCTTTTGAAAAGGAGCCCCGTCTGGACAAGCCACGCAGAGGCAAGCCGCATCAATTTCGAAGTGCCACAGCCGCCCGCATGCTAATGAGGCGCTGAATATGTATTTCAGCACTTCATTAGTAAACTTCGAAATGGCAATTTCGAAGTTTTTGGCTAGTGTAGACATGGCCTTAGAGAAAAGTGATCAGGAATAGTTAACCTAGATTCACCATGTCCAATTCTTAGCCTCTCATTATAGAAAGGATGTGGATGCATTGGACAGTCCAGCAAAGGGCAAAAGAAATGACTAGGAGGCTGGTGCACATGAAGAAGAGAAGAGTGAGGGGGAATTTGGTACTAGCCTTCAACTTCCTGAAGGGAAGTTCCAAAGAGGATGGAGAGAGGTTAGAGAGGTTGTTCCCATTGGTGAACTATGACAGAATAAGGAACAATTGTCTCATATTATAATGGGGGAGGTCTGTGTTAGATATAAGAAAAACTACTTCACTAGGAGGGTGGTGAGCACCGAAATGGGTTTCCTAGGAAGGTGGTGGAACCACCATCCCTAGAGGTTTTTAGGTCCTGCCTTTACAAAGACATGCCTGGGTGGATTTAGTTGGGATTGGTCCTGCTTTTAGAAGGGGATTGGGCTTGATTTCTTGAGGTCTTTTCCAACTCTATGGTTTTTCCCTCACCATCCGATTTTCTGCCTGTTTCCTCTCATTCACTACTTCAGCACTAGCTATTCTCTTCCTCTGCCTTATCCTTGTGATCATTATTCAGTGGGTCACCCTCTTCTTCTGGCCAAATGCCCTTCTGTTTCTTTTGTTTTGCAGATGTCTACAAATATTGAGAAGTTTGTACCAGCTCTCCTCTCCTGCATTATGAGTTTCATGATTATCTCCACTGCATCTTTAATTCTTGGATCTTCTGATACAGGCTATCCCAGGAGACATTTCAGGTGTACATAGCTTCCACCAGATATACACTCACAAGTGATAATACATCCCACAGCTTCTGGACGCAACCATCTTCTTTATCTTCTCTTCTCCTTGGGTTGCTTCTATAGCTGTCTCAGTAACCATTGTCTTCCTAGACCCCAATCCTAGGAAAAAAGGGGGGGGGGCGGAAAGGGGGGAAAAAGAGTCCTATAGAAACTCTGCTGTTACCTGCTAGAAAGGCAGTCCAGTAGCACATTAAAAAGACTAACAAAATAATTTATTAGGCGGTGAGCTTTCGTAGGATAGACCCACTTCTTCAGACCATAGCCATACCAGAACAGATGTGGGTCTATCCCATGAAAGCTCACCACCTAATAAATTATTTTGCTAGTCTTTAAAGTGCTACTGGACTGCTTTTTTGTTTTGATCGACTATAGACTAACACGGCTCTCTCTCTGTTTATATGTTAACTGCTAGCTGATCCAACACTCCCTAGAGAGAGACTTTTTTTAAACCTAGCAAAACTAAGTCAGTACTGCCTGCATATTATATGATACAAGCATTCAAGCCACACAAATGGAAGAAAATCACTGCACTTTCAAAATACAAAATCGCCACCATTCTCTCAGATCAAGCCTCCACAGAAACACTACTGTCCAAAAAATCTCCAGAGATTTTGGTTTTTTATTTGTTTATTTTTGCTATTAAGATGGCATTCTGTAGCAGGACTTGATCAACAGTTATTTCAAGAGTTACCTAGCAATCTCGTTAAACCATATTGAATAAAATCAAGGTTAAGTTCTTCTGTCTTCATATTTAAAATAGCAGTAAACCATTCTGGTCCACAGAGCACATTGATACATGGAAAGCTGTCTGGTCACATGATACGGGATACTGTCAACTCCTGTTCATAAATGTTGTGTCTCTTAATTTAAAATACTTTCTTAGCATTAGATTGCTGCAGGTTTGTAATACGCATATAAACGTGAAAGACTATTTGGCAGTCACAAGTGGGAAAGGAGGTAGTCAACTAGATGTTCTATCAAATGTGAAAATATATATATATATTATAAACATTTGAGAATTCCTGATTTAAACTACTGAGAGTTGTGATGTATCCTCCCAGGTATAAATGGAGAGGAGTTCAGGGTCACATGAGTCTCCTTTCCACCCCTATAGATTGTTTTAATTCACTATGGCCAAACACAAATCTTTGGATTTATGGCCCCAAAGAAACCCAAAGTCAGACAACGTTGCAATATAAAACAATGGCCACATGAAAACCCTTTTAGTTCAATAATAAAATTATCTGACATGATTGTGTTAATTTGGGGTTCATTTTATAGAAAAACCAAACACCCATTTGTGGACTTACACAGTCAAGGTCTCTGGATAACATCATGGTGAGGCAACACCAACAATAAGGATGTTTGGGCAACCTCAAATATTTCCATATTTAAGTGTTCCAATTTAAATATTTTTAAAATAGATTACCTTTCATTTTCCAATCTTTTCTTACTGGAGGTGACAACACAGAAAGTTTATGTGGAAATCATAACATTCTCCATGGGTCTTTTTAAAACCAACATTAGTGACAGTCTTTAAACCATAACTCCATATTTTACGCAAGAATTTGCTTTGTTTTGTCCAAGTATTTCAGAACTGATATGTGATGGCACCTGTTGTGCATGAAAAAAAATGCATGCTCCCCTACACCCTAACACAGATTGCCATACTTTCATAGCACACGTCTTCTTCCATCACCACCTGCATAGGGGACCACATGGACTCTCTAAAAAGACTTAATGGAAACCTGTGCCTTTGTGTATGACAGTCCCAAAAAAAGTCCCCACCAAACAGTGACAAAGGATGTGATGCAAAGTGAAGATCAAACCAGACAACAGAACAGTAGTGTGAAAAAATGTGGCCCGCAAGCTGAACGAGGTTTGACAGGGGTTAGCCCCTAGCAGGGTGGATAAATAAGTTTTTTTCAAATAAGATATTTTAAGCCACTTTTGATTTTAAAATTGTCAGTACTAAATTTCTCATTTAAGACAGTTACATCACAAACATGACATATATACACTTAGTCTCAAAAATTAATTAATGGCTCTAGTCTGCCCAGCCTAACTACTAACCCTTGCTTCAAGAAAGTGCTGAGAAACAAACTGAAATCCCAGAAGACTAAAAAGTAATATATGCAGTGACAGACAAGCTGGATAGAATTGTTTTTGTTCTATGATTATGTTGTGGTGGCCCTTGGCTAAGCACGGCTGAGTAATTAGCTAAAACATTGTCTTCAGACAGACAATATACAGTAAACCCTCAAGATACGTGCAATCAAGTTGCGCATGTCTCAGGTTAACGTGACTGCTGCAAGTCAGGCTGCCATCCCTGATGGAAAGCTGCTCGCAGAGTTGGGCTCACCAGCTGGGGAGCCTGGCACACAGACAGCTGCTTGTGGCGCCATTTCTCAGAAACTGGTGCGAGAACCAGGGGACAGTGTGGCCCAGGATGCAACTGCCGCATAAATCAAAAGGAATACTATATAGCAAAAGGACGGAGGCAGCACAGAAAGGAACAGTGGAGTAGACTAGGGAAAAAAAAATGGAAGACCACATTATTCAGTATGCGCACACAGTTTTCTATATGCCCTCCACTTTTGCCACAGAAAAACTGTCATGGCTTCTGGGCATATGAGAGATCCTAACTGTGAATATTTTGAAGAAATTTGTTCCCTGGGTAAAAAGGAAAAACGTGTCAAGTGTACATGCTGCCAGAACATGATGCGGGGCCTACCTGCAAGGATGAACCATCACAAGCAAAACTACTTAATAGGAGAAAATGATGTGAATATGGCTAAGTGGATCAACTGATAAACTTAAATAGTTCATGTTGCAATGCATCATTCTTCAAAACTCTTTATGCCTTTTAGTAAGTATGAGTGTGATTTGACAAGCAAATGTCCAAGCTGTTTGTTTTGCTAGATATTGTTAGGAAAATAAAGTTTAGCTTAGCTAATCTTCATGGCTTCTTTAATTAGTTAATTAGGTTTAGAATCTATCACTCACAATTATACAATACAGAAAGCTGCAGTAAGAAAAATCTAAAGTTACAAGTTGCCACTGTCATTTTCTAACATATCATAATACATGTCCCTTCTTCTGGAATATTGTGGTCACAAACCAAAATGGTGATGCCATAAGTCTAGCCCCTATTTTACTTCATCTTAACTCAGCTTTTGTAAGGGTACCCCATCCTACACTTTTTGCCCCTCTCCAAAAAAAGAGTGCCAGTGGATTCAATGGGGGCTTACTCCAAACTTAAATGCATTTCAAGACCAGTCAGTCTTTAATTTAAAATCAAGTTAAATTAAAAAAAAAAAAAAGTGTGTTTGTTTGTTTGTTTCTGGGGGTTTGTTTTAAATTGTGATTTAGATCAATGATTTAAATTAATCCACCCTGGCCCCTAGTGGGTCACCAGACCCTTTATTTACTTGAGCATCTGCAGATACAGCTGCTCACAGTTGCTGTTGGCCACGGTGAACTGCGAGTAGCAAAACAGGAGCTGAGGAAATCACCGGCCTAGCCCATGCTGCTTCCTGCTGCTCCCACTGGTGGTGCTTTAAGCTATTGTCTTTGTTGGGGTTAGGTGGGTTGAAGCTTAAGCCCTGCTGAGCTAATAACACAACGGAGATGCAACACCTCAGAGTTACAACTCAACAGTTGCTAATCAAGTCACTGCTAATCCAGTTTCGCTGTCTAGTTTGAGTGTTGTTTAGCAGTCTAATCAGACTCATTTGATGTTGGGTAGTTAGCTCCAGTTGTTCCACTCTAACTGAAGTAAACGAAACCCTTCAAGCAAATGGCCCCTTTAATTTTTCCCATCCATGTGGGAAATAAGTTTTATGTGCACAGAGGCATGTACAAATGTGCACCACCAGTTGAAATATGCTGCTGTCTGGGTATACTGCTGATCAGCAGGACAGCATTTGACTCTCCTCTGGGCTAGATAAATTCATTAATGGCTATTGGCCAGGAGTGGTAAGGAATGGTGTCCCTACCCTGTTTGTCAGAAGCTGGAGATGGATGGCATGAGAGATATCGTATGATCGTTATCTGTTTGGTCTACTCCCTCTGGGGCACATGGCACTGGCCACTGTCAGCAGACAGGATACTGGGCTGGACTGACCTTTGGTCTGACCCAGTATGGCCATTCTTATGGGTGGCCACCCAAGCACTCATCTTACAGAGAACACTGCTTCAAGGCCTTTGTAGGTTGTCTAGAAGCAAAAAAAATTAAAATGCTTGTTTTTATAAGAGATACCCAAGCCCTAAAGTATATACAATGTATGGGGCTGCAATGGATTGCTAAACAGACCCTGTAGAGCAATGTTCATACATAATTATATGGAGATATACCTCTCTGAGCTGGAAGGGACCTCAGAAGGTCATTGAGTCCAGTCCCCTGCCCTGTCCAGTCCCCAAGCACCACCACCCATGCCTTTCTTTTCTTCTTTAATCTATTGGCCCCAGATCCCTAAATGGCCTGCTTAAGGACTGAACACAACCCTGGGTTTAAGAGGCCAATGTTCAAGCCACTCAGCTATCCCTCCCTGCTCCTCATAAAACTCACCTCAGGTCCTCCTCTACAGTATAGAGATTACTGAATACACCCCCTTATTTAAAGGTGTTCTAAACCAGAGGGTGTGAAAAATCCATAGCCTTGAGCAACACAGCGAAGAGGACCTAATACTCACAAAACAGCACAAAGTGAACAGGAAAATTCTTCTGTGGACCTGACTGCCACCTTTCGAGAATGTGGATTACTTATACCAGGAGTTGGCAGCCTTTGGCCCATCAGAGTAAACCACTGACGGGCCACAAGACAGTTTGGTTACACTGAAAAAGCAGTCAAGTAGCGCTTTCAAAACTAACAAAACAATTTATTAGGTGAGCTTTCGTGGGACAGACCCACTTCTTCAGACCATAGCCATACCAGAACAAACTCAATATTTAAAGGCACAGAGAACCGAAAATAGTAATCAAGGCTGACAAATCAGAAAGATTATCAAGGTGAGCAAATCAGAGAGTAGAGGGGCAGAAGGTGGATGGTGGTGAGAAGAAGATTAAGGAGCTCTTTTGCATACTTGGCTTAATCTTCTTCTCACCACCATCCACCTTCTGCCCCTCTACTCTCTGATTTGCTCACCTTGATAATCTTTCTGATTTGTCAGCCTTGATTACTATTTTCGGTTCTCTGTGCCTTTAAATATTGAGTTTGTTCTGGTCTGGCTATGGTCTGAAGAAGTGGGTCTGTCCCACGAAAGCTCACCTAATAAGTTATTTTGTTAGTCTTTAAGTGTTACTTGACTGCTTTTTTGTTTTGATAGTATATAGACTAGCATGGCTTTCTCTGTGTTACAGGTTACACTGAGCATCAGTAGGCATGGCTGCCCACAGTTCACACAGATCTGAGGTCAACAACTGCAGCCAATGAACTTCCCATCTACACTGGAAGTGCTGCTGCAGCATTTTAAATATAAAACAAGGCCATAGATGTAGACATCAAGCATTTCATGAACATTTAGAGCTCAACATCCAAATATTTTTCCCATTCCAGATATAGGAATATCTTTGGCAGGTGATACTTCAGTAATGTCCAGTAGAAGATACAGGAATAAAATCCTAAAAACTCTTGAAGTGCAGCTGTTATACCTTGCTCCCCACTACTAAATTAAGTATTGAGCTAACTGAAACACACACACAGGAATTACTCTAGCTGAGTGTACAAAAGCCATAGCAACTAATGCTGAAATGTTTTGTGGGCACAATAAAGTGCTCCCAAACAATGATTTCAGGAAACATGAGGCTCACCTCAAGCAAAACAGAAAAAAAGCACACATTTTACTACACAGATTAAAATAAATTTTAGCAAATCAAATCAAAGTATTATCACTCCACCAGGATTAAGACATAAGTGTTTCAATGCTTGTTCTTCATTTCAACATCCCACAGCACTTCTAATCTCTACTAATATTCCATAGAAGTCAAAAGGCACATCAGGCCATATCCTGGCATATTCGGCCAATCGTACATAATACCTTGTTCTGAAGTCAAGATGTTAGAACTATCAAAATAAGCTATTTCAGAGTTTTTAATAGATTAAAATATACAATCCAAATACAAAGCATCAAAAGCAACTTACCCTGTAAACTGCACCCTGGAGAGTTTCTTGTGCCACCCAGCTGATCAGCAGAGTGCCCACAGCTGTCCACAGCCAGCAGCGTATGTTTATTGGTGGTGCACATAAAATTTATTCCATTCATGGATGGAAAAACTAGAGGGAACACTGATCAAGAGATACCTCCTCTTATGAATACAGACCCACAAACCCTTCATTAACTGAATTAGCAATACTACCACCATTGCTTCTCACAAGCCTAAATGACTGTATGAAAGAGGCTGCAAGCATTTGAAGGACTGGATTAGAATTCAAAAGTTATCCTGATAAATTGAAGAACTGGTCTGAAATCAATAAAGTTAAAAAAAAAAAAAAAAACAGATCATCCACTATTCCTCTGGGCCAAAGATCATCTTGTCCACCGTTTATTTTTAGGGATTCTTTGGTGACCAAGGAGTTCCAAACTCATTGCAGACATGCTGTAAGGTAAGGATAAGCTATGATTGTTACATTATAGTCATCTGTCCTTTCTCTTCTGGTATTTTTCTGCAGCCAGGGCAAACCTGTTTTACCCAGAAGTCATCATCCCCTTCCTGGCAAGTCTTTGCCATTAAGCACCGACTTACACTTCTGCCTCCCAGAGCTACTGGCAACACTATACCTCTTGATTAGTAACAGAGAGGAAGCCGTGCTAGTCTATACACTATCAAAACAAAAAAGCAGTCAAGTAGCACTTTAAAGACTAGCAAAATAGTTTATTAGGTGAGCTTTCATGGGGCAGACCCACTTCTTCAGACCATAGCCAGACCAGAACAGACTCAATATTTAAGACACAGAACCTAAAACAGTAAGCAAGGAGGACAAATCAGAAAAAGGTAATCAATCAAGGTGAGCAAATCAGAGAGTGGAGGGGTGGGGGGGGAAGGTCAAGAATTAGATTGAGCCAAGTATGCAGAGGAGCCCCTATAGTGACTCAAAGTTCCCATCACGATTTAAACCATGTGTTAATGTGCCAAATTTGAATATAAAAGCCAGCTCGTCCGCTTCTTTCCAAAACGGAGCGATAATTCCTCTTCAGTAACACACATACCTTTAGGTCATTGCCAGATGCCCCCGGGCATGCTCACCTAATAAACTATTTTGCTAGTCTTTAAAGTGCTACTTGACTGCTTTTTATTTTGGTAGGTATGCATCAGAAATGAGCTCACACTGCCCACTCCAGATAGCTGTAGATAACCAGGGTATCAATAATGGAGGTGTTGGCCTCTCTAAGGACACTGATGATAATGTGGTCATCCTCCCACTTTTGCCTAGGATCTTCCAGAGAAAGTGCTGATGCAGGCATACTAGGTTTTTATGTTTTCAGTATGTCTCTCAAGCTTCACAATAATGAGAGTTTGTATTTCCACCACAGTGTAAACTAAAAATCCAGTGTGTGTTCTGATGTCACGTTTATTGACTATCCATTAAGATGCAATGTGAACAGCAAGGTTGGCACAATAGTTGTGCTGAATTGCAACATCTGTCTGATTCTACAAATACAGGGTACAGTACTTATAAAGGAAAAAAATCAAATGCAAAAAACCACGAACAAAAATGGGGAATAATTGGCCACATAACCATAATACAGAACAGGAGTTGTGACAGTAGATTGCAATCTGAATGAATGATAGTGATACTGATGTTAAAGGCAAAATCTCTCTCTGGGATACAAAAATATTAGTGTTGCACCTATGACACAGGAGTTAACTACTGCATTCTGCATGACACTGGTGAAGTCTGATGGAGTTCTGCAACCAGTTTTGTGCACTGCACTTTAAAAGGGAGAAGTGGACAGACTAGAGAAAATCCAATTGAGAACATGAAAAGTAAGAATTTAAAAATAAACTGACCTATAAAAAAAGGCTGAAAAAATTGGGCATGTTCAGGGAAAAAAAAAAAAAAAAAACGAACAAGAGCATTTTGGGCAGATTGCTTTTTTTAGCTTTCTTCTTGGTCTATACGTTCAGTGGCTGACAATGACTTTTTTGAATGAATTGGAGGTGGGGGGGGGAGGTGTAATTTGCCTGCTATATAGTTCAAGGTGACTGAATTAGAAATAAAACCACTAGTCATTTTCACTGTCTTATTCACACACACAAATAATGAATGTTTAAATCCAAAGCTGTTTTAAAAAAAAAACAAAACAAACAATAACTATACCTCTACTTTTCAAAATTGGTATCCTTCTAACTTGTCAGTGATAATTATTCTGCTTTTGAATCAGCATGCAAAACTCAGTGGTAGGTGGGGAAGCAACATCTGCAATATGTAATTAACACAACCTGCTGTACTCTGTGATTTTGAAAATATTTTTCCTCAACAGAAACGACAAATTAAATGTCACACAAAAGTCCAGAAGTAGCTACTTATCAGTGCTATAAAGCCATAAAATACAGAAGTTGCCATGGAAGGTCTGACAGCTTTCAGCTAAGGCAGGTTCAACAGTCAATGTTTGCTTCCTTCCCAACCACCCCAGGTCAACACATCCCTGAATTAGCAGGTTAGGTCTCCCAACCTACTACTTCTGCACAGAAGAGGGAGCAGTGATTAACCGCAGGACACAAACCACCCGCCACAGTGAACGAAGGCTGCAAGGCGAGAAGAAACCTCCGATCAGCTTTTTGCTGCAGCACAAGAAGCTGAACGTTCATCTTAACGCTCCTCTCAACCTCGGGGCCTGGGTGGGAAGAGGAAGAGCGGCGGACCCGAGCCCCGCCCGTACGTTCTGGATAGCCGCGCCGCTGCACAGCAGGGTGGGTGACCCCGTCACGCCCAAGCAGCAGCTGCCTCAGGGGGCGGGGGAGGAGATAAAGGCTACCTCTCTGCACGTACCCCCGCCAGGGGGTGACGGGGGCCGGGGTGAACCAATCGCTGCAACCCCTCCCCCCGCCCGCGCCGGTACCACCATTGGCCGGCGGCGAAGGGCTGCCCGAGGACATAGCAGCGACGGGAGCGGAGCGGAGCCGGCCGGCCAGAGGCTCCGCTGAGACCCGCCTCACGCTCCGGCGGGGCCGCGCCCCCATACTCACCTTGTGGCCAGCGCCCGGCCCGGCCCCTCGCCTTCTCAGCCCCGCCATGCCGCCCTACACGCCAGCTGCCCCGCGTCCGCCCGGCCGCCTCAGTCCCGGGCCGGCAGGGGGCACGGCGACGCAGGTGCGCGAGGCAGAGCGGGCGAGGTACGCGTACGCGCGCCGGCGAGCGAGCCGCGACCCGCCCCCTGTGATGGCATAGGCCACGCCCGCCCTGGCTCCGCCCCGGGGCAGCTGGAAAGGCAGGTTGGGCGGGTAGGTGGAGATGGGCCTTTAGCCTATATTCGTCAGCAGAAGCTGAGGGAGGCGGTGAGCCTCGTGCTGCCAGAGCTATGAGCAATTCCCTCGTCTACCGTCCTCTACCGGGCCCGCCTCTCCGGATACCAGACCCTGGGGCAGGACAGTTGGCTCCTGAGGCGCGAGGCCAGCCTCAGAGTTCATGCCAGCCATGGCCCCTGTAACGCATGAGCGCCCAACTGACATTACAGCTGGCCTCTGCTATCGTGCTAATAGATTACAGCCCCCCCCCCAATTCACGTTTCCTAGGTCCACACAACCCCCACGCATCACAGCAAAGGATGACAGGAAAGCACCACAGCCTTGTTTTCCACTATAGAAGAAAGTGAGCTCTTGCCTCACTGAAGTTCGGTGTAGTCACCAGGAGGTAGGGAGAAAGCCTTGAAAACTTACCTGGCCCCTGTATGAAAATTACAGCCTTGGCAATAGCATTTTGACTCAAATAAGTTAACTTTCATAATGAAGCTGCCTAAAAGAGGCCAAACCTAAAAAGCCAGCAGATGAGGTAATGGAGCCAAGGCCCAGGAAGAGAGATTGCTATATTAATTCTTTAGCATTCTTAAAATGAAGTTAGTAGAAGGGTGGTTACTTTTTTAAACATGTGTAAAGTTTTTTGTTTTTTTAGGAGATAGTTGGATAGAAAGTGCATGGAAGTGCTATGTTTTGAGGTATGCTGCTCTTTAAATACCATTGCACAGCTCCTGCCCTCTCCTTTCAGTTGCTTGATCAATGTAATGGACATATTTGAAATAGTTTCTGCTGTGTTGTGAAAGGCTATGCTTCTGTTCTTGTCTACCTTAGCTCTGGTAGTGTGATTATAGGCTACTTGCCTTTAATTGTTTGCTCTCAGTTCAGCAGTAGGATCAGGATTCACTTAAAAGGAGGCTTCCCCGAGAGTGCTTAATTCTTTACTGGCTTCTAGAGTAGTTACTGAAGTTTTGCGAGTGGTCTCTATGAAAGGCTGGAGTAGTATTTAAGTTCATTAGTTTTCCATTGAGCAACTACTACAGCAACCCAAACAAAAGACTTCATGCTCCTGTAGGCTCTCACTTTGGGGAAAACATACCAAGGAGAAAGGATACAATAAAATAGTTCTAGCTCTTTTAAAATTCAAGTGTTAGTTGTAATCTGTGCTGCAAGCTGGCCTCTCAATGAGGTGATTTAAGAGACTGTGGTATAGGGGGTCTTGCAAAAGAGACTTTTGGCCTCCAAAGAAGTGTTCTCTTATGTAAGCAGAGGGAACAAAGACCTTTATGGTCAAGATGTCAAGAAGACAGTTAGCTCTAAGTGGATGTGCCAGAGGGAACATAAGAAAGGTTTCTCACCTGTGCAGTAACTGAGGCTCTTTGAGATGGTTGTCCCTCTAAGTACTCCACTTTGCATATCTATGTGCCCTGCAGCTCTAGTCAGATTTATGGTAGCCACTCACATGCATAGTCAAGCCCTGCCTCAGTTTATTCTCTAGAAAAGGAGCACTAGCAAGAACCCCCATTTTGAAAAACCTGTTACTGCAGAGGTGACTAACAAGCAAAACTTTCTTCCCTCCTTCAAAGAGTCCCCCTGTGGATGCTCCACTTTAGGTGAGCATGGAGCAGTAGCCTTACCTGGAAGGAGGGGCTTCAGAGTTTGAAAATAAGCCAGGGAGAATGTTTGTAAGAATTGTGCATCAAAGGCTAATTGAGGCTCCAGTGTGAGGTGTTCAGTGAACATGCAGGAGGATACCACAGTAGCTGCATTGTGTGCCACTGACATTTTTCATGAAAGCAGTAGATGCAGCCACAGCCCTTGAAAAGAGCATCTACAGGAAGTTGGTCACTTGGTAGGGGTAAGCCACCAAACATCCACATACTGCCATACTGGAAAGAATTGGCCTGTTGGTACCCAGCTGGATAAAAGAATATTTGCATACCCTGCAAGGATTAGTCTGCCTCCTCCCTAGAGGAGAAATGCTGAGCCAGCAGGTGTTGTATACAATCTAAGTCACATGTATGCTAAAGAAAGGCACACCAAGCATTTGAGAAAGCCAGCAAATCTGTATGGCTGGTGAAATGCTGTGGTGCTGGAAGAGTTGGTACCTGCATAAGTAGCAGGGAAACACTGGGAGCTGGGTGTGCACCAGATTATACACACGTTGCTAGCATGCAAGGGTGCAGCAGGTAGTAGCATTATGCTGTGGCTATCAGTGCCAACTTGTTTTTGCTGTGCGTGCATGCGTCATCCTGCCATACCAGGTCTTTTGCTTCTCTGGTGGTTCCAGTGCCAGATGCCCCCAATGCCCCAAGATAGCTAATACCAGGGGAGTTTTTGGGGTTTTTTTGGTGCTGCAGAGCACTTTTGTCACTCAGTGACCACTTCCTGAGACTCTGGTAGGAAGGTGGTTTTTGAGCTTGACCTCAAGCTCCCTTTTCTAAAGCTGCTGCTGGAGAGGAGGGTTGTGATGGCATGGTATGCTCTGGGGAGAGCTATTTCTCATGAGCAGTACCTTCAGTTGCTATTCACTGGCCTTGAGCTTTTTGCAGTGAGGGCACACATGCCTCCTCTAACCAAGGGGCACAGGGAGTGTTAGAGACCAGGATGGAAAGTCTGCAGGTCACATACAGTTTAAAATGTAGGTAACCAGGCCTGGCCAGGATTGGCCAGAAAAAGCAGGGAATGGGATGGGGGAAGAAATGGAAATCAGCAAGAAAGGAAAAGGAAAGTTGCCTGAAAGGAACACTAGTACTAGGAAGATAAATACAAGAATGGAGGGCAGTGGCATGTTCTGACTGAAGCCAAGAGCTGTAGAAAGAACTGAGGGAACAGTTGGCTGGGCACACGAGATTGCAGTTCTAGTTGTAGGCTGTGCATTGGGGTGCTCTCCTACTGGAAGTGCAAGAATACAGGCACCTAGAGTAGAGCACCCCTGGGGACATTGCTTGAAGAATGATAAACCACTATGCCCTCAATGAGGGCCTGTAAGTATTCTGCAAAGGAGCAACATCATTCAAATGTCAGAAGTACCATAAAACTGGGCAAAGAGGCCTCCAGTTGAACTCTAAGTAGTACAAAAAAAAGCCAGCAGGGGTGTCAGCTGTCATGAAAAACTAGAAGATAGGTGACCCTCAGAACACAAGATTGAAGTCAGACTAGTTGGGTCAGCTGCTTAACCAGGTGAAACCACTTATTAACTATTACTGTGACCAGAGCTGTCCCAAAAGTAATGCAAGAGACAGAAGGGACAGCTTTTAGGTTATAGCTACAGTACACAGTTTAGCCACATGGCTGTGTCCACAGAGCTGTGTTAACTTTGCTTGTAAGCACTTCTGCAGACAAAAAGCTTCCATCCCAGCAACAGGCACTCTCTCCTACCAGGAGAGGACGAGTCCTTGCCTTGCCAATGCTTGTGTCATTGGAGGGTGGCTTTTCAGCACCTGTGAATGAGAAAAAGCTGTGTCAATAGAAGCCACTGGGGAGCCAAATACCCACATACACAAGCTGCATTTGATGAGATACTATTAGGGATTCATTAGCTTTACAATGAGGCTTTTGACTTGGTCAGCAGGGATGGTCTGTTCAAACTGCTCCACAAGATAGGCTGTCCCCCACGGTTACTCAAGCTGATCCAGTTGTTCTACGAAAACTGGAGGAACCATCCAATATGACAGCGCATTATCGGATGCTTTCAGAATCAGGAGCGGCATCAAACAAGGATGCGTGCTTGCTCCGACATTGTTCGGGATCTTCTTCGCACTCCTCCTGAAGCATGATTTTGGATCTTCAACAGAGGGCATCTTGCTGCACACAAGATCTGATGGGAAACTGTTTAACCTTGCAAGGCTGAGAGCTAAGACTAAGATGCGAGAAGTCCTCCGAGACATGCTGTTCGCAGACGATCCTGCTGTAGTGTCTCACACAGAAGACCAGCTTCAAAAACTGCTGGATCAGTTCTCCAAAGCATGCAAGGACTTTGGGCTTACCATCAGCCTGAAGACGACAAATGTACTTGGTCAAGATGTTGCTGAATCCCCATCAATCAGCATTGACAGCTATATGTTAGAGGTCATCCACGAGTTTGTTTACCTCGGGTCCACCATCACTGACGCCCTGTCGTTGGACACTGAGCTGAATAGGAGGATCGGAAAAGCGGCCACAACTTTGTCCAGACTCAGCAAGAGAGTGTGGAACAAGCTGTACACTCACACCAAAATGCAAGTCTACAGAGCCTGCATCCTCAGCACCCTCCTTTATGGCAGCGAGACTTGGATCCTGTATGCCCACCAGGAACAGAGTCTGAACGTCTTCCACTTGCGCTGCCTCAGGCGCATCCTTGGAATATCATGGAAGGACAGAGTTACCAACACCGCCATCCTCGAGCAAGCTGGAATCCCAACCATGCACACCCTCCTTAGGCAGTGTTGGCTCCACTGGCTTGGCCACGTCCACAGGATGAACGATGGAAGGATTCCAAAAGACATCATGTATGGTGAGCTAGCCTCTGGCAAAAGCCCCCCCCGGATGCCCCCAGTTGCATTACAAAGATGTCTGCAAGAGACACCTCAGAGTTAGACAGAGCTGGACAACTGGGAAGAACTAGCAGATGACCGTGGCAGATGGAGGCAGGGGTTACACAAGGGCGAGTTGAAGATCAGACAGCTAGCAGAGGAGAAGCAAGCACACAGAAAGCACAATAAGGACTTGCTGGACACCCACTACATCTGCAAGAGATGCAGCAAGGACTGTCACTCTCGTGTGGGTCTTTATAGTCACACTAGACACTGTAAATGAAGTCTTAAATTGAAACTTTAAAGGGCACGATCCATAGTCTGTGCAGACTGAATGATGCCTACTACTACTACTACAATGAATTTGAGTACTGGGGCACAAAGCTATCCTTGAGGGGATGTATCTAGGAGTTCCTTAAAAGTGCAACTGCATACACAAACTGTAATTAAGTAGAGAAGTCACTGAGCAGAGGACCTGTCCTTGTTCCCACTGCCATCAGCAGTAGTTCATCTGACAGTTCTCCAGTTACTTTCACTGTGCTCCTGCAAATGGAGCAGAAGTGCTCATATCAGCAACAGAGACCTCAGATGGCCTCTTAGATTTTGTTGAAAGCACAAATTAGATATTTGGACAAACTTGAGTATTGAAAATATTTTCATAATTGAAAGTGTGAATGCAGTTTCAGTGTGGTGTGTCCTGTTCTGCTTTCTAGAAGTAACCATTAATGCCTGCAAGATCTGAGGTAGTTTTGATAGCGAACTGCAGGAAATGCTCTGAGCATCTTTCTGCTAAAAAGTATTACATTTTATTATGAACTAAGCCCTTTGTTATTGTGTAATAAAGTAAACCAAGCCCTATTTTGCTCCATAGGAATCACTCTTGTACATATTAACTTTGCTTATCTTGGTTACACTGGTTTTTAACTACAAAAATCCACTTTGTTCCCCAAAGAGGTTTGTTCTCTGGTGTACAGCAGCTCACTGAGCTCATTTTGGACCACCCCAGGGACTAATGCCTGCAGAGCCACTTGGTAGCAGGCCATAAGCCCCGAAATGGTTCTCTCCACTATTATCTGATGCCAGCTCAAGCACTGAGGGTATGCATGGTCTACTCAAGTACTTAATGTTTGCCCTAGGAAAAAAAGTCTGCCATGGTGGAAGTTGTTTTCCAAAGCAAACCTCTCCATGGGAATCTTTGCGATTGCCTTTTGGAGAAACGTGGGACAGTCTCCATGATACTTGGAGACATCTGGTGACTGCTGCCCTTCCCCTGGCCATGAATCCCCCAGAACAGAGAAATTGAGATAGAATATTTGTTTTAGGAAGCATGATCACTAGGGTTATGACCAGCCCCCATTCTTCTGAGAACTTCAAGGACCTCTTTTGGTTGTCTACAGAAAGTTATGGGAAAAATAATTCTCCAAGTCTGAATGAAGGTCTATCCTTTCCTCACCTCCCGCAGTTCCAGGGGAAAAAAACACTTAGGCATCCACATGGAGGGAAGACAATTTGAGCTGACAGTCAAGTGGTCAGAAGATAAGATGGAGGGATGATAGAACAAGTGACTGAATGGGGCTGAGGGTCAAAACTAGGAAGAATGAATTGGGTGAGGCAAATTAAAGGAGTGAATGAATGTTGGTGTTTGAGATCAAGTGAACTAATCAGTAGTGACAGTGGCATCAAACAGTGAGCTAATGTGAGTAGGGACAGATCTAGTGGAATACTGTGCACAGTTTCCTTCAGCAGAATAGCTAACACTGAAGGGCAAGACTGGATTCTTCACCTAATCTCATGCCTGTAGCATTGCTCCTGACTCATCTTACTGTGTGACCAAAAGCTAGCAGGATCTTAACTTTGAGTTGTGCTAAAATTTGCTATGCAGACAAGCAGGTGATAAAGAACATTCAGATGAAGTATTAGGGAGGGAAGGGCAAGTGAATAAGCACCAGGAGAGGGTATGATGCTTTTTGTGGAGCACAAGATATCTAAATGTCAGTTGCCTTGCAAGTTGGAAGAATGCACATGTATTTCTATGTTGCAAGGCTAGTCAGACAGGAATCCAAGGAGACACCCTGTTATGCAAATTCTGCAGACTATCCATCAAATTAGAATTTCATTGATTGGCATTTGACATAGGTCACTCAAAAGATGGGGAACCCTAACTGCATGACAAAAAGCACAGAGATCATACATCAGTAACATTAAGGGCTAGATTGTACCTTAGACTGCACATAGTCACATGGAGAATAAAGTCTTCCCCTGTACTCATATAGCCTTCTAGGACCATGGCCCTGGCTGGACAGAAAAAGGAGGCATGCATACCACACTCCTGCTATTCCTTTTCTGAGGAGAAGGGTTAAAAAAAAATGCATGTGGGAACTAGGTAGAGCCTTTACTCTCCCCTGCCTCTCCACTGGCGGTTTCAGTGTGGGAGGTCAAGATCAGCCTGTGGTTCCCCCCCCCCACCTCTCACTGCTCACTCATTCCAGGCAAATCACTGGGACTAGAGATTAAATGACATTTGGAGAAAAAATTCTAAAATTTCTACTCTATGCTGGATTGTGAATGGCCATGCAGGAGGTACTTAATAAAAAGCACTAAATTTGGGATGAATATGTCATAGGGATTTGTGTAATCAGTGGAGGGAGGGGGAAGTAGAACAGGTGTCAGTACTCGCACCCAGCTGGTGGGGGGAGGAACCTGCTGCAGTTCTGGAGGGGAAGCTGGCAGGGGCATGGAGCCCTGCTGACAGCCCCAGCATGGGGAAAGAGTTGCTGGTAAGCTGTGCTGGTACAGCTTAGTACAAGAATATACTGTACATATCCTGAAGTTTGTCCTATTTGCAAAACCTTTGTATAAAGAGCAAGTTGTAGTCTTTCTGAACACAGCATTAATTCTAGAATGTATGACAGCACTTGTTTTACATTCTTTATAGTTTAACTGATTTTATATTTTATATACTGTTAGCTTTCATAAAGTAATCATTCCAGATTACTTCATATTTCAACTCACTAATAGATTTTAAAGTTAGCCAGAGGACTTTAATGTCTTCATTAAAAAGTTCATAGTTTTTCAGAAAGAGGGAACATTTGGTGTTATATAGTTTAAATTTAAATAGTGTTTTCATATCCCCCCCCCACAGTACTTGGTAAACTAGTTTTCAGAGAACCCCTCACCAAAAGTCAGTACTTTAAGATAAAGTCCTTGGATATGCCTAAAATCTTTGGAAACATACTTTAACAAGTCTCCTTTTACTTCTATCTGGAATAAAAAAATGCTGTCCCTTTAAGTGGGAGACAGGAAAGTAGAGATTCTAGAAAAGAATTTTATTAAGAGTGGTATTTTTGAAGACTTTAAAAAAATACCATCTGAAGATCCAAGCAGGTAAGGCTAACACTGAATACTCAAGACCTTGCATTATATTAGATTAATATTAAAGTCACCTCTAAAAACACACCAACAATTAATGAAATACTTAAGCAAAGTTTCAATTAAGGTTCTGCAGACAATGCAGAACTTTGTCAGCAACTGCAGTTGGAAAATGCCTGTCAAATGGTTCCACTACTGAAGTGACTTTCATAGTTTGTGTTATGCAGATAAGTCTAGCAAACTTGAAGGCTTTTAAGTTAACAGATCCACTTTGGGGTAAGCATCACCATTCTGCAAGCTGCAACAACTGGCTTTGGGAGCCTTCTGAAGTTGTCAATAAGGATAAGAGGGGAGAAGTTGAGCAGTAACACCTAGGGGAAGCACTGCCTCCCCTTGCCTCATAACTGCATACCCCCCACCTTGCACAACATACTGGCCAGCAGTTTTCTACATTGATTCCCCTATTCTATAAAATTATTTCAAAACTAGGGTGAGAAAATTGGGATCAGAAGTTAGTCAAATCAGATTGTAATCAAAGGATGTTTGTTTACTGGAGCCACAATCCATCTAAAAATACACCAGATGCTTCAAGATATGGTAGAGGCAAATATGGACATCATACAACTTCACATGCTCTGGAAGTGCCTACCCGAATGCTTCCTGATCATGCAGCCAACATACCTATCCAGGACTGGATACTTATGTAATTAATAAGACCCTCCTCTTGGAAGGAGCTGCAAACAGATCTGTACACTGACTCCAGTGGTGTCTTGAATGGGTATTCAGAGAGGTGGAGGGGTTTTAAGGTTTTTTTTTTTTTTTTTTTTTTTAAAAAAAGTCAGTTCTGATGTATCTTGCTGTACTCAGTGTTAGTCAAGGAATGGGATCCATTTGCCCATAATACTTAAAAATACACAGCAAGACAATCAGTAATGGGCATTGGAATTTCAGCCTTTGTTTAGCAAAAATGCATCAGCATTTTGACAGCAATCACATCTTTGTTTACTACATTGCACTTGTTTGTTAGCCCCTCCCCCCCCCCCCCCCCCCCCGATTCTGCAACTTTCATGCAAGTGGAACCCTGCACCCATGCAAACTCACTTGGGCTTTGTTACAGGGGCATTGACATCTTTAGCTGCAGGATTTAGTGCCTCATTCTGTACACATTAGTGAGCTGCAAGAAGAAAGGATGCTCTTCAGTTAACACACTGGGTTCCAGGAGAGTTAGGTTCTATTCCTGGGTTTATGCTACAGGTTTGCTGGGCGATGGTCAGAATGCATCAGGGTAGCCTTAAATTCTGGCATCTTTTAATTTCAGTGTCTGGTTTTGCCACCTTATTCTCTTAGGCAAATACTTCAGGGTTTTTTTGGTGGAGGAGGAAAAGCTTGAAGCATTATGCTACCTATTATGGAACATCACAGTCAAGGTGTTTTAAGTGAAGCACAGTGGCAACTTTTGAAAAGAGTGCCTGCATAAGAAACAGTATCTTAAGAAACTGTTCATTAGCTATTTGGCACATAAAATGATTACCTACTCACTTTTCCCTTCCATGTTGTGGGCCTAATGTTATTTCTTTGTTGATGAAAATACAACTGACTGCATTTGGCAGTCTGCTGTTCTCATGAAAATGAGACATTGAGACTCCACATTCTGGCTGCCTGAACATGCAGTGAATTCACAACACACCTTTGCTGTAGAATTTGACATGGAGTGCATCATTTAGATTCTTCTATGTTAAGTAGGACACTTTAATCTATCATTTAGCACCTTGGAGTTGCAAGATGCCCCCCTTCTATATAGAGTTTAGCCTAATTTAGATAAAGAATGCCAAAGTTAAATTTGGACTATCTTCAGTGTTATGGCTACATGAGGAAAGTAAAGTAAATGCTAGACTTTCCCTTAAGGATCAGAGGTTTAACTAACTACAACCCTCTGCCTGATTGTGCTGCAGTGTTTGCACAGAGAAGAATCCTTCCATACCCTCATTCTGCATGGAAGAAGAAGTTGGCTGTGTCTATGGCACTGTCACTCTTACAGGTTGTGTCATGAAGGAGCAAGCCAGGAAGACGGTCCATGTTGAAGAGGCTGGTACACCCAGCAGTCCTGCTGAAGTTAATCAGGAAGGCCTATACTTTTTTGCAGCCCCCGCCCCACTATTCTAGCACAAGTTGCAGCTAAGTATTACTTTGTGGTCTAGTTCCATTCAAACTGCTACAGAGAGTGCAGCTGGTGTACTGTGAGAGAAGTCCTACCCAATTCAGTAGGAATTAAAATCGAGCCCTAGAAAATGTAGTCAGTACCATAGGAAAGAGATAGTCACTTCTCTAGGAGTGTTTGAAGTATCCTGTGGGCTGTCATAGGAAAGTTATAGTTCATTACATTCTGTAGGACAGACAAAAGAACTCTGCACTGGGCTAAAAACCGTTGACTTTTCTATAGCTTTTCCCAGAAAGACAAGCCACCATGGAACCCTCATCATTTGTAAGTCACCTAAGATCTGCTGGGTCTAAGGACTGCACCTGAATCTAATTCTGGGTTGGAGAACCTTACCAGCTCCTGATGGAACAATGTCAGAGACCCCTCAAGGTAACCTCATGGAGTCTCCCCCTCACTTAGGTCAGATCACTCCCTCCCAAGACTGAAGGCCAATTATGTAAACAAGAACTAGAATAAAATGCTCTACTGTAGCAATTATGGTCTGCATCCTGCTAGTGCTCTGTGCACTGAAATTCCATTGTCATAACTTCAATGGGACTTAGCCACCTCATTGGCATTGCTCAGTGTAAAGCAATTATACCAGATACCTTAAAACCCACACGTATTCAAGGACGGAACCTCTACCAATAGAGGGCTAAAGGCTTCCATGAAAGCCTTGTGTAAGAAAGGTAAGTCTTTCATTTCACAAAATGAAAGTTTCTGCCTATTGTTTGCTTGCATTAGTATTCTGGGATTTGTCTCAAAATGAATTTGTCCCAGGTACCATGAGTAATTTCTAGCAAGTAGCACATTTGGGAACAGTCACAGGGTTCACTCACTGTGGGTAGCCCCCCTCTGGCAGCTCTGGAAATTAGGTCTTATTACTCACTGCCCTCCTGCTGTGAGGTTTGTCATCTTTCATCCTTTGGCCCTCTCACTTCTGAAGCAGCACTTCCTGTCTGTAGCTTGGTGCAGGGTCACCTACACCTTTCAAGGAAGGGAAAGTTGTTCCTGACAAGCTATTCCCTGCACCACTTGCCAATGGCTGCTAGGGAAACCCAGGCCTGGTCTCCACATGGATTCCAGTCCAAGTATCTTATGAACAAGGATCCCAGCCCTTGCTGCTATTTCCCTGGGCTTCTTCCAGAGAGAGAAGCCAAAAAAAATAAGGTTTGTCAGCCCAAGCTCCCCACTCCCAGGGAGGGACTGTAGGCCAATACCTCACAGACTTCTGCTTCCAATTACTTCTGTTTCATAGAGACCCTGACTCACAAGTAGTCTCCAGCCTAAAACTGTTTGCTGCCTGAAGGTGAGTGGGCACATCTGACCCAATCAAGCTCTTGCAGTGCCAGTGTGGGGCCCACCCACTTCCCTCCCCATTACAGTTGCTGTATTAATTGTAATATTTGGTCTTACAGACAAGTCTCCAGCCACCATGTTTATGCAACTCAGCTTTTGTTTTTGAAAAGCTGCTATCCTTCCTAGTTAGAGCTTTCAAAAACCCCCACACAGGACAAATTAGATGCCTCCCTTCCACAGGCCACCAGTACATGAATAAAGGCAATGGTAAACTTGTTCCTTTGCTGCTGCTCCTTGCACAGTGATTCATGGAGGAGTTGCTGCTTATCTACACATTCACCCCAAGCTTCAGAAGCCACATCCTCACTAACCCCACCCAAAATTCTTAAGCTGGTCATTGCTGACATCACAAATAGGAGAGATTGTTTAGGTTAGAGAGTTAAAGTTGTTATGCAGGTTGCCCCAGAATACAGATGCTACTTCTGCTTCCTTTCAGGACGGTAACTGAGTTGGCTGATTCTCAATCAGGTGTTTGCAGGACTCCCCCCTCCTCCTCCTCAGTACATAGCCCTTTCACCAGAATTACAAGTTTGTAAGGGGCACAGTATTAACTGCACCCTGCTAAAGGACTGAGGTTTTATAGTAAAAAGTGGTGAGGCAGCAGGATTAACCTGTTTCCTGCAGCTGTTGTCATTCCTTTGCTGAGCCCTCCCTTTTTCCTTACCAGTGACTGTCTAATAGTGTTGACAGTGTGAAACATGAAGATTAGTCTGAGAAGGGAGCCCAGAACCTCATCTTCATCCTCTCATCCAGCAAGGGGAAGCAGACTCCTTTAACAGACATCCAAACAGGTTAAGGAAAAGCCAGCAGTCAGGAGTGTACCCACCTCAAGAACTAAAGGGGCTTCTACTCAACCCACTAATAAAGAGGACCCCACCCATCCAGGCACTCTACAGCCATTGGCAACAGAGGCTGCAGGACACCCAACTGCAGTCAGGAAGAACAGCTGCCCAACAGGGCAGACTAAGTGCCAAGGGAAAAAAGCATACCACAAACCAGTGTGTAACTACCCCTTCCCATTCTGTGTCTGGGAACACACCTAGGTCTTGCAATTAGCAGGCTGCAGGAAGAAGCAGTCCTTGTCCTCCTACCCCCCCTCAGATGCTTGAAGGATCAAATCTGAAAGTGAAAAGCTGGTCAATCCAGTGCTCTCAAAATGTTACCCCCCTGCTGCGCCATGGAGGAAGTAGTGATAAATGCAGGAGACCATGGGACATGACACTGGTGTCACAAGGCCTCAGATGTAGAATAGGTTAAGGACAGAATGAGGCTGTCCTAACATCTTCACCTGATCACCTCACCAACTTCTACAGGTGCCCATAAAACCCCTTGGCTTTAGCAGAAGGAGAGAGTCAGCCAATCAGTAACTGGAAAAGTCACAGGCAAAGATGCACAAGTTAGCAGCTATAAGCATGACGATAATTCAAAACTGGTGAATGGGAAGGGGCAGGCAGATTTAGGTAAGACATATGGAACTTGTGGATTTGAGTCAGGAGGTAGAAAAATACAGAATGAGGGCTCCCCCTGCTGGGACAGGAAGGTGGGGAGAGAATTTCATCTTGAGTCATGCAGCTTCATTCAACTAACATGGAATTTTAAGAAAAAACACAAAAATCAAAAGTTACAAGAATTAACAAGCCATAGCAGCTGATTGGTTCTCATAGGAGGGACTTACCCACTGTGGCTTAAGGCCTGAACACTACCTCAGTTTCCACTTCTCTTCCAGAAGAGTTAGTGCACATCTTCTCTTCCTCCCCCCACTCCCCAAAGTCAAAGGGAAGATTCATTCTGTGGGCAATTGCAATGGTACCAAATGTCACTTCCAGGCTCTGATGCCCTGTGCTAGACAGCATACCACCAAAAGTAGGCAGAGGAAGGAACACAACTAGGGATGCTAAGGGGTCATTTATTCACATCTCTTGGGCAACCACCACCAGCAAGACTTCTATGAAGTTTGAGCACCATTTCAAGCTTCTTTTCCAATGGCACATCTTGGTGGGGAGATTAGAGAATAAGGATTCAAAAAGCTACATAAAGTCCCTCTCCGGACCACACCAGCTCCTGCTGGCACAAGGCAGCCTAAATAGTGGCAGTGAACTGAGTTAAAGATATATTTCCCCCCCATTTTATGAGGTACTCTTTTATCCCAGCTATTGGTATACTGTTTTTAACAGCTACCCTACACAATTATTTAGGGCAGAAACTAAAAGCTGTCATTACATCCCTTTGAAATTGTGGAGTGGGGATTAGAGTGGGAATTTTATCAGGATACTGATGCAGGCATGCTCAGCATCACTGCCGCTCTTACCACTAGTTTGTCAAGGGCAGGAGGGTGTGTTGTGAAGGCAAAGGAAATGGATTACAAATTGCTATGTGAAACTGGGCCAGAGGTAAGCATGGAGTGTGAAACACCCATGATTTGTTGTTAAAAAGGTACTTTGTCTATTGGGTATATTTACAGGCTACTTAAATGTTTGGGGGCCAGTACTGGGGAAAAATAGGGTTAGTTATAACTACAAGTCACAAGTATATATTGTTAGTTGAATGGCAGACTAATTTAAAAATGGTTTCCATTGATTCCACTCCTGTTTTCTGTGCATTTCTACAAACTGATTCCAGCACAGGCTCTTCCACCCCTGTAAATTCTCACTGAAGGCAACATTCCACATGAAGATAAGGGTCCATATTGGCAGACACCTGTGCAAGATGCACAGTTTAAGTTTCCAGCACTGAGAGTATGGATGCTGGCTAATGAACCTGGTTCAGTGCATGGCATATAAGTCATCTGCAGCAATGTATTCTCCTGACTGTGTTTATGCCTAGCCTTGAGTCCTTTTACACCAGGCTAGCTAATGCTAAATATAAATAACTGTGGGCTCAGCACCCACTGGTGTCTGAAGGAAATGAGGCATCAATCTTCCCCTGTCCAGGACAGAGTGGCTTAGCTTCTGTAGACTAGCCCCACACTAGTCTGCTAATATGCTAGACTGCAATGATAAAGGTGGCCCAGTGAGAGCTGGAGCAGGTCCTTAAGGTGAGCGAATGTAACAAATACGTATTTAGCCAGAAACTAGAGTTAACTTATAAAAAGGTCAGGGGAATTCCAAGTCCCAACCTCCTGTAATTATTACTTATAAGTCATAAAAGCCGCTTGTGATTTATAAGTGGTAGTCAGAGGTAAATGTTTTCCCTGACCAGTCCATGCTCTGCACACAAAGAACTTAATACCATTTAACTTGAATGCAGAACCAAATAAGCAATCTATAGAAAGTGACAAAATGCTCACTAGGTGGTGCCATTACAACAAGCTGTATTCCATTCCATTAGTCTCCTGTATGCTAAAAGACATACTTCCCAAATGAAATAGTAAATGTAATTGCAAGTGCTAAATAATGTATTCTCTTTGCAGATAAAATTTAACAATTTCTACAACATTTTACATGCAAGAAAGTGAATTTAAAATCTCAATTCTCACTGGAAGTGTTTGAGCCTTTATATATCTCAATCAGTATTTTACACTCCAGCCACATAGGCCTCTTATTCAAGCTCGGGGCAGATAGATGTCTGGATGCAGCCCTCAAATCAAAGTGAGGATGGAGGACTGCTGTACCACGCTTTCCCTGTTGCTGCTGTTCCAGAATATGGGTTGGAGTAGTGATTGTGTGCTTTCTGCTCAAGTCTCATGGGCTGTCACAGGGCTTTGGGATCTTTGGAAAAAATGGATGTCTCCCTCTCCTCTGAGCCTGTGTCATTTTAGGTAGCATGTGATTCTGTCCATCTATACTCTGGAAAGCACTTAAGTGTTCTTTAAGAAGCACATGCTTAACTGATTAACCCAAGCTGTCTTGACTGGGGACCTCTGAGCAGGAATAATCTCTTGGGGTTCAAAAAGTTAAGTCAAACATGCAATCCCATCTGACCCCCAAATCCTAGATTAGCTCTTCCATTGCCATGTGCAGTTCTGGGCTAGAATCCTTCCGAGACTTTCTGAATAGCAAAACTAATGTCTGCCTCACATCCCAGCTCTAGTTTACTTAAGTGCCAGCCAAGATATTGGCTTTACTGTATAAGGACTGATAATTTGATATAACTCATATGCTAAATTCCACCATATGGGCCAAATTCTAGTCACTGGTGTAAGATGCATCACTATTCAGATATTTTGCAAAACATGTAACTTTTGATATCATTCTCAAGTTCATGGACTTCATGTACACCAGCTTTCCTGCCATACATGAAACAATCCATCTGTCATTCCTTACCCTATTACACAATATACAGCCAAGAAAACAGGCTCTTTGCTTTAAGAATTAATCTGTTACATGGAAAGTCTGCTCTTATCAGTAATTTTCTGTATTTAGTCTGAGTGTTCTAGTCAGTGTAGCCCTGGTACAGCTCCTGATGCAATAAAAACATTCCAATATATTCTAAGTGCACTCTTCTCCCCTCACACATACTACTTAGATCATAAATTTAATGATCTCCAGTTGTCTGGCATCAGACTACACCACAGTGATTTTTAAATCAGATCTCTGTTGATTTTGGTGTGGTTCTGCTTAAAGCTTGATGGCAAAACAGGTCCTGGTAGCTATATATTTATTTCCATTTAAAATAAAAAAAACACTACCTAGAGTTCCAGTTGTCAGTTAAATTCAGTATTTTTTCATTATTCTGAAACCAGACTAAACCAAGATATTAGCATTGAACTAAAAGAATATTTGTTAATGTTTTCATGTGTAATAAAGGCAGCATATAGACACTTAAGTATCCATAATTACATCTTCATAGGCAGACTTCTATGCAATGCCTTATTGAAGGGAATGTGCCTGTATGAATGCTATCGTAGGATCTAGGCTCCAGGCAGTAACTGATAGATTTAGGCTTCATTTATATTTATGCTTTCCAATTTAAGTGTTCCATATTTAACATGCAGATTTGTGTTATTATACAGGATAACTGGAAGTTTTTGTACTAGGAGTTGCATTTAAAAAGAGACCATAGAAGTTAGCTTGGAGGAGACTAGCCTTTTCCAGATTCGTGGCCAGATGACTAGTCCTTTGAGGACACATACCGACATGCTCTGCTCACATTATGAGCAGAGCACACTTGTAAGATCTATATTTAAGCAATGTTGTTGCTAGCAGGTTTCTAGTCAGGCTTCCCTTATTATGAATAGTTGCATACTGGATACACTTTTGTTAGGATGCTGTTGGATGAAGTACTCACTACAAACAAGAAGCCATATACAGTAAACTTTCATATCTAGCAGCCCTGGGATTGAGGGGTTGACAGATAGTCAAATATTCTGACTAATAAAGAGATATCCCTAGCAATGCATAACACTAAACAAAATATGCAGAGTACTTTATTTACCAGTAGTATCAGGTACTGTAAACTTAGTGTATTTGTTGTATTTACTTTCACTACTCTGTAGTTTAGAATTAAACCTGACTTCTGGTTACAATGATGGTTATTGGAGAGTTCTGGATAATGGAATACCAGATATGAAAGTTTACTGTAGCACAGCTGTATACCAGGATTAGAAACCAATATGGCTGTCCATGCTGGCTAGGTTAACCACATTAGATCTTTGTTAGTGACTAAGCCTCATTCATGTTTATGAAAAGGCTTCTTGCATAAAGGGGCCTTAGCACAAAGGAGAATGAAGCCCAATTGTGACTAAATACATAGATGTAGGTTGGGAAAAAGCCTCATTTATAATCAAGGCCAACCATAAAAATCTAATACTTCCCTTCAATATTTCCAGCCCCAACAATTCAAGAGTCACAAGTCACTCAAAGCAAATTCAGTTGTCTTAAGAGACATTTTCTCAAAGTGGCATTTTCTTTATTTCCTTCCTGAGTTTAATTTGCAATCTATGTTCTTTGCCATCAAAGCTAGCAACTTAAAAGCCTACACTGAGATTCTTGTGTAATTCCAGAGACTAGAATTTTATGGAGTACACATCCCATAGAACTGGAAGGGACCTAGAGAGGTCATTGAGCCCAGTCCCCTGCCTTCTTGGGCAGACCAAGCACCATCCTTCCCCTCCCCACCATTTGCCCCAGATCCTTAAATGGCTCCCTCAAGTATTGAGCTCACAACCCTGGGTTTAGCAGGCTCGAACTACTAAACTAGTTTAAGCAAAAAAAAAAAAAAGTCTTAGATCATGAAAGTTGCTGTCACAGTATCCACTCACCAGACTTGGCACCACTATCTCTTTTGCTTCCTTCTCACTCCTAGAAGTGCAGCTTCCAGTTTGTGGTTTTGGCCTCTGACCAGCTAAACTAAAGTCTTCTCTCTGGGGGAGTCAAAGTCCTCCAACACCCAACATCCAGCTCATATCTCCAATAACCTCTACCTCTGTAGTGAGTAGGGTACAGTCTGTCTTCTACACTGGCTTTCAACTCAGGTGCCCTATGACAAGCAGCCAAGGCCTGTACAGACTTACCCTCTTACTGCTGTTTTGTTGGCCTTCAGCCTACTTATCCAGCTTTCCCTTTCTTTCTGGGCTTGCCAGCTGAAACACCTTCCTTCCACACAGTAACCAAAGACTATTCCCTTACTACCTCTTGTAGCTCTCAGCTCCTGGGATTTATACAGGCCACACCTGTTCCTCTCCAGCTGAGCCCATTTCCAGTTATTGGCCTGCTCTTTGATTCCTTCAGGTGCAGCCAGTGCAGTTAATTGGCCTGCACAGCCACTTTCACCCTTCCAGGCTTACACTGGGTAGGCACCTCCACCGTAGCTGCCAACATTGCTTACTTCAAAATCAACAACAGAACCACACACGCCCTCTCAATCATCTTAGGCTGTCATTGAAATGTCTTTCCAAACTTTCTAACAAAACAAAGAGACATTTTATTGTCACTTCTTGTTTCTATACTAACTGCAAAACTACTGAGAAATGTTTTAATACATATCCTGGAAAACTAAAGATGAAAATATTTCTGAGGCAGTTCTCAGTACCAGCAAGCAGGAACTGGAATTATGAACAATTAACGTATGCATGTTGTTCAGTCTTTTATACTCTAATTATATTAGATAAACAGCATCTTGATAAGCAGTAATACTGCAGTCACTGGTAACACAATTTTAATTACAGTGTGAGAAAAGCCTGAATTCTGTGGCCTTCAAAAGATTAACAAGGGTTTTAATGAGCTAACGGGGTGGCCCTGGAAATGAGCCAGGATTTCAGCTGATGAATGTGTAACTATTTGGATTGAGGAGAACTGAAAAATAATATAATGTACAGTACAAGCTTTATTATCCGGCATCCCTGGGGAACTGGGGATGACAGATAACAAAATATGCTGGTTATTAGAGCTGGGTCCAGCAGCTGGCTCTGCTCTGCCCTCGCTCCCTCCCCACATCCTCCAATCCCCAGCCTGGGCAACAGGCAACTAGCCTCTGTCTACACTCCCCACTCCCCCGATTGGGCAGCAGGACACCAGCCCCATGGCAGCTGCCCCAGATGTGCTGGTTATTGGAATGCCAGATAACTGGTCTTTTACTGTATATTTCCTTCAACAGTCTTGCAATTTTTCATCCTTTGTTTTAGACTGCTTAGAAGTAGTGCTTATTTTGTGCCAGAGCTTGCCAGAGATGCCTCTGGCATCTCCAAGCTTGGCAGTTGGTAGTCCCTGCCCCTCTGGGCTTCTTGTGTCAGTTCAGAATGTAAAAACCTTGCTTGAGCCCTGCCATGTCTTTCATTACAAATTAAGCACTGCTTAGAAGCACACTACTGGTTGTAGCTATGATTCTGATTTCTGCAAGGTACACTTTTAAATTTGCCTGGCTGCTGAAATGGTATTTTGTTCTCTCTTGCCTCTTCTGTAGATTGCAAGTCATTTGGGACAAACATGGCCTTTTTCTGTTCTGCGGTTAAACTTCACCTAGAACAGTTGGGATGTGGTTCATAATAAGGGGTCTCATGCTCTACAGGAAGGAAGGAAGGAAGGAAAGAAGAGCCTTGTATCTTCTGGAGAGCTTTATTTATTCATCCTCCATTTTCTAAAATAAAAGTTACCAAGACCGAACATGCATGTTTTATGCTTTCATATAGAATATAAAACGAAGTAAAAAAATCATACAATGCCATAAAACAGACTAAAGGGACTAATTTTACATTCCACTTAGCTGCAGCCACTGAAACCAAAATTGGGCCTAGAATACCAGGCTATCCCACTAATAAGGCTTGAACCTGTACCAGTGTTCCAATCTTTCCCACCCACTGTATTCCTCAGGATCCCCTCCTTTGAAGCAATTACAGATTCCTCCCTGTCAGTTCCAGAAGCCCTGACAGCATCCTGAGTGCTGCCAAGGAAATGCACGTGATCTACTTGAGGCCCAAAGTTATATGAAGGGGAAGGACTGCCGTAGGGATGGCCTGCAGATGTCCACCAGATCTTGAAGGATCAACAAAGTTTGCAGCAAGCCCTACAGATTATTCTATGTGGGTGTGTCTACAGTACAGAGTTATTCCAGAATAATTTATTCTGGATTTACTATTCCAAAATAAACTATTCTGGAATTGCACATTTGCACTACAGGGAAACCCCAAAAGAAGCAAATCGTATTCTGAAATAATGTGTCCACACACAATAGAGCCTATTTAGGAGTAGAGTCCCTGGAAACACTGCTTGTGAGGCTCTAATCCAAAATACTATGTCTACACAGCAGCTTGATTTTGAAAAAAGCTTTCTAAATAGCTCACATTTCCTGTCTACACAGCAAGAGTCAGGCTGCTGCCCCTGACGGGCAGCTGTCACATTAATCTGAGACATGTGCAACTTGGCTGCGCGTATCTTGAGGGTTTACTGTACTGTATTTGCTGTATTTGTATTTACTGTCACTATACTGGACTTATGAAAAACATAACTAAAATTTACTTATGGTTAAAATGCTGGTTATTTGAGAATTCTGGATAATAGAATGCCGGATATGAAAGAGTTTCTGTAATGGGAAGCATGCAGCAACCTTAATAAAAGACCCAACCTAGAATAGCTTTGATGTTTATACACAATTATTTGACAATTACAATGAGCCATTGATTTTTTATCATTACATGCATCAGAGATCTAAAAATTGGACCTAATTCTGACCCTGTTAGGCATCAAATTCCCATGGAAATGAATGGCTGCAGAACCTAGCTCACACTGATTGGAAATGTACAGTTGTTATCATTTGAAATCACTCGTGCATTTTTTAAAAAAAATAAGTAACATAAAAATGATAATTGCATACTCAGGTTGACACTGCCAATAAACCTCTCATTGCAAGTGTCAGCAGTATTTCATTCCCATGAGACATATGAAGGAAGGGAATATCTCCATGAGCAATAATACTTGACTTCACGGGTCAGGTTGTCTGCTGTCCTTGCTTGTATGTGCAGGGGCGGAGGGCCACACAGGGCTACAAAGGGTGGAATGGCTCTGCACTACTCCCTATTTAAGCTAATGGCTAAATGCCACCAGTTAGCTTTCACCCTGTCAAGTAAGAAATCAGCTTCACTCCCTTATGCTATTTTTCCAATTATTTGCTTATTCACAATTGTCCCCAGGCTGACTGAACTCTGTATCCACAAAATACCAAAGGCAAATTGTCTGGATGTTTGGTGATTTCAGAATTAATGGGTTCACCCAATCATTGATGACTGGCCATTCTAAATTATAATCAAGGTAACCGTGGTCAACTTTTTAAAGCCATATTATAATTTTAAAAATTGAAATACATTTCTAGTTGTTTGAGTGAGTAAAATGTGTAATCCTGGGGCCAGAACTGAAAATTTGTGTGTTACGGGTGCTTAATGTACCTTGAATCAAACTGTAGGTCTCTCAAGATGGGCAAGCAAGATTACAGACACTTTTCAATAGGTAGGCTGGGGCCCATCCCAGGTACTTTGTCTCTTCTTTCATGCAGAACACTTCAGCTTCACCAACAAGTTAGCAACAAAATACCTATTCAGCCATCTCCCTGGGACTGAGCAATCCTTCTCCAGGCATGGATTGAGTAGGAATTTGGATCATAGTGATGCTGAAGAGAAGACTCTGTTGCAAAGTCTGAGCTTTGCAGACAAGGGAGCCCAGTTAAGTGGGGGCATAGCTTTGACTAAACTAGCCCTGGTTCACAGGCTGTAATGAGTACAGTATTGAGGGACTGGACTCCAGGTGACAGATGTACTGATTTGCAAGTGAACTTACCAACAACAGGGTGCTGCTCAGTTTAACTATTACCAAAAATTGAGGGCAGACACTCTGAGCCCAACTGGCATAAAGCAGATGGAGCATACTGGTAAAGCTGATCCTTTGTTTCTTCATTGTGAAGAATTTTCAGCCCATAGAAGAACTTTTGATGGAGTTCATCTACATACTGAAAAAGGACACAGAGGATATCAGTTCATGCATGGATGGTTAATGATGACTTTATTATATTTTAGTGTATTATTGGCTTACAATTTTGTAATCTTACAAGAAAATTTCCACTTCCACATCTCCATTAAATGTCTGATTCATTTTCTTGGCTCCTGATAATGCTTCAGAGCTACATCACTAAAGAATCAGTCTTCTGCATTAGATAAATATAAGACCAAGCGTGATTAACCTATTAACTATTTTTAATTACCTTTTAGTGTTCTTCATGATCCTTGTTTTTGAGGAAGCAGGGAAAGAATTAGAGTACAGTTATATTATAGGGCATTATAGAATTAGCACCCAGATCTAGATTATTCATCCTAATTGGCAGGTGTTCTACTGTAGGGAATCTTGCAACAACATCACAATTCTCTTGCTATAGTGGCTGTCATAATGGACACATTTAGAGTGTGAATTATGGATGAGAGTGAAAATTTTTATACCTTTATAGCACTTTTATGTTCTGTCTTCCTTTTTGGTAATCAGATCTTGATTAAGAGTTGGAATTAGCACCCAGAAGAACATTAGGATTTCCTGGCTTGGTTCCTCTTGCAGGACTGTCTTCTGTATCTAGGGCAGACAACAAATGATTCAGGGTCTTACTCTGCTGCAGCAGGAAGATACCTATCACTTTTAAAAAGTAACTGACTACTTGCCTGCAAGGAAGAACATAGGTTGGTGCCAAAGCACAGGAAAAAAAAGGAGCATAGCTTATTTCCTGGTTTAGACCACAGACATTTAATAATTTTTGGAAGAATGCTATCTGACAAACTGGAATACTTTAGAGGGGAAGACAACACCTTTACATGAAATACAAACCTTTGAGAGCTACAGAAATCATTCATTTCTTTTGTAAGCAGGAAATCTAGTAAGTTTCTTAGTGGAAGAGGGTCGAGAGAAAACGAACACAGTCCTGAAACCCTGGAACTCATGTATTCTTGTCTTAGCTTTGACAGTAAAGTGCTCTATTACCTCGGAAAAATGGATCACATCACAGATGTTTGCTAAATTGCCTCAGTTTCTGTATGTCCACCTTAAGGAACCTGGGGGATAGTCTTCAGGGGTATTCAGTACCCACAATTCCCATAGCAGATATGGGGACTCTGTGGATGTTCAGCACCTCTGAACATCAGCCCCCAAGCACCTGAAGTTGGGCACTCAGCAAACAGTTTTGCAATCATTGACTAATTTAAATCTGTCTCCTTTTCAACCTCTGCAAATGGGATGATAAAATTCCCCAGTTTCCTGCACAGGAATATTGTGAGAATTTCATGAATTAATTTTTGTAAAGCTGGAGGCGTTAAGCACTCTCTGCTCCCCAATTGTTTTCCTTTGCTTCTCCACAAGGGGGAGTCAGCAGTTCAGGCTTTAGCTAATTCTGGCGTCTCGTACAGAGGCTGGTCAGAAACATAACTGCGTGTCCAGTCCGCAGCTGGTTGTCCTCCACAAACAGTACAACATTTGGATCTGAATAGAATATGGGGTTATTACTCAAACTTCAGCGTGGCACTGCTGATTTTCGTTGGGTTCCTTAGCTTAGGGCCCTTCCCCTTGTCAAAGGAAGGTGACGATAAAATAATTTAACTAATCAAACACACGTATTTGCTCTCGCTTTACAATGAAAATAATTCCTTTGCCTTCAAAGTGAGACGATGCAGAACCTGCACTCTTAGGCTGAACTTTTATTTCTTGGAGGCCGAGTTACCGAGAACCCTTCCCTTCCGAAGGACCGACTTCATTCCCCCAGGGGTTGTGTTTTCCAAACGTATTTCTTGAAATGCTTCAGGGCGTAGGCTCTTGCGAGCAAAAGTCTCATCCTGTTAGCGGGGCTGATCTGAAACACAAAACTACCTCACAGAGAGGCAAGGCGGGTGAGGAAATCCCTCTTCTATGCTATGTTGGTGACAGGGAGCGAAGCCTCGGAGCTACACAGAGGTAATCCGCTGCATTTGTGGGTTACAACGCTGGTTTTCCTGGCTCTTGTATTCCCAGATGGGTGAACCGCCACAATTTGTGTTCCGGACGTCCCCTCCCCTCCCGCCCCCGGTTAAGGCTGCAATTGAAGAACGATTTCTGAGGCTGCTTAAGAGCTTTTTCTGGGCACTTCTGCGTTGCAACCTTTACTTCAGCGACCTGCGTTTGCTCAGCCTCCCGCCCAGGGTGCTGGTAGCAAAAACATAAACAGAAGCCCCAAGTTATATTTGGCTGTCACGAAGCCGTTGTATCTACAGGGTCTGTGCAGCCGACCCGTCTACACGGGCTAGCGCGGGGGGGAGTGTGTGCCAGGAGCTCCCGGCGAGACGGGTCCCAGCATCTACCCCCAAACAGATCATTAACGCCGTGTGCCCACAGCAGGAAAACGTCCTCCGAGATGTTTGGAGGCAAAGCGGTCTCCCAGGGCAGGGAGCCGCGCGGCGTGCCGGTCACCAGCACGTCTAGACCTGCGCCTTGAGTCCACTCCCAGGGTGTCTCCTACCAAAGAGAGGGGCGCTTGGCCCTTTGGCAGCTGCTCGGGCTCTGGCAATAGGTGTGGGGACGGAGCTGCTCGGGATGAGCCTTGGAGGCCGGTGGTTTGTCTGGCTCGTGGGGAAGCTCGGGTGTAAGTCACCAGTGGGGTTGCTCCCGCCCCTCTCCTCCTGACTTCCAGGTCTGTGTCAGGCTTGATTCAGGGACATGAAAAGCCGGGGGTGAAGAGGTGCGTGGGCGCAGCGCTCGCCCCGGAGGGGAACTCTACCAAGCACACGGGGGGCCAGCGCAGCTCCTGCGGGCTCAAAGGGACACGCGCGAGGAGCCGGACCTTCTCCCCGCGGGTCACTGCCCGATCCCCGACATTCCAACCCGCCTTCGCTCTTTTCACCACCATGCGCCGCAGCTGCTCGAACAGGCGAGCGCCCTTTAAAGGGGTTGAGCCCACCCCCTGCGTCGCGCCAAGCTCCCTCTAGGTCTTTAAATGAGACGTGTGGCCGGGCGGGAAAGCGTTGCACACGCGCGTGCAGAGAATGGTTTTGTTGCTCCCACCACTCCGCTTGCCAGACCTCCTTATTAGCCACGACTCTGAACTTCCCGGGGCCCGAAACCTGCTTCATCCCCTTCCAGTGCCACCGAACAAGCAAAGGTTTAAATCTGATCCGCGGGTGTTTGAATGAACTGAGTCAAGCCGCTGTTTCGTTGGTGCACCCGCGCTGGCAATGAAGGGGCCCCTAATCTTGTCGAGGGTCAAGTATTATTTTGATTTCTTTTCCCCGCTCAGGTTATACTGGGCAGTGCCGGCTACTGAGCAATAGGAGGGGACATATTCTCACAGCCCCCCTCTGCTTTCTCCAAATCCCCGGAAGGATTCACGACAGGAATCGCCTTTTGTTTTCCAAAACAGTTTAGGAGAAGGATGCATTATGGTCTGTCTGTATGCAGCTCTGTTCCGGGGCACAGCCCGCCCCGCCGCGCTGGGAGTAACGCTCCCATAGGGACGCTGTTCAGAGAGCTGAGAGCAATCCGGGATCAAGCGCGGCCAAGGTTTCACCGGGTTTATGATTATTTTTGTCCGGGGAGGAGGATGTGAAAAAAGTAAGGCGCTCCTCCGTGGTCCTCTTCCGGACACAAAGGGGCAGAGGGTCGGCGAGACAGACAGACACACAGAGAGAAAGAAAGAAAGACAGAGCTAGACAGACAGACAGACAAGGAAAGAAAGATAGAGCTAGACAGACAGAGAAGGAAGGAAAGACAGAGCTAGACAGACAGACAGACACACAGAGAAGGAAGGAAAGACAGAGCTAGACAGACAGACAGAGAAGGAAAGAGCAAACTGACTCACACGATTTAGAGCTTGTCTAATGAGTTGCGAAGCAGAAGGTTTCCGAAAGCTCCAGCCCCGCCGCGCTGGTGACTGGGATAGGAAAAGTTTCTTAGCTCTGTGTCGGCAGAGGGGCCGCTCCCCGCCCGCGAAACAAACAGGCCGTTTGCTTGCCTAAAGTGTCCGGCGGTGGAGCGTGCGCGGAGCTCCCCCTGCCCCCAGCACACACGCGCGGGGAAGGGTAACAGCTGTTTCCCCTCCTGCCTGGAAGCGGACCTGCGGATCGCCCCCTATCACCAGACCGGCGGGGATCATCTGAACGCCCGAGCAGGCGTTAGTGATCCGGAGCGACGGAGAGCGGCACTGGCGGGCGGGACTGGACGGGCCACAGCAGCCGAGCCAGACTCCCTCCGGCGATTCGCACCCGCTCCGGATCTGTGCCCCAGCATCAACCCGGCTTCGCTCCCGGGGCGGCGCGGGCGTGGCCGGGGCTCCCCGGACGGGTGGGCAGCTCGAGCCCGCCTTGGGGCTCCCGATGTCCCCGGCGCTGCTCGGCGCCGACTGAACCGAGGAGCTCCCTAGGAGCGGCGGCGGGAAGCGAACCCGGACCGGCGCCCCGCTGGCAGCACCGCTCGGGCCGTCCGACTCGGGGCAAGAGCCGCAGCTCAGAGCCCCCCCGCTGGAGAGGAGCCGCGCACCCGCCTGCAGCCCCGCTGTGCCCCGGGCGGCGTGTGCGCTCTGCAGGCTGCAGAGGTGCCGGGGGGTTGCTGAGCCGGGCCGGGTTCCCTCCCGCGCGGCTTCAGGCTGAGCGCCCGCCGCCCGGGCCGGAGGGGCGCGTCTCTGAGCGCTCCGGGGCTGGGTGACACTGGGTG
This sequence comes from Carettochelys insculpta, assembly GCF_033958435.1. Lineage (NCBI taxonomy): Eukaryota > Metazoa > Chordata > Testudines > Carettochelyidae > Carettochelys > Carettochelys insculpta. The sequence continues at coordinate 123,501,239 of NC_134140.1, forward strand.
AGGGGGTGACTCAGTCACGAGCGGCTTCGGGCACCTGCGGGCCCGGCTCAGGAGCCACCCGGTGGGCGCGCGGTTCGGGGGGACCCCAGAGGGCGCTTGCTGGGGGCGCTGCCGGGGGGCTGCTGTACCCGCCTGGAGCGGCTGCTGGGGGGCTCCCCGCCCGTACTGAGCACCCACGCAGCCCTTCCGTCGGGTTTGCCGGCTCCTTCCCCCGCTCCCCCCCCACCCCGCAGCAGACTCGGGCCCCGATCCCGGGGGCACTCCGTCGTTCTCCCCGCCCCCTCCCCACACGGCAGCCTATCGCTGCCCCGGCCGCGCTCCGTATGCAGATGAGCCGGCTCGGCCCGCCCGCTCCGCGCCAGCCCATCCGCCGCTCAGGCGGGGCTTGGGGCTCGGCTCGGGCTCTCCAGGCGCCGCCACGGGCCGGGCCCTGGAGGAGGCGCCAGGTTCGGCCCCGCCCCCGCCCCCGCCGGCGGCTGCTGGCCGACGCCTCGCCAAGTGCCCGCTCGCCCTGAGCTAAAGGGGGCCGAGAGGGACTGGAGCGTTTAGTACCTGCCCGCGCGTGTGGCCGCCGGCAGCGCTGCGCACCGCGGCGGAGCGCGCCCGCGGAGGGGCGGCTGAGGGACGCGGCCCAGGCGCGATGCGCGGGACGGCGGGGAGCGCCGCCGCTGCACGCCCAGCGCCCGTGGCCCAGGGAGCGATGGCCCGGCCTTGACGCCTCGGGGGACGGAGGGTCGCCCCCGCGTGCGGCAGGCGGGCGCCGCGCGGGCTGGATGTTGGCCGCAGAGGGAGGCAGCCCCGCGCCGCAGCCCAGCGTGAGAGGAGGCGCCGGGGGGCGGCCGAGGACCCCCGCGAGCGGCCCGGCGGGACCCGCGGCTCGGCTGTGAAGTTCTGCGCGGGGGCGGTCCCGAGACCGCCGCTTCCCGGGGGCCAGGCGCGCGCTCCTGCCGCTGCTGCTCCGCGGGCCTCGCCTCCGCACCCGAGCGGCCCCTGCCCGGCCCCTGCCCCTGCTGGGCTCGGCCCCGCTGGGGTACCGCAGCGGGACCCCCCAGCCCAGCCCCGGCGGCGCGGCCATGCTGGCGGTGGGGCAGATGGACGGCAGCCCGCGGCAAAGCGCCTTCCTGCTCGGCAGCCCGCCCCTGGCCGCCCTGCACAGCATGGCCGAGATGAAGACCCCCCTGTACCCGGCCTACCCCCTGCCCGCCGGGGCGGCCTCCTCCTCTTCCTCCTCCGCCTCCACCTCCTCCTCGGCCTCCCCGTCGCCGCCGCTGGCCTCCCCCAACCCGGCCGGCCTCAAGCCCCAGGCGCTGGCCAGCCCCCCGCAGCAGCTCTCGGCCGCCACCCCGCACGGCATCAACGACATCCTGGGCCGGCCCTCCGTGCCCCTGGCCGGGGCCGCCCTGGCCTCCTCGCCCTCGCCCTCCGCCTCCTCCTCGGCTCCCGCCGGCCTCCTGGCCGGCCTGCCCCGCTTCGGCAGCCTCAGCCCGCCGCCGCCGCCCCCCGGCCTCTACTTCAGCCCCAGCGCCGCCGCCGTGGCAGTGGGCCGCTACCCCAAGCCCCTGGCCGAGCTGCCCGGCCGGACCCCGATCTTCTGGCCGGGGGTGATGCAGAGCCCCCCGTGGAGAGACGCCCGCCTGGCCTGCGGCCCCCGTGAGTACCGCTGTCCCTTTCCCCGGGGCGGGCGGGGAGCGGGCGCTGCGCTTGGTGCAGGGGCGATCGGCGGAGAGCCGCCTCCAAGCGCCCGGTTCGCTCACCCCGGCTGCAGCGCGGCTCGCCCAGGGGCCGGGGCCGGGGCCGGTCTCCGCAGAGCGCTGCGAAGGGCCGAATGCTTCTGCCCGGCCTTGCGGAGCGGGAGCGGCGGGCCTGCCTCGTCCTTCGGCCCCTCCTTGTCCTGCGCCTGCCGCGGGCAACTTAGCAAGGCGGGCGCGGTGAGGTGCTGCTCCGGGGCCGGCTTTGCTCAAAGCGATGGGAGCGCTGGGCGCGAGCTCCCGGCCCAGCAAACAGGCAGCGCCTGCAGCGTGGGGGACATAAGTCCAGGCGTTCCTTGACCGGTCAGGTTAGACACTCACCGCGGTGTGTGTGTGTGTCTGTCCAGCTGCGGTTTGTGTCCAGCTGGTGCGTGAGTTTGTGCGTGTGTCCTTCCGTCTGGGGGGGGTGTGGGGGTGTGTGTGTCCGTCCAGCTGGGGTGTGTGTGTGTCCATCTGGGGGGGAGGGTGTGAGCGCGCGCGCGCTTGTAACGTGTTACACTATTTCTTCCGAGCAGCGGGCAGGCTTTGTAAAAGCAGCTTCTCATTCCCCCCACCAGAACACTTAGGCAGCAATATCTAATTCTTGACTTGGGACACACACAAACTCCCCCCAGGAGATCCCTCCCCAGTCGCCTCCTTGCAGCGAGTGCCGTTTTTGCGAGAGAATCCTTTTGGCCTTGTTAAAATGCAGAGCCGCAAACTAAAAGGGCGTCACAAGAGCTGCGTGGCTCTAAATCGGGCATCCTATGAACCGTGGGCTCCTTCCCCGTGTGTAGAAAAAAATCCCCTTCCCAGTCCGGCAAGTTGCCGAGCTCAGCAGTTTTAAACACACCGCTTACCCCGCCTGTCTGTGCGCGCCTTCTCCTCCAGATCAAGGCTCAATTTTGCTGGATAAAGACGGCAAGAGAAAACACACCAGACCCACTTTTTCCGGCCAGCAGATTTTCGCCCTGGAAAAGACTTTCGAGCAGACGAAATACCTAGCGGGACCAGAGCGCGCCAGGCTCGCCTATTCGCTGGGGATGACAGAGAGTCAAGTCAAGGTGAGATGATCTTGTCAAACGTTAGATAAGGGACTCAAGCCCACCCATGGCTGAGACTGGGCGGAGTGGGAGAAATACATATACAAAGGAGCCCTTGAGATGAGGTATTGGGGAACAAAAGGAAGCAAGCGCATGCCTCGGAAATCAGGCTCGTCTCAAGTGGATCCCTGTGCTCTGCCTAGACCAGAACGGAGCCGCTGCGAAATATCATTGCTGATTGAATCCTTTGCAGAAAGGGCTCCTTCTGGTGCGTTAAAAACGCACTTGGGTTGGTAAATATTTACAGCTTCCGTTGAACCAGGTGCTTTGGGAGCAAACGGTCAGTTCTATGAAAAATATTTATTTAAAACCGTTTAAAGTGAGGAAGGCTCGTAAAATGACCCCTTAACCTGCCAGGGTTGTGCCCGCGGTCAGGAGCAATATTGTTGGATACTTACACGCAAATGAGCGTGGGCTTTTTAACGAAGCTAATACTTGGGCAGTACATTTTCTGACCCGGAAGGGCACCAGCGTTTGGTCATTAGCGGCTGTTCAAGTGCTTGAGAGAGAGAGTTAAAATGCGGCTAAGGGGTAAACACCATTTTGCTCATGCCTGGGACGCAGTGCACTTAGGACGGGTCAAACTTCAGAGAATGGGAAAGGGGTGGCGGCTGCAAGCAGAAAGCGGATCGGATCCTCACACGTTCCCTCCTGGACGCTGGTTGTTTTCAGCCTTGGAACAGCCGCAGGAGTAGCGTTTTGAGGCGTGCAAAGGCAAATGCAGGTTACGGCGTGTTTCCTGTACAGGAATTTATATTTAACTATAAATTCTCCCTGCAGCTTTTTAACCAATGTAACCGTTTCTGTGCTTATGGGGCCTCTTTATGGATTCTCATTCTCCCAGAGTTATCTGGAGACCCTCATTTGTCACTGTAAATATGTCTAAATGGCTGTGAATAAATTGTTACAGCCCACACAATGAAAATAACACCCCCTCCTCTTACTCGTCCCTTTCTGAGATAAAATATGTCACGGAAAAGGGGACGTTAGAGACCCATTCAATAGGAAACGTTTATTGTCACATGTGAGCAGGGGTGAAGGTATTGGCTAGTCAGTCAGTGAGTGCGGAGCTGTATTTTTCTTTCAAACGAATCTTTCAGTTGCATGTGTAGGAATCCTTCTGCAAGACTGAAATGATATTTTGTAGACCAGGATTCCTGACTTGAACTTTAGAGTGGGGGGAAAAAAACCACCCCAAACCTGTCAAGTGTTCCTTTATCTGGTATATATTTTTAACAACTAAAAATTGGAATTTACTTTTTCCATTCAATATATAAATATGATGTTTTCTTAAAAGCCGTAGCCAGAAAAGTGCCTTATACTCAGATGAAGCAACACAGGGTACTTTTCTGTGACCAGCTGGCCTTACCTCTTCCTATGTGACTGTTTGGAGTTTGAGCATTAGAAGCACACGCTTCTCAGTGTGAATTGCAAATTTAGGACTACAGACAGGCGCAAAGAAAGACACGTGCATCCTCGTGGGAGATGGCTCTCCCAGCAAGTTGGGTACAATTTAGTGGAGTTTTGATTAAACAAACCGAACAGGCCAAAACATACTGGGGGAGAGAGAGGAGGAGCAAATAATAAAGATAGAGCTTAACAGAAAATGAAGACAAGTAATATTATTCCCTTCCTCCATTATTATGCAAATGGTCATGTAAAAGTCTCCACGGACCTTTGAAATGCCTCTAAAAATAAAATGCTGCAAAGCAAGTGAGCCAAAAAGGAGCAAAATGCTCCTCCATCCAAACAAAAAGCAAGCGTGCTGGACCCTGGGAAAAATTCTTTACTGCCAATAACAACTTTGCAGTAGCAAGATTAACAGTGCTGTGGTGATAACAGTAACAACAATTGGTAATAATTAGAATAACTTAGAATAATAGCAATGTGTAAGAACCACACTGAGTACTAATAATTTCATAATAGCAACATCAAGTAGGACACTCATTCTGTTAATATTAAAAATTATAGATTTGATATGAATGTTAATTAATCCGTAGTACGAGTCATAATAAAGCTCAGCAAAAATATCAGTCATTCCATGGTAATAGCTGTAATGGTTGCATGGTGATAATGACCAGTTGTAGGTTAATGCTTATGTGCTACTGAAGAGTTTGGGATAATGCAGGACTCATGGATACCTGAGGCCGGGTATAGCCGGTGCTCAGTGCTGTGTGTTGGCATATTGATACCCTTGGCAATCCGGGCTGTAAAACGGGTGGTCCGGATAGGAACCCCTCTAGTACAGCAATAGCTTCACACTCTCAATGCTTCAGCTGCCAGCCCCACTTCGGGACGTGGCGGTTTCCTGGCCCGGCCGGTGACCATGGCGCTGTAATCAGTACGTGGTGGTGGTAGTGGTGGGAGGAATACGCGCGGGGAGAGGAGGATTCGCTGGCTGTAGCGTTCGCTGCGGTACCGACGCCGACCGCTGGCCGGTGGCGAGCAGCAGGGGCCGGCGGGCAGCCCCCGGGGGCGGGCGCGGGGGCGGGGGCCGACGGAAGACTGCTCCGGGGCGTGGAGCGCCCGGCCCGGCTCAGTAACACCCGTCTCGGGCCGCCCCGCAGGTGTGGTTCCAGAACCGGCGCACCAAGTGGCGGAAGAAGCACGCGGCCGAGATGGCCACGGCGAAGAAGAAGCAGGACTCGGAGACGGAGCGGCTGAAGGGCGCCTCGGAGAACGAGGAGGAGGACGAGGACTACAACAAGCCCCTGGACCCCAACTCGGACGACGAGAAGATCACGCAGCTGCTGAAGAAACACAAGGCGAGCGGCGGCAGCCTGCTGCTGCACACGTCGGAGAACGAGGGCTCCTCCTAACCGGCCCGGGCGGGCGCTGCCTGGTCGCAGGGATGTTGTACATAAGCTATTTTTCTAGGCTCTGCGGCGGCGGAGGGAGGCGGCGAGTAAAGAACCCCAAGCGGAGCCTCCCCCGCTCCTCCGCCTGGCCCCCGGCGGCTGCTGCTGGCCTTGGTTATTGTAGGGTCGCCGGGGGGCTGTCCGCGTGCTCCCCCTTCTCTTGCAGCCTCCAGAGCAGCTGAGAGGGGAAGGAGGGACCTACCGCCGCCCACACCGCTCCTGCTGGGCGGCCCGAAGCAACCTGTTGTAAATAAATCCCGAGTCACAACGACGAGGGAAGCGACTGGACTGTGAATATTTAAAATGTCAAATACTTTTTTTGTTTTGGTTTGGTTTTTGGTTTTAATAGCCAGGCTTGGCTGGCTCCTCCCGGCCGCCGCCGCCACCCCCACCCTCTGCTCTGCCCTTTTTTCCAGAGCCCTTCTTTGGAAGAGTGAACTGGGCAATGAAAAGCTGGGATTTGGTTTTGGTCTCTTCCCCCACCTAACTGGTGTTGTGAACTTCCCCCTGGCCGCCCTCTCTGAAGAGATTTGAAACCAACGGTCCCCTGTGAAGTTTTGCCAAGTATGTGGAGGTCTTTGCTGGAGCACATCCCCCCCTTTGGAAAGAGCACCCTCCTTTCATGCTATTTATTAGTATTTTTTAAAATCCTCTCTTTTTTTGGGGGGGGGCGGGGGTAGGCTGAGGTGCAATTTTAAATAGTTTGCTTTAATTTAACCCCTTCCCAGTAAAGTGCTTGTTAAAGTAGCTGGTGGGAATTGTTACAACCACTTTCAGTGAAAAAATATAACAATTCATTTAGAAGCTGTAACTGACTTTGAGGTGTGTTTTCTTTTGTATGATAAAGAGTACTATAGAATGTAAATTGTTCTCTTTTCAAAGCTAATTATGATGATATATTAGCATCTTAACATTTATTAATTTATATGAAAATAATTCGGTTTGTAAAGAGAAGAGCCCTTTGCAAGACCAGTTCAATGTAATGCACTTTCTGTTGAAAACGATAAAAAAAATCAATTAAAATCAGTTTACGAGGTTTGTTGCTTGCACTAAAGGGTACAGATAGTCTGATCTCATCAGAGATTAAATAATAAACCGGATGGTACGGGGGCAAAAAGGCAATTTGGGTTCCTTTGTTCATTTTCAGGGGCATTTTTAACGTCACTTCATGTAGAAGGTTCAAGAGTAACACCAGTAAAATAAGCGATCATTTACTTGGAAAAATATAAAGTTGCTCTTCCTAGAGCATTTTTCCCATGGGAGCTCTTTGCCTTTTCTCGCCCCTCCCTGGAGATTTCCGGAAGTCATAATTTCCATATCTAATCCAGGATAGGTTAATCTCAGGCCAATATAGGGTGTATTGACTTTTCAAGCAGCAAGCGCTGCATGCCATTATCAGGGATAACACGTTAACATTATCAGGGGAAAGAGACTGTTTTCCAGGAAAGAAGCGTTAAACAAACGTCTAACTAGGGGGTCTACAGTGAACAATTAGAGGCAAAGTGAAAGGCATTATTGAGCTCCGGTCATTTCCATAGCTAAGCAGGGGGGAACTATTGTTACTTCTTTCTTGGCTGAATTTAAGCCAACGGGAACGCTCAGAGCTGAGCCAAGGAATCAGTTCATCTGCAAGGCAGGAAAAATAGTAGTTGTGGGTCTGTTTGCCTGACGTAGACGATTAAACAAACTCCAAGGAAACAAGCAACATCTTCACTCAGGCACCAGAGGGCCCGGCTCTGTATGTTGAGCCGGCGTTATGGCTGAAGGCGGCGGTCAGGATCGGGCCCAGAGGAATGTGTGTGCGGGTCCGATTTTCCTTCTCTTCGTATTGCCTCGGCACCGGATTTACCGGCGTGCGAGGTCCCCGGCGCGGCCCTGAGTCCCGGCCTGTTCTCCCCAAAGGAGGCGGTGGCTACGGCAGAGCATTGCGGAGTTGCCGCTTGGTCAGCTGCAGCCTTTCTTCTCTGATTGTCACTTCTGGCCTTTGCAGCACGGACACCCCCTGGCTCCGGGGCTGGCCGGTTGCGGGGCACGCCGGCAAACCGCCTCCAGTTTTGCGGCGCCCCTAAAACAAGGCGATGTTAACGCAAACCGGCGAAGTGCCTTGTCCCCCGCGAGCTTGAGACTCTGGAGGGAAGCGCCCGGGGCTTCCCAAACCGCCGCCAGCGCTGCAAGAGCCCCATTGCCAGCCCCCGCCGCTGCTTTTTGCAATCCCAACGCAAACGTCTCACGCTCTGTCTCTCCCTGGGCTCCAATGCACCCCCTTAAAGTGGCCTTTGCGTCCTAGAGCGGGACCCCTCCGCTTTTACTGGGTAAACGGGCGCTTCTGTGATCCCAGGCCTCCCCCCGCCCCCCCCCCCCCCGGAAACTATAGGCCCTGAGCAAAAGTCCTGCGGCAGACGAAACCACGGCTTTTGTTGCGCATCTCCTGCTGCCGCGCGATGGGCTGGAGGCAGCGGGCCCTGCTGGACCGGGTTCCTTTTCTTTCCACTTGATTGCAGCCCTGACTTTGGCTTTGCAGCGAATTTACTTCGACGCAGAGACCCAGCTGGCCGCCGGTAGCAGCGGGCGCTAGGGTTAGAGGGGGGAAAGCCCAGCTCTGACCGCTTGGGCTGGTTGGTTTTGGTTGGGGTGTTCGGGAGAACAGTTCATCCCCGGGAGCTCGCGTCTTCCTTTGGGGTTGAGGCTGGGAAAGGCGCAGCGAGCTGCGCGCGGGATGCAGCGCGCCTTCCCCAGGGCGCCCAGGACTGGACTGGAGAAAGCTCCCGCACAACGCCGCGCGCATCCTTACCGATACCTGAGCCGGCAGCGGAGGCTACCGATGGGTTAAAGCCCGCGGGCCGAGCTCGGGAAGGCCCAGGGCGGGGCGGCTCGCCAGCCCCTACAGCTGAGCTCAGGCCGCCCGGTGCCGCAAGGGAACCCCGCGCGCGTGGCGGCACTTCGCGGTCCACCTCCGGGGCGCAGGACCCCGGGGCCGGGCTCAGCTCAAGCCCAGTGGCGTCCGGGCTCATTTCAAGCCTTGCCCTGGCAGCTGCGCCTCCGCCGGCTGTTTGCCGCGGCTTAACCTCAGCCCGAGCGCCCTGCTCCGACCCTGCCCCCGGAACGCCCCGGGGCTGAGTGCATTAGACCTGGCTCACTGGCGGGGCGATCGCCGCCCCCCTCCCCCGGCAGCGCAGACACTGAGGCGCTGCAGCCCGCTCGGCCGTTAAAGAAACAGCCCCCCCCGCCCTTAGTCGCAAGAGCGCTGGAGAGTGACCCAGCTCCGGGGCAGGGCTGCTCGGGCCGCCCCAACTTCGGGCCAGCCTCCGCCGCTTTGTGGGCAGGCAACGCTTCGCTCTTTAGCCGGCCCTTTGATGTCACCCCAGCTGCGCTCGGGTGTGCGCCTTCGTGGGGTGAGCGACGGCGGGGGCGCCGGTGCTTGCCCGGCCGCGGGCTGTGACAGCTGGACCAGCTCCGGAGCACAGGAGGGCGATGCTGCCAGACACGCTTCCCGCTGCTGAAAAGGAGGGTGTGGGTGGGACCCTCCGCGCGCCTGCCACGGCCGCCTTACCACTCAGCCGGCGAAGGCCGAGCGACCCCCGCCGCCTTCCCTCCCAGCTCCTCTTTCCGGCACGAGACCCCCGTCGCTGTGCGCGCCCACCCCCGCCACCCCCACCGCGGCCAGGGCTGGTGCGTCGGCTCCCGGGGGGTGCGCCCCTCACTGCGGGCAGCGAGGCGCGCCGGGGTGAAGAGCGTTCAAACGGGCTCGTAAGGTGGCTACTTTTCTCAGCGCGGGGGAAGACACCCCGAGAGCTAAGACCCGAGGAACGCAAGCGGAGTGGAAGCCGCACGTCCCCGCAGGAGGCTGTTTCGGAAAGAGATGGGGGAGTCTATTGGGAAAGGCGTTTTTCTGCCCCCCTCCCCTCATTTTACTCTTTGGTCATAACGTGTTTGTCAAAGCAGAACGAATTGATGTTGTGCATCTGTATCGCTAATGTCTGTTCCTATGCGTGTGTACAGCGGACTGGATATAGCCCCGCAGCTAAGGGCAGGAACGAGAAGAACAGAACAGCAGCAATGGGACACTTTGAAGGCTAACAAAATGATCTCTCCGGGGATGGGCTCAGCTTTCATGTCAAGCGGGTTCAGTACAGGAATAAAGTGCCTGGGGCGGTTGTGGAAGCTCCACCACTGGAAATGCTTAGGAACGGGTTAGAGAAATGTCAAACAGGGATGAGCTAGCTGGCGCTGGGCCCTGCGCTGCGGGCACTGGACTGGACTTGATGAGCTCTTGAGGTCCCATCTGCTTCTAGAGTTCTGTGATTCTGTGGAACAGGGTGGAGAAAGATTCCCATAAGGGGGTCACTCCTGCCTGCCAGGTTCAGGCAAAGCTCCCACGGAGCCAATGCAAGCCAGGACTCCTAATTCAAACAGTGGGCCAGAGGTTTCTTGCTTGACCCAGTTACACAGGGCTGCTGAGTGAAGAGCCCAGGGATCCGGTTTTGGCCCCGTCTGCTCCATGAAACCAGCCGCCTCTACTAGTGTAAGCTTCCAGCACCAAACATGGCCCCTCTTAGCAGGTTGCTCCTCAGCTAGAAACATTTTGACCAGGTCTCCACAAGAGGGTTTCTCCAGCAACATTGGGCTTTCGTAGGAAAAAATCTGTGGACTGTCTACACGCAGGATGTGCTTTGTCGACAGTGTGTTGACAAAACTTGGCGCATGCGCCGGCTGCGTTATACCTCGCTTCGTTCAGGTATAATGCCGCTCTGCACAGTTTCCTGTCAACAAAACCGCCATATAGATACTTGGAGGCTCTTTTGTCGACAGATGGGTCTTCCCATTCGCTGGGCAGCCCTGTTTGCAGCGCTTCCGGTCAGCCAATTGCCCAGAGTGGGCGGGGCAGTCTGGCTGCTCTCTGTTGACAGACCAAATTGCGCTTTCTATTTGTTTTATGTGCGGCTGCAATCTCTGGACAGAAGTTTTGCTGGGAAATCCCTTCCAACACTCACTCCTGCTCTTTAAAGTGCTACTGGACTGCTTTTTGTTTTCTGTTAACAGATGCTTCTTGTGTAGATGTACCCACAGTGATTGGAAGTGACAGCAGAGCACAAGCCTCTCACAGTGATCCTGGGAAGTTAGAAGGAGAAGCACTTGCCCCCCCCCCCCCCCCAGGCATTTTGCTCTCTGCTCTGTTGGGGGCTCGGGCAGACCTGGCCCAGCTCACACTTGCAAAGCAGTTTGCCCTCGGAGCTTCCTCTCTGCTTTGATCTCTCGCCATCCAAACTGCTCTGTGAGCTGTGCCAGGTCGGACAGATGCTCCCCATTTTCATGACTGTGCTGCCTTGGGACTCAGCCCAGTGTCAGGCAGTTGCCACCAGACTTTGGAAACATACATATTTATACCGTGCTCCTGTGCCAAGAGGGAGCGGAGAGGAACAAATGCAAAGGGAAGATCAGAGGATGAGATGTAATCTGCTCTCTGGAGCTGTTTGCTATTAACTTCATCCTAGCACTCAGGCAATAATGGGACAACACCCTAGTCCAGTTTGAATGCCTGGACATTTGGCCACAGGCAATTCTGGAAGTAGACAGTGGTTATTAGTGTTAAAGTGTGGGTTAGAATCCCATGCCTGACACCAAATGTCAGGGAGTGGGGGGGGGGGGGCAGTCACCAGGCCCTACAGTCCATCCAGAGATGTGATTCTCATTCAGTAGGGAGAACAGAAGGCTTTATTAGTGGACAATTAGGGACACAGTATAGAACAGAATCATCAGTAAAGAAATCAGAAGCAGTTAGTACAATTCATTTTGGGGAGAAGGGGCCCACGGGGCAGTGGCATCCTCCCAGTCAGTACGTGAGATTCCTATCTTCATACCAGCCAGCCCAGAGGCAGCGGAATTTGCCCAGGACTGGCTGATTTCTGCATGTCACTTGGCTGGAGTAGAAGGGCAATGGGCAGGGGCTGGGTTCTGTGTGATCCTCCCAGCCCTGTTCTGGCATGTCCCTTGCCCACATTCCTTCTGCACTGTCCAGACCAGGCCAGTCCAGCTTTGCCCCATGAGCAGAGTTTTTGTGGAAAGGACACCATCATGCTAAGTTGTACGGCCCTCTGGGGAAGGGATGGATGCTTGCCCTGCCTGTGAGCACCTCTGTGAGATGAGTGGAATGGATCAGTTATATTAATCTGACATTTTCAGGGCCTGGTGTCCCTGCAAAATAGTTTAGATTAGGAATTTGCTTGCCACAGTTCACAAGCCAGGAGTCCTTAGCAGAACAGGATGGGGGAAATTTAGCCATCAGTTCCCTAAAATATAGGCACAGAGCAGGGCTGAAGGACCTAGTATTTACATTTGGGCAGAAATAAAACTTTATAGCCAAGTACAGCCTATGGGCTTCCTCCAGCTAGGGCCCTGGGCCTTGGCTGAGTAAATAAAGCCTCAGGAGTATTAGCCAGGGCTTGTCGTGGCAAAAGGAGACACAGGAGACCACTGATTTCAAGAGACGTGGGATCAGTGAAATCCAAGGGACAGAATCTGACACCCTTACTCAACCTGAACAGCACTTCCCTCCAGGAGCAGGCTCAATGATTTCTATGGGCTTACACCTGGAGTAGTGTTACAGTCTCAGTAATGGGTTACCAGACTCTGGCCCTACATTTGGCCAGATAACTGATCAGATCATACAGTGTTGGAGTTAATAGAATAACAGCTACTTGATTTACCTGCATATGGCATGAATCCCAATCTTTGGCCAGGTCTACACTAGGCAGTAAAATCAATTTTAGATATATAAATTCAGCTAGGAGAATTGTGTAGCTGGAGTTGATGTATCTAAAATTGATTTTTGCTGCAGTCTACACAGAGGGAGGTTGTTGGGAGAAACTCTCCCCATGACTTCCCTCCTTACTCACAAGTGCCAGGAATACTGGGGTTGATGGTGCCATGACAGTTTGATTTAGTGTGTCTCTGCTAATGGCAGGTCTACACTAGACCTGAAAGTTGATCTTAGATACGAAATTCCAGCTAGGACAATTGTGTAGCTGGAAATAAGATATTGAAGATGGATTTAGCAGGCTATCCAGATGGACAGAGGGAGATCAATGGGAGAAACTCTATCAACCTCCCTTACTCCTCACAAGAAAGAGAAGTACCAGTGCTGACTGTCAAGAGATTTCCTGACAAAACTTCTGTCGACAGAGCGCTGTAGTTTAACCATAGCCTAATAAAAAGCAGTCAAGTAGCACTTTAAAGACTAGCAAAATAGTTTATTAGGTGAGCTTTTAGGGGACAGACCCACTTCTTCAGACCATAGCCAGACCAGAACAGACTCAATATTTAAGGCACAGAGAACCAAAAACAGTAAGCAAGGAGGACAAATCAGAAAAAGGTAATCAAGGTGAGCAAATCAGAGAGTGGAGGGGTGGGGGGGAAGATCAAGAATTACATTGAGCCAAGTATGCAGACGAGTATGCAAGTCTGAGTCACTATAGGGGCTCGTCTGCATACTTGCCTCAATCTAATTCTTGACCTTTCCCCCCACCCCTCCACTCTCTGATTTGCTCACCTTGATTACCTTTTTCTGATTTGTCCTCCTTGCTTACTGTTTTTGGTTCTCTGTGCCTTAAATATTGAGTCTGTTCTGGTCTGGCTATGGTCTGACGAAGTGGGTCTGTCCCACGAAAGCTCACCTAATAAACTATTTTGCTAGTCTTTAAAGTGCTACTTGACTGCTTTTTGTTTTGATAGTGTATAGACTAGCACGGCTTCCTCTCTGTTACTATTCATAGCCTAATAGTACTACTTACAACAGCTTTGTTAGTAAATAAATGAAGTTGCAGGGCTTTATTGTTTAGGTGGTGGTCGGTAGCCCTTAGCTGGTCTTTTGCTAATCCACAGGCGGCCTGGCTTTGAGCAAGCTCCCAGCTGCGTATGGGGGGTGTGTTCTGAGTTCCCCCCGCATGTGCAGATGAAAGTTGGCTCCTGTGACACTCTTGGCACGGGTGCCAGAGTTTGCTGACCCCTGGTGCAGGTTTCCTCCGTCTAATAAATGTCTGTTTTTGAGATAGGAAGTGTCCCTAGCTTCTGTTTGCTGGAATGGGTCACTTGATGGTGACTTGTTCTCTTCTTTCCCTTTTACACCCCTGACATTGGCCCCTGCGGGAAGACAGGGCACTGGCTAGATGGACCCTTGATCTGACTTGAGATGGCTGGTCTTATGCTTTGGAGAATGAGGCCAGAGCTAAAGGAAAAAAAAACAAAAACAGGTTTTTGTTTTTTTGTGGTTAAACCTAGCAAGCAAAGAAAAATTTGACCGCGCCTCCCCGATTTGCAAAGTAGCGCCGAGCGCCTGGCCGATTCAGGCCCCAAACGCTCTCTGTGTGTAGTTTATCTCCTTAACATCATCGTCTATCTGTTCTCCTGCGCTGGAGGGACTGGGCAGCCGGAGGACTCTGTGCGGATGCCTGCGGCAAGCCCAGAAGGATGCTGCGCTCCTGACAGTTCACCCCCCAGCCGAGGAACCGCCGGGTGCCCATTCCGCGCCGCAGCCGAGCCGTGGGAGGCGCTCAGCGGCCGAGGAGCGAGGCAAGGCGCGGTGGGCAGAGCTCCCCGCTCGCTCCAGCAGCGGGTGCTGGTGGCCCAGACTCGCAGCGGCCCAGACCGTGGAGCTTCTCGGTGGCCATCCCAGCAGCGCCAACGCGTGCGCGCGAGCGGCTCTGTAAGCCGGCCCCAGAGCGCGCCCCCTCCTTTCCCGCTGGGGGGGCCCCGGGGGCGGCACAGGAAGCTGAAGCGCCCCCAAGAAGACCAGGCAGGACGCGATAAGCCAAGCCAGCGGTTCGGCTCCCGGCGCGCTAACGCGGGGCCCCGGGCGCCAGGCTCCTAGAGTTCCGCGGCTGGCGCTGCTCCCCCGGGCGGGGCGGCCTGGAGCAGAGGGAGCCCGGGGAACGCCTCTGCCCCCGCCCCGTTGCCTGGCGACGGGTTTCCCGCGGAGAAACCAGGCAGCACCCAACCCCCCCACCCCCGCGCTCAGCGCGCAACCAGAGGGGCCGCCTGGACCTGCCACGGGCCGCGCCCGGGGAGGCAGCTCTGCTTTTGGGCGCGGATCCAAGGCTGCGAGCAGCTCTCGCGGCCGCTTGCTGAGCCCCGGGCTCAGGGCCCGCGCAGGCCGGGCCGGCCAGCCTCCCGCTAGCCGGGGGTCTGATGCTCGCCCTGCGGGGCGCGGGACTGAGAGAATGCAGCGAGGGCTGAGCAGCGCACCGCCTCGTGCTCCAGGCTGCTCCCCTTGAAGCCAAAGACGCCCCCGACTGGGTTCAGCCGGGCGGGCCCATGGGCCAGAAGTTCAAGGGGGGGGGGGGGGAAAGGGAGCGCGCTTGTCTCAGCTCTGCAAGTGCGGAATAAAACCAGCCCCCTGCCAAACGGTAATGGCTGGGGACCACGAGGGGCCGCCCTGCTGGCCTGGAGCGTCACACAAACCCGAGCTGTCCTGCAGCGCCTGGGGGACAAGCCGTTGTCTTACCAGGCCCCGAACTTGCGTGGGTCAGACCCGCTTCTTCAGAAGCCGAAAGAAGCCGAAGCGGGTCTGACCCACGCAAGACCAGGGCCTAACAAAAAAACGAGGTGGTCTTCGAGGTGCAACGGGACTGCTTGTTTTACATCCAATGCAGTACAGAGCGATCACCGACAAGCCATGGAGCGGGGGAAGTCTAGGGGGGCTTCCTTGACTCCCATTAAACGAGCCCCCAGCTCCAAATCCATTGCTTTAAAAATCAGGAACAACGAAGGATTCACCTTTTTGGAAAAAAAATCTAAGCAAAGAATTTTGGGGGGGTAAAAAAAGTTGTACTGTTTCTTGGGTTAACTGCACAACTTAACAACTCTACCTCCTCTTACTTTTAAGAGTCTGCAGGACCAGCCCCCCCCCCCGCAACTGGGAAGATAATTGTGCCTCATCAAAGACATGAGCCAATTAATAGTGGCTCAATTTCCTCTCCCCTCCAGCCAGCTGCCAGGCCCCGTTAGCCGCCTTCCAACAGGCTGATTGACACTGAATGCATTTCCTCCCGGGTTAAAAAAATGGGCGCGCTGAGCAGCCACTCCGTCATTATTACATTGAGTCCGGTTGCAGCCACCCTAGATGGACGGCGTGGAGGCTGGAGCGCTGCCTAACGGTGTCTCGTCTCCCCTCCCTTCCCGCAAGCAGAGCCGCCCGGAGCTCAGTGTGACCTGCCCCTTGTGATTTCAACAGCCTCAACTTTCCCTTTCTGTAGCCCGCGTCCATTGACAGCGCGCCCCGGCGGCTCCCGCGCGGAGCATATTTCCCTTCCAATTGCTGAACTGGTAACCCCACAGCCCAGCCTGGGTAACCCCGGAGCTGTCTCTGGGGCCCCCGCCGCCATGGGCTGAGAGGGGGCGGCTCATGGGGGCAGTTGACCCCAGAGCTGCAGGAGAGGAGAGGCCAGGACAGCAAAACCAAAGCGCTGGCGTCTCCGGTGGCTTTGCTGGCAGTAACAGCTGACTTGGGCCGGGAAGCGGTCGCAGCGGGGCAGGCGGTCTATAGGCTCACGCGCCGGGCGCTGCACGCCAGTAGCGTTGCCACCAATGTGAATCACGCGTATACGGTACGTCCGTGGTGTTCCTGACTGCACTGCAGCGCGCCCATCGCCAGGGGGCCAACCGCCTCGACAGGGGCTGCGGCGGCCTGCGGTTTGCTGGGCGCCTCACGGAGAGAGCGAGCTCGTGTTAAGGCTGGCACGGACTATGGCTGTGCAGGAAGGCGGTGTTTTACTGAGCGGGGGCCGAGGCCGGGCACAGCGCCACTTAGCCGGACTTAGCTCGGGCAGGGGCGTTCAGAGGAGGCCCGAAATGGGCCTCCAATCGCGGAGGCTTTTCACAGGCGATTTGCACAGGAGCACACACACGCACGCACACGGCGGGCAGGCCCAGGCGCTTGGAGCCGGGGGCGCTGCTGGGTCTCGCCCCGCGATGGCCAGGGTTGGCTTCTAACCTCTGGGAGGCCGGCAAAGGGAATGGGCATCGGGGCAAAGAAATTATGAATACCCGCCCCCGACGCCCGGCTTCTTGCCCTTGCTGGAAAGCCCCTTCGCAAGGCTGCCGCGGCTCCCACGTGCGCCCGGCCGCAAAGGGCCCCGCGGTGCTCCTCCCAGCCGAGAAGTGGTTCCACCCGGACCCGGGAACAGACACGGCGCCAGTCCCGCTGGCCGACACCTGCCCTGGTTCCGAGTTCGGTCCTGGGCCCTTCGGGGTGGCTGCCAGCGGTGGGGTTCCTCCCCCGGGACGATGCCGCCCTTTCACGTCCGCAGGAAGTGGGCCCTGCCGGGAGGGTCCCGCATCCGCACGCCTGCCCGCGAGCACGTTTTCGGTCGCTCGCAGTGTTTCGTGCAGCAGATGTGCTTCGTGGGTTCGCCACGCAAAGCTCGCCAGTGAATTGAGGCAAGCAAAACGCCCCCTCCTCCTGCCGCCGCCTCCCGGGAGGTAAGTGGCGCGCGCCTCCGTCATTCCGCCACCGGAAACGCTGGGAAATGTTCAGCACCCCCCGGTTGCAGCCTGCCCCGGACACGCCGAGGCCGCACCGAGTCCCAGCCTGGGAAAATCATCCGCTCGGTGCAAATGGAGGGCGGTGTTACCTCCGCCGCTGCAGGTCAGCACCCGACCACAAAGGGTTCGCTACAGGTGTGGCAATGGCCACGTGGCTGGGGCCTGCCTCCACGTGCTGCACCAGAGCAGCCAAGTATCGGAGGGGTAGCCGTGTTAGAGCAGCCAGAATCCCCAGGCCGGGCCCCCCTGCTTGCACGGCGCACGAACCGTCGTTAGCGTCCGGCCCGGGAAGGTCATGAGCGCCTAGGTGGGGAGTGCTGATATTCAGGGACGTGGCCAGACTGACGAGCAAGGCAGGACGGATCGGACTGTTGCCGCGAACGCCGACCCCGGGCCCTTCCCTTAGGCATGTTTGTCTTCTATGAACTACTCACATCCCATTATCGTTTATCACTTTTCTACGGGATTCATGCGTAACTCTTCTGTCTCCAGCGCACTCCGCAGCCGCGGTGATGTCATGCCCCCGGCCCCGGCAGCCAGCTGGGGGCTGGGTTCCCAGTCACCCTGGCGGGTCACAAGTTGCCCAGCGCCTGGGAGAAAGCTGTGTTTCAAATGCCCACGTGGAGCTTCTAATCGCCCCCCTGCCCCGCCCTTTGCCATCTTTAGGCCAATGGGGAAGGGAGGTCGAGCCGCAGCACATTCCCGTGCTCAGAGCCAGGGTTGTTGCAAACTCATTCCAAAGCAAGACGAGCGGCGCCGGTCTAATTTCGGTGCAACCTCTACCTTCTGGGCAGAGAGGCGGTGTCTAGATGCATGTTGCTGGGCCCCTTTACCAGCTGTTGGGAACATCAGTTCCAACTCTCTGGGAGGGATGCAAACATCTGCTCAGGAGGAGAGTCGGAGCGGCTGGTACAGAGCTACTGGGAACCAGCACAATCACAGTCCCGGGAGAGGGTCCTCAGTCACTCACTCACATGCCATTTATGAGAACCGGGTTAGTTAGATCATCACCGCTCCGCACCCGTCTTCGTTCCGCTCTCTCTGGCCCGCCCAGCCTGGGCAGAAATGCAATTACCCAGAGGCTGAGGCACAGAGCGGGCTGGGTGAGTGGCACTGTTTAAAGATTTAAAAAAGCAGCAAAGAAAAAGTCTGCACCCGTCTCTCTCTCTCTCTCTCTCTCTCTCTCTCTCTCTGACACACACCCGCACCCGCACCATGGAATGGTGCCGTTTCTGGGCCCGATCCGGCAGTCCTCAGGCACAACTCCCACTGCCTTCCCCGTGCGAACCGCGTTTGTGCAAAGGGAAGGGGACAGTTCCCTGCAAATGTTCCGTGCTGGTCGTTACTCTCCCGAGAGTTTATCTAACCCAGGCGGGCAGTCGGCGTGCGCCGAGCGGAATAACAGCTCAGGACGCGTCTGCGAACGGGGCGTTTTAAACGACACGCGCTTACGGTTCAGTTGCCTTTTTTGTTTTTGAAAGTCCTGCGGCTGGGGAAGAGGCTTTCGCACTCGCTTGCCTCGTGCGCCGAGCGCAGTGTTTGTAAGGGAGACAAAGCTGCACCCAGGGGTGCCCAGGCGGTGGGTGGCACTTGAAATAGCGACGCTTTGCGCGTGTGCATCACTTGGGTGATTTATTCGTAGCTGAAAAAAAAAAGAACCCCTCAGTGTTTTCTTCTGTTTGTCTCCAGTTCATACAAATCTCTCCGGCCCCTTGAGCAGCGATACACTCTCTCCCTCTGCGCACAGGCGGGCACACATGGGCTAGATGTGTACACATAAGCCAGGCTTGGCTGTGGGCGTACACTGCTGCACACAGAAAACAACCGTATTGATTTTTCGCTGTTCGAGCCCGAGCTAATGTTCTCGGTGGGTCATACAATTCACTTTGCGACTGTGCTGCAGGGGCAGAGACCCCCCACAGGAATGTCACGCGAGAAGTTCGTTTGCTAGCTGGGTTTGTTGTAAAGACCCCCGAGCCTGCAACAGACACAGCCACAGACACTACAGCGCGCCCAGTTTTGGCACTGGCTGTACTCAAATAACCTGTTCGCACAGCCCACGGTGCGTCCCTCTCAGCATCTCTTCAGTCACGTCTTAAAAGTCGTCTCAAGCCAGCCCGTAGAATTCATCTTTATGCAAATCCATCAGTGTCACCCCAGGAGTGCATGGCCCGGCTTTGTATTAAAGTGCCTCCTTTCAAAAACGCAGCGCGCTAAAATGGGAGCCCGCTTGCTCAAGAATTATAGCGACTATTAGCGGAACATCTGGGCAACAGGCACTCAGAAAATAACACACCCAAGAGATAAAGTGGCGGGGTCACCGCCGGGAGCAGACACTTAACAAAATGGCAGTGGGGTAATAGATTTCCTTGCAGAGCCTCTGGAGAAGCGGGGGGTGGGGGATAGGAATCCATTATGGCAAAGCAGCTCTCTGCCCTTATACCAAACTGTGCCAGATCCTGCCCAGGGTTTCTCCAGGGGACCTTCCAGGTCTGTGCACTGAGCGGGAGTGATGCGAGATAAGGGTGTGCCCTGGACCTCAAAAACAACAGGACGTCCTGGGGCACCTTAGAGACCAGCAGGTATTTTGGAGCATCAGCTTTCGTGGGCAAAGCCCAGAGGTTAGAAGCCAACCCTTTGTTTTTGAACAAAGCCCACGAACAAAGCCCACGAAACAAAGCCCACGAGCAAAGCCAACGAAAGCTGATGCTCCAAAATACCTGCTGGTCTCTAAGGTGCCCCAGGACTTCTTGTGGTTTGTGAAGATACAGACTAAGTGGGCTTACCCCTTGGGTACCCTCGACCTCAGCCAGGGCTACTCCTAATGGGTCGCTTGTATGGTGAGGCTGATGGCCCCCGGTGCCCTCAGTCCATTTCACTCCCCGCGGGAAATATTTGCCCGTTCATACGGGGGCGTTGTTACGTTCGGGGACCCGCAGCGTTGGGCAGGTCCGTTCCGACGCCTATGGCTCGTGGGAGGAAAGCCCAGGGCGCTGAGGACAAGGGAATCCATCAATCGCTCCCCGCCCTGTCCGCGGGCCGCAATTGCCGCCGGCGGAGAGAGTCAGCAGCTGGGGGGGCGGGGCGCGCAGGTGGGGAGGAGCTAAGGAGAGCTGGAGTTGGGTCCCAAGCACCCGCCAAAGAGCTCGGCGCTGCTTTAGGGGCGGGGCCAAGCGACCCGGTGCCGGCGCGCCGCAGGCTTTCCCACAGCCCTGCCCAGGGTCTGCGCTCAAGAGAGAGAGACGGGGGTGGGGTTGGTTTTTAGTCCGGGCGGCAGGAAGGCAAAGGCGGCCCAGGGCAGAGCCTCAGCTTTACCAGAAACCCCAGAGGGGCTGGAGAATATCCCGCGGGAGGCCCTGCCGAGGGGTGACCCCAGAGTGGGACCTGCGGTCCTGCCGTCTGTGTCCCCTTGCCCCAGGAATGACAGGAACCCATCTCTCTGCCCCCCCCATCCCGCGGTGTCCGGTCAGTCCCGTCAAACCTGGTTTTTGCCAGATCAACCATCCATTTTTCCAGGGTAATAAACCAGAAAGACACCCCCCCAGCCCGCCCCCCAAGAACAATCTCCCAGCTTTAATGAGAGCCTTGCCCACATCCTCATCACCCCAGCATGGTAATTGAGCAGATCTATTAACTTGTTACACTAGATTTGTTTAAAGAGATTATTACACAGTCATTTAATCAATTTGTTACACTGGAGGTCCTGACTCAGAAGACACTTGCCGTATGATTCCTTAATGACTGAATTAATTTGTTTTAATAAAACCAACATTGTGTACAAGCAGATTTCAAGAAAGGTAATTCTGGAGACAGAACAGTCCAATGCTTCATCTGATTAGGTCTTTTCTATGGTTTATCAAAGTCTGAAGTTGCCGTCATAACCTGCGTGGCCGGGGTATTTTTCTTGTTTATAGCGTCATTAATTTAATCTGGATCATTAGGTCTTTATACACATGCATGTTCTGACAAATGTACCCAATGAATAATGCACCTAATGTGCTCGGGCGCAAATGCATCACATCATAAACAGAACCGGCTGCAAAAGAAATAATAGTAAATAATAACAATTCATAGACCCGCCCCCCCCGTGTCCTTCCACACTCGGGGGCTTGTTTTACAGAGCCCCCGCCGATCACAGCCTCATAACAAACTGGGCGGACTCTGGAGCGCAGGCGAGGCTATTTATGGTGAATTAAGGTTATCACGAGAGCAGATGTAGGACAAGAAAATCGGTTTTGCCCCGATGGAAACCGACGTGTGTGGAATAAACACGAGGGGCCCCAAGAAAAGGGACTGGATGGGATCGATTATGTAAAACAGCCGCTCCCTTGCAAACGTGAATGTACTATGTTAATGTACTGCGGGGAGGGGGCGGGGCTCCAGGCTTGAAAACAAGGGCCTGGAGCTGGGTGATGTTTTCCGTCTATAAGCAAGAAGGAATGGAACTGACCCCGGGATAAAGCCAGTGCAGAGAATTATAGCAACATTTTTAGCTAAGAGGAGCGGGAAGCCAGAGCCATGGCCTGAGATGATTGTTGTAAGGACCCTGCCTCACGTGAGCAAGTACACACAGGCCAAAGATTGACTCAGTAGCTCACCAGTTGTTACGGGGGAGAGGTGGAACCTGGGTATGCCTCCGGCAGGCAGGGGTTGTAGGCAAGAGATTGTTTCCGCCACAAGGAAATACTCCTAACGACTCCAGTAGGAACCGGATCGGGCCCTTTTTTAGCTCTGAAGGGCTGTTTTATTTTTGAAATAGCAGCCGCTGTTTCAATAGAAGTTTGCTACCGTCCACGCAAGGTAAATGCTATTTCTAAATCGCGGGTGCATTATTTTAAAATCGGAAACCTCACTGAAGGAGGAATAGCGCCTGTTTCTAAAGAGATATTTCAAAGTAGGTGCTGCTAAGACAGGCATTATCGCCTGTTTTGAAATAAGCCACAGTGTGTCCAATGGCTCTGTTTTTGGAATAGGCTCTATGGGTGAGTCTGCACAGCCCCCTCCCTTCCAGAAGAGGCATGGTAATGAGCAAAAGGGAATATTCCAATGAGTTGCAGACTTACATATTTCACACCTCCTTTGCATATTCTCTTGAGATTTTACTTTCCAACGATCCCCCTCCCCACACGACTGAGTCACGTAGGAACTTCTCTTTTGCTGTGTCTGCACATGTCCCGTCCTTTCAGAGGGGACATGTTAATGAGGCAGTTCAGAAGATGCTAATAAGGCACTATCATGAATATGCAGCACCTAATTAGCATAATGATGGCTGTGTGCCATTCGAAAGTGCTGCTTTTGGAACGCACACTGCCTGTGTAGATGGGGCCTTTGGAAAGGACCACCCTGACTTTGAAAGGCCCTTCTTCCTATTTGGTTTTAGGAAACATTTCAGGAGTAAGGGGTTTTTGGAAGGGGGGATTCCTTCCGGAACAGCCCTGTCTACACAGCTCTGTAGCTTCTGGAAGGGGCTCTTCTGAAGGCGAAATCACATGGGAATATGCAAACGAGGTGCAAGATGCCTCATTTGAACATTCTCCTCTGCTTATTACCATGCCCCTTCAGGAAGGGAGGGGGCTGTGTAGATGAGGCCTGTGTGTGGACTCTCTATTTTGAAATAGCCACGGGCAATTTCAAAATGCATTTTGTGCGTGCCAGCATATTTTGAACTAAACTCTTTGGGAATAGCTTATTTTGAAATAAGGCTGCCGTGTAGATGTAGCCAATTAGGCATAGTATGTAAGCACGAGACAACATTTTGTCAAATAATAACTCTTATGGACTTAAAAGCATATGGAGATTTTTGGGGGGTGAGGAGTGAGCCCATTTCATTGGGGGTATGTGTGAGTGTTTTAAATGATATGGGTACTTTGGCCATGAGTGAGATTTTCAGATGCAGGGCTAGATCTTGTGGCTGTCGCCTGAAGAAAGACTGAAAGATTCAGGGATAGGAGACTGTTTAATGTCTTTTCTTATGATGAGCACACAAAGTGCCTATGAACAAAACGCAGAGCTCAGCCAGCAGGCACACGAGCGCACCTTGCTCTGTTGAAGTCAATGAGACTTTTGCCATTGGCTTCAATAGAAACAGGATTAGCCCTTCCAGAAATCTGATAAACTAGTTAGAACAAGTTGGCGCGTTTGGCACAGGCAGTGTTCCATTCTGAACAGCAGACAACAGGAATTCATTGCCAGGATACTGTTTCATGGGGCATAAGGTTAGCATGGTCTTTATTTGCAAATTACTGGGCCACATTCTGCTACTTTTATCCATATTCGGCTTGATAGGGCCATCCCACTGAAACTGATCTTAACCATGGGAACTCCACTCAGGAGAGACAGCAAAGTTACAGGGTTATAAAATCAGTTTGTGGGACTTGGGACTAGGCCCACCATGTAGCACTTTAGTCAGATACCCTAGTACCAAGTAGTGCTTTGAGTATGTAACAAAATCTAGCCCAAATGCTAATTTAGTTATGCATTACAGTGCTTTACAAATATGTCTCTTTTGAGACATGCATCCCTGTGTTGCATATGGCAGTTTCTCATTTTACTAATCCATTAACTCCACCATTGACACTCAGATTAGTGTTCTCATCCATTGTTCAGCAATTAATATGAGACCCTGTGCTATAGTAAATTCTATGACCTACTTACCTTACTCATTTAGGTAGTTTCACTGAAATCTATGGGCTTGATGCAGCAAAGTTTCTGACGTACAACTCCTGCTGAAGACAATGGGAATTTTGCATTTGGGAGGGCTTGCAGGGTGCTGTCCTATGGAACTGCTCACCTGCTTAATGTAAAGAAAGGTTTAGCCCTTAGTTGCCATATGGTACATTTATTAGCAGGCTAGTCTCATAAATAATGAAAACTAAACTATGTTTGCTGAGTTACTGAATAAAATACATGTGATGGTGCAATAGGCTAATGTTTGCAGGAAGGGTGTCTGAGGTTTGCTTTGACATCAGCTATCCTCAGCCTTCAGATCAAAAAATCTTCCAATGTACTTGCAGCCCTTCCTAAATATGGATGCTTGCCTGAATCGGGGCCTCATTGTGGTTGTGCTGATGCAAATGAAATAGAATGAAATGCAAATTAAATAGGTTTGGCCTTATATATTGCTCTTAAAACAGGCAAAGCATAGGCAGAATATCTTATATTTGTTATAAAACAGAATTTTAGATTAAACAGAAAATAGGCTTACTGCTAAGAAGGCAAAAGAAAGACAATACAAAGAATTCTGAGAGAATGATTTCTCTTTCTTCATATTTCGTACATTGTTTCTTGAACACAGACTTCCTTTCATGTTTAAAATGAAACAAGAGATTATATCCCTTTTAACATAAGCAGCATATGCATCCCAACAATGTAAGTAAACTGATTCAACCTTTTGCCCATTTTAGCAGATGTTACTGATGACTGTCCCAAAAAGCTTGTTTCTAGTAAACTACATTAAGCATCTGAGGTCACAAGGTCAAATAAAGGTCATTTTAATTCTGGCTAAAGGTTAATTAGATTACTGCATTAAAATAAAAGTAGACTATACTCAACTTTAATGAGGATGGACAAGTTTGTCTCATATACCTCTTAACTTTCCTCTTTATGATAAACATGTATTATAGAAGTTGGGCAAAATTTTGCTCTCGATTAATGAAAGAAGATACTGGAGTTAATCTTGATTTAAGCTAATATAAGTGAATGCAGCATTTGACCCATTTTCTTATTCTAAAAATGATGCTTCTGTGCAAACTTTTCTTAAATCTTGTTAACAATACACAGAAAAATGAAACTAAAAGCACATTTTCAAAGCAGTTTCCTCTTTGTGTTTCCTTTCATGATAATTTCTGTCACGTAATGTGCTCTTTCGTTTATATAGGCATAGTGAGTTAGGAGATATTACAATAAAGTATGAAAACACAGGTCAACATTTGCAAACTTCTGTGTTTAAAGTTTGGTACAGAAGCTATATTCAGGTACCTAAAGTGCTATCCAGGAGTGCTAAGCAACTCATTGAAATCAGTGGGACCAGAATGCATTTACATCTCTCAAAAACAGGCCTTTTTAATTTAGGTATTTACACGTGGACTTAAATGGCTAATTTTAGACAGTGAAGTTTAAAACACTCTAAACATTTGTTTTCTGTTATGTCTGCAGTTTTTGGAATAAGAAATGGAGTATGTGCATCAGACCTATTATTCACGCACACTGATAATGATCTTACCTTTACATGGTACTTGTTGACCAGAAGTGTTGCAAAGGACTTCCAAAATACTTTAAACATTTGAGGTCCAATCCTTTTCCTAGTGAAGTCAATGAGAGTTGCAAGAAGGATTGGGCTAACAAAGTGAACCCATCTCTGGTCCAAAAGGTGGCAAATTTTTAACATCACACAGCAACACCGTGGAACCAATTAGAGCAGGAAAAAGAGGCGAATTAAGAACAAGTGGGCCCTGGGACAACACAATTACAAGGCCCCTCCTCCAATATATTGAAATATTAATATAAAATCATTATTTATGCTTTAAAATCTATTCATGCTTATTATTACTTATGATACATAATAAAATTACACTTAAATTATTTTTAAAATAAGAATGACATGACACATTTCTTTTGTTCCGTAAAATGGATTGTTTAACCAAACTGGAGTTAGGGAGCCTTAGGGCCCCTCATGCTTGGGGGCCTTGGTCCAATAGCCTCTTTTGCCCTTAAGTCAGTCCGCCACTGACAGGAAATGAAGAACATGTTACGAATCTCTAGAATTATAGATCTACTTTAGCAGACAAAACAAGATGTTGGTACAGGACGTAATGATGACACAAATACTCCATTGCTACGACTGGGAATGGAAAATAACAGTGATATCATAGAAAACTGACTGCTGAGCAATGTTCCACCTCTGAGTTAGGAGGTGTTTGAGATCTAGTCTCATGAACTAGCACAGGGGTCAGCAGCCTTTCCAAGGCAGAGTGCAGAAATTTGACCTTTTGACCTCTATGCATGGTCCGAGTGCCGGTGATACTTTTAAAGTCACTAACAGTCCTACTTACAACAGCTTCGTTACTAAATAAATTAAGCTGCAGAGCTGTACAGTTTAGGTGGTGGTTGGTAGCATTAGCTGGTCTTTTGTTAATCCACAGGCGGCATGGCTTTGAGCAAGTTCCCAGCTGCATGGGGAGAAGGGGCGGGATTGACCTCCCGCCTCAAATGCCAATGAAATCAGCTCACGTGCCAGTCTTAGCATGTGTGCTGGGGGGTTACTGACCCCTGAACTAGAATACGTTTCATTAGGCAACTTCTCCCCAGCAGCAACTTTGAAGTTGCATCGCAGCACTTCATTAGTAATCTCCCATTACGCTGATTACCATGCTCCCTTCAAAGAAGGGGGCAAGTGTAGACATAGCCATAGTGTTGTGTTTCATACTTTGGGGTAGGGACTGCCTTTTTGTTACATCCCCTAGCCTGGGTTTGCGGGGCGAGGTTTGGGGCTGAAAGGGGTTAAGCCTGGGGATGGGGGGTGTGGTTTGTAAAGCTTGGGGATGGGGGGGCAGATTTGGGGGGCTGAGGTGGGTAAAGACAGGAGGGGGCAGTTTGTGGGCCAAGGAGGATAAAGTCTGGAAATGGTGGGAGGTGCATGGGGGGTGGATGCAAACATTGCTTCTTCCCACTTAAGAGCCTATCCCCAGTTACAGCATTTCCTTGTCCTCATTTGCTCTTCAGTCCTGGGGTGAAAGTAAATTAAACTTTCTAACTGGTACAAATCATTGCATGTGCGCTGTTCTTAAAATAGGGCTTACAAACAGTACGGTTTGACGTTATTTATTAAGGACTGTCTCGGATTCACAGGCATTATGGCTCTTGAAGTATTGATTTTTGTAACTGAATTTGAAAAAAACGGCTCTTCCCACTATTTTGGTTGCAGACCCTGCTCCAGTCTCACCTTACAGCGTGTCTCCTGTGTGTTCACATAAATTGGTTCTATTGTTGGCAGAACGGTTTGTTCCATTGGCTTGAAATGATCCACAAGACAGACTAAAATGTTTCTTACTGTTAATAAGGAGGGAATTGAGTTCATATCGCATAACCTTTTACATATCTTTATTTGAATGGTTGTTAATTGTTAAAGTTCTACCCATACTACCAGAGTGAATTCCAGGGGTTCTGCGCAAGATAAAACTGAATACCTGATTTTTTTTTTTTTTTTTTTTTTTTTTACAAAAGGGTACTCTAGAGTTGCATGAATCAGAAAGAAAACAATTCCCCCTATGCATTTCATTAGAAGGCAATAAAATCTGGTGGCATGTCATTAAATTTAATGAGCTTCCATAAAACAACAGTCACATTGTGGAGGTAATGGAAAGAATAAGTACAATGGTTAGTAAATAAACAAACCACCAAGGATGATTCTATGAGATGCCCCAGATACCCACACAGTGAGGAACAGGCAACTAAGCCAACCTTTTCCCTTACAAACTGGGCCCAGTAACAGCTTAACAGGGTACTTCACACTGAATATGTTAATTTTGCTTGGTCAATAAAAGATTTATTCAGATCAGAAGCCTGTCTAGAGCGCAACCGTGGGCCAAATTCAGAAGCGCTGTGTCAGGTGAAGAAAACTACATATTAATAAAAAGGCCTTCAGTGTGTTTCAAGGTTTCTTATGGCCTGATTCTCCTTACATACTTGCTTACCCCTGTGTGACTACATTAGCTTCTATGTAAGTGTAAATGACATCAGAAGCAGGTCTCTGGGGCTTCATTTTCAGAGACATCTACAGCTGCCATCAATGTGTGGAGGGCCAAAAGAGGCCTGGAACGTACGTTAGCGTACCTCACCTGCTGAAAGGCTACACGGCATGCCAGCACTTGGAAGTCTTGACACTTCAAAGCTGCTGCGTGGGAGAATTTGCCCAATGAAGTGCTGCATATTCATTGTAGCACTTCATTAGTAATCTCCCATCAACCTGATTACCATGCCCGCTTCAAAGAAGGGAGGCAGCTGTAGACGTAGCCTATGCAAGTTTTGTCTACAAATCCCCCGTTTTGTCTACAAAACTCTCTAGTGTAGACATAGCCACTGGGTATAACTGCCCTTGTCCCACTGACACTCTTTATATCAGTAGTGAGTGATCTGAAGGGCAAGAGGCCGAAGAGACCCCAGCAGAATGTTTCTTGGGTGATGATTTACTTGTGTTGAAAGCAGCTTTAGTCAATACAGTCATAGTTTTCATCCATACTATTTTATAATGAGTTTATAATATCTTAATCTTGGTGTACAATAATCAGAACCAAGGGCTCAGTAAATTTTTTATGCATAATTGTATGTTTTTTCCTGAAACAAACTTTCTGATTTCTGACATGTTTGCTCAGCCCACTGTTTTCTCCCAGTCTGCCTTATATTAGGGCAATACCAGAAAGCCTAAGCAAAGTCGATGCTTTAGGTTCACCAGCCCAGGTGTAGGAGGCAATATGTTCCTGTGACTTCCCACTGTGTCACAATTCATCCTTTGCTTCCTCGTCTCCCCAGTGCTGCATAATTATTTCCTGCAGCTCTGCCCCACTGATACTCTTCTATCCCGTGCTGGCTCTCTTATTCTGACCAGTAAGTAGCAGAGTTGGAATCCATGCTCTACCCATTCTCCATCCTTTCTCATCCTTTCTCAACCCATTTACTCCAGAAGGAGCATAAACAATTGAGTGGGTCCATGTAATTCTGTGCAGCTAGACCTAAAATCCAGGTAGCCAGCACAGAAGTAAGAGGGAAGTCCTTCCTCCCTTGAGCAAGTAGAAAGTTCAAGTAAGTATCTAGCTGTTTGTACTGACTTTGTGGCCACGTATGGAATATAGTTTTGATGTGAGCTCTTTTTAAACCCTTCGGTCAATCCATAAACCCATTCTTGCATGTCAACTTTATTATTGTTATTTTATGGCAGTACTGCTATAATTTTTGTTGAATTATAAAAGTTGCAGATCAATTTTTTGCACCACTACAGCACTTTCGGAAGACATGTAAAGCCATAGTATTATTACTCTCTAATCTAGATGAGGTGATGAAATGGTGCCAAAACTCTCATTGCAATTTCATTAACATATTCATGAGTCACACTTTTGCAGTGTTGCAGAAACAACACAAATTGGTTTGTGAATGGTGAACTCCCCTTTCTTCTCCTTTTTCTGTGGAATCACAAATGGAGGATTAGCAAACCAAGTGTGCTTGGGCAGCTTCAGGACACTGCATACAGAAGTTTGCTAGTGTCTTTGTTTTCCATTGTACATTTTTCTTCATTCTTGTGTTGAAGCCAGTATGTCTTGATTATATTCCCAGCAGCGCTTGTCTTGTCTTGTTCACCTTGCCAGAGAATGTTGTGAAGACTAGGACTTCAACAGGTTCAAAAAAGAAGTACATAATTTCATGGAGGTTAGGTCTACCAATGACTGTTAGCTACCTAGGCTCAGAATTTGCAGACCTGAAGAAGTAGGTCTGTCCCATGAAAGCTTATAAACTAATAAATAGTTTTGTTAGTCTTTAACTGGTTTTTTTTTTTTTTGTTTTTCCTGGCCTCTGTTTGTCAGAGGCTGGAAATGGGTGACAAGGGAGGGATTGCTTGATGATTACCTGTTCTGTTCATTCCCTCTGGGGCATCTGGCATTGGCTACTGATGGAAGACAGGATACTGGGCTAGATAGTCCTTTGCTCTTGTGTCCTTATGTTCACTCTGAGCACATCTGCTGAGCAGAGCAGGGGTGGCCAACATGCGGCTCAAGGGCCAGCATCCAGCCCGCAGAGCCTTTTCATCCTGTCCATGGAGCTGGCAGTGGCCATTATGACAGCCAGCCAGTGGCTCCAAGCAGCATGTGGCTCTTTAAGGAGCCATTTGCAACTCTGGATGCTGACACCGCTCACTCCTCCTCTGGCTCCCTGCCCTGCTGCACAGAAAGAGTAGAACTTAATTTAATTGTTTTAATGGTCAGCAGGAGGGATCCCTCTGCTAAACCAATTATATTGAGTCCCATTATTTCAGTGCGGCGGGGCAAAGAGCCTCACGCTGTATATGGGGGAAGGAAGTATGAGGGCTGGAGGGGTGTTGCACAGCCACGGTGAGGAGAAGATGGAGGCCCTGTGAATGTCAGCAGTGGGTGGCAGCATGCGGAACTCTGGTATGAGGTAAGTTAACGCTGGGTTTGGGTCTGAGAGGGGTTAAGCCTGGGGGCAGTAGGAGGTGGTGGGGGGTGGTTTGGGGCTGAGAGGGGTTGAGCCTGGGGATGGGGGAGAGATTTGAGGCTATTTTGTGTTCGGCCCCCAGAACATGTAAAAAATTGCCACGTGGCCCCCGATGAAAAAAGCCCACCCCAATCTTGAGCTCAGCTTTTCTGTAGATGAACACTGTTAATTACTTACCTAATAGGTATACCAAGCCGATTAAATGAGGCCCACAACTCTTTGACAATCTTGAATGAAATAGCACACAGTTAAAAATAAATAACACACAGTTAAAAAGAAGAATCTCGTCCTACCCAGAATAATTGCCACAGAGCCAAGATGTAGGCCTTCCTTCCTGCAGTCAGTGTCTGTCTCTATCCATCTTTATTCTCCTGCCTACCTCTGTTGACCAGGTCCTCTATTGGAGCATGCTTTGCAGCAGCTGAGGGGTGGGGCACTCCTGCATTGCGCCCTTAGCCTTACCATGAGGTCTGCAAACCCCAGTGCACCAGGATATACACCAGTACCAATATACCAGCAGTGGATCTCTGACGACTGGAAACCCCAGCATGAATAAGGCTTAAAATGAGCAAATATGCCTTGTAGCATACCAAATTTTTGCCCCACTTTACTCAAAGGGCTGGTCTACAAACGGAAAATGACAGCGTACACGAGCACGCTAATGAACACGTACATTAAACATGCAGTGTAGGCAAAGACCATTGCGTCACCCTGCAGTTAAACACAACAGACCTCGTCTATACTGAGTGCTTGCAGGACACCCTAACCAATGTCACTTTTCACTCTGCACCTGATACACAGTGGATAGGACTCTGGTACAAGTTCTCAGCTTGACGGTTTGGCTGTCTATCGTAAAGTGAAGCAACTCATGCTTTCCATCTCAGGAGGTCTCTTGCCCAACCTCCAGTGTGCTAGCCAAGATAGCAACTATCACTTAAGCAGGGGTCTCATCTTGGGTTCAGACCTGATACGATGTCAGTCCTATTGGCCAGGGACCTCCAGAGCTGACAGCATGAGTTGCTACAGCTTGAGGCAGAGTCAGATTGTAGCAGGGGGCTGTAATAGACCTTCATGCTGTGTGCATCAGGCACAGAATCCACTGGCTCGTGGGTTACATCGACTCATGTTAAGATAGTATTAGTCTCATATGGTGTGCTTTTCCAGTGATGGCTAACCCTAAGCAAAATATCACTATAACTGAGTACCACTCACATGGGTTCCACTGTAACTAAAAACTAAGAAAACGCTATTTGGTAATTTAGCAGATGCCTTAATTAAACCTCGTATTGGAGAACCACCTTTTCTTGGATTAAATTTTATTTTAGTGTGGGATTGGAGAAATTAAATAGCTCACAACAGAAATTAAATTCCAGGCAGAATGGGATTCCGGAATTCTTTTTCTAGGGGTACTTTTGTAGCAAAGATGCTGCTACGTTCAGCACACAGCTATTAGGAACGCACAGGCTATGAAATACATATGAAATGGCAGACTTTCCTAGAAACCTTGATTTAATTTTTCCACGGAAAGATCATTTTAGACTCACATTGTTCACAGAAAATAATGAAACATTACTGATTTAATTAGAGCTCAGTTGTTCAGGCTGTGCTTTTTATACTGTTGAAATTGCTTTTAGCGTGGGACAAAACTATCAATAGATAAAGCAATTTAAAAGATACAACTATAGAATATATTGTCCCTCTCTTTCTCTCTGCCAGGTTCAATTCATTGCTCAATTTAAGGATGGAAATAACATTTGTCAAAGACTTCTTGACATATGAATTAAAAAAAAAAACCCAGTGCACCTACTGCTTGGATTCCTAACCCATTTATTGTACAATATACAGGTAATTCAATCGACTGAGGAAAGCATAGTTTGTGCAGTTATGCGCTGATACCTCAGAATGGTTCACTTGAAACTTGATAATTTTCTTAAATTTTATTTCTCCTTGAATTGAGAAAGTGTACGAGGCACTTCCTGGCTGATGAAAATAACAATGTTTACTCAGTAACAACTTTTCTGTGACACCCTATGGCACTGAATTAAATTTAAGAAAAGGAGAGGGCTGGATTGTTACCTGCACAACTGGCAGCATGTAGCAGCACTGCTCTTTGTAGCAGGGCTGGAAGAGTCTGGTTGTAACTTTGAGAACTCCAGTCTGGTTCCTGTCTTTCTCTTGCTCCATCCAAAACTTGCACTGAAAAGAATGCATGCAAACTGAGTTATAACTTCAGCATTTGGCCCATCTTAGTAATTGCCGACACTCTAATTTTTAGCTATGACCCCTTTCTTGCAAATACAGGATAGGAATGCTACGGAGTACTGGGTGCCTGATTCTCTGTTACAGCAGCAGGGACCCAGGCCTAACCCATAACTATGCCCATTAGGTGCTACCGCAATACCAGCAACAACAATCTTCTAAAACATATTCAGCATGAGCATTAGAGGGTAGCAGAACACATGGACCACAATGAGCTGGATTCTGATCTTATACACAGAGCTGTAAACCTAGAGTAACCCCTTTAACTTTGACGGAACATTACACATCAAAACTGCTGTCTCCTTGCCACCAGGATACAGTCTATTTGGATCACATCATGTGCCTGGTATGTTTATATGTAGCAACAAAGCCAGCAGACTTAGAATGGCATGTTTGCAGACAATGGATGATGACACAGATATTTGTGTAAATAACCCTTGCTTTTGTTTCATGGCCACAGCCACATGAGTTTCCTGTTGTAATTTACAGAGCCTACAGAAAGCTTTCTCTAGGTTAGAGGTTTTTCTCATTCTCTTGTTTTCATCCTGTCTTTAGTAAAGAAGCGATGGATGAGGCCTAATCCAAGTGCTCTGGCAGACACTCTTAAATTACTTCACACAGTAGGGTATCTGTGCTGTATAGTAGAAGGAGACTGCTCATTTCTCATATTGATTTACGCGAGGCAGTGTAGTGAACATATAATTAATAGTTGACTTCACTGTAAGCCAGCTGTTCTCCCCATAATTTACAGTGGGAACAGTTGAAGAATAAGCTGCATTATAGTATTAGTAACTTCATTTTTGTTATTTTAAAGGTCAAATTCAACTTTTATTAAATGTTGGAGATTTTAATTGCTTGAAAATTGTGTTATCTCCTGATGCAGTGTGTATGTGCTAGTGAGCTATATAGAAGGAGGTGAGAATGGAGTTATTTAACAGAATAGTATCCAAACAAAAAAGCAGTCATGTAGCACTTTAAAGACTAGCAAAATAATTTATTAGGTGATGAGCTTTTGTGGGACAGACCCACTTCTTCAGATCATAGCCTTACTAGAACAGACTCGATATATAAATCACAGAGGTCCAAAAATTCTTATCAAGATTGACAAATCAGAAACATTATTATCAAGGTTGGCAAATCAGAAGAGCAGAGGGACATCGGGGAGAGTGTGTGCGTGTGTGTGGGGGGTGAGTTATGAGTTAGATAAAACATCAAAGCATGTAAAAGCATGCTTATAATGGGTCATGTAATTGTTGTCCCTGTTCAAACCACGTGTTAATGTGCCGAATTTGAATATGAATGTTAGTTCTGAGCTTTTCCTCTGTAGATGGTTATTAAAGTCCCTTTTCAGTAGAACACAAACTTTCAGATCTTTAACAGAATGGCCCACTCCATTAAAGTGCTGTCTGACAGGTTTGTATATTTGGAGTTTTTGATGTTTGTTCTATGGCCATTCATTCTTTGTTGAAGATTGTTTGCAGTCTGTCCTATGTACATGGTGTGTGGGCATTGTTGGCACATGATGCCATATATGATGAATAGTAACAGAGAGGTAGCTGTGTTAGTCTGTACTCCAACAAAACAAAGCAGCAGAAATGTAGCACTTTAAAGACTAACAGAATGGTTTATTTGGTGATGAGCTTTCATGGGACAGACCCATGGGACAGACCCATTAAAGCTCATCACTGAATAAATCATTTTGTTAGTCTTTAAAGTGCTACATTTCTGCTGCTTTGGCATATATGATGTTAGTTGAGGAACAGGAGAATGTGCCTGTGATTTTGTAATTAACGTGGTTAGGTCCAGTGATGGTATCTCCAGAATAGATATGTGGACAAAGTTGGTGATGGGGTTTGCTGTAAGGAAAAGTTCCAGGGTTAGTATTATTGTGGTATATCCCTTATGAGGACTCTCACTAGCAACCAGAGGCTATGCCACAATAATACTAATCCTGGAACTTTTCCTTTTAACAAACCCCATTGCCAACTTTGTCCACATGTCTATTCTGTAGATACCATCACTGGAACTAACCACATCAATTATAGAATCACAGGCACATTCTCCTGTTCCTCAACTAGCATCATATATGCCATCATGTGCTGACCACGCCCACACACCAGGTATGGTCAATATTTTAAATAGCTTTCTAGCTATAACCTTCAAGCTGATACATCAGACATGTCTACTTCTATATCAGGAATTACTTGAGGAGAATATCACTTTGGTACTTGATATTATGGAGTCTGCATTTCTCTAAGAATCATGACTAAAAATTAAAACACCTTCATAAAATGGACATCAGTTCATCTCTCTTATGCTTTCTTGTATAATCTGAAGCTTGTCCTTGCTTCATCCATTCTCTGAGGTGCTGGTGCCAGGGAAAAATGAAGATCATCATATTGTTCTTGATAACCATAAATGTATATTGAAACCACTGGGTTAGAAGGGGCTCTCAATTTTCCAGACTTCTGTATCTGTTTCATGGGTCTTTTTTGTCTTACGTACCTGCAAGCAGTGGTTACTGGTGAGGCAGGTTCCAGGGCAGGCACCAGCTATGTGCACCCCACCTGCACCAAATCCCTCCCCTCCCTGCCCTTTCTCTGCCCAAACCCCGCCCCCTTACCTTTGCTTTGCCCAGGCCCTACCCCTCCCCATTCTCGCTGCACTCCTCCCCACCCCTGCCCTGCCTGCCCCTGCTCTGCCAGAAGTGTCACAATGCACTATTTGTGAAAAACTGCTGTCTTTCCCATATTTACCATATAATTATAAAATAAATCATTGGACTGTAACTGTTGTGCTTACATTTCACTGTGTGGTAAACAGAGTGGTACAAAAGAGTCATTATCCATATGAAAGTTTAGCTTGTACTGACTTTGCTACTGCTTGTTGTGTACCCTGTTTTAAAACTAGAGAATTAAGTAGATGCATTGATGTACCCTCTGGAAGATCTCTGCTTGCCCCCTGGGGTATGTATACCCCTGGTAGAGAACCACTGGCTTACTGGATATAGAAAAGTTTGAGCCCCAACATATCTGATGACCCACATTTTATTATGAATCAATTTGTGCCCGACATATTTTCATGTCAGGTGCATGTACGCAGGGATGAACTCATACAGAAGAAAATCACACTGCTCTTTCCCTTCCCCACATACCTCTCTTAATGGAACCATCATTTCATGAAATGAATCAGAACCAAACCTGACTGAAGTATTCTAGTGTTTTACATTTTCCTGCACCTTAGTACTTTTGGCCTCTAGCCAGATCAGGATGAGACACTACCACAAAACATTTAAGAATGCCTTTTGTCTAAAAATTTTCTGTCAAATTTTGCAGATTCCAAAGGTCTGGAAAGTTAAGTTTTGGATAAATATTGGCAATTTTGTGTGTTCTTATTGAAACTAGATCTGAACTCTACAAACATTAAGAAGTCCTGTGGCACCTTACAGAGTAACAGATTTTTTGGAGCATAAGCTTCATGGACAAAGACCCACTTTGTCAGATATAAAAACACAGATATACATTTGACAAAGTGGGTCTTTGCCCACGAAAGCTTGTGCTCCAAATATTTGTTATTCTTTAAGGTGCCACAGGACTTCTTGTTGTTTTTGTAGATACAGACGAACATGGCTATCCCCTCATACTTGTCAACAAACATTGTGACAGTTTCCCACCATGAAACTATTTTCAAGGGCAACATTCAACAGCAGTGTTAGTGCATAAATCCATTTACTTTAGTCTGTATGGACCATGACATTTTCAGTACTAAAACCGCACCAATGTTCTCCATCAGCTCAGATCTGTGGGTAGAGCAGAGTGAAGATAAAATTGCTTGATATCACACGCCTGCATGGGAAAAATAGCTATCTTGAATAGAAAATCCTGGTTTATATAATCCTGGCTTATATAATTAATTTTTATATAAGCAGTATCTCGTGGCCACATCCAGATGTTAGAACAGGGGTCTCAGCAACCTTTCTGAGGCAGAGTGCTGAAATTTGACCTACGGACCTCTACGTATGGTCCGAGTGCCAGTGATACTTTTTAAATTTACTAATAATCCTACGTGAAACAGCTACATTAATAAATAAATTAGGATGCAGAGCTTTAGTGTTGGGTAGCATTAGCTGGTCTTTTGTTAATCTGCAGGTGGCATGTCTTTGAGTAAGCTTCCAACTGCATGGGAGGGAAGGGGCAGAGCTGAGCTCCCACCTCGCATGCTGCTGAAAATCATCTTGCGTGCTGCTCTTGGCACCTGAGCCAGGGATTGCTGATACCTGTGTTAGAAGTTTGTGCATAACCCTTTGACTTCTCTGAGGCTCCACATACCTCCAAGGGATCTGGCTTTGAAGGTGCAGAAATGTTGGATTTCACCCTTTTAAAGCCTGAATGAAGTGCTTGTAACAAGGTCGTGGATTCCTAGTCCTAAAAATGGAAGTCGTCTCTCCTATGATCTGCTAATATATCCCTCATGTTATGGTGAGACTAGTGTAGGATGGAGAGGATAGTTCAGTCTCCTTGATTTCTTGACTGAAGGTGCTAAGTAGGATGCTAATTAATGCCAGTGGGGGTGGTTGGTTTCTCCATACGGATACTCTTTACAAACAGGGAACCAAACTGGAACCACTGAACTTATTTCGCAGTGTCACGAGCTATCGGATGGTAAATTTCCAGTTGGACTAGATTTGAGCTAGCAACCTACTGCTCAGCTAAGCACTGTGAGAGTCATCTAATCCTTTTCTGAAAGACATTTTACCTCTATTTGACTTTGAAATTCTTCCATAACCTTCAGCCAATACCACCTCACACATGGTGGCTTGAAAGTTAGACTAGACAAAACACTACAAGATATGTTTCAAGGAATGGTCTTGCATTGGCAGAGGAATGGACTGAATGATTTACTAGGTCTTTTCCAGCTGTAACCTCCATGATTCAATACACTAAACTGAGCCAAATGCAACATTCAGAATAATAAACAGAAATTCCACATGATAAAAAAAAAAGTTTCTCATAGTTCGAACTGGATGAGCAGTGCACTGGGTCAGAGAGTGAATTAACCCAGACAAGGCAAGGGTATGATTTTAAATAATCATTCCAGAGTTTGATTACAGCTGTGTGCTCCTGCTGTTTAGAGGGAAATACATATATTATTGGTATTCATAGTATTATTTGTGTGTTTAACAATGTTGCTCATTAAAAAAGCTAAAATCTTGATTATTTTGCTCACTGACCTCAAGAGAATGATTACTGTCTGCATCTAACAGTTGTTGGGACATGAGGATTCCATATCCAGCTGAAATCTAGTGCTAATCTCATGGAGGTGTGTCCAACACATGGGAGAAACATAGTTCTCGGGAAACACCCCCATATAAAAATGTGTAAAATAATGCTTTATTGAGCAGCTGTTCAATCTTAAACGCGGCGGGGGGACTTGGACATATATTACCAAACTTTTCATTAGTTTTGATGGGCTTTTGGATTGGGACATATTTGCTTACAAAGGGCATTCCCAATCCATCATACACATGAGGTCTAGCATCAACAGCTCCCATAATAGTACTGCCCCCATATTTATTATTTCATGTACAGCCCTGAAAAACCCAATCCTTAGCCTGCTCAAAGACAGTAAGTAGAAAATGGAAAAAGCCTTTTATGGAAAATCTGTAACTCACGGTAAAGATATTCAATTTAATTTCAACAGCTCTACAAAAGTAACGGAAGAAAAAAAATATTGGAGAAGACTGGAATGTGGATCCAGGAGGTCCTATCTCCCTTCTCATTCTACTTCTGCTCTTCAAAGAAGGTGCATGGTTTACAGGGTGACCACTGCCTTGGTCCGAAGTCAGCTGAAGTTAACGGGAGGCATTCATGAACTCAGGGAACTTTGCATCAGGGCCTATATACCCAACCCTTTCGAAAATGATCTCTTAGAGCACAAAGGATGAGACAGAAGTGTTCTATTTCAAGTATAGAAAGTAAGTGTGTGAATTTCATTATTTTTATTGCTACTGACTTTTTTTTTTTTTTTAGTGGGGAGCAAGGAAAGAAAGTTCCTTGCAAGTGAGGTTATATCAGTTTATACTTGAATTCCTGATCCCTGATCCAAAGCCCGTGTTTCCTTTTTCGAATGTATTCATCGGCTAATGTAAAGCGGACTAGAAGTTCGGACCAATAAAAAAAATGATGCTGTTTATCTTGTTATCCTTGGGTATTAGGACACTTTTGTGATTGGAATTAGCTGCCTTCTCTCTGATTGATTGTTTTAAACACTGATCTTTTTTCTATCCTATATCATTTGAGTTTTTGCGTGATTCAAAAGGAAAATTTGTCATGAGGCAGCTGTCTGGCTCAAGCAAAATCGTGTCAACATTCTCTATTCTAACACAGCATTCATAGCTTTGTGGGCCAGTTCCTCAGTTGGCATAAGCTGTAATGTTGAAGCTATGATGATTTACACCAGTTGAGTCTCTGCCCATGGAAATATATCAGATACACAAAGGTTGGTGTAAGGCAAGAGGATATTAAAAAAAGGGAAAATAGCAACTTTCCCCCCATTTCAGTAGTGGTTAGCCTATAAAAAGTGGATAGATTACACTAGTTTGGAGGATATTTTAATCTCCATGCCCAACACTTAGGCAGCTGAGTGATCACTCCTTGAACCTCTCTGATCTTGGCAGCATTGTAAGAATTATATTTTCACACACCTTGCTCTTAAAACAGTTCCCCCAAATGTATTAGTCACTAGCAGAATGTTCTCCTCTACCAGGTCTGCTTACCCTTTGCAAATGTCTATATCATTTTATCTGGTTGAAACTAATAGAGTTCTATAGTAATTTAATTGAATTCTATAGGAGCTACTCTATTAACGTAGAGGCCTGAATTTTCAAAAGTGACTAGTGATATGCTGAGGGAACTGAATTTCACAAAATCAGTTGTCTACTCACTCTGTCCCCTTTTATCTCCTCTAAAGAGCTGGGTTTTTAAAAGTAGGATATAGTCATGATCACCTATATACTCTAATGATCAAAGAAGGAAAACAAACTCATAACTATGGAAGTGCACCTTTTAAATGGACTAACTAAAACCAGGACCAGCTGTTTGGATTCTATGTCTCTATGAGGCCATGAAGCAGAAGAGGTGGTACAGGCATACACAGACTCCCATTCACTTCAGTTAGCTTTGGGTCAGGACTTTCCTGAGCAGGATGCAGTGTCAAACTTTGTAAATGAATTGTGAGAAATATACATGACGAAGGAACTGTAAAGAGAGATGGAGAAATACAGTCAGGCAAACACATGACTTGGGCTTTCTCTGTGACAGCTGGGTTACAGTGAAAGAGAAAGCTCTATCAATTAGTGTAAAATGAGGCTCCTCAGGTGGAGTAAATTGGTTTAGCTTCATTAACTTAATTGGAGATATAGAATCAGAGAACACTAGAACTGGAAAGGACCTCAGGAGGTCATCAAGTCCAGTCCCCTGCCCATATGGCAGAACCAAGTATTGTCCATCCCTGATAGATGTCTATATAACCTGCTCCTAACTATCTCCAGTGATGGAGATTCCATAGCCTCCCTAGGCAATTTATTCCAGTGTTTAACCACCCTGACGAATAGGAAGTTTTTCCTAATGATGTAGAACCTAAACCTCCTTTGCTGCAGTTTAAGCTGATTGCTTCTTGTCCTAACCACAGAGGCTAAGAAGATCAATTTTTCTCTTCCTTGTAACACTCTTTTAGGTACTTGTAAAACACCATCTCTCAGTCATCTCTTACCTAAAGAAGCCCAGTTCTTTCAGACTTTCCTCACAGCTTATGTTCTCTAGACCTTTAATCATTCTTGTTGCTCTTCTCTGAACCTTGTCCAGTTTCTCCACATCCCTCTTGAAATGTGGTGCCTTAAACTAAACACGACTCCACTGAGGCCTAATCAGCAAAGAGTAGAGTGGAAGAATGACTTCCTGTGTCTTGCTCTCAACACTCCTGTTAATGTTAATGCATTCCAGAATCATGTTTGCTTTATTTTTTCAACAGCGCCACCCTGTTGACTCATATTTAGCTTGTGGTCTACTATGACCCCTAGCTGCCTTTTGACAGTAGTCCTTGCTAGATAGTCACTTCTCATTCTATAGCCGCATCTACACGAGCCGGCTACTTCGAAGTAGCCATGCCAACTTTGAAATAGCACGCGCCACGTCTACATGTGGCGAGCGCTATTTCGAAGTTGAAATCGATGTAAGGCGGCGAGACGTCGAAGTCGCTATCCCCAACAGGAGATGGGAATAGCGCCCTACTTCGACGTTGAACGTTGAAGTGGGGCACGTGTAGACGATCTGCGTCCCGCAACATCAAAATAGCGGGGTTCGCCATGGCGGCCATCAGCTGAGGGGTTGAGAGATGCTCTCTCCAGCCCCTGAGCTCTATGGTGGCCACGTGTAGCAGCCCCTTAAAGATCCCCGCCCCCTGCCTTCCTGTGCAGGAAGCTGAGAGCGCGTGCAGGCAGCAGC
Source organism: Carettochelys insculpta (assembly GCF_033958435.1). Lineage (NCBI taxonomy): Eukaryota > Metazoa > Chordata > Testudines > Carettochelyidae > Carettochelys > Carettochelys insculpta. The sequence continues at coordinate 123,542,443 of NC_134140.1, forward strand.
GCTGCCACGCGCTCAGCCTGCACGCCCGCAGCAACCGCAGCCCAACACCCTGCAGCAATGGCAGCCAGCCAGCCCCCCAAGCGCCCCCAGGGCACCCCCCCACAAGGGGAGCCAGGGCTCCCAGGCTGGCAGCCAGCTGGGGAAGAGGCAGCGGGGCCCCTCCTGGACAGAGGCCGAGATCCGGGACCTGCTGGGGCTCTGGGGCGAGGAGGAGGTGCTCCAGGTAATGGGGAGCAAGAGGCGGAATGTGGATGCGTTCGCTCAGCTGGCTGAGGGCCTGGCTGCCCGGGGTCACCCTGCCTGCACTCCTAACCACGTCAGGAGTAAGGTTAAGGAGCTGTGGCAGGGTTACGCCTGGGCCCGGGATGCGGCCAGCTGATCTGGGGCTGCCCCCGCCACTTGCCCCTTTTACAGGGAGCTCAGGGCCATCCTGGGCCCCTGGTACACCTCCTCCCCCCGCGTCCACTCTTGACACATCGGCCGATGAGCCCCAGCAGGCCCCAGAGACGGAGTCCGCCCCGGAGGCAAGCCCTGCACCCCAGGGGCCCCCCCAGGAGCCCACCCCTGGGATGCCGGAGGAGGAAGAGAGGGACTCCTCCAGTGATGGGGGGCTCCGCATTGCCCTCCCGTCCCAGAGCTCCAGCAGGGTGTCCACCCAGTGGGTGTCCCCTGACCGTGGGAGTGGACCGTCAGGTATGTACCCCCCCGGTCCACACCCCCGGGGTTCAGGGGCGGGTACAAGAGACATGACCAGGGCCCTCCACGTGCCCAGATGACCTTGGCCCCAAGGACAACAGTGGCATGTCCCTCAGAAGAGTGCATCAGCCCCTGCCCCCCAGCAGGACAGCGCCATGCCCCATCCCTGGGGTTGTGGGGAGCGGAACCTAGGGTCCCCCATGGGGGGACACCCATCATCATCATCAGCATCTCCCAGGGACGGGGATGGGGAACTAGCAGCAGAGGGGTGGGGGGACAAGGGCCATGGGTCAGGGCCCACACTAATGGCTGTCCCCACTCTTCTTCCCCCCTGTGTTCTGCAGCTGCACCATCGGAGGGCCCGGAGAGTGCCAGCGATGTGTCCGTCGTCCCAGAGAGCCCACCGGGGCCATCCCAGCAGGCCAGTGCCTCGGCAAAGCACCGACCAGCCCCAGGACGAGGCCGACGGTGGAGCCACCCGAGGACGGCCACAGATCCCCAGCTGCTCGCGACCCTCCAGCATCAGCTGGAGGTGTCGGAGCGGCGCCTGCGGGTGGAGGAGTGGCAGCTGGAGCTCCAAGAGCGAGCGCTGACCTGGCATCAGGAGGCTTGGGGGGCCTTCATGCGCACCTTTGAGCGCATAGCGCAACATCTGGCCCCCCTGCCACTCTGCCTGCCGCGCCACCCGCCGCTCTACCCGCCACTCCGCCTGCTGTCCCTCCACTGTCGGCCACCCTGGGGCCTGCTGCCGAGGGGGATAATGGGCCTGGGGACACTGCCCGGCCGTATTTGCCTGTTCTCCGGGCCCCCACCCAGCCTCGCCCAGGGCTCCGGCCGAGGCGAGGGTTGCGCCCTCCAACCCCGGGCGCTGGGCATTAGGGTGCGGGGCCGAGGACATGGCCCCCCCCCTTTGTACATATCCCCCATTTGTATATAGTTTGTGTTGGACCCCTGTTTTGCTAGCTGCCCCCCCCATGTAAATAGTTCCCCCCCTTTTTTTCCTATGTTATTAATAAGAGGTTGCACTGTTTGGTTTGAAAGAACATTTCCATTTATTTCAAAGAAAAGGGGGGGGGTGTGCTCTCGGGTGCTCTGTGGTGTGGGCGTGGGGGCAGGGAGCGTTGTGGAAGATGGGGGCGGGTGCAGTGGGTGGCTCACCCGCAGCTGGACCTGCCAGCGTTCACCCCGCAGCCTGGTCAAAATGGGCCCGCAGGGCCTCCTGGACCCGGATCCCCTCAGGGTCGACCTGGCGACTGGGGGCAGCGGGTGGCTGGACGTCGGCCCTGCCAGCCTCCACAGCCCAGCCCTGGAAGAAGGCCTCTCCCTTGCTCTCCACCAGGTTGTGGAGTGTGCTGCACACGCCCACAACCTGGGGGAAGTTGGTGAGGCCTGCATCCAGACAGGTGAGGAGACAACTCTAGCACCCTTTGAGGCGGCCGAAAGTGCGCTCGACCACCTGGCGCGCATGGTTCAAGCGTGTGTTGAACCACTCCTGGCTGGCTGTGACGTGGCCCGTGTAAGGGTGCATGAGCCAGGGCCGGAGAGGGTATGCCGCATCTGTGACAACGCAGAGGGGCATGGTGGTGTCCCCCAGAGGGATCTCCTGCTGGGGGATGTAGGTCCCCACCTCCAGCTGGCGGCACTGGCCCGAATTTCTGAAGACCTGGGCCTCGTGGGTGCTGCCAGGCCAGCCAACATAAATGTCTAGGAAGTGGCCCCGGCTGTCCACCAAGGCCTGGAGGACCACGGAATGGTATCCCTTCCTATTGAGGAAGCGTCCTCCGCTGTGCTCCGGGGCACAGATGGGGATACAGGTCCCATCCAGAGCCCCAAAGCAATTTGGGAAGCCCAGGCTGGCAAACCCCGCGATGGCAGCATCCGGGTCCCCAAGCCGCATGAGCCTGTGGAGGAGCAGGGCATTGATGGCGTGGACGACCTGCAGGGGAAGGACATGAGAGAGCACCAGTGAGGGGTGTGCAGGGTGTGTCTGGCCCTCTCCTCCCACGGCTCCCCCCCCCGCCCCGGGTCCTCTTACCTCCATGAGGACAGCCCCGACGGTGGCCTTGCCCACGCCGAACTGCTGCCCTACGGATCGGTAGCTGTCTGGAGCAGCCAGCTTCCAGACAGCAATGCCGACCCATTTCTCGATGGTGAGGGCACGTTGCATGGAGGTGTCCTGGTGTCTCAGTGCGGGGGTGAGCCACTGGCAGAGCTCCAGGAATGTCGCTGGCTTATCCGGAAATTCTGGAGCCAGCGGTCGTTGTCCCACTTGCCGAGCACCAGCCGCTCCCACCAGTCCGTGCTCGTGGGGTAGCTCCATAGCCGGCGGTGTGTGCGGCGGGGGGGCGGGGTCAGAGGGCAGCAAGGTCTGGGGCTGCTTCCTCATCCCCTGGGGGCAGCTGCTCTTCCACAAATAAAAGATGATCAGCTGCCTCCTGCATGGCACTAAGCAGGGCAAGCACTGCTCCTGCAGGGGCAGGTGTGTGGACCTCTGGTGGCAGCTGCTGGTGCTGCTGCTGGGGCTCCATGCTGTTTCCACAGGGTGTGCATGCTTGTGGCTCTGCAGACCGCGTGCTGTGCAGGCTGAGTGTATCTGGGAGGGGCCCTTTAAGGGAGCGGCTTGCTGTTGCCCCGGAAGTGCTAGTCTGCCCTGTGACCCTGTCTGCAGCTGTTCCTGGCACCCTTATTTCGATGTGGGCCGCTGTGGTGTGTAGACGCTCCCCTGCAGCGCCCACTTCGATGTAGTGCTGCCCAATGTCGACGTTGAACGTCGACAGCACCAGCCCTGGAGGACGTGTAGACGCTATTCATCAAAATAGCTTATTTCGATTTCACTACATCGAAATAAGCTATTTCAATGTAGCATACCTGTGTAGACATAGCTTATATGTGTGAAACTGACTGTTATTCCCTAGTGGAGTACTTTGCATTTGTCCTTATTAAACTTTCTCCAATTTACCTCGGACCATTTCTGCAGTTTGTCCAGATCGTTTTGAATTATGACCTATCCTCCAAAGCAATTGCAACCCCTCCCAGCTTGATATCATCTGCAGACTTACTAAGTGTACTCTCTATGCCAATATCTAAATTGTTGATGAAGATATTGAATAGAACCGGTCCCAAAACAGACCCCAGTGGAAACCCCCTTGTTATGCCCTTCCAGCATGATTGAGAACCATTAATAACTACACTCTGGCTACGTCTACAGTAGCACACTACGTTGAAGTAGCCTATTTCGAAGTAAGAACATTGAAATAGGCTACTTCGATGTGTATCATCTACATGTCCTCCAGGGCTGGTGCCATCGACGTTCAACATCGAAATAGCAACGGGGAACGTCAAAAGGAGCCGCTGCAGAAGGAAACACGGAACGTCCACACACACAAGCGCTCCCCATCGAAATAAGGGGCCAGGAAACCCCGTGGACCGGGTCACAGGCTGGACTAGCCCTTCCGGGTCAACCGCAAGCTGCTCTTTTAAAGGGCCCCTCCCAGACACAGCCGGCCTGCACACCACAAGGTCCGCAGAGTACTCTCCACACTCTTGCAGACCAAGTCACAGCAGCTATGGACCCCCAGCAGCAGCAGCAGGAAGAGGAGGCCCTCCAGGTAGTCATCCAGGGGGCAAACGCCCTGCAAGGTGCTGCCCGGGAGGCCGCCCAGTGGTTCCTGCCAGAGGAGCCCTCCCCAGGGCAGACGGGGACACCCCTGACCACCGGGCTCCCCTCTTCCTCCCCCACCGGCTGCTCCCCTGCCTGTGGAGCTACCCCACCAGCTCTGAGTGATGGGAGCAGCTGGTTGTGCGGGAGTGGGATGACGACCAGTGGCTGTGGAACTTCTGCATGTTCTAGCAGAACTTCCTGGAGCTCTGCCAGTGGCTCACCCCTGCACTGAGGCACCAGAACACATGGATGAGGTGCACCCTCCCCGTTGAGAAGAGGGTCGGAATAGCCATCTGGAAGCTGGCCACTCCAGACAGCTACTGCTCTGTGGGACACCAGTTTGGAGTGGGAAAGGCCACGGTTGGGGCCGTCGTCATGGAGGTAAGGAGGCCCGGTCATGCACCCACTGGGGGGTGGGGGGGGGCCGGGTGTGGGGCTGGGGAGGGAGGGGTGCTGGGGAAGGAGGTGCTGGGCGGGGGGGTACCCAGGGAGGTGCCTGGGAGGGGGCCCTGGAGCACCCTGCACACCCTCATGGGTACCTGCGTTCCCTCCCCACAGGTGGTCCGTGCGCTCAGTGCCATGCTGCTCTAGAGGGTCGTCCGACTCAGGGACCTGGACACAGCCATTGCTGGATTTGCTGCCATTGGGTTTCCGAACTGCTTTGGGGCCCTGGACGGGACCCACATCCCTATCCATGCCCCGGACCACAGCAGAGGAAGATACATCAACCGCAGGGGCTACCGCTCTGTGGTCCTGCAGGCCATGGTGGACAGCCGGGGACGCTTCCAGGACATGTACGTGGGCTGGCCCAGCTGCACACACAACACTTGTGTTTTTAGGAACTCAGGCTTGTGCCGCCAGCTGGAGACGGGGACCTACATTCCCCAGAGGGAGATCTCTCTGAGGGACACCACCGTGCCCCTCTGCCTTGTGGCGGATGCGGCCTACCCCCTCCAGCCTGGCTCATGCGCCCATGTACCAGCCACCTCAATGCCAGTCAGGAGCAGTTCAACACCTGCCTGAACCACGCCCGCCAGGTGGTGGAGAGGACCTTTGGCCGCCTGAAGGGCCGCTGGCGGTGCCTCCTTGCCAGCCTGGACATCAGCCTCCAGAACATCCCCCAGGTTGTGGGCTTGTGCTCCACAACATTGTGAAGAGCAAGGTGGAGGCCTTCGTCCAGGGGTGGGTGGTCAACGCCAGCACAGGCTTCCCCCAGCCGTCTGCCACACCCAGCCGCCAGGCCCACCATGAGGGGGTAAGGGTCCGCGAGGCTCTGCGGGCCCATTTCAATCAGGGAGACCCCTGAGCACCTCCCTGGCCTTCCCTGGAAGACCCCCACACACACCACCTGCACTGCCCGCACACCGCCCCCAACACCCGCACGCCACCCCAACAACAAGCATACGTCTCCGGTTCTTTGGAAAATAAAACTCTGATTTTTGGAAAACTGCTAACTGTCTTATGTTCACAATAAAAACTACAGCCAATATACAAAGGAGGACAACTATATACAAGGGGGACAGCTATATACAAATGGGGGCCCGGCAGATGGCTCGGCCGTCAGCCCATCAGTCTGGGGTGGGGGCAGAGGGGCGCGACCCTCAGGCGGGTATGGCTCGCCACCCTCCCCCTTGTCCGCGGTCCCTGGCGCGGCCAGCTGGGGGCTGGGAGGACTGGCAAGTATGGCTGGGATGCCTCTACCGGCCAGTCTTCAGCCCCAGTGGGCTCCAGTCCTGGGGGGCTAGCAGGAGGCATGGCAGGTGGGGCAGCAGGTGGTGAGGCAGGTGGCGTGGCAGGCGGCACAGCAAGGGGGGCATTGGGTGGAGTGGCGGGGAGGGTGGCATGGGGGAAAGAGCGGGGCGGGAGCTGGGCAACAGCCTCCCGGATCGACCCAACTATGTCCTGGAACACCCCCATGAAATCCTCCCAAGCCGCCCAGCACCAGGTGGACTCCTCCCGGTTGAACCAGAGTCTCTCCTCGGCCACCTCTGTCTGCTGCCAGAGAGCCGCCAGGAACTATGGGTCCACAGGGGGCCACCCCCAGGATCCGGCGGTGGTGGGACCGTCCCACTGGCCTTGCAGGTGTCTCTGGGCGCTGTCGGTGGCTGACCTCCAGCAGGCTGTCGGGGATGATGGAGGGTGCCTGGCTGCTGGGGGTGTTGGATGGTGCAGCTGCAGAGAGGGAGAGAGGGAGGGGACGGCTGTTAGTACTGTGCCCCGGCCCGTGGCCCGTTCCCCCCAGCCTCCTTGCGTGCTGGGTCTCCATCCCGTTGGTGGGTGTGATGTCCCTGTTGGGTGTCCCCATTGCATGGTCCCCCTGCCCCTGGGGTTAGGGCACAGTGCTGTCCATGAGTGCGGGTGCTGACGGGCGCTGATGGCTGTGCCGCCATCCTGGGACCATGCTGTGGCTGGGTGGTTGTGGGTCGGGGTCCGCTGAGGGTGTGTGAGGCTCCTGGTCGTGTCTGCTGCCCCTGCCCCATGGCCCGGGGGTGTGTGCCCTGTGGGGTATGTACCTGACCGTACATTGCCGCGGTCGGGTGAACCCCAGTGGATGGACGCCCGGCTGGTGCTCTGGGAGGGGAGGTCTATGAGGAGCTCTCGCTCCTCACTGCTGGATCCCTCCTCCGCCTTCCTGAGGGGGGGGCTCCTCGGGTGGACCCCGGGGTGCGGGGCTGGCCTCCAGGCTGGACTCCGGCTCCGAGGCCTGCTGGGGCTCGTCGGCTGTGGTGTCAAGGGTGGCCAGGGGGGAGGACGTGTCCCGGGGGTCCAGGATGGCCCTGAGCTCCCTGTAATAGAGGCATGTGGTGGGGGGCGGCCCCAGACCGGCTGGCCGAGTCCTGGGCCTGGGCGTACCCCTGCCGCAATTCCTTCACCTTGTTCTGGACGTGATCCAGAGTGCGGGCAGGGTGACCCCGGGTGGCCAGGCCGTCGGCCAGTTAGGTGAACGCTTCTGCATTCCACCGCTTGCTCCCCATCACGTGCAGCACCTCCTCTTCACCCCAGAGCCCCAGCAGGTCTTGGAGCTCGGCCTCCGACCAGGAGGGGCCCAGCCTCTTTTTGGCCCCCTGCTTGGCTGCTGGGGGTGCGTGGGTCCCCTTAGGAGGGGAGCCCTGGGGGCGCTCTGGGGGCTGGCTTGATGCCATGGCTGGTGGCAGTGCAAATCGGGGCCTCTGGAAAGCGTGCCAGGCTAGCACATGTGTGTGCTGCTGCCTGCATGCTCTCAGCTTCCTGCCACAGGAAATCCAGGTCCGTGGTGCTTTAAGGGCTGCTGCGCATGGGGACCATAGAGCCCCACAGGGGCTGGACAGAGCATCTCAACCCCTCAGCTGATGGCCACCATTGAGGATCCCGCTATTTCAAAGTAGCGGGGCGCAGCTTGTCTACACAGGCCCTACTTCGACGTTGAACGTCGAAATAGGGCGCTATTCCCTTCAGATGGGAATAGCGATTTTGACGTCTTGCTGCCTAGAGTCGATTTCAACATTGAAATGCGCACAGCGCGTGTAGATGTGACGTATGCTATTTCGAAGTTGCGCCGGCTGCTTCGAAGTGGCCAGCTAGTGTAGACGCACTCTCTGAGAATGGTTATATAGCCAGTTATGCAGCCACCTTGTATCAACACCTTCTAAGTTGTATTTGCCCAGTTTATTGATAAGATCATGTGAGACCATATCAAATGCCTTACTGAAGTGTAGGTATACCACACCTACCGCTTCTCCCACAAGACTTATTATCCTATAAAGAAAGGTATCAGATTGGTCTGGCATGATTTGTTCTTTACAAATCCATGCTGGTTGTTGCTATCACCTTATTTTTTTCCAGATGTTTGCAGATGAATTCCTTAATTACTTTCTCCATTATCTTTCCTGGCACAGAAGTTAAACTGACTGGTCTATAATTCCCTGGGTTGCATGTATCCCCCTTTTTATAGATGGGCGCTATTTGCCGTTTTTCAGTCTTCTGGAATCTTCACGGACTTCAAGGACTTTTCACTGATGATAGCTAGTGGCTCCGATACCTCCTTTATCAGCTCCTTGAATAGTCTAGGATGCATTTCATCAGGCCCTGGTGACTTGCAGCCATCTAACTTTTCTATGTTGAGTTATTCCACGGGAGGATCAGGTCTAGATTCAGTACAGAATGGAAGTGGATCCAAGGAAGAGACAGAAGTAGATGTAATATGTTTGGAGTTCATGAAGAATGGGCCATCCTCTAATCCTTATGAATGTGAATAATAATCCTGACATTCATGGGGATAAAATGAAAAGGATTTGGCCCAATGTGATTGCATTTCCTTAGCTCCATTGGGAGCTAGCCCTTTTTGTAAGTAGATCTGCACTGTGTACAGGTGTATGTATGTACACAGAATCATTTATGGCAATGTAGTGAAGAGACATGAAGTTAAGAGCCATCATCAATTGGTTACAAGGGTCTGCAATAAGGAGAAACTGAATGCACTGCATAAGCGACACAGGAATAGTTTACTAACTAGAGAAGTAATGACCAAGGTTCTTCAGGTAGAGAACTGAGCCATGGAGCTTCCAGACAGGAGCAATTTTTTTTCTCTCTCTGTTTAGGTTGATTTGGTTCTGATCATTGAGCTGTTGTTCATATTACAGCAGAAATGCTTCCACTGCTTACTTAAAATGGATCAGGGCACATAATTCTGCCTAAGAGGATATGCTATCCCACTCTCAAGCTAACATATATCCCTTCTATAATATGTTAGAAAAATCTGAAAAATTCATGCAGGTTTTGGTTGTTTGTTTACTTTTCTCTTTGGCCAACAAAAGAGTTGTCAAAAGTGATATTTATAATAATTTAATGGATTATTTGCTTATTAGATATTAATCATTCTGCTGTGTCTGAGGTCCATGCTGGTGTTCCTCTACTAGAACAGTGATTCTGATCTCAATTAGATTATGTCTCTCTCCTTTACCTCCTCATAAATCATTCCAGCAAACTGAAATTAACAGCTACTGGAGCGCATTAATAATCTGCCTCACACATTGGAAAATGCATTAGCTGGAACCCTCCCATCGCTCTGACTGTTAAGCACATCATTTTGTTTATGAAATATAAACATTTCATGGAAGAGCTCTCACACATTTCTCTGAGCCTTGTGACAGCTAAAATGATTACCCACAATTGCCAGTCAGTCAAGCGCCCAAATAAAGTTTGTTTAAAGCCATGGCTCTGTGACTGCCCCATTTCCTCAGGCATTTACAAAACAACATTTAAAATAGAATTCAGCTAGGCCCACAATCCATGGAAAGGAAAAGACTATCTATATATCTATTAGAGCTGTGTGGAGGGCAGAAATGCCTCTTCCCGCAGGGGTCTCCGATTTTGAATTTGGCTTTGTTCCACACAAAAACAACCCCCTAAAATTTTGAAATTATTCGTGAAGGAAGATCCCTTCCATTTTCTTGCATTTTGCATTTAGGTGATCAAAATGGTTTGCTTTGGCAAATTAACATGAAAAAGAACAAGTGACTGTTGCATTTTAATTTTTTTAAAAAATAGTTTATATAATCGATATTGATTTTCACATTCAGAGCAAAAAGAAAGCTCAGAAGGAAACAGCCAGATGGTTTGTTCCAAAAGTGTCAAAATGGGATGTTCTGGCTTTTCTGGAATGCTCCCCCAAAACTTCCCTTCCCCCATCTCTCCCCTTTCCTAGTTTTCTTGTGAAATGAAGGCCTGCTGAGCTGATTTCACACAACATTTTGATTTTGACAAACCTGTGTATTTTGATGGAATATGGTTCCATGGACATCTCTCCCAGCAGACCCCTGAACAACCCCCCCCTCACTTCCAGGACAGGTCCCACCATCACCCTGTTTCCTACTACCCCTCACCAATCCCCACCCACACTCTATCCTGTCCCTGTGCCCCTCCCACTCCCCCCTTCCCTAAGCCCAACCCCAAAGCCACAATGCCCACGGAACTTGGGGGCAGCATGGGTTGGGTTCTCCCCTGCACTCACCAGCTGCAATAGGAAGTGGACCATCCCAGACCTGGTCTGCTCCACTCCCATGGCTCCCAACCATTAGGCTTCACTTCCCACTGTCACTGGTGACTACAGGAGGTGGGCAACCCAAACTCCTAAAGACCATGCCAAATAAGGGGAGAGACTGACCAGTTGTCAGTAATCCTGGAAAAGGACAGACAGCCCCAACAGCATAATAAATCTTGTGTATATGTAGATATCCTTGTACCAGCCAATTATCAAGCAAATACACGTGTGAAATTTGGGCAAATGAATGTTACAACAATAAGCTTAAGCTACACATTTCCTGACTATGGTGTGTTTTGATAGGTAGTGTTAACAATAAATTATTTGTTTTTTCCTACTTTTGTTTAAAGGAAGAAAAAAAATGTGTTTTTCACTGAATTAGCTCATGCCTCATAAATATGAATGAGGTGCCAGGAAACAGTCACAACTGAGGTGAAGAGGGTGAAGAAGGGATGGGTTCACGTCTTTGTCACTGCTAATATAAGGCTGGGTGAAAAGGCCACATAACTTCTGAAAAGGTAACAGATGAGGCTAGGAGAGACATACAAAAAAAGGCCTGTTGGGATTTCCTAGGGGGCCTAAAGGTGATCGCATGCTAGGCCCAGAACCTTAGCAGTAGCTAGGCACGTAACTCCCATTGATTTCAATGGCCTCTGAGAAGCTAGGCCCTAAAACCTATTGAAATTCAGGGAGAGTTAGAGCACTTCCCTCACTTTTAGACGCCTTTGAAAAACATAGCCTGAAACGTGATTTATAATTGCATCTTTAGGAGGACTGTCCCCTGTGTGTTTTTGAGAGAGTATTTGCAGGCCCAGGACATAGGCTCTGCTTAGGGCCCTGATTTTGCAAGGTTCTTAACCATGGGCCAAACACAAAGGCTTAATTGCAATGAGACCATTCACAGTCTTAGACATGTACTCATGTGCCTTGTCAAATCAAAACTCAGAAGAGTAAAGTTACTCAGGTACTTAAGCATTTGTAGGAGCAGGGCTGTTGACTGTAAATAATAATGAGGAATAGCAATTTTTAAAATACTGGAAGAAGCCCATGTAAGATTTTTTTTTCCCTTAAAAACTCATTCACAAAAAATGGAGTTGTTTCTGCAAGGCGCTGTTCTGCCATGGAATATTATTCAACTCTCTATCAATAAATGAGACATTTTTTGCTTGTTTTAAGAAAAATAAATTATAGTTGCTCCTGATGGAATTAGTAATTAATTGTCTATTTTGTTTAGAGGCACTGGTAAAATGCAAATGTTACTGGCATTTTATTCGCAATTTCTAATGTGAACTAAGGGTGAAATTCTTGGATGGAGCACGTATGCTGTATATCTGTATCATACTGAACTATTACATTCCAATAAAGGTGGCTCTCACTACAGTAAATAGTACTTGTTCCTTTTAAGTAGTTACGTGCAGTTTTTTTAATTGACACATTTGCTGTCTCATCTTTCATGGCATATCTCAAGCATCCTTTCCCTCCCAAAAATAATGCAAAGGTGCTAGCAGTAGCTCAGGAGGTGGGTAAGGAGCTAGCGATGAGTGGAATGTGGAGACTTTATGCTTTGGTAATGCATGGTGTTGCTGCCAGATAATGGGAACTGCTGTGCCGGTACAAGAAGTACAGCTATTTACTGTCCTTCCAAGGATAAATTTTCAGTGCTGCTGGGATGTGGGGCATGGCACTCCAGCAAGTTATCTCATTTGGGATGGTAGTAGAATTTACAGTATAGGTGGCCCTATCAAATCTATCTATACATCCTGAGAGAAAGGGGATCCTTTCCTCCCTTCACATCAACACATTGGACTTGGCGCCAAGTAAGTTCTGTTTATTACTCTGTTATATTGCTTGGCCAGGAACATAATTAGTTGCAGTAAAAACCAGGGTTGCAGGAGCAGAATTTATCTCCAGTGCATTCTGCACATATTTTAATTAATTAACATACACTTTGCTCTGCCAATTAATATTTGCCTATTGTGGTCAAGTGAAAAATGTTGGCTGTTTTATTAATCTAAAGACACGTGTATATGATTTTGAAAGTTAGTGTTTGATATCTTGCAATCAGTGCAAAGACAATGCTATTTATTTGTGTGGAATATCTGGGCATGATTCTCCTCTCACTTACGCTGTGTCCAAAACCCATAGAATCAGTGGACTGATATTCAAAGACTTCAGCATACTCTTGAGAATGCATTTACTCTGCTTTTTCCTAGTGTGGCTTTATTAACATCAATGGAATTACTCCTGATATGCATCAGTGTGAGTGAAAAGAATCAGGCCCATTAATTGTACTGAACTTAGAGGCAACCCCCGACCTTGTCATGATGATCTGCGTCAGGCAGTGTGAAGAGCTCTTTAGTGTAGGAACATCTAATCTTGACTTGTTTAAAAAAATTCTGACATATGTTACATGGTTGTTGATCTTAATTTTACTGAAGACCCAGAAAATGGAACAGGGCAGAGCATGACTCACATTTTCAGCTGGGGTAATTTGATGGAGCCCCATTGACTTTATTGGAACTATTCCAGTTTTCGCCCTCTGAAAATCTGCTCCAGAATAAGAGATTAAGGATCTAACCCTGCTGCCACTGAGGTCAACTGGGACTGTTGCCATTCTTCAGTGTGAGCAGGACCGGACCTCAAGTACATAACCGGGAGACACATTGTTGCCACAAAGAGGAAAACTGAAGAAACGATTAATGCCTATTTCCAGTGCACCCCTGGTCCATTTCAGAAGAGGCAATACATCTTTGATTCTTTGATACCCATACATACAGCAGGGGGAAGAAATGCTCGCACTACCTATGACTTGTCATCCAATAACTCTGGGAGGGAAAGGAGTTGTTGGAAGAAAGACAATAGGTCTTCCCCCACCCTTCTACAGTACCAGAAACCATGTTACCACTGTCATTTTGCACACAATAAAAGATAAACTTTCCCCCTGTAGCTGCTGATTACTGTCAAGTGACTTCTTCTTAGGTAATTAGGAATGGACTCATCAGACATTAATGACTTGCTGCTTTCTTGCATATGTCTGCGTCTACATGTAGTATATCCTTGATGAATGCTTTGTTGAATGCTTTTCATTAGCTATTGCTGTTTAACTTCTATGCAATCAGTGAAAAGAGAAGGCTTGTGACAAATCAGTAGTGTATATGAACCTCCTCTTCCCAGTCCCCTCTGCACAGCTTATGGGGAATCTGTTTTTTCAAGTCCAACCATTACAGGCTTGCTCTATAGCATTGGTTAAAATTGGCTTTTTATTCTATTGCACCATGGACACCAAATTTCAGGGTTTTTTTCATACCAAACATGTTTTGGCCACATGAGAATTAATAATGGCTGGGGATTCTCATGCCACAGTATGGAATGGGCAAGTAAAGGGGGCTGAAGTACAATTACTGTTGGAGTCATAACACAGAGGGTATGTCTACGTAGGAGACTTATTCCAACATAAGCAATTCTGGAAGAGCTCTTCAAAAATAACTTATTTCGAAATAACCCTGCTCTACACAAAAAAGGAAATTTGAAGTAGCACTTAACGGTTTCAAAATACAGTGCCTACACACAGAGCCTGTTTCAAAATACAGCCATTGGACGCACTGTGGCTTATTTCGAAATAGGCACCATTCCCCGTCTAAACAGCCCCAATTTTGACATAGCTGGTTTGAAATAGGTACTATTCCTCATGCAATGAGGTTTACCTATTGCCAGATAAGCCGACCTCTATTTGAAAATAGTGTTCGCATTGTGTTCCTAGCGTTTTCACTAACACGGCACACGTCAATGAAACAAACAATTCCATGGCAGACTCACTTTTTTTTCAGCTGAATCACTTGCTCATAAAGGTCACATTTACTATGGTTACAGTCTTGCTAGGAGTGCATAGAACAAGCTAGACAAGGATCATATGGGATGTTCAGTAATCAAGTAACGGCTGAAAATTTCAGCCATTACTCAATTACTCACTGAGGGGGTGGGGGGTGGGTGGAGTGGGAGGCAGCTCCAGAGAGCAGGCTGTCATCCCCACCAGTCCATTGGAACCAGGATGCAGCATTTAAACCATGTTCCTGATCCAACAGGTGCCCTCCCTTCTCCCTTGCCACAGCAGGGAAGGGACGTGGGCTCCCCACTAGCTCATTCGGGGCAGGGGAAGCAGCATTTCAGCTGCCTCCTGGCGTGAATAGGCTCCTGTGGGGTCAGGATTTTCTCCATGGGAAATTGACAACATTTCGTGGAACACCTGAACAGTTCTCAGAGCATACCAGAGTGTCACCGCACACTGGAAGAAAACCAGTGGTGTAGCCACTAGGATAGTTTGTTTCAAAATAACTTTGCTGCGCAGACCTACCCAGTGTTTTCTGACTTTCTAGAATGTAGGCCTTTGAATTTTCTAGTTCCCAGAATTTCACATTTGCTCTTAACCTTAATTCCAAATTTCCTGATTTTCAAATTTTTTATGCATTGGAATGATACTGTTGTGAATTAAGAGCTATCTACTGGCAGCTTTGGGGGCAGACTCAAAGCCACTTCTGCAGAGAGGTATGGGTAGTCCCACCCTGTGCTTCTGAGTGTCTGGGTGCAAGAGGTAAGGTTAATTCCCAGGTGAGAGCAGGTGATATTTCTCATTGCCATCATCCCTCGAAGTTCCCACCATGACAGGACAGCTGTACGTTCTACCCAGGAGGCTGAGGTAGATGATGGTTTACACCCTGGGGTGCATTTGCCTGTTTAACCCTTAGACTTCAAAAGAAACAACTCCCACTTGAAATTTGGGGGTGAGTGAAAGGCCACCCCGATAGGAA
This sequence comes from Carettochelys insculpta, assembly GCF_033958435.1. Taxonomy (NCBI): domain Eukaryota; kingdom Metazoa; phylum Chordata; order Testudines; family Carettochelyidae; genus Carettochelys; species Carettochelys insculpta. The sequence goes on from NC_134140.1 coordinate 123,557,624, forward strand.
ATACAGGTTGTTTGTTGTCCACGATGCTTCAGGTGTGCTGAGAAGGCCTGCTTGGAAAAGTTAACTACTGTTCATATATTTTCAGTTGGAATCCTATGCTGTATATAGTACAGTAGAAATAGATGTGAACCAGTTGTACATTTCACACCTGCTAATGACAAGTGGTCTCTTTCCACAGCATCCTGCGTTGTCTAGATTAAAGAAAGCTAGAGATGGGACATCTGTTCTCCCGCAGCCCAGCACCACATACTTCTCCATGAATCATGCATATATTTTATCGAGTGGCCATTGATTAGCATTTATTTTTCCTCTCCTGTAGGAAGCTGTTGAGAAATGTTTTACAATTTATGATGCTTATCAATGCTTTTCACTCACGACTGAGGAGAAAGTATGAGGACCATATTTCATGATGAAGTGGGTTTCGAGTTAACAGGACAAAATGAAAGCATAGTCATAGATCAGTGTCATATGTCAAGAGAGAAAAGGGTTCAATTTATTGTAAATAATATCCTGCTTGTAAAAGACCATAAGAGTAGAAACTGAGGTCTTGATTCAGGAAAATCTCTGAACATCAAAGATTAAATCATATCCTTAAAGTTAAGTAGGTGCTTAACTAAATTGGAGCCTGGCTTGTTGGGGAAAAAAAAAGAATTACTGAGGATCTTTTATTTTGACATCATTTTGCTGCTGCAGTAATCACATTAACATAATATTTACAACCCCCACCCGACATTATTAACAATGTGAAATATCATGGAAATATCAGGGACAAAATATGACTTAGAACTGCCAAGCTATGAGTCAGCTTTGTCACAACAAATATTTTCTTTGATCCTCGAATATTGCCAATAAAGGAAGTCAGAATCTAATGTTGGAATATGTAAAGGTTGTGGGGAAGAAAACACAACATCCAGCTTGATTTTTGTTTGCTAGTTTGACCCTGAGAGGCTGAGAGGAGCTTTATGACTTCTAACATGAGCAAACACTGGGGTCACATAAGAAGCACAGTCATCATGTCTGGGTTTTTTTGTTTCTAAACACAAGGTAAGATTTTTTCCCACAGGAAAAACTTAGCCTACAAGTTCCAAGCTTTATCAGCAAACACTGTTGTCTTTGTCAACCTGCATGTTTATCAGGGGAAATACAAATCAGTTGGTTTCTTCATGAGCAGCCTTTCCAACTAAATCCTTCTTCCTGATTTAGCTGTTGTCTCTCAGGGCTGGATTCCGATTCCCCTACTCACACTGAACAGCAACTGAGTCCACTAGTCAGTTTCACCAGGAATTTCACCAGGGCTACTTGTGAAATCCAGTGTTTCACAGTACCAGTAAGCGGATAAGAATCTGTCCTTGAGCTACTGCAAGGCAAAGTTTGTTTCTATTCCCTCTTTCTTTTTAGGAAGTCTTGGATTCAATACATATGAGTGGAAATGATCCTTATTCAACCATCCCACTATTTTTAACTTAGTAAACCCACTGATACCAGAGGAATTAGTTTTGATTGCCAAAGGTGTTGGTGAGGAAGAATAAAGCCCAGTGAGCGTGAAATTATAAGGATGTTGGTTTAAAGTATAGTGCGAGATTTTCAAAAGTGACTAGGAAATTTGGGTGCCTCGAGTCACTTTAAATCAACCTGTTTTTCATAGCATGTGCACTGAGCACTTTCTGAAAAAGGAGGCCCTTTCAAATGTCTCAGGTGGGGCAGCAAAAATTAAATAAAAATCCTGGCATGCATCTATGTCCATATGCATATATATCATTCTATCTACATATTTGTACAGTGAAAACATTTTGAGTAAAATGGAACTGGACATACATGGATCTTACTAGGTCTGTTTCTTTTTTAGAGCCCAAATACCAGGCAGCTTTAACGTCTTATGCGTCAGTTGCTCTTATTTTGAGTTCAGAAATGTCAACAAGGACCCTAAAGCAGAGGTGGGCAGTAGCCAGGTCAAGGGGCCAAATCTGGAACACCAGACATTGTTGAATAGACTACAAAATATATTTATTTACTTATTATCATGATCATCATCACTGTCATTTTTCAAATTTTCTCTGGATTCTGGACCTCAACTATACCGTGACAAAACACAGTTGACCACTCCTGGCCTCCCTCTCCCCCAGCCCCAAATCTGAGGTGGAGAATAACTTGTCCTTTGTTGGGTTTGACTAGCAGGGAGCACACTTTTAATGTCACTTTCAGGTTTGCAATTCAATATAGAGGCTCAGACAGGCCCTCTGAAGGGGGATGAAGTTGCCCTGGGCCCGGCATTTCAAATGGGCCTGGAGCTCAACGCAGTGGCAGCAGCTGTGCCCCTTTGAAATGCTTACCCTGGGCTTGTACTTCCGCCCTGCTTCCTTAGAAGCGTGCAGTGCCTCACAGGAAGTAGGAGGTTTGAGTAAGAAAGGGAGTGAGTGCGTAGTGTGGGAAGAAGGCTAGCTCCCATAAAAGGGTGTAGAGGTGGCGTGTTTCATTGTTCCCTCTTGGACTCTGGAGCAACATGCTTCTGCAGTTGCCCCTTTACCATTGTGTCACTTTATAAACACAATCTAGTCTTGTATAATTGACTAGCAGCTACCTTATTCCTCTGGGAAGGGACTGTAGTTTGCTTGTTGGTGGCTTCCCCGTGAGAACTAACTGCATAGTTCACAGTGTGGGAGAGGGGCCTGAAATGTTTTGATGATGTGAAATTCTGAATGGCATTAAGGTGCCATGTGTAACTAGATGAGACACTGCCATAGCAGATCTCCCTAGAGAGAAAACAGCGGGTCAGGGAGTATAAGGCTGAATTTGAGATCAAGTTGTCTTGCATAAGACTATGGAAGTGCCACTCAGGCAGCCTGGGTTATCTCATCATTTGCTGAAATGATCTCAACGTATTGGTATTAGTGGATACTGGCAAAGATAGTAAATCTGATCTTAGGTACTGACACAATAGGGATAACCCGCTTTTGCAATTAAACAGTTAAAAAGAGGGGTTAACAGTGAAATTGGGAGGGAAGCCTCTTCTCCAGCAAACTCCAGTTTGGTGTTTTCTAAATGGATATTTTAGCTAAAGTAAACAATGTAGGGAAAAGCTGTTAGACGTAGACGTGTATTAGTGTGCGCGCACACAGTGTGTGTGTGTGTGTGTGTGAGAGAGAGAGAGAGAAAGAGAGAGAGCGAGAGTGTACATACATACCCTCGTGTTTCCATCGGGGTGTACGGTTTGTGTTTTGACCCACCTGAATTTATTTCAGCGCATGTAAATAAAACTGCGAGCAGAATAACTTTCTGTAAAAGTATTTACAGAATACCTTTGCATTGCTGAGGCCTCCAGGCTCAGAACCGACTGTGAAAGTTTATGATGTATAATGTCTTCAGCTACCATGGCCCCGATTTGGACAAACCTGCCATTAACACCAGCATGGCAGTTATTTTACTGGGGGTGACAGATTGTGAGGTAGGGAGAGTAATTCAGACTATTACCCAGGTGAAGGCATGAAAGATCTGTGATATATGAAGACCACTTAAATTCATTGTATCTTGTACATCACATCTTTGATAGATTATAGCTGTGGCATTAAAATGGAAATGGTTTCTCTGAGGCCTGACAGGGGCTGGGGTGACCTCTGACCTCCCTCTGAGAAATGTGACTGACCGAATTATCAGTTAAGAGAAAAATCTATGGGGAATAGACTCTCAGTGATGGAGAACCCACCATGCATATATATTTTTTTTAACTTTTGGTTTGATTGAAAGCTGCAGTGCCCAGACCTTCCTCCCCCGCCAAACTTGTCTCCTCCCTTCCCCGGATCTACAGCCAATCCCACACTCCTCTGCTCTGATTTCAAATCAGCAGGGCCCCTGGTATTGATTGAAAAATTGTTATTAGAGATAGTGGGCCCTCTTGCATGCTGCCTACTGATTTAATTTGGAAAACATTTAATTTTATGAAGCGGTAAATGATAGTGGCACGCTCTCTCATGTTAGGGAGCAGCTGGCTCTTTAGCTGTTTGCCGTCACTAGTCCCAGGTGTCCTCTTTGCAATCATGTGTTCCCTTCCCCTTTGCTTAACAAGTTATTTCAATTTCTAAACGAAGGCTGAACAAGAGAAAGACAACATGCAAATTGAGAGCCAAGCCACCATTCACACATGAAAAAGTTCCCCTGGAATTCCCTCAACTCTGCCTGTCCCTTCCTCCCTGCTCCCTGCGTCTGTCATGAAGCAAAAAAAAATAAAAAATAAACAGAGTCCTTGTTCTCATCAGATTGTTTTTACCAATGACCTGACACCACCATCTATAATTAATTACATCATTTACATTAGACTATTGACTAAACAAACACATAAATCATAGGCAGAGTCAATAGATGCAGACATATTTAATCATGTTCTAAATAATGATTACTGCTCCCATAATGCAATAATTATTTTCAGCAGCTGACTTGAATTAATCTTCTGTCAAAGTGCCATCTGAATAAAGAAAGTAGACCTAGACAAAGATGAAGAAGGTGGCACTGGTGATGGAGAAGCCATGTAATTTTGCTCTTCTTCTTTCTATCTTCCTCTCACTCTCATTCCTTCTCTTAGGCCCTGACTGCTCACATCCTCAGCTTCTGTTGACTGCAGTGGGAATGAGGACCTTGTCGGCAATGCTGAGCTCTGTATGGGATTGGGCACTTTGTTTCTCTCTTGATCTCACTGCCTGGGTCTACACATGCCCCTTCCTTTTGAAAGGGGCATGTTAATGAGTGGGTTCGAAATATGCTAATGAGGCACTGCAATGAATATTCCTTCTGGTGATCGGAAGAAGGGCTTTCGAAAACTGGGGGGGGGTCCTTTCAGAAGGTCCCATCTGCACAGATGGCATGTGATTTGAAAAGCCGCACTTTAGAATCGTCGCGGCCGCCATTATACTGACGCGGCGCTGCATATTCATTGCAGCGCCTCATTAGCATCTTTCGAACCCGCTCATTAACGTGCTCCTTTTGAAAGGAAGGGGCATGTGTAGACACAGGAACTGTGTTTCTCTCACTCTGTCTCTCCCTTTCACCCCACCTCTCTTTTTAATTCTCTCCTTTCTCATCTCTTGCAGCCTGATCCAAAGCTCTTTGAAGCCAACGGCAAAACTCCCATAAACTTTAAAGGGTTCCTTCCTTCCTTTCTTTCTTGGAATGCACAAACTGAATACACCTGCCACAGTGTCCCTTTGAGGCACAAACTGCTTGATTTACAGAGGTGCTCAGCACCTCTGAAAACAAGGCCAAAAACGACCACATGAAGCTCCAAAGAGATAAGGCTTCCCATAGGGGCTAATGCAATTAGCACAAACTTGACTCTCATTTCTGTAAAAGCATTTCAAAAAACGTTTCATTAATTTGCAAAAACTCATCTGGTCTATACTGCCACATACTCTCCTGGCACATTCTAATAACAATGCCTGTGCAAAACACCACACGTGGAATGGCACTGAACTTCTCTCATTGATTGCAGCAGAGGTCCAGTCCTTCTCCCACTGAAGGCATTGTGATTTTTGCCATTGATGTTAGTGGAAGTAGGACAGAACTTCAGGTGCCCAGCACTTCTCAGAATTTGGCCCCAAATGCTTAGCTGATATCATCAGGATAATTGAAGTGTAGTATTATACCATGAAAAGATGTGGGAAGCCTAATTTTTAGGGACTGCTTCCCCCTAACACAGACCTTAAAAGAGTAGTTGCTGAAGCTAGAAGCTAAGCATTCTCCATACAAGCTAAGCAGCATCAGGAAATGATGACTCTGCTTTGGATCCAGAAATACCACAAGAGGGATCAGGACAACAACCTGTCATGTCGATAGCCCCAGCTCAGAAACTCAAGACTGACTTTTGGGATGGATATAACTCCCCCATGCCTCAGGGCATAAACCAATCACTAACTGGGAGTTAGGAAGGAACTTTCCCTTGGGACGGGTTATCTTAGCTGCTTACTGCAAAGTTTCTTGTATCTTCTTCAGAAATAGTTGATACTGAGACCTGTCAGAGACAGGAAACTGGACTAGAGGGACTGCTGGTCTGATCTGGTGTGGCAATTCCTGTGTTACTAAGGCTGAATTACATCTGAAACAAGTCTGAAATATGTAAAGACATGGAACTGTCTAGGAAATCAGACTCCGCAATGAAAACCTTTATTCTTATCATAATGTGGGAAAGTACGTAGATGATTTCCAGTCCTCCCTCTCCCCAACAGGAGTTTTCTGAGCAAGTGATTCAATCTTAGTTTATTTGATACCAGACTGATTATAGATGCTTTTATAGATTATTCTAATCCATAAAATGAGCATGAACCCCCTATAATGTAATATAGAGCTCAAAAAAGAATGGACAGCTATAAAAAAAACCACACTGGAATATGTGACTCAGTATTGACAGTATTTCATAACATTGTACATCTGAAAGCTCTTAAAAATGGGAGAATTGGGCAGTCTAATCTGCAATATTTATGAGAAAGTAATGAAAAAAAAAGCCATCAGAGTCAGTGTGATAGTTTGGTTAATATTGTATGATGAGTGTGTTATAAATATAAATAAACAATAAGTATAAATAATAATAACAAATATTAATGTGAATATAAATCAATAAATAACAAAATATACATTTTAAGATGAGATGGAAAAGAACCAAGTGAGAAGTCTAATAGAATTATTTTTAAAACATATATTCTGATTCAAAATGTAGTGTGGTTATTCTCTTCTCTGGAAATGTGGACAAGAAAAATAATTAAATTCAAATGCAAGTATTTCTCTCTTTTTTCCAGCTGCATAGGTTATTGTGAAGGACAAATACTCCTGATCTTTCAGATGGCACAAGCCTTTAATGACCGATCGGCAAAAAAGAGACTGACTTAAATTAAACTGAAATCAAGAGGTATGAGTCTAACAATGTGATTTTCTTCACTGGGGCTATAAAGAAGGCACCCAACTATAAGCCTTCAAGTGATGGAAGTTTTGTGAGAACACTCTTCAGTCATCAGACTTTTTTTTTTAAATGATTGAAGAGTTCTATTGGCTTTACAGGTAAAGCATATTAAGTAGAAAGATTAACATGTCTCTTGAACAGAAAAACAAACAGACAAACCAGAAGGTGAAAATAAAGGATGATCCTGTGGTTAAGAGCCTAGACAGGACTGGGTGTCAGGAAATCTGGAGTCAGCTCCGAGCTCCAACACAAACATCCTGTGTGACCCTGAGCATGTCACTTAGACTTTCTGTGTCTGAAATTCTCCACCTGTAAAATGGGAATGATGTTCACTGTTCAGCAAAAAAGCCTCAGTTTTTCGTCCTGACTAGACTCCCACAGTGTTGTTCCCTTCTCAGAATGCACTGGGATCTAACTCTGGAGTGGAGTCTCTTGTGGCAGTCTGTACTTAGGACATTGCAAAGTTGAAGTTCTAGTCAGGAATCTGGAAAGGATATTGCCAGCACACTCGTGGAATGTTAGTCCACAAAACATAGGCAGGCTTGTAAGACTGAGAGAAGAGACTGCATGTATCTGAGTGTGGAATATACCAAATCAATGAATTCACAGTTAGCCCATTTGGCATCTAGTGAAAAGAATGAGGTTCTGGACCTGTGAGTTTATCTTATCAAAGTAACCTTGCCTGTTATCCTCACATGCCAAACTCCAACAACATAATTAAGTCTGGGCCTTTCAACTGACATATTATCTTTTTCAGTCCTCTGCTTCCTCCCAGCAACCCAAACACACTTGTTAACGGTGGATTCCCATTAAGCGAAGAGGGGCAGCAGTACAGATGCAGGCTTTCTCAGAGGGGAGCCTTGTCTGTATGTAGTCACTGATTGAAAACCTATTAATCAGAGCTGTGACCTGGCCTGCCAATGGTGGGGGGGCGGGGGGCAAAGGGAGAAATTGCCCCCAGACCTGGAGTTTCAAAGGGGCCCAGAGTTCTGGCCACTGCCACAGCTACTTTGGCTGCTGTAACTCTGGGCCCCTTTGAATTGCTGTGGCAGTGCTGCTGTGCCACTGCGTGTGGCTTTGAAGTGGGGGGGGGGGGCCCAGTGCTGTGGTCCAGGCTGCACTGAGGGCTGAATACCCTGGGCCTGCCCCTTCAGCTCTTGGCCCTGTCCCTTCTGTGGAGCAGAGCCGGGCCCCCCTCCCACCTTGCCCCAGGTCCTCTGGTAGCTGTCAATACAGCTGGCTATGATTTTACTTCCTGCTCAAGAGTTTGACTGCGTCAGGAGAAAATTCACTCACTTTCCCATCCTTCCATGCTCACGGGTGTTACATTTGAATAGTAACAGAGAGGAAGCCGCGCTAGTCTATACACTATCAAAACAAAAAGCAGTCAAGTAGCACTTTAAAGACTAGCAAAATAGTTTATTAGGTGAGCCCTCGCGGGACAGACCCACATTGGTGACAGACGTTAGTCACATTGCTCAGTGCACTCCTGGAAGGTGCTACAATGACAACAAGAAGTCCTGTGGCACCTTACAGACTAACAGATATTTTGAAGCATAAGCTTTTGTGGGCAAAGACCCTGAGCACAGGATGAACTCCTGAACTTGAACAGAAGAGAATGAAAGTCCAGGGAGTGGGTACAGAGCGGATTCCGATTGCCTGAGTCGAAGTTAAAAATTACCGTTGTCTTGTTTCCATTGAGAGAGTGATCAGGGCAAAAACATGCTTTCTATCTATTTGCACTGAAGACACAGATTAGTGCAAGAGAAACCTAGGGGAAACCTGAAAGGTGGGTCAGATTTTTTTCTCACAGTAGCCATGGCAAATCGTATTTGTTAAGGGAAATCAAGTAAAACAAATAGGGAAATGCATTTGCCTGATTTAAAAAAAAAAGCTAAACTGTTCATGCCTGCTTAATTGTTCATTGTGCTAATTTGATTAGTTCTTGTTAATTTACTTTGCTTTCTTTATCCAGTTACAGGCACTGGGCCCGAGATTTTCCATTGATCTGCACTTTGCGAGTCATTTACACTCGATAGAGGTGGTTGAAAAATCCAAAAGCAGTGTTTGGGACAAAAATATTCTAATTTGCCAACTCATTTAAGTGTCTGAAAGCAAACCAATTTTATTTTTTTTCCCATTTTCATAATGTTTTAAAATTAATTTAAACAGTTTTATTTAGCATGTTATTGAAATAATTGTCCACAATTTTTTAAACATAACTATTTTGGTGTGTTCAGTTGAAAAAAAAAACAAAAAGTAAAATATATTTTTTACAATGTTAGTGAATTGTTGCAAACAAATGTCATGTGGGCTGCCTCTTTCCTCCAGAGCCACAAACCCGTTTGTCGGTTAAAAACCCCAGCACCACCAGTGTTCTCTGTAAGCTGAGTTCGTGGGCAGCCAGCTTGGAGTGATTCAGGTGCCATCCAGCCAATTAGCAGAGCATCCACAACCAGTAGTATGTGTTTCTATTGATGGTGCACCTGTGCATTTACCTTGGTGCATATAACAAAATTTATTCTGCACATGGATGAAAAAAATTAGTGGAACACTTCCCCCCCTTTTTTTTTCCCCTGGAAAAAATTCAAACTCATATTTGCACAAGTGCATAGTGAGTGCAAATGGTTGTGAAATACCACCATTCTGAGTCCATCATTTGCACGAATGTAAATGGTTAACTATGCAAAAATTAACTGTGAGAGAGAATCTGTTTGAGTGTCGTTAACTGAAAAATCTTGGGGTGTCTTACTTGGATCTGAAACAGTTTCAGTTTCAAAAGCAATCTTAGTTGAGTTTGGTGTTGCAAAACAAAAGCAGTGTTGTTTCAAAGCTCAATGGGGTTTGATGAAGTGTTCTTGCTTTAACACATCTGAAATATTAATCCAAGGGGTCACATCCTCAGCTGATGTAAATTGTCATGGCACTAAAAGGTACTTTGAAGTGTGCACCTAGATGTTTGATAAAGAAATTAAACTCGTATATTACTCTTGGAGGTAATAGAGTTATTAATAAACTTTTGTTAAGTTTGCCATTTTAAGCTAATTTAAAAGCAGCCTTTTACAGTGATGTTTTAAGAGCACAGTTAAGAGCAACATGAGCTGGTCTTTGGCTTGATTAGATTTCACTCCCTTTACATTGACAAAGCAATGACTTATTAGCATTCTAAAATGAGAGGACGATGTAAATGTAAGTGGATTTTAATACAATCACTTTTGAGGAAATGTCAGACTTCATTGGGTACTTTCCTCTGCCCCGCTTCTATGATGGCAGAGTTCAACAGAGAACTGTGCCAGATTAATGAGCAAGGGACAGAGGGAATTTTGGAGTTAAGGTAAAAGAAAGAGGGCTGAATTCTCCTTTGCGTAACATCCATCTAAATCTGGAGTCATTCCGCTGAAGTCACTAAGGTTACTCCATTTTACACTGGTGCAATAGAAAATAGAATTTCTCCCCAATGTATTTCTTATGGCAACTCAGCTTGCATTTGATGAGGCCACATCCTCAACCGTTGTAAATTGGTGTTAATGGAGCACATTAATTTATACCACCTGGGGATTTGAGTTTTCATATTGTTTGTTGTTCAGCCCCGGGGACAACCAGACAGCCCCGCTCTCTATGTAGCTTAGGGGTGAAAGGGGACCCTGAAACTGATCATCCAGAAGTCAGGGAAATTCACACCCTGAGAATGAAAACCTGAAGTAGACAAAGCAAATCTGCTTAAATGAAATGAAATTAAATATTAACATCCCAGGCGTTTGCATTGTGCCATGCATGTAATGTGTGTGTTGTTAATGAACCGCAATTTATTTACACCTCAAACAAAGAGGAGCCTCGCTGCCCTAAAGTAGTTAAATTGCCCTCTTCTTGGTGAAATTTATTGCCATTTAAACATGCCAAAAGGCCATTCTGCCAGTCATTACAATAATCTATCATTTCTGCAACTGCTGGTATCCTGAGCTGTGGTCAAATTCAATCTGAGAAGGGTCAACAGAATTTTTCCACCAAATGCTTCCCTCTTGACTGTCATCAATTTAGTTTTGTCAACAAAAAGGGCATTACTACCGAATGAAATAGAAGATCCCCTTAAGACCTATGGCAAACAACGTGAGCTTCTCTGACGTACAGCCTCTCTTCTGCTTTCAGATGTGTGTCTGTGAGATGTGGTGTGCATACTTTGGCCATCACTGTATTGAATGCAGGAGTAGGAAATATATAGACCACAGTCACATGCAAGTGTAACAAACACTATTAATAACACAAAGCTCTCGTTTATCAGCAAACATACTTGGTATTAGGATGCATTTTTTTATACAGATTTATGTTTGCTTCCTGACATAATCAGTGACCTCAGACTTTTTCCCACCCCTACTGTCCTGCCTTTAATATATGCAATCATATTGGTGCTAGTCAATCACATCGTCATATCTTGTTGATCCAGTAATGATACAGTTCCAGACAGCGACAGTTCTATACAGTGATGGCTCTTAGAAAATCTATGAGACAGTGTCTAAAGGTTCCCTCTACTACTCCGTGAACGTTTTTGCTACTGTATAAGTCAGATGTCAGGGATGGTGCTTGGCCTTGCCAAGAGGGCAGGGGACTGAACTAGATGACCTCCCGAGGTCCCTTTCAGTTCTAGGAGATGTGTATCTCCAATTATTTCTAATTTCTAAAGAGTCGTCACTGCAGGGATGTCTGAAGGGAGCAATAAGGCAGAGTGGGTTATCCACCTGCATCTTGAACTTGGCTCAGAAACTGACAGTGGTGAGGGACATCGTTAAGAGTTAAACAGCCCCCCCGGTTCACAAGGAAAAGTCAAACTCTGACTTGCAATATGGGCATTTATTTAGCTTAAAAGGTTTGATATCCCTTTCATTCGTTGTAGGCCCCCAAAGAAACAGACTTGTTATGGTAATTAGGGGGCACTGTGGATGAGGTGATAGCTTTCATTGCACCAAGTTGGTATGACGAGCTGTTGAGCTAGGCAGGTCTACTTCAGATCAGGTAAATGTAAGCAGCACGTCACAGCTAAATACCAGGTGGAACAGGATGTTTAACAGGGGTAGCAGATTATGGGACTGACCTGAGCTAGATTCAAACGCTGATCTTGAGCCAGAGAATTCTACCTCTCTTTACCCTGCAGGCCCCCCACAGCTAGTGTACAATGTTGTTGCTCATTTACATAACAATGTTTCTTGCAGAAAGAACATGATAACTGTTCTCTGCAATTTGCTTTGGCTTCCCATTCATTTTGCATGCAACGGAAGGAGATGGGTTTTAACCTGTGAAACCCTAAATGATTTGGGTCTGAGTTTCCTTCAGGCTACTTCTCCAACCCATGTCAGCGCAGTAGAATTCTAGCCCACTAACTAACAGCGCGGTTTTAATGAAGGGCCTTCAGATTTGTAAATTACTTGCCCACTTGGTCCAGCTGAGCCTTTAATTTACTAATCTTCATCCTCTACTTCCTTCTGTTGTTCTTGCAGGCTTTTTTTTGGAATAAAGGGTTGACTGGGATGATGCTAGTGTGCAGGAGAGTTGTTGGCTCCAGCTGGTATGGCTTAATATTTTAAATTTCATACATGAACCCCCCTGTACCAGACTGGCACATTCTAAATAAAATAAAATAAAATAAAATAAAAATCTGTGCCATGAAGGCATCCTCGCCGCTCCCTATCCCCTTTTAAGTATACAGGTTGGACCTCTCCAGTCCAGCACCGTCGGGACCTGACTCGTGTCGAACCAGACAATTTGCTGGCCCCGGGACATTACTACACAGCTTCCTGGTCTCTTAGAAGACATTTAGGGCTAAATTACAGCTAATAACACAGAACACTGAGAGCCAGGACTCGTGGCTGTAAACAAACATTATGGGACCACAGGAAACTTGGCCACATCCGTGATAAGTGGCCATCTAGATAAAATCATGCCAGGTTACGGATGTTGCCAGATGAGAGAGTGCTGGATTAGACAGGTTACAAAGGCAAAAAGCCCGTTGCTCTCAGCCAGTTTCCTGAAGCTCACTGTTCCCCACATGATAGCAATTTATTCAGAGAAAAATGAAAGCTGTTGAGCTGCAACAGGGCAGTGTTAAAACTTAATGAATGTAAAATATATGGCCTGGCTGAAACAGAACTGAGGTTCTGCTAACTGCCTTCTGAGTTCCCCATTCTGTTATTTTCAATAAGTCAAAATGCCCATGTTATTTGTGCTGCATTTGAAGTAAGATGAAAGCCACATGCCCTACTCCCCATTTAAATATGATGCAGCCTTCTTAGCCTACTTACTTGTATTTAATGTTAAAGGCAAAATTATGAGTTGCCATGCAAAACAACACAAAGGTGCAAGGGGGTGTAAGAAGCCCATATGTTCCCTTTTGTGTCTTCTCTGAGTCACTAGTCCATGTGCCAAGGAAGGAGCATGTTCCATGAGCTGTGACTCTCCCATTTCCCCACTGCATTCAGGCTGTCAGGGTGCAGGCTGAGAGGGATGGGATCTAAGCCCAACCTGTCTCCTCTTCCCCAACTCACTGGCTAGTGAAGTGAAGACAGTGAGGTGGAAAACCTGTTTCACTATAGGCTGACAGCAGACTCTTGTCCCCTGGAGTCGGGGGTGGAGTGGGTCGGGGAACCAGGACAGCAGCTGTGATGCCCTTTACTCGGGATATAAGGATTTGTAACACTGTCACGTTAAAAGCCTTTCCCCTCAGAATGGGCTACATTATTATGTGCCCTTGCTCAGGTGTGTGATGGGGAGGCACTTAAAGAAATTCCAGGGGGGTGTGAGGCGGTGCAGCCCCCCCCCAACCCCAAGAAAGAGCCGGCCTTTGCTTCTGGCTCTCAGCCCCTGCCATTTGACATGGGTGACCCACCGCAGCTGCTATAAAAAGCGGGCAGCCGGCAAAGATCCATGTGGAACTAGCTGCCTTCTGCAATGGTGAGTAAATGTGGGTTGGGGAGGAAGAGGATGGGGTTAGATGGGGAGCTGGGGGTGCTTGGCTCAGGTGAGGGGTGTGGGGTAAGTGGGGGGGTTGGTGGTGCCTGGTTTTGTGGGAGGGGAGGGGCTCGGGCTGTCAGCTGGCTTGCGGGACTCACGGGACTTGGGCGGCTGGCCCCTACAGCATGGGGCTCAGGCAGGTGGCCCCCCCAGTGCATGCCTCGGGCAACTCAGGTTGGCAGGTGGGCGGCTAGCCCTGGCAGCAGGGGGCTCCGATGGCTTGGGCTGGCGGGTGGGCGGCTGCGCAGGACTTGGGTGGCTTTGGGCTGGCCGGTGGGCAGCTGGCTCCAGCAATGCGTGGCTCGGGCTGCTGACCCCGGCAGCATGGGGCTCAGGTGGCTCAGGATGGCAGGCTGGCGCCTGGCCCTGGCAGTGCGGGGCTTGGGCAGGCAACTCTGGCAGTGCAGGTCTCAGGCCGGCAGGGATCTGGCACAGGGAGCTCTGGCAGCTGGTATGGGGCTCAGACGGCTGGCCAGCTGGGGCTGCACCAGGCGTCCGCAAGGGGTCAAGAAAAACTATATGTGCTTATTTTTAATTTTAAATAACATATTTGTATAAAGATTTTGTATTTATTTTAAATTATAAATTGAATTTTTGTTTAAAACAGGAGGTTGGATGATACTAAAAAAGAGGTTGGCGGGTCATGAGAGTTTCTCAAAAATCAAAAGGGGGGAGGCGTAATGCTGAAAAGTTTGGGAACCACTGTTTTAGAGCATCCTTTTATGGAGAAGGATGAAACTTTAAATGAGCATGATTTCATGTTCCCTGTGGGACTGCAGTGGTGGGTTGTTGTGGCTTTTGCTGTTCTTGTTAGGCCTTGGTAACGAGGGTAGACTACAGACTCATAATGCCCACATTAGACTAATGATGTGCTCTACAACTCTGACCTTTTCAGTGTTCTTTGCTTAGGCAGGCTAACTGTTCATTCTTGTTCTCCCCCTAACTACCTCAGCAATCTCTTTTTCTCGTTTCCACTCAGTACTAAGGACATTGCTAAGCTAGTTCTCTGCGAAGCTAGTTTGCACCATGACTCTAGGACCAAGTAATTGAAGGTGGAATTAAAGTTATAGCAGGAAATTCAAAAATCAATGAATGCTGAATGTGAGCTTTAAGAATTACCTCTTCATCCAAAGAGTGGACTCTTTTACATGCTTATCTTTTCCTTCAAACAGGACAAGGTGCTAAATGACTTTGATGAAGGATGTTTACGAAATGACAATCTTAATGGCGTATTAAATGCAGCAGTTGCAGAATTCCAACAGGACTAAAAATGTATACAAGAAGTCATTGACTTTACCTCTAATTTTTTCAGTACCTCCCTTTGCTATTGTTAAAGGTGTTTTGCTTGAATACGAGCTCTGTTCCCTTCACAAGCCAGGGTTTGTTTTTCGCTTCTCAAATCTGCAGTGAGCTCATGCGTGTGGGTTTGGTACATCGTCTTTAACTATGGGGAAAAAAAACGGATCTTAACACTTGGAATTGCAACTGACTCCACAGGATCAGGGTAGCTAGGAAAGATAGTTGGAGAGGGAGGATAAACTATTACATAAACACAAATATATATAGTTGAGAAGAAGGAAAAAGCAAACCATACAACCACATGGGAGAGGAAAACCTAATCCAAAACCCTTGAAGTCAGTTGTGTGAGGGTGTGGGAGGGGAGAGCTCTTTCCCAGGCCTTGAATGGATTTAAGCATGCTGTATTTGATCATTTTCCCCTGGAGGATAAGGTCATTTCTGCTTTCAAATGGAGCTGCATTAAGGAGGTAGCACAGCAGATACTCTCTGGCATCTGACTCCTTTATTTGCTGATGTTGTAGGACAATTTTTAGACCGGAATAGTTGTCCTGCCAGCGTGGATGGACCTTCTGTTTCTCATGTGTTGAGAAGGAAACAGCAAATATGAGAAGAAAAGGGGACAATGACTCCATCACAGAAACAGTACCAGCCTTGTCAGTTTTAACTCAAAGGAAAACATGCTGCTAATATGTTCTGTGCTGTCTGCTGCTAAGGTAGTGATAGCTTATAAGGAAATCTGACTGTTTACGGTCACTGCAAATTAAAAGAAAATGAAGGTAAATTTACTTTATTTTACAATAAAATATTTTAAAAGTATTTAACAAAATTTTCTAGTTTAAAATCATTCGAACAACCTGCTCCAGTACACAGGTTACACAGGGAGCTAAATCAGTGAACCTTTCATGGCACTATGGGCATGACACAAAACAAAACCCATTATATGAAAAAGCCCTAAATATCATGTTTTTGTCATTGAACCCATAAGAACCTAAGAAGGGACAAACTGGGTCAGAACAAAGGTCTACGTAGCCCAGAATCCTATCTTCTGACAGAGGCCAATGGCAGATGCCCCAGACGGAGTGAACAGAACCCGTAATCACAAAAGCAATCCCTCTCCTGACATCCATTTGCAATCTCTGACAGAGGCTAGGGACACCATTTCTACCTATCCTGGCTCATATCCATTGGTAGACCTAACCTCCATGAATTTGTCTAGTTCTTTTTGAACCCTGTTAAAGTCTTGGTCTTCACAACCTCCTCTGACAAGAACAACAAGAAGTCCTGTGGCACCTTATAGACTAACAGACATTTTGGAGCATAAGCTTTCATGGGCAAAGACCCACTTCATCAGAACATCTTTGCCCACGAAAGCTGATGTTCCAAAATATCTGTTAGACTATAAGGTGACACAGGACTTCTTGTTTTTGAAGATACAGATGAACACGGCTACCTCTCTGATACTTGTCCTCTGGCAAGGTGTTCCACAGGTCTACTATGCACTGCTTGAAGAAGAACTTCCTTTTGTTAGTTTTAAACCTGCTACCCATTGATTTCATTTGGTGACCCCCTAGTTCTTGTCTTATGGGAAGAAGTAAATGATTTTTGCTTATTCATTTTGTCCACACCAGTCATGATTTTATCTACCTTAATCATATCCCCCATTAGTCTCCTTCCTAAGCTGAAGTGCCAGTCTTTTTAATCTTTCTTCATGTCGAACCTGTTCCAGACTCCTAATCATTTTTGTTGCTCTTTTCTAAACCTTTTCCAATGCCAAGATATCTTCTTTGAGATGAAGTGACCACATCTGTACACAATATGAAATATTCTCTGTCTTAGTCTCTATCCCATTTTCAATGATTCCTAGCATTCTGTTTGCCTTTTTGACTGCTGCAGCATATTGAGTGGTTGTTTCCAGACAACTATCTACAATGATTCCAAGATATCTCTCGAGTGGTTATAGGTAAATTAGTTCCTATCATTTTGTATATATATGAGTGGGTTTTTTCCCCGAATATGCATTACTTTACATTTACCAACATTAAAATTCATTTGCCATTTTGTTGCCCAATCACTTAGTTTTGCAAGATCTTTCGGAGGCTCTTCAGAGTCTGCTTTGTTCTTAAGTATTTTAAACAGTTTAGTATTTTGCCACCTCACTGTTTACCCCTTTTTCCAGATAATTTATAGATAGAGTGAATAGGATTGGTCCCAGAACAGACCTTTGGAGGACACCACTAGTTACTGCTCTCCATTCTGAAAACTGACCATTGATTCCTACCCTTTGGCTGTGTCTACACTACCTCTCCCTTTCGGAAGGGGTGTTTAAATGACACGGATAGGAAATGGTTAATGAAGTGCTGATATGAGTATTCAGCACCTCTTTAGGATAATGGCAGTCAGTCGTGCTTCGAAAGCGCTGCTTTCAAAATGCAACCTGGCCTTGTAGATGTGTGTACCTCAAAATAAACCCCAGATTTCAAAATTCCCTTATTCCCAAAATGAATTGGGAATAAGGGAATTTTGAAATCTGGGGTTTATTTTGAAGTGCCTGCATCTACATGGCCATTTTTTGTTTCGAAAGCAGCACTTTCAAAGAGCAGCTGGCCACCATTATGCTAATGAGGTGTTGTATATTCATACCAGCACTTCATTAACCAGTTCCGATCTGTGTCATTTAAATACCTCTTCTGAAAGGGAGGGGTAGTATAGACACAGCCTTTGTTTCCTATCTTTTAACCAGTTTTCAATCCATGAGAGGACCGTTCCTCTTGTCCCAAGTCACTTTACTTAAGAGTCTTTGGTGAGGGATCTTATTAAAGGCTTCTGGAAATCTAAGTACACTATGTCCACTAGATTCTCCCCGTCCACGTGCTTATTGACAACCTCAAAGAATTCTAGTAGATTAGTAAGGCATGATTTCCCTTTACAGATAACCACGTTGACTTTTCCACAACGAGTTATGTTCATCTATGTGTCTGACAATTTTATTCTTTATTATAGTTTCAACTAATTTGCCCAATACTGATGTTAGACTTACTGGTCTGTAATTGCTCGGTCATTTGGGGACAATGCTGTTTTAGTGGATCCCCCACTCTCAAGGGGGATTTTTTAGTTGTGGGTGGGCTGAGCCCACCCACCCCCTTGGCCTACAATAGGCTATAATAACCAGGATCACCTCTAGAGCGCTTTTAAAATATTGGAGTCACATTAGCTATCATTCTGTCAATAGGTATAAAAGCTGATTTAAAGGATAAATTACAGACCACAGTTAATAGTTCTGCAATTTCATATTTGAGTTCTTTCAGAACTCTTGGTTGAATGCCATCTGGTCACACTGACTTGTTACTGTTAAGTTTATTGGTTTGTTCCAAAACTTCCTCTCATGACACCTCAATCTTGGACAATTCCTCAGATGTGTCACCTAAAAAAATGGCTCAGGTTTGGGAATCTCCCTAATATCTTCTGCAGTGAAGACCAAAGCAAAGAATTTATTTAGTTTCTCCGCAATGGTCTTATCTTTGAGTGCTTCCTCAGCATCTCCATCATCCAGTGGCCCCACCGGTCATTTAGCAGACTTCTTGCTTCTGATGTACTTAAAAAAACATTTTGCTATTACTTTTTGAGTTTTTGGCTAGCTGTTATTCAAACTCCTTTTTTGATTTTCTTATTAGGTCTTTACACTTAACTTGAGAGAGTTTATGCTCCTTTCTATTTTCCTCACTGGGATTTAACTTCCACTTTTTAAATGATGCCTTTTTATCTTCCCCTGGTTCTTTTACCTGGCTGGTAAGCCACTGTGGCATGTTTTTTGGTACTCTTACTGTGTTTTTTGATTTGGGGTATACATTTAAATTGGGCCTCTAGTATGGCTTCTTTGAAAAGTTTCCATGCAGCTTGCAGGGGTTTTACTTTTGGCACTGTACCTTTTAATTTCTGTTTAACTAACCTCCTCATTTTTGTGTTGTTTCCCTTTCTGAAATTAAATACCACAGCGCTGGGTTGCTCAGGTGCTTTACCCACCACAAGAATGTTAAATTTTATTACATTATGGTCACCATTTCTAAGTGGTCCAGATATATTTACCCCTTGGACCAGATTTGTGCTCCAGTTAGGATTTAATCAAGAATCGCCTTTCCCATTGTGGGTTTCAGAAGCAGCTGGTCCATGAAGCAATCATGTAAGGCATCAAGAAATTTTACCTCTGCATCCTGTCCCTGGGTGACATGTACCCAGTCAATATGGGGATAGTTGAAATCCCCATTATTATTGAGCTTTTTATTTTGATAGCCTCTCTAATCTCTCTTAGCATTTCATAGTCACTATCACTATCCTGGTCAGGTGGTCTGTAATATATCCCTACTGCTATATTCTTATTATTAGAGCACGAAATTACTATCCATATAGATTCTAGGGAACATTTTGGTTCATTTAAATTTTTTACTGCATTTGATTCTACATTTTCTTTTATATATAGTGCCATTCCTCCACCAGCAAGGCCTGTTCTGTCCTTCTGGTATATTCTGTACCTTGGTATGACTGTAGCCCATTGATTGTCCTCATTCCACAAAGTTTCTGTGATGTCTATTACATTAATATCCTCCTTTAATACAAGGCTCTATAGTTCACTCATCTTATATAGACTTCTAGCATATGTGTATAAGCACTTTAACCATGTCACTATTTAACTGTCTGCCTTTTCCGGATGTACTAGATTCTTTTTCAGCTGATTGTTTCTCATCTGATCTTATCCATATTTTATCATCTTCAATCATCTCCTCCTTAGTAGAGCATAGAGAATCCCTATATATAGGCCCTCCCATAGAGATGCCTCTGTCTGATCCATGTGCTTCTCTGCACCCATCAGCTTTCCCCCAGCCCTTAGTTTAAAAACTGCTCAATGACCTTTTTAATATTAAGTGCCAGAAGTCTGGTTCCATTTTGGTTTAGATGCAGCCCATCCTTTCTGTATTCCCCAAAAGTTTCCCTAGTTCCTAGTGAATCGAAACCTCTCCTCCGACACCATCGTGTCAACCATGCATTGAGACTCCGAAGTTCTGCCTATCTCCCTGGTCTGCCATGTGGTACTGGAAGAATTTCAGAGAATATGACCATAGAGGTCCCAGATTTCATAGATGTCCTGAAGTTAGGTTGCTAGGAAAGAGATTGCAACCATGACTGTAACAAACTTACTGCCTTGCTCATGAAGCACAAAACACAGCCTATCAATTAGTCTGAGTTTTGCCTTACATCTTTCAGTGGAAGGCCTTGGGATGACATCTTCTGGGTGTATAGAATTATTGCCTGTGCTATGCTGAGTAACATGCCCTCACAAATCAAGCCTCATTCTTCAGTTTTCCTAATAATTCACATTGCCATGACAGTTCTCCCACAAGCTGTTCGGGACACTGAAGTGCAGGAGCTGTCATTAGAGTGAAGAAGCATTTGGCATGAAAATGTAACTGTTGTAAATTGTACTGTATATTTTTATTGGCTATGTGGCTAGACAGCTCTTGATCTGATCTACTACAAACATAGTGTCTTGTGAGGATGCCTCAAGTAGATCTCACAAGCAAAGGTCATTAAAGAAGATCTCCACTGCAATTTTAACAAGAGTGAGTTTGGCCTGAGTTTAACCCTACAGCCATATTCTACTTTCTCGTACGTATCCACAGTTCCCGTGTGGTATCCACTGGATTAAATTTTTAGTTAATTTTGTACAATGTGTTGTGCAAATGTTTTATAGGGTTGATTCTGAACTGATTAACTGGATGACATTCTTTCTTGCTGCATCTCTGCTTCTTGACATGGCACGTTGGTGTGCACTGTTGAACAGCTGCTGCATTTCATTCCACTGATTGAATAATGTCCAGTCTCTACTTTCAACACAAAACACCAATAAATTTCATTGCAACTGCCTTTCATAAACCTACATAAACTATGCACTCAGGGCTGTTCTATTTCTGGGTGGGATTTCTCCCTCCTAGCAGAATAGAGGATGCCCTTTGCCAACAAACTGTACATGGCAGTGGCACTGGAAGTATTTTGGGGTGGGGTGCTGTGTTGCACCCCCTTTTGGAACTATAGAGATCAGGCTGTCAGCTCTCCCGAACTAGACTCCACTGCCCCAATTGGCCTCCTATCCGTCCAGTCCAAGAGAGTTGATAACCCTCACTGCCATAGGCGGCAAGTTATATGGGTTTAGGCACCATGAATATTCAAGCCTGAGTGCTCAGTGCCAGCAATGCTAATGGCAATGCAGCCGGAGTGTGCATGTGATGAATTTGGGAGCAGCACAGCCTTTTCAGCAGTGAGTTTGTGTATAAACAGAGGCAGGGTGATTAACATAACAAAAGGCTGGTCACTAAAGTGAAGGAAGGATCATTGGATTATCCCAAAAGCATTGTCAGGTACACCAGTCAAAAAATAAGAAACAAAAGATGGGCTAACCCAGGAGTTTTGGGATGAAGTTTAGAGAATGAGTTTGAGGAGCGTCACGAAACTTGGTGGACTGAGGATAATCAATGGGACATAGTAATACCGGGGTGTATGGGGTGTCCAGGGAGGGGTAGCACCTCTGGCGTGGGGACTTGTCATGTCTCTTTGGGGCAGTTTGTGCACCTTTGGTCCCCACCTGGCAGCCAGCTCTCACCTGTGGCTCCAAGAAGCTGTAGCATGCAGTGGCCACACCCCAAAAAACCACTTCGACAGGTGGGCTAAACCAGGTGAGAGTAGCTGGCAGGTCTGAAACCTGCGGTGAGATAGGGAATTGCCTATCCCAGCATGCAAAGTTAGCCCCAGCGGACTGGGCAGATGAGATCACCAGCAAGATCCAACGACCAGGAAGGTGGTTCTGCAACACTCTGTGGAGAGCGAAGGGCATGACAAGTCACCAAAGAGCATGGCCATCCACTGCAGCCTAGGAAGTCCCAGCCGTGACGACTTTTTGTACCACTGGAACCAGGCTTCTAAGGTCGAGAGAGTGAAACTGCCCCTGTGCAACGGCTTTTCCACTTTAAACATTCTCCCGCACAGGTTCTTTGCACATGCTCATCAGTAATACCAGCGTATAAAATATATTCAAAGGACAGACCAGATTGTGCTGGTAGAGGAGTGGCACTATACATGCAAGAAAGCATACAATCAAATAAAGTGAATATCTTAAATGAACCAAACTGTCACATAGAATCTCTCTGGATAGTAATTCCACGCTCTAATAATAAGAATATAGCAGTGGGGATTTATTACCAACCACCTGACCAGCTTGGTGATAGTGACTGTGAAATGCTAAGGGGAATTAGAGACACTGTATAAAAATAAAAAATTCAATAACAATCGGGGATTTCAACTATCGCCATATTGACTGGGTATACGTGACCTCAGGGCGGGATGCAGTGATAACATTTCTTGACATCTTAAATGACTGCTTCTTGGAGCATGTAGTTCTAGAACCTACAAAAGGAGAGGTAATTCTGGATGTAATCCTAAATGGAGCACAGCATCTGTATACAGATGGACTGCTTGGAATTAGTGAATTAATTAAACTTAACATCCTTGTGGTGGGAAAACACCACAGCAACCCGTCACTGGGACATTTAATTTCAGAATCTTTAAAGTGCGATATGATCACTATTTTCGTTTTATGATGATACATACTAACATGGCTGCCTCGCTGAGACTATACAAACGCAAGCTAGTTACACGCAAATTAAAAAGTACAGTGTCAAAAGTAAAATCCCTGCAAAGTGCATGGAAACTTTCAAAAGACGCCATAACAGAGGCTCAGCTTAAATGTATAGCCAGAAAGTGCCACTGTGGCTCAACAGCCAAGGCTACATCTACACTTACGAAGAATGTCGAGGGCTGCGACTCAATTTTAAGCACGCCAATTGCGTACCTTAAATCGATTTTGCAGCCATTGACCATGGTCCCTGTCCTCACTGCAGAATGTCGATGGGAGTGCTCCTCCTGCTGACATTTCTTAATTCTTGGGGCTCGCAAGGAGTTCCAGGTTCGACATTGATTCTGGAACGGGCCATTTCAGATGTGCAAAATGGCGCCCCAGAAGATCGAACCTAAGCGTTTGATCTTCTGTAGCCAGTGTCAACCTACCCCAAGTACGTGAAGCAGTGAGAAATAAAAATGCATTGTTTAACAAGTGGAAGTCCCAGAAAGAATAAACTCTGGAAAATAAAGTGTAACAATAAAATTAGGAAGGCCAAAAAAATAATTTGAAGAACAGCTAGCTAAAGCCTCAGAGTAATAGTGACATTTTTAAGTACCTCAGAAGCAGGAAGCCTGTGAAACAAATGCTCTCCCAGAGCCTTAGGAAGGCATGTGTATGTGGGTGGAAGTTTGCACTGGGAGAGGAGATTGCACACTGGGGCTTCTGGGCACCACCAAAATTTTTGCAAACCTGCTGCCCCTGCTCACTGCCCTGTTTTAGGGCCAGAGCTGGAGGCAACTTCCGAGTCCAGGGCCAGCTGAAGAACCCCCTGGGGCTGGTGGGGCCAGAGGAAGGCAGGACCCTGAGGGCCAGCAGCGCCTGCAGCAGGGCTGGCAGGACTTGGGCTGGGGTCAAGTCTATGGCTGCCTCAGCAGGACCTGATGGGTGGTGGAGCTTATGGCAGGACTGGCAGAACTAGGGGTGGGGGCTGTCACAGCTTATGGAAAGATTGGCAGAACCTCGGGGATGTGGAGTTGGTGGCAGGGAGTGTGAGATTTAGGGGTTCATAGAGCTCATGTGAGGAAGCTGGTTGCAAACCTTGGGGTGCTCCAGCACCTCCCACACCCTGACTTCATGAGCCTATGGCACATGGAAAATAAGATGGGAGATCTTGCCATCTTATGTTCACAGTGTAGATTTGGAATTGCCGATTGAGTCTCTGCTCTGTACACGGAGCGTAAGGGGAAAGATGTTTGTCCACCGTGCGCAGACTGGATGGCTGGAAGAGGGTAAGTGGTAATTTGTAGGGGTTGTAGAAATGCACGATTCATCATGGAGGGTCTATTTATTTCTTTTGAATGCTGAGGTTTTAAAAAACGTAATTCATATTTCCTTGAATGTTAATTTACAACATGAAATGAAACTTAACTTTTCTGGTCTGTTGGTGACAAAATTCGTGAATGATCCAGCCCAATATGGCAACTTTTGACTACAGCTTAGCTTCATGAAAAACCCAAACTGAACTGCTGCCAGCTGACTCTTGAGCAGCCAAGAGAAATAAAACTATGGTAAACTGACAAAGTAATAAATTATGTTAAA
Organism: Carettochelys insculpta; assembly: GCF_033958435.1. Taxonomy (NCBI): domain Eukaryota; kingdom Metazoa; phylum Chordata; order Testudines; family Carettochelyidae; genus Carettochelys; species Carettochelys insculpta. The sequence goes on from NC_134140.1 coordinate 123,582,121, forward strand.
ATTAGAATATATTTTACTTTTTAAAAAGCAATGGCATGTTTCAAATATTTTCATATTGAGTGTGGCCTTTAAAAACAACTTTCACATGTTGAGGAGGGCTGCGTTCTGATTGTCAGGATAAAGACAAATGATTCATGATGTGTGAATCCCAGGATCCATTGAGCTGCAGTTTTCTTTACACATTTGCTGACATTTTTTGACTAATTATCCCCAAACTCCTCCTTTTTTCTCGTTTCTTCTCTCTAGAGTTTAATAAGGTTTTTGGTGGCTTCATTTTGCTTCTTCGGCCTAGGAATTCCTGGGATTCTGAACTGTAACCTCACAGCCACCAGGTATTGCATGACCCTTTTCAGGTAGCTTGTAATTGCTAATTTATGGTAATGCCTGTTGTGTTTTGCACAGGGAATGCAGTCACGTGATTGCTCAAGCTGCTGCCACCACATCTCCCCTACTGACTAATTTTCCTGCAATCCACTGTCCCTATCTGTCTGAGCACAGACCTTAAATACATAAAGAAATGTCTCACAATGGAGTGATACCAGAGATGCTGAGTTTATGAGGTCAGCACAGCTATTTGAGGGAACTTGATGGAAAATACCAGCCTTTAAGCTAACAAAAATAATGAGCAAACTGAAGTGAAAACTGAAGATGTGTTTCAGGTTAAAGCCAACAGTTTTGAACAGAGGGCTCTGGAAAGTGAGTGGGTTTTTTTTAGGGTAATGTTGGATCAGTTCTTTAAGAAAACAATCTTGAAAGTGTTTATTTTACAACTCCAAGATCTTCTAAGGGAATGTGAACAGTAAAGCTCTGAAAAAGAACAGTGGTGAATGGAGCTGATTCTTTGCAGGCAGGACAGCTTCCAAGAGCAGGCCCCACCTGACTCATTGGCTGGCTACCCCCTCCCCCACCAACAAGTGGGTGGTGCTCACGGATAAGTTACTCTTGGAGTTGCAAGATGCTGCTGTTATTTTTCCTTTCCCCGTTACGAATTACATCCGAGATTATTTTAAAAGCTTATTTCAGACGGAGACATTTAGATGGAGTTACATTTTCCCCCACCCCTTGACTGGGTTTCTGCCTGAGAGGCTCTGAAATACAAAGAAATAGCAGTCTACTGTGCTTTTGTCTTCCACTAAATACACTGGAAAAAGAACTGTTTGTATACACTTTTACTTTTGTCCTCAGGCTTCCCAGAGCTTGGTTACAAGGTAAAATAAATGAAAGAAATCAGCAGAAATCATACTAGCATATTGTAAAAGTGTTAGGCTGTAAAATCCCCAAACCCAAAACCTATCTTTCTCTATTCAACTTTACAGACTTACATACAATTTTATAGTAACAGAGAGGTAGTTGTGTTAGACTGTAGTCCAACAAACCAAAGCAGCAGAAATGTAGCACTTTAAAGACTAACAAAATGATTTATTTGGTGAATGTTTATGGAGACCCATCAGGGAACAAATCTAGACTGTAACTTTACATCTGCGCTGAATAAGGGACAGTGCGTAGCTGTGCTACCCTAGGAGCAGACCGGACAACAAATTGGTTATGACTCTGCCCCTGCTACTGTCTTAGGCTGGGTCTACACGAGAGAGTTTTGTCAACAGAAGGCCCCTTCTCTTGACATAACTCAGGGAGCTTCTACACACATAAAGCGTTCTGTTGACAGAATCTCAACAGAAGTCTGCATTTTCCCTCGAAAATTTGAGGAATAACGCTTCTGTCGGCAGAGAAAGTGCAGTGTAGATGCTTCTGTCGACAGAGACGGCTTACGGTTCACCGGGCAGCCCTGTTTACGGAGGTTCTGATCAGCCGTTCTGTAGACAGAGGACAGGGCAGTCTGGCTGCAATCTGTCGACAGAGCAGATTGCTCTGTTGATCTGGTGTTGTGTGTAATTGCACTCTGTTGACAGTTTCTGTTGACACAATGCTGTCGACAGATGCCGCTAGTGTAGACGTATCGTTACTCAGCAGCAGGAGTAAGTTACTTCACCCATTCTGTCGGGCTGTTTGTGTCCTGTTGTGTGTGCCTGATCGGCCCTTCTGTATGGCAAGTGGGGTGTGGAGTCAATGCTCCTTTCTCTCTCTCTGCCTGTGCTGACCCTCCCACTTTCTACCTCTCTCTGCCCCCTGGCTACCATTGGGAAATGGGTCAAGCACCTTCTCCCTCCTCCATGTGGCTGTAATCATGATCTAAGAGAACCACAAAAAGAGAGAAAGAGTAAGAGAGGGTTTAGTGTTTTTTACTCTGCTGCCCGGCCAAGTCACTGCTGAAACACTTTAGCTCCCACACAGAACACAAAGTCCCTGCGCCAGGGAGCTTAAAGCACATAGGGTAAAACAATGACAAGTCTGGGATGCACAGACACACCCTGCTCCAGCAACAATTGCTCTGTTCCTCCTCCAGTACTGCCTGACACTCAGGCCCAGTGTTCCTGTAAGCTGTGTGCTTGTGCAGCTGCTCAGGAGAGATTCAAATGCCACCTGGCTGTTCAGCAGAGTGCCCTCAGCTAGGTTTTTTTGTTTCTACTGCTGGTGCACATTCACACATGCCTCAGTGCACAGAAAAAATATTCTGCCCCAGAATGGAAAAGATTAGAGGGAACATTACTGGGGGCTTGCCTACCCTTAAAATGCTGTAGAGGCACAGCTGTGGTGACACGGCAGAAAGAAGGCTGTTATCAGTGTTACCTATCCACCTCCCTGAGAGCAGGCCATAGTAGGGTGTGGATATTTCACAGGCTTGACCAACGCAGTTAAATCGACCTAATTTTCGAGTGTAAGCCAGACCTTAGTCCCATGCCATATGTTTGCAGAAGCCTCCTTTTTATCATCTCACCAATTTAGGATAGAGCTATACTTAAAATGCTGCACTGATGGGAGGGCTTCTCCTTTAGGCACAGTTAAGCCACCTCTGTGCGAGGTGGTAGCTATGTTGACCAGTAGAATTACATCACTCAGGGGTGTGAAAAAGTCAGACCCCTGAGCAACGTCGCCTCTAATTTTTTTCCGTCCATGTGCAGAATAAATTTTGTTGTGTGTCTTGTGGCATGTTCAGATGTGCACTACCAGTAGAAACACATGCAGCTGGATGGCATCTGCATCTCTCCTGGGTGACCCCCCAAACTCACAGGAACACTGCCTGTAATTAACACAGTTATAGTGATATAGGTCTGTAAGGTAGACATGGCCTTCAATTTTAATTTAAATTTAGAGAAATAAATTAGAGCTAGTCAGAAAATGTTCCACTCCCATCCTTGGCCTGTGGAAAATTTCAACTGTGAACTGAAAAAAAGGCTTTGGTTTTCAGCCAAAATGCTTTTGGTTTTCAAAGAACACTCAGAAGTTTTCCATGGAAAGCAGACACTTGTAATAAAAACATTTCATATAGCTGAAAACCCAGTTTTCCATCAAAAAGGGATTGGAGGAAACTTAGTATAGAAATAATGATACAAAGGACACTAGACGAAGGTGAAACTTGGAAGCAAGAACACACCCCAACCATTTTCACTGAAAGTCTTGAGCCATTTCCTCATTCTCTTGCTTCAGACAGAAGGTGCTGGGAAATTGATCTCTTGCCAACAGAAGGAAAAAAATGGTACTAATAGGATATGGCTTTGCTAATAGTTTTGCCTTTGACTCCTGTAGGGGCCATGCTGTCATGCAAAGCAGAAGTCTTTGTAGTGAGGCAAATTTAGGACCAATTTCTGCTTTCAATTACATCTATGAAACCTCAAAGTAGTAAATAATTTGGTTCCTAGTTGTCTCTAGAGCTTTGCAAATAATACATTTGTTATTCATAATTATTTGTGAATTTCTTGGATGAAATTTACTGTACTTTATTTTGAGAACTTGCAAGATAGATTGACCTAGTTCTGGCCCTCCGTTAATTTAATTTTTTAGGAGCCAAGGACTGAAAAATAGTGTAATGTAATAGAGGATGCTGGATTAAACTACAAGTTGTGTGAGTAACATCTGCAGCTTATGTAGCTGTAAGAAATGTAACTACATTCCAGGGAGAATTTCATATTTTGTTGTGATATATGACATTTATGCTGTTTGGGTAAGCCCTACAGAAATCAGTCAATAAGGAAGTAGAAATGATACCACATTTTTATGTAATGAATCCACATGACAGGAACTGTGAACATTATCAGGCATATACTTGCTTCTGGGAAATATTAGAGCCAAATACACTTTTTATTAGTGTTTGCCCTGGCTTTATGCAAATAGCTTAATTCAGCTTGGCAGTGTTCATCATATTTGGTAAATATAATTTTTGATTAACTGTGTTTGGTGGCTTTATATCCTCTATTCTACCCATTTGTGTCTACTTTTTAAATATTGTCATAGTTTGTAACTCTCATAAACCACTGCTGAAAGATATACAATACGATAGACATGAGAATTAGGAGGCAGTGTCATGAAAAACAAAGAAGCTATATAGTTTCCTATACAGACTCTGAAAAAACAGACAGGGAGTTTTGGCATGTAGCTATCAGGGTGTGCACAGAACACAACCGATGAAAATTCTGTTAGAATCTATTCAGTTTTACATTGTAATAAACCTATGAGGCTATAATTGTCCAAACTAAAGTGGGAGTTTGAGTTTATTAAATGAATTTGCTGCAAATAAGTACTGTGTATAATTACATCTACTATCATTTCAAAGGGCTGAACTGGTTGTTCTTGAATGCAAGGAATGGTCAAGGAAGGATTTGGGGTCAGTTTGTAATTTTGTTTTGTTCTAACAAACCATGTCATTTACTCAGTATGACAGTGTGTTTCAGAGATGTGCTGGATGTGAAGGGTTAAAACAAAAAGACATAGTCAGCATATTATCTCATTAGCCACACAGCTTTTGGACGGATTCCACTTGAAACAAGGGAAGGTGGGAGATGAAATGCAAAGCAAGTGGATTACGTACAGCGTGCACATACCCACACACCCCTCCGTCGGAACCTTGTGAACTATAAGAGCTGGCCATAAAAATTCATTTGGGCTCCTAATAAATGACATCCACTAAGCTGTAGCGAGCTCACTATTTTGCTGGGCAAGGAAGGGCTGTGCTTTTTTTTTGCAGAGCAGCATGCTGCCCTCAACAGAAAACCGTGTTTATCACTTTCAGCTGCAATAAAAATAACAAATGTCCAGAGTAAACCTAATTCACTGTGCTACTTAGTATTTGAAATACATAAATATGTCAAGCAAAAGACCTCTAATAGACCCTTTTATCCTGGTAATAGTGTACATATAATTTTCCTCTCATTAGTACAAAAACTACCTAGGGAACTATCGGCCCATCCTTCATCCATTTAATCTGCATTAGTTTACTTTTACCTTGTGTTTAATCTGCTTTCCCTCAAGGTATTTGGAATAAATCAATAGGAATACATGATTGTTTAATGATTTTTAGAAGAGCTCCCTTCGACCACAGCTGCATGATTTAGAATGACTAATTCCACTTTTTACAATTGATTCTGCCTTGTGTGGACCATCCATTCCTGCTATGCTAAGTGAAGGGAAACTGGAGTGAGCTGCTTAATAACCAGTGAGCTCTTGTAAGGTTCAATTCAGGCATCTAATTAACGCATTTGTAGGCATCATATATTTTTACCCTCATAATGTGTCATCTTTCTGCTCAGATGCTGGACACTCACATGAGTATTCACATTCCGGGAGAGACTGTGATGTGGAGGAGGATGTCAAGGCGCACTCTTTCCCCTTTCCTCTTCTAGTTCCCAGTATATGGGCTTGGAATCTTTGAACATCTAATCATGTGCCTGGAGCTCACTGACAACTTTGATGGAGTGACAGAAGTAGAGAGGAGACAAACAATTCAAAATAAATGTAGCTAATTCTTGATAGCGGACGTCACCTCTCTATCCCAATGGTTTGCTCGTGCAGTACAGCAGGTTAGCATGTAGGTTTACTTGAATTTTGGAGCTTGCCTTGATATTGCTGGTCTTCAAGCTAACAAAAGCTCTGTGGAACAGCATGGATACTGTGGATGGACACTACACAGAGGACTGCGCTTCAGTATACTGTGCATGCCTTTCAGAAGAGCACCAAAACTTTCAGGGAGAGAGCCAACGAGGACCAGATACTAGCCTCAGCTATAGCCTGTGGAGACAAAGGATGAAATGAAAACCCATTTGATTAATATGATGCTAGGGAAAGCCTTTCAGTTCTATTGTATTCGATCCTGGGCAGGATCCAAGGCTTGCTGATGTCCATGGGAGTTTTTCCACTGACCTCCCTGAATTGGAATTGTAATTGGAATTGGAATTGGAATCTATATAAATAATGCACAATATCTGTAAGACTAAATTAAACTCATTTCAATGTAACTAAACTGGATGCTGTAAAAATGCCTTGACAGATATACCATTATATCTGAGCTTGGAACTGACACTGCATCAGCACTAAAAGAAATCTTGACAGTTATCACCAATACATTAGAAATCCTTTGATCAAAATGCTGACAATGATGGGAGGCAGTCTGTGTAAAGCTCCTTACAAAGATGACAGAAGCCATCGTATGATGAGTAATCTATTACTCCAAGGCTTGTAGGTTGCCTCCAATCTAACACAGCCATCCAGGAAAGCTTACAGCTGAGAACTGGGCTGTTATTATATGTAGCTTGCCTTACTTTACTTTTAATGCATTGCTGTGTTCTATTTTTCTTTATTTAATCAGGTTGTAAGTGTTCTGTTGTAGAAACTTTATGGGAAATGATAGACATTGTGGCCTACTGAAGAGGAATCCATAATTCAGGGAGGCAGCACCATCTATTGATTAGAGCATAGGGCTGGGAATCAGGTGATCTGGGCTATAGTCTGCCAGTGTCTCATTGTATGACCTCAGACCAGTCACTAAGAAGCAGACTTTTACTGCTAGTAGTTATTGAGGTGCCTCTGAGGGTGCAGACTGGTGCCTAGAGTTTTCAAAAGCACCTAGGCACCTAACTCCAACTGATTTCAAATGCCTTTAAAATCTGGTCCTAAAATTGTTTGTGCCCTAGTTTGCCTGTAATAAAACTTTGCAATTGCGCTCTCTCACAAGCTACATGCTAAGTACACTTGTGTGACCTATATGCCCTCAGACTGTGAATGCCTTCAACAGATATATCAACTCCCTGTCAAGCAGCTTCATTTCCCATGGCTCAACAGAGAACCAATGGGTTCTATGAAGAAGCTGGGCGCTCAGGGAATGTCTACTAGCCCTTATCTCAGTGGCGATGGAAAACAGAACACTCTTATGTTCTTTTGACTTATCATAAAACAAACAAGCCTAGAGTGTGAAAGTCTCACATTTGCCACCTCAGTTGCATTCTTGGATTTCCTAATGATTTCACTGTGGGGGAAATGCCATGTAATTGGAGATATTGCATAAGCTTTATGTGCCACCCTTTTTCCAAGGCTTCTGTGAGCTGCATGTAGATGCACTCATTCGCTCAGTGCACAGAAGCCAAGGAATTAGCAGAGTGATCTCTTTCTACTATTATCTAGCCTCAGTGTTGGTACCTGAGCAACAGGTTGGTCCCATGGCTCAACAGAGAACCAATGGGTTCTATGAAGAAGCTGAGAGCTGTTCTGGTGGTCCAGTGGTACCCAGGTGACCTTATGGATCCTTGTGTGTAGAAAAACGCTGCCACCTATCAGCAATCCGTTGAAGGAACAAATGTCACTGAAGCACTCTCCATTTTCGTGCATGTTGCCTAGGCCTTCTTTTCCCATGGTGTGTTCTCTGCCTGTATTTATGCCTCCAATTTTTGCATTGAAGTCGCCCATCAAAATCAACATATCTTTCTTTGCTTTCTGGTCCACCACGCTCTGTAGCTTCTCATAGAAGTTGGTTTTACATTCCTCAGCTGCTTCATTGATTGGTGCATTAACATTGCACAATTAGTACCTTTTGCACTTAGGTGTAGAATCTGGCTCTGATGATGTGTGATGATACTGCTGTCCGCTCATTAAAGCACCAGATGCCTCTCTTGATAACACAAATCCCACATCTTCTATGTGTGGTGCACTCTCTTCTTCATGTCCTGAATAGATGAGGGTTTCACCTGTTACCAGGCATAGCTGCCCAGATCTTGTCTATCTTGTCTCACACAAAACCAAAACTGCAAGCTTGTACTTTCATCTCCACTGCAGTCTGTGCTGTCTTCCCCGCCTGATACAGGGTCCAAATGTTCCACGTACAAAACTGTGTATTGTCCTGAGTGAGAGAAGAGTCATCTGCAGTGTAGCTTCCTTTTGGCTTTCCCTGCTATGCTTCATTCTCAATCCGAGCAGATTGTCAACTCCTCCCAAGACATGTGTAGTTGTTGATTTCTTTGTAGATGTTTCTGTAACTTTTGTGTTTTTACAGATAGGGTTGTTAACTCTAAGCCAACTCCTTTTACCTTGGGGAGAGGTGATCCAAATTTGTCTGGTCTCTACTCTTTGACCTGTCCAGTTTGGGTGACTCTTCCAGAAGCTTAGCTCCTGCTGGCATAGCTCTTCGGGTCCTTGAGACACACAAGCCACCTCAACACAACAAGGAATGGACCATGAGGTAGACATGGGGGGGTTACAAGAGTGCTATAGTATCCCCAGAGGTCCCCAACAAAGTTGGGGTCCTGTTGTTCTAGAAGCTCTACAGACACAAAGTAAGAGAAAGAAGGTAGACAGGACAGATCATTATCCCCCTTTTGCAAGTGAGTGACTTGCCCAAGGTTGCACACAAAATGCGTGCTAGGGGCAAGCACTGAATCCTGGTATGTATGTTAACCTTACAGATATGTATTAAAGCCCATATTTTTTCTTCATACATTCATGCAGAAAGTAGATCAAGGGATTTTTCTATATTATTATTAATGATGTGAAGTAATAAGGCTACTTATTGTATGTGTTTTGTTTACAGACACACATTTTCCTGTTGGCTGTTTCAGAAACTTACATCAACCTTCTTAAATAGACTTTTTTTTCCTGCTCTGGTCTGTGAGTAAAAATATTTACATTTTACAGCTTGATCAAATGATAAAGGTATGTTTAAATGAATACCACTGAAGTGGTCAATCTCTGGCTTGAAGACGGAGAAGGAATTTGTTTAAAGAATGGCACTGAATGTAATACTTGCAAGCCAAAATGCGGAGAATGGATTTCTGTTTCTTGCCTTCCCTTTTATCCTCTACCTGTTCTTGAAGGACTTGCAGAATTTTCCCCAATATCATTGAATTAGTACTGCTTCTGATGATTTTATTAACTCCTTTTTTTAAACAAACCATGTTTCTCCTGCAATATGCCCTTCTTATGGAAAGCAGTATTTGGCCTGTTTTCATGCAGATTGCTTGGCCAGAGACTCTGAAAGGTTCTTAGGCCCTGGAACTTAAGCGAAATGAAAATACTGTCAGCTAACTAGCATCTGAAAAGTTCATTGTGTTACCTTTGCAATAAGTACATAGCTGGTAAGTTACGTAGTCACTGCCTGAAGCCACCGATCTTCATCATCACACCATCAGGTAAGTCTATGCAGAAAAAAGTTGTCATTGTTACCTTCTTGCTTTTTAAAGCTGCCCCCCACCTTTTTTTTCCTGAATTGCCTAGATATGATGGTAGATGATTTTTTACATACTTGTATAAGCTTAGGGTGAGATTTTCAAGAGTGTGCAGTGATTTTGATTGTCCAATTTTATGCACCTTAATGGCTACGTCTACACTAGCCAAAAACTTCGAAATGACCATGCATGGCCATTTTGAAGTTTACTAATGAAGCGCTGAAATACATATTCAGCACCTCATTGGCATGCGGGCGGCCGCGGCACTTCAAAATTGATGCGGCTCACCGCAGCGTGGCTCGTCTAGATGGCGCTCCTTTTCAAAAGGACCCCCGCTACTTCGAAGTCCCCTTATTCCCATCTGCTCATAGGAATAAGGGGACTTTGAAGTTGCTGGGGTCCTTTCAAAAAGGTGCCCTGTCTGGATGAGCCACGCTGCGGCGAGCTGCATCAATTTCGAAGTGCCACAGCTGCCCTCATGCTAATGAGGCACTGAATATGTATTTCAGCGCTTCATTAGTAAACTTCGAAATGGCCATTTGCGTGAAATTTGTATGACCATTTCGAAGTATTTGGCTAGTGTAGACACGGCCAATGGGATCTATTTTTTTCAAAATAAAGCATTGAGAGGGGCTCTTTTGAAAATTAGGCTTCTGAAATTGGGCACCAAAGAGTCCTTAGTCAGTTTTGTACATCACAGCTGTAGATTTTACACACAGCAACATGCTTCACAGATGAGGCTGTGGCCTTGTCAACCCCTACTTAGGTGAGCAGTCCCTTAAGTTAACAGGACCATTCACCAGTATAAGAACTCAAATGAGTGAGGCTATTTCAGATGCAAAGCCGAAATAAAATTAAGACTGTAAAGTAGCACAGCATGCAGTAGCATGGGAGATAACGGCTGCTCAGCTGATTTCTTCCTTCTGCCAGAGGTCTTAATACATTGCCTTGCCCTCCTCAGAAATCCTGTTCTGTCAGCTCAGGCTGAGGAAGCCTGAGCACAGACACCCATCTTGTGCTCTCACACACCAAGGGCCTATCTATTTTGTAATTGGTAACATCACCTGATCCAGCTTCCACCGAAGTCAATGGGAATCTGATTTCAGTCAGCTGGATGAGACTGTATTAAGATGTTTAGGGCATTGTAGGCATTTACCTGATTAAAAAAAGGCAGAGGGCCAGAAGGCTGAATCACAGAATCACAGAACCCTAGGGCTGGAAGGGACCTCAGGAGGTCATCTAGTCCAGCCCCCTGCTTCAAGCAGGATCAACCCCCACTAAGTCATCCCAGCCAGGACTTTGTCCAGCTGGGACTTAAAAACCTCTAGGGATAGAGAATCCACCACCTCTCTAGGCAATGCATTCCAGTGCTTTATCACCCTCCTGGTGAAGTAGTTTTTCCTAATATCTAACTTACACCTCCCTCTTCAACTTCAGACCATTGCTCCTTGTTCTGCCATCTGTCACCACTGAGAATAGTTTCTCATCCTCCTCTTTAGAGCCCCCCTTCAGGAAGTTGAAGACTGCTATTAAATCACCTCTAAGTCTTTTCTTCTGTAAACTAAACAAGCCCAAATCCCACAGCCTCTCCTCATAGGTCTTGTGCTCCAGCCCCTTAATCATTTTTGTTGCCCTCTGCTGAACCTGCTCCAGCACATCCACATCTTTTTTATACTGGGGGGTGCAAAACTGGACACAATATTCCAGATGTGGCCTCACCAGTGCCGAATAGAGGGGAACAACCACTTCTCTAGATCTGCTCAAAATGCTGCTCCTAATGCACCCTGGTATGTTGTTAGCCTTCTTGGCTACAAGGGCACACTGTTTACTGATATCCAGCCTTTCATCCACCATGACCCCTAGGTCCCTTTCCATTGTACTGCTGCTGAGCCAGTTGGTCCTCAGCCTGTAACAATGCTTGGGATTCTTCCGCCCCAGGTGCAGGACTCTACACTTCTCCTTGTTGAACCACATCAAATTTCTTTTGTCCCAGACCTCCAATTTATCCAGGTCACTCTGGATTCTCTCTCTACCCTCCAACGTATCTACCTCTCACAAGGTTTGTGCCATCTGCAAACTTACTGAGGGTGCGATCCAGTCCCTCATCCAGGTCATTAATAAATATGTTGAACAGCCCCAGCCCCAGCACTGAGCCTTGCAGCACTCTGCTTGAAACCAACTGCCATCCAGATCTTGAGCTATTGACCACTACCTGTTGGGCCTGACCATCAAGCCAGCTTTCTATCCATCTTATAGTCCAGAGATCCAATCCATATTTCCTTAACTTATGGACAAGAATGTTGTGGGAGACAGTATCAAAAGCTTTGCTGAAGTCAAGGTATATCACATCCACTGACTTCCCATGTCCACAGAGCTTGTTACCTCATCATAGAAGCTAATCAGATTGGTCAGGCATGACTCGCCCCTGGTGAATCCATGTTGACAACTTTTGATCACTTTCTGCTCTTCCAAGTGCTCCAAAATGGATTCCTTGAGGATTCCCTCCATTATTTTCCCAGGGATTGAGGTGAGGATGACTGGTCTATAGTTCCCTGGATTGTCCTTCTTTCCTTTTCTAAAGATGGGCACTACGTTTACCTCTTTCCAGTCACACACAGTACATACAGCTGGGCATGTTTCCCTGACCCCACCACTCCACTGGGCCAGCCCCCAGTCTTTGTGCATGCTCTGGGCTGGCCCAGGAGTGGCCCACTTCAGCCCTGCTTCACCACTCCCCCACCCCCCCGTGCTGGGCAGAGCACAGCACTGGGGGAACCCCGGTCAGTGCAGTGCTGGGGCAGGCACTGGGTGAGTGGGGGTTGGGAGCACTGTGCAGGGCACCGATGTGGCGCTGGGGGGCTGGGAACCTCATGGGCAGAGACTCTGCACCGCAGGGCCAGGCACCACTCAGGGCAGAGACCTGCCAATGCGGGAACTGGGCACTCCGTGGGGCAGGGTGCGGCGCTGGGGGCGGGGCAGGGAGCCGGGCACCCTGTGACAAGTTGAGCCATAGTACAGAAATGTTATAGCAGAGGCAGCTGTGTGATTAGAGGGTCTGGTTCCGTGGCTGCCCTGTACGCATAGAGCCAGATTTTAAAAAGTCAGTTCTCTTTTAGACACAGAGACTTGGGTCCGCCAAGACATTTAGGTGCCTGTCATAGTTCTCATGGTGCTCAGGCCTGCAAGTCATGTTATCCCCAGCCTCTAGTAAGAGGCAGTCTTGCCTGTGGTGGCAAAGTGTTAGGTCTCTAAGACCACCAACTGCTCGGGCCCTTAGGCTCTCTCTCACTAGCTATGCCAGCCCAGTCTAAACCTTGCAGGTTAACAAGAGGTGTACCCAGGCCTGCTGACAGGGAGGGGGCAAAGGAGGCAACTGCTGAAGGGCTCTCAGTTCTCATTGTGGCTGTGGCAGTGCCTGGGGCCTTGGAGCCATTAAATTGCTGCTGAATGCTGTGTGGCATGATCCAGGCAGTGCTGAGGGCTGGCTGCCTCTGGATCTGCCCCTTCTGGCTGAGACCCTGGCCCTGCCAGGAATTCAGAGCTACTCCAGCACTTGCCCGGGGCCTGGTGAGGCTGTCAGCTCCCCTGAGTGTTACACAGCCTTCTTGGAGAATTGCTCTGTGATATTTTGCCCCTGCTACTGGCAGCTCTTAGAAAGCCCAGTTCCCCTGCTCCCGAAGGAGCAGTCTTCCCCACTTTACCAGTTTTACCTTCAGTCACTGCTGCTGTAGAACACACAGCACTTGTTAGCGTTTATAATAAAACAGGTTTAAGAAAGACTAGAGGTTCCACTAGAAATAACAGAAAGTGATAGAAACAAACGCTGTAATACAGAACAATTAAATGAAACGATGGGCTACGCCTGTTAATAGTCACCCTTCCCCTTCTATGAAGTAGGTTCCCCTCCTTCCCCCCAGGGCTGGCATTAGCCTGCTGGGCCCCGCATGTGTGTGTGTGTGGAAGGGTGGGGATTACTTCCAGGCCCCTTGGAAAGGACAGGGCTAGAGGCATGCTGTCCTCTGCACTGCCCCCTGCTATCCTTCAGCACTGCTTGGATTGTGCAGTGTAGGGCTCCAGCAGTAATTTAAAGGGACAGGAGCTCCGAGCCCTTTTAAATCACCAGGCCCCAGGGCAGCCTCCCCTTTTGTCCCTGTTTCTTCATCAGAGGTCCTGGTTCTCCCCACCCAAAAGGCCAGCATCTTGCAGTGCTGGTTGTATTTTCAGGGACCAGGACCCAGTGTTCCTTGGAAAACAATCCTGCTCAACAAGATGTCATCTCAGTGAATGGCTAGACAGCGTTTTTCTCCATCCTATGATACACTGAATCAGTCTTTTCCTCTGCGTTCACAGACATAGCACTACCCTCTCTCTTTTCACATCCGAGCAGCTGTGGTGTTTATTGTTTGTCTTTGATGATTTTTCAATGGACTTTTCTGGGTAGTTGGATTGGTGGACAATTGGGAAATACATTACATAACTGGCTAGTACAGGAGGGTTGACAACTCCCTTAATTTGAATGAGCCTGTACCAAGACAGATGATTCTCTAGTGACTCACTTCACTCCAAAACCATGAGGGAATATTTGTCAGGACAGTTACATTAGTGCTTAACTATTAACTGTTCACACATCTTGCAATGCTTGCAAATACCGTTACTTTACAAGCTTTCACTGGAGACCTTGCATACTATTCTTTATGAATAAATGCTGGGAAAGTAGATTAAGGGCAGGAAGAGTGATAGGTCTGAGAGAGGAGTTGCTTATAAAGAACAGTGAACCCTTTGCCCACTTGTACCAGCAGGAATTCTGTCTCAGAATATTTCTGCACAGCAACTAGACACCCACAGCTGGCTCACACTAGCCAATATAGGCACGTGGGCTTGTTTCAATGCTGCACAGACTTCCAAGCTTGTGAGATTGGAGGATCCCAAAGCTTGGGTTCTAACCCTAGTCTGGAAACTTACACAGCAATGAAACAGTCCTACAAGCCCTGAGTTGGCTGGCAAGGGCCAACGTGGTATTATTTTTGCTACGTAGACATTGTATTAGGCTAACTCCGATGGAATGGTGAGCATGTCTGAAATACTGTCCTTTGACGTCTGGGCCCAAATGAAACAGGAAAGGTTTGAAAAGTGATCATGATTCAACCACTCCCACCGAACTCAGAAGTACCAGAGAGGGAGCTGTGCTAGTCTATATACTATCAAAACAAAAAAGCAGTCAAGTAGCACTTTAAAGACTAGCAAAATAGTTTATTAGGTGAGCTTTCGTGGGCCAGACCCACTTCTTCAGACCATAGCCAGACCAGAACAGACTCAATATTTAAGGCACAGAGAACCAAAAACAGTAATCAAGGTGGACAAATGAGAAAAAAATATTTATCAAGGTGAGCAAGGTTTTGAACTCAGCAGGAAATTCTGGTGCTGAGCTCTTGCAAATGTGACCACTTACCTCAGTACCTAATTCATCCCAGCTATTGGATATGGAGGTATATTGTAATTCTGGGCCCAAGTGTATTCTGATTAAAGAAAACAGCTAAGCCTGTCAAGCTGACAGTGAAAAATGAATATATCCAGGGTTCAGACTACAGGAGCCCATCAGTGGTCCAGGTTGCTGCCTGTCATTTTAAGGACTTGGACAGTTTACTTTTTCTGACCTTATAAACTCCTTGAGGGCAGGGATAGCCTCCCTTGCTTGCAGTATCTGTTAGACTGTGATGCACTTAGAAGACAGGTAAATATTACTGACTAAATGGAATATTTTGTGATTCCTTAGTTAGGAACTAAAAACATATGCACTTGGATTGAAATGAATGATGGCCTGGAAGGAGGGTTCTATATTATAGCAAATAATAATAATAATCTCATAGCAAACTTTATAGGGTGGGTGACCTGCCATTTCTCTGACAGTATGCTATCAGATTAGCTGTTTTCATTTTTCAAGCCCCAGATGATGCCAACTAAGGTACTCAAATTTCCATCCTCTAGCTCTTGGGCTTGGAAAGAGTGAGCCAATAAATGGCTATTGAATGAAGATCACAATCTGGATATAAGTACATGTAAGTGGTTCCCCCTGATGGCAGGGTGGCCTAGTGGCTAGGCCCCTTGAGTAACTTAGAGGCCCAGGGTGTAGGTCTGCAGCTCACCCCAAATGCTGTGGTCTTAGTTTGGGGCAGGGCCCTGAGAGTCGAGCCTCCCCTCTGCAGGATGGGGAGGAGGGTAGTTCTCTGGGGTTCTTCCCCCTCTCTGCCTGGGGAAGGGTTCGGAGGCTCCTTCCTCCAACAGCTGACCTGGTAGCAGCTCTGATTCAGGGCCCGCATGTGTCAGAGCCAGCTCCTGCCCCTTGGCTGGTCAGCCCCAAACTGGGCTAGCTTCTCCTCTTTTATACTGCCTCCAAGCCTGACACCGGCTGCAGGTGAACAGGGTTGGGCTAATTGGGCAAACAGGCCCTGTTTAACCCTTGCCTTGACCAGCCTTCCTCTCAGTCCCTTACAGTACACTTTGGCACAGGTTGTTGGCACTTGTGGAAGGTGAATCTTGTGTGCCCTCAACTCCAAACTGAAGAAACTGAATCCTAGTTAAAGTTCAAGAATTTGCTGGGAGAACAGGCAAGGTCATTCCATTAAGTGAAAAAAAATCTAATAAACCTGATCCTGCTGCTACTGGATTTTTGCTAGCTCTTGCTCTCTGGCTTGGCCTTCCAGTAGAACTCTTCCATCTATTGGATCTAATCATCTCCTCTCACAGCAACCGGATCAGCATCACTCCATTGACATTTGTGGAGTTACGCCACTTTACAGCAACAGGGCAGATCATCCACCTTATTGTCAAACCTATGGGTCTGATCCACCACCTTTGAATTTAATGGGAGCATAAGAACGGCCATCCTGGGTCAGACCAAAGGTCCATCTAGCTCATTATGGCCAAGGCCAGGTACACTGGCTTCAGTGTGGGTTAAGTCTAGCTCTCGGTGAGACCGTTCCCTTTTGCCTCTATAACTGATAGTTACCTATCTCGCTAGTAAAGGTTGATTAAAGGTGAAGTACAACCATTTTTAGCTGCACTTATATATTCAGTAACTCTCTTCACTGTCTGCTCCCCACAATCTAGACATGGTGACTATCACAAGACTCCTCTGACTGTTACATGCACTCTGGCATAGTGTCTTCACTGAGGTGTTGATGAGTGGGAGATGCTTTATTTTTGATGTACTGTTGCGGGCTAATGAACCTTCCAACCTACATGGATACTATCCAAACTCTCATGCTTTACAGCCTAATATTGTTAAATAAGTGATTTCAGAGTAAAAATTCCTTCTAATGAAAGGGGTTTGCTAACTCCTTTCTACCCTTCCCCCTCAGTTATTCATACTCACCCTGGGTGAAACTAACCCCTGCGCAGAGAGCTAGCTCAAGGCCTAGGAATCACTTAAACCCTTTCTGGAGACTTAATCTCTTTCTAGGCCTTGGGCTAGGTATTTCCATAGAGAAACAAACAAACAAACAACAAACCCAGTCGCTTCCCCCAAGAGCCATCCCATCCATAGAATGACATGGGGCAACCACCCCAGGCTCTGTGATTTTGGAGGCCCTGCCACAGCCAACCCAGCCCTCCCATTTACTGGAAGGGGTGGATTACCTGCGGTAGGGCGTGGGCAGCAAGGGCAGGCAGTGGCAGCAGCAGGGGGTTGTCACCCCTCACTTCCTCTCCTCCCCCATATTCACCAGGGGGTGAGAGTGGCAACCTGCTCAGCTCTGCTCCTCCCAGGCCGCTGGGCCCCACTTCTCTGCAGTAGTGAGTAGCAGCCTCTGCTTCCAGGCACCCATGGAGAAGTGAGGCTCTGCAGGCCAGGAGGGTGCAACAGAGCAAAGCAGGCTGCTGCTTGTGCCATGTGGCAAGTGCAGGGGGGAGGTGAAGTAACCCCCTTCTGCTGCCACCATCGGTCACCCCGACTTGCCCTGGTAATCCCCAGCCAGGCTGGTCAGGGAGAGGGTCAGGAGACATTGCCCAGGGACCTGTGGTGTTGTCCTGAGCCCCACTGTCCCTTCAGGACACCCTGGATTCTCCCCCACCAATGACATAGCATCCCCTTTAATAGCTAACAATGAGCCACACTCTGCTCTCTGCTACTGTACAGTGAAGATGAACAAATCTAGTGTGACTCCGTTGACTTTTATGCTGATTTAATGAAGAGACGACTTTGACCAGCTCTGCTTGGCCTAATTGAATTTTCCATGACACATTCCTACTGGTTAGGGAAAGTAATGAGGAAAGCAGCCTGTTAATCTGTACTGTACTCTAGCAAGGTATCTTGAGCAAGGCCAACAGGCCTTGACATGCAAACTAAGGTGCTGTACTCCAGGATACTGTCTTCCTGGTCTGAGAACCATTAATCCTATTAATTGCATATAAAAAGACGGGTAGCAATTCTACAAATGGGTAAACACAGAGATAAAAGTGTAATTGTACTAGTACAGCAAATTGGATTCAGGTTGTTATTGAACAATCCTGTTTCATTTCAGCAATTTTATTATCACTGTTACTGGAACAAATCACTTTATTAAACAGAAGGGGCTTCTGTAAAAGAATTTTGTCTTGTGGGCAATATCATAAAGATCTGTAACACACAACCAGCACTTACACTTGTCAGGGGATTTCTTTAGGCAATTCAGCTAATGGCTTGTGACAAGTAAGATCTGAAATGTTCATTCAAGCCGTCTCTTTGGCTATGTAGATATATTTCCTCAGTTCTTTTTTTTGAAAAGCCTCAAACCCTTTTAGTGGAATAAATATTTTTGTCAGCAGTAGCCTTGCTAAGAAGCTGCAGAGGATAATATGGTCTGGAAACATAGTGGGGTGAGGTGGGAGGCACCGGGCTTATGTTTTAAAAGTAGGATTAAAGGTTGTATCCCACAATTCACTTTGCACGTGTCCATGGCATTCTGCAGCAAGGAATAACACGCCTACACCATAGTGAGGTAAAAGAAGAAACACTCATAGGGCTGATCTAGACATCTAGTTGATATGTACTCTCCATCCCTTGAGGTTTTCAGGTTAAGATCAAGGCCTGTTCAGAAAACATGACTTAGTCAAACTAAGATTCAGCACAGGCAGAGGTGACACGTGGGAGGTACGCAGGGAGGGTCACACGCACCACCACCCCCAGCATCAGTCCCTCTCTGCCCGTACTCACCCCAGCACCGTGCTGCTTCTGATGAGCGTAGGGGCAGTCCTGCCATGCCTCTGCAGTGGCACAACCTGACAGCAGCACAAGCTTCCTAGCTCATGATGCTCCCAGGTGGAGCGGGGACTGGTCCCGCTTTTCCCAGAAGCGGTCCAGTGCTTCCCCAGGAAGAGGCAGGCAGGAGCACAGCAGGGGCAGGAGGGGAAGAGGGCATGTGACTGGTGGTGCCCTCATCTCTGAATCCTTGCACTAGTTTCCCTTCAGTCAGTGGGTGGAATTCAGTGGCTTGTGTTTTACTGGAGGAACACATGGGCCCTTCTGAGCTTAAATGTCATCAGTCGATAGCAGCGGTGTCCAAACAAAATTTAACAATCACCACAACCCACCCACCCCCAAGCCAGGCACCCTACCCATTCGCAACCCCTGCAAACTGCCAGTCACTCACCAGAGCCACCGTGCCACGAGCTGCCCACCCCGAGTGAGCTGCCTCTGCCACTGCCACCATGCACGTGTCCCACCAAGTGGTGGGGGCGGGTGCTTGGAGGGGCAGAGGGCGCTCCCCATGTGCGGCTCTAATGAGTTGCTTCACCACACTGCACTGTCTAGTTCGTCACATGTGGCTAGCAGACAGTGTATTGGATGCCGCAGATCTAGAATGCAATAAAGAACAGAGGCTTTACAGAACAGGTCATGATCAAATAGGCGTGGATATTCAACAGTCCTCTCCCTGCCACTCCTAACACTTGAGCGGAGGAATTTTTTTTTCCCCAGTGGGATCAAAATATTTTACTGGGTAGCAGGGGAAAAAAAATCACATCACATTTCCCTTGCGCAGACTAGTTCTGGGATAAGCAGTATTTAAGACAAGAGGACAGCTTGTTAGTTGTGTTCAGGCTCCAGAAATCAGGTTATGACTTTCTATGTAACCCTTTGTTTCCATTACTCCTACTCCCCAATTTGAATCTCCATTTGTCATTTCACAAATTGATTGTTTCAGAGAGGCAGGAGGTTGAGGTGCTGTGTGTTAAGCTGATTTGCACCCTGGCCTGCAATATCACTGCTAAGCTGGCACGCATGCTTCCTTTGGGAATACAGGACCTGGAAATTCTGTGAGTGACCAGTGAAGCAAGCGCTTGAACCCTCAAGGGGATGCTCTGATGACGTAGGGGTTAGACCACGTCTACTGGTAGCCTGCGAGAGGGACTGGAGCCTATATAGGCTGCAAGGGGAGTACTTGTGCTGCTCGTGGTCAGGAACTGATGTCCAGCAGGCACAAACAAGTAATGTCACATGCGGCAGCTACAAGGAGATTATAAAAAAAACCCAAACCCTAAGTGTGACAGGAGCTACCCCAGGGTTCTTGCAAGGAAATGTATGGTAAAAATTATTCAGCACTCCCAAACTTTTGTCAGAAGGGTTAGTGATGATCTTAGGAAAACTAGTTGTAAGTCAGAGGTGGTGACAGTTTGCATACGTAAACCCAGTGCTTTTTCTGTGCCATTACTTTCCACCTCTGTAGGATTGGCTGGGTGAATGGGGTGTGGATCGGGCTAAGCACCAGCTCCTCCTTTTTTTGTTTAAACAACCGCAAAACCAAAACCACACTGCATAAACTTAATTGGAATTAATTGCATACACTGCAGTTAGATGTGCCAGAAAGAAGAAAACATTGTAAAAGTGCATGAATAAAAAACATTTTGTGATTTGAAAAATAATTCCTACAGTTTACAAACTAAATCAGAACAGAGTAAAATAAAGCACATGCTTAACTTGAAACATGTAAATAGTTACATTGTCTGCAGCGTGTGTTAACATGTAAGTTTCTAGACAGTCAAGCCCTGCCAAAGTACAGTTTGCTGAAGTGCTTTGAGATAGATGGATGCAAAGTGTTATATGGAACTTTCATAATCAAAACCAAGTTGTAAACCTTTAATAATAAAGCCTCTAGGAGTTAGACACCCAAATCACACAAAGGCAATAGGAGGCAAGCACCTAACTGCCACAGGCCATTTGACAATCCAGCCAAAGGGCTTGGCAGTTTTGAAATCACTAGAGTTAACTCAGGAAGGGATTTTTTATTCAAAAAGCTCCCCTGGCAGCTGCATAAGGGACAGCTATGACCTGGCTTGTGATCATGCAAAACGATTAAACAGGGGAACAAAAAAAGTCAGGGACTGCAGTCAATGTAAATATATAATCGGGGGCAACAGACTTAAACCCTTTGTTGAGCAGATCATAGTTAACTAAGCAACACAATACTTTGAGACAGCAGGAACACAAGACAATGCTGTTCTGTGAAACTTCAGATACTCGGGGTTTTTTTGGTTATACTTTAGTCCGAGTTTGTCTTTTGTGTACGTCATGAAGGAAAGAAGTTGGGCAAGTTAATATAAATCCTCACATTCTTATTCTCCATGTATGTGGTTATTTTCACAAAACAGCTGGGTATGGAAAGATCATTAGAAGTTTGGATTGTAGATCTCCATACAGCTCCATTCAGGGCTGCTGTTTCCAATCCATTCTTTAGTCATTGAATTCCAAAGGCAAACCTTTTTAAAGACATCTCCCCCACACCCTCCCCCCTCCTGGCTTGGCCTTGTTTACTTAGAGTGCAAACATATTCAAGCCAGTGATGCCAGATTAAAGGAAGAAAGGGGGAGAGAAATCAAAGACTCTAAACTGCACATAAAAGGCAATCGCTGGCAACCAATCTGTTCTACTTCCAAACTACTTGCACTTTATGAATAAAGGTCATTCTGGTATTGGCACCCAAATGTTAATGTTCTTATGAGGGTTTAAGCTGCTTTAACAGCTGAATAAGTGAGAGTGATCCACAGGGCCACACCTAATCATCCAGTCATTGAAGGAAGACCCTCAACTCAGCAGAACAAACCATCCCAGGGTAGTAGGGAGGCAGTACAACAGCACATTATTTGCCACTTGTATAAAGAACACTTGGGACAAATAACCTCCACCCCCCCCTTTTATTTTTCCATCTGCTCTCCTGCTGGTTGTTGAGGACGGCTTACGTTCACCTGTTTTCTTTGTCTGTAGTGATGGTTTTCAGCGCAGTGAGGGACATAGAAGACAGCACATTCCACATTCTTTTCTGATTAACTGGAGGCTGTGTATTTTTAAAGTTTTTCTTTATGATCATATGCCTTTTTTAAACAACTTTTCTTTTCCCTGGGGATGACAAAGTGCAACGGTCATTGGACAGACTTCCAGTTGCTTCCATTGTTCAAGCTAAATGGAGTATGGATCCCCACCCCCCATCGACTTTCTTTCCAAGTTCATGGTGGGTCACTTCTTTTCCCCCACTTGTGTAAACTGACAAAATCATGTCATTCCCACCCTCTTGGGGTTTCCCCAAATGCCCCGAAAATAACTAACTGCCCCTAGAAGGCAACCAATAAACTCCTTATTTTCTCATTTAGTAGCTAGCAGAGATCTGGCAACTCGTTGCACCTGCTTTGACAACAGCCAGACGGCTCCCGGAAATAGGTTTGGAGGGACTCAGAATTCCAGCTGATTGTGTTAGACAGAAGCTTCATTGTGAACACCAGGACTGAACCTTCACATAAGGAGGTAGCCAATAATTGGGATATGTTTTCATAAAGTCAGAACAAGTGCATTGCAGAATTAATTCATGTCTGGCATTTACAAACAGTAACTTGATCTTTTTGCTGGTGCCCTTGCCAAGTCAAGCAGTTTGTAAAAATTAAATTTCTAAAGGGTGAATTTAGTGCTAATGAAATTGGTAGACCAATAGCGCTAGCTAGAGTCAGGCGCTGGGCAAGTTTCCTTCATTCTGCTGACAATGCATCTCATTCTTGAGCTGCAAAAATTACTGCTGTTTTAGACGTAGGCCTTTCCTGAGCTCAGACTGCCAGCTGGGAGATTCTCTTTGATGATGTGGTTAAATGCCCTCTAGGAACTAATTAATTAAACTGGAGACCAAAGGTAAATGCAAACCTTAGTTAAAAGGCTAATACATTAAGTTATTGTGTAAAGGGAGAACTAGTTGTCAGATGGCAAGTTCTCATATTTTCTTTTGAAGCTGTGTGCGCCTGTGTCAAGATGTTTGACAACCAGCTTTCGTTAGTGCTTTGTTTCTTTCAGTGTTGCAGCTCTGCAATATTATCTTAAAAACCATTGAGGTGAGCCCATTCAGAAGCTGTTTGCGAAACAGAAAAAGAAATTGATTGATTGGTGAGGCAAAACCGAAAACTTTCCTGAGACTGAACATGTATCAGAAGCTGCAAGGGAGGTGGTAATACTTACGTACCCTCTCAATGCTTTATCTGACATTTTACAGAAAAGATGCAGAAGTCTTCAGGTAATGCTAAAAGATCGTTGTCAGCGCATTGTCAGCATCTAGCACATCAGGATTTTCAGTCAAGAATTAAGGATCGGAAACAAGTCTTGTGACTAGAATCTGTTATGCACCCAAACATCCTGATCAGTAAGATTTCTTTTGTCAGAAGACACTTGGAAGATGGCGCGTGATAACAACTATTGGCCAAACCGCTGCACAGAGCTAAATTCTGCAGGTTAGAGCCTATTGACTTCAGTGCAGCTAGCCACACCAATGTATACCAGCCTACTCTGGCACACTGAAATCAATAGGATTTGCATGTGTTAGACACATGCCCCGAATGGAAAATTGGGCTTTTGCCGTTGCCAGACCTCAAGGCTCCAAACACATGTTGCATGTAGAGTCTTTAGATTCTGGGATGTCAGCTTTTTGGGAAAGCACATTGTAACACACTTTAGTGATTGGCTTAGGAATAGCAGTCAGACCTCTTAGATTCGCCTCCTAGCTCTGGCACCAACACGCTGGGCATCCTTGGGAAAGCTTCATTTTTCTATGCCTCAGTTTACTAATCTGGAGAATAGAGCCTATAGGCATAAAAATCCTTACATGCCTAGCATGCTTGTTGTGAATCTTAAGGGCAACTTATTTTCAGACCCTGTGCAGAGAGTTGTATAAAGCTAAGGACTGCAAGTAAAATAAAAAATAGCCGTGGGAGTTTTTCATTGACTTCTGTGGGCCTTGGACCAAGCCTACCCTTGTGGCTCATGTTTAAAGCATTTGTGTTTCATTTCCTCAGGCATGGCAGTGAAAGGAGCTTAGATGAGATACCCTGGATCAGTACTTCCCTAGCTATGGTCCAACAAGCCCTGGCTGGTAGGCTGAAAAATAAATAATCTGAGAACTGGGGGGCTTTGGGGTGTTTGGGAGGGGGCTTGTGCACGAGCAGAACTCTCTCTCATGAGGAGAATGCAACAGACGAGGGACGAGCAGGAGAAGTGCTGCTTCTAGCTCCATTTTTTATTTTAAGGAGTCTAATGAGCTCAGAAATCAGCATTTATATTTTAAATCTTTAAGTTTGCAGAAACACTCCAGACTCCCTCCCCCCAAGCTTTAAGAAATGCAAATGCAGCCAATCCTATTTTATGTTAAAGTGAAAAACATTTCAATGTATTCTTGTCTTGTATGACTGGCTAAGAGCCTCTAAATCCCCACCATTTACCAAATTAAACTAATTGAAAGAGCTTCCAAAAGCCACATCTGTAGGCTGACGTTTGTCCCTGCCTTTCACTTTAGGCTTGGGGAAACAGTTCTCCATCCCATTGATCCCTGAATAGTCATGCCTGTCAGGAAGCCACATCAACCATTATCATTCTAATTTTACTGCCTTTCTTGGTCCCTAATCTAATTTGCAATGATGCTTAAGCATTTCGCAAGGCCATAGCACTTTCTTCAGAATTTCAACAAGAGCATTAAACCCCCAATTTACATTAATGAAGTGCACATTTAATTAGGGGAGAGGGTAAATGGAGGGCTCTTCAAGAGCAGTTTGTGTGATATGATAGGCACTTGAAAAACTAAGATGTACCTGATAGACTTCAGGCAGCCCTCCTGCAAGATTTCATTTCTCTTCCTCCTTGTTTCTTCTTCCCACAACTAACTTTACTCGCTGCCCCAGAGTCCCTGAAATCAACTTAAAAGGAGAAGGGTCTGTCAGCGATGGAGGGCAGCACAACGAAGCCCTGATCTCAGTTGAGGTCCTCTATGAGCTATTGTCATAAACCAATCATGCTGAAATATTTCTCACAGCTGCTGTGTTGTTGCTAAAGGACAAAATCCCACCCTCTGCAGCTCAGGGGCACAGAGGAATAGCATAGGGACTGGCTCTGGTGCTTCTGAAGGAAGCAGGGAATCAGCTCTCTCCAGTACTTCAGGCAGCTAGGGAGTATTGGTCCTCTCATTGTTCAGTGTGTCACGACTGAGATGAGGCTTTGGCTGTTTGGACAGACACCAGACCCAGGTATGGGCTGCTGCTGTAGGGGTGAAGTTAGGCTGATGAGCTAAACTTTCTGGGCCTAGAGACCAGTGTTGGCATGACATGGGAGTATAGAGGGTCACATACCAACTCAGGGCCACATCCTCCTCTTGTGTCAATCCATGGTGCTTCATTGACTTCAATATGGAAGTGTTTGTTTACACCAAATGAAGATCTGGCCCACACTGTCAGATTTCATACCTGGCACATTCTCGCTCCCTCATTCATGCTCACAGGGATCCTCACAGCGCTCGATTCTCACCTCTGTTGCCACAGTGCCAACTCCTACAGTCTTGGTGCATTTATGTAGATTACAGATAACCAGAGGATGGGTGGAAAAATCATGAGCTGCCGCTCCCACTCTACATCATGCAGTCACTCATTATACTCACCTGAAAAAGCCACCCATTGAAAGGGAACCCCCATGCTATTGAAGAGGAACACTTAGAAGAGGTTTATTCAGGTCTAAGTAGGCCCCTCATCTATTAAAAGCAACATTCATGTGCCATAAGGGCCTGTTATGTCATGGGCCTCAAGTACTGTTTCACACACCAGTGGTAGATGAGCAAAATCAGAGTCAGTATTCTGAAGAATTTAGAGGAAAAACCTGAACCTTCACTCCATGGTTAACTCTTGTACTTGTAAAAAACATCCCCGCTCCCGCCACTGAGGGTGAGAGAACCTATGAATTCCCTCATGAGCAAGGAGCTGAGTGAGGAAATGAAGCATGAGCCCAACATGCCGTTGCTGTGATGTATGCAGATAAGGAACAGCTGATGCTGGTGGATTTACATCGGGTGTAAGCCAGAAATCAGGACCTATGACTTCACTCACATGTTTCAGCAATTTCCCTTTACAAATGTTCTTTGCAACCCATAATTATGACTGTCTGCAGGACCCTGGCACCCAAAGGCCACAACTGAGATCACAATGTCTTTGTGATACTCATTGCACAAACAGAATTAAAGGGACTGTCCCCTGCACCCCCCCTGCAAAATGTTAAGTAGACAAATGTAGGAGAAAGCAATTATTTTATATCATTTTACAGAAAGTCTACTGAGACCCACGGATGGGCTCTGCCAGCACAGCTGAGAAAGTCAGAGTAGCACCACTTCATTCCAAGAATTAAACCATGACTTTCAAAATGCAGTCCGCGAGGGGTGGGCGGTATGTAGCTTTCTCTACCAGTGCACTATTGAATGCTGTGAGTGTTCTACCTTCCAAATCCCCAGTCTATGTGTGGCGACTTTTCAAGCCATGAATTTGTTTTAGTTTTTCAAAACAGGACCAGGGATTCGTATAATCATTTTTTTTAAATGAGTAGCTGGTACTTAGCCAGCTCTCCACCACTCTCTTACTCCCCCTTGCCAAGCCAATCCTGCAGCTGGCGCTGCCGAGGTGCCAGTACTCCGTACCAGCACCAAAAAAAGCACCGGATATAATTAATCGGTAAGCCAGGTTAGGATCCCATGGTGTTAGCATACAGCACTGCATCAGGATCCTACTGCATGGATTCCTTGGACTACTGAGGAATTTTGCCACTGCCTTCATCTTTGCACCAGAAGTGCTGTCCGTAAGCAGCTCCACACGTAGGGAGACCTGCATTCACCTAAACCGTTCCCTCCCTTGCTTTTGGACCACGTGGAGCTAATTGAATTTGGACGGTGCTGGAGCAAGTAAGCCAAGCTGTAACTTGTGTCCATTGTCAGCAGCTGGTGGTCTTGCCATTGTGTCAGAGTAGAGTAGGTGACACATTGGCCCTCTGACTTGTCAATGCTAATACTTCCCACATTACTACTACTGGTTCTACTGCAGAGGTGAGAGAATAGAAGACAGCTCTTAGTGTTGAGATAGCTGATAGGAAACAGGAGTTCCTTGCACAAAGCAGCTCCCCAATCAGACCCTACTCAGTATATTAAAAGTAAGGGTCAAATAAAAAGCAAAATAAGCACAGCTTTTTAACAGATGGTGAAATTGGGATACAAATAAATGGAGGACCCAGTTCTCCTGTTGTCCCATGCAAACATTCCACCAAAGTCAGGGAACAGTCTAAGAGAAGACTGAGGAATGGAGACCTATGGGGAAGAGGAACTAGGGTGACACTTATGAAATATGCAGAATCTACTGCAAGGGACAGTCCAGGGGTGGTGACGCTGAAAAGTATTAAAGCAACAGCAGGAGAAACACTTCTACCAGAGAAATAAAAGTGTATGTGCACCCTCTCACAGGTATTAACTTTAAAAACGGAGGACTCAGAAGTAAAATAAGAGGAAGTGATTTAGAAATAACTAAGTTTCTGCCAGAGTGAGCAAAGTGATTTCTTGCAGCAAAACAGTGGGATACACACCTTGAGAAGGCAAGGATGAGGGGGAAGAGGTTAAGCAACAGAGAATGCTGACAGGAGAGAAATGTTACGGCAACACATTACAATTGTACAAAGACTATTCTGTGAGCTGAGATACATCCAGGAACTAAACCCTGCTAGTAAAGTGAATACCCTGAGAACCATGCCTGCAAACTAAAGTCTCTCCGTCAACACTGCATGCCCTTTTCTCCACTGAACAACGTAGACTCCTTTGGTTATAATATGCACGATTTCTTTGATTGAGCAAAGAATTGGCACCACCACCAAACAGAGGTAGGGCTCACAGGCAGTGTTTCCTCGAGCCTTTCCCACTCTGAGTGGAATGAATTGTCTTGCGTGCACCAATGCAGAGGTGATGCATGACATCACCTTCACCTTGGTGCATATAAAAAATTCATGCGGTAGGCGTGGAGCCAAAGAGCTGTAAGTGTGGGAGCGGGCTCAGGGCTGGCCCAGAGGGTTGGGGTGCTGGAGCTGAGGGCTTGGGTTGAAGGGCCCAGGGCTGGGAAGGAGGGTTGTGGTGCAAGGGCTCTGGCTGGGGAGTACAGGTTCCGGGGCTGAGCTGAGGCATTAGGATAGGGAGGGTGCTCAGGGCTGGGGGCGGGGGCAGGGCAACAAAAGTGAGGCAGGGGCTTGTGCTTAGCTGGGTGGCCCCCTGCTGGGGCTGATTGGGAGGGTCTCCTCCCCACTGGCCCCAGCAGCTTCTGGGCTGAGGAGAGAGCTCTACCCATGGCACTCCTGAGGCCCTGTGCAGGGCTTAACAGGAAGCTCCACAGCTTAGGGGAACTTCACTCACAGGACGCACATACCTGGTCCTTGTTCCCTTAGCAAGAGGGGAATGGACAAAGCTGGTCAGTTGCGGGCTCCTTTTCCTGGGGATCTCAAATAAATGATTTGTTTTTATCTAACAAGAGCTCCAGCTGCAAGGGAAGGCTGTGGCAGGGCACATTTATTTTTGTTTAAAACATTGAATGCAAGTTTATTTGCCAATTACATTCAACCTTGTACTGCAAAAGCATGTGTAAGGCTCCCACTATTCTTCCCCTCCCCTCACCTCTGTTCCTCTACCATTCTGCCAGCTCCTAGATGGTGACCCAGAATAGTTTACACTTCTACAAGGCTCATCACAGATCCCAGTGAGCAACCCTTCCTAGCCACCCACTAGGACTGCTGAGAGAGGAATCCAAGCCTATGTACTCTGGATCTGTAGAAAAAGGAGCTCAGTAGCACTTTAAAGACTAACAAAATAATTTATTAGGTGATCTTTTGTGGGACAGACCCACTTCTTCAGACCATAGCCAGACCAGAACAGACTCAATATTTAAGGCACAGAGAACCAAAAATTATAATCAAGGTGAGCAAATCAGAAGAGAAGAGGGGTGGTGGGGGTGGGGAGGAGTCAAGAGTTAGATTAAAAAATAGTATGTAAAAGAGTCCTTATAATGGCTCAGGTAATTGCTGTCCCGGTTCAACCCATGTGTTAATGTGTCTAATTCGAATATAAAAGCGAGTTCTGCACCCTCTCTCTGTAGGCGATCCTTAAAGTTCCTTTTCAGTAAAACACAGACTTTCAGATCATTAACAGAATGGCTCAGTCCATTACAGTGCTGGCTGACAGATTTGTGAGTCAGGAGCTTTTTGATGTCTGTTTTATGTCCATTCATTGTTTGTTGAAGAGTGTTTACACTTTGCCCTACATACAAAGTATGTAGGCATTGTTGGTACATGATGATGTTAGTTGAGGAACATGAGAATGTGCCCATGATTCTGTGACTAATCAATCAATAATTTATTCTGTGACTAAATTATTTTGTTAATCTTTACAGTGCTACTGGACTGCTTTTTTGTTTTGATAGAATATAGACTAGCACGGCTATCTCTCTGTTACTAGATCTGTAGGTGTTTCGAGCTCCTGGAACCCAACCATTGCCTCTTTCTCAGGGAAACTAAGCCCACTTTGAGGTCACAAATCTCCTTCCAGCACCACGGCTCTGGAATGGAGTTTGGATGCTGGGTGCAAGCTCTGGGGTGGAGCAGGGGATTGGAATGGAGGAGTGTGTGAGGGGTCAGGCATGTGGGATGGAGTTTGGGGGCTGGAAGGAGTGTGTAGGAAGGAGTTTATGGGCAGGAGAGGAGCTGGGCTGTAGGCTATGGGAAAGGGTAGGGTGAGAGGCAGAGGGCAGGCACTAGGCCTCAGGCAGTGGCTCTTGGTGGGGGTGGGTGGGGGTCTCCACCTGCTGCTATCCATAGACAGCTCCCATAAGTTCACATCGGCTGCAGGGTGCTTGGAACGAGGGCAGCATGTGGGGACACCCCGCCCCCTCCTGGTGGAGGGATTAATGCGTGGGTGGAATGTGCAGGGTCAGCAACCAAAGTAGCAAGATGAGTCATTTTTTTGAATTGGTTAAAACTCGGTAATTCAAGAGCCGCAATGTGTGTGACTATGCGACGGTCCAAAATAACTAATGTCAAACTGTACTTTGTGTACCCCTATTTTAAGAACAGCATGCACTCAATGATTTGTAAAGCAATCCATGTTTGCTGCAGGACATTCACAAACTTTTTACATATTCCATTTCCTCACACTTTAAATGTGTGGGTTGGTACCGGGGTCTTCCTGACTTTCACTCCTGAACCTTCTCCCTCACTGTGTTCAGCGAAAATCTGGGCAGTTAACTGATGCGATATGGCTATCTCTGTACTATCTTCTGAAGCATTCACACTACACAAAGAGCTGAAAAGAGGATCAGCTACCCCAGCACATGTTCTGTTGGCAAACCATCCCACTCAGCAGGTATCTAAAATACACTGATTAGCAATTGGGCAGGGTAATAAGCTCAGATACACATCACGGTGGCACAGTGGTGCCTTGAAGGTGTGGCTGAGATGCCCATGAAAGTACCACAAACTGGCTTCACCAGCTTCCAGATCTGGAGAAGTGGGTCTGTCCCACAAAAGCTCATCACCTAATAAATTATTTTGTTAGTCTTTAAAGTGCCACAGGACTGTTTTGTTTTGTTTAGAGGGGAGGAAGATGATCAGGAGTATGGGCCAAAGTGCGTGCACACAAAGGAAGTCTACAGTTCACTTTCGTTCCCTGTTTTACTGCAGCCAGTGCCCTGAGCGAGTTTAGAGCAACTGAAGGGCTGCTTGTACCCATGCCAGCTGCAAAGGATATAGCAGAGAAGTGTCTGGACCATGCTCCCAGCAGCAAAAGCCCTGTGCCACAAGAAGAATGGACTTGCAGGGGGTCACTTTGGCTTTATAGACAAATTATGCTGTCAGCCCAGTGTGAAGTGCGGCGCTTCACTCTATTCTCTGATTGGGACGTGTTGATCATATTGTTTAGCAAGGCGGTTTAGACACTTCACATTGGGTTTATTCGTTTGATTTTGGGAATTGTGAGATCCTTTCACAAAATTGTGTTGAAGTTAATCACATTTCATGTGACAGGAATAGGAACATCAGAAAATGTGATCGTGAAGTTACAGAATCTAGGTGGTCTGTTACACGTGGAGATCATAAGAAAGAGGAGTCAGACTTAGCCACAGGGGTTCTGAAATCCAATAAGGAGTTCCTAAGGTACAGAGGAAGCAATCCAGTTTTTGCAGGAACAGCACACATCCCATCTAACTTAATTTGCTTCATCTACTGGTCCTCCTGGTGACCATGACCTTTTTTCCTCTCCTGCCTTGCTCAATTTTATAAACCTTGGTTTCTCGTTGGCTACTCCAATAATCTGAAGATGTGGAGCTTTATGGGTAAGACCATTACTTAATACACTTTAGTCTTGAAGGTGCTACTGGACTGCTTGGTATTTGTGAAGCCACAGACTAACACCACTACCCCTCAGAGACTTCATTTGGAAGTCATTTTGGTATATTTTTAGCTCACTTCTCTTAAAAAGACCCTGATAGAGCTTTCAAGTGCTTAGCCAGAGTTTATCTTAACACAGTTTGTGTCCTGTCTACCATTATTTCTGAACTTGTAAGACACAGTTTTTCCCACCAAATCTGCCAAGATACATGCTCTGAAATCATTCTAAGCAGTTTGTTTTCCTCAGTGGTTTAAGGTTTCAGTTATATTACATTTCAATAGCTACTAGTTTTTTTTTAAGGATGAGAGTCTCATTTTCCATATGAAAGATCTATACCGATCTCATAGAAATGGCAGGGACTTTGAGAGGTCATACAGTCCAGTCCCCTGCCCTCACAGGGCCTATCACCATCACTGATAGATTTTTTTTTTTTAAATAAAACCTATTTGCTGCAGATCCCTAGATGGCCCCCTCCAGGATTGAGCTTACAAGCCTGGGCATAGCAGGCCAATGCTCAAACCACTGAGCTACCTCTCTCCCTGTAATGTGATAGCATAGTAGTAGGTAAGTCATATTGACATGCCAAACCACTGGGAAGTTAAGAGTAAATAACAGTTTTTGTAGTGGTACTACCTGAAGTCAAGAGAAACCTTTGCATTGGCATCAATGGGCTTTGCATCAGGACATTGGTGTACTCACAGTACATTCAGTAATGCCACCCTATGTTAGAACAAGATTGGTGGTGATTGTGGGATTCCCATTGCAGGAAATCTAAAATTACTTTTCGGCAGAATGTTCCAGCCTTCATTATCTTCCCCAGTTCATTTGTGCCCACTGCCTTGAAGGAGTTAATTGCAATGACATTCTGTTACATATGCTTGTGCTCCATTGTCTAACACCATGCAATTGTTAACAAGGCTCAGTGTGATGTGCCTGTCATTGGAATTGTCGTAGAAATGAGACACGTACATTGACTAGAGAGGTATTCTGCACATTCAGTCACTATTAATTAATAGCAACTCGCCTTCCTTGGCCCATTAAATGAAAAAATTGTCATTTAGTCCAAGATGTGGTATCTTTATTTCCCTTTGGGACAGTTTCAAAAAGCCTAATAAAGATGTTGACCCGAAACAATCGCCTGAGAGTTGCTCCATCAAACAAACTGATTCATAAACCCAAACCTCCCAGGCAGACATTAATTGAAATCACAATCTGTCTGGCAAGAAAGAGAGCGAAGGATTGTAATTGTTCACTTGGGAAGATGGGGGACAGGCAGCGAAAGAAGAGGACAAGTGAATTCTACCCCTTTCCATTTCCAGAGAGGGCAGGGCGAGGCTCAGAGGAGGAACACTCAGATGTCAAAGAAGGGTGAAATGGGTTTGCCAGAAACAGCAGACATGGACAGCCACTCACACCTAAGTGTCCCAACAAACCAACACAAGCATCCCCATGTACTGGTTGCATTCAGGAATGTGCAGTGGATACTAGCAAGTGCCTTCTCCCAATTCACTAACCATCACCCATCAGCAAATGGCAGCTTTTGAGAGGCCACATGAATAAGTATTTCTCTTGGCAGCTGCTTCATTCTGCTTTGACAATCTGGTAGCTAGAGAGTTCCTGCAGTGAAACTTAAGTGTTGGCCAGGGGCTGTTTTAAACCAGGACTGAGACACAAAGACAACCAATTTACCCATGCACCTCCTCCAGCCACTGACTTACAACCCTGCTGGCCAAGTCCATTAGGTGCCAGGCAAAAAGAAGGTGGTGGGCTTGGTGTCCTGGATAAGGAAGGTGAGCTTAGGTGCTCATTCTGTGTGAACAATGTAGCACTGGGCTCTTCAGTGAGGAGAGTGATGTAATTAAAATGGAGCATAAGACAGTGCGGGTGGAGAAAAAAAAAACAGAGGGAAAATGCAGCAAGACTCAGACCCCACTGGGATGTGAGGGGTAGTGAATAGGAAGGAGTCTAAGATGATGCTCTGACAGAGCAAACAGCAGTGTGTTCAGCAGTGATAGAGGCTGGGAGGAGTAGAGAATTCACGTGGAGCAGGGAATAACAGGGGCAGACAGTGGACAGATAAAGTTCAGGGCTGGATTCCAATTGCATATGTAATAAAGCAGTTCTGAAAATCCCAGGAAAACTGTACATCTAACTAGCTCAAACAATTGATTAAAGGAAGGTTACTCTGTCCTCATAAGCTCAGGCTGTGGAGGGACACAACTTTAACTAAAATGACAAAGCTGAAGGAACACTAGGCTGGCATTCATGAGACCTGGATACTATGCCTGGCTTTGCCCCAGTCAGCTGGGTAACCTTGGGTAAATCCTGTCATTGCTCCGTGCCTCAGTTTCCCCATCTGTGAAACAGAGCTCAGGGTACTGACTTCCTTTCCAAAGTGCTTTGAGAGCTAAAGAAAAGCACTTGTCAGGTCAAATACTCACCACCCACAGCACTCCTTGGGGCCAGGATGTGATGCCAAAGACTGTCCTCAAGTCCAGCACCTCTCCTAGGATTCCACCCCTCGCTGAGGAGGGCCAAAAGGGGGCGGTTGCCCCAGGGCCTGGCATTTAATGAGGCCTGGAGCTTAAGCCTGCATCAGAGCTACTTTGGCAGCGGTGGCAGCCAGAGCTGCAGGCCCCTTTGTAACACTAGGGCATTGCCACTCCATGTGGCTGTCAGAGACAGCAGTGGGGTGAGGGAGACCCAGTACCACAGCCTGGGTGGCACTAAGGGGTGATTGCCCTAGGCTCAGCCCCTTCTGGGGGTGCACATCCAGGCTCCACTCCCACCTTGCCCCAGGGCTTGCCGTGGCTGTCAGCCCCACTGCCGTCAGCCAAGTTTGGTTGCCTTGTGTGGTATTAATATCCCAACTCAAAGAAATAAGACAGATCTAGCCTGTTCAGAAGGAAGCCTCCTGCACTCCTCACCCCCACTCCTGGGTTCTGCAGAGCTCCTCCTTGCTTTGTAACCCAGGGCTTTCTCCCTGGAGGCCCACATTTTACTGACCTCCAGGGCCTCTTCTCTGGAACCTCTCTTGTTCTAGGCCTGCTTCAGTAGTCTCCTCTTCCAGGACGTGCTGAAGGTGCAAGCTCCTTCCTGAAGGCCCCTCAAGTGTTTCCTTTCTCCTAGGCCTTCTTCCACAGCACAGCTTTTCTAGCCTTATACTTCTTGCTGGGCTTACCTCCCTTTTAAAAGCCCTCC
Organism: Carettochelys insculpta; assembly: GCF_033958435.1. NCBI lineage: Eukaryota > Metazoa > Chordata > Testudines > Carettochelyidae > Carettochelys > Carettochelys insculpta. The sequence goes on from NC_134140.1 coordinate 123,616,577, forward strand.
CTCCACCATGCCACCCAGGGATGTTCCCTCCCCGTACTGCTCAGTTTTTCTTCACTCTGTTCTCCTTGCCTGGCTAGGAACCCCAATTTCCTCCTCACGACCTTTTTCTAGACAGTCACTACAGACTTCTCCTGAAGCCTCTTTCTGCTAGGGACATCCACTATGCAGTCTAACCAGCCTATGCCTGCCCAGCTGGACTTCACACTCATTTAAGCCTGGCTCTCACTCCAGGTACAGTCTTTTATGTTAATTGGCCTCTTAGGCCCAGGTATACTCATTCAGGGCTGCTGTGGGACAGAGGTGCCATCACAGCACCATACCACAGCCAGGTCTTATCATCATCATGTTGATATTAAGAGTTCAGATCTGTTAATCAGCAGGGGAGCGTGGAAACCAGAGGTACACAGTCCTGTCACAATTTAACCAGAACCAATGCTTCTTAACGTGTACCATCTGCCTTAACTAAAACTGGACAGAACCCCGCCCCCAAAAATGGAAACAAAGAGCAATTAACTAGGAGTCACCAGCTAAACTCCAGATCTGGTTGTGAGTCAGGCCCTTCCCTTCCTCCTCCTGGGCATCATGTAGGCAGCAGGCATCTTGCCAGTCCTGTCAGCTCTTCTTAACTCTGTGAGGCCCATTGAAACCAATGGAAAAGCTCCCAATGACTTCAGTGGGCTTTGAATCAGGCCCTCGGTCCACACTGTTGTGTCCCTCCATTCTTTATTCAGCACCTGGCAGTTCTGAATGGCTGCAAAGTTCTGGAGTTCACAAGAGGACCAGTCATATAAACTTCAATACAGTTTTCAACAGAGTCTTTCAATACAAAGTTATCAGGGACATCTGCCTGCAGCAGGATCTCAATACCAATGATACATGTGAATGTTCTCTGTAGGCTGCAGATCTGGTTTCCTAGAACAAATTGCCTTCTTTTGATTTACCAAGAGTCCAGAAAACAGGGGTGGGGAGAAATGCAGGAGGGAAAGCAAAAGAAGAACACAATACAAAATGCAAGCCAAGAAATTTGTGGTTCAGGTGCTGGTCTGGAACAAAAGATCTGTTTCAATTTCCAACTTCCTTGGGAAGCCAAGTGTTAAATTCTGTGCTCTGGTCTCTGCCTGTAAAATGGGGTAGAAATATCTTCCTACCTTATAAGTGTGTTGGAAGGTTCAGATCATGCATGTTTGTTATACTGAGGTATTCGGGTGCTAGAGGGTTGCCCATATAGGAAATGTTACACAAATGTGGGAAAATATTTATGTTTCAAAAGGAACCAGTTTTCTAAGCAATCTGAGGCACATAAGTTTTGGTTTTTAGCTGAGGTACTTGTCACTAGCATCAGCATCTCTCATAACCTTTAATGTGTTTATCATCATAACAGCTCAGAGAGTTAGGGCAGTTATTATCCCCATTTTACAGATGGGGAGTTGAGCTACCAAGAGAACAAGGCCAGATTTTAGAGCTATTTGGATACCTACTGTGATGTTTCAAAAGCATATAAGTGTCTTTCAATGAGTATGATGCTAGATGCTTTTAAAAAGTCCACTAGGTGCCTAAATACCTTTAAAAATGGATCCTACATGACCTTCCTAAAGTCAGAGGCTATGGCTACACTAGGGAGTTTTGTTGACAAAACTGGTGGAACGTCCATACACAAAATGCATTTTGTTGACAGTATGTCAACAAAAGTCGGCACTTTCACCGACTATGTTCTGCCTCTCCCACATGTGGAAGAGCATCTTTGTTGACAGAGTTTGTCAACAAAGAAAAAAAGCTGTGTGGATGCTCTAGGGGCCAGGGGCCTTCGCCCATTCACCAGGCAGCCCAGCTTGCTGAGCTTCTGTTCTTCCGAGTGAGGGCCAGGCAGTCCAGCCACTCTCTGTTGACAGAGTGGATCACACTTCCAATCTGCTTTCGTGTGTGGTTGCACTCTGTCGACAGTCATTTTGTTGGAAAAGCCCTTCCAACAGAAACGTCTGTCCACAGATGCTTCTAGCATAACCATAACCAGACGGCTTGTAGGTGAGCAGAGAGTTGAACCCAGCCGCCAGCATCCCAGGCTAGCATGCTAATCACTGGTTTTGTTGCAGTGACAGTATAAAAGCACCATACAAACTGGTCTCAAACTGACATTCTTTTTCTTTTTCTTTTTTTTTCTAATTTCAGCCAGACACTCTAACAATTAGCTAATCTTTCATTTCCCAACAGAATCTCCTTGGCTGCTTTGGCTTCTGGCTTGAATCTGACTGGTTTGTCTTCTTTCATCATAATAGCTTTAGGGTGGAATAGGAAAAATAACTTCACTGCTTTGATCTGGGAAAGTGCTGTGCAGACAATTGCACTGATGGTTTTTGTGCCTACATAAGACTTGGAAGCCTAATTTGGTGCACCCACTATAGAAAATCTTGGCCTGAGGGCCAAAGAATAAAATTGCTTACAGGGGGAAATTTGGTGGCCTGGAAGTAATTCCCTACCTAGAAATAAATGAATGTCACATTTGTATTAAAGAGACAAAGTAAGTGAAGTGGTGGTTTTTTTTGGACCACTGCTGTTGGTGGGAGAAATAAGCATCGAAGCTCATTTCCAGCACTGTGTAAGCTTAAGGGTTTGTTTTCTTTTTGCACCAGTGAAAGTTGGCCCAATAGATCAGCCTCGCCCATTATACTCAAGGACCAACGTAGCTATAGCAGCACTGAATGCATTTATCCATACTGACTTTTGTGTATGTAATACCTGTGTGTGAGGAAAAGAGATATTTTGCCTAACTCTCCTTTGAAATAAAAAACCCCTCCCTCCTCAACTAGATAAGCTTTTGTTTTTCCAAAACAGCTACACACTTTAACTTCACCCAGTACTTTCTTTTTACCTGCGCTTACAGCTGAGATCACAAACTTGGATTTTGATTCTGAAATGCACTGGGGGGAAGGAAAAGGAGAAGAACACACAGTAGCCTGGCAGTTTGGGTGGTATTAAGAAAAAAAGTATTCAGGCAAAGTGCAGTGAGAATAGTGGTTTGAAAACACAGCCCTGAAGTAAGAGTCTCCAGAGAAACAATGGGAAAGGAATAAATAAAAAGAAAGTTATAAATTCATCTATTTGCTCTTCCCTGACCCTTGCTTTTACTCCTCTTCACAGCAACTATCCTGGGAAAGGCACAATGCTTTCCCCTGTCACAATATTGAGAAAAATTGAAATGGGGAAGAAAGACCACCAGATGCTTTATTGTCTTAGACGTTTCCACATAATTAGCTGGGAATAAAGGTCCTCTGCATGGTTTCATTGCATTGAATGAACTTGGATATTGCTACACAGTAGTGTGTTTTATGATTCATGCTCTGTTATCCAGTGGCTTTTTGAAAACTGCCAGCTACTTTATCACTGCCGGCCAAGCCTGGGCCCACAACTTAAAATGCAGCAATGCACAGTTAACTGTGCATGACAGATGTCCATGAAATTGTTTAACACACATGCACACCCCCAGAGAGAACACAAAGCTGTCTCTTACTCGCCTACTCCTTAGGTCTCTTGCTGCAGGTTAAATGCTGCTATTAAATATAAATAAAACCTATGGCACTGAAATTAGACATCCAAAACATGTAGAGAAGATCAGATGTTTCTGCAGTAATTGTGTCCTCGGCTAGTGAACATTTAAAAACATTGAATAGTAACAGAGAGAAAGCCGTGCTAGTCTATATACTATCAAAACAAAAAAGAAGTCAAGTAGCACTTTAAAGACTAACAAAATAATTTATTAGGTGAACTTTAGGTTAGTCTTTAAAGTGCTACTTGACTGCTTTTTTGTTTTAAAAACATTACGTTGTTTGAATCTTAAAGCTAGATGATCATTTATCTGGCTGTTTTGAGAGCTTAGTATTTCTTTTCTTTTCCTTTCTTTCAGAACTGTAATTAAAGAAGAGATGGACAGTGGCCCCAGATTGATAAGGAGCAGGTCTGAGTGAGAGTGATTTAAAGACTGGCTGATTTACAAAAGCACCTAAGTGACTCAGGAGTAAATTCCCCATTGGAAATCACTGTGGCTTGTTCTTCCATGTCACTTCCAGGGCTTGATCCTGCTCCCATCAAAGTCAATGGTAAAAGACCCATTAACTTCTGTGGTGCATGATTTAGATGCTGTTGAAAAGTCCAACTTTTGGCCCTGTTTATTTTCTTATAATAGTCCAACATTGGTATATCTCCACTGAAATCGCTTCCAATTTACATTTGTGCAAGTGACAGGAGAATGAGGCCCTCTGGCTCCATGAGGAGGTTTAAACTACAACCACTAAGCAGGTGATATGATCCTGGGCTGAATCCCAGGTGGGACACTATCTGGTACCTAGCAGTTTCTTCTTGGGAAAGCATGGATTACCTGTGCTTTCCAGCTCGTTGGCTCATGCCAGGCAGTTTAGCTAAGGGTCAGTTCCACCAACCTTACTTACAACGAGTAGTAGTAGTACTCTATTCTGCAAGCAGCTCTAATGGTCTCAGGAGGGCTACTTGCAGTGTGAGTTATAAAATTTGAATAAGAAAGGCAGTCTCTGGCCCTAATGGAGGTGGGGAGTGGGGTGGGATGCAGTAGGGAGTAAAAAGAGAGGAAGACATGGAGTAAAAATCCTCTGACCCTGGTTAGAGTAGTTTTATGTTCAGGAAAATGGAGCTCTTTTGGAGACTGGTGTAGAAAACAGGAAGACCATTAGGAACTGTCAAGAAACCCACCAAATGGGAAGGAAAAAAAAAAAAGGATAAAATTGAATGAATCTGCTAGATCAGCCTCATCCCCCACAATTGCAAACAACCCCTCCCCCCAAAAAAAACCCCAAAACAAAAAAACAAAAGTCAACCCCAAGAATACATTTACACCAGCTTAGAAATTTGGTCAGTTATACACAAAAAGCAATGCGAAATCTTACTCTTCTCGAATGCCAATCTAAGACCAAACTGCCAGTGTATCTAGGATTCTGCATAGCAGCCCTCTGATCCCTTGGCTATTCCCCGAGTGGCATGGCAGAAGGGATATTGGGCTCAGGGATGCAAAAGACAGGTGTCAGCTTTTTCTTGTTTTGTTTTTCAACGAAACTGTTATTTTTCTTCTTATCTCCAGGAGTTGTTACTGAATCAGAAAATAGGCATTAGTAGAACTAATTGCAACAGTCCATCACTGGTCCACTAGCACTCACTTTTAAGTGTAATAGAAATGATGTCAGTGATGAGCAAGAGTCAACAACAGAGGCAGGAAAAGGAGACGCACCTCACCTTTGTTTCCTCTAATGAACCCCATGGTGCTGTGTAAGATTTCTCACTCCTTCAGAGCAGCAGAAAGCAGCTCAGTAGGCTGCCAGTTAAGCTGAGCATGGCATTTGTGTTCTGTATGTTTGCACGCCTCTGTGCGTATGCGTGATTGTGTGTGTGTGCGCGGCCAGTGGGTGGCCCGCTCAACGTTTGGGTGGATGTTTCATTCCCACCCCTTTTACTACGACCCTGGTCAGGCCACTTTTATGCCAGTGACAGCTTCATGAAGCACAAAACACGGAGCAATACATGGCATGAAATTGGCAACAAAGCCGAGCAAAAGGAGGAACAATTCTCTGGCAGGATGTGATCACAATATGGCTGATTGGATCTGGAAACAGATGCCAGAAGCGGGTATTGTCCCAGTGACTGAAAAGACATGACCCCTGAGGTACAGAAGACAACGAGGCCCTCCTTATGAACCAAAGGGGGAGGGGAGAAGAGGTGAAACCAATGAATAAATCAGGCCTTGAAAACAGGGGAGAAAAGAAAATGCTAAAGAGGACTTTTTATGGGCAATGGGGGCTGTTCAGTGTGCAATAGCTCTCCCTCCCCAGCTAGCTGAACACTTTTTCAGACAATAGTTTTTTAACAGATGGGAGTCCTACTGAAAGAGGCCAAGTTTTGTGCAGTTGAGAATCCCTGTTTGTTTAGTCTGCTGCTCAGGCAGGTGTCTACAGAAAGGCGATCCAGCAGGTTAAGTGTCTCAGTAGCCAGTATATCAACGATGACTGGTTTTATTGGCAGGGGACGGATCTTGAGAGAATTGTTTGTGAAACAGTGAGGAAGGAGAGGCAAAAATCTCCTTTTCAATGTAGGATTTTTCCATGGTGAGCAGGCATCTGATAATAATCATGTGCCAGCAAACCCTTCCCTGTAAGGCTGCTTCACACGATTATACGGATTGATCATGAAATATCACAGCTTTCAGCCTGGCTCTCAAATCTCCTTACAGATAAACCCCCTTAGCCATGTTTTTTTAAAGCGCAAAAAAAAAAAAAAAAGGATTTTCAAAAAATCAGGTTTTAGAAGAAAGTGATTTTGTAGGAAAATTATTTGACCTGTTGGCTTCTTAAGCTGCCGGAGCTCAGCACAGATCCCAGCATGCAATCCCTGTATTTAGCAATCTTCCATTCTCTTCTGCACTGAGAGAAGTGGCTATTTCGGTTAATTGTCAGTGTCATCCAACAAAAATAAAATAGAGTGACTCAAGGATTCCAGCTGATTAGTGATGATCTTTCCACTATTAAAGGGTGTGAAGGGACAACCAGAACATCACACTAGAATCCGAAAGACTCCCTGCAAAATCCTGGGATCTCAAGCAGGGAAAATGAAAAAGTTAAATGGACAAAGAATTCATCCTCATGAAGTAGGTATCCACTGTCTTAGCCATAGCCTGGGGATGTTGTCTGGGTAATGCACACTGGACAAAAGCTGCTATGAATAAGTTTATAGCAAAATTTTAGCATTAGATACATCAACAAATGTCACTATATAGAATTAATGTGCCCAGCAGTGCTGGGGGTAGGGGAGGATCTCTTTAAGAGACAGACCAATAGCAAAGTTCTGACCTATGCATGATATAAGCAGACCAAAAGCTTCCTTGTGCTGTCCTCCCAACACATTTTTGACTTGCAAACAACCTCTGCCAATTTCGGCACCGGTGGGCTAGCACAGAATCTGCAAACTGGCTTTGTGATAAGGACAAATATTCACTATATCCTAAGCTGAGCCCCCCTTCACTTATGTGACCCAAGCCCATGTTGACAACAAGTCATCAGAAGTGAAATCCTAGACTATTAAATAACTGTGGAGTGCAGTGACATATTTGTAAAGAGGACTGAGGGAAGGGGAAGGACAGGAGAATGTAATTATACTTGCTAAGCATGAAGTACAGGCTGAATCAGTGATCAGGGCACATCGAGTCAGGAAAGCCAGGGATTTCTGTATGACCTTAGGCAAGCCACTTTACTTCTTTGTGCCTCTGTCTTCCCCTACCTCGCCTCCACCCCAGCCTCGTCAGCTTTTCTGCAAAGGCGTTGTCTTTCACTCTGCCAGGTGGTGTGCATAAGGAGTAACTTTCACATTTTATTTGCTGTTAAACTTCAGTACGAATATGATGCAGCCTTGGAGAAAAAAAGTTGAGATTTTTCATGGAGTGCCTCCTTCTTGGATAAAGGGAAGTGTTTTTGTTTTAAGTGGCATGTGACATTCCTAAACCAAGTTTGATGGTATTTACAGTCTTGTTGGCTCAGTTGGGGATATATGCTGTCGCCCAGGTGCCATTGCCACTGGGACTGGTAACCCAGTCACTTTGCAGTATGGCTGCAGGATAACCAGCTCAGGTGGGGACAGTCCTTCAGTGCCTTCTCAAGTCTTCTGGGGCCATATGCTCTAGCTATCAACTTGCTCCATTCTTCTACACCAGGCTCATCAAACCTTGGCCCAAGCCCGTCTTACAAAGGGTATGGGGAATGTGCACATATTATTACCTGGTTTGGACTGTGACCAGCACTGGCCCAAGAGATTTGTCACAATGTTTGAACTAATAGCCCCCAAATTAAGAGGATTACCCTAGTTTTTCTTTGTTTAAAACAATCAGGCTTTCTTTTGGCTGAATTTTATTTGTGAGATACAAGACACATCATTTGGCAGACAATTGCACAAGCAATTGCATTTCTAACAATGTAGAAAATAGCCATAGCATACATCAAGAAGACAGGTAACCCAGCAATCTAGAGATGAAGGTCTCAGGTTCAGTTCCAATCTCCTACACTGGTTAATCCCTCATTCAACTATATTAGGTACAAAGGCTGCCATGTGCCCCTTCAAGGCTGGGTCTACACTAACACCCCCCTTTCGAAAGGAGGATGCTAATGAGACACATTAGGATATGCTAATGAGGTGCTGCAATGAATATGCAGCACCTCATTAGCATAATGGTGGCCACGGAATGTCAAAAGAGCCACTTTTGATCGCACACAGCTTGTCTACACAGGGTCCTTTGCTAAAGGACTCTGCACACTTCAAAATCCCCTTATTCCTATAATCAAATAACTTCGAAAGTGCCACAGCCACCATTATGCTAATGAGGCACTGCATATTCATTGAAGCACCTCATTAGCATATCCTGAAGTATCTCATTAGCATCCCCCTTTCGAAAGGAGGGTGCTAGCGTAGACCCAGCCCAAATGTCAAAACAGCAGTGGTAATTCTCCTCCTCCATTGTGTCATGTAGTTATCTTTGAACACTTAGTTTGGCTTTGTTAGGTAGCACTAGGCATCACGTGCATATATTAATTTATTCTTTCATTCAAATATGCAACTGTTTTTGCCACACGGACCATAGGAAACTTGTAAAGCAGTATACTTACTAGCCCTTCAGCTTCATTTTCTTTGTAACACAAAATCAATTTTTAAAACTACCTCCCCGCACAAGGAGCTGCAGTCTTGAAAAGAAAAAAAAAATATCTTGGTATGTTATAGTCAAATAGTTCCTTCCACTCCCTCCTGTTTTCTCCCTCCCAAACCCTTCTGTGGTATTATCATCACTGATCCCTAATAACATTCTCCTTTCTTTTGGCCTCTGTTCTAATACTATTGGTGCCCTCTAACCCATTGATTTTGGGCTGATGATGGGTATTACTGGTTGCAAAGATTGCTCCCGCTGTTAAGCTGGCTGGCTGACCACAGAGATACCTAAAAGACAAAAAATGCTTTCATTGTCACACTGTAGCCTCTCCACTTAAGGGACTGCAGTGATTTAGAAAATTGGCCCAATCATCCAGTGATTCAAAATGCATCTTCTTTGTAACTGTTCAAAAGAATAAATGAAGGAGAGACAGAATATGCAGTGAGACCTGTGCATTCATCTAGCTCATACAGCCCAAGAAATGCGGTGAGATCTACAATATTGACTGATGGAGAAACTACTAAAATCCTTCTCTGAATACCCAACACCACAGACTGAAATAAACACCAGATTCCAGATTTTATTCATGCTTTTAAACTCGGATTTTAAATATATTGCTTCTACTGTGAAACATACTAAGTATTTTGACTATCAGCTTGAATTTTCACTATTTTGTTCTATATTTGGAAATAAAACTAAGACCCTGAACTCTGTTTACACTGTGAATTTGATTTGGAATGTTTAACCCTGCGTGACACAGTAATAAAGTTCAGTAGCATAAGAGTAATTCTTCTACTTTTTCTTGTGCAGTCTTTAAGAAAATCTTGTACCCAAACTTGGAGTGGCATTCAGCAAGTAAACCTAGGCTAGTAATTACGCTGTCTGTAGCTTTAATATTATGTTTATTTTTGATGCCCTCAAGTGGCCAAGGTAGTATTGTTGCAGGGCTTGATACAGTTTTATCTGCAAGAAGTTAAGGAAGAAAGAGAGAGAACTAAGATGCCTGGCATATCTGTTTATTGGACAAGATGAATAGTTAATGTTAGGCAGCTAAATCTGTCTCAGCATCTTGATGTTTAAAACACCTAAGCACCCAGACACACAGACTAACTTTTATTTAATTGATTTGTCAGCTTTTATTTCATTTTTTCTTTCTGTTAAATTCTCTTCTTCTCAGTTATCAGTTATCATTCATCAGGACTTTCCAGATCCGAAGAAGTGGGTCTTTCCCATGCAAGCTCATCACTTAATAAATTACTTTGTTAGTTTGTATGGTGCTACTGTACTGCATTTTTTTTCTTTTTTTTTTTTAAGCAAGTTACTGAGTTAGATGCCTATACATTGAATTAGGGGCCTGACTGTGGAGACCTCATTTTTAAAATCATTGCAGTTGTCTCTTACAATCTATTAATATTTTGGTAAAAGAGAAGGGGCGGAATTAAATTAACCTAAACTAATGGAGAAAAATTTCACTGGAGTCAGTGGCGTAAAACAGAGAGTTTGACCCAAGATATGCAAATCTGTTTGGGTGTTTTTTCTCAGCTCTACTCTAGGAATTATTTTTGGGAGGTTCCATGGTCTGTGTTATACAGTGCAGAGTAGATGGTCACAATGGGCCTTTCTGGCCTTGGAATCTATGAAAAGTAGGTAGTATCACAGAGACCATTCTGGCAGTACTGACCTGACGTTATTTTTGTTAAATGGTGCTTCCTAGGAACATAGTCTTTTCTTTGCCCCCTCTCACACATTAATGGATGTTATATGCGCACATAGAAAGACAACCATCAGTGGAGAAACCCAGTCTTCTTTGCTATAACTTTGTCTGCAGCTGAAGCTGCCAAGACATCAGCTAGTAGGAAAGTAAAAAACCTCCATTAAAAACAAGGGATGACTCCACCAGCTGAGCCATTAAGAATTTGGTCAGTTACCTCTCAAGAATAAAAGCACATATGTATTGCATTTTGCTTGGGATCCAAAATTAGATGTTCCTTGATGTAACACTTTAAGATCCTATTTATATAAAGGTGCAATGGCATTTATTAGACAGCACAGAAGACTACATTAAAAGAACATTTGCAAAGTCAAACACTCCACGGTTAAATCTGGCATCTCTTGTCTGTGCCACTTTAGTTCAACCATCTTCTGTGTCCCTGTGTTATGAGCCAGTCTTTAATCGTCACTAGTGACTGAGTACTTCACAAGCAGAAATTAATTTATTTTCAAAGATTACTGAGAGGCAAGGGAGTGGTATTATTCCTATATAAAAGGTAGAAAACTGATGCTCAGTTTAGGTCTATACAGGCTAAAAAGCCTGTTGCATCAAATCTTGGATCCAAGGTCAACTGACTTGAGCTCATAGAACTGAAAAATAGCAGTGTAGATATGCAGGGTGGGGGTAGAGCCCAGGCTGTGAGACCTCCCCTCTTATAGGTCTTTTATTATCATTTAGACATACCCACAGAGATGCCAAAGTCAAAAGCATTTACTCATTGATGGTGATCCATTTGAAATGCAACCTTAATTCAGGCATTTCCTAACTTTGAGTACTTTGTTTTCCCCACTTTGCTGTTCATTTAATGTACATTTGGGTTGCAATATCCCAGATTTTTATAAGAAAAACCTGAAAAACTCAAAATTCCATCATGTCGAATCATACTGGCACCTGCATGGTTTATCAGCATGCTTTGAAATGTCCTATCCATTGTACAGACCCCATAATTTGTGCTTATGAAACAACTGGTAAGAATAATAAATTATCATCACAAAGGTTTACTATTCATGACTGGTTCAGCTGAGTACCAGTTCTCAGCCAGTCTTACACCCCCTCCTTTGGTTGCTCACCCCAATGTGTTTTTCTTTTTTCGACTCAGGGCACTTGCTCTTTGTGTCTCAAACCTCCAGGCAGGCCATTATAGTAATTCTCTTTCTGAGGTAACAAAATGCAACTACACAAACTGCCTCCAGGCAGTTTTCTGATCCACTGCTCGGTCAGTTCCAATTTCCCAGTGGCCCATTCGGGAACCTCCCTCTCCCTCTCCATGTTTCAGCCTGTGGACCATATGCATGCAAACAGCCTGCATGGCCTCCAAATCCTTTGCTTTTTTCCTGAATTTTTTCCCTACGTTTTACCCCCTCTATACTTTAGCCCTGCTCTGGTTTACCTCTAGAGCACCTTCTGTTCCCTGTGGCTTCTTCAGTCTGTTTTAGGTTCTTGCCAGAATCTGCAATCCATAAGATTTCCCTAGAGGGAAGCAGCCCACTGCATGGAGCTGATCCCAGCCCCTCCCCTGTGTATATGTGCGGGAATCTAGCCCAAGCGTTTCACCTGAGTGCCCCTCCCCCGCACAGAGTTGGCCCAAGTCGCTCTCCTGGGTCTTGCCTTCCTTTCCCCCAACCCCCAGACTTGGGCTGGTGTCACTGCCTCACCACTCCCCTCTTCCCTGCAACACTCCTCCGCACTCCCTTTGACAGAAGGGGGCTTTTGTCCCATTTGGTCTTGTCAGCTGATCAAATTGGCAAGAGCAGACAGGACAAACGCTGACTTTTGCCAAAACATAGGATGGCCTGGACAGAGCTTTAAAAAGGGGCTGTCCCAGCCAAAGCAGGATATGTAGTCACCCTGGGCTCTGAGGCAAGAATCCAGGGGTTAGTCCCCCTCTAGACCATCTCCTTGTCTCTAGGGAGTGACTCTAAACTTCTTGCCTATAGCTCTCTTCTGCTCTCCCAGTCCTGTCCGTTGACTGCTCTTCCAGTCCAGCATCAGCCTGCTCCTTTCCAACTGGCCTTTATCATCAATTGGCTTCACTAGAGCCTGGCTCTCTCTTAGGTGCTGCCTACCTGGCTGATTGGCTTGTTTTACCTTTTTTAGGCCTAGTGGGGGGTGGATGACTCATCTGAGTTGCCATCTTCAGTGTGGGCCAACTACTGGGCAGGGGTTAGGGGGCTGACACACATTGTTGTCAGTGGGTTTCAGATACACCCTAACAATAGGAGAATGTTGAGCTTCATGAATGGAGAGCAGAATGATGGGGTGCTTAGAGACCCTGGGACTCCTCTCCTGTCTATTTCACTCTCCATGACTGTACACCCTGCCCCAGCTGGACACTCCTCACCCAACTCCTTATCCCAGCCTTCTCACCTGGTTAGCTCTAATCTCCATCCTTGGTTCTTTGTTCCAGTTCTGATCTCCTTGTCCAGCCAGTCCCAGATCAGCAAGTGCAGGGAAAGTCCTGCTCAGTCTGTTCATTCCTGAGATGGAGCACGCTTAGTTCAGGAGTGGCAAAAGCACCATAAAAGTCGGGGGGGGGGAACCCCTGGTGCCCAAACTGTGTCCCTTCCCCTGCCTCAATTCTTCTCCCTGGGGCCCTGTTCTTCTTGACGTCTGACTCTAATGCTGAGGTCTATCCACCATTCTTCTCCCCTCTTTCTCTTACAGACAATAAAAAAATCATGTGTGTGTGTATGTGTGTGTGTGTGCGGTGGGGGGGCTGGGGGGGAGACCATGGGCTACTGACCCCTCTGTTCCCACACTCCTGGCTCACTTCAAGTGGAATCTTTAGAGAATTTAGCTGCCAAATTCCAACTAGCCTTTACTGAGCACATGCAATGTGAACTTGCAAAGCTTGGCACTTGGCCACATGGGTGCGTTTTTTCATGGAAAAATGCATCTCTCTAACACAAGGGCCACACTCCTCCCAAATTTCAAGTCTCTGCTCTATTGCAGGGTGGTGAGAAACTTCTCAATTAAATGGTTATAAGGGCTTTTATTTCCTTGGGCAAAAACAGCATATTTCCCTCCTAATTTTATTCTTGGAAACATCTGAATTGTTTTAATTGAAATTTTCCAAAGTAGTCAGAAAAAAGCAGATACCTAGCACCAAACATTTCAGCCCAAATGGTTAAAGCATGGTAAAACTATAAGATACAGAAAACAGGATCTTACAATGGAGCTGGGCTCCCCTCCCACCTTGCCCTGGGGCCCGTGGTAGCTGTCGACCCTGCTGACACCACCAATATTGTTTTTGAAATGCTCATGATTTTTAAGCCAATTGCATGATTGTTTGGTTCTCAACTCATTATTCTGACTAGAGTATCTCCACGTCACTTTAGATTTGCATTATGTCATATTGTTTCTCTGTCAAAATGATTCAGTGGCATAGGGCCCATATCTGCAAAGGGATTAGTATGGAAAGATCTCACACCCACACAGAGTCTCATTGGTTAGGTCTCTATATCACATCAGCAGTGCTAGAATCTGAGTACTAATTGTCCTTGATATCTCAGGTCCAATCTACATGGCCTGGAAAACATATTTGCTGAATCAGGTTTGAAAATGCTTTCTAGGGCTGTAGTTTTCAACCAGTGTGCTGTGCAACACTGGTGTGCAGTGAGAACTGCCCAAGTGTGCCATGAAATTCTATCAATTTTCCCTCACTGTGGCTCTTAGCAAAGCCATCACGGGGAGACAATTGACAACCTTGTACCAGCTGGGACTCAAGCAGCAAGGCTGCCTGAGTCCCAGCTGGAGGTGGAGTTTGTCAATTTCCCCCCACGATGGCTCTTTGCAGAGCCACTCAGAGGGGAAATGACAACCCTGCAGGATCCTGTTGCTGCTAGGAGGCAGCTGAAATGCTGCTTCCTGACCCAAATGAGCTAGTGGGGACCCACCCCCACTCTCTGCTGTGGCAAAAGTGAGGGGGGGAGGGAGGCAGTGAGGGAGTCTCTTGGAGCTGGGACATGTTCTAAATGCCACGTCCCAGCTCCAAAGGGTTGCTGGGGAGGGGAGGCTGCTCTCTGGAGCCACCTCCCCCTGCACATGAGTAATAGGGTGGCTGCTGAAATTTTCAGTCGTTACTCATATGCTCAATATCCCTAACATGGCATTGAGCAGATTTTTAAAATGTGTCTGTGCTCGGCGTATTCTGTGGTGAATTTGAAACATCAATGCATTTGATCCTTGTATAGCTTGTTATATGCACAACTATGCTGCAAACCTCTGTAGTAAGGCTGTAAGCATAGTAAATGTAAATAAATGTGACATTTATGGGCAATCGATTCAGCTGAAAAAAGTGGGTGTGCCACAGAATTGTTTGTCTCATTGAAGTGTGCTGTGTTACTGAAAAGGTTGGGAACCACTGGCTACGGAGGTACGGAGCACTGATTGGCTCCAGGTGTCAGGGTTGAAATGTGCATAAGGATTGGGCTCTAGAACATTGCTCATTTAGTGAGCAACATTCTTGTAATTTCTTATTGTGCAGGAGATTTACTGCACACCCTTTAATTTAAATGTCAGAATGTGAACAGCAATTTATTTCCATAAAAATGAAAAGCAATAAAGTTAAATATATTAAGGTCTGGCTGTAAGAGCTCAGATTATACAAATTATAATTGTGAGGAGATAAAAAAACTCACACCACAAGGCATGAGTTATTATCACTCACTTCAGCATTTCATTCAGAGCTGGTGAAAGCAGTCAACAATTCTGCTTTAAACAAAAAAAAAAAAAAAGGCCAAAACATATGGGTTACTGAAAAGACCCAGAAATCGCAAATTACAGCAGGATTGCTATATTGTCTCCACACTTCTCCTCTCCCATCTCCATCTCCTTCCTTGGCCCTGCCTCCTCCTTTCTCGGAGGCCCTGATCCTGAACATTGTGTCCTGAGTTTTTCAGTCACTGTGCTTAGCCTCGTGGCACCTGGTTCTCATGTACACCGTAGGACCTTTGTGTGGATACTCAAAAACAATGAAAATTCCTGTGGCACCTTATAGACTAACAGATGTTTTGGAGCATAAGCTTTCATGGGCAAAGACCCCCTTCGTCAGATTTGTGTTCTATGGAAATCTTAATATCCACAGAACTGCAACAAACAGCCCTATAAAACTGTAACAGTAGCAATTGTAATGATTAACTTAGTTCATTTTGAATGCAAGTATGAGAGCTAGTATTGAAAGCAAAGATGGTCTTGTGAAGAAAACACTACAATGGGACTCTGAAAGTGTGTGTGGAGTCAATTCTTAGCTCTGCCACAGATTGCCTGAGTAATTCAGGATAAGAAATTTAGTTTTTTCATGCCTCATTTGCCCATCTATGAATGAGGGATAAATAAAGTCACAGAATGATAGAAGACTAGAGATGAAAGAGACCTCAGGAGGTCATCTAATCCAAACCCCTGTTTAAAGTAGAACCAACCCCAACCAAATTATTTCAGTCAAACCTGGCCTTAAAAACCTCTAGACATGTAGATCCCACCAGCCTCCCTAGATAACCCACTACAGTACTTCACCATCCTCCTAGTGAAATAGTTTTTTCTAATATCCAAACGAGACCTCCTCCACTGC